>NC_047051.1:29242607-32211831 GCF_011762595.2 Tursiops truncatus
CATTAACAGTCTCTGTCTGTCAAATGGAGGTATATTTCTTGAAGCTCACCTTCTTCTCCTTCTCCAAAACCTTCTCAAAGATGGAGGCATGCTGTCACCCATCCTCACGTGACTGATGAACTTTGTATTCTCTTGAGGTCTCTCCTCAGATTTGGGGCTGTACACCTGACCCTCTGAGAGTGAGAGTGAGCTGTGGGACATGTGAGCAGGGATACGCCACAATGACAGGAACTTGGTTATCAACAGTCTTTTGCAGTATATCAATCAGATGAAAAAGTTTAGAAGACACTGGGTGAGAGCTCTTGTCATTGTATCTATTCCCATTCATTTTATCTAAGGGCCATTGGATCTGGTATATCCCTATCCAGAGTTTTTGGAGCTGTACAGGAAAATGCTGCCGCAGTCCACAGTGTCATTCTGGATGACCATATTAGCCACTATCCACAGCTAGAGGATCCCATGGGCTTCTTGGATACATATATGGGCTTCATCAACTCTTTCTGAGCTGGAAAGAGTAACTTCCCTGTATTACCTCCCCTATTCCCTTATCTGTTGTGTATTCCACTTAGGAAGAAATGCCACAAAAATCTCCTGGTTACCAAACACTATTCTCTCACAAAAGTCCACCTGACTCACACTGGTGAACAGCATATACTAAAAGGCTAGCAGAAACTCTACGGGTGACCTAATAGTTCACCTCCCATTCCTTTGACATCTGATCAGGTGTGACATCTGATCAGGCCTTTGTCTTTGTGTTATTAGGAAATTCTGATGGGCATACTACTCACCGATACAGAAAGACAGACAGACATTCTTTTGCATAAAAGTCTTTGAAACACTTCTATGGACTTTTCTGAAATATTATATTTAGAAATGCTCATTTCTGGCCCAACCCTGATTGAAATTACGTGTAGTAAAGAATAAGGAAGTGCCACCTTAACCTTGCCTAGAATGGCTTTAAGTTCTCTAAGCAATACAACTTTAACTGAGAGCAAGTCTCCCTTGTCATAACTTTGGATTTAGTTTCATTAGCTTCTTCTAATTGAAGACATTTTGTTAGATTTTGATTTAAATAAAGCAGTATTCTAAGTATACTTTAAGACTATGATTTACCTACATGTATTTTACATATATATATATTTTTTCTTTTATAAGGATACTAAACCAGCAGACACTTACTCTGGCAGAGTAGTTTAATGTTATTAAACATGTTTTATTTCTGAATAAATTGAACTAAATCCAAAATATTTACATAATTTCCTAAAACCACAGGACATTAAGGACAGTAGCATCTGTGTTGGAGATTTACCATTATTTGCTATTAGAACTGGTCTTTCCAACTAATAACAGTTGGACTCTTCATACTTCAGTGCTTAGAAGCATGTCTCTCCTGAGCTAGAGTGGAGAGGAAGGGAACATTGTATAGTCCAAGTTAGCAGGCTGAATATAGGCTGATTGATTGCTTAACTTCTCTTTGGTTGCCACAGAGAGAGTTCCTCACGTAACTCAGCAACTCCTGTACTTCACAGACAGGAAAGTTCCAGAAATTTTAAGAACAAAGTCTGAAAGGTATATGATCAAGTGGTGCTGAATACTTTTATTTTTTAAGCCACAGTTTCGTTGTCTTAGTTAAAACAGGATTATTAAGTGATTATTTATATTTTTTAATTAGTAACTTCCAGCATAATGACTGAAACTGGAATAAGTGTTTATTTTTATTAATAAAAATGAATTTTGACCAAAAAAGATACCAGCAACAGCAAAAATACAATAAAACATGTATTTGTGAACATGCTCAAAAATGAGACAAATCAAAGCTCAGGAGGGCACATGTAAAAGGACATTTATTGTTCTTGGAAAACACAAAGGAAATAATTAATGGAGATGCTTTTTTTATAATAACTATAAACTGACAACATATAAAATTATGATATATCTATGTATAACATAGATATAATATGTATAATATTATATACAGATATGTGGATAGATAGAGATATAGATGTAGATCTCACTATATGCCAAAGAGATGGCAGGTTTTCACAAGTAAAGGAGTAGAATTTCTGTTTTAGGGGATAAGGAAGAGCAATTGTGACAGAAAAGGAGGTGCCAGACAGTATTTAGGAGACATAGTAGTTAAATTTCTTAGTATAATTCTGACAACATTTATAGTTTTCATGAAAATAACCAATACATCTATTAAGAATGATCGGAATGCAGCAAAGTGAGAGAACTCAAAGAGCAGTAACAAGTTAATTTATTTAAACTCATTAGTTTAGCTGAAATGTTTAAGGTATCAACTACATGGTGACCCAGAACAGTGCCTTTTATAAGTATTTAATTACAAATACCCAATAGTGATATTTTGCATATCTCTGTTGCTGCATCATGACATTGACTGTCAGTGACTTCTTTAGCACTGGAAATAGGGTTATTAGAGCATTTAAAACTATTCAGACTAGAGAACCAATTCTAGGATTCTAGAAAGCCCAGAAAAACTCCAGAAAGCTCATCTGTAAGATTCTGTTCTTTTAGAACAAGTCCTGCTACTGAAATATGTATCAGTTACAGTTCTCCAAAGAAACAGAACACACACACATTGTAGTCACTATGCTAACATTAGTAAGATATGTATATGTAAGAATGTGGGAAATAAATCTGTCAGAACTTCAGGGACCTTCAACTTCAGTGAAATTTCTAGAAGTCCAGTGGTGTCCCTTCTAAGGTGAAGGATAAGTTGTGACATCTGTTCCCTAACAACCAGAAAAAAGGCACAACACTTATTTTGCCTTTGGATTTGGAGGCAACATATTCTTCTTTGTGTTTACTACTCCAGGCCATTTAACAAGGGACCCAAAAAGCTGCTTGTTTTGTATGGGGCCTATAACATACAGTCCTGAGATGAACAAGGAGATCATCAATCACAGAGGCAGAGAAATAAGTCTCAATAAAGGGAGGATGAACATCTAATAGTATGCAGATGAGGGTGAAGGGCAGATTTCTGAAGCAGTTAGCCTGAATAGATTAGAAAGAATGGGCTAGATGAGGTAGGTAAAATTCAAGGGGCGAATTTCAGGATAAAAAATATTGACATTTATAAGAAAGGCAGTTGATCAAAAAATATAATAAGATTTTAGAAGTCTCCCCTGAAATCCTAGATTACAAGTTCTTGCACTTTCAAGTAAGTTTGTATTTCCTATGGCAGTTTCACCTAAGGAATGAATATAATTTTTTTGTATGTAGAAAGATTTATTTTTTCTAATAGCAAGATAGTATGTCATCTGTATAAGATTATTTTGAATGTGCTACAAAACTTGCCTCTGAATTTCAGAGTGCATTAACTGATAATATATCAAAAGACATGAGCAATGTCTTAGTAGGACCAATTTGGAGTATATCAGTTTAATTGCCTCTCATGATATAACTTTGGTTGTTACACTTATAATACCTTCATGTACCTGGGCTGTGTGATTATACCACCTGTTTCAGAGGATCCTAAAGAGGAAAAAAGATGTTGTAACCTAGTCTAAATTATATACTCTAAATTGGAAAAGGAACGTAGGAGGGAGAATTTCTCCTGCTCTACCCTAGCCTAGCTCAATCTTATTTAATTTGGGGAGATATAATTTCATGTTTTAATGACATAGAATACAAAATATTTTAAAAATGTGTGTCCTCAGAAGAAATTGTTGTATAAGCCATATTTAAATGTAAGTCCCATACATCTGAACATCCTTTTAAAGATTTTCAAGTCAGAAAATACTGACCCAAGGAGTTAGTGTCACATATTTTCTTTTTTTCCTAAACTCTAGAAGTTACCTTTAAATTAACAAGTAAATGATTTGGGCAAAGAATTACATTAATTTGGTACTGAAAATTTATGAATAAATAATTATCTCATATAGCTATGCATTTTTATTTAAAATGTGTTGGATTAACTTTATTGATGTAGATTTTTGTTTTCGTCATGGAAAGATAATCAAAGTCACTTAATTCCATTTCCCATTATTAAATTATGACCATCAAGATTGTCCTAAGAAAACATTTGTGTAGCAAAAAGTTGTTGCTGATTGTATGTAAGATGCAAGGAAACAGATGCAAATAAGTTAAAGAGATAAATCCATCTGATAAGAAATAACAATATTTTCAGAGGCTACTGTATCTCACTCTCATGATCAAAGAGAGATTTATCTTTTGTGCACCTGTGGCAGATTCATGAGAATGGCTAGGTAAGAAAGTAAAATTAATTGGACATAAACGATACTTCTTTGTTTAAAATTGTACTACAGTAAATTAACCCTTTAATGATTATTTGAATCTAATATCAAAATCTAACCCAGGAGTAGGAAATTTTTATAGATCATGCTTCAGTGTTGTAGAACTTATAAGACCCGATTTTTAATGGATATTTCCTAGAGGAGTGTAGCTAGTTATGAAATATACCTTTACAGAAAGTCCTATATGTAGTCAGTTACTCACCAACCTGTAATAAGATATTAAAAAATATATTAATTTTAGTTATATAATTAAATATATGCATCCTATACTATGAATAAAATTAATAATATAAACTTATGTGTTTAATATGCCACCTTTGTTCTCTCATGTAAATGTATGTAGACATAGTAGCCCTTATAAAAAACACTCTTTACACACTACATATATTATTTAAAAGTTATAAATTTTACCATGTTGACCCAACCAAAATAAAAAGTTTCTACAATTCTCTGAAATTTGCAAATCAATAACACAAGATCTCTAAATATATAGGTGGTCATTTAAATTTACATTATTTGTAAAGCACTCATTTCCTAATATATCACTCTTCTAACTTACTACATCAGAAGACTTGGTCTCTTGACACTACTCAAAATCCACCGATACATATAAGTAAAAATGAATCTAAATGTCTAGTTTTCTCGGATGATCATCTCTCTAGGCAATATTTATAAAAGCACAATGTAGCACCACTGATCAATTTGTGTGACTGAAGGAACAATTTTGTATGGCTCCATACAAAGGCTCTTTTTTCACAGAGAAATACCTTCTGGAGTTATACATAGGCTTCCCTTAAATCTACATCACTGAGTATAAGAGAAACATTACTCCTAGTGTAGGGTCAGTTATAATAAGGAGGTTGCCATATACAAACACGTAACTAAAGGTACTTATTTGAACTACACTAATTTGGATTTATGATTATTTTTAAAATGCTGAAGTCGAAGGTTACCTTTAAAAAACACATTTCCTACCTACGTATTTGCCACATTAAAAGGACAGGTACCATATTTAGGGAAATTAAATATCCTCAATACTCTCAGGCACTGTAATAGAACACATGACACACTTGATAGTAAATAATGGGTATGTGCTTACCTTCACGGAGAAGACTATTAAAATTCTGTGTATATACATATTATTAAAATTTTGAATCATTATTTCTATGAACATGAAGCTACTGAGTCCATTTGAAATTTTCTACAAATCAAATAGTCAAAATAGTCAAACAGCATCATAGTTAACTTTTTTCTAGGAGACAAGCGAAAAATATTAGCCGATTATTCTTCACGTTTGTGGTGGGGTACAGAAAATGACTTGAATAGCATTATGAAGGGGTTATTTTGGCATAAAGAAAAAGTAAAAAAAAAAAAAGAAAACCTTAGTTCACAAGGTTGAAAACAAAGGAGATGAGTAGGCTTGTTACATTCTACTTACTGTAACTATGGAAGCAATCCAGTTACATTTTGTCAAGGATGTGGGTCACCTTAAAGCCAGGAAGATATCACAAATAATACCACAAAATTATTTGTTTCCACAAGTCTTGATGATTGGATGTAACTGTGTGTTCTGTGATAGCCATAGACAAGTATTAGAGTGGAAATATTTCATGATCTGTCCAGATTTATTTCCTATGTTCTTTCTTTCAGCTCTTTCCACTTTCAGCGATTCCAATGGTTAAAAACAATTCTAAATTACCAAGTACCCAATATATTTATAGTGTTCTGGCTGAGACCAGGTGCATAAAAAGCAAGCCAAAAATACTAAGTAAAACTTTATGGAATTGTTACATTAATAAGTCAAATGAAAGTAAAATATTGGCAATTCATATGTTTTAATCTAACATAATCATAGAAGAATTGTACACTTTGAACTGAAATGGTCACAAAGAGACTATCATGTCCAATTTTCAATTTCTAGTGGGGAAAATGATTTCCATCATGATGATATGACTTATCAAAGACCACTAAAGGAATGATAGGCATACATAAATGTTAATTTTATTAAAGCAGAAGAATTAAGTAGACCATAACTTTTATGCCAAATAAATTAATCACTTTAGAGATAATTTAGGCAGTGTGTATTTGTTTAAGATATGGTTTCTGACTATAACGGGTATATAGAAAGAAACTATATACTGAATATATTTACATGGCTGAAAATATACTTTATGTATGAATTTTAACTACACTAATTTGGAAAATGTGATCATTAATAAAAAGCTAATATGGTGTATTGCCTCATATACCTTAAATCACATAATATAGATAGGTGTGACACTGAATTCCTTATTCAGTTGTGCTAGCTTTCATGTTAAGGAAAATACGTTAATTTATACAACTGATATTTATTGATGTCTATTAGAAAATAACTCCATTAGGTACTATAGATATAAAATGTATATATCCTGTTCCTAGTTCTTAAATGCCTAATAGCATATGTTTTTTGTTTGTTTGTTTTAAATGAAATATTCTATTTTTCAAAATGTGAGTTTACTTAGTGAGTTAATTAATATTTAAAGGTATAAAATAAGCCAAATTTCAAAGAGATACATTGATAGAAATGTCTGAATTAATTCCTCTGATGAAACTAGACAGCTTTTCATAGAACTTTTAAAATGTTTTATACAATTTTTATAGGTTACTTTTCATTTACAATTATTACAAAATATTGGTTATTTTCCCTGTGTTGTACAATACATCTTTAAACCTATTTTACACCCACCAAGCCACCTGTATTTTGTCCCTCCCTCCTCTCCCAACTGGTAACCACTAGTTTGTTCCCTATATCTGTGAATCTGCTTCTTTTTTGTTATATTCACTCATTTGTTGTATTTTTTTTCCTAAATTAGTGTAAATTGCTGACTTCCTTCCTCAGAATTACCACAACAAAAGACCAAAATAATGGAAATAAGAATAACTGAGATAAAGTCTGGGAAATAGATTTTTTTTTCTTGGAAATGTTGTAATGAGGAGGTAGTTTGTCCAGACTACATATGTCCATCAGAGTATGATACAGGAAATAAACTTCTAATTCTGCCCTTATTTCTTTCCTACCTTGTTTTAGGGTATTCAGAGCTTGTCTTTCAAATGATATCTCAGCCCTCTGTTTTTAGAACAGCAGAGGGTTAAAATCAGGACAATTCAGAAGCCTGCTCAAAATGAGAAGCTGAAAAAAGAAATTGTGGACTGACTAGTTTTGGAATGTACATTTCCCACCTCTAACCCTCTCTACACACAAAGCTGAGGAATCTAATCATGGACAGTGATTCTTACACTTGGATGTACATTGAAGTTACCCGGAAAGCTTTAAAATAATTCACGCAAAACTAAAAATGAGACTAATTAAATCAGAATCTCTGGATGAGATACTGTTATTAGTATTATTTAAACTTCCCCAGAAAGTTTCCTGGTGGTCCAGTTGTTAGGACTCTGTACTTTCACTGCCAAGGGCCTGGGTTGAATCCCTGGTCAGGGAATTAAGATCCCACAAGCCACACAACCCAGTCAAAAAATAAAAGAATAAAACTTCCTCATATAGTTCCAATGTTCATTGGAAATTTGAGAAACACTGAAAAGAAGAACTTCTTCTTAATGTTGTTTCTCCCTGGGAGACTGAGTGTAAATCTCCTTCCAAAGAAGTTATTCTGTGATATGAGAAATAATAAATAATGTTTCTTCATGCCTGTAGTTCTCTACCCCTTGTGTTATTTGAACCTAGCCCATTCTTTGTGGCTATAGTCTTGATGCAGACTACAGTGTATCCTTTGGTTCTTACCTAATTCTCACTGCAAGAAATAGGAGCTTACAAATAAATCTGTAAGCTATCTAAGGAATACTTTTATTTCAAAAGAAATCAGCAAATAGATCGATCACAGATTCATTGAGAAGCAGATGTTTTGTAACTTTGGAAGAACAAATAATAATAAAACTTCATATACTAAACACAATAAAAAAGATACATGTACTAATACTATCATCTACAAACTGCAAAAGAAAAATAATAAATATCAAACAAAAATACATAAATCAAAAACAGAGCTGAACTAACACAGTAGATAGGGTAATTAAAGAATGTTTGCCCATGGAAAACAAATTAGAAAATTAGAATATCAGAGTGAAAAATTCTTGCAGAAGTATCAAGAAAAGATAAATCAATAAAAGTTATATAATAGAAATGAGGAGAAATAAAATATAAGGTAGAAGTTTTAATATCTGGATTATAGGATTTATAAAGTGAGAAAAAATTAAAACTTGGGACTCAGAAATATTTGAATAGATTGTATAATTAAATGTCCCAGAATAAAAAAAGTAATATACTTGTAATCTTTCAAAGTTAAAGACCCTTTAAAATGCTAAAGAGAAGATATAAGGAACATTTCAGAGCTAGATACCCATAGTAAAATTTTAAATTATCAATGACAAAAAAAATTATAAAATCTCAGAGAAGAAAATAATACTTCCATTAAAAATAAATCAGGGCTTCCCTGGTGGCACAGTGGTTGAGAGTCCGCCTGCCAATGCAGGGGACGTGGGTTCATGCCACGGTCTGGAAAGGTCTCACATGCCATGGAGCGGCTGGGCCCATGAGCCATGGCCACTGAGCCTGCGCGTCGGGAGCCTGTGCTCCACAACAGGAGAGGCCACTACAGTGAGAGGCCCGCGTACCACAAAAAAAAAAAAAAAAAAAAAGCAATTGGTATTGCCTAGTAAAGTTAACAATGCACATACCCTGATCCAGCAATTCCTTATCAGATGTACACTGTAAAGAAGCTTTCATATGTTCACCAGGGAGCCTGTAAAAGGATGGTCTTATAAATACTGTTCCCAATGGCAAGACACACACAAAAAGTACAAATGGTAGATTATATAAATTTGTCTCATTTCATTCATACAGTTGAAAATGATAAAGCTGTGAATAAATGAAATATAAATACTACCTTCAGCAGCATAGATAAGTCTCAATAACATAATATAGAGAGAATAGAATAGTAGAATAAGTTTAATTCTACTTCAGTAGAATTAGTTTCAGTAGAATAAGTTTAATATGATTTTATTACAAAAATGTGCAAAGCTAAATATTATATTGTTTAGAGACATAAATGTAAGCGATAATGTAATGGATAAAATTTAAACACAATTATAGTATAGGATTACTACTGAGGAATGAGGAAGCTATACTCCTTCAAAAAGAGGGGAATTCTAACAATAATGACAAAAGTTTATTCCTTGGGATAAGTGGTGTTTATTAATTTAAATGGGGATTTATTTTATCACATGTATTTTAAATCAGTTTAATAAAATACGTGGAGAGACAGTCTTTGGAAATGCATTAAAAAGAAGAGGATGAGTGAGAAAAATATAATAAAAATGTATAAAATGCCTATCTATTTCTTTAAGTAAGGTTGACTCAGTAGACAGTAATTGAAATTTTCTTCTCCATTTACAGGTGTAGACTATGGGCATTCAGTGTCACATTCATTTTACTGAATCACTATAAGTTAAGAACACAAAGAAAGCATTTTTCTTTTACTACATTCTGAGTCTGAGTTTTGGGTCTCAGATAGGAAGTATGTACTTGGGGCACAGTCACAGGTTTACAAGTTTCCCAGTGAGAGCCATCTATGGCTATTGGCCAGGAAAGCCACCATCAATAGACCAGTGATCTAAAATGTAAACTAAACCTTAGGAAATTTTCTCCAGGCTACATTGCTGGATAATGTACATATATTTACTGTACTCCCTGCATGTACTTATTATTGCTTATCCTACTTATTATAGCTTAAGTAAGATAATCATTGTTTTCATAGATTTTAGAAGTGTGCTTTTTATTTTTCCACATAATTTCCTAGGACATGTGTAGAGGAAAATAACACAAAATCACATATAAAATAATCTTTTAAATTAATGTTAAAAGACAAATTAATCTTCCTAAACTAGAGTAGGTTAGTAAGAGATTAAGATCATCAAGGACCTTAATCTTTAATTCAATATTGAATAAATTTCATAGAACAAATAAATTAAGATTTGAAAAATTTTATATCATCCAAAATGTTTTCTTAGGATATCACTACACTAATTCCTATAAAAATTAGAGATTAAAATTATTTTGAAATTAATTTTACATTAAAATAACATGAAATTTAACCACAAAGCAATACTTTATTGAAAGGATTTTATTTTCATTAATTAAATGTCATTTAGATATTGATTATGCTTATAATATAAAGTTGAGCTTTAACTGACTTCAAAAATGACTATTGATAGGGAGAGTCATGTGTACATATGTAAACTATGCTTAAATTTTAGAGATGCTGGAATATAGAAAAGTTATCAAGCATACATATTCTGTAATGGAACAAGCACAGCTAGAGGAATCACAACATTTGACCATAGTGTTACAAGTTTAAATACATTAAACTAAAGGTGGAAACAATAGGTTTGTGTGTGTGTGCATGTGTGTTATCCTGTATGGGACTCTGTGCTTCCTGGACTTGGGTGGCTATTTCCTCTCCCATGTTAGGGAAGTTCTCAACTATAATCTTTCAAATGTTTTCTTGGGTGCTTTCTCTTTCTCTTCGCTTTCTGGGACCCCTATAATGCGAATGTTGTTGTGTTTAATGTTGTCCCAGATGCCTCTTAGTCTTTCTTCATTTCTTTTCATTCTTTTTTCTTTATTCTGTCCCACAGCCATGAATTCCACCATTCTATCTTCCAGGTCACCTGTCCATTCTTCTGCCTCAGTTATTCTGCTATTGATTCCTTCTAGTGTATTTTTCATTTCAGTTATTGTATTGTTCATCTCTATTTTTTTTTTTTTTTTTTTTGCTGTACACGGGCCTCTCACTGTTGTGGCCTCTCACGTTGCGGAGCACAGGCTCCGGACACGCAGGCTCAGTGGCTCCGCGGCATGTGGGATCCTCCCGGCCTGGGGCACGAACCCATGTCCCCTGCATCGGCAGGCAGACTCTCAACCACTGCGCCACCAGGGAAGCCCTGTATTGTTCATCTCTCTTTGTTTGTTCTTTAATTCTTCTGGGTCTTTGTTAAACATTTGTTACATCTTCTTGATCTTTGCCTCTATTCTTTTTCTGAGGTCCTGGATCATCTTCACTATCAATATTCTGAATTATTTTTCTGGAAGGTTACCTATCTCCACTTCATTTAGTTGTTTTTCTGGTGTTTTATCTTGTTCCTTCATCTGATACGTAGCTCTCTGCCTTTTCATCTTGTCTATCTTTTTGTGAACGTGGTTTTTGTTCCACAGGCTGCAGATTTGTATTTCTTCTTGCTTCTTCTCGATGTGTGCTCTTAAACAGAACTGTGTTCATGCTTAGAGAAACCTGAAAAGTCCCTAAATTCTTACCTCTGGCTTATTTTCAGGCTCTGTACACTCACAAAGTAAATCTATGGCAGAATTATAAATTGCTTGGCTGAGTGTTGAGGGTGTGCCTCAACAAACACACTGAGGCCCTCAGTTTCTCAGAGCCTCATTGATAGCAAGCATTTAATGAAATCCCTGTCCCTTCACTAGCTGACTACTAAGCTAATTGAGAGATTTTAGTGACCACACATGACATAGAATACACAGTTTAGAGAATTAATTCATAAAGTCACTAGACAAACAAAAAATAACAACAAAGCACAACAATAGAAAATCCTGTCCAGACTATATAATCTGTTTCTAGAGGTACAACATTATATTATTTTAAATGTCCAATTTTCAAGAAAAAAAATAAAACACATGGAAAACAAGAATACATATAAGACAAATTATAAATAATACAAGCCATCAGAGCAAATCCCGGGGAAAGCCCAGATAGTGGAAATCTATACAAAGACTTTAAATCACCTATTTTAAGTATTAACAAACACCAAAGGAAACCATGTTTAGAGAAATAAATTATGTATGAGAATATATCACTGAATAGAGAATATCAGTAAAGATATAGACATTATCAAAAGAAACAAAATTAACGTTTTGTATGTTGAAATGTAAGATGAATGAAATGACTTTATTAGAAGATCAACAGCAAGTATGTGCAGATCAAAGATAAAATAAACAAATATTAGAATGAAGATCAGTTCATATTGTCATATATGAGGAGTAGGGAAAAAAAAGAGTGAAGAAAATGAAAGGATTCTCAAGACCTGGGGGAAATATTGAAGCATACCAATGTCTACAAATTGGAAGTCTCGGTAGAGAGGAAATAGAAAAAGAGTCAGGAGGAATATTTGAATAAATAATAGCCAAAATTTCCCAAATTTAATAAAATATATTAATTTACACTTCCAATTAGCTCAATGAATTCCAAGTAGAATAAATGCAAAGAGATCCACACTTAGATCATAATCAAACTTTGTCAAAAGACAAGAGAAAATCTTGAAAACAGCAAGAGAAAAATAACTCATTGTGTACAAAATATTCTCAGGAAAGACTATATGTTGGTCAATAAAAACAAGTATTAATAAATGTAAGGGAATGAAATTAGACAAAGTATGTTCTCTGATTACAATGAAATTAAATTAGAAATAAATAACAAGGAGATATGAGAGATTCACAGATGTATAACATTAAACAACACTCTTCTAAATAAAAAGTATAACAAAGAAAAAAATGACAAGAAAAATTATAAAATAGAGATTAATGAAAATGATAATACAACGTGGCAAACTTATGTGACACAGCTGGGCAGTATTTATAGGGAAAATAATAACTATAAAAACCTAAATTTAAAAGAAGAAATGTGTCTAATTAATAATCTAAACTTCTTACCTAATTATCTTAAAAATTATTTTTAAAAAGCAGAGTAACTAAAAATCAAGCAGAAGGAAGGAAATTATAAATAATAGAACATAAATAAATAAAATACAGAATTAAAGCAAATAATAAGTAAATGAACAAACACAAGTTGGTTCTTTGAAAAGATTAATAATATTAAAAGCATCTACCTAGACAGACTGAGCAAAAAATCAACATAAAATCAGGAATGAAAGACAAAACATTACTACCAATGTTACTAAAAGCAAGAATTATAAATACAATACACTATGGAAAATTATATGATAACAAATTAGATAACCTAAAAGAAATTAATGTATTCCTATAAAGATCCAAAGTACTGAAATGGACACAAAATAAATGTAAAATTTGTATAGACTTATAACAAATAATGAGTTTGTATTAGTAAACAAAATTTATTTCATGAATAAAAGCATAGAACCAGATGATTCACTGTTGAATTTAACCAAATATTTAAAGAAAAACACTTTAAAAACTTTTTTCTAAAAAATATAGAATGGGAGGGAACATTTCCCAACTCATTCAGTGAGGCCAGTATTACTCTGATACCAGAAACAGAGAAAGACATCACAAGAAAGGAAAACAAGGAACCGGTACCCTTCATGAATATAGATGTCAAAATACTTAATAAAATTCTAACAAACTAAATCCAGGGACATATAAAATGGCTTATACACCATGACCAAGTAGGATTTACACCAGGAATGCATGATTAGTTCAACATATTTATGGAAAAAATGAATAAAATATGCCATATTATTAAGATAATGAGAAACAAAAACATGACCATCTCAATAGTTACATCAAAAAAAAAAAAAAAAAAGCATTTGGCAGAATCCAGCACCTTTTCATTACAAAAAAAAGCACTCAACTAGGAATAGAAGGAAACGTCTTTATTCTGATCAAGTGTACATAAGAATACCCTCACTAACATATTACCACATTGTGAAAGATTAAAAACCCCTTTTCTAAGATCAGGAACAAAGCAAAGGTGTCTGCCTTCAACACTTTTATTTGACATTGTGCTGGAGATTCTACTCAGGATAATAGAGCAAGAAAAAAACATAAAATGCATCCAGATTGGAAAAGAAGGAGTAAAACTATCTCCATTTGCAGATGCCATTATTTTGTACATAGACGATCCAAGGGCATACACTAAAAAAATTATAGCTAGTACAAAAGTTCAACAACACTGTGGGATACAAGATCAATATATAAAAATCCACTCTGTTTGTACATACTAGTAATGAAAAACCTAAACATAAAATTAATATTTACAATAGCAGCAAAAGAGTAAGATACTTTAGAATATTGTAACAAAAAGTGAAACACTTGTACACTGAAAACTACAAAGTACTGTTGAAAGAAATTAAGGAAGACTTGAATAAATGGAAAAATCCCATGTTAATGGTTTGGAAATGTAATGTTGTTAAGATGGCAATATTCTCTAAATTGAGCTACAGTGTCAAAGCAATCTCTATCAAAATACCAGGTGAATTTTTTGCAGAAATTGACAAACTGATTATAAAATTCATATAGAAATGCAAAGGACCCAGGCTAGTCAAAAAAATTTTTAAGAAGAAAAATGTTGGCATACATTTACATTTTTCCTATTTCAAAACAATACAAAGATACAGTTATTACGACTGCATTTGAAAGAAATGAAGATAGATACAAATAACCTGTAAGTATATGAAGAGATGCTAAATAACATTAGTCGTTTGGAAAATGCAAGTCAAAACTATGAGACACCACTTCACACCTATCAGGCAGGCTATAATAAAAAAAGACAAAATCAAATATTAACAGGAATGTGGAAAATTGGATCCCTCATACACTGGTAGAAATGTAAAATGTTCCATCTGCTTTGGGTAACAGTTTTGTAATTCCACAAATAGATTAAATGAAGAGTTATCATAATCCAGCAATTCTACTCTTAGTTATACACTCAAGAGATATAAAAACACTTGTGAATGCAAAAATGTGTACCCAAATGCCCATGGAAGCATTATTTACAATAACAAATGTGCAAACAACCCAAATGTCCATCAATTGATTAATGGATAAGCAAGGTGGAAAATAAAATGGAGTATTATTCAGCCACATAAAAGGATAAATTAGATGCTACAAAATGAAAGAACCTTGAAGAATATGCTAATGAAAGATATCAGATACACAAGGTCACATATTGCATGGTTTCATTCACATTAAATGTCCAAAATAGGGAACTCTATACAGATAGAAAGTAGATTACTAGTTTCTAGGGGAAGGTGGGAGTGGAAATGGGGTGTAACTGCCTGCGGGCTGGGGATGATTTCTGAGTTTAGAGAGTGGCGATGATTGCAAAACTTTGCAAAAATAAGAAAAAAAAATTAAAAAACACTGAACTGTACACTTTAAAGATTCAATATTATTGTATGTGAATTTTTTCCCATTAAAAAAAGGGGAAAAGATCTTGTGACTGCTGAAAGAGAATGGATTCTTAAGGTCATTTTTTCTTAAGCTATTTGAATGGTATGCTAAATGATCTACACTCTCAGAGGCAATGTAGGGAAAAAATTAATGGTGATAAGCACTTACATCTAATGATATTGCCAGTAATTAACGATTGCTCAGTTTTCCAGTTACAGTTGTGGAGGGAGAAAAGGAATACTATTTTTTAATTGCAAATCAATAAAGACAATGAAGTAATAAATTACCCCCAGAAAGAATACAACATGCCCAAGCACCAGGCTCTAGCATTCTTTTCCAGTTTTTCCTTTGATTATGTCTATCTATATGTCATATCTTCCCCAAACCTCAAAAATAATAATTAGAACTTTTGGGAGAGTACAGGAAGGAGGTATATTTAAGGTGGT
Source organism: Tursiops truncatus (assembly GCF_011762595.2). Classification (NCBI taxonomy): domain Eukaryota; kingdom Metazoa; phylum Chordata; class Mammalia; order Artiodactyla; family Delphinidae; genus Tursiops; species Tursiops truncatus. Next base: position 29,258,546 of record NC_047051.1, read on the forward strand.
GAAATGAGCTAATTTGAACATATACAATTTTTATATATGTGGTCAAATTCCTTCAAGCAATGCTAAAATAGAGTTTTTCTAGTACTAATAAGTAATTTCTAACAGTAAGATATTTAAAAATAAAATAGAGAAGATAAATTATTCTTAAGCCTTTTCTTAAGGGTTGTCTCAATATCTCATTTAATGGATGAAAAGAATATACAATATGATTAGAATTAATTAAACTAGTCCTTACAGAAGAATTTCAGACATTCGTTGGAACTTTTAATAAGCTGAAAAACTAGCTTAATAATAGTATATATAGTATTAGGTATTAGTTAAAATGAATTTCAAGAAATATCTAATAAAAATAGTGATTTGGAATCAATGTTTTCAATCCACAGGGCTTCAAGAGAAACTTTTTCTTCTCTATTGATGTATATATATTTTGTATGTTTTTTTTTAAAATCCATCTACAAATATTGTCTCAGACAATATTTGTCAGAAACACAAAAGATGTCAAAACAAAGAAAACATTCTTCAACAGTGCAATACCTTTTTCTATGTAACTCTACATTCATTGGATTATGAACTTCTCTTTCATATGTATGTATGTATATACATATATATCTATATATGTTTACAAATAAAAATCAAAACAGTACCACAGGGATATATGTGTACATGCCTTTGTACTCTTAAATCTGTGAATGATTCATATTTTTCATTTTCTATTAAACAAAGCTTTTTTTTTTTTTTTTTTTTTTTGCAATATGCGGCCCTCTCACTGTTGTGGCCTCTCCCGTTGCTGAGCACAGGCTCCGGCCGCGCAGGCTCTGGCGTGCAGGCTCTGGACGCGCACGCTCAGCAGCCATGGTTCACGGGCCTAGCCGCTCCGCAGCATGTGGGATCTTCCCAGACCGGGGAACGAACCCGTGTCCCCTGCATCGGCAGCTGCACTCTCAACGAATGCGTCACCAGGGAAGCCCCTAAACAAAGCTTTTAATGTTGAACATTTATACAGTAAGTAAATTTAACTATAATTGCAAATCCTTACCTGTCATACTTTCTTAAATATGTGAAATGCTTTAAATGGAGATGTAGTAGTATAGGCCAGTAAAAGAAATCTAAATTAAACCAAGAGTTTTGATTTTGTTATTTTGTTCTCCTTTATGTTTTATGTGTGTGTGTGTGTGTGTGGTTTCAAGCACATTTTTTTTCCTTTGTCAGAAAACATTGTATGGTGATGAAACAAATCTTGGGAAATGTACTTTTCTTTTATAGTTGCTAGGTAGGGCCAATACTGGAATACCAGTTTTTCTGGAAAAAGATATATTGGATTATCTGATTACCTGAGCTTATTCTGTGTGACAACAGGAGTCAGGTTGAAAGGAAAAAGGAGGAGAATATTTCTATTTGATTTTGGATTGTATATTCTATATTTTTTCCTGAAATGACTTGCATCATTTTATTCAGAACTTCTTGAAAAAGCACATACTTGGAAAAAATTATATATTTAATAACAAGACATTCAGATCAAATGTACCAACAGTAATAGGGGTTTGAATACTGGATCCAAAAGTGATTAAATTTAAACCTGTTATATCTCCAGGATCTCTCATCTCCCAATCACACTACCTCGGAGAGAACCATCAATATTACCACTTCTTATATTAGAAATATTTCACTGAACAAGGAAATTGTATTACTGAAGTTATATTCTGTTTGGGGGAAATGTTAATTGTACAATTAAAAGGAACTCAGAGTAGGTACAATATTAGAAGCAAAAAGATATGAGGAATCCTAACCTATCCACATACACTTTTATGTTATACCTAAGGGTTCCAACTATAATATAAATTCCATGGATATTCTGATTAATGAACTAGTGGGCTGCTTGAAACATGAAAGCAGTAACTTTAATAGGCAAACACTGGCATTAGCATTCAGTGATATCTTCCTACCAGCAGAAATCTAATAAACAAAGGAGTATGGAGAAAAGATAAAAGAAAGACAGCATGCATTGAAACAATGCTTTTAAGTCATTTGGAGACTTTTCTTTCTAATTCTTGCTTTCTTTAATGAACTTTCTTTAAAGAACTGTTGTGACTCACTGCAAAGGAGTGAAAGTTATATTGGCACAGGGTTGTTTCAAATTTCATTTGCCTACAGCAAGGTTTTGAAAACTACTAAAACTGTTACATGGAATGTAAGAAAGTAGTTTTCCAGTTACTAATGTCATTCTTACAGCCTCACTGATCAAAACTCATCTCAGGAATAAACTAAAAGCTTATCCACCAAAATGTGTCTCACATTTTTCCGGTGTCAGAACATGGTAGTGTGTATATATAGTATAATGATTTCATTATATGCATTTTTATTAAATCCTGACTTTTTTGACAGACATTTCAAATTTGTCTCATTTTAATCATGCTTCATTTTTCAATGATCTTATAAAGTCATTACATTCTTTTAGCCCCTTTGCCTCCTCTTGTTTGATACAAGGCTAGTAATAAAATCTTTGCACCCTTTCTTGATCCTTCTTTTATACATGGATGGGTAGCTCCCTGCAGATGGCTTGGACTCTGCTACAAGTGGTGCTTCCCTTTCAGGCAAGGTGTTTGTGTTTGTGGGAGAGTTTCTCTGACAATTTTACTAATTTTTATACAGCCAAATGGCAATTTTGATACAATCTGTAATGGTAGCTGTGTGTGCATTTGTGTGGTATGGTTGTGAGTGCATTTGTGGTATGGTTTATGCACAGTGTATGTATGGCTCCAGTATCGCTCCTTCTCAAGGCTCTTCAATCTGTAAACCAAAGGACACACAATCACATGCCAGCACTCCAAATGGATGAAGCCAGTGGAAGAGGTTGACTATACTGAAGGCTGGAGCTGGAGCATATACAGTGTGTGCTTCACCAATAGGTTGACTGATTCTTTTCTTTAGAAACTGTGGTAGCAGTCATCTGAGTTCTCAGTTTTCAAGAGAATCTATAAACCTGCATTGTATTTGTTTTCCTAAGATTTAAAATACATTTTGTATGTATCAACTGTGTATGAATTTCTGTTTTTTAATTTTTTAAATAACCTTTTGGCTAGACAAAATACATGTATAGGCCAGATTTAGCATGTGGGCTCCTATTTGTTATTTCTCCTTTAGGATGTATTGAACAACTTCTATTTTATCAAGTTCAGACTATCCTTTATGATATTACATTGAGGTTCTCCTGGATGACTCTATCAAAGATGGGAAGTTCATTTTAGCCAAGAATGTAATGTTAGTTAATGACTTAGTTCAGTGCTAAACATGTGGGTTAAAGTCTAAGATGCTTTGATGAAGGGTAAATATATCTGTACATTTTCATCTTTTACCTTAGTAAATTCTCCCATTTTATGATTTCTATTAAATACTATGCTTGCATTTTAACGTAAGAATAATGTTGACATTACTTACATTGATAAAGCTAACATTCCAGGCACACAAGCAACATTTATCTTTTGGTTTCACACAGCCTCTGGTATGGTATGAAGAATTTGAATATTACATGGATCATACTTAGTTTGAGACAATGGATTCCATCTACCAGATGACATTGTATTTGCCATTACGTACTCAATAAAAAGTAAATCGTGTATGTAGATTGTAATAAAACACCAAAGGACAAAACTTTACATTTTTGGATAATGAACAAAGGATCTTGAATAACACAAAATAAACTATAATTTGCCCATTTTATAGAGGACACTGCTTCTGGCTCAGAATATAAAGCTCTGAAAAGAATCCACTGGCCAAGAATAAAGTGGGGAAAGAGTCCCAGTTGCAACCAGAAACCATGGACAGCTTTTACTTTATACTGACTCACCCTTCTATTAGTGGGATAGTGTTATACTGATTATTTAATTATATATAATTCCTTTTGTTCCTACAATGCTCATATCTCTGCAAGCAGTACCACATTAAAATCTTTGGTGTAAATTTTTTCCTCATTTTTTTATATCCAGTTACTTTAAGAATCCCTAAAATGATGACTATGTGTCAAGGAATTTCAAATGATATCTTCAAGAGTAAAAATGAAGTTTCTCATTACTACAAATTTGAAATGAACTTATTTTGGTTAAAAACAGCTTTTTTAGAGCCAATTATATTATGGAAAAAGTGGCTTGAGGACACAGTTTCATATATATGTTTCAGTTCACTCAGTGAGAATTAATCATTCAGACTCTAATGGCAATGAGTCCTTCAATATTCCACTGCACTTCCTCTTCAGAACTTCCATTCATGGGATCATTAATAACCTGCGAAAAATTTACCATAGTATATTTAATTTTCTACCTATTCAATAGGTAATATCACCTAGAAGCTCTCATTATTTCACCCTAGCTAGTATCATTTCCAAATTTCTTTCTCCTTTTTTTTTTTATAGTATTTCCCTTTCTTTGTCTGCATCTGGGATACAAAATTCCTCCATTTTGTGAAGCCTCTTGGGTTGTATCTTTGAAGACTACATGAAATAATTGGACATTTAGTTTAAAGTAAACCAAAATCAAATTAAAATAGAATCAAAGGTCATGTGGTAATAATGGGCTTGTTAGAATCCCCATTTTGTCAATGGACGTGGGGATAGGGAACTCTCAGGAAAGGGGATTGAGGAAAATCTGGCAACTGAGAAGATGTCCACTAGGAAATGTACATGCTAACTTAACATACAGAGTTATATTAAGTGCTAAATAAACACTATATATGTGATTCAGAGTATTTGTTTTTTTCTTAGCTCATATTCTTTCAATTTATCATCATTGAGTTCAATAATACGTGTAATTTCGTTCCTGAGTAAATATTTTAACATTGCTGAATTTTCACTGATTTGTTATTGCTTTCTTTCAAACATTCTCATTCTGGGGATATAAAAATCTTAGATGTTAATTTTTCTCACACAACAGAAGACTGAATTCTAATAACTTGGAGTCCTTTTCTTAAGCTGGCAATTTGGCTACTTTTTATCAATTAATCACGTTAATTTTGTTGTTATTTCAGCAACTAAAACCCAGGTAAGTAGATTTGTAAGAACGAACTTTTTAAGTGGTACCTGTTAGAAAGCTAAATTAAATTTCAACTATATATTTGTGGAATTAAAAATAATTGAAAACAAATTTTAGCATGAGCAATGCTGGATAATCTCAATTTAGCTTTTGCTTTCAAAATAGTCATATGTATCAATACTTACATAATTTTAAATTCATACATTTGCTTCTTAATGAATACTTTGATTAAATATTCTATTGTAGTAAAACACCAATAACATTACAGAATGAAATAAAATAAATCGTTTTTTAATATAATAGAATATAATATTCTACACGTATATCAATTATCTGTGGGAGTCTATTAGAATTGAAATGGAATGGATAACAATGCCAATATAAAATAAAGGTAGACGTACACCCTCATGAGTATAGAAGAAATATTATTTTATGTAAAAATCTTAGGTGGGAACAAATACTGCCTGTAAAGAATATCATATGAAATAAATCAAATATAATCCAGTTCCACTTATACTGAATGAGAAATATAAGATCTTTTTCCAAAACTTATAACCTTAACCACTTTCTATGGTTGTTTGTGCTTGGATTCTATTTCAAGCCATATTTTTTCCTTATTTAATTAGATGAGAAAAGAAGGCATACATACACTTCATAATTTGGCCAACTCATATCTTTATATAGAATTAAAATCAGATCAACCCAAATGTGTGCATTCTGGCCTTTAAACACTTAAGAACTATGTTGGTCTAGATTTTCTTTTAGAAGGGATAAAGAACAAATGTTATGAATGTAAATTTTACCTTAAAACTAAAAATACCCTGAAGCATCACCAACAGTAGAATATGTCAGAATGAAATACAATGAATTACAGTAGGTTATGAACACTAGTACAACATTGCTATAATAAAATCAACAGAGATATTCTTATCAGGATTCTACCATTACATGACTTTAATAAGTAGTCTAACTTAAATACCCTGTTATTTAAAGATAAATACCTTTCATTAACTTAACAGTACTTCCAAAAAATTGCACCTGATTATAAAAGAGTTCACATATACATACAGCAGTATTCACAGCATGGGTAGGGGAAGGGAAACAAAATGCTGCAACAATTTCAAATTTTAAATTGAAAACACCCTGGAGTATATTGATATCTACAATATACAGTTATGTATACATCTACATCTACAATGTATTTTATTTTTATCTATATCTACATCTACTTTTTTATGTACACACTTATATACATAAATACACGTGCAGTCACATACACATTTTGCAGCTTTGTTTCACAGTATTTCCAGTTCTGTAGACCTATATATCATTTTCTCAGTTTTCGTTAACCTTCAAATAGCTACTTCAATAAAATCATTTTTATTTTCAGTTAGTATTTGTAGATAAATCTAATTATTTATTATTATGTTATTTTATAATATGTTAAGATATTATCTACTGTCTTCATAAATATCTGAAAATGTTTATTTTATATTATGAATATGATGTAATTTTAAATTATATATTTTTATTTCTCACAACTGGCTTGTGAAGAGACTAATCAGTTAAATTCACAAGAAACTATTATGGGCTGAAAGTTTGTGTCCCCCCAAATTGATATGCTGAAGCCTTAACTCCCAATGTAACTGTATTTTGTGATAGGGCTTTTATGGAAGTAATTTAGGTTAAATGAAGCCATAAGAGTGGGATCCTTATCCCACAGGATTAGTGTTCTTATAAGAAGAGACACAGGACTCACTTGCTCTCACAGTGCACACAAAGAAGAGGTCACACAGCAGATGGTGGCAGTCTACAAACCAAGAGAAGATGTCACAGAATGAAACCTACCATGGTGGTACCATGGTCTTGGATTTCTAGTCTCCAGAACTGTGAAAAATAAATTTCTGTTTGTTAAACCACCCAGTTCGTGGCACTTTGTTATGGCAACCTGAGTAGACTAAAACAGAAGTAAATACACATGGAGAACATGAGATTCTAGGACTAGGAGAACTGCCTTTCCCACAACAGACTTTGTGCACAGCCAATGCACTGTAGTCTTTAAAGGCAGTTGCAGTCAAGGACTCAGACCTCCTTCTGACTGGCCATACTCTTATGTATACCTGAGCTTCTGAGCTCAGATACCTCCATCCACAAGCTTCTTTATTTGGGGCCCTCAGTGGAGGCTTCTCTCGTGTTTCTGTGAACACCTTTTGGAAGGGGAGGAACTTTGAAGACACCTTTCTTCCTGGGACTCAGTACTCAATATATTTCCACTCCTAGACTTTCACTTCTTTCTCCTATTGACCCCCAGATATACAAAATGGTAGGAGACTTCTGCAGGGCTCCTTTGGCAGGGAGACAATCTCCTCATCCCATCTCACCCCATCTGCAGTAATAAATCTGACCTTCACTTGGCACCCTTCTTGAACATTAGTGAGCTTTTGATTTTTCTTCTTGCTTATACTATTGCAGTAAATGACTTAAAGCTTGACTGTGACTTCATTTTGGCTTGTTTTAATTGACTATTCAACACCTGGTTTCTCAGCTCTCTCCAGCATAACTCAGCTCCTGTTAATTTATTTCTTTAATATATTGTAAAACAACTTTAAAAAGGTATTGTTGAATCCAGAATCTGTCAAAATGAAGCAGTTTGATGACAATTTTATAGATTAAAAATGATATGTGATCAACCCCATGATATTAGAGTGAAATTTTTAACTCTAATTTTATATTAAAGTTTCTCTTATAAAATGATCAAATATATGCACTCAATTATATTTAAAGTTGGGGTAATGCATGTTCAATAAATAGCTCATAAATGTAGTGATTAATGAAAGTACACTTGGTAGAGACAGTTCATTGTTAGTGGCCTTTCTCTGACTCCTCTCTTACCAAAAGGAATGTAGATGTGATGGCTGATTACCAAACGTAAGTCACCATATTGAAATATGAGTGTCATTGTGACATGCTAGGAATAAAAGCACTGATGAAAAAAGATGTCAGATTCCCTGAATACATAGTGAAATTATCATAGAACCACTGAAATGCATAATACCCACAACTCAACTTTTTATTTTATTTTATTTATTTTGTTCTTTTTTTTTTAACATCTTTATTGGGGTATAATTGCTTTACAATGGTGTGTTAGTTTCTGCTTTATAACAAAGTGACTCAGTTATACATATACATATGTTCCCATATCTCTTCCCTCTTGCATCTTCCTTCCTCCCACCCTCCCTATCCCACCCCTCCAGGTGGTCACAAAGCACTGAGATGATATCCCTGTGCTATGCGGCTGCTTCCCACTAGCTATCTACCTTACGTTTTGTAGTGTATATATGTCCATGCCTCTCTCTCGCTTTGTCACAGCTCACCCTTCCCCCTCCCCATATCCTCAAGTCCGTTCACCAGTAGGTCTGTGTCTTTATTCCTGTCTTACTCCTAGGTTCTTCGTGACATGTTTTTTTTCTTAAATTCCATATATATGTGCTAGCATACGGTATTTCTCTTTCCCTTTCTGACTTACTTCACTCTGTATGACAGACTCTATGTCTATCCACCTCATTACAAATAGTTCAATTTCATTTCTTTTTATGGTTGAGTAATATTCCGTTGTATATATGTGTCACATCTTTATCCATTCATGCAATGATGGGCACTTAGGTTGTTTCCATCTCCAGGCTATTGTAAATAGAGCTGCAATGAACATTTTGGTACATGACTCTTTTTGAATTATGGTTTCCTCAGGGTATATGCCCAGTAGTGGGATTGCTGGGTCATATTGTAGTTCTATTTGTAGTTTTATAAGGAACCTCCATACTGTTCTCCATAGTGACTGTACCAACTCACATTCCCACCAGCAATGCAGGAGTGTTCCCTTTTCTCCACACCCTCTCCAGCATTTATTGTTTCTAGATTTTTTGATGATGGCCATTCTGACTGGTGTGAGGTAATATCACATTGTAGTTTTGATTTGCATTTCTCTAATGATTAATGATGTTGAGCATTCTTTCATGTGTTTGTTGGCAGTCTGTATATCTTCTTTGGAGAAATGTCTATTTAGGTCTTCTGCTCATTTTTGGATTGGGTTTTTTTTTTTTTTTTTTTTGTTATTGGTCTGCATGAGCTGCTTATAAATTTTGTAGATTAATCCGTTGTCAGTTGCCTCATTTGCAAATATTTTCTCCCATTCTGAGGGTTGTCTTTTGGTCTTCTTTATGGTTTCCTTTTCTGCACAAAAGCTTTGAAGTTTCATTAGGTCCCATTTGTTTATTTTTGTTTTTATTTCCATTTCTCTAGGAGGTGGGTCAAAAAGGATCTTGCTGTGATTTATGGCATAAAGTGTTCTGCCTATGTTTTCCTCTAAGAGTTTGGTAGTTTCTGGCCTTACATTTAGGTCTTTAATCCATTTTGATCTAAGTTTTGTGTATGGCGTTAGGGAGTGAGCTAATCTCATACTTTTACATGTACTTTTCCAGTTTTCCCAGCACCACTTATTAAAGAGGCTGTCCTTTCTCCACTGTATATTCCTGCCTCATTTATCAAATATAAGGTGACCATATGTGCGTGGGTTTATCTCTGGGCTTTCTGTCCTGTTCCATTGATCTATATTTCTGTTTTTGTGCCAGTGCCATACTGTCTTGATTACTGTAGCTTTGTAGTATAGTCTGAAGTCAGGGAGCCTGATACCTCCAGCTCCATTTTTCGTACTCAAGATTGAATTGGCTATTCAGGGTCTTTTGTGTTTCCATACAAATTGTGAAATTTTTTGTTCTAGGTCTGTGAAAAATGCCAGTGAGAGATTGATAGGGATTGCATTGAATCTGTAGATTGCTTTGGGTAGTAGAGTCATTTTCACAATGTTGATTCTTTCAATCCAAGAACATGATATATCTATCCATCTATTTGTATCATCTTTAATTTCTTTCATCAATGTCTAATAATTTTCTGCATACTGGTCTTTTGTCTCCTTAGGTAGGTTTATTCCTAGTTATTTTATTCTTTTTGTTACAATGGTAAATGAGAGTGTTTTCTTGATTTCACTTTCAGATTTTTCATCATTAGTGTATAAGAATGCAAGAGATTTCTGTGCATTAATTTTGTATCCTGCTACTTTTCCAAATTCATTGATTAGCTCTGTAGTTTTCTGGTAGCATGTTTAGGATTCTCTATGTATAGTATCATGTGATATGAAAACAGTTACATCTTTACCTCTTGTTTTCCGATTTGGATTCCTTTTATTTCCCTTTCTTCTCTGATTGCTGAGGCTAAAACCTCCAAAACTATATTGAATAAGAGTGGTGAGAGTGGGCATCCTTGTCTTGTTCGTGATCTTAGTGGAAATGCTTTCAGTTTTTCACCATTGACGATGATGTTGGCTGTGGGTTTGTCAAATATGGCTTTTATTACGTTGAGGAAGGTTGCCTCTATGCCTACTTTCTGCATGGTTTTTATCATAAATGGGTGTTGAATTTTGTCAAAAGCTTTCTCTGCATCTATTGAGATGATCATATGGTTTTTCTCCTTCAATTTGTTAATATGGTTTATCATATTGATTGATTTGTGTATATTGAAGAATACTTGGATTCCTGGAATAAACCCCACTTGATCATGTTGTACGATCCTTTTAGTGTGCTGTTGGATTTGTTGAGTATTTTGTTGAGGATTTTTGCATCTATGTTCATTAGTGATATTGTCCTGTAGTTTTCTTTCCTTGTGACATCTTTGTCTGGTTTTGGGAGCAGGGTGATGGCGGCCTCATAGAATGAGGTTGGGATTGTTCCTCCCTCTGCTATATTTTGGAAGAGTTTGAGAAGGATAGGTGTTAGCTCTTCTCTAAATGTTCAATAGAATTCACCTGTGAAGCCATCTGGTCCTGGGCTCTTGTTTGTTGGAAGATTTTTAATCACAGCTTCAATTTCAGTGCTTGTGATTGGTCTGTTCATATTTTCTATTTCTTCCTGATTCAGTCTTGACAGATTGTGCATTTCTAAGAATTTGTCCATTTCTTCCAGGTTGTCCATTTTATTGGCATAGAGTTGCTTGTAGTAATCTCTCATGATCTTTTGTATTTCTGCAGTGTCAATTGTTACTTCTCCTTTTTCATTTCTAATTCTATTGATTTGAGTCTTCTCCCTTTTTTTCTTGATGAGTCTGGCTAATGGTTTATCAATTTTGTTTATCTTCTCAAAGAACCAGCTTTTAGTTTTATTGATCTTTGTTATTGTTTCCTTCATTTCTTTTTCATTTATTTCTCATCTGATTTTTATGATTTCTCTCCTTCCTCTAACTTTCCAGTTTTTTTGTTATTCTTTCTCTAATTGTTTTAGGTGCAAGGTTATGTTGTTTATTCAAGATGTTTCCTGTTTCTTAAGGTGGCCTTGTATTGCTATAAACTTCCCTCTTAGAACTGCTTTTGCTGCATCCCATAGGTTTTGGGTCTTCATGTCTCCATTGTCATTTGTTTCTAAGTATGTTTTGATTTCCTCTTTGATTTCTTCAGTGATCACTTCGTTGTTAAGTAGTGTATTGTTTAGCCTCCATGTGTTTTGTATTGTTTAGCCTTCATTTGTTTTGTATTCTTTAAATACAAATATTTTCCTGTAATTGATATCTAGTCTTATGGTGTTGTGGTCAGAAAAGATACTTGATACAATTTCAATTTTCTTAAATTTGTCAAGGCTTGCTTGTTTTGTGACCCAAGATATGATCTATCCTGGAGAATGTTCCATGAGCACTTGAGAAAAATGTGTATTCTGTTGTTTTTGGTGTGTCCTAAAAATATCTATTAAGTCCATCTTGTTTAATGTATCATTTAAATCTTGTGTTTCCTTATTTATTTTCATTTTGGATGATCTGTCCATTGGTGAAAGTGGGGTGTTAAGGTCCCCTACTATGAATGTGTTACTGTCGATTTCCCCTTTTATGGCTGTTAGTATTTGCCTTATGTATTGAGGTGCTCCTATGTTGGGTGCATAAATATTTACAATTGTTAGACCTTCTTCTTGGATTGATTCCTTGATCATTATATAGTGTCCTTCTTTGTCTCTTCTAATAGTCCTTATTTTAAAGTCTATTTTGTCTGATATGAGAATTGCTACTTCAGCTTTCTTTTGGTTTCCATTTTCATGGAGTACATTTTTCCACCCCCTTACTTTCAGTCTGTATGTGTCTCTAGGTCTGAAGTGGGTCTCTTGTAGACAGCATATATATGGGTCTTGTTTTTGTATGCATTCAGCCAATCTGTGTCTTTTGGTGGGAGCATTTAGTCCATTTACCTTTAAGGTACTTATCAATATGTATGTTCCTATTCCCATTTTCTAAATTGTTTTGAGTTTGTTATTGTAGGTCTTTTCCTTCTCTTGTGTTTCTTGACTAGAGAATTTCCCTTAGCATTTGTTGTAAAACTGGTTTGGTGGTGCTGAACTCTCTCAGCTTTTGCTTGTCTTTAAAGGTTTTAATTTCTCCAACAAATCTGAATGAGATCCTTGCTGAGTAGAGTAATCTTGGGTGCAGGTTTTTCTCCTTCATCACTTTCAGTATGTCCTGACAATCCCTTCTGGCTTGCAGAGTTTGTGCTGAGAGATCAGCTGTTAACTTTATGGGGATTCCCTTGTGTGTTATTTGTTGTTTTTCCCTTGCTCCTTTTAATATGCTTTCTTTGTATTTAATTTTTGACAGTTTGATTAATATGTGTCTTGGCATTTTTTTCCTTGGATTTATCCTGTATGAGACTCTCTGTGCTTCCCGGACCTGATTAACTATTTCCTTTCCCATATTAGGGAAGTTTTCAACTATAATCTCTTCAAATATTTTCTCAGTGTCTTTCTTTTTCTCTTCTTCTTCTGGAACCCCTGTAATTCGAATGTTGGTGTGTTTAATGTTGTCCTAGAGGTCTCTGAGACTGTCCTCAGTTCTTTTCATTCTTTTTTGTTTATTCTGCTCTGCAGTAGTTATTTCCACTATTTTATCTTCCAGGTCACTTATCCGTTCTTCTGCCTCAGTTATTCTGCTATTGATCCCATCTAGAGTCTTTTTCATTTCATTTATTGTGTTGTTCATCATTGTTTGTTTGCTCTTTAGTTCTTCTAGGTCCTTGTTAAATGTTTCTTGCATGTTGTCTATTCTATTTCCAAGATTTTGGATTATCTTTATTATCTTTATTGTGAATACTTTTTCAGGTAGACTGCCTATTTCCTCTTCATTTGTCAGGTCTTGTGCATTTTTATCTTGCTCCTTCATCCACTGTGTGTTTTTCTGTCTTCTCATTTTGCTTATCTTACTGTGTTTGGGGTCTCCTTTTTGCAGGTTGCACATTCGTAGTTCCCGTTGTTTTTGATGTGTGTCCCCAGTGGCTATGGCTGGTTCAGTGGGTTTTGTAGGCTTCCTGGTGGAGGGGACTAGTGGCTGTGTTCTGGTGGATGAAGCTGGATCTTCTCTCTCTGGTGGGCAGGTCCACGTCTGGTGGTGTGTTTTGGGGTGTCTGTGGACTTATGATTTTAGGCAGCCTCTCTGCTAATGGGAGGGGTTGTGTTTCTGTTTTGCTAGTTGTTTGGCATAGCGTGTCCAGCACTGTAGCTTGCTAGTCGATGAGTGAAGCTGGGTGCTGGTGTACAGATGGAGATCTCTCGGAGATTTTCACCTTTTGATATTATGTGGAGCTGGGAGGTCTCTTGTTGACCAGTGTCCTGAAGTGACTCTCCCACCTCAGAAGCACAGCACTGACTCCTGGCTGCAGCACCAAGAGCCTTTCATCCACACGGCTCAGAATAAATGGAGAAAAAGTAGAGAGAAATGAATAGTAGAAGTAGGAAGAAAGAAAGGAGGGAATGAAGGAAGGAAGGAAGGAAGAAAGAAAGAAAGAAGAAAAGAAGGAAAGAAAGAAAGAAAGGAGGGAGGGAGGGAGGGAGGGAAGCTGGGAGGAAGGAAAGAAGGAAGGAGGGAAGGAAGGAAAAAAGAAAGAAAGAAAAGATAAAGTAAAATAAAATAAAGTAAAATATAACAAATTTATTAAATTACAAATAATTATTAAGAAAAAAAATTTTTTAAAAAGGATGGATAGAACCTTAGGACAAATGGTGGAAGCAAAGCTATACAGACAATATCTCACACAGAAGCATACACATACAAACACAAAAAGAGGAAAATGGGAAAATATCATAAATCTTTTTCTCAAAGTCCACCTCCTCAATTTGGGATGATTCGCTGTCTAAAGCAGGGAAGGAAGGAAGGAAGGAAGGAAGGAAAGAAGGAAGGAAGGAAGGAAGGAAGGAAGGAAAGAAAGAAAGAAAGAAAGAAAGAAAGAAAGAAAGAAAGAAAGAAAGAAAGAAAGAAAGAAGATAAAGCATAATAAAATAAAGTTATTTAAAAAATTAAAAAAAAAAAGGACAGATAGAACCCTAGGACAAACGGTGGAAGCAAAGCTATACAGACAAAATCTCACACAGAAGCATACACATACACACTCACAAAAAGAGGAAAAGGGGAAAAAATCATAAATCTTGCTCTCAAAGTCCACCTCCTCAATTTGGGATGATTCATTGTCTATTCATGTATTCCACAGATGCAGGGTACATCAAGTTGATTGCGTAGCTTTAATCCGCTGCTTCTGATGCTGCTGGGAGAGATTTCCCTTTCTCTTCTTTGTTCTCACAGCTCCTAGGGGCTCAGTTTTGGATTTGGCCCCGCCTCTGCCTGTAGGTCGCTGGAGGGCGTCTGTTCTTCGCTCAGACAGGACAGGGTTAAAGGAGCCGCTGATTCGGGGGCTCTGGCTCACTCAGGCCAGGGGGAGGTAGGGGTACAGAGTGCAGGGTGAGCCTGCGGTGGCAGAGGCCAGCATGACGTGGCACCAGCCTGAGGCGTGCCATGCGTTCTCCCGGGGGAGTTGTCCCTGGATCCCGGGACCCTGGCAGTAGCGGGCTGCACAGGCTCCTCGGAAGGGGGGTGTGGATAGTGACCTGTGCTCACACACAGGCCCCTTGGTGGTGGCAGCAGCAGCCTTAGCGTCTCCCGCCCGTCCCTGGGGTCTGCACTTTTACCCGCGGCTCGCCCCCATCTCTGGGGTTCGCGCTTTTAGCCGTGGCTCACACCCATCTCTGGGGTCCGTGCTTTTAGCCGTGGCTCACGCCTGTCTCTGGCATTCGTTTAAGCAGCACTCTTAATCCTCTCTCCTCAAGCACCAGGAAACAAAGAGGGAAGAAGAAGTCTCTTGCCTCTTCGGCAGCTCCAGACCTTTTCCCGCACTCCCTCCCGGCTAGCTGGGGTGCACTAAGCCCTTCAGGCTGTGTTCACACAGCCAACCCCAGTCCTCTCCCTGTGCTCTGACCAAAGCCCGAACCTCAGCTCGCAGCCCCGCCTGCCCCGGCTGGTGAGAAAACAAGCCTCTCGGGCTGGTGAGTGGTGGTTGGCACTGAACCTCTGTGTGGGAATCTCCCCGCTTTGCCCTCCACACCCCTGTTGCTATGCTCTCCTCTGCAGCTCCGAAGTTCCCCCCTCTGCCACCCGCAGTCTCCACCCGCGAAGGGGCTTCCTAATGTGTGGAAACATTTCCTCCTTCACAGCTCCCTCCCACTGGTGCATGTCCCATCCCTTTTCTTTTGTCTCTGTTTTTTCTTTTTTTCTTTTGCCCTACCCAGGTACGTGGGGAGTTTCTTGCTTTTTGGGAGGTCTGAGGTCTTCTACCAGCCTTCAGTAGGTGTCCTGTAGTAGTTGTTCCATGTGTAGATGTATTTCTGGTGTATCTGTGGGGAGGAAGGTGATCTCCGCATCTTACTCTTCTGCCATCTTCAGAACACACCCTCAACTTTTTAAATTATAGGATTAAATGTCTTTTAAAATGATTGTTTATTAGGATTTTTGGTATAAAGGTTAATATAATCTTCTCTCTCCCTCTTGCTGTGTCTCTCTCTCTCTCTCTCTCTCACACACAGTAAATTTATACACATACAATTACAGTCACTGCACTATATTTTGGAATTTACTTGATTTTCTGTTTTTAAGTTATTAGGAAGATAAGAATTATCAGAGTATCAATATCTAAATAATGAGAGGACTGGACATACTAGTTACTGACTCTTCAATATATAACTTTTTCATTAGTAAATGGGTGGGAGATGGAAACAAAAAATGGTCTCAATGAAAATTGAAAGAAAAATCAAACTTCTATATTAATAAAATAAGAAAACTGCCTATGACAATCAGGTTAAAAAGTCTTCTAAAATAAAATAAATTTTACTAAACCCATTCACTTTATTTTAGAAAGTTGGAACTTTTCTTGATCACAAATTCACATGAGATTTTAAAAAGATAAGGTCTATGAGTGAAAACCAGCAGTGTTAATCATGTTAGAGAGTTCATCAATTGACTCTTCTGTGGTTGAAACACTGTTTCCATCTTTACATATATTGGAGATCTTAATAAAAAGAATAATGAAAAGATGAATTTAGGAACTGTTTATGCATATATTCCAATCATAAGTGATAAAATCTATTGTTTCAAAAATCATTATACAGTAAGCACTATTTTATCATAATTATATTGTTAAAATATTTTAATTGGAGATTGTTGCTGCATCTAGACTGTATCATTACAAACATTAAGAGTAAATAAATTTGGAGAAAATGGAACCCTCCTGCACTGTTGATGGGAATGTAAATTGATAGAGCCAATATGGAGAACAGTATGGAGGTTCCTTAAAAAACTAAAAATGGAACTACTTTATGACCCAGTAATCCCACCAGTGAGCATATAACCTGAGAAATCCATAATTCAAAAAGATACATGTACCACAATATTCACTGCAGCACTATTTACAATAGCCAGGACATGGAAGCAATCGAATTGTCCATCGACAGATGAATGCATAAAGAAGATGTGGCACATATATACAATGGAATATTACTCAGCCATGCAAAGGAATGAAACTGAGTTATTTGTAATGAGGTGGATGGACCTAGAGTCTGTTATACAGAGTAAAGTAAGTCAGAAAGAGAAAAACAAATACCGTATGCTAACATACATGCATGGAATCTAACAAAAACGGCCCTGATGAACCTAGTGACAGAACAGGAATAAAGATGCAAACGTACAGAATGGATTTGAGGTCACCGGAGCAGAAGGGGAAGCTGGGAGGAAGTGAGAGAGTAGTATTGACATATATACACTACCAAATGTAAAATGGATGGCTAGTGGGAAGCTGCTGCATAGAACAGGGAGATCAGATTGGTGCTTCGTGACAACCTAGAAGGGTGGGATAGGGAAGGTGGGAGGGAGGCTCAAGAGGGAGGGGATATGGGGATATATGTATACATATAGTTGATTCACTTTGTTGTACAGCAGAAATTAACTCAACATTGTAAATTAATTATACTCCAATAAAGATACAAAAATACAAAAAAATTTAAAAAGAGTAAATTTATTCAATTAATTATACTTTGATTTATATAATAAGAGCTCTATATATTAAATTATTTAAGATAAATATTTAAGAATGTGTTATTTGTTTAAAATAATTATGTCTTTTATTTATGTCATAATGATGTACATGTTATATAATTTTAATGAATACTGAGTATTAGACTAACTTTATTATGGTTTTTGCAGTCTATATATTAACTTACTAAGTAGTACTTTGTTGTTTGCTTATCTAGTTAACAATATATTATTTTACATAGAGAGGGTATAAGTTATTAACCATCACAATGTGATAATTTAATAAATCATTACCTAAATTATCCTGGTTGCTGAAGGAGTGGTTGAAAGCATATAAAGAGGGCTTCCCTGGTGGCGCAGTGGTTGAGAGTCCGCCTGCCGATGCAGGGGACACGAGTTCGTTCCCCGGTCCGGGAAGATCCCACATGCCATGAAGCGGCTGGGCCCGTGAGCCATGGCCGCTGAGCCTGCGTGGCCGGAGCCTGTGCTCCGCAATGGGAGAGGCCACAACAGTGAGAGGTCCACACACCCAAAAAAAAAAAAAAAAAAAAAAAAAAGAAAGCATATAAAGAAAACAAGAAATTTAGTTAAATAACTCAGAGTGATGTGAAGGATAGAAATTAGAAAGGCAGAACAATTTATAGCTGGAAAAACCTACAATGTAATTTGTGTAAAAATAAATGTAATTTTTTCTAGCTGCCCTTGAATCACAATATAAGAAACAAATTAATATTTTTTTTCCAAAGTATAGCCAAGAAGAATTCACACCATTTGGCTTTCAAAGTTGGTTGATTTGACTTAAACTACACAGACAATATTGAGGCAGAAGTTTCAATATGTAAAAGATATCTGGATACGTAAAAGTTTGCGTATGTAAATGATATTTGATTGGTCAAGGCTAACAAAAATCATACACTAATGTAGAATGCTTTATTTTGTAGAATATGAAGATATTTTCCCTTTAATATAAAAAGGATTGTGAATTAAATGAAATCTTATTATATTTACAGGTGCTGAAATGTTATGACCTACTGTGAGAATGACATTAACATTTTAATCACAATTACTAAAAGTACCAACATTTCCTTTCCATGATTTCTCGTGATACTAAATAAATGTCTTGCTCTTGTTCTATCTTTTCATCCATATATCAGTGAATTTATAGCTGATATTTGTATATTTTCTGAGAACAGAATTTGTAACTCAGATGACTAAAGAAGCCACATAAGCAAGGTATTGGATGATGATATGAAGATTGGTTAAGAATTATGTCTTCCTTTCGTTATTTTATTATTTATTTATTTATTTTTTTGCAGTACGTGGGCCTCTCACTGTTGTGGCTTCTCCCGTTGCGGAGCACAGGCTCCGGACGTGCAGGCTCAGCGGCCGTGGCTCATGGGCCTAGCCGCTCCGCAGCATGTGGGATCTTCCCAGACTGGGGCACGAACCCGTGTCCCCTGCATCGGCAGGCGGGCTCTCAACCACTGCACCACCAGGGAACCCCTCCTTTCGTTATTTTAATGCAGATACATTTTTTTTTTTACACAATCTAAGCATGTCTGAGTATTCCATGCTCTCTGAGGAAATATTACACCCCCTTTTATAAAACACTATAGCCACCTTGTTCTATGTGTTGGTTTCAAACTTTTGGCAGAGATTAGGTACTAAAATATTTCACTTTTCTCTAATTCTATTAGGACAAAATATATCAAGTGCACTGATAAATTTTAACTGAATTTATCACCACATCATGGAAACTGCAAAAAGATATGAGGAGTGTGACGGACTAGAGACCATGTCCTACTTAAGAGGGATAACAGATAACTTGGCTCCCACCAATTATTACCTTTGAAGAATGTTAGACCAGTTTTGTCAGATAAACCAGTTTTTCAAGAAAAGCCAGAAAGCTTGATACTTACAAGAAATTTCTGAAGTTTAAGACTGGCAGATGTTTAATAATCACCGAACACTAAGCTCCAATATTCTACCAAACACAGAACATGTGATTGAGGGGATGCTCAATCGTGCTGACAACAAATTTATGACCTCTGTGTCAATGCTGCAAAGCTTATTATCCTTTATTACCTTTTAGAAAAAATCCTCACTGTAATTTTTTTGTTGGTTATCCCACACCCTTTCCCTCACCCATAATGTTCATATTCTGAGATGAAATAGAGGCAGAAAGACACTAAGTAAATTGCCTAAGATTATAAAATATGTAAACTGTGGAGCCAGGATTTAATAAAGTCAAATTTTCTGATTTCACAGTCTGATTTCATAGTCTATGATTTTCCACTGAGGTGTTTGTTTCAGCCAAAATATATTTGGCTATGCACATTCATTTATTTAAAGGTAAGTGGAAAAACGTATGTCAATTATTTCTGTTCCCAGTGATCTTCCCTATCAAGTACTTCAACAAATACACCACTACATGTCTACTAGTTCCAAAATTGCACATACTATTTTATTTTATGTATTTTAACAAATTTTATTTATTTATTTATTTTTGGCTGCATTGGGTCTTTTTTGCTGCATGTGGGCTTTCTCTAGTTGCAGTGAGCAGGGCTACTCTTCATTGTGGTGCATGGTCTTCTCGTTTCAGTGGCTTCAGTGGCTTCTCTTGTTGTGGAGCACAGGCTCTAGGCATACGGACTTCAGTAGTTGTGGCTCGCAGTCTCAGTAGTTGGGACTCATGGGCTTAGTTGCTCCGTGGCATGTGGGCTCTTTCCAGACCATGGCTCGAACCCATGTCCTCTGCATTGGCAGGCGGATTCTTAACTACTGTGCAAGCAGCGAAGCCCTACACATACTATTTTAAATAATCACATCACAAAACTACTAATAACTTATAGTCTATTTCTACAACAACCATTAATAGTACTGTAGTTGTCAAAATTATTAAAACCACAAAACAGCTACTCCATTTACATAAATGACTGCTACATTCACAAATATTCATATATACTGTGATAGCATCTACACATTTATTCAGTGCTATTTAGGTGGTGTTATGCCTTCTAAATAAATTATTCCTTAATTCTCAATTAACATATATATATATATATATATATATATATAAAAAACGTAATTATACATGATCACAATTGTCAGAAAAAAATAATAAAGAGAAGGAGGAAGAGAAGATCTGAAGACTAAAGAGTGGTACCTATTTTTCGATTGTTCCACATCTAGTGAATAGAACTAGGATCCTTATTTGAGTCTCTGTGACAACAAAGATTTCTGCTATCTCATATTCAATATTTTTACTGGTTTATTCATTATCTGGGGTCAAATTTTTATAGGATAGACTCAAACTACAATATATTCTCCTCATTTAGAGTGCCACCCTTGACTTTCTCAAATTTAAACACTTTCAAGATACTCTATCAAAGACGTAAAATAGTTTTACTTTGAATAGACTTTATATATTGTTGTCCTTATTTTTTAGTCTTTGAATATTAATAACATATGAATGTGTATTGTAGCTTTAAAAAATATTTCCAAGGGCCTTAGGAGAAAACTCTGGGGAAGAATTCTTTACTGATTATTGATGAAACACAACTTACAGGCCATTCACTCTTGTGTTCACAGCCATTTAGACATGCTTCCACAAAACAAAATGCAGTAGTTTTTAATCATCTTCCTCCAGATTTTCAAGAAAAACTACTTTGTTTGTCCCCAAAGTAATATTAGGCACAGTTTCCTTTGCTGTGCATCAAATATTTGAACCACATTTTTATGTTATGTCTGACATCAGCTTTAAACAATTTTGAGAATAAATTTTTGAACATACTCTTAGTTTTAAAAGTCCTACCATGCCATTCCTCCTTTAGCAACTTCTTTTTTGGTTGAGGCCAAATTATAGGCATTGGTTGTATTCATTCTTAATCTACCTTCTCTCCCTGTTATTATGCACTTGTAAGGCTTTTAAAAATAATTTGTCTCTTTCAACATCCAGAACAAATGCCAATTCCTTTTTGAAAAATGTTATTATCTTGATATAATAGATCATTTGCTGTGTCCCAAAAGAACATCAAATATAATTTAGTTTAATACTTAATACATCTTTCAATAACCATTTTTTTAATGTTCTTCTCTCCATTATACTTTAACTAACTTGTAGTGAGAGACTCTGTATTATTCATTTAGGCATCACCTTAGGCCAGTATCTAATGGGTCTTCAATAAACATTCTTTAATTTAATTTGGGCTTTTCCCTTTAAGATATTATTTCATTGGATGGAGACACAGTTCACAATTAAGTTGTTCTATCATAAAAATGGGAATTAACAATACTTTTTATTTTAATTTAGAAATCATCTTGTTGAAAATAAAGGTACACTCTTTATAATAATAAAGTTTATTATGAAACAGGTATAGGTCATTTGATGGGTCATATCTTCTTATTTGAAAAACTAACAATAAAATAAAATATTCATATTTTTAGTACATAACCATAAGTTCCCATGTGCTACTGTACCCTCTTTATTAATCAAATATATTTCAGAATTAAAATAAATTTTTGTAATATTATTTTATTCTTTGTAAAACTCCTGTACCATTTTCAGTAAAGTTATTTAAATCAGAAATTCTAAAGAACAGGTGAAAATTTGCTCACTGGAATCAATAGTTTCACAGATAAAAACTGTAAAATTTGTTGTGAAATCATTACTGACTTTTTATGAGTTAATAGCAACCCATTATTTCTTCTTGACAAGGTAAATATGTACTATTATAGGTAAAAGAGTTGACTAAAGCTTGTCCTAAATATATGTAAAATAATGGTATAGACAAATATACACACACTCAATAATTAGGACACTTCAAGTTCATTATGATTATTATGCTCCAAATGTTTATTGAAAATAATATTAAATATCAAATATGTAGCAAAATTTGTATTTGCTTTTATAAAAGCTAGTAATCTAAAATTAAAAGTTTCATGTGTACAAAAATGCATTTTTATGTTAAATTAATCTTATATAACACAAATGTTTGCCATACACATTTATTTTATTATAAAGTAAAAAAAAAAAAAAAAACATGAGAAAAATCAAGCTCAGTGAGTGACAGGAGCCATAGAAGTACGAGAGTAAGTTGAAAAGAAAAGGAAGAAAACATGTTTTCATTTGTCAAATAACTAGTAATTCAATACAGAAATTTGTTTCATATATAAAATTAACTTGGAATGGAAGACTGCATTGCAACTTCCTAATTTAAACCTAAGCAGGAAGAAACTTACCTGTCACATCATCATCACCAAACACAGGCTTGCAAATCAAAATGAACTTGGCATGGTGTGACATTATTTTTAATTTGTGGAAAAAAATGTAAGATAAAAGCAGTATATAATGCAAACCAAATTCTGAGGTCATCCACCCAGTTGCACATCTAAGGATCATAGAACTATTGATACTTTGGATTGTCACAAACAACAAACAGCAAAAATGCTACAATATAAATTATTAAAAGAAGTTGAAGGATGGTCTTCGAATATTTTGCTCTATGAAAAGCTTAAAAACATGAGACAAAATATAAAGAAAGTAAAATAAGGATGAAAAATGTATAGCAAGTACATGTCATTTAAATTTGATGTTTAGTCATATACTCATTTACATCACAAAATAAATTGCTCATTTTATAAGCCATTATTGTGTCATTAAACTTAGAAAGTGTGACCCTTTAACCATGTTTCTGTGATGAATATTTCAACTAGTTCTCAAGTCTGATTTAAGTATTTTGTTTATTATTTTAGTCCAGAACAGAATAGCTAGTTGTTGAGCTGATATATGATAATATTAGTAGCTTACAATTACAGTCAATAAATCATTCTTCACATTAATAAATTGTTTTGCATTAGTTTTTTATTTTCAACTGTTTTTAAGTCTTATACTCTATCTGCAATTCTATACATAAAATGTTCCTTGTAATAGTGCTAAGAATATAGGCATACCCTTTATTTGTTTTATTTTCCATTAAAATTACATATAGAATAATACAACATATATAAATTTCATTAAATGATCTTTTGAATATGCATTTTCTACATATCTCATTTTTTAATGGAAGTTATTCCCATTAATATGAAATTGAGATACATACATAAGATATACATACAGAACACTAGACAATGAAAGTAACTACTGAGATTAATATTTATCATATTACTGCACAGGAAGGAAAAATATCAACTGCCTAGAGACTACTGAATTTGTTCATTCTATTATATTTCTTTTGTGAAAATTTCACCAATTTATCCTTATAATAACATCTGTTACTGAGGCTTCTAAGACAAAGTTATATGCCAGCCAAATAAAATATATTCTTGTAAATTTACACTTATAACCATAATCATCTACCTTATTATTCCTCTAATATTTGATTCCTATTTTCTGAATATGACATAAAGCAAAGTATAATACACAATTTCAAAGAAAATACAAACAATAGATAATCTATGCTAAAATCATGTTTGTATTGCATTGTTTAAAGACACATCTATTATTGCCTCAACTATATCTACATATAAAGGAAAAATGTTAGAAATAAGTGGTATTTTTTATATAGTAGAAAATTTAATCACAAGTTACTGTAGCTTGTCTAGAATTTGTATTATCACAGTCATATTTTTTCAGTTATCAATATTGTCTGATTTGAATCACACTAATTTTTTTCCTGTTTTTCTACAGGCTGAATATAAACTTCATGTGTCAGCTATATCGTGACACTTTGCAAAAATATATACTTTTTAAGGCAATACAACATACTGCCAAAACTAGTAGAAAGAAAATCTATATATTGGGTTTTTTCTCAAGAAATCAAACCATAGCTATGAAAAGTTGTTCTTTGAATGTTCTTTTATTTTGTGGAAACTAAATCCATTTTTGGTAATCTTTTTTACTGATTGTAATGTTAAAAATATAATTGTGATTAAAGATAGCTCCCTAATAATAGAAACTAAAGAAGGAGCTACTTCTCCCTTTAAATATTTTTTTCTTTAATTTTAATCGGCATTTGCCAATGTTGAGATTTGCTCAGCCTAAACATTGCTTATTTTTTAAATCTGCCAAATACTTTAATTTTTTTAAAATTTTATATTTGGATAATAAAATTTGAAACACTTGTAAGGGGAGAGAAACTTGGACTACTTTAAGGAATTGAAGTGTCAAAATTTCTTGTTAGAATTTTTTGGGGGATAAAGATATTTTATTATGCCACATTCAGGTACCATTTCACACTCTTTCACTTCTCACAAATATACCTTTGGAATGATTTGGAAAGGATCAAGAGCTGACAGATGTCTTCAAGAAAACAGTTTTGGATTTAAGTTTTAGAAAGTTGCAAAACACTATTTCCAGCATAATGACATTTAAGTAAAATTGTTTAAAAAAATCCAGATTGTTCAAGAATAGGAATGAAATAATGTAATTAACTCTAGAAAGGGAGAAAAGGGAATGGGATAAAAGAGATAGGGGTTGGATAGTGTGTTGGTATTATTTGTAACTTTTCTTTCAATTTAACAATATTCTGGAGAAAATGAAATTTACATCAGCTTATATTGCATTAGTTTTATACATCTCTGTGTTTGAACATTTTATTTTAAAAAGAAAAATTTTAAATATTACAGTGCCAAATTTCAAACTATAAACATTATGAATAATGCAAGAACTACCAACAGTAGGAGCATTATATTTTAATAAATGATGGAGCTCTAACTACCCAATAGGAATTTTACTAAACACTTTACTTGTATTATTTATTAAATCCTCTCAATAATCACATGAGGTAGACACTATTATGTACCTTTTACTGATAAAGATTTTGAGGGTTAAAATAGTGACTTCTCTATCTCGCTAATTGCTATAAACCTTGTACTTAGAAATGCAGCCGACTTTTAAGAAACTGATAAATATTTAAACTCAACCACAAATATTATATAGAACAAATATAGCAAGGCATAATTCTAGGGATATAACAGTGAATAAAACAAAATCTGCTTTCTTATATCTTCTAATCTGGTGGGAGAGACAGACAACAACATTTTGATGAGAAGTGTCATGAAGAAAAATAAATCAGGTTAAAGAGGAGAAAAAGTGAATGAATAAATAAATGAATGAAAATCATTTGTATATTATAGTGTTTGGAGAGACAGTACTCTTTGCATCTCTGTGTTCTTACCCTTTTTGCCACGTATGGCAGATTGCAAGCCCTGACTGCTTGGCTATTTCTCTGATTTGTCTCTCAAATTTGAGAGCTGAGGTAATGTTTCTATCCTCCCTTGAAAAAAGAGCAGACTTGCTAACTGACTGCTATAAAAGTAGTGGATTCCCCAAACTCAGTGCTCTTCAGCTGTGATGCAAACTCGCTGCTTGTGTAGCATCCACCTGGGTTTATCATGTTGTCCTGTGACAGATGGGGACAAGTAGGACCAATGTAAATATGCTGACACTTATGCTCCTTTCTGTACTGTGAGCAATAAAAACTATTGTTTCATCCCTGAGACTCTCCTGTGTTCTACTGGCATCCATGAAATAGTAACAAGTTAGCTTAGCTTGTAAACTGAGTAAAATCAAATCCCAGACCTAAAGTACACAAATCAAGCTCTGTCATCAGGAGGAATTCCTTTCATCACTGTCTCGAATTTTAGGTCCTTAAAGACTGAATTTTATCTCTTGGAATACTCCTTACAACTATCTGCAAGTTCAATACTATATGATTGAAAGCACCCTAAAATGTTATTCTAAATTTCTAATTGGGCAGATTCCCAAATAAGGAATAAATTAATTAATTGAGCAGATTTTCAGTTAAGACTTTTAAAAAATTTTTTCCTGGAAAGAGAGATAGAAATACAATTGTATATGGATCCCTAGACTATGACTAATGGCTGTAGAGTCAAGGATTTGGATTATCGATGGAGAAGTGTGAATATCATCCAAAGACAGTATTCTTTTCTAGGGAAAGCCTTAGTATGTTTTTGATTGTATGATGGATAATTGTATCTTGTAAGTGGAAGTATTCATTTGTTATTGTTTATATTTGGAGATTAAGTACTATTTAAAAAGAGATGTGTATGGGTTCCAAATTAGCAAGGAGTAGGCTGTGTGTCAAATTAGCTTGGCTAAACTGTGTTTCCCAGACTCCCCTCCTTAATATATCTGGATAGAATGAGCTATAAGACATATTTTCTTGTGAGTGTTGGAGGACAAAAGGGAATAAATCAGCACCATTTGGTAGCACAGACACCTCTCAGTTACTCAGAGAAACACTATTATGTTTCTATTAAGGGATTTAAAATTTTTTTTAATTGCTTTTTTAATAAATATTTATTTATTTATTTTTTGGCTGTGCCTAGTCTTAGTTTTGGCACAAAGAGTCTTTATTGCCACGTGTGGGATCTTCGTTATGGCATGTGGGATCTTTAGTTTAGGCACGCAGGCTCTTAGTTGTGGCACGCGGGATCTAGTTCCTTGACCAGGGATCAAACTCGGGCCCCCTGCATTGGGAGCATGGAGTCTTAACCACTGGACCACCAGGGAAGTGCCTATGAAGGTATATTTTTAAAGTGAAGTCCCTAATAAGTTTACAGGTATTTCAGATATTGCAGATTTTGTCCCAGACCACCACAATAAAGTGAGTCACGTGAACTTTTTGGTTTCTCAGTGCATATAAAAGTTTTGAATATACTATATTGCAGTCTATTAAATGTATAATAGCATTATGTCTAAAAATGTATATATCGTAATTAAAATATTTTCTTGCTAAAAAATAATAACCATCATCTGAGCCTTCAGTGAGTTGTAATCTTTATAAAATATTATCATCAAAGATCACAGATTGCTATAAAAAATACAATAATAATGAAAAAGTTAGAAATATTGTGAGAATAACCAAAATGTGACTCAGAGACATAAAGTGAGCAAATGCAGTTAGAAAAATGGATCTGATAGACTTGCTTGATGCAGGGTTTTCACAAACCTTCAATTAGTAAAAAACACACACACAAAAAAACAAGAGCAATATGTGTGAAGCACAATAAAGCAAAATGCAATAAAATGAAGTATGGTTACATGTTAAATTATAGAGAGAGATTATCCTGGGTGTACCTGTTTTAGTTAGTTATAAATTATTAAAAGTGTGATTAGGCCCTCCTCAGAGAGAAAGAGATGGACTCTCACCTGTTATGACAGCTTTGGCCCATAGCTGTGTGCTTTCAGCCTGGTATAGATCTTTCCAATTTGGGGCTGGATTTTGATACTAAAAGTAATTCCAACGGAACAGAATCTTAAGTATGTTTTATTATAAATTTTCTGGATTTTCTGGAATTGGTTTTCTAAACTGATTCTATCTAAAGACAATAATGGCCCTGTTTCTAGTGGTAAAGAGAATTGATAGTACATGGTATGATATGATAAAGGAGTTACTCAAAGTATTGCCTCTGGATACCTGTAACTGATTACCTATAGAAGAAGAAGCTCATGTGAGGCTTTTAAAAGAGAGTCTAGAGGTCCAACATGAATGAAATCAAAGAGACTGAAATAGTATAGATGTTTTTCTGTTGGATTTGAAGGACCACCCTATTATGTTTTGGAGAGGGACACATGGCAGGATATCGGAACCTCTTGGACTTAAGCACTTCAGTCTTATAACTAAAAAAAAAAAAAAAAAAATTGAATATTGCTGGCAATGTTTGAATGTTAAAGAGACCTCCAAGCTTCAGATGGAATTGCATTCATTACCAAAATGTGGATTTCAACTTGATGAGACTGTAACTGTGAAACAATAAATTTGTATTATTTTTATTTTAAGCTGTTTAGTTTGGAATAACCATCATACAACAATAGAAAGCTAGTATTAAGGATAATATCTAGGTGTTATTAATCAAATATTATATGCATGATTAGAGCAATCATAAAGTACAAATATATACGCAGAAAATAAATATGCGTATGATACATATGTATTAGCAGAGAAAGACCAAATATGATCCACTCATATTTTCTCCTCCTGGCCAAGCAAAGAAATTGCATTCCCCAGTGTCTTGCAGTTATGTGGGGGTTATGTGGCTGGGTTCTGCTCAACAAAATATAAAAAGAAATTGTATATGCAATATCCAGTCCTGGCCATAAAATATATTTTGAAATTTACCAAGTCCCCGCCGTGGAGGAATAACACATTGTAAGGCCTCTAGAACTCTGGGTCATTTTTTGTAACTCTCTGTAGTACATTCTCAGTTACAAAGGATTGGGGCTTGGGGAAATTATAGCTTCTAGCTACATTAAGCCACAAAAAGTTGGGATTGTTTGTTGTAGAAGCTAGAATTAATTTATCCAATCTTCTTCTGCATATGCATGGTTACCTGAAAGACAGTATAATATATAAAATCTGATTTTTAAATTTAAAAGCCTGAATGAAATACAGGTATTCCATTTGCTAGATATGGGGCTTTGGACAGGGTGTTATGCAATTACAAAAATGTATTTGCTAGAATATTTTTCATTCTCATTTTCCTTCTCCTTCCACTCCTTTTCCTCCTCTTTCTCTTCTAGGCCTCCTCCTCTCCCTTTCTCTCACCATTTCCTTCCTCTTCTGCTTCTTCTCCTTCTCTCCTTTCCCCTTCCTTTCTTTTCTTCTTCCACACTTTGTGCTATTTGTATTTGTCTGTGTAAGTTTTACCGACTTATCTAATTTCACCGATTCTTTTCTCAGTGATGTCAAGGTTCATAGGAGCCCATCAAGACATTCTTCATCTCTGTTATACTTTTGTTGTTTTTGTTGTCATTTGCAGAATTACTATTCAATTATTTCTCAAATTTTCCTTTCCCTGTTGAAATTTATCATCTGGATATGTGTGTTATTTACCTTTTCCATCAGAGCTTTTAACATAGTATTTGTATTTTTTAATTCTCTATTAGTTCCATCATCAGTATCATATCTGAGTCTGGTCCCAATTATTACCTTTTTATCTTTTTAGCCCAATTGTTTGTACTTTCTCATATGCTTCCTTTTTTTTTGTGTGTTGGAAACAAAACGTCTTGTAGTAGAGAGTAGATAATGGGATTTTTTTTTAATTGACATGTAATTCACATATCAAGTAATTTATTCATTTAAAAAGTATAATTTAGTGATTTGTGTTAGACACACAGCTTGTTCAATCATCACTTCTATCTAATTCCAGGATATTTTTATCACTCTAAAACTACCAGACCCATTAGCTGTCAACATTCCCTCCTTCATGCTGCCCCTAGAAATCAATAACCTACTTTCTGTCTGTTGATTTGTGTATTCTGGACATTCTATATAAATAGAATCACATAATATGAGTCTTTTTTTGTGTCATGTCTGTGAGTATTTCATTTCTTTTTGTGGATGAATATTCCATTTTGTAGATAGACCACATTTTCTTTATCCATTAGACTATTGATAAGCCCTTGGATCATTTCCACTTTCTGGCTAATATGCTTAATGCTTCTCTGAATACATGTACACATTTCTTGTATACAACAGGTGGACCCACATTTTCAATTATCTTGGGTATATGTCTAGGAATGGAATTTCTGGGTCATATGGTAACTTTTTCAGTAACTGTTGTCCAAAGAAGTTGCACCATTTAATATTCCCACTAGCAGTATATGAAAGTCCAAGTTTTTCCATATTCTTTTTTTTTGTTTCGTATATTCTCTTTTACTTACATTTCCAGCTGAATTTTCAGAACATTTCGTCAATTTCTGTAACAAAGCTTGGATATTTTAGGCAAATTCATAAACATACAATATCTTTCCATTCATTTGTCTTTAATTTCTTTCATCAGTGTTTGTATTATAGATATAGATTAGCAATTACTAATAGCTTCTTTAGTGTATTAAAATCTATGACTTTTTTATCAAAGAGTTCATTTCACAAAAGTATTCATATATGTTATTACTGTATCATTGGTTTGAATGAGAAACAGCAATTATCAATACTTGTATTCCTACCAGAAGAAAATTCAGCTTTTTAATAATTAATGTTTATTACAATTTATTTTCACATTTAGTACCCCAAATTAAAAGACTAAAAATCTGTGTAGTTACATTCTGTAAACTGAATATCTTCCAGGATATCAAATGAGAAACATGAAATTCTGGAGACATTTTCAACACCATTTTGTTATTTCACCTTATGTAAGAGAATATCTACAATTTCTCAAATGAGGTAATGAGAATGAAAAGCAATCATCCAAGCAGACGTGTTTTAAAATGGCAGCTCTTTTGCAAAAGAGATATTCTAAAGACGTATGTCGAAATAAGGTAAAATCTTAACATAATGAGACTTAGGAGAGCTTAGTTTGAGAATGCATTTCAGAAAAATGTTGGCTGAGATACAATGAAACACATCTTGAGTTTTAATTTTGGATTAAGATTTAGACTAGATCATACTGCTATTGCAAAAATCACCCACTGAGTAATACTACTCTGTGTGCTCCACAATCACCATCATCCCACAAAGTGCGGAAAGGCACTATTTTTTTTTAGATTATTGAACTTTCATTTTTTCACACCTCCTTCACATGCAGCTGGAGTGGCTTAAAGTCTCAGTAATAGGTTTGATTCATTGCTGCCGCTATAAACACTTGGCTTTCATATTTTTAGATTTTCACTAACAGAGATAAAACATATTAAGAGTTCATATATTTTAGAAGGCATTTTATAGTATTATTGATCTTTTAAAAAATTTATTTATTTTTATTTAAATTGTCCTTCCTTGGAAGAAAGAATGACCAAGTAATTTATTATATTGTACATATTATTAAACTTTGTATATATACATACATTTTAAATTTAATATGCTACACATATATACTTCTATGTTATATTATATATATACATATATATACATATACATATCAGTGCCTTATATATGTGTTCATGTCTATGTGTGCATAAATACTTTTAACTTCCAAGGTATGGAGTCAATTTGAATTTAAATCTAGTAAATAAATATTAATCAAATATATTAAATCCTACCCCAATCAGCTACAAGTCTCTCTCTCTCTCTCTCTCTCTCTATATATATATATATATGCATAAGAATTAACACAGTGAAGAAGAAAAGTATGCTTTTTATTTTTTTATCACAACTTATTAACCCCATAATCTGTAAATATCTGTCAAAGTTATGAATGAATAGGATAATCAAGGTACAAAGTTAATGATTATATTTTTCTCTTCCATAAATGAGCTTATTAATATGCAGATTTTGTGTCTTCTGGAAGCATTCATAATTTATCTTCTACAAATTATTGTGACTGCAGACTTTCCAAGCTAACAATTTCATTTAACATTAAATTTTCATTCCTGTTTTAGCACCTATATACAAATATTAAAAGTAAAACTGTACTGGGAAAATGTACTTTTAACTATTTATTTTAGAAAGTACTAACTTCATTATATAATAAGCCTAAACTACAATATTTTATTAGGTTAACATTTATGAGCAAGATTACATTAGGATATTTTCTGTAATCTGTAACTTCTACCATATTATTTCATATGAATTATTTTACACATGAATTCATATATTGAAGTATTTTATAGTTGCCCTACACAGGTGGTATGAAGCACTGCCATGAAAAATTAGGTTCAAATGTCAGAACTGATGATACCACACACTCACCAAGAAAGTATGAAGAGATTACTCACATATAAGTTTTCCTGGGGAGAGCAGGATGGGCTCTTAAGCTGCTCTGAAAATTACTTGAGAGAGCAGGGAAGGGCAACCCGCTTTGGCTCTTATTGCAGTTACAGGGCAGGGCTGACCTGAATTCAGTTTGCAGGGGCTTGAATAGTTTTCACTTCCCACAGGTGTCAAGGAGGGAGCACCCGGGCTCTCTTACCAGCTTACCTAGATGTGGGAAAGAAGGACAAAAAGGAGTGATGGGGCTTGAAGTCTGTCAGTAGTCAAACATCAAAAATGGAGTCAGACTCTACTACAATGTGATATAAATTAACTATCTGTGATAAAGTATTATTTACCAAAAACAGAAAACTCTTTTGAATTTAACTACAAAGAACATTCTTTAAAATAGCTACTGACTCAAAATATATAGTTATATTCTTTACGGTGAGTAATATAGAATAATTTATGGATTCCATGCATCATATTTTAAGCAAATTTAGTTGAAGAGATTTATCACTGTAAAACTCTGTTTTTAACATAGACAATATGTCTGTCTTGTTTGCTGCCAGTCTGCTTGGCATTTTCCAATTTTCTTAAGCATATTTGTGTTTTGTCTTTAGGAAATAAAATTTTATTATTCCAGTTTCTTACAGGGTATCATCATCAAATAGATTTTTACTCTTATCTATGTGGCTTCCTTTCAAAGAAGATGATAACACCATGTGCATTTTCTTTTCAAACTAAAATTATTTTTCTTGTCTTTTCATGTCTTTCATAGACCACCTAATAGGATAAAAAAAATTGTTTTACCTGATGGATATTCACAGTGATGTTTCTGCTTCTTCAAGATATGCCAAACATATCTTCCAGGCAGTGCAAAAAAAGAAACAAAAAGAACATAAATATCCAGATTATCAGAGTTACTTTATTTATTCATGACTTTTTTTCTTTTGCAATTTGCAAAATGCATTATATGTAACGTGGCTTTTTATGATCCTACCCTCCTTAATTAGGCTGTCAAACATAGGTTGTAGGATTGATATGTTTATAAATGCATGAAAATGATAATAATCATAATTTTAATGAATCTGAACAAATTATTTATAGTAACATGAACAGATAAATTAGTAAAAACTGTCAAAAGACACACTCAGAGATAATTTTACCATACTCTTATTCTTATGAGGTTACCATTTCTTAAAAATATTTATTTCATAACATATATCCATATACATTTCAGAAAAAAGTCAAGGAGATATTATTCACTTAGGCCTTATGTTGTTAATAATAATAATTCTGTATTTTTAATCAGTGCTTCACCGGAATTGTCTTTAATTAGTATGAGAGAACTAATACTGATAATTTTTAGACTAGGAGCAGGTGTCACTGAATTATCCTTTGTTCCTTTCCTCAGGGAGAGAAATAATTGATTAGACATGGAAAAGACTAAAGCCAGTGACTTTCTAATGTTCTATTTGAACATTCTATTTGAATGCCAGGGAAGATAGCACTGGTGGAACTGTCCTAAATTTACATACAGAATGTAGTCCTTTAGTAGATAAAATGGCTATTTGAGAATGGAGAAGGGAAGGACACTGGTTAAGATTATTAACAAGAAGATTCTGCCAACCAATGTATGAGATCAACCTAATATTATTCAATAATCAGAACCACAGTAGGAAAATTCTCAGTATCATTTATGCTAAACAGAAGGCTCCTCACTCATATTTCCATTTCACTCCAATCTCCCTAAAAAGGGGCTCTAACAGATATGTTGGGTGAAATGGATCTGGTGTCCAACTGAACCTAAATATTTCTATAATTTGGTAGATTTTATCACCGTCATGGGGGAGGGTGGTTTTAAGAGCTTAACAATTCAGTGAAAGAAATGAAGACAGAAAAAATTTTTTCTTTCTTTCTTCTTCATTAATCAAGCACCATTTTAAATGGGAGGATTTAGGGAATTTCAACTTAGAAACATAATGGAATTCTGCCTAAAAAGAGACCATTAAAGTAGATATTTAGCAATTTTTCCTCCAAGAACACACTACCTTCTTCGATTAGTCCTTTTCATTCATATATTTTCCAAAGAGCTAATGGTTTCACGTATGATACTCATCCTGTGACTTAAGTTAATTGGTCCAGGGGTTAGCAATACATGAGAAGGCTGGGACATTAATTTGTTTTCCTCAGATTTTGGAACATGGCTTTGATAGTAACTTTTTTAGTGTTTCATTATGAGGTAAATATTTTGGGAATGATTGAAGTTTATTTTTCTGACATGTGCTCAAAGTCAGAGGAAAAATGAATGAAAGAAACAATTAGTTTAGAAGTTTGAAAATAATAAGATGATTATCAAAGTAGAGATATGTATTAATATTGGGACAGGAGGATAGAAAAATCCAACCTGACTGATTCAGTAGAAAATTATTGAGTGGGCAGTATTCTGGCCAAATTTTAAAGGATACATACGCTTTCACTGAGGAAACAAGAGAGGAAAGAGGACAAACTATTTACCAATATAGAAAAGTTTGATAAAATGCTGTATATTCACAAGTAGTTCAGTATTGTGGGAGCAAGTAATATATTCAAATAAGTGACTGGAATTAAAGTCAAACAGGTAAGCAACTCTGACATTATAAGTGGACGTGTATGGGAAGTAAAAAAAATCCATACATTTAACTTAAAATGAGGAATGACATAAAAATATTTCATGTGACCAATACTATCTTAAGGTCAAGGATTGAAAATGGTGAATCCTGAAACTAGGAGACTAGAAATGAGGCTTTTGAAGTATTCTAGAAAGAGATAATTTTCCTTTAAAAAAGTAAGTGATTTGGGGATAGAGAGGAGGATGGAATATTATAAACACTTAGAAAGTTATAATTTGGAGGCTTTATTACTTGTTTGTGTGTAGGATATAACATGAGATAATTGGTATAATATTCATGATTTGGGTGCTAAAATTTTAGAAAAATTCGAGGTTTCTAACCATGAGTTTAATTTTAGACACATTTAACTTAGTAGCTGCTAAGGTTTCCAAGGTAATTGCAACGAACTCCTTTCATGTTTATAACATGTGAGTTAGAAATTTGTAACAACTCTAACTATAGCAACGTTGGCACAATGACATTTATGATCAGATAATTATTTGTAGTGGGGGGATATTCTATATATTATAGGATGGTTGGTACCTTCCCAGGCCTCAACCCACTAGGTGCCAGTAGCACTGCCTTCTGGTTGTCGTAACTAAAAAGGTCTATGAGCATTGCAAAATGTCCCCAGACATTGCAAAATGTCCCTTGCAGGGAGAAGAAAAAACATCCCTGATTGGGAACCGCTGAGTTAGAGTAACAGCATAATTTGTAGGCAAGTGGGTAATTGCCACATGGTGACTATAGAATAAGAAGAGAATAAACCAAAAGGCAGAACTCTGCAAACCATGGAATGGTAAAGAATGGTGTCTTTGTTCATATTACTAAAAAAAAAAAAAAAAGACATAAACTGGGTGTTTATAAACAGCAAAATATGTTGCCGTTGTATTCTGTCTTCCTTTCTATCCCCAAATCACTTATTTATTTAAAGGAAAATGATCTCTTCTAGAATATTTCAAAAGCCTCATTTCTGGTCTCCCAGTTTCAGGATTCACCATTTTCAATCCTTGACTGTAAGATGCTATTGGTCATATGCAATATTTTTATGTCATTCCTCACTTAAAAGTAAATGTAGTGATTTTTTTTCTTTTTTAACTTCCCAGAGGCTGGAAGTCCAAGATCAGAATGCCATTATGTTCGGGCTCTGGTGAGAACCCTCTTCCAGGCTATAGACTGCTTACTTCTCCTTATAACATTATATCCTTACATGACAGAGAGGACAAGGGAGCTGCCCAGAGTTTCTTTCCTAAGAGCACTAATTCCATTTATGAAGACACCACCCTCATGAAATAATCACCTCCCCAAAATCCACCTACTAATACCATCACTTTGGGCATTAGGTTTCAACACATGGATTTTGGGAGGAACACAAAATTTCAGATCATAGCGTCAAGGAAAAAGAATCTGAAAGATGACTGGAAACAAGCAAATAGTTAAGCATGAGGTGGTTGAAGACAAAGTGATAACACAAAAACCAAGGGTGAAGAGAGTCAGCAGGAGACCAAAAAATAATTATATAAATATTAAGTTAGAGATAAGACTCTTCTAAGAAACCTTTTTAATGAAAGTATAATTTCAAAAGTGCTATGCTCATATCTTTCAGTCTCTAGATGTGATGATGGGATTTCATGTGAGGAAGTAACCAGTGTTGCAAAGGAGGAAGAATTTTCAAGAATCATATAATCATTTTTACAGCCTTGAAATGCTTAATTTATAATGTTTAGCTACTTTTAGCAACATTTTAAAATCCTAAAATATGTCTCCCCTATAACAAGAATAATGTTAGTTAATAATATACTCAGAAACAAGTGGGAGGAAATCATAAACAGCTTTGGTGAACAGTTAGGTAGTATATAAAAATGAGTGGATTTTTTTGAAATGTTGAATTAACTTTTAAAGAAAAAATAACTACAGTTGAAGTGTATAAGAGAAGTATTTTAGGTATCAACTTTACATTATAAAAGGCATAGCTTTGAATATTTATACTTCATTTAGTAGAATTCATGCAAGTAGGTCTCTCAGAAAGAAATCCAAAAATATTTCTGTATAACAAATGCATTAAATAACATTTGAATATACATTTTTGCACTATGTTTTGTAAGAATCAATTTGATTGTTTTAAGACAATAGTAGAAGAATGATTTTCTGGACAAACTACCAAAAAAAGACAAAACTAGTTAGATATCTTGAACACCTCTGTTCATAGGGGACAGTGAAGCAGTGGGAACATGAAAACTTGCTGTAAAACAATTTCCTATGATTTGGAAAAGGAGTGGTCCCAGTAAAGACCTTGGTGTCTGTCTGTTTATTTGGCACCAAGCAGGACATGAATCCCAGTTTCCTCCTTAGCACCCACCCTTTTTAAAAAATACATTTATTTATGTATTTGTTTGTTTTGTTTTGTTTTCTATAAGGTTGTTTTTAATTTTAAATTGATTTTATTCAGATATCTAAATAACATTTGAAGAAGGAATGTGAAGTTGATTATGTAGAATGTGTGGCTCCCATTTTAGTATTTCTGATGGAAAAGGCAGAAGAGAAATTTAACAAAAAACAGTATAATGGGAGCTCTCATTGTGACGATATAACACATGCACAGAACTTTCTCTAATCAAAAACATTAAAAAAATTATTTTAGAGAAAATCTTGTAAATATACAAAAGTAGACACTAAAAGAGAATACTGAATCCCCTTATATTCATCACTCAGCTCAATAATTATCAACTCATGGTTATTGTTCTTGTAACTACATCTCTATTTCATCACCCTTCTCCAGATTTTTTTTTTAACATCTTTATTGGAGTATAATTGCTTTACAATGGTGTGTTAGTTTCTGCTGCATAATAAAGTGAATCCACTATACATATACATATATCCCCAAATCCCCTCCCTCTTGCGTCTCCATGTCACCCTCCCTATCCCACCCATCTAGGTGGACACAAAACACTGAGCTGATCTCCCTGGGCTATGTGGCTGTTTCTCACTAGCTATCTATATTACATTGGTAGTGTATATATGTCCATTCCACTCTCTCACTTCATCCCAGCTTACCCTTCCCCGTCCCTATGTCTTCAAGTCCATTCTCCACATCTGAGTCTTTATTCTTGCCATGCCCCTAGGTTCTTCAGAAGCTTTTGTATTTTTTTTTAATTCCATATATATGTGTCAGCAAATGGTATTTGTTTTTTCTCTTTCTGACTTACTTCAGTCTGTATGACAGTCTCTAAGACCATCCAACTCACTACAAATAATTTCATTACTTTATATGGCTGAGTAATATTCCATTGTATATATGTGCCACATCTTCTTTGTCCAATTCAGCTGTTGATGGACACTTAGGTTGCTTCCATGTCCTGGCTATTGTAATTAGAGCTGCAATGAACATTGTGGTACATGACTCTTTTTGAATTATGTTTTATTCAGGGTATATGCCAAGTAGTGTGATTGTTGGGTTGTGTGGTAGTTCTATTTTTAGTTTTTTAAGGAACCTCCATACTGTTCTCCGTAGTGGTTGTATCAATTCCCACCAACAATGCCAGAGGGCTCCCTTTTCTCCACATCCTCTCAAGCATTTATTTGTAGATTTTTTGATGATAGCCTTCTGACTGGTGTGTGATGATACCTCATTGTAGTCTTGATTTGCATTTCTCTAATGACTAGTGATATTGAGCATCCTTTCATGTGTTTTGTGGCTTCTTTGGAGAAATTCCTGTTCAGGTCGTCTGCCCATTTTTGTATTGGATTGTTTATTTTTTTGATATTGAGCTGCATGTGCTGCTTGATATTTTGGAGATTAATCCTTGTCAGTTGCTTCATTTGCAAATATTTTCTCTCAGTCTGAGGGTTGTCCTTTCATCTTTTTAATGGTTTTCTCGGCTGTGCAAAAGATTTTAATCATCATTAGACCCCATTTGTTTATTTTTGTTTTTATTTCCATTTCTCTAGGAGATAGGTCAAAAAGGATCTTACTATGATTTATGTCATAGAGTGCTCTGCCTATGCTTTCCTCTAAGAGTGTTATAGTGTCTGGCCTTACATTTTGGTCTTTAATCCATTTTGAGTTTATTTTTGTGTATGGTGTTAAGGAGTGTTCTAATTTCATTCTTTTACACGAAGTTATTGAGTTATACTAGCACAACTTATTGAAGAGGCTGTCTTTTCTCCATTGCATATTCTTGCCTCCTTTATCAAAGACAAGGTGACCATATGTACATGGGTTTATCTGAGCATATGTGCGTGGGTTTATCTCTGGGCTTGCTATCCTGTTCCATTGATCTATATTTCTGTTTTTGTGCCAGTACCATGCTGTCTTGATGGCTGTAGCTTAGTAGTATACTCTGAAGTCAGGGAGCCTTATTACTCCAGACCCATTTTTCTTTCTCTAGATTGCTTTGGCCATCTGGGGTGTTTTGTGTCTCCATATGAGTTGTGAATTTTTTTGTTCTAGATCTGTGAAAAATGCCATTGGTTGTTTGATAGGGATTGCATTGAATCTGTAGATTGCTTAGGGTAGTATAATCATTTACACAATGTAGATTCTTCCAATCTAAGAACATGGTATATCTCTCCATCTGTTTGTATCATCTTTAATTTCTTTTGTCAGTATCTTATAATTTTCTGCACACAGGTCTTTTGTCTCCTTAGGTAGGTTTATTCCTAGTTATTTTATTCTTTTTGTTGCAATGGTAAATGGGAGTGTTTCCTTAATTTCTCTTTCAGATTTTTCATCATTAGTGTATAGGATTGTGAGAGATTTCTGTGCATTAATTTTGTATCCTGGTACTATACCAAATTCATTGATTAGTCCTAGTAATTTCTAGGAGCATCCTTAAGATTCTCTATGTATAGTATGATGTCATCTGCTAACAGTGACAGTTTTACTTCTTCTTTTCCACTTTGGTTTCCTTTTATTTTTCTTCTTTGAGTGCTGTGCCTAAAACTTCCAAAACTATTTTGAATAACAGTGGTGAGAGTGGGCAACCTATTTTATTCTGGATCTTAGTGGAAATTTTTTTTACTATTGAGAACAAGGTTGCTGTGTGTTTGTCATATATGGCCTTTATTTTATTGAGGTAAGTTCTCTCTACTCTATAGGGTTTTTTATTGTAAATGGGTGTTGAATTTTGTCAAAAATTTTTCTGTATGTACTGAGATGATCACATGCTTTTTATCCATCAACTTCTTAATATGGTGTATCACATTGATGGATTTGGATATATTGAAGAAACCTTGTGTTCCTGGGATAAACCCCACTTGTTCATGGTGTATGATCCTTTTAATATGATGCTGGATTCTGTTTGCTAGTATTTTGTTGAGGGCTTTGCATGTATGTTCATCAGTGATATTGGCCTGCAGTTGTTTTTCTTGTTTTTTATTTTATTTTTTTTTGTGACAATTTTGTCTGGTTTTGGTATCAGGGAGATGATGCCCTTGTACAACGAGTTTCAGAGTTTTCCTCCCTCTGCTATATTTTGGAAGAGTTTGAGAAGGACAGGTCTTAGCTGTTCACTAAATGTTTGAAAGAATTCATCTATGAAGCCATCTGGTTCTGGGCTTTGGTTTGTTGGAAGATTTTTACTCACAGTTTCAATTTCAGGGCTTATGATTGGTCTGTTTATATTTTCTATTTCTTCAAGATTCAGACTCAGAAGGTTGTGCTTTTCTAATAATTTGTCCATTTGTTCCAGGTTGTCCATTTTAATGGCATATAGTTTCTTTTAGTAATCTCTCATGATCCTTTCAATTTCTGCAGTGTCAGTTGTTACTTCTCCTTTTTTCATTTCTAATTCTATTGATTTGAGTATTCTCCCTTTTCTTCTTGATGAGTCTGGCTAATGGTTTATCAAAATTGTTTATATCCTGAAAGAACCAGCTTTTAGTTTTATTGGTCTTTGATATTGTTTCCTTCATTTCTTTTTCATTTATTTCTGATCTGATCTTTATGATTTCTTTCCTTCTGATAACGTTGTGTTTTTTGGTTTTTTTGTTGTTGTTGTTCATCTTTCTGTAATTGCTTTAGGTGTAAGTTTAGGTTGTTTCTTTGAGATGTTTCTCCTTTCTTGAGGTAGGATTGTATTGGTGTAAACTTCCCTCTTAGAGCTACTTTTGCTACATCCCATAGGTTTTGGGTTGTCGTGTTTTCATTGTCGTTTGTTTCTAGGGTTTTTTTTTTTTCTTTCCTCTTTGATTTCCTCAGTGATCTCTTGGTTAATTAGTAGTGTACTGTATAGCCTCCTTGTGTTTGTATTTTTACAGGTTTTTTTTTCCCATAATTGATATCAAATCTCATAGTGTTGTACTTGGAAAAAGTTAGTTGACACAATTTCAATTTTCTTAAATTTACCAAAGCTTGATTTGTGACCCATGATATGGTCTATCCTGGAGAATGCTCAATGAACACTTGAGAAGAAAGTGTATTCTGTTTTTTTTTTTTGGATTCAATGTCCTATAAATATCAATTAAGTCCATCTTTTTAATATATTATTTAAGGCTTATTCTTCCCTATTTATTTTCATTTTGGATGCTCTTTCTATTGGTGAAAGTGGGGCGATAATGTCCACTACTCATGGACTTTAACTTGTGTTACTGTTGATTTCTCCTTTTATGGCTGTTAGCATTTGCCTTATGTATTGAGGTTTTCCTTTGTTGGGTGCATAAATATTTACAATTTTTATATCTTCTTCTTGGATTGACCCCTTGATCATTATATAGTGTCCTTCTTTGTCTCTTCTAATAGTCTTTATTTTAAAGTCTATTTTGTCTGATATGAGAATTGCTACTCCAGTTTTCTTTTGTTTACCATTTGCATGGAATATCTTTTTCCCTCCCCTCACTTTCAGTCTGTATGTTTCCCTAGGTCTGAAGTGGGTCTCTTGTAGACAGCGTATATACAGGCCTTGTTTTTGTATCCATTCAGCCAGTCTATGTTTTTGGTTGGAGCATTTAATCCTTTTATATTTAAGGTAATTATTGATGTGTATATTCCTATTAACATTTTCTTAATTGTTTTGGGTTTGTTTTTGTAGGTCTTTTCCTGCTCTTGTGCTTCCTGCCTAAAGATGTTGCTCTGGCATTTTCGTGTAAATATGGTTTGAGTGTGATGAATTCTCCTCGCTTTTGCTTGTCTTTAAAAGTTTAAATTACTCCATTGAATGTGAATGAGACTTTTCTTGGTAGAGTAATCTTGGTTGTAGGTTTTTCTCTTTCATCACTTTAAACATGTCCTGCCACACCTTTCTGGCTTACAGAGTTTCTGCTAAAAGGTCAGCTTTTAAGCTTATGAGGATTTTGTTGTATGTTATTTGTTGCTTTTCCCTTGCTGCTTTTAATATTTTCTTTGTATTTAATTTTGGATAGTTTGATTAATATGTGTCTTGGCATGTTTCTCCTTGGATTTATCCCATATGGGACACTTTGTGCTTCCTGGATTTCATTGACTATTTCCTTTCTCTTATTAAGAGAGTTTTCAAATATAATACCTTCAAATATTTTCTCAGCTCTTTCCTTTTCTCTTC
This sequence comes from Tursiops truncatus, assembly GCF_011762595.2. Taxonomy (NCBI): domain Eukaryota; kingdom Metazoa; phylum Chordata; class Mammalia; order Artiodactyla; family Delphinidae; genus Tursiops; species Tursiops truncatus. The sequence goes on from NC_047051.1 coordinate 29,300,818, forward strand.
TTCCTCTTTGACCCCTATAATTTGAATGTTGTTGTGTTTAATGTTGTCCCAGTGGTCTCTGGGACAGTCCTCAATTCTTTGCATCCTTTTTTCTTTATTCTGCTCTGCAGTAGTTATTTCCACTCTTTTATCTTCCAGGTCACTTATCCGTTCTTCTGCCTCAGTTATTCTGCTATTGATTCCTTCTGGAGAAATTTTAATTTCATTTATTTTGTTATTCATCATTGTTTGTTTGCTCTTTAGTTCTTCTAGGTCCTTGTTAAACATTTGTTGTATTTTGTCCATTCTATTTCCAAGATTTTGGATCATGTTTACTATCATTACTCTGAATTCTTTTTCAGGTAGACTGCCTATATCCTCATCATTTATTTTGTCTCATGGGTTTTTACCTTGCTCCATCATATGCTGTGTATTTCTCTGTCTTCTCATTTTGCTTAACTTACTGTGTTTGGGGTCTCCTTTTTGCAGACTGCAGGTTTGTAGTTCCCATTGTATTTGGCATCTGCCCCCAGTGATTAAGGGTGGTTCAGTGAGTTGTCTAGGCTTCCTGATGGAGGGCACTGGTGCTTGTGTTCTGGTGGATGAGGCTAGATCTTGTCTTTCTGTTGGGCAGGACCACATCTGGTGGTGTGTTTTGTGGTGTCTGTGAACTTATTATGATTTAGGCAGCCTCTCTGCTAATGGGTGGCATGGTTTTTCTGTCTTGCAAATTGTTTGTCATGGGGTGTTCAGCACTGGAGCTTGCTGGTCGTTGAGTGGAGCTGGATCTTAGCATTGAGACAGATCTCTGGGGGAGCACTCACCCATTGATACTACATGGAACTGAGAGGTGTCTGGTGGACCAATGTCCTGAATTCGGCTCTCCAATATAAGAGGCTCAGGCCTGACATCCGGCTGGAACACCAAGACCCTCTCAACCACACAGCTCAGAAGAAAGGGAGAAAAATAATAAAGAAAGAAAAAATAAAATAATTAAAATAAAATATTAAAAAATCTTATTAAAATAAAAAGAAGTAAGAAAGAAAAGAAAGAGGAGAGCAACTAAACCAATAAACAAATCCACCAATGATAACAAGCGCTTAAAACTATACTAAAAAATTAAAATGGACAGACAGAATTCTAGGACAAATTGTAAAAGCAAAACTACAGTGACAAAATTACACAAACACGCATACACATACACACTCATAAAAAGAGAAAAAGAAGGAAAAATATATATATAAAGGAAGAGAGCAACCAAAGCAATAAACAAATATACCAATGATAATAAGCTCTAAATATTAACCTAAGATAAACATAAAGCCAGAAACAAATTAGATGCAGAAGACAAACCCCAAGTCAGTGGTTGCTCCCAAAGTCCACTGCCTCAATTTTGGGATGATTGTTTGTCTATTCAGGTATTCCACAGATGCAGGGTACATCAAGTTGATTGTGGAGATTTAATCTGCTGCTCCTGAGGTTGCACAGAGAAATTTCCCTTTCTCTTCTTTGCACAGCTCCTGTGGTTCACCTTTAGATTTGGCCCCACCTCTGAATGTAGGTCACCCTCTGGCATCTGTTCTCCACCCAGACAGGAGGGAGTTAAAGGAGCAGCTGATTAGGGGGCTTTAGCTTACTCAAGCCAGCGGGAGGGAGGCATACAGAATGCCTGGTGAGCCTGTGGTGGCAGAAGCCAGAGTGACGTTCCACTATCTTGAAGCACACCCTGTGTTTCCCCAGGGAAGTTTTCCCTGGATCATGGAACCCTGGCAGTGGCAGGCTGCACAGGCCCCCATGAAGGGAGATGTGGATGGTGACCTGTGCTTGCACACAGGCTTCTTGGTGGCTGCAGCAGCAGCCTTAGCATTCATGCCCATCTCCGGTGTCCACACTGATAGCTGCAGCTCACGTGCATCTCTGGACCTTGTTTAGGTGGTGCTCTGAATCATCTCTTCTAACTCACCCCGAAACGTGGTCTCTTGCTTCCTAGACAGTTCCAGACATTTTCCCGGACTTCTTCCCAGCTAGCTGCGGCACACTAGCCCCCTTCAGGCTGTGTTCACACAGCCAACCCCAGTCCTCTCTCTGGGTGCTGACCTCCAAAGCCTGAGCCTCAGTTCCCAGACCCCACCACCCAGGTGGGTGAGCAGACAAGCCTCTCAGGCTGGTGAGTGCTGGTCTGCCCCGATCCTCTGTGTGGGAATCTCTCTGCTTTGGCCACTGCACCCCTGTTTCTGTGCTCTCCTCTGTGGCTCTGAAGCTTCCCCCATCTTCACCCCATCCCTGCCAGTGAAGGGACCGCCTAGTATGTGGAAATTTTTTCTCCTTCACAGCTCCCTCCCAGAGGTGCAGGTCCCATCCTTATTCTTTTGTCTCTGCTTTGTTTTTCTTTTGCCCTACCCAGGTACGTGGGGAGTTTCTTGGCTTTTGGGAAGTCTGAGTTCTTCTGCCCGCATTCAGTATGTGTTTTATAGGAGTTGTTCCATATGTAGATGCATTTCTGATGTATTTATGGGGAAGAAGGTGATCTCCATATCTTACTCCTCCACCATCTTGAAGGGCCCCCCTATTTATTTGTTTTCATTATTGGCTGTGTTGCATCTTCATTGCTGTGTGCAGGCTTTCTCCATTTGCTGTTAGCAGGGGCTACACCTTGTTGTTGTGTGTGGGCTTCTCATTGTCATGGCTTCTCTTGGTGCACAACATGGGGTCTAGGTGCACAGGCTTCAGTAGTTGTGGCATGCGGGCTCAGTAGTAGTGGCATGCGGGCTCAGTAGTTGTGGTTCGCAGTCTCTAGAGTGCAGGGTAAGTAGTGGTGGTGCACAGGCTTAGTTGTTCCATGGCATGTGGGATCTTCCCAGGCCAGGAATCGAATCCATGTCCCCTACATTGGCAGGCGGATTCTTAACCACTGCACCACCAATAAAGCCCTCTTGTTAGCCACCTTAATCTTACTTGAAGCCCTCACTGTTAGACATTGAAAGATATATCTACTCCAAATTGTCTGGCTCTCCTCTACACATTTGGCCGCATTCTCTTTTTAGTATTGACAGCTAATGGGAAAAACATATTGTGTACAACTTTCCATCTTTTGCCAATGAAATAAGTGACTATCTCATAAGAAAAAGTGTTTGTTTACATTTGTAGTAGACAATCCACCATTTTAATTACATTTTCTTAGGAAGGGAGGAAGCTATATTTTTAGTTTGGTTTATAAATATTAATTAAAAATAAATATGCTTCCAGCGACTTCCCTTCCTGTCCAGTGGTTAAAACTCTGTGCTTCCATTGCAGAGGGCATGAGTTCCATCCCTGGTAGGGGACTAGGATCCCACATGTCACGCCACAGAATCAGAATCAGGCTTGATCCCTGAATCAGTCCTACTCCCTTCCCACCTTTAATAGAGGAATCAGAGGAAAATTTCCCTGGGCCAAAAAGACTCCCCAAAACTATTATTTCTCATGCTGGAAGCCTGAATCCACCATTGCCATTTTAAGTACTTCATAAAATTTGTAGGGGGCATTCAGTTAAATGTGGCAGATGCATGCATATATTGACCTCCACTGACTGCAAAAAGCCACTAAATAAGTAAGTAAGTAAGTAAGTAAATAAATAAATAAATAATTTTCCAACATTATTTACCTAATGTTAGGATAAAGAAGGAGTACATAATTTATTTTCTATACTGAAAATTTCACATTTTTTGGACACCTAAAGACCTATATTTTTAATTTTTTAAAACTGTTTAATTGCTTTACAATGTTGTGTTAGTTCCTTTGTTGTGAATCAGCTGTATGTATACATATATCACTATATCCCCTCCCTCTTGCACCTTCCTCCCACCCTCCCAATTCCACCACTCTAGGTGGTCACAAAGCACAGAGCTGATCTCCCTATGTGATGTAGCTCCTTCCCACTAGCTATCTATTTTACAGTTGGTAATGTATATATGTCATTGCTACTCTCTCACTTCGTCCCAAATTACCATTCCCCCTCCCTGTGTCCTCAAATCCATTCTCTATGTCTACCTCTTTATTCCTGTCCTGCCCCTAGGTTCATCAGAACTATTTTTTTTTTAATTCCATATATATAGTGTTAGCATACGGTATTTGTTTTTCTCTTTCTGACTTACCTCACTCTGTATGACAGATTCTAGGTCCATTCAACTCACTACAAATAACTTAATTTCATTTCCTTTTATGGCTGAGTAATATTCCTTTGTATATATGTGTTACATCTTCTTTATCCATTCATCTGTTGATGGACATTTAGGTTGCTTCCATGTCCTGGCTATTGTAAATAGTGCTGCAATGAACATTGTGGTACATGACTCTTTTTGAATTATGGTTTTCTCAGGGTATATGCACAGTAGTGAGATTGCTGGGTGGTATGGTAGTTCTATTTTTAGTTTTTTAAGGAACTTCAAAACTGTTCTCCATACTGGCTGTATTAATTTACATTCCCACCAACAGCGCAAGAGGGTTCCATTTTCTCCACATCTTCTCCAGCATTTACTGTTTGCAGATTTTCTGATGATGGCCGTTCTGACTGGCGTGAAGTAATACATCATTGTGGTTTTGATTTGCATTTCTCTAAATATTAGTGATGTTGAGCATCCTTTCATGTGTTTGTTGGCAATCTATATGTCTTCTTTGGAGAAATGTCTGTTTAGGTCTTCTGCCCATTTTTGGATTGGGTTATTTGTTTTTTTGATATTGAGCTGCATAAGCTGCTTGCATATTTTGGAGATCAATCCTTTGTCAGTTGCTTCACTTGCAAATATTTCCTGCCATTCTGAGGGTTGTCTTTTCATCTTTTTAATGGTTTCCTTTGCTGTGCAAAAGCTTTTAAGTTTCATTAGGTCCCACTTGTTTATTTTTGTTCATCAGTGATATTGCCCTGTATTTTTCTTTCTTTGTGACATCTTCGTCTGGTTTTAGTATCAGGGTGATGGTGGCCTCATAGAATGATTTTGGGGGTGTTCCTCACTCTGCTATATTTTGGAAGAGTTTGAGAAGGATAGGTGTTAGCTCTTCTCTAAATGTTTTATAGAATTCACCTGTGAAGCCATCTGGTCCTAGGCTTTTTTTGTTGGAAGTTTTTAAATAATAGTTTCAGTTATTCAGTTATTTTCAGTGCTTGTGCTTGGACTCTTTATATGTTTTATTTCTTCCTTGTTCAGTCTCAGAAGGTTTTGCTTTTCTAAGAATTTGTCCATTTCTTCCAGGTTGTCCATTTTATTGGCATATAGCTGCTTGTAGTAATTTCTCATGATCCTTTGTATTTCTGCAGTGTCAGTTTTTACTTCTCCTTTTTCATTTCTAATTCTGTTGATCTGAGTACTCTCCTTTTTTTTTTCATGATGAGTCTGACTAATGGTTTATCAATTTTTTTTTATCTTCTCAAAGAACCAGCTTTTAGTTTTATTGATCTTTGCTACTTTTTACTTCATTTCTTTTTCATTTATTTCTGATCTGATCTTTGGGATTTCTTTCTTTCTGCTCACTTTGGGTTTTTTTTTTTTTTCTTTCTACAATTGCTTTAGGTGTAAGGTTAGGTTGTTTATTTGAGATTTTTTGTTTCTTGATGTAGGATTATATTGCTATTAACTTCCCTCTTAGACCAACTTTTGCTGCTTCCCTTAGGTTTTGGGTCATCATGGTTTCATTGTCATTTGTTTCTTGATTTCATCAGTGATCTCTTGATTATTTAGTAGCATATTGTTTAGCCTCCATGTGTTTGCAGTTTTTACCATTTTTCTCCTGTAATTGATATCTAGTCTCTTAGTGCTGTGGTTGGAAAAGATATTTTATATGACTTCAATTTTCTTAAATTTACCAAGTCTTGATTTGTGACCCAAGATATGGTCTATCCTGGAGAATGTTTCATGAGCACTTGAGAATAAACTGTATTCTGCTGTCTTGGATGGACTTTCCTATAAATATCAGTTAAGTCCATCTTGTTTAATGTGTCATTTAAAGCTTCTGTTTCCTTATTTATTTTCATTTTCAATGATCTGTCTTTGTTGAAAGAGGTATCTTAATATCCCCTACAATTCTGTGTTACTGTCAATTTATCTTTTATGGCTGTTAACATTTGCCTTATGTATTGAGGTGCTCTTATGTTGGGTGCATATATATTTATAATTGTTATATCTTCTTCTGGGATTGATCCCTTGATCATTATGTAGTATCCTTCCTTGTCCCTTGTAACATTCTTTATTTTAAAGTCTATTTTATCTGATATAAATATTGCTATTCCAGCTTTCTTTTGATTTCCATTTGCATGGAATATCCTTTTCTAACCCTCACTATCAGTCTGTATGTGTCCCGAGGTCTGAAGTGGGTCTCTTGTAAACAGCAGGTATACAAGTCTTGTTTTTGTGTCCATTCAGCCAGTCTGTGTCTTTTGGTTGGAGCATTTAATCATCTTACATTTAGGTGATTATCAATATGTATGTTTGTATTACCATTTTCTTAATTGTTTGGGGTTTGTATTTTTAGATCTTTTTCTTCTCTGTGTTTCCTACCTAGAGAATTTCCTCTAGCTTTTGTTGTAAGGCTGGTTTGGTGGTGCTGAATTCTCTTAGCTTTTGCTTGTTTGTATAGGTTTCAATTTCTCCAATGAATCTGAATGAGATCTTTGCTGTGTAGTGTAATTTTTTGTAGCTTTTTCCATTTCATCACTTTAAATACATCCTGCCACTCCTTCTGGCTTGCATAGTTACTGCTGAAAGATCACCTGTTAAGCTTATGGGGTTTTTGTTTTATGCTATTTGTTGTTTTTCCCTTGATGCTTTTACATTATCTTTGTATTTAATCTTTGATAGTTTGATTAATATGTGTCTTGGCATGTTTCTCCTTGGATTTATCCCATATGAGGTTGTCTGCCCTTCCTGGACTTGATTGACTATATCCTTTCCTATGTTAGGGAAGTTTGTAATTATAATCTCTTCAAATATTTTCTCAGACTGTTTCTTTTCCTCTTCTTCTTCTGGGACACCTATTATTCTAACATTGGTGTTTTAATATTGTCCCAGTGGTCTCTGCGACTGTCCTTAATTCTTTTCATTCTTTTTTCTTTATTCTGCTCTGTGGTAGTTACTTTCACTGTTTTTTCTTCCATGTCACTTATCCATCCTTCTGCCTCAGTTATTTTGCAATTGATTCTTTCTAGAGTATTTTTTAATTTCATTTATTGTGTTGTTCATTATTGTTTGTTTGTTCTTTAGTTCTTCTAGGTCTTTTTTAAATGTTTCTTGTATTTTCTCCATTCTATTTCCACGATTTTGGATCATCTTTGCTGTCATTTCTCTGAATTGTTTTTCAGGTAGACTGCCTATTTCCTTATTTCCTCTTCATTTGTTAGGTCTGGTGCGTTTTTACTTTGCTCCTTCATCTGCTGTGTGTTTTTCTGTCTTCTCATTTTGCTTAACTTATTGTGTTTGGGGTCTCCTTTTTGCAGGCTGCAGGTTCATAGTTCCTGTTGTTTTTGTTGTCTGTCCCCAGTGGCTAAGTTTGGTTCAGTGGGTTGTGTACGCTTCCTGGTGGAGGGGACTGGTGCCTGTGTTCTGGTGGGTGGGGATGGATCTTGTCTTTCTGGTGGGTAGGGCCAAGTCCTCTGGTGTGTTTTAAGGTGTCTGTGACCTTAGTATGATTTTTGGCAGCCTCTCTGTTAATGGGTGGATTTGTGTTCCTGTCTTGCTAGTTTTTTGTCATGGGGTGTCCATCACTGGAGCTTGCTGGCCATTGGGTGGAGCTGGGTCTTAATGTTGAGAAGTAGATCTCTGTGAGTGTTCTTGCCAATTGATATTATGTGGGGCCAGGAATTCTCTGGCGGTCCAATATCCTGGATTCAGCTCTTTCATCTCAGAGGCTCAGGTGTGACACCTGACCAGAACACCAAGACCCTGCCAGCCACACGGCTTGTAAGAAAAGGCAGAAAAAAAGGAAGACAAAAAAAAAAAAAAAGAACTGATAAATCCCAAACCAAATGTTAAAAGTAAAACTAAACAGACAAAATCACACAAAGAAAAATACAAACACACTCATAAAAAGAAAACAACCAAACCAAACCAAACAAAACAAAACAAAAAAACAATAGTCAGTGCCCAGGAAAAATGGTAAAAGCAATCCTAAAGAGATAAAAATCACATAAAGAAACATATTCATATACACTCAGAAATAGAGAAAAAAGGCAAAAAAAATAAAAATTACAAAATATTAAAAAAATAATAAAATTTAAAAAAAGAAAGTAACCAAATCTATAAACAAATCCACCAATAATAACAAGCACTAAAAACTAAACTAAGATAAATATAAAAACTAGAAACAAATCAGATGTAGAAAGTGAACCCTGAGTGTACAGTTGCTCCAAAAATCCACTGCCTCAATTTGAGGAATGTTCATTGTCTATTCATGTATTCCAGAGATGCAGGATTCATCAAGTTTATTGTAGGGATTTAATCCGCTCCTTCTTAGGCTGCATGGAAAAATATCCCTTTCCCTTCTTTATTTGCACAACTCCTGGGTTTCATCTTTGATTTTGGCCCTGCCTCTCTTTGTAGGCCACCCTCAGACATCTGTTCCCCCTCCAGACAGGAGGGGGTTAAAGCAGCGGCTGATTAGGTCTCTCTTGCTCACTCAGGCTGGGGGGAGGGAGGGTTATGGTAGTCATAATTTGAATGTGGCGTGAGCCTGCAGTTGCAGAGGCCAGCTTAACATTGCAACAGTGTGAGGCATGCTCTTTGCTCTCCTGGGGAAGTTGTCCCTGGACCTTGGGACACTGGCAGTGGTATCCTGCACAGGCTCCCGACGGGGGTGTGAGTAATGACCTGTGCTTGCACACAGGATTCTTGGTGAAGGCAGTGACAGCATTAGTGTTTCATATCTGTCTCTGTGATATCTGATAGCCATGGCTCATGCCTGTCTCTGGAACTTACTTAGGTGGTGTTTTGCCTTCTACGGGTGCACAAAGCAGGAATCCCCTCTCTTCATGTATCTTGAAACAATTGTCTCTTGCCTCTTAGGCAGTTCCAGACATTTTCCCTGACTCTCTCCTGGCTAGTTGTGGTGCACTAACCCCCTTCTGGCTGTCTTCATGCAGCCAACCCCAGTCCTCTCCCTGGGGTCTGACAACCATAGCCCAAGCCTCAGCTCTCAGCCCTCACCCACCCTGGTGGGTGAGCAGGCAAGTGTCTCAGGTCAGTGAGCACTGGTCAGCACCAATCCTCTGTGCGGCAATCTCTCCTCTTTGCCCTCTGCACCCCTGTTTCTGTGCTCTCCTGCATGGCTCTGAAGCTTCCCCCACTGCCCAGCCCCTGTCCCTGCCAGTGAAGGGGCTCCCTAGTGTATGGAAACTTTTCCTCCTTCACAGCTGAGTCCCAGATTTACAGGTTCTGTTCCTATTCTTTTGTGTCTGTTTTTTCATTTGCCCTACCCAGGTATGTGGAGATTTTCTTGCCTTTTGGGAAGTCTGATGTCTTCTGCCAGCATTCAGTAGGTGTTATGTAGGAGTTTTTCCACATGTACATGTATTTTTGATGTATTTTTTGGGAGGAAGGTGATCTCCACGTCTTACTCCTCTGTCATCTTGAAGGTCTCCTCTCTACTATATATAAAGCCAAGTGGGCATTTTATTCTCTTATAGTCAGCTTTCCTGTTCTAACATAATACAGAAGTCTATTGATTCATTATAACACATTAGATTTACGAAGTTTAAATCACGGAAATGCTGAAAGAAACCAATATTGGGATATTAATTAGACTGGATGAAGACAGTAAATTCAGACATGTAAGGGATTACAACAGATATGTAATTACCAAAGAAATGAGATGGAGAATATGAGTGCCAATGTATGAGAATGACTATTTCACTCCACATATGAATACTTAGGGATATTTGAAAAACTGTTGAAATAGAGTTTGTATTATTTTTTAATTTTAATTTTGGTTATGGGTTATAAAGGGCAGTATTACATGTTATTTCACCATTTTATGGTTTGTCTCTTATCTTCTTTACTGAATGCCTTCCTTTTTTCTTTAGAGAGGTTGGCTTATTTATTTATTTATTTTTACATCTTTATTGGAGTATAATTGTTTTACAATGGTATGTTAGTGCCTTCTTTATAAGAAATTGAATCAGTTACACATATACATATATTCCCATATAATTTCCCTCTTTTGTCTCCCTCCCTCTATATCCCAACCTTCTAGGTGGTCACAAAGCACCGAGCTGATGTCCCTGTGTTATGCAGCTGCTTCCCACTAGCTATCTATTTTACGTTTGGTAGTGTATATACGTCCATGCTACTCTGTCACAGCATACACTTTCCCCTCCCCATATCCTAAAGTTCATTCTCTAGTAGGTCTGTGTCTTTATTCCCATCTTTCTTCATGACCTATTTTTTTTCCTTAGATTCCATATATATGTGTTAACATACGGTATTTGTTTTTCTCTTTCTGACTTACTTCACTCTGCATGACAGACTCTAGGTCCATCCACCTCACTACAAATAACTCAATTTTGTTTCATTTTATGGCTGAGTAATATTCCTTTGTATATATGTGCCACATCTTCTTTATCCATTTATCTGTTGATGGACACTTAGGTTGCTTCCATGTCCTGGCTATTGTAAATAGAGCTTCAATGAACATTTTGGTACATAACTCTTTTTGAATTATGGTTTTCTCAGGGTACATGCCCAGTAGTGGGATTGCTGGGTCCTATGGTACTTCTATTTTTAGATTTTAATGAACCTCCATACTGTTCTCCATAGTGGCTGTACCAATTTAAATCCCCACCAACAGTGCAAGAGGGTTCCCTTTCCTCCACAACCTCTCCAGCATTTATTGTTTGCATATTTTTTGATGATGGCTATTCTGACTGGTGAGAGATGATATCTCATTGTAGTTTTGTTTTGCATTTCTCTAAAAATTAATAACATTGAGCACTCTTTCATGTGTTTTTTGGCAATCTGTATATCTTCTTTGGAGAAATGTGTATTTAGGTCTTTTTCACATTTTTGGATTGGGTTGTTTGTTTTTTTGATATTGAGCTGCATGAGCTGTTTTTAAATTTTGGAGATTAATCCTTTGTCAATTGCTTCATTTGCAAATATTTTCTCCCATTCTGAGGTTGTCTTTTGGTCTTGTTTATGGTTTTCTTTGCTGTGCAAAGTTTTTAAGTTTCACTAGGTCCCATTTGTTTATTTATTTATTTTTTTACCTCCATTTCTCTAGGAGGTGGGTCAAAAGGATCAAGCTGTAATTTATGCAATAGAGTGTTCTGCCTATGTTTTCCTCTAAGAGTTTGATAGTTTCTGGCCTTATATTTAGGTCTTTAATCCACTTTGAGTTTATTTTTGTGTATGGTGTTGGGAGTGTTCTAATTTCATACTTTTACATATACCTCTCAAGATTTCCCAGCACCACTTATTGAAGAGGCTATCTTTTCTCTACTGTATATTCTTGCCTCCTTTATCAAAGGTAAGGTGACCATATATGTGTGAGTTTATATCTGGGCTTTCTATCCTGTTCCATTGATCTATATTTCTGTTTTTGTGTCAGTACCATACTGTCTTGATTACTGTAGCATTGTAGTGTAATCTGAAGTCAGCAGCCTGATTCCTCCAGCTTTGTTTTTTGTTCACAGGATTGCTTTGGCTATTTGGGGTCTTTTGTGTTTCCATACAGATTGTGAAATTTTTTCTTCTAGTCGTGTGAAAAATGCCAGTGGTAGTTTGATAGGGATTGCATTGAATCTGTAGATTGCTTTGGGTAGTAGTCATTTCCACAATTTTGATTCTTCCAATCCAAGACCATGGTATATCTCTCCATCTATTAGTATCATATTTAATTTATTTCATCAGTGTCTTATAATTTTCTATATACATGTCTTTTGTCTCCTTAGGTATGTTTTTTCTTAGATATTTTATTCTTTATCTTGCAATGGTAAATGGGAATGTTTTCTTAATTTCACTTTCAGATTTTTCATCATTAGTACACAGGAATGCAAGAGATTTCTGTGCAATAATTTTGTATCCTGCTACTTTACCAAATTCATTGATTAGCTCTAGTAGTTTTCTGGTAGCATCTTTAGGATTCTCTATGTATAATATCATGTCATTTGCAAAGAGTGACGGCTTTACTTTTCTTTTCGGATTTGGATTCCTTTCATATCTTTTTCCTCTCTGGTTGCTGTGGCTAAAACTTCCAACACTATGTTGAATAATAGTGGTGAGAGTGGACAACCTTGTCTTGTTCCTGGTCTTAGTGGAAATGGTTTCAGTTTTTCACCATTGAGGATGATGTTGGCTGTGGGTTTGTCACATATGGCCTTTATTATTTTGAGGAAAGTTCCCTCTATGCCTACTTTCAGCACAGTTTTTATCATAAATTGGTGTTGAATTTTGTCGAAAGCTTTCTCTGCATCGATTGAGGTGATCATATGTTTTTTCTCCTTCAATTTGTTAATATGGTGTATCACATAGATTGATTTGAATATATTGAAGAATCCTTGCATTCCTGGGATAAAACCCACTTGATCATGGTGTATGAAACTTTTAAAGTGTTGTTGGATTCTGTTTGCTAGTATTTTGTGTAGGATTTTTGCATCTATGTTCATCAGTGATATTGGCCTGTAGTTTTCTTTCTTTGTGACATCTTTGTCTGGTTTTGTATAGGGGTGATGATGGCATTGCAGAATGAGTTTGGGAGTACTCCTCTCTCTGCTTTATTTTGGAGGAGTTTGAGAAGGGTAGGTGTTAGCTCTTCCCTAAATATTTGATAGAATTTACCTGTGCAGCCATCTCATCCTGGGCTTTTGTTTGTTGGAAAATTTTCAAACACGGTTTCAATTTCAGTGTTTGTGATTGGTCTGTTCATATTTTCTATTTCTTCCTGGTTCAGTCTCAGAAGGTTGTGCATTTCTAAGAGTTTGTCCATTTCTTCCAGGTTGTCTATTTTATTGGCATAGAATTGCTTGTAGTAATGTCTCATGATCCTTTATATTTCTGCAGTGTCAGTTGTTACTTCACCTTTTTCAATTCTAATTCTATTGATTTGAGTCTTCTCCCTTTTTTTCTTGATGAGTGGCTAATGTTTTGTCAATTTTGTTTATCTTCTCAGAGAAACAGCTTTTAGTTTTATTAATCTATGCTATCATTTCCTTCATTTCTTTTTCATTTATTTCTGATGTGATCTTTATGTGATTTTTCCTTCTGCTAATTTTGGGGGTTCTTTGTTTGTTTTTTTCTTCTTTCTCTAATTGCTTTAGGTGTAAGTTTAGCTTGTTTATTTGAGATGTTCCTTGTTTCTTAATGTACACTTGTATAGCTATAAACTTCCCTCTTAGAACTGCTTTTGCTGCATCCCATAGGTTTTGGGTCATCGTATGTTCTTTGCTATTTGTATCTAGGTATTTTTTGATTTCCTCTTTGATTTCTTCAGTGATCTCTTGGTTATTTAGTAATGTATTGTTTATACATTACATGTATTGTCCATGTGCTTGTATTTTGTACAGATTTTTCCTGTAATTGATATCTAGTCTCATAGCGCTGTTGTCAGAAAAAGATACCTGGTATGATTTCAATTTCCTTAAATTTACCAAGGCTTGATTCATAGCCCAACATTTAATCTCACCTGGAGAATGTTCCATGAGCACTTGAGAAGAATATGTATTCTGTTGCTCTTGGATGGAATGTTCTATATATATCAGTTAAGTCAACCTTGTTTATTTTATCATTTAAAGCTGTGTTTCCTTATTTATTTTCATTTTGGATGATCTGTCCTTTTGTGAAAGTGAGGTGTTAAAGTTCCCTACTATGATTGTCTTACTGTCAATTTCCCCTTTTATGGCTTTTAGCGTTTGCCTTATGTATTGAAGTGCTCCTGTGTTGGGTGCATGAATATTTACAATTGTTATATCTTCTTCTTGTATCAATCCCTTGATCATTATTTAGTGTCCTTCTTTGTCTCTTCTAATAGTCTTTATTTTAAAGTCCATTTTGTCTGATATGAGAATTGCTAGTCCAGCTTTCTTTTGATTTCCATTTGCATGGGATATCTTTTTCCATCCCTTCACTTTCAGTCTGTATGTGTCCCTAGGTCTGAAGTGGGTGCCTTGTAGACAGCATATATATGGGTCTTGTTTTTGTATCCATTGTGCCAGTCTATGTTTTATGATTGGAGCATTTAATCCATTTACATTTATGGTAATTATTGATATGTATGTTGCTATTCCCATTATCTTAATTGTTTTTTGGTTTGTTATTGTAGGTCTTTTCCTTCTCTTGTGTTTCCTGCCTAGAGAATTTCCTTTAGCGTTTGTTGTAAAGCTGGTTTGGTGGTGATGAATTCTCTCAGCTTTTGCTTGTCTGTAAAGGTTTTAATTTTTTCCATCAAATGTGAATGAGATCTTTGCTGGGTAGAGTAATCTTGGTTGTAGGTTTTTCTCCTTCATCACTTTAAATATGTCCTGCCACTCCCTTCTGGCTTGCAGAGTTTCTGCTGAACGATCAGCTGTTAACCTTATAGGGATTCCCTTGTGTGTTATTTTTTTTTCCCTTGCTGCTTTTAATATTTTTGCTTTGTAATTAATTGTTGATTGTTTGATTAATATGTGTCTTGGCATGTTTCTCCTTGGATTTACCCTATTTTGGACTCTCTGTGTTTCCTGGACTTGACTATTTCCTTTCCCATATTAGGGAAGTTGTCAACTATATTATCTTTCAAATATTTTCCCAGTCCTTCCTTTTTCCTCTTCTTCTTCTGGGACAACTATAATTCGAATGTTAGTGCATTTAATGTTTTCCCAGAGGTCTCTGAGACTGATCTTTGCATTCTTTTTTCTTTATTTTGCTCTGTAGGAGTTATTTCCACTATTTTATCTTCCAGGTCACTTATCCGTTCTTCTGCCTCAGTTATCTGCTATTGATCCCTTCCAGAGAATTTTTAATGTCATTATTGGGTTGTACATCATTGTTTGTTTGCACTTTAGTTCTTCTAGGTCCTTGTTAAACTTTTCTTGTATTTTCTCTATTCTATTTTCTGGATTTTGGATCACCTTTACTATCATTATTCTGTATTGTTTTTCATGCACACTGTCTATTTCCTCTCCATTTGTTAGGTCTGGTGGGTTTTTACCCTGCTCCTTCATCTGCTGTGTTTCTCTGTCTTCTCATTGCTTAACTTACTGTATTTGGGGTCTCCTTTTGGAGGAGGTCTGTGTTTGGGGTCTCCTTTTGGCAGGCTGCAGGTTCGTATTTCACGCTGTTTTGGTGTCTGTCCCCAGTGGCTAAGCTTGGTTCAGTGGGTTGTGTAGGCCTCCTGGGGAGGAGACTAGTGCCTGTGTTCTTGTGGATGAGGCTGCATCTTGTCTTTCTGGTTGGCAAGCACACGTCCGGTGGTGTGTTTTGTGGTGTCTGTAGCCTTATTATGATTTTAGGCAGCCTTCCTGCTAATGGATGGGGTTGTGTTTCTGTCTTGCTAGTTCTTTGACATAGGGTGCCCAGCACTGTAGCTTGCTGGTTTTTGAGTGAAGCTGGGTCTTGGCTTTGAGATGGAGATCTCTGGAAGGTTTTCAACCTTTGGTATTAAGTGGAGCTCGGAGGTTTCTTGTGGAGCAGTGCCCTGAATTTGGCTCTCCCACCTCAGATGCACAACCCTGACAACTGGCTGAAGCACCAAGAGCCTTTCATCCACCCGGCTTAGAATAAAAGGGAGAAAAAATAGAAAGAAATAAAGAAAAAGAAAGAAAGAAAGAAAGAAAGAAAAAATAATTAAAATAAAAAATAATTATTAAGAAGGGAAATTTTTTAAGTAAAAAAAAAAAAAAAAGGATAGATGGAACCTTAGGAGAAATGGTAAAAGAAAAGCTATACAGACAAAATCACACACAGAAGCATACATATACACACTCACAAAAATATCAAAAGGGAACAAGATATATATCTTCTGCTCCCAATGTCCACCTCCTCAATTTGGGATGATTCATTGTCTATTTAGGTTTTCCACAGATGCAGGGTACAAGTTTATTGTGGAGATTTAATCCGCTGCTCCTGAAGATACTGGAAGAAGTTTCTCTTTCTCTTCTTTGTTCACACTACTCCCGGGGTTCAGGTTTGGATTTGGGCCCGTCTCTGCATGTAGGTCACCTGATAACGTCTGTTCTTCACTCAGACAGGAAGGGGTTAAAGGAGCAGCTGATTTGGGGACTCTGGCTCACTGAGGCCAGGGGGAGGGAGGGGTACAGATGTGGGGCAAGCCTGCAGTGGCAGAGGCTGGCATGAAGTGCAACAGCCATGCATTCTCCCAGGGAAGTTGTCCCTGGATCACAGGACCCTGGCAGTGGTGGGCTGCACAGACTCCCAGGAGGGGAGGTGTGGACAGTGACCTGTGCTTGCACACAGGCTTCTTGGTGGCTGCAGCAGCAGCCTTAGCATCCCAAGCCCATCTCTGGGGTCTGTGCTGATAGCCACAGCTTGCACCCTTCTCTGGAGCTCCTTTAAGTGGTGCTTTTAATCCCTTCTCCTCATGCAACTGGAACCAAAGATGGAAGAAAAAGTATCTTGCCTCTTTGGCAGCTCCAGACATTTTCCCAGACACCCACCCTGCTAGCTGTGGTGCACTAACCCCCTTCATGCTGTGTTCATGCAGCCAACCCCAGTCCTATCTCTGGGATCCGACTGAAGCCTGAGCCTCAGCTCCCTGCTCCCATCTGCCCCAGTGGGTGAGCAGACAAGCCTCTCGGTCTGGTGAGTGTTGGTCACCACCCATACTCTCTGCGGGAATCTCTCCAGTGTTCTCTCCACATCCTTCTTGCTGGGCTCTCTTCCATGTCTCTGAAGCTCCTCCATTTCTGCCACCTGCAGTCTCTGCCTGAGAAGGGGCTTCCTAGTGTATGGAAACCTTTCCTCCTTCACAGCTCCCTCCCAGTTGTGCAGGTCCCATCCCTATTCTTTTGTGTCTGTTTTTTTCCTTTTTCTTTTACCCTACACAGGTACATGGGGAGTTTCTTGCCTTTTGAATGGTCTGAGTTCTTCTGTCAGCATTCAGTAGGTGTTCTGTAGGAGCTGTTCCACATGTAGATGTATTTCTGATGTATTTGTGGAGTGGAAGGTGATCTCTGCATCTTAGTCTTCCACCATGTTGAAACTCCCCAAGGTTGGTATTTTTGTTAATTTTTCTAAAGGTAGGTATTTCCATAGTCAAATCAGAAAAAAAAAAATTTTAAGTGAGGGTATTCTACCTAGGCAAAGGAACAGCAGGAGGATTGGGCATTATGTCCTAATTCGATAGTGATGACTCTGGTCTGGCTAGAATAAAGAATGCTCACTGTCAGAGAAGGATATTAGTTGTACGGAGAAGGTAAGATCAAAAGAGTCTTAAAGAAAATTTTTCCAGATATGAGTCAATGGATATTAGAACTATAAAAGATTTAGAATAGAAAAATTGATCTAAGGAAGGTAGTCTTGTGATAAAGTAAAGTGGTTTTGAAAAGAGGAAATTGTAGACTGGGAATCCAACTAAAGAAACATTGAGTCAGCAATTCAAGGTAAAGGTCATCAAGGTCCAGAATAGTGTGGTAAGCATAATTATGACCCCCTAAAAACATATCCTCTTCCTAGTCTGTAGAACCTTCAAATATTACTTTATATGAATAAAATGAAAAAGAGAAAAAAATGATTTGTAGATGTTAAGGATTTTGAGATATGGAGATTATCCTTGATATCTGAGTAACCCCTAAATGCAATTACATATATCCTTAGAAGAGAGAGGTAGAGGAGTATTTGATATTCAGGGGAGGAGAAGACATTGTGACCACAGGGGCAGAGAGTAGAGTGATGTATTCACAAACCAAAGAATGTCATTGACCTCTAGAACCTAAGAGAGACAAGGAATAACTCTCCCCTAGAACCTCAGAAGAAACCATGCCCCTGCTAACACCTTGATTTTGGCCCAGTTAAACTTATTTAGGTTTTTCAGTGTCCAGAACTGTGCGAATAAGTCTGTTGTTAAGCTAGTCTGTGCATGATAATAATTTGTTAAAGTAATTTTAGGAAACTGATACCAGTGGGGTGTTATTTAATTGCTTATTCAGAAATAATACTCACAATCTCTTATGGCAACTTTGTCGTTAAGGTTATATTAAAGCATTCAAAAGCAGGCACTTCAAAATATATCAGATACTTTTAAAATGCAGCATATAAACTACCTTTGGAACTTGGGACAGGTTTTTAATGTCTCTAAACATTAGTTTTCTCACCTGTACAATGGAAATACTGATCCTTAGCTCACAGTATTATCATGAAGAATAAATAAGAAAGCATATGTGATATACTTTGTAGAGTATAAATGTATCCCATATTGTAATATAATTATTATTATAATATTATTATTTTATATCTATTTTCACTTCTCTTAATTTCACAAAGACAAAACTTTGCTATTTACTTACTTATTGTATAGCTGATGTTCAATACATTTATTTTTGAATAGATAGATGAATAGGGAGAATGAATAATAAAAATCATTTTTTCAGAATTTGGTTACTAACAGCAGGTGGAAGATAAATATTTAATTTAGTTTTTTTTCCATTTTGTTTTTCTTCAAAATATAATATCTTAATGATAGTTTTTTTTTTAAAGCTTATATGAATACTTCAAATTAACCATAGAGAAAAGTTACATTGAGTTCTTGGGATTTACTTAGTTTTGCAAATGGTGAAATTCTAAGGTGAGGAGGTTGATAATACACAGGTAGGGAACCTGATACCAGATTTAAATCAAGTTTTGGTCATGTAAGATATGTGGAAATTGTTATATAAATATATGCCAAAATCATGTTGCCTTTAATGCCACTTTAAATGATATTTTACTGTGTTTATAATGATTAGATTTGTTTCTGGAAAATTACCAATGCTCATAATGTTAAGGTCAATTCAATGTTTATTTTGTGTTGAGGAGGCCATTCATCAATCCCAGTTTTCTACGTTCCTTCTTCGGGCTTTGCTTGCACTTGATAAATTTTCCATCCTCTGTTAGATTTCTAATTAGTAAATGTTTTGCCAACAATGTACATAGAACATCTTCACACAGTTAAGATTTTCTGGTAGTCCTGAAGCATAGCTTGAACATATCATGCTGCATGCAGGCCTTGTGAATACATATGCTCTGTGTTATCACTCCCTTGCTTGTTCAAATTATTTCATTTTAGATTTACAGATAATGTCATGAAGCACTGACTTTTCTTTTTCCATCACCTTTCCACATAATACTGTGCAGTAAGTTATTTTATCATCCTGGTAAAATGTTGTTAAAATGGAATGCAACTGTTTTGAGATGTGTTATAAGCAACAACCAATATCTATCACAATCAGAAGTGAAGTGGATGAAGAAAATGACACACAACAATATTTCAAACAGTTCAGATAGTTATTTGATAATTCCCTTTATCATTACCATATTTCTTTTCTTCATTCCCATATCCAATTTTTCACATGCATTATGATATATGTTTCCTGCTCTGAAGGGGATAACGTAAATTAATATCTAAAAATGAAATGCTGTTTTTTAAGTAGTCACATTACTTTACACTAAAATATCATACATTAGAATTATTTTTAAATTAGATTAATGTTGCTGAAAAAGAATGATTTTATTCAGTCTTATAACATATACAAGTCTATACAAAAGATTACAGTCCCTATAGAAATTTTCTTGCAAAGTATGGGTTATATAAGATCTACAATTAACAGTGTCCATAATATAAACTTGTAGCTTTACTAAAAGTTGTTGAGTTCTTGCAAAATGACATTTCAGCTAGTCATTGATATTTGTTGATTATTAGAAGAAAATACACTAGTTGAGAAACTTGATTGCTAATTATAAACTGTTTAATTTATAAAGCATGCACTGCATTCCATCATTTAGAGTGCTTGTAACATGTTCCTGTCAGTAATTATACACTAAACTACTTTCAGCTGGTTAAAATAAGCACTTTCATAACAGCAAGGTAAATTCCTTTATGTGGACTCAACCTTATTTTTAAGTCTGCTTGACTCATTTGTTTAAACTGAAATAAGGTCATTTCAAAACAATGTTGTCACAAGATCAATATCTTTGAAACTATGCTTTGGCTTTGATTGAGCATTTTTGTAGAACCAGAGCCCATTATCTGGTGATAGGATGCCAGATTTGCTGACATTTACTTTCAGTTTTAAACATCACCATAATAATTTCCACTGTTATTGCTCATTAAATATTACACTAATACTTTTGACATGTGAACCATTATTATTATGTCTTGATTGAATTATTTATAGAAATATGCATCCTCAATATTATTTCTCTGCTCAATTTCATACAATCACATACAATAAAGTATTATGAATTATATAATTAGAGAATGATCAATATAAAATGTTTATTGGACAGCAATTATACAGAGAATTCATAATCTTGATGGAGAGGAAATAGTGTGAAACTCTTGAGTCCCTGATATCACTGCCTGGACACCAAAGGCATGCATCTGAAGTGACTCTTAACTGAATATTACTGTCCTCAACTCTACTTTGTGACTCAGTTTTTGATCACTCTGATTCTCCTTGAAAATGCTCACTGCAGTATCAGTGGTATGTCTGGACATCTTTTTATATATGTAGCCTGAAATCCTAAAGCTAACTCCGTTCTTGGACCAAAATAGCATTGTTATGGTGTTGTTGATTGTCATTGAAGAAACTACAGGCACCTTAGATCTCTGTTTTCTGTGCTTCAGGATTTTCTTTCATCTTCTTAATCATACCCTTCCAGATCTGGATCTGTCTTCTCATTTATAGCCTCTTTTTCTCTGTCTCATCTAGAATTTTCATTCCATTATTAACATAAATGCCATTCTTATTCTGTTTATGGAAATGTCCATCTCCTTCCATGCTTAATTAAAACTTGGCTCTCTCCTATTGATGTTTTTATCCAGATTTGTCAATAAGAAACTGTGCTTTCTTCCATATCCTACTTAATAAAGAATCCAGAGTTAGAATTAGCTTAGTATTATTTGCAGACCACTACTTCTTAATTCAGAAAGAATAAACTCTGGTCGTCTGGGATTTTATGCAATCTCATTCCATCAATTTCATTATGTGCCATCCTTGACATCTTTTAACTTTCAGGGTCAATTCTCTATTTCTTGAGAATATAGGTACAAAGGATTTCAGTTTTATTCCCTTCCATTAAGTATGTGATTATCCAGGACTGTTTGAAAACCCACTTAGAATACTAAATGAAATATAAAGGAAGAAGTTCCTGGATTTCAAAAATTTAGTTATTTTCACTTATGTTCTATAGCAGTGATAATGCTCTATACATTTTCAACACAAACAACTATGCCACTTTAAAAATTCTAAAATTCACTAGCCAAACATTTAATATGATTTCTTGTCTTTTAATGATTTTCTTTCTTTATATGTGAAAACTACTCTTCTTTAACATTCTCAAGGCCACCATTTTCTTACTCTTTTTTGTCAGTATCTCACAGCCTCTTCTTGTATTCATATAAGTTCTAAGTATCATCGACCCAATATTCAAACTCATGCATTAAGCTTTACATAGGATAATGGGAGACACAAAGTCAAGGAAGACATAAGACCTACAACATGTTCATGGGCTCACGAGCTGATTGGGAGAGAATATTCTGTTGAAAAGTGAACTGATGATGAATGTGGACATTTGTGTTAAGCTGGGTAGAGTAAAACAAAAACAAAAACAGACAAAGTATTTCAGACATGGGTTTAATAAAGGGAATTGGTTGAGTTTTTGATGGGCTAAAACAGCAAAAGTCATGGTTGCTGAAGGAGCAGATGAAAAGAGAAGTAATAGTATTTGACCAGCAGGTTGCTTGTACCTTTCTGCTGGAGCTCACCACCCACACTGCCCACTTTACTGAGAATATTGACCTTTCAGTGTTTGAACCACTGAAGAATTATTTTTGCTTCTGTCACCATTCTTACTTCTCCATCAACTTCCTGTATCCACTTCTGTTATTGGAGTTCAAGTTAAGACATTTATCTTTCCTTTCTGATTTTTTATCTCCCAACAGAGCCTCAAATCAGCAGAACCTAGTTTGAATCTATCACACAATGGAGACTGAGAAATGTAATTTAAAGATTTTTCAGATCTAGTTCTACAAAATTTAGCACACAGAGGCATGTATGGTGCTTAGTACACATCAGATGTATAACCAACATTAAGAAGTGATTGAAAAAGTGAGTAGAAGTAAGATAAAGAAAAGTAAAAATTCATTTGTACATCTTACTAAGTTTTCGGAGTTTATCTAAATGTTCTCTGTTGTTAAATTTCTTAACATAATCATTTTTTTTGTAAGTGGTACTTCCTCTACGTAGGCACCATTTTTCATATGGGAATCAATGGAACTGTGATTGGCAATTGGTGTTTTTACATGGCATAACATCTTGAGTCCTTTATTCTTTTAAATTCATAAAGCATTCAGACTAAAGTCATGACATATAGGCATTAAAGGGAATAGCATTTGCCTTAGATAAACTAATTTGTGGAAAGCAACCTAATTTTACTGAAAATTTCTTCCAGAATAACATCCTACTGCATATTAATGAACAACTTTGCAACAGCATTAGAAATCATATTGAGAAATTCGAGCCTGATGGACTTTGCTTGATACCAGGCATGAGAAAATAATTATCTTATCATCCAAATCTTCCAGTAGAAAATTCATTCTGATATTCCCTTTTGATATCATTGACATCAGAGAGATATTCATAAAACTATCTTTAAAGTTTCAATTAGGACATTAATTTACTAGAATGATTTAGTTTTATACAATTAGTATAACTAAAGTATGTATAATATCCCTTTTCATCTCTCTATCAATATTCTATTATATTTATCTATTTATTCTTAATGTTTAACATGTATTTTATTTTAATTGAATAATAAGGAACTCAAAATAGCAACAGTGTCACCAATTAGGCAATATAAATTATATATATATATATATAAAATCTAAATAATTCATAACTGTGTGCTAATTTTCTGAACTTTAGAGGCAAATATGTTAAAAGTGTTTCATATATGTAATCGATATTTTTTCTAGGTAGCCTATGATCTGGTTGTTTTCCTAGTAGAAATAGCAGGTTTACTAGGATCAATCAACTCTAGCTCTGAAAAGATAGCCTTGGTTCCCGAAAAAAAGGAAGAAATCATGCAAATCAGTTAAGGTATATGGAAAAGCATCAGAAAGAGCTCCATTCAGAACCTTAGCTACAATAGAGTACTTGAGATGACTGGGTGCTCACTTATTCATAGATTTTTCCTCATTTATTCTTATACCAGGAATTCTGCTGAGAGAACCAGACTTGAAACTGCATGAGAAAATCATGATTTCCAGGAAATATTTTTAAAATCCCAGTCAAGGTCTAGAACTGTTTTCTCTGATGCATTCATCACTAGCTACATGCAGCAATTTAAATTAATCAAAATTAAATAAAAGCACAAGATTACTCTACCCAGCAAGGTTCTCATCCAGATTTCTTGGAGATGGTAAAATCTTTACAGACAATCCAAAGCTAAAAGAATTCAGCAACACCCAACCAGCTTTACAACAAATGCTAAAGGAAATTCTCTAGACAGGAAACACAAGAGAAGGAAAAGACCTACAATAATAAACCCAAAACAATTAAGAAAATGGGAACAGGAACATACATATTGATAATTACCTAAAATGTAAATGGATTAAATGCTCCAACCAAAAGACATAGACTATCTGATTGGATACAAAAACAAGACCCATATACATGCTGTCTACAAGAGACCCACTTCAGACCTAGGGACACATACAGACTGAAAGTAAGGGGATGGAAAAAGATATTCCATGCAAATGGAAATCAAAAGAAAGCTGGACTAGCAATTCTCATATCACACAAAAAAGACTTAAAAACAAAGACTATTACAAGAGACAAAGAAGGACACTACATAATGATCAAGGGATCAATCCAAGAAGAAGATATAACAATTGTAAATATTTATGCACCCAACATAGGAGCACCTCAATACATAAGGCAAATACTAACAGCCATAAAAGGGGAAATTGACAGTAACACAATCATAGTAGGGGACTTTAACACCTCACTTTCATGAAAGGACACATCATCTAAAATGAAAATACATAAGAAAACACAAGCTTTAAATGATACATTAAACAAGATGGACGTAATTAATATTTATAGGACATTCCATCCAAAGAAAACAGAATACAAATTCTTTCAAGTGCTCATAAAACATTCTCCAGGATAGATCATATCCTGGGTCACAAATCAAGCTTTGATAAATTTAAGAATATTGAAATCGTATCAAGTATCTTTTCCAACTACAATGCTATGAGACTAGATATCAATTACAGTAAAAAAAATATGTAAGAAATACAAACACATGGAGGCTAAACAACACACTTCTAATAACCAAGAAATCACTGAAAAAATCAAAGAGGAAATCAAAAAATACCTAGAAACAAATGACAATGAAAACACAGTGACCCAAACCCTATGGGATGCAGCAAAAGCAGTTCTAAGAGGGAAGTTTACAGCTATACAAGTGTACATTAAGAAACAAGAAACATCTCAAATAAACAACCTAACCTTATATCTAGAGCAATTAGAGAAAGAAGAACAAAAAATCCAAGTTAGCATAAGGAAACAAAAGCATAAATATCACATCAGAAATAAATGAAAAAGAAATGAAAGAAATTATAGCAAAGATCAATCAAACTAAAAGCTGGTTCTTTGAGAAGATAAACAAAATTGATAAACCATTAGCTAGATTATCAAGAAGAAAGGGAGAAGACTCAAGTCAATAGAATTAGAAATGAAAAAGAAGGAACAAATGACACTGCAGAAATACTAAGGATTATGAGAGATTACTACACGCAACTCTATGCCAATAAAATGGACAACGTGGAAGAAATGGACAAATTCTTAGAAATGCGCAACCTTCTGAGACTGAACCAGGAAGAAATAGAAAATATGAACAGACCAATAACAAGCACTGAAATTGAAACTGTGATTAAAAATCTTCCAAAAAACAAAATCCCAGGACCAGATGGCTTCACAGGCAAATTATGTCAAACATTTAGAGAAGAGCTAACACCTAGCCTTCTCAAACTCATCCAAAATATAGCAAAGGACGAAACACTCCCAAACTCATTCTACGAAGCCACCATCACTCTGATATCAAAACCAGACAATGATATCACAAAAAAGAGAAAACTACAGGACAATAACACTGATGAACATAGATGCTAAAATGCTCAACAAAATACTAGCAAACAGAATCCAACAGCACATTAAAAGGATCATACATCATGATCAGGTGGGGTTTATCCCAGGAATGGAAGCATTCTTTAATATATGCAAATCAATCTACGTGATACACCATATTAACAAATTGAAGGAGAAAACCCATATGATCATCTCAATAGATGCAGAGAAAGCTTTTGACAAAATTCAATACGCATTTATGATAAAAATCCTCTAGAAAGTAGGCATAGAGGGAACTTTCCTCAACATAATAAAGGCCATATATGACAAACCTACAACCAACATCATCATCTATGGTGAAAAACTGAAACCATTTCCACTAAGATCAAGAACAAGATTGCCCACTCTCACCAGTATTATTCAATAGAGTTTTGGAAGTTTTAGCCACAGCAATCAGAGAGGAAAAAGAAATAAAAGGAATCCAAAGCAGAAAAGAAGAAGTAAAGCTGTCACTGTTTGCTGATGACATGATACTATACATAGAGACTCCTAAAGGTGCTACCAGAAAACTACTAGAGCTAATCAATAAATTTGGTAAAGTAGCAGGATACAAAATTAATTATCTATTTAATAAATAAATTAATTTATTTCTTTATAAAAAGAAATAAAAGGAATCCAAATCAGAAAAGAAGAAGTAAAGCTGTCACTGTTTGCAGATGACATGATACTATACATAGAGACTCCTAAAGATGCTACCACAAAAGTACTAGAGCTAATCAATGAATTTGGTAAAGTAGCAGGATACAAAAGTAGCAGGTTGCTTAAATTAATTAAGCACAGAAATCTCTGGCATTCCTATACACTAATGATGAATAATCTGAAAGTGAAATTAAGAAAACACTCATTTTTTACCATTGCAACAAAAAGAATGAAATATCTGGGAATAAACCTTCCTAAAGAGACAAAAGACCTGTATGCAGAAAATTATAAGACACTGATGAAGGAAATTAAAAGATGATAGATGGAGAGATATACCATGTTCTTGGATTAGAAGAATCAACATTGTGAAAATGACTCTACTACCCAAAGCAATCTACAGATTCAATGCAATCCCTATCAAACTACCACTGGCTTTTTTTCACAGAACCAGAACAAAAAATTTCACAATGTTTATGGAAACAGAAAAGACCCCACATAGCCAAAGCAGTCTTTAGAAAGAAGAAAGGAGCTGGAGGAGGAAGGCTCCCTGACTTCAGACTATACTACAAAGATACAGTAATCAAGACAGTATGGCACTGGCACAAAAACAGAAATGTACATCAATGGATCAGCTTAGAAAGCCCAGAGATAAACCCATGCACATATGGTTACCTTATCTTTGATAAAGAAGGCAAGAATATGCAACGGAGAAAAGACAGCCTCTTCAAAAAGTGGTGCTGGGAAAACATGACAGGTACATATAAAAGAATGAAATTAGAATACTCTCTAACACCATACATAAAAATAAACTCAGAATGGATTAAAGATCTAAATGTAAGGCCAGACACCATCAAACTCTTAGAGGAAAACATAGGCAGAGCACTCTATTACAGAAATCACAGCAAGATCCTTTTTGACCCACCTCTTAGAGAGAAACTTAAAAGCTTTTGCACAGCAAAGGAAACCATAAACAAGCCAAAAAGGCAACACTCAGAATGGGAGAAAATATTTGCAAATAAAACAACTGATGAAGGATTAATTTCCAAAACGTACAAACAACTCATGCAGCTCAATATCAAAAAAACAAAAAACCCAATCCAAAAATGGGAAGAAGACCTAAATAGACATTTCTCCAAAGAAGCTATGCAGATTGCCAACAAAGGCATGAAAGAATGCTCAACATCATTAATCATTAGAGAAATACAAATCAAAACTACAACGAGATATCATCTCATACCATTCAGTATGACCATCATCAAAAAATCTACAAACAATAAATGCTGGAGAGGGTGTGGAGAAAAGGGAACCCTCTTGTATTGTTGGTGGAAATGTAAATTGATACATCCGCTATGGAGAGCAGTATGGATGTTCCTTAAAAACTAAAAATAAAAGTACCATATGACCCAGCAATCCCAATACTGGGCATATACCCTGAGAAAACTATAATTCAGAAAGTGTCATGTACCAAAATGTTCATTGAAGCTCTATGTACAATAGCCAGGACACAGAAGCAACCTAAGTGTCCACCAATAGATGAATGAATAAAGAAGATTTGGCACATATATACAATGGAATATTACTCAGCCATAAAAAGGAATGATACTGAGTTATTTGTAATGAGGTGGATGGACCTTGAGAGTGTCATACAGAGTAAATTAAGTCATAAAGAGAAAAATACCATATGCTAACACATATATATGGAATCTAAAAAACAAAGAAAAAAATGGTCATGAAGAACCTAGGGGCAAGACAGGAAATAAAGATGCAGACCTACTAGAGAATGGACTCTAGGATATGAGGAGGGGAGAAGGGTAAGCTGGGACAAAGTGAGAGAGTGGCATAAACACATATATACTACCAAACATAAAATAGATAGCTAGTGGGAAGCAGCTGCATAACACAGGGATATCAGCTCGGTGCTTTGTGGCCACCTAGAGGGGTGGGATAGGGAGGGCCGGATGGAGGGAGATGCAAGAGGGAAGAGATATGAGGACATATGTATATGTATAACTGATTCACTTTGTTATAAAGCAGAAACTGACATACCATTGTAAAGAGATTATACTCTAAGATGTTTAAAAAAAAAAGAAAAGAAAAAAAATAAATAAAAGTAAAAATTCAGGTGCACAAGCTACAATGTCATGTGCTCTATAGTCATATGTAACTAGTGGTGATGACTATTGGATAGGACAAATGAGGGACAACCCATCGTCTCTGATAATTCTATTTGATAGTGCTGTTATGAAACAAGATAAAGGGGGAAATGGTAGTTTTTCAATTGTGACCAATGATACTCATCATTGGTGAGTTCTTTCAAAATAGCTAATAAATACGGTCTCAAACAAAACATACGATATTCTTTCAATTCCTACCTAGAAATAAGATTATCTTCGGTATAAACAGTAATAGAAATAAGAGATATTAATGTCAGAATTTAGTTTGAAAATCTATTGCCTATTCTGGAAAAATCAAAACTTCCATATACTTTTTAAGAATATCCTATTTCTTTAAAAGAGATAGAATTGACACATATACATTATGGGATGGAATCAAAAGAGAATAAATAGCATATAAGAACTACCAATCTTAGATTTTCTTTTGTAGAGCCTTTTGTTTCTTTAAACATAGAATAGTTCCACTGAAACATACCTCACCACACCACATTGGTATGATAGAGCAGAAATAAAGAGTAGCCAGTTCAAATACAGTAACTGATTATAAATGTAATCCCTAAGTTATCACAGACTATCCAGTTGCAATTCATTTGGTTTTCTAAAACTTGATCTTTACCACTAACACTGAAGGAGTTTTTTTCTTTTGACCACTGGTTTATAGTTTATTGTTTGCCCTTTATTCAGGTCCCATTTCTCTATAGCAAAGTATGAAGACATAATCCATGATTCATGCAGATGCCTAAATTTTTTGGGATATGATTATTCTCTCTAAAAGTAGTTAAACAGAATCTTAGAAATTTGATAATCCAGAGGAATTCTTCCTGAGATATTTATAGTAAACAACTTGTTTACTACTATTAGATGTTCACTTCCTCAGGTCTGAAATAAGGAAAAGGGTCATAGTATCCTCTTCATGT
The DNA here is from genome assembly GCF_011762595.2 of Tursiops truncatus. Lineage (NCBI taxonomy): Eukaryota > Metazoa > Chordata > Mammalia > Artiodactyla > Delphinidae > Tursiops > Tursiops truncatus. The sequence goes on from NC_047051.1 coordinate 29,329,869, forward strand.
GCTTATTTGGGGAAATTAAATTAATATCCCATCAACTGAAAACAAAGTGAAACAAATGATAATCTCCTTCACATAGTAATTATCTCATATTCTCCTTCACTTGGTAATTATCTCATATAAGCCTAAGAGACTGAAAATAATGAATTATGTATCATAGATCTTCAAGAATATTTTTGAATAACTCAAAGCAAGAAAAGTTAAATTAATAAATTTTAATCATGTAAATTTCACAAATATGAATTAGTAACTACTCATATCATACAAATCAATATAAACCAGGATATAAACACTGGTCAGAAGTGTGGCACAAAGTTTAATATGCATTAAACATACCTCCTAAACAAAGAAAAAAAAAGACTTTCTCACTAGGAGCTCTGGTCTGAAGTACTGTGTGCAAGACCTCCACAAAGAGCACGATATGAGCAAATGAAACTGGATGAAGTGCAAAGGAATAAAAGGGTCCTTTGAAGCACAAAAGTTTTGAATTTTGATGAATTGTAATTTCTCATTTTTTTCTTTTTTTTTGCTTATGTTTTTGGTGTCACATCTAAGAATCATTTGCCAAATCCAAAGTTATGAAGATCTACACAGAATAGTTTAGTCTTATAGGAGTTTGAATCATTAGGCCTCATATTTAGGTCTTTGAATCATTTTGAGTAAAATTTTGTATATGATTATCCAATGTCCTAGCACCATTTGTTGGAGCATCAGTTATCTTGATATTCCTGTCAAAAATGAACTGACAGGGCTTACCTGGTGGCGCAGGGGTTAAGAATCTGCCTGCCAATGCAGGGGACACGGGAATGAGCCCTGGTCTGGGAAGATCCCGCATGCAGCAGATCACCTAAGCCCATGTACTACAACTACTGAGCCTGCACTCTAGAGCCTGGGAGCCACAACTACTGAAGCCCGTGCAACTAGAACCCGTGCTCTGCAACAAGAGAAACCACTGTAGAAACCCAAGTACCACAATGAAGAGTAGCCTCTGCTCACTGCAACTAGAGGAAGCCCACGCACACCAACAAAGACCCAACGCAGCCAAAAATAAATTAAATAAATAAATTTATTTAAGAAAAAACTACCTTTTTTTTCTGTGTAAAAATGTTTATTTGTACTAATTCTTAGAATACAGGAATTAAGGAAAGAAAGAAAGAAAAAAAATGACACCTCAACTCCAAAATGACAGTGAATTAGGGTCTGCCCACAGCCAAGGGGAAGGACACCCCAGGGTGTCCTGGCATGGACTGTCCCCCCCCACACAATACTTAATGTCAGTGACACCAGGCAGAAAATTGAAGAACCAGGGTGTGAAGAACTTACCAGCTGCTAGCAAGTGTGCAAGGGAAGAAGGGGATGTCTATGTGGCTTCCCTACCACCCAGGAACCAGGATACACAGAGCAGGAGGCAGAGTCTCGCAACTCAATTGAGGGCAAGAGCTGAAGGCCCAGGTCCAGGGAGGACATAAAGGGGATAGGTAGTCTATCTATCCAAAAGAGGTAGGCTTTTGCATTAAGTTAAAAACAGGCACATTATCCAACATCTCTCTGTGGCTCCCAAGCTGTTGGCCTGGCCCCCTGATACTTCCCCTCTCCTTACAGAACCAAAGGGAATAAGGAGGGGAGGCAGAAGACAGGAAATAACAAGGGTGTGGAATGCTTCAGTCACTAGAGACCAGGGCCTGTGATAGTGACTCAGGCAAGCACAGGAAGAGTCAGGGTGAAGCTGCTACTCGAAGCTGTCCTCTCCATTGGAAATGGCAATTAGAGTCAGATTTCCATCCACTGCCTTTAGAAAAACCACGTCCTTCTTGCTCTGGCAGCCCATCTGGGGCATGAGCCTTGTGACACTTGGGTCTTGATGGTAAGTGATGGCCTCATAGGAGAAGTCAATGCCCTGGACTGGACAGCAGGGGGACTTTTGCTCAAGGGGTCTTTACTGCCAAGCTTATGTCAGCACTTTATCAACTGTAATCTTCACATCCTGGTACAATAGAAGGTGTATCTTGTGGTTTATTCTCCCCAGGGACGTTTCATTACAGCAGTTTTGCTGCCACTCAAGGGAATGACAAGCCTAACTGTGATTTACAGCCAGCGTTTGGAGAACTGTGGAAGCTGGATCTCTTCAGATGTATTATGTTCTGCCTTTTCAATAAATATGAGCAATAGTTCAGCCAAAAAAAAGAAAAGCTACTTTTTTTTTCATGTTCAGGCTTGTCCTATTGGAACATTCTTTCTTGGGAGTCAGTCCCATGTAAAGAAGATCAGGCTAGACTCCTGAAAGACCAGAGGTCACATGGAGAGAAATACTGGTAGATGAGAAGCCATCCTGGATGTTCCAGTTCAAGATGAACTTGGGCTGAATGCAATCACGAGTGATCTTGGCTACACCATGTGGAGCAGAAGAACTGTTAAGCTGAGCCCAGTCAACTCACAGGACAAAAAGAATTTCTCTGGCATCAATGCAACTGGTTGGTGCATGACTGCTGGATCTGACTCCATAATATTGGAGCTCCTTGTTAGACTACAGAATAAAACAACATTCATGATGATGATGAAAAGGTCAAGACGAATGGATCCATGAAGGTTCTTTTTAAACCTGAACGTTCTATAAAAGGAATCCTTCAATTCTCAATGCATTTGGGTCCTTGCTTCTCTATTAGTTGTCTGTACAACTATGTTTAATATGCATTAAATTCCATGAATGCTCACTGAAGGAGATATGTGGATTGCAGCAGTCAGTAATATACATTCAGGAACTGGAGAAATTATGGGACATTTCCATTTGAAAAAAAAAAATCATATGATTATCTACATGTGTAGCATTGAGGAGTAAAGTCTACAGTGTATGTAGTTTATATCTCAAAAGACCAAGTTGAGGATAATAGTAGACATGCATGTTCTGTTCTTTTCAGTAAAAGTTCCTTTGTCTTTCCAGCCACGATGTGGAAAAAATCAGTTGTGCCTTGATTTACAAATTTATTTCAATATCCTGATCTATAAATGTGTTCCTTGTTTTGAACATCTTTTGAACAAATTATAAAATCTACCTGGTTCTTTATCATGAGTTAAGCAACATCTTCAACACATGTTTATTTTTATATATGCATGATATCTATGGTTTTTATTTTTTCTGAAAATTATTTTTGCAATAGTCACTAGTAAGGTCAGTATCCTTCCACTAGGATGGATTTTCTGTATGAAATGGGAAATAGAGGCATTTCAATACCTTGTGGTGCCTATAGTGAAATCTGCTTCTTCCTTTCCCTCGGCGTCATGAAGAAAGAGTTAGCCAAAAAACTGCTTCACCTCTTCACAACACCCTCACCAACTGCTGGCAGAAATCAACAACAGTTTTTCACTAACTATAAATAATAAAGAGTGTGTTGTCTGCATTCATTAGTAATGAAAAAATATATGAATAAAGTTAAATGGTTCTTTATTTGGGAATCCCAGGTACTTTGTTGTGAGTACTAGAAATTGGAATTGGATGTCAAAATCATTAATTCCTGTATATGTGACAATAATTTCCTCAAAAACCTAGGAAGGATTTTCGATGTTTCTCTATTTCTTATTGCTTGATGAGACTTTCTAGAATAATGAGAACATCTCCAGCTTATCTCATCACCAGTAAATACTTCAAATTGAGTGTAAAGCAATTCCAACAAGCATCTGTTTGCTTGTAGAGATTAGGTACATTTAAATAAATTTTAAAATTTATTAAATAAAAAAAATAAATTAATTAAATAAATAAATACATTTAAATTAGAGACTTCTGTCATGTATATTGAGCACTTACTCTGCAATATAAAGTTCTAAGTACTGAGGTTATAACTGTAAGCAAAAAAGAAGAAAAAATAATGATAAATGAATATAGTATAATATAACATCAATTAGTGCTAAATGTTATAAGGAAAAATGTAGTATATAAGTAATACCTAGTGTTATGTGTAGGGCAGATCTTAAATTCAGGTGATCAAGGAAGTCACTGAGATCATGTAATTTGTACATAAATTGAAATGAAAAGGTTTGAATATACTTAATAAGAAGATTAAATGCAACAACTGATTAAGTGTTTCTTGTCTTTATTAGTTCAAACAGAAAGAAAACATACTGAAAATGACACAAAAGACCAATTCTTTGTCATGCTTCATAATGGCACTGAGCTAATCCAACTGCCAACTTCCCACTGATTTCAAAGGATCTCTATGCCCAGATCAGCTCTGCAGAGATGCAGAGCTATGTGAGAAATTGCATTAAACATACTTGACATCCAATATGCTTGATTCGGTATTTTTAACACAGATGAACATAACATTCTCTCAGATTAAAAAAAAATAAAAATGGAGAATATTTGTATGGCACTCTTGAACTTGAAGTTGTTTTGCAGATTTCCCACTGGTGAATTTTTTAGTAAATAATTAAAGAATTCTTATTTTTCTTCAAATAAAGTGTTACTGAAAACTTGCATGGAAATAGAACCACTCTGCATCACATATCTTGAAAAATAATTTTTACTTACTAAGAAAAATAAATGATTGACTTACAAGCCTAAGAGATAAAATTGGATCATTTGATATTATTGTGCAGTACAAAAAAATACATGTGGATAGTTAGATATCGTTCAGAAATTCTTTATTTTATTTTACTTTTTTTCTGTTTTTAAGTAAATCTACTGAGAGTGGTAGATGCATGATTGAAGAAAATGTATCCACTAAATTACACAAATATCACATGAAAATTCAGGTTCATCCTCAAACATGATAAAAATCTCAGCATATATCCTTTATTTAGAAAAAAAGATTAAATTTTAGTCTCCATCGTTAGGTATTCTTCACATCACTGCAGAGCCTTTCCTTAAAGAAACATAGTAGGTCTGAAACACACATAGGCATCTATAAATATCATGTTTCAATATATTCTCTGAGGGGTAGAATCTTCTTAGATGACAAGTTTCAAAAGTTGCCAAATGATTTTCCCTCAGCCATAATTATCATCATATACTATATTTGCTTCCAAAATTCTCTAAGTTTTAAACTTCATTTATATCTCTATATGTTTTTTGTCTTATTCTATTTGTAAATAGGCCTTGAGAGCACTTATCGCAACAAAGATTTTCATTGTTTGAATCCTGGGTTATCGGAAACATGTTATCAAACACCTTTTACTAATCACATAAATAAAGGAATAAGACTTAATCCCTAGGAATTCATGTCTAAGTCTTAGATATATAATTTGTGATTAAAATAATAAAAAATAAAAAATAGAATCAGTATACATTTTGCAATTATAAATAATATAAGATTTAATTGACACATAACTCTAGTACCATAGGCATACACATGTTATATATCTGTAAGATATAGATGTATTACTTGTTAAGCATTATCAATCATGTTTTTCATCTTATCTATTACAAACTTTTCTTTCCATGTTCAATGTACATTCCCAAATAATAGTTTATGTTTAAAAAAATGACAGGTTGTTGTTTACCAGAAAAATTTTATTCTTCACAAAAATGAAGGGAATGTTTTCTGTCTTGATCTATCTTTCAAGAGAGAAATCCTACTGATTTTATGATGAGCTTCAAGGGGCACAGAGCAAGATGAAACAAGCCTAGCACTACTGAAATGTGCCAGGTTTCAGGCATGATTTGGTAAATCACTGTGGTCTCTTAAAAGAGAGCAATAATATATGGTGTTTGGGAAATTAATACTATGAATTTCCCTCCACTTATACTCACAGTGATATTTTTTGTGAGTGACTTTCTTGTTCCTGAAACAAAATTCATGATGACTTGCAAATTGTTTTAGTAATGAAACTTATTTTTGTAACTCATATAAGAAAGTAACATAGAAAACAGAACAAGTTATATCTGTAGATTAAATAATTTGTTGCATTATTTAGGATAAATTCCATATTGTTCTGGAAGTGTGTTTTTAACCATGCACCCCAAAATTTAGTCATTCAACCAACTTTTCTGTAAAATTGACCAAGCTCTTTATATTGGACTAAATATGAAAGATACAAAGGTGATTTAGACAAAGTTTATTCTCTATGGATGTTTACAACCTGGCATGGAGAGTTAAAAAAAAAACTTGGTAAATATGTAAAGTAGGGCTTATCAATACAGCCTTCAGCAATGATAGAATTATTGAATGTCTGTGCTGTTCATTAGAGCACCCACTAGGCATGTGTGGCTATTGATCACTTGAAATTTGGCTAGTATAACTAATAAACTAATATTTAAATTTTATTTAAATTTAACTAATGTAAAATAAATAGCCATATTTGTTTAGTGCCCATCTTATCGGACAATGCAGATATATGATAAGACATTTTAAATGTTGTTGTATATTGGGAAATAAATATATATTATACATTTTCATAAAAAAAAACAAAAAAACTGATTTTTGAACATCTTCCTTCTGGCACTTTTTTTAGAAGATGGGGATATATCTGAGAATAAGACATAGAGAGTAAAGAAGTTCATTTCTAGAAGAGTGAAACAGAAAATAAATATGTACTATGTCTGGTGAGATAACTGTTATGATCAAAGATGCTAAAAGAAGGTAAGATAATAAAAAGTGTCTACAAGGTACTCATTATATGTGGGGGGAAAGTTAGGATTTTATGATAAATTAATATTTGAGTACAGGTTTCAGCAAAATGAGAATAGAGAGTCATGTTGATATTTGAAGAAAAATATTTCAGGGAAGATATAATAATGACAGGTGCAAAGACCCTGTGGCAGACACACTCTAAGGAAGTTCCATAATCCCCAATTCCTGATATCTAATGTCCTTGTTTCATCTTGAGTGTGGGCAGAAACATGACCTTCTATTAATTAGTAGAATAATGCAAATGTAATTAGATGTCACTTCTCTAATTATGTTGAAAAATGTTGTAGTATCTACCTTGTTAGAACACTATCTCTTTGACTGGCTTTGGTGACACAAGTAGCTATCTTGAAGAGGATCACGTGGCAAGAAGCTGAGGACAGCTTTCAGCAAGCAACTAGCTAGGAAATGAGGGCAGCCTCTGGTAGAGAGCCAAGTCCTTCAGAGCCGCTGAAGAAACCAAAGTTCTCAGACCAAAAAGCTTCAAGGAACTGATCTCTGCCAACATCTGAGTTTCAAATCAGATCCTTCCAAATCTAACCTCAATGAGACTGCCACCACATCTATGTTGCTTGCAGCCCTGTGGAGCCCTGAAGAAGATGACCCAGTTAGGTCATGCCTGGACTCCTGACTTTCGGAGGCTGAGATGTTAAATGAGTATTTTAAACTGCTCTATATTTATGGCCATTTTGTTATGCTGCAGTAGGTAACTAATACAGACCTTAAGGAAAGACCATATTTTGCATGTTCTAAAGCAGAATGGTAGTGAACGGGGTCAAAGAAGAAGAAAAATGTCAGAGTCTGGGAACTAATTTGAATTTTGATTTAACTTGATTAAGAATAAGATTATAGCCATTTAAAGTGTTTTATTCAGAAGCTTATCATGCTGTGCATTTAGAAATATATATACCGTATATATATATATATATATATATATACGGTATATATATAAATATATATATCCGTATATATACTGGGTGAAGAAAAGTCCACCAGAGGTGGGGGGGGGGGGCAAACATAGTAACAAGGAGGCCTGTTACTTGGCTATTGGAATAATTTTGATGAAAAATGAAGATGTCCTGAACTAGAGTAATAGTTGTGAAAGTGCTGGGAAGTGGAAGAATTTTGAATAGTTTGGAAAACATGGCACAAAGGATTTGCTATTACTAATGATTTGGAATGTGAGTTATGAAAGAATGAAAGAGATTACAATGACCCTAAGATTTTTGGATTTCTAGCTTTGTATAGCAATTTTCATTGAACACATCTATTTGTGATATTTTTTAATATAATTATTCAAAAATATATTTTGATTATTAGTTCAACTGTACCTATATTTAAATGCCTACTTACTATATGTCAGAGTAAAGTAAATGACATTACATATACACATAAACACAAATTGGGCAGGCCTACCAAAATCTATTATCAAACTTGTGTTTATATATTTTGCTTCTTACTGTTTTAATAGGGATTATTAATATGAAATCAGTGGATTTAAACCATAAAGAAAAGGAATGTGAATATATTATAATGGTATATCATTGAGGAGGAAAACAAGTGCAAAAATTATTAGGTTTTTACTTGTTTATTAATTCATTAAAATTTTCAATACAAGTAATAAAATATATTCTATCATCTGTTAAAATAACTACATAGTTGTTTTAGTGTTATATTTTAAAATCAAATTAAAACTCTAAAATGCAGTGAAAAGTGGCCTCATGATTCACTTTTTCTAAGAACAACCAAATACTGATTACAAATACAAACATATTCACATACATAAACACAAAAAGTATTTTAAAGTGTATAAACCCCCAAATATATCATGGATACATATTTTTGGTTTCATTTGTATAATCTTGTGTTATTTTTGTTCAACTTTCTCTTTTCTTGCAAACACAGAACATGTACAAAATTTTCAGTAATAGAAAATTTAGATAATTAGAATAATTACATAATTATAAATTAAATGAAATAGTCTTTACAAAATTAGTAAAATCATATTTTCCTAAACAGGCATATTTAAAACCATTCTTCATAGACTCAGCCCCATTATCTCAGGAAAAGAGATGAACTGCAATAGTAACTTAATGATAACGTATGAATAGCATAGGCAGGATTGGTCTTTGATCATGCAAGAGTCACTTCTTTTATGAAGTGGCTTAGTATTTCTTCTTCAAAAATCCTCAACACAATACAATAGAACAAAATCAAATAATATATTTAATGTCTATCTGTCATCTATCAATCTATTTATCTATATATGTATAGTCATACACATACATATATGTGTGGAACAAGGTTTCGTGAATTTATTTCTTGAATGGATGTGTTTTCATCTTTGACTTATTTAGCAAATAACAGTTTTAAATAATTCACACATGATTGTTGCAGAATAGTTATTACTTATTTAATAAAGTTTAAGTACACTGGAAATCAAGCATAAAATTGTTTGTAGTACAGACTTTTGAAGATTAGTAGCTGTTAAAAATTCTCACATCTTAAGAAAAACAGAGTAAGATTTTTACCCATGATATCTCAACCACATGTGTAATTCATTGGCCTAGAAATATTATGGTGGTAGATCCCTAAATCACTTGACTGTGGATATAAATATATTACTGATTAGTGGAATGTGTTGTGTGAGGTTACAATGGGAGGGATAAATTAGGCAAAATCAAAAGTGTACATGTACCCTTTATGGATAACAATATGTAATAGTCTAAATTAACTTTAAAGAATATTGCATCGTATTTTGAAAAGCATTATAAAGTTTTACAGAAATAATTCAAATAACATACTTCTAAGAATAAATTTTTAAAAGTATAATGAGTTGTGTCCCTTTCTGCATTTCAGGATCTCTTAAATATAATATTTCAGTGAAAAATTACACATCATATTTTATTTCTCTAGCAATAAATGGAATATTTTCAAACCATTATTTGTATTTACTATTTTTCTTTAGATCTTTCTCTTTTAAAATGTGGTTATATATGATGCTTATGGAAATCAAGAATTATAGATACTCTCTGGAACACTGGTGCCATTCCTTCTCTCCTTTAATCATGAACATAAATGGAAAGAATATAGGCTCAGCCACTTGCAATGAAGTTACATGTTAGGCAGTAAGTAGTTTTCATATGTAATCTCACTCACAGGTTATAAAATAAAGTGCAAAATGGAATAAAAGTGTTGATAGAAAGTATGCCAATGAACAAGTGACTTTTGTCTGTTCCTCCCCAAATGTGGTCTAAGAAAATTCTGATGAACACCTACTAATTTATTATTTCTGAGCATTAGGTTTGGACATCTGTATTTTAACTCAATCGTTATGCACAATAACATTCAAAATGCACTTAGTTTTATTGTCTAAAAATATAGACTATTTGTAAATTGGATTTTATAGTTTCATAACGTTACCTTCCTAGACTCCCTTGTTGCTCTTTGTTTTATGATTAGCTTGAAATATGGAGTCTCATAAATGGGGAATGAGGGAATTAAGAAATATATGCTTCTACCAAAATACCATGAATCTGAAATATTATTTAAAAAGCATCTTATTTTGTTATGAAATTATCATGTAATTATAGATAACATGCAAACAATTATTATCTTTCTTTTTGAAAATCAAAGAATAAGAAAAAAATGTATGCCATTTAAAGCAGCTGACTTCCTTAAAGGAAACAATTAATTCTGAATGTCTTTGTATTTGAGTAATATTTGTCTCTATCGGGAAAAACAAAAATTCCTAATGTACTCTCTCCAGGGAAAGGTTATCAAATGTTTATTTAGAAATTATTTTTTTTTATTTGAGTGAACTCTTATTAAAAAAAAGAAGCCTAAATAAAATGCAGACAAAAACATGTTCCACTTTCTGCAGCCTCCCTTAAATCACCCTGTGGAACTCTCCATGACTTTACATAACACAATTTGAAAACCATCCTTCTAAGCACGTAAGCAAACTAAAATTCCTTCAGTGTATATAGGTAATGAAAACATGTGATAGGAGTTAGGTGTAAGATAATAAGTGTGATATGGCTCATGCTGCAATAAACCATTAGAATGCTTAGACACACTGCCTTTAAAACACTGTAATCAGAAGCTAAAAAATACACAGCTCAGGGCAAATCATAGCATTTGCTACCACCACTTCTCTATGTTCTAGAGAATGTATCATGTCTGAAGTTTCAACAAACTCAACTACTACTTAATAACCATTGCTATTGTTAAGTTTCTTACAAGTGTTTAATCTGAAAATTATATTAATTTTGCTTCTCCAGAATCTCCAATCTGGTGATGTTATACATTTACTTACAGTCAAGTAACTGGATTTACCTTCAAGTCTGCAGAAAAATTGTCTTCCAGAGTGAAAGTCCAGGTTATAATCATCATAGTTAAAAACTCCAACATTACTGAGTAAAAGATTAATAATCTTTCTTAATGTTAAATATTTTCGCAAGTAAAATTATGAACTAAGTTTATAAGTATATATAGAGATGGATATTTTTTATAAAGGTATTCAAAATTTATTTTATTTCCCTAATATATGTGAATACATGTTTTCAGATTTGTACTTTTCTTAATGAAAAGTAAAGATATAAAACTTAAATAGACAATGTTCAAATGTACACTCTAAGAGCAAGTAGTTACTATAGAATGTAACTTCCTTAAAAGGCAGAAATATTATTTAATAACCACAAGTGTATCTTATCTAATAGCAAAAATGAAAAAGGAATTTCATACTCAGTAGGAAGCTAGAAGACAGCATTTGCATTTGCCATACAGTACTAAGATGTACTGAAATTATATTGACAATATCCGCCCAAAGAAGAAAGGATATGATTGCCAACTACCATTTTATTCTGAAAAATTCTGAAAAATATGGATATGGTAATTAACAGCTACCTAATGTCACCCCAAAGAAGGATGCTTAAGAAAACCATGACTCATAAGACAACAGAGCTGACCTATTTGTCATACCTGTGATGGTCAGGTTTTAAAAAGGAAGAAAGGGGCTTCCCTGGTGGTGCCATTGTTGAGAGTTTGCCTGCCGATGCAGCAGACACGGGTTTGTGCCCCGGTCCAGGAAGATCCCACATGCCGCAGAGCAACTAGGCCTGTGAGCCATGGCCACTGGGCCTGTGCGTCCGGAGCCTGTGCTCCGCAATGGGAGAGGCCACAACAGTGAGAGGCCCACGTAGCACAAAAAAGAAAGAAAGAAAGAAAGAAAGAACTAGAAAAACAGCACTGTCTCTTCAGTCAACTTATAGCAATGTTCAGTGTTTTTAAAAAGCGTCTTTTCTGCTAAGTCTAATCAGTAGTCATTTTCTAGCTGGTGTACTAGAGACCCAGCTAAAGCATTCTCTCCCTAAATGTGATTATAAGGCCCCCTGTACAGGTGAAAGACATCTTGTCATTTCTCTTGTTTGACTTTTAAGCCAATTTTAAAGCCACCCAAAAGATCTAAAAAACAAGTATTATTTGATAATTCCAGTTGTAGCTATGTTACTGAGTCCAAGCTCCTACTAGCTGCTGCACAACAGGCCAATAAATCAAGAGATGTGTTGCTGGGGCAAGGAATAGAGACTTTATTCAGAAGGCCAGCAGACTGAGAAAATGGTGGACTAGTGTCCCAAACAACCATTTTTCCCAGGCTTGGATGCTAGTTTCTTTTATAGAACAAAGAGGGGGAGGTAAAGAGGTAAATTTAAACGTTGATAAGTTGTTGCAAATATTTCCTGGTTCTGGCCAGACTCTGAAAGGGATATGTTTCTTTCTTCCTTCCTGCAGGCATTCACAGGTGGGCCTGGTCAGGATGTTTCCTGTGAACTTAAACAATGGCATTTTAGCTTAACACTCAGACAGTGGAGGTAGGGTTTCCTGGAGGTGTGACATTATGTATACTTTGATCTACAGACAGCATTCCTTTAGTGATTAACTTAGACCACAAAGATTAAAGTAAAAGAAAAGATCCAATATGGAGTCAGATTTGTTCTTCCCTATTACAGCTACAGGTATAGGAAGGGAATAACTTAGAATGTAGTCACCAACACAAAGAGCCACAGTGTGTCTCTGCAGTGGAGTTACAGAAAGCCCAGCACCACATTTTAATACAAAAACAGAACAACCCTTTTGAGCAACTGCACTGGACACAATGAATCCAGGAATTAGAATGACACAGTGCTGGATATTAACATTTGCAATTACACTGACAGAAGAAAATATGATTTTATCATGCATTGAAAATAAAATGTGTACTAATTTGTTCACTTAATAAATAATCTCTTTACATGATACTGTGATATATGAATGTGCCTCTCTTAACATGACACAGAAAAATGTGAAAAAAGAAAATGTTAGTACAGAAACGATATATCTAGAAAGGAGAAACTGCATTAGACTTAAATTTTCCAGATGTCTGAATATTTTGTGTTTTAAATCTAACATTTAAAAAAAAGTTTCAGGAAATGAGATGATTTTCCCTTTATCCACATAATATATAATAATCAGGAAAATAGTTTCATATTACATATAATATAAGCATATTTTATATAGGTGTAGGTTGAAGATAGAATATTTTAGTATATGGTATGTGATTTTTTACCTACAAAAGGAATAAACAACACATTAATATTGCTTGATATATATATATATATATATATATGCATATATGTCTACATATATTTTTAGGACAGCTCTAGTGAATTGCTTGTATTTGTTCAATTTCCATCTGGGCCATGAAAGTGACCATCTTTATTTTCTCTAACAATTTGAAAAAAATTTCATTCCAGTTAAAAGTAATGTTAAAAAAATTTTTAAAGTCCAGCATTATCTTTTATTTCAAATTATTGTGCATGATTTAACTCTACATAAAACATGCTTTAAAATAATAAAGTCTTTCTGTTTCTCTTACTCTAACTTGTTATTTGGAATAGCTACAGAATTTCAAATCTACTGACAAGCCAGGAATGCTAAACATTGGACTTGAGGAGATTTCCTTGCTATCTGCTTGTCTGCTGGTTCCTTCCTGTATTAAGGAATTTAATTATGGAAAAACAGATCATAGACCAAGCGAGTGCACTAACCCCAAGTATCTGGGTATATATTCAGTCCTTAGTATACCCAGGACTCCCTTCTATGATGACCATGTTAAGGCATTCATCCTTCATAGATATCTTTTTCTATTTTCTTTTTTGTTTGTTTTACTTTCTATTTAAAAAAACAATTTAGATTCACTGAATCTAAAAATTGCAAATATAGTACAGAGAGGTCCCATGAACCCTTCACCCTGTTTCTCCCAATGATTGTATCTCATATAACTAATATTTAATATTAAAGCTAGGAAATTGACATTGATAAATGTGTGTGTATAGTTCTATGCAGTCTCTCTTTCTTGTGTATAGATTCATGTAAGCACTAGCACAAGCAAGATGCATGACTATTTCCATCACCATAAATATCTCTCTCTCTAGCCACCGCTCTATGTACTTCCCCTCCACCATCCCTAACCCCTGTCAACTACTAATTTATTCTCCATCTCTATATTTGTGTCATTTTGAAAATGTTATATAAATGGAATCATGCAATATGTGACCTTTATAGATTGGATTTTGCAGTGAACATCAGTGCCTTTGAGATCCATCCAAGTTGCTACATGTAATTATAGCTTACTCCTATTTTTTCCTGAATATTTCATGGAATGGATATATCACATATTGGATAACCATTCACCTACTGAAGGACATTTTGGTTGTTTCCTGTGCTTTGACTATCAAATATGAATAAGGCTACTATAAACATTAGTGTCAGAATGTTTTGTGGATATAAGTTTCATTTCTCTGGGATAAATGCTCAGGAGTGTGATTGCTGAGTTGTATACAATTGTATGTTTTCCAGACAGCCAAACTGTTTGTCCAGAGTGCTGTTGCAATGTACATTCCCACCAGCAAGGTATGAGAGATCCAGTTTCTCTGTATTTTTGCCAGCATTTGGCAGTATCACATGTTTTTATTTTTTTTTCTTTTTGGGCTGTTCTGATAAGTATGTAGGAATTGCTCATTGCTGTGTGAGTTTTCATTTCCCTATTAGCTACTGATGTTCAATACCTTTTAATGTTTCCACATACCATTTTGATGAATCAGTGAAATGTCTCTTCTTTCACCACTTTCCTTATTGGATTTTTTTTATTGTTGCATTTTGATAATTCTTTCCATTTCTAGATATTACCCTTGCATTTGTGGGATAGATCCCAATGGTTAAAGTATGAAATTCCTTTTATTTATTTCTAAAACCTGTTTACCAATAGTTTAAGGATTGTTGTGTCTATATTTTTGAGGGATATTGCTCTTTAGTTTTTTTTTTTTTTCTTTTTGTACTGTTTTAGTCTGGTTTTGATATAAAGGTAATACAAGTTTCATAAAATCATTCCACATGACTGTCAGCTATTAAACTTTTGAATAGAATAAGTTACCAAATAATCCAAATTTTTCAAATGTCACTTTTTCTTTCTGTGTGAATTTGTGTACATTAAATTTTTAAGACTTTATATATTTAAAGCAATTTTAGGTTCAGAGAAAAATTAAGGGGAAGGTACAGATATTTCTTATATATACCTAATCTCTAGCCAGGCATAGGCACTCCCATTAGCAACATTTCCCACCAGAGTAGTACATATACTACAACTGATGAACCTACATTGACACATCATAATTACCCAAAGTCTATAATTTACATTGAAGTTCAATCTATGAGTTTGGACAAATGTTTAATGACATGTACCCAACATTATAGTATTGTACAAAGCATTTTCACTGCCCTAAAATCTTCTGTGTTCTCCCTATTCATCCCTCCTTCCCAACATCTGGCAACCACTGATCTTTTCACTCTCTCCATAGTTTTGCCTTTTCCAGAATGTCACATGGTTGGAATCATACAGTATGTGTTCTTTTTAGGTTGGTTTCTTTTGCTTAGTAATATGCATTTAAGATTCCTCCATCCATGAATTTTAATTGCTTGATTTCATTTTAGTAATGAATAATGTTCCATTGTCTGGATGTACCACAGTTTATGGATCTATTTACTTACTGAAGAACACCTTAGTTGCTTCCAAGCTTTTACAGGTATGAATAGAGCTATTACAAACAACTGTGTGCAGGTTTTTGTGTGGATATAAGTTTTTCATTACTTCAGGTAAATACCAAGGAGTATGATTGCTGAATCATATGGTAAGAGTATGTTTAGTTTTGTAAGAAATGTCAGTCTTCCAAAGTGGCTGCACCATTTTGTATTCTCAACAGCAATGAATGAGAGTTCCAGTTGCTTCTCTGCATCCTCATCAGCATTTGGTGTTATTGGTGTTCTGGATTTTGGCCATTTTAATAATCTATCAAAGAGACATTGATGGATTGAAAGAAACCAGTTTGCATCCCTTCACTGTCCAAAGTAGAATGCTCCCACGAAAAGATTAACACACAAAAAAATAAATTATATGCTATATCCATCTGAACTTTAACATTTGAATGTTTGCTATTTACTACACTTACTTACAATGAAACAAAAATTTTCATGAACAATTCTACTATTAGTATGCTTGGGTAATAGTGAATAACTTGGTCAGGTTAGTTGCTAAAGCTATCTTCAACTTTTTAATCATATTTATTTTTATATGATTTACACATTTCTTCTGTTTCATAATGATCTGTCATTTGATCAGGATTGGTATAGTATCTGTTAAGAGTTTTCATTAAAATTTGGTATGTAACTTAAATTTCTCAAGTCAAATGGCTCTACAAATCACTGTCAATGAGCTTATTGACATTATAACTAATTGGCCACACATTATTTATTGATTAAGGATCTTAGACAGGGAGACAATAAGATTTAGAACTCAGTATATTTTAAATAGTTCTGTATATGATTACAATGCATAGCCAGATTCAAGAACTTGCAGGAAAGAATAAAAACTTCAAATACAGAAAAACTTTAGAATAAATTCCTTTTCTGTGACCTGCAATAATTAAACTGAGATCAAGTATTTGACATCTCCAAATCTCCATTTCTCTATTTCTTTAACATTCAAACACTGTGAGTGCTCCAGAAAATTTTATTCATGCTTTTCTCTTTCCTCCATTCCCCTTCCCTCTTATCTCTTCTCTTGCCTCACTTTTGTATTTTCTCTGTCTTCCTAGGTGACCACATCCGATTTTATGGATTTAATTACCACTTATATGTGACTAATTCAAGAACTCCAGCTCAGAGCTTTTCCAAAAACTTCACAATCTTATTCAGTACATTTTTCTGCCTTTTTGACGTTTCCACATTGATAAATTTATAAATGTCCCAAATCCAACCTGTAAACAAATGAATTTCTGGTTATCCCCTTCCCCCTTTTCCTCCCACAATTTTCCATCTCTCCATCCTTCCAATTTCTCAAGTCCATAATCTTGAAGTATTTCTTAAATTAACTCTTTTTGTCACACTTGCAAATTATTTATTTTGCAAGTCTACTTGCAAATTATTTATTACTCTATCTTCAAAATGTATGAAAGAAGGCACTTATCTCCTAATCATCTACTAATTCCTGAAGAATCTCTCACTTAGACTATTTCAACAACATCTTCACTGGGCTTTCTGATCCTACTGTGCCTCTCCCAATAATCTACTCTTCATAAAGGAGCCAGATCTAGTCATCTGAATTATGTCCCTTTTTTGTTGTTGTTCAAAGCTCAATGGCTTCCCAATACACTGAAAGTGAAAGACAAGATATTTACATTGATTCTCACCATTGATCACATCTCCTATCTGACTCCCTAGCTTACTGTTCTCAAGGTACTCTGACTTTCTTGCTATTCTTTGATCATGCTTTGCACTTATTATTTCTTCTTCTCAGGATACTCTTCATAGATATATTTGGCTTGCTTCCTGAATCCTCACATGGCACTCTTTCCGGACTCTCTGATCACTTTACACAAAATAGCATCCCCCCAATCTCCGATACTTTCTACCTCCTTTAATCATTCTTAGTTCTTCACCATGATACTCATCATCAACTGATGTACAATACATGTATTTGTTTATATAATTGTTGTCCATCAATCCCCACAAAACTATAAGCTGTAACACTGAAGGGGTTTTAGTTACCGAATCCTCAAGACCTAAACTAGCACTTGACACGTAGTAGGCTCTCATTAAATATTTGTGAGATGAAAAAAATTACTATTTTCGTCCTTGATATGAAGTTAAGAATTCTAAATTACAGGTTGTCAGTGAAGTTTAAATTATTACCTTGATACATGATGGATGATCAGTGGATATTAGTTTCTATCTTTCACTCTCTGAATTGCTTTACATTCATATTATATGGACAATGTTTATTGAATATGTACCTATAACAGGATTTACTACTCTTGCAAATTTGTCAGAACAGGAATTCAGGCATTGTTGAATTACATGGAATTATCTCTCTGATTACATATTCTAAAGTGTGTCAGCTGCAATTGCCTGTCTCTTTGTGCTGGCTTCTTTCTGTCTCATCTGTGTAGTGGCCATGAAGAGATTTTACCCTTTAATTGATTCAATTTTACCTGAAGAAAAAAATTGAAAGCCCTATAATTATTAAATATATTTATTTCTATACAGTTTGTTTTGTTGTTTGTTCATTTTTAATGATCAACTCTTCAAAATTTTATTTGGCCATTGAAGAATGGGGTTTGTTTGTATAGATTACAAGTACTGTAGTATAGACACCAGCTGCAGCAGTTTTCCACTCCTGGATAAAATCATTGAAACATAAACTGGTATTACATGTCCAAAGGGAAATCCACGATTTTAAATATCTATGAAATGCCTACTATTCCTTGTGTTACATATGCTGGGCCCAGTCTTTCCCTTTCATTTCTGTATTTTATGATTACTTTTAACTATTTGAAATGAAAAAAAAAGTTTCCTTCATTTTAAAATCATCAACACTGAAATAATACATTTATTTAACAATAAAAATTTACTTTTGATGTAAAAAGGGGAATCTACTGATTTTTGAAAAGAAAACATTGTAAAATCTATTTATATTTACTTTACTTCCTATTTCCCTAATAATTTTTATCTTGAGCGTAGCATATGAATAAACAATTTTGAAATAATACACACGTTTCTAATATCTGTTATAATCATTCATTATATTTATATTATATATTTAATTATATATTTATATGTTAATGCTAAAAGTGCAAGATTAATACAATTTAAAGACCACTACTCCAGATTATCTGTCTAAAAGAGCACCTGACACACAGTAAATATTTAATACATATTTGTTGAATTTAATTGGAATCAAATTTCCTTGCTTTGTCTTATTTCTACACTCTGAAACATTGTGGTTATACCTCTAAACAAAAACTTATCATTTCCCCTTGTATTTATTCCTTAATTGATTAGACAAATATTTGTTCTATGAACTCTCACTATGTTAGGAATTTGGTATGCTAAGTTGAATAAAATATAGCCCTTGCCTTTAAACAGTTTATATCATATTGGAAAAAAATTAATTCTGCACAGCAAAAGAAACAATCAAGAAAATGAAAAGGCAACCTACATAGTGGGAGAAAATATTTGCAAACCATATATCTGATAACGAGTTAATATCCAAAATATATAAAGAACTCATAAAATTGATTAACAAAATAACAATTTAAAAATGGGCAGAGAAACTGACATACAAATGGCCAACATGTACATGAGAGGTAGATATGTAAATTGGTGTAGCCACTATGAAAAACAATATGAAGTTTCTCCTAAAATTAAAAATAGAACTACCATATGATCCCACAATCCTAGTTCTGGGTATATATCCAAATGAAATTAAAACCATATTTTGAAGTTACATCTGCACTCTCATTTTCATTACAGGATTATTCAGTAGAATCAAGATTTGAAATAAACTAAGTGACAGTCAACAGATGACTGGATAAAAAAGATATGGTATATGTGTACAATGGATTAGTTTTCAGCCATAGAAAGAAGAAAACCCTGATATTTGTACCAACATGGATGGTCCTTGAGGACATTATGCTAAGTGAAATAAGTCAGACAAAGACAAATACTGTATGATATCACTTATTTATGAAATCAAAAAGCCAAAATCATAGGAACAGAGTAGAGTGGTGGTAACCAGGGTCTGGGGAATGGGGGACATAGAGGGATGCTGGCCAAAGGGTACAAACTTCCAGTTAGAAGAAGAGGAAGTTCTGGGAATTTACTATTGTGATTATAGTAAATGATATTGAGCAATATTCATAAGGAAACATGGGTAAGAGATTTAATAAAACCGGAGAAGGGTTTTGCCTGTCTTTAATGAGGGGATATTTGTGTTCAGCAGTAAATTTAATTTTAAATGAATCACCGACAGTTAATAGATATGAGGAAAAGACCATTCCATGCAGAGGAAGCAGTATATGCAAAAAAGTACAGATCTTTTGACAGATTCAAAGTAAGGTAATTATATTTGGGCTGGGGTATATAATATAAATAACAATAATCACAATAACAATTATTTTTGCTTTTACTGAATGCTTTGCTTCCAGAATTGTTTTATCCCAGTCAGATACACAATTTTGTTTGCTTACATTAATTTTCATGGCAAGTGTTAAGTACATTTATTAGGGATTTTTTGTTAATTATTTCTATTTTTCTTGGGAAAAAGGCCACATTTGTCACCTTATCTCTACAAAGAGTAATAGTTGTGTGAATTTTAAGATTCAGAGTCAAAGGCTTGGTGGGGGGAGCTTCCAGGAAGATGGCGGAAGAGTAAGACGTGGATATCACCTTCCTCTCCACAGATACACCAGAAATACATCTACACGTGGAACAATTCCTACAGAACAC
Source organism: Tursiops truncatus (assembly GCF_011762595.2). Classification (NCBI taxonomy): domain Eukaryota; kingdom Metazoa; phylum Chordata; class Mammalia; order Artiodactyla; family Delphinidae; genus Tursiops; species Tursiops truncatus. The sequence goes on from NC_047051.1 coordinate 29,350,367, forward strand.
CTACTGAATGCTGGCAGAAGACCTCAGACTTCCCAAAAGGCAAGAAACTCCCCACGTACCTGGGTAGGGCAAAAGAAAAAAGAATAAACAGAGACAAAAGGATAGGGACGGGACCTGCACCAGTGGGAGGGAGCCGTGAAGGAGGAAAGGTTTCCACACACTAGGAGCCCCTTCGTGGGCATAGACTGCAGGTGGGAGAGGGGAAAGCTTCGGAGCCATGGAGGAGAACGCAGCCACAGGGATGTGGAGAGAAAAGCAGAGAGATTCCCGCACAGAGGTTCAGTGCCAACCAGCACTCACCACCCCGAGAGGCTTATCTGCTCACCTGCCGGGGTGGGCGGGGCTGGGAGCTGAGGCTCGGGCTTCCGTCAGAGCAGGGAGAGGACTGGGGTTGGTGGCATGAATACGCCTGTAGGGGGTTAGTGCACCACGGCTAGCCAGGAGGGAGTCCGGGGCAAAGTCTGGACCTGCCGAAGAGGCAAGAGACTTTTTCTTCCCTCTTTGTTTCCTGGTGCACGAGGAGAGGGGATTAAGAGCTCTGCTTAAAGGAGCTCCAGAGACGGGCATGAGCTGTGGGTAAAAGTGGGTACCGCAGAGACGGGCATGAGATGCTAAGGCTGCTGCTGCCGCCACTAAGAACCTGTGTGTGAGCACAAGTCACTATCCACATCCTCCTTCCGGGGAGCCTGTGCAGCCCGCCACTGCCAGGGTTCCTGAATCCAGGGACAACTTCCCCAGGAGAATGCACAGTGAGCCTCAGGCTGGTGCAACGTCACTCCGGCCTCTGCCGCTGCAGGCTCGCCTCGCACTCCATGCCCCACCCTCCCCCTGACCTGAGTGAGCCAGAGTCCCCGAAACAGTTTCTCCTTTAACCGCATCCTGTCTGAGCGAAGAACAGATGCCCTCCGGCGACCTACACACAGAGGCGGGCCCAAATCCAAAGCTGAGCCCCTGGGAGCTGTGAGAACAAAGAAGAGAAAGAGAAATCTCTCCAAGCAGCCTCTGAAGCAGCAGATTAAAGCTACACAATCAACTTGATGTACCCTGCATCTGTGGAATACGTGAATAGACAATGAATCATCCCAAATTGAGGAGGTGGACTTCGAGAGCAAGATTTATGATTTTTTCCCCTTCTCCTCTTTCTATGAGTGTGTATGTATATGCTTCTGTGTGAGAATTTGCCTGTGTAGCTTTGCTTCCACCATTTGTCCTAGGGTTCTAGCGGTCCATCTTTTTTTGCTTTAAATTTTTTTCTTAATAATTATTTTTTATTCTAATAATGTTATTATATTTTATATTATTTTATTTTACTTTATCTTCTTTCTTTTTTCCTTCCATCCCTTCTTCCTTCCTTCCTCCCTCTTTTCTTTTCTTTTTTTCTTTCTTTCTTTCTTTCTTTCTTTCTACTTCTACTAATTCTTTCTTTCTACTTTTTCCCCATTTTATTCTGAGCCATGTGGATGAAAGGCTCTTGGTGCTGCAGCCAGGAGTCAGTGCTGTGCCTCTGAGGTGGGAGAGCCAAATTCAGGACACTGGTCCAAAAGAGACCTCCCACCTCCAAGTAATATCAAATGACGAAAATCTCCCAGCGATCTCCATCTCAACACCAGCACCTAGCTTCACTCAACGACCAGCACGCTACAGTGCTGGACATCCTATGCCGAACAACTAGCAAGACAGGAACACAACCCCACCCATTAGCAGAGAGGCTGCCTAAAATCATAAGTCCACAGACACCCCAAAGCACACTATCAGTCGTGCACCTGGCCACCAGAAATACAAGATCCAGCCTCATCCATCAGAACACAGGCACTACTCCCCTCCGGCAGGAAGCCTACACAACCCACAGAAACAAACTTAGCCACTGGGGACAGACATCAAAAACAACGGGAACTACGAACCTGCAGCCTGCAAAAACGAGACCCCAAACACAGTAAGATAAACAAAGAGAGAAGACAGAAAAACACACAGCAGATGAAGGAGCAAGATAAAAACCCACCAGACCTAACAAATGAAGAGGAAATAGGCAGTCTAACTGAAAAATATTTCAGAATAATGATAGTAAAGATGATCCAAAATCTTGGAAATAGAATAGACAAAATGCAAGAATCATTTAACAAGGACCTAGAAGAAATAAAGATGAAACAAGCAAAGATGAACAACACAATAAATGAAATAAAAAGTACTCTAGATGAGATCAATAGAATAATTGAGACAGAAGAACGGATAAGTGACCTGGAAGATAAAATAGTGGAAATAACTACTGCAGAGAAGAATAAAGAAAAAAGAATGAAAAGAACTGAGGACAGTCAAGAGACCTCTGGAACAACATTAAACACACCAACATTCGAATGATAGGGGTTGCAGAAGAAGAAGAGAAAAAGAAAGGGACTGAGAAAATATTTGAAGAGATTATAGTTGAAAACTTCCTTAATATGGGAAAGGAAATAGTTAATCAAGTCCAGGAAACACAGAGAGTCCCATCCAGGATAAATGCAAGGTGAAATACACCAAGACACATATTAATCAAACTGTCAAATATTAAATACAAAGAAAACATATTAAAAGCAGCAAGGGAAAAAAAAAAACACACAAGGGAATCCCCGTAAGATTAATAGCTGATCTTTCAGCAGAAATTCTGCAAACCAGAAGGGACTGGCAGGACATATTTAAAGTGTTGAAGGAGAAAAACCTGCAACAAAGATTACACTACCAGCAGTATCTCATTCAGATTTGATGGACAAATTAAAAACTTTACAGACAAACAAACACTGAGAGAGTTCAGCACCACCAAACCAGCTTTACAACAAATGCTAAAGGAACTTCTCTAGGCAAAAAACACAAGAGAAGGGAAAGACCTACAATAACGAACCCAAAACAATTAAGAAAATGGGAATAGGAACATACATATCGATAATTACTTTAAATGTAAACGGACTAAATGCTCCCAGCAAAAGACCCAGATTGGCTGAATGAATACCAAAACAGGACCCATGTATATGTTGTCTACAAGAGACTCTCTTCAGACCAAGAGACACATACAGACTGAAAGTAAGGGGATGGAAAAAGATATTTCATGCAAATGGAAACCAAAAGAAAGCTGGAGTAGCAATTCTCATATCAGACAAAATAGACTTTAAAATAAAGACTATTAGAAGAGACAAAGAAGGACACTACTAAATGATCAAGGGATCGATCCAAGAAGAAGATATAACAATTGTAAATATTTATGCACCCAACAAAGGAGCACCTCAATACATAAGGCAAATACTAACAGCCATAAAAGGGGAAATCAACAGTAACGCATTCATAGTACTGGACTTTAACACCCCACTTTCGCCAATGGACAGATCATTCAAAATGAAAATATATAAGGAAACACAAGCTTTAAATGATACATTAAACAAGATGGACTTAATTGATATATATAGGACATTCCATCCAAAAATAACAGAATACACATTTTTCTCAAGTGCTCATGGAATATTCTCCAGGATAGATCATAACGTGGGTCACAAATGAAGCCTTGGTAAATTTAAGAAAATTGAAATTGTATCAAGTATCTTTTCTGACCACAACGTTATGAGACTAGATATCAATTACAGGAAAATATCTGCAAAAAGTAAAAACACATGGAGGCTAAACAATACACTACTTAATAACAAAGTGATCACTGAAGAAATCAAAGAGGAAATCAAAAAATACCTAGAAAAAATGACAATGGAGACACGACGACCTAAAACCTATGTGATGCAGCAAAAGCAGTTCTAACAGGGAAGTTTATAGCAGTACAGTCCTACCTTAAGAAAAGGGAAACATCCCAAATAAACAAGCTAACCTTGCACCTAAAGCTATTAGAGAAAAGAACAAAAAAACCCAAAGCTAGCATAAGGAAAGAAATCATAAAAATCAGATCAGAAATAAACGAAAAAGAAATGAAAGAAATGATAACAAAGATCAATAAAACTAAAAGCTGGTTCTTTGAGAAGAAAAAAAAAAAAAAGATAAACCGTTAGCCAGACTCATCAAGAAAAAAAGAGAGAAGACTCAAATCAATAGAATTAGAAATTAAAAAGAAGTAAAAACTGACACTGCAGAAATACAAAAGATCATGAGAGATTACTACAAGCAACTCTATGCCAATAAAATGGACAACCTGGAAGAAATAGACAAATTCTTAGAAATGCACAACCTGCCAAAACTGAATCAGGAAGAAATACAAAAAAAAAAAAAAAAAACCAGACCAATCACAAGCACTGAAATTGAAACTGTGATTAAAGTCGTCCAACAAACATAGGCCCAGGATCAGATGGCTTTACAAGAGAATTCTATCAAAGATTTAGAGAAGAGGTAACACCTATCTTTCTCAAACTCTTTCAAAATATAGCAGAGGGAGCACCACTCCCAAACTCATTCTACATGGCCACCATCACCCTGATACCAAAACCAGACAAGGATGTCACAAAGAAAGAAAACTACAGGCCAATATCACTGATGAACATAGATGCAAAAATCCTCAACAAAATAGTAGCAAACAGAATCCAACAGCACATTAAACGGATCATACATCATGACCAAGTGGGGTTTATTCCAGGAATACAAGGATTCTTCAATATACGCAAATCAATCAAATCGATACAACATATTAACAAATTGAAGGAGGAAAACCATATGATCATCTCAATAGATGCAGAGAAAGCTTTCGACAAAATTCAACACCCATCTATGATAAAAACCCCGCAGAAAGTAGACATAGAGAGAACTTTCCTCAACATAATAAAGGCCATATATGACAAATCCACAGCCAACATCGTCCTCAATGGTAAAAAATTGAAAGCAGTTCTAGTAAGATCAGGAACAAGACAAGGTTGCCCACTCTCACCACTCTTATTCAATATAAGTTTTGGAAGTTTTAGCCACAGCAATCAGAGAAGAAAAGGAAATAAAAGAATCCAAATTGGAAAAGATGTAAAGCTGTCACTGTTTGCAGATGACATGATACTATATATAGAGAATCCTAAAGCTGCTACCAGAAAACTACTAGAGCTAATCAATGTATTTGGTAATGTGGCAGAATAGAAAATTAATGCACAGAAATCTCTGGCATTCCTATACACTAATGATGAAAAATCTGAAAGTGAAATCAAGAAAACTCTCCCATTTACCATTGCAACGAAAAGAATAAAAGATCTAGGAATAAACCTACCTAAAGAGACAAAAGACGTGTATGTAGAAAATTATAAGACACTGATGAAAGAAATTAAAGATGATACAAATAGATGGAGAGATATATCATGTTCTTTGATTGGAAGAATCAACATTGTGAAAATGACTCTACTACCCAAAGCAATCCACAGATTCAATGCAATCCCTATCAAACTACCACTAGCATTATTCACACAATTAGAACAAAAAATTTCACAATTTGTATGGAAACAAAAAGACCCTGCATAGCCAAAGCTATACTACAAAACTACAGTAATCAAGACAGTATGGTACTGGCACAAAAACAGAAATATAGATCAATGGAACAGGATAGAAAGCCCAGAGATAAACCCACACACATATGGTCACCTTATCTTTGATAAAGGAGGCAGGAATGTGCAGTGGAGAAAGGACAGCCTCTTCAATAAGTGGTACTGGGAAAACTGGACAGGTACATGAAAAAGTATGAAATTAGATCATTCCCTAACAGCATACACAAATATAGGTTCAAAATGGATTAAAGACCTAAATGTAAGGCCAGAAACTATCAAACTCTTAGAGGAAAACATAGGCAGAACACTCTATGACATAAAACACAGCAAGATCCTTTTTTTGACCCACCTCCTTGAGAATTGGAAATAAAAACAAAAGTAAACAATTGGGACCTAAAGACACTTCAAAGCTTTTGCACAACGAAGGAAACCATAAAGAAGACCAAAAGACAACCCTCAGAATGGGAGAAAATATTTGCAAATGAAGCAACTGACAAAGGATTAATTTCCAAAATTTATAAGCAGCTCATGCAGCTCAATAACAAAAAAACAAACAACCCAATCCAAAAATGGGCAGAAGACCTAAATAGACATTTCTCCAAAGAAGATATACAGACTGCCAACAAACACATGAAAGAATGCTCAACATCACTAATCATTAGAGAAATGCAATTCAAAACTACAATGAGATATCATCACACACCTGTCAGAATGGCCATCATCAAAAAATCTAGAAACAGTAAATGCTGGAGATGGTGTGGAGAAAAGGGAACCCTCTTGCACTCTTGGTGGGAATGTAAATTGATACAGCCACTATGGAAAACTGTATGTATGTTCCTTAAAAAACTAAAAATAGAACTACCATATGACCCAGCAATCCCACTACTGGGCATATACCGTGAGAAAACCATAATTCAAAAAGAGTCATGTACCAAAATGTTCATTGCAGCTCTATTTACAATAACCCGGAGATGGAAACAACCTAAGTGTCCATCATCATATGGATGGATAAAGAAGATGTGGCACATATATACAATGGAATATTACTCAGCCATAAAAAGAAGTGAAATTGAGCTATTTGTAATGAGGTGGATAGACCTAGAGTCTGTCATACAGAGTGAAGTATGTCAGAAAGAGAAAGGCAAATACCGTATGCTAACACATATATATGGAATTTAAGAAAAAAAAAATGTCATGAAGAACCTAGTAGGGTAAGACAGGAAAAAAGACACAGATCTACTAGAGAATGGACTTGAGCATATGAGGAGGCAGAAGGGTAAGCTGTGACAAAGCGAGAGAGAGACATGGACATATATACACTACCAAACGTAAGGTAGATATCTAGTGGGAAGCAGCCGTATAGCACAGGGAGATCAGCTCGGTGCTTTGTGACCGCCTGGAAGGGTGGGATAGGGAGGGTGGGAGGGAGGGAGATGCAAGTGGGAAGAGCTTTGGGAACATATGTATATGTATAACTGGTTCACTTTGTTATAAAGCAGAAACTAACACATCATTGCAAAGCAATTATAATCCAATAAAGATGTTTAAAAATAAAAAGGCTTGAGAGGATGCTCATAATAAAACCAGGACAAAGCTTTTTAAATGTTTAGTTTTATAAGCAGAAATATAGATTTGAATATATGTAAATTACAATCCTTTTACTTTCATTTGCAAAGTTAAAAAGAAGGCAGGCTGGTTGGAGTGGTCTTTTTTTTTTTAAATCACATCAATTCAATTAATATGATAAGCAGTTTTGTTTGAATTGGCTGATATTTGTTGATGACCCTAGGTAACTTTTTAAAAAGTAAGTCTATTGTGCTTTCACTCAATTCTTATTTTCAGTTCTGGATTCCATTTCCTGAGAAATGTTCTAGTAAATAAATCATAAACTGATAATATTTATCCATTCTGGTAACAAACATTTCTTGAACTCTGGCAATGTGCCATATTTCTTTTTATATAGATAGTGGTGAATAAAGACGGCTGCATTTTGAAATATTAATTTTAAATTTGAACACATTTGAGGCTCAGAGAGAAGCATCTCAGTTGGGGAATCTATAGGTTGTGAGAGAAGTGATGTGAGAACTCTTTGGGACTGGGCTTTTTTCCTTTTCTCTTTCAGTAATGTCATATAGGTTATTGACACTTCCCTCTACTTACTAGAAATGATTAATCAAGCACCTGTAGTTAACTACAGGTGGTATCATAGCTTAGTTCTTGTCTTCAGAGATTTTACACTTATTTTATTAACATAGTATCTATCTGTGTGCAGAAAAATAATTTATAGGCACAGACTCTGTCTATTGAAGAAAAATAGAATTAATGTAATTCATAAAAATGGTTGAACTGGTTAATGAGGCAATAAAACTAGTTCTAATGGCAGCAATCTATTTATCTCAATAAATAAAGTGCACCTCTGCTCATCATAGGAAATTAAATGACCGTGGCTAATGAAAATTTTAATTCTTATTTAATTGAATACTTGAAACTACTCCCTGCTATGCATTATTGCTATTTGTGAAGATGACCATATCTCACATACAAATCCCTTTCTTGATTCCTATTTAACAAAAAATTCTGTTTCGTTTAATTTTTTCTAGGCAGTTGGAAATCTTGAGTATCAGGTTAAATATTTTAAAATTACAAAAATAACTGTTGAAAACAAATTTAACACAATGTTTCTAAAATGAATATTGCTGAATCCTCAAATATACTATTGGGTTAGTGTTTAAAGACTTTAGAAACAGTACTGGATTTTCCCTAAATTACAATACAGGGTTGCAGGAAATGTGAAAGCAAACTGTGTTCTCAAGATCCCCAAAATAGTCAAGCACAAGAAATCAAAAAAGTCATGGGATGTTAAATCTCCTGCCTACTAGAATTTGATCATCCGACTTGCCTCCTAAATAACCGTTATAACAATGAAGTAATGAAAATATCAGAGAAAGATTTAATTATAGTAAGTATTCCTCAACGATTAAACTTAAATCCAGGAAAAATACAGAGGGCGAGATCCAGATGAATAATTTAGAGATGTTAGAAATACACAGATAAGAAATACAGTTCTCTAATAGCTTGTCATTATATCTAATGTGGAAATATATAGAAAACCAATTGCCTACCTCAGAATAAAAACTCAGTAGGAGATTCAGTAGAGAACAGGACTTGACAATTCCTTCCCTGACATTGAGCCCACCTACCCAGTCACTGCTGGAGCCCGTGGTAACTTTGATTGTCAAGTCTTCTGTTTGCAGTGTTCTAATTGCCAGCGTCTGTTCCAGGTAATCTGACATTTAATCAAAAGTCAGTGTACATTCCTTTAAATCAAGTTTTTAATGCTAAAGTGGATATTGGGTGTTACATTACTATTAGACATAGAATTCAGCTACCTCGCAGGTTAATCAGAATTTTTCTGTCTTTCTCCTGGTAACACATATTTCCACCTATAAGTAGATATCCATGATTAAATTTTTTTTTTCAAGTAGCATTTTCCCCCTAAAAGTTATTCAGAAATAGTGCTGCACCATTCATGCATACAAATACAAAAAAAAACCAATTAAACTGCAAAATAATGTGTGTGTTTGTGACTATATATATATTGCATATAAACACAGACTCATATATACATCTGTGCATATAAGTGTATATGTAATAAGAGTTACATGAATTTGTGTGTGAGTGTGTATGTGTAAAGAAACACACACTCACATACACACCTATGATATTTTAGTGTAACACATAGCTTTTTGGTAATATGAAATGGTTAAAATTGTAAAATATTCCTTTTCTGGTTGTATATTCAGCAACATGTTCCTCCATACAGATGCAGTAAACCAGCTTCACCATAATTTGCAAGTAACAAATCTAATTGAATTACACATACCATGTTGAACACAATGCAGTTAAGAAGTGCAAATTCAAGCTTAGAAGAGGAGCTGTTCTTGGAGTATTTCAAATCAAATTTTCGGGGGAATGAAAGCAATCAGAGAAAAATAAACTATTTTTCCACATTAGAAATATAAACATAAATATACATATATATATAGATAGCAAAGGAACACATTTCCTTAAACTAGCAAGAGCTAAACATTATTCATAGACTACGAATATCACACTCTATTTATTTTAACCCACAAACCATAATATATATTGCTATATAATCTAATCTTACTAAATATAAGATATTCAGATAGAATGCCCAATTTTTCCATTTGTAAATGTCATTACCATAAGAAACATGTCCAATTATGTAAATCAGCTGAGAAAAGTGACCTACTCTTTGGAACTCAGCAAAGTTGGTTATTTACAACCTCAGGCACTCCTATCAATCAAAGCTTTTCATGCCCGAAAATAAAGATGAAATTTTCAGGTTACTGTGTAACCAGAGAAATGTGATCATATGATATTGTTCATGAATACCTGAAGTGTTATTGCAAACAGAAAAAGTGTCTCTCAATTCATGCTGAATAATCAACTTTAAAAGGAAAAAAATAGCGAGCCCAATATTGAAAGTTCAAGTACTAAGAACAAGTCTTCAACAATCAGCAAAAATCAATAAAGATAGCATTTTTCTTTCATGATAACAGCTATTGATATCATTTCAATGCCCCCAATTAAAGTTAAGAGCATAACATAATACCACTTTACAAAAAAATCTGTACAGACGTACACTAAAAATACTGACCTAATAGTTCTTAGTAACTTCAAAGAAGAATAAAATCTGAAATAAGAGGAGGTGCCCCCTTAATAGCAATCAATTGACAATGTCTTATGGCAGGGGCATAGAAAAGAAATACAACTGCTATGAAATTATTCCCAAGGGCAGCTCTGTCATGAGACTGGAACTGTTCATTCTTTAAAGGAACTTCCAAAATCACATAGTATTTTACCCATTATAATGATGATGAATTTCAAAAGAAAGTATAAACAGCATGGTAAAGGAAAGACTATATATATATATATATATATATGTATATATATATATATATATATAAAATATATATATAATATATATATATGTAAAATATATATACATATATATTTTTTATCAAACAAATTGTTATTGCATATAGGATAGGCAGAGATTAAGGTTTCAGGAACTTTAAAATTTGTACATTTTCTTCTAACATGAATATAAGAAAGAGACTTCATCACATGTCTCAAAAGTGTGTGTGCACGCAGACACACACACACGTATTTATTAAATAACAATAATAATATACATAATATGACAGTAATATATATTATCTATACATATATAAACAGTTCAATTATTTACTAAAAGCTTGCTTTGCATCTCAGTGACATAAAATAATATGACATTTTTTACTTATCTCCAGATATATCTTAGTTTTAATACCTTAAAGAAAATCTAAATCTTACTGAATAAGAAACTAAAGTATAATATATGGCCAGGCAACCAATTAATCAGTGCATACTGAGTGCCTTTTATTTAATTCTAAAAAAAATTCTATACTAGGGACTGCAAGATATATATATATAAAAAATCTGAATTATTCTCCTGGAATTTTCAAGCTATTTGAAAATGAAGAAAAAATAGAACTTAAAAGTTTGAATATAAGCATTATATAATTGTGTGTTAAAATATAGTTCAAAAAATGGAGCTCAAATGGAAATTATGTATTCAGTAGTTGAAGAAGTGACAATACAATAGGTTCTTAATTAATAAATGCTGTTGAATACATGGCTGAAAAATTATGAGAAGGAACATGAAAGAGTAGGGAGGTAGAAGGGAAGAGAGTGAAAAATACTGACCATTTTTTAGCTATATTTTAAAAGATGAATCAATTTACAATGAAAATAAAGTTGCAAAAATGGTATTTTGAAGGTTTAACTGAAGCACACAAGGAAACAGAAGTCAGTACAATATGTTTATAAAATATGTGATCAATTTCTTTGAAGACCTGAGTGAAGAGTAGTAAAAATAAAGATTGAATATATACAAAATGGTGGCCAGAATCATAGCAATAATAAAGGTTTTACACCAATAGACAGTCTAGAAAATTAAAATGGACTCTTTATTGGTGTGATTTAGTTTTATTAGAGCAATATTAAATCAAACACTGAGATCATAATTCTGTTTTAATATGAAGATCATTTCCATATAAATTGTAGTAACATTCTTAGCCAGAACTGAAAAATAATACACTACAATATAATGGGGAAAAAACTGTACTAAAGCAAAAAAGCTTGGTCATGCTCTTTCCTTGGTTCTTCATTTAATAACTCTTTATATGCAAAATTTGCTGCTCAAAAGTTGTTAACTGTATCTACTAAATCAACATATTTGTGTTTCAGAGCCTCCATCTGCAAAAGAGGATTTATAATGCTTTCTTCATCTATATAAGGTTGTTTTATGGATTAAATTAGATAATTAATATAAGGAAGTTGGAATTTAGAACACCACACATATCTGGCACATAGAAGGTACTTAATAAGTGTTATGTTAAAATTATTGATAATCACATTATCTCCACCACCAGTTTCCTTCATTTTGATTAGATTTTTAATTTTGGCTCTAAACTGTTGTCCCATTTATTTACATATTTTCATAAGAGTACTTCCTCCACATTCCTATGAATAACTTACAAAGAAAAACAAACATGCACTTGCAGACAAAATTGTGGGGAAATGTTCTGAAAACTGGTACAAATTTTAAGAAAAAAGAAGTCAGCATCAACATGTATTACATGCCAAAAGACAGTTCATATATCTTGACCTGGTATCACTACTACAGAACTATTAATAAAAATGTGTGGGAGTTATATGCAAAATGACATACAAATATTACTTATAATGTAGTACTATTGGAAGCATTGAAATGTTCATGTAGATAAATGGTTAATTAAATTATAAATTATGGCACATCTTCCTAATGAAAAACTATATGCCTATTAGAAATGGTAATTAGAAAATTTATGAAGTACTACTGAGAAAAATGAGTATCATGTGTTAAGTGAAAAAAAGGCATTATAATATGAATGTACATTAAGAAGGTAATTTTGCAAAGGATGTATATGCGTAATAAAAAACACTGAAATGGGATGCATACAAAATAAAACATTAGCTATGTTAACCTGGTGGAACCAATGATTTTTCCTATTTTCTGACAATCTGTAATGTCTAAATATTTTTCAAATAAAAATTATTCCATTTTTCCTTGGTTGCTTAAAGACTCAATGCTAATTCCATATTATTCAAAAAGGAAAATATCAAATTCTTACCACATCAGGGAAGGTATATCACCAATTTATCATAATCTACTTTGTAGGCTCATATCCTGTTATTCCAGTTCATGTGTATGATTTTTCTGTTATGTGAAGTTTCTTATTATTTCTCTAAACGTCATGCATAGAAAGTTCTGCTCCTGAAGGAGTGAATTATGGATTAACATAAATATGATAATAATACGAATCACACTGTGGGATTTCAAACATGATATGATTTAATACCTATGCTTAATTTTGCTCAGGTGTAAAATAGGGATGAAGGGTGATAAAAGTATGTACAACATAGACTTTTTAGTATTAAAAGAGTTAATACAAACAAAGCACTTAGAAAGCTTACTGGCATTTGATCACTACCATCAAAAAAAAAAAAAAACAAAAAAAAACTAAATTTTTTTTAAAATTTAGGTTTAATCAAAAATAGCTAAACTCATTCAACACTTACACTTTGTGTTTTTTCTTTCTTTTTAAGCAATTCCATGCATGCTTTTGTTTAACCCTCTCAAGAATTCTATGATAAGGATACTATTATTATGCTGATTTATATATGAGGAAACCAAGGCACAAGTGAGTTGAATAACTTATCTGTTATCAAAGAGCTAAGGAGTACAAAAAGGAAGAGGTTCTTTACTTAATACTGGACATATTTTGTCATTATTTTTGCTGTTATGAAATTAGGAACCAAAGGAAGAGCATAGCCAAGTTTTCTGACCTCCAATCCAATTTTTTTTCCCATTATATCATACTATATTATTTAGCAGTCCTGGAAAAAATGTCATTCTAATATGTTTGGTTATGATGTTCACAGAAAAAAATGATTTATAATCTGTTAATTTTTATTAAATTATTATCTAATAAAATCTAGTTAATTCTTATTTTCAGAGAATATTTTTAGGTAGTAGAAGCTTTAAGTACCCTGGGTAATACATGAATTTCTGTTCCTCAAAGTTATAAATTTTTTCTCCAAATATAGATTAAAAGAGGTATGGGGTTTTTCCATTGTAACCTTTTTTTTTTTTTTGATGTAAAGTTTAGTGGTATTAAGAACAATCATACTGTTGTGAAACCATCTCCCCCTCCATCTCCAGAACTCCTTTCATCTTGCAAAACAAACTATAACCATCAAACAATAACTCCACATTACCTACTCCCTGCAGCACTTGAAAAACACTATTGTACGTTAACTCTGTGAATTTGATTAGCTACTTTATACAAGTGAAAGCATACATTATTTGTCCTTTTGTGACTGGTTTATTTCACTTAGCATAATGTCCTCGTGGTTCATCCATGCTGTAGTGTAACAGAGAAGAACAAACCTGGTTCCATATTAGATCTATTCCTTTTGCTCTAAGCTTTGTGCTCTGTTGCCTGTGCTTAGCCACTCACTCTGCACCTTTGTAAAAGAATGCTTCCCATAGCCTGAAATATACATGATAGCACATTCTCAAGGCTCTACCTACCAGGCTTGACCTTTAAAGGCATAACACTTTTCATTCATATAGAGATAAAAAGTTGCAAAACAGAGAATCTATTTTGTTGGAGGTTTATAAGAACATTGTGACCAGAAAAAGTGGACAGCTATAAGAACAAAGGATTCAGGCACCAAGACCTTTGCAATAACCAGCCACACACTCCCCTCTTTCAGTATAAGAGAAACCTAAATTTTAACTCAGGAAAGATGGCTCTTTGGGGCACTAGTCTGCCATCTTCTCAGTCTGCTGGCTTGCCGAATAAAGTCACTATTCTTTGCCCCAGCACCTCATCTCTCAAGTTATTGTCCTCTCATGGGGCCAGCAGTATGAGCTTGTGTCATACTGTAACAGTAACATGTATCAGAATTTTTTTCTTTTTTAAGGCTAAATAATATTCCATTATGTGTATAAACCACAATTTATTTATCCAGTTATCTGTCAGTGAACACTTGGGTCACTCCCATCATTTGGCTATGGGGAATAATGTCATTAAATCACAGGTGACACATATCTCTTTTGAGCCCTGCTTTTAATTGTTTTGGGTACATACCCAGAAGTGAAATTGTTGTATCATATGGAAATTCTTTTTTAATTTATAGAGGAAACACCACACTGTTTTCTATAGTGACTGCACCATTTTACATTTCCACCAACCGTGAACAAGACTTCCAATTTCTCCAAATCCTTGTCAACACTTGTTATTTTCTGGGTTTTGATAGTAGCCATCCTGATAGATGTGAGATACTATCTCACTGTAGTTTTCATGTGCATTTCCCTATGATTAGTGATGTTGAACATCTTTTCATATAGCTGTTAACCTTTTGTATATGTTCCTTGGAGAAATGACTATTCAAATATTTGCCCATTTTTAAATCAGGTTGTTTGTTTTCTTATTATTTAGTTGTAGGTGTTCTCTATATATTCCAGGTATTTACTGTTTATAAAATATATGATTTAAAATATTTTCTCCAATAGGTAGGTTTCCTTTTGATGCACAGAATTTCTTTTTTTTAAATTTTCATCAAGTCTATTTTTCCTTTTGTTGTCTGTGACTTTGGTATCATATACAAATTTTTTTTTATCCTTTTCTTTTTACCTTGTTTATGTCTTTAGATCTAAAGTGAGTCTTTTGTAGATAGTAAATTGGGATCATGTTTTTTATCCATTGGGTCCAGTTATATTTTTATCCACAAAATAAAAACTTACACATTATTTGTTTTCTCAATGTTATTGAGTTATAGTTGATAATTAAAAATTGTATATACTTAATGTATATAAATTAATGATTTGGTATATGAATACACTGTAAAATATTCACAACAATCAAGCTACTTAACATATCCATCACCTCACATAGTTAACTTTTTTTTTTAGTGAGAACACTTAACAACTACCCTCTGTGCATATTTCAAGTATGCAATACCATATGGTTAATTATAGTCAAATTATTGTACCTTAGATCTCCAGAGCTTACTCACCTTGGATTACTAAAACATTGTACCCCTTGATCAACATCTCCCCTTTTTTTCATTTTTCTTCCCTCAGTCCCTAGTAACTACCATTCTATCAATACTTTTGGTTTTTATGAGTCTTACTGTTTCAGATTCCACATATGAGCTCATGCAGCATTTGTCTTTCTGTGTCTGCTTATTTCACTTAACATATGTCCTCCATGTTCTGATGGTGAGAATGTAAGTTGGTACAGATATTATGGAAAATAGTATAGCGGTTCCTCAAAAAATTAAAAATAGAACTACATTATTATGATCATTGCGAACCACCTTACCTTCTGAGTATATATTCAAAAGAAATGAAATCAGTATCTTGAAGAGATATCCTCACTCCCATGTTCATTTCAGCATTATTCACTGTAGCCAAGATATGGAAACAACCTAAATGCCTGCTGATGGGTAAATAGATAAAGAAAATGTATATGTATATACACACATATATTTTGCATTTATGATAGCATGGGTAAAACTGGAGGATATTATTCTAAGTGAAACACACATTTTTCATTACCCTAGTTAATATTTACTATCATATATATATTTATTTATGTATGTATGTATGTGTGTGTGTGTATATATATATATATATAAACAATCAATACGTTTTCAGATGCAATATTTTCTTTAGGACTTAGTTTCCACAAACTGCAGTTCAGTTTCCTGAGGACGTACAAGGAAGTTCTGACCTGAAATAGCATCATGATTGGGCTAAATATTTTCAGAAATCTTCACCACTGAAATTCTCTAAGTTATTAAGTTGACTAGAGGAAGTTTCTTGGTGACCTAGTTTTAGGATTCCTGACTTTCACTGCCATGGCCTGAGTTCTGGTTCTAAGGCTGAATATTGCTGATGACTGATGTAGAATTTCGAAGAAAGAGATTCTAGACAAAGACATCCATCTAGCTAGGTCCCCACAAGATGACAAGGACTTATTCGGAGTCAGGATCATTGATTCATCTAACAGACTAAATGCAAGTAAATTAATGAATACAATAAAATGTTAATTTTTCCAATGCTAGATATGACATTCCAAAGAGGGTCTTCAGCCTGACCAGCCCACTCTATTCCTGCGGATACACTACATAGAAGGGCAAACACTCATGATGTGGTTTGGTGAACAGAATTTGAAAAAAATATACATTGTTAATAATGTAACTCAAAGTTATAATGTCAGGCTCTGGAAGACTTATGTACATATCTTTGCCATAGGATTATACTTGGCAGGAAATTCAGATGATGGGTTCAGTCTGGCAAGCCATTCTTTCTCCTACACAGGGCTTGAATGGATAAAGCCCTTCTGAATAATTTAACATTTTGGTTTAGACTCTGTCCTTGAATATTACATTAACTTAAAATTTTAGTTGCACTATGTTCTTGATTTAGTTCACATATTTGTGTTCTTAAAATATAGTCCTTAATACATTTGTACTCAAAGAATTTTGAGTATAAATATATTTAAATCTCCAACCTACTTGAATATTTTTAGATTCTGATGTGACTTGGTGATTTGTGTCATTTAATTTTTCTGTACTTTTATAATATATCTGTAAAACCAGATGCACACTGGAATGCTGTCATAAGTTACATATGTCATTTTCTTCACTTACATGAGGAGAGAGCAGCAATATTGATCATCATTGAGTTTAAATAAGTGTTTGAAATGTAACTGTATCATGTGTGACAATAAGCAATGCGGGTTCTATAGAAGTGGGGCAGAAAGTGCAATTGTTCAACTTATGGAAGGATAATTACTGAAATACAGGAGGAGTCAATTGGAAGATCACAGGGATACCCATATCTTGGCTGCTGAGGGCTCTTGAAGCTTTGAAACTATCCCTCCTCTACACAGTAGAAGAGAATACCTTATGCAGGTCACTCAGTTTAATATGATAGACCAAATTGAGCACTTTCATTTTCAGACTTATCTACACTGACAAAACATCCTAAAATAGGGGATTACTAGTGTTTGAAGCCATGAAAATTGGTCCCCATTTTCAAACCAGATAGCTTATCCTAGCTGTTACAGCCTTCCTTCTCAAGTTGGTTTTATTTAAGCAGTTTAGCAGTAATAGACTCATTTGAGCAAAGGGTGTATTTGAGGTTGATGTCTGTTCAGAAGTCATTTCAACATAACATGTTCTTGCCTACTTCAAGCATATGTTTTAAATAGTTCAGAAAAGAAAGAGCTACAAAATCTATGGCTAATTAAAAGCTATTGAGAAGTTATAGATTAAGGCTCAGTCATCCATATCCATATCTACCCAGTTAAAAGAGAGAGAGATGGAAGGAAGAAATCCAGTTAGTTGACTAACTGGAAGACAAATAAGTAGGTAGATACATACATACATACATAGCTATATACATACATACATACATACATACATATGTATGTGGCCCTGATATTTATTTCCTTTATCTGAGTAGTTATTTATGACTCTATGTTAGATAATACTTTTTACACTGCTCTTTATTCTTTAAAAAATTCAGATTTACAAAGTGATAATAAGTTTGAGAATTGGTTGATGTCAAAAATTTTGATTGACAGTTGTGGCCCTATGAACTGGCTAGGAATTTGGCTTTCCACAGAAAGAGCATAATTATTAAAATCAGTAAAAAAAGAAAAAGAAAAAAATTATGAATAAAAGGATAACATGTAATTTTATTGACATAAACTTTAGAAGTAACCAGGTTTACTGTAATAGGAAAATGTTTCTACTCATATAGCATTTTCTAAGACATTATTGAATTTCATTACAATAGTTCTTTATTATAATTTACAATCATTTTTGAGGTTCTGTTCTATAGGTACATTTGCCCATAGTGCTATAATTACTGTTTTCAAAGAGCTTTTTAAAAATAAATTACTGAAAAAAGTATGATAGGGAATTCTCACCTAAGCCCTCACATAATTCAATTCATTATTTATGCTTTGAATATTGAAGTATTTAAAAATTATTTTAGAATTATGAGACACTACAACCAGAATATTGAGTTGTTTCCTCTGTGCTAAGTCTCAAAAGATTTTAAATCATCCGTGGTCATGTTAATAAATGCTGTTAATGTTTTTAATTTTTTATGCAATTTTGAAAGGTTACTTTCCATTTACAGTTATTATAAAATATTGGCTATATTCCCCTTGATGTACAATGCATTCTTGAGCCTATCTTATAGCCAGTGCTTTGTACCTCCAACTCCTCCATTCTTATATTGCTCCTCCCACCCCACCACTGGTAACAACTAGTGTGTTTTCTATATCTGTGAGTATGCTTTTTCTTATATTCATTAGTTTGTTATATTTTTTATATTCCTTATATAAGTGATATCATACAGTATTTGTCTTTCTCTGTCTGACTTATTTCACTTAGCTTAATGCCATCCAAGTCCATCCATGTTGCTGCAAATGGCAAAATTTTGTTCTTTTTACGGCTGGTATTCCATTGTGTATATGTAAACATACATATATACACATACACAAACACAACACATCTTTATCCACTCATCTGTTGATGGACACTTAGGTTGTTTCCATATCTTGGCAATTGTATATAATGCTGCTATGAACATTGGGGTGCATGTATATTTCCCACTTAGTGTTTTTGTTTTTTTTCAGATATATAAAATATATACAGGAGCAGAATAGCTAGATTGTATGGTAGTTCTATTTTTTTATTTCTTTTAACTAACTTCCATAATGTTTTCCATAGAGTTTGCACAAATTTACATTCTCACAAACAGTTTATGTGGGTTCCCTTTTCTCCACATCCTCACTAACTTTTGTTATTTGTAAACTTTTTGATGATAGCAATTTTGACAGACATGAGATGATATCTCATTGTGGATTTGATTTACGTTTCTCTGGTGATTAGTGATGCTGAGCATCTTTTCATGTGCTTATTGGTCATCTGCATTTCCTCTTTGGCAAAATGTCTATTCAGTTATTCTGCCCATTTTTAATGAGGTTGTTTGTTTTTTTTGATGTTGAGTTTTATGAGCCATTTATATATGTTGGATAATTTTTTCTTGTTGTTGTTGTTGGTTTTTGTTTTTGTTTTTTTACGGTATGCGGACCTCTCACTGTAGTGGCCCCTCCCGTTGCAAAGCACAGGCTCCGGACGCGCAGGTTCAGTAGCCATGGCTCACGGGCCCAGCTGCTCCATGGCATGTGGGATCTTCCCGGACCGGGGCACGAACCCGTGTCCCCTGCATTGGCAGGCGGACTCTCAACCACTGCACCACCAGGGAAGCCCTATATGTTGGATATTTATCTCTTATTGGGCATATCATTTGCAAATATTTTCTCCCATTCAGTAGGTTTGTTTTTTTCATTTTGTTGATGGTTTATTTTCCTCTGAAAAAGCTTTTTTTATTAGGTCCCATTTGCTTATTTTTGCTTTTATTTACTTTAGGAGACAGATCTAAAAAATATATATTGCTGTGATTTATGTCAAACAGTGTTTCCCTCTAGGAGTTTTACAGTATCCAGTCTTGCATTTAGGTCTTTAATCCACTTTGAGTTTATTATTTATTTATTCTTTTTTTTTTTTTTTTTTTGCGATATGCAGGCCTTTCACTGCTGTGGTCTCTCCCATTGCGGAGCACAGGCTCTGGACGCGCAGACTCAGCGACCATGGCTCACGGGCCCAGCTGCTCCGTAGCATGTGGGATCTTCCTGGACCGGGGCACAAACCCATGTCCCCTGCATCGGCAGGCGGGCTCTCAACCACTGTGCCACCAGGGAAGCCTGAGTTTATTTTTGAATATGGTGTTAGAGAATGTTCTAATTTCATTCTTTTATGTGTAGCTGTTCAGTTTTCCCAGCACTACTTATTGAGGAGACTATCTTTTTCTAGTTTATGTTCTTTTCTCCTTTGTCATAGATCAATTGGCCATGCATTTGTGAGTTTATTTCTGGGCTCTATATCCTGTTCCATTGATCTATGTATCTTTTTTTTTTTTGCCAGTACCATATTGTTTTGATTACTGTAGCTTTGTAGTATAATGTGAAGCCAAAGAGTGAGATTCCTCCAGCTGTTATTCTTTCTCTAGATTGTTTTGGCTATTCCAGTTCTTTTGTGTTTTGATACATATTTTAAGATTATTTGTTCTAGTTCCATGAAAAATGCCATTGATATTTTGATTGGGCTTGCATTCTATCTGTAGATTGCCTTGGGTAGTAGGCCATTTTAACAATATTGATTCTTCCAATCCAAGAACACAGTATATATTTTCATCTGTTTTTGTTGTCTTCAATTTCTTTCATCAGCATATTTTAGTTTTGGAGTACAGATCTTTTGCCTCCTTAGGTAGCTTTATTCCTAGATATTTTATTATTTTTGATGCAATGGTAAATCAGATTGTTTTCCCATTATTGAACATTTATTATTTCCCAGAAACTCTAAACACATTGGTGCCTTATAGTTCTCATGCCAACCTAATGAACTTGATAATATCCTGACTTTGCAGATGAGCAAACTGAGACTCAAATCAGCTTTCCTAAAACTGCAGTTTGTAGGAGAGAGTACCAGGGATCAAATCCTTGGCTGTTTGATTCAAAAGACTATATTTGCTTTTTTTACCTGTGGCAAAAATGAAATTAGAAAATTCTCTAACACCATACACAAAAATAATCTTGAAATGGATCAAATACCTAAATATAAGTCCAGACACTATAAAACTCTTAGAGGAAAACATAGATAGAACACTCTTTGACATAAATCACAGCAATATCTTTTTGATCTACTTCTTAGAGTAATGGAAATAAAAACACAAATAAACAAATAGGACCCAATTACACCTAAAAGCTTTTGCACAGCAAAGGAAACCATAAAAAAGAATATAAAGACAACCCACAGAATGGGAGAAAATATTTGAAAAAGAAGCAGCCTGACAAGGGATTCATTTCCAAAATATATAAACATTTCATGCAGCTCTATGTCAAAAAAACAAAGAAACCAATAAAAAAAATGGGCAGAAAATCTAAACAGACATTTCTCCAAAGAAGACATACAGATGGCCAAAAAACATATGTAAGATGCTCAACATCACTAATTATCAGAGATGCAAATCAAAGCTACAATGAGGTATCACCTCACACCAGTCAGAATGGTCACTATCAAAAAGTGTACAAACAATAAATGCTGGAGAGTTTGTGGAGAAAATGGAACCCTCCTACACCATTGGTGGGAATGTAAATTGGTACAACCATTATGGAGAACAGTATGAAGGTTCCTTAAAAAACTAAAAACAGAACTACCATATGCCCTAGCAATCCCACTCCTGGACATATACCTGGAGAAAACCATAATTCAAAAAGATATATGCACCCCAATATTCAGTGCAATACTATTTACAATAACCAATACATGGAGGCAACCTAAATGTCCATCGACAGATGAATGAATAAAGAAAATATGGTACTTGTATGCAGTGGAATATTACTCAGCCATAAAAAAGAATGAAATAATGCGATTTGCAGCAACAGGGACGGACCTAGAGATTGTCATACTGAGTGACGTAAGTCAGAGAAAGACAAATATAATATGATATTGCTTATATGTGGAATCTAAAAAACATGATACAAATGAACTTACAAAACAGAAATAGAATTTCAGATGTAGAAAACAAACTTTTGGTAACCAAGGGGGAAGTGGAAGAGGGATAACTTCGGAGATTGGGATTGACATATATACACTACTATATGTAAGATTGATAACTAATAAGACCTACTGTATAGCACATGGAACCCTACTCAATACTCTGTAATGACCTATATGGGAAATGAATCTAAAAAAGAGTGGATGTATGTATATGTATAACTGATTCACTATGCTATATGGCAGAAACTAACAAACACAACATTGCAAAACTACTATACTCAAATAAAAATTTAAAAAATGATTATTTTCTCATCCCCTGGATCCTCCTGTTTTCTGATTATTTAGTCTGAGTAGAATTATACTGTTTAAAACACTGTTAAAGTCAACTACAGCACAAAGTCCATATAATGCCCAATTATATTCTTTCTGCTGACACATAGCATGTACTTTGTCAATATACCCAATTCCTTGTTCCTTGCAGATGGTGTATCAAAGCTCTCCCCTACCCCACTCCTTAGGCTGGTCATCTCTATTTGATGGAATCACACAAAGAGTATCCAATCTAGTATGTATTCTCACAGATGAGGCAAATTTAGCACATAACTTTAACACATAGACAACAATAATCAATATGAGATGAGATAAATATACAAATTCTATCAAAGCTCTAAGAAGTAATTGATTCTGCATGTGACGGTAGGAAAATGCTTCCAGAAGTCTTGCAAACTGAGGAATGAAGCTTAGAAATGTTAATTAGTTTAATTTTACTAACTGGTTTGTTAGAAAAGACCAATCTAATTGTTTTCTAAAATATATACCTAACTTCCACAGAAACATGTTTTGGTCTGTTAAAAATCTACATATTTTTTAGTAGCATAGTTGCCATACCAAAAAAAAAAGTGAGCATTTTGTCAAATATATAAATTCTCCTAATATTAAAAAACAAATGCTGAAACAAGAATCCAAGAATACACAAAGTGAACTCATTCCTGCTTATGATTTTCTATGAAATAATTAAAATAGGTGGGCGGCAAAAGGGATAATGTTGAACTCATGCATATTCAGTCAGAATGCAGTTAGAGGGAAATGCAATCTCAGGAAGCACTTTATAGCAGGGTCAAAAATCAGAAACTCAATAGAGATGAGTGCCTTAAGGTTATTGCCAAACTCCTAAGGCACATCTGAGCTGGTGGACCAGAATCATATATATTGTTACACAGAAAATAAAGTAAAAGGAAAAATTAAAAAGTCAGAAAACACTCTATTGTTGAAGCATTCTTTTTTATGTAACCACATATTTTTTTCCCTATTTGCAGTAGGTCCTGGCTCTTAAAGGTTCTAAACTATGCTTTTCTTTTTTTTTGCCTCTGCATCACTTGTCAATGAAGTCATCTAATTTAATTTCCATTCAAGGTATTCTGACAAGGCTGGGGTCTATTATGAAAGACATAAAATAGACATATTTGTTATGTGATTTGTTCTCTTTTCCTGTTAAACTTGCTGTAATGGCTAACTGAAACTAATGCATGAACAAGCATCCCCTGGGCACAATTGCACCTTTTCTTTCTTCAAACTGACTAGCCTCTTGTTAGCTTCATGCATTTCTTTGTATGGGTTCTCTTTTCATTTTACTGTAGTTACATTATGGTATTTTTTTGTCTCCTCTTTATTTTTTTCATTTTTGTACATTCATCTTGGTTTGCCCTTCATGTCTATTGTTTCCTCCATATATTTAAAAATATAAATTTTTTAAAAAATTTATTCATGTCTTTATTCATCCTTGCTTCTCTTTTATCCCTTCTAATCCATTTTTGTCTTTTTTTTTCCTATAACTTCTTTTATGCTGCCCCCGTCCTCTTTTCTGATTCTGCAATTTATTATTTTTTGTATCCTCCCTATTTTCCTTCTTAAAAATACCTTCTAATGTCTTTCATCTTTGATATTTTCAATACTGTTTTATCTTTGTTCTTATATTGATTTAACAACACTGTTCTCATATCTTCATGTTATTTAGTCTTGTCCATTGCTTATTGCTATCAATAAGGAAGAAGACAAAATGAACTATAAGTGTTTTCTTGCTTCATATTTATTAATTTATACCACCTTGTCAGCCTGGCCACTATTACACACTATTTTGAACCGACTGGACATGAGCTGGTAAGATTTCTTGGACTCAGATAAGGTAAGTGATATTTTAATTTAGCAATCATAAATGACAGATACAATAGATTGCCTTTGTTACTAAAAATGAAATTGTTCCATAAGAGTAAGTAAGAGATACAATTACCCATGTTAACACTATTGTTACACACCATGCTATTTCCTATACAGAAACAAATTAAATTTAGATTGAGCCTATTTAAATCTATGTCATGTTCTATTGTAATTAGGAATTTCTATGGAGGTCTAGAATTAGGATTACTATTTTTATTTTAAATAATTGCCTGAACGTGTTAAAACTTCATTGTCCCATGCCACTGTGATGTAAAAAATAGTCCATATAGAAAAATATATATTAAAGAGAACACCAAAAAGCTTTCTATAGATTTTTGGATATAGGATCTTATCCAGTGACAAGTGAGTGAATAAAAATACGTGGGAAAGTACAGGGACTTGGAAAACTAAAATGGGTTTTATACACAGAATCAAGCTATTCATTAATTATTCAGTTATATATTCAAAGTAGAAGTTTATAAAAGTTGTCAGATATTTGAAAGATTAAATAAAAGCATATAATGTAAACAATTGTACCTTGTAAAATATAATGCATGAAATGAATGTTTATTATTGGTATGAGAAGGAAAAAAGAAACATTTACAAATGTCTACTTAAGATCCATTTAGACATTGTAACCTCCAGAATTAAAGACCTATCATTCTGTGTGTTTTTATAATAGACTAAGGGGATTATTATAAGGCTGTGTATGCTTTGGAAATATATGTATTCACTTTATTTGTATTATATAAATAATATCCGTTTGGTAAAGAGAATGTCATAGGAATCAAATAGCTTAAAGGACTTTAACCAGACTGTTGAAAAATTCCAGATCATTATTTCTCATGAGTGTTAGAAAACATTATGCAAATATGGCACAAATTTTAAAAGCAATTATTTTTCAAAATATCAAAGTTAGTTTTCATATTTTTAGCAGAAGTCAAGCTATTATATTTTGTTGACAAAAATTTCTGGTAATATGATTGTTTTGAAACTCAATCCTCAAATTACAGTTACATTTTGACAGCTTTTAAATAACACATGACCCGCTCAGAGTAACGTAAATACAGCTTTTACTCAATTTTGTATTATTTTATTGGATATAATTTAGATAATTTCCAAAATAAAAAAGCTAATTATCACTTATCCATAGGGAGAATGTTCATTAGGCCTTGAATAATGCTTTTAGTTCCACAGAGGAAACAAAAAATTAGACTATCTAATATTCACATAGTCATTGAATCTTGATCTTTTCCTTACGTATATGGAAAACATCAACTATACTTATTTTTCACAAATTAGGTATATTTTGATGCTGAAATCTTATCTGTTTGGTTTGGGGAGAAATTTTGAGTCTTTCCTTACCCAGAGTAGTACAAAGGCCTGGAATCTATTGATACATATTACCTTAGATGTAATCTTTATGTTTTCATTGGTCTATACCAGCTTATTGACAAAATAACTATTATTCTAGTCTACAGAGTGACTTTAGTTCTATGACTCTGTTCCTTTTATATTGTTAGTGGGGCACATGAATCTTTTGTGAGGACCCACTTTGTGGGATAGGTTGTTTAGTCATACCAGACAAAACCAGTAGCTACCTCTTTTCAGTATTGTAACTGAATGTTCTTCACCCTATGCAGCTTGCAGGACTCTAGAAGTTTACATTCTTCCACCATAACGTCACAGGGTGGGTGCTGTTTTTGTTCTGTTTAGTTCTGTAGTAGAGAAAAACAAACCTGATGACATACTGGATCTATTCCTTTAGCTCTAACCCTTGTGCCCTGTTGCCTGTTCTAGTTATGCTGGTTCTTTGTAAAAGAATGTTGCCTATAGCCTAAAATATATATGATAGAAAGGTATAACACTTTTCATTCATATAGATATAAAAAGTTACAGAACAGAAAATAACATTTGTCTTGTTAGAGGTTTACAGGAATATTGTGATCAGACCTAAGTGGACAGCTGCAAGACCAAGGGATTCCTTCACCAAGAAGTTTGCAACAACAAGCTACAACCCCTCCCCTTTTAGTATAAGAGAAACCTGAATTCTAAATCAGGTAAAGTGGTTCTTAGGGACCATAGCCCACCATCTCTTCAGTCTGCTGGCTTTCAGAATGAAGTCTGTATTCCTTGCTCTAACACCTCATCTCTCGATTTATTGGCCCTTTGTGCTTGTGGCAAGTCTGGACTTGATGACAGTTACAGTTAAAAAGAATTACTGACTCACTTTATATTTTTTCTCAAAGTCTGCAATCTAATCTTTTACACCAGGATATATAGCACAATGTCTTAGAGGTTTACTTTGAATCTTTTGCACAAGCCTCTTCTGAGGGAAGGGGGCCATGAGGAAAATCAGAAAGTAATCATAAATTTGACCCTCCTCACATGTGCTTTTATTTTTAAAGCAGGGTTCTTTGCATGCTGTGCTGAATAGTAACATAAGTATGGCATAGAGACCTGTATTTCTATGCTAATTGCTCCCTGTAAGCATCTTTGCAAGTTAGAACTTCTGATGTAATATTTGTGAGAAAATCTAAGAGCAGAAAGAAAGATGAAGTAGAGTATGTTGGGCCTTGTTTGATTCATGTTTTCCATAATTTTATGAAGTAAATTCTTTTATAGGTCATCTTGTGTCTATCTAGAGAAAATTAAATTTTAAATTGATCCTTTCACCCATCCCTATGATATTGGCATAAATATTATCATGGAAAAATGATTTCTTATTTAGATATTATTTTTCAATTTGAGGCTATAGGAGGTTTGCAAGCCTTACTGTCTACATTCTAAATGACTATGTTTAAGCATGACATTAATATATTAATTATTTCCAGAAAACATGTGTTCTTACATTAGACATTTTCAATCATTAGTCAGCCAGTTGGATCGAATGACAATAACCTGGAAATTCGACTAACAGTTTATGTTTCTCTATCTGATCTTATCATAATCCTTTGTTTTCTAGGGGAACATCATAGTAGAAGAGAGCTTCGGAATATGAGCAGGAACAATATTATGATAACTCCTCAAATAATGAATAAATGTTTTCCTTTGAAACATTAAATGTGTTTTGTTGTTCTATTTTGTTTTGTTTTGATGAATGTGTAGGTGTATGTGGGGTCTGTGTTCAGAGGAGAGGGAAATAGCATGAGGATAACATTAAGAGTTATCCACCTCCATAGCTCCCCAAATAACTCTATTTAGGTGGGTTCTAATGGTGCAAATAAGGAAAAGACACTCAATCATCACCTAAAGAAATCTCTACCATTGTCTATTTTTAAATCTCTGACAGGTCCAAAAATCCAAATAAATGAAGGCTGGTTTGAAGAGGGTACATAAGAACTAAAGTAGTTTATACAGATATAGGAAATAAATTAGGAAGCAGCTGCAGTAGTCCAAGCAAAATTAATGTGTGTATATATATATACACATTACATTAATATATATATACACATTAATTTATATATGTATATATATACATTAATTTATATATATTATATAATATATATATAATTTATATATTATATATAATTATATTTATATTATATATATATATATAATTGAAATAGCATTGTAAGTAAGAATGTTAAGACTAAAAGAGGTGTTGGACTTGGCAGGATGTGGGAAGCAGACCAGATTATAAACAGCAGGATTTGTTGACTAATTTAATATGGAAGTAAGAGAGAAGAGGATATGACAGAGTTTAGGAATAGTAGTACATTAATGGTGACATAACTAATGACTAGAATCACAAATATGTTACATATTTACAATATTTTGTTTTATCATGCAATATGATCTAATTGTGATTTTAGGCACAAATAATAAATATCATAAAATATTCCCCAGTTTCTGTCTTAAAACTAACTGGCTGCTATCTAAGTCCATGAGAATTGTGAACTAACTTTCCTGTGTTTCTTTTCAAGCCCCTGTGCTGGATTATATTTTGGTCATTGTGACCTTATCTACTGGACTGTGAAAGCAGCCGTCCTGGAAGGACACCTTTGAACAAGCTGTAAACTCTCTACTTTGGACAGTCTCACATTTGCACAACCCCTCTATTTCCCCGAGAAACACCATGTTTGGGGTCAGGACATGATGATTCACCCTTTTTTAGGGTTTCTTACCATTTCTTACTGGTTTCTTACCATTCTCTTAGGAGAGCCTTTTCCTCGTGTTCTCAGAAACTGCTATATTTCTCAGCATTTAAGGCATGCAGGCAATAAAGAGTTACCAAAATAGGGAAAATTCTGACAAAAAATAAAACATCAGCACTTTTTTTTTTTTTTTTTTTTTTTGCAGTACACGGGCCTCTCACTGTTGTGGCCTTTCCTGTTGCGGAGCACAGGCTCCGGACGCGCAGGCTCAGCGGCCATGGCTCACGGGCCCAGCCGCTCCGCGGCATGTGGGATCCTCCCAGACTGGGGCACGAACCCGTGTCCCCTGCATCAGCAGGCGGACTCTCAACCACTGCCCCACCAGGGAAGCCCAAAACATCAGCACTTTTTAAAACAGGTTTTGAAAGTAATTTTAGAATTACTTTGTTTTGAAAACATATTTTGTTGATATAAATATAATATGATATACAATGGAATCCTATAATAATGCATAAGTTTTATATAAGCATTAATATTATACTAGCACTGAAAAATAATTTAAGGTTATTTAATGAGAAACAATCATGTATTTATATACTGGAAAATACTAGGCTACAAAACCCTGTATAAGCTAATACCATAATATATTTGAGTAATGGTGGTAACTAGAAAGCAAGACATAATATACAATAAATTTGAATGAATTTCTACATAGCACATGCAGATTTGGTAAATAAGAGTAAATATTCATACAAAGCAAGCAGGAAAATATAAATTTTAACGAATTCTTATATAGTTAGCCTCAGTACATGTAGACAAACAAATATTTCACTAAAAATAGTTCCCAGTGCATAAAAAAATGTATTTGAAGGAATTCTAATGGCATTCCCATTGAGTCAGTGAAAGTAAATATAACTAAATATTAGTTCACTGTAAGCAGTAAGAAGTATTTAAATTAATGTTTACTAGTCACAAGCATTAAGGAATATCATAGCTTTATGACAATAGCAACAGGATCCTTTAAAAACGTTCTCAAAGATTTCAATCTTTATTTTTAAATCTAAGAAATCACATCAGCAAAGCCAAGTCATCATACCATTAAGGTCTGAAACCGTGGTTGTACGCTAGCCATTTTTGTCAAAGGATTTTATAGCAGGAGGGGATCTGGTCCACTCTTGGAAATGTTTCATAGAATGTCCGCAGACCTTTTCTGGAACAACTCCTCTCCCTCAAAATCCTTCATTCACAATCCAGAACTGGGGGTTGGGGAGTATGCAGGATTAACCAGACTCAGCATAGCAATTAGTGTCTGTAATAAATAGCCATTTGATGTAGCATACTTTTCATCTCTTTTCTTCTGGTGGGAGGGGAATTCCATTTTCCATGATTGTAAAGTATATACTTAATGCTGACATTTGTGATTCGTTTTTTTGATACTAAGATCTTGGAACTCTTCAAATGTCTCAATCACATATGTAATGGCCCCAGTGCAAGCAGTGGGAATTATACCTTCTTCTTCTCTTCATGTGTAGCATCAAACTCACTGTATCTTTAAACTTGAAACTCTTTGTTACTGGTATTCTAAAGGAATAGAGCATTTAGAATTGCAATAGGATTGCAGCTCCTGTGCTATTCCTGTTGTTGGAGACACAGAGAATGATGGTAAGAAGCCACTAAGGCAGAAAATCTGGAAGAGATTGGAGGGATATTCATTCCATCAATTTAGATGAGTTCATTCCACCTATTTAGAAAAGCTCTTTGTCCCATTCTTCTTCATTTTCGTATAATACTTGCCTAAGATAGAAGATCCTTGAACAGCAGAAACTTCATCAGTAATATTGACTATCAATTTACACAAGTATTCATTTCTTTCCCTTTTCACAGTTTTCTGTTTTCTGTATAATAAACATCCTTTATTGGTTTCTGCATCTTCATTGCTCAGACTATCATAATTAGAAGAAATCCTAAAAGTGTTGTATATCCACAGCCTCCACCAAATAAACTGAATGCCCTTTTCATCCACTGTGATTACTAGCAATGACACTGAGTAAATACTTTCTAAATAAGTATAATAAGGTCTTCAATTTTAAATCTTTCCCCATGTTAAGCTTTCAACCTGACAGTCCTGCTTGTTGTAGACAGCCCGTCTGTCATTAATAGTAACCTGTCACCTACAGGCATAGAAGCTTAGAGCTGCCAAGTTCTTGGACTTGACAGAGTCCTAAAACTATAGGTATATCCATAAAAAGTAGCTGAGTAAATATTTATGCTGATACAATTTTAATGGTTTTGCCCCACCACCCAACATCAATTACAGAAAACAGTCATGTTTAGTTATCCTTCTCATAGTATGGCTCCAACTTTCACTAAGAGTATCCCAAAGGAGTGAAAGGATCTTAGAATATTCATATTATCATTAATTTCAAAATGTGCTATTTGATAAGAATATTAAATTATTTGCTGTTTATTTATTTCAAATATTATCATTGAATAAATTTATTTCAATAGCCATTTCAGATCATAGATTAACAACAAAATACTCCTTATACTGTGAACAAGTAATACAGCCTTACATATGATTCTTCTTAGCTGACTCCTGGGCAGCACTGAGTGAATTGTTAGTGTTGATTCATACATAGGTGGTAAGACTGGGGTAAACAGAGACTGCCAAGTTTTTCTGACAGAATGAGTTCTTCTTTTTATAGGGTAATAATCAACAAGTATTTCTTTAGAATCTGCTCTATGCAGCCTACTGGATTAAATATTATAAGGATATAGAGAAACAGTGGTACTTATATTGTAGTCATTATAATTAAGCTAGGGTTATAAAGATTAAATATCTGTGAGTAGATAAGGAAAGATAAGATAAATAGGTTGGTTAGAGAACCTTCATAGGAAAGCAAGCTTTGAATTAGTTTCTGTTGGAAAAGATGGAAAGGAATTGTCAGAGTTGTGGAATAAGGTATTTTTTTTTGGAGAAATAGCATGAAGAAGGGCACGCCAGGAGATAGTAAGTTGTAGAAGACATATTTGTATAGAAGCATATTTTCTAGTAGGTATTCTTTAATAAAGTATTCACTAAAGATGATATTTTTCTCCTAAATTTAGCTCTCTCTTATTTTGTAGCAGAATCTATGTTAATATTTCTTGCTTTATTCTTACAAAACTGCATTAATATTTTATTGATTACTTCAAAAGATATTAAAGTAGCACCATCTCTACAAGGAATAGACTAAATTTTACCCATTAAATAACAAAATGCTAGGTAAGAGAAACAATGAATCTTGTGGACACATTTATATGTAAAGAAAGTCAAATGACTGTGGAATGGTTTGGAGAAACCTATATCCTATATTTTGGGTGGGTAAAAGATAATCATCAATACAGCTTTCAAGCACGTTAGATGTATTATCTGGGATATTTAGTGAAATAAATTTAATCAATTGTTAATATTTAAAATAAGACACAAATAAAATGTTTGTTATATTTTTTGCAATTAATCATACTATGAATATTCTAAAATATAAGGTAATGATTACACTTTACAAATTCAAAAAGAAAAAAGCGTCTAATAAGTATATAAGCCATTTTTAATTCCAATAGTAGTCAAAGAAATCCAAGTTAGATTAAAATGAGACTCTTATTGAAATGCTGAATATTTTAAAAATGATAATGTTTAGTGGTGATATGCTGAAGAAGTACTTTTATGAAGAAGAGAGTAACAGAAGACTCAACTAACAGAGGATAACAGATAGGTATTTATGTCTCATAAAACAAAAAGACTGAGGTCAGGCTGTTCAAGACTAGATTAACAGTTTGAAGATGTCACCCACTAGGAACCTCAGCTTTGCATCTCCTTTTACCCCACTACATGAATCCTTTGTCTTCATGGCCATCACTTCAAGATCACAAGCCAGATGCAGCAGAATTTTACTGCTACATAGTTTTTTATTCATAAGCACTATAATTATTATTTTTATAGTGTGCATTTTACAAAAATATAATTGTATTTTATGTCTTATAATCTTGCTCTTTTGACTCAATTTTATATTAACTTTTACATTGGTTGTATCTAGTTGTTGAACGAAGCTAGGTTCTTTCTTCTTACTGTATGCTTCACTATGAAACTTCTGACTTAGGTGTCCATAGATCATCTTTCTTTTAAATATTTTCCATCCCTTTATATGTTTGTACTTCCTTCTTAATAATATTGTTAGATATTTCTTCTAGATTATTAATTCTCTTATTAGCTCAGTACAAATATGTGATTCAATACATATCATGAGGCTGTAATTTAATTGTTTAATTTTTATAACTAGGAATTTTGTTTTTAAATAAAGCTTAATATTATCTCATATTTTCAAGTCTTCTTTATAACTTTCAGCATATTAACCATATTAAATTTATATCCTAGGACTGATAATTACAATATCTGAAGTTTTGCACTCTTAATTCTATTTTTGTCATGAATGATTTGTGTGTCTTTCCTTAAATGTTTTGTGATATTTGATGATGAAATGCTTATTTATTGTAAAATTTGCCTGCTAGATTTCTTTGAGTCTTAGTATGGAGGTAGATTCCTCACATAAGTTTAACATTCTTTTTTTTTTTAACAACTTTATTAGAGTATAAATGTTTTACAATGGTGTCAGTTTCTGCTTTATAACTAAGTGAATCAGCTATACATATACATATGTCCCCATATCTCTTCTGTTTTGCATCTCTCTCCCTCCCAGCCTCCCTTACCCACCCCTCTAGGTGGTCATGAAGCAGAGAGCTGATCCCCTTGTGCTATACAGCTGCATCCCACTAGCTATCTATTTTACGCTTGGTAGTGTATATATGTCCATGCCACTCTCTCACTTTGTCCCAGCTTACCCTTCCCCCTCCCCGTATCCTCAAGTCCATTCTCTAGTAGGTCTGCATCTTTATTACCGTCTTGCTCCAAGGTTCTTCTGACCATTTTTTTTTCTTTTTTCTTTTTTTCTTTTTTTCTTAGATGCCATATATATATATGCTAGCATACGGTATTTGTTTTTCTCTTTCTGACTTACTTCACTCTGTATGACAGGCTCTAGGTCAATCCATCTCACTACAAATAACTCAGTTTTGTTCCATTTTATGGCTGAGTACTATTCTATTATATATATGTGCCACATCTTCTTTATCCATTCATCTGTTGATGGACACTTAGATTGCTTCCATGTCCTGGGTATTATAAATAGAGCTGCAATGAACATTTTGGTATATGACTCTTTTTGAATTATGGTTTTCTCAGGGTATATGCCCAATAGCGGGATTGCTGGGTCGTATGGTAGTTCTATTTTTACTTTTTAAGGAACCTCCATACTGTTCTCCATAGTGGCTGTATCAATTTACATTCCTACCAACAGTGCAAGAGGGTTCTGTATTCTCCACACCCTCTCCAGCATTTATTGTTTGTAGATTTTTTTGAGGATGGCCATTCTGAACGGTGTGAGATGATAACTCATTGTAGTTTTGATTTGCATTTCTCTAATGATTCATGATGTTGAGCATTCTTTCATGTGTTTGTTGGCAATCTGTATATCTTCTTTGGAGAAATCTCTATTTAGATCTTCTGCCCATTTCTGGATTGGGTTGTTCGTTTTTATGATATTGAGCTGCATGTGTTGCTTGTATGTTTTGGAGGTTAATACTTTGTCAGTTGCTTCATTTGCAAATATTTTCTCCCATTCTGAGGGTTGTTTTTTTGTCTTGTTTATGGTTTCCTTTGCTGTGCAAAAGGTTTTAAGTTTCATTAGGTCCTATTTGTTTATTTTTGTTTTTATCTCCATTTCTCTAGGAGGTGGGTCAAAAAGGATCTTGTGGTATTTTATGTCATAGAGTATTCTGCCTATGTTTACCTCTAACAGTTTGA
This sequence comes from Tursiops truncatus, assembly GCF_011762595.2. Classification (NCBI taxonomy): domain Eukaryota; kingdom Metazoa; phylum Chordata; class Mammalia; order Artiodactyla; family Delphinidae; genus Tursiops; species Tursiops truncatus. Next base: position 29,384,881 of record NC_047051.1, read on the forward strand.
TGGTGTCTGGCCTTACATTTAGGTCTTTAATCCATTTTGTGTTTATTTTTGTGTATGGTGTTAGGGAGTGTTCTAATTTCATTCTTTTACATGTAGCTGTCCAGTTTTTCCAACACCACTTATTGAAGGGGCTGTCTTATCTCCACTGTATATTCTTGCCTCCTTTATCAAAGATAAGGTGACCATATGTGAGAGGGTTTATCTCTGAGCTCTCTATCCTGTTCCATTGATCTATATTGCTATTTTGTGCCAGTACCATACTATGTTGATTACTGTATCTTTGTAGTATAGTTTGAAGTCAGGGAGCCTGATTCCTCCAGCTCCATTTTTCTTTCTCAAGATTCGTTTTGTTATTTGGGGTCTTTTGTGTTTTCATGCCTTAATTATGTTGAGGAAAGTTCCCTCTATACCTACTTTCTAGAAATTTTTATCATCAATATATGTTGAATTTTGTCAAAAGCTTTCTCTGCATCTATAGAGATGATCATTTGGTTTTTCTCCTTCAACTTGTTAATATGGTGTATCACATTGATTGATTTGCATATATTGAAGAATCCTTGCATTCCTGCGATAAACCCCACTTGATCATAGTGTATGATCCTTTTAATGTGCTATTGGATCTGTTTGCTAGTATTTTGTTGAGGATTTTTGCATCTATGTTCATCAGTGATATTGGCCTATAGTTTTTTTTCTTTGAGATATCCTTATCTGGTTTTGGTATCAGAGAGATGTTGGCCTCATAGAATGAGTTTGGGAGTGTTCCTCTCTCTGCTATATTTTGGAAGAGTTTGAGAAGGAGAGATGTTAGCTCTTCTCTAAATGCTTGATAGAATTCGCCTGTGAAGCCATCTGGTCCTGGGCTTTGGTATTGGAATATTTTTAATCTCAGTTTCAATTTGAGGGCTTGTGATTGGTCTGTTCATATTTTCTATTTCTTCCTGGTTCAGTTTCGGAAGGTTGTGCATTTTTCATAGTTGGTCCATATCTTCAAGGTTGTCCAGTTTATTGGCATATAGTTGCTGTAGTAATCACTCATGATCCTTTGTATTTCTGCAGGCAGTTGTTACTTCTCCTTTCTTATTTCAAATTCTACTGATTTGAGTCTTCTCCCATTTTAGGTTGATAAGTCTGGCTAATCAACTTTCTTTATCTTCCCAAAGAACAAGCCTTTAATTTTATTGATCTTTGTTATCATTTCCTTCATTTCTTTTTCATTTATTTCTGATCTGATCTTTATGATTTCTTTCCTTCTGCTAACTTTGCGGGTTTTTTGTTGTTTTTCTCTAATTGCTTTAGGTGTAATGTTAGGTTGTTATTTGAGGTGTTTCTTGTTTCTTAAGGTAGGACTGTATAGCTATAAACTTCCCTGTTAGAACTGCTTTTGCTGCATCCAATAGGTTTTGGTTCATTGTGTTTTCATTGTCATTTTTTCTAGGTATTTTTTGATTTCCTCTTTCATTTCTTCAGTGATCTCTTGGTTATTAAGTAGTGTGTTGATTAGCCTCCATGTGTTTGTATTGCTTACAGATTTTTCCTGCAATTGATATCTACTCTCATAGCATTGTGGTCAGAAAAGATACTCGATATGATTTCAATTTTCTTAAATTTACTTGATTTGTGGGCTTGATTTGTGACCCAAGATATGATCTACTCTGGATATTGTTCCATGAGGACTTGAGAAGAATGTGTGTTCTGTTGTTTTTGGATGAAATGTCCTATAAATTTCAATTAAGTCCATTTAAAGCTTGTGTTTCCTTATTTATTTTCATTTTGGATGATCTGTCCATTGGTGAAAGTTGGGTGTCAAAGTACCCTGCTATGATTGTGTTACTGTCAATTTCCCCTTTTATGGCTCTCAGTATTTGCCTTATGTATTGAGGTGCTCCTTTGTTGGGGGCAAAAATATTTACAATTGTTATATCTTCTTCTTGGATTGATCCCTTGATCATTACGTAGTGTCATTCTTTGTCTCTTGTAATAGTCCTTATTTTAAAGTCTATTTTGAGTGATATGAGTATTGCTATGCCAGATTTCTTTTGATTTCCATTTGTATGGAATATCTTTTTCCATCCCCTAACTTTCAATGTATGTGTCCCTAGGTCTGAAGTGCATCTCTTGGAGACAGCATATATATGGATCTTGTTTTTGTATCCATTCAGCCAGTCTATGTATTTTGGTTGGAGCATTTAATCCATATACATTAAGGTAATTATCAATATGTATGTTCCTATTACCATTTTCTTAATTGTTTTGGGTTTGTTACTGTAGTTCTTTTCCTTCTCTTGTGTTTCCTGCCTAGAGAAGTTCCTTTAGCATTTGTTGTAAAGCTGGTTTGGTGGGACTGAATTATCTTAGTTTTTGCTTGTCTGTAAAGATTTTAATGTCTCCATTAAATCTGAATGAGATCCTTGCTGGGTAGAGTAATCTGGGTTGTAGGTTTTTCTCTTTCATTACTTTAAATATGTCCTGCCACTCCCTTCTGGCTTGCAGAATTTCTGCTGAAAGATCAGCTGTTAACCTTATGGGGATTCCCTTATGTATTAACTTGCTGTTTTCCCTGGTGCTTTTAGTATTTCTTCTTTGTATTTAATTTTTGATAGTTTGATTAATATGTGTCTTGGCATGCTTCTCCTTGGATTTACCCTGTATGGGACCCTGGACTTCATTAACTATTTCCTTTACCATATTAGGGCAGATTTCAACTATAATATCTTCAAATATTTTCTCAGTCCCTTTCTTTTTCTCTTCTTCTTCTGGGATACCTATAATTTGAATGTTGGTGTGTTAGTGTTGTCCCAGAGGTCTCTGAGACTGTCCTCAATTATTTTCATTCTTTTTTCTTTATTTTGCTCTGCAGTAGTTATTTCCACTATTTTATCTTCCAGGTCAATTATCCATTGTTCTGCATCAGTTATTCTGCTCTTTGTCCCTTCTGGAGAAATTTTAACCTCATTTATTGTGTTGTTCATCTCTGTTTGTTTACTCTTTAGTTCTTCTAGGTCCTTGTTAAACGTTTCTTGTACTTTCTCCATTCTATATCCAAGATTTTGGATCATCTTTACTATCATTATTCTGAATTCTTTTTCAGGTAGACTGCCTATTTCCTCTTTATTTGTTAGGTCTGGTGAGTTTTTGCCTGCTCTTTCTTCTCCTGTGTGTTTTTCTGTCTTTTCATTTTGCTTATCTTACTGTGTTTGGGGTCTCCTTTTCACAGGCTACAGGTTCATAGTTCCTGTTGTTTTTGATGTCTGTCCCCAGTGACTAAAGTTTGTGTGTTGTGAAGGCTTCATGGTTGAGGGGACTAGTGTCTGTGTTCTCGTGGATGAGGCTGGATCTTGTCTTTCTGGTGGACAGTTCCACGTCTGGTGGTATGTTTTGGGGTGTCTGTGACCTTATTATGATTTTAGTCAGCCTCTGTGCTAATGGATGGGGTTGTGTTCCTGTCTTGCTAGTTGTTTGGCATAGGGTGTCCAGCACTGTAGCTTGCTGGTTGGTGAGAGGAGCTGGGTCTTGGTGTTGAGATGGAGATCTCTGGGAGATTTTTACCATTTGATAGTACATGGAACTGGGATGTCTCTTGTGGACCAGTGTCCTGAACTTGGCTCTCCCACCTCAGTGGCACAGCCCTGACACCTGACTGGAGCACCAGGAACCTGTCCTCCACATGGCTCAGAATAAAAGGGAGAAAACAAAGAAAGAAAGAAAGAAAAAGATAAAATAAAGTTATTGAAATAAAAAAAAATTTTAAGGAGAAAACATTTTTTTAAGTAAAATAAAAAAAAAAAATGGACAGAGAGAACCCTAGGACAAATGGTAAAAACAAAGCTATATAGACAAAATCACACACAGAAGCATAAACATACACACTCACAAAAAGAGAAAAAGGGAAAAACATATATATATCATTGCTCCCAAAGTCCACTTCCTCAGTTTGGTATGATTTGTTGTCTATTCAGGCATTTCACAGTTGCAGGGTACATCAGGTTGACTTTGAGGATTTAATCCGCTACTCGTGAGGCTGCTGGAAGAAATTTGCTTTTCTCTTCTTTGTTCACATAGCTCCTGAGGTTCAGCTTTGGATTTGGACCTGCCTCTGCGTGTAGGTCGCCTGAGGGCATCTGTTCTTCGCTCAGACAGAATGGGGTTAAAGGAGTAGCTGCTTTGGGGGTTCTGGCTCACTCAGGCTGAGGGGAGGGAGGTATATGGATGTGGGGTGAGGCTGCTGCAGCAGAGGCCGGCATGACATTTCACCAGCCTGAGGCGTGCTGTGCCTTCTCCTGGGGATGTTGTCCCTGGATCATGGGACCCTGACAGTGGCGGGCTGCACAGGCTCCTGGGAGGAGAGGTGTGGAGAGTGGTCCTTGCTTGCACAGAGGTTTCTTGGTGACTTCACCATCACTCTTAAAGTCTCATGCCCGTCTAAGTGGTCCAACCTGATAACCGTGGTTCTTGCCCGTCTCTGGAGCTCTTTTAAGGGGCACTCTTAATCCCCTCTCCTTGTGTAACAGGAAATAAAGAGGAAAGAAAAAGTCTCTTGTCTCTTTGGTAGCTCCAGACTGTGTTCACGCGGCCAACACCAGTCCTCTCCCTGGGATCCAACTGAAGCCCAAGCCTCATCTTCCAGCCCTCACCCATCCAGGCGGGTGAGCAGACAAGCCTCTCGGGCTGGTGAGTGCTGGTTGGCACTGATCCTCTGTGTGGGAATCTCTCTGCTTTGCCCTCCACACCCCTGTCGCTGTGCTCTCCTCTGTGGCTCAGAAGCTCCCCTCCTCCGCTACCAGCAGTCTCCGCTCGTGAAGGGGCTTCCTAGTGTGTGGAAACCTTTCCTCCTTCACAGCTCCCTCCCACTGGTGCAGGTCCCTTCCCTATTCTTTGTCTGTGTTTTTTCTTTTACCCCACGCAGGTATGTGGGGAGTTTCTTGCCTCTTGGGAGGTCTGAGGTCTTCTGGCAGCATTCAGTAGGTGTTCTGTAGGAGTTGTTCCACATGTAGATGTGTTTCTGATGTATTTGTGGGAAGGAAGTTGATCTCTGTGTCTTACTCTTCCGCCACCTTAAAGATCCTCCCACATTCATTTATATTAGCTACCTAGTTGACCACTCCAGGTCTCCCTAAAAATAAATTCTGATCTTGAGAATTTTGGATCATAGTGGTAGTGTTTATTTGTGCTGCACACCAATATCCAAACTAGATTGTAGATAGAAATTCTCAGGAAAAATGATTTGATTTTTCCCATTTCTACTTTTGAGGATAGTAATTTTTATTTCAGTTGATAAGGAGAGCTTAGTTAGAGGACATGTCATTCCTTATTCACTCTTAGGGGAGGGCTAGTCCTATGGAAGAACAGTTTAGGGAGGATACTTAGTAGCCTACTCACCTTAATGATTGTTTGTTGGTTTTGCTTCCTAGCCTTTGATGCTTGTGAGAGAGATTCTGTGCTAACTTATTTGGTGGCCAAGCATTTTTCAACTGATTTTCAGTTCAACAATTTATTTAAGGCATTTTTTACTGTTATTTGTGCAAGATTTTTAATATATTTCATCAGGAGAGTCGATCCAGATATTTAGTCTAAAATACAACAAGGAATGGACCTGTGTGCAGTGCCTCAACAGAGTGTAGAAATAACTAGTTTTGACTGGAAACAGAGTTGAAAGTAATAACGTCGGCCTATTATTTAAAGGCCTAAGAATTAAATTTTGGCAATACTTAATAATATTTTCTAGCCATATTTCATATTATAAATCTAGTATATTTTTATTATTTTGATTTTTTATATTAACTATTTTAAAACTAAATTATTATTATTCTATTAACTATTTTAAAACTAAATTATTATTTATTTTAAAACTAAATTATTTTTAAGGAACTATTACATTATTTGCCTCAAGTAACAGCTACTTTTATTTTCAAATGGATAGACACAAAATGTATATGATGTTGATATTGATTTACCTAAATTATTCCAATCAATTTCAGTCACAATAACTTCATTTTAAATGTTCATTTTTAAATTAATTGGAAGATAAAACTTGAAAAACTTTTGATTTTCAAGCCCAAAATTAAATTGGTAGGATTTGTTTTAATTTATTTGGGCCAACTTTCTAGTTTCTGTTCCAAATGGAATGAATTAAGTTTTTGCAAAACTAATTTGTACAAATTAGCCAAAATATATATTTTAAAAATATTTAAAAATAAAAGTAAAATTTCAAATACAGATAAAAGGATTTAAACAATCTTAAACAGTTTTGTAATGCTAGCAGAATATTTCCTAAGGAAACACAAATAATACATTTCTGATATTCAACTCAGATGTACACAGCAGAGTATCAAAGAAGGGTCCTTTTTTATTAGTAATATTTCACTAAAACTTGGAATAGAGTCAATTTTTCTTTTTAATCTATTCAGAATTTATTTGGGAACAATAGGTGAAAGAAGAATATGTAAAGGGATTATCCAGCTCTACACTATATTTCAGTGCCATTCAGATGGGAAACAGCATTTCAATGTGTGTGCCATTTGTTCCTGCATCCTGCTTATGGTGTCTTTCTTTTATTAGAGCTGTGCTCTAGAATTCTAGAAAGAGGCTATAAGCAAGATGCGGTAAACAAATAGTGTTAGAATGGTGAGTGAACACTTACTTCCTACTTCTTTCTGTTTTCAGGAGGATCTCCACCAAAATGAACAGCCCTAACTGTCTCAGTCCACCTTACCCATACTTCCTCTTTCCTACTGCAATTCTGCATGTATCTGTCATGCTGTTGTTTTTATAAGAACAGATTTTTCCCTGGTTGAGTGAAGCTTGCAGTAGTCTCACAATGGTTATTATTGTGTTCAAAGACTAATCCTTGTGTTCACTATACAGGATGCCTACATACTTAGCAATGCCCTCCACCCTATACTTCATCCATAATAACATTCATATTTTTGGGACTTCCCTGGTGGAACGGTGGTTAAGAATCTGCCTGCCAGTGCAGGGGACATGGGTTCAAGCCCTGATCCAGGAAGATTCCACATGCCATGGAGCAACTAAGCCTGCATGCCACAACTACTGAAGCTTGCACACCTAGAGACTGTGCTCTGCAACAAGAGAAGACACCACAATGAGAAGCCCATGCACCACAAGGAAGAGTAGTCTCTGCTTGCTGCAACTAGAGAATGCCCACATGCAGCAACGAAGACCCAACATAACCAAAAATAAATAAATAAATAAATTTTGTTTAAAAAGAAAAAAAATAATGGATTTCACCAGTTTTTTTTTAAAAAATCATATTTTTGTATCTGCTAACCTTATCTTCTGTTTGTCTCTTCATTGGTTCTGAATTTGGGTAGAAAATATGGTCAATATTCATGTATTTGTTCCCTCTCAAACCCCAATATGATATAATATCAATATATAGAATTTCAGGACTTAAAACTTGTACTAAATATCTTATTGAAACAACAAGAATTTATTTAGAAAATAGATAACATAGTATAATCCTCTAGCATCTAATTTATGTATTACAGTTACCGAAAAACAGAAAACTGTATAAAATGATTTTCCATGTTATTTCTGGCTAATTTCTACTTTTAGTCATTCTATTTTTACATAAATTATAGGGGAAAGAGTCTACTTTAAGGAAATGCTTTATTTTGTGAAAACTGCAAACAAGCTTAAAAACTGTTTATAAATATTTTTTCAATATTCATGAAAGGAAAGTAGCCTGTTAGAAAATAAGTATCATAAGTGAAGGACATAATAGCCGACCAGAGATAAGACATCTAACACTAATTTGATTTTACTTTATCTAGTCATCTGATATTGCTGAAGAATTATTGTTTCTAGTAATACAAAATTTGCAGAAACATAAATTCTTTTTTCTTTCTTTTCTTTTTTTTTTTTTTAACAAAGCCTATATGTTCTTGGACATATTATTACTTAAAAAAAATATTTGCTGAGGAGGAGCAGGACCTATTGTCCAAAGGAAAATCTTGAGAGAACTTTCTCCCATAGACAAGATTCATGGGTCCAGGAATCAAGGGGTATAAATAAGAGTGACACCACTCAGTATTACCTCTAGTGATCCTCTAGCAATTTTTTTGCTTCTTGTTCTCACAACTTTATGTTCTGCCGGTCCAGACATCTTAATTCCAAAAGGAAGTATGCTTTCATTGGACAACACAACAGTGATTGTATTTAACTGGAAACTAATACTGCCACCTGGCCTGTTTGGGCTTCTTTACATCATAGTATTAAGTTACAGGACATCAAGGAGAAGAGTGAACATCACCCATGGACTATTTATCCTTTGATAGGGAAAGAGTTACTGCATAAGCAGGACAGTTGTATCATTTTAGGCAGAAATATGACCATGTTATTATCTTTATGTGAAGATGAATTATGGTGGAAGGAGGTATATATGTGTGGCAAGTTAAAGAGTAGACTGTGATGATTAAGTTTATGTGTCAACTTGGCTAAATTATGGTGCCAACTGTTTAATCAAACATCAGTCTAGATGTTGCTGTGAAGGTGCTTTATAGATATGATTAACATTTAAATCAGTAGGTTTTGAGTAAAACAGATTACCCTCCATACTTTGGGTGGACCTCATCCAATCAGTTGAAGACATTAAGAGAAAGGTCTAAGATTTCTGAACAAGAAAAGTTCTGTGTCTAGACTACCTTAGTACTTCAGGTTGCAGCATCAACTCTCATGGAAATTTCCAGCATGCTGACCTGCTCTGAAAATGTTATTGAATTGGTTCAGCTGCTTACTGCTTTTCAATACTCACAAATGTTGATAGAAAGGAAAGTGGCCTTTAATCACCAGAGTGCTGGCAATCTGGTGAGATGGTGGAATCAGTATCCCCCAAAAACCACCTCTGAAGATTCTGCTCAGCCATGAAATCTTTCATAGGGAAACAGGGAAGTAATCTCAGTTAATGATTGAGATAGGGGGTCAGAGTTGTCTCCATCTCCCACTGTTTTCAGGCTTCTGTGCAAGTTTTTCGACTCCTCATGATCTTTCCTTAGATGACATCTTGTTCACACAGCTTGCAAGATTACTGAAGGGGAAGCTAGGGAAGAGATCTAGTCATCTGTTAATTACTTATTCTTCACTTCTACTTCTTTGATCTACAGAAAGAACCAACATGTTAGGCAAATATTGTGTGATCAAAAGATGTGCCAGGGCTGGAGATGAGTAGAGCATTGGGGTGTCTGCTTTAAGATTAGTGTAAAGACAAAGGGCTGCCTCCTGCAGAAAGCTCTTTCTTTCAGAGAGCTTTTTCCTGCCAAAACTGCTTACAAAAATGTCTGACTTGACAACCCCACAATCCCTTGAGCCAAGTACTTAAAGTCAGTTGATAGATAGATAGATAGATAGATAGATAGATATCTGCAGAACCCTGACTAATCCTCTCGAGAACTCTGACTAATGCATAAGGTAATATTTAAATAGCATATTTTGTATGACACTTTATTTGATGACTGAATTTAACTATTTAAAATCATAGAGAATGAGTCATATGTTTTTGCAGGTTACCAGCATCTATGAGAATCTAGATTCTTAGAGAGTTTTGGAATATTTGGTCTAAATTCTGTAAAGTTTACCAAAAGAAGAAAAACAGGTACACATTAAAATATGATGTTTTCAAGGATCACAAAATTTGCCAACAGATTTGAAATAAAAAATTCAAGGACCTTCTTTTTCTTCTTTAGCTTCTGACTCCAGGACAAGTATCACCAGCTTAAAAGCATTAAGTTACCTTCAGTCAGGCAAGCACTCTACACAATAGCCTTCTTAAGCACTTTGTCTGAGCTTTGTAGTAATAAAAAAAGCCCTAAAGTATCTCACAAAGTGTACATGACTTTTAAAGCAAGAAGAATCTTTTGTATGGTTTTGGAATTGAAAATGTAAATTACAGAGGAGTGGTATTTTTAACTTTTCTGTGAAGATGGAAAATAAAATCCAGAATTACTTGATTAAGAGAGAAACAGATTAATGCTTTATTGCTATAGTTAAACATGTCAAATCTCTGCAATTTGGGGAAGAAAATTATCTTAAAATAATTTTGTATTAAGTATCATCTGCATATTGTGGTGTAGTTTATGTGAGGGGTGTGTTCTTAACAGTTTGGGGTACTTAGTCTTTCATTTAGTTTAAGGTCCATGTAGGAATCTACAATGCTCTGAAACAAACTAGCCATTCTTCCTTCTTACCTCCATATTTGAGTGACAACTATGTTGGTTATAATGTCCAGGGTTCTCAACTGTATTTAGTGGTAGGATGAGGGAAAAGTACATCTATTTTGCCAGAAATAATAAATCCTTTCATGCTATTTAAAACTCATAAAATTTATTTTGCATACAGACTGTAAGGGTAAATAAAACATTTTTTTTTCCACTTAGAAAAAGCAGAGACCATTTCACCCATCTCTCTTTTCTTACACTGTTTCCTTAGATACATGTTGTATTTAGATCCTTACTCTAACCTTTGGAGAATAGATAAATCTCTAGGGATTAAACCTTGTGTCAATTTTTTACAATGTAGAAAAATCTCCAAAGTCATGATCCAAATAACCTCTACATATGTAAACACACACCTCTGGAGTTAACTCAAAGCTCTTTCTACTGAGATGGACAGGTGACTGCTGTATGGTGTAACCTTTATGTCTTGAGGAGATAAGAGAAATTAATGTACTATTGTTACTGGGTTGGCCTGCGTTGTGTCAAAATAGCTTCAACAGAGGAGGTCAGTGAAAGACCCAGACCAGCAATCTCGTTCCTTGTGACAGCAAGCAAAGAATTGCAGACTACCACTCCAAGCTTAAGTGCAAAGCAAAGTTTTATTAAAGCGTAGTTATACTCTCAGAGAGTGAGAGACAGCGGGCTATTTCTGCGAAGTGAAACCAGCATTTCTGTGGGCACTTAAGGATGTTTTTAAGGAACGTTCTTTGAGGAGACTGGGTGCAATCATGGGTTAGTGACAGGGGATCATTATTTGATCGACAGTCCTGAGCTGTGTAACAAGTTCATTATTGCACATGCCCTTACTCTTGATTTGCTAAGAACAGCCCACGTGGGGGGCAGGGCAAAACCACATGCAGATTTTATTATAATGATGGTATAATGAGTTTGGGTTTACTATAGGTTATATGTCAGTCTGGATATGCGCAGCCTGGGGAAGTTCCCTTGTGTTACCATGCTCCATTTTTATTAGGATAATTTGCCCACTACATGATCATAGTTCAGCCCATTCTGGATGGGGTCACGGGACGGTCCTCAGATGGTTGGGGTGTAACTCGACTACTCCTCTCTTGTCTTTTCACCACAGTCACCTCCTTGCTGCTAATGTCTGACTAACTACCTAACATTGTCTTCTACTTTGCTCTATAAATTATGTGAGATTTTGTAGTCAGTTTCTTGCTACCTTACATGCATATGATCTATGATTGTTTACTGCCAAATAGAAATTGTCACTTGCCACCTGCCTCTGAAAGGATTAGGTCACTAGTCATTGCAGTTGCTGACCTTCTGACCTTCAACACACCCTGAAAGGAGTTCAGGGTCGAGATCAAGAATGAGGCACTGTGTGCTCTGGGAAACACTGGCAGAACAGGCCTTCAGATAGTTAGATATTTTCAGAAGTTTCTATGAGCCCAAATTCTTATATTCTTACATGTAGAAAAGCACTAAAATCATTAAGGGAGACATCTGTTCCTTGTGACTAGCAGCAACCCTCTGCCAAATGTGTGCTTGACTGCACTTATCCCCCTTCTCTAAATTCGTATATAATGTTGACCTTCCCTGCTTACTTCTTTGGAGCAGTTCCTCAGAATTATCTGTGAGGCTGTCTCCCAAGTTATAGTCCTCATTTCTCCCCAAATAAAACTTAACTCACAATTCTGATGTTGTGCATTTTTTTTCAGTTGATATTACTCAACAGTAAATTGTGTCTTCTCCCTTTTCCATAGTGAAATGAGGGAGTCTTTTTATTGGCAGGATTGTTTTATTTGTCCAACAGTGTTTTAATATGAATGGTTGTCTGATAGTTCCTAAATTGAGTGGACCAGTTGAAGGTTTTTGTGGCCACTCAACAGTCAATGAGAGAGAATGAATTATAAAAGTAACTCTTCTAGCTTTCTTTTCTTTAGGGAATGCTATCCATACAGTGAATAGTCCTCTCCAAACACTAAATTTTATTATTAAATATGTATGTTAATACTGGCTCATCAGGATTACTATTAGTTTTAATGTTAAATGCTGATATGTCTCTGTCATGTTAGGAACAGGTATATATATATATATATATATATATTATGTGGACAAGGAAGTGCAGGGATTAAAACTATCTTCCCTCTCTGAAGTCTGGAACCCTGTTCCCTTCTATGATACCTCTGCCCTTCTCAGTTCTATGTCTCCATCTCTCTCTGCCTGAAGCTGAACCCTGGGGATGGGAAAGCAAGGATCTTTTAGATGGGCAATTCCCTTCCTTTGGAGTGTTCCCTACAGGGAAGGATGAAGGTTAAACTGCTTTAACAGGTTATGAATTACCACCTCAGTCTGAGGATATTGGATGAAGCATCCTGGCTCAGATTTCACTTAAAAAAAAGATTCCTTTCACACACCAAGTAGCTAAAGAAGCAGAAATAATAATAATAAAAAACTGTTCAAGCAGAGGATAAATGAGAACCTGCACAAAAGACAGTGATCCTGTATAAATATATCAGAATGGAAAGTAGCTGTGCTACTCACTTGGAAAAGAGTAACGAAAGTGTAGTTAGACTATATATATTTCATGGAAAAACAAAAAAAGATAATGCCATATAACTTTACATTTTTCTTGTTAAAATGAAAGGAAAGCAAGCTTTTTAAATTTGGATCACCAGTGAATCTGATGCAATTAAGAAGCTACCAGAGGTCATCTGGAGGATCTGAAATCTTAAGAGTATATATGCCTTATCCCCAGCTGATATCACCCATTTAAGGTTTTCTTTCCATGCTCCAGGAAGTGCTACGTGAGTCTGTGGAAACACCCCTCAGAGTGTTCTCGAGTGGTCTTGGCCTGTAGCAGCTTGAAGCAGGGTTTCGGTCCAGGACATAGCTCAGGCTGCGGCAGTGAGATTACCAAATCCCAGCCACCAGACCACCAGGGACCAGTGGCCAGTCACAAGGCCCTGGCTCCTCAGCTGTGTAGAAATAAATTTCCACATAGAGACAGAAAGTAGTGAGGCAAGTAAAGTGTTTATTAGGAGGAAAAAGAGTACAGTACATGTGGATAGACACATGGGCGGTCTCAGAGAGAGAGTATCACCCTCGTGGTAGTTTGAATCACTTTTATGGGCCATTTTTTCCAGGTTTCCTTTGACCAATCACCTTGTTTTGCCTGGTTCTGAGTCCGTAATTGGTATATCTCAGGGTCCATCTCCATGGGTGTGCTCCCATCTCTTAGCCCGGTTGGATTCTAGCAAAGAGGCCTATAGGTGGTTGACATCACTTACTATGAGGTGACGCCTCCTCCCTTTTGACCTCCAAGGAGACTTTCTGCGCGTGTGTAGTTGGGGAGATCTCCTTGACTTCAAGAATGAGGAATATGTGGTTTTTTATCTCTTTTCTGGGCAGTGCCCAACCTCCTCCAACATCCTGCTTTTATGGTGTTTCTGCTATTATGGAATTTCTGTCCATAAGGGAGAAACTGTTGAGACTGGGACCCATCTAGCTTCTACCTCAAGAGTGCTTACACCTCCATACAAACACTACAAGGTTATACGTTCTGACACACACACCTACTGTGTTGAATCCTTCTGACAAAAGACTTTGCTTGTTTATTGATGCAAGCACTTTAGGGGCCTATTAATCCAACACCCCAGGAGACGCCATGGCCACAAAAGTTTAATTATCCATCAACCCTGGAAATGAAGGCAGGAATAAAAGCACAGGGCCCACCAAGAAGAATTGCAAACAACTATACTTCAAGCCTTTCTGCAAAATGAGAGCTGAGAGGAGTGCACCTTTGTGCTCAGTAATCAGGTGAGTTCCCCACTAATTTTTGTCAGTGGTTTGTTGAAATTTCTTCATACTTTACAGGAATGGATCCAGGGGCAGGTCAAAATTTCCCTCTGGTTTTGTCTACTTTCTTTGCAGCTCTTTTCAACTCTTTTTGTGTACTATTCTACTACAAGTTAGTGAGAAAAAAAAAAAAGGTTGGCAAGAACAAAGATTATTGCTGATGGAAGTAACTCCTACTCTGCTCAACCTATGAAGGGAAAGAAGGAAGAGGAAAATTAATGTGTCACTATTGTAGGGAGCTAGGGTTTTGGAAAAGAGATTGTAGGAAGAATATGCAGATGCTATCAGAAAAAACAAGAGACAGAGCCACTCAGTAGGGAATAATTGAAAAATGGCTCAAAATTGACAGATTGGGAAAGTCTTGGAGTTAGGAACTGGTGAACCATATGTTTCTATAACTTTTCCTCTGGTTAAACTTTCTTACCTCTCCTGATAGATACTTGTACTCTGACATTTCCACTGAAATTTCTCTCTTTTTCCATCTGATGACAGATCAATACAGGTCCTTTCTATTTCTGATTACCTTTCACCTTGATCCCTTTTCACCCTGGTTCCTGTACAGATAGATAGGACCACTGAAAATGTGACATGCTTTCTTAACTTCTCCTGATTCTCCTGTAATCTACTGAGGAAAATCTTACCATGAAAATTAAAAGCTACCATATTCAGTACTCAGGCACATGAGGCTTGATTTGGATATTAGGTGCCTTCATTTTAAAAAGCGGGGGTAGGGACTAGGAGTGAGTAAGAATCTCACTCCAATCTCAAGTGCACTCTGAGCTGAAACATCATTTTGGGCCCTAGGGGATGATAATACAGGCTTACATTTTTTTATTTTTTAGAGTGATAAAGCTTTTATTTTAAAACACCATTTTTAAAAATTGAAGTATACTTGAGTCACAAGGTTGTGTTAATTTCCACTGTACAGCAAAGTGATTCACATATATATATATATGTGTGTATATATATATTTCTGTGCATACACATATTTCTGTGTATGTATATATATATATATATATATATATATATATATATATATATATATATACACATTCTTTTTATAATATACTTTTCCATTATGGTTTACCATAGGATACTGAACATAGTTCTCTGTGCTATACAGTAGGACCTTGTTGTTTATTCATGATACAGGTTTAATTGCAGATATTGAGCCAATAAAGTTGCTTATCAAAAGGATAAACTATGGACATGTGTAAACAATATCCTGTGTCAAAAGCTCAATTAGAAGGAATCAAATCAATTATAAAAGAATCAAAAATACAAAGTATACAAAATCTTAGGGCAATAAATAATTTTGTAATCAGTTTCAATAGTTCCTTTATTCCACATAAAGTATGCTTTTTCAATTATCCTTTGAACAGCTTTATTATCTGCTGATTCATCCACATCACATAAATAAAATACAGATTTAACATTTGTACATTTTCATGATTTTCTCCTTTCCTGAAAACTATCTCTTAATATTTTTAGAGGTCTTCCATTGGGATGCCCACTGGATTCACCTACGAGAGCCTGGTAAACATTGTCAACAGGGAAGTGTACGTCCTGGGTGGTATAAAACCACTTATCTTTTCTCAATTTCTAGAGGTGAATCCAAAGCAGCAATAGAATTCTGATTCCTTCTTTTTCAAATTTTAATTTTCCACTTCACTAATTTTGTTTTTCTTTCTTCAAAATCTAATAAATCAATCCCCATTTAGAATTTGGCTCTAGGTTCTGTCACTTCATGATCTCTATAAATTGATTGGTGATTTATGGACATCTATTTTCTGTTGGGTAAAAAATGACAGAATCTTTATTTTTTTAGATTTTCTCTTTGACAGCTTACCTCTTTTCCTCACAAATCAATTAAATCAATTTTGTGCCCACTAAAAAGACTCACTCACAAAACTAATTCATTGGTGAGTTTTGCATTTTTGTGTTTGTATTTGACTCATGGCTAAAATTTTAGAACTGAAAAAATAAGCTGTCTTTCCCTGTCTTTCTGTCTCTTTTTATGTTCATAATTCAGAAAAGTATTACCCATGTGTGAGCATGTATTATTTTCCTGCCTCCTAGTGATATTTATAAATTAGATTATAAAAGATTCTTAAAGAAACACTACTCAGATTGGCTTATTGAAATAAATATGTGATTTATAAATTGAACATTACTAAATTTCCCAGAAAATAACAAAGTTGTACTTATAATACTTTCAATGTGCTATGAAAGTATTAACATAGAAACATTCCTAAATATTTTAAGAATCCAAATTCACATAATTTAGGTAAAATTTTTGCTACTGAGACTTTAATAATTTTGGTTTACTAAAAATATATATGTCATATCTGGTTATCAATGTTATATATAGTACCAGCATACATTTGTATTCTAGTTGGATACTTTCTTCTTACTGATTAACAATGCTTATGTAATGTTTCAATTTAATGTTTAAAATTATGAGAAAAATGTATGTCTGTATTTAACTAAGTTGAATTGTTATTCTGATGAACATTAATACAACAGTAGTTATATTCTTAGTATATAAATTTAAAAATAATTTCCAAGAGTTTTAGGTAGCTTAAAATCATGGACTACTATTAAAATGAGTTTATGGCACCCATTATTAATACCTAGGTTATTTTTAAGTAAGAAAGAATACTGAAACATGAATTGGTAAGTGCAATTTTGTATAATTTTACTATTTATTTTTACACTAAATAGAGGCTATGTATTTGAGTCTGTAAATAAGGGTTATTTTTTGTCACTTTGAGAATGTGATAATATTAAGAGGTGGAGCCTTTGGGAGGTTATTAGGATCAGGTAAGGTCACAAGGGTGGAGGCTTCGTGAATGGGATTAGTGTCTTTAGAAGTCACAATGGAGACTGTTTCCTTCCTTTGCTTTCAACCATATGAGGATGCAAGAACAAGTTGGCAGTCTGCAACACAGAACAAGGCTCTCACCAGAACCTGACCATGTTGGCACCATGATCTTGGACTTCCAGCCTCAGAAACTGCGAGAAATAAATTTTGGTCATTTATGAGCCACTAAGTTTATGATATTTTGTTACAGCAGCCTGAACTAAGACAACAACTTTATCTAAAACCTGGTGGCAAAAGACTTTAACACCTACAGAAGCTAGGAGTTTCCACTTAGTTATGGCTTCAGGATGGCCTGACATTTTTTCCTACTCAAAAGCAGATTCTTAAAGAGTGGTAAAGTCTCTGCTGACAGTCACATTTCTTTGGGAAGATAAGAGCATGTCAAATCAGAAAAAAAATCTTTTATTTACAATATTACTCATAAATTTCTCATTAATTTTATTTATTTATTTATTTTTTGTTGTTGTAGGGGGCAGGAGTTTTATTAATTTATTTATTTATTTTTGCTGTGTTGGGTCTTCGTTTCTGTGTGAGGGCTTTCTCTAGTTGTGGCAAGCAGGGACCACTCTTCATCACGGTGCGCGGGCCTCTCACTATCGCGGCCTCTCTTGTTGCGGAGCACAGGCTCCAGAAACGCAGGCTCAGTAGTCGTGGCTCACGGGCCTAGTTGCTCCACAGCATGTGGGATCCTCCTAAACCAGGGCTCGAACCCGTGTCCCCTGCATTAGCAGGCAGACTCTCAACCACTGCGCCATCAGGGGAGCCCACTCATTAATTATAAATTACATAAATGTTTGCAAAATATTTCACTTAGCATAATGCCCTCAAGGTCCATCCCTGTTGTTGCAAATGGAAATACTTTATTCTTTTTTGTTTAAATCATATTCATATATATATATATATATGTATATCTCACAATTTCTTTATCCATTCATCCATCAGTGAACACTTAGGATGTTTCCATATCTTGGCTATTGTAAATAATGTTGCAATAATCATGGGAGTGCATATACCTTTCCAAGTTAGTATTTTCATTTTCTTGGGATAAATACTGAGAAGTGGAACTGCTGGATCATAAGGTAGTTCTATTTTTTTATTTTTTTGAGAAACCTCCATACTCTTTTCCATAAGGACTGTATCAATTTACATTGCCACAAACAGTGCACAAGTGTTCCCATTTCTCTACATCATCACCAACACTTACTTTCTTTTTGATAATAGCCATTCTAACACGTGTGAAGTGAGATCTCATTGTGGTTTGGTTTTGACTTGCATTTTCCTGATGATTAGGGATGTTGAGAATCTTTTCATGTACCTATTGGCCATCTGTATGTCTTCTTTGGAAAAAAACGTTTATTCAGATCTTCTGCTCATTTTTTTTAGATTGTTTTACTTAATTTCTTATTGCTTTATAGTTTGCTATCGACTTGCTGGATATTTCTATGGCTACATGTTGTCTAGGGAAGAGTAAATATGACAATGAAAACCCTTAGAAAGTTGTAATGTTGCCATAAAAAGTAACAAAAGAGCAATTGTAAGGGTAAATGAAAATGCTTTTATTTGTTTATAAAGGGCAAAGAGACGACTTACCCTGTCTTTTCTGAGTGTTTCCTTGGAGACACAGTAAATCTGATTGTTCCAACATTGGAAAATAGAAAAACCTCTCTAGGGGTTAAGGCCAGCCTCAATTTCTTCAATTTAGAGATATATCCAAAGTCACTTGCTAACTAAACTTTAGATATGTAAACAAGTACCCCCAAAATTAAATCAGAGTTTTCTCTCATGGGATGGATAGGAGACTGTTGTAAAGTGCAGACTGTCTTCAGATGAGAGAAATTATTGTTCTATTTTCTACTTTAGTGTATAAATTGTGTGAGATTGTGTCCTAATTTGTAGTCATTTTCTCACTACCTTACATGCATGTGATGTGTTAATGTCTACTCAATAATAAATTGTTTGTTCTCTCTTCTATATTGGTATGGAAGGATCTTTTTGTTGCCAAGATTGCTTCATCTTCCAAGTAAATTCCACTAAATTGTGTTTGTAAATGCACTGCCTATATACTTAATAATGGTTTTTGAAGAAGGCATTTTCCCTCTCTAGGAAAATGTATACACACATAGATTTTATTTCTTTCTTTAAAAACTCATGACATATACTTATTGTCTAAATTGCTCCCCACCCCCAACTTAACCATATAAACTCAAGTACTATTTTACCCGTTTGCAACTAAATTACAGTCATGACACAACTCATAAATAATCTTACATACATGTTTAAAATATAAAGATATTCTCCTACATTACTCCTATACCACTGTCATACCTTACAACATTATCCATAAATCCATGATATCATCTAGTACTATCCCACAAGCAAGATTTTTTTTTCAATTTTCTCTATAGTTCAATATAATCCAATTATCCCTTCTTCCAGCAAACTAAATATTTTACTTGCATATTTTGTAACCTCCTGCACTAGTTAACATCTTTAGAATGCTATTACAGTAAGTCCCCTACATACGAACCTTCAAGTTGTGAACTTTCAAAGATGCAAACATGCGTTCTAGCCCCTGTATGCCAGCTGTTGACTATACGACTGTACTTTTCAAGGTACTGTACTGTAAGATTAAAAATGTTTCTTTTTTTGTGTTTGTTTGCTTTTTATAAATGTATTATTTGTGTGAAAAGTATAATAAACCTATTATAGTACAGTGCTATAGAGCTGATTGTGTTAGTTGGGTACCTGGCTAGATTAGTTGGACTTACGAACAAATTGAATTTACGAATGTGTTCTCGGAACTGAACTTGTTAGTATGTAGGGGACATACTGTACGTTTTTTTCACCCACTTCCAAATTCTTTTGTTCAGTTTAAATGTCATTGAATATATACCACCAAGGGATTTTTAAATTTTATTATATGGAAACTTTAACATGGTCCCTCTCCACAGATTTATACTAAATTTAGAATAACTATATATTTAACTTTAAACATAACTACATGTTCTAAGTATAATTAGTCATAATGAAAAAATTAAAATCAACTTTTTGAAGTAAAATTTACATGTGATTATTGAAATATTTTTAAACCCTTTACTTTCCCAGTCTTAAGATTTATGAGCTGAATTATTTTTCATTACACCAAGATATATGCAACCCAAACAGATTTACTCCAAGAGTCTGTATAATTGGTTTATGTTTTGTCTTTATGCAGTTCATTAGATATATTTATAATACTATTATAAAGAATGTGGGGGGGGACCTTGAAGATGGCGGAAGAGTAAGACGCGGAGATCACCTTCCTCCCCACAGATACATCAGAAATACATCTACACGTGGAACAGCTCCTACAGAACACCTACTGAACGCTGGCAGAAGACCTCAGACCTCCCAAAAGGCAAGAAACTCCCCACCTACCTGGGTAGGGCAAAAGAAAAAAAAAGAAAAAACAGAGACAAAAGAATAGGGACGGCACCTGCACCAGTGGGAGGGAGCTGTGAAGGAGGAAAAGTTTCCACACACTAGGAAGCCCCTTCACGGGCGGAGACTGCGGGGGGTGGAGGGGGGAGCTTCGGTGCCGCGGAGGAGTGCACAGCAACGGGTGCGGAGGGCAAAGCGGGGAGATTCCCTCACAGAGGATCGGTGCCGACCGGCACTCACCAGCCCGAGAGGCTTGTCTGCTCACCCGCCGGGGCGGGCGGGGCTGCGAGCTGAGGCTCTGAGGCCCGGGTTTCGGTTTCGGAAGGAACGCAGGGAGAGGACTGGGGTTGGCGGCTTGAACATAGCCTGGAGGGGTTGGTGCACCACGGCTGACTGGGAGGGAGTCCGGGGAAAGGTCTGCACCTGCCGAGGAGGCAGGAGACTTTTTCTTCCCTCTTTGTTTCCTGGTGCGTGAGGAGAGGGGTTTAAGAACGCTGCTTGAAGGAGCTCCAGAGACGGGCGCGAGCCGCGGCTAAAGGCGCGAACCCCAGAGACGGGCGCGAGCCGCGGCTAAAAGCGCGGACCCCAGAGACGGGCGCGAGCCGCGGCTAAAAGTGCGGACCCCAGAGACGGGCGCGAGCCGCGGCTGAGAGCGCGGACCCCAGAGACGGGCGGGAGACGATAAGGCTGCTGCTGCCGCCACCGAGGGGCCTCTGTGCGAGCACAGGTCACTCTCCACACCCCTCTTCCGTGGAGCCTGTGCAGCCCGCCACTGCCAGGTTCCCGGGATCCAGGGACAACTTCCCCGGGAGAACGCACAGCGGGCCTCAGGCTGGTGCAAAGTCACGCTGGCCTTTGCCGCCGCAGGCCCGCCCCGCACTCCGTGCCCCTCCCTCCCCGCCGGCCTGAGTGCGCCAGAGCCCCCAAATCAGAAGCTCTTTTAACCCCGCCCTGTCTGAGCAAAAAAACAGACGCCCTCCAGCGACCTACACGCAGTGGCAGGGACAAATCCAAAGCTGAGCCCCTGGGAGCTGTGAGAACAAAGAAAAGAAAGGGAAATCTCTCCCAGCAGCCTCAGAAGCAGCGGATTAAAGCTCCACAATCAACTTGATATACCCTGCATCTGTGGAATACCTGAATAGACAACCAATCATCCCAAATTAAGGAAGTGGACTTTAGGAGCAAGATCTATGATTTTTTTCCCTTTTCCTCTTTTTGTGAATGTATATGTGTATGCTTCTGTGTGAGATCTTGTCTGTATAGTTTTGCTTCCACCATTTGTCCTAGGGTTCTATCCGTCCATGGTTTTTTTAAAATTTTTTTTTTCTTAATCAATTTTAATTTTAATAACGTTATTATACTTTACATTCGTTCTTTCTTTCTTTCTTTCCTTCCTTCCTTCCCTCCTTTAGACAACGAATCATCCCAAATTGAGGAGGTGGTCTCTGACAGCAAGATTTATGATTTTTCCCCCTTTACCTCTTTTAGTGAGGGTGTATGTGTATGCTTCTGTGTAAGATTTTGTCTGTATAGCTTTGCTTCCAACATTTGTCCTAAGGTTCTATCCGTCCCTTTTTTTTTTTTTTCCTAAATAAGAATTTTTTAATTCAATAATTTTATTATACTTTATTTTATTTTTACTGTATCTTCTTTCTTTCTGTCTTTTTTCCTTCTTTCCCTCCTTCCTTCCTTCCTCCCTCCCTCCCTCCTTTCTTTCCTTCTTTCCTTCTTTGCTTCTTTCTTTCTTTCTTCCTTCCTTCCTTCCCTCCTTTCCTTCTTTCTTTCCTCATACTTCTACTAATTCCCTCTACTTTTTCTCCCTTTTATTCTGAGCCGTGTGGATGAAAAGCTCTTGGTGCTCCAGCCAGGAGGCAGGGCTCTGCCTCTGAGGTAGGAGAGCCAACTTCAGGACACTGGTCCACAAGAGACCTCCCAGCTCCACATAATATCAAATGGCGAAAATCTCCCAGAGACCTCCATCTTAACACCAGCACCCAGCTTCACTCAACGACCAGCAAGCCACAGTGCTGGGCAACCTATGCCAAACAACTAGCAAGACAGGAACACAACCCCACCCATTAGCAGGGAGGCTGCCTAAAATAATAATAAGGCAACAGACACCCCAAACACACCAGCAGACATGAACCTGCCCACTAGAGACACAAGATCCAGCCTCATCCACCACAACACAGGCATTAGTCCCCTCCACCAGGAAACCTACTCAACCCACTGAACCAACCTTAGCCACTGGGGACAGACATCAAAAACAGCAGGAACTACGAACCTGCAGTCTGCAAAAAGGAGACCCCAAACACAGTAAGATAAGCAAAATGAGAAGACAGAAAAACACACAGCAGATAAAGGAGCAAGATAAAAATGCACCAGACCTAATAAATGAAGAGGAAATAGGCAGCTTACCTGAAAAAGAATTCAGAATAATGATAGTAAGGATGATCCGAAATCTTGGAGATAGAATGGACAATAGAATGGACAAAATGCAAGAATCAGTTAACAAGGACCTAGAAGAACTAAAGATGAAACAAGCAATGATGAACAACATAATAAATGAAATTAAAAGTACTCTAGATGGGATCAATAGCAGAATAACTGAGGCAGAAGAACGGATAAGTGACCTGGAAGATAAAATAGTGGAAATAACTACTGCAGAGCAGAATAAAGAAAAGAGAATGAAAAGAACTGAGGACAGTCTCAGAGACCTCTGGGACAACATTAAATGCACCAACATTCGAATTATAGGGGTTCCAGAAGAAGAAGAGAAAAAGAAAGGGACTGAGAAGATATTTGAAGAGATTATAGTTGAAAACTTCCCTAATATGGGAAAGGAAATAGTTAATCAAGTCCAGGAGCACAGAGAGTCCCATACAGGATAAATCCAAGGAGAAATACACCAAGACACATATTAATCAAACTGTCAAAAATTAAATACAAAGAAAGCATATTAAAAGCAGCAAGGGAAAAACAACAAACAACACATAAGGGAATCCCCATAAGGTTAACAGCTGATCTCTCAGCAGAAACCCTACAAGCCAGAAGGGAGTGGCAGGACATACTGAAAGTGATGAAGGAGAAAAACCTGCAGCCAAGACTACTCTACCCAGCAAGGATCTCATTCAGATTTGATGGAAAAATTAAAACCTTTACAGACAAGCAAAAGCTGAGAGAGTTCAGCACCACCAAACCAGTTTTACAACAAATGCTAAGGGAAATTCTCTAGGCAAGAAACACAAGAGAAGGAAAAGACCTATAATAACGAACCGAAAACAATTTAGAAAATGGGAATAGGAACATACATATCGATAATTACCTTAAATGTAAATGGACTAAATGCTCCCACCAAAAGACACAGATTAGCTGAATGGATACAAAAACAAGACCCATATATATGCTGTCTACAAGAGACCCACTTCAGACCTAGAGACACATACAGACTGAAAGTAAGGGGATGGAAAAAGATATTCCATGCAAATGGAAACCAAAAGAAAGCTGGAGTAGCAATTCTCATATCAGACAAAATAGACTTTAAAATAAGGACTATTAAAAGAGACAAAGAAGGACACTACATAATGATCAAGGGATCGATCCAAGAAGAAGATATAACAATTGTAAATATTTATGCACCCAACATAGGAGCACCTCAATACATAAGGCAAATACTAACAGCCATAAAAGGGGAAATCGACAGTAACACATTCATAGTAGGGGACTTAAACACTCCACTTTCACCCATGGACAGATCATCCAAAATGAAAATAAATAAGGAAACGCAAGCTTTAAATGATACATTAAACAAGATGGACTTAATTGATATTTATAGGACACTCCATCCAAAAACAGCAGAATACACATTTTTCTCAAGTGCTCATGGAACATTCTCCAGGATAGATCATATCTTGGGTCACAAATCAAGCCTTGGTAAATTTAAGAAAATTGAAATTGTATCAAGTATCTTTTCTGACCACAATGCCATGAGACTAGATATCAATTACAGGAAAAGATCTGTAAAGAATACAAACACATGGAGGCTAAACAATACACTACTTAATAATGAAGTGATCACTGAAGAAATCAAAGAGGAAATCAAAAAATACCTAGAAACAAATGACAATGGAGACACAACGACCCAAAACTTGTGGGGTGCAGCAAAAGCAGTTCTAAGGGGGAAGTTTATAGCAATACAAGCCCACCTTAAGAAGCAGGAAACATCTAGAATAAACAACCTAACCTTGCACCTCAAGCAATTAGAGAAAGAAGAACAAAAAAACCCCAAAGCTAGCAGAAGGAAAGAAATCATAAAAATCAGATCAGAAATAAATGAAAAAGAAATGAAGGAAACAATAGCAAAGATCAATAAAACTAAAAGCTGGTTCTTTGAGAAGATAAACAAAATAGATAAACCACTAGCCAGACTCATCAAGAAAAAAAGGGAGAAGACTCAAATCAATAGAATTAGAAATGAAAAAGAAGAGGTAACAACTGACGCTGCAGAAATAAAAGAGATCATGAGAGATTACTACAAGCAACTCTATGCCAATAAAATGGACAATCTGGAAGAAATGGACAAATTCTGAGAAATGCACAACCTGCCAAGACTGAATCAGGAAGAAATAGAAAATATGAACAGACCAATCACAAGCACTGAAATTGAAACTGTGGTTAAAAATCTTCCAACAAAGAAAAGCCCAGGACCAGATGGCTTCACAGGTGAATTCTATCAAACATTTAGAGAAGAGCTAACACCTATCCTTCTCAAACTCTTCCAAAATATAGCAGAGGGAGGACCACTCCCAAACTCCTTCTACGAGGCCACCATCACCCTGATACCAAAACCAGACAAGGATGTCAC
Source organism: Tursiops truncatus (assembly GCF_011762595.2). NCBI lineage: Eukaryota > Metazoa > Chordata > Mammalia > Artiodactyla > Delphinidae > Tursiops > Tursiops truncatus. Next base: position 29,410,097 of record NC_047051.1, read on the forward strand.
AAAGAAAGAAAACTACAGGCCAATATCACTGATGATCATAGATGCAAAAATCCTCAACAAAATACTAGCAAACAGAATCCAACAGCACATTAAAAGGATCATACATCATGATCAAGTGGGGTTTATTCCAGGAATGCAAGGATTCTTCAATATATGCAAATCTATCAATGTGATAAACCATATTAACAAATTAAAGAAGAAAAACCATATGATCATCTCAATAGATGCAGAGAAAGCTTTTGACAAAATTCAACACCATTTATGATAAAAACCCTGCAGAAAGTAGGCATAGAGGGAACTTTCTTCAACATAATAAAGGCCATATATGACAAGTCCACAGCAAACATCATCCTTAATGGTGAAAAACTGAAAGCATTTCCACTAAGATCAGGAACAAGACAAGGTTGCCCACTCTCACCACTCTTATTCAACATAGTTTTGGAAGTTTTAGCCACAGCAATCAGAGAACAAAAGGAAATAAAAGGAATCCAAATCGGAAAAGAAGAAGTAAAGCTGTCACTGTTTGCAGATGACATGATACTATACATAGAGAATCCTAAAGATGCTACCAGAAAACTACTAGAGCTAACCAATGAATTTGGTAAAGTGGCAGGATACAAAATTAATGCACAGAAATCTCTGGCATTCCTATATACTAATAATGAAAAATCTGAAAGTGAAATCAAGAAAACACTCCCATTTACCATTGCAACAAAAAGAATAAAATATCTAGGAATAGACCTACCTAAGGAGACAAAAGACCTGTATGCAGCAAATTATAAGACACTGATGAAAGAAATTAAAGATGATACAAATAGATGGAGAGATATACCATGTTCTTGTATTGGAAGAATCAACATTGTGAAAATGACTCTACTACCCAAAGCAATCTATAGATTCAATGCAATCCCTATCAAACTACCACTGGCATTTTTCACAGAACTAGAACAAAAAATTTTGCTATTTGTATGGAAACACAAAAGACCCCGAATAGCCAAAGCAATCTTGAGAACGAAAAAAGGAACTGGAGGAATCAGGCTCCCTGACTTCAGACTATACTACAAAGCTACAGTTATCAAGACGGTATGGTACTGGCACAAAAACAGAAAGATAGATCAATGGAACAGGATAGAAAGCCCAGAGATAAACCCATGCACATATGGACACCTTATCTTTGATAAAGGTGGTAGGAATGTACAGTGGAGAAAGGACAGCCTCTTCAATAAGTGGTGCTGGGAAAACTGGACAGGTACATGTAAAAGTATGAGATTAGATCACTCCCTAACACCATACACAAAAATAAGCTCAAAATGGATTAAAGACCTAAATGTAAGGCCAGAAACTATCAAACTCTTAGAGGAAAACATAGGCAGAACACTCTATGACATAAATCACAGCAAGATCCTTTCTGACCCACCTCCTAGAGTAATGGAAATAAAAACAAAAATAAACAAATGGGACCTAATGAAACTTCAAAGCTTTTGCACAACAAAGGAAACCATAAACAAGACCAAAAGACAACCCTCAGAATGGGAGAAAATATTTGCAAATGAAGTAACCGACAAAGGATTAATCTCCAAAATTTACAAGCAGCTCATGCAGCTCAATAACAAAAAACCAAACAACCCAATCCAAAAATGGGCAGAAGACCTAAATAGACATTTCTCCAAAGAAGATATACAGACTGCCAACAAACACATGAAAGAATGCTCAACATCATTAATCATTAGAGAAATACAAATCAAAACTACAATGAGATATCATCTCACACCAGTCAGAATGGCCATCATCAAAAAATCTAGAAACAATAAATGCTGGAGAGGGTGTGGAGAAAAGGGAACACTCTTGCACTGCTGGTGGGAATGTGAATTGGTTCAGCCACTATGGAGAACAGTATGGAGGTTCCTTAAAAAGCTACAAATAGAACTACCATATGACCCAGCAATCCCACTACTGGGCATATACCCTGAGAAAACCGAAATTCAAAAAGAGTCATGTACCAAAATGTTCATTGCAGCTCTATTTACAATAGCCCAGAGATGGAAACAACCTAAGTGCCCATCATCGGATGAATGGATCAAGAAGATGTGGCACATATATACAATGGAATATTACTCAGCCATAAAAAGAAACGAAATTGAGCTATTTGTAATGAGGTGGATAGACCTAGAGTCTGTCATACAGAGTGAAGTAAGTCAGAAAGAAAAAGACAAATACCGTATGCTAACACATATATATGGAATTTAAGGGGAAAAAAATGTCATGAAGAACCTAGGGATAAGGCAGGAATAAAGACGCAGGCCTCCTAGAGAACGGACTTGAGGTTATGGGGAGCGGGAAGGGTGAGCTGTGACAGGGCGAGAGAGAGTCATGGACATATACACACTAACAAACGTAGTAAGGTAGATAGCTAGTTGGAAGCAGCCGCATGGCACAGGGATATTGGCTTGGTGCTTTGTGACAGCCTGGAGGGGTGGGATAGGGAGGGTGGGAGGGAGGGAGTCGCAAGAGGGAAGAGATATGGGAACATATGTATATGTATAACTGATTCACTTTGTTATAAAGCAGAAACTAACACACCATTGTAAAGCAATTATACCCCAATAAAGATGTTAAAAAAAAAAAAAGAATGTGGTATGGTGGAAATACCTTGTTATAGTGATTTTATTTAGTTGTCTCTCATTATCATTTCCCTGACATAAAAAAAATAAAGCCACTAATGAAAAGTCATCAATTTCTTCCTCCTTTCCCATGGAGTATGTTTTCTCTACATAGAATGTTATAAGATTTTTAAATTGATATCATTTATATTATTTGTGCCATCAGCAAATCATGTCTAGGTTTGTGTCTTCAATTTACATATGCATATAAGTATGCATTTATTCAACAAGGACAAATGTTTAAAATTAGAAGATGTATGTTGTTCTTCAGAATAATGAAAAGTTTACTCTTTTTACTTCTTTATTTTTCTCTACACAATCATCAGTTCACATACTCTGGTTTTGCTTTCTGGATCTCCAATTATATTATTAATGTATTACACCCTCTTGATTTTTTTCTCATTTTTTTTAACTTTTCACTTATTTCTATTTTGTACATGTTATAAAATATTTCTCTGATTGAAGCCTCCAAAACATTAGTATTTTTATTAAATTAAAAATTTTATGAAAGTAGAATTTAAATCTAAATAATCAGATCATCAATATTCAGCTGAATGAGTTTTGACACTTGCATATACTCATGTAATCACCTGAAAAAACACAAACATTCATTACATGTGATGGACTATGAGAAAATCTTGGCAGTTGGGACTGTGTGTGGGACTTTTTTTTTTTTTTAATTGTAGTTGCTTTACAATGTGGTGTTAGTTTCTGCTGTAGAGCAAAGTAAATCAGCTACATCCCCTCATTTTCTGGATTTCCTTCCAATTTAGGTCAACACAGAGCACCAAGTAGAGTTCCCTGTGCTATACAGCATGTTCTCATTGGTCATCTATTTTATACATAGTAGTGTATATATGTCAATCCCAATCTCCCAATTAATCCCACCTTCTCTTCACCCCCTGGTATCCATATGTCGATTCTCTACATTTGTGTCTCTATTTCTGCCTTGCAAATAAGTTCATCTGTATCATTTTTCTAGATTCTATATATAAGCAATATTATAGGAAATTTGTTTTTCTCTTTCTGACATACTTCACTCTGTATGACAGTTTCTGGGTCTATCCACATCTCTGCAAATTGCACAATTTCGTTTCTTTTTATGGCTAATATTCCATTGTATATATGTACCACTTCTTTTTTATCCATTCTTCTTTGATGGACATTTAGGTTACTTCCATGACCTGGCTATTGTAAATAATGCTGCAATGAACATTTGGGTGCATGTATCTTTTTGAATTATGGTTTTCTCAGGGTATACACCCAGTAGTGTGTTGGCTGGGTCATATGGTAGTTCTATTTTTAGTTTTTTAAGGAACCTCCATACTGTTCTCCATAGTGGCTGTATCAATTTACATTCCCACCAACAGTGCAAGAGGATTCCCATTTCTCCACAACCTCTCCAGAATTTATTGTTTGTAGATATTTTGATGATGTCCATTCTGACTGGTGTGAGGTGATACCCATTGTACTTTTGATTTGTACTTCTCTAATAATTAGTGATATTGAGGATACTTTCATATGTTTGTTGGCCATCTGTATGTCTTCTTTGGAGAAATGTCTATTTAGGTCTTCTGCCCATTTTTGGATTGGATTTTTTATGTTTTTTTTTTTTTTGATATTGAACTGCATGAGCAGTAATCCTTTGTCAGTTGCTTCGTTTGCAAATATTTTCTCCCATTCTGAGGGTTGTCTTTTGGTCTTGTTTATGGTTTCCTTTGCTGTGCAAAAGCTTTTAAGTTTCATTAGGTCCCATTTGTTTATTTTTGTTTTTATTTCCATTTCTCTAGGAGATGTGTCAAAAAGGATCTTGCTGTGATTTATGTCAAAAACTGTTCTGCCTAGGTTTTCCTCTAAGAGTTTTCTAGTGTCTGACCTTACATTTAGGTTTTTATTCCATTTTGAGTTTATTTTTGCTTGTGGTGTTAGGGAGTGTTCTAAATTCATTCTTTTACATGTAACTGTTCAGTTTTCCCAACACCACTTATTGAAGTGACTCTTCTCTCCATTGTATATTCTTGCCTCCTTTGTCATAGATCATGTTACCATAGGTGCTTGGGTTTATCTCTGGATTTTCTATCCTGTTCCACTGATCTATATTTCTGTTTTTGTGCCAGTACCATTCTGCCTTGTTTACTGTAGCTTTGTTGTATAGTCTGAAGTCAGAGAACCTGATTCCTCCAGCTCCATTTTTATTTCTCAAGATTGCTTTGGCATTTGAGGTCTTTTGTGTTTCCATACAAACTGTACAATTTTTTTTTCTAATTCTGTGAAAAATGCCATTGATTATATCATAGGATTGTATTGAATCTGTAGATTGCTTTCTGTAGTATAGTCATTTTCACAATATTGATTCTTCCAATAAAAAAAACATGGTATATCTCCATCTCTTTGATTCGTCTTTTGTTTATTTCATCAATATCTTATAACTTATTGAATACAGGTCTTCTGCATCCTTACGTAGGTTTATTCCTAGTATTTTATTCTCTTTGTTGCAATGGTAAATGGGATTTTTAAAATAATTTCTCTTTCTAATCTTTCATTATTAGTGTATAGGAATGCAAGAGATTTCTGTGTATTAATTTCATATCCTGAAACTTTACGAAATTCATTGATTGGCTCTAGTAGTTTTCTGGTGACATCTTTAGGATTTTCTATGTGTAGTATCATGTCACCTGCAAAGAGTGACAGTTTTCCTTCTTCTTTTCTAATTTGAATTACTTTTATTTCTTTTTGTTCTCTGATTGTCGTGGCTAAGACTTCCAAAACTATGTTGAGTAAAAGTGTTAAAGTGACCACCCTTGCCTTGTTCCTGATCCTAGAGGAAATGCTTTCACTTTTTCACCATTGAGAATGATGTTTGCTGTGTGCTTGTAATATATAGCCTTTATTATGTTGAGGTAAGTTTTCTCTATGTCTACTTTGTGGAGAGCTTTTTGTCATAAATGCCTGTCAAATTTTGTCAAAAGCTTTTTTTGCATCTATTGAGATGATCATAAGGTTTTATTCTTCAATTTGTTAACATGGTCTGTCACATTGGTTGATTTGGCATATGTTGAAAAATCCTTGCGTTCCTGGGATAAATCTCACTTGATGATGGTGTTTGATCCTTTCAATTCGTTGTTGTATTCAGTTTGCCAGTATTTTGTTGAGGACTTTTGCATCTATGTTCATCAGTTATATTGGCCTGTAATTTTATTTTTATGTTATATCTTTGTCTGGTTTATTTATCAAGGTGTGAGTGGCCTCATAGAATGAGTTTGGGAGTATTGCTCCCTCTGTAATTTTTTGGAAGAGTTTGAGAAGGATAGGTGTTAGCTCTTCTCTAAATGATTTATAGAATTTCCTTGTGAAACAATCTGGTCCTGGACTTTGGTTTGTTAGAAATTATTAATCACAGTTTCAATTTCATTACTTGTGATTGGTCTGTTCATATTTTCTATTTTTTCCTGGATCCGTCTTGGAAACCTATATATTTCTAAGAATTTGTCCATTTTTCCAGGTTGTGCTTTTTATTGGTATATAGTTCCTTGTAGTAGTCTCCTATAATTCTTTGTATTTCTGGGGTGTCCATTGTAACTACTTCTTATCTATTTCTAATTTTATTTTATCAATTTGATTCCTCTCCTTTTTTTTTCTTGATGAGTCTGGCTAAAGGTTTATCAATTTTGGTTATCTTCTCAAAAAAAACAGCTTTTCATTTCATTAATAGTTGCTATTGTTTTATTTGTTTCTATTTCATTTACTTCTGCTCTGATTTTTATGATTTTTTTTCTTCTAATAATTTTGTGTCTTGTTCATTCTTCTTTCTCTACTTGCTTTTGGTGAAAGTTAGGTTGTTTATTTGAGATTTGTTTCTTGAGGTGGGGTTCTGTCACTATAAACTTCCCTCTTAGAACTGCTTTTGCTGCCTCCTATAGGTTTTGGGGTGATGTGTTTTTGTTGTCAGTTGATTCTAAGTATTTTTTTGATTTCCTCTTTGACTTCTTCAGTGAGTCATTGGTTATTTAGTAGCATATTGTTTAACCTCCGTGTGTTTGTGGTTTTTACAGTTTTTTTTCTGTAATTAATTTCTAATCTCCTCACGTTGTGGTCAGAAAAGGTGCTTGATATGAATTTAAGTTCCTTAAATTTATTCATGCTTGATTTGTGAGCCAAGATGTGCTCTATTCTGGTGAATGTTCCATGTGCACTTGAGAATAAAGTATTTTCTGCTGCTTTCAGATGGAATTTCCTATAAATATCAATTAAATCTATCTTGTCTAATGTGTCATTTAAGGCTTGTGTTTCCTTATTAATTTTCTGTCTGGATTGTTTGTCCATTGGTATAAGTGGAGTGTTAAAGTTCCTGACTATTATAGTGTTACTGTCAATTTCCCCTTTTATGGCTGTTAACATTTGCCTTATGTATTGAGGTGCTCCTTGTTGGGTGCATAAGTATTTACAATTGTTATATCTTCTTCTTGTATTGATCCCTTGATCATTATGTAGTGTCCTTCATTGCCTCTTGTAATAGTCTTTATTTTAAAGTCTATTTTGTCTGATATGAGAATTGCTACTCCAGCTTCTTTTGATTTCCATTTCTGTGGACTATCTTTTTCCATACCCTCGCTTTCAGTCTGTATGTGTGTCTACATCTGAAGTGGGTCTGTTGTAGACAGCATATATATGGGTCTTGGTTTTGTATCCATTCAACCAGTCTGTGTTGTTTGGTTGGAGCATTTAATCCATTTACATTTAAGGTAATTATTGATATGCATGTTCCTATTACAATTGGAACTTTTCTTAATTGTTTTGGGTTTGTTTTTGTAGGTCATTTACTTCTCTTGTGTTTCCTGCCCAGAGAAGTTCCTTAAGCACTTGTTGTAAAGCTGGTTTAGTGGTGTTGAACTCTCTGAGCTTATACTTGTCTGTAAAGCTTTTGATTCCTCTGTCAAATCTGAATGAGATGTTTGCTGGTTAGAGAAATCTTGATTGTAGGTTTTTCCCTTTCATCACTTTAAATATATCTTGCCACTCCTTTCTGGCCTGCAGAGTTTCTGCAGAAAAATCATCTGATAACCTTATCGGGATTCCCTTGTATGTTATTTATTTTTTTCCCTTGCTGATTTCAATATTTTTCTTTGTAGTTAATTTTTGTTAGTTTGATTAATATGTGTCTCGGTGTGTTTCTCCTTGGGTTTATCCTGTATGGGACTCTCTAAGCTTCCTGGACTTTTTTGACTATTTTCTTTCCCATGTTAGGGAGGTTTTCAACTATAATCTCTTCAGCACCAGATCCTACAGGCAGTTAGCTGGAGCTGGGTCTTAGTGTCAGAGATGGAGACCTCTGGAAGAGCTCAAGATGATTAATATTCACTGGGGCTGGGAATTCTCTGGTGGCCCAGATTATTGGACTCAGATCTCCTAACCTGGAGACTCAGGCCTCACCCCTTGCCAGGAAACCAAGACTCTGCAAGCTGTGTGGTGCAGCCAATAAATAAAAGAAAAAAGAAGAGAAGAAAGGAAAGCAGACAAACAAAACCGATGCCAAATGATAAAAGCAAAACCAAACAGACAAAAAAAGAAAAAAGAAAAATAAAACAAGAAAACAAAAAAACAAAATATCCCAAAACCAAAATAAACAATAAAAACAACACTAACAAAAAGAAAAAGCGAAAGTAAACTAAAATAAAACAAAGAAAACTTAAAACACACATAACAATCAAAAAAAACAAAACAAAACAAAACTTTCAGTTATACATATATATGTGTATATATATATATACGTGTATGTAATATACATGTATGTATATATATATTTATGTGTATATATATGTGTGTGTATATATATATATATATTTTTTTTCAGATCATTTTCCATCGTACGTTATTACAAGACATGGAGTATAGTTCCCTTTGCTATAAAGTAGGTCCTTATTGTTTATCTATTTTATATATATATAATAGTGTGTGTCTGTTAATCCCAAACTCCTAATTTATCCCCCCTTCCCCTTTGGTAACCATAAGTTTTTTCTCTACTCTTTTAAAAGTTTTTTCAGAGTAGATGGTCTTGTTCTTATGTGTGTAATTTAAAATAATCACCCCAAAATAGTAACTGAATTGTTCAATAATGTGAGAACTTTTGGCTACTAAAATGACATTTAGGGTACTCTGGGTTATATTTGGCTTGTAACACAGAGCAAAAATATATCCAACACTTTTCCCAAAATTTCCTAACTTTTGTAAACTAAAAGCCTATTTTTTTTAAGTCTAAATTGATGTGTAATAACTTAGAAGTCATGAGAAGTCTCATGGTTTCAATTGTTTTACTTTGATTTTCTTTCAAAGTGCCGCTTAGCAGGTGTGAACCCACACAAACCAAAACAAAAAAGAAAAGGTGTTTGCACAGAATCTTTGGAAACTGAGATACATGGTACTCACAGCTTTATTCAGCAACTCAAGTGGGCCAGTATGTCCAGAATTGCAATCTATCAAATTAACAAAATGGTGACTCCTCAAGCAGTTGGAATAAAATATTTAAAAACTAAAGAATGAAGAAAGCTTTTAATGACTCTTGTGTTTATGATTTCTGGCTTTACGATATCTGTGTGTGTTTTTGTTTTTAACAAGGATGGATGTGTTCTTTATAAAGAAGAGAAGTTTTGTAAAACCCCAAATGCTCAGGTTAAGACCCAAGGATGAGAAAATGTCTTCCTCACAGAGTATTCTTACTTTAAAAAAATGATTTTGAGTACAATGACTGAGAAACAAGTTTCCACTTGTCTAGATAATGTAGTTTGGGATCGAATGATACATCTTTAACACCATGTCTGTTTTACCTGGCTATATGTTTAATATCTTTAAAAGGGTCACTTCAGAGGTTTTGTACACATTGTCTTTTATTTTGTGTCTGTTTCATGGTCAATAAAGTTCGCCCTATTAAAAAAAGCAAAACAAAACAAAACAAAAAAGGCAAAAATCAAAACAAAGAACAAAAACAAGAAAAAACACAAAACAACAAAAAGTAAACTTAAAAATAGAAAAATAAATATTTTTTAAGACAAAGAAAAAATAATACTAAAAAATAATTTAAAAAACCAAAAAAAAACCCACAACAGAACAAAATGAAACAAAAAACAAAGCAAATCATATTAATAATAATAGTAATAATAACATTTTCCTGAGGCTTCTACTCTCAGTGTCCTTGCCCCCATGTTGAGCCAGAGCAAATCCCTGCCTTCCCAGCAGGCTCTCCAGTACTTCTAGGTAGGTCTCTGGACCCACTGTGGGCTCAGCTCAGACCCTGGCCAACTCCGGAGTGTATTTTTCTGCAAAGTCCACAGCTGTTAAAATTATACCTGTCTTAGTTATGGGAGCACTCATTGTCCATTCAGATATTCCACAGATGCAGGGTTTATCAAGCAGTTCATTGGGAATTAATCTGCAGCTTGTGCAGCTGCATATAGAGCTTTCTGTTTCTCTTCCTTAGTTGCACAGCCCTTGGGGCTCAGCTTTGATTTTGGCCCCACCTCTGCATGTGTGCCACCCTCAGGAGCCTGTTCCTTGTCCAGGTGAGAGGGGGTGAAAGCAGTGGCTGGTTGGGCACTCAGGCTGATTGTGTCACTTAATCACTCAGGCTGGGGAGGGATAAATCAGCCACAGCTGGGATGTGCATGAAGTGCCTGTGGTGGAAGACACCAGCAGGAATTTGCACCAGACTGGGAAATGCTCACTCTGGTGGGAGTCCCTCCAAGTGCCCAAAGAAGCAGGAAACAGTGGGTGGGAAAGGGTGTTGCCATGGCGGCCCTGTGCATTGCTTGCCACTTAACAATGGCATCTCATTTCCAAGGCAGCCCATGCTCCATCTAAGAGCATTCCTGGCCATGGAGCTGATCACTTCCATCCTTGTAGGTTGTCTCTGCACAGCCAAAAGCAGTTGTTTCCCCAGATCTACACTCCTAACCCCACACTTTAGCACTCAGCTCCCACCGACATTGGTGGCTTCCTGTCCCAGGTGGGGCATCCAGGGATGATTCTGGAGGAGGCTTTAGGGGTACCCAGTGTAGATTCTGGAAGAGGCTTTTGTGTGGGCAGTGCATGCAGGGCTGTCATATCCTGTGCTATCAAAGAAGGCTTTGATGGTGGCAGTGCTCAGGACCCTGGAGACTGCAGGAGTTGAGGAGGCCTTGGCTTGAGGGCAGGGCAAGCCTGCTCAGATGGGTGCCCTTGCCAGTGCCTGTGGAGGCAGGAACCAGCAGGTGAGGGAGGGAGTTGCAATAGGAAAGAGAACAGTCTTTTCTCTTCTATGAACATCTCATTATTTTCTTGAATTTGTTTAATTTAGATTTCTTTATATCCATAATTCTCAAATGTGTTTTAAACTTAAAATTTTGCAGCTTTTGTTTGCTTGTGTGAAAGTGATGATCTCTTTTGACTATATACATCCTAAACAGAAGCCAAAGCCCTAATTAGAGTTAAAACCATTTAAAATCCCCAAGTTTAATATTTGTTCTGTTTCTCATATCTACAAGGTAGCATCATATTTATCTCTAGGTTTTGTCCACAATATCTAGGGACAATTTGTAAAGTTTGCTCTTCACCAAGTTAATTCAGTTTATCAAGTGAAAATTCCTACCCTCACTTTGTCCAAAAAATATTTTATTTCTTCTATTTCACTTTGTGTTTTCTTACAGTTTTTTAATGCTATTAATGTGTTTTTGATCTCTTTGTCAATTTAATTTTCTCTCCATATGGATTTCTGTTCCTATTTAAAAAAACACATTGATTAAATCACTAGGATGCTCAACATTTTTTATATATTTATAAGTATGACTTCAGAAGCATGCTATTAGAACCAGGCAAAACAAGACTAAGTGGAATGCAATCATATATTGTATTTCCTAATTAAGCACAAAAACTATGGGCCTATGTGATAGAAATATATGAAAATATTTTAGAACACAATGAAGCAGTAAACAGTTTAATTTGACCCAATTAATTGGTAAGGATCTAGGATTGAGGTTAAATAATTTTATATACTGTAATTAGACAATGAAGTTGGTACAAATGAAAAGAAAAATAAAAAGTAGTTTATATATTTTGTCTGCCATCACAAAATACCATAGACTAGGGAATAAACCACAGACATTTATTTTCTTACAGTTTTGGAGGCTTGAAGTCTGTGATAAGGTTGCTGACATGGTTGTTTTCTGGTGAACCACATATTCCTGGCTTTTAGGCACCCACAACTTTGTGAGCTCACATGACATTCTTGCGTGCACATGATGCGAGGAGGGGGAGAAAGGACAAAGCTCTGATGGCTCTTCTTATAATGACACTAACCTTATCCTACAGTGTCCCATCCTTATGATCTCAAGAACCTTAATTACTTCCTTGTAGGTCATATTTCCAAATCTAGTCATACTGGGGGTTAGGACTCCAACATATGAATTTTGAGAGGACACAATTCAGTCCATAGCACCACATGGCATTAAAAGAAAAAAATTGATGACCATGGCAGTATTGGACATGAGATAAAACAGGTACTTGTTCTATAGCTCCAGCTCTCAATCACTGGCCAAAAAAACCCATGGATGTTGGAACGCTTATCCAGCTGAGAAGTTAACCCATAATTGTTTTAAAAGTAAGCTTTCATTCTATGTTTAATAAGTACATTACCACAAGCCATGGTAATGTTAAAGAGAAATAAGGTAAATTAAAATTACAGTGTACATTTTATGTTCATGGTTTAGTAATTGATGACTATTTGGTAATTTAATTTTTATTAATTATTAAAAAAAATGTATCCATACATCACCAGACATGGACCTGCTCACAAGAAAGACAAGATCCATCCTCATCCACCAGAACACAGGCACTAGTCCCCTCCACCAGGAAGCTTACATAACCCACTGAACCACACTTAGTCACTGGGGGCATACACCAAAAACAACAGGAAATATGAACCTGCACCCTGTGAAAAGGAGACCCCAAACACAGTAAGTTAAGCAAAATGAAAAGACAGAGAAACACACAGCAGAAGAAGGAGCAAGGGAAAAACCCAACAGACCTAAAAAATGAAGAGGAAATAGGCAGTCTACTTGGAAAAGAATTCAGAATAATGATAGTAAAGATGATCCAAAATCTTGGAAATAGAATAGTGAAAATACAAGAAATGTTTAACAAGGACCTAGAAAAAATGGAAGAACAAACAAACAATGATGAACAGCACAATAAATGCAATTAAAAATTCTCTAGAAGGAATCAATAGCAGAATAACTGAGGCAGAAGAACAGATAAGTGACCTGGAAAATAAAATACTGGAAATAAATACTGCAGAGCAGAATAAAGAAAATAGAATGAAAAGAATTGAGGACAGTCTCACAGACCTCTGGGACAACACAAAATGTACCAACATTTGAATTATAGGTGTCCCAGAAGAAGAAGAGAAAAAGAAAGGGACTGAGAAAATATTTGAAGAGATTATAGTTGAAAACTTCCCTAATACGGGGAAGGAAATAGTTAATCAAGTCCAGGAACACAGAGACTCCAATACAGGATAAATCCAGGAGAAACATGACAACACAAATATTAATCAAACTGTCAAATATTAAATACAAAGAAAAAATATTTAAAGCAACAAGGGAAAAACAACAAATAACATACAAGGGAACCCCATAAGGTTAACAGCTGATCTTTCAGCAGAAACTCTGCAAGTCAGAAGGGAGTGGCAAGACATATTTAAAGTGATGAAAGGGAAATAACTACAAGCAAGATTACTCTACCCAGCAAGGATCTCATTCAGATTTGATGGAGAATTTAAAACCTTTACAGACAATCAAAAGCTAAGAGAATTCAGACCCACCAAAGCACCTTTACAACAAATGCTAAAGGAACTTTTCTAGGCAGGAAACACAAGAGAAGGAAAAGACTTACAATAGCAAACCCAAAACAATTAAGAAAATCATAATAGAAACATACATATCGATAATTAACTTAAATTTAAATGGGTTAAATGAACCAACCAAAGGACATAGACTGGCTGAATGGATACAAAAACAAGACCTGTATATATGCTTTCTACAGGAGACCCACTTCAGACCTAGGGACACATACAGACTGAAACTGAGGGGATGGAAAAAGATACTCCACAGAAATGGAAATCAAAAGAAAGCTGGAGTAGTAAATCTCATATCAGACAAAATAGACTTTAAAATGAAGACTATTATAAGAGACAAATAAGGACACTATATAATGATCAAGGGATCAATATAAGAAGAAGATATAACAATTGTAAATATTTATGCACCAAACATAGGAGCACCTCAATATAAAAGGGAAATACTAACAGCCATAAAACAGAAAATTGACAGTAACATAATTATAGTACAGGACATTAACACACCACTTTCATGAAAGGACACATCATCCAAAATGAAAATAAATTAAGAAACACAAGCTTTAAATGATGCATTAAACAAGATGGACTTAGTTGATATTTATAGGACATTCCATCCAAAAACAACAGAATACACTTTCTTCTCAAGTGCTCATGGAACATTCTCCAGGATACAACATATCTTGTGTCACAAATCAAGCCTTGGTAAGTTTAAGAAAATTGAAATCATATCAGGTATCTTTTCCAAGCACAATGCTATGAGACTAGATATCAATTATGAAAAACTCTAAAAAATACAAACACATGGGGCTTCCCTGGTGGCGCAGTGGTTGAGAGTCCACCTGCCAATGCAGGGGACATAGGTTCGGGCCCTAGTCTGGGAAGATCCCACATGTCACGGAGCAGCTGGGCCCGTGAGCCATGGCCACTGAGCCTGCACGTCCAGAGCCTGTGCTCTGCAACAGGAGAGGCTGCAACAGTGAGGGGCCCGGTACCACCAAAAAAAAAAAAAAAAAAAAAAAAAAAAAAATATATATATATATATATATATATATATATATATATAAACACATAGAGGCTAAACTATACACTATTAAATAAACAAGAGATCACTGAAGAAATCAAAGAGGAAATCAAAAAATACCTAGAAACATATGACAATGAAAACAGATAACCCAAAACCTATGGAATGCAGCAAAAGAAGTTCTAAGGGGGAATTTTATAGCAATACAATCTTACCTTAAGAAACAAGAAACATCTGAAATAAACAACCTAATCTACACCTAAAGCAAATTAGAGAAAGTAGAACAAAAAACACCAAAGTTAGCAGAAGGAAAGAAATAAAAAAATCAGAACAAAAATAAATGTAAATAAATGAAGGAAACAATAGAAAAGATCAATAAAACTAAAAGCTGCTTTTTTGAGATAAACAAAATTGATAAACCGTTAGCCAGAGTCATCAAGGAAAAAGGAGAAGACTCAAATCAATACAATTAGAAACGAAAAAGGAGAAGTAATAATTGACACTGCATAAATACAAACAATCATGAGAGATTACTATAGGTAACTATATGTCAATAAAATGGACAACCTGGAAGAAATGGACAAATTCTTATAAAAACCACAAACTTCTGAGACTGAACCAGGAAGAAATAGAAAATATAAACAGAAAAATCACAAGTATTGACATTGAAACTGTGATTAAAATCTTCCAACAAACCAAAGCCTAGGACCAGATGGCTTCTTAGGCGAATTCTACCAAACATTAAGAAAAGAGTCAACACTGATCCTTCTCAAACTCTTCCAAAATATAGCAGAGGGAGGAACACTCCCAAACTCATTCTAAGAGGCCACCATCACTCTGATTCCAAAAGCAGGCAAAGATGTCACAAAGAAAGAAAACTACAGGCCAATATCATTGATGAACATAGATGCAAAAATCCTCAACAAATACTAACAAAAAGAATCCAACAATACATTGAAAGTCTCATGCATGATGATCAAGTGAGGTTTATCCCAGGAATGCAAGGATTCTTCACTATACACAAATCAATCAATGTGATACTCGATATTAATAAATTAAAGAATAAAAACTATATGATCATCTCAATAGATGCATAAAAAGCTTTTGACAAAATTCAACACCAATTTATGATAAAAACCCTCTGGAAAATAGGAATAGGGGGAACTTCCCTCAACAAAATAAAGGCTGTATATGAAAAACCCACAGCAGATATCATCTTAAATGGTGAAAAACTGAAATCATTTCCACTAAGATCAGGAATAAGACAAGGTTGCCCACCCTCATCACTGTTATTCAACATTGTTTTGGAAATTTTAGCCACAGGAATCAGAGAAGAAAAAGAAATAAAAAGAATCCAAATCAGAAAAGAAGTAAAGCTGTAACTGTTTGCAGATGACATGATACTACACATAGAGAATCCTAAAGATGCTACCAGAAAAAACTAGAGCTAATCAATGAATTTGGTAAAGTAGCAGGATACAAAATTAATGCACAGGAATCTCTTGCAATCCTATACACCTATAATGAAAAATCTGAAAGTGAAATTAAGGAAACACTCCCATTTACAATTGCAACAAATAGAATAAAATACATAGGAATAAACCTACCTAAGGAGAAAAAGACCTGTATGCAGAAAACTCTAAGAGACTGATGAAAAAAATTAAAGATGATACAAATAGATGGAGAGATATACCATGTTCTTGGATTGGAAGAATCAACGTAGTGAAAATGACTATAGTACCCATAGTAATGTACAGATTCAATGCAATCCCTACCAAACTACCACTGATATTTTTCACAGAACTAGAACAAAAAATTTCACAATTTGTATGGAAACACAAATGACACCGAATAGCCCAAGCAATCTTGAGAAAGAAAAATGGAGCTGGAGGAATCAGGATCCCTGACTTCAGACTACATTACAAAGCTATAGTAATCAAGACAGTATGGTACTGGCACAAAAACAGAAATATAGATCAATGGAACAGGAAAGAAAACCCAGATATAAACCCACACACATATGGTCACCTTATCTTTGATACAGGAGGCAAGAATGCACAATGGAGAAAAGACAGCCTCTTCAATAAGTGGTGCTGGGAAAACTGAACAGCTACATGTAAAAGAATGAAATTAGAACACTCCCTAACACCATACACAAAAATAAACTCAAAATGGATTAAAGACTTAAATGTAAGGCCTGAAAGTATAAAACTCTTAGAGGAAAACAGAGGCAGAACACTCTATGACATAAATCACAGCAAGATCCTTAATGACCCACCTCCTAGAGAAATGGAAATAAAAACAAAAATAAACAAATGAGACCTAATGAAATTTCAAAGCTTTTGCACAACAAAGGAAACCTAAACAAAAGACAACCCTCAGAATGGAAGAAAATATTTGCAACTGAAACAACTGACAAAGGATTAATCTCCAAAATTTACAAGCAGCTCATGCAGCTCAATATAAAAAAAAAAAACAAAAAACAAAAAACAAAAAACAACACAATCCAAAAATGGGAAGAAGATCTAAATAGACATTTCTCCAAAGAAGATATACAGATTGCCAACAAACACATGAAAGAATGCTCAACATCATTAATTATTAGAGAAATACAAATCAAAACTACAAAGAGATATCATCTCACACCAGTCACAATGGCCATCATCAAAAAATCTAGAAACAATACTTGCTGGAGAGGGTGTGGAGAAAAGGGAACCCTCCTGCACTGATGATGGGAATGTAAATTGATACAGCTACTATGGAGAACAGTATGGAGGTTCCTTAAAAAACTAAATATAGATGTACCATACAACCCAGCAATCCCACTACTGGGCATATACCCTGAGAAAATCATAATTCAAAAATAGTCACGTACCACAATGCTCATTGCTGCTCTATTTACAATAGCCAGGACATGGAAACAACCTAAGTGTCCTTCGACAGATGAATGGATAAAGAAGATGTGACACATATATACAATAGAATATTACTCAGCCATAAAAAGAAACAAAATTGATTTTTTTGTAGTGAGGTGGATGGACCTACAGTCTGTCATACAGAGTGAAGTAAGTCAGAAAGAGGAAAACAAATACTGTAGGCTAAAACATATATATGGAATCTAAAAAAAAAAAAAATGATGATGAAGAACCTAGGGGCAGGATGGGAATAAAGACACAGACCTACTAAAGAATGGACTTGAGGATACTGGGTGTAGTATGGGTAAGCTGGGACAAACTGAGCGAGTGGCATGGACATATATACACTACCAAATGTAAAATACATAGGTAGTGGGAAGCAGCCGAATAGCACAGGGTGATCAGCTTGGTGCTTTGTGACCAACTGGAGTGGTGGGATTGGGATGGTGTGAGGGAGGAAGACACAAGAGGAGAGAGATATGGGGATATATGTGTATGTATAGCTGATTCACTTTGTTATAAAGCAGAAACTAACAAAGTATTGTAAGGCACTTATACTCCGATAAAGATGTTAAAAAGAAAAATATTACTATGTCCTCTTGAAAAAGAAAAAAATAAAATTTATCCAGATGATTAATAAATTATTCTATCATTAAAATACTTAATCAGATAATTGAATTTAGCTTATCATTTTAAGTAGAGATGTATAAGAAACTTTAATAATTTCAAAATAATAGTGAACTATTTACAATAACTTGAATTATTATACTCACAGGTTGAATTTGTCATGTACAAGTAATATTTAGGTAATAATAATTGTTTGGTCTTTGTGTTTTGCTTATGTTACCCAAAATATTATGAGAAAAATAACTTTATTTTCCTGACTCACCACCTGTAGAAACTGGGTCCCAAAATGTTCCGTCTTCTTAATGTCGTGCATATATTAATTGATGGAGTTAGGTTTTGGATCCAGGTATCTAATTCCATTGTTCATACTCTAAATAGCTATTCAATACTGCCTCTCACGGTAAGAAGTGCTATCATTAAATTATTAAATGTTTAATGTTATCATTGCTGATTAATATTAACTTTCAAAGTGAATAATGAATGAAGTATTGAATTCATGAATTAATGAATAAATAAATGTACATAAATTCTAATGAGTTTGTTTTACTAAACTCTACTTAAAGTCATTTTAAATTTACTCTATTTAAAAAAAAGAATAAATACATTTATATGTCAAATTTTAAAATTTAATAAAAATATTTTTATTTGCTCACTTAAATTGATCATTAATTTTGAAAACAGTAGTAACCTCCAAATAGTGATTTATTTTTATATAATAGCTAACCGCATATTGACATGATTTTGTTCTGAGAATTTAGAATGTTCTATATCTCTTTTCTGCTGTAAATGCATTATGTATGAAGTTCAGGGATGCATTTCTTTATTTTTGACAATTAAATGGAATAAATTTAAATTAAATTCTTCTCAGATGGGATATTTGGAACATAGTTTTTCTGCTTACTCTCCAATGATATCAAAATGATATTTAGGATTTATAGTTGAAAGAAATGAAATGAGCACAATTCCCAAACTAATCCCAATTAGCAGGTACTCAACTGGTGTAGTTCTTCTTCACTGTAGGGACAGGATACTGAATGCTCATAAAGTCTATTAAACTCTATAACTCTCTGCATGCACAGCAGCCTCCACAAGTCCTACTGTTAACATTCATTTATATTCTGGAAACACTTGTGTCATCCACACTTTCCAGGTTGCAGGCAGTACATGTGCACCTCTATCCCACATGGCTTCCATTCCTAGGCATTTAAGCCCTCTCTTATAGTGTGTTCCATATCAAATTTAAATTGAATGACATTTTTTCTTCTTGAAGCCAACAAAATAATGTATATTAACAAGCATTATAGAAAATATTAATACAAGATATTAGTGAAAGGAACAAGGGAGATTGGCTTTAAAGCGTCCACAAATTATATCATACATATGACTGTATGACTGTTTCCCATGTTCAGGACGGCATGGTACCTAACATGAAATAGGGTGGAAACTGCCATAGAAAGAAAATATTCTGAAGAATTTTACCCTAGACTAATTCTCTTTGAAGATTTTTCCTTCTTGTTTAGCATAGATACATTTAATTGGTCAAGGTCTGAGAACATTTGTAGGATATTTCTAAGAAAGAGAAAGGTGTAACTTATTTGCTTTTTGATTAAGAATACCCAATTTGGAGGAGAAAAAATTGGCTTAAATTCCCATCCCCTCTACATAATAGATGAATTTGATCAACTAAATTAATGTTTCTGAACTTGAATTTTTGATACATAAAACAAATGCATTTCACTTCATATTTTTAGAACTTGAAAGATTATATATATGTACTCATATATAATATATATAAATATATGCATTTTGCACAGTTTGCTGCATATAATAAGGACTACCTGAACTGTATTATCTCCCATTACTCTAAATTTCTATAGCTTTGTTTGGACTTTTCATATGCCTTTTGTCATTTGATACATAGTTTTACCCGTATTTGAATATTCTGATAAGCTTTCAACTATTTAAGGTCATGACTCAATTTTATTTTGGTGCACCTGCATTATATATATATATATATATATATATATATAGCATAATAATAAAAATAATGCACATTTATAAGGCATTTCCTGATAGAGTCTAATAGAGTTGCAAATATTCACCATAAAATTTTAAAAAACAGGGAAGTTTGGTTTTGGAGGGAGTGAAATAATATCTTAATAACATCTCAATAATATATTTATTATTTAATTGTTAAGCCTTTATACTAATATTACATTTGAGAATATGGATTATATTTCAAAACTATTAATAGGTTATTGTAGGAAACTCATCAGTCACATCACCCAGATTATGAATGCTTTTTATCCCATTTCTAAGAATTCATACCACCATCATTTTGTAACTGAGTCTGTCATAATGAAATGCCAGTCTCCAAATATTAAACACATTAAAACTGTGATTCTAACATGGATCGATTCATTTTAAAGATGATTAGCCTATGTATTCAAATATAGAATTCAGGTATCTACTTACTGGATGAAGCTTCAGTAGTAAATATTGGGTCAGGCTACGGAATTTGAACTTGTAACAATAATAACAGATGCTTCTGATAAAGGAGATACTTTTCTGCTTTAGAAAAATATTCTTCCCTTCATTTAATATCAATACATACATTTCTAAAATCAAATGCATTATTTGCATTAAGATTATTTTATTAATGTTTGCAATTACTTTAGAGAGTCAAATGAAGTGGTGTTGACAGGCATCTGAGAGATCTAGGGGATTATCTGTCCCTGACTCAAGAGTATACCACCAAGGTACCTTCTAGCTTCCTTCTTTTAGTCACAGGAAACACACATCTTACAATTTTAAATTAGACATTTGTATCTTGCTGTTAGCTATGAAATAAAATTTTCCCTAGTCTCTTGCAAAATACCATTCAGTCAAAAAAATTGTGTATTTAAAAAGTGACTGTTGGGCTTCCCTGGTGGCGCAGTGGTTGAGAGTCCGCCTGCCGATGCAGGGGACACAGGTTCGTGCCCCAGTCCGGGAAGATCCCACGTGCCATGGAGTGGCTCGGCCCGTGAGCCATGGCCGCTGAGCCTGCGCGTCCGGAGCCTGTACTCCACAACGGGAGAGGTCACAACAGTGAGAGGTCCACGTACTGCAAAAAAAAAAAAAAAAAAAGAAAAAAAAAGTGACTGTCAATTCCATGGTAATATTTTTATGTTTTTAATTTGTTTGCAAGATACTTGCTTAGAAACAGGACTGTCCAGTTCAATATTAGACATTAGGAACCTATTGTTGCATAAATAGTTGGTAGTTATTTACAGAATTTATTTGTAATTAAAAATTGACTTTAAAAATCCATACAAATTATTTTAGTTGACTGCTACACTAAATTGAACATCAATTTCAGCTATGGAAGCAAAATACTGTGAAAAATTCAATTTACTTAATTGTGATATTCAACAGGTTCATGAGTAAAACTGTTTTCACATTGGTACATGATAGGAACATTCAATAAAATCATTTTATATTCCTATATAAGCAACATATCTTTATGAGGTAAAATAAACCTAAGGAAAATGAATAAAAGCTTTCATAAATTGCAGAGCTTTCTTAAAAGAAATTGCAAATTCTAAGTGTCATGGTACAAATGATGATCAATAGATTTAAATATATCTTCTTTATTTGTTCCAGGTATCAGAAATGAAATGTTTTAAAAATAGTGCCTAGGTACAATGTTATGAGTTGCATATTTTATTTAAATTTGAATTTGATTTAAATTAGAAGTTATTTAAACTATTCATTAAATTGAAAAAAATCACTCTTTTTGCACTGCCTGTTGATTCAAAAATCAAAGGTCCAACAAATTCCTGGTTCATTTAAAATAAATTCCAAATTTCTCACTAAGGTTTACAGAGTTGTGTAGGATCTGAACTTTTCTCCCTTCAAGACTGTATTTCATACCATTACTTCCTATCTCATTAGTCTCTCTCTCTCGTCTCTCTCTCTTTCTGTGTTTTCTGGTAGGTTGTGTGAGCTATAAGTTCTGGTTAACCTCATGTTTTACCCTGTAATTATCTTGACATACTCCAGATCATTAGACATCCAGAAACTTCTCTGAGTTAATGGGTACCTGAATCTTTGAGAATTGTATCTCCTTACCTCTGTTTCACACGTCTTACTAAAGTATATTAAATGTTTGTTACTTCTTGGACATTAGCTTTAAACAACTTAATACACTTAATGTAGTGGACAAATGTGTCATTTTGAGGAGTAAGACAGTTAAGATTTTCATGGTCTATATTATGACGGCAAAGGAGAGGTGAGAAAAGACTGTAAAAGTCTATTTTTGGCTTTGTCATATTAAAACAATGACTACTTTTAGTCCTTGTAATTTTTTTCAAAAATAAATAAAAAGAAACATTTTCCATGTTTAAAGCTATAACCCAGGTGCCAGATGCTATGTTACTTTGCTCTAGCAAGGAATTCTATCTGGATCCACAACAGAAAATGGAGTCACAACCTGATCAGGTATGTGATGAGTCATAATAATTCACCAATCTCCACCTGTCTCCTTACAAGTCAGTCAGATGAGTTGATGGGGTTGTGACAGTATTGGCTCCCCTTCCCCTTGCATCTTTTACAACTTTGTGGCACTTTTCTATACAATTTCTGGAGCGATTTTGTTTACTATCTTAGGAGGAAAGGGACATTCCAGAGGCTTCTACATGACCCTTTCTACTATTATGAGAGTTCTTCCATGGTTCAAAGTTCTCAATGAGTGAATGCTGTCAGTTGCTAACTATTTAAAAACTGAAGAAAAAAAAAAATAAGAGTGTGCCTGTGGGCCTGCTGGGACTACTGGAATTTATATTAAGTCTGTATTATTTATTATTTATCTGATAATTTAGTATAACTAAATTATCCACTTAATTGTCTCCATTCTCCAATTTATTTTATCAATTAAGTTCTTACCCCCAAAAATAATTGTAGTCATTCAATACTTTGATTTAAGAATATAAAAACAAAAACATTACCAGGATTTAATAAAGGTAGTCATCTTTACAATGCTTCAGAAACTCATTTATTCCCCAATGGATACTAAACCCAATACCATGTTATGTCTAAATCTATCTGTTAAAAAATTCACATGGAAACTACTTTTGGTTATTAGATTTTGAATTAGGTAGAGTACATCATTTATACCATCCAGGCATGTAATCATTCATTGATTTAATATGCATTGTAGGAGAGCCATCAATGGAAATAGAGGGTTGATATTAGAATGCGAAATTGCATAAAAGAAGATGAATGATAAGAAGAAATTTACCATAATTGTATCTGTTTTCTCCCTCACACAGGGTCTTGGCTCAAATGGTCTTGGCTCAAACTCTATAAGCAGAATTTAAATACTCTATATTGTTAAAGGGTTATATAACATATTTTTAATTTAAAATGTTCAGTTGTTAGAGAAACAATTTAAGAACACTGAAGTGCTTTGAAGTGCTTTTCAGATATGAATCTGTATATATTTTAAAATTGAATTGTTGGATGTAAATGGATTTATACAATGATAATGAAGTTTGTAAAAAATTCATAGGCACAGATTTGTATTTCAGTCTCCAGCCCCACACCCCAACACAGATATACAACTTACAAACTATAGAATTACTGGAGAAATAAAATTAAGAGAAAGCTCTTCTTTTCCCTCATCAAATTTATCAGTTAAGTTTATCAGCCGGACAGTTTATGTGTTTGGTAATAGTTTGGTCTTTTTTATTATTTTGGTATTGGAGAAGGTTAATATATGGAGTATGGGACTAGCCAGGAAAATTATTTTGTTATGAAACAATGTCTGGAAGAAGTGAGTGTCTGTAGTTGACCCAGAGAAGTGTGGATGGGGTCATTCAGAGAACCAGAATAATGCCTTGATTAGGAGAAAGGAATAACAGGAAGATTCATACAAGGATTCCAAAGGAGAATGTAACTCACAATATCAAGAGTTTATAATGTGTAAGAAGTTAAAGATGAGAGAATGAGTCTGTTTTTCTTATTTTCTTAAGAAACTGTTGAGACCAGTGAGACTAAAATTTGCCTTAAAATAACACAACTCGTAAGTGGCAGAGAAAGAGCTTGAGTTCAGACTTTCTCACAACAACATGTGCCCATTTCCTCCTTGAAGACCAGACAATATCTGGTTGAGGACTAGGAATTATTAGAATTTAATATGTTGTATCTGTACCAGGAGAAATTTACTTCAATATGAGCATGAGCCAGGGAATTAATTAAAACAATTAGCATAAGACAAGAAAGGATCATAAAGCAAGGAGCTCACTCATCCCCAAACCAGCAGATAGACTCACTGATGTCACCTCTCTTTCCCCTCAGGATACAGCAGGATAACTGATGTTTGAAAGATAAACAATTACTCATTTTTACTCAATCCATGTGGTGTAAGATATAATGAATAGATAGACGATAGATAGATAGATGATAAATAGATAGTTGCCCCTACCTTTATCCATGACCATTTTCTCTGCGATCACCTCCTTCCTTCCCTCCTTGCTTCAACCAGTTCTTCAAAATAAATGTCGTTAGTAGTTTCTTTTTGTAAAGCCTTTTAAATTGCCCCCTTTCTCCTCGGCCACAGTTAAAGAGTCAAGCTTCTCTCCTTTGTCCCATCATGGTATCCTATGTATATAACTGATCTTTATCTTATGATAGTATATTACTTGCAACTTATTGTATTTTTGCTTTTTCAATAAAATCTGAACTATTCTGTGCAAAGACTGTGTTTTACTTACCACTGGGCCAAGAACGGAAATTATTTAGAACTTAGAGGTATAATTTTTTAAAGGAATGTTAGTTAATATCAATAAAAACTCCAATATATGATAGATATTTTTTAAAAAAAATCAAAGTTTATTTTTAATTTATATAAAATATAATAGATGGTGGGATTTTGCTACAATTCATACCCTTTAGGACATGGATGTTCAAGAAAATGCCATCTTTACCATGTGTCTTAGCATTGACATCCAGCCACCAGTCCAAGGAAGAACACTGTGGAGTGTATGTGGTAGATTTTGTATGAACAAGCCTGAAGTAGTGTACATTACATCTGTTAGTATTTCATTGGCCATAACTAAGTCATATGGCTACAACTAACTGTAAGAAAGGTTCTGAAATGAACTCTAATGTGTAACCTAGAAGGAAGTTAAAAAAAAAGTTTTGGTGAACAACTAGAGAGGCTTTACCACAGAAGTGTTATGTAAATTTTAGTTGAATGATTTAATGAATGAGAGGATAACTGAATAAATGTATGAGTGAAATCAATATTTAATCAACCTGGTCAAGCTTCTCTGGAATCACCACAGCTTCCCACTATCTTTTCAAAGTTTAAAACTTTGTGACATTTGGTTTGTGCTGTTCTCTGCAGTAAGACTGGGTATCCATAAGCTTGGAATGAATAGCAAAAAGAAAGTTCCAGTTTTCAAACTTTTAATCTTTAAAATATAATAGTTAAATGACTCATTAGGTGCTTCAGATAAATTCTCAATTCTCAAAAATGCTAATGCACAAATATTGTTATGTTATTTTTCAGATAAGTATATAAGAATATCATGGGTTATTTGCCAATCTTACTCAGCTAAAACTGGGAGACTATATAAGCCAAAGCCTGTCTCTTCTCATGGCATATGGCTACCTCACCAACATGCTCCTCTTTAAGATACAGTAGATTTACACCCTCTGCTCTCTCATTCCTGAGAGTACACTGACCAATTTTAGGTGATGTATTCTGGATAACGATCATAGAAAAGTAAAGTTCTTCTCTGATTTTTTTTTTAACTCTTCTGGAAATAATGATGTATAATAAAGTAAGCAATCCTACAGACAGTTATGCAAGATCAGAAAATAAGCAAGATAATCATGTTTTCACAGTATGTTGTGTAGCATATTTAGAAATTATAATAATATTTGACATATTGATATTTTACATCTGAGCACAGGTTTTAACAAGAACCAAGGAAGCAGAAGTCTTGTGATGTCTCTGCTTCTTTTGTAGTTTTATGCCTTTTGAAGATTTCTTGGGGAAAATAAAACAAAAGTTTGATGTTTTGCCTCCTGAATCCACTATCTTTTGCATCTGTCTCTACCAGATATTAGACAATAACATCTTGCCAGCTGCATTTTGTCAATTTTAAGGGAAATTCTACCTCTGCCTGCACACATGGCTATTCTATTAATGCCAGCAAAGGGTGAAGTAGAATATAGTCAAAGGGATCATTAAGCCATTTTTATCTCGATGTTATATTATAAGTTCATCATTACTTAGAGCAAAGGGGAATATGTAAAGAAAGTAAAGATTGCTTTCTATGTGGTGTGTATTAAATACTGAAATATACATAGCAGATATACTGAACTAATGTTATGATGACATCAGAAGGAATTACTGAATTACAAATGTATGATCATGACAAAAATTGAAAATAATTTTTAGAGTATTAAAACATTGAGAAATCAGTCAACCACTATTCATAACTATTTTTACCAAGCATTTTGGAGAACTAGAAGATTATACAAGAATGTATATTCCAATCATTATATATCAGTAAACCTACATTTATCTTAGAAGATAACTACTCAAGAAAAATATTGGACCAATAAAATTTATTACAAATATTTGTTTTACTTTAGGACTTCCAAAACTATGTTGAATAAAAATGGTGAGGGTGGGCCTCCTTGTCTTGTTCTTAATCTTAGAGGAAATGCTTTCAGCTTTTCACCGTTGAGTATGATGTTAGCTGTGGGTTTGACACATAGGGTCTTTATTATGTTGAGGTATGTCCCCTCTATGCCCACTTTCTGAAGAGTTTTCATCATAAATGGATGTTGAATTTTATCAGAAGTTTTTTTCTGCATCTATTGAGATGATTATATGGTTTTTATTCTTCAATTTGTTGTGGTGTATCACATTGATTGATTTGTAGATATTGAAAAAAATCTTTGCATCACTAGGATAAATCCCACTTGATCATGGTGTATGATTCTTTTAATGTATTGTTACATTTGGTTTACCCGTGTTTTGGTGAGGACTTGCATCTGTGTTCATCAGTGATTTGGTGAGGACTTTTGCATCTATGTTCATCAGTGATTTGGCTTGTAATTTTCTTTTTTTGTGATATCTTTGTCTGGTTTTAGTATCAGGGTGAGAGTGGTCCCATAGGATGAGTTTGAAAGTTTTCCTTCCTCTCTAATTTTTTGGAATAGTTTCAGAACTATTTATTTAGCAATAAAACATTTAGCAATAAATACTAGGTAGAAAACATGATGTCATAGATAATGTAAAATAACTGAGATGGTTCTTGTCCAGAGATAGATATGTTCTATTAACTATAATAACTGAAAAAGAAATAAATCATGGAAAATTCAGACAGCAATTCATTTATTCTATAATATTTAGTGAGTACCCATGATATGCAAAAAGTATTTTAGCTATCTAAATACTTGGAATATGTCTGTGGGGGAAACTGACGTAAAAGAAAAAAAAAAAAAAAGCCAAGCCTGAATATCAAAGTCTATATCCTGTAGATGGTGGGAGAGACTATTCAAACACTCCTGATTCCTTGATAATGTTCTTAAACACCTGATTGGCAAATGTCCAAGGTCTTTTTTTCAAATTTCCAGAGGCCTAGTTACCTCATGGTGCCAACTTCTATTTGTATTACCACTTCTAGAGAGAAAAATAGAAGTTATTTTACACAAAGCATGAAAATTCTTTAATAATAGGAACAAATTCTCTACTATATTTTATAAAGTCAATAGATTATTGATTCTGGACTCTCAAATGTTTTTGACTGTAATAAAACAAATTACAGAATAAAAACATGAGTTTACAGGCAAACATAATATTATTGCATAACAGATACTATATTAATTGAGTACTCTATGTCATTTCTGTTTATTACTATTTAATAGAACCCCAGCTTTGATTGAACTGTAATATTAATATACTTGGGAATAAATCATAATTAAACTAAGGCAATATTTACCAGTAATTGATCTAGGGATGGTTATCTGATTGTTTGCCACATAATACCTGGAGCTCAATTAGCCATAATGCAGAAAGAAGCAACAAGTCTGAGAATCAAAGCCAACATACTGGGGAAGATTTGAGCAAGTCTGCGTCTTTGAGTAACTGAAGAAAATCCTGGTCTGCCTGCCTCCAGATACCTTAATAAAAATAGAATTTTTTTTATGATTTTATCTATGCATAGTCTGGCTAAAACATATGCCATGTGGATGGTGACAAGGGATTACATTACAGACAAGAAATCTAGTTTCCTTACAGGAAAAATGAAGACCAAACATTGACTTAAGTTAACTCATAGAGAGATTATAAAATAAAGCCTTTAATTTTATTCATTTATATAGGCACTTTTATTACAAAAAAAGAGGAGGAAAGTAATAATTACTTCTGGTATTTCTTAAAATGGAAAATGTGCCTCAAATATTCTGTGAATTATAGTAAGGCATTCTTAACTATAAGTGAAACTATGAATACACATTTCTTACACAAATTATTAGCTTCTTTTTTAAGTAAGTGTGCAAATTTATTTCCATACCCACAAATCTAAAGCCTGTATTATTCAGATTTATATAGATCATTAATCCTAAAATTTTGACTTCCACAATACCTTTGCAATTTTGACAGTTATTGAAGACTTCAAATAGTTTTGTTCATGTGTGTTATATTTATATATATTTACCAAAGTAGAAATGAAAATTGAGAAATTTAATTATTTACATCATTTTAAAAATTAAAAATAGTAAACTTGTTAACATATTTTATGAGAAATATTTTCTGAAATCATAAAATAAATTATTAGAATAAAGTTATTGTTTTATATTTTTTCCCAAATCTCTTTAATATCTGGCTCAATGGAGGAAAGCTGTTTTCTCATCTTTGTTTTTACAATCATATTGTTGAGATATGCTGTTTTGATAGTAGTATCTTAAAAGAATCCTTACAAAGAAATGTTGTTGAAACAAGCCAGCCTTTTCAGAGAACTGTGGAACTC
Organism: Tursiops truncatus; assembly: GCF_011762595.2. NCBI lineage: Eukaryota > Metazoa > Chordata > Mammalia > Artiodactyla > Delphinidae > Tursiops > Tursiops truncatus. Next base: position 29,439,235 of record NC_047051.1, read on the forward strand.
TTTGATACTACACCAAAACTCAGCTAGCAGTAGTTTCTTAAAATATAGTTATAATGTTGAATCTGAAATCGTCTGAAATTATTGAACTCTTTTACATTCAAATGCATTGTTCTGTCTTCTATCGGAATGCACATTTTACCCTTGTATGAATATGTAGCACTTTGTGTGGCTCATTTGAGAATTATTTACTCACTTTTCAAATTTTCTGAATTTTGATAAATTCCATTGTGATATACAAAATATAACATGAATTGATATCATGACTCATCAGAGATATCTTTAAGTATCAAGATGTTACCAAGTTCACAATACAGGTAAAACTTTCCAAATTCTAATGTTACTTGAAATCTTAATTTATAATTAGTTAAAAAATAATATTGAATCATTTTTGTTGAAATAGCTCAATTAGTTTATTTTAAAGAAATTTCTGCTAAGTAGCCAAATCTGAAAAAACAGAGTGTTTCTATTAGTTGTTATTTCATGTAAAATTGTTTCTCATGAAAATAGAATATGGTTTATTTTTTTAAACTAAAGTAGAATCACAATTGCTTCCTTTGGAGATAACCATCATACTTGGTAACAAAAGAAATTTATTTGTATCTCCCATTCAATCATACTGAATATTAAAATGTTATGTACACAAGGTCTGCAAATTAATAAAACTGAGTATATTTACAGCTTCATCAAGGACATTATTCAATAAAATTGGTTTTTGCTGTTGTTGGTTGTGGTGTTAGTGGTGGTAGTGGTGGTGTTGATAGTAGTGAGCCTTCCCCATGCTTACCCCTCCCAGGATATGGCGTTGAAGAATTCAATGACTACCAGTGCAGTTTAGTGCCACTACCTTTATATGTAATCAGTCAAGAGTCTTACTCAGCACTATTTTGCAACATTGCTGGAATGGTTCATGGTTCACACAGAGGTTCACATACTGCCCTTAGAAGAGTACTGATGTAAAGCAACCTATAAATGCAGTGATATTAGTGCATTATTCTATTATTTAACTTATAGCTTATTTATAGTAGCAAACTTAACCTATACAATTTAATTGACATGAATTATGAATTAAATAATGGCACTTGACAGCATTTTTAGAAGGTAATGAAACTTCTTTAAGAGAAAAAGATTTGTTTCACATTGTGTTAGTTTTTGATTACAAATCAGCAAAAAAAACAATATTTTATTTCTAGAACAAAAGTTGTTTCATGGTTAAACTTTCAATTTACCTGAGACTCAGCATAGCAAACAACAAATTCCAAGTTTCAATTTCACTCCTATTGTATATGTTCAATTGTGTGTCTTGAAACACAAAAAATATTTCATTTATTACTTTGTTTTGTTCCTCAAAGAAAACAGAACAATATAAAATATGCTTCTCATAAAATGGAAAGTCAGTACAAATGAAACATACTTCTGGGTATAACTAAACTTAGTTTACATAATTTCAGTATAACTTTACTGCAAAACAAGAGCTTCAACATATGTTACACATATTGATATACTAAATATAGATATATTTAAAGTCTTCGCTATGGCTTCCCTGGAGTGGAGAATTCTGGTATGCACAGTGCGTTCTTTAGTATAATTGAAAATGATGGTTTACAATATGAATTTGACAATAAATTATAGAATGTAAATCTGCAAACCATATTATATAATCAGTCATCAAAGGAAAATACTATGAAGTATATGCTTTAACTTTCAGATTTTAATTAATGTAGTGTATTGATCTTAAATTTTATGCATATTTAAGAGCTTTCATGGATTTGTTTTTAAAAAGAAGCTGATTCTCTAAAATTATTTACAGGAATATTTGTAAGTGAAATTCTTTTATTTATTCTTATCTACAACAGTCCAAATTAGAGCAGTATTTTTTTGTAAATATTCATAAGTGGTGTATCTTTGAGTAATATTGAGAAATAGGCAAATGACAGGCTGATTTTATGCAACTATGCAATTAAAATAATTTGCTCTGACTGTTTTCATAGGGTAAGAAACCCATAACCTTACTTCTTTACAATTTCAATTAGACCTCAAATTAATTGAAGACAAATTGCTTTGTTTTTTTTGTATGAAAGTAAAAGGAAATGATAAAAAAATGTATTTTACATGGAGTTATAAAATATAACAGTGGTCAGGTCAAGGCACATCCAATTTAAAGTATTAATAGAGAGTAGAAAAAATAGCATCCAACATGTATTTCTTACTACTTTTCCTTTAAATCTAGGTATTGCTATACCCTTGAAGCAATCTGTATATGTTCTCTTTCCCTCAGAAGAGGGGTAGGAGAAATCCAGAACTCAGTGACAGTGATTGCAAGAAATTATCACCAATAATCAAGTTATATAATTATTTTTTATTTTGTCTCATAACCACTGAAAATGTGATATCAATAATATTGTCAAATTTTCAACCAATTTCCACTATTACTACTTCTACTTCTTTCATACATTAATTACTGATTCACAATTACCAGAGAGAAATTTATGCTCTGTCTAAATTTTTACATTTGAATGCCAAATTATGTGGGAACTTTATTTCAAACATGATTAATTCATCTTATATTTTATGAATTTTATAGATGAGTAATGGAATGTATCAGGAAATATAAAGGCTCTGGTCAATGGACTTCATTTTATACATTTATTTTTATTTTTTCCAGCTTCATTGAAGTATAACTGACAAATAAAAATTGTATATACTTAAGAAAACAATATGGTGGTTTATTAAATATTTACTGAACATCTACTGAATGCTAGGTGTTTGAAATGGATTGGATAGTAAAAACTAGACTGGAACTCAGCATTCAGGATAATTACAGCCTAGTGGAAAAGACAGACATTTATCAAATATTCACAGAAATTAATGTAAAAGTGCAACCATAACTTGTACTTTGAGTGGTACATGTTTTCATTAAAACATGTGGCACAGCAGTTGAGAGTCCACCTGCCGATGCAGGGGACACGGGTTCGTGTCCCGGTCCGGGAAGATGTCACATGCCATGGAGCGGCTGGGCCCGTAAGCCATGGCCACTGAGCCTGAGCCTCCGGAGCCTGTGCTCTGCAACGGGAGAGGCCACAACAGTGAGAGTCCCGTGTACTGCAAAAAAAAAAAAAAAAAAAAAAAAAAAGTCATTAGAGAGTTCATTTATGCTTATTTTATTTTAGGAAGATACAATTGAACTGATATGTGAAATACAAGAACAAATTTACTACTTAATAAATATTTATCTCAGAGTAGTAGAAAACAGCTTTACATTCAGATGAAACAGCATAGGCAAAGACACTGGCAGGAGAAACTAAAAGATGGCCAGTGTGACCTGAGTGAAGAGATGAGAGATGACAGCTAATGCAGGAGGTAGTGGTGAAGACAGATGAAGAAAGTTTTTAGAACTTGGTAATGAATTGGATATGCATGCCTTATGTAAAAAGGAAGGTCAAATAAGACTCCTAATTTTCTGACTTATGCAATCATATAAATTCACTGGGATAGATGACATGGGACATTTGAAGTGAATCAAGGTTTATCTTTTGGAATGGAGAGGAGAAAAGGTGGTATGGAAAAGAGAATAAAAATCAGTAATTTGGTTTTGTACACTTGAAGTTTTATTTTCCCTGAAAATACCTAAAAGAAATATGAAATAGGACAATGAATAAAAAAGTGGAATTAATTGAAGAACTTTTAGGTAAATTTTCTAGTCTTCTTCATAGAGGTAAATATTGAAACTTTGGGCTTTAGAAATAAATAGTGAGGGGAGAAAGAGTCTTAGTACCAAGACTTGGGGGAACTCTAGGAGGCTAAGTCTGAAAAGGAGAAATAGGCCAAGAGGGCAGGGGAAGCCCCAGGACAGTTGTGTGGTACAGAAGCCAAAGTAAGACAATATTTTAAGAAGGAAGGGTGATCAATAGTGTGCATGTCACAGAGAGATAAACTAAATAAGGTGTATGCCTTATATAAGGTACCTAAAATAGTCAAACTTATAGAAACAAAGAGTAGAATGGTTGTTGCCAGGGACTGGGGAGAAGGGAATTCATGGAGAGTTGTTATTCAATAGATATAACTTTTCAGTTACTCAAGACAAGTAAATTCTAGAGTTCTGCTGTACAATATTGTACTTATAGTTAACAAGACTATAATTGTACACCTAAAACTTTGTTCAAGTGATAGATCACATTTTATGACTTCCTACAATTAAAAAGAAAATAAACAAGTGGAGAGTAAAAATATCCATTGGCTTTAGAGACATGGCAGTGAAATATAACATTTATAGGAGGGTTTTTGAAAAAATGGTAGCATGAAAGCCAGTTCAGAGTGGATTAATGAGTGAATGAAAGGTGATGAAACAGAGAGAGCAACTCTAGGAAGATTGAATGAAAGAACAGGTAAAAAAGGAAGAGTTTAAATCCAAGAGAGTACTATAGGTAACACATTCTTTAACAATGTCAGCTTTACTTTCTAAGATTAAATAAAAATACTAATAGTTTTCAAAGATTAAACATTAAACAGATGTTATAGGTCACATATGGGAAGTACTGGAAGAGAAACTTTTGTGGGTTGGAATTTTGGATCAGGATCATTTGTGGTAAAATATAACATGAGATCTATTATATTTTCTGCCAGTATAATATGCATTTAACTATTAGATTTAGAATTCTACATTAATGTCAATATTTTTAACATAATTTATAATATAATTAACACATCATGGAGGAACTATGGCCTCTGGAGATATCTTAGCATTTAATGGAAAATTGATGAAATATCAAAATAATGAAATGACCCATTATTGTAATAATGAGTACCTAACTGAACTTTGTTTAGAATTTTGATTTTTAATCACATATTTATTGACTATATTCCTATAATATGGAATTTTGGTTTACATTTCCAAAGTTGATACATACATCTATATAAAAGTAGATATGCATGTATATACCTGCACACACAGTTCTGGAATATCTCTTAGATATATTAGTATTTTATATTACCTCTTCATTAGTGAGATGCTTTACACATACTGACTTTTTTAAATCATTGGATTTAAAATCAATGGACAGTTTTAGTTTTAGTAAGTTTTTGATATCGTGTGTGAAATGTTTCTTTGGTAGTGAATATCACTTTATCTTTTTTTTTTTGCAGTACGCGGGCCTTTCACTGTCGTGGCCTCTCCCATTGCAGAGCACAGGCTCCGTATGCACAGGCTCAGCGGCCATGGATCACAGGCCCAGCCGCTCCGCGGCATGTGGGATCTTCCTGGACTGGGGCACGAACCCGTGTCCCCTGCATCGGCAGGCGGACTCTCAACCACTGCACCACCAGGGAAGCCCTATCACTTTATTTTTACTTAGATTTTCCCATATATATATATTTTTTCAGATAAAAATTAGAAATTCATTTTCCTAGGAGAAAATCAACAGTGGACTCTGCATAATAAAATGTACTAACAAAATCAGAGATTTAAAAAATGTATTCTATTTTATGATGCAATAATGCATGGTAGTGTTGACCTAACCAGTCAAGATACATGTCAAGGAGATGGGGTGTGAGACATACTGTTGGGATAAACTAATCTGGGCTAGCTGTCACACTGCACACATACAGGCTGATCATTTAATTTGATTACAGTTTAAATTTTTGACCTACATGGAAGTCTAACCAAGTAGCAGAATATATCTGAAGTTCACAAAATCATGCTAAATGTGGTTTATCTAGAAAAATATTTGGTATGTCGACTAAAAAATGTATTCACAACCTAAAAGTTGAGGGTTATGTTTTATTCTCCGGGAATTTTTAGGACTTCAAGCCCTGGAGGGAGCATCTCAAGTAACCTTGAGAGAACTGCTCCGAGGATACCAGTGGTAGGAGCTAGGATATATAGGAGTTTTGCAACAAAGGGCAGGTAGTCTGAATATCAAAAGATTATTGTTAATTAAAGAAAATCGGATATGTCAAGTTAAGGAATTTAGAACTTTTCTTGTATGGGAATATGCAAGAGTCTGAGCTCACTGAAATCATTCCTTTAATATGCACCTCAGCTACCTGGGGCCAATATCCTGTGTTTTCACACCCTGAATTTCCTCAGGGCTCACCTTGGGGAGTGGCTACAGTCTGATGCCTGCTAGATGGCAGGTATTCTTTCCTTCCTGAGTTCCCTCAGGGCTCAACAGTTCACAGTTGGCAGAGGCTGTAATCACTGATGACTGTGACATCCGTTGTTTACTGATATGGTAGGCAGTATTCCATTTATCAGGTATAAGGCAAATCCAATAACATAATGAGGATGAGTTGGACCATGGCAGGATAGTGACAAAGGCTAGGAGAACAGTTCCTGCTTCTCAGTAGCTAGCAGAGACGTTTTCACCAAGCTAGATTTCAAGAACAAGACTCAAGTTTCTGAGCATTGGGTAACATTCAGATTTATGAGGAACTCAAACCTTGGAATAACCTAAATTGTTAATATAAAGCATTGGCTCAGGTGTGTAAGACAGGAATTTAGTACCATAACTGGAGCAAAAAGTCCCCAACGTTGAGGAAATTAAAGGAGTTAGCTATATATATGGATTATCAAAATTAAACTAAAATTATTTACTATTTATAAAAAAATAAAATAAAGACTACTCAGAAGCAAAATATGTCCTATTTGTTAGCCTTACTTGTCCATGGAGACTATACATGGGGCTTTCCTAGGAGGAGGTGAAGATTAAAAAGAATCCTAATAGCACAGGCTCAGGAACTGAGTGTCCTTACCCATGTTTCTAAGATTAATACTTGCTTGATATTTTATATTCTTGGTTCTGGGGGAAACCTTAGTTAATGGATGAATCCTGTTTATACCTGATTATAAAGATTAATGAAATGGATTCTTAGAAACAGAACGTCAGTGAATATATTTTACAACTCTGCACACTTTCCCTCTTTTCCACCTGTAGAAATACTTTATTATTGAGCTTTAGTTTATTGTATTGTAAAAAGATAAATCACAGTAAGCAGATATCCATACAAAAGTTACCTAAAAAATACAAACTAATATACTAGTCCATCCATTAATATGATATATCAAAACTATAAGCTCTGATTTAATAATTTTAGAGCACATATGAAAGTGGCTATCAGAAATAGGGGTCTAGCTTTACTTTTGTTGGTTATAAGTGATCTTGGATATTTCTTAAAGGAGACAAAAAAGTAACAACTTGACTCAATGACGTGACTCTTTATCATCATTTGTTGTATGTAAACAAAAAGGCAAGTGTCATTCATTTCTATTCAGTTTCCAGATTAAAGATAAGAGTTGGGAATTGGCACTGTTTTGCAAAATAGCATAGTATTGTATTAAGATTCCTGTTACTGTTGTAAAACATTACCACAAACAGTTGCTTTAAAGAAAGAAATTTTACTATTGCATTTTTGAGGTAAGAAGTGCAAAATGAGATTATCTGGACTAAAGTCAAAGTAATCTCATGACTCTATACTTTCTGGACGCTCTAGGAGAAAATCCATTCCCTTGCCATTTCCAGATTCTAGAGCCCGTCTGCATTTCTTGGCTTGTATCTCACTTCTTCTGTCTTCAAAGCTAGAAACATAGCATCTTCAAATTCCTCTCTGATTCTGCTTCTTTACTCACATCTCTTCCAATGACACTTTTAAGGACCCATGTGATTACATTGGGTCACCCCAGGTATTTCAAAATAATCTTCATATCCCATAGTCCTTAATCACATCTGCAAAGTCTTTTCTTGAGATATAAGGTAATACATTCACAAATTCCAAGGATTAGGATGTGGATATCTTGGTGGAGACATTATTGTGCCTACTACAGGTATTATATTACTTTTCCATTAGCAAAATACATCTTATCGTATTAAATAAAATGAAGGAAAAATTTTTATAAATTCCAACATATATTTAATGAAGCCTCATTAACAAGATCCTCATTATTAATTTTTCTTTGAACACCTGAATCCTCTCTTTATCACAGTTACTTGTAAGCACTCCACTGGCACCTCCTTAACATATTTCTATTATACTTTATAGCTGTATGAATATACACAAAATGTTTTTATGATATATATATATAATATATATTTATGAATATATATACATATTATATATAATATGTAGATATTATATATATATATAAAATCTCAAAGGTTTAGCTGATTTCAAATCAAAAAGTATATTAGTTACTTAATTCAAAAACAAAAATATGTAGTCCAATAGGCAAACCACATATTCTTCTCATTATGATCTTACTCTAATTTTCATTTCATTTGTTTCAAGCCATGACAGGTGCTGAAAGCTAATAATACATATTTTAACAACAGATATTCGAGGTCATTAATACTGGAATTAACTCCAGAATCAAATACCAGATGAATATATTTCCTCCAGAATGTTAAGGTGTACCCATGAGTATCAAATATCATAACTATGTCATCTGTTACATTTAAATTTATAAGGCAAAAAGTGTTACATAACTTTGGAGTGAGAACTAAAATTTAAAAAAAAATCATAAATGAAACTTAAGGTCTTAATAAAGAGAAAGTTAACTTGTGTATGAATGTGGATTGGCTCTGGAGATTGGTTCAAAATGGGGGAGTAGAAGGACATGCACTCACTTCTTCTTGTGAGAGCACCAGAATCCCATCTAAACTGCTGAACAATCATTGACAGAAAGACACCAGAACTCAACAAAAAAGATACCTCACATCCAAGACAAAGGAGAAACTGAATTGTGATGGGGGGCAGCCATGGGAGGAAGCCACAATCACGATAAAATCAAATCCCATAACTGCTGGATGGGTGACTCACACACTGGAGAACAATTATACCACAGAAGTCCACTCACTGGAGTGAAGGTTCTGAGCCCCACGTCAGGCTTCCCAACCTGGGGGTCCAGCAAGTGCAGAGGAATCCCCAGAGAACTGGACTTTGAGACCAGTGGAATTTGATTGCAGGACTTCAACAGGACTGGGGAAACAGAGACTGCATGCTCTTGGAGGGCACACACAAAGTAGTGTGTGAACAAGAACCCAGGGGGAAGGAGCAGTGGCCCCACAGGAGAATGAACCAGACCTATATGATAGTGTCAGAGGGTCTCCTGCAGAGAGGGACAAGGACAGTGACAGCAGAAGTTCTGGGAAGTACTCATTGGCATGAGCCCTCCTGGAGTCCACCATTAGCCCCACCAAATAGCTTGTAGTTTCCAGTGCTGGGTTGCCTAGGGACAAACAACCAACAGGGAAGGAACACAGCCCCACCCATCAGCAGACAAGTGGATTAAAGTTTTACTGAGCTCTTCCAACTAGAGCAACACCCACCTCTACCCACCACCACTTCCTCCCATCAGGAAGCTTGCACAAGCCTCTTAGATAACCTATTCAACCAGAGGGTAGACAGCAGAAAAAAGAATAACTACAATTCTGCAGACCGTGAACTAAAATAACAATCACAGAAAGACAGAAAAAATGAAAAAGCAGAAGACTATCTCCCAGATGAAGGAACAAGATAAAACCCCAGAAAAACAACTAAATGAAGTGGAGATAGGTAACATTCTAAAAAAAAAAAAAAAATCACAATAATGATAGTGAAGATGATCCAGGACCTCAGAAAAAAATTGGAGGCGAAAATGGAGAAGATGAAAGCAATGTTTAACAAAGACCTAGGAGAATTAAAGAACAAGCAAACAGAGATGAACAATACAATAACTGAAATTAAAAAAAAAAAATACACTAGAAGGAATCAATAGCAGAATAACTAAGGCAGAAGAATGGATAAGTGACCCGGCAGACAGAATGGTGGAAATCACTGCCCCAGAACAGAATAAAGAAAAAAAAAAGAATGAAAATAAATTAAAACAGCCTAAGAGATTTCTGGGACAACATTAAATGCACCAACATTTGTATTATAGAAGTTCCAGAGAGAGAAGAAAGAGCAAAAAACCCAAGAAAATATTTGAAGAGATTATAGTCATAAACTTTCCTAACATGGGAAAGGAAATAGCCATCCAAGTTCAGGAAGCACGGAGAGTCCCAGGCAGGATAAACCCAAGGAGAGACATGCTGAGACACATAGTAATCAAATTGACAGAACTAAAGACAAAGAAAAATTATTAAAAGCAACAAGGGAAAAATGACAAATAACATACAAGTGAACTCCCAAAAGGTTAACAGCTGATTTTTCAGCAGAAACTCTACAAGCCAGAAGGGAGTGACACGATATATTAAAGTGATGAAAGGGAAGAACCTATGACCAAGAATACTTTACCCGCAAGCCCCTCATTCACAGTCAAAAGAGAAATCATAATCTTTACAGACAAGTGAAAGCTAAGAGAATTCAGCACCACCAAACCAGCAGTACAACAAATGCTAAAAGAACGTCTCTAGGCAGGAAACACAAGAGAAAGAAAAGATCTACATAAAAAAAACCTAAAACAATTAAGAAAATGGTAATAGGAACATACATATTGATAATTACCTAAAATGTGAATGGATTGCATGCTCCAACCAAAAGACACAGACTGGCTGAATGGATAAAAAACAAGACAGGTATATATGCTGTCTACAAGAAACCCACTTCAGACCTAGGGACCAGACTGAAAAATGAAAAGATGGAAAAAGATATTCCATGCAAATGGAAATCAAGAGAAAGCTGGAGTAGCAATACTTATTTCAGATAAAAAGACTTTAAAATAAAGAATGTAACAAGAGACAAGAAAGGACACTACACAATGCTCAAGGGATCAAACCAAGAAGATATAACAATTATAAATATATATGCACTCAACATAGGAGCACCTCAATACATAAGGCAAATGCTAACAGCCATAAAAAGGGAAATCAACAGTAAAACAATAATAGTGGGGGACTTTAACACCTCATGTACACCAAAAGACAGATCACCCAGACAAAAATTTAATAAGAAAACAGAAGCTATAAAAGACACAATAGACCAGATAGATTTAATTGATATTTATAGGACATTCCATCTGAAACAGCAGATTACACTTTCTTCTCAGGTGCACATGGAACATTCTCCAGGATAGATCACATCCTGGGTCACAAATCAAGCCTCAGTAAATTTAAGAAAATTCAAATTGTCTCAAGCATCTTTTCAAACACAATGTTATGAGATTCGAAATAAATTACAGGAAAAAAACTAAAAAACACAAACACATGGAGACTAAACAATATGCTACTAAATAACCAAGAAATCACCAAAGAAATCAAAGAAGTAATCAAAGAATACCTAGAAAGAAATGACAAGAAAAACAAGATGACAAAAAGGCTATGGTATGCAGCAAAAACAGTTCTAAGATGGATGTTCATAGCAATACAGTCCTACCTCAAGAAACAAGAAAAATCCCAAATAAACAACCTAACCTTACACCTAAAGCAATTACAGAGAGAAGAACAAAAATAACCCAAAGTTAGCAGAAGGAAAGAAATCATAAAGATCATATCAAAAATAAATGAAAAAGAAATTAAGGAAATTATAGCAATGATCAGTAAAATTAAAAACTTGTTTTTGAGAAGATAAAGAAAATTGATAAAGCATTAGGCATACTCATAATTAAAAAAAAGGAAAAAGACTCCAATCAACACAATTAGAAATGATAAAGAAGTAACAATTGACACTGCAGAAATACAAAGGATCATGAGAGATTACTACAAGCAACTAATATGCCAAAAAAGTGGACAACCTGGAAGAAATGGACAAATTCTTAGAAAAGTACAACCTTCTAAGACTGAACGAGGAAGAAATAGAAAATATGAACAGACAAATCACAAGTAACCAAATCGAAACTGTGATTAAAAATCTAACAAACAGGGCTTCCCTGGTGGCGCAGTGGTTGGGAGTCCTCCTGCCGAAGCAGGGGACACGGGTTTGTGCCCCGGTCCGGGAAGATCCCACATGTCGCGGAGTGGCTGGGCCTGTGAGCCATGGCCACTGAGCCTGCGCCTCCAGAGCCTGTGCTCTGTAACGGGAGAGGCCACAACAGTGAGGCCCGCGTACTGCAAAAAAAAAAAAAAAAAAATCTAACAAACAAACTCCAGGACCACATGGCTTTGCAAGTGAATTCTATCAAACATTTAGAGAAGAGCTAAAAGCTATTTAGCTCAAACTCTTCCAGAAAATTGCAGAGAGAGGAACACTCCCAAACTCATTCAATGAGGCCACCATCACCGTAATACCAAAACCAGACAAAGATGCTACAAAAAAGGAAAATTATAGACCAATATCACTGAAAAACATAGACGCAAAAATACTCAACAACATTTTAGCAAACAGAATCCAACAACACATTTAAAACATCGTACACCATGATCAAGTGGGGTTTATCTCAGGCATGCAAGGATTCTTCAATATACGCAAGTCAATCAAGGTGATACATGATATTAACAAATTGAAGAAGAAAGCCATATGATCATCTCAATGGATGCAGAAAAATCTTTTGACAAAATTCAACACCAATATATGATAAAAAAATCTCCAGAAAGTGGGCATAGAGAGAAACTACTGCAACATAATAAAAGCCATATATGACAAATCCACAGCAAACATCATTCTCAGTGGTGAAAAACTGAAAGCATTTCCTCTAAGAGGGAACAAGACAAGGACATCCACTCCTATCACTATTACTCAACTTAGTTTTGGAAGTCCTAGAAAGGGCAATCAGAGAAAAAAGGAAATAAAAGGAATACGAATTGCAAAAGAAGTAAAACTGTTCCTGTTTGCAGATGACATAATACTATACATAGACAATCTTTAAGAGGCCAACAGAAAACTACTAGAGCTAATCAATGAACTTGGTAAAGTTGCAGGATACAAAATCAATGCACACTAATCTCTTGCATTCCTACACACTCACAATGAAAGATCAGAAAGAGAAATTAAGGAAACCATCCCATTCACCATTGCAATAAAAAGAGTAAAATATCCAGGAATAAACCTACCTAAGGAGGTAAAAGACCTGTACTCAGAAAACTGTAAGATACTGATGAAAGAAAACAAAGAGGACAGAAACAGATGGAGACATATACCATGTTCTTGGATTGGAAGAATCAATATTGTGAAAATGACTATAGTACCCAAAGCAATCTACATATTCAATGCAATCCCTATCAAATTACCAATGGCATATTTTTTTTACAGAAGTAGAACAGAAAATTTTAAAATTTGTATGGAGACACAGAATACCTTAAGTAGCCAAAGCAATCTTGAAAAAAGCAAATGGAGCTGGAGGAATCAAGCTCCCTGACTTCAGACTGTACTACAAAGTTATAGTAATCAAGACAATATAGTATGGGCACAAAAGTAGAAATATAGATCAATGGAACAGGATAGAAAGCCCAGAGATAAAACCACTCACCTATGATCAATTAATCTATGACAAAGGAGGCAAGGATATACAAAGGAAGAAATATAGTCTCTTCAATAAATGGTGCAGGGAAAATGGGGCAGCTACATGTAATAGAGTGAAATTGGAACACTCCCTAACACCGTACACAAATATAAACTCCAAATTGATTAAAGACCTAACTGTAAGACCGGGCACTATAAAATTCTAGAGGAAAACATAGGAAGAACCCTCTTTGATGTAAATCACAGCAAGATCTTTTCTGACCTACCTCTTAGAGTAATGGAAATAAAAGCAAAATAAACAAATGTGACCTAATGAAACTTAAAAGCTTAGGCACAACATAAGAAACTACAAACGAGATGAAAAGACAACCCTCAGAATGGGAGAAAATATTTGCAAATGAAGCACTGACAAAGGATTAATCCCCAAAATATATAAACAGCTTATGCAGCTCAACATTAAAAAACAAAACAAAAAAAAAACAAAAAAAAACAATCAAAAAATGGGCAGAAGACCAAAATAGACATTTCTCCAAAGAAGACATACAGATGGCCAAGAGACACATGTAAAGCTGCTCAGCATCACTAATTATTAGAGAAATGCAAATCAAAACTACAATGAGGTATCATCTCACACTGGTTAGAATGGGCATCATCAGAAAATCTCCAAACAACAAATGCTGGAGAGGGTATGGAGAGAAGGGAACTCTCTTGCACTGTTGGTGGGCATGTAAGTTGATATAGCCACTATGGAGAAAATTTTGGAGGTTCCTTAAAAAATGAAAAATAGAATTACCATATGACCCAGCAATCCCACTACTGGGTATATACCAAGAGAAAACCATAATTCAAAAAGACACATGCACCCCAATGTTCATTGCAGCACTATTTAAAATAGCCAGGGTGGAAGCAACCTAAAAGCCCATCGACAGACAAATGGATAAAGAAGATGTGGTACATGTATACAATAGAATATTACTCAGCCATAAAAAGGAGCAAAATTGGGTCATTTGTAGAGACGTGGATGCACCTAGAGGCTGTCACACAGAGTGAAGTTAAGTCAGAAAGACAAAAACAAATACTGTAAATTAACGCATATACATGGAATCTAGAAAAATGGTACAGATGAACTGGTTTGCAATGCAGAAATATAGACGAACTGGTTTCCAATGCAGAAATATAGACACAGATGTAGAGAACAAATGTATGGACACCAAGGGGGGAAAGCAGGGTGGGTGGGTGGTTGTGGTGGTAGGGTGAATTGGGAGATTGGGATTTACATATATATACTAATATGTATAATATAGATAACTAATAAAAACCTCCTGTATAAAAAAGTAAATAAAATAAAATTCAGAAAAAACACAAACAAACAAGAAATGCATTGAAGGTTTTGAAGTGGAAAAATAACAAATCCGAGAATGATTTAAGATGTATTTTTTCATTTATTTTGATGGTAGACTATGGATTTATTTGACTCTAAGTTTTCAAATTTCAAATTCTATAAACACTCCTAGCAGTGTTTAAAATACCATGATATAGAAAACGTTAATTATAGCAATCTAAAATATGTGAGAATAAACCTCAAATACAAATGTATCAAAACCACATTATATGTCATAAGATTGATACTGTTAGGTCTGTTTGCTTGAAAATTATTCAGGGAAGAAATATTGTGTTTTAGGAGAGCTAGTTAAAATTCTTATATATGAACCAAGAATAAAATCTATTCAAATCTATCCAAATAATAGATTCAGCCATATGTTTTTAAACAAAGTAAAAGTCACTCTCATGTATAATGAATTAATTAGAACAAGGGTCTGGTTAGTTTAAAATTAGCTCAGGATAATTTTCTATTTTCTAATGCAAAATGTCTCTTTCCATGTGCAGTACAAGCAATGCAAGTTATTCCATTGAACCACCAAAAAAATGCCATATTTCTTTATTCTTCATTGTTAGTTCTAGAAACTACAGTTAGAGATGTAATACAATATCACCAAAGTAAATAACATATTTATATAAAACAGCTAGACATGGTTGTTGCTTATGTTTTATTTTCTACAAGGTATAAAATGATTGAATATTCATGTTAACAATCACAAAGCTGTCTTATAATATAGCAGTTTCAACAACAAAAAACATATATGTGCAAAACATCCTGGATCCAAAATTAAATCCACAATAGAAAAATAAATCAACTTTTAAGATATATACCTCAATTTGATTGTAACTTTGCACTAGATATATCTGTAACATCTGGAAGTGTTTTATCCATAGGGGAGTCTCTGCCATGCATTGGCATTAATATGTAGTTATGAGTAAAATCAAAGTTTTAAATTATATTTAAATATAAGGAAACTTTCTAATTAACCAAAATCTTGAAATGAGAGCCTTTATTGACCAATAGTGTGCCTAGCTAAGAAATCTATAAAACTAAATGCTTAGAAGTTAAATTAATTTTATGGCATTGAATGCCAGTTGATACCGGACTTGATGATATTTCTGCTAATAAAGTCATAGTTTGCTTTTGTGTCCTACAATTTAACTGAATTCTGGTACTATCTACCCTGAGATAGCCTCAGATCCCACAGGTTAAGGACTCTGTCTCACCTGACAGACAAACACACACACACATACACACACACACACACACACACACACACACACACACACACACTTCAGATGCCAATGTCAAGCCCCAGGTTGTCGCTTATACTTCTGACCCACCAGCTATAAATCAGGGTTCCCACAGTCCCCTCCTCCGTAGGTTCAATAATTTGCTAGAGCAGTTTACAGAACTTAAGTAAACTGTTTACTAACTGTTACATCAGTTTAACATAAAAGGATACAATAAAGGATACAGGTGAACATCCAAATGCAAGAGATACATAGGGCAAGGTATGTGGAAAGGGGCATGAAGCTTCCATGCTCTATCCAAGTGTGTAACTTTCAGCACCTCCACATGTTCACAAACTCAGAAGCTCCCTGCTCCCCATAGTCTTGGGATTTTTATGTAGGCTTTATCACATAGGTGTGATTGATCATTAACTCAATTTCCAGACCCTCTCTCCTCTCTGTAGAATGGGAGGTGAGGCTGAAAATTCTAAGCTTCTAATCATGACTTGGTCTTTCTGGTGACCAGCCCCCAACCAGGAGCCCGACAGTCACCTCATTAGAACAAAATACACTGATATCATTCAGAAACTTCCAAGAGATGTAGGGGATCTGTGTTGAGAACCAGGGTCAAAGACCAAATATCACCAAATAACTTCTTTTAACTTTTCTTGCAAGGCAGGTCTACTGGCAACAAATTTCCTCAATTTCATTCATCTGAGATTGCCTTTATTTATTCTTTAATTTGATGGATAATTTTTCATGATACAGACTTCTAGGATGGTACTTTTTCTCTCAACACTTTAAATATTTCATTGCATTTTCTTTTTGCTTGCTTGGTTTCTGAGGAGAAGTTGGATATAATTCTTATCTTTGTTCCTCTATAGGTAAACTGCTTCTTTTTTTTTCTGGCTTTTCTCAGGGGTTTTGTTTGTTTGTTTGTTTTATCTTTGATTTTCTTTAGTCTGAAAATGATATGCTTGAATGTATGAGGGTTCTTTTTGACATTTATTCCACTTAGCATTCTCTGAATTTGCTAGATCTATGATTTTGTGTCTAAAATTAATTTGTAGAAATTATTGTTTCAAATATTTCTTCTATTCCTGTCTCTTTTTGTTCTCTTTCTTATGCATATGTTACACCATTTTTAGTTCTCTTATAGTCCATCATAATTCTGTTTTGGTTTGCTTTTAGGTTTTCAAGGATTCTATTACTACATTTGAAGGTATTCAAATTGTGGTTGAGCCATCTTGACCTATCACCTTGTTGTGTCTAATACAATCCTGCTCATGACGAGCAATCTGAGTCATGTGGTCAATTTGTGTTTAGTATTCAGGTATCTCCTTTCTAAATGGCCCCAAATCATGCCAAAAGTTATTGTTCAAAGAAATTCTCATCAACTCTACAAGTTACTTTTCCCCCTCACTCAGCTCCAACATAGACCGTCTACTGAATTTCATAGCCTACCAGGTTGAGTGTACTGCAGTATGGAGCTGCCATACAATCTCTTCCTACTATGGGTCTTATTCAAGTCTGGTTACCTTTTCTGTTATCCAGTATATCTGTAGAAGCAGCACTTTTTTATTTTTTGCGGTACACGGGCCTCTCACTGCTGTGGCCTCTCCCGCCGCGGAGCACAGGCTCTGGACACGCAGGCCCAGCGGCCATGGCCCACAGGCCCAGCCACTCCACGGCATGCGGGATCCTGCCGGACCGGGGCACGAACCCGTGCCCCTGCATCGGCAGGCGGACTCTCAATCACTGCGCCACCAGGGAAGCCCTAGAAGCAGCACTTTTAAAAAGAGAAGAATGCTGCCTCCAGAACCTGAAGAGGCACCTCCTCTATGTCATAAAATATATGAAATGACATTTTCCTCTTTACTCTCAAGTGAATATACTGACATGCCACTGAGCAACGGAAACCTAAACATGTTATAGATATAGAAGGCTGCTGAATCTTTACAGAGTTTATCTTTCACCTTTGAGAATGCAGATGTTTTCCTAAACAACCAGTGTGATTTTCTAAACAACCACTTGCTTATTCTGACTTGTCAGCATAATATCACTAATGAATGTTTTAGTGATATTGGTGTCTCCACAAAGATATTCCTCATAGCCCTGATAAATGGTAGTTCTTTTGGGTTTTCCCATGGAATGTAATCTTCTGATAGGTCTTCTAGTCAGGCATATAATGTCCATTTCAGCTTGCTTTCTTCTCTGAACCATATGTCATGGCAATTCTTGCATTTCAACTTTGCTCAGTGTGGGACATCCTAGTAGCAATTCTCACCATCTGGAAAATTGTTAGAGTGCTACATCCTGTATGGAGAGTATACTCCCAACAAAACAAAACAAAACAAACAAACAAAAAAAACACAATACTCTTTCTTATCTAATTTTATATACTACTCTATGAGACAAGGATCCTCAAAGTTTACTCCCCTGCTCATTTCGTCAGATACTGCTGTTATAAAGTGGCTAGCTATTATTTGGGAAATAGCTGCTTTCCTCCCTTACGTGCATTGGCATATCTCAAACTGAGTCCTGCTATAACTTAATCTTAATTTTAAGTCCAGTGGCCAGGAGGAAAGAAGGGAGCAAATCCTGAGGGGAGATATTTTTTTCACTGTAGGGTAGAGGCTTCTATATTGTCTTTAAGTGCAAAACAGAAAGAAATTCTACTTTTTAACAGGTAGGAATGGATTACATGAGCAGGCTCTAAACGTTCAGAGAAATCTTCAAAATTAAAATCTTCAGGGCATCCATGCAGATGTAACCATTTGTTGTGTCAAGGAACCAGGTTTTTCCAATTAGAACCCTGACATTGTCAAAAATAGTTGCTTTTGTTAGACATTTAATCATAAATGATGTTTAGCCACTCACTCTTAGGTCCTGGACTTGGTCTTGAACTTGTTCCTAGCCTCTATCATTATGATGTAAAAGATGGGAACTTCTTTGTATGAAATTAAGGATTCCCTCTAACTTTCACATCTTGCTTTGAACCTGCTGGTAGCCGAACTGTTTATTATTTTGCTTTAGAGCATTAATGGCAGTTAGCAATTGTCATCTAATCTTATTTTACTTATAACTTCTATTTCTTCTTTATATCTCAAGCATTTGATACATAGCACCATCTATTTTATTCCTTTCTACCAGTACACCCTGCCAATTCACCATCAGTAAGGGTTTTGAAAGTTGAATAGCCAGGGGCTCTCTGTTTTCCATTTCCTGCTAGTGATGGCAGTTATCATTTCAAACTGGATTAGTTTATAATTTATTTTCTCAGCCTGCTTCTGGCATCAACTCTTGAGGTTCTCTAGAAGCAGAAGTTTTAATGGAGTCTGGGGTACCAATTATTTATTATGTAGGAACAACTGTGCAAGGAACAAAAAGAGGCATGGATGGTTTAGCAGTCATAAAGGCTTTACAAAACCTTGTCCAGATTAGTAAGGTGTTGTGGAGCAAATAGGTTTCCATGTTAAGCTGGAAGTCCAGGCATTTACAGTCTTAAATTTTTCAGGAAATGACCTCAGGCGCGGCAGTTAGTTTCTGAAGCTGAGTTAGACCTTGAAGGAACTAAAAATGGAATTTGAGTGCTGATCGCATTTCCCATAGACAGGTATCAAATCTTCCCTTAAAGGGGAACTGGACAGAGTATCTTTCTGTCTAACACACTGGCAAAAGAAATTGCAATGTGGAGAGGGTTAAATCAAAATATGCTTCTAGAAACTGAGCTTGAAATATTTCCTAGCTTATATTCCTGATGTTTACAACATCAAGAATTCAATAAAGTCTTCCAAAATTCATTAGAGAAAGTAGTATCTATTTTCAGAAATTATTACAGCCTCCAAAGAATCGTGGATATATGGGAAATGTAGAGAAAAGGCACATAAATGAGATTGGGGGGATGGAGAAAAGTGAAATCAAATAATAATTAAATGTAGTGATTGGTTTCTGTTCTGAATTTTGATGGTAGGTTTTTTTTTCTAATTATTATTTTAAAAATAGATTAGAGAGGAAAAAATCACCCAAGTAAGGGAACAGGATTGGCAAGGTCAACTTTTGTAGTATACAATTGGCTGAAACAATGCATGCTGGAAGTGAAATATCTGCTTTAGCAATAGGTATTAAGCTAGTAGTTAATTTAGCCCCTTGATTGAAGCCCAAGTGAAAATTTCCAAGAAATGCACCAGGAAACACGGGATAAGTTATGCATGTTGAATCATCAGGAATTTGTTGAGGAGTATTTTAAACACTAAAATGAAGAGTTTTAAATCAGCTTAATAATTTATATTCTATTGCTTTTGGTAATATTGAGAATAAACACTACACAGGGCTTCAGATATACACAAACAAGCCTGATGCTGCTGGCTGTTTATGTTTTATATTTTTAGGTAAGAAAGTGACATAAAAAGCATGATCACTTACAGGTATTCTGTTCATAAAATATGATTAAAGAAATAAAGTTTTTCTACATCTTGAATTAAATATGAGTTACAGAGCATACACAAATTATACATTAAATGTTACAGTGAATTCCCAAAACCATCTAAGGAAGTAAACATCTTAGAAAATGTAAAAAATTGATGCTTTTAAAAAATGCATAAATTTAAATGAAAAGAACATAATGAAGCTTTCTTCCCAGGATCTTAGTCATTTTGCTGCTTCTGTTTCTGAAAGGTACACATTTGTGTGAACTTTGAAAGTTAATACAGCCATATATAAAGGAAAAAATCAATGCTACATGTCAACATGTGTATATTATAGCTGAGCTTAGAGAAAAAGAAAATATATCCTATATCTATGTGCTGTTTTTGATATCTTTAATTGCTGAAATGCTATTTAATTAAAGCCATCTTTCTAATAGAAAATATTTGTTCTTCATTTAACCATCACTTAACAAATTAAATATGGTGATGTCCTTTTAAGATCTAATAGAATATTGAATTTTATAATTTTACCTCATCATGCAAAGACTGTAAACTCAATATTACCTTATAAACAATGGTTGCAACTAAGAGAGTATCTTTCATCCAAAATGTTTATTTTAGTTTATTTCTCCAATTTTTTAATTATTATTCAGATGTCTCAGGTATTTGAGTGGGAATATAGCATGAAGGAAAAGTACCATTTACTGAATGCTATCATGGTCCTTGTGCTGAGCTAAATCTTTCACCAAAATCAACACATTTAATCTTAAAAATACACCCTGTGAGATCATTTTTTTGCCCTTTTTGAAAAGGAAGACAAACTGTCCCTCCCTTAAATTAGGGATAGGCTTTTCTCAGATCCAAGAGGAGGGATGGGCTTTCATAGTGTCCAGAGAAATTCAACTGAAATGAAAAACCAATACCAAAAAACCTTAGAAAAGATTATTCCAAGATCATCATTGTTGGGACACAATTTTGCATGAGTCTCTTGTGAGCAAGAGCAAAGGACTTACAGAATTTTGTTTCAGACTACATTTTCAATACTTTTGTATCATAAACAGTCCTGTACAGTTTAGTATAAGCTCTCCATTTCCACTGTAGTCTCAGTAATACTGATGTTGCCAGTTTTTATGTTTTGCACTAGCATTTGTGGTTGGGGTACAGAGAGGTGTCACTGTGGTTTTACTATATAGTGCCCTAATGATTAGTCATTTGAACATCTTTGTGCTCATTGGTATTTAGGATCGTCTCATGTAAAATTCCTTTCAATTTTTGACATTTTTTTTAAATTAGGGGGGTCCTGATGAGACCACATGACCATAGTTCTCCAGCATTATATGTTGGTACAAGTTCTCTGAGAAGGACACAGTTTTCTCCACTCATCCCGCATAAAGAGCATAGTCACATCCTCGAAAACCACTGACACCTGAGACCTTGCTTCCGTCTGCTCAATAGCCATATCCTGTCTCCCGGCTCTTTCTCCTGAGAAGGAACAGTCTCCAGAAAACAAATATCGCCCAGGCTTCTGCGGTTCCACAGCCTCTTGCCTGCGGAACTGCTCCTGCTGGACTGCTGCCCCAGGGGGCGGGACTCCTCCCAGGGTGATGTGTGGATTGACCTCAGGCCTGGAAGCTGCTCACTACAGCGGCAAAAGCTTGGTGCCCCATTTTTGACATTTAAAAAATGGATTGTCTGTCTTTTAAAAAAATTGAGTGTATTTTATGTATTATGTGTAAGAAACTTTTGTCAGATAGATGCACAGAAACTATATTCTCCCTTCTGTGACTTGTCCTTTCACTATTTTAATACTACATTTTATTTTAAATTTAAAAAAAATATATATTTTCATTTATTTTCTTTAGGGTTTTTCCTATGACTAACTATAAAAAGTATAAAATTTCAAAGCAAAGATTCCACTGAAAGTGCTACCTTCTCCCTCCTAACACATTTTCTTTTTTTTTTTTTAGGTTAAAAATATACATAAATTTTTTAATTTTTAAAATTTCTCTAATAATTAGAGATATTTTTATCCGAGTGTAGTTGATTTACAATGTTGTGTTAGTTTCAGGCGTACAGCAAACTGAATCAGTTATACATATATCCATTCTTTTTTAGATTTTTTTCCCATATAGGCCATTAGAATGTTGAGTAGAATTCCCTGTGCTAATACTACATTTTAATACGTAGAAGATAATAAATTAATGAAATTCATTTTAGAAATCTTTGCTGTTTTGGTTTGTATTTTTTGTGTTCTGGATTAAAAAAAAAATCCCTTTGACCCCCTCCATATCATAAAAATATTCTTCTTTATTATCTTCCAGGAGACATAATTTTGTCTTGCAACAACTTCAACTTGATTGTGATTTTAATTTTTAACTATATAGTATAATTTCTTTAAGTAACTTTTTTTTTGGTTTTTGTATCTATTTTCATGACAAATATTAGACTATAATTTCCTTTTTTATAAATATCCTTGTCAGATGTGCATAAAAATATTATGCACTCTTTACAAATTTTGTTGAGAAATTGTTTTTTATTTTTTCTTTACTATGAAATAACATATAGATTTAATATTATTTTGTTCTATATGTTTGGAAAATTCACAAGCAAAATCATATAAGTCTGGAATTTTCTTCTTGAAAAGGTTTTTACATTCGGATTCAAGTTTTTAATAAATATAAAATTGTTCATACATTTGCTTCTCTTATAGTTTTTATTTGTTGTGTTTTTCACAGAATTCCTCATTACAACTAAGTTCTCAATAAATGTATTCACAAATTTTTAAAGAATATATTCCTTGGTCTTTTAAAATTACTATAAACATCTATAGCATTGCTTCCACTCCATTTGATTTGGAAATTGCTGACGTCTCATTTTTCCCTTAAAAATATTACTAGAGTTTTAGTAATTATTTTAGTTTTGATGGACACTGTTACATACCACCCAGATCCTTTTTCCCTTAGCTGCTGAGATTACTGCTGGAAGATGGACCTAGGTTATTAACCATCATTGTCGATTGCCTCAGAATTGAAGAATTACTTCATCCAAGGTCATCAGTCTTTCCAGGAACAGATCCATCCAAAGAATAATCAATACAAAGATACAAAATCTCAGCCCATCAAGACAACTGGGGACAAATCTAAAGGGTTTTCCTAACACTAAAGCTCCTGCTGAGTTGAACTAAAGCCTTCATTGGGATGTATGGTTCTATAACCTGATTGTGCAGGACCTAAGGAGCTAGAACATAAATTTAGATAATAAAAAGCTTATCATATGTAAGCCTGCTCCCAATATACATGCTTTAGCAAGAAAATTTGTATAAATATGCTGCTAGGATAAATCACAAAAGCAAGGAATAAACAGTGGCATAAACTGAGGTAAAAATAATACAAAGTCTGTAGTAGATGGTAAAAGAAGGGATTGAAAGGCTGAGAGAAATGGGACTACTGAGTGAATTCACTGAAGCCAACAAACACACCAAATGACTTTGTTCCACAGGAGTGCTCAGATGATATATCTGTCACTTACCAAGACCCCAAGAATGTGCTGCTGAAGGGGCCTCAGCATAACCAGAAGTTCCCATGGCGACTCAGTTCTGTAGGCAAAGATTGATAGTAGGAGATGTCATTAGAATGTGTGACCCATTAAAAGTAATGTAGTAATTGTAATAGAGTAACAGCAATAGTATTAGTAATAGTAATAGAGTCTCCACACTATTACTCCACTCCTAGTAATGATACTAGGAGGTATCATTTAACTCAGACTACAAGTTGGCTTTTCATAATAATTGGTAGAGTAGAGCTTTTCACAGTCACTTAGCCTCCTTTCTGAATTTTCCTTCATTTTTTCTACTGTTTCAAACTAGATATTTTCTACTGGCCATTGTCCAGTCCACTGGATATTTTCTACTGGCCATTGTCCAGTCCACTTATCCTCTCTTCCGCTGTTTCTAACATTCTTTCAAATTCTTAAATTCTTTCAAATTTAAGTTCTAATTTATGAATTTTAATTATTGTGTGTTTTTAGTTTTAGAATTTCCACTTGCTTTTACTTTTCTGGCCAATTCTTCTTTTCATTGATTTTCTTCAATATTTTAATAACAGCTATAAATCTGCCTTTAAAAAACTACAACATATAAATGACTCTAGGTCTGTTTCCATTGCATTTTTTCTCCTGTTGAACTTTAGTCATATGATCCTGTCACCTGGAATGACTGCACTAATTCAATGTTGAGTTTGGCATATGAAAAACTTATGGTCTGGGGGGAGCAGTATTACTGTTCTCCTTTTATTTTCCTCTGGAAGGCAAGTAAAGTACAGGCAGATCAGTTTGATCAAATCATGATTAGATTTCAGAATTTGGAAAGGTTATACTATTTCTGGTTTGCTTAATTCCTTGGACACAGAACTTTAGAGACAACATCAGAAAGTTTGTGTTTTACTAGAACCCCACTACTTGGCATGCCCTTATTTCTGTGTCTTGACTTCCCTAACTGTGGGTCTGACACAATTTTAGCTTGTTGTTTTTTAACACCACAGTAGTTGCTTTCTATATTGTGTTTCCTTCTCTAAATTGATACTTGACAGCTTAGGTCTCAGCAAAAACTCTGAAAACTAATTACATCTATAATGTAATGTGGATAATGTGATGCATTTTTCTCAGGTCCCTTTTCTCAAGGATTTAATCTCTTAAATTCTGGCTGACCCAGTAGCCTTGATGTGAACATTTTCTCAACCTTGTCGAGTGAGATGGTTATACTTTCTAGGCTGCTGTATGCCCCATGCTGTGAATGACTAAATGTCTTCATGAGGATGGGGAGGAGAAACAATGGGAAAAGTAAGGCTCACTTTAATGGATTTATTTGATCTCTAAGATATTTGTTCCTAAAGCTATGACAGTCTTGGTCAATCATTGAATTTCTAGCTTTTATAGTTCTTTATTGTGGAAGAACTCCATCATAGTCAGAAGAGATACCTTAAAAATCTAAATGTTTTCTGAAATGTCAATCCATTTTATAGTTTCTCCATTCCTAGGAATGTTTCATTTCTCGTGCCCATCTCCTCTTCATTAATACAGTTATATAACATTTTCCACATTCCTTCAAAATAGAAATATATCTTCCCCCAGTTTTCTTTTTCTGCCAAATCTCTATTTACTGTAGCTTTCTTGTGGAGAGGATACATATCTTATATGTCTTGATGTTGAACAGACCTCATGCCTCATACTTGACTGAATCATTGTTGCAGTTATTGAAATGGGATATGTTCTGTTTTAGGGAGTATATTTATCCACCTGATATAATTCTTAAGTTTTTAGTTATATAATGGATGGTAAGATTTAACTGTCATCAGCTGCTTAAATTTTTCTGCATACTTATTCTCAAAAATAAATTGAGAGTATTAGTTTATTCTAGTTGCTATACTTACAAAAAGATCCAGTTCAACCCATTAAGCATAAAGACAGAATAAAACAGAACTTTCCAAGTTTTAATGCTTCTGTTTTTATGATCTTTGAAAATTTTATGAATTTTAAAAAAAGTTTGTGTAATATATTACATAAGGGGTGATTATTTTCATTGCTGAAAATCATGTCAGTGAATTAGAGATTTAAAATTCTCTTCACAAATAATTCATTTTAATGTGATCATATTAGCATCTTAAAAATATATGAAGTATACATTTAAGTGTAAATATTTGCATCTTTTCTGTTTAAACAATTGACAGAAAGGTACTTTTTTGAGAATAAGAACCGTTTCTTCTCTCATACATATGCCACATAATAAACGTGTTAAGAAATGTGAGAATATGTTTGTCTTCCATGTTCTTGGTAATTTTTCCCCAGGACATCACTGAAGATATACAGATAATTTTGATTTCTTTAGAAAAAATAACAAAAAAAACTTGTAGTTCCTGTTCCTTTGGTATAGATGTTATCTTTGATATGAAGAATTCCCAAGTCTCCAGACTTCAGCAACTTCAATCTAGGATTCAGACTTCTGAAATGGCATAGTGTATGACTTTCAGCTAACATAAACTTGAAAATTTCAGGAAAACATTCTAAATGAGGTCAGATAGAAGCTAAGGTCTGAAGAATCAACAGAGTACCCAGAAAAAGGAGTTAGTTGTTTTCCAGGAATATTTATCAGGTCCCAGGGAGCAAAGGGTATACAGAGGGTTCTGACAATTGTGTTCATGTTAGATTCACTATTTGCTTTTTCTCCTATAAACATTCCCATAAATCCCTCAGCCATCCAGATACACAGATAAAAATAACATATATGGATTAGTTATTGAGAGATCATGTGGATTTTTTTCTTGTCATAAGTTTGATTTGTGACTATTTCTATTTTATTATTCCATTTAAAATTAAATATGGATTAAATAAACATGTTAATTACAGTATTAATATCATGACAAACCCCTTTAATGTAGAATATTTTTTCAATATTATAGCTTAATATGTTTTATATTATGAAAAGTCTTCCTCTATTCCAAAAATAGCTAATCAGCATGGAATATTTAAATCATGGACAGTATGCTGTATGTTGAGTAATATTTCGAGCAAAAAAAAAATGAATTGGGTCAATTATTTTATCTTTCTTAAGAATTTTTAAAGATCAATTCCTGAGATGAGGATATTGTTAATATCTAAAGCAGAAGTGGATAGGTTGCAAGAAGAGTGATGAAAGTAGTGTGGGTTAGAGGAAGTTGGGGTAGAATTCTCCCAGAAACTCTAAATTATAAGAAAGTAGACAATTTGATTTAAAAAGAAGATATGATGTTGCAGCTTTATTTACAATAGCCAGGACATGGAAGCAACCTAAGAGTCCATTAATAGATGAATAGATAAAGAAGATGTGGCACATATATACAATGGAATATTACTCAGCCATAAAAAGAAATGAAATTGAGTTATTTGTAATGAGGTGGTTGGACCTAGAGTCTGTCATACAGAGTCAAGTAAGTCAGAAAGAGAAAAATAAATACCATATACTAACACATATATATGGAATCTAAGGCAAAGAAAAAAAAAAAAAAGAGTCATGAAGTACCTAGGGGTAAGATGGGGATAAAGACACAGACCTACTAGAGCATGGACTTGAGGATATGGGAAGAGGGAAGGGTAAGCTGGGACAAAGTAAGAGAGTGACATGGACATATATACACTACCAAATGTAAAATAGATAGCTAGTGGGAAGCAGCTACATAGCACAGGGAGATCAGCTAGGTGGTTTGTGACCACCTAGAGGGGTGGGATAAGGAGGGTGGGAGGGAGGAAGACGCAAGAGGGAAGAGATATGGGAACATATACATATGTATAACTGATTCACTTTGTTATAAAGCAGAAACTAACATACCATTGTAAAGCAATTATACTCCAATAAAGATGTTAAATATACATATATATGATGTCGAAAAAATTAACATAAAATATAGAAAGTAGAGATGGTGCATTGGGCACATGTCCAAAATGAAGATTAAATAACATGAGAAAGAGAGAAAAAAAGTGCTATAAGAGAAAAATCAATTCCTAAATCTTCCTCAGCTCCCATAAACTTATTTTTTAAAGGTTTATGAATGTTTACTTTATGTTCTCAATCTATATAAAAGTTATATTTTTAAACATGACATTAACTTAATGTTTCTATTGAAATAAATAAATTTGAGGATTTTTGTTTTGAGATATTGAAGATGGTTTAATTTTTTTTTTTTTTTTTTTTTTTTTTTTTGCTGTACACAGGCTTCTCACTGCTGTGGCCTCTCCCGCTGCAGAGCACAGGCTCCAGACGCACAGGCTCAGCGGCCATGGCTCGCAGGCTCAGCAGCCATTGCTCATGGAACCAGCTGCTCCACGACATGTGGGATCTTCCCGGACCAGGGCACAAACCCGTGTCCCATGCATCGGCAGGCGGACTCTCAACCACTGTGCCACCAGGGAAGCCCAAGATAGTTTAACATTGAGTCCTTTCCCAACTGTCCCAACATTAAGAGAGAAATTTACATATCAACATATATTAACTAGTGACTGGAGTCCATAACTGTATTATCTGAAATAAGGAAGAATGTTGCTTAAGAGTTTCTGCACCAAACATTCTAACACTAATGATATTTATCAATAACAGATAATATAAGTGTTCCTTTAAAGATGATTTAAAACTAAGTAGACACTATAGTACTATCTTTGAAATTCAAAACCAATTTTAAGTAGTCAGAAATTTTAAGAAAGAAATGCTCAGGAACATCTCCTATAGTTTACATTAAAATTCAGTAGGACCTATTGCTTGTTGACTACTGGTTCATAATAGTATTTAACTATTGTGTTAGTGCAGAAGATATCACATTTAGTCCAAACCAAATGATAAAGGCTTTCAGGAAAAGAACTGGTAAATATATTTTATTATGTAAGAAACTCTAAAGATAACATCAGTGTTAGTTACAATGAACAGAATATTTTACGAAATAGTAAATGAATCATCAGAAATGTATGTGGGAAAGATGATGCACATAAACAAGGAAATATATACAAACACACATAACACAGATCTAGAAAAATTTCAGACTTGACCATTGCGTCAAATATTTCGTCAGATTAATATTAATTTAAAAATGGTAGTCTACTCGGGGACAACATTGAATGCACCAAAATTCTAATTAATTATAGGGGTTCTAGAAGAAGATGAGAAAAAAAAAAGGGACTGAGAAAATATTTGAAGAGATTATAGTTGAAAACTTCCCTAATATGGGAAAGAAAATAGTCAATAAAGTCCAGGAAGCTCAGAGAGTCCCAAACAGGATAAACGCAAGGATAAACACACAAAGACACACATTAATCAAACTATCAAAAATTAAATACAGGGCTTCCCTGGTGGCACAGTGGTTGAGAGTCCACCTGTTAATGCAGGGGACACGGGTTCGTGCCCCGGTCCAGGAAGATCCCACATGCCACAGAGTTGCTGGGCACATGAGCCATGGTCACTGAGCCTGCGTGTCCAGAGCCTGTGCTGCACAACGGGAGAGACCACAACAGTGAGGGGCCCATGTACCAAAAAGAAAAAAAAAAAATTAAATACAAACAAAAATATTACCAGCATCAAGGGAAAAGCAACAAACAACATACAAGGGAATCCCCATAAGGATAACAGCTGATCTTTTAGCAGAAACTCTGTAAGCCAGAAAGGAGTGGCAGGAGATATTTAAAGTGATGAAAGGGAAAAACCTAAAACCAACATTACTCTACCCAACAAGGATCTCATTCAGACTCAATAGAGAAATTAAAATTTTCAGAGACAAGCAAAAGCTAAAAGAATTCAGCACCACCAAACCAGCTTTACAACAAATGCGAAAGGAAATTCTCTAGGCAGGAAACATAAGAGATGAAAAAGACCTACAATAACAAACCAAAACAATTAAGAAAATGGTAATAAGAACACACATATCGATAATTACCTTAAATGTAAATGGGCAAAATGCTCCAATGAAAAGACATAAACTGGCTAAATGGATACAAAAACAAGACCCATATATATGCTGTCTAAAAGAGACCCACTTCAGACCTAGGGACACATACAGACTGAAAGTGAGGGGATGGACAAAGATATTGCATGCAAATGGTAATCAAAAGAAAGCTGAAGTACCAATTCTCATATCAGACAAAACAGACTTTAAAATAAAGGCTATTAAAATAAACAAAGAAGGACACTACAAAATGATCAAGGGATCAATCCAAGAAAAAGATATAACAATTGTAAATATTTATGTACCGAACATAAGACCAACTCAATACCTAAGGAAAATGCTCACAGCCATAAAAGGGGAAATCAACAGTAACACAATAGTAGTAGGGAACTTTCACCAATGGACAGATCATCCAAAATGAAAATAAATAAGGAAACACAAGCTATAAATGACACATTAAACAAGATGAGCTTAATTGATATTTATAGGACATTCCATCCAAAAACAAAAGAATACACTTTATTCTCAAGTGCTCATGGATATTCTACAGGGCACATCATATCTTGGGTCACAAACCAAGCCTCAGCAAATTTAAGAAAATTGAAATCCTATCAAATATATTTTCTGATCACAATGCTATGAGACTAGATATCAATTTTTTAAAAAAAGCATCTGTAAGAAATACAAACACATGGAGGCTAAACAATATACTACTGAATAACCAGAGATCACTGAAGCAATCAAAGTGGAAATCATAAAATACCTGGAAACAAATGACAATGAAAACACAGCAACCCAAAACGTACAGGATGCAGTGAAAGCAGTTCTAAGAGGGAAGTTTATAGCAATACAATCCTACCTCAAGAAACAGAAAACATCTCAAATAAATAACCTAACCTTACACATAAAACAATTAGAGAAGAAAGAACAAAAAAACGCCAAAGTTAGCAGAAGGAAAAATATCATAAATATCAGATCAGAAATAAATGAAAAACAAATGAAGAAAATGATAGCAAAGATCAATAAAATTAAAAGCTGGTTTTGTGAGTAGATAAACAAAACTGATAAACCATTAGCCAGACTCATCAAGAATAAAAGGGAGAAGACTCAAATCAGTAGAATTAGAAATGAAAAAGTAGAAGTAACAACTGACATTGCAGGAAAAAAAATGGATCATGAGAGATTACTACAAGCAACTATATGCCAATAAAATGGACAACCTGGAAGAAATGGACAAAATTTTAGAAAAGCTCAGCCTCCCAAGACTTAACCAGGAAGAAATAGAAAAAGACCAATCACAAGCACTGAAATTGAAACCCTGATTAAAAATTTTCCAATAGGGGCTTCCCTGGTGGCACAGTGGTTGAGAGTCTGCCTGCCGATGCAGGGGACACAGGCTCATGCCCTGGTCCATGAAGATCCCACATGCCATGGAGCAGCTAGGTCCATGAGCCATGGCCACTGAGCCTGCACGTCTGGAGCCTGTGCTCCGCAACAGGAGAGGTCACAACAGTGAGAGGCCCACGTACCAAAAAATATATATATATATATATTCCAACAAATCAAAGCCTAGGACCAGATGTCTTCACAGGTGAATTCTATCAAACATTTAGAGAAGAGATAACACCTATGCTCTCAAACTCTTCCAAAATATAGGAGGGTGAGGAACACTCCCAAACTCATTCTATGAGGCCACCATCACCCTGATACCAAAACCAGACAAGGATGTCACAAAGAAAGAAAACTACAGGCCAATATCACTGATGAACATAGATGCAAAAATCCTCAACAAAATACTAGCAAAAAGAATTCAACAGCACATTAAAAGGATCATACACTATGATCAAGTGGGGTTTATTCCAGGAATGCAAGGATTCTTCAATATATGCAAATCAATCAATGTGATAAACCATATTAACAAACTGAATGATAAAAAACATATGATCACCTAAACAGATGCAGAGAAAAGTTTTGACAAAGTTCAACATCCATTTATGAACAAAACTCTCCAGAACGTAATCATAGAGGGAACTTATTTCAATATAATAAGGGCCATATATGACAAACCTACAGGCACCATCATTCTCAATGGTGAAAAACTGAAACCATTTCCACTAAGATCAGGAACAAGACAAGGTTGCCCACTCTCACAACTATTATTCATCATAGTTTTGGAAGTTTTAGCCACAGCAATCAGAGAAGGAAGAGAAATAAAAGGAATCAAAATCATAAAGACGTGAAACTGTCACTGCAGATGACATGATAGTATACATAGAGAATCCTAAGGAGGCTACCAGAAAACTACTAGAGCTAATCAATGAATTTGGTAAAGTAGCAGGATACATACTTAATGCAGAGAAATCTCTTGTATTCCTATACATTAATGATGAAAAATCTGAAAGTAAATTTAAGGAAACACTCCCATATACCATTGCAACAAAAAGAATAAAATACCTAGGAATAAACCTACCTAAGGAGACAAAAGCCCTGTATGCAGAAACTATAAGACACAGATGAAAGGAATTAAAGATGATACAAATAGATGGAGAGATAATACCATGTTCTTGGATTGGAAGAGTCAACACTGTGAAAATTAGTATACTACCCAAAAGCAATCTACAGATTCATTGCAATCCCTATCAAACTACCAATGGCATTTTTCACAGAAGTAGAACAAAAAAGTTCACAATTTGTATGGAAACTGAGGAGATCCGGAAGAGCCAAAGCAATCTTGAGAAAGAAAAACAGAGCTGGAGGAATCTTGTTTCCTGACTTCAGACTATACTACAGAGGTACAGTAATCAAGAGAGCATGGTACTGGCACAAAAACAGAAATATAGATCAATGGAACAGGATAGAAAGCCCAGAGATAAACCCACAGACATATGGTGACCTTATCTTTTATAAAGGAGGCAAGAATAGACAGTGGAGAAAAGACAGACTTTTCAATAAGTGGTGCTGGGAAAATTGGACAGGTACATGTAAAAGAATGAAATTAGAGCACTCCCTAACACCATGCACAAAAATAAACTGAAAATGGATTAAAGACCTAAATGTAAGGCCAGACACTATCAAACTCTTAGAGGAAAATGTAGGCAGAACACTCTATGACATAAAATACTGCAAGATCGTTTTCGACCCACCTCCTAGGGAAATGGAAATAAAAACAAAAATAAACAAATGGGACCTAATGAAACTTAAAATCTTTTGTACAGCAAAGTAATCTATAAACAAGACAAGACGATAACCCTCAGAATGGGAGGAAATATTTACAAAATATTTACAACAGAAGCCACTGACAAAGGATTAATCTCCAAAATATACAAGCAGCTCGTGCAACTCGATATCAAAAAAAAAAAACAACCCAAACCATAAATGGACAGAAGACCTAAACAGACATTTCTCCAAAGAAGATATACAGGCGGCCAACAAACACATGAAAGGATGCTCAGCATCACTCATCATTAGAGAAATGCAAATCAAAACTACAATGAGGTATCACCTCACAGCAGTCAGAATGGCCATCATCAAAAAATCTAAAAACAGTAAATTCTGGAGAGGGTGTGGAGAAAAGGTAACCCTCTTTTAGTGTTGGTGGGAATGTAAGTTAATACAGCCACTATGGAGAACCGTATGGAGGTTCCTTAAAAACTAAAAATGGAACTACCATATGACACAGCTATCCCACTACTCGGCATATAACCTGAAAAAAGCATAATTCAAAAAGAGTCATGTAGGGCTTCACTGGTGGCGCAGTGGTTGAGAGTCCACCTGCCGATGCAGGGGACACGGGTTCGTGCACCGGTCTGGGAAGATCCCACATGCCACTGAGCGGCTAGGCCTGTGAGCCATGACTGCTGAGCCTGCGTGTCTGGAGCCTGTGCTCGGCAACAGGAGAGGCCACAACAGTGAGAGGCCCACATAGTGCAAAAAAAAAAAAAAAAAGAGTCATGTACCACAGTGTTCATTGCAGCACTATTTACGATAGCCAGGACATGGAAGCAACCTAGATATCCGTCAACAGATGAGTGGAAAAAGAAAATGTAGCACATATATACAATGGAATATTACTCAACCATAAAAATAAATGAAATTGAGTTATTTGTAGTGAGGTGGATGGACCTAGAGTCTGTCATACAGAGTGAAGTAAGTCATAAAGAGTAAACAAATACCATATGCTAAGACATATATATGGAATTAAAAAAAAAACGGTTCTGAAGAACCTAGAGGCAGGACAGGAATAAAGCTGCAGATATAGAGAATGGACTTGAGGACACGTATAGGGGGAAGGGTAAGCTGGTACGAAGTGAGAGAGTGACATGGACATATATCCACTACCAAATGTAAAATAGATAGCTAGTGGGAAGCAGCCACATAGCACAGGTAGATCAGCTCAGTGCTTTGTGTCCACGTAGAGGGGTGAGGTAGGGAAGGTGGGAGCTAAATGTAAGATAGAGGAGAAATTGGGATATATGTATATGTATAGTTGATTCACTTTGTTATACAGAACAAACTAACACATGATTGTAAAACAATTATACTCCAATAAAGATGTTAAAAAGAAAAATAGGAGTCTAACACATTTTCCAATTCCGTGAAGATATTCTTAAAGACTCTCAAATTTTCAAATCTATTCTTCTTGGCTAATGCCATGTGAAAGGGATCCTTACTTATGAGCTGAACTGCAGATACTCCTTGCAGTTTTTTTTGTTCCTCCTTTCTACTCTCAAAATAAAATGTTTTCTAGGCCGTTTAAGCCAACTTAAGCCCTACTTACTAAAAATATGCACTACCATCACCCTGAACATTCCTTAATATGATGCAACATATCAGAGGACTGATTGTAGTGTGTGTGTGTGTGTGTGTGTGTGTGTGTGTGTGTGTGTGTGTGTATTATATATATATATATATATAGTGTTTTGACATCTTAAAAAAACTTTCTGGATGATGAGAGACTGCCCCTCCATAGGCCAGTCCATTCTTAGACATAACAAACGGTCCAGCTGAGACCATTATGTGAAACTATCAAATCCAGAGGCATACCTCTTCTTTCTGATCCATGTACCTCAAAGGGGAATATTCTTCTGCTATAATTATCTCTCTGTCAGGCACCAATCAGTTCAAGACCACTCCTATAGCCCAAAGCTCACTGAAGAAATTATTCAACTAGCCAATATTAAGGTGTCTACTATGGCCCAAAATGAAAAGCCAATAGAAGCTGCTTTCAGCATCCCCATCCTCACACCTGTCTTCTGCCTCCTCACCACCCTGATGCTTTTCCATGTGGTTCTGCATGTCAGGCCATACCTCCTGTCTCTAGACTTGGGAGTATAATAAACTTTGTTTGCTTGAAAAACAATAGAGCCTCAGAAGTATTTTTTAATTCTATCATTTCAGAAAATTTAAGTTTCAAAGTTGTTTGTTTAAAATTCAATTTGTATATATTTCATTTTTTATACAACTTTATTGGAGTATAATTGCTTCACAATGTTGTGTTAGTTTCTGCCGTACAAAGTGAATCAGCTATTCACACACATATCCCCATATACCTTCCCTCTTGCGTCTCCCTCCCACGTTCCCTATTCCACCCCTCTAGTCATCACAAAGCACTGAGCTGATCTCCCCATGCTATGCAGCAGCTTCCCACCAGCCACCCATTTTACATTTTGTAGTGTATATTTGTCAATTCTACTCTCTTGCTAGGTCTCAGCCTCCCCTTCCCCACCTGTGTCCTCAAGTTGGGTCTCAACATCTGCATCTTTTTTTCCTGCCCTACCACTATGTTCATCAGTTCCATTTTTCTAGATTCCATATATTTGTGTTAGCATACAGTATTTGTTTTTCTCTTTCTGACTTACTTCACTCTGTATGACAGACTCTAGGTCCATCCACCTCACTACAAATAACTCAATTTCTTTCCATTTTTATGGCTGAGTAATATTCCATTGTATATTTATGCCACATCTTCTTTATCCATTCATCTATTGATGGACACTTATGTTGCTTCCATGCCCTGGCTATTGTAAATAAAGCTGCAATGAACATTGTGGTATATGACTATTTTTGAATTATGGTTTTCTCAGGGTATATGCCCAGTAGTGGTATTACTGGGTCATATGGTAGTTCTATTTTTAGTTTTTTAAGGAACATCCAT
Source organism: Tursiops truncatus (assembly GCF_011762595.2). NCBI lineage: Eukaryota > Metazoa > Chordata > Mammalia > Artiodactyla > Delphinidae > Tursiops > Tursiops truncatus. The sequence continues at coordinate 29,475,246 of NC_047051.1, forward strand.
ACTGTTCTCCATAATGGTTGTATCAACTTACATTCCCACCAACAGTGCAGGAGGATTTCCTTTTTGCCCTACGTTCTCCAGTATTTATTGTTTTTAGATATTCCGATGATGGCCATTCTGACTGGTGTGAGGTGATACCTCATTGTGGTTTTGATTTGCATTTCTCTAATGATTAATGATGTTGAGCATTTTTTCATGTGCCTGTTGGCCATCTGTATGTCTTCTTTGGAGAAATGTCTATTTAGGTCTTCTGCCCATTTTTGGATTGGGTTTTTGTTTTTTTTATATTGATTTGCATGAGCTGCTTTTATATTTTGGAGATTAATTATTTGTCAGTTGCTTAGTTCGCAAATATTTTCTCCCATTCTGAAGGTTGTCTTTTCATCTTGTTTATGGTTTCCTTTGCTGTGCATAAGCTTTTAAGTTGCATTAGGTCCCATTGTTTAGTGTTGTTTTTATTTCCATTACTCTAGGAGGTGGGTCATAAAGGATCTTGCTGTGATTTATGTCAAAATCTGTTCTGCCTGTGTTTTCTTCTGTGAGTTTTATAGTGTTTGACCTTACATTTAGGTCTTTAATCCATTTTTGTAATGAAATGCTATTCTTTTCCTTTTTATTTATTTATTTATTTTGGCTGTGAAGGATAATTAATAGAGATGCAATAAAAACCCTGAATTGAATATTTACACTTACACAAGTTTACAACCTTTAAAAGATTATTAATAATTTCTTAAATTCTTAACAACCTTTTTAATGTTCATCAATATATGTGTAGGCAATTAAAATGCATGCTTAAAAACTTCCTTTCTACTGTATGCATTAACCATCAAGCTAACCATCCTGAACTATCAAGTCACTACCTTAAATAAAATCCATATTTCCTGCCTTCACTGAAAGACTCCTCCACAGTTTGGCTCCAATTAAACTTCTAAAAATCATTTTCCTCTTTATCTCAGTACCAATACTGATACATCTAATATTTCCTGTATAGTATGCTTTATTCATTCATATATAAGATATTTTATCCCTGGAAGATATTAATTATAGTTATATTTATTCTAGTATTAAAAATAGTTTTTCACTTTTTCTAGTGTTCTTTTTTTAATTGTAAAATTTATGGAAATTTCTATTACCACAGAAGTCCAAAGCAGTTTGAATATGAAAAAATTGAATAAAAAATTAGCAAATCAATTTTCCCTTTATTAAAGAGTACTATATTTTATAGTACATAGAGGTTACACAATTTTTCACCTGTGTTTATGCTATCTAGAAAGAATTAGAGAAATGAAATTACATGTTTTAAAATATTTTATGTCTATAAAAATTACATACATAGTAGTCACAATGAAAATGAGAGAGTAAATTATTTTTGCTTTTTACAACTTTTAAGTCTAAGAAGGAATGAAAATCTATAGTTGTATTTACATCTTTAGAATACAAAGAACTGTATAATCAATATTCAACTGTAGTCACTGTAAGTCATTAAACCAAAAAAAAACCAAAATAAAATTGGGTAATAAAAGTTAAAATCCATGCATTATTACAAGATATTTAGTTATATTTCTGTAATTTTAGGAAAATTTCCTAAAATTTTAGACACTTATGTGTTGCAGTAACGTATATTGTTGAACTCTTTTCTCTTTGGGTGCGTTTGAACACCACCTGATCCTTTTGTATTCTGGGAAAGACTGTGGCTTGCTTGTCAAAGCAGACACAAGCATAAATTTTAAAACATTGACTGAAATGTTATTATATAATTTTCAACAAACACTGTGTTTACAGCTTTTCCAGCATCCTACAAAGATCAACTCTTGACTCTTGTAAGAACTTCACTGTAACACTATTGGTTGTATTTGATGACTAATGTGAAATTAGTAAACAGCATATGCTAGAAGGTTGAATATCTGTTTAAAAAATCCATTTTCTTATTTCTGTTGCTTATCAAAAGAGGGATTAAACACAACAAATATCTCAGGAAAACAAAAATTATAATAAGACAAATATGTATTTCCTAATAAAATAATCACCTACTATATTTCATAGCTATAGAAATGTACCCAGAGAAAAATAAAAAAAAATAAATTGTCTAAAAAACATTTATTGAAATGGTGCAACGTTTTGAATATTCTGATAGGAAAACTTGAAGTCTATAATGGCCTATTTCAAAGTGTGTGAAAGTTCCTAGTTATTTATGAATATTTGAAATTACTTTCTTCATTCCTTGTTAATTGCTTGTGACAGCCAAGAGATAAAATATGGGTATCCTATTATATAATGTAAGAGAACAGCTGCAACACAGTCTGCTTCTGCTGATGCTCTTGACAATGTGTCTCCTAACGCCCTAAAATCAGTTTCTCCAGTCATGGCTGTTACTTCACACTTTCAGGCTTGAACAATTGGCCTACTGAAATATTCAAGTACCACACTGAGGCAAATCCATTTCCACCCATTGCAAAGAGATAGCAAGACAAATTTGCAGTGAGGACAGAAAAACAAAGCAAATTATTGACAGTCATGGTTGTCCTGGTTTCTTGAGGAAAAACCAAAATATGTTAACTTTTTGAAGAAATTATCAACACTGTTCATAGGTAAAATTGTTCTAGGAAAATTATTTAAGGTATTCAAAGAAAGAAAGGGATTATAGAAAAGTCAAAAAAAGTATTACAAAGATGAAACAGGTAAAAATTTAAGTCTAGTGTAAGTAGTAATTCACTTGTTAAAATTATGGAGGTCAATGACAGGAAACCCTTTGAAGATATTTTGCTTGTTCCGTGGGAACTTTCATGTGAGCCTCTACAACAGATTAAAATTTTTCTCTAGACAGGTGTCATATGACTTGAGTCAGGGACCTTTCCTCACTCCACCAAGATAAATCCCCCCACAGATTAATATCAGAATCAAGATGTACAGTGTGTCTCTTGCTAGTGAGGACTAGCAGTTCATGAAATAATTTTCCTGGGGAAATGCTTATACCCACCATCTTTAATCTTTTTTTTTTTTTTTTGGTGGTATGCTGGCCTCTCACAGTTGTGGCATCTCCCATTGCAGAGCACAGGCTCTGGACGCACAGGCTCAGCGGCCATGGCTTACAGGCCCAGCCTCTCCACGGCATGTGAGATCCTCCCAGACCAGGGCACAAACCCGCATCCCCTGCATCGGCAGGTGGACTCTCAACCACTGCGCCACCAAGGAAGCCCTCATCTTTAATCTTTTAAACTTAGTTTAGACAAAACTCTTAATATAACATAGGAAAATACACTTCCTGATCAATTGTGAGCTCTGTGAACCTGTGTCTTTCCTTTTAAAAGGCTGTATGTTTGCATATAGATAAGTCTTGATAAATGATTCTTGGATCTTGATGGAACTAGATAAAATCAAAGGCATAGTGGAAGGAAACAAATATATCTTATTTCTGTATATCAATTTATATTTACCATCACATATTAGCAATAGTAAAAGTACTTAATCAAAAGTTTTGAGTTGAATAGAACTCTTCTATATAAGTACTTTCACTCATAATTAAGAAAAGGGTTCAAATCTGCTATCAACATATCTAATTGATATGCTTATATAAATGAGCCTCAGGACAGAGTGAAAATATGCTCAATTACTTGGAACAAATACCTCAGGACAAAAGAAAAGTAGAAAACACTCTATAACTAAGTAGATTTTAGAATATGTAAAATGTAATCCTAGAGAAATTAAATAAAGCCAGAAAACAGTGAGAAATGTTAATTCTCAACAGAGACAGCTAGAGACATATATACACAGAGGTTAGTACTAGAGTTTTAATAATATTAAATGTTTATTAAACTTTTTAATTTTAGTTATACTTCAGAAAGTATAACTGAGCAGTTTATGAAAATAGAGGAACTTCATTACACAAAATTGGTAATGAATCGTAAAAGATTATCTGGCAGAACATGTGATAAGAGGAGAGTTTACTCACTCCTGAGAAAATAAATGGATGAGAGAAACTGATATATGTAAAACAATCACCAGGTTTTGCTTAAGTCTGCCTTTCCCTTAGAACAGTGCCTATTTTAACAAGAATCACACTGATTTCCAGATTATGGAATCTAAAAATCAAAAGATATTTATTTTTAAAACAATGTAAAAGTTCTTGATTTATTTTTAAATTATGAATATGGCAGTAAAGAAAAACATTATTACTTTGATGCGGGTGGAAATCTGTATAGGGTAGCCATTGATAACATATTGCAAGTTAGCTCTTATTTATGTAATTATTGCTAATACTTCATGTCAGTTCTTTAATTTTCTTTCCCATATGGATAGATTGTTTGTGTGTACTGTATTTGTATTTCATATGTTGTTGAATATAAAGTTTTCCAAATCATTTCTTTCAGTTAACAATAATATATCATACAAATAATCATATCATTATATAGTTAGAAAAAATAGTTTTAGTGATGTTGTAATATCTTAACCATCATTTACTATTTACTATGTTCACTGTGTTACATACCCACATAATTATATGTTGCTGAATCTCAGGAGACATGCAATTTTTACATATATCACTGAGGTTTTCCTTAAGTCAGTTTCCTGGTTACAGGATCAGATTACAGATAAAAGGATATCAATAGTTGCATGGCTTTTGATAACTACTGTGAATCTTAAATTTTTTTTTCACAATTTACCCTCTCAAAATATTAAAAATATTTAAATTCTTACTACTCCATATAAACAAATATATAAAAGTTTCTTAATCAGCTAAACATAAATAGAATCTACCTTAGGCTACTAGTGAAGTTCACCATTCCGACAATAGACTTACTGCCATTTCTTTTCTTTCTGTCTTCTCTTTTTTTGGGGAGGAGGAGTTAACCAGTCTTACACATTGCCTTGTATTGAAAATAGGTGTTACATATATATTTTTGCATTGCATATGATTTCAAATTATCAAGTGATCCATCCTAGTTGTTGCTGATTTTAACTGAACAACACAGTCCTATAGAGTTGAAAATAAAAGTTCTCTTTCATTTGATTTCCCATTCCCCAGCTTGTGAAATATCTAATACTGCTTGTTGCATATTATTCAACATTTTAGAAATTTCACCTTTATATGTATATTTAGATTTATAGGATTATGTAAATATTATGTATATTTTAGAACATTATATATAATACATAATTAAATAAAATCCAGAAAAAAATATATGCACATGATTACCTTTAAGTATTATATAATAAATGCATAATGATCTATGACTTGTTTCTTTCTAAATTAATAATATATTAGTAACATTGTTCAATTTGGCATATATTGACTTGTCTCATACTTTATTAGCTATATAGTAACCCATTTTTGGAAATAGCAAATATAAATGCTGATGTTATGGGTTGAGTTGTGTTCCCCAAAAAGATAAAGAAGTCCTAAACACCAATACTTCAGAATATGAAACTATTTGGAACTAGGGCCATTGTAGATGTAATTGGTTAAGATGAGGTCATACTGGAGTAAGATAGTGTCCTATTTCAACATGATTGGTGTCCTTACAAGAAAAGGAAATATGATGTGAAGAGAAACACACAGGGGAATATCATGTGACAACAGAGGCAGAGACTGCAGCTCTCCAACTGCAAATCAAGAGTACCAAGGAATGGCAGCTATGGTGAGAAGCTGGGAAGACAGAAGGGAGGATATTCCTTAACAGTTTCAGAGTGAACACAGCCCTGCTAATGGATTTGAGTTTGGACATCTAGCCTTCAGAACTGTGAGATAATGAATCTCTGTTGGTTTAAGCCATGCAGTCTGTGATATTTTGTTATAGCAGCCCTGGGAAATTAAGACGGCAGATTTGGAGATTTTTGTTTGTTTGTTTTATTTTGCTATTGTGCTCTGTGTGTGTGTGTGTTTCTATATATGAGGAACTATTTTCATGGGATGGAATTCTTAAGTAGAATTGCATTGTTTTAGCAATGCCATCCAAACATTCTCCCCCAATTTAGTATTGCACAATAAGTATATAACATTCATTTTCCTCCAATATTGTACAGTCAGGGTAGGGTGGATTAATATTTAAATTTAGGAAAAAGAGCTACTTTGGTATTACGTTAATTGGCATTTTTCTGCTCATTAGTAAAGTTGTATATTACATTACATGATTATTAACACTTTATGTTTCTCCTGTAGTGGACCCCATATTTAAATATATTTCTGCCATTGTCTGATGGATTTATTTGCCCCACCACGTTTCATGAATTTATATATGGTGTATATTATATACCTTATCAGCCATATACACTATGATTAATCTTCCTTTGATTCACTGGAATTAATACTACTTGAAATACCTATGGCTGCTTTCCCTTTAAAATGGTAGAATTGAGTAGTGACATCAGAGATGATATGGCCCCCAAAAGCTCAAGGTATTTTGGGTATAGCTTTTTACAAAACAAATTTCTTGATCTCTGTTCTACATGGTATTCAGAATATTTATGAGTGGTCAAAATATGATAGTATTGACACAAAAAATATACAATCTAAAACAGAACCTGTATTCTAGAATTTAAAATAAACTAATTATTGCATACATTTAATTAATTAGTATGTCTTTTGAGTAAGAAGTAAGGATTAATATTGATCAGAATAAGGATTTATCTTAATAAAAGATTAAATTGCCTCAAGAAGGTAAAGTGGTAACTTGATTTAAAACAAACAAGTCCTGATCATGAAGTAAATATTAATGTGCAACTTGGCAGCACTGAAAAAATCGAGGATGTGATAGCAACTTGTGATCTTGCAGATAAGAACTTTGCCATGAAGGAAAAACAAACTTTAGTTAAAACAATTTTCTTGAGTTTGCATCCTCAAGATCTGCATCCTTGAATCTGCTTCTGTTCATCTATTTCTTCTCTTGTTCTCTGATAATGACAGTATAAGTCATATTAAATACTGCCATATAGTTTTAATTGTTCTATCTGCTTGCAACTCTCTAAGATAAACAATAACACAAACAAAATTCAGAAATGAGTTATCCCTGCCTGCTAAAATATGATTGCTTAATCTTCTCAAAGTATAATTCTGTGAAATTTATTTCCTGTTAAATACCATCATCCTACCACCACCACCACCACCACCACCACACGCATTACCTCTTCTGATAGAGTAGAGAATTAGATAAGAGAGAAAAATATGTTGCTGTTAGTGTGTGTAGAAATATGTGACAGAGACAATATTCCAAATCAGGGAATAAAACAGATTATTTAACAAATTGTTGATTAAAAAGAATTCCAAGTTGAGGAACTTATCAAAGAAAAATGGGGTTAAGATGACAATTTTTCTTCTTTATTCACCTCTTAATATAAAACAGTAATTAATGAATAATTACTGATAATTAACAAACAAAATTTTAATGTAAAACAAACCTGAATTCCTGGGATAAACTTCACCAGTTCATGACTTTTTCTTTTTAATATTGGTAGGTTTGCATATATTTTCTTAAGTTCTTTTGTTTTCTTAATGTCTTTCTTTTTCTTTTTTTTTTTTTTTGCGGTACGCAGGCCTCTCACTGTTGTGACTCTCCTGTTGCAGAGCACAGGCTCCAGACGTGCAGGCTCAGCGGCTATGGCTCACGGGCCCAGCTGATCCGCGGCATGTGGGATCTTCCTGGACTGGGGTACGAACCCGTGTCCCCTGCATCGGCAGGCGGACTCTCAACCACTGTGCCACCAGGGAAGCCCAATGTCTTTAGATTTAAGGACACATATAGTCTCTTGACTCTGAAAGTGAAGAGATGGGGAAAAAATCTATGCAAATAGTAACCTGAAGAAAGCAAAGGTAGCTATACTGATATCAGACATAATAGACTTTAAGTTAAAAATTGTCATAAGACTTAAATAAGGACATTATATATAATGATACTAGGATCAACTCACCAAGAAGCTATAACAATTCTAAATATATATATACACCTAACATAGGAGCAGTTAAATATATAAAGCAAATATTGAGAGAACAGAAAGGAGAAATAGTAATACAGTAATAAAAGGGGATTTTAATACTATACTTTCAATAATGGGTAGAACATTCAGAGAGAAAGTCAGTAAGAAAAAAATGAACTTGAAACAACACTATAGACCAAATGGACCTAGCAGACATATACATAGCATTGCATCCCAAAGCAGCAAAATATACACCTTCTTAAGTGCACAAGAAACATTCTCCAGGATAGATCACATATTAGGACACAAAAAAAATCAATAAATTTAAGAAGGTTGAAATCATGCCAAATATATTTTCTAACCACAATGGAATGAAATTAGAAATCAATAAGAGAAGGAAAACTGAAAAATTCACAAATATGTGGAAATTAAACACCACACTCTTGAAAAACAAATAAGTCAAAGAGCAAATTAAAATGTAATTTAAAAAATATACTGAGACAAACAAACATGGAAGTACAATGTACCAAAACTCATGGGATACAGCTGAAGCGACTCTAAGAGGGAAGTTCAAAGTGAAAAATATCTGCATTAAAAAATATATATATATAATAGACATATGACTTTACACCTCAGGGAGATAGAAAAAATATATGTCAAAAGTTGGCCAAAAGAAGAGAATAATAAAGATTAGAGCAGAAAAAAATGAAATGTAGACTAGGAAAACAATAGAAAAAATGAAGGAAACCAAGCACTGCTTTTTTTTGGTTCTTTTTAGTGAAACAAATGTTTATCAGGAGGAAAAAGAGTACACATGAACAGGCACACACAGGCCAGCTCAGAGAAAAAGTTGCACCATCATGGTAGTTTTAATCACTTACATGGGACATATTTTCTGGGTTTCATTTGGCCAATCATCCTGCTTTGCCTGAGTCTGAGTCTGTATTTGGTTTATCTCAGGGTCCTCCTTTGTGTGCGTGCATATCTCTCAGCCAAGGTGGATTCTAGCAAGGAGGCCTATGGGTAGGTTGACTTCACATCCTCCAAGGAGCATTGCTGTGCATGTAAAGTTGGGAAGGTCTCCTTGACTTCAAGAATGAGGAATATGTGGTCCTTTTATCTGGGCAGGGCCCAGCCTCTCCTATTATCCTCCTGCTACTGTCTTCATCCTGGAGTATCTGTCCACAGGGGACAAACTCCAGCTGCTCAGCCTGGAGCCCATCTATCTCCTGCCTCATTATCATTTGCTGGATTGAAGTAAGACTTTGCACCAGTCCTGGGCAAAGTCCTGCTGGCCCTCGGATTCTTTCCTCACTCTTCTCCTACTTGTTCCGAGCTATAGATGGACTTCCCTGTGAAAGAGGTTTTCCAAGCTTCTTTTTTTTACACACACACACACACACACACACACACACTGTGTTTTATTTTTACAAGAGATAAATAAACTGACACCAAGCATTGTAAAGGGATGACCACAACAAAAGCAACAATGTTTGCAATTACCAAACACGAAACACACTCATACTATGTCATAATATTGACATTCAGTCCAGTAATCCTCCACTGTAACAACTCCTTTACTTTGCAGTGAAAATTGATTTGTATATTTTTTGCCTCTGAACCCTTGTGGGATTTTTTTTTTATTCAAACAGAAAGTCACAAAAATTATAATCATCCTCATCAGTTCACTCAGTCCCATGTAATTAATTTTCTTTTTTCATCTTGATCTTTTATTAGCACTTTTATGAATTCACCAGTTTTCCATTAGAGTTCTGAAAATGCTTATTCATTCAGCACAGCAGTATAGTCAGTTACCAGAAACCTGTACTTGTCAGAGTCCTTTCCATGAATTCCTTGAAGATGAAACTCTTTTATAGGAACATTTTTGCAAAAGCATCAGAGTACACCCATAACTGTCTGTAAATGACAAAAGACTTAAAAATGACCATGGTTAAAGATTTGATGAAAGTTCATTAGAATGCAATTGACAAGGAAATTTAGTTATTTCTGAGATATACCTTTTAAAGTAATAACTAGAATTATGATTTATAACTTTATGCCAGAACATATAACCATTTTAGAAATTTCATGTAATGTCTGAAACATTTATTTTAACATATTTCCATACAAATAACCCAAGAAAGTTTAATATTAGTTGTTTGTTTGTTTGCTTGTTTTTCTTATACTGCAGGTTCTTATTAGTCATCAATTTTATACACATCAGTGTATACATGTCAATCCCAATGGCCCAATTCAGCACACAACCATCCTCACCCCATCACAGTTTTCCCCACTTGGTGTCCAAACGTTTGTTCTCTACATCTGTATCTCAACTTCTGCCCTGCAAACTGTTTCATCTGTACCATTTTTCTAGGTTCCACATACACGCATTAATATACAATATTTGTTTTTCTGTTTCTGACTTACTTCACTCTGTATGACAGTCTCTAGATCCATCCATGTCTCAACAAATGACTCAGTTTCGTTCCTTTTTACGGCTGAGTAATATTTCATTGTATATATGTACCACAACTTTTTTAAACATTCATCTGTTGCTGGGCATTTAGGTTGTGTCCATGACTTGGCTATTGTAAATAGTGCTGCAATGAACATTGAGGTGCTTGTGTCTTTTTGAATTATGGTTTTCTCTGGATATATGCCTAGTAGTGGGATTGCTGGATCCTTTGGTAATTCTATTTTTAGTTTTTAAGGAACTTCCATACTGTTCTCCATAGTGGCTGCATCAATTTATATTCCCACCAACAGTGCAAGAGAGTCCCCTTTTCTCCACACCCTCTCCAGCATTTGTTTTTGTAGATTTTCTGATGATGCCCATTCTAAATGGTGTGAGGTAATATCTCATTGTAGTTTTGACTTGAATATCTCTAGTAATTAGTGATGTTGAACAGCTTTTCATATGCGTCTTAGCCATCTGTATGTCTTCTTTGGAGAAATGTCTATTTAGGTCTTCTGCCCATTTTTGGATTGTGTTGTTTGTTTCTTTAATATTGAGCTGTTTATATATTTTGGAGATTAATCCTTTTTCCATTGATTTGTTTCCAAATATTCTCTCCCATTCTGAGGGTTGTCTTTTCGTCTTGTTTATGGTCTTCTTTGCTGTGCAAAAGCTTTTAAGTTTCATTAGGTCCCATTTGTTTACTTTTGTTTTTAATTCCATTATTTTAGGAGGTGGATCAAAAAGACCTTGCTGTGATTTATGTTAGAGTGTTCTTCCTATGTTTTCCTCTGAGAGTTTTATATTGTTCAGTCTTACATTTAGGTCTCAAATCCATTTTGAGTTTATTTTTGTGTACGGTGTTAGGGAGTGTTCTAATTTCATTCTTTTACATGAAGCTCTCCAGTTTTCCCAGCACCACTTATTTAAGAGACTGTCTTTTCTCCATTGTATATCTTTGCCTCCTTTGTCATAGATTAGTTGACCATAGGTGTGTGGGTTTATCTCTGGGCTTTCTATCTTATTCCATTTACCTATGTTTCTGTTTTTGTGCCAGTACCATATTGTCTTGATTACTGTAGCTTTGTAGTATAGTCTGAAGTCAGGGAGTCTGATTTTTCCAGCTCTGCTTTTTCCCTCAAGACTGCTTTGGCTATTCGGGGTCTTCTGTGTCTCCATAAAAATTTTAGGATGATTTGTTCTAGTTCCGTAAAAAATGCCATTGGTAATTTGATAGGGATTGCATTGAATCTGTAGATTGCTTTGTGTAGTATAGTCATTTTCTCAATATTGATTCTTCCAGTCCAAGAACATGAAAAAACACTCCATCTGTTGATATCATCTTTAATTTCTTTCATCAGTGTCTTACAGTTTTCTGCATACAGGTCTGTTGTCTCCCTAGGTAGGTTTATTCCTAGGTATTTTATTCTTTTTGTTGCAATGGTAAATGGGAGTGTTTCCATAATTTCTCTTTCAGATTTTTCATCATTACTGTATAGGAATGCAAGAGATTTCTGTGCATTAATTTTGTATCCTGCAACCTTACCAAATTCATTGATTAGCTCTAGTAGTTTTCTGGTGGCATTTTTAGGATTCTCTATGTATAGTATCATGTCATCTGCAAACAGTGACAGTTTTACTTCTTCTTTTCCAAAATGTATTCTTTTATTGCTTTTACTTCTCTGATTGCCGTGGCTAGGACTTCCAAAACTATGTTGAATTATAGTGGTGAGAGTGGACATCCTTGTCTCATTCTTGATCTTAGAGGAAATGCTTTCAGTTTTTCACCATTGAGAATGATGTTTGCTGTGGGTTTGTCATATATGGCCTTTCTTATGTTGAGGTAGGTTCCCTCTATGCCCACTTTCTGGAGAGTTTTTATGATAAATAGGTGTTGAATTTTGTCAAAAACTTTTTCTGCATCTATTGAGATGATCATATTGTTTTTATTCTTCAATTTGTTAATATGGTGTATCACATTGATTGATTTGCGTATATTGAAGAATCCTTGTATCACTGGGATAAACCTCACTTGATTGTGGTTTATGATCCTTTCAATGTGCTGTTGGATTCTGTTTGCTAGTATTTTGTTGAGGATTTTTGCATCTATATTCATCAATGATATTGGTCTGTAATTTTCTTGTTTTGTAGTACCTTTGCCAGATTTTGGTATCAGGGTGATGGTGGCCTCATTAAATGAGTTTGGGAGTGTTCCCTCCTCTGCTATATTTGGAAGAGTTTGAGAAGGACGGGTGTTAGCTCTTCTCTAAATGTTTGATAGAATTCACCTGTGAAGCCATCTGGTCCTGGACTTGTGTTTGTTGGAAGATTTTCAATCACAGTTTCAATTTCATTACTTGTGATTAGTCTGTTCATATTCTCTGTTTCTTCCTGGTTCAGTCTTGGAAGGTTATACCTTTCTAAGAATTTGTACTTTTACCAGGTTGTCCATTTTATTGGCATAGTGTTGCTTGTAGTAGTCTCTTAGGATGCTTTGTATTTCTTTGATATCTGTTGTAACTTCTCCTTTTTCATTTCTAATTTTATTGATTTGAGCCTTCTCCCTCTTTTTCTTGATGACTCTGGCTAATGGTTTATCAATTTTGTTTATCTTCTCAAAGAACCAGCTTTTAGTTTTATTGATCTTTGCTATTGTTTTCTTTGTTTCTATTTCATTTATTTCTGCTTGGATCTTTATGATTTCTTTCCTTCTGCTATCTTTGGGTTTTGTTTGTTCTTCTTTCTCTAGTTCCTTTAGGTGTAAGGTTAGATTTTTTATTTGAGATTTTGGTTGTTTCTTGAGGTAGGCTTTTACTGTTATAATCTTCCCTCTTAGAATTGCTTTTGCTGCATCCCATAGGTTTTGGATCATCGTGCTGTCATTTTCATGTGTTTTTAGGTACTTTCTGATTTTCTCTTTGATTTCTTCAGTGATCACTTGGTTATTTAGTAACTTATTGTTTAACCTCCATGTCTTTGTGATTTTTTACATATTTTTCCCTGTAATTCATTTGTAATCACATAACGTTGTGGTCAGAACGGATGCTTGATATGATTTCAATTTACTGAGACTTTATTTGTGACACCAATATGTGATCTATCCTGGAGAATGTTCCATGTGCACTTCAGAAGAAAGTGTAATCTGCTATTTTTGATGGATGTCCTATAAATATCAATTAAATTTATCTGGCCTATTGTGTCATTTAAGGCTTCTGTTTCCTTATTTATATTCATGTTGGATGATCTGTCCATTTGTGTAAGTGAGGTGTTAAAGTCCCCCACTATTATTGTGTTACTGTCAATTTCCTCTTTTATAGCTGTTAACTGTTGCCTTATGTATTGAGGTGCTCCTACGTTGGGTGCATATATATTTATAATTGTTGTATCTTCTTCTTGGATTGATCCCTTAATTTTTATGTAGTGTCCTTCCTTGTCTCTTGTAACATTCTTTATTTTAAAGTCTATTTTATCTGATATGAGTATAGCTACTTCAGCTTTCTTTTGATTTCCATTTGCATGGAATATCTTTTTCCATCCCCTCACTTTCAGTCTGTATGTGTCCCTAGGTCTGAAATGGGTCTCTTGTAGACAGCATATATATGGGTCATGTTTTTGTATCCATTCGGCAAGCCTGGTCTTTTGGTTGGATCATTTAATCCGTTCACGTTTAAGGTAATTATCGATATGTATGTTCCTATGACAAATTACTTAATTGTTTTGGGTTTGTCTTTGTAGGTCCTTTTCTTCTCTTGTGTTTCTCACTTAGAGAAGTTCCTTTAGCATTTGTTATAGAGCTGGTTTTGTGGTGCTGAATTCTCTTAGCTTTTGTTTGTCTGTGAAGCTTTTTGATTTCTCCATCGAATCTGAATGAGATCCTTGCAGGGTAGAGTAATCTTGGTTGTAGGTTCTTCCCTTTCATCACTTTAAGTATATCATGACACTCCCTTATGGCTTGTTGGGTTTCTGCTGAGAAATCAGCTGTTAACCTTATGGGAGTGCCCTTATATATTATTTGTCATTTTTCCCTTGTTGCTTTCAATAATTTTTCTTTGTGTTTAATTTTTGCCAATTTCATTACTATGTGTCTCAGTGTGTTTCTCCTTGGGTTTATCCTGTATGGGACTTGCTGCACTTCCAGCAGTGAATTCCACCATTTTGTCTTCCAGGTCACTTATCCGTTTTTCTGCCTCAGTTATTCTGCTATTGATTCCTTCTAGTGTAGTTTTCATTTCAGTTATTGTATTGTTCATCTCTGTTTGTTTGTTGTTTAATTCTTCTAGGTCTTTGTTAAACATTTCTTGCATCTTCTCGATCTTTGCCTCCATTTTTTTCCCAAGGTCCTGGATCATCTTCACTATCATTATTCTGAATTCTTTTTCTGGAAGGTTGCCTATCTCCACTTCATTTAGTTGTTTAGTTGTTCATTTAGCCTTTTCATCTCTCTGTGAACATGGTTTTTGTTCCATAGGCTGCAGGATTGTAGTTCTTCTTGCTTCTGTTCACTGTCCTCTGTTGGATGAGGTTATCTAAGAGGCTTGATGGGAGGGACTGGTGGTGGGTAGAGCTGACTGTTGCTCTGGTGGGCAGAGCTCAGTAAAACTTTAATCCACTTGACTGTTGATGGGTGGTGGTGGGTTCCCTCCCTGTTGGTTTTTGGCCTAAGGCAACCCAACACTGGAGCCTACCTGGGCTCTTTGTTGGGGCTAATGGCAGCTTCTGGGAGGGCTCACGCTAAGGAGTACTTCCTAGAGCTGACACTGCCAGTGTCCTTGTCCCCACGGTGAAACAGAGCCACCCCCCACTTCTGCAGGAAACCCTCCAACACCAGCAGATAAGTCTGTTTCATTCTCCGGGATCCCTGCTCCTTCCCGTGGGTCCCAATGTGCACACTACTTTGTGTGTGCTCTCCAAGAGCCAAGCACTGGCTTTTGAGAAAATTGACAAAACTTTAACTAGACTAAGAAAAAAAAAGTGATAAAACTCAAATAAAGACATTAGAAATGAAAGTGGAGACATTACAATTGACACCACAGAGTAAATAGGAATGAATAGGACTATTATGAATAATTATATAAGAAAAAATGGGATAACTTAAAAGAAATGAATAAATCCCTAGATACATACAACATATAAATATTGAATTATGAAGGAATAGAAGATATGAACAGACCAATAACAAGTAGAAGACTGATTCAGTAATCAAAACTTACCAGTAAAGAAAAGACCTGGACCAGATAGCTTCATTGGTAAATTCTCCCAAACATTTAAATAATTTACACGAATCTTTCTCCAACTCTTCCAAAAACTGAAGAGGAGAGAACACTTCTGAACTCATCTTTTGAAGCCAGCATTATCTTCATACCAAAGCCAGACAAAGACATTACAGGACCACTTCCCAAGTGACGGTCACACACCTGCAGCAACACTGTGGGTGGACTCTGTGGGGCACGCCCCGGATTGCCTACTGCCCATCCTCCAAGCCAGGTTTTCCCTGGATCCGCCAGCAATGGCAGGTAGATGGCAGGTTAGCTATTCTCAATTACTTCTAATTCTTATTTTAAAAATAAACCAAAGCCTAGCATAAAATGCCTCACACAAAGACTTTGATAAAGGCAGCTCTGCATTCCAGTGCACATTATTTGTCAAAAGGAAAAAAGGCTTTCTCATTTTGAAATTCAACAGGACAGTCCTGGATGCTGTTACAAACTATCAAGATGTATCCTTCAGGTGAACTTGCTATCAGAGTGACGGTACTTCCTCTTTCAGTAAAAATAAAAATGAAAGGGTCACCTGTTCTCCAGCCCTTTTCTCTACCCCTGTATTTCCCCACCCCCACCCCCCCAATAAAAATAGGAAACACTAGCAAAAAAAAAAAGACATTACAGGACAAGAAATTCAATAGCCGAGATGAACATAGATGCAAAGATTCCTGAACTACTAGCGAACCAAAGCCAACAGCCCAATAAAAGAATCATAATACAATGTGACCAGTAATGTTTATACCTATGATTCAAGAATGGTTCAACATATGCAAATAAATAAGTGTGATACACTATATTAACAGAAGGAAGGATAAAAACTCTCAGTGAATGAAGTATAGAAGAAAAGAAGAGAAAAGTTTTATGATATTGGTCTTGGCAATGGTATCTTGAGTATGACACCAAGAACACAGCAACAGAAGTAAAAATAGATAAGTAGAACTATATCAAACTAAAATCCTTCTGCAAAGGAACCGATCAACAGTGTTAGTCAATGTTTTATAAATTCCTTTAGAATTTAATAATAACAATGCTTAAAAATTAATAACATTTTATGAATGTGTTTTAGATATATATATAGAGATAGATAGATAAAGAAAACCTCCTCCAGACAGTAGATAAAATGACCTATCACTGACAGCTTATTAAAGAGTCAGAGATTACTAGTAATTTTCTCTTTGTCCCTTGATTTGTTTCATTATTTTGTTTTGATATAATATTAATATTTTGACCTCTTTTCTTTCCTTACTCCCACTTTGATTTATTTTGCTCCATATATTTATTCAATTAGAAACAATATCCAGTTCCCAATATGTTCATCTCACAGAGACATCATCCTGCCTCATTTCTTCCTTGTTTCAGAATCAGCATCTTATCCTTCATGTAACTGATAAACTCTGATTAGAGATAAAATATATTTTGTCAACATTAAATTTTATGTGCCTGGCAAATAAAATTATGAGTATCTCAAAAATAAACTCTGGAACTCTATTAAAACAAGTGATTTATACTTCAAACTTATATTGTTTAAATTGGGAAATGCTAAATCTTAAATTTACCTTAATATTTTAATTGATTTTAACTCACTTATATCAAATGCAGAGTTAAATCTGTACACTTCTAACATTTAAAGAAAATTGATTAAGATTTTCTCTTTCACTAAATATTAGAATTTTGTCTATAATTTGTTTTGTTTTGTTTTGTTTTAGTTTTTAAACCTATAAACTTTTCTTCATTCAAGTCTTTTTTTTAATTAAAATATATTTGACATAGGACACTGTATATATTTAAGGTGTATGACATATTAATTTGATACATATATACATTGTAATATGATTGCCATTGTAGCAATAATTGGCACCTCTATCACATTACATAATTATTCTTTCTTTTTAGTAGTTGGTATTCAGTCCTCATATTTTCACATAGTTGAGGTCATAATATCTATACAAATTTTTTATAGATGATTCATAACAATTCACAATGATGAGTACTAAGTAAATAACATTTTGTTAAGAATGTGTTGAAAATTTTCATTCCTCAAATATGAGCTTGCTCTTAAAAATATACAGGCAGTGCTGAATTGTCCAAAGCAGTCATTAATAGGCATATCAGAAACACAGCATATATAGATCAAGACCTCATATTAATCATTTCTTTCTACTGCCTGCTTGACAAAGTTCTTTCTACTATCAGTGAGATTAATGAGATTATTTAAAAGGTCTCTATACTTCAACACATAGCTGCATTAATACAAGTAAAATGCAGCCCTATGAAAATTTTAAACTGTGTTATTTGTGAAATACAACAATGCAAAATTTCCCATTGTTGGAAAGGGGGAAATTAATACAAACAAAAAAAAACATATTATTTCCATCTAAGATCTCTGGAGAAAGTAGAATTTATGGCATCTCAGATTCTGATCTGCTGTTGAACCATGGCATGGCCTGAATCTGATGTGAATAAATCATAGCTATGTAGCTTCTAAAATCAGAAGATGATATTTCTGATTAATAAGTTAAAAAAATATGAATGTACTGTCAGTTTTCAGACCAGAATGCAGCTAGAAGAAGATTTGACAGTACATTCAATGTAGGAAAGTTATTGCCACCAATTCTGTTGCTGCTATTATTATTATTATCGTTTTGTGTGCCTGGTTGTGTGAATGACTTTTATTTGTTTACAGGAAAGAATAGTTTCAAAATATATACAAATGAAGAGTTATTTATAATTGATTCTACCTGTACTAATTATTGGTGGCATATGCTGACACATTATTTTTCTTTTCATTGCATGAGCAATGTGAACATCGAATGGAAGAATAGAAAACTAATTCTCACACGAATTTTGTATTACTTATATATTTGAAAAAAGAGACTTGGTGTTTAATGTTTAAACAGTTTGTTTAAATATGATTATCACCGGGATATTTTTTAAACAGTACACTTCAATTTTTTAAAATTTCTCTTAAAGTATATTCAGATCACATGTGAAAAACTTGTTTATCATTCAGAAAACTTACTGTGCTGTGGCAGGCAAAAGGAAAGAGAGGGACTCAGCTTTTAACAAAGTAGTTGGTAATATGCTCTGGTCTTTATTTGTCCTTGGTCAGGACCAGAATACTAACAGCCTGAAAGATGGATCCTTTTGTGTTTCAGTGTTTCTGAAGTGTTCTTTAAGGAATTCTTTTATTACACTCACTATTTAAACTATTTAAATTAAACTATTTAAATTAAAAGATTTCCTTTTCTCTTGTATTCTTTATATCTGAAGCATTTTACTGGCATTTTCATTCTTCAAGGATATTGGAGTCAACAATTTGTTATTTCTCCTTCAAACTGGGGATTATAATCTTCACAGTTTGGGTGAGGAACGTGAGATAAAGGAACTAAGTGTGGGCAAACATTTATATTTGCCATTTAATTTATATATTTCCTCAATATTGTACACCTTCTTGATATTCTCTTTGAAATAATATACTCCTTAGATCATAAATTTCTGAGATTGGAGATATATAATTTAAACATGACTGTGGTTTTCCCATTCATACACAATCAATAATGACTACTAAATAACTAGTGTGTCCCAGCCCTGAGATATGTTCAAAGAGGATATAACTTATGTAACTTAATGATAATGAATTAACCACTTGCTAAGTGCAAGGCGCTGTGGTCCATACTATGTATTTGTGAGTCCCTTTAATAACACCATTCAGGAGAGCATTACCCACTGGCCTGGGGAAATTGTTCTCCATTTTTGATTTGGTAAGAGAGAACAAGCTTACCAAGGGAACTCTGCATTGTAACTGAATAGCATCAGCATATTTTCTTATCTAGTCTTGCTAAAAGGAAGATTATTCAATTCTGAAAATTATCTTGTTTGATGACGGGGGAAGTTCAATTCTGCAAGAAATAAAAGAATTGATGAGAATTTAATCCAAGAAATTCTGAAATCAACCTCCAGCATATTCCACAAAGCCTTATCTCCCCACTAGACAGCTTTTGTTATTAAACATTTTTATTAAAATTGAAAAAAAATTAAGCACAACTATTGATATTTTGAATAACAGTGGTATATTAGTATCATATTAGCTCTGTAGCTGAAAAAAGTACAATGTATCCCACCACTGATAGAATCAAACTCACCTTCCCAGCCTTGATATCAGAACATAAGGCAATCTGACACCTATGTCCAGCCTACATCATCCTTCTTCATTTCCTGACAGAGATCCTCCACTTTAACTAATCTAAGCAAAATGAAATAATGAATCTAGCCGTTAAGTTTAGTCATGCCAGCTTTTTTTTTTTTTTTTTTTTTGCAGTACACGGGCCTCTCACTGTTGTGGCCTCTCCCGCTGCGGAGCACAGGCTCCGGACGCGCAGGCTCAGCGGCCATGGCTCACGGGCCCAGCTGCTCCGCGGCATGTGGGATCTTCCCGGACCAGGGCACGAACCCATGACCCCTGCATCGACAGGCAGACTCTCAACCACTGCGCCACCAGGGAAACCCGTGACAGTTTTTTTAACAAGGATTATCTTTGTCACATTTTCTGACTAGTTTTTCAAAAACCTACTCATTGTTTTTAATAATAGTATTTTATTTAATATTGAATATAGATATATAGATAGATATCCAATATTTAGTATTGTATTGATATGTACCTATATGTTAATATTAAATCAGATACTAGGGTGAACGATGAAGAATATAAAAGTGTACTCATGACCCAGGTTAAGAAAAAATATATTTTAATCATATATAGAAAGCTTGTATACTCCAATTCCATCTCTGCTTCCTCAGAGAGAAGAATTTTCCTGTATTTACCCTTGTATTCTCTTTTATAATTTCACCACATATACTTATATCCTGAACAATGGAACACTTAATTTCACATGTTTTTGAAATTAGTTAAATAGAATTATGTATGCATTCTGAAACTTTGTTTTTAGTTAATATTGTCCTCATATTCATCAATATTGTCTCATAGAGCAATAATTCACTCTATATGGTATCCTATGCATGACTGTATTTCAATCTATTTCTCTCTGCTACTGTTGATAGATACATCAGTTACTACTTTTTGTTTTAAAAAATCGTTGCTATGAATATTTTTGTGCATTTTGCCTGGTGCATATGCAGAAGTCATTCTCTGCAAGAAACACAGTCGTGAAATTACTGAGTTATAGAGAAATTTTCAACATTTCTGGACAATGCTAGAATGTTTTTCAAATTGGATTTAGGAAAATTCAACACCTTCTGCTGTGGATAATATTTATTGTTTCTCTACATTGTCACCAACACTGAAAACTATTAGCCTTCTAAAATATTTGCCAAGCTGGTGTGTATCTCATGTGGTTGACTATGTGATTCCTTGATCACTAATGTATTTCAGGCTTATAGACCATAGGTTTCTTCTTCTAGGCTATCCCTGTTCAAAATGTTTGCCCATTTTCATATTAACAGGTTTGCCATTTATCTTCATTGGATTAAGAATTCTTTATCTTTTATTATCTATATGAATGCAAAGTCTTTTCCTAATTTGTACAACCTGATATACTTAATTTCAATGTAGTTAAACTTACACAGATATTTTTTTATTCTGACTTACTGCTTTGTCATGTCAGGAATTTAATTATGTGGACCTGTTTTTGACACATTCATCAAATCATTTATTTCTACACCCATAAATTATTGTTTGGTTAATGTAGGTTTATGATATTTCATAACTGGTAAGCTATATTTCTTACTGCATCCTGTTCATGATCTTTTTAAATGTCTTGGTTACTGTAAGCCATTGTTCTTCCATATACATTGTGATCAGGTTTTAAGTTTTCACATAAACCTGTGGTGTTTTCCTTTAATTTGTTTAGAATCCATGATAAATATTGGGATAATTGATATGTTTATGATATTAGATCCTACAGCCCAGGATGTGGTATAGTTCTTCACTTATTTATGTATCTTTAATTAATTCAACAAAATGTAATCAAATTATTTTTGAATGACAATTTTACTTATTTTTATGGTTCTTATATCTTTTTTTGCATACTTTAAATCTTTATTTTATTTTTCTAAAAAAGAACTTAAATAGAAAAATTGAATGTTTGCCAATTATTTTTACCATGAGAAAAACCGTTAGAGAAGGATAATAAAGGTGGGGAAGTTCACATTTATACATTTCTACTTCTAGGGTTTGCAAGGACTATAAAGATGGTCATTCTGTCAGCTCTGGGTGACACTGGTTCAAACTTGCTGGAAACCACAGTTGGGTCAATGTGTGGTCATGCATATGAGAAAGAGACAGAGCCACATCTTCCAAATAAATCAGGAGTCTTCCAGTTCAAAAAGCCATGACCTCAGGGCAAAACCAAATCCCAAACTGAGACAAATGGTCAAGGCTCAGGAGTGAGCTTTGGTGGCATGACATACTTCCCGAAGTGTTATTTGTCATCCAGGGACAAAGATGGGCACCTTAGAAGTACTTTTATTGTTCTTTATGAACACTATACTAGCTAGAACCTCAAGATTAGTGTTCAATAGTAGTGGTGATATTTTGCATTCTTTATTTCCAAATCAGAAAAATATATCTCAATATTTTATTACATATTAGGTTTACCATAGACTTTCATTGATATAGTATCAGAATGAGAAGAACACTTTCTATTCCTAGTTTTCTGAGATTATTTTTTAGTCACACATGAGTACTGATATTTTTCAAATGTATTCTCTGCATCTATTTAGATGACCATTTTTTGTTCTCTTTTATTAACAGGATGACACTGATTGATCCACAAGCTATAAATTTTCAGTATCATTCAATTTGTAATATTTTGTCATTTGTATTATACTATCTTCTTTAACTTATGTATGACTCAGAAATGTGCTTATATAAATGTGTTTATATTTCTTTGTGTTTATCTCTACCATCTTATTTGTATTCTACCTCCTCATACCCCTTCTTTTCATATTTATATTCCCTCGTTAATTGCTTTTTTTTTTTTTTTCTGGTATGCCGGCCTCTCACTGTTGTGGCCTCTCCCATTGCGGAGCACAGGATCCGGATGCACAGGCTCAGCGGCCATGGCTCAGGGGCCCAGCCACTCCACGGCATGTGGGATCTTCCCAGACCGGGGCACAAACCCATGTCCCCTGCATCGGCAGGTGGACTCTCAACCACTGAGCCACCAGGGAAGCCCTAACTGCTATTTTTGTATTGATTTTTTTGCACTAACTTTTTTCTTCAAGTCATCTGAAAGTTGAACACTATAATTCTAATTGAATTGCTTTTAATTTTAAAATACATATATCTGTTTTCAATATTTGAATTTAATCAGTGTATATACTCTCATTCCAAATAATACAAAAGGTTGTAGCTGTTTGATTCTCATCACCTTCCTCTTGTGTATTTATTTATGTGGTATTTCAGTTTGAAAACTTTGAAACTCAAAAGCAATTATTATTAATTTTTACATTCAATAATCATTTATGTTTAACATATTTATCATTTTATTTGCTTATTAATGCTTCTTATAATCCAGCTCTTCCACTGAGATCTATTTTATTTTATTTTATTTTATTTATTTCTTTATTGAAAGAGGCGGTACGTGGGCCTATCACTGTTGTGGCCTCTCCCGTTGTGGAGCACAGGCTCCAGACACACAGGCTCAGTGGCCATGGCTCACGGACCCAGCCACTCCGTGGCATGTGGAATTTTCCTGGACCGGGGCACAAACCCATGTCCCCTGCATTGGCAGGTGGACTCTCAACCACTACGCTACCAGGGAAGCCCTAAATTTTATTTTATTTTATTATTATTATTTTCTTTTTTCAGTACGCAGGCCTCTCACCGTTGTGGCCTCTCCTACTGTGGAGCACAGGCTCCGGATGCGCAGGCTTAGTGGCCATGGCTTACGGGCCCAGCCGCTCTGCGGCATGTGGGCTCTTCCCTGACCAGGGCACGAACCCGCATCCCCTGCATCAGCAGGTGGACTCCCAACCACTGTGACACCAGGGAAGCCCCCTAAATTTTATTTTTAATCATCTTTACAATTTCTATTAATGAGAGTCATTGTAGTAAACACAGCTTTTGTTTGATCAAAAATATATATTTTTTGTCCCTTTCACAAATGATGAAATGAGGCAATATTTCATCATATGGAAGCTATGTGTCCATTATCTTCTAATTTGCATTATTTCTGAGAAGCTGTGGTGGAAAATCTCGAAGATGGACCACAGTTATTCCTACCTCCTGATTCTCCTTATGTCCCCCGTCTGTAACTTATTCCAGTATGGGAAAGACCTATGACTTGCTTCCACCCAAGAGAATTTGATAAAAGTTGCCACAGTGTTAAAAGTTGTAACACTTAAGTAACAGTAGTGTTACTTAATATTATAATGTCAGTTTTTCAAGCTCTCTCCCTTGCTGGCTGAGGAGAAGCACACTGCCAAGCTATAATCTGGTTTTTGACAAGGAACTTATGGCAGCCTTTGGCTATCAGGCAGTCAGATGCCCACGCTCTCAGTCTGAAAGCCTACATGCAACTGAATGCTGCCAACAATCCACATGAGGTTGGAAGTAGCTCCTTCCCCAGCTGTACTTTCAGATGAGCACACAGACCTGACCAACACCATCACTGCAACCTTGCAGAGGACCAAGCTAAGTCATATCCAAACTTCTGGCCCACGGAAGCTGTGTGAGATAATAAATGTGGTTTTTCATTTGTTTGTTTTGCTGCTAAGTTTGTGGTACTATTCTTATGCAACAACGTATGAAACACATTTTTAATACTTGAAAGAGGTTGCTGTGGTAACAAATATTTAATTATGTGAAGGTAACTTTGGAAGTGGGCAATGTGCTGAGGCTGAAAGAATTTTGATGATATGACATATAAAGCTTAATTTGTCTTGAACATTTATTATTAGAAATCTTTATTTTAAGGGTACTGTCACTGAGAGTGCAAAAGGAAGTAAAGAACATGTTGAAAATTGTTGTTTCCAATATGTTGTGACAGAAAACAGTAAAAGTTTGCTTATAGTTAGGTAGGAAGCAGAACATGTAAGTGATAAATTTGGTTGGGTAGCTAAGGAGTTTTTCAAGCATAGTGTTGAAGCTACATTTTGTTTCTTCGTGTTTCTTATTGTAAAATATAATAGACAACAGATACTTTGAGACACTGTTAAACAAAAAGGAAACCTGACTTGATTCCCAACCTCTTCAATTTCATGGAAGATCCAGAAATTCAGAAAATTACTTCCGTGAAAACTCTGCCAACTTAGTTGAAAGAGGCAGAGAGAGTAAAATGAAAATAGTTTTTTGGGGGCCCCAAATTCAATCAAGAATCAAGTTGGTAAAATGTGCTCAGCTTCAACATGTGATACATTTCATGAACTACAAAGGATGACTCAGAGGACAGCAAACCAGAGTCCAGAAGAGATAGATAAAAAGTCAATGAGAATTATTTTGTCAAACTGGATTTCAGAATTGCACTAGACCAGTGGCTACATTAGTCCTCTAAGATTACCCCTTTTTGAATGGTAATTTTTATAACTGTAATCTATAGCTATCTTACTACTATATGTTGGATACATGTGTGGGAACAGATGGTAATCTGCAGCAGATACACTCTCAGGTGGGTCCCAATTATCCCCCCATCCTTGTATAAAATCCTCCTCTTGAATGTGAACAAGACCTATGCCTTGCTTCTAACCAGAGTAATATTAATTTTATTAGGTTTTCTCCAAATTAAAAATTCTCATTTGAGTTGAGTCTCATTTGCCCAGGTATTAGTTTCTAACTTAATGTTTTTCTTGGGTAATTTTTGTTCTATTTGATTAAATCTACTTGGTTATGTTTTAAAGTCATTTGATCATTATTTACACGTTCAGTCCAATTTTTTTTTATCAAACACAGTAAATATTTCACATTCTTGACTTCTAATATGTGATGTGATCGTAACAGTAAAGCTTAGCCTGTCTATTATTTAATTCTTGCTTTTATTCATGCTTCCTTGTTTCCTTATATTTTTGAACTCCTACTTCTTGAAAAATTAAGTGTAGGCTTTGTGAATACCTAAGTTGCAATTGTGTTCCTTAGAGAAGATTTGTGATTTTTTTTTTATGGCAGGAACTTGTGCACAGTATAATTCCTATTACTACTTTACAGTATATTCATGACTTGAAATTTTAATGATGAACAAAGTGACTTTTATTAGGGCTGAAAACTTGGCTCAGGGTTTGCTTGTGTTTACCAAATCTCTGTGGAGACTTTCCTGTGCATTTAGCATATTTTTCAAGCAGGATATTGTCTGAAATTTTCTCAGCAGTGGGTAAAATTATTTAAAATTTATACTTCATTAATGCCCTGGGCTATAGGATACCACTTTTTTGCCGGAGGGAGAAG
Source organism: Tursiops truncatus (assembly GCF_011762595.2). Taxonomy (NCBI): domain Eukaryota; kingdom Metazoa; phylum Chordata; class Mammalia; order Artiodactyla; family Delphinidae; genus Tursiops; species Tursiops truncatus. The sequence continues at coordinate 29,501,266 of NC_047051.1, forward strand.
GAAGTGGGAGTCTTCTACTATGGGTGGACCCTGCACAATTTTCTCTAAGGCCATGAAAAACAGACAAACAAACTTGAATTCTCCTACTTCCTCAAATGTCTTCAATGCAAATGCAAGTTTTTGTCTATTCTTGCCCCTCTGGGTTCCTGCTTTCACTTAATATTTGGCTTCAGAGTATTAACTATGAACATTAAATGAGCGTTTTAACAAAACATTTTAGCAACATTTTTACATTCTTTCAGAGGATGGGTTGATCAGGGTTAAAAACCAGACAACCTGTTAGAAACAGAATTTCCTCCTCATTTTTCATACTTTTATTCAAATTTCACAGGCTTCATGACCTAAATCCCACGTACCTCCAACTTCCTTAAATTATTTATGAAACTTATAGTCTAAAACACTGCTATTGATGGAATTGTGTACTCTCAGAATTCATAACTTCCAATGTGACCACTCAGGAAGGAAACTCTCATCAAAGATGTGACCAACACTTTGACCTTGGACTTCCCACACTACAAAACTGAGAGAAATAAATTTCTGTTGTTTGAGCTACACAATCTATGATATTTGTAATGGCAACCTATGCAGAAATATATGGATTTTGGTATTGGGGGTGCGGTGCTTCTCTAACAACTACTAAACATGGCAGTAACATTGGAACAAGGTAGTGGGTAGAGGGTGGAAGAGTTTTGAGGTGTCAGTTAGAAAAAAATGAGGTTAGGGCAACTCTAGCGAGGTCTCAGATGGAAATGAGAACGTGTATTGGAAACTGGAGAAAAGACAATCCTTGTTATAAAATGGCAAAGACAAATAAAAATAAACAAACAAAAAAACACACTTCAGCTGAAATGTGTTCTAGTGTTTTGTGTAAGGTAAAACTTGTGAGCAATGGAATTGGATATTAGCTGAGGAGATTTATAAGCAAAGTTTTAAAGGAGCAGATTGGTTCCTTTTGACTGCTTATAGTAAAATGTAGAAAGTGAGAGATAAATTAAAGAAATAAAGGTTAAGCATAAAGAAACCAAAACTTAAGATATAGAAAATTCTCAGCTTATCCATATTGCAAAAACATGAGAAAGTGTGTTCTGAAGAGGACACTAGGGATGTAGCTGATAAAGAGATCATGAGTGTGACTCATGGACTTATCACCTATCTCAGCAGATGCCAGGAATATAAATGAAATTATACCAGCAAAAAAAACTGCCAGTCTGAATTAAAAGGGACAGAGACAGTGCAACAGAATAAAATAAGTTTGTTAACCTTCTTGTATTCTACAGGGTTGGATGATGGAGTTATTGGATCATGGCTACAAATGTGTGTTATTTTTTCAAGGAAAGGAAGAATGACCCCAATGGTGATTCAGAGATTAGAGAGCTACATGGCTCCTTAAGATACAAGGATTGATGAAAGACTCTTCTACTTGTTAACATTTTATGTTTTTTACAATCTTCTTAGGAGGACCTAGTTTTCTATCTTCCAAAGTATGATATGTATTGTTTTCCATCAGGTTTAATATTTAATAAATATTTGAAAATCGATTCTTTTTTGGAAATGAAAATAAAAAGCTTTCTGACAAGAATATGACTTTCCCTACTTTTAGTGATTCTTAAATTTTACTTTTTATTGGACATAGCTGGATTTGGCCACCAGATGGATCCATCTTAGTGTTCTATTAGATAAAAATCTCTACTTTCATTAGAAAAAACTTAGGGGAATATAGGAGTGAAATTCTTCTGATGACTAGATGCTAGTATTCTTATAATGACTTTAGACTGAAATAAAATAGGTCATGGCTTGTAGACACATAATTGAAATAATTCTTACCCTAAGTACATTATTGGTCCATACTTATGCCTGAATTTCATCTGAAAAGCAAGGATAATTTTTCTGTCAAATAATTCCAAAATGACATTGCAAGTGTACTCTTTACTTCAATTTTAAGGAGATTATTAGACAAATCATTATCTAATGCAAAGTTATTAATACTTCATGTTGACTTTCTTGAAAATTACACAAAATAATCCTACCATAAATGGTCCTTGGCATATTAGATTTTGCAAAAATACCATCCCTTTCTCTATCTTTATTTATTTTCCTGACATTACATTTCTTAAGACAATTGCTAAATCAAGGACAAGAGTTCTGGCCTTGACCCTATAATTAAGTCAAATATTTTCCTTAGCCAAATCTCTACCATCCTCTAGGTCTGAATTTCCTTTAATACAAAATGAGAGTTCTGGTAAATAGACTATCAAACCTTCAATTTCCTCTAGACCCTTAGATTCTCTGCCATATATCTCATTGTTTTGATTGCATAGTGCCTACCTTATTACTTCTATATAGTTAATTACTTGACTAGTCACCATGACATTTATTTTCTACATTTTTCTATTGTTATTAAAAGCCCCAATGAAAAAATAGTTCAAAATTTGAAGATAACTTTCCTTTTATGGAATCATTCCAGCCCTGGAAGTAACCATCAGAATAGCGGACCTCAGAGTACTAAGGATGAGAAGCAAAACTTTTGAAAGTGATTCTATAGGAACAATAATTTGATGTACACATCTACATTTTGACTCCCATGTCTTCTTGAAATTGGAAATACATTGCTATATGTATAAACATGACCTTAAAACCTTCCTTTAGTTATACAGAGATAATGAAATATGCCACTAGGGATTATAACAACAGGGGGAAATTTTCATTCCAAGATTCCTTTTTCCATTTCTGTTGGGTTTTATCATAACACATAACATAAACTCAATCTTTTGTTGTTTTTTCAACTTGTCATAAAACTTTAGGTAAAATAAGAATATGTGGTTAGTAAAGCAACATCTTGCACTATTTTTATTGTATCTTTATGCCCTAAGGGAGGAAAAAATGGCTTCAAGATGCAGAGGAAAAGAAATGTTTTGCAAAAAGAGTTAGAAATGATACAGAAATCTTTCTCAGAAATCTTTCTCTTTCCACCTCACTACAGTCTCTGTGTATAGGAAGGCTGGGTGTATAATAGATTTACTTATAACTAAGCTTCGGTCAGTGTTCAAGAGGCAAGGTGTTGATGCAAGAAAGGTTTTTCTGGGGTCTTTGATTTTTGAAAACATAAAAGAAATCAAGATTATGTCTACTGAGAGGCAGAGCAAATGCAAAAAAGATGTATATTATCAGAATGATGTGGCAAACTTCATCTGAAGGAATAAGTGGCTAAATCTCATTGGATCAGCAGAGTTGGAGAGAGCTGAATCAAGGAAGATGATGTGCTATTTGGTCTGACAAAGCTTAACTGAAAGAGCACTATGCATTGCTGAAAAGGTTTGGCAGCATAATGAAGACTGATTAGACACATAGATATGTCTATTCCCACCTCATCATTATGGGCAGGGGTCAGGATATTGGTGAAAAATTTAAATCTATGTTGAGATTATTAAGTCAAATTTTCTGAAAAACTAATGGATTTAAGTAAGAAACCATCTTTGAATAAATTAAACTCCTTGTCATCAGTAAAGCTAAGGGTTTAAATACAGCAATTGCATTTTTAAGAGAAAATGCATTTCTTTACAGTTGAATTATATTAATTGTTATAACTATAGAAGCCAACCTGTTACATCTACAACATTTTTGTTCATTTGATTGTCACATCAATGATTTGCATTGATATGACCACGTAAGGTCAAAAGTTAACTTGAATTTGGAGTTCTAAGTGTCACCAAGCTGAAAAAAAATCTCTACTTTCATATAACATTGAAAGGAAAAAGTGTACAAGGAGCAAAAAAACAGATCTATTCAACTTAAATTAGCTCCATGCAAAGTAAATATTACTTGCTATAGAAAAAAGAAAAACAAAAAAATACTTCCACAGATGTTTTTCTTGTTAGGTAAAAATCACATTTTTAAGAGGAAGATTAGTTTTTTAAAAAAACAGAAAAAAGAAAATCTGTGATTCGTTTTGCCAAAGACATGTAAGTGACTTATATATCATGAATCATGAAATGATATTAAGGATGGTAAAAGTAACAAATGTTTCACAACATTGTCAAATTCACAGTGTTCAGTGTGATTGAACTGAGTCATGTGCTATAAATTATGTGATGATACCAATATCTGTTTGTTCATTTTTTAAGAGAAGCAATATTCAAACATTATATAATTTAGTTAAAAAAAATAAAGAGATATGGGTTTAACCCAATAGGAAAAGAGGATGAAATCACAGTACACTTTATAAATAGTGTGTATGTTCTGGGGACACTAAAATTATATACCGTCTAAACACTTAAAGTGAAAATTTGAATGTCCCTATGATGTATCTAAGCACTAATGGTTAAATTGTATACAGAAGGATTTTAAAAAATTAAGTAATTTTATTTTTTATAAGTAGTCATAGGTCAAAATTTTTTTTTAATTAAAAAAATAGTAGTCTTTGATCACAGCAAAATTGAGTGCAAAGTACAGATTTCTATGTACTACCCTGCCCCCAAGCATACACAACATCCCCTATTGACATCTCACACTACAGTAGTACATTTATTACAATTGCTAAGCATATATTAACACATTATTACTCTCTAACATCCATAATTTACATTAGGTTCACTCTTGGGGTTATATGTTTTCAGGTTTGTATAAAGGTATAATGACATATCCACCACTGCAGTGTCATACAGAATAGTTTCACTGCCCTAAAATTCTCTGTGTTCCCCTCCTTTCTCCTGCTAACTCCTGGAAAACATTGATCTCTATACTGTGTTCATGGTTCTGTCTTTTACAGAATGCCATATATTTGCAACCATACAATATGCAGCCTTTTCAGATTGGCTTCTTACACTTAGTAATATTTATTTGTTTCCTCCATGTCTTTTCATGGGTTGGTAGATCCTTTCTTTTTATCACTGAGCACTATTCCATTGTCTAGATGTACCACAGTTTATTTATCCATTCACCTACTGAAGGGCATCTGGTTCCTTCCAAGTTTTAGAAATTATTAATAAAGCTGCTATAAACATTATTGTTAGGGCTTTTGTGTGGACATAAATTTTAATTCACTTGGGAAAATTCTAAACATGGACTGACATCTATACACTGTTGATACTATGTATAAAATAGATAACTAATGAGAACCTACTGTATAGCACAGGGAACTCTACTTAATGCTCTGTGGTGACTTAAATGGGAAGGAAATCCAGAAAGAGGGGACATATATATATAAGTATAGCTGATTCACTTTGCTGTACAGTAGAAACTAACACAACATTGTAAAGCAACTGTACTCCAAAAAAATTTAAAAAAAAACATGAAATTGCTGGTTTGTAGAGTAAGCATATGTTTCACTTTCTAAAAATCTACCAACATATCTTACAAAGTGACTGTGCCAATTTTCATTCCCATCAGCAATGAATGAGAGTTTCTCCTGCTCCACAGCCTGGCCAGCATTTAGCATTGTCAGTGTTTCAGATTTTTACTATTCTAATAGGTATGTGATGATAATACATTGTTATTTTAATTTTCAGTTCCCTAATGACCTGTTATATTGAGCATCTTTTTTATATGCTATTTGCCATCTATGTATTTTCTTCGGTAAGATATCTGTTAAGGTATTTTGCCCATTTTTTAATCAAGTTGTTCATTATCTTACTGAGTTTTAAGAACTCTTTCCATGTTTTGGATAATAATGCTTTATCAGATACATCTTTTTCAAGCATTTTTCCAAGTCTATGGCTTCTATTGGGTTGGCCAAAATGTTCATTCGGAGTTTTCTATCAATATCTTACAAAAAACTAAAAAAAAAAAAATTTGGCCAGCCCAATATTTTAATTATTTTGATATTGTCTTTTGTAGAGAAGAAGTTTTTAATTTTAATGAAGTGCAGCTTATCAAACATTTATTTTAAAGATTATATCTTTTGTATTGTATCTAAAATGATATCACGATAACCAAGGTCATCTAGGTTTTCTCCTATGTTATCTTCTAGAAGTTTTATTCTTATACATTTTATATTTAGCTCTATGATACATGTTGAATTAGTTTTTGTGAAAAGTGTAAGGTCTGTGTCTAGGTTGATATTTTTACATGTGAATGTCCAGTTGTTCCAGCACCATTTGTAGAAGAGTCTATCTTTGCTCCATTGTATTGAGTTTGCTCCTTTGTGGAAGATCAGTTTACTATATTTATGGGGGTCTGTTTTGGGGCTCTTTATTATTAATTCAACAATACCACTGTGCCTTGATTTTTGTAGAGTTATAGTTAAGTTTTGAAGTCATATTGTGTCAGTCCTCCAACTTTGTTCTTGTCCTTCATTATCGTGTTGGGTATTCTGGAATTTTTGTCTCTCTATTTAAACTTTAATATTAATAATATTCAGCAAATACTCAGTAATTGGAAAGATAATTTCAGGTGAGTCCAAGATTCTATTGTGTCTATACTATGAAGCAAATTTGGATCATACTTTGTATTAGCTGATCTGCATGAGATTCCTCCGTTACATTATAGTAATATCATAGATGCTTTATAATCATTAACAGCTTAGACTCTAGAATAAAATTTCTGGGCTCATATCTATGCTATGTCACTTACTAGATGTATAACTTTGCAATGGTTAAATTCTCTGTGCCATAATGTTCTCATGTGTAAAATGATAAAAGCTGTATCTATTCCATAAAGTTGTGGTAAGGATTAGATGAAGGATGACATTTATAAAATTTCTGTATCTGTTAGCACTTGCTAGTACTTGTCTCAGGGGCCTACTTTTTCTGTTGTGCCAAGTTCCTATTGTTCCTGTCATATTTCTATATTGTGGTAAGTCAGGAATGTATGCTGATTTCTCTGTGGTTGTGTTTTCCTGTCTACTAGTGAAGATGCTTCTTACCCACTCTCTATGTTTTTACTCTTGAACCCTCAAAATCCATTCTCCAAATAGCAAGTAAAATGAAGTAAAACTATAAATCTATTTAGGCTACATCTTTGCTTAAAATCATCAAGTTCTTCTGATTGGTCTTACAATAAAATCCACAAATTTTGTTTAGCCTATAAGATTTGATCTCAGTTAAATACAGTTAAAATATTTCTTTAGAAATCTCTTGTTGAACTACTATAAGAACCAATCCCAGCATCAACGTTTTATCTCTATATCTATACTACACACTTGCCCCCTCCCACACACACACACACACACACACACACACACACACACACATCACCACACTTTTGCACATCATAGTAACCTGTTATAAAGCATTTTTCAGTTTGTTATTTTGTGGTTTATTTGTTTACTGGATTATGATTTTCACTACTATTTAGAAAGTAAACTCTATGAAATATGACTCTTTTGTTCATCTAAAAGTTAAGTCTAATACAAGCCTGACCCATGGCATATAATATGAATAATTATTAAATAAAATAATATAAATAAAAATAGTTCCCTGTGGGCTGCCTAATGATTTTTCTTCAAGAGATTTCAATTTAACAGTAGCAATTCATTTTTTTCAGCTAAATGGCCATGATCTTGGATTTCCATTTATCTCTATATACTCAAATGTGGACAAATTTAAACTTTTCACATATTGCTGTGGAGGGAAACATGAGATAGATGGAAGAAATAAAAAGGAAATGAGCTAGAAAATATACAATTATTTTTTCCCAGGTTTATATTCCTACCTTACTTCTATAATCCACACTGATGATGTAGATTATAATTACCAAAGAAGTTTTTATTTTATTTTTTTAAATTATTTTTTATTGGATTATAATTGATTTACAATGTTGTGTTAGTCTCAGGTGTACAGCAAAGTGAATCAGTTATACATATACATATATTCACTCTTTTTTAGATTCTTTTCCCATAAAGATCATTACAGAGTATTGAGCAGATTTCCATGTGCTATACAGTAGGTCCTTATTAGTTATGAATTTTATATATAGTAGTGTGTATATGTCAATCTCAATCACTCAGTTTATCTCTCCCCCCTTCCCCCTTGGTAACCATCAATTTGTTTGCTACATCTGCGACTCTATTTCTGTTTTGTAAATAAGTTTATTTGTACCAATTTTTAGATTCCACATATAAGTGATAGCATATGATATATGTATTTTTCTGTCTGACATACTTCACTCAGTATGGCAATCTTTAGGTCCACCCATACTGCTGCAAATGGCATTATTTCATTCTTTTTATGGCTGAGTAATATTCCATTGTATATAGGTACCACATCTCCTTTATCCATTCATCTGTCGATGGGCATTTAGGTTGCTTCCATGCCCTGGCTATTGTAAATAGTGCTTCAATGAACATTGGGGTGCATATATCTTTTTGAATTATGGTTTTCTGCAGTTATTTGCACAGGAGTGGGATTGCTGGGTCATATGGTAGCTCTATTTTTAGTTTTTTAAGGAACCTCCATACTGTTCTCCATAGTGGCTATACCAATTTACATTCCCACCAAAACTGTAGTAGGAGGGTTCCCTTTTCTCCACACCCTCTCCAGCATTTATTGTTTGCAAATTTTTTGATGAAAACCTTTCTGACCAGTGTGAGGTGATACCTCATTGTAGTTTTGATTTTCATTTCTCCAATAATTAGTGATGTTGAGCATCCTTTCATGTGCTTTTTGTCCATCTGTATGTCTTCTTGGAGAAATGTCTATTTAGATCATTTGCCCATTTTTTGATTGGGTTTTTTTTTTTTTTTTAGTTTTCTTTTAATATTGAGGTGTATATCCAGATCTACAAAATCAGAATTTTCACAAGTGTAGCCAATTACTTACATCTTCATGGAGCTCTACAGATTATCCTGCTTTGCATTCTGCCTGTAAATAGGGCAGTTTTGGGTCCAAATAATAGTTGGCTTTTAGAACAAATGTAAAATCATTACCTGCTATTTATGTTAATCTATTGAATATGAAATATCTGTTAAAACTTCCCAAAACAATCAGTTTTGAATGATCTATACTTCCCAATGGAGGTATCAGATCAGACTGAATTAGACGAAGCAGAACCGCTGTGAAAAAGTCATTATTTATCTCCAAAGGACTGAAACAGGGGAAAAAATAGTGCATGTCTTATCCCATCTATCATGCACACAATTTTAAATAGGTTGTAAGAAAACTGCAGATTAATAATAGATTTCTCTCTCAGAATTTTGGAAAATGTTTTAACTTATTAAATTACAAATATTCAGAAAGACTCATTATATTTGAATCCTGGAAACAAATAGGCAAAAAGACTTTGAGTCATCTTATACCACTATTTTTATCAACTATATACCCACTTAAAGGATATCAAAATCATTCTCCAAAATGAATTTTGAGAAGTTGTAGTAAGAGTAACATTATTATGGGAAACCAATCAGAAAGCCAACTTGATAGTCTGCTGCCCCAAACTATTGTAAACACAGGCATTGGTAACCGATAGACATATCAGTGGAGCTTAGGTACCAACCATTTAGTAATGGTAGTGAAATGTGGTCTCAATGTGGTGTCTGATGACTCAGTTTGTTGTATATGGAGACATGGTTGAAGGGACTTGTTCAAGACCTAGTATATTAAGGTATATTTGTAGATATAGTCATTCATTCAATCAATATTTATTGAGTGCCTACTATGTTCCAGGCATTATCTGGAGATATATCAACAACGATAAAAATAAAACACAAATTAGTCCTTCTCAGTTGGAGTAAGACATAGTAAACTAAATAAATAAGTTAATCATATAGTAAATTACAAAGTAATAAAGTGCTGTGAGAAAAACTAAAGGAAGGAAATGAAACTGGGTGTACTGGAGAGAGAGGTTACAATTATAAATAAGGTGGTCAGGTGGGGTCTCATTGAGAGGGTGCTATTTGAGTAAATAGTTGATGAACTTGAGGAAGTAAGCCAGTGGATATTATCAGAATACTTCAGGAAAAGGAAATAGTGCAAAGACCTTGATGTGGGAGTATGTCTGGAGTGTTCAAGGGACAGTAAGGAGGCTGAATAAAGAGTAGTTTATAGAATAAGCTACTCAGTAAGGAGCTAAAGTTAGAGGGATTAACAAGAGACTGAATTGCATAAAACCTTGTATGACATTTACTTGGAGTAGAATGTGGTTCCATGGAGGCAGTGGAGGCTGAAAATATACTGACATGATGTGATTAAATATTTAACAGGAAAACTGTGGTGACTACATTGAGAATAAAGAGTAAGATTGCAAGAATATAAGCAGGAGAAACAGATGGAGGCCTTTATAATCTACTGAGTGAAAAAAAATTGTGTCTTGAACTAGAGTGATAGTGGTAGAAAAGTTGATGGTGACAGATCTGAGGTTTAATTGGAAAGATTTCCTAAATGATTGGATATAAAATTGGAGAAAAGAAAAAGGTCTTTAATCTTGAGCACATTAACTCTGATTGGGAGACTGTGGTAGGAACAGGTTTGAATAAAATGAATCAGGGCTGGACAATATTTTGATGCCTTTTAGGAATCCAATTTGATTTGTAAAGACAAGAGGTAAGTAGGTAGATTCTTTTGTTTTTTGAAAACATTGTGGAGAACTAAATTTCTTAAATATATTGGAATTTTTAAACTATTTTCACATATATTTAAACCAAATATTTTGAATATGACTTAATAAAATATCTAATATTCCTTCTAATATCAAACTTTTATTTTAATCAATTTGTGAACAGTAAACATATATATCTATTCTAGCCATGAATATTCTAGAGGTTTTGACATAATATTTTTTAAAATGATTGTTTTTGCATTCACCTTAAGTATTAAGCAAATAGGTAAACATTTTTTTACTCATTTCTCTGGAAAAGGTAAGAAAACTCTCATATGAATAAACTGCATATTAATATCTATCTTTGAATATTCATTAACAACTTAGGAGCAGTTCTAATTTGGGTTGATTTGTTATTACTTTTTAAAGAAAATGTATAAATCCCAGAAAGGGTGTCATTATAATATTTCATACAGAGAAAAGCTAAGAAAAATTTTTGATTTTGCTGATCATCTCATCTTAGTAAAATAAATACTAAGGCTTTCTTAAAAATTTACTTTTATAATATGTTATTTTATGATAAATAAAACAAGTAAAATTTTTACAAAACCATGTTGCAACACTTCTGTCAAATCCTATTAAATTTTTCGTAAGGGACTCAATACTAGAAATAAATTGTGATGTTTAAGTATGTAGTACTATATTTTATTAATTCCAATATACCTATAACATCAGGATAAGCCTTGTAATTTGAATTTCCTGAGCTTTATTTTTTTAATGGTACTTAAAGGTTTTAATTATTAAAATTTAGACTGAATAAATTATAGTATACTAACATTTATTAAATTGTATCACGTATCAAACACCATACTAGTTTTTTAAAATATGTATACAGTATTCTTTCCCTTTGTAAATGAAGATACTGAGTTCTAGAGAAGCACAGTCAATACCTAAAATGACACAGGTAATGACAGAAACAGGGTCATTCCCAGGTCCTACTGTGTCCAAAAGTGTGATCTTATTCACTATACTGTATTTATTTCAACAAGTTTCCATGAATGTCATTGCCACATAGATTGAAGGTTTATGAAGCCCAGCTTTTACCTTCTTAAGGCCAAGTGGGGCTATGGAGATGAGGGGAGGCAAACAGAAGAAAGGCTTATTCTGGCACTTTATATTTTTAGTTTCCTCAAAGACAAATCTACCATAATTAATGACCAATTTTAATGCCTTGGCAGTGTCTTTATTTTCTCCCACAGTCAGTTATAATACATAGTCCAAGCTTTCCTGAGCCAACTCTGGCACAACTGTCTTGGGCATTCTCACCAAGTAGTGGATTTCAATAAGAGTAACAAGAGGAACTTCATTCCTTGCATTTACACTAAGTCCTTTGGGTTTCTGAGATATCAACAGTATTTGTTATACATGCTGCAAAAGTAGGAATTCACATCAGTTTCTAACTTATAATTTGAATCTCTACTCAGTTACATCAAGAATATGGGATGAAAAAGAAAACTAATATTTATACCTGTTCTGTTCCTGACCTATGAATAATACCTATTCATGATTGAAACTACACCCCCAGCAGTGGACTTAGATGGAACATCAGACTCTATATCTATGCTTAAATCTCCAAAAAGATATTTGGCCTGTAAAGCAAAAATATCACGTTGTGGTGATAAGTATACTTAAATCTCAGTAGCACTACTGGAAGTGGCCTGTCACGCCGAATGAATATGGTCAGGCCAGCCACCCAAGTCTTAAATGACTATGGAATACTCACAAGTGAAAGCAGAATCATACATAACCAGATATTGCTTTCATCATGTTATTTAAAAATACTATGCATTTCTTGAAGTATAAACTATCAGGGTGATTTCCTTTCTGAATGATATGAGATTCCAGTAACTACCAAGGAGGCTTAATGCTGATTTCCACTTGGGAAATAATCTGGTCCAAAATTTTTGCTTAAAGATAATTCTGATCTCAAGAAAGAACTATAAAATATGTAGATAAGGCAGTCAATTCCAATAAAAAAACCAAAAAGGAAAAGATAAAGTATATTTTGGAAACTAAAGGAATTGGAGGAGTAGGAATGTGTAAAATGGCAAAAGAAAAAGATGACTCTAAACGAGCAGGAGTGAGGGGAGAAAAGGATCAAGATATGGGTGTGAGGAAAGAACTCTCAGGAGTGAAATATTGCAAATTCAGCTTCCTAGCCATTGAATTCTATGTGGCTTTCATTCTATACCACTGTGGACAGAGCTTTGTGGTTTCTGCCTCCTCCCAGCAATGGAGATCAGACTGAGAAAATAAACTAGATTTAACTATAGTTTACTGGCTAGAGAAATGGAGGTAAAACAAATAAATTTAGTGTGACTTAAAAAAAGAAAGGAAAAAATGCATTTACTTAATGTTACCAGTGTTTTCAATTTCTACTCAATCACATGTTAAAGTGTTTAAATGGGACCTAAAATCTAAAAACAGGGTTCTGTTTGTTCTACTAGCAAAACAAATATCCAATCAATGAAACAAAATATTTCAGGCAGTTTGTTCTTCTTTTAACCTCAATGAAAAAATTTAGAGTAACCCTTTATATCCCCTCATTTTCATATTCTCCATATTTTTATGAAATCTAAAAGAATATAAAACACATTTTTCTTATTAGTTAATATTTAATTCCAATACGTATTGTACATAGCAATGTTATCTTAAAGATTTTTCTGGCATAAGATCTTGGTGTAATTGAACACATATCAGTCATAATTATGTCATGTTAATGTCAATTTGGTTTGAATACAGTCTAGCTTTCTAAATTATATTTTTAGAAGGAGAATTCTTAATTATTTTTGTGTTTCATGAACATCCTAACTTGATGGTTTTGGAGTAAGTATTCTATGTATGCATTCATCCTTCTTTGGCAAAATCACCCAACTAAAAATAATGTACCTATATCCCTAGTGCTGGAGTTTCAAAGATAATTAAGTCACAAACATAGAACTCAAATTAGTTGAATAGGGAAAACATGACAAATAAAGAATTTGGGAGGATGTGATAGATAATATAAAAGAGATTTGTGCTAAAGAAAAACAAATGAAATAGAGAGTGATTCTTTCTGGATGGTTTGTAAAATGTTCTAGATAAGCATACTCAATCTGGTTCATGAAAATATTTCACATATTCACAAAGAAAGCAACAGCAATGCAGTTATATTGTCTAATTGTATTTCTTTCTTTTTGGATTTGCAAAACTAACACCATTAATAAAATTTTGTTTAAAAATCACACACTGATAAAGTGTTATGAACAAGTGTCCCTTATCCTCACAGAGTTCTGATTGTCATATTACACCTATTTTTCTTAATTGTAATAGGTTTACCATTTTGAATATGTTAATTAATGTTTTGTATATTCATGCTTCTTTTCCATCAAGTAAAATTACAGTAACTATTGTGCCTATATAAAACATATATATCCAAACAACCAGCATTTTGCAAATAATTGAACAAAGTGTGCTCTATATTTTCTCTATGTTAAAGTACAGATTTTCTGTCTTAAGAAACATTTCTTTTTCAAAATTTGAGAAAAAACACACATAAATAATTCCATTGGATTAAAAGCGCTAACATATTATATTTTTAAAAGATCTCAACCTTAGAGACCAAAGAATTTTACAGGTGTCATTTAAAAGAATGTATTTTTACTCTCTTGGAAACTTTGTACTTTGTATTTTTACTCTCTTGGAAACTTTGTAAATATTTATTTCCTTTATTTCAAGTGCAAAACAACATTAGTCAAGTTATGTCAGTAAAATTCCTAACTCATTCAAATCTTATTTATAAGCTGTATTTAGTAAGTTAGAGATAGCTTAATGATTATTAATGTAACATAATATTTACATAGCATTAATTTTAACATAACAATTTTACAACTATAGTGAAGGAATTTCCTTAATGCATGGCTACTTTTTCCCCATAGAACAAAGCTATAAAGAAAGGAGTGATTAAAACCATAAATTGGATCTATGTTTTTCTATTAAATTATATAATTAACATGACAATTGGTTTAATTTTAATGTAAATAGTCACCTATAAATGATTTATCTATATTTTTAGATTAATAAATCTACTTTATTCCTAGGTTTTATAAATATGCATGGAGTTGTATAAATAGACAAATAGAGTTTCATTTCTTAATGTATTGCTTTTTCTTCTGTGCCTTAAAATTCTCTTTAGGTTAGCATAATATTTTGAGTAAAGATTTCAAATATACATCAATTTAACTGTGGCTAATTACAGAAGTAATAGATATTTGTTGTTGATTCCCTTAACTTTTTAATCAGTGATGTACAAGAAATGTAATTTCATTTCAAGTTTCATTAGATGAAGAATACCTTTATAACCCCTTAATTTTTGGCCAGATCTGCCATTATATTGCATGCTCAGGATTTACATATTTGATATGTTCTGACTTTCTTTATAATAATTTGAGAAGAAAGCATCCATAAATTATGTACTTAAACATAAATAAAATATGGAGCATACTTTGTTTAATTATTTAAAAAATACTGATTGGATATATATGCTCTATATAAACACAATAATTAGATGCTAATAATTAGAGATTATTATGCACAATAACTAGGTGTTAGAATTTTTAGTATAAATTGAAAGAAATAAAGGAAGAACTGAAATGTTTTAAGCACCAAACTTGTGTTTGGTACATAATAAATGGTCATTAAATGCTTGCTAAATAAACATATTGTCACTTAACACATTTTTTCTCTTTTAAAATCATCCCTTTAGGTAAGTATTATCACTATCAAAGTTGGGGTCAGGAAGTTGCATCAAGAAGGCTAACCTCTCAAAAAATCAAATAAAATATTAACTTGTCAAAATATACTGTGTAAGTAAGTTAAAGCTGACTACCAGCAAAACGCTGTGCCTTCCCTTTGATTTTTACATATGATATTATACCCACAGCTAGGCAGCCAATTGTAATTAAATCTTTAACTCTAAAACAAGAGAGAATAAGTGTTCACAACTGATTCCTACACAAAACTACTTTATTGGATTAGTTACATCCTTCTATATCTGCACCACACCTGCACACATCTTTTGAAACCAAGATTATTATATTCATGATGGTAAACTTTGTAAGAAGTATTATGGTGCTTGACAAGAAATTCTCAGAATCACCTTCAATTTTGTTTTCCATCGATTAATGGGAATTATTCTGTACCTACAGAATCAGTATTTTATAAAGACTCAGATGTTTTAAATCATAATATGTCAGGATTTAAGAGACATTCTCAATAGATTAATCTATTTAAGCAAAAATTGAATTAATTTATTGACCACCTATTATAGGTAAGACACAATTTTAGAAATGGTCACTGTTTTTTAGAAGTTTGAGTTCACTATGCTTTCCAGACTGCAAATTTTAGAATTATCTGTGCAGAGATATCTCCTTTTGTTAAAATTCCTCTTAGACTCATATTTTCTTATCAAAGCTCACAGTGTAATATACTCTTGGTTTCTTATACGTACAGGTCAATCACAATTAAGTATTTCATTCTGACTTTAATTGAACTATGACAGAATCAGTGTTCAATTCATTATTCAGATAATCATCAACTTTTTGCTATTTTGCTATTGTGGTTATCACAGTAAAATTTCTAACTAAACACCTTCGTTAATTTAAAAATTATTATTAATTGCAGTCCACACCACAGTGGTTCAACTGAAGGAGATCAGACTTGTTCTAATTTTAGCTCACACTGCCAATTGCTGAATTGTATAATTTCTTTTAACCAATATTTATTGAGTAACTGCCAAGTTATTTTCTGGATTTGGAGCATCCATAGACATATAAGCATGGGCCCTGACATCAAATGTGTAAAATCTTGAGGTGAAGGGAAACGTCTATCAGTTAATCTCATTACAATCTATTAAGGTGTAAAATCTACTCACAAGGGTCTCCTAAACCAAAATGGATGCAGTTGTATACTATGATAAAAGCAGTGCTGTGTGGTAGTAGAAAATCTGTTGATCCTGAAGTTCATGGTTCACCATATTTTATATGAATACTATATATGTGTATCATTTCTATTTTCTGAATGAAATAAGAACAAAGAATAAGGGTTAACTTTGCAAAGCTATTTTGGCAATTAAGGAAGTATATGTGGCAAGAGCCCTGTGAGGCAGCATGGGATTATAGGTGGGATTTGAAATGTAGTGTCAAATGTACTAAGTCTGATAGCTGTGCGTTTAACTTGGAGAAATTATGAAGATTTTGGAAGCCTCCACATCTTCATCTAAATATTTGAATATGTATTTATTATTTGTGTAGAGTATCTATCACACAGAGGGCACTAAAGAAGTAAAAATATGAATGGCCCTCTCTTTATAAACTGTGAAATTTGTACATATTTTCTTCCCAGTTTTCACCACATCTATGACACACACAACTGCTGTTTTGTGTTACTTCTATCTAGTCAATTACTCTCAATTCACTGACACTTTTCTTGTCTTAACTCTCAAAAAAGCATTCAATGCACACATTCCAGAAAAAAATCCGAAGAGAAACTACTTTCTACTTTTTTCTAGCCCCATTGTCTAATAATTTCCTATATAGGTACTAAAGTCCTGAGAACAGTTTCTAGACTCATACAGAAGTTTACTGGATCATTCTAGCTTAAAAAAATTTACCCAGCTAAATGTTTTAAGTGTATAAATGGATGATATGTGATATTATAAATGTAGACAGTGCACAGATAGTCTTTTTTTTTTTTTTAACCCACTCAGCCACCTTACGTCTTTTGATTGGAGAATTTAATCCATTGACATATAAAGAGATTATTGGTAGGTAGGCAAGTGTTGCCATTTTGCTACTTGTTTTCTGGTTGTTTCTGTAGTTCTCTGACTTTTGTCTTCTTTTAGTGTCTTCCCCTGTGGTTTGATACTTTTTAGTGTTAGTTTTAGTTTAGTTTAGTTTTTAGCATGTATTTAGTTTTTAGTTTTTAGCATGTATTTAGTTTAGTTTAGTTTTTAGCATGTATTTCTTTTGCTCTAGTTTTCGAATATATATTGTAGTTTTTTTATTGTGATTACCACGTAGTTCATATATGTTGACCTATGGCTATATCACCTTGTTTTAAACTGATTATCATTTAAGTCCGAACACATTCTAAAAGCTCTAGATTTTTACCCCACCCCCATGTTTTGTGTTTTTGATGTCATATTTCACATCTTTATGTCTATCCCTTACCTATTTACTGTAGTTATAATTGATTTTACAAATTTATTTTTTTAACCTTTGTCCTAGCTTATTTAAGCCTTTACTATAGATTTGCCTTTACAGTGGGATTTCCACAATTTCTTATTTCTTGTTGTAGTCTCCTTTTTCACTTAAAGAAGACTATCTAACACTCTCTAACTTTTTTGTTCTGTCAGTTTAGTATTGATGAACTCTTAGTTTTTCCTAGTCTGAGAATCTCCTTATGTTTCCTTCAATTCTGAATGATAACCTTGCTGGGTAGAATATCCTAAGTTGTAAGGTTTTTTTTTTTTTTTTAATTTTTATTTATTTATTTATTTTTGCTTTTAACATTTTAAATGTGTCATGCCACTCCCTCCTGGCCTTCAAAGTTTCTGCTGAAAAATCAGCCGATAGCCTTATGGGGGTTCCCTTGTATGGGACTCTTTGTTTTTCTCTTGCTGCTTTTAGAATTTTCTATCTTTCATATTTTCCATTTTAGTTTTAATATGTCTTGGTGTGGGTATTTTGGGGTTCAGCTTGTTTGAGATTCTCTGTACTTCCTATACATGAACATCTGTTTTTTTCTTCATGTTCAGGAAGTTTTCAGCCATAATTTCATCCCTTCTGAGACCCCTATAATTTGAACATTAGTAGATTTGATGTTGTCCTAGAGGTCACTTAAACTATTCTCATTTAAAAATTTTTTTTTTCTTTTTGCCATTCTGATTGAGTGATTTCCATTATTCTATCTTCCTGCTAGCTTATGCATTTTTCTGTATCACTTAATATGCTGCTAGTTCCCTCTTCTTTTTTTAGTTTCAGTTACTGTATCCTTGAGCTCTGACAGGTTCTTTTTATATTTTCTAGTACTTTTTTGAAATTCTTGCTGTGTTCATCTATTCTTTCCCCCAGCTCAGTTAGCATTCTTATTACTATTCTTTTGGAATCTTTATCAGGCAAATTATTTATGGTTTCATTAGGGTTTTTTTTCAGAGTTTTTTCCCTGTTCTTTCATTTAAATCATATTCCTCTGTATTCTATTTTGTTTACTTTTCTTTGTCTCTATGAAATTGGGTGAAACAATTACCTATCTTGGTTTTGAAGGCATGTTCCTTTGTGAGAGCATCCCTATGCCATCTGCATGTGCCCAGTGGCTTTGACAGGAGAACTGGATCTGAAATGAACACAAGCCGTGTCTTCCCCCTGGGGTGTCCTTGGCGGGAGGTAGGACTGGAGTCAGAGAGGCTAGAGTCAGAGCCAGGTGCAAGCCAGGGCTTCTCCTATGCTCAGTGGGTATCATCTCCATTTGGGTGCAGGAACAGGGCCCAAATGTCTGAAGCAGGAGACCTAGGGGAGTTGGGTTTCTCCCATGTGTGATGGCATTCTCTGCCTTGATTTGTGATGTTACCAGTGCTGGATGGCTTGGGGCTGCACTTCTGTGCTCCTTTCACTTTTCCCTTGATGTGCATGCCTTGGTTAGAGGCTGGGTCAGGTGCAGAGAGGTTGGTGCAAGACTACTGAGCTGGTATCACACTCTCCAAATTGTGCACAAGGACATGTGCCTGCTATGGTAGTCTTCACACTGGAGCTAGCTTAGCTCTCTACAGAGTATGTGCAGGGACACACCAGCTAGCAATGATTGCCTCAGCCCTGGTAAGAGGCAGGGCAGTGGTCCCAGCTGGTTCCATTCCCTCCAAATGTGTGCAATCTCCTTGGCAGCACTGCCTTCTCCTTAGTGGGGAGCAGCATCAGAGCAAGAGGGGCTGGAGCAGGAACCTGGTGTGGGCTGGGTGGCATGCTCTGGTGGTCCTGGCAAGCTGGACAGAGCCCCAGCCAGTTTTCTATCTGCTGTGACTGAGAGTGAATACGTCTGTACATGCATTCTTTAAGAGTGGAGTTTCAGTTTCTTACAGCCCTCCAGTAAGCTTCACTAGTTTTCAAGCCAGCTAAGGGGGCTCATCTGCCCCATATCAGACCCGTTTCTGGGGTGTCTAATATGTGATTCAAACCCCTCACTCCCCAAGCCTATAATACCACTTTCCTCTTCTGTATCTCCCCATTAGGGGTGTGGGTTTTACTTAGATTGCTTCTTCTGCCTTCCTACCAGACTCCATGTGTAGTTTTCTTTTTACTCTTGGTTGTAGAAGAGCTGTTCTGCTAGTCCCATGACAATTTCAGTGAGAGTCACTCTATATATAGTTGTAGTGTTGACGTGTTCAGGAGGGGATGTGAGCCCAGCATCCTCCTACTAGGCCATCTTAAACTCTGCACCTAACTTTGTTGACACTAACACCTAACAACATATAACAGACCATTCAATTAATTTGTGATATATATCATGTAATATATATATATATATATATAATCATGTTTTATATATAGTATATATAACATATATTTTTAACATGTAATATATAATGTTCTGTTTTGTGATGGAAATTTCATATGCACTCTATGACTTTGGGGAGGAAAAGTGAAGACAACACCTGCATGGTATCCAGAACTTGTTTAAAGAAGAAACAATTCACAATTCAATTCTCCACACAACAAAATGCTAACTTTTTAACTGGTCCTGTAGCATAAATGAGAGAGCACTCATATACTCTTTTAAGCTATAATGGAAATGCATTCAATGTAATTGATGAGTAGCTGACTGATCATATATATCTATTAAGGCAATTTAAGTGTTGTAACAGATTTCTCGGAATCCCTTAGAGCACAAAATTATTTTCTGTATAATTTGAAAATTACCTTTGAAGCAAATAATGGAATAGAAATAAACAACAAAAATAATGCAGTTTATAAATGTTTCCTCAGTGTATTTGAACAATATTTCTGAAATGCATAGTTATATTTTATCCTCTCGCTTCCTTTGATCTTCATAGCCTCAGAGTATGAGAATGAATATGCATATCTGTCTAACTATATATCTATCTCTGCCTATATATAAGCTCTGTATTTACACAAACATATATAGACAAACATACATATAAATATATGCATTAGAAAAGAAATATATTAAATATCTTTACACACAATCTACACACAGACACAAGTATGGGGTGGGGGGTAGGGTATCACATTTGAGAAGGAATATAAATATATCAGATTGAAATGTGCCCAGATGGAATAGTGTCATCCTGATTGTAGAATATGAGGACCCATAAACCACTGTTGCAACACATACTGTAGGTAATAAATATAGTGAGTATATACGTGCTTTCATATGTTTTTTTCCTGGAATGTTCTTAGTTATGTTGCAGTTGACATGTACATATTGCTTATTTGCTTTTAACTAAGCAGCAGTTTCAAATATTACATGTAGATAAAATGTAGGTAGCAAAGCTTTATATCCTTACTTGCTGCCTTTTAACAGTACCTACAATTTATTTATATCATACATATGCCTACTTGTCTCTCAGAATTTGTATTTTGGCTTAACTGTGAACATTTTCCCTGCATTATAAACTCTTTCTTGTTACATAGTTTCACGATTTTGAAGTAGATTCAAAGATACTAGATTAGACAATGCTATTAATACATTGAAATATGAATTACTAAAATGATTTTTAATAAGCTAAATTAGTGGATATGGACTATACATTAAGCCTCAGGACTGATGACAAATGAACATCTATCTTTGTAGTTTTGGGGTATCATTAACATAAAATCAGGGTCTCATAGGAACTGGCTTCACATGTTCTGCATTCAGTGGCTCATTGATAACCTGATCAGTACATTACAGTTTTCATTATGGAGTATTTATGTATTGTATATTAAGGTTAAAGACTGAACTTGTGAAATAACCATCTGCTCTTAGAGCTATTAGACTACCATTTGTTTAAAAGAGATTTTAAATAGAGAAAAGTAAAATCAGTATTGATTAGAAATTCTGTAGAAAGTATCCTTAGAATAATAATTTCATTTATTTAGATTTAAATGCCAAGTGATGTTTATTGATAATTTAATTAAATGATGAAACTAATAAAATATTTTCTGTTGCAATTATAAGATGTTATCAAGAGAAAATTAATAATATAAAACATTTATTTACATATTATCTGAGACTATACAGTACCATAATAAGAAATACCTCTCTATTTCCAGAAAAAAGTGAGAAATATCTGTAAGGATGCATAAACATAAACATGTAAAATTTAAAAAATGCTCTTAGTGAAAACCAAATAAACAGTAGATTCATTTCAATTGCAATGTAAGGGACAGCGAAACAATCAACTTTCTCATTCTATGCATTTTGTTTGAATAAACACAGCTGAGGAGTAAATTGCTTCCTGTGTTAACTACATATTGAGAATGCTTATCTTTCAAGATCTACTATGATGCAAAGCCACAATATCTATTATGTGTTTCTTATAGACCTTTATGTTTTCTAATTAAAATGTTTCTTCTCAGTATTGAGTTATTCCTTAGACTCTCAAAAATGTTGAGACCAGATTCTATCATCCGCTGTTCCTGATATTATATCTCAAATTTGAAAAGTGTCCTATTAATGCCTCTTTCCTAGTCATAATTAACTGTTGAGTGAGGCAGGACCAGGAGCTTGAATGTCACTAAATGTGTTTGTTAATGTTCACATAAATCTGTTAATCAAAAATATCTTTGGCAGATGATGTTATATAATGTTATATGTCAATTATATGTCAATAAAATTGTTAAAAATAACTTTTATGTTATGTGGATTTTTACCACAATAAAAACAAATAGAAATTATTGTCTATGTGAAGAGAATTCAATAGGCAAAAAATATTCTTTTTTAACCAATGGTGTTGAAGCAACTGATATTTCCATGTAGAAGACTGAATTTGGACCCCTTCTTTACACTCAAAAATTAATTCAAAATGTAACTTAGGCCTAAATGTAAGATCTAAACTATATAACTTTTAGAAGAAAACATAAGATTAAATGTTTACACAGGATTAGATCTTGGGTTAGGCAAAGTCTTTTCTAGTGATCCTAAAACACAAGTGGCAAATGAAACTGGGTAGACTGGACTCCATCAAAATTTAAAATATTTGTGTTTCAAAGAACACCTTCAAAAAACTGATAAGATTACCCATAGTATGAGAAAAACTATTTGTAAATTATATATCTAAGACTCCTGTGCTTCTTTTATTCTGTTCTCACTCGTGCCCCATATGTTATCCATCTTACTAGTTTCTAATTTGCCATTACTATATTTCTTTATGTTCAAATGAGCAAATATATGTATTTTTCCTAATTTTTCCTTCTTTATTTCACAAAAAGACACATACCGTAGATATTCTTTTGCAGTTTGAATTATCCACTGGATGATATATCATGAAAATCACTCATATAACTTCACAAACATCTTCCTCCTATATAATTTTTGTTAATGCCTAATACTCCACTGGGTAGAGACACCATCATTTATTAAGCCAATTCTCCTATTTATGAGCAGTTAAAGTTTTCCTAAAGTTTTACAACTAAATCTATGCATTCTTTAATGGCATTGGCCACAGGCCCTTTTGGCCATTGGAGGCATATATACAGAGTAAATTCCTAGAAGTGAGAACATTAGTCAAAGGTCAAAATGTAACTTATTAGATATTTCCAAATTCTGCTTCATAAGGACTGTGCCAAAGTGCATTCCCATCAGCAATATATGCAAGTGAAGTTTCCCCACAACCAGCCAATGGAGCAATTTTTATTTTTTTGTTAATCTGATAAGTGAATATATTGATCATCATTTTAATTTTCATTTGTTATATTATTAGTGAGAGGAACATATTTTCACATATTTAAGGACCATTATTATATGTTTTGAAAAGTGGCTATTCATTAAATTTACCAAGTTTTCTATCAAATTTTTTAAACATCTCCTCAATCTTTTGAGGTTACTTTGAGCCTTTTGTCTACATTAGATATAACAAGTATTTTCCTCCAGTTTGCTAGTTATATTTCTATTTTTAAAGCTGCTTTTGTTTTGGAAGGTAGAGGGTTTTTTTTTGCTGTTGTTGTTTTTGTTTTTTTAAAGTGAAATTTATCAATCTTTTCTTTTATTGCATCTGAATTTTGAATTGTACTTAGAAAGCCTTTCCCTATACTTGGATTAAAGAGAATTTCTTCTATTTTATACATTATTTGCAAGATGTCTTTCTTTATTTGATCCAGTTGGAAGATATTTTGGGGTATGATTACAAGATTAGTCCTCATTCTCTCATTCTATCTTTTTCAAAATAGCTAACCAGTTGCCTTGACGCCTTTTACTTAAAAAAATCTCTGCCCCAGATTTCTGGGATACCACATTTATCATATAGTATTAAACTTTTATATGTATTTAGTCCTTTCTACTGGTATACTTATTCATCTGTCATAATTTTGCTATTTTGACCACAGAGTTTTCATAGTAACATAAGTCCTTCCTACAATTCAACTTTTAATTGTAGACCTCAACAACTTGACAAAAATTTTGTTACATTGCATGTGGAAGTTTTGGAGACATAGGTAATCTTTATTGAACTTGGGAATACAGGATATTCAAATGTCTTTCTTGATATTTTTTATTCTCATTATGGAGAAAAAAAAACTTTTCAAAGAGCTACACTTAAATCATAAGAGTAAGTTCAGAGCTTGGGAGAGATGAAACAGAACTGCTTAAAAAAGGCATTAACAGAAGAAATAAATTGCCTGAAAGTTAAAATCCTGAAGAAAGAAAATGAAGAAGGATCAGGAGATACTCTTCAAGAATATAATTGCAAATTTTGAATTGAGTAGCACTACTATAGTTTGTTTTCCAGTGTCTTAGTATTTACTGAAAATAAATAAAAGCATATGTAACGTCTTATAAAAAAAAGGATTGCACACTGATGTTTATAATATCTTTGTTCATCTAATAGCCAATGTATGAAACACTCAGGTATCCATCATTTTGAGAGTAAATAAACAAACAATGGTGTATTCATATGATGGAAGACTACTCAACAACAACAAAACAAATCAACATACAAAACTAATTCATGATAGAGAAAAAGAAAATCAGACCAGTGGCTGTCTCTGGTTGTTGAGGGTAGAAACTGTCTGAGAAGGGATAGGAGGAAACTTTCTGAATTTATGGTAATATTCTATATTGTGGTAGAAGTCAGCATTTTTGTATGCAAATGGGCATACATTTGTATATGTTATGTATTTGTCAAAAGTTAGCAAATATACACAAAGATTTGTGCATCTCACCTGATTGTAAAAGATTAATTGAAAAGAAGTATGTAAACTGATATTGAATTCTAGCTAATGGTATGTATGTTGAACTATTTAAGGAGAGATGTAGGATTATATTTGGTGTCTGTAATTTGTTTTGAAATGCATCATAAAATAACATAGACTAAAATGATCAAAGGTGGATAGATTTTAAATGTGATAAAATTCTATGTAAATATATTTAAGAAGGACGAATTATATTTCTATCTCTTTCTTCTGTATCATTTCAAGTCATTTTACATCTCTGGCTTCAGTATTTTATCCATATGGAGATATGGGTATATGCGTCATGTTACTATTTAAGAAAGTTGATATAGAAAATAAATACGATCCAGACAGGCATGTCCAAATATATCTGAATAACATAATTTCAGAGTATAAATTTAATTCTAAAAATAGAAATAGAAATAAGACTTCCAGTGAAAGACTTAGACATTTGGGGAAAAATAAATAAATCATGCCGCCTAAGGTCCCTAGCAAAGTTAAGAGAATTGTATGTATATTTAGTATTCACTAATACTGTAACTGCAATAATCACAGTCTTTCTCATGTCTCTATTATAACATTCAGACAATAATCCTTAAAATGCCACAAATCTTGAAAAGAATATGGATCTTTAATTTTGGTTTAGTTAAAGGGGTTCTCCAGAGAGTTTTAACATACATCTTTCCTAAAAAAATCTTTTATCTCTTTCTCTCTATGTGTCCCCATTGACTTGCAGGCTTTGAATCTTTTCAAATTCTCCTTTTACATCCTTCTCCTTAACACACATCTTCCACAATTTTTAATTTTTTACTTAGGCTACATATGCCATATACAGTTCACATGCAAGAGCTATGTCCATTTATTTATTTATCTAATCCCCATTTCTTGAGTCAATTATAAACATTGAGTTAGGACCTAGTACAGGTAAATGAATTCTTTCTCAATACAATAATATTTTATAGAAGAGCTAAAATAGATTAAGGACAAATAGGGACGGTTTTTGATATATAAAGGGAAAAGAATGTGAGACATAGTGAACATTTTATATGTGCTAGTAACTGATTCTGCATTTTGCATAGAATATTATACAAAATACACTGGGATAATATTTGGGATGGTAATAATTTTGTCTCCATTTATTCACAAGGAAAACAATGCCATGGAAAGTTTGTAACCTATCTATTTGTCATTACCTATCTCATTTGCTTTCTACTAATTTTTTTCTCCTTCATCAGGGACTTAAAATGAGAAGTAATTAGCAAGATTTTAATATATAAAATTACTATATTATAGATGAAGTTAATGCCCTTTACAACATTAAAATTTAGTAGAAAAACAAGTTTGTATGTTTTATAAACTACAAAGAGTAAGTTTTAAAAATAACAAAGAAAAGAAGCACATAATTTTGCCCCTTTGATCAGAGAAAGAAGTCCACAGGGAACTAGTCTTGTGCTGAGCCCTCAAAGATGAATAGATTTGGCAAGTCAAACAAAAATCAGAGAAAACAGAGGAAACAGGAGGTTCAATAACACAGACACTTGGAAACACATAGCATAATGTAAGAGGAACACAGGGAAGGGTGGGACAAATTGGGAGATTAGGATTGACATATATACTACCATGTGTAAAATAGATAGCTAGTGGGAACCTGCTGTATAGCACAGGGAGCTCAGCTCGGTGCTCTCTGATGACCTAGATGGGTGGGATGGGAGGATGGGAGGGAGGTCCAAGAGGGAGGGGATATATGTATACATATAGCTGATTCACTTCTTTGTACAGCAGAAAGTAACACAACATTGTAAAAGCAACTATACTCCAATAAAATAATTAAAAATAAATAAATCTTTTTTTTTTTTAATAAATTGATGGGAGATGAGGTACAATTGAAAGCATGGTAGGAATAAGACAGAAGAGATTTTTGGAGCCAAAATTTCAGCTGTATGATATAAAAAGATGAGTGCTATTTCAGAAGTAAGGAAGGAACATTTGTTCTTGAAATGCATAGGGGGGACTGGTTAATACCCATAGGAGTTATTAAAGATGTAACCTTGAAGTGGGCTTCACAGAGGAGAATTTCATTGTTTGATCCCTGGTAATTCCTTGATCCCTAGCAACTGCTCATGTACTCTGAGCGCTGGGAAGGAGAGAACTTTCATTTTTCTTGCATCTTCCTGCAAGTGGGGAAATGAGATTGAATGGAAAGGATATGAAAAAATGTGGTATTAAAAATACTTCACAAAAATAACTTTACAAATGTTATAGAACTTTGGTTATTTATCTCCTTTATTGATTGAAAATACATAAAAATTAATAGAGAGAATTTCTAGATTTAAGTGTATTAATTTCCTCTAGAGGTGAACCTTGGACACAACACAGGTTGAGTTCTAGATCACAGCAACAAAGAAAGTCTCACAAATGTTTTGGTTTCCCAGTGTATATAAAAGTTATGTTTATACTATACTGTAGTGCATTAAGTGTGCAGTTGCATTATGTTTAAAAACAAACTCTAAAAAAAAAGCATTAATTGTAAAACAAAGCTGTTAGAAGAATGGTGCCAATAGACTTGCTCATTGCAGAGTTGACACAAGTCTTCAATTTGCAATATCTGCAATGTGCAATAAAATGAAGTGCAATAAAATGAAGTAAGCTTGTACTATATTCACATCTCCTCCAAGTCATATAACAGATATTTTCAGACTAGTTGCTAAATATATTCTAACACATTCTGAATTATGTAGTGTAGATTTGGTAAAAATATGTTAGAATATTCTCATTTTTGCTTCATTAAAATACTCATGAAGAGGTTATTGTCCAGTCCATTTTCACATTAGTCTGAATACCAGTGTTTTGATGTTGCATTAGTTGGAATAGTTTTTGAATACTGCATATTCAAGCTGAATAAAGGTACCTTTGTCCACTCTTTTTAATATCAATTGATATAAAAATAAATTATATATTTTAGCATATTTATTGATTCAATAAAACATTCATAAAATTTTGTTTAAATTTCAAGTTATTTTATAACCTTAAATAAAATAAGTGAATTATATTTTCAACTATTTAATGTTCACAATTCCCTAATGGAAAATGTATTAGCTCTTGCAGCAACAAAATATTTCACAAGATATGTTTTTCTTACAGTTTTAAAAATTTCCTTCTTGCAATTCTAGGTAGGTTACAAGTTGTATTTGAACACCTTCAATGTACTTATTTTTCCTGCGTTTTCTCAAATGGCTTCATACAAAATTAAATATGATATAGAAACTCATCTTAAAACACCAAATAATTCCATTGTCTGTTAAAATAATTTGAAAATAATTTCAAACAATCATTTCAGAATGATTTGGAAAACAAAATTCATCATTATATTGTAAATATAAAAGAAAAAGAAAAATTGTGCTAAGATTTGCAGGGAAAAAGAGAAGAAAAAAATACTCAACTATGTACACCCTGAGGAAATGCAGAAAACTGTTAAGAAAATTAGATGATTGAGGGCTTTGGTTCTTTTCTTTTGTTTTCAATAGTGAATGTAAAAGTATACTGGGATATATGTCAATGTTTATTTTTATTGTAGTTGAAATTGGAATTATATAAACATTATAGTAATCTATGAGGCAATTTTATTTTTGACAAATATCCCACTGAATTGTTAGCATTATTGGCTTAACACAATATATTAAAATTTTTTTCTATCCTTCCAGAAATACAGAAAGAAAATATGCTATTTGCATTATAGTTTGTAGTAAGACCCCCACATACTAGAATTTCATGGCTTAAGTCAATAATTACTTTAAAAAAGAGTATTTCTTAATTTGTGCTTTATGATGAGATTGGAGGCCAGGATTTAATTAAATTTAATAGTTATTCTGGTGTCAAAATAACAAATTATAGGAACAGTCATACAATATCTGGATAATCGTAATCAATTTGTGACACCAGAAGGAGTATCCCCTCATTGAACAAACCCATTTGGTACTCCTCTTATTATCCCTGCTTCTTAGAGATTATGTTTTTGCGTAATTTCCATCTGAGGGTGGGAAGCACCTGTTACTTGCTTTTCACCAATGGAATATGGCAAAGGTGTTGAGAAGTCACTCTGTGATTGTTACATTATATAAGATTGTGCCTTGCTAACAGTTTTAATCAAGACTCTCTTCCTATCTGCATTTGAGGAAATAAGTGACTGTGTTGAGAAGTTAATATGGCAAGAAGATGACACCAGTAGCTAGGAACTAATGGTGCCCTCCAGCTGACAGTCAGCAAGAAATATTACCTTCGTTCCCTACAACAATGAGGTAATGAACTCTCTGCCCACAAAATGGAGTGAACATGGAACTGATTCTACGTAGTCAAATCTTCAGATGAGAATACAACCGAGTTGACACATTGATTATAGCCATGTGATACCATAGTCAGAGAACCCACTCTCTCCAAGCCTGGCTCCAGATCCAAAAAATTATAATAAATGTCTGCTCTTTTAAAATTTAAGGTTTTGTAATTTGTTACAAAGTAATAGATAACTAATACAATTCTCAAAACTTTTTAAACAAGAAGACTAACACAACAATATAAAGCAATTATACTCCAATAAAGATGTTAAAAAAAATATTGCAAGAGCAAAGAGTAAAAAATCAGAACTTAGGAAGTGTCAATCTTTATCATAACTTTAGAACGTAAAAAGTCATCTAAACTCTGAACAACAATTTTCTCATTTTTAAAAAAATATGATATAATTGACATATTAGTTTCTGGTGTACAATATAATAATCCAACATATATAAATATTGCAAAATGACCACCACAATAAGTCTAGTTAACATCAGTCACTACACATAGATATAATTGTTTCTCCTTGCAATGAGAACTAAAATTTACTCTCTAGTAACTTTCAAACATACAATACAGTATTATTAACTATAGTTACCATGCTGTATATTACATCTCCAGGAATTATTTATTTTATAGCCAGGAGTTTGTACCTTTGACAACCTTCACCCACTTGACCCAACCTGAAACTGTTGGCCGTAACTGTGAGTTTGGGTTTTTCTTGTTTATTTATATGTTTTTAATTCCGTATAGTCATCATACTGTTTTTATCTTTCCCTGTCTGGCTTATTTCACTTAACATAATGCCTTTGGTGTCAGTCTATTTTGTGACAAATGACATGATTTCCTTCTTTTTTATGGCTGAATAACATTCCATTGTGTAAGTATATAAATATATATACCACATATTCTTTATCTAGTTATTCATCCATGGACTCCTGAGTTATTTCCATGCCTTGGCTATGATAAATAATGTTGCATTGAGCATAATGATACAGATATCTTTTTGAGTTAATGTTTTTATTTCATTTGGATAGATACCCAGAAGCAGAAATGATGGCTCATATAGTAGTTCTATTTTCAAATTTTGAGGAAGCTGCATACTATTTTCCATAGTGACTACACTAATTTACATTTCCCTTTTCTCCATATACTCATCAACATTTATTATCTTTTGTTTTTTTGATAATAGCCATTGGAAAATGTGTGAGGTGATTTCTCATTGTAGTTTTGATTTGAAATTTGCTGATGATTAGTGATGTTGAGCATCTTTTCATGTACCTATTGGCCATGTGTATGTCTTCTTTGGACAAATTTCTATTTAGATTGACCATTTTTAAAATTAGATTGTTTATATTTTTGCAATTGAATTATATGAGTTCTTTATGTATTTTAGATATTCTTTATCAGATATATATTTTGCAAGTGTCAATATTTTCTCCCACCTCATGGGTTTCATTTTGTTAATGGTTTTCTTTGCTGTGAAGACACTTCTTAGCTTGATTTACTTCCACTTTTTTATTTTGGCTTTTGTTGCCTTTGCTTTTAATGTCAAATCCAAAAATGTTTTACCAAGACCAGTGTCAAGGAGCTTACTGCCTGTATTTTCTTCAAGGATTTTTATATTTTCGGGTCTTATGTTCAAATCTTTATTGATTTAGAGTTGATTTTTGTGTATGGTGTAAGATAGGAGTACAGTGTCATTATCTTGCATGTGGCTGTCTGGTTTTCCTAACACCTTTTATTTAAAGAAGTATCCTTTCCTCACTGTATACATTTGGCTCCTTTATTATAAACTAAATAACAATATATGCATAGATTTATTTCTGGGTCCTCTATTTGGTTCCAATTACCTATATTTCCGTGTTTTTGTCCATACCACATTATTTTGATAATTATAGCATTGTCATATAGTTTGAAATCAGAAATTTTGATGCCTCCAGCTTTGTTCTTCTTTCTCAAAATTGATTTGGCTATTCAGGGTCTTTTATGGCTCCACACAAATTTTAGGATTGTTTTTTCTATTTCTGTGAAAAATGACATTGGAATTTTCTTAAGTATTTCATTAAATTTGCAGATTGCTTTGGGTAGTATGTTCATTTTCACAATATTAATTCTTCCAATAATTATTAATCTTTTATCTTTTATAATCAGTGACTTTGACTATTAAAGAAAATCATGCCACATTATTTTTTTAAATGTGAAATGTACGTGACATGATACTAATAAATTACTAATTTTATGCTAATCAAAATAGAAATGATTTGTAAGTGTGTGATTTTATGGTTACCATATTTTAAAAATATACTTTGCCACATATTTCATTGAAAAGATTAATTTTTGTAGAAACTATAATAAAATGAGATTTCTTTAAATACAGTCATGAAAAGTTGGTGAGATATTTTTTAAGAAACAATTTGAAAATAACTTGGGGTATACACCTCTTCCTACTGGCTTACATGATTATCTCTCTTACAGTGGCCAGCATCATTATTTTCTCATTTTAATAAACACCACATGCATAGGGAAAAGTCCTGGTTTATGTTATAAAGTAATTTTACCAATTTTCTGCTATGCCTTCAGACTCCTAGTTAACCCATTTGTATTTTGAAATCTTTCTGTAATTCCAATGGAATAAAATGGTAATTGTGAACCCAAAGTGCATATCCAATAAGAAAATATATAGACATTTCAGAGTAGGGTAGAAGGAAAAATGGTTTTAGATAATTTAGAAAATGTAAATGCTATTTCTAATCTGAGAGCCCTTATTGCTGTTATTGACTGGTTTTATACCAACTGGGAAATCTAAATTATTTCTGTAAGACTTCATTTCAATTAGTAAAACATAAAGTAAAATCAGTCCATTTTATCATCCTTCATTTCCCTAAAACAAAAAAATACACTATGGTCATCAAAGGCCCAGTGTGTGTTAACAAAGAATACCCACTAGTGTTATAAAAGGCATGTGTCAGATGAAATGTCTGGCATTGTGTAGATAAACCTTGATGAAAAGGCAACTACGAAGGACAAACCAGTTAACATTTAGAATATATAAAGTCAATTTTGAATAAAGGAAGAGGGAAATATAATAGTATAAAAAAGAAGCAAAATTATTTCATACAATGAAATAAAGCAGGGGAAGAATGATGTGTAACAAATATTTGAAAGGCTGTTTAATCAAATGAACACTATTTTGTACCTTGGAGTATTGCATAAAAGAAAGTGAGAATAGATTAAAAAGCACACACAGAGTACATCAAAGTGGCAGAAACCTTCAAACAATTTGCATTGTTTCTCTTCAAATAAAAATATTTTATATGATTATATTATTTTAACTATAATGTTGCCCCATATTTAGCAATGTTGTGGATTATGCTATTGAAAGGGCTTTCTGTACTGTGGAGATGACAGCGGTGTTGTCTATAACTAATAGTACTGGAATATCTAGTCAAGGGCCAACAATGCAAAATGGATGGATAACTGTTTTCAGCAGCCTACACTTTTTATATTACTGTACTTCTGATTCCCTTCAAGCCAGTTTATCTCACTGGTAGTGTCAATAGCCACTTGAATGGCTTGTCTAGTTTAATGAAATTTTGATAAATGATAGTTCCCTTGTATGAAAGAATCTAATAAAGTATCAAGCAAAGCATTTTATTTGCTCAAATCTGTGTGAAATAGTTACAAATCTTCAAAGTAGAGTGTGTAGTACATGGAAGCTTACATTGCCAAAATCATGGAGATTGTAAAAAGTGCCATAAATATCTACTAATTCACACTCTTTACTCCTTAGATTCAGAATAAGCTGACAGAGTTAGAGGTGAAATTATTGGATCAAGTCTGTGCATCTAGACAGAAACAAAGCCAGAATAATTCCAAGGATTTATTCCCACAAACCCCAGTCCTTTCTCACTATACCACACTGCGTTGATGTGTATATTAACTAATTTTAATTTTACTAATATGTTTGTTATTCCTTTTAAGCAGTCCAAGGAGAAAAGAATTCCATATTTTATTTTCTTTATATTTTTATTTGAAGAAAAAGTTTTACTTCTATAAAAATTCATACAAAATTAGCATATTTCAGAATTGTCATATTGATGGTTGATCAGAATAATTATTTTATAATAAAGAGAACAACTATTCATTATACTCATGCCAATTTTTACTTGTGAAATTTATTTTATTATACATTTAAAATATTAATGAAAATGTTTTGAGAAAAAACAACAAAAGAGAGATGAAAATATACACTCATTAATATTTGCCAAGTAAAAATTTTTTTAGATAGTATTTAATGGATGCTCTCAAATTAGATATACATTGTGAAAATATGCATAACAAGGTTATATACTTGACAAACTTAAGTATAAAGAAACTGGATATATTAAAGGAGGAATTGCATATAAACTAATATTAATGCAGCAGAAATAAAATATCCATAAACCAAATTTAGAAGCTGAAAAAAATGTAAGAGATGATGATAACAGAGTTTCTCAAATAATATGTTGTCATTATAACAACTTTAATGAACTTTTCGTTATTAAATATTGTTTTATTTCTATTATATCTTCAAAGTGAATTTATATTTTAAAAAATAACTAAAGTAATATTACCTGCTTTTAAATCTTTTTCTCTCATTTTTTATTTAATAGTCTTATAATCATTCATATTGTATCTGAAATTCTGTGATTTTGTTTAGTCCATCACTCATTCTACCCAGAGTTCTCAGACATTAATCTTCAGAAATAAAAAAAAAATACAAAAATAATGTGTGATATTATTTAAACATTGCAAACATACAGAAAAATCTACTCACATCATACTTAAGTGAATGTATAGAAGATATTCACTGCACATTAAATATATGAAGCACATTGCAAAACATCATGGACTATATGACTGCACTTTTTTACATACACACACAATTAGACCTAATAAATAAATTTAGTAAAGTTGCAGGAAAAAAAATCAACATACAAATTCATCTGTTACTAAACACTAAAATTGAACTATCTAGAAAGAAAATTAAGAAAATAATTCTGTTTACAATAGCATCAAAAAGAATAACATACTTAGGAATAAACTTAATGAAAGGTGAAAGACTTACACACTGAAATCCAGAAAAATATTTCCAATTTTTTTTGAAATAAATGAAAGATACAAATAAATGGAAAGATGTTTCATATTCATAGTTTGAAAGATTTAATATTGTTAAAATCTCCACACTGCCTAGAGCAAACTATGACTCAGTGGAGTCCTATCAAAATCTCAACAGCATTTTTTTATACAAATAGAAAAAAATTCTAAAATTTATATGGAACCACAAAAGACCCCAAATAGCCAAAGAAATCTTGAAAAGAAAAACAAAGCTGGAGGCATTACACTTCATTATTTCAAAGTATTTTACAAAGTTAAATTAATTAAACTAGTGTGATACTGGTATAAAAACAGGCATATAGACCAATGGAACAGAATACACTGCTCAGTAATGAAAGCATACATATATGGTCAACTGATCTTTGATAAGCGTGCTAAGAATCCACAAAAGAGAAAAGAGAGTCTCTTCAAAATAAGACATTGAGAAAACTGGCTACCCACGTACAAAAGAATGATAATGGATCTTTAACTTACATCATACATACAAAAAAACTCAACATGGATTAAATACTTAAACATAAGACTGAAACTATAAAACTCCTAGATGAAGACCTAGGGGAAAAGCTTCATGATACTGCCCTTGGCAAAGAATTCTTGGATATAACACCAATAGCCCAGCCAACAAAAGCAAAAACAAACAAATGGAACTACCTCAAGCTAAAAAGCATCTGCAGAACAATGGACACAAGAGTGAAAGAGCAATCTACACAATGCAGGAAAATAATTGAAAAATTTACATCTGATAAAGAGTTAATATCAAAAATATGTAAGGAATTCCTTCAATTCAATAAAAACAAACAAATAACCCAATTAAAAAGTGAGCAATGGAAATGAATAGACATTTTCTAAAATGGTCAACAGATATCAACAGATATATAAGATGCCCCAAATCATCAATCATCACAGACATGCAAATCAAACTACAATAAGGTATTGACTAACATCTGTTAGGATGGCTATTACTTAAATAACAAATTATGACAAGTTTGGCCAGAATGTGGAGAAATTAGAAGTTGTGCAGTATTGATGAAAATGTAAAATTGTACAGCCAGTATGGAAAACAGTATGGGGGCACTGCAAAAAAAAATTAAAAACAGAACCACCACATGGTCTAGAAATACAATTTCTGGGTATTGATCCAAAATAATTGAAATCAGGATCTCAAAGAGATAGCTGCACTCTTAAGTTCATTGGGACATTATTCACAGCAGCAAAACAATCTAAATGTCCATCACAGAAGCATGGGTTAAAAAAAAAGTGACATAAACATAGGATGGAATATTATTTAGTCTGAAAAGGAAAGAAATCCTGAAATATACAATATATGAACATGGGGGACAGTGCTAAGTTAAATAAGCCAGTTAGAGAAGGAGAAATACTCTCTGCTGCCACTTACATGAATTATCTGAAATATCCTAACTCATAGAAGCAGAGATGGATAGTGGTTGCAAGGGGATGGTGGGGAGAGGGAAATGGAGAGCTCCTACTCATAGGTATAAAGTTTCAGTTACACAAGATGAACAAATTCTAGACATGTGCTGTAACATATCATGTCTGTAGTTAACAATACTGGACTGCACACTCAAAAAGTGTTAAAAAGGTAGATTGCATGTTAAATATTCTTACTAATTTTTTTTAAAAGTGTAAGTGAGAACAAATAAAGCAACTACTGAATTTGTTGAGGCACTTTTTTTTATAGACTACATGTATCTTTTAAATATCTCATGACAATAATCACATGATTATGATAGAATTTAAGCTAAGGATATTATTTGATCAATAGAACAAACTGACATATCTGTAGTAGGACAGTTTCCTAAGTATATGTTTTACCCAGAATATTAAAATAGCTCCATAAATGTAAAATTTTAGTAGGGAGAGACTAATAAAAAAGTGGTACAGAATGGAGTTAAGATGGTGGAGGAGTAGGTGGACATGGAGTTCATCTCTCTCCATGGATGCATCAGGAATACATCTATAAATGCATCAGTTCTCACAGAACACCAGCTGAAAACTAGCAGAAGACCTTGGACACTGGAAGGACTATAAAGATCCTTCTATAACTGGGTAAGATAAAAAAAGAAGGGAGAAGGAGGAGGAGAGGAAGCGGGATGGGAGCTGCACCCCAGGATGGGGGAGCTGAAGAAGAGGAGAGATTCCTGAATCTGGGGAAACCCTCTCTCTGGCGGGAAATCAACTGGGAAAGAAGGGAAGCATTTCAGGCTGTCAGAGGAGGGTGAAGTGGCCGATATGTGTCAGATGGGACAGAGTGAGAACTACACAGACAGTCTGTACCATGGCCCTACACCCTGGACTGGGACATGTGTTCACAGGTTTGCAAGGGGGCTGGGAGCTGGAATGTGGGGATTGGAGAACAGGCCTGGGGTAAGAACTGCAGTTGGCTGCGGGAGATGGACTGAGGGGACAGGAGGGAGGAAATCTGCAGCAAGGAATGCCTACAGAGGAAGACCGGACTGCTATGGAAGCAGGCACTACTGCTGAGTCACACGCAGGGGGAGGAGGCAGTAGTGTAGCCTCTCTCTCCCCACACTCTGGTGCCTGCTGATGGACAATAAAAGGAGCCCTCTCAGGGCTGGCCCTCATGTGCCAGCTGCCGAGCAATAGAAAAAGCTCTCTCAGGGCTGACCCTCATGTGCTGGCTGTGGGACAAAAAAAATAAATCCCTCTCAGGGCTGGCCCTTGAGCGCTGGCTGTTGGGTAATAATAAAACCCTCTCAGGGCTGGCCCTCATTTGCTTGCTGCTGGGCAATAGTAAATCCCTCTCAGGGCTGGCCCTCACATACCTGCTGCCGGGTGCCACAGAAAGCCTGGTCAGAGCTGACTCTCAAGTGCCATATGGCAGACGCCAAACAACACCCTTGCTAGGGCCATATCTTTTGTGCCCATGGCCCCCAGTCTCCATGTGCCTTTGGCTCTACAGGGGCTCCCTCGATCCAAGCAGCAATACCAACTCTGTGCCCTCTCCTCACTGGGGCAGACCCAAGAGCCCCAAGGCAGCCTCAGAACCAGACTCCTGTGGCTAAGCCACACTCAGAGGTGGAGAGAAAACCAAAGCTGAACCCCAGGGATGGGATGACTAAGGAAGAGGATAGAAAATCTTTCCATCAGCTGCACAAGCTGCATATTAAATTCCTGTGATCAGCTAGATTAACCCTGGGTCTATGGAATATCTGAGTAGAAAATGAGTGTTTCCACAAATGAAAATGGTCCAGCTCTGACAGCTGTGGACTTTGGGGGCAAGCACATGCAGGAATTGGGCCAGGCCAGAGTCTGAATCATCACCACAGGACCCACTGCAGGTCCAAAGAACACCCTAGAGACAGAGGAGGGCCTTTTGGGGAGACAGAGGTGGGCTGTGGCTCACAGCAAGTGCAAGGACACTTACAGTGGAGACCCCAGTGAAACATAATTATTACTATTATTTTTATTATGTTTTGATTCATTCTGTTGTTGGTTCTGGCTTTATTTTTTTTTTTTAATGTTGTTTCTGTATTTCTTTTTCTTTAGATTTTTGGGATCTTCGTGATTTATAACATATTTTTTTTTAATTTTTGTTTTACATATTTCTACTTTTACTTTGCTTTCTGGTTCTTCTGTGTTCTTCTCCCTTATTTGTTTTTTTTTCTTCTTCTTCTTTAATATATTTTTTATTTTTTTATATTTCTATTTCTATGTTGCTTTTCTGTTGTTCTGTGTTTTTTCCCCCTTTTTTTTTTAATCATTTTTATTAGTTTGTTCTGTTTCTTTGATTTATTCTTCAGTAGGCACACTGCTTTGGTTTTGTTTTTAGGTATTGTTTTTTGTTAGTTTTGATTCTAATTGATTTTGGTTTTGAGTTCTGTTGTTTATCTGGTTGTTCTCTTGCTTTTTGTTTTATTTGGTTATGTTTTTGGTTCTCTTGTGTGTATGTCTTTCCTTGTTTCTGTTTTTGTTTGCTTGACTTTGTTTTTAAAATTGGGGTTTTGTTTTTCTTTTTTCCCCCTCTTTTTATATATTTCTATGTCTATGTTGCTTTTCTCTTTTTCCATATCCTTTCTCCTTTTTCTTTCTTTTTTTTTGTGGTACGCGGGCCTCTCACTGTTGTAGCCTCTCCTGTTGTGGAGCACAGGCTCCAGATGCACAGGCTCAGCGGCCATGGCTCACGGGCCTAGCCACTCCATGGCACGTCTGTTTTATTTTGTTGCTTCATGCTTCAGTTGGCATTCTGCTTTGGTTTTGTTTTCTACTTTTGTTAGCTTTCTTTTTAATTGTTTGATTTCATTCTTGGGTTCTTTTATTTAGTGTTATTTTACTTTTTGTTTTATTTCGTTCTGTTTTTATTTCTTTTGTGTGTGTGCATGTTTCCTTGCCTCTTTTTCTGTTTGTTTGATTTTACTTTTTACCATTTGTCTGGTGTTTTGTTAGTCTTCTTCCTCTTTTCTTTTCTTAATCCCCTTTATTGCCATGTTGAGTGATTTGTGGGGTCTTGGTTTCTGAACAGAAGTCAGGCCTGTGGGTCTGGGGTGGGAGCACCGAGTCCAGGATGCTGGACCACCAGAGAATTCCCAGCACAGAGAATATTAATTGCTGAAAGCTCTCACAAAGACCTTTATCTGAATCCAAGACCTGGATCCACCCAACTGCCTGAAGCTCCCATCACTGGACACCTCATACCAAACAACAAATGAAACAAGAACACAAACCCACCCATCATCACACACACTACCTAAAGTCATACTAAACTCACAGACACCCCAAAACACATCACCTGATATGGCCCTGCTCATCAGAGGGAAAAGACTCATCTCCACCCACCAAAAACAGGCACCAGTCCCTCCCATCAGGAAGCCTACAGAGCCACTGGACGAACCTTACCACCAGGGGGCAAAGAATAGAAGTAAGAGGAACTAGAACCCTACAGCTTAGGGAAAGGAGGCCTCAGATACTGTAAATTACAGAAAATGAGACAACAGAAAAATATCTTGCAATCAAAGGAGCAAGATAAAAGACCACAAGACCAAATAAGTGAAGAAGAAATAGGTAAACTACATGAAAAAGAATTCAGAGTAATGATAGTAAAGATGAACCAAAATCTCAGAAATAGAATGGAGGCACAGATTGAGAAGATACAAGAAATGTTTAACAAAGACTTAGAAGAACTAAAGAACAGATGATAAGCGATGAACAACACAATATCAGAAATGAAAAATACACTAGAAGGAATCAACAGCAGAATAACTGAGGCAGAAAAACAGATAAGTGAGGTGGAAGATAGAATAGTGGAAATAACTGCAGCAGAGCAGAATAAAGAAAAAAGAATGAAAAGAAATGAAGACAGTCTCAGAGACCTCTGGGACAGCGTTATGTGCACCAACATACAAATTATAAGCATCACAGAAGAAGAAGAAAAAATGAAAGGGTCTGAGAAAATATTTGAAGAGATTAGAGTCAAAAACTTCCCCAACATGGAAAGGAAATAGTCAAGTCCAGGAAGCATAGAGAGTCCTATACAGGGTAAACCAAAGGAGAAAAATGCTGCAACACATATTAATCTAACTAACAAAAATTAAACACAAAGAAAACATATTAAAAGCAGCAAGGGGAAAGCAACAAATAACATACAAGGAATCCCCACAAGGTTAACAGCTGATCTTTCAGCAGAAACTCTAGAGACCAGAAGGGAATGGCAAGGTATATTTAAAGTGCTGAAAAGGAAGAAGCTACAACCAAGATTACTCTAGCCAGCAAAGATCTCATTCAGGTTCAATAGAGAAATCAAAAGCTTTACAGACAAGCAAAAGTTAAGAGAATTCAGCACCACAAAACTAGTTTTACAACAAATGATAAAGGAAATTCTCTAGGCAGGAAACACAAGAGAATGAAAAAACATTTGCAAAAACAAACCCAAAACAATTAATGAAATGGTAATAGGAAGATACTTATCAATAATTATCTTAAAGGAAAATGGATTAATGTCCCAAGCAAAAGACACAGACTGGCTGAATGGATACAAAAATAAGATTCATATATATGCTGTCTACAAGAGACCCACTTCAGACCTAGGAACACATACAGAATGAAAGTGAGGGAATGAAAAAAGATATTCCTTTCAAATAGAAATCAAAAGAAAGCTGCAGTACCAATTCTAATATCAGACAAAATTGACTTTAAAATAAAGACTATTACAAGAGAAAAGGAAGGACACTAAGTAATGATCAAAGTGTCAATCCAAGAAGAAGACATAACAATTGTAAATATGTATGCACCCACCATAGAAGCACCTCAATACATAGGGCAAATGTTAACAGCCATAAAAGGGGAAATCGACAGTAACACAATAATAGTGGGGGACTTTAACACCTCATGTACACCAATGGAGAGATCATCAAGACAGAAAATTAATACGGAAACACAAGCTCTAAATGACACATTAGACCAGATGGACTTAATTGATATTTATAGGACATTTCATCCAAAAACAAAAGAACTCACTTTCTTTTCAAGTGCACATGGAACATTCTCCAGGATAGATCACATCTTGGGTCACTATCAAGCATCAGTAAATTTAGGAAAATTGAAATGATATCAAGCATCTTTTCCAACCACAATGCTAAGAGGCTAGATATAATTTACATGAAAAAATCCTGTAAAAATTAAAACACAGAGAGAATGAACAATATGCTACTAAATAACCAACAGATCACTGAAGAAATCAAAGAAGAAATAAAAAAATACCTAGGAACAAATGACAATGAAAACATGACAACCGGAAAACTGTGGGATGCAGCAAAAGAAGTTATAAGAGGTGAGTATATAGCAGTACAATTCTACCTCAAGAAACAAGAAAAATCTCTAATAAAAAAACCTAACTTTACACCTAAAGCAATTAGAGAAAGAACAACAATAGAAAAACAAACAAACAAACAAAAAAAAAAAACCCAGAGTAGCCAGAAGGAAAGAAATCATGAAGATCAGATCAGAAATAAATGAAAAAGAAATGAAGGAAACAATAACAAAGACCAATAAAA
The DNA here is from genome assembly GCF_011762595.2 of Tursiops truncatus. Taxonomy (NCBI): domain Eukaryota; kingdom Metazoa; phylum Chordata; class Mammalia; order Artiodactyla; family Delphinidae; genus Tursiops; species Tursiops truncatus. Next base: position 29,542,727 of record NC_047051.1, read on the forward strand.
CTAAAATCTGGTACTTTGAGAAGATAAACAAAATCAATAAACCATTAGCCAGACTCATCAAGTAAAAAAGGGAGAAGACTCAAATCAACAGAATTAGAAAAGAAAAAGAGGTAGCAACTGACACCACAGAAATACAAAGGATCATGAGAGACTACTACAAGCAACCATATGCCAATAAATGGACAACCTGGAAGAAATGGACAAATTCTAAGAAAAGTACAAGCTTCCAAGACTGAACCAGGAAGAATTAGAAAATATGGACAGACCAATCATGAGTAATGAAATTGAAACTGTGATTTAAAATCTTCCAACAGGGGGCATCCCTGGTGGTGCAGTGGTTGAGAGTCCGCCTGCCGATGCAGGGTACACAGGTTTGTGCCCCGGTCAGGGAGGATCCCACATGCCGCGGAGCGGCTAGGATGTGAGCCATGGCTGCTGAGCCTGCACGTCTGGATCCTGTGCTCTGCAATGGGAGAGGCCACAGCAGCGAGAGGCCCGTGTACCCCAAAAAAAACAAAAATAAAAACAAAAAAAATAAAAATAAAATCTTCCAACAAAGAAAAGCCCAGGGCCAGATGGCTTCACAGGTGAATTCTATCAAACATTTAGAGAAGGGCTAATACCTGTCCTTCTCAAACTCTTCCAAAATATAGCAGAAAGGAACACTCCAAAACTCATTCTACAAGGCCACCATCCCCCTGATACCAAAACCAGACAAAGATGTCCCCAAAAAAGAAAATTACAGGCTAATATCACTGATAAACATAGATGTAAACATCCTCAACAAAATACTAGCAAACAGAATCCAACAACACATTAAAAGGATCAAATACCATAATCAAGTGGGGTTTATCCCAAGCATGCCAGGATCCATCAATATATGCCAATTATTCAATGTGATACACCATATTAGCAAATCGAAGGATAAAAACCATATGATAATCTCAATAGATGCAGAAAGAGATCTCGAGAATATTCAGCACCCATTTATGATAAAAACTCTCCAGAAAGTGGGCATAGTGGGAGCCTACCTCAACATAATAGAGGCTGTATATGACAAATGTACAGCAAACATCATTCTCAATGGTGAAAAATGAAAGCATTCCCTCTAAGATCAGGACCAGGACAAGGATGTCCACTCTCACCACTATTATTCAACATAGTTTTGGAAGTTTTAGCAATGGCAATCAGAGAAGAAAACAAAAAAAAAGGAATCCAATTTAGAAAAGAAATAAAACTCTCACTGTTTGCATATGACCTGATACTATACATAGAGAATTCTAAAGATGTTACCAGAAAACTACTAGAGCTAATCAATGAATTTGGTAAAGTAGCAGGATACAAAATCAATGTACAGAAATCTCTTACATTCCTGTACACTAACAACAAAAATCTGAAAGAGAAATTAAGGAAACACTCCCATTTACCACTGCAACAAAAAGAATAAAATAGTTAGGAATAAACCTACTTAAGGAGGCAAAGGACATGCATGCATAAAACTATAAGACCCTGTTGAATTAAATCAACAATAGAAACAGATGGAAAGATATACCATGTTCTTGGCTTGGAAGAATCAACACTGTAAAAATGACTATACTACCCATAGCAATCTACAGAATCACTACAACCCCTATCAAATTCCCAATACCATTTTTCACAGAACTAGAACCAAAAACTTTATAATTTGTATGGAAACACAAAAGACCCTAAATAGCCAAAGCAATCTTGAAAAGAAAAACGGAGCTGGAGGAACCAGGTTCCCCATTACAGACTATACTACAAAGTTGCAGTAATGAAGACAACATGGTACTAGCACAAAAACAGGTATATAGGTCAATGGAACAGGATAGAATGACCAGAGATAAACCCACACGCATATGGTTACCATATCTTTGACAAAGACGCAAGAATATACAATAGAGAAAAGACAGCAACTTCAATAAGTGGTGCTGGGAAAACTGGACAGCTACATGTAAAAAAATGAAATTAGAACACTTCCTAACACCATACACGAAAATAAACTCATATTTGATTAAAGACCTAAACGTAAGGCCAGACACTAGAAAACTCTTAGAGGAAAACATAGGCAGAACACTCTTTGACATAAATCACAGCAAGATCTTTTATGAACCATCTCCCTGAGTAATGAAATTAAAAACAAAAATAAACAAATGAGACCTAATAAAACTTAAAAGCTTTGGTACAGCAAAGGAAACCATAAACAAGACAAAAAGGCAACCCTCAGAATGGGAGAAAATATTTGCAAATGAAGCAACTGACAAAGGATTAATCTCCAAGATATACAACAGCTCATGCAGCTCAATTTAAAAAACAAGAACAAAAACAATAACAAAACAACCCAATCCAAAAATTGGCAGAAGACCTAAAAAGACATTTTTCCAAAGAAGACATACAGATTGCCAACAAACACATAAAAAGATGCTCAACATTACTAATCATTAGAGAAATGCAATCCCAAACCACAATGAGGTATCACCCCACACTGGTCAAAATTGCCATCATCAAAAAATCTAGAAACAAAAAATGCTGGAGAGGGTGTGGAGAAAAGGGAACCCTCTTATACAGTTGGTGGGAATGTACATTGGTACAGCCACTGTGGAGAACAGTATGGAGTTTACATAAAAAACTAAAAATAGAACTACCAGATGACCCAGCAATCTCACTCCTGGGCATATACCCTGAGAAAACCATAATTTAAAAAGATACAGGTACCACAAATTTTTTGCAGCACTATTTACAATGGCCAGGTATGGAAGTAACCTAAATGTCTATTGACATTTAGGTTATATCAATGGATAAAGAAGATGTGGCACAGGTATAGAATGGAATATTACTCAGCCATAAAAAAGAAGGAAATTGAGTTATTTGTGGTAATGCAGATGGACCTAGAGTGTGTTACATAGAGTGAAGGAAGTCAGAAAGAGGAAAACAAATACCACATGCTACCACATATATATGTAACCTAAAAAAATGGTACTGATGGACCTAGTGGCAGGGGAGAATTAATGATGCAGATGTAGGGAACGGACTTGGGGACACAGAGCTGGGGAAGGGGAAGCTGGGTCTAAATGAGAGAGTAGCACTGACATATATACACTACCAAATGTAAAATAGATAACTAGTGGGAAGCTGCTGCATTGCACAGGTAGATCAGCTCTGTGCTTTGTGATGACCTAGAGTGGTGGGATGCGGAGAATGGGAGGGAGGCACAAGAGGGAGGGGATATGGGGATATATATATACATATAGCTGATTCATTTTGTTATACAGCAGAAACTAACACAACATTGTAAAACAACTGTACTCCATTAAAGATGTATGAATTTGGGAAAAAATGTGTTACACCTGTGAGAATGAGTGTAATCCAGCTGAGAACTAATGAACCACATTAAGGGCAACAGCACTCAAAGGATATAAGCAACTTGGAAAAATTTGCAAAGGAAGATTGTGATAATAACAAAAGATTTTTGAGTACCTGCTTTCTGTAAAGTATTATACTAAGCACTTTACAAACTTTTAATCACCTCACATCTATGAAGTACATTCTACTATTCCTCCTGTTTTGCAGATGATGAGACAGATTTATGAATATAAACCAAATATTAAGCGGTAAGTGCAGACATAGAATGGAAGTAAGAATTTGATGTCAAGTAACATTCTTAAATACTATCATATACTGGCTCCCTAGATATCCCTAATATTTTCTTATCTCATTGTACCTCTATTTGTCAATTCCTATTCTGCTGTTCTCTGGCCTGTGTGTCTAGATCAAAATTAGATTGAAACCAAATTCCTAATTCTCTTACACCCCTGTCCTTCTACCATGCTTACCTGGGAATATGTCAGCCCTCTACTTGTGCTGTATTTTGCTTTTATTACTTTTAAACACAAACATTCAGTACTGCTAAAATTGAACATAAATATTCAGATTACGTCACTATACAAATATGATTTTGACCTTGGTTACTTTTTCAAACAGAAAAGAATCCAGTGCCACTCATAGTTTCCCATCTTTTCTCATCCTGTCCCCCAGTCTTGAAGTCTGCTTAATTGAAGAACTAAAGCTTTTTTTGCACAATCTCCTACAACCTCCTGACACCTCTCTCACTACCTAGATATATGTATCTACTCTCTTTTTGTGCAAATCATCTACATATACTATTTTATAGATATCCCAGAATAATATCAAGCCACTATTTCAAAATTTATTATTGTCTATCTCTTGGAAATTTTTCTTTCTGCAGTATTCTGGGCCTCAGTTCACAGCACTATGATCTATCTAGCTACTAATATTAGAAAATTGGGAGCTATGGTTAAAGACGTATTTCTTTCAAACTAATGACTTATTTATTAAATATGCTAACATTGGGTTGTTCTCCATTCTACATATGTGAAAATTAGGCTAATATTTAGGTTTTTGATATCAGCACTTAGGTGACTGACTAAAATTTCTAATGTTGTATAATGGCTCAACTTTTTTATAAAATATTTTGATACTGCATACATTTTTACTACATAATAAAATAAACTATTAACTCATTTGTATATTTCCATAAAACATATATGTGCCAAAGAAGAGCATCAGGGTCTATGAAGTTGGTCACAGAAGGATATGGGCTAACACAAACTTTACTGCTGCAAATGATATAATTTTATAAGGTATGAAAGTTATGAAGGCAAACTCTAAAAAACTTACAGAACCTTTTCTAAATATACATAGTACACTTATAAGAGAAAGTGAATTAGAGACAAGAAAAGGGTAAGTGCAGGAATAAAGTAGACCAGCGCTAAGATAAGGCAGTATTTGAAAACTTGTGCCTGTGTATAGCTGTATCCTAGTGTCTGATCTTAATTTTTGAATGCTGAAGCTCTGCTGGCATATATGCGATATCTTCTGTAAATGCCCTGTTATCTAGTTTCCAGTAATTCTCACAGTCTTGCTTTGAAATCTGGACCTTCTCATTCCCTTCAGTTTGGCCTGGCATCAATGGTTCTGAACTTGCTTTATTCTCTAGAAACTTGGTAACCTTAGTCTATTTCTTTACTTATTAATGAAAAAACAGCTACCTATATCATCAGAATATATTAATAATACACTCCATTATTCAAAAAAAACCATCATTACAATGTTATTAAGTGTTGGTAAAACTAAACTAATATGAAATTTACAAATAAATTTTCATAATAACTTATTACAACTGAATCATGGATTCTGATACTTCTATTACTCAGAAAGACCAGGACAAAGAATGGATTACTGGGACTCAACAGAAGAATGGTGATAATATGAAGTGTTTCTGAGGCCATAGTCCTCCGAGTGGACTTCTGGTATGAACATTTCTCCTCCTGAAGCATTTAATCCCCAAGGAACACTGGAATATCAACTTTGAATCTAAAAGTTGTTTGTTGTAAAATGATATAAATTGACATTTTTACAGGTTTTAATGGTTTTAAATGGGATTGATAAAGAAACATTTTTACACAATCTCTTGTTTAAAGGGGAAGGGATGAAGATAATATGTCTCATTAAAAGTATTAAAAAATGTATAAAGAATAATCTTACCTAAGTTATTAGAACTGAAACTGAAGAATTCTTCGCTTATTTGATGTCATATGTATTGCAGATCCTAGGAATTAAGAATTACACTCCCCCCAATTAATTCTGTCTTTTCCAAGCCAAATGAAAAATTGACCAGTGGGCTGTAGCCAGAAGTGATTTTGCCACTAAGGAGCAAATGGAATACATAAACAATCAATTTTTTTTTTTTTTTTTTTTTTTGCGATATACGGGCCTGTCACCACTGTGGCCTCTCCTGCTGCGGAGCACAGGCTCTGGACACGCAGGCCCAGCAGCCATGGCCCACAGGCCCAGCCGCTCCGGGACATGTGGGATCCTCCCGGACCAGGGCACGAACCCGTGTCCCCTACATCGGCAGGCAGACTCTCAGCCACTGCGCCACCAGGGAAGCCCACAATAAATTTTTTTATTGCTTATTTCTCCTAATAACAACTGGATCTTGCATGTTCTTAGTTTTGATAGGGTAGTTCCAGATATATCTTAGTTTTTCAAACTGAAACAAATATTCAGCTTAGGTGTCCATAGAAGATAAAAATCACAAGTTTTCACATGACAAATTACAAAAATAAATAGAGTATCACTGGTGATTTTGGATAGGACATTAATGAGATCATGATTTGGCTGCTGATTTATTCCATATTTATCTAAAGGAAAAACTCATCAGATTTTAAAACCAATTGTTTTCATTTAAGTTATTGTACATTCATGTAAACATTTAGGAAAAATATAACAGTGTTATCTGGTGAGTAAGAAAATGTCAAATTAGGGGAATGTCCTAAGATCAATATTATTCATTAAGTACATTAAAGTAGGAAAAATTCCCATGAATTATTGAAAATAATAACATAATAATCAAAGTTATCTAAAGTAAAATTCTGGAATAAATTTTGAAAAGACTTCTGTAAGAATATAGTACAGCCATCAATTTATTTAAAAAAGCTTTAAAAAGAGACAATAAGGAAGAAAACCTAGTTAAGCCTAGATAAAATGAGATCTTGTTTTTAAGTAAGTTTAAAAATGAAGTATTAGGTATAGATGTGTGGCATGGGTTTTTATGTGTTTGTCTGGTGAGTTTTCTTCTGAGAATATTAATTTGTTTGCTTGCCAATAACTTGTTTGCTTGCCAAATACCCACTATTAAAGGCTATTGAATATTCTAAAATTACTTGAAATTTTATTTTACAAATCTGAATAATTTTGAATAATAGGTACAAATTCATTAATGACAAATGAAAATAGATCTGGGAAAATTGTTCATTCTCTTGCTCAATACCCCAGGTTATCATGAATATAATTTTTTACTGAAGGCTAGAACATACTTGGGCTGTTAATCAAAACTGTTTAGCTGAAAGATGGGGAAAATTGTTGAGGTTAAGCATATTTTCGAATCAGCTCAAGCAAGCAGTTCATTTTGAGCCTATCTGATTTAATTATACTCTAAAGACTAAGTGAAAGGCTTGATTAATTAAACTGAGAAGATAGTGCTTGTTTAAGTAATTCTTTCCTGTTGGCACATACTGTCAAATATTTCAGTTTTTTTTTAAAGCTGTAAATTGATCACATGATAAACTCAATGACACAATTTAGTAAGAAAAATCTGGAATAATCGTACAATGTAACCATAATGTTTTGATATAGACAAAAATGATCCCTCAACAAATTTGAAGGTTATAAGAAGACATCTTTTCTCTATATACTAGAGTCGTTAGTATTATCTATAGGTCCTCGGATTTTTCATCCACTTTATTCATGAATTATTTAAAAATTAATATGGCTGCCATAAATCTGCTATATCTGTAACGAATGTATTCTTCCCATATTTTATTAGTAGTCCTCCAATAACTTTAAAAAATAATATTACGTTTTTTAGTAAAGTGAGTGGTATACAGCTTACATCACAACTCAAAGAATACCTTCCCCAATGAAGTTTTCCTAACATTCCTCATTTGCAAGTATGAGCTTTACTTTCACTGTAATCTCAAATTTAAATGTTTATAAAATTCTGTATTATTATGTGATATAGAATGATTCTACTACAAGACCGTGAAATCTTAATAAAGTTATCTTATCTTGTTTAAAAAACGAGTGCTAAGTATAATGCCTAACAATTAGAAAATACAAAATGAATACACTAGATTGACATTTAACTTAATAATAAAAATATAATTTATATTAAGTTTAGTACATGCAAAATACATTATGCAAGATATCTCATTTAATTCCCACCAAACTCAAGTAAAATAGCCTGAAATTATTATCATTTATCAGATAAAGATTATGACACAACACTTAAGGATACATAATGCCACTGTTCTGTGGAAATGCATAGGTGCAAGCAGAAAATAACTTTATTTAAATCCATTATGTATATACAATCTTAGGCATTTTCAATGACTTTGCTTTCAGAGTATAGAAAATGTCTGGTAACTTCAATGATGGAGTACTTATGTTTAGATTATTCAGTCATGTTAATCATCAGTCTTCTGGTGAGTCAAGGGGGTCACCTTCCTAGTAACCTTTTGAAGGTGGTCTCACTTACCATGAGTTGAGTAAGAAGCTTCTTCCTCGCCACCAACAAGAGGTACAGTCCAGGGAGTCTCTCTCACCTAATAGTCTTACCCCTTTGTGGTTTCTCCATCCTCAACCCTTTATATTCTCTAGAGATAAATGTGTGGCTTAAGATCACATACTAAGTGTTCAGCCACCTCTTGAAAGTACTGCATAGACATGCAAGACAGTTTATCTTATGACTTCACCAAACAGTAGTCAGAAAGAGTGCCAATTTAACCCTCTGTTATAGCTATCTTCCTTAAGATCAAGTGTCTAGTAAATGAGAGCTCAGTGTTGAAAACCAATACCTTTAGGTCAATGACTATAAAGCTCAGTTTTAAATCCTGACATGATTCTGAGATATACCTTATACACTTTAACGTGAATTCCTGTCATCCTCATCATCTTGTTATACATATACTGTAATAAAGGAATGTTATAATGGTAACATTTCATATTCCTTTTCCACATGGCTTATTAGATTCATCTATATTGGGGATAACACATTTTAAAACATCAATCAAGTTAGTCGTAGGTAATTGTAGGAGTTCAAGCATTCAAGTCTATGCAATATAGGTCTCTTTGTCAGAAAGAAGCATTAGTAATCTCCAATGAATTGTATCTTCTATGAAAAGCAGTTTCACATGAAAAGCACATTAAATGAATATTTTGTTAATTCCTCCTTATTTACTGTGGATATACTTTTTTTGTAGTTAAGTATCAGTTGAAGGTGTTAACCAAATTTTTTTGAGCCCAGGAAAACAATTAAATAATTATATTACGAGTGGAAATGTAAAGATATGATGTAATTCCACATGCTGTCAATTTAAATATTTAAATCATTTATAGTCATTGTTACATTAGTTACTGTTGCAGAAAAGCAGTATAGATCAGAAGCCAAAATGGTTAAATTTAGGCAATTAAAGTAAAATTTTGAATTATCAATGCCAGAGATATTATGTGCTATTCCAAGTGCTAACATATTTTTTTACTCATCCAATTAATTGTTTGCTTATTTCGTTTTATAATTCTCAAAATACTTTACTAATTTTATACTCCAAATTTGTCAAATGGCTATTGGGACCATATATGGAGACACACACACTGCATAACATTTTTTGAACCTTTAGATCCATATGATGGAGAGAATTCCAATTATACTTTGGGCAATATAATAGATAATTCTCTATAAAAATATTTTCCTTTTTAAAAATAATGATAGCCACTGGGTAATAAATATTTTAGTATTTCCATTTCAGTAGAGAAAGTAACAATTTTTAAAATGCACTACAGTTTTCTGATATTTAGAAGCATATAATTTCCTCATTTCTAAATATTTAAACACAAAAAAATCAATGCTAGCCTCTCTTTGATTCAGAGCTTCACTCACACTGTCCTTACTTAAAAGTATCCTTACCTTATCTGGACTCAGAAAGAAAAATTGCTTTATAAAAACAACATTATTACATAATGTTTCTACTATAGCATATATCAAAAGCATATATAATATTATGTACCAGGGGAAATTTCAGGATGGAGAGAAATAGTCTTCAACAATCTCTCCCTCTGGCTCTGGAGATATAGTTCAGGTTTACCAAGATTTTTATAATATTTACCATACCCTTATATCTTACAAAAAGTTACAGAATGCCATGTTTACATTATATTTGTTTACATTGTATTTACATTATATTTGACACTCATTTATAATGAACACTTTATAAATGTCTTGCCAACAGGATTTGTAATAAATAAATGTAAAGGATTCATATATCCCACCTGTGCCTATTTGTTCTTTATTATTCTAGGTGCCCAGTATATGCTGAATGATAATTGATTAAATGATTGATTTCTAGCTTGATCGATTATTGATAGCAGCAACAGAATGATAAAGGAGGTATAAGAACTCCTACATTTGGTTTCACCTGTGACATAATGGACTGGTTAATGGATTGGTGATCCAGATTGGTGGATCTGCTGATCTTGGTTGGCCTGAGTGGGCAGCTCTAAGCAGGAGGTTGCAACTGGACCAGTTCTAAATGTCAGTCATCCTCCTGGGACCTATGGGCTACCCAGGGAATGATTTTCTCATTGTGATTATAGCATCTGGAGGAAGTTGGAACCAGGTTAAACATCTTAAAGCCTAGATTCAGAAAGAGTACAATGACAATATCTCATGTCTTATCCAAAAGTGAAGAGGGAGCAAACTGCATACTACCATTATGAGAAGAATTTCAATGATTCACGACAAATGTTTGATTACAGGGAGAGGTAACAAAGCAGGGCCCATAATTCGATCAGCAAAACTGAAATTTTCAAAACCGGGTAAAATGGAGGAGTATAAAGGGGATCATTACTTCTATCAAGGGAAACTAGAAAAAACAGATAAAATACAGAAATCAACAGTTCAGAGGAATTAGAGAGTTGCCAAAATAAGAAGGAGCCAAGGGGTTGAGATCCCAGGAAATGGAGAATCCCAGAGAAATTAGTTTACCTTCTACAACTGTTTTTTCCCTGGCAATATTTGTTGACATGATTATTGGCAAAATGCTGAGAATATGACTTTTCCCTTGTTGTGGGCTACTGCTTATTAACATAGAAAACAGCAGAGCTTTCTTCAAAGATGTGTGGATGGAGAGAAGGAATGGAAAGTAAGGGACCTCAAAAACATTGTCTTAAAATAATTGTCTAAATCTAAAGCTGTGTGAGAGAGGAAGCTGAATAATTTATGCAAAGTGAGTAGAATTTTACTGTTCAGGAGACAAATGCTACCAGAGTAAGGGTCTCAAAAGAATAAATTTTAGAATAAAAAGTATTTCATATGGATGTGCTAGAGAGGTAGACATTAAAAACAGAGGTGAATCAGAAATATAATGAATGTTGCCAGAATTTCAACCTGGCTTTGATTCCACTTAATTCTTAAATGAATTATGGTGATTAAACCACCCTAATCTATCTTTCTAGTGGAGGAATAAGGGACCTCCCTATGTAGAAAATAATATAATAAATTTATCTTCCTATTTTTCTATTAATTTACTGTATAAAATTCAATCAAAAACCCAGGTACAAGAAGACAAGGCTGTATGACCAAAACAAAACAAAACAAAGAAAATAGAAAATATAATCAGAACTAGAGGTTTTCCAGACACTGAATTTAGGAGATAATGATTTTTTAAATAACTTTAATTAATAAAGTCAAGAATCTACACATAGAGGTGGGAGAATAATATTAAAATTTGAATCATTTTATCAGCCAATTAGAATCTATATAATTATAGAGAAATTATAGAAAAGTATATTGAATTAAGAAAGCAATAAATTCCAGCAGAAGTAATGGTAGACACAATTTGTAAACTTAAACATAAAGAAAAAAAATAATAAGAAATAGAGCAAAGAGCATAAGCAACATATCCATATAAAAGTAATTTGAGGCCCAAATGGGAAAAATAAGTGAAAAGAGGGCAGAATCTCTTTTTTTAATAAAATAATAGATGAAACTCTTCCAAAAGTAATGAGTATCCTCATGTTTAAAAATGTCTGTCTACAAAAATAAGGATAAATACAAAGAAAAATCAAAACTAGACTCATCATATTCAATCACTAAAACCCAAGGACAAAGAGAAAAATTGTAAACTGAGCTGGAGAGAAATGATACTTTCTATTTGAAGAAGCAATAATAAGGCTAACCATTAAATTCTCAGGAAAAAAGATTTAGCCAGAAGACAATGAAATTACACAATTTAAGAGTTGAAAGAATATAAACCTCAACTTAAAATTCTATATGCAAAAAAAAAAAAATTCCAAAGAATGTAAAATAAAACTGTTTTCAGACACATTTATCTATAGAGTTTATGTAAATCCAGTTGAAACTCCAAGTTATTTTGTGGAAATACAAAAGCAGTTTTAAATTTTAATTAGAAATATAAAGATCCAAGAATATCTAAGATAATACTGAAGAGGAAGAACAAAGTTGAACACTTAAAAACAAAATGTGAAAAATATTTATTTTAAATATATAACTTAAGACAAGGAAGTACTAGTGAAAGAAAAGAGAGACCAATTAAAGAGAATGAGGAATTCTTAAAGAGATCCACAAATATATGATTCCCTATTTTATGATAAAGTTATCTCTACCATATAATGTGGAAAAGAGTGTATTTTCAATAACTGTGCCACATTAATTATCTATATAGAAAAAAGTGAATATTGATAACTATTTCACAACATACACACAAAAAAAGTAAATTAGAGCTGAAATTAGAACCAAATGTGAAAATAAAAACAATAAAGTTTCTAGAAGAATTCAAATAAATATCTCTTGAATTGCTACAGACAAAGATCATTTAAAGAAGATGCAAAAAAAATCATAAATGAAGAAAAAAGACAAATTGGACTACACTAAAAAAATATGTCCAAAAAAGGACACAGTTCAAAAGTTGAAATTGCCAACTATAAATTTGGAAAATATTTGTAATAAATATATGTAAAAATATGCATTCTGTATACATATATACATACAGATAACATATATATACAACATATATATAACATGGACATAGAGTTTATAATGAATATGGAATATATAATGAAATTCTGTAAAGAAATAAAATAGACTCAAACATCCTAATATAAATAAAGACAAAAGACTTTTAAAAACATTCCATCAAAGACTGTATTTGAAATGCTCAGCATTATTATTCATCAGAGAAATTAAATAAAACCAAAATACAATATAAACATAAAACAGTTTAGCTAAAATGAAAAAATATAAAGATAATACTAAATATTGGTATGATATATAGATCAGTTAGATCTATTAGGCACTGCTGGAGGAAAACATGGTTTGGCATACCTTCTTTGGAAAACTCTTCAGCAATATCTACCAAAATGTGCATACACATACACTATTGCCCAACAGTCTTACTCCAGAGGGCATATATGCAGAAATGCATACATATGTTCACTGAAAGTTTTATACAAAAATGTTCATGGGTAATACTATCCATAGTATCACTAAAATGGAAACAACCTAAATATCTATCACCAGTAGAAGAGATACATATATTATGTGATATTTTTGCAGTCAGATGGCATTTGCAATGAAAAAATATCTGCAATTATCCAGAGCAATATGTTGATTCTCACACAAAAAAATTGTTACACAGAGGCAACCAGGCATAAAAAAATACATAGTGTGGGCTTCCCTGGTGGTACAGTGGTTGAGAGTCCGCCTGCCGATGCAGGGGACACGGGCTCGTGCCCCGGTCCGGGAGGATCCCACATGCCACGGAGCGTCTGGGCCCGTGAGCCATGGCCGCTGAGCCTGCGAGTCCTGATCCTGTGCTCTGCAACGGGAGAGGCCACAACAGTGAGAGGCCCGCGTACCGCAAAGAAAAAAAAAAAAAATGCATACTGTATGATCCTATTTACATAATGTTCTGAAAAATCAAGCTATGTGGCAGCAATAGAAGCAATGATGATAGTGACTCTTAGGAGTGTGGGAAAACTAAAAGGGGACCAACGGACATTCTGTGGTTGTTAATGTCCTTTTTCTTAATGTGCTGGTAAAATTGATCTATACAACTTATAATTTACACATATTTCTATTTATAATTATATTCAATCCAAAAAGTACATCAAACATTTTAGTTACTATATAATTATAATCCCAGCTTCAACACTTATATTCCTCTTTGGATTTTTTTCTTTCTCCTCACTATTCGCTTTCTATTATCACAGGATTGCCCTGTAGAATCAAAACCGGGTGTGTTATATCATCAGAGGACTTACCTATCATCAAAGGACTTGTTTCTATAATCTAATTATGAAGTAAAAGGCATTGCAGTGATTTTCACAATTTGTGTAAAGTTTTTTCTGATGAAGAGACAGTAAACACAGTCTTGAGTATCATTGATTAGATGAATGGTTATCCTGGGTGTTCTAGTCCATGTGAATAGCACATGTTAAGGTTTAGAGGCAAAAGGAAGTGCAGAGACTTTTGAAAATTGCTGAAAATTCACTGTCACTGGAATGTAGATATCAAAGGTAAAGGAGTTATGAGAGTTATGTTTCATAACATTGCAAAGAAAAAATCATGCAAGAGATGGAACACATATCAAGGCATTTCTATATATTCTAAGAATAATAAAGGGCTATGAAATACCAGAGAGAACTGATTCCTATTTTCATCCTTTATTAGTTATTTTTACATATATTTTACATCTTCTTGCATATCTCTTACTAACAGAGTTTTCACTTTCAGTTTTTTTTGGTTGATAAAGTATGAATGAAAGTGTAATTTCCGAGTGGAAGTTGTAAGCACCAGTGCTTATTTTGTCACAGTTTCTCTTCCAGACAGTGACTGCTCAGTTAATCTAGCTCTGGGAGGGAGGACAACAACAATTCAATTGCAGAGCCCCAGCAGACCAGAAGTCCTAAATTGCCAACACACGGTAGCACTTACAGGAAGCTTATTGAGTATATGTATAAAGACTGGCATTAGGCAATCTATATATCACTTGGAGAAATGTGGGCTTTTTTGTTGAGTTAGGACCCTGGGATTTACTGAACCCAACCATAAACAAGGGGATTAGCACTGCCAAATTTCATTGCAGAGCAAAGGGAAATTCACTTCAAACAAGCAGAGATTCATTATATGGAGTTGTCAGACATTGGCAGTTGCAAACTTTTCATTGTAGACTTTTTTTCTCCATATCTTGTCTCTGAGCCAGCATTATAAGCCAGAAATTTAAACACCAAAACTTGACTAAACTCCAAATTTTGTAGCTTACTTGTATGCAAGGTTTGGTTTTATTTAGTCAGTTTAGTTTTGTTTTGGTCACCTTAATATTCTTGGGTCATTGCTAGGCCAGAGTTCCCCAATTCCCTCCCCACTCCCCAGACTCAATCTCTATCTCAGGATGAACTGGTCCAAGGTCAAAGTGGAACTGAGCAAGTGGTTTTGGTGCTTGTAGACAGTTTAAATTTCCCAGCTCTATCTTCCCTCCAAAATATATTTTCAAACTGGTATTGATTATAACATAATCTCTGCACTAGGGTTCTCCAGAGGAACAGAACCAATTGAAAAATAAATAATATATATATATATATATATATATATATATATATATATAATAATCCCATATATATGTAGGATTTATTATAAGAAATGACTCACACAGTTCTGGAGGCTAAGTCCTACAGTCTACCTTCTGCAAAGTGGTGAACCAAGAAAGCCAGTGGTATAACTCTGTCCTAGACCAAAGTCCTGAGAACCAGGTGGCCATTGGTATAAGTCACAGAACTTAAAGACCTTAGAAACGGAAGCTCAAGGGCAGGAGAAGGTGTATGTTCCAGCTCAAGAAGAGATAGTGGGAATTTGCCTTTCTCCACCTTTTTGTTCTATTCAGGCCCTCAGTAGATTGGATGACTCCCACCTCCATTGGCGAGGACAAATGTTTTTTACTTGATCAACTGAATCAAATGTTAATCTCTTCTGGAAACATCCTCACATACACATCCAGAAATAATGTTTTCCAAGCTACCTGGGTATCCCTTAGCTCAGCCAATTGACATTAACATTAACAGTTAGAATCCCTAAGCATAACTGTGATTTCTTGCATCCAAACTAAAGGTGGTGGATTCTATCCAACATCAGAAAACAAGGAAAACAGAAGTCTTTTTTTCATGGAGAACAAAGCTTCAACTTTAGTTAAAACAGAGGAAAATTTAAACGACCATAATACAAAATCCAAAAATTATTAAAGAAAACTTGATCGCAAAACATTGGTCTTGGAAGTAGTTTACATTAAAAGAAAATTTGAAAAGAATGTCTTTAATTAAAATTGCTCAAATAACAGTCTTTGTCTCCAGAAAACTCCTTTCTTCTTCAACCTTCTCCATAAACTAGGTATCTCATGTTTTTAAGTCTCTCCTATATCTGTCACAATAAAGAAAACAAAAATACAACTTTTAAAGGGCATATTTACAAAACTAGTTTTCTCTTTTTTTCTCAATAAAAGCAAACAATAAAATGCCTTAGAGGTCATCTGGTCAAACATGGTATTTTATAGATGAGAAGAGTAAGATACAATGATACATCCTCATGACCTAATCATCTCCCAAAGGCCCCAATTCCAAATACCATCAATTGGGAGGTTAGGATTTCAACATATTAATTTGGGGGACACAGATATTCAGACCAGAGCAGTTACCAAAGAATAACATAGATTAGAATGAGACAACTCTAGAGAAGATTGTGTTAGAAATCGTACATATTGTGACACAGAAGAAAAGTTATGAAAGACTGAACTTTAAAGCTGTGATAGATTGAGAAGGAGTAAACTGTGAAACAGAGTACGTGCATTGAAAGGAGAAAGACTCAGGTGATCCTTGTATTTCTTGCTTCATTAATTCAGAGAGTGGTGGAACTGTCCTCAGTGGTGGAGAACAGAAACAAACAGCAAAGTGAAAGAGGCAGAGAGTGATGTTTTCCAGTCTGAGCATGTTAAGATCCTTCTTTTCTTTTTCTTCCACTCACTAAACTTGCCAAATAAACCTATGCCATTTTTTAATGGGAAAATATCATATTCATATTGAAATTACTTTGACATTTCTCAGTTGACAGTACACAATTTTTTCAAATAGGAAAATAAACTATTTTAATGTTTGAGATGCCCTTAAGACATTAAAATGAAGAAGAACATTATATAGCATTTCCATATTCCAGAGAAGCACAGACTAGAGGTTTTGAGCTTTAGGCATAAGGTTATAGTTGGAAATGAAGCTGTGTGTGGATGCTTTCATTCATTCTTGCCTTTCTCTCTTCCCTTATCCATTCATGCCATGAATATTTTGTGCCATACATTGTGTTTCAAGCCTTGTGATGGATGCTAGGAAAGACACTGTGCCGAGAGAGAGAGAGTACTCAGAGTAAGAAACAAAAATAGATAAGTATGTATCCAAAGGTGAACTGACTTCTGATTACCAAATAGGGAAAAAATGAAATATATTCAGAAAACAGGCTAAAGACATAGGCAGAAAACTAAGAGAGAATTATGTCATATGAAGAAAATATCAAGACAGAGGAAGAATACTTTTACCTGATTCTGTATTGTTTAAAATAAAAATTTCTTTACTCTCTATTGTTCTACATCAGTGATGTTCAAATTTGTATTGGACATAAAAATAATTCTTTAACAATAGCTTAAATGAGAACCTAAGCAATTGACCTGACATTGAGTACTTTCCAAGAGCACACACCCCGATTACTCCTTTATCCCATAATCCCTCAGGTGGTCTGGAGGAGCTTGAAGAACCACAAGAAAAAACTCTATTCAAATATCATATCTTGGATAATGCAAATTAAGACTTCAATATGTTATTAATAAAATGGTAGGATTTTTAAAAGGCAGAAAATTAAACAGCACAGGCAGGGGTGTGGAACAACTGACTCTCTAATGCAACATAGGTGGTCAAATAAATCAGTACAAGTACTTTAGAAAAGTTATTTGTCAATATCTACTGAAGTTGTATACATCCATACAAATGACCAGCAATTCCTCTTTAGGTATAAACCCATGAGAAATGTGTTAATGTGTTCATCAAAGATGTACTAGAATGATCTTAGTGGTATCTTTTGTGGCATCTGAAGCTGGAAACTACACAAATATCCAAAAAAATAATAGATGAGATCAATAATTTTGTGTATTCATACAAGGAAATACTATAGAACACTGAGAAGGAAAAATATTATATGGGATGATATATCTAAATCACACAGTGTGTTAAGGTAATAACTCCAGATACAAAAGAATACATGCTGAATTATTCTATTCATATAAAAAAATCAGTCAAAACTAATAAAAGGTGTTAAATGCTGTAATAGTTTAACGTCTTGGGGAATTGATGACTGGAAAGGGACATGAGGATGTCTGCTGGGGTGCTGGCAACTCTTTTTTCATTGCATAATCATGACATAGATTTTTCATCTATAAAACATGTATGAAACTTTAGTAAAAATTAACATAATTATACACTTATGATAGGTGCAGTTTTCTGTATGGATATCTTACATTAATTAGAAACTTAAAAAGCTAAAAAATATTAAGTGTGAATATAATTTTTGGCACTTCAACTAGATTGCATATTTACTGAAACAAAGATAACATCATTTTCTATTTCATGTCTATCTCCAAACTGTCAATAGAATATTTATTTAGTACATTTTACAACTGCACATGGAGACTTTTGAAAATAACAGATGTGTTTCTTGCATTTTGAACAAATAATTGTAAGCTATTGTGACAAACTTAGAAAATAAATTTTCATAATGCAACAGCAATTTTCTACTTGAAAAAACACTATCCATCATTTCTTATGGTCACTTTTGATTTAAGACTGTCAACAAATTCTTCTAAGATATTGTAAATGGATTAAATTGGGGACTAGAAAACCTTAGTGCATGCATCTAATTTTTCTTCTTTTAAGAGATAGCTCCATTCTTTCAAGAGAGGATACACCATAAAATCATCTTGAAAGAAGTTCATCTGCTTCTAAAATCTCTTCTCCACTATGAATTAATATAAATGAAATTGCATGCTTATCATTTCTAGGAGCTAGCATGAATTAACTTGAATCTAGTGATTTAGTCAAGAACATACTGCAACAATATTTTGAAAACCTTTGTTTTGTCATGGTAAATGTTGTAGAATAATATATATTCAACCTATACAGCATCCCCAAATTTAGGCCTTTTTCTTGAATTAATACTTAGGTTCAAATATTTATTTCCATATCCATTAAGTAACATTTTGAGGTTTCATTATTATTAAATAAAATCAGTGAAAAATCCTTTTGTTTCATATTTGAAAGGAATTGTAAGGAGAAAACATGTGACTTACCTGTCAATCATAAGTTTACAACATATTCTCATATTCATCTCTGACCTATTATTTTCTCCTCAGTATTTTTCACTGTCAATAATTCTCTACATTTTATTTATCTTGTTTATTCTTACACCTTTAATATAATGGAAGATCATTTAAGACAACAATTGTTATCTATTTTGTTCTGTGCTCTACACTGGCATTTGGAACAATACAGAATACATAATAGTAGGTGTTCAACAAATAGTTTTGAATGAGTGGATGAACTGCATACAACTTAATAGGCTCAGGTTAAATATTAGAGTGGACTAAATCCACAGAAGATATTTGAACTTTCAGCAAACTGGTTTTTGCTGATGGTTTCCAAAAGAACTTGGATAACTAGTTATGTTCTAACTCTAAAACTATCCTTAGGTGGATATGAATGCAGTAAAACTCTTTGGATTTGAGGCTCTTCATTCATCCTCTTCATGTTAGAATGAAAAACAAACCTAACAGGGGGGTGGACCAAAGCTTTTCCAGGCCTCCAGCCAGGGTTTCTGTAATAACTTTTGTTGATCATCAGCCAAAACACTTTTTAATTGCCTTGAAATCTTCCATATAACTGCCTTGTCTTCAAAGAAATGTGATATTCTGATGACAAAACGGCATCTATTTTCTGACTTGTCCTAGAACCAAGCACAAGATTTAATTCATAACAGGTGTTTCATAATATTTCTTAAGTTAGTAAACATGGTAATACTGTCTTAGAAAATTTCTAAATATTCTGTGTAACTATCGTTTGTAACTATTATTTAACTCCTGTTCCATGACTGAGTGTCCACTAATATGAAAGTTTTGGAGGGGGGATACACATAGTATAGACTTTCTAATTCTTTTAGGAAAGTACAGACCTGATGAAGATGTGAAAAAACTGTGGGAAAAAAAAAATTCACTCCAAGAATAGATTTTCAATGAGATTTTTCATGTCTTCATTTTGATTCTATGTCTAAAATATATTTTCTAAATATGTATTAGTATACAGTACATTTTGTTCTAGAAACTTGGATTTTTTGGACTCATGTAATTTACATTCTATCAAGGGGAAACAATCAATAAATCTAATAAGTAAATTACAAATTTTAATTAAATGTAATACATGATTTGATTTTTAAAAAGACGAGTATAGAACATTGAATATTAGCCCCCTCAAAATATGTTTATAATGGAAAATAATCTGAAAAAAATATATATATATATGTAAAAAAAGAAGTTTGTCCAGTTCCTAATTTAGGAACCTGTGAACATGACCTTATTTGGAAAAGGGGTAGTTCTAGATGTAATTAAGTAAAAGATCTAAAGATAAAATCATCCCAGACTTAAGTTGGGACCTAAATACAGTAACAGGTGTTCTTATAAAAGAAAGGCAAAGGGAGATTCGAGACACAGAGATATACAAAGAAGAAAGCCACGTGAAGATGGAGGCAAAGACTGATGCTATGTATCCAGAAGTCAAGGACTTCCAGGAGTTCATACAAACTAAGAGACAAAAAAGCATTCTCCCCTATAGCTTCCAGAGGGAGCAACTTGACCTGCACTTTGTTTAGACTTCTAGCTCTGAGAATGTAAACCTCTGTTGTTTTAAGCCAGCACATTTGTGGTAATTTGTTATAGCAGCCCTAGGAAACAAACACAATAAATAAGGGGCATACGGATTGCCATGGGTGGGAGGTGCTAGTGGCCACATTGAGGAGGTAATATTTTGGCAAGACTTAAAAGCAACTCACAGGATTAATTATAAATAAAGTTTTGAAGCACAACCTGGTTATACATTTAAAATTGGGAGATGACTATAAAATCAGTTATCGCTTTAGAATCAATTTAATGTACATTAACATGGGCAAGTCACATGTGAGTTAATAATAAAGAAACTTTCAACACTGGCAAAACCTGTGCAAACTCAAACACAAACATAGAGTTAGCATGGTGCAGTGATTAATATCATGGTCTTCAGATACTGAAACTACTGATTTTGAGTCCAAGTCCCCCATTTACTCTGTCCATGACCTTAGGCATATTATCCTGTGTCAGTTTTCTCATCTGTAATAGAGGAGTAATAATATGTTCATTGTAGAGATTATGTGAGTTAAAATCACAATTTAAAACAGCACCTGACAAACTGCAGTTGTTAGCTGTTATTTTACAAGGAAGAGAAATTTCTCTGAAAGGTGTAGTAATTGGTAGCAATACAAGTAATATCCTAAAGGAATTAGATTCTTCTGGAGACATGACAGGAGAAAGGAGAGCTATTTTATACAACCCTGATTTTAAACACCTAAGTATAGATCTAGATATTGGTCTTATTAGGAAAAAATGAGGCCTGAGTTAGGAGGAAAATTTTTCATTTTGGGATAATTCAGCATTATTGCCATGACATTTCATAAGATGGATAATAGAGATTCAATTTTGTTTATTAATTGAGCATGGTACCTCCTTTTGCTGCAGTTTCTTCTACTAGGTCAGTAATAATATTAATACCTCATGAGAAAATGTAGAGAATTGAGTGAAGTGTTTAAGTCAAATTCTTCCACAGGCTAGTTGTAAATTAGTTATTTCTGAAACTAGATTCTCCCTCCTACTACTGGTGTATTAATTTCTGTGGACTGCACAGGACTCTGAGGAAGAAGGAAGAGGGAGTGATTAACACATCTTTGGTAATTGTTCTATGCTTGGCTGTTCTACTCTGTTTATCTACACTGCCTGCTGCTGTCTCCTGCCAACTCTCATCAGTGTCCCATCCAGGCGCATCTCTGTGGAACAGACAACCTGCTGCCGAGTAGGATTCTAGGCAAGTTCTGTCTGCCTGACACTCTTCAAGAATACTGAGGCTTCCTTAGAAATTTGTTAGATGCTAAATTTGGAGGAGCTAAATGGTGATGTTGCCCATCCATCCTTTATATTTGCTCCATGATTCTTTAATGCAGCCTTCATGCCTCTCTTTTCCAATTGTGTGAAATATATTGCATTCTAAGCAACTCTCTACAAATGTGAACTCTCACAATTACCACTGACAGATTCTTAATCTTTTTGAAGTAAAAATCTCAGTGCTCCCATTCATTTCAATTGACTTTGTTTCTGTCTTTAGGTGAAGATTTTAAATAAGCTTCTCAAGTGTTTGCATATGAGGTGGAGAAAAATGGGATAGTTTTCTGGTCTATCCCATTATTCATCTGCCAGTCTTTGTCAAACCATTTGAGAATGTAGAGGAGGAAATTATTCTCACTCTAAGGAAAATGGGCTTCACCGTCAAATTAATTATCCAGATACAAGCTTTTTACTTACAATAATTTTTGGGACCAATTAATTAATTATGCTCACTCTATTTTAAATACATCAAGAGAAAAAAGGATTAGAAAACAATGACCAAGAAAATTAAGCAGACCAATGTCTTTTCCTTGAACAGAGGTCACATGACAGGAGTGTTATTAAATTTCCCCATGACAAGATATTGATGAGGATTTGTTTATATAAATAAATTGCCACTAATTACGTAAAGGCTAATTGATTTACATATTCTATGATATAATTCTATTCACAATTATCATCATACTGTTGTCTTATTGCCTAGTATTTTTTTATATAGTGCAGTCAAATGTGATTCAAATGAAGAAAATAGTATAATTAGAGCACTTTGTTCACCAACTAACTATCATAATCATCACATTTTACAAAATAAAAATAACGAGTAATTTCTAATATCACTGTTAGAAATACACAGTTTACAAAACTATATATTATATATATATATATTCATAGCCCTGATTAATATATGTGCATATACACATACACATTACATATTTATGAGTTATTTTAGAGCTATCACCTTCAAAAAAATGTCATGGGAACTTCCTATCAGATATCAGCACTGTCATACAGAGGGCAATCAGTAAACTTTGTGTTCAAATAGTTCTAAGTTTGAATACCATCTCCTCTATTTAGCTGCTCTGTGACTTGAAATAAGACATTTAACCTCATTAAGCCACAGCTTTCTTACTTAACAAAAGGTGAAATGATTAATATGCACATTTAAGATTATTCATGGGATTAAATATGAAAGTTAAATGTAAAATATGTAGAGTCTATTTCATGGTACTTGATGAGTAAGTTACCCCTTGTTTAATTAGTTACTTAAATCTTGCCCAATATAAAATGGTGTCAGTAGTTTTTCATTGAGCATATGTATTTTTACAACTTTATACAACTGCTATTTCATACATTATTTTTAGCATACATTATCATGTATTCTTATTATAAGAAAATAGCTTGTATGGAATATTTTTAAATATAATAATTGCAACTAAAGTGATTTCTCAGTGTCTATATAATTCCCCAAGAGGAATATCAGTCACAAAAATCTCAGTGTAATTACTAAAGCACTCTCAAATAGCTTCAAATATAATGAGAGTGTATGGGGAAAGTCATGTGCTTCTGAAAGTGCTGACTTACTCCAGGAAATTAGTTGAAACAATGGGAAAAAAATCTGACTAGCAGATAATTAAAATGGTGGATTTCCTCTGCACAAACTTAATTATTGCTTCTCTATATTTGTATTCAGTTAGTCTCTTCTTTTTACCTTTGAAAACTATAGAGAAGCATAGTTCAAACTCTCCATCCATTCTTTCCCTCACAGGGTGAAGCTGTCCTTTCCTCAGCATGAAAGCGTTGGACCATATATTGCTCTGTTCTACTGCTATGAAGTTAAGTTCCTACCATCTTATGGAAAATCGTGTCATTAGAAGACCAAGCATGAGGCATAACAATTTTATATACTGAACATACCAAAATAAGAATGAAAGTAGAATGACAGAAAAAAATAAAAATAGTGTTTTGTAGAATCATTTTTGTGAAATTTGTGCATGTAGTTTTCCATAGGAAGAGTATTATATATTAATGCTAGTTGTGCAAGCAAAGTAATTATATACCTAAAATATGTATGTGTGTTTTTAAATAAACTATTAAAATATAATTGTTTCACCAAGGGGTATTGATTAGTTACCTTCAGTTATTTCTACAGCAAGCAGAATATATTGAATTAAAGCAGATACTTTAAAAAATATATTCTTTAAAATATAATTTTTTAAAAATCCTGAGTAAAAACAAGAGTTTTTAAGAAGAGAGATTAGATAGATATTTTAGAGAATATTCTGAAAAAGACTTTGAACTAACAGAAATTTTACAAGTTGATTATTATGTTCAATTTTACTTGACAATTTATGTTTGTTTGTTTTTTTTACTTCTTGAATATAGAGCTCCAGTTCATACTGTTCTTATATTTATCAGACACAATTAAGTTTTTGGCTCATTGTTATCCTGAGGGCAAGATAGAGGAATAATGAGAAGGTTAGAAAGGATAACAAAATGAGTAAATAACGTAAATTTATTCAACTGTCTGCAATGAATAAAATCATGTTGGAGACACTGTTTCCTCGGGAAGTTTGTAAAGGGAGAAAATGAGCAAGTGATATTTAGTTGTTGTCCATCTTTGCCAAACTGCTTCTGGGTATCATTTATTAGAATGTTTTTGTTGATGTTCAAAACAAATTGTAGGATTGGACTGGTAAGATAGTGCTGAATTTGATAGAGGAAAAGGAAAACAATCTTTTGCACGTAGTTAGATATTATCGGATAGGTGTTCCAACTTCATAGCACTGTGCATTCAAAACACAATGAAGACTTTGCAGGTTGTTGTGGATATTTTGTTTGTTTCTTTTTTTTTTTTTTTTTTTTTTTTTTTTTTTTTTTTGCGGTACGCAGGCCGCTCAATGTTGCGGCCATGGCTCACAGGCCCAGCTGCTCCGCGGCATGTGGGATCTTCCCAGATAGGGGCACCAACCAGTGTCCCCTGCATTGGCAGGCGGACTCTCAACCACTGTGCCACCAGGGAAGCCCTGTTTCTTTTTTTGTTTTACTTTATTTTTATAATGCTGATCATGACACACCAACAGGTCATTGTCTTCAGTTTGAAGAAAACTTTGCCCAGGAGCTGCATTACCTATCTAATTTCTCCTGAGGAAACTTGCCAATGTGGAATCATCGATCTCTTGTGTCCAGCAACCCTGATGTCTCAGTGAATATTCAAGTCCCTCCTTGAGATTTTACAGGGGACATAAAACCAATACCTGAATTCTTTATTTTATGTTTGTATCACTTCTTCACAATTCCACTATATGTAGCCAGGTTTTCACTTCCTCTTTTTCCAGAAAACTGCTTTTTCCTTAGTTTTAGAATCATATTTTTCCCAGGCACTGAGAGCTCTGCCTTAATATGGGAAGGGCATCCACTCCAAATTATTAAAGAAACTGTATGACCCTTATCCAAACCATTGCTGTCTCTCCATTGAGACAAAGAATAGCCTGCTACCTAAACTCTGTTTGCTTTTGTCAATTGCCCATACTCCCTGTCGAAGTCAGACTGCTCTTTTTGAACTATCACTCAGATCATATCATTCCCCATGTTCAAATTTACCCCCTTGCTCTTGGTAAGAATCTACCACCAGTAGGATAGATCTATCACCAATAAGGATAAAGTAAACAATGTTCTTATCATTTGGCCCTTGATAATCCCTCAAACTTCATCTCATAATCCCCAACCCCATACTCACTATGCTCCAGTCACATGGGTCTTCTCCCTCTTCTTAGATCACAAAAAATGATTGTTCCCACCTTAGTGCCTTTTCTCTAGATACCTCCTTTGTAACTTTTAAGCCTACATTGTATGAATCTATACAGTATAAATGCAGTATTTTTTTTCTTCACCACACTGTTTCAAACATTGTTAAACTTCATTTAGCCATGAAAATAATTATTTAACTACAGTTTAAATGGAAGTCTAATAAACTGCATTGAGAGTAACAGTTTTGAGTCACTAAGAAAAGAAAATCTGTTTAACTATTTGACTTGTATCCTATCTTTTAACCTACATAGAAATAGTGCTCAACATTGAATTTGCTTCCTTTTAGTACAAACAATTGACTTGTTTCTGCAAAACTATTTTAAATTTTGCTATTGATTTTCAGGTTTTAGAAGCAAATTATAAACAAAGTTGAATAATTAAAATTATAGATCCATATGTCAGTATTCAAATATGCACATTTAAAAGTAATGATAAATGGGCTTCTGTGGTGGTGCAGTGGTTGAGAGTCCACCTGCCGATGCAGGGGACATGGGTCCATGCCCTGGTCCAGGAAGATCCCACATGCCATGGAGCGGCTGGGCACGGGAGCCATGGCCACTGAGCCTGTGCGTCCAGAGCCTGTGCTCTGCAATGGGAGAGACAAAAACAGTGAGAGGCCCACATACCGCTAAAACAATAAATAAATAAATAAAATTCAAAAAAATAAAAATAAATAAAAGTAATTTTTTTTTGAAGTTAGAAAGGAAGAGTGTCCTTGTGCTCACATGAACCACAGCCATCCCCTGCCTCTGCAGGAGACCCTCAAGAAGTAGCATATACATCAAGAATACATCTATACGTGGAACAACTACCAAACACCTACTGAAGGCTGGCAGAAAACCTCAGACTTCCCAAAAGGCAAGAAACTCCCAATGTACCTGGGTAGGGCAAAAGAAAAAAAGAATAAACAGAGAAAAAATAATAGGGATGGGAACTGCACCAGTGAGAGGGAGCTGTGAAGGAGGAAAGGTTTCCTCACACTTGGAAGCCCCTTTGCGGGCAGAGACTGCAGATGGTGGAGGGGTGAGCTTCGGAGCTGCATAGGAGAGAGCAGCAACAGGGGAGCAGAGGGCAAAGCAGAGAGATTTCTGCACAGAGAATCGGTGCTGACCAACACTCACCAGGCTGAGAAGCTTGTCTGCTCACCCGCCGGGGTGGGTGGAGCTGGGAGCTGTGGCTCGGGCTAGTACTGGCAGGGAGAGTACTCTCCCTGTGGCAGGGAGAGTACTGGCAGCCTGAACACAGCCTGAAGGGGTTAGTGCACCACAGTTAGCTGGGAGGGAGTCCAGGGAAAAGTCTGAAGCTGCCGAAGAGGAAAGAGACTTTTTCTTCCCTCTTTGTTTCCTGGTGCATGAGGAGAGGGGATAAAGAGCACTGCTTAAATGAGCTCCAGAGACAGGTGCAAGCCACAGCTAACAGAGCAGACCCAGAGACAGGCGTGAGATGCTAAGGCTGCTGCTACCACCACCAAGAAAACCAGTGTGCAAGCACTGTTCACGCTCCACACCTCCCTTCCGGGGAGCCTGTGCAGCCCATCACTGCCACGGTCCCGGGATGCAGGGACAACTTCCCCGGGAGAACGCACGGAGCGCTGCAGATTGGTGCAACATCAGGCCGGGCTCTGCCACCGCAGGCTCACCCTGCACTCTGTACCCCTCCCTCCTTCTGACATGAGTGAGCCAGAGTCCCAGAATCAGTGGCTCTTTAACCCTGTCCTGTCTGAGTAAAGAACAGATGCCCTCCAGCAACCTACAAGAAGAGGCGGGGCCAAATCCAAAGCTGAACCCCGGGAGATGTGCAAAGAAGAGAAAGGAAATCTCTCCCAGCAGCCTCAGAAGCAGCGGATTAAAGCTCCACAATCAACTTGATGTATCCTGCATCTGTGGAGTACCTGAATAGACAACGAATCATCCCCAATTGAGGAGGTGGACTTTGAAAGCAAGATTTATTATTTTTTCCTCTTTTTTTCTTTTTGTGAGTGTGTATGTGTATGCTTCTGTGTGAGATTTTGTCTGTATACCTTTGCTTTCACCATTTGTCCTAGAGTTTATACGTCCATTTTTTTCTTACATTTTTAAAAAAAAAGTTCTTAATAATTATTTTTTTAATTTTACTAATTTTATTTTGCCTTCTTTTCTTTTATCATTATTATCATTGTCTTTTTTTCTTTCTAATTTTTCTCCCTTTTTTTCTGAGCCATGTGGATGAAATGCTTTTGATGCTTCAGACAAGAGTCAGTTCTGTGCCTCTCAGGTGGCAGAGCTAACTTCAGGACACTGTTCCACAAGAGAACTCCCAGCTCCACATAATATCAAATGGCGAAAATCTCCCAGAGATCTCATCTCAACACCAGAACCCAACATCACTCAATGACCAGCAAGCTACAGTGCTGGACACCCTATGCCAAACAATTAGCAAGACAGGAACACAACCTCAGCCATTAGAAGAGAGGTTGCCTAAAATTATAATAAGCCCACAGACACCCAAAAACACACCACCAGACGTGGACTTGCCCACCAGAAAAACAAGATCCAGCCTCATCCACCAGAACACAGCCACTAGTCCCCTCAACCAGGAAACCTACACAACCCACTGAACTAACTTTGCTGCTAGGGACAGACACCAAAATCAACAGGAACTATGAACCTGCAGCCTGCAAAAAGGAGACCCCAAACACAGTAAGATAAGCAAAATGAGAAGACAGAAAAACACACAGCAGATGAAGGAGCAAGATAAAACCCACCAGACACAACAAATGAAGAGGAAATGGGCAGTCTACCTGAAAAAGAATTCAGAATAATGATAGTAAAGATGATCCAAAATCTTGGAAATTGAATAGAGAAAATGGAAGATATATTTAACAAGGACCTAGAAGAACTAAAGATGAAACAAGCAATGAAGAACAACACAACAAATGAAATTAAATATACTCTAGAAGGGATCAATAGCAGAATAACTGAGGCAGAAGAACGGATAAGTGACCTGGAAGATGAAGCAGTGGAAATAACTACTGCAGAGCGAAATAAAGAAAAAGAATGAAAACAACTGAGGACAGTCTCAGAGACCTCTGGGAAAACATTAAAGGCACCAATATTTGAATTATAGGGGTTCTAGAAGAAGAAGAGAAAAAGAAAGGGACTTAGAAAATATTTGAAGAGATTATAGTTGAAAACTTCCCTAATATGGGAAAGGAAATAGTTAATCAAGTCCAGGAAGCACAGAGAATCCCATACAGGCTGAATCCAAAAAGAAACACATCAAGACACATATTAATCAAACTGTCAAAAATTAAATACAAAGAAAACATATTAAAAGCAGCAAGGGAAAAACAACAAATAACACACAAGGGAATCCCCATAAGGTTAACAGCTGATCTTTCAGCAGAAACTCTGCATGCCAGAAGGGACTGGCAGGACATATTTAAAGTGATGAACGAGAAAAACCTACAACCAAGATTACTCTACCCAGCAAGGATCACATTCAGATTTGATGGAGAAATTAAAAGCTTTGCAGACAAGCAAAATCTGAGAGAGTTCAGCACCACCAAACCAGCTTTACAACAAATGCTAAAGGACCTTCTCTAGGAAAGAAACACAAGAGAAGGAAAAGACCTACAATAACAAGCCCAAAACAATTAAGAAAATGGGAATAGGAAAATACATATTGATAATTACCTTAAATGTAAATGGATTAAATGCTCCCACCAAAAGACACAGACTGGCTGAATGGATACAAAAACAAGACCCCTATATATGCTGTCTACAAGAGACCCACTTCAGACCTAGAGACACATACAGAATGAAAGTGAGGGGATGGAAAAAGGTATTCCATGGAAATGGAAACCAAAAGAAAGCTGGAGTAGCAATTCTCATATCAGACAAAGTAGACTTTAAAATATAGAGTATTAGAAGAGACAAAGAAGGACACTACCAAATGATCAATGGATCAATCCAAGAAGAAGATATAACAATGGTAAATATTTATGCATTCAACATAGCAGCACCGCAATACAAAAGGCAAATACTAACAGCCATAAAAGGGGAAATCGACAGTAACACATTCATAGTAGGGGACTTTAACACCTCATTTTCACCAATGGAGAGATCATCCAAAATGAAAATAAATAAGGAAACAGAAGTTTTAAATGATACATTAAACAAGATGGACATAATTGATTTGTATAGGACATTCCATCCAAAAACAACAGAATACACATTTTTTCTCAAGTGCTCATGGGACATTCTCAAGGATAGGTCATATCTTGGGTCACAAATTAAGCCTTGGTAAATTTAATAAAATTGAAATTTTGTCAAGTAGTTTTTCCGACCACAACACTATGACATTAGATATCAATTACAGGGAAAACATCTGTAAAAAATACAAACACATGGAGGCTAAACAATACACTACTTAATAACGAAGTGATCACTGAAGAAATCAAAGAGGAAATCAAAAAATACCTAGAAACAAATGACAATGGAGACACGACAACCAAAAACCTATGGGATGCAGGAAAAGCAGTTGTAAGAGGGAAGTTTATAGCAATACAAGCCCACCTTAAGAAGCAGGAAACATCTCGAATAAACAACCTAACCTTGCACTTAAAGCAATTAGAGAAAGAAGAACAAAAAAAACCCCAAAGTTAGCAGAAGGAAAGAAATCATAAAAATCAGATCAGAAATAAATGAAAAAGAAATGAAGGAAATAATAGCAAAGATCAATAAAACTAAAAGCTGGTTCTTTGAGAAGATTAACAAAATAGACAAACCATTACAAGACTCCTCCAAAAAAGAAGGGAGAAGACTCAAATCAATAGAATTAGAGATGAAATAGGAGAAGTAACAAATGACACTGCAGAAATACAAAAGATCATGAGAGATTACTACAAGCAACTCTATGCCAATAAAATGGACAACCTGGAAGAAATGTACAAATTCTTACAAATGCACAACCTGCCAAGACTGAATCAGGAAGAAATAGAAAAAATGAACAGACCAATCACAAGCACTGAAATTGAAACTGTGATTAACAATATTCCAACAAACAAAAGCCCAGGACCAGATGGCTTTACAGGTGAATTCTATCAAACATTTAGAGAAAAGATAGCATCTATCCTTCTCAATCTTTTCCAAAATATACCAGAGGGAGGAACACTCCGAAATTCATTCTATGACGCCAGCATCACCTTGATACCAAAACCAAGCAAGGATGTCACAAAGAAAGAAAACTACAGGCCAATATCACTGTTGAACATAGATGCAAAAATCCTCAACAAAATACTAGCAAACAGAATCCAACACCACATTGAAAGGATCATACAACATGATCAAGTGGGGTTTATTCCAGGAATGCAAGGATTCTTCAATATACACAAATCTATCATTGTGATAAACCATATTAACAAATTGAAGGAGAAAAACCATATGATCATCTCAATAGATGCAGAGAAAGCTTTTGACAAAATTCAACACGAATTTATGATAAAAAACCTGCAGAAAGGAGGCATAGAGGGATCTTTCCTCAACATAATAAGGCCATATATGGCAAACCCACAGCCAACATCATCCTCAATGGTGAAAAACTGAAAGCATTTCCACTAAGATCAGGAACAAGACAAGGTTGCCCTCTCTCACCGCTCTTATTCAACACAGTTTTTGAAGTTTTATCCACAGCAATCAGAGAAATAAAGGAAATAAAAAGAATACAAATTGGAAAACAAGAAGTAAAGCTGTCACTGTTTGCAGATGACATGATACTATACATAGAGAATCCTAAAGATGCTACCAGAAAACTACTAGAGCTAATCAATGAATTTGGTAAAGTAGCAGGATAAAAAATTAATGCACTGAAATCTCTGGCATTCCTATACACTAATGATGAAAAATCTGAAAATTAAATCAAGAAAACACTCCCATTTACCATTGCAACAATAAGAAAAAAATATTTAGGAATAAACCTGCCTAAGGAGACAAAAGACCTGTATGCAGCAAATTATAAGACACTGATGAAAGAAATTAAAGCTGATACAAATAGATGGAGAGATATACCATGTTCTTGGATTGGAAGAAGTAACATTGAGAAAATGACTCTACTACCCAAAGCAATCTACAGATTCAATGCAATCCCTATCAAACTACCACTGGCATTTTTCACAGAACTAAAACAAAAAACTTCCCAATTTGTATGGAAACACAAAAGACCCCGAATATGCAAAGCTATCTTGAGAACGAAAAACGGAGCTGGAGGAATCAGGTTCCCTGACTTCAGATTATACTACAAAGCTAAACTAATCAAGACAGTATGGTACAGGAACAAAAAAAGAAAGATAGATAAATGGAACAGGGTAGAAAACCCAGAGATAAACCCATGCACATATGGTCACCTTATCTTTGATAAAGGAGGCAGGAATGTGCAGTGGAGAAAGGACAGCCTCTTCAGTAAGTGGTGCTGGGAAAACTGGACAGCTACATGTAAAATTATGAGATTAGATCACTCCCTAAATCCATACACAAAAATAAGCTCAAAATGGATTAAAGACCTAAATGTAAGGCCAGAAACTATCAAACTCTTAGAGGAAAACATAGGCAGAACACTCTATGACATAAATCATAGCAAGATCTTTTTTGACCCACCTCCTAGAGAAATGGAAATAAAAACAAAAATAAACAAATGGGACCTAATGAGACTTCAACGCTTTGGCACAGCAAAGGAAACCTTAAACAAGACCAAAAGACAACCCTCAGAATGTGAGAAAATAATTGCAAATGAAGC
Organism: Tursiops truncatus; assembly: GCF_011762595.2. NCBI lineage: Eukaryota > Metazoa > Chordata > Mammalia > Artiodactyla > Delphinidae > Tursiops > Tursiops truncatus. The sequence continues at coordinate 29,575,243 of NC_047051.1, forward strand.
AACTGACAAAGGATTAATCTCCAAAATTTATAAGCAGCCTATGCAGCTTAATAACAAAAAAACAAACAACCCAATCCAAAAATGAGCAAAAGACCTAAATAGACATTTCTCCAAAGAAGATATACAGACTGCCAACAAACACATGAAAGAATGCTCAAAATCATTAATCATTAGAGAAATGAAAATCAAAACTACAATGAGATACCATCTCAAACCAGTCAGAATTGCCATCATCAAAAAATCTAGAAACAATAAATGCTGGAGACAGTGTGGAGAAAAAGGAACACTCTTGCACTGCTGGTGGGAATGTGAATTGGTACAGCCACTATGGAGAACAGTATGGAAGTTCCTTAAAAAATTACAAGTAGAACTACCATATGACCCAGCAATCCCACTAATGGGCATATACCCTGAGAAAACCAAAATTCAAAAAGAGTCATGTACCAAAATGGTCATTGCAGCTCTATTTACAATAGTCTGGTGATGGAAACAACCTAAGTGTCCATCATTGGATGAATGGATAAAGAAGATGTGGCACATATATACAATGGAATATTACTCAGCCATAAAAAGAAATGAAATTGAGCTATTTGTAATGAGGTGAATGGACCTAGAGTCTGTCATACAGAGTGAAGTAAGTCAGAAAGAGAAAGTCAAATACCATATGCTAACACATACATATGGAATTTAAGAAAAAAAATGTCATGAAGAACCTAGGGGTAAGACTGGAATAAAGACACAGACCTACTAGAGAATGGACTTGAGGATATGGGGAGGGGGAAGCATGAGCTGTGACGAAGCGAGAGAGAGGAATGGACATATATACACTACCAAACATAAGGTAGATAGCTAGGGGGAAGCAGCCGCATAGCACAGGGAGATCAGCTCAGTGCTTTGTGACTGCCTGGAGGAGTGGGATAGCGAGGGTGGGAGGGAGGGAGACACAAGAGGGAAGAGATATGGGAACATACGTGTATGTATAACTGATTAACTTTGTTATAAAGCAGAAACTAACACACCAATGTAAAGCAATTTTACCCCAATAAAGATGTTAAAAAAAAAAGATCAGATCAGAAATAAATGATAAAGAAATGAAGGGAACGATAGCAAAGATCAATAAAACTAAAAGCTGATTCTTTGAGAAGATAAACAGAATTGAAAAACCATTAGCCACACTCATCAAGATCAAAACAGAGAAGACTCAAATCAATAGAATTAGAAATCAAAAAGGGGAAGTAAAAACTGACACTGCAGAAATACAAAAGGTCATGAGAGATTACTATGAGCAACATTATGCCAATAAAACGGACAACCTGGAAGAAATGGACAAATTCTTAGAAATGCACAACCTGTCAAGACTGAATCAGGAAGAAATAGAAAAAATGAACAGACCAATCACAAGCACTGAAATTGAAACTGTGATTAAAAATCTTCCAACAACCAAAATCCCAGGACCTGATTGCTTCACAAGCGAATTCTTTCAGGAATTTAGAGAAGAGCTAACACCTATACTTCCCAAACTCTTCCAAAATATAGCAGAGGCATGAACACTCCCAAATTCATTGTATGTGGCCACAATTACCCTGACACCAAAACCAGACAAGGATGTCACAAAGAAAGAAAACTACAGGCCAATATCACTGCTGAACATTGATGTAAAAATCCTCAACAAAATACTAGCAAACAGAATCCAACAGCACATTAAATGGATTATACACCATGATCAAGTGGGGTTTATTCCAGGAATGCAAGGATTCTTCAATATATGCAAATAAAACAATGTGATAAACCATATTATCAAATTGAAGGAGCAAAACCATATGGTCATCTCAACAGATCTAGAGAAAGCTTTCGACACAATTCAACACCCATTTATGATAAAAACCCTCCAGAAAGTAGGCATAGAGAGAACTTTCCTCAACATAATATAGGCCATATATGGCAAACCCACAGCCAACATCATCTTCAATGGTGAAAAACTGAAAGCATTTCCACTAAGATTAGGAACAAGAAAAGTTTGCCCACTCTCACCACTCTTATTCAACATAGTTTTGGAAGTTTTAGCCACAGCAATCAGAGAAGAAAAGGAAATAAAAGTAATCCATATTGGAAAACAAGAAGTAAAGTTGTCACTGTTTGCAGAAGACATGATACTATACATAGAGAATCCTAAAGATGCTACCAGAAAACTACTAGAGCTAATCAATGAATTTGGTAAAGTAGCAGGATACAAAATTAATGCACAGAAATCTCTGGCATTCCTATACACTAATGATGAAAAATCTGAAAGTGAAATCAAGAAAACACTCCCATTTACCATTGCAACAAAAAGAATAAAATACCTAGGAATAAACCTACCTAAGGGGACAAAAGACCTGTATGCAGCAAATTATAAGACACTGATGAAAGAAATTAAAGCTGATACAAATATATAGAGAGATATTCCATGTTCTTGGATTGGAAGAATCAACATTGTGAAAATGACTCTACTACCCAAAGCAATCTACAGGTTCAATGCAATCCCTATCAAACTACCACTGGCATTTTTCAGGGAACTAGAACCAAAAATTTCACAATTTGTATGGAAACAAAAAAGACCCCGCATATCCAAAGCTATCTTGAGAACGAAAATCAAAGATGGATGAATGAGGCTTGCTGACTTCACACTGTACTACTAAGCTACAGCCATCAAGACAGCATGGTACTGGCACAAAAACAGAAATATAGATCAATGGAACAGGATAGAAAGCCCAGAGGTAAACACACGCACATATGGTCACCTTATCTTTGATAAAGGATGTAGGAATGTACAGTGGAGAAAGGACAGCCTCTTCAATAATTGGTGCTGGGTAAACTGGACAGGTACATGTAAAAGTATGAGATTAGGGCTTCCCTGGTGACGCAGTGGTTGAGAGTCTGCCTGCTGATGCAGAGGACACGGGTTCGTGCCCCGGTCGTGGAAGATGTCACATGCCACGGAGAGGCTGGGCCCGTGAGCCATGGTCGCTGGGCCTGCACGTCCGGAGCCTGTGCTCTGCAACGGGGGAGGCCACAATGGTGAGAGGCATGTGTACCGCAAAAAAAAAAAAAAAAAAAGTATGAGATTAGATCACTCCCTAATACCATATATAAAAATAAGCTCAGAATGGATTAAAGACCTAAATGTAAGTCCAGAAACTATCAAATTCTTAGAGGAAAACTTTGGCAGAACACTCTATGACATACATCACAGCAAGATCCTTTTTGACCCAGCTCCTAGAGAAATGGAAATAAAAACAAAAATGAACAAATGGGACGTAATGAAACGTCAAAACTTTTGCCCTGCAAAGGAAACCATAAAGAAGACCAAAAGACAACCCTCAGAATGGGAGAAAATATTTACAAATGAAGCAACTGACAAAGGATTAATCTCCAAAATTTATAAACAGCTCATGCAGCTCAATAACAAGAAACAAACACCCCAATCCAAAAATAGACAGAAGACCTAAATAGACATTTCTCCAAAGAAGATATACAGACTGCACATGAAGAAATGCTCAACATCATTAATCATTAGAGAAATACAAATCAAAACTACAATGTGATATCATCTCACACTGGTCAGAATGGCCATCATCAAAAAATCTAGAAACAATAAATGTGGAGAGGATGTGGAGCAAAGGGAACACTCTTGCACTGCTGGTGGGAATGTGAATTGGTACAGCCATTATGGAGTACAGTATGGAGGTTCCTTAAAAAACTACAAATAGAACTACCATATGACCCAGCAATCTCACTACTGTGCATATACCCTGAGAAAACCATAATTCAAAAAGAGTCATGTACCAAAATATTAATTGCAACTCTACAATAGCCCAGCGATGGAAACAACCTAAGTATCCATCATCTGATGAATGGATAAAGGAGATGTGGCATATATATACAATGGAATATTACTCAGCCATAAGAAAAACGAAATTGAGCTATTTGTAATGAGGTGAATGGACCTAGAGTCTGTCATACAGAGTGAAGTAAGTCAGAAAGGGAAAGACAAATACTGTATGCTAACACATATATATGGAATTTAAGAAAAAAAAAATGCCATGAAGAACCTAGGTGTAAGACAGGAATAAAGACACAGACGTACTAGAGAATGGACTTGAGGATTTGGAGAGGGGTAAGGGTAAGCTGTTACAAAGTGAGAGAGTGGCATGGACATATATACACTACCAAACGTAAAATAGATAGCTAGTGGGAAGCAGCCGCATAGCACAGTGAGATCAGCTCGTTGCTTTGTGACCACCTAGAGGGGTGGGATAGGGAGGGTGGGAGGGAGGGAGACACAAGAGGGATGAGATATGGGAACATATGTATATGTATAACTGATTCACTTTTTTATAAAGCAGGAACTAACACACCATTTTAAAGCAAGTATACTCCAATAAAGATGTAAAAAAATAACCACTAGTGGAAAAAAAATTAAAAAAAGAAAGGAAATAAAGTAATGGTCTTGCTGAAACAACTACATAGGAAAACTTTTAAGGGCAAAAGCATGAAAGTTACTAGAAAGGTGATAATTTCCTCATCATACATAATAGATGAATATTGTGCTTTTATTTATTTTCTATGGTAGCTTATGTAAAAAGATTAAATTCTTTATTATTATTATAGCTAAAAACAGAAAAGTAGGAAATATCTAATTATATGTTTACATGTAATTTTAGTCATAATATTCTATAACTGAAAATAGTATCATCCTCATTTTATGGCATTCAATAAATGTTAATTAACAGTTAATTAACAGTAGTTACCATTAGATGATGGGATTACAGATAAATTTTTTCTTTATACTTTTAAAATTTTTAAATTAGACTTTTCCATTAAACTGTGTTTTTTTTTTGAAATCAGAATTGTTTAGAAGATTAATTGTTTAAAAATTTAATCTTAGTTATATTTTGTTTTCGTCGTGTTTCATGTCAGACCTCCAAAGAAAAGTTATTTGAAAATTGAACAAAATAACTAAGTCCAAAATAACAACTTCTTTCCCTGTTTTTGTACCAGCTTTCTGTAATAGAAAGTCTTGTAACTGTGTAACTGAAAATTCTTCCCATTTCTGTACATACATGCCACCACTTACATCATGAGGTAGAGTCCGAGCTAGCCTTATGGTCAATAAAATAAAATTCAAGTAATATTTTGAGCTTCTGCCCTGTCATCTTGGAAGCTAAGCATCATGCCAGTGAGGAAGTCCATGCCAGGACTGAACTGTTAGAAGCCTTGTGGACGGAGGTTGACATTCCAACCTCAGCTGCTAACCAGCTGATTCAGTCACATGAGCAATCTCACTTTATAAGATGTGGAGTAGGATATCAGCAAAGCTGAGCATACCCAACCTGCACAGTCAGGAAAAGGAATCAATAATTTTTGATTTAAGTCACTGAGTTTGGGCATGATATATGATGTGATCAAAATATTCCACTGGCTTCCCTTTCTCACTTAGGTTAAAACCTGAAAGTTAGTAAAATGGGATAGATTTTGCTCTGCCTGGCACACTTTAGGTATTATATTTATTTTAAACCAGGGAATAAGTTTCCTAACTTTGAAAAGACATTGACTTTGATAGAATTGCAATGTATTAACAAACACAACAGAGCAAATAGTAGTGCTCAAATAGTAATTCAAATTCAAGAAATTTGAACTCCTCTAACTGGTGCTGGCAAGGCATATGCAATAGAGCAGCACCTATGAACACCAATAGATTTTAATTCCTTCTTGGCCTATTATGATCTCATTTAGAATTCTTCCAGATAGAAATCATTCTGAGAATTGCTTTCAGTTTTCCAAGATGCCAGCTTAAGCAGTGCCTTTGCAGTGTATCTCCAGGGCATGCACTATGAGGGGAGGGTGGAGGACTGTTTTGATTTTGTAATGACTTAAAGTCATTTGAAGATATTGTATAATTTTCTCTTTCAACTTTGTACATAAAAAAATTAGATTGACCTAAGTTTAGCTCTTTGGAGAATTGGCATTTCAAATATAACCTTGACCAGCTATAATTTCAAGTGATTTTATCTTTTTCACTCCCTGCAAAATGTTTTGTCCCCTGGTTCTGGAGGCAAATTTCACCTTTTCTCCCTGAAAGTGTCATATTTTCATTCAAGGAAAAAGTCATCTTCAGGATCTGTTCTGCTATCTAAAGATGTTTCTATATCATAGCAAATTGTCAACATGTTTCACTAATAAGTTTTGATCTCCTTCATAATTAATTGCTGTTAAAGTTATAATTATATGCATACTTATATGTATGCCCCTCTGATAGTTTTTACCTATCACATAATTGTATCAATCAAATAACTGTAAGATATATATATGTATATATATATATATATATATATATATATAAAATATGTGGTTTTGATTGATTATTTTCATTATGTTAAGGTAAAAGTATTTTACTGTATAATATTTTAAAGGTACAATTTGCTCCTCTTAACATTACTTTCAAGGACAAATAAGAAAAATCTAACAATCTATTATTCTGAAAACTAACAGGTTATTTTGATTACATGACTTAGTCTTATTGATATTTTGTCATATTTTGTTTTTGCCTCCATTCAACACCTTCATTATGCTACAGACTAACAAATTGACTAAGAAGTACTTTTTAAACACTTATTCTAGTGGTCCAACTGAAATTCATAATATTATACATTTGTTAAACACTAATTTAATTATCACAATACATTATGAATTAGGGAATGTTATTATTATTCCAACTTTGGATATGAAAAAATAAAAACCAGGGAAACTATACACTAGTATATCTAAATGTCATTTGTTTTGTATTTAGATATTTTGAAGGCATTTTTGTTTACGACAATATTGAAATTATACTTAAGGACTCATTTTATGATTTTGAGCATTCATTTTTAAAACATTCTTGAAGCAATTGGCAGAGTTTTGGTAATAAGCAGAATTTTCTTCACATAAAATTTGATTTTCATGGTTTTAATTTAAATTAAACTTATTTTGTATATTTTTTCATTAAGAATTTGTTTTAAAAATTAAAGTCAAAATGTTGCTTTTAAAAATATTATAACTGTATTCCTTTTAATTCAATAATTTTGATACAAAATTTTTTTTTCATATAATCACATTTAAATATATAATACTAAAGATAATGAAAGAATAATGACTACATTTTTTAAATATTAAAAATGAAATTCTAAATTAAATGGTTGTACAAATGCTAATGCTGGGCACAAAGAAAATATTATTTAACTTCATATCCACTCATTTTTAGTCAAAATAATTTATAAAGGTACTTTCACTGAATAGCTTTATGAAATATAAAGGAAAAAAAAGACTTGGAGTTATAAGATGTTTTATGAATCCTAACATTACATTATCCTGGCTAAGAGATCCTAGCAAGTCACGTTAAGTTTCTAAGTCACAGTTTTCATGTCTATAAATTATGAAAAGTAAAATGCATTTCTATTATTATAGTATTAACTGAACTATAATTATCAAAAATATCTTTTATAGTTCTTGATAAAATGGAGGTATTTCTTTAAAATATTTAACAAAGTAAATCTAAGATTGTATACTCACTTTGAAACTCTTTTGACATTAACTATAATACTATATCAATCATAATAGATTTTTTTGAATTTTATTTTATTTTCTTATACAGCAGTTTCTTATTAATTATCTATTTTATACATATTACTGTATATATGTAAATCCTAATCTCCCAATGCACACCAACACCACCAGCACCTACCCCCCAATTTCCCCCCTTGGTGTCCATACATCTGTGTCTCTATTTCTGCCTTGCAAACTGGTTCATCTGTACCATTTTTCTGGATTCCACATGTATGTATTAACATACGATACCTGTTTTTCTCTTTCAGACTTACTTCACACTGTATGACAGTCCCCAGGTCCGTCCACATCTCTACAAATGACCCAATTTCATACCTTTTTATGTCTGAGTAATATTCCATTATATATACGTACCACATCTTCTTTATCCATTTGTCTGTCGATGGGCATGTAGGTGGCTTCCATGACCTGGTTATGGTAAATAGTGTTGCAGTGAATATTGGGGTGCATGTGTCTTTTTGAATTATGTTTTCTCTAGGTGTATGCCCAGTAGTGGGATTGATGGGTCATATGGTCATTCTATTTTTTGTTTTATTTTGTTTGTTTGTTTGTTTTTTTGCAGTACGCGGGCTTCTCACTGTTATGGCCTCTCCTGTTGCAGAGCACAGGCTCCAGACGTGCAGACTCAGTGCCATGGCTCACGGCCCTAGCCGCTCCGCAGCATGTGGGATCTTCCCAGACTGAGGCACAAACCCATGCCCTCTGCATCGGCAGGCAGACTGTCAACAACTGCGTCACAAGGGAAGCCCTATTTTTCATTTTTTAAGGAACCTCCATACTGTTCTCTAGAGCAGTTGTATAAATCTACATTCCCACCAACAGTGCAAGAGGGTTCCTTTTTCTCCACACCCTCTCCAGCATTTGTTATTTGTAGATTTTCTGATGACGCTCATTCTAACTGGTGTGAGGTGATACCTCATTGCAGTTTTTATTTGCATTTCTCTAATAATCAGTGATGCTGAGCAGCATATCATGTACTTCCTGGCCATCTGTATGTCTTCTTTGGAGAAATGTCTATTTAGGTCTTCTGCCCATTTTTGGATTGGCTTTTTTTTTTTTTTTTTTAATATTGAGCTGCATGAGCTCTATATACTCTGGAGATTAATCCTTTTCCTTTTGATTCATTTGCAAATATTTTCTCCCATTTTGAGGGTTGGTTTTTTGTCTTGTTTATAGTTTCCTTTGTTGTGCAAAATCTTTTAAGTTTCATTAGGTCCCATTGTTTATTTTTGTTTTTATTTCCATTATTCTAGCAGCTGGGTCAAAAAAGATCTTGCTGTGATTTATGTCAAAGTGTGTTCTGCCTGTGTTTTCCTTTAAGAGTCTTATAGTGTCTGGTCTTACTTTTAGGTCTTTAACCCTAATAGTTTATTTTTGTGTATGGTGTAAGGGAGTGTTCTAATTTCATTCTTTTACATGTAGGTGTCCAGTTTTCCCAGGACCACTTATTGAAGAGACACTCTTTTCTCCATTGTATAACTTTGCCTCCTCTGTCATAGATTAGTTGACCATATGTGTGTGGGTTTATCTCTGGGCTTTCTGTCCTGTTCCATTGATCTATATTTCTGTTTTTGTGCCAATATCATATTGTCTTGATACTGTAGCTTTGTAGTATAGTCTGAAGTCAGGGAGTCTGATTCCTCCAGCTACATTTATTTCCCTCAAGACTGCTTTGGCTATTTGGGGTCTTTTTTGTCTCCATACAAATTTTAAGATTTTTTGTTCTAGTTCTAGTAAAAAATGTCATTGGTAATTTGATAGGGATTGCATTGAATCTGTAGATTGCTTTGGGTAGTAGAGTCATTTTCACAATGTTGCTTCTTCCAATCCAAGAACATGGTATATCTCTCCATATATTTGTGTCATCTTTGATTGGTTTCATAAATGTCTTATAGTTTTCTGAGTACAGGTCTTTAACCTCCTTAGCTAGGTTTATTCCTAGGTATTTTTTGTTGTTGTTTTGTGATGGTGAATGGGATTGTTTCCTTAATTTCTCTTTCTGATCGTTCATCGTTAGTGTATAGGAATACAAGAGATTTCTGTGTATTAATTTTGTACACTGCAACTTTACCAAACTCATCGATCAGCTCTACTAGTTTTCTGGTAGCATCTTTAGGATTATCTATATATATAGTGTCATGTCTTCTGCAAACAGTGACAGTTTTACTTTTTCTTTTCTAATTTGTATTCCTTTTATTCCTTTTTCTTCTTTGATTGCCATAGTTAGGACTTCCAAAGCTAGGTTAAACAATAGTAATGAGAGTGGACATCCTTGTCCTGTTCCTGATCTTGGAGGAAATGCTTTCAGTTTTTCACCATTGAAGATGATGTTGGCTGTGGGTTTTTCATATATGGCCTTTATTATGTTGAGGAAAGTTGCCTCTATGCCTACTTTCTGCAGGTTTTAATCATAAATGGGTGTTTAATTTTTTCGAAAGATTTCTCTGCATCTATTGAGATGATCATATGGTTTTTCTCCTTCAATTTGTTAATATGGTGTATGACATTGATTGATTTGTGTATATTGAAGAATCCTTGCATTCCTGGAATAAACCCCACGTGATCATGGTGTATGATCCTTTTAATGTGCTGTTGGATTCTGTTTTCTACTATTTTGTTGAGGATTTTTGCATCTATGTTCATCAGTGATATTGGCTTGTAGTTTTCTTTCTTTGTGACATCCTTGTCTGGTTTTGGTATCAGAGTGGTGGTGGCCTCGTAGAATGAGTTTGGGAGTGTTCTTCCCTCTGCTATATTTTGGAAGAGTTTGAGAAGGATAGGTGTTAGCTCTTCTCTAAATGTTTGATAGAATTCACCTGTGAAGCCATCTGGTCCTGGGCTTTTGTTTGTTGGAAGATTTTTAATCACAGTTATAATTTTTGTGCTTGTGACTGGTCTGTTCATATTTTCTATTTCTTCCTGATTCAGTCTTGGCAGTTGTACATTTCTAAGAATTTGTCTATATCTTCCAGGTTGTCCATTTTATTGGCATAGAGTTGCTTGTAGTAATCTCTTATGATCTTTTGTATTTCTGCAGTGTCAGTTGTTACTTCTCCTTTTTCATTTCCAATTCTATTAATTTGAGTCTTCTCCCTTTTTTTCTTGATGAGTCTAGCTAATGGTTTCTCAAGTTTGTTTATCTTCTCAAAGAACCAGCTTTTAGTTTTATTGATCTTTGCTATGGTTTCCTTCATTTCTTTTTCATTTATTTCTGATCTGATCTTTATGATTTCTTTCCTTCTGCTAACTTTGAGGGTTTTTTTGTTCTTCTTTCTCTAATTGCTTTAGGTTCAGGGTTAGGTTGTTTATTTGAGATGTTTCTTGTTTCTTCAGGTAGGATTGTATTGCTATAAACTTCCCTCTTAGAACTACTTTTGCTGCATCTCATAGGTATTGGGTCATCGTGTCTCCATTGTCATTTGGTTCTAGGTACTTTTTGATTTCCTCTTTGATTTCTTCAGTGATCACTTGATTGTCAAGTAGTGTATTGTTTAGCCTCCATGTGTTTGTATTTTTTACAGATCTTTTCCTGTAATTGATATCTAGTGTCATAGTGTTGTGGTCAGAAAAGATACTTGATACAATTTCAATTTTCTTAAATTTACCAAGGCTTGATTTGTGACCCAAGATATGATCGATCCTGGAGAATGTTCCATGAGCACTTGAGAAAAATGTGTATTCTGTTGTTTTTGGAAGAAATGTCCTATAAATATCATTTAAGTCCATCTTGTTTAATGTATCATTTAAAGCTTGTGTTTCCTTATTTATTTCCATTTTGGATGATTGATCCATTGGAGAAAGTGAGGTGTTAAAGTCTCCTACTATGAATGTGTTACTGTCAATTTCCCCTTTTATGGCTGTTAATATTTGCCTTATGTATTGAGGTGCTCCTATGTTCGGTGTATAAATATTTACAATTGTTATATATTCTTCATGGATTGATCCCTTGATCATTATATAGTGTCCTTCTTTTTCTCTTCTAATAGTCTTTATTTTAAAGTCTATTTTGTCTGATATGAGAATTGCTACTCCAGCTTTCTTTTGGTTTCCATTTGCATGGCATATCTATTTCCATCCCCTCACTTTCAGTCTGTATGTGTCTCTAGGTCTGAAGTGGGTCTCTTGTAGACAGCATATATAGGGGTCTTGTTTTTGTATCCATTCAGCCAGTCTGTGTCTTTTGGTGGGAGCATTTAATCCATTTACATTTAAGGTAATTATCAATATGTATTTTCCTATTCCCATTTTCTTAATTGTTTTGGGCTTGTTATTGTAGGTCTTTTCCTTCTCTTGTGTTTCTTTCCTAGAGAAGGTCCTTTAGCATTTGTTGTAAAGCTGGTTTGGTGGTGTTGAACTCTTTCAGCTTTTGCTTGTCTGTAAAGACTTTAATTTCTCCATCAAGTCTGAATGAGATCCTTGCTGGGTAGAGTAATCTTGGTTGTAGGTTTTCTCCTTCATCTCTTTGAAAATGTCCTGCCAGTCCATTATGGCTTGCAGTGTTTCTGCTGAAAGATCAGCTGTTAACCTTATGGGGATTCCCTTGTGTGTTATTTGTTGTTTTTCCCTTGCTGCTTTTAATATGTTTTCTTTGTATTTAATTTTTGACAGTTTGATTAGTTTGTGTCTTGGCCTATTTCTCTTTGGATTTATCCTGTATGAGACTCTCTGTGCTTCCTGGACTTGATTAACTATGTCATTTCACATATTAAGGGAGTTTTCAACTATAATATCTTAAATATTTTCTCAGTGCCTTTCTTTTTGTCTTTTTCTTCTGGAACCCCTATAATTCGGTGTTGGTGCATTTAATGTGGTCCCAGAGGTCTCTGAGACTGCCCTCAGTTGTTTTCATTCTTTTTCTTTATTCTGCTCTGCAGTAGTTATTTCCACTATTTTATCTTCCAGGTCACTTATCCATTCTTCTGCCTCAGTTATTCTGCTATTGATCCCATGCAGAGTATTTTTAATTTCATTTATTGTGTTGTTCATCGTTGCTTGTTTCATCTTTAGTTCTTCTTAAACTCCTTGTTAAATGTTTCTTCCATTTTCTCTATTCTATTTCCAAAACTTTGGATCATCTTTACTATCATTATTCTGAATTCTTTTTCAGGTAGACTGCCTATTTCCTCTTCATTTCTTAAGTCTGCTCAGATTTTATCTTGCTCCTTCATCTGCTATGTGTTTTTCTGTCTCTTCATTTTGCTTATCTTACTGTGTTTGAGGTCTCCTTTTTGCAGGCTGCAGGTTCGTAGTTTCTGTTGTTTTTGGTCTCTTTCCCTAGTGGCTAAAGTTATTTCAGTGGGTTGTGTAAGCTTCCTGGTTGAGGGGACTAGTGCCTGTGTTCTGGTGGATGAGGCTGGATCTTGTATTTCTGGTGGGCAGGTCCATGTCTGGTGGTGTGTTTTGGGATGTCTGTGGACATATTATGATTTTAGGCAGCCTCTCTGCTAATGGCTGTTCGTGTTTTGCTAGTTGTTTGGCATAGGGTGTCCGGCACTGTAGCTTGCTGCTCATTGAGTGAAGCTGGGTTCTCGTGTTGAGATGGAGATTTCTGGGAGATTTTCGCCATTTGATATTATGTGGAGCTGGGAGGTCTCTTGTGGACAAGTGTTGTGAAGTTGGGTCTCCCACCTCAGAGGCACAGCACTGACTCCTGGCTGCAGCATGAAGAACCTTTCATCCACATGGTCAGAATAAAAGGGAGAAAAGGTAGAAAGAAAGAAAGAAAGAAAGAAAGAAAGAAAGAAAGAGAGAGAGAGAGAAAGAAAGAAAGAAAAAAGAAAGAAAAGAAAGAAAGAAAGAAAGAAAGAAAGAAAGAAAGAAAAAGAAAGAAAGAGAAAGAAAGAAAGAAAAAGAAAGAAAGGAGGGAGGGAAGGAGGTAGGGAGGGAGAGAAGGAAGGAAGGAAGGAGGGAAGGAAAGAAGAAAGAAAGAAAAGAAAGAAAGAGGAAAGTGGATAAAATAAAATAAAGTAAGATAAAATAAAATAAAGTTATTAAAATAATTATTAAGAAAAATATTTTTTAAAAAGAAAAAAAAACAGACGGATAAAACCCTAGGACAAATGGTGACAGCAAAGCTATACAGACAATATCTCACACAGAATCATACACATACACACTCACAAAAAGAGGAAAAGTGTAAAATATAGTAAATCTTGCTCTCAAAGTCCACCACCTCAATTTGAGATGATTCCTTGTCTATTCATGTATTCCACAGATGCAGGGTACATCAAGTTGATTATGGAGCTTTAATCCGCTGCTTATGAGGCTGCTGGGAGAGATTTCCCTTTCTCTTCTTTGTTCACACAGTTTCCGGCTCTCAGCTTCAGGTTTGGCTCTGCCTCCGTGTGTAGGTCGCCACAGGGCGTCTTTTCTTCGCTTAGACAGGAAGGGTTTAAAGGAGCAGCTGCTTCGGGGACTTTGGCTCACTCAGGCCGGGGGTATGGAGGTGTGCAATTGCGGGGTGAGTCTTCAGCGGCAGAGGCCGGTGTGACTTTGCACCAGCCTGAGGCCTGCCGTGCATTCTCCCAGGGAAGTTGTCCTTGGATCGCCGGGACCCTGGCAGCGGTGGGCTGCACAGACTCCCCGGAAGGGGGGTGTGGATAGTGACCTGTGCTCGCACACAGGCTTCTTGGTGGCAGCAGCAGCAGCCTTAGCATCTCATGCCCGTCTCTGGGGTCCGTGCTTTTAGCCGTGGCTCGCACCCTTCTCTGGAGTTCCTTTAAGCAGCGCTCTTAATCCCCTCTCCTCGCGCACCAGGAAAAAAGAGGGAGGAAAAAGTCTCTTGCCTCTTTGGCAGGTCCAGACTTTTCCCGGACTTCCTCCCGGCTAGCCGTGGTGCACTAACCCCTTCAGGCTGTGTTCACGCTGCCAACCCCTGTCCTCTCCCTGTGCTCCAACCGAAGCCGGAGCCTCAGCTCCCAGCCCCACCTGCCCTAGCAGGTGAGCAGCAAAGCCTCTTGGGCTGGTGAGTGCCAGTTGGCACCAATCCTCTGTGCAGGAGTCTCTCCGCTTTGCCCTCCACACCCCTGTTGCTGTGCTCTCCTCTGCGGCTCTGAAGCTCCCCCCTTCCGTCACCCACAGTTTCCGCCCGTGAAGGGCCTTCCTAGTGTGTGGAATCCTTTCCTCCTTCACAGCTCCCTGCCATAGTGCAGGTCACGTCCCTATACTTTTGTCTCTGTTTATTCGTTTTTCTGTTGTCCTACCCAGATACGTGGAGAGTTTCTTGTCTTTTGGGAGGTCTGAGGTCTTCTGCCAGCGTTCAGTAGATGTTCTGTAGGAGTTGTTCCACGTGTAGATGTATTGCTGTTGTATCTGTGGGGAGGAAGGTGATCTCCGTGTCTTACTCTTCTGCCATCTTCCCGATTCCCCCCATAAATTTTTATTGTTATGTTTTTCTTGTCATTTATCTCCAGGTGTTTTATGATATCCTCTTTGATTTCTTCAGTGATCTCTTGGTTATTTAGTGATGTATAGTTTCCCCTACATGTGTTTGTGTTTTTTCATATTTTTTCCATGTAATTTATTTCTAATCTCATACTATTGTGGTCGGAAAAGATGCTTGATATGATTTCAGTTTCCTTAAATTTACATTTGTGACACCAGATGTGATCTATCCTGGAGAATGTTCCTTGTGCACTTGAGAAGAAACTGTAATCTGCTGTTTTTGAATGAAATGTCCTATAAACATCAATTAAATTTATCTGGTCTATTATGTCATTTAAAGCTTGTGTTGCCTTATTAATTTTCTGTCGGGATTATCTGTGCATTAGTGTAAGTGAGGTGCTAAAGTCCCCCACTATTATTGTGTTATTGTCAATTTCCTCTGTTATAGCTGTTAACATTTGCCTTATGTATTGCAGTGCTCTTATGTTGGGTGCATAAATATTTATAATTGTTATATCTTCTTGTTTAGATCCCTTGATCATTATGTAGTGTGCTTCCTTGTCTCTTGTAACATTCTTTAAAGTCTATTTTTTCTGACATGAGTATTGCTACTCCAGAATTCTTGTGATTTCCATTTACATGGAATATCATTTTCCATCCCCTCACTGTCATTCTGTTTGTGCCCCTAGATCTGAAGTGGGTCTCTCTTAGAGAGCATATCGATAGGTTTTTGTATCCATTCAGAGAGCCTGTGTCTTTTGATTGGAGCATTTAATCTATTCACATTTAAGGTAATTATCCATATTTCTGTTCCTATTACCATTTTCTTAATTGTTTTGGATTTGCTTTTCTAGGTCCTTTTCCTCTCTTGTATTTCCCACTTAGAGAATTTCCTTTACCATTTGTTGTAGAGCTTGTTGGGTGATGTTGAATTCTCTTAGCTTTTGTTTGTCTGTAAATCTTTTGATTTCTCCATTGAATCTGAATAAGATCCTTGCCAGGTAGAGTCACCTTGTTGTAGGTTCCTCCCTTTCATCACTTTAAATATACCTTGCCACTCCCTTCTAGCTTGTAAAGTTTCTGCTGAGAAATCAGCTGTTAAACTTATGGGAGTTCCCTTTTATGTTGTCATTTTTCCCTTGTTGTTTTTAATAATTTTTCTTTGTCTTTAATTTTGGTCAATTTGTTTCCTCTGTGTCTTGGCCTGTTTCTACTTGGGTTTATCCTGCCTGAGACTCTCTTCCTTTCCTGGGTGGTTATTTACTTTCCCATGCTAAGGAAGTTTTCAACTATAATCTCTTCAAATATTTTCTGGTTCCTTTTTCTTCTTCTGGAACCCTTATAATTCAAATGTTGGTGTGTTTAATGTTGTCCCAGAGGTCTCTTAAGCTGTATTCATTTCTTTTCATTCTTTTACTTTATTCTGCTCCATGGCATGAATTCCACCATTCTGTCTTCCAGGTCATTTATCCGTTTTTCTGCCTCATTTATTCTGCTATTGATTCCATCTAGTGTTTTTTCGTTTGTTTTTTTGTTTGTGTTTTTTTTGTTTGTTTGTTTTGTTTTTTTGTTTTTGCAGTACACGGGCCTCTCACTGTTGTGGCCTCTCCTGTTGTGGAGCACAGGCTCCGGACGCCCAGGCTTAGCAGCCATGGCTCATGGGTCCAGCCTCTCCGCAGCATGTGGGATCTTCCCAGACCGGGGCATGAACCCATGTCCCCTGCATCAGTAGGCGGACTCTCAACCACTGCACCACCAGGGAAGATTTGTCAAGTGTATTTATCATTTCAATTTTTGTATTATTCATCTCTGTTTGTTCTTTAATTCTCCTAGGTTTTTTTAAAGATTTCTTGCATCATCTCAATCTTTGCCTCCATTCTTTTTCCAAGGTCTTAGATCATCTTCGCTATCATTATTCTGCATTCTTTTTCTGGAAGGTTACCTATCTCCACTTCATTTAGTTGGTTTTCTGGAGTTTTATCTTGTTCTTTCATCTGGGACATTGTCTTCTGCATTTTCATTTTGTTTATCTTTCAGTGAATATGGTTATCATTCTACAGGCTGTAGGATTGTAGTTCTTCTTGCTTCGGCTGTCTGCCCTTTGGTGGATGAGGCTAAGAGGCTTGTGCAAGCTTCCTGTTGAGAAGGAGTAGTGGTGGGTAGAGCTGGGTGTTACTCTGGTGGGCAGAGCTCAGTAAAACTCAATCCCCTTGTCTGATGATGGGTGGGGCTGAGTTTCCTCTCTGTTGGTTGTTTGGCTCACTGCTGAGACAACCCAGTACTGGAGGCTACAGGCACTTTGGTAGGGCTAATGGTGGACTGCAGGAGGGCTCATGCCAAGGAGTACTTCCCAGTACTTCTGTTGCCAGTGTCCTTGTCCCCACAGTGAGCCACAGCCTACCCCACGTCTGCAGGAGACCCTCCAACATTAGCAGGTAGGTCTCTTTCATTCTCCTAAGGGGTCCCTCCTCCTTCCCCCTGGGTCCTGATGCACACACTACTTTGTGTGTGCCCTTCAAGATTGGAGTCTCTGTTTCCCCCAGTCCTGTCGAAGTCCTGCATTCAAATTCCACTAGCCTTCAAAGTCTGATTCTCTGGGAATTCCTCCTCCTGTTGCTGGACCCCAAGGTCTGGAAGCCTGACATGGGACTCAGAACCTTTACTCCAGTGGATGGACTTCTGTTGTATAATTATTCTCCAGTTTGTGAGTTACCACCCAGTGGTTATGGAATTTGATTTTATTGTGATTGTGCCCCTCTTACCATCTCATTGTGGCTTCTTTTTTGTTTGGATGGGGGGTATCTTTTTTAGTGAGTTCCAGTGTCTTCCTGTCAATGATTGTTCAGTAGTTAGTTGTGATTCCAGTGCTCTCGCAAGAGGGAGTGAGTGCAAGTCCTTCTACTCTGCCATCTTGAACCAATCTCCTCCTCAATCATAATAGATTTTAATGTTGTGTCTAAATGTAAGAAAGCTGATTGTCCTTGCACACAATGAGCATTACACTAAAGTCTCAAATGTATAGACCTGTCAGATTGATTTGTTATAGTAAATAGAATAAGAGATTAGCAAAAGTACTTGGCATTTTCTATAGGAATAAGAAAGTTGAGTTCCAAGAATGAATACTAGAGTATCAGAGACAGAAAAACATGAAAAAAATTGAATTTAAAAAGTGTAAAGTGCAAAGAAACTTAAGTGAGGTAATAGAAAGGAATTTGGCATTTTCAATAGTAAAGAGTAGAGTGAGCAAAAGAGAAAATCAAATAATTGTTATGATAGTTCAACTTGAGTTGCCCTCCAAGATAGGAAAGAAAGCAAAGCACAAAAAATGTGATTAAAATGAATTATTAAATATAACAAATAGGATGATTTAGAAAATGTGTGTTCAAACTAGAAAATCAAGATCCAATTATGGTTGAAATTAGGACATTGAACAAAAATCTATTCAATTGAACCTGAGCTGGAAAATATCCTGAATTTGCAAATTAAAAGAATCAACTCTTTGAGGTAAAAGTAGCTAAATAAGCACAATATCATTTGAAATGAAGAAAAAATATAATTTCTGGAGAGAAAAATTGGGTTTTATGCAGAGTCAAATGTGCAAGTTTATGACAGCAACTTTAAGATTCTAGACAAATGGACAATCTAACTGATAAAAAAATTACCAGGTTTGTCTCAACTAGGAAGATGGAAATGTAAAAAATTTAATGACCATAAAAAATTAAAAACAATCAACACAGTTTAAAAAATAAACGTCAAAATGTCTGGAAGGTTTAAGGGCATTTGGCAAATCTGCAAGTACCTGAAACAAATTTCATGTTGTATAAAAATGTCTCAGAGAATAAGCCAAACAGATAACCTGAAAACTCATGAAGTTCATTAGATTAAAATGACACACAGTAAAATAAAACAAGGGTTTATTTAAAGGATGTGCAATCCTGCATTGCTTTGTTTATATCGTTAAAAATAAAAGCCCCTTAAATCTCATCAATAGGACAGTGGTTAAATAAAATATGGTACATCCAAATTATGGAAAACTATGACAAAGTTTAGCAGAATGATAGAAACCTAAAAATAATAATGGAAATATCCTCAGGCATATTTTTAAGAAATAAAAGGAAGTCCAAGAACAGCACATACTGAAAAACAACATTTGTATAAGGAAAAAGAATTATGAGCATCTGCATTAATAAGCAGACTGAAAAGGAAAAGGTGAGTAGAAAGGGAATGAAAGAGAAACAATTTTTGCTTTGAATTATGATGTATTGCTTGATTATTTTATAATGTTTCTATACATATGTATACATGTTACTTGTGTGCAGAAGTTGCTGAAAATCAAAGCAAAATGACCATTTCTATGTGGAACAATTTTATTTATATCGGCTTTTCTCACTTCAATCTCTTAGTTCATCCTGACCAGTTTTGAAGTTTGTCATAAAACATTGGCATTATTAAATAACAATAATTTTGAATAATTTATTTTTATATGAGATTAGAGTCTAGATTTTCTGTGTTGTAATATTCCTCTTTTTCACATAGATTTGAATATTTGTTCTTGTGCAGGAGAGAAACTGGGGGATTCAGAGCTAGTACTTTTGAATGTTGCATGGATTTAGATATGTAAATAGAATGTGTTTATAATCATCAAAGAAGCACAGAAGAACAAATAAAAAATAATAGTTGTTTAAATAATATAACATAGGAGTTCTGCTAACTCATGCTAAATGCCTAATGAGGGTTAGGTAGAGGTTTCTGCTCAATTGCAGTCACTATGCAGCACAGGCTGATGGAGCCACTGCCATCTTGAATGTTCTCAATCTTCAGTCTGCAAGGAAAAGAGAGATGTACAGGTTTTGCAATTTCAAGGAAATACTGTAGCCTGGAATGGGATACTTTGGTTTGTTCACAGCTACTTGGATGTGAATTCACTCAACCCCAAAAAGGCCAGGAAATCCAATTTTATGATGTGCTCCAAAGGAGACAATTTGGGAATATTTAGCAAATAACAGCAATGACCACCACAGTGTTATTGTAGTTGGAAGTTGAAAACTGCTGGTCTATGTAATCCATAGATATCCAGAAAAATATTTGATGTATATATTTATAGATATAATATTTAACTGCATTAATATATTATTAAACTGAGCATCATAGATTTATGGATATAAGAAGGTTGTGTTTAGAATCCTACCTAAGGCATAGTAATTTTGTGAACACGGACATTTTAATTGAATAGTATAAATTTAATTATTTTTTTTAAAGAGAGGCAATAGTATGTAAGACAATTGCTTTTTCCTACTTGAACTTGATGTGATTATCTTTATGAGGCTTTGAATACGGTGGTTGCCTAAACTGAGCATTCACCATTAGTGGTTATAGTTGTGACAGTGGCATTACATGCTCTAGTTTTATGATCACATAATAGTCAAATATATTTTAAAGGATTTTCAGTTATTTTAATTCAACACATAATCATAAACATTAAAGTACAGATAAGATTATCCCCTATTTATACATAAGACAACTGGATCTCTGACTAACTTGCTCAAAATTACCGACAGTGCCTTCTTCAGTGTCTCAGGTCAAGGAAATGGAAGAGCCTAGAATCAAAACCTGACCAACAGATCCTACTACAGATTTAAAAAACAAACAAACATACAAAAAAAACAAGAGAAAAGGAACCTGTGTACACCATATATAGCATGTAGCTGAATCTTGAAAAAGGTTAAAAAACATATCTTATTAATTAATATTGAATCAAACAACATTCCATTTCCACATCAGTAATGATATGAAGCCTACGAATTGTTTCAAGATGTAAATTGTGATGATTCAATGTTAACCTTGATTGACATGCAATGCCTCGACATACAATGTTGAGGAAACATAAAAAATAACAATAAATACAGTATCATTTTTAGGAAAACAGTCTTCCTTACCCTCATATTTTGCTTGTTTCTCTGATCTTCCACATTATAAGAATACTTTTTAGTACATTTCAACTTTGGTTGAATGGTTAATTACATTTCTTCTCAAATTGATATAGATAGTTCTCTTTACGGTCCTATTCTTGGACTAGATAACCTTACCCACAAATTGCCTACAGAACTGCACTCCACTGTGATTTTTTGGACATAATGGGTCCCACTGTGCCCACTACCTGTCTCACTGGCTTCCAGAGGTGTCCAGAGTCCCTGTGTCTTGTTTCTTTCAGAACCAAATGTTCTTGACACGTCACTGTCAGTACTCTCATTTAGATCTCCTGTTACTGTTTCACTGTTTCCTTGCCATTTCATAAGAAGAACATCTTATTAAAGAGACAGTAGTCAAAGTTATACTCAGGATGTTGATTGAAAACCAACATTGCATAGCACTTCTAGCCTGAGGCAAATGCTCAATCTATTTTTGACAGGTACCATGGTCCTGTAGGTAGGTAAGCGGGATCTATAACCATACATCCCACACTGAAACTGTAATAATTGCAAATTTTAGATAGCTAGGAGTTTGAAGCATATTTAATTATATCATGGTAAGAAAGATTATTTATATAAAATGTCCTGAAGACAGTTATTAAAAACTTTTATGATATAAGACTCAAAATCATAGCAGGTCTTGGGACTTCCCTCGAGGTCCATTGGTTAGGACTCTGCAATCCCAATGGAGGGGGCACAGGTTTGATCCCTGACTGGGGAACTAAGATCCCACATGTTGCATAACACAGCCAAAAAATAAATAAATAAAATAAAATCATAGCATATTTGTGTGGGTTTGCAATTCAATACAAATCCTGGATTCATATCAGTTTCACCACAATCAATACTTACAACCCATTTCAGGTAAAATATCCTTAGCTCAAACTATGATATAGGTTCTGCTCTAGGATCCCATTTCATAAGGAAGGAAAATGAAGCTTATCCAGTTTAGGTCATTTCTCCAGAAGGTGATAAAATGGATGCAGACAGCTACCTTCCAAGGCATTGGTGGTTACTGTATCAATAAAGCATGTTCTTTCTCTTGTCTCAGAATGCTCTAAGATACAAAACACTCTGATCTTGTCCTAGTGTGCTCTAACGTTTCCTAACCAAGGCACTATTGAAATTTTGGGGCAAATGTTTTGTTCAGGGTAGGGGAATATACATCCTAGGTACAATGTTTAGCAGCAAGTCTGGCAAGTACCCACTAGATGCCAGTAGCACCCTACCCCAAGTTGTGACAATCAAAGATGTCTCCAGACAAAATTGTATTTGGTTGAGAATCACTGGTACTGGTATAATAAAAAATCTATTATAATGTGACTGATTTTAAATAGACTATTTTTTCTTTAAAGACAATATACTACCGTTTAAGGATGCAATATGACAAAAAATAACAACAGAATACATGTATATCTTTTCTCTACATATTTAAGAAGAAAATATAAAGGACTATAAATAGAAGAAACTGCAATTTATCAGTTTATTATTACTACTGTAGCCAGTGCTAGTAATAACTTTTTGACATCTTTTTGTATTACATGGATAACTTTTTCTGGGTGATTAGATATGTGATTTTGTCAGATTGTTAGTGACAAAGAATACCTTTGACTTTTGCATATATAACGTGTAAATACAGACCTACATAACAAAAAATATAATGTTGTGCTTACATATGGTTTATTGAGTTGGATACAATCTCACAATTTTTCTGCTGTAATTTAATTTTTTGTTTCTGAAGACTTTGGTATTACTTTTGTTAACAGACAGTTAAGATTTCTAGCAAAACAACTTTTTAATAAAAGTTTAACATTGGAAAACACTGTATTACTAGATATAAAATTTTTAAACATATTTTTCCCCTCTATCACCTGATAGGGCAACACATTAACTTATATTTATTTTATTCAGATCCTTTCTCATCTCTGTTCAGAAGTAGTGAATTCAAATGTTTTCTGAATAGAGGTGGAAAAATATACAGACATATAAGAACTAAACATATACAAAAATAAGCTATGTGCTATGTAGAATTATTTTGTGATTTAAATAAACTAAAAATGTGGGCAAAATAAGAATGAGAAAAAAGAGATGGCAGTCTGAATTCAAACTCAGAATCTGTCTTTTCAGTTGCCAGCAGGTGAAATCTCTGTTTAATTCTCATATCTTCAGCTGAGCTGCTTAGAATCCACCTGCCCCACAGAAGGTTCCTGATTCAGCCAGACATTTGGGTCTATACACTGTTCATACTCAGTCTACGCACAGATTTAGACCCCCTTTCTTGGCTCTGCTCTTTGAGGTTTTTCCTTCCTCACTGTCCAGAGGCCGTAGGAATCCCGAATTTGGTTCTCTAGTTCTTCAAGCCCATAGGACTGTAAGTTGCTTCCAGAATTTTAGTATTAATGGTGTCAGCTGGTGCCTTTCCTCTGCCAAAAAGCTGGAATAAGAAAAAACAAGAAAACCTTGGCAAACTCACCAAGTATCTTCACTTGTTCCTATTTCTACCTGATTTTGGTTGTTTTCATTGCCTTTAAGTTGCTTTTGTTTGTATGTTTTCTTTTTAATCTTTTTCAGTTTCTATGCAAGTGAAAGCGAGTCTCATAAAGGCAGTTCCTCTATGATTGGGAGCAAATCTGCCAACACTTTCAGAGTTCAAGGTGAACCTCAGGCTCCAAATCTGAAGTTTTACATTTTTTTCTCCAATCTTGCTGATTTAAGAGCATATTTAACTCTCGTAAATGTACCTACTTTTGGCAAATGGAATTGCATGCTTTACTGATCATAAGTTGTAGAGTGTATATTATTTGTGCTCATTTACATAATTTACTGATTAAAGTACATATTTAATCTATTGACCTTTACACTTATCTTACTTATACAGACCTATAATCAAGGCATCTACTTTACTGGATAACATTTATATCTTATCAAATTACTTACCGCTTACTAACCTTTGAAATACTGGAGACTGGCCCATATCCTCTCTGCTAATCAGGGGTCCATAGTTTCTTCTGTCAAAAGTGCATACTTTTTGTTGGATTTGTCTCATCTCTCTGTTCTTTTACTTAAGTTCTATTGCATTAATTTGTCTTTCTTTTCTTTTACTATTCTTTTCTCTCTCCTGTTTTCATTGGCTTTATTTCTGTATAGCCATCTCTCTTTATGCCACATTCTGATCAATTCTACATATACCTTTGATAAGCTCCGAGGTATATGGAGCTAAAATTTGTTCCCTGAATTTTTAATGCGAACATGATCTTGCATGGGCAGGTCAGCTTGATTGTTTAGTCTTTCCTCTGATTGAGGATAACCTTTTAAAATGTATTTTTATATTGAGTAAATATTCTCAAGTTTGGTATTTGAGAGGGGGAGGGGGTAAGGAAAGAAACAATTTTAATATGGTAAATTAAATGTTATGACAGGTGTATCCTTAATGTGCTGTAGTTGCATGTAGGAGGGACAATTAACCCATAGTTGCATGGGGAAAATATATCAAAAAACAAAACTGGAAATGGTCTATGTGCACTGACTCTTGAAAAATATCTTGTTGCCTTAATAAATTTAACTACTGAAGCAACATTTTTGGTATTAGACATTTTCCACTGTGGGCTGTTCTTTTAAAAATAAAATGATAATTCAGTAAAGCATAAACTGGAGTAATGTTAAAGGTCCCAGATACTCACACATTTTCTTAAAATGCTAAAGATATGAAACTCAAAGAAGTTAATTGATTACCCAATGCCCAAAGCTAGATACTAGCAGATTTGGAACTTGGTTGTGAGACTGCATTTTTAAACTTTGATGTGATTAGGCATAGAGTTTCTTGCCTGAGAATAAAAGTAAAAAATAAATTTTAAAAATTGATGATGGTTTATTAGATTAAGTAGCTCAAAGAAGAGAAAGGAAGACCATTTATGAATGAGAGTGGTAAAGTTCTAAATAGATAAATAGGATTGAAATCTAGGACCTCTGACTGAATTATTAGTACATGTCAACCTGTCATACTATCAAGCTTATTTTAAAATGTATTTCTTAACTTCACAAAACACAAATCCATATAACAGTAGACTATTTGTTGTTTTAATGCATAGCTATTATTAAGAAACTTATTGTAGAATAGTATTTGATTTACAGAAAAAATTTGAAGATAATACAGAGATCCCCATGTACCTCACACCTAATTTTCACCATTAGTAACATCTTGCATTATTAGGTACAATTTTTTACAATTAATGAACCAATAGTGGAACATTGTTATTAACAAAACTCCTTTATTTATGTTTTCTTTTTTACATAATACTTTTCCTCTTCCAGGATCCCACCCAGAATATTACATTATATTTCCTCAACACGTCTCCTTAGGCTCCTTTACTGTGACAATTTCTCAGACTTTCCTTGTTTTTGATGACTTTTCTAGTTTTGAGGACTAATTGTCATATCTTTTTTTTAGAATGTCCCTCAGTTAGGATGTGTCTGGTATAGTTTCCATGATTGACTGGGATTATGTTTTTTTGGGAAGCAGACCACAGTGGTAATGTGTCGTTATCATCATGTTATACCAAGCGTACAGTCTTTCAAAATGGCTTATCTCTGTTGATGTTTACCTTGATGGCATGGCTGAGATAGTGTTTGGAAAATTTCTCCATTTTAAAGTTAATCTTTTCCCCCTTTTCAATATTGTACTTTTCAAAGGAAGTCACTATGTGCAGGCCACACTCAAACCGTGGGAATTTATTTTCCCCCTCCTTGAGGATTCAAGCATCTACATAAATATTTTGAACTTCTCCTGCAGAGGAAATTTGTCCAAAATTTTCAATTTATTTATTAAATCACTTGTTTATATCAGTACAGACTCACGGATATTTATTTTATATTTTAGGTAATAATCCAATACTACTTTATTTTGTTCCCCAATTATTTCAACTTTGGCTATCGTGGGCTCTTTCAGTCAGCTCCTGTATTCCATTTGAAATATCACCATCATTGTGTGTGTGTGTGTGTGTGTATGTGTATGTGTGTGTTGAACACTTCCTTATTTTCTGACAGTACAAGATGCTCCAGGATCACCATGTGTAATAGACTACACCCTAATCAACATCCAGCATACTAATCTGTGCCTCTCAGAATGTTAAGGAAATCCAACCTGTGGCAATTCCCATTTATATAGTTAAACTTGGTTAAATATTTTTTTTCTATTTTCCGTAGTAGAATATTATGGAGACTTTAAAATGAATTATATAACTATGTCCATCTCTATTGTTATATTTATCTACACATTTATATCTATTTAATATGTATATATAATCAATATCTATAGAATATATTTAATGCCCAAGAAAGATAATTTTGGTAAAAATGAAAATTTTCAAGGGACTATACTTAGTGTGATCATGACATAAATAAAATCACAGCACCATTGGTTTAAAGAAAAGATCTGTCTGAGTAAATATCAAACAGGTCCTGTTGGTTTTGAAGAATGAGGTAATATGGACCTTTTCTTTCTACATATTTTTTTGCTTAATATTTTGTAATGATTATGTGCTATGTTTATAATAAGAAAAAATGATTCCGAGGCCATAGTAAAATTCCTAAATGCTGATGATGATTGTTATGTACTGAATTATGTCTACCCAAAATTATAGGTTGAAGTATTAAGACCCAATGTGACCGTATTGGAAATAGGAATTTAAGGAGGTAATTAAGTTTAAATAGGGTCATAGGGGGTGAAACTCTAATCCAATAGGCCTGATGTCCTTATAAGAAGAGGAAGAGATACCAGGAGAGTACACACACTGAGGAAAGGTCATGTAAGAACACTGAGAAGGCATCTGTCTGCAAGCGAGAAAGAGAGGCTATATCACAGACCAGTTATTCTCGATATTGAACTTGGATTTCCAGTCTCCAGAACTTTTAGAGGAAAAAAAAATCAGTTGTTTAATCGACCACGGCTGTGGTATTCTGTAAGCAGCCTCAGTAAATTAATGCAATGATAATAATAATAATACCATAATTAACAACATTTTACTTAAATTTTGCAAGTGTTCCTATTTGTTTGTTGTTTTTTCCTTTATTTTATTTTAACATCTTTATTAGAGTATAATTGCTTTACAATAGTGGGTTAGTTTCTGTTTTATAACAAAGTGAATCAGCTATACATATACATATATCCCCATATCTCTTCCATCTTGCGTCACCCTCCCTCCAACCCTCCCTATCCCACACTTCTAGGTGTTCACAAAGCACTGAGCTGACCTTGCTGTGCTATGCGGCTGAATCCCACTAGCTATCTATTTTACATTTGGTAATATATATAAGTCCATGCCATTCTCTCACTTCGTCCCAGCCATTCTCTCACTTCATCCCAGCTTACCCTCCCCCCTCCACGTGTTCTCAATTCCATTCTCTAGTAGGTGTACATCTTTATTCCCTCTTTTTTTTTTTAATTTCATGCGTCTGTATTAGCAAATGGTATTTGTTTTCCTCTTTCTGACTTACTTCACTCTGTATGACAGATTCTAAGTCCATCCACCTCATTACAAATAACTCAATTTCAATTATCATTATGGCTGAGTAATATTCCATTGCATATATGTGCCACATCTTGTTTATCCATTCATCTGTTGATGGACACTTAGGTTGCTTCCATGTCCTGGCTATTGTACATAGAGCTGCAATAAACATTGTGGTACAGGCCATTTTTTCAATTATGTTCCCTCAGAGTATATGCCCAGTAGTGGGATTGCTGGGTCGTAAGGTAGTTCTATTTTCAGTTTTTTAAGGAAGCTCTATACTGTTCTCCATAGTGACTATATCAATTTGCATTCCCACCAACAGTGCAAGAGGGTTCCCTTTTCTCCACACCCTCTCCATCATTTATTGTTTGTAGGTATTTTGATGAGGGCTATTCTGACAGGTGTGAGGTGATAACACATTGTAGTTTTGATTTGTACTTCTCTAATGATTGATGATGTTGAGCATTCTTTCATTAGTTTGTTGGGAATCTGTATAAAATTGGAGAAATGTCGATTTAGGTCTTCTTCCCATTTTTGGATTGGGTTGTTTGTTTTTTTGATACTGAGTGGCATGAGTCACTTGTAAATTTTGGAGATTAATCCTTTGTCAGTTGCTTCATTTTCAAATATTTTCTCCCATTTTGAGGGCTGTCTTTTCCCCTTGCTTATGGTTAACTTTGCTGTGCAAAAGCTTTTAAGTTTCATTAGGTCCCATTTGTTTATTTTTGTTTTTATTTCCACTTCTCTAGGAGGTGGGTCAAAAAGGATCTTGCTGTGATTTATGACATAGACTGTTCTGCCTATGATTTCCTCTAAGAGTTTGATAGTGTTTGAACTTACATGTTGGTCTTTAATCCATTTTGAGTTTATTTTTGTGTATGGTGTTAGGGAGTGTTCTAATTTCATTCTTTTACATGTAGCTGTCCAGTTTTTCCAGCACCACTTATTGAAGAGGCTGTCATTTCTCCATTGTATATTCTCCCCTCTTTTATCGAAAATAAGGTGACCATATATGCATGGGTTTATCTCTGGGCTTTCTCTCCTTTTCCATTGATCTATATTTCTGTTTTTGTGCCAGTACCAGACTGTCTTGATTACTCTATCTTTGTAGTATAGTTTGAAGTCAGGGAGCCTTATTCCTCGAGCTCCCTTTTTCTTTCTCAAGATTGCTTTGGCTATTCAGGGTCTTTTGTGTTTCCATACAAATTGTGAAATTTTTTTTTTCTACTTCTGAGAAAAATGCCATTGGTAGTTTGATAGGGATTGCATTGAATCTGTAGATTTGCTTTAGGTAGTATACACATTTTCATAGTGTTGATTCTTCCAATCCAAGAACATGGTATATCTCTCCATCTGTTTGTATCGTGTTTCATTTCATTCATCAGTATCTTATAGTTTTCTGCATACAGGTCTTTTGTCTCCTTAGGTAGGTTTATTCCTAGATATTTTATTCTTTTTGTTACAATGGTAAATAGGAGTGTTTCCTAAATTTCTATTTCATATTTTCATCATTAGTGTATAGGAATGCAAAAGATTTCTGTATATTAATTTTCTATCCTGCTACTTAACCGAACTCATTGATTAGATCTATTACTTTTCTGGTAACATCGTTAGGATTATCTGTGCATAATATCATGTCATCTGCAAACAGTGACTGCTTTACTTCCACTTTTCCAATTCGGGTTCCTTTTATTTCTTTTTCTTCTCTGATTGCTGTGGCTAAAACTTGCAAAGCAGTGTTGAATAATAGTGGGGAGAGTGGGCAACCCTGTTTTGTTCCTGATGTTAGTGGAAATGCTTTCAGTTTTTCACTATTGAGAATGATGGCTGTGGGTTTGTCATATATGGCCTTTATTATTTTGAGGTAAGTTCCCTCTATGCCTACTTTCGGCAGGGTTTTTGTCATAAATGGGTGTTGAATTTTGTCAAAAGATTTTTTCTGCATCTATTGAGATGATCATTTGGTTTTTATTCTTCAATTTCTAAATATGGTGTATCACATTGATTGATTTGCATATGTTGAAGAATCCTTGCATTCCTGGAATAAACCCCACTTGATCATGTTGTGTGATCCTTTTAGTGTGCTTTTGGATTCTGTTTGTTAGTATTTTGTGTAGGGTTTTTGCCACCATGTTCATCAGTGATATTGGCATGTAGTTTTCTTTCTTTGTGACATCTTTGTCTGGTTTTCATATCAGGGTGATGGTAGCCTTATAGAATTAGTTTGGGAGTTTTCCTCCCTCTCCGATATTTTGGAAGAGTTTGAGTAGGTTAGGTGTTAGCTTTTGTCTAAATGTTTGATAGAATTCGCCTGTGAAGCCTTCTGGTCCTGGGCTTTTGTTTGTTGGAAGGTTTTTAATCAGAGTCTCAATTTCAGTGCTTGTGATTGGTCTGTTCATATTTTCTATTTCTTCCTGGTTCAGTCTTGGTAGGTTGTGCTTTTCTAAGAATTTGTCCATTTCTTCCAGGTTGTCCATTTTAATGGCATATCGTTGATTGCAGTAATTTCTTATGATCTTTTGTATTTCTGCAGTGTCAGTTCTTCTTTTTAATTTCTAATTCTATTGATTTGAGTCTTCACTTTTTTTTCTTGATGAGTCTGTCTAATTGTTTATCATTTTTTTCTTATCTTCTCAAAGGACCAGCTTTTAGTTTTATTGATTTCTGTTATTGTTTCTTTCATTTCTTTTTCATTGATTTCTGATCTGATCTTTATGATTTATTTCCTTCTGCTAACTTTGGGGTTTTTTTGTTCTTCTTTCTCTATTTGCTTTAGGTGTAAAGTTAGGTTGTTTATTTGAAATATTTCTTGTTTCTTGTTGTAGGATTGTATTGCTATAAATGTCAGTCTTAGAACTGCTTCTGCTGCATCCCAAAGGTTTGGGTCATCGTGTTTTCACTGTCATTTGTTTCTATGTATTTTTTGATTCCCTCTTCGATTTCTTCAGTGCCTTCTTTGTTCTTAAGTAGTGTATAGTTTAGCCTCCATGTGTTTGGTTGCTTTACACATTTTTTCCTGTAATTGATATCTAGTGTCATATCATTGTGGTTAGAAAAGCTACCTGATACAATTTCAATTTTCCTAAGTTTACCAAGGTTTGATTTGTGACCTAAGATATGCTCTATTCTGGAGAATATTCCATGAGCACTTGAGATTAAACTGTATTCTGTTTTATTTGGATGAATGTCCTATAAATATCAATTAAGTCCATTTATTTAATGTATCATTTAAAACTTTTGTTTCCTGATTTAATTTCAATTTGGATGATTTGTCCATTAGTGAAAGTGGGATGTTAAAGCCCCCTACTATGATTGTGTTACTGTTGATTTCCCCTTTTATGGCTGTTAGCATTTGCCTTATGTATTGAGATGCTCCTATGTTGGGTACATAAATATTTCAATTTTTATACCTTCTTAGATTGATCCGTTGATCATAATGTAGTGTCCTTCTTTGTCTCTTGTAATAATCTTTATTTTAAAGTCTATGTTATGTGATATGAGAATTGCTACTCCATCTTTCTTTTGGTTTCCATTTGCATGGAATATCTTTTTCAATCCCCTCATTTTAGTCTGTATGTTTCCCTAGTTCTGAATTGGGTCTCTTGTAGACATCATATATACAGGGCTTGTTTTTGTATCCATTCAGCTGGTCTATATCTTTTGGTTCTAGCATTTAATCCATTTACATTTAATGTAACTATTGATATGTATGTTCATATTAGCAATTTCTTAATTGTTGTATGTTTGTTATTGTAGGCCTTTTCCTTCTCTTGTGTTTCCTGCCTAGAGAAGTTCCTTTAGCACTTGCTGTAGTGCTGGTTTGGTGGTGCTGAATTCTCTTAGCTTTTACTTGTCTCTGAAAATTTTATTTTGTCCATCAAATCTGAATGTGATCCTTGCTGGGTAGAGTAATCTTGGTTGTAGGTTTTTCCCTTTCATCACTTTAAATATGTCCTGCTACTCCCTTCTGGCTTGTAGAGTTTCTGCTGAAAGATCAGCTGTTAACCTTATCAGGATTCCCTTGTACGTTTTTGTTTTTGTTTTTCCCTTGCTGCTTTTAATATTTTTTCTTTTTGTTTAATTTTTGATAGCTTGAGTAATATGTGTGTTGGCATGTTTCTCCTTGTATTTATCCTGTATGGTACTCTCTGCACTTCCTGGAATGACTAATTATTTCCTTTCCCATATTAGCGAAGTTTTCAACTCTAATCTCTCCAAATATTTTCTCAGAGCATTTCTTTTTCTTTTCTTATTCTGGGACCACTATAATTCAAATGTTGGTGTGTTTAATGTTGTCCCAGATATCTCTGAGACTGTCCTCAATTCTTTTCATTCTTTTTTCTTTATTCTTCTCTGCAGTAGTTATTTCCACTCTTTTATCTTCTGTGTCACTTAACTGGTTTTCTCTCTCAGCCTTTCTGCTATTGATTCCTTCTAGAGAATTTTTAATTTCACTTATTGTGTTGTTCATCATTGTTTGCTCTTTAGTACTTCTAGGTCCTTGTTAATCGTTTCCTGTATTTTCTCCATTCTATTTTCAAGATTTTGGATCATCTTTAATGTTATTTCTCTGAATTCTTTTTCAGGTAGACTGCCTATTTTCTCTTCATTTTTTTGGTCTGGTGGGTTTTTACCTTGCTCCTTTGTCTGTTTTGTTGTTTTTTTTTTTTTTTTTTTCTCTCTTTCTTCTCATTTTGCTTAACCTGCTGTGTTTGGGGTCTACTTTTTGCAGGTTGCAGGTTTGTAGTCCCTGTTGTTTTTGGTGTCTGCCCCCAGTGTGTAAGTTTGGTTCAGTGGGTTGTGGAGGCTTCCTGGCAGATGACACTAGTTTCTGTGTTCTGGTGAATGAGGCTGTATCTTGTCTTTCTGCTGTGCAGGTCCAGTTCTGCTGCTGTGTTTTGTTGGGTCTGTGACCTTATTATGATTTTAGGCAGACTTTATGCTTAGTGGGTGTGGTTTTGTTCCTGTCTTGCTAGTTGTTTGTCATAGGGTGTATAGCACTGCAGCTTGCTTGTTGTTTTTTTTTTGTTGTTGTTGTTGTTTTTGTGGTATGTGGGTCTCTCACTGTTGTGGCCTCACCCATTGCGGAGCACAGTCTCTGGACGTGCAGGCTCAGCGGCCATGGCTCATGGGCCCAGCCACTCTGCAGCACGTGGGATCCTCCCAGACTGGGGCATGAACCCATGTCCCCTGCATGAGCAGGTGGACTCTCAACCACTGCGCCACCAGGGAAGCCCTTGCTGGTTGTTTAATGGAGCTGGGTCTTGGCATTGAGATGGAGATCTCTCAGAGATTTTCACCGTTTGATGTTACATGGAGCTGGGAGGTCTCCGTTAGACCAATGTTCTGAACTTGGCTCTTCCACCTCAGAGGCACAGGCCTGACACCCGACAGGAGCACCTAGACCCTGTCATCCACATGGCTCAGAATAAAAGGGAGAAAGAAAGAAAGAAAGAAAGAAAGAAAGAAAGAAAGAAAGAAAGAAAGAAAGAAAGAAAGAAAGAAAGAAAGAAAGAAAGAAAGAGAAAGAAAGAAAGAAAGAAAGAAAGAAAGAAAGAAAGAAAGGAAGAAAGAAGGAAAGAAAGAAGGAAAGAAAGAAAGAAAAAGTTAAATAAAATAAAATAGTTATTAAAATAAAAACTAATTATTAAAAATAAAAAAAAATTAAAAGTGTTAAAAAGAAAGAAAGAAAGAAGAGAGCAACCAAACCAAAAATCAAATAAGTGCTACAAATTATAGTAAAAAGAAAAGAAAGAAAGAAAAAAAAAGGACAGATAGAGCCCTTGGTCAAATGGTAAAAGCAAAGCTATAAAGACAACATCACACACAGAAGCATACACATACACACTCACAAAAAGAGGAGAAAGAAGAAGAAGAAAAAAAAATAAAAAATAAAATATATATATATATATATATATATATATCTTTGCTCCCAGTGTCCACCGCCTCAACTTGGGATGATTCGTTGTCTATTCAAGTATTCAACAGATGCAAGGTACATCAAGTTGATTATGGAGATTTAATCCACTGCTCCTGAGGCTGCTGGGAGAGAGTTTCCTTTCTCTTCTTTGTTTGCTCATCACCTGGGGTTCAGTCTTGCATTTGTGCCTGCCTTTGCATATTGGTCACCTGAGGGCATCTGTTCTTTGCTCAGACAGGATGAACTTGAAGGAGCAGCTGATTTGGGGGCTCTGGCTCACTCGGGCTGGGAGGAGGGAAGTGTAGAGAATGCGGGGCAAGCCTGTGGTGGCAGAGGCTGGCGTGACGTTGCACCAGTCTGAAGTATGCTGTGTGTTCTCCCAGGGAAGTTGTCCCTGGATCACGGGACCCTGGCAGTGGCGGACTGCACAGGTTCCTGGGAGGGGAGGTGTGGATAATGACCTATGCTTGCACACAGACTTCTTGGTGGCTGCAGCAGCATCCTTAGCATCTCATGCCCATCTTTGGGGTCTACGCTGATAGCCATGGCTCATGCCCATTTCTGGAGCTCGTTTAGGCAGTGCTCTTAATCCCCTCTCCTAGCACACCATAAAACAAAGAGACAAGAAAAAGTCTCTTGCCTCTTCGGCAGGTCCAGACATCTTCCTGGACTCCCTCCTGGCTAGCTGTGGTGCACTAGCACCCTTCACGCTGTATTCACACAGCCAACCCCAATCCTCTCCCTGGGATCTGACCTCTGAAGTCTGAGCCTTAGCTCCCTGCTCCCACATACCCTGGCGGGTGAGCAGGCAAGCCTCTTAGGCTGGTGAGTGCTGGTTGGCACTGACCCTCTGTGTGGGAATCTCTCCACTTTGCTCTCTGCACCCCTGTTGCTGAGCTGTCCTCCATGGCTCCAACGCTTCACTCTGCCACCTGCAGACTCCACAAGTGAAGGGACTTCCTAGTGTGTGGAATTTTTTCCTCCTTCACAGCTCTTTTCCAGTGGTGCAGGTCCCGTCCCTATTCTTTTGTCTCTGTTTTTCTGTTTTCTTTTGCACTATGCAGGTACGTGGGGAATTTCTTGCCTCTTAGGAGGTCTGAGGTCTTCTGCCAGCATTCAGTAGGTGTTCTGTAGGAGTTATTCCACATATAGTTGTATTTCTGATGTATTTGTGGGGAGGAAGGTGATCTCTGCATCTTACTCTTCCGCCATCTTGAAGGTCTCTCCCTAGTTAAGTTTTGTGAGTGTAACTTCCAAAGAGTTATTTAAAGATTTAAAAGTTTAAATGCAATTACTGTTTTATTCAAAAGACAAAATTATCATCTTGACAAATAAGACCATTGAGGAACATATCTCAGCATTTATTACAACATATATATATATATATATATATATATATATATATTTCTTTTACTGTCTGTATAATTTGTACTACTTCAAAATTTTGTTTGGTTTATTTTTACATGCCCGGTTTTATTAGAAACCATTATGAATTTGCTGTAAACATATATATTTTTTTCATTTTGTATTGTTAATCAATTCTTGCATTGATTATGTGTGAATCAAACAATATGTAAATCCTAAGGTCATGATACATCATGAAATTAATTAACTTGAATTTCATGTATTTGCACAATATTGCTTACATAATTTTGTTGTCATGTTGTTGTTGTTGGAACATATCAAGTATTATTTTTTCCCATTACAGAACCATGGTTATTACTCACACTTAACTAGTTTGATAGTGTTCATTGAATAGCTTAAGATTTTCCTAAAACACTAAAATGAGATAATTCATACTGTTATGACTATTGTGGTAATATTACCAAATGTTTGTCAATTTCATCAAAGGCATGACTATTGCTGATTATAATATTTTTCCACACAATATTCTCTGTTTGTAGTAATATTTTAAACAGGCAGAACAAGGAACGATGTTTAGAATAAAATGTGCAAATGCCAAACACATGAGTTCTGCTGCATTAGGAAGGTTCACTCAGCTTGTTATCATTTTTAGCCAATTGTTGATGCATTACCAGAAATGGTCAAATTTTCAAAACAGATCCACATGAGTCACAAGTTTTCCCCAACATTAATTTGTTAATAATGATTAGAGAATGATACAAACAACTAAGAAACAACCACAGATTCGTCATCAGTCTCTGGAAGTTCCAGATTTCCACAAGTTTCTTTTAGCACTCTGGGATGTAGTTTTATTTCAAAGTGACAAATGACAACTATATGTTGTACAGATTAACACAAGGAAGTCACTTAGGTTTGGGTTCTTTATACTGTGATTGTCATGTAGCTAGAGGACCTATGGGACCTGCCTGCACCAATCACTTGATAATTTCCATTGTTAATCAAGCTTCATCCCATAAATCCAAATCTCAGTTTCATTTACAGTAAAAAAATCAAGTTAGAAAAGAACTTAGAGAGGAACCCAAATGCCCCTTAGCATGTTTACAAATACCTCTTGTTGGGGGTTCAAAAGTGGGGTTCCTAAGGATGTAGAAAGGAAATTAGAGACTCACTATTAGCTGTTTTCTTCCTAGTTGCCATGTAGGAAGTCAATGGAGGAAACTGAATCTCATTTCTTAAAAGGAGAGAGAAATTCCAATTTTTATATGAAATTTCCTATGCATAATAGTGGTAGAAATGTTGTATAGGATTTAGCCCATAGGCTGCCAGATTGTTTTTTCTACTATAGACATAGTGAAGTCTTCCCCCTCTCTTACTGTTTTCCTGAATCAGACACAACTTTGGATTTGCTCAGTGAAGAGCATTGTGGCACCATCGTTTTAACATTTTAATTATGATGTTTGTCTTCCATTAAAAGAAAGCAGACAAATTGGATAAAATAAGAGGAAGATATGTTATTCTGTATAATAGGAATACCAAAGGCAGGGCAATTTGTAGATTGGTTGATTAAGCTGCCCAGCAACTGAGCTTCTCTCCTTGTTCTTCCCTTTGTTTCATGATGTTCCCAAGGTTCCTTCCTCATAGAATGTCAAATAATAGCATAAAAAAAAAAACATCACTGGCCTATGAACCCTTTTAAGAGTGAGATAAAATTTTAGGAAGCACCCAGCAGCCTTTCTCTCATATCTCAATGACCAGAATTTTCAAATATGTCCCTGCCTCAGCCAATCGCTTGGTGAAAAGATTAAACCTACCACGACTAATTTTGAGCAATAAAGATAGGAAGGTGGGCTTTTGAAGCTACCAAGGAACATTGTTTCTACAGAAAGACATGGCCTCTTTCCAGGTGTACTGAGTCAAGAATAAGAAAAGAAGGACAAGCAACATCTATCTCATTTCCTCCTTACAACAATTTCAATTAATATAACCTATGCGAAGCTATTTTCTTGGCCAGTCCCACAAAATTGCTGGCTGATTTACTCATTTTAAGACCTGTGTCTTTCTTTTCTTAAGTTGCCATCATGTTACAATATGTCATCAAATTATTGTCCTGAATAAATTAGAACAAATTTCCTCTCTATATCTTCATATGTCACAGCAATGTTTTTGGAATAGGATGGATGTCTTGACATTTACCAACATTAAGTTTGCCCATGTTTTAATACTTTCAAATTATATGATGGTACAGAATGTGATGGTGTCCTCTGTAGCCTTTGGCACAGTATTATAAATAGAAGAGATTTGACATATATTAATTCATCGATTTAAATATCAAATTGTTAATAGTCTGAAATAGGTTCATGTTTACATCTGATGTATCCCTTCAAAACTAGTTTCATATAAAGCCTAATACTATAAAATTCTTTTATTCTGCCTCTACTGGAAATTTACACCTTTTCTGAATACTTCTTTTTAGAATGTAGTCTCCATTGCTGCTATTTTCTTACATTGCACTCTTTACAACCCCTAAGATAAAAACCAAAATTACAATCTTAGGACATGACTATTATTTAGAAAAAAAATTAATATGTGTTTGCACTATATCATTCGCACTATACATTTATTATTCAATAAGATGTTTTAAATATTTATGCTTCCTAATATGGGTGTGTATATGCAGTGGTATCTTCAGAGTTTTTGTTGTCATTTGTATATTTCTACAAATAATACCACAAATAAAAAATACATAATGCACAGCATAAATCACTAAGAATATAAAATTTCAGAATGCTTAAATTAGAGCATGAGTTTTTCCTATAGGAAAATTAAAGGTTTCTTTAAAGTTTTTTTTGAGGTGGGGGAGAAAATATTATGAAGAGAAAATTGTCATTTGTAATTTTGTTTTCTCCACAATCTTAAGCAGTTTCTATGGGTAAGCTAGGAGCCATCATGGAAGAAGGAGGTCTTTTGCAATACACTAGAAATTATTTGGAATATCTTAAGAAGCACGAACATACAGTCATGTTGAGACAATCCCAAGTATTATTTCCACTCTGTTATCGAAGACAGATAAATGTATCAGAATATGTCTGACATTCACTGTGCACTATCTGTCAGTTATTTTTCTATGTGCATTTCACATACTAATGGTTTGATCCCCACAACAAACCTGGAGAGGAATTTCATCAATTTCCATATTTTACCTGTGAAGTCACAGAAGCATAGTAAAGTTTAAACATATCACTTATGATCAGGTCTTATACCTGGTAAAGTTGGAACCAACACCTCCTCAGGGCTATACAGGGATTTTATATGAATTAGAATTCAAAAAGCATCTCTTCTTCCATTAAAGTGATTGTGAGTATAATATTAATTTCTTAATAAAATGTAAATTAATGCTAAATATCTGGCATATAAATTATAATAATAAAATTATTAAACATAAAACAAAATGAAATTTAATCAAATTAATTAAGAATTCAAAGCCAATATGATATATATTTTTAAACA
Organism: Tursiops truncatus; assembly: GCF_011762595.2. Lineage (NCBI taxonomy): Eukaryota > Metazoa > Chordata > Mammalia > Artiodactyla > Delphinidae > Tursiops > Tursiops truncatus. The sequence continues at coordinate 29,613,540 of NC_047051.1, forward strand.
AATGATTATACATCTTGCAATATCAGAAATGAAATTTACTGTGGAAATTTCAGTGTATTTTCCTTACTCAGTAATTTTCTTTTCTATAGAACTATTGATAGATTTTGCAGACATTTTTGTGGCAGTAAACCTTAATTAGCTTTTTTTAAAAGACACTTTTAGAGCAAATTTAGGTTTATTTCAAAATTAAGAGGGAGATACAGAGATTTCCCATATACCCCATACTACCACACATACACAGCCTGCCCCATTTCAAAATTATTCATCAAAATGGTACATTTTTTGAATAGGATGAACCCACACTGACATATTATTATCACCCAAAGTCCATGCTTTACTTTATGATTCACTCTTGGTGCTGTACATTCTTTGGGTTTGGACACACTTTTAATGACATATATTCATGATTATAGTATCACATAGAATATTTTCACTGCCCTAAACATCCTCTGTGTTTTGCCTATTCATCTCCCCACCCCCTCCACACTGATATTTTTACTGTCTCCATAGTTTTGCCTTTTACAGAATGTTATAGAGTTGGAATCGTACAGTATGTAACTTTTTCAGATTGTCTTCTTACACTTATAAATATGCAAAGTTACTCCATGTCTTGATAGCTCATTTCCTTTTAGCTCTGAAAAATATTTCATCATATAGATATATCACAGTTTATTTATTCATTCACCTACTGAAGGACACCTTTGTTGCTTTCCAGTTTTGGTAATTATGAATAAAGGTATATAAACATCCCTGCACAGGTTTTTGTGTGGATGTAAGTTTTCAACATATTTGGGTAAGTGCAAAAGAGTGTGATTGCTGTGTCTTACACTAAGAGTATATTTAATTTTGTAAGAAACTGCCAAACTGTCTTCCCAAGTGGCTGTACCATTTTCCATTCTTACAAGCAACATATCAGAATTCCTGTTGCTCTACTTCCTTCCCAGTATTTAGTGTTGTCAATGCTGACTTTAATCAACACTGATTTTGGTCATTCCAATAGATATGCAGTGGTATCTTATTCTCATTCAATTTTTTGATCTATTCTGAAAATCATTATCTTTTACTTAGTGCCTTTAGACCATTGTCATTCAAAGTGATTATTGATATAGCTGGATTAATATCTACCATATTTGGTGTTGTTGCCATTAGTTGCCTTTGTTCTTTTTTCTTATTTTTGTCTTACAATCTTTTCTTTTGTGGTTTTAACTGAGCATTTTATATTATTCCATTTTGTCTGCTTTCTTAGCCTATCAGTTACACTTTTTTAAAAATTTATTTTAGTGGTTGCCCTAGAATTTTCAATATACACTTGCAATTAATAAAAATCCACTTTGAAATAACATCAGAGCAATTCACGTGTAGCATATATACTTGTATACTTGCTGTTCTTCATTTCAAGTATCTATGATATATATGATATATAAAATATATACTTAAGAAATGATAATCAACACATTGTTGCTATTATTATTTTGAACAGTCAAGTAGTATCTGTTAGAACAAATAAGAAATATAAAAGTTTTAATTTTACCATCATATACTCCTTCTTTGATTCTCTTCCTTTCTTTCTGTACATATGAGATTCTGACCGATATAATTTTTCTTCTCTCTAGAGAAATTATTTAACATTTCTTGCAAGGCAGGTCTGCTGGCAACAAATTTCCACAATTTTTGTTTGTCTGAGAAATTTTTTTCTCCTTCATAGTTAAGGACAATTTCACAGGGCTTAATTAGTTTTTAAATGAATTTTCATTATTAGAAGCAATATTTCCCTCATGAGAATATTGGCAAATTTAAATACGTTCTTTAAAATTATTCAAATCAATATGTGTTCATTGATTGGTATGAGACTAAAATCGAAAAGAGTTAAGCTCTTTAGTTTGTAATACATCAATATAATACGAATAGTAAATATTCAACAGTTAATTTCAAATATAAAATTTTACTTGATGGGAGAAATTCATGATTATTGTAATTTTTCATTCAAAAATTATTGTCAGGATTACTGAAAGGATTATTTCAGTTAATATATGGTGTTGTTGTATATGATAACAAATAAAATGAATTTGATATTTAGTTTTTGATTGTAGACAGGTTGATGATAATAATCATAGTTAAAATGTCTTCTTTGACAATTAAAAAATTTTGTTTTTAATAGGTGTGGAACTTGCCATCAATGTCAAGAAATTCTGCAAGAGTAGTGCATGTTTCATGTAACTGAGATTTTACAAATAATGACATTGATTCAACTTTTCCATTTTGAATTCAATTATATTTTCAAAATTATGTTGAATAAATAAATAGTTTTGCAATTTATTCCAAAGTTTTATCAGAATCAAAAACTAGTTAGATGTTAAAATAAAACAGTGAAAAAAAAAGAAAGCAGTGGTGTCTAAATAGATTTTGTGCATTGTTATTTAACAAGGTAAAATAATGCAAAGTTTAAAAATGTATTACATTTGTGGAGAAACGTCTTTTTTACTTCTACTATAATTTTGTTGCTTATTTGCACAATATTTTCATCTAAATTATTCTAGGTCAGGCTCAATTTCTAGAATAGATTACTAATATATATATATATATATATATATGTAATTTCTTTCAATTTGTGTTACCTCCTAAAGAATATTCCAGAAAAAGAAATGTTCAATAATCGGAAAATAATTATTTCAGAAATCCAAAATTTTAACAATATTTGTTCACAGCTCTGCATGGCTTTTATTGTATCTTACTTAATCTTTTACCTTAATCTCGTAATGTTTAGCTTTTGTTACTTAATAAAATATTTGTTCATTTATCAATTACAAGTTGAATTATTCTGGGGAGGGGGTTATCCATGTGAATATTTAACATCATTTGGTATTGATATTTTTCATTTTGCTAAAACTTGCCATAATTTTAGGAAATTTTGCTGTGACTGCAAAAAGATAAAAATTCCCACTGATTCTCTTAAAGTTATTTTGGTCAGTCCTCTGGGTACATGTCATTGTCTCACCCTGAACCAAAAGATATTTATTATATTTTCAGCAGCAGCAGAGTAGACTTATTTGTTTCACAGAGTTAGATTCTGTACTGCAAAAAATAGTTACATTTTTCAGGACAAACTTTAATTTTAATATTCATCACTATTATTGATACACATTTCACTTTATACATGGATTTTTAGAAAATGTTCCCATGCCCTAAATAATACTTTGAGGTAGATAAAGTAACAAAAGTCCAGCAATACTTTCTCCATTTAAACTGATCTGAACTAGTAAATTTCTTACAAAGCCCTACTTACATACCTTTTGGGAATTTCTGGTGTTTTGTCTATGAGATTTTATTTTCAACAAGATCACCTAGATGTTTTATTATCATATTATATTTCCAAGTATCTAGTAATGGCAGAGGGTACTGTTAATTTACTTTAATATGAATTATTTTAATCTCATTTTCTCCTGAAATTCAACATTCTTACACAGAGAGATACTAATAAATTTGCATCTTGCACCAACAGTGATTAATGTGCAGTATATTCTGCTGAAATTAATTGTTCTCATTTTTTTTACCCCTATTTCCTGCATTCCATATAATTTCTCCAAAAATATATTCCAGAATCAGAATTGTTTAATTGTTTTCTTTTCAGATGGCTTTCTGTTTCTGTGACCTTATCCTTTTCATTATTTTTATTTTTCCCCAGCATCTGGAGAAAATAACATTGTGCCTTAGTACTTTCAGCTTTGATTTTTAGCATTTTAAATTATTGAATACATGTTAACAGTGGTTAGTTTCTTGCTGAAAAATTTTCCTTAGCAAAATTTTAAAACTCCAAGCTATAATTATGAAACATTTCTTTACTTATGCATTTGCCATTTTAATTTATGGAATACTAAATGATTATGAGCTATTATATAGTGATTCATGTCATAATAAAATAAAACACTTGTCCATACTATTTTGGATTTAGTATATAAATATCAAATGAAATAAATTGACATATGCAGCATCAAATGTAGTCAATTTTCCAAACTAATGAGTGTAGTTTATTAATTACTAACAACCAGTAAATCAATTAAAAAAGAGGTCCTTCCTTAAAATCATGAGTTATTTTAGATGTTTGGGGTCAATGAGATCTTTAAATTATCAAACATATTTTTCCTTTGTAATATAAAAATGCTATTATTCCACTTTCTCATGTCATTTTATTTAATTTTGACAAAATTGCCATAATATACTAATTCTGATACAACTGATCCCTGTTTTCTAAAAGTAAACATGTTTATAACAGGTTTATAAATAATTTCCAATATGCCATCAACGTGAGCATGATAAAAATGAAAAAAGAACTTTTATGTGCACAACATGAACCAACTCATAAGACAACTCCATTTAGAGCCTGCATTCAACCTTAGGCAGGCTAGCTCCAGGGCAAGAGGGCCCAAAGGTATGAAATAATGTTATTTAGATGAAAATGACATTTATCTTTAAATTTCGACCTATATCTTTTGAGGTTCACATTACTTTTTCCCTTCCTGGCTCTTGTTTCCTCTATTATCTTGTTTTATTTGGAATTTGATTATAATTACTGATATAGGTTGAATTGCATCCCCCCCCAAAAAAATATGTTGAAGCCCTGAACTCCACTACTTCAGAATGTGACCTTATTTGGAAATAGGGTCTTTACAGATGAAATTAAGTTAAATGAGTTCATTAGGGTGGACGCGATTCTAATATGACTTTAATAAGTGTAAATTTAGACACAGAGGTGGAATGCCTACCTAGAAAGAAGACGATGCGAAAACATACAGAAAAAAAGACAGTAATGCAACTAGAAATATGACCCTGCAAGCCACAGAACACCAAAGATGGCAAGCAAATGTCATGCTAGAATTTTCAAGAAATAATTTTCCTTTAGAGCACAGCCCTGACCACTCCTTGAGTTTGGAGTTCTAGCCTACAGAACTGAGACAATGGACTTCTATGGCTTTTAGCCACCCGGTTTTTGATATCTTTTTATGGCAACAGTAGTAAACTAAAACAGCTACTAAATTATATGTGATAGATCATATGATTTAAGGGAAAGTTACTTTAAAATTAGGATTTTTTCATGGAATTTCTAAAGACCAGAGATTTGAAAACTTTCAGGGGTCAGATAAATATCTAATAATTTAAGTGTTTGGAAAATATCAGTTTATAGTAGATCAAGAAATTCTTGCATCTCTAAATTTTGTTCAGCATCCAAATACCAAATTCAAAGACATTTTTTGCACTCTAACATTTCTCATCCTCTCATCTCCCTATACATCTACACCTGAATTGAAAAGTTTTAAGTTCACCCATTTTACATTACAAGGCAAAATTTATTATAGCCATTATCCAACTACATTTTAATATTTTCCAATAATTATTGAAAACACAAATGATTCAAAATTTTTTTTCTTTGCTTGAGTATTCATTTATATGGTTTCCCTATAGTGGATTTGACTTGTTATGATAGAAAGAATTCAAAGATTTTGCTCATGGGTCTTCCCTCGTGGCACAGTGGTTAAGAGTCCGCCTGCAGATGCAGGGGACACGAGTTCGTTCCCCGGTCCGGGAGTATCCCACATGCCATGGAGCAGCTGGGCCCGTGAGCCATGGCCGCTGAGCCTGTGCGTCCGGAGCCTGTGCTCCACAACGGGAGAGGCCACAAGAGTGAGAGGCCCGCGTACTGCAGAAAAAAGAAAAAAAAAAAAAAAGAGTTTGCTCATGAACTTCACCCTTGGTTGTTACTGCAGTGATTATATTATTGCACGGCAAAAGAGATTTTGCAGATGCAATTAAGATTACTATCCAGGTAGACTTAAACTAATCACATGAACACTTTAAAAATGAAGATATTTTTTCTGGCTGGTAGCAAAAAAGGAAGTCAGAGAGATTCAAAGATTGAGAGGGATTTAATGCGAAGGAGCTGTCCTACTATTGAGAAGGGGTCATGGGACATGGACCTGAGAACAACCTCTAGTTGCTGAACGTGATCCTTGGCCAATAGTCATTAAGAAAACAGAAAATTTATTCTTAATGTCACAAGAAACTAAGTTCTGCCAACAACCTAAATAAGCTTAGAAGCAGACTACCCCAAAAATGCCTCCAGTTAAGCATTCAGCTTGGTTGACATCTTGACTGCAGCCTTACAAGGCCATAAGCAGATAACCTTGTTGAGTTTACCAGAATTTCTGGTTTTCAAAACTGTGACGGTAAAAATGGTGTTATTTTAAGCCAGTCAATTTGGAATAATTTGTCACTCAATGATAGAAAAGAAATGCACTTAATAGTTATTTCTTTGAATAAAATTAAATTTAATTTTACTTTTTAAATGATTCCTATCTAAACTAGTAATAAGTTATGTGTGATTACTTGTCCGTCTGTCATTAAAATATTAAAAAAAAATTACAGCAGATATTCTAGATGCTACATAATTTTGAACATCTTCTGTAGATACACTGCAATCTCCTCATTCTCAAACCACATTTTACCCCTTTCTTGTTTCCTAAAAGTAGCAAGATATTTAGGTCAATAAATATTGAAAAATAGGTTAAGAATTGACTTGTACAAATATAAATTCTGTTGAGGATAAAGTATGTGCCTTTGTGGGTATACATATACACACATATACATTTATATATCTGTATCTATATGCACATATTCTCTCTCTCTCTCTCTCTCTCTCTCTCTCTCTCTATATATATATATATACACACATATATATATGTGTGTGTATATATATATATATATATATATATATATATACACACACATATGTATCTCACTGGTAAGGAACTATATGTGGTTTGCTAAGATTTGAATAAATTAGAAATTCGGACTTATCTCTAAGTTTTAGCATGTGAAGGTATAGTAAAACTGAACTGGAAATAAGGATATAAGGAATTACTATTGACTCTGCAACTGATTTGATTTCTAATCTTAAGACAATCATTTAAATATTTTGGGCTCTTGTTTGTTCACTGGTGAAACAAAGGAGATGTGTTTTAGTTCTGTGACTATACAATGTTTAGGGGTATAAACAACTGTTCAATCCAATGAATAGTGTGAACCCTTAAGGGACAAGGAACTCAAATAGTCATATGGTTCAGGCAGATACAGTTGTGTTGGTTTGAGTACACTAATTGCTGTAACAAATATGTCCTTAACATGTATAATTGTTCAAACATAGTAGACATTTGTATCTTCTTAATTTAACAGTAAAAGACATATGATTGTGCACAGTGTTAGGCTCTCCTCCATTTGATGATTTAGAGAATTTGTGCCTCCTCCAACTTCAGCATTTGATTGCTAAGGTCACTCTTACCTGAACCAAGAAAATAACACAGAAGAACACAATAGGCAGTTTTTATGGGTCAAGGATGTATGGTACGTCACTTTTGCTCATTTTTTATTAGCTAGAAGTTAAACACTTGGCTACATTTAATATAAAAGGTAGTGAAAAGGTAGTCTTAGTTTATAACCAGTAATAAGGAGAAATGGTGTTTTGATGAAAAACAGGAAGGTTGCATCCAGTCACTCAGTACCAGCTTGCTCCCTTCTTATTTTCTATATTTCATCTTCATGTTCCTCCAGAGGTGAGGAAACACAGTTTGTCATCCAGTTACTAAATGTAACTAAAAGTCAAAATTTATCTTTGGTGTGATATCTTCTTCATCAATCTGGTTATGGCTCCTGTGATCTAGTGACTTTTAGAATAAATTTATCTTCTCTCCTCACACCATCCTACTCAATATGCAATGGTGTTGAAGAGACAGGAAAAAATTGAAAGCCATCACTCAAAAAAGAAAAATGGAAAATCCAAAGCAATATTATATATCTATCAATTGTAAAAAAGATTTTAACATTGAAAAGGCAGTTATTTTGGAAATGGAGGATCTTTGCTAGGAATGTGGATTTTCTCTCTTAGAAGAACTCCTATGCCAATTGTGCTCTGTGGTCCCTGGATGTACTTTCTTATTCATAATTATCCATGATCTAATCTGAGGGGGACACTGGGGAATCTTCCCTCTTTGGGAAGTGTACTACATTTACAACCATTTTCTAAATGGTTAAATTTAATGGTACTATGACTGTGCTTCTTATGGTCTCCTTAGTAATGCAATAACTCAAAAATACATTAGATTTCTGTTCTACTTTATTTTTATCAGTACCATGTCCTAGTAAGCAAAGTACTTTAATAGATACAGTTTTAAAATCTCTTTATTTTTTTCATCACTTTGGTGATATAAACTGCACACAATTAAAGTATGAATTTAAATAGATTTTGACATACGTATACATCCATGAAAGTTTTACCACAATTAAAACAAGAAATATGTCCGATACCCCAATAGCCCATACTCCTTCATATTCCTTTAGTGTCTCTCCCTTTCTCTCCTTCCCATCTTCATTCCAGCTATATTGCCAAGCAATCATTGATTTGTTTACTTGGCAATATAGGTTAGTTTTCATTTTTTATAGTTTTAAATGAATATAGTCACAAAATGTGCAGTTTTCTGCCTAGAATTTTAACTTTTTTTACAAATATTTCATTACTTTTATAAATATTTCATGTCTTCTACAAATAAAGCTGCTATAAATATTTACACATTTGTTGTGGACATAAGTTTTTATTTCTCTTGTGTAAAATACTAGGAAGGCAATGGCTAGATTACATGGTATGTACATATTTATTTTTTTAAAGAAATTTACAATTATTATCCAAAGGATTGCACCATTTTACATTACTTTCAGAAACGGATGAGAGTTTCAGCTGCTCCACCACATTCTTGGCAACAAGTGGTAAGGTCTTTTTTTTTTTTAATGTTTATCATTCTAATAATTGCATTGCAATATATCACTGTTGTTTAAATTTACATTTCTCTAATGACTAGTTATGTTGAACATTTTCTATGTGATACTCTTATTTATTCTTTTTTGAAGTGTCAGTTCAAATATTTGCCCAATTTAAAATTTGTTGTGCATTTTATTATTCATTTTGAGGGTTCTTTATGAAATCAAAATATAGGTCCTTTATGGGATATTTGAATTTCAAATATTTTCTTACTTTTTTTTTCATTTTCTAATAAAATTTCTGCAATAGTATCCTTTAAATAACTTAAATTTTAAAGCATTTAATTTCACCATTTCTTCTCTTAAACTCAAAAAAAATAGAACTATAAAGAAGGTTGAAAATAGTATAACTGCATTCCCAGAAAGAATAGGAAAACAGATTTTGGTGAACTAGACAACCATGACTTTCAAAACTTTCAAAACATCTGTCAGGGTTTTTTTTGTTGTTGTGGTGGTGGTCTTATTCTTGTTTTCCTACTTGTATTGAAGTGTGTGTGTGTGTGTGTTTCAAATGAAGCTACTGAGGTCTGAGATTTGATATTAAATGAAATTCAAACTAGTTGATAAAAATAAAAGATAAGACTAATTTCTCACAACCAAAATTTGACTATTCCAGAACAAAGGCTCTGAAGGACTCTGAGCTAGGTTTGTAGGAAAAAAAAAAAAAGTACAGACATTTCCCTTATATAGGTAAATAGGTTTTTCACACAGATTAAAAAAAAAAAATTCATGAAATTTGCTTTCTGATCTAAAGGACTAGTTTGATATTTTCATCATTTGTGCCCTTGTAATATGACTTTCAAACTTCATCTTTACCAAAATTGTTTCATATAATTGCATTTTCTAGGCATTCTAGTTTATGAGTGTATTATATTATCCAGGGTTCTCCAGAGAAGCATACACAGTAGGATCTATTTATCTATTTGTCTATCTATCTATTTATCTACCTATCTGTCTAGATATTAAGGAATTGGCTCATCTGACTATGGAGGTTAACAAGTCCCAAGCTCTGCAGTCTCTGTAGTCAGCAAGCAGCAGACACAAGTGATCCAATGGTGTAGTTCTCCTAAAAACAAGAGCCAATGGTGGTTTGGCTCACCTCACAGAAACACAGAATAATGTCTGACTAAATATCTAGGAATCTCATGGTTCAGTCAAGTTGACACCTAAATTTAATCATTACAATAAGTATTATTCCATTTTGGTTAAGCTCTAAGAGAGAACATTAGAAATTCATGAGAAAAATAACAGTAAACCTCTTTCCAGAGGACAGTTAAACGTACCAATACAAATTTAATTTTGTTAATGAAATTATGAACATAATATTAAAATACAAGCAGTGACTGATACAGTATAAAGCATGCATTATGAATCAATATTTTAAAATATTCGACTCAGCTAATTACCCATTTTATTCTAAGTATGTTTAATGTAAATTTGTCTATAAATATGGCTGTTTTTCTTTCAAAAATGTTATTTGTGAGGGTAAAAGCCTTGGAAGAGTCTCTCAGGACATAGTTTGATCTTACAAAATATAGCAAATGATTTATATCACAACTGACATGACTCATAAATTCAAGTATTCCCTACTGTATTTCTTGCCCCATTTTTAAATACCAACCGTATAAGTTTATCTCTTTGGTCCTTTGACTATATTTAGCTGTATGTGAATGGTGGAGAGAAGTAAAAGAGGGTTGAATTATTCATTGTGCTGTAATTCTGCATTGATATTAAAATGAAAATATGTAACTAATACACTGAACATAGATTTAGTAAAGCAAAAAAAAAAAGTTTTGGAAGGACTTCTAGGAAGGCCTAACATATAACTTGGAAAAATACATAAGCATGCATCCCCTCAGGCAAAAAATATATAAAATATATTATTTTACACAAAGCATGTATTTATGGAAATATTCCTTGCACCTATTCTTGTCATAGGAAATTCATTAAAAAGGAAATTAATTTAAAATTATGTCATTTCTTGGGCTCCCCTTGTGGCGCAGTGGTTGAGAGTCCGCCTGCCGATGCAGGGGACGCAGATTCGTGCCCTGGTCCAGGAAGATCCCACATGCCACAGAGCGGCTGGGCCCGTGAACAATGGCTGATGAGCCTGCACGTCCGGAGCGTGTGCTCTGCAACGGGAGAGGCCACAACAGTGAGAGGTCCGCATACCGCAAAAAAAAAAAAAAAAAAAAGTCATTTCTTTTGTATTTTTAATTTATTTGATAAGCAGACAAGTATAAATCATTAAGGAGAAAAAAATAAAACTTGTATAAATGCAATGACCATCACAATGTTTTGCAATAATTGAGTCACAATTTACTAGCAGGAGTAGAGAGATAGAAAAGGTCCAAGTTATGACAATGTTCATGATCAACAACTTTTTATGGGTCATACAGGAGCTATATAAAAATGTTTCTTTTGCTGATATTGAACAACACTACTTCTAGGCCTTTACTTTACTCCTTTTTCTGTATAAATTAAATGAGTCTTTTTCCCCTCTTGCCAAATCATATGAAAATGCTAGAGAAGATGTTGATCATATTTGGACTATAATTTAGATGGTTTGACTTAAATTAGGTCCAAAGGCATAAATAAAATCCACTTGGGGAAAGGCCAGAGGAAGGATCTTTAAGTAACAGGCAGCTTCTCAAAAGATATTGAAACTATGTTACCTCTGAAGTTGCCAACTGTAGTTTAGGAAATGTGGAAATATATGTCACATATATTTGTATTACAGAGATAAAGGGAGCAAATTAATTTTCAATATAAGCAACAAATGATAGTCACAATGATAGAAATTGTAAAGTCTGGGTATTCATTTCTAACTGAGCTTCTTCTCCTTTAAGAAATTCCATGTAAGGCACTAAAGATTTAAATTTTAAGTTCATGACATTGTCAAAATATTTCAAACAATTATATAAATAACATTAAATTGATCATGGATCTGTTTCAAAGCTATAAAACATTCACTTTTGAAAAAGTGTAGACAGCTGCATTTTAATGCACATAGTAAGAAAATCAATTTTCTTGCCCAGAAATAAGTCCAAAATTCCATAACCCTGAGGTTCTTCTTTCTTTCAGCATCAGGAGTTTGCAAATTAAATTCAAGAACTGTCTAGGAATTGTATAAAAACATAGGGAATAAGAAAGAAAGGTCCTTTGTTCCTTATTTCTTTGAAGAACATATACATCTTGTTGCAGTCATAATGACAACTTTGTTCTCCCAAGTAACTGAACTTTTTTGACAAGTTACACATAAAGTATAACATTATTTTAATATGCTTACAAGATGGAGTAATTTGTCAAATTTGGTACTGCTCAAGGCACTCCTTGCATAGTATATACTTTAAAATGTGTAGTACAAAGTAATAGAGGATGATATGATAGTAATTTTTATGTATGAAAGAAGAGAAAATTTAAACATTACAGTTGCATGGAACTCATGCCCATTGAGACCATTTAGACTTTCAACACAACAAAAACAACAACAAAAATAAAATAGAGAAAAAGTAACAGTGAAACTTTGAGTTGTCCTCTATTTTCTTGTTTATTTTGTGTAAAGAATATAAAATATCAAACTATGAAGTCCATTATCACACAGGTTTTGCACAATTTGCCCTGAATGCATAGCTTTATATACCTATTAATATCCTTGTTATTTAGTTACATTATCAACTGACAGAAGTAAGTAGCATTTCTGTTTAGCTCCTTTAGACAGTTACTGACATCCTGGTAAGGATACTTAGTACATAGCACTTGATAAGGAAGATAATGTTCCAATTTAAAATAGAATATAATGCATTCATTCAGAATTTCCTATATGCTTTCCTTCTCCATAAAAGACACTATTCTTTCATATACTTTATGTGTCTGTACTCAAAATGCAGAGACACTGTAGCATATTCTGAATGATGATACAGAAAATCAAAATTTTCTGCATAGGATGCAGAATGTTATCAAAGTTAGAAAAATCAATGCTGTGCTGCACTTTGCTCCATGTGCTGTACACAGAAACTGCATTTTCTTCTCAGAAGCAGCCAAAAGTGCCAGAAATTCAAAGTGAGGAAATAAGATATTTTTCAAATATTTTAGAAGATTTTTTTTTCTTTAAGTTACCAGCTTCTGTGTCTAAGAAGGGAGACAGAGAGTACCTAGCTGTCCTTCAATTACACTGAAATAAAAAAAAAAGTCTCAAATTTGAAATTGGGTAGGTCTGATTTTTAGGTGGTTAGATTTCCTGCATCTTTTCAAAAGAGGCAGAATCAAAGACACAAGAAAACTGGAGCAGATCTTATATGAAGAGCTGTATAATTTTGTCCTTAGGCTATTCTCTATGGACAATATTTAAATGTGATACTGTGTTTAAAATAATGCAGACACAGGCAAAGGAGAAGACTTGTAGCATTATTCACTTACTATTATATAGGTAATAGGTATAATTCAATTTAGATAAATATGCATATTCTAATACTTTCATAAAGCAAGGTGTGAAAGTGCCTGCACTTTAATTTTTCAGTTAAATTGTTTCAACTATCTTGCATATATCAGTATTTCCTTAATGCATACAATTGAAAAATCTTAGTGAGTAGATAAATTATTGAGTGTGATGTTTAAATATTCTTTTTTAAATAAAATACCTGGTAGATATTAAAATGGTATTTTATATGCAGTTAAATCTACTTTTGTGTTTGAAAATTATGTTAAATTTAATTCAAAATATATGTGTTTAAAATGTGTAGATAATAAATTATTGAAGTATTTTTTATTACACCCAAATGGCAACTTCTTATAAATGATAGCACTCTATAGAAGCCTAATAGTTGTTCTTTTATGGGAGATTTAATTAGTGGACTCTCAATTCAGTGATATATAGCTTCCAAATCTGTTCTCTCACTGAATCTCCACAGGCCTCCTGGGTTCTACAGAGGCACAGTTTAATCTAAATCCTTCAGGGGAAATTGTGTAACAAGTTTTCTTATTTCTGATTGAACAAGGCAATGAAAACCACTGCAGTTTCTGTCTTTTGACCTGATTATTGTTAAAGTCACATGGCTAGTATTCTTGATATGAATTCTAAAGAATTATACCCAAAAGTCACATTGATATTACTCAAATAGCAGGCAGGCTCTAGTTTGACTGTGGGACTGATAAGCCACAAAGTTAAACAGGGGAAGAAAAAAGTTCGTTACTTATGTGATTCTCACTTTCATAGTTTCATGGGAAAATACAAGTGAATGTCTGCCACTGACATCTATTTATACTTAGTAAAACAAAATTAACTCTATCGTCAAAGAAACAGAATTGAATGGACTAGAGAACAAATGGTTCATTTAAATGTTTTATTATGTATGTTTTCCTTCTTAAAAGATTTTATTGGAGTATAGTTGATTTAACATGTTGTGTTAATTTCTGCTGTACAGCAAACTGATTCAATTTTATATATATATATTCTTTTTCATATTCGTTTTCATTATGATTTTCCACAGGATATTGAATATGGTTCCCTGTGCTATACAGTAGGACTTTATTGTTTATCTATTCTATACATAATAGTTTGCATCTACTAATCCCATACTCCCAATCCATCCCTTCCCTGCCCTCCTCCTCCTTGGCAACCATAATTCCCATTCCTTTTTTTTAAATACTTTTAAAAAAAATTTATTGGATTATAGTTGATTTACAATGTTGTGTTAGGTTCAGGTATGCAGCAAAGTGAATCAGTTATATATACATATATCCAGGTTTTTTTGGATTCTATAAATAAACAAATAGATGTTTTATTACATATTGGTATTTTTAACAGGTAAAAATGCACATTATTATATATTACACATATGTATTTATCCTTAAACAAACTGATAAATTTGTTGTGTATCATCATTACAAATATCTGTGTAATCATTTCTATCCATTTATCCTTTCTGACCTTCTATCCCATAAATTTTGGATGAATTTCTCAATGTTTAAGGGTCAACAAGGCCCTAGTGACTCTATGAAGTAACTTTAACACCTGAAATGGAGACTGGCTGTCAAGCCCAAGTCTTCATTTCTTTTTAGATTCAAATTTTAATTTCTTTCAGAAAGCAAAGGTTTTGGGGGCCCAACAAATTCAAGTTTACTCAACATCTTACACCTTACTGTACAAGAACAGGAGATACATATTCTGATACATGAATGAGGAAAAGGAATAGAGAATAGAGAAGCTGAGGTCGGTGATGGGTGTGGGGAAACATAAGGGTAATTTTACCTATTTATAGTTTTGACTAGAGCTGACTAGAATTTTAAGTACTAGCGTCATGTCCTACAAAATTGGCATCACAGAAAAACAATATGTTAAAGCTCTAAAATGACCGAATAATCAAACTGATTTGTTCCAGTACCAATCCAGAAGTGATGAACATCTTGATGGTTATTTTGACTTTTTTTCTTGTGACTTACATTTTTTGAGCAGTAAAATTTCTTTAGAATTACAATGCAGTTTGGATTTATTAAGGATTCCTTTTCTAGGATAACAATAAGCAGCAGGTGAGTTGAATATACCTCACAAACACAAAATATTTCTAATGATTAAGTACCAGATAATAAGACTTTATATTTCAAATAGATGGCATAGAGATGATCTTGAAATAATTAAACAGATTTTCATATGTTGACTACTAAGTTTTTAATCAAACTTTATCTCTGAAATTTCTGTTCTAGAAAACTTCTGCTATGGTAAAACCATGAATTTATTCAAATAAATACAACATAGTCTAAAAATCTCATGAGTCTTACATTTTTATTCTCTTGCTTACACTGGCCCCTCGATTTGCATGACTCCTCATTCTGTTTTATTTAAAACATATCTCCTTCACAGTTCAAATCAGTTCCTAACATTTCTCCTTAACAGCTTACTCAACTTACATTAGATTTTACTCTTCAAAAAACTGCCCTGCTAGATACATTTTTTCCCCACAGGACCTATTTTCACAATTAGATTGTAAACACTACAGAAAATATATGAGTATTTTTGTAATCCTTATTTATATAGACCTAAAATAACTCATCAATTTAGCATGTATTAAGGTTTGTTCTAGATAATAGTCATATTTTTGTAAAGTATGTTCATTATGGAATTATTAGACAGTTTTTTTTGTGTGTGTTTGGGGCAGAGAAAGAGAGAGTGAAGGTAAAATACTCATTTTCTATGAGACATACAATATAGGGTCTCCAGAATGAGAAAGGGACATTACTGTTAAAAAAATTTCTTTTTGATACCAATATATTAAAATATTTTATCAAAATGAAAATGTTTATGTTTTCTTTCATAAAGATAGTATAGTCTTATTTAATAGTTCTAGCAATACTGAAAAACTTAAAACATTTTATTGTTTTCTTTTATTAAATATATCCCCCCCTTTTCTTCTCTCTCCTTCTCTCTCATCTATTTCTCTCCATGACTGCCTAAATGATGACATAAGTGCCTTGCAAATGTGCATGTGTGTTTACATATGTGGATATAATTGTGTAAACATGGGGACTTTCTGTGACAACTCCTCTTTTCATTTAGCAATGTATCCATCTCAGATATACTTTTATATCCTAAGTTAAAGACCATGCTGGAAGTCACCCAGAGTGCATCAGACAGCCAAATGCTTATTTATGATTGGCTCACATGTGGTAACCGCTATTAAATACTTCTAATATCAACTATTCAAATTGATATAACTGACCCTTTATTAATAGCTTCATAAAACTCCATTTTGCAGATATTTCTTATTTATTTAATCAATCCAAAATTGTTGGTTCCAGATTTTTCTAATATGAGAAACCCTATTTTAAACAGCTTTATAACATATCTTAGAATACTTGACTCATATCTCCTTGGGATAAATTTAACAAGTGGCATGAGTGATTCAAATAAATTTTGACACATATTTTCAGAATGTACTCCTAAGAGTAGTTCTAATTTACATGACTTCCAAGATTGCATGAGACTACCTCTTTTCCTTAATCCCCACTATCAAAACCCCACACCAGATTAGCACGTTTATTACAATCAGTGAATCTATATAGATGCATCATTATCAACCAAAGTTCAGAGTTTACATTAGGGTTCTCTCTTGGGGTTGCACAATCTAAGAGTTTGGACAAATGTATAATCACATGTATCCACCACTGTAGTGTCATACAGAGTAATTTAAGTGCCCTAAGATCTTCTGTGAACCACCTATTCATCCCTCCCTCCTCCTAACCCCTGAAACACTGATCCTTTTACAGTCTCCATAGTTCTGCTTTTTCCACAGTGTCATAGTTGAACACCCTGAAATAGTTGAAGTCATATGGTATGTATTCTTTCCAGATCAACTTCTTTTACTTAGTAAAAGAAGTATTTTAGTAATTTAGCATTTAAAGTTCCTCCACATCTTCATGACTTGATAGCTCATGTATTTTTAATATTGAATAATATTCCATTTTTCAGATTTGCCACAGATTTTTTATCCATTCACCTATAGAAGGACATCTTGGTTGCTTCCAAATTTTGGCAATCATGAATAAAGCTACTATAAACATTCATGCGCAAGCTTTTGTGTGGACATGTTTTTAACTTCTTTTGGGTAAATACCAAGAAGCATGATTTCTGAGTCATCTGGTAAAATTATGTTTAATTTTGTAAGAAAATGCTAAACTGTCTTCCAAAATGTCAGTACCATTTTGCATTTCCACCAGAAATGAATGAGAGTTCTTGTTGTTTCACATCTTCACCAGCTTTCTATCTTGTTTGTGTTTTTTCTTTTCTTTCTTTTTTTTTCTCACCATTCTAATAGGTATATAGTGGTATCTTATTGTTATTTAAATTTGCAATTCCTTAATGACTTATGAAGTAGAGCATCTTTTTGTATATTTATTTGCCATTTCTATAACTTCTTTGGGAGATGCCCAGGTCTTTTACACATATTAATTAATTGACTTATTTCTTTACTTATTATTGAGTTTTAAGAGTTCTTTGTATATTTTGAATACAATTTCTTTATCAGATGTCTTTTGCAAATATTTTCTACAAATCGTGGCTTGTCCGCTTATTCTCTTTTTTTTTTTTTTTTGCAGTACGCGGGCCTCTCACTGTTGTGGCCTCTCCCGTTGCGGAGCACAGGCTCCGGACGCACAGGCTCAGTGGCCATGGCTCACGGGCCTAGCCGCTCTGCAGCATGTGGGATCTTCCCGGACCGGGGCAGAAACCCGTGTCCCCTGCATCGGCAGGCAGCCTCTCAACCACTGTGTCACCAAGGAAGCCCCCGCTTATTCTCTTAACAGTGTCTTTTGCAAAGCAGAATTTTTAAATGTTAATGAATTCCAGTTTATCAATTTTTTTTCTTTCATGGATTGTGCCTTTGGTATTGTGTCAAAAAAGCTTCATTTGTTTTTTTCTGATTTTGTTTTTTTCTGATTTTGTTTTATAAATATGTAAAATATTTGAGTAGTCTAATATTTTGGAAAAAGTCAGTCAGACATATGCTTTAATATGCCTTCTCCATCCAATTCTCTAAAACAGTGGTCCCCAAACTTTTTGGCATCAGGAACCAGTTTTGTGGAAGACAATTTTTCCACGGACCAGGGTTGGAGGGGGATGGTTTCAGGATGATTCAAGCGAATTACATTTAAAGTGCACTTTATTTCTATTATTATTACTTTGTAATAATAATACACATATATATTATTGAAATAATTATACAAATCACAATAATGCAGTATCAGTGGGAGCCCTGAGCTTGTTTTCCTGCAACTAGATGGTCCCATCTGGGGGTGATGGGAGACAGTGAAACACGAAGTGTGTTGCTTCAGTCCAGTCTACTCCATAATCTCGTTTTGGTTGCTGTCACTGCAGAAAACCCTGCTTCACAAAGATAGGATGTTGGAAATGGAAACAGGCTTTTCAGTGTTTTCGTAGCAATCTCAGGATATTCTGCCTTTAATCCAGAAAGTATGGAGATTTGAAGTTGTCTCAAATATATTTTTAAGGTCACCGTCATTCTCAAGCAGTTGTTCTTCTTCTAGCATGGACAAAATCGATTCACCTGGCTTATTCACAAATGGGTTACAGATCCACTACTTTCCAGTTCGGGTTTTTTTTTTTGTGGTTGGGAAGTTATGCTCAAACTCTTCTGAAAGCTGAGATAGGTGATCATACACCAGCTGGGAGAAAGAAGGTCCTGGCTCAGTCTCTTTCAAAATCCCTGCTAATGTTTGAAACATATCAAAAATCCCAATGTTCATTCTTTACCCCCACAATTCCAGTTTGGCTTTGAATGCAGCCACCTTATCTGCTGACTTGAATACAGTTGTCATTCTCCTCTGAAGTGACACATGAGCAGGTTGAATATGTGACACAAGTAAGCAAGTTTTAAGGCCCATTCTGTGTCACTGAAATGCGCCGTCAGTGGTGACTGTTTTTCTAAAAGAAATCTCTGGAGTGGCTCTCGTAACTCAAAAACTCTGGCCAGTGATCTACCTTTAGAAAACCATCTCACTTCTGTGTATAAGAGAAGATGTGTGTTCCATCTCCATCTCCTCACAAAGCTGCACGAACAGACATGAGTTAAGGGCATATACTTTAATGTGTTTAATAATTTTAATCACATCGTGCAAAATGTTGTAAAGTTCAGGTGACATTTTTAGGCTAGCCAGCATTTCTCTATGAATGACACAGTGCATAGACTCACATTCAGAAGCGACCTCTTTGACCTGAGTAGTGAAACCAGACAGCTGTTCAGTCATGGCAGCTGCTCCATCCGTGCATATACTGACATAAAATGACCAATTCAGTTTTCCTGCTATGTAATCTTTCAAAGACTCGAATAGTTCTGAAGCTGTGGTGTTGGTTGGCAACAAAAGTGCACATAATATATCCTCATGTACATCCTCCTGAAAAATATATCATACAAAAAAAGCATTGTTGCCTTGTTGTCAACATCAGTAGACTTGTCAACCTGGACAGCACACCACAGTGATTGGTAATCCTCTCTAACAATTGTGCCTCAATATCCTCTGCTATTTCATCAACTCATCCAGTTATGGTGCTAGCTGAAAGAGGAACACGTGCCCCTTTTTGAACTGCAGCCTCTCCTAAAAGTTCATGACCAATGTCCTTAGCAGCAGGCAAGATCAACTCTTCACCAGTAGTAAAGGGCTTCTTAGCTTTAGCAATGCGGTTAGCCACCAACTATTATGCTCTCAGTACAGACACATTTGATGAAGTAGTGGCCTTCAGTAACTGCTTCTGTTCTTTGTGTTCACATTTTTTTTATTTTGAAAAACACCAAAGGCTTGTTTTTTAATGCAGGGTATTTTGTCTTCATGTGGCAAAGCAGTTTTGGTTAGTCAGTCACCACATATTATACAAAGCGAGCTTGGAGAATGTGAACCACCTGTTGCAATGGACCTGTAATTTAAGTAGAACTCTTGGTATTTTCTTTTAAATGCAGCTTTCTTTTTGTTGGCAGTCTTAGAGTCTTCTGCTGTCTCATCATTGGGTCTTTCCACCTTTTCAAAGAAGCTCTCCAGAAACATTTGTTTTTTACTCATTTTGGGTAGGGTTAGATTAAGGGCTTACCAAAACGGTGACTGAGACAAGTGCACAGTGCAGGAAAGAGGCGCGGATGGAAGTGGTAAATAAAATAATGGGTGGGCCACTCACAGACTAAAATAAGTGTTGGATTCTGACTTAAAGTCTGCCACCAGATGCAGCTGTACAATTGAAGTACATCAACTCACTTACCACTATAAAACCTGCCATCAGATGCAGCTTAATTTTCACTTGCCACTCACTGATAGGACTTTGATATGAGTCTGCAAGCAACTGATTTATTATGGTCTCTGTGCAGACAAACCTCTCTGCTAATGATAATCTGTATTTTCAGCCACTCCCCAGCACTAGCATCACCACCTCAGCTCCACCTCAGATCATCAGGCATTAGATTCTCATAAGGAGCACACAACCTAGACCCCTTGCATGTGCAGTTTACAATAGGGTTCATGCTCCTATGAGAAGCTAATGCGGCAGATGAACTGACAGGAGGTGGAGCTTAGGGTGGTAATGCAAGCGATGGGGAGCGGCTGTAAATACAGACGAAGTTTCGTGGACTTGTCCATTGCTCACCTCCTGCTGTGTGGCCTGGTTCCTAACAGGCAACGGACCGGTACCAGTCCATAGCCCGGGGGTTGGGGACACCTGCTCTTAAACATATGTACACATATTTTCTGTTAGCACATTACAAATACCAAACTACTAAACAAATCAGCAAATAAATTTTATGAAATTGTAGAATCAGAACTAAAATATATCTTTAAGGAAATTAATTTGTATGAAAACCATGCAAATATTATTCAGTTTCTACAACTTTTGGTTCACTAAAAATAATATTTACTGGGTGTCTAATATATGCTGGGCACTAACCTTGGTACTAAGTATATAACAATAAATAAAATATAGCCCACTTATTCATGGAATTTACAATTAAAAAGACAAAAATAGAGTATGGTAAGGTAAATAGAGGGCTCACGGTGGATTGGGTTTGTGAGAAGTCCTCAGCATTAAGATGAGAATGGAACAGAATTATGAAGGAACCGATCATAAACATATGAGGAGGAAGAGTCTTCTATGCATAAGTTTTGAGAGTTTACAGGCTTGTGAGAAGGATGTGTACTTGGTGTAATCAAAGAAAAAAATAAGGAGGCTAATGTGGTGATAGATGAAATAAAGTCAGAGATGAAGAGGGACTGGGAAAGATCTAGTGTGACCTTATTAATCATTGTAAGGATTTTGAATTTTACTTTACATTAGATAAGAAAATATTGCAGCATTTTTGAACAGAGGTGAAGCATGGTTTAAGTTATATTTTAAAATAAGCACTCAGTCAACTATATTGAGCATAGTGTGTGTGTGTGTGTGTGTGTGTCTGTGTGTGTCTGTGTGTGTTTGTGGTTTGGTGGTAGAAAGGAAGGAAGATTTTCTAAAAAGTACTGGAAGGAGTAAACTGGGACACATTGTAAGTCATATCTCAATAATACACGATTGTTAGGTCAAAAATAAAGAGTTAACTCCAATAAGTCTGTCAAACACAAATGTTTAAAAGCATTTATGTTGATTAAAGTTAGAATGCCTTTCATCCTTAGAAATTTTTTTTTCTTTTATGTATATCACCCATGTAAAGTTAGTCGCTTTACCTTTTCTATTTTTTTTTCTTTTCCTTTACCATCTCAGTGTGTGTTGAAGTGGTATTCTACTCTTCATTTAGATCCTTATACATGTACATCATAAACATAATCAGACAATAAGTGAATTTATATAGAAGTATAGGGTTTTTCCATGAACCAAATGCTTTTGCTTCACAATGTATGTGCTATACAAAGGAATGATGGAAATTTCCTGGTGAGGTGGAAGGCGAAGGAGTGATAGAATAGGCTGAAAGAAGTGAAGATCTGAGCTCCTGACTCACTCAGAAGTTCCAACTGTAGTAATTTTGCTCCCAGAGATTGCCTCACCCACCACTCTATCTGTAGACTCAGAGTCAGGAGTATGTCCTGATTTTCCTCAGAGAAGGGCTATAATTCATGTATTTTGAATTACAGCTTATATTATTTTCTCCATAACTTTAATTTCTTTTCTCTTCCTATATTATCCATGGGCAATTTAATACTATGATGTTCTTGTTTTGTTTTTTAATAGTTATGGTTTCTCACATGGAAGTACTTTTTCTCTAGTTTCAATAACATGGAATATAAGAGAGATATCTACCCTCAGTCTACTTCATGCAAGCAGAACACTAGTTTTTGTTCACACCATGTTTTTAATTGTGCCTATATGCAAATTACCAGGTCTCCACAAATAGAATGTGTAGCAAATCTTACAAACACAGATACATGCATAGTTCAAGAGAGAGAGAAGCACTGGATTGAAAACACAACATTAATAGCATTAAATTGTCATTTTTCAAGGTTGGAATTACCTAATGAAATGGCGACTATGAAAATTACTAAATTATCATAGTTAAATGTGTCTTGGATGGCATTTTGACAGCACTTAAACCTACTGGTCTAGCTCAAGAGATGAGGTAGAATACTGAATTATTTTTGAAAATTTAATTATTGAATATATTGTCAAATATATTTCATAGCATTTTACTAAACAAAGCATGTGTTAAAATACTAAATACATAAATAGTCATGCATATAAAAGTATAAATAAATGTTAATATTCTCAGACAAACAAAGAAAAAAATAATTGAACAACAGCAAATGGCTATATTAAATATTACCATTTATGAGTCACTATTCAAACTTGAGAGGTCAATAATTTAAAGAATCCTAAAAAAAATACTTGAAAATCTTACTGTTAAATTTCTTCAGCTTTATCTAGGTCTTTTAATTTCATAAAAGATGACGTATGCCAAATATTTAGAGAAGTAGCCACAATCAACATTGTTCCTTTCTTTTCCTCATTTTTATAAAACATGCAATTTAAATAAAATAGAAAAACTGCTTCATTGAGATAGACCTCAAAACTTGAAAATTACCTGTAATCAGATTGATAATTATAATAATAAGCAGGAATTTTTCTTTCTAACAAACACCAACAGACACAGACTACTATAGTTCAGACAGTGTATGTATCAAAACTTCTGTATTGTGCTTTTAAAAAAATTATATTACTATTTCCTGTGACAGAACCCCATGAGATAGAAATGGAAATGCCTTTTTCTTGCAGAACAATCAGGGTGTGATTGATTATGCCTGTCCATACCTGTCTGATGGATTTTAAAGTGATAGTATCTCTAATTGCACATCAAATACCTGATTAATGTTGCTCTGAGGTTTAGTGACCTTTTAAAATAGAAAAGTATTTCACATCAATCCGTGTATTGTTACTCATCAGAATATCCATTTTTACTCATTTGGTTATGTGCTGCTATTGGGCAATGTGTCATTACTCCTTAACAACTGGGGCTTAACTAGTAAACTGCTTTTACATAGGCAAGAAGCAATGCAGATGTAAAACATGTAGACTCCTCTGATTCACAATGTTCATTATAAGTAGAACATTCTTCTGGAAAACAGGAATCTGAGTAGAGCAGTTTATAACAGGTTTTTTCATGGTAAGCCACGAAATGCCCTAGACCTTAGCAACATCTCTGATAAGATAAAGAAAACTTCACAGGTGCATTAGTGATACACACACAATAGGAATTCATTAACAGTGTGTATGAACAAATATAATACTGACATTTTATGCAACCATGTAAATTTATGCAGTAGTGTCAGAATTAAAAAGCTAAATTATACAGGTAGACAACTAAACTGCAATTATTAGTAAGCAATTTCAAGCATTTAGGTTGTTTACAAGTAAATGTTATGCAAATATGTTTGAATCAAGAATTAAAAACTAAGCAAACATGCTAAACTTTCAAATAAATGCTAACATAAATGTTAATCTGACACAAATACTCTTTTGTTATTTATTTTACTTGTCAGACACTCTGTGACCTATGTTAAGTAGAAATCACTACGTGCTCACATGTTACAAAGATAGAATAAATCTACATATTTTTAATTCTCATTTTAAATCAAGAGATAAAATGGAATATCACTAAGTAACACAGATATTGAAAATAAATATTTCTTCCAAACTCTGATTTTTACAGCTCTATTGAGGTATAATTGACATAGAGTAAATTGAATAAAGCTTATGATTTCATATATCTTGACATCTGCATACAACCATAAATCCATCATTAAAATGGTAAAGAATATATCCATTTCCCCCAAAAATGTTCTTATGTGCCTTTTTTTTAAACATATTTATTAAAGTATAATTGCTTTACAATGCTGTGTTAGTTTCTGCTTATAACAAGGTGAATCAGCTATACATATTTATATATAACCATCTTGCATCTCCTTCCCTCTCATCCTCCCTATCCCACCCCTCTAAGTGGTCACAAAGCACTGAGCTGATCTCCCTGTGCTATGCAGCTTCTTCCCACTAGCTATCAATTTTGCATTGGTAGTGTATATATGTCCATGCCACACTCTCACTTTGTCCAGCTTACCCTTCTCCGTCCCCGTGTCAACAAGTCCATTCTCTAGTAGGTCTGTGTCTTTATTCCCGTCCCGTCCACTGGTTTTTCATAACCACTTTTTTTTTAAGATTCCGCATCTATGTGTTAACATACAGTATTTGTTTTTCTCTTTCTGACTTACTTTACTCTGCATGACAGACTCAAGTTCCATCCACCTCACTACAAATAACTAAATTTCATTCCTTTTTATGGCCGAGTAATATTCAATTGTATATATGAGACAAATCTTTTTTATCCATTCATCTCATGATGGACATTTAGGTTGTTTTCATGTCCTGGCTATTGTGAATAGTGCTGCAATGAACATTCTGGTACATGTCTCTTTTCTTTTTTTTTCTGTCCTTTTAATGTTCTGCATAGAACTTTTTTTTTAAAACATCTTTATTGGAATAGAGTTGCTTTACAATGGAGTGTTAGTTTCTGCAGTATAACAAAGTGAATCAGCTGTACAGATACATATATTCCCATTTCTTCTCCCTCTTGCATCTCCCTCCCACCCTCCGTATCCCACCCCTCTAGGTGGACACGAAGGATGGAGCTAATATCCCATGCCATGCAGCTGCTTCCCACTATCTCTCTATTTTACAATTGGTAGTGTATATATGTCCATGCCACTCTCTCACTTTGTCCAGCTTACACTTCCCTGTACCCGTGTCATCAAGTCCATTCTCTAGTAGGTCTGCTTCTTTATCCCCATCATGTCCACTGGTTTTTCAAAACCATTTTTTTTAAGATCCCACATATATGTGTTAGCATACAATATTTGTTTTTCTCTTTCTGACTTACTTCACTCTGTATGACAGGTCCATCCACCTCACTACACATAACTTAATTTCATTTTTTTTTATGGCTGAGTAATATTCCATTGTATAAATGTGTCATATCTTCTTTATCCATCCATCTGTCAATGGACACTTAGGTTGCTTCCATGCCCTGACTATTGTAAATATTGCTGCAATGAATATTGTGTTACATGACTCTTTTTGAATTATAGTTTTCTCAGGGTTTATGTCCAGAAGTGGGATTGCTGGGTCATATGGTAGTTCTATTTTTAGTTTTTTAAGGAGCCTCCATACTGTTCTCCATAGTGGCTGTATCAATTTACATTCGCACCAACTGTGCAAGAGGGTTTCATTTTCTCCACAGCCTCTCCAGCATTTATTATTTGTAGATATTTTGATGACAGCCATTCTGACTGGTGTGAGGTGAAACTTCATTGTAGTTTTGATTTGCATTTCTCTAATGATTAGTGATGTTGAGCATACTTTCATGTGTGTGTTGGCAATCTGTTGATCTTCTTTGGAGAAATGTCTATTTAGGCCTTCTGTCCATTTTTGGATTGGGTTTTTTGTTTTGTTAAAATTGAGCTGAATGAACTGCTTATAAATTTTGGAGATTAATGCTTTGTCAGTTGCTTCATTTGCAAATATTTTCTCTCATACTGAGGGTTGCCTTTTCCTCTTGTTTATAGTTTCCTTTGCTCTGCAAAAGCTTTTAAGTTTCATTAGGTCCCATTTGTTTATTTTTGTTTTTATTTCCATTTCTCTAGGAGGTGGGTCAAAAAGGATCTTGCTGTGATTTATGTCATAGAGTGTTCTCCCTATGTTTTCCTCTAAGAATTTTATAGTGTCTGAACTTACATTAAGGTCTTTAATCCGTTTTGAGCTTATTGTTGGATATGGTGTTCAAAAGTGTTCTAATTGCATTCTTTTACATGTACCTGTCCAGTTTTCCCAGCACCACTTATTGAAGAGTCTGTCTTTTCTCCATTTTATATTCTTGTCTCCTTTATCAAAGATAAGGTGACCATATGTGTGTGTGTTTACCTCTGGGCTTTCTATCCTGTTCCATTGATCTATATGTCTGTTTTTGTGCCAGTACCATACTGTCTTGATTATTGTAGTTTTGTGGCATAATCTAAAGTCCAGGTGCCTCATTCCTCCAGCTCCGTTTTTCTTTCTCATGATTGTTTTGGCTATTCAGGGTCTTTTGTTTTTCCATACAAATTGTGAAAATTTTTGTTCCACTTCTGTGAAAAATGCCATTGGTAGCTTGATACAGATTGCATTGAATCTGTAGATTGCTTTAGGTAGTAGAGTCATCTTCACAATGTTGATTCTTCTAATCCAAGAACATGGTATATATCTCCATCTGTTTGGATCATCATTAATTTCTTTCATCAGTGGCTTATAGTTTCAGTATACAGTTCTTTTGTCTCCTTAGGGAGGTTTATTCCTAGGTATTTTATTCTTTTTGTTGTAATGGTAAATGGGGGTGTTTCCTTAATTTCTCTTACAGATATTTCATCATTAGTGTATAGGAGTGCAAGTGATTTCTGTGCATTAATTTTGTATCCTGCTACTTTACCAAATTCATTCATTAGCTCTCTTAGTTTTCTGGTAACATCTTTAGGATTCTCTCTATATAATATCATATCATCTGCAAACAGTGACAGCTTTATTCCACTTTTCCGATTTGGATTTATTTCTTTTTCTTCTCTGACTGCTGTGGCTAAAACTTCCAAAACAATGTTGAATAATAGTGGTGAGAGTTGGCAACCTTGTCTTGTTCCTGATATAAGTGGAAATGGTTTCAGTTTTTCACCATTGAAAATGATGTTGGCTCTGGGTTTCTCATATATGGCCTTTATTTTTTGAGATAAGTTCCCTCTATGCCTATTTTCTGGAGGGTTTTTATCATAAATGGGTGTTGAAAATTTTCAAAAGCTTTTTCTGCATCTGTTGAGATGATCATATGGTTTTATTCTTCAGTTTCTTAATATGGTGTATTGCATTGATTGATTTGTATATATTAAAGAATCCTTGCATTCCTGGGATAAACCCTACTTGATCATGGTGTATGATCCTTTTAATGTGCTGTTGGATTCTGTTTGCTAGTATTTTGTTGAGAGTTTTTGCATCTATGTTCATCAGTTATATTGGCCTGTAGTTTTCTTTCTTTGTGACATCTTTTTCTTGTTTTCATATCAGGGTGTTGGTGGCCTTGTAGAATGAGTTTGGGAGTGTTCCTCCCTCTGCTATATTTTGAAAGAGTTTGAGAAGGATAGGTGTTAGCTCCTCTCTAAATGTTTGACAGAATTCACCTGTAAAGCCATCTGGTCCTGGGCTTTTGTTTGTTGGAAGATTTTTAATCACAGTTTCAATTTCAGTTTGGTTTGTTTATATTTTCTATTTCATCCTGGTTCAGGCTCCAAATGTTGTGCTTTTCTAAAATTTGTCCATTTCTTCCAAGTTGTCCATTTTATTGGCATATAGTTGCTTGTAGTAATCTCTCATGATCCTTTGTATTTCTGTAGTGTCAGTTGTTACTTCTCCTTGTTCATTTCTAATTCTATGGATTTGAGTCTTCTCCTTTTTTCTCTTGATGAGTCTGGCTAATGTTTTATCAATATTGTTTATCTCCTCAAAGAACCAGCTTTTAGTTTTACTGATCTCTGCTATTGTTTCCTTCATTTCCTTTTCTTTTTTTTTTTTTTTTTTTTTTTTGGTTTTTTGCGGTATGCGGGCCTCTCACTGTTGTGGCCTCTCCTGTTGTGGAGCACAGGCACTGGACACACAGGCTCAGTGGCCATGGCTCACGGGTCCAGCCACTCCGCAGCATGTGGGATCCTCCCAGACTGGGGCATGAACCCATGTCGCCTGCATAGGCAGGCAGACTCTCAACCACTGCGCCAACAGGGAAGGCCTCCTTTTCATTTGTTTCTTAGCTAATCTTTATGATTTCGTTCCTTCTGCTAACTTTTAGGTTTTTCTGTTCTTCTTTCTCTAAGTGCTTTAGGTGTCAGTTTAGGTTATTTAATTGAGATGTTTCTTGTTTCTTGAGGTAGGATTGTATTGCAATAAACTTCCCTCATAGAACTGCTTTTTCTGAATCCCATAGTTTTTGGGTCATCGTGTTTTCATTGTTTCTAGGTATTTTTTATTTTCCTCTTTGACATCTTCAGTGATCTCTCAGTTATTAAGTAGTGTATAGTTTAGCCTCCATGTGTTTGTATTTCTTACAGATTTTTTCCTGTAATTGATATCTAGTCTTTTAGCATTGTGGTCAGAAAAGCTACTTGATACAATTTCAGTTTTCTTAAATTTACCAAGGCTTGATTTATGACCCAGTATATGACCTATCCTGGAGAATGTTCCATGAGCACTTGAGAAGAAAGTGTATTCTGTGTTTTTGGATGGAAAGTCCTATTAATATCCATTAAGTCCATCCTGTTTAATATATCATTTAAATCTTCTTTTTCCTTATTTATTTTCATTTTGGATGATTTTTCCTTTGGTGAAAGTGGGGTGTTATTTTCCCCTACTATGATTTTATTACTGTTGATTTCCCCTTTTAAGGCTGTTAGCATTTGACTTATGTATTGAGGTGCTCCCTTCTTGGGTGCATAAATATTTACAATTGTTATATATTCTTCTGGATTGATCCCTTGATCGTTACATATTGTCCTTCCTTGTCTCTTGTAATAATTTTTATTTTATATTCTATTTTGTCTGATATGAGAATATCTACTCCAGCTTTCTTTTGGTTTACATTTGCCTGGAATATCTTTTTTTATCTCCTCACTTTCAGTGTGTATGTGTCCCTAGGTCTGAAGTGAGTCTCTTGTAGACAGCATATATATGGGTCTTGTTTTTGTATCCATTCAGCCATTCTATGTCTTTTGGTTGGAGCATTTAATCCATTTATATTTAAAGTATCTATCAATGGTATGTTCCTATTACCATTTTCTTAATTGTTTTGGGTTTGTTATTGTAGGTCTTTTCCTTCTCTTGTGTTTCCTGCCTAGAGAAATTCCTTTAGCATTTGTTGTAAAGCTGTTTTTGTGGTGCTGCATTGTCTTAGCTTTTGCTTCTCTGTAAAGCTTTTAATTTCTCCTTTGAATCTGAATGAGATCCTTGCTTGGTAGAATAATATTGGTTGTAGGTTTTTCCCTTTCATCACTTTAAATATGTCCTACTAGTCTCTTCTGGCTTGCAGAGTTTCTGCTGAAAGTTTAGCCGTTTACCTTATGGGGTTTCCCTTGTATGTTATTTGTTGGGTTATTTTTTTCTCCTTTAACTATTTTTTCTTTGTATTTAAGTTTTGATAGTTTCATAGATCTTGACATGTTTCTCCTTGGATTTATGCTGTATGGGACACTGCACTTCCTGAGCTTTATTAATTATTTCCTTTCCCATGTTAGGGAAGTTTTCAACTATAGACTCTTCAAATATTTTCTCAGTCCCTTTCTTTTTCTCGTCTTCTTCTGGGACCCCTATAATTCGAATGTTGTTGCCTTTAATGATGTCCCAGAAGTCTCTGAGACTGCCCTCAGTTCTCTTTTTTATTATATTTTTGTTGTTGTTGTTGCAGGATGTGGGCCTGTCATTGTGTGGCCTCTCCCATTGTGGAGCACAGGCTCTGGACTCACAGGCTCAGCAGCCATGGCTCACAGGCCCAGCTACTCTGCAGCATATGGGATCTTCCAGGACCGGGGCACGAACCCATGTCCCCTGCATCAGCAGGCCAACTCTCAACCACTGTGCTACCACGGGAGCCCTGTCCTCAATTCTTTTCATTCTTTTTTCTTTATTCTGCTCTGCAGTAGTTATTTCCACTATTTTATCTGGCCAGTCACTTATCTGTTCTTCTGCCTCAGTTAATCTGCTATTGATTCTTTCTAGAGAATTTGTAATTTCATTTATTGTGTTGTTCATCATTGTTTGTTTGCACTTTAGTTCTTCTAGGTCTTGGTTATAAGTTTCTTGTATTTTCTCCATTCTATTTCCAAGATTTTGGATCATCTTTACTATCATTACTCTACATTCTTTTTCAGGTAGACTGCCTATTTCCCCTTCATTTTTTTGTTCTGGTGGGTTTTTACCTTACTTCTTCATCTGTTGTGTGTTTCTCTGTCTTCTCGTTTTGCTTAACCTATGGTGTCTGATGTCTCCTTTTACAGTTTGCAGGTTCATACTTCCTGTTGTTTTTGGTGTCTGCCTCCAGTGGCTAATGTTGGTTCAATGGGTTGTGTAGGCTTCCTGGTGGAAGGGACTAGTGCCTGTGTTCTGGTGGATGAGGCTGGATCTTGTCTTTCTGCCAGGAAGGTCTGTGTTCAGGGGTGTGTTTTGGGGTGTGTGTGACCTTATTATGATTTTAGGTAGCATTTCTGCTAGTGGGTGGCATTGTGTTCTTGTCTTGCTAGTTGTTTGGCATAGGGTGTCCAGCACTGTAGCCTGCTTGTCATTGAGTGAGCTGGGTCTTGGCATTGATGAGATCTCTGGGAGATTTTCACTGTTTGATGTTACATGGAGCTGGGAGGTCTCTGGTGAACAAATGTCCTGAACTCGGCTCTCCCACCTCAGGGGCACAGGTCTGACTCCTGGCTGGAGCATCAAGAACCTGTCATCTGCAAGCCTCAGAAATAAAGTGTGGAAAAAGGAAAGAAAAATAAAATAAAAGTTAATAAAATAAAAAAATAATTATTAAAAATTAAAAAAATAAAGTCATAATAAAAAGAAAGAAAGAAGAGAGCACCCAAACCAAAAAACAAATCCACCTATGATAACAAGCATGAAAAACTATGCTAAAAAAATGGACAGGGAGAACCCTAGGAAAAATGGTAAAAGCAAAGTTATACAGACAGAATCACACGCAGAAGCATACACATACACACTCACAAAAAGAGAAAAAGGAAATATATTTATATATATATATATATATATATATATATATATATATATATATCTTTGTTCCCAAAGTCCACCACCTCAATTTGAGATGATTTGTTGCCTATTCAACTTTTCCACAGATGCTGCATACATAAAATTGATTGTGGAGATTTAATCCACTGCTCCTGAGGCTGCTGAGAGAGATTTCCCTTTCTCTTCTTTGTTCGCACAGCTCCTCTGGTTCAGCTTTGGATTTGGCCATGATTTTGCCTGTAGGTCCCCTGAGGGCATCTGTTCTTCACTCAGACACAACAGGGTTAAAATAGCAGCTGATTATGGGTCTCTGGCTCACTCAGGCTGTGGGGAGGGAAGGGTACGGAAAGAGGGGCGAACCTGCAGTGGCAGAGGCCAGCATGACGTTGCACCAGCCTGAGGCTCACTGTGTGTTTTCCCAGAGAAGCTGTGCTTTGATCACAGGCCACTGGCATTAGCGGGCTGCACAGCCTCCTGGGAGGGGAGGTGTGGATAGTGACCTGTGCTTACATACAGGCTTCTTGGTGGCTCCAGGAGCAGCCTTAGCATCTCATGATTGTCTCTGGTGTCTGCATTAATAGCCGCGGTTTGCATCCATCTCTGGAGCTCATTTAGGCGGTGCTCTTAAACCCCTCGCCTAGCACACCATGAAATAAAGGGACAAGAAAAAGTCTCTTCCCTCTTCAGCAGTTCCAGACTTTTTCCGAGACTCCCTCCCAGCTAGCTCTGGCACACTAGTCCCCTTCAGGCCATGTTCATGCAGCCAACCCCAGTGCTCTCCATGGGATCTGACCTTCCAAAGCCTGAGCCTCAGCTTCCAGCCCCACATGCCCCAGTGGGTGAGCAGAGACACCTCTTGGGATGGTGAGTGCTCATTGGCACCAATCATCTGTGCAGGAGTCCCTCCACTATTCCCTCTGCACCCCTGTTGCTGTGCTCTCCTCCATGGATCTGAAGCTTCTCCCCTGCCCACCCCCAATCTGCGCCAGTGAAGGGGCTTCCTAGTGTGTGGAAACGTTTCCTCCTTCACAGCTCCCTCTCACTAGTGTAAGTCCCGCCCTTATTCGTTTGTCTCTGATTTTTTTCTCTTTTCTTTTGCCCTACCCGGGTACGTTAGTAGTTTCTTGCCTTTTGGGAGGTCTGAAATCTTCTGCCAGCATTCAGTAGGTGTTCTGTAAGACATGTTGCAAATGTAAATGTATTTCTCATGTATTTGTGGGGAGGCTGGTGATCTCCACGTCTTACTCTTCCGCCATCTTGAAGATCTCCTCTTATATGCCTTTTAATCCATCTCGTTTTTCTGTTTCTCCCCACATACCCTAAACCTCTTACCTTCTTCATGTAATCAGTAGTCTGTTTAATGCTACTATATATTAATTTGCATATATAAAATTTCAGATAAATGGAATCATACAGTTTGTACATTTTTTCTGTGTTATTTTTAAGTCCACATAAGTTTTTGAGATATAAGCCTATATTAATAATTTATTACCTTTATTACTGAATCATGTTTCATTTTACACAGTTATCAAAATTTGTTTATCCATTCACATAATGATGCATATTTGAGCTATTTCTGTTTTACAAATATGTTATGAATATATATGTACGGGTCACTCTTTGGTCATATGTTTTTATTTCCCTTGGGTAAATATCTAAGACTAAAGAAGTATGTTATTTAGTTTCAAATATTTGGGGATTATCCAGAATTTTTTTTTTTTTGATTTCTAATTGAAGTCTAATTTGATCAAAGAGATACTTTAAATAACTTGAATTATTTTTACATGTATTAAGCTTTGCTTTATGGCCCATAATATGGTCTGTTTTGGGAAATATTCCAGATGTACTTGCAAATAAGGTGTATTCTGCTGATGTTGAATGGAGTGTTGTATAAATGTTAATTAGATCAAGATTATTAATAGGGTTAAGTATTCTATAACATTACTGATTTTAATTCTTCTTCTGTTTTAGAGGAAGTAGTATTCAGATGGTCTCTCTAACTTATAATGTGTCTATCTGCAATTTCAGTTGCATTAGATTTCACTTTATGTATTTTTAAGCTCTATTGTTAGATACATACCCATTTAAGATCAAGTCTTCTGGGCTAATAGACACGTTTACCATTATGAAATAATCATAATCATGTGTTAATATTATGTGCTCTGAAACCTGCATTGTCTTATAGAACTATTCCCACTTTTTTCTTAAAATTAATATTGGTATGATATATTATTTTGCATTCCATTACTTTTATCTAATGTATATTTATACTTAATGTGAGTATTTTGGTAAACAGCATATAGTTGGGTGTTGCTTTGTTTTCCAACCTGACAATGTCTATCTTTCAGGTGGGGTATTTATACATTTATATTTAGCATGCTTATTGATATGATTGACTTTAAATCTGTCAACTTGCTCTATCTGTTGTAGTCTTTTTTTTCTTTTCCCCTCACCTCTTCTTTGTTCCCCTTTTCCTACTTTCTGCCTTACTTTGTATTAACTATGTTTCAAGATTCAGATTTAAGTCATTTATCAGCTTATTATCCATTACTCTTTTGTTTGTTACAAGTTATTGCTTAATGGTTTATAATGTATATATATGTAAATTGTCACCCTCTTTCTTAAAGCTGTATTAAACTCCTTCATATACAAGATTCTTACATTATTGTATTTCTGTTTCTTCTCTCCAGGACTTTGTGCTATTGTAGTTATATATCTTAATTCTACCTATTTTATATCTTCCAAACAATATTGCATTTATTTTTGTTTAAAGTTAATTATCTCAATATATTTATTAAAAAAACATATATATATATGTTTACCATTTATAAAGCCCTGATAGTCATTATTCACTTTTATTTACCTAGATTTCTATCTGGCATAATTTTCTTTCTGCTTACAGGACTTCCTCAACATTTTTTTATTGTACAGATCTACTGATAATGAATTTTTTTGATCTTTGGCTTGTCTTAAGTATTTCATCTTTGCTTTTGAATAATACTTTTCACTGAGTATGGAATTCTGTATTAATAAGTTTTATTTTCAGCATTTTAAACATGCTGCTTCACTATTTTCTCATTTGCATTGTTTCCAATGGAAGATCTGCTACTATATTTAACTTTGTTGCTCTGCACAAATGTCATTTATCTCTGGCTGTTTTTTAAAAATTATCTTTATCACTAATTTTGAGCAATATTATTATGATGTTCCTTGGTGTAGTTTTTGTAATGTTTATTTGTGTGGAGGTTGTAGTGGAAGGTTGTTACACTTCTTGAATCTGTAGATATATAGCTATCAACAAATTGGGAAATAGTTTAACCATTATTTTTCAGATATATTTTCTGCTCCCATGTCTTGTATTCTACATCAATTCCAATACATGTGTTTTAGGCCACTTAATGTGGGCTAACATGGATGGCATGCTCATTTTCAAAAATCTCTTTTCTTTCTGTATTACAATAACATCTTTTGTTAATAACATCCAGTATATTATTCATTTCAGACACTGTAGTTTTCATCTCAATACAGTTAGTTTGGCTCTTTTCCATATCTTCCATTTCTCAGTTTAACATAATTAATTTTCCCATTAGCTTATTTAATGTGTTTATCTCAGTTATTAGAGCTTGTATACCCTTGCCCACTAATTCTGACAACTGTGTCAGTTCTGGGTCACTTTAGATTGATTGATCCTCACCACAGAATGTCTTCCCAGTTCTCTCTTGATTCCTTTTCCCTGCAGCCTGCAAACTCATCTAAGACAGTAAATTAGGGAAATTGTAGATTTTATCTCATTTTTTCCTATTTCTTACTTTTCTCCTTTGCATAATATATATTTTCTTGAAAGTCATTGTTTCACATATTTTTTCCCAATTTTTTAGCTGTTTGAGGCAGGAGGATAAAGCTGATTCCTGCTATTCCATCTTGGCCAGAAGTGGAAGTCATGCCTTTTATTTTATGTCAAGTCTTCAATTATTGAATTGAAAGGTTTGGAGTCAGGAACACAGTAACTGTACCTAAAAATCTTTAACAATTTAGTTTCCATTACAGCAAAATTGCATTGATATTTACCATTGGCAACTCTTTTGTTGCTGTTGTTGTTTTACCAGTGCCTTTTTATCAATGATGGCAAAATAGTTTTAGAATTATAAAGAATTAAACATTAATCTTGGGTACTTTACACTAGAAAATCAGATAGATGAATAAATATAGTATTTCTTCAAATACTATTCCCCCAAATAATAGAGTGATTTAATGTACATAAATGATTTGTTAAGAACAAGTGAAAATTTGCCTAAAATACAATAAAAACCTTTCCTTACAGGTATTGAAGAAATTTTGAAACAGTCACAACTTCAGATATTAAGATGCACAAGAGAAGGGAATTGCAGAGATAGATCAACACTGCACTGTTTTTACCTGTAGGACATCTTTAAGGCCAAGATGGCAAGAAATCGAGCAAAAGCAAATTGTAAATAGGAACATTTTTATTCAGCAACCTCAGAGTCTTAAGAAACAAAAGTGGCCCTCAAAAATCCACCAAAGATATGGTTCTGATAGCACCTAAGTTTTTCAGTTGGAATTTCTTCAGTTCTATACTTAGAAATGAAGGAAAACTAAGACTGACACTTAGCCTGTAGTCAATTAAATTCCTTATTTGATTTAGATTATCTGACCCTAATTTAGCTCCCTGCTGGAAAATACGATATTTTTTTTGCTAAGAGCAAATGACAGTATCCTAAAGCTCTTTTGTTTTTCAGATCTAACAGTTGACATCTAATAAAATAAATAAATAAATAACAGGCATTCCAAGACAGAAGATCACAAGAGAAAAAAAGAAAAAGAAAATAGGAAGTCATGAATAACCTTTATATTGGAGTTTTCACATATAAGATTTATAATAACAGTGATTAATACATTCCAGAAGATAGACAAAAATTAAAAACCTTACTAGAGAGCTTAAATCTATGATTAAGAAACAATGAAAAAAAAGAAATAATGGAAACTCTATTCGAAATTGAGAACAGTGGAGATTGGAAATAGCATGAAGAGAGAATTACAGAATGGGAAGATAGGTAAATAGAAAATATACCATCTGAAAGATGAATAATTAAAAAAAATTAAAATACAGAGAAGGGTGGAATAGACCTGTGGGACACAGTGAAAGGTCTAAGTTATATTTATTTGAACTTGTGAAATAGGAAGAGTGGAGAAACGGAGCAAATACAATGTTTGAAGTGATAATGGTTAGGAATTTTCCAAAGAAATGGAAAAACATTACACCACATATTTAAGAACCTCCACATATACCAAGAGGAATGAATGGAAAGAAAATTACACCTAAGCACATCATAGCAAAGCTACTGATATCCAAAGATAAATATAGCATGAGTATTAGGGCAGAGATGGAAGTGGATTCATTATATTCAAAACAGCAACAGTGAAACTTGCAATTTTATTCTCCCTATAAATGAGGAAAACCACACACACACACACACACACACACACACACACACACTCATATCATATTCATAGTGTTGAAGGAAAATGCACTACAATATAAAACTCTACAACTATGGAAATATTTTAAGCAGTCAGAGTAAGATAAAAATATTTTCATACCTGTGGAGGGAATAGTGTTTAGAAAATTGACAGGAATTTATTCTGGAGTATTTTTTATCCTATGGAGAGTGATCCCAGATGAGAATAAATAAAGAATAAATAAAAGGCAAGATATGTAGCTATATCTAAATAAATAATAGTGTACAAAACTTTAATATTAATGCTGTCTCTTAGACTAAAATATCTGGAAAACTAAAATACATGACAAACACAAAATGCAAGAGAGTTTAAGGAAGTTAAGATGTTCCAATTGAATTAAACAGAAATATGGGTAAAGTACTAATAAGGTTGGATTTACATTATTACATTGGAA
Source organism: Tursiops truncatus (assembly GCF_011762595.2). Lineage (NCBI taxonomy): Eukaryota > Metazoa > Chordata > Mammalia > Artiodactyla > Delphinidae > Tursiops > Tursiops truncatus. Next base: position 29,651,150 of record NC_047051.1, read on the forward strand.
GGAATTAAAAGAGCAGAAAGTGAACAAACAGAAGAAGAGTAGAAAAATACAAACAAGCAGAAGCTAAAATAAGAGAATATTAATAATAAAATACTTAATCCAAATGTGTCCTAAGGAGAGCTTACAGAAATATAGAAGGGATTGGAAAAACAGAAAACACATTTTTAGATTGAATCTATAAATTAAAATATCAACAACTACATAAAATTCACATGAACTAAATTTCTTAATTATTAAAAAACCCGTAACATGGGTACACACATCTTACAAGAGATACACACATATATAAGTAGATAGGGAGGGTTAAAGGAAAAGTATGGATAAAATAAGATATAATGTGAAATTTAAAAAAAATCTAACCATGATAAACTAATGTATCTATATTAAGATAATTTAAAATATAAATTTAAGGGAAGAAAGATTTATAGAAACAAAGACGTATGTATGGAAAAATAAAAGGTTAATCCTCTCACATTATACAACAGGTCTACCTAAACATCTATGTATAACTAGTATTATGGCTTTTAAATGCATAAAGGAAAAATTAACCAATATTGAGGAGAAATAAAACAATAATGTCACCTTTCTCATTAAAAATTATTAAGAAACAAAACAAAAATTAAGAAGATAGTAAAACATCTGAACGATCTGATCAACAGTACTCACGTAGAATGCATATTATAAAAGTGCACTGAACAATGACAGAATAAATATTCTTTGCAGTATTCTTTTACCAAAATTGATGACAGGTTGATTTTAAAAATGTCTCTACCAATCCCAAAGGAATAATACATGTATTTTAACCATATATATTCCAACCTCAGTGGAATTCAGGTAGAACTCAGTAACATCAGATAACTAGAAAAATTATTATCTCTATGTATTATCTCTATATAGCTATAAATTATTATCTCTACATAAAACAACAAAGACATTTAAAAATTCAAAAATGAGATTTAGAAAATATTTTCAACTATATAAAAAGTGAAGCATATCAAAAAGTGTGCATGGAAGCTAAAACTGTGCTTACAGAGAAAGCCATAGTTTTAGATACAAATGTTGGAAAAAAAGAAAGGATAAAAATTCAATAATATATGTATACCTCACAACTAGTTAGGAAAATTGCAGGAAATTAAACCCCAAAAACATGAATAACGGAGATGAAAATTTCTATAAACAGAAAACTATAACATATTTTCAGACTAATTAAATCCTTAAATATGTGTCTTCTAAAAGCCACTGATTCAGAAAAGTCATTTGCTTACATTTGTGAAGCATTTCTACACAGAATTGATTAGAGTTATCCTATGAAATCATTGGTTACCATCCATTTTTAGAGTTTTTTTTTTTTTTAAATCTGGACCATTTTTAAAGTCTTTATTGAATTTTTTACAATATTGCTTCTGTTTTATGTTTTGGTTTATTGGCCGCAAGGCATGTAGGATCCTAGCTCCATGACAAGGGATCGAACCCACACCCCCTGCATTAGAAAGTGAAGTCTTAACCACTGAACCTCCAGGGAAGTCCCACCATCCACTTTTAGAATAAAATATTCTTTTAGTCCTCAAGCTAATATTATCATAAAATCAATAATAAACATACAAACATTCAAATAAAATAGGTAAAATATATTTATAGAAACATCACAAACATGATAGTAAAATGACAAATAATTAATATATGAAAGGAGCACAATCCTTAGTCAACAGGAAGATCCAGAATGGAGAGCAACTTAAGGTATGGACAGTTTTATTGGGAGTTTAAATTGGTACAACTACATTGGAAAACTCTTTGCTATGTGTAATAAAGTTCAATATATGCTTACTCTTTGAAAAAGCAATTCCACTCATGGGTATATACAAAACGTGTGTGTGTGTGTGTGTGTGTGTGTGTGTGTGTGTGTGTTGCAAAAGACATGTTTAAGAATATTTGTTTATAATGGCTCTACACGGAAGCAACACCTAGCTCCTGCAACTGTGTATAGATAATATGTATGGTATATTTTAAAACAATATTATAAAGCAATGACAGTGGACAGACGACTGCTACATGCAATGACATAAATGAACTTCTATATATTAAACAGAAGAAGCCAGACACAAAAGTATACATACTGTCCATCATTGTAAAGTTTAATCAGGCAAAACCAATGAATAGGGACATAAATCAAGCTCAGAGCTAACTTTGGGAACTGAAAAGAGAAGAGACTGGAAGAAGGTATAGGGATATATTGAATGATACTAATATTTTGTTTCTGGATCTGCATGGTGTTCATACAGATCTTGATGTTGAATTAAAATCACTGAGCCATAAAAGTTTTTCACTTTTAATAAATATGTTGTATTTCCATAAAAATTACTTAAAATAAATATGATTAACTTTTCTCCCTCTCTGTCTTCTCTGATCATTGACATATACACTGCCCTGCCCTTTCATTACTCTTACATTTCATTGAAGCATATAGCAATTTAATGTTATAGGAAAAAAGTTCAAATTCTTAGAATAAACAGGTGAAGAATTTTCCACTGAAAAGGAGCAAAGTCTCTATAAAAAAATACTTCAGACTTGCCTCTGTTATTATATTCTTCTAAACTAAATGTAAGAAATGAGGGAAAGAAAGAAGAGAAAATGCAGGGAGGGAGGGATGCAAGAAAGAAATAGAAGAGGAATGAAGGGAACATGAAAGAGGAAATGGGCAAGAACTGAGAGTAGGGAAATTAATGAAATTAATATGCTAAGAACAAAAGGAAATAAGAAAGGAAAACTTTCTATTTGGTCTTTTTGCTAAATATTAAATACTATTATATTAAATACTATTTATAATTTTGATAATTATGTACATAACTATAAACTTTAATGATTATTTTTTTAACTTAAAGACTGCTATGTGTGACAATGACTAGAAAGTAAATCTACTTAATAAATCTCTTTTACTAACTCATAGTCCTTTCATAAGAATTATTTCAACACCTCATCTTCAAGGTAAATCTCTCAGCCTATATTTTAAGCTAAAATTTTCCTTTTGCTGGGGTTTACTGCTTACAAAGTTTTAACAGAATCATATCAAAACTTTTTATATCTAGACGAGTAAAATATAGACATATTTCTCCTTATATTTTAAATCTATGTATTTTTAAGCTTTTTATCAGTGCATTCATATCTTCAATTTTGAGTGTACTATGTTTCATGAAGAGTTGATATTCCTCTAAAATTTCAAACATTTAACATATCTGTATTACTAATTAAGTATATCCAAAAAGAAGTTTTAATGTTTTGAAATATACATGAGTTTTATTAGAACAAATTTGGAAGTGTAAATGTTGTATATATACAAATACATACATAATACTTAGGAGTAAATATCTTCCCAATAAGAAAAAGCAACATGAGTTAGTAGAAAAAATTAATTTAATAATGGAAACAATTATATCTATATCTTAGGATAAAATTTTTACCTGAAATACATAAGAAATGATTTTATTAGTTCTAAGCAAATATTTAGTTGACACTAAGAAATGTATTTTGCACAGCTAGTATTTCTAATAGTGAGATATATCTGACAATGCTAACAGTCTTACAGTAAGACTTTTAGCAGTTATGACAGATCTGTCATTACCTGCCATGTATGACCTTGGTCTCAGTTATTCATACCGTAATTACTTCAATTGAATCATATGCATTATTGGAACTACACATGTCAAGCTTGATTACCATTGAAAGTGTCTTTTAATATGTTCAGCTGTGTCTCAGCATTGAAACACAAACTGTTATTGTGTATGCAGAGGCACAGAAGCAGAACTGCAGGGCATAAGTAAGACATTAGTGAGCAAATACTCATCATTGAAGGAATGGCTATAATTTCAAATTTTCTTGAAAGTGACAAGCAAATACTTCATAGCCCTTAAGAAAGGAAAGCACTCCCAAATAGGAAAGTCATCTTATTTTATTACACTGAAACCTGCAAAATAATTTTCAATCATTGCCCATAAGAAAAAAGGAAAGAGGAAATTGTCAAATTCCTAGTAATATCTGAAAAAAATAAAGAGAGAGAAAGAGACTACTATACACAATGTATATCTTGTTTAGATTACCAGTTTGTTAGAACATCCCAGTGATTTTCTACAGGGAAGCTTAAATTTCAAGAACAAGTAAGTACCTTGATTAAAGAAAAAACAAAAACAAAAAAAACCTGTGAATATAATCAAATAAAACATACTCATGTAATACCAACATAAAAATTTGAAAACATGTATTTCAATAGCTTGGAATAAATTCTGGAGACTTTAATTAAGTATTTGTCTAAAAATTTCTGGATAACCAATACTCATAAGGACATAGAGTATTGCATTATGTGAAAATGTGAACTGGTTGATATGAATAGAAAAATTAATATAGAAGATTTAGGCTATGAAAGGGAGGGAATTTTAGATATTTTTAAATCATTTGCCATGTATACATTTTTTGTTTATATATGCTCAAAGTTGGAATGTGAAAAAAATATAAGAAATTTAAAATAGCTCATTTAATAATCAAAATATTTCTACCAAACATGAAAGCAAAAGTTTAGAATACACAGGCATTAACTCTGCTAAAGAAGCATTTATTTGTGAAAATTCACAGAAACAGAAACAATAGAAGGAACAAGGGCTCATTTGGCCTATTGTATTTTGGGGCAGAACACAGTGATTTAGCCAAGCTGGATGTTAGTGTTGGAAAGAAACAGAACTTGAGGGGTTTTTAGCTGCATAATTAAAGAAGCTCACACTCTCCCTCAGTAAGAAGCAGTTTATGGAACTTATTAAAATATGATACGGTGGAAACATGGGTCCAGTTCTATATTAAAATTTCATTATGCATGTTTTAAGGAATATCAGCTCTTCCCCTGCATGATCACAAGCCTGGCGTCTATCCATTGGGATTGTAGCAGAAAATAAATGATAAGCTTGTCATCAGTATTTATGAGGGAAAAGAAAACAACTGGGTTATAGCGCAATGTACATTGTTCTTCTCTTACATGGTAGTAAGAGAAGAATAATGTTGTCCATTTCAATTCCCTATTGAAGAAAACTGATGGTCACATGGCTTTGGTTTCCATATTGATTTATACTCATATATGCATGAGTATAAATATAAAACAGTATTCTAGGGCTTCCCTAGTGGTGCAGTGGTTAAGAATCTGCCTGCCAATGCAGGGGACACAGGTTCGAGCCCTGGTCCAGGAAGATCCCACATGTCATGGAGCAATTAAGCCCATGCACCACAACTACTGAGCCTGCTCTCTAGAGCCCACAAGCCACAACTACTGAAACCCGCATGCCTAGAACCCATGCTCTGCAACAAGAGAAGCCACCATAATGAGAAGCCCACACACTGCAAGGAAGAGTAGCCCCCACTTGCCGCGACTAGAGAAGGCTCCTGTGCAGCAACAAAGACACAATGCAGCCCAAAATAAATTAATTAATTAAATAAAATATCATTTAAAAAAAAAACAGAAAAACAAACCAAAAAAAACCAGTATCCTAAACTTGTTCCAGAAAATAGTAATAGAGTTAAGTGGGTTTTGCTTTGCAACTTCCTTGGGATCTTTCCAGGGATAATCTGAAGTCAATCTCCCCTACAGAGATCAGGAAGAGACTGAAGAAAGAAGCAGACCACCCTAGATTGATCAAGTGGCAGAATTAATAAGCAAGAGAACTTACTTATTAAGCTAGACTTGGATTGTCACCAAATGAGCAGATTTCCTCACCTGCCCTCCAGAATGTTAAAAAAAAAATAATATATAGAGGTCTTAGCTGGGTTCAATTGTGTATTCAGTGCAGACAATCTCAACACCACATTTCTATTTCAAGGTTGTACTTTTGGAGCAGCTTCTGGACTGTGGGCAAGGCAAGCTGAACACACATTCCAAGGACAGGGGAAGGGGTGGGAGCCTCCATTTGCCAGGGTCCAGCTTGATATTAACTGGCTTTCATGTATTTTTGATGACCTCCTTCAATAGGAGGAATATATAATGATGGGGTTCAAGGAAGACCTCCGCAAGAAGTGTTACTCTGGCACACAGGTTATTTTGAGCTAAAAATAAGCAAGGTCCAAAAGACTCGTAAAGATCTTTTAAACTTTCCCCAACTGTTTAAAAGAATTGAATCTGTAGATTGCTTTGGGTAGTAGAGTCATTTTCACAATGTTGATTTTTCCAATCCAAGGACATTGTATGTCTCTCCATCTATTTGTATCATCTTTAATGTCTTTCATCAGTGTCTTATAATTTTCTGCATGGAGGTCTTTTGTCTCCTTAGGTAGGTTTATTCCTAGATATTTTATTATTTTCGTTGCAGTGGTAAATGGAAGTGTTTTCTTGATTTCACTTTCAGAATTTTCATCATTAGTGTATAGGAATGCCAGAGATTTCTGTGCATTAATTTTGTATCCTGCTACTTTACCAAATTCATCGATTAGCTCTAGCAGTTTTCTGGTAGCATCTTTAGGATTCTCTATGTATAGTATCATGTCTTCTGCAAACAGTGACAACTTTACTTCTTGATTTCCGATATGGATTACTTTTATTTCCTTTTCTTCTCTGATCGCTGTGGCTAAAACTTCCAAAACTATGTTGAATAAGAGTGGTGAGAGTGGGCAACATTGTCTTGTTCCTGATCTTAGTGGAAGTGCTTTCAGTTTTTCACCATTGAGGATGATGTTGGCTGTGGGTTTGTCATATATGGTCTTTATTATGTTGAGGAAAATTCCCTCTATGCCTACTTTCTGCAGGGTTTTTATCATAAATGGGTGTTGAAGTCTGTCATACAGAGTGAAGTAAGTCAGAAAGAGAAAGACAAATACCATATGCTAACTCATATATATGGAATTTAAGAAAAAAAATGTCATGAAGAACTTAGGGGTAAGACAGGAATAAAGACACAGACCTACTAGAGAATGGACTTGAGGATATAGGGAGGGGAAAGGGTAAGCTGTGATAATGCGAGAGAGAGGCATGGACATATATACACGGCCAAATGTAAGGTAGATAGCTAGTGGGAAGCAGCCGCATAGCACAGGGAGATCAGCTCCGTGCTTTGTGACCGCCTGGATGGGTGGGATAGGTAGGGTGGGAGGGAGGGGGACACAAGAGGGAAGAGATATGGGAACATATGTATATGTATAACTGATTCACTTTGTTATAAAGCAGAAACTAACAAAAAAAATAAAACCCTTTAACAATCAAAAAACTAAAAAATAAAAGAATTGAAGATAGAAGACCTATTCCAAGAAAGAGTTATCACCCATAGATAATTACAGAAAATATGAACTCAGTGTGGTAGACAGGGAGGAACCTAGCAAGACCGTTTTGATCAAAGTCCTCTCTGTCTCCCATTGTCTTTAGATGGCCCAGCAAATATTTGTTACCAAATATTAACTCTTTTCATCTTCCTGTGAATTACCTTACTTCCCTTTGAAACCCCTTAGACCTCTACCTCCTTCTCCTCAGTCCAGAATGACATATATACGTCATCTTGCTTTACTGTCCTTAGAATTCCTTATGCTTCTGTTAATTCTCCATACCTATGTATTAAATTTGATTTTCTCCTGTTAATTGGCCTTATATCATTTTAATTATTCAACCAACCTAAGTAATCAAAAGGGGAAGGAAGAAAATATTTACATCCCCCATAATAGCATCCTTTACCCCTTCATATATTGCTGTATACATATAATATATATTAAAATTTGAACAATCCTTGGCTACCTTTTAGCTATCTTGTCTTATAAAAATTTAAATAACATAAGGCATGACCGGAACCTACCATTAATAACATTAAATGTAACATTTATTCAATTATTGTATACACTTTTTACCTCTAATGTTTCTTTACTATGTTCTTTATGAGCTTGTTATTAAAATGTTTCATTTTTTTACCATTCTAAAGACAATTTTTTTATGTTATATTGACATCCTCAAATCTGGTAATAAATATTTTACAGTAATGCAATGTGATTATTTAATGTTTTCTTTCTAATAGTAAATAAAGACCTTGATTTGCTTAATAAGTTATGCCTAAGTAAAATCACTTATATTATCTTACATTTTTATCAGCAAAAGTGTGTCATCTCAGGATCCAGGATCAAAGATCTTCTGGAAATATTAGTAATGTAATTTCTGGGTTTGCACTTAAACTGATATACTGCATAAAAGAATATAGTCTTTTGAAATTCTCATTGCTTCAAATAAATGGTGACTGAGGATGTATGAATACTTTTCTTGAAAGTATCTCTTTAGCTCTGATATGATACATTGTTTGTCAGATGTTTGTTATAGATTTTTTTAAGTATTCAGTAGTCTATTCACTTTGGATATATGTTTCTTTTAAAGTTTAGTACAATCTTTTAAATTTAAAAAGTTGAAGTCTTTCCATACTATTCAGCCTTACGTCTGCATTTCACTAATTTACCACATCCAGTTTCGTTATTCATTATTGTTGAGGTCTTTCAGTATTTATTAATAAAATCAACAGTCTCACATAATTAAAGGTAGGTGAGGACATCGCTCCTTTTTGCTACTGAGATATCAAACTGTGTATTACAATAAATGCATATCCAATATCAAATTATATTGCAAATAAAAACAGGTATTGACAATATCACACAAAAAATAATCATGTAACTTTATCTTACAGGATTGATAAAAACCTAGATATCCACTGTAAGAAGTATTTTTAGAGTATACTCTAGACAGACCTGACAGTACTATATTTTAGTTTTCAGGTCATCTTCCAGTCAGGCCATGTGACAGAATCCCCTGTTTATGATAGAATGTGGATGTGGTCAATGTTCTAGGCCTGTGACACAACACCAAAGGGTGAGAATAGTTCAGTGTTTATATATCTTCTAGCATGCTTGTTTTTTTTTAAATTTTGTAGATAGATTTATCAGCTTCAAAGGTAGATATGTTATGAACAATTATACCAACTGTTTGGTAGAAGACCTCACAAGGATATCACCAGTCAGTTTCGTAAATTTTCAAAGCAAATAATCTTTATCAAGACATCATTAGGAGGAAGCATAGGCATCAAGGAATCATTGTTATACAAAATGCTTTCTTGCTCTTTAAATATAATCTTTAGGAAAAGGCCTGATTAAATCACATTCATTTATTAGTTGAGCTAATAAATATTGAGAACTACATATAGAAATCTGTTAGCATTCACCTATGAAAGACTTTACCTAATAAATGAAATAGTTACATAATTCATCAACTATCACACAAACTCACTGTTGACTGGGGAATTTTCTGAGTATTTCAGGCCAATACTCACCTAGGTCAGTACTTAGAGCCCAAACAATGTGAAATAGTGATTCCACATTTAAATATAAATGGATTGGAGAATTCTAGGAAAATAGTATTAGTAGCATAATTTGTGAATCTCCTTTAATGTCTCCTTAAAAATGCAAAAAAAAAAAAAAATGGACAGAACAACTAGATTAGCAAAACAAAAGATCGACTAAACTAAGGGATATATTGTTCCCACCAGCTGCCAAATATGCATGGAAGGAGGCTGATACCTACACCATTGATAACTGTAAGAGGAGGAGACCGAAGGGACCTTGGGCTTTCCGTGGCTCTTGAACAGATAAAACTCTAAAACAGATAAAAAGTACTTACTAGAAAGCACAGCAGGTGAAGGTGAGGACAACAACTGCACCTGGACAGTGATTGTGCAGGTCATACATGAGTGAGTGCAAGGGAAGCTGTGACATGTAACATCTTTATAACTGGAGAATTTGGAGCCTTGTAATCTCTTCCATTTAATATAAAACCTCAAACTCAGAAGAAACTGCTTATAGTAAGATCCAAATTAATCAGGGCAGGGACATTAGAGCAAAACAGCTGAGTCAAGGGAATTGTTGGGGGTGGGCAGAAGAATGTCTCAGAAAGTAAAAGATCATTAATTCCATCATTCAGCAAAAACAAGAAGAGAGGAAACTTGAAATCCAGGAAGATAGAAAAGTAATCTTGACCCACTTCTCCCTCTAAGAGAATAAGAGCACTTCTTTTCACATTAAAAATGAGCAAGAGAAAAGCATTTAATGTAATCCCACACAAAGTTTACAAAGGAAAAAAGAGAATAAAGAGCAGAATAACACTTTTACCATTTATGGAAGAATTCTAGAAATGCATTATTATAAAAATAGATGGAAATAATATTAAAAATTTATAATGTAATAAAATAGATTAAGAAAATTATAGAAGCAATAGAGAAAAAAAATTAGTATTAGAAAAACTCATAAATTTGTGGTTCAGATAAAAATAATATTTGAAAATAGAGGTGACAGATCTCAGGAAAACAATGTAATGAAATGTAGAAATTCATAACAAATATAAAGACTAAACCAGAAGGGACTCAAGGGTATATAAGTTCAAAACATGCTTTAAGAGAAGCAAAATGGGAAAGTAGTAAAATTTTAAATATTAAAAGAAATGAGAGAAGAAACTAATAGTATTAAAAAGAAGTGAGAGTTATAGTAGATAAAGAAAATGTACAATGTACTTATAGGAATATTCAAAGAAGAAAACAGAAATGAAAGGATTATAACAAATATTCAAAACAATACAAGAAAAGTTTACTGAAGTGAAAATGAACTTGAAACTGCATGTAATGTATACCTGAAAAAATAAATCAACCCACAGTAGAAAACTCTGAGACATTTTATAGTAAAGATACTGGCTTTAAAAAAATCAGTGGGTATCCAGGCAAAAGAGTAAATCACTTTTAAGTGGCAGAAAATCAAATTGCCATCATAATTTTTGATAGGAATTTATGCTAGTATAAAGTTGAGTAACATGTAAGATACTCAAGAAAATAATGTGAATCATAGATTTTTAATAAAGACAAAATGGCCTTAAAGAATACTCAAGCACTCAAATATGCAAGACATACTCAGGTGGTGTTCTTATGAGCCCTTTCTGAAGAATTTAGTAGAGAATGAATTTTAGACAAGAAAATGACTGGTAATAATTCCACATAAGGAACAGTGGCAAACATTAAACATACATTTACCTCTAGAACAGAGTCTAAATTATGGCTATATGGGAGAGATTAGAATATATCATAACCATAGACTCTCATCATTGCATTTATAGTATAATGATTACACAGCACTGTAAGGCTATTACACTAAGAAAATCTAGGTAATAATCTTTACCAATCAGATTATTGGAAGGTCCCACAGACTAAGATATTACATGTGTCTTCATTAAACCTTAATAAGTACCACTAATAGGTTTATATCAAGTAAATTAAAATATTAATCAAAATGTCTTGATAAACTCTTGTTAAAAACCCTTATTCAAAGACATGTTTATCCTCAATACACCAGCACTTCAAGTGTGGTAAACTGGGAAAAATGTCTGGATTAAGTACAAAGAGACTTGGATTTGTGGATCAATGTTGGCTTCATTTAAATGAACTTCCTAGTACAATCCCAAAAGACAAACAAATAGAAATATTATGATAAAACCAAATGATTTTATATATAAAGCAACCTTATAGCACACCATCCTTAAAATTTCTGAGGATGATTGCCTGCCAAGAATAATGACTATTTTCTATCTAAAGAATTCCTGAATTAACCCCAAAGAGCATCCTGTGATAGCTGTAGATGGAGAGAAATTGCCCTGGTGTAGAAGGATGAAAGACAAGAGAATAACAAGGTCAGAGTAACAGGAATTTACATACAATTCATCCACTCAAAAACAGAAAAAAAAGGAATTGTTGAATATTGTGGAAATGCCCAAGCAAGAATGGTGGTTTGGATGAATTAAGTTTCATCAATTTGTCTGATATATAAGATATGATAAGGCCTGTGACTAGGGTATTTTTAGATATCAAAGAGAGTTTAAACAATAACATGAAATATATCTAAGAAACAACAATTTGTACTTTCATTCCTAAATAGCTGTTGTGATACATTTAATCACCAAATTAATAAAATAATAATTTTAAAGCAATCTAAGTAGTCCATCACAAGGAGGAAACAAGGAGAAAGATATTGAGAAAATTATGAGTAGGTAACAATTTTGGAGGATATCTAAGTAAAGAACTGAACATTATCATTTCTTTCCAACAGAAAATGCATCTTCATGTAGATGAGCAGTCCTGCAAACAAACAGGGGAAGCTCTACCCTAGAGATAAAAATTAATCACTGCAGATTATATTATAGATTTTTTTTAAATCCCTCCTTTTTGACTCCTAATATAACCATTCACTTAGGCAAGAGTCAGCAACTTGTAAAGGAAGTTGTCTGGGGGGAGAAGGCGTTCTGGATATTTATTTGATGCCAAGGTATGTTTTGATAACAAAAGGAAAAGTACATGAAGAAGGAATCAAATTGTCACCATTTTAATCAATTGCCCAATCTCAATATAACTCATATTGGGGAGAAAAAATGCAGCATACTTAATGCAAAATTAAACAGTAAATATCATGTATAATACAATATTAAGACAGAAAAGATTAACTTAAGTCAAGACTTTTGTTTTGACTTCCCATTTTAAAAGAATTACAGGGAATTGGAGTAATTTAAACTTCACCTAAAGTCAGATACATCTGCTCCATTAAACAAATAAGAATATTATTTACAAAAAGGACTGTTAAACGTTGAAAGAGTATGGAGACATATAACCAAATGTGATCGGTCCTGACTTAGATCTTGATATGGGGAAATGAGCTGTAAAGATAATATTAGAGGAAAACTGTTAAGTTGGAATATTTAATGAATTACTATTAAATCATCACAAAGTAGTGATAATTTAATCTTCACAATATAAGGGAATGTCTTCTAGAGAATCATACTGAAATATTTAGGGGTTGATAATTATATCATTTATAGTTTTCTTTTAGAAATGTTAGCCTTAACTGTAGTTATACATGGGTGTAAATTAGTTTCAATATACAACCTAGAGTTGGTAGCTCCTATTTGAAGTATACTAAGAAAAAATATATACTATAGGCAATTTTATTTTAGGATTCAAAGAATTGAGTCAGAGATATATCTTTATCTCTGTAGTATAGTATGTCTTAATTAGCCTAATTCATATTAGAAGTATTATAGTTTTCCATTTGAGTGGTGTTCAAGACATGTGGTTTGAAAGGAAATATTGTTCAAGTACTCCCATCTTTCATGAATAATGCTTTAGAAATCTACAAGAGTCAGAAAGTGACCCTTCAAAAGGATGCCCTAGGCGTGGACCCACATCCCATTCTGTGTATTTAGCCAGTAAGATTTTCACACAGTCAGAGTAAAGTGTAAGCTAAAGATTGCCTGTAGAATATTGTTATAATAATATCAAATAAACATTCCACACAAGAGGCTTTACAGCATGGTAAAATGACAAAGTTAAAGCTTTATCAAAATTACAAGTTATATGATATTTTTTTGCCTTCCTACGAATGCATGTTCTTGTGTGTCAAAATCTCAATCTATCAATACATTTCCTTCTACTTGGTAGCAGGTTTAGGTAGGGGGTAGGGGAAATACTTTTATCCATAACTTGTTTCCAATTATTTAATGTTATTGATATCTGACAAAAGAATGTAAATACCAAAATTGCCTTAACTATGTTTGCAATATTTTCAAACCATAAATGTCAATTATTTTCTTTGTTATTATTCCCTTCATATTTAAGTGCTCTAAAGTTTCCAATTCTTTATGTTAGGCAAACTTCCTGCAGTTTTGCCTTACTGTTATAACAATATCTTTTTAGTTACAGAAATTTTCTTTAAATGATCTAGTCACAGCTTATTACTTTCTTTACCATAACAAAAATTTGCTTACCTAATTGTTTCAGAGCTATGTATCCTGACATAAACACTAATCAAAAAACAGAAAAAAACAAAACAATAAAACAAAGCAAACAAAAATAAACCCTAATTTTATGTATTATCCATGAAGTATTTTTCAATTTCCTATTTACAAACTACCAGTGCCTGAGAAAACTATGCAGCATAAAGTAGAACTATATTATTTATTATTAAGTTCAGTGGAAGACGTAGAAGTAGGCTTCTTTATTACTTATGACTACCACAGTGATTAAAGTGTATTAGATGGAAAACTTGTGGGTGGCAAAAACATGAAGGATATCTATGAAATATATATTTCTAAAATCTAGCCTATTAAATTTTAAAAGAGAAAAAGTATTCAACCTTAAACAAGAGTCAGTTACATATCTGTATTCTGTTTCAGAAAAAGTTATTCTATTTGTTAAATATGAAGGATATGAGTAAATCAATGGTAGTTCAAATTGTGTGCTTAAACAAATGGGGGTACTTGTAAGCTGATGTCATGACCACATTTGGAATATTTTGCCAATGAAGTAAAGTCAGCTTAGTTAGTAAAAGTCTAATCCTGATAGTAATTCAATCATCCCCAGAAAACGAATCATACTTCTGGGAATCACATCTCATTTTCAGCCAATGCTGAGTGGCTAATAGGGTTGTGTAACATTTTTCAGACTGAATAAGATTTTTCTTCCTAATTAATCATCTAAATGGATGCCCAGGTTTCTTCACCTTCATTTCTGAATATGAATCAATTTCAAACAGAAGCTTAATGAGAAAGATAGCAAGTAAAATTTTGCTTTGGAAACAAGTTATGTACAAAGGGTCAAAATACTCAATCAGCACTGTCCTCATTAGGACTCTTTGCATAAATGAAGACTAAATATTTTTTAGATTAATAGAAAAAGTTTATTATAGCATCCATTAGCTTATTTTCCTTTGTGAAATCTAATTATTAAAAATTATCGATACCTTACTTATTCACATGCAGAGTAACCATTGTTATTCCTCTGGATTACTTTCTGATTACTTTTCTGATTTGTGACACCTAATTGTAAGAGTATTGATATTTGTGGTATAATTTATGGTCATTTTTATATATGTATAAAAATATCCAAAAATAATGACATTTATACCTAATCAGTCATACTCATCAGTCACATGATTTGATCCAGAGACATGTCTAGTCATCTTCCGTACTTCCAACCAAAAAATTAATTTAGTTAGGACAATAATGTTGTAAACACTGCAGATAATGTTACTTTGATATTGGCTTTCAGTTCATATGTTTATTAATATAGTGCAATCCTTCCCACCATTCTTGGAGGTATGTAGAGAAGTTTTTACTTGACATTTATAAAGATTTTGATGACTAAGATGAGGGTCAGACTGGGTAGAGAAGTAGCAAATGATCACATAATTTGATAATGACAATGCTAAGACCTCAGCTCAACTCAGAATATTTTGACCCCTATCTAGTGTATTTTAAGCTACCATATACTGGTTTTAACTTGGTGTATTTTGCTTGAGAATCATCTTAAACCCAAATCTAAGAGAACTTAATAAAAACTGTTATTATTGAACACTCATTAAGGCAAAATATTCAACATTTGTATTTCATCTTATCAATAATTATTCAAATTGTTATTGCCAACCATATTTACATTCACCCTATATATCCATTCTTCTAAATATTTTACTCAAACATTTTTCACTTAAACTTGACCATGACGCTATGATAAAAGTAAAAAATATATCTTCCAATTTGAAAATGAGAAAACTGGGATTTAGAGAAGTTGTGACTTACTAAGTTTACATGGCTAGGAGGTTGTAGAACAACATGAATGGTGTTCCACATTTGAGAACTTGTGTTTATAGTGATAATGACAAAGGTGATGGTATGATAATTTAATGAATACAACAACTATGAGATAATGATGTCAATGATATTAAAATGATTATTGATTAGGAAGATGTTGATGAACAAATAAGTAAGGTGATATTAGAAGGGATAGTACTTGTTTAGGTATATTTTGGGTTTGGAGTTTATTTTGTCTGCATTTAAACATGAGTTTGGTCACTTGTCTTCTTTCTGACCATGAATAAATTACTTATGCTTTAATCGTCTTATTTTAAAAAATGGGTAAAATAACACCCATTACCTCATAGAATATTGCTGTCAGGGTTTGTATAGGTTATCACATGTAATCCTCAGCAATCACTCAATGAGGCAATTTTATAGATGGTTGGAAGAGCAAGTCTTGGGAAATATAGTTAATAAATTTGTTCATGCTTTCATAGCAAGTATGTGAGCAAATTTGGATGCATACCCAGATTTCTCTGACACAAAGTTCACCTTCTTTCCACTGGGCCACATAGTTTTCCTAGCAGCATACTAAATAAAACACAATATCACTGATGATATATTTGTAGAATCTTTGAATGAAATTTCAATGCTGATGATTTTTAGCCAACTATAGAAATACAGAAATTGCTCTGCCAGAAAGCAATGTGTAACCAATTCAAGTGATACCAATGGTTTTTAGAAATTGTACACAAAAGGCTTTTCACAAAATGTTTGATTTTCCCAATACACACATCTGGATATCTCACAGCCTTTTTAAATAGAGAAATATAATTTTCAGAAATGTAGGTTTACAAAGCATGGTGGTCATGAACTCTTCTCCATATTTCAAAACTGGGCAGTCAGACACAGAGCTCTCTGGGCAGTTGGCCCAGTAAATCATGTCACAAATATAGTACTGGTCAAAAATACAGCATGCCAAACTAAACTCCTGATGTTCTATTTCAACACAGCAGATTCTATTGTGGCTGATTTTGGAAGAAAGGCAGGTTGGCTTACTGCCATATTTCTCACTCAACCCTGCATTGGAAGCAAAGAGCCAGACTTTGAGAGAAATCTGTGGGGATTTTTAAAATTCATTTCTTTTATAAAATTACATAAATTAATTGAAACCCACTGATTTTTGGGAAAACAATTCAAAAATGAGATCTTTCTGTCTGTTGACTGAATAGTCAAGAAGACAATTGGTTCACATTTTGAATATCTTTGTGAGCAGTTGAATTTAATTATGTATGGGAAATATAAGTGAAGAGACATTTGGTTCCCTAAATTTAAGGAGACAATGCAACTAAACAAATAGCAGCCAACTGGTCTCAAAATAGTTTATAACAGGACCAGAAATTCCAAGAGTAACTAAAAGATTACCTTCTTATAGTCTTCTGGTCTAAATATAAGAATAGAGCTTAAGTTGCAGTAGATTCAATGGTAGTCAGTGTCATAATCAATTAGAAAAGAAACCTGATGAGAAATGCGAATACCTACATTGTCAGCATTGGCATAATAATTCATTTTGATTCAATGTATAGAGTTGTTATGCTGACATACAGTTTTCTTGGGTCACACTGCTCTCTGTCTAATCTACTATTGTCTCTACATTTAGTAATCAGCTCTTCAAAATAAAAAGTAGAGACAAAACACAGGTAAGACATTAATTATTCTCATGTCTTGTCACTCATTTTTAATCTCCCTCAATTTATGTCTCAAATTACAAAATTGGAAAGTATTTTTCAACTTTTACAAATGAAATAATATTATAAACAAAGTGTGATATTTTTGAGTACCACAGCTTTATATTTCAGAAAATTAGATTATTTCAAAGATACCGAGAAAATGATGAACAAGAAAAGTAAAAATTATCATCAGATAGATGACTGTAATACTGAAAAACATAACAGTACCAGTATTATTGTAATCCCCTAATCCATCTTGTATTATTTGTGAGAGACAGGGATATCCTCAGACATTTCCAGAAATACACTTGAATCAAGAAAATAGCTCCATCTTTAGATCTTTTGATAGATTTAAATTTTTTGAAAATATGTGTAAGAAAAAATAGTTGTATTAAAAGGATTTGAATTTAGCTGTTCTATGTTGTTATCAAATTAATAAATGTTACACTTTTAACCTTCATTTCAAAAACTATGCCCATTAAGAAAATATTAAAAATATAGGTCCTACCACTTATGGTCACCAGGGATGTTTTTCCCATACCTAGTTTATCATGTAAGTCTGCCTATCTGTTGTCTATCTATCTATCTATCTATTAATTGATGACTTCTGTCCTCTTAAAGTTAAGTAAGTAGCTTAATTTAAATTGAGAATTGGAATCTCAATTGCCTCTGTTATAGACAGCTATTTTACCTAATTTAATCTACTAATTTATTTAACTATCTAACTTTCTACCTATTTTTTTTATCATTTTCTATTTATTTGTAAAGTTACTTAGTTTTCAACTTGAACCAGACTAATAAAATTCAAGCAATTTTCTATTTTTTTCCTGAAAATACTTCATTATTTTGAATTTAAAAATTTCAGTATTTTATCAATCCAGTCACGAGTTATATAAACTGCTTTACAAATATATTTTGTTATAATTTTATCCAGGGTTATTAACTAACAAGAAAGGCAAGAACAAGATGTTCCAAAAATGGAAGTGAATTCAGGATTGATTTACAGCACAGGTCTGCTGTGAGTTCTCTTTCAGTTGAATGATGAATATATGGTAATACTGACATTTTAAAAAGTAATCAAAGGTATTGAAGTATATTTTACTTCTTCCATGTGAGTCACCCTGAAAGGGAGTAAGACTATTCTATTTGGAATAAGGGGTTTTGAATATGGTATCATCTGAAGTATGCTGACATTTAGTTGGTATAAGCCAGACAAAAGAGATGAATAGGAGAAGTCTGAGTTGCTGAAGGAACTTATTCAGAAAACAGGGCAGTTTCCAAATGACACTTTGGTGGAGACAAAGTCAGTGTGTGAAAGTAATAAATATAATAAGGAAGCATTAAATTTAGCAACAAAGGGATCAAGGTTCTTAAAAATCAAATCAAAAAGCAGTAATATGCTACTTAAGAACAAAAAGTTTTGATAATTGGGGAGCTATAGTTTATTTTGAAGAGAAGGAGTATTGACAGATCACAAGAAACTCTAAGTCACCTACAGAAATTGTTCATAGCTAAACATCACTCTGATATGACGAGTGATTATGATGCTACTTTCATATCATGATACACCACAGAAGAAACACCCTTTCTTTTATGAAGCTTCACCTAATGTTGATGAGCTAACATTTTATAAAGTCTCATCTCCATTTTGAGACTATAAGAAAAAACTAGAGTTGCAAAGATTAAAGACATGTTTAAAATATGAATGAGAAGAATTTCCTACTAGCAAATAAAATGTATTGCAATAATTTCTTCAAGAAATAAAAATATTATATAAAAAATTTATACTGGCTGACATATATGCTAATGACCAGCACCCTGAGCAAAATACAAAACTGTTGAAAAAAACAGGTACAGTATAATAATCCTTAATTTTATTGTTCATTTTACTTTTTTTCTAACACCTCAAATAATTGAATGCTGACATATCTAACATTTTTAAGGCTTGCGTAAACAACAATGAATTTAAAATATTTAAAATATAATATTATATTATACATTTAAAATATAATATTATAAAGAGAGGAGATTCTCCATTCATTTAAAATAATACATCTCACACATCTCACACATCACAAAATATTGCATTTATTTTTCGCCATGTCATCATTCCTTATTTCTTAGAGTCTTGCATTTTCTATATTTTAGTTCTGTTAATTGGCAGTTTACCAACTGTCTGCATTGTACTCTTTCATCACCTCTGTAAACACCCCTATTTGGAGACAGCATCATACAATATCCACTTACAAATCTTATAAAATAACTGGCTACATTGTGCACTGTATGGGGCATATGTGGGGTTTAGGGGTTTTAAAACCAAAGTTATTTGTGTTCCCCATGCTGTGCAAAGGGATGTTTCAGAGTCTGAGAGAAGAGCCTACTTTAAAAAAAGATACAATTCTTAAATGATGTTGCTATTTTATATGGACTCTTGGAAAGAATGATATGACATGCTTGTAACTGTTAATAAAACAAACATGAGGCAGTTTGTACGTAAAGTATAAGATTTAGGAATATGATTTTTTCTAACCCTCCAAACCCAAGATTCCAAGGAATATATAAATCTCATGTACAGTATATAATTGTTTTTCATCCAAGCAAAGCAAACCCCTGATCCTTTCTAGTGTAGATGCTCTTTGTATCTACTAACTTAGTTGGGAGGAAGTGTACAGAAGAGAAATTTAAGGATCTGCATGTGGACAAAATAGATTGTGTTTTATATTCTGATAACAAAATAATTTTTGCCTCTTGTGTATTTTTTATAAAAATCATGTATTTAATGGCATATTCTTATTTTTTAACCATTTTATGTGATTATCAAATATGTTGCTGTTGAATTTTATTGAACTAGCTGTAAGTCAGAAAAATGAAGTAGCTTCTCATGCTTTTCTATACTAAATACACAACATCAAGCAAAGGATAACAGAACAACTGGCTATTTATGTGCTATCACGTTATTATACACATCAAAAAATTCACATACTCCTGATTTAAAAGAAATTTCCTGGTGTGATTTTCACACTTTTCCATATTTTTAAATTTAATTTTTATTTTTTATTGAAGTACAGGTTATTTATAACATTCTGTTAATTTCAGGTGTGCAGCATAGTGATTTGGTATTTTTGCGGATTATATTCATTATAGATTATTACAAAATATAGGTTTTAATTCCCTGTGCTATACAGTATGTCGTTGTTGCTTGTCTATTTTATATATAGTAGTTTGTAACCATTAATGCCATACCCCTAATTTGTTCCAACCCCTCTCTCTTCCCTTTGGCAACCACAAGTTTTCTATATCTGTGAGTCTGTTTCTGTTTTTGGTATATATTCATTTATAGTATATATTTTTTAGATTCCATGTATAAGCAGTATCATACTGTATTTGCTTTATCTGACACTTCACTAAACATAATATTCTCTAGGTGCATCCACATTATTGCAAATGTCAGTGTTTCATTCTTTTTTTACCACTGAGTAATATTCCATTGTATACCTAGGAATATACCACATATTCTTTTTTTTTTTTAACATCTTTATTGGAGTATAATTGCTTTACAATGGTGTGGTAGTTTCTGCTGTATAACAAAGTGAATCAGCTATACATATATAACTATATCCCCTCCCACTTGCTTCTCCTTCCCACCCTCCCTATCCCACCCTCAAAGTGAACAAAAAGCACTGAGCTGATTTCCCTGTGCTATGCGGCTGCTTCCCACTAGCTATCTATTTTACATTTGGTAGTGTATATATGTCCATGTCAGTCTCTCACTTTGTCAAAGCTTACCCTTCCCCGTCCCCGTGTCCTCAAGTCCATTCTCTAGTAGGTCTGTGCTTTTATTCCCATCCTGCCCATAGGTTCTTCAGAACTTTTTTTCAGGTTCCACATATATGTGTTAGCATATGGTATTTGTTTTTCTCTTTCTGACTTACTTCACTCTGTATGACAGACTCTAGGTCCATCCACCTCACTACAAATAACTCAATTTCATTTCTTTTTGTGGATAAGTAATATTCCATTGTATATATGTACCACATCTTCTTTATCCATTAATCTGTTGATGGACACTTAGGTTGCTTCCATGTCCTGGCTGTTTTAAGTAGTGCTGCAATGAACATTGT
The DNA here is from genome assembly GCF_011762595.2 of Tursiops truncatus. Lineage (NCBI taxonomy): Eukaryota > Metazoa > Chordata > Mammalia > Artiodactyla > Delphinidae > Tursiops > Tursiops truncatus. Next base: position 29,672,638 of record NC_047051.1, read on the forward strand.
GGTACATGACTCTTTTTGAATTATGGTTTTCTCAGGGTATATGCCCAGTAGTGGGATTGCTGGGTCATATGGTAGTTCTATTTTTGATTTTTTAAGGAACCTCCATACTGTTCTCCATAGTGGCTGTCTCAATTTACATTCTCACCAACAGTGCAAGAGGGTTCCCTTTTCTCCACATGCTCTCCAGAATTTATTATTTGTAGAATTTTGAGGATGGACATTCTGACTGGTGTAAGGTAATACCTCATTGCAGTTCTGATTTGCATTTCTCTAATGATTAGTGATGTTGACCATTCTTTCATGTGTTTGTTGGCAATCTGTATATCTTCTTTGGAGAAATGTCTATTGAGGTCTTCTGCTGATTTTTGGATTGGGTTGTTTGTGTTTTTGATATTAAACTGCATGTGCTGTTTGTAAATTTTGCAGATCAATCCTTTGTCAGTTGCTTCATTTGCAAATATTTTCTCCCATTCTTAGGGCTGTCTTTTCATCTTGTTTATGGTTTCCTTTGTTGTGCAAAAGCTTTTAAGTTTCATTAGGTTCCATTTGTTTACTTTTGTTTTCTTTCCTATTCTCTAGGTGGGGGGTCACAAAGGATCTTCCTGTGATTTATGTCATAGAGTGTTCTGCCCATGTTTTCCTCTAAGAGTTTTATAGTTTCTGGCCTTTACATTTAGGTCTTTAACCCATTTTGAGTTTATTTTTGTGTATGGTGTTAGGGAGTCTTCTAATTTCATTATTTTACATGTAGCTGTCAGGTTTTCCCAGCACCACTTATTGAAGGGGCTGTCTTTTCTCCATTGTATATTCTTGCCTCCTTTATCAAAGATAAGGTGACCATATATGCATGGGTTTATCTCTGGGCTTTCTATCCTATTCCCTTGATCTATATTTCTGTTTTTGTGCCAGTACAATATTGTCTTGATTACTGTAGCTTTGTAGTATAGTCTGAAGTCCAGGTGCCTGATTCCTCCAGCTCCGTTTTTCTTTCTTAAGGCTGCTTTGTCTATTTGGGGTCTTTTCTGTTTCCATACAAATTGTGAAATTTTTTGTTCTAGTTCTGTGAAAAATATCATTAGTTTGATAGGGATTACATTGAATCTGTAGATTGCTTTGGGTAGTACAGTCACTTTCACAGTGCTGATTCTTCCAAAAAAAGAAGATGGTACATCTCTCCATCTGTTTGTATCACCTTTAATTTCTTTCATCAGTGTCTTATAGTTTTTTGCATACAGGTCTTTTGTCTCCTTAACTTGGTTTATTACTAGGTATTTTTTTTCTCTTTGTTGCAATGTTAAATGGGAGTGTTTCCTTAATTTCTCTTTCAGATTTTCATCATTAGTGTATAGCAATGCAAGAGATTTCTGTGCATTAATTTTGTATCCTGCTTCTTTACCAAATTCATTGATCAGCTCTAGTAGTTTTCTGGTAACATCTTTAGGATTCTCTATGTATAGCATCAGGTCATCTGCAAGCAGTGTCAACTTTACTTCTTCTTTTCTGATTTGAATTCCTTTATTTCTTTTTCTTCTCTGATTGCTGTGACTAAAACTTCCACAACAATGTCAAATAATAGCAATGAGAGTTGGCAACCTTTTCTTTTCCTGATACTAGTGGAAATGGTTTCAGTTTTTCACCATTGAGAGTGATGTTGGCTGTGGGTTTGTCATATATGGCCTTTATTGAGATTAGATCCCTCTATGCCTACTTTCTGGAGGGTTTTTTTAATCATAAATCAGTGTTGAATATTGTCAAAAGCTCTTTCTGCATCTATTCAGATGATCATCTGGATTTTCTTTTTCAATTTGTTAATATGGTTTATCACATTGAATGATTTGTGTATAGTGAAGAATCCTTGCATTCCTGGGATAAACCTCACTTGATCATGGTTCATGATCCTTTCAATGTGTTGTTGGATTTTGTTTGTTAGTATTTTGTTGAGGATTTTTGCATCTATGTTCATCAGTGTTATTGGCCTGTAGTTTTCTTTTTTTTGTCACAGACAAAGATGTGACATCTTTGTCTGGTTTTCATAGCAGGGTGATGGTGATCTCTTAGAATAAGTTTGGGAGTGTTCCTACCCCTGCTATATCTTAGAATAAGTTTGGGAGTGTTCCTACCCCTGCTATATTTTGGAAGAGTTTGATAAGGATAGGTGTTAGCTCTTCCCTAAATGTTTGATAGAATTCGCCTGTGAAGCCATCTGGTCCTGGGCTTTTGTTTGTTGGAAGATTTTTAATCAGATTATCATTTTCAGTGCTTGTGATTGGTCTGTTTATATTTTCTATTTTTTCCTGGTTCAGTCTCCAAAGGTTGTGCTTTTCTAAGAGTTTGTGCATTTCTTCCAGGATGTCCATTTTATTGACATATAGTTTCTTGCAGTAATCTCTCAGGATCCTTTGTATTTCTGCAGTGTCAGTTGTTACTTCTCCTTTTTCATTTCTAATTCTATTTATTTGAGTCTTCTTCCTTTTTTTCTTGATGAGTCTGGCTAATGGTTTATCAATTTTTTTTTATCTTCTCAAAGAACCACCTCCTAGTTGTTTTTTTTTTTTTGATCTTTGCTATTGTTTTCTTCATTTCTTTTTCATGTATATCTGATCTGATCTTTATGATTTCTTTCCTTCTGCTAACTTTGTTTTTGTTTGTTTGTTTGTTTGTTTGTTTGTTTTCCTCTTTCTCTAATAGCTTTAGGTGTAAAGTTAGGTTGTTTATTTAAGTTGCTTTTTGTTTCTTAAGGTAGGATTGTATTGCTATAAACTTCCCTCTTAGAACTTCTTTTTCTGTATCCCATAGGTTTGGGGTCATCATGTTTTCTTTGTCATTTGTTTCTTGGTATTTTTGATTTCCCCTTTGATTTCTTGGTTATTCATTAGTGTATTTTTTAATCTCCATGTGTTTGCATTTTTTACAGATTTTTTCATGTAATAGATATCTAGTCTTATAGCATTGTGGTCAGAAAAGATACTTGATATGATTTCAATTTTCTTAAATTTACCAAGGCTTGATTTGTGACCCAAGATGTAATCTATCCTGGAGAATGTTCTATGAGTATTTGAGAAGAAAGTGTATTCTGTTGTTTTTGGATAGAATGTCCTATAAATATCAATTAGATCCATCTTGTCTAATGTGTCATTTAAAGCTTGTGCTTTCTTATTTATTTTCATTTTGGACGATGTGTCCTTTGGTGAAAATGGTGTGTTAATGTACCCTACTATTAGTATGTTACTGTTGATTTCCCCTTTTATGGCTGCTAGCATTAGCCTTATTTATAGAGGTGCTCTTATGTTGGGTACATAAATATTTACACTTGTTATATATTTTTTCTTGGATTGATCCATTGATCATTATGTAGTGTGCTTCTTTGTCTCTTGTAATAGTCTTTATTTTTAAAGTTTATTTTGTCTGAATGAGAATTGTTACTCCAGCTTTCTTTTGGTTTTTGTTTTCATGAAATATCTTTTCCCATCCCCTCACTTTCAGTCTGTATGTGTCCCTAGGTCTGAAGTGGGTCTCTTGTAGACAGTATCTATACATGTCTTATTTCTCTTATCCATTCAGCCAGTTTAGGTCTTTTGGTTGGAGCATTTAATCCATTTACATTTAAGGTAATTATCAATATTTATCTTCCTATTACCATTTTCTTAATTTTTTTTTTTATTTTTGTAGGTCTTTTTCTTCTCTTGTGTTTCCTGCCTAGATAAGTTTTTTTTAGCATTTGTTGTAAAGCTGGTTTGGTGGTGTTGAATTCTCTTAGCTTTTGCTTGTCTGTAAAGGTTTTAATTTCTCTGTTGAATATTACAATATGAGACCCTTGCTGGGTAGGGTAATCTCGGTTTTAGGTTTTTTTTTTTCCTCATTTTAAACATACCCTGCGACTCCTTTCTGTCTTGTAGACTTTCTGCTGAAAGATCAGCTTTAACCTTATGGGCATTCCCTTGTATGTTATTTGTTGCTTTTCCCTTGCTGCTTTTAACATTTTTTCTTTGTTTTTAATTTTTGTTAGTTTCATTAATATATGTCTCTGCATGTTTCTCTTTTGGTTTTTACAGTAAGGGACACTCTGCCCTTCCTGGACTTGATTGACTGTTTCATTTCCCAAATTAGGGAAGTTTTCAACGATAATCTATTCAAATATTTTCTCAGTTCCTTTTTTTCTTCTTCTGGGACCCCTATAATATGAATGTTGTTGTGTTTAAATGTTGTCCCAGGGTTTTCTGAGACTGTCCTAAATTCTTTTCATTCTAATTTTTTTATTCTGCTCTGTGGTATTTATTTCCACTATTTTATCTTCCAGGTCCCTTATTCATTCTTCTGCCTCAGTTATTCTGCTATTGGTTCCTTCTAGAGTATTTTTAATTTCATTTATTGTGTTGTTCATCATTGTTTATTTGCTCCATAGGTTTTCTAGGCCCTTTTTAAACATTTCTTGTATTTTCTTCATTCTATTTCTGAGATTTTGGATCATCTTTACTATCATTACTCTGAATTCTTTTTCAGGTAGACTGCCTATTTCATCTTCATTTGTTTGGTCTGGTGAGTTTTTACCTTGCTCCTTCATCTGTTGTGTATTTTTCTGTCTTCTCAGTTTGCTTAATTTACTGTATTTGGGCTCTCCTTTTTGCGGGCTGTAGGTTCACAGTACTCATTGTCTTGCTGTCTGCCCCAGTGGCTAAGGTTGGTTCAGTGGGCAGCGGAGGCTTCCTGGTGGAGGGGACTGGTGCCTGTGTTCTGTTGAATGAGGCTAGATCTTGTCTTTCTGGTGGGCGGGACTGCATCTGGTGGTGTGTTTTAGAGTGTCTGTGAACTTATTATGATTTTAGGCAGCCTCTCTGCTAATGGGTGGGGTTGTGTCCCTGTCTTGCTAGCTTTTTGTTATGGAGTGTCCAGCACTGTAGTTTGCTGGTCCTTGAGTGGAGCTAGGTCTTAGCATTGAGACAAATATCTCTGGGAGAGCTCTCATCGACTGATATTATGTGGGGTCAGGATGTCTCCAGTGGACCCATGTCCTGAACTTGTTTATTCCACCTCAGAGCCTCAGGCCTGACACCCAGCTCAAGCACCAAGATCCTGTCAACCACACGGCTCAATAAATCTGTCCAGTGCAGTTTTTGCTTTGGTAATTACTATGCACATGGAAAAAGAATTATGTCCCACAGGATTCCAGTGGAGGTGCCACTCATGCAAGTCACAGGTCTCAAGTGATGCACTTTGGCATGTATATCATGTAAGAGATGCTGTGTTCTTCTTACTGCATCCTATCAGGGGTACAAAATCTCAATTTGTTGCACTCCTTGTGATGTTAACTTTGTTTACTTGATTCATTCAATGAAGATGGTCTCTGCCAGATTTCTTAGCCCTCAGAATCTAAGATCTGGTTGCTAAGTGGGCTCCTTGCTTTGGGATGTTGCCACCCCCAGTCCCGCTCAGTGGATAAACCTGAGATGATGGTGGCTTCGACTAGGGTGGCAGAGGTACTAAGAAGTGGGGAATTCGGGGGAATTGCCTGATGGTCCAGTGGTTAAGACTCTGTGCTTTCAGTCCCGAGAATGAAAGTCTGATCACTGGTCAGGGAACTGGAGGCTCTTGAGAAGAACCTGCTTCTAAACTTATTCAGGTTGTTGGCAGAATGCAGTCTTGTGGCTACAGTTCCAACATCCTGTTTCCAGGCAGCCTGGGAGCTGGGAGCTTCTCTCTGTTCCTACAGGCTGCCTGACCTCCTTCCTGACTGTTACTCTTCAAAGTGTCAGGTCTCAGAAAGAAAAGATTAAGAAATTGCTGCAAATTGGAGTCAACTAAAGAGATAACAGCTACCTGAGTTTGACCATGAGGTGACTTGACTTAGCAAATGTCTTCTAAACTTCACATTTTCAGTGTTGGTTGAGACACAACATTCATCTTTACCTATCTCCTGAGGCTCCAGTAAAGAGTCATAAGATGCATGGTAAATCCTTTTAATTAGTCAGTTTTCCTACTGTGTGTGTGTCACAGCAGGGTGATGTCACGACCACATATTCTCAATCCAATACTTCATTGATGCACACTTGGGTTGCTTCCATGTCTTGGCTACTGTAAATAATACTGCTATCAACATGGGGGTGCATGTGTCTTTTTGAAATATAGTTTTCATTTTATTTACAGATATACACCCAGAAATGGAATTACTGGATTATATGATAGTTCTATTTTTAATTTTTCAGTAACTTCCATACTGTTTTCCATAGTGGTTGTACCAATCTACATTCCCACTGCTTATGAGGGTTCCCCTTTCTCCACATCCACTCCAAAGTCTGTTATTTGTAGACTTTTTGATGACAGTCATTCTGACAAGTGTGAGATGATGTGTCTTTAAACCATTTTGAGTTTCTTTTTGTATATGTTGTGAGGAAGTGTTCTAATCTTATGTTTTCACACGTGGCTGTCCAGTACCATTCGTTGAAGAGACTGTCTTTTCTCCATTGTATACTCTTGCCTCCTTGTCATAGATTTACTGACCATAAGTGCATGGGTTTATTTCTGGGCTCTCTATTCTGTTCCATTGATCTACATATCTGTCTTTGTGCCAGTACCATTCTGTATTGATTACTGTCATTTTGTAATATAGTCTGAAGTCTAGGAGAGTTACACCTCCAGCTTTGTTCATTTTCTCAGGATTTCTTTGGAAATTCAGGGGTTTTGTGATTCCATATAAATTTTAAGACTATTTTTTCTAGTTCTGTTAAAAAATGTCATGGGTATTTTGATAGAGGTAGCAATAAATCTGTAGATTGCTTTGGATAGTATGACCATTTTAACAATATTAATTCTTCCAATCCAAGAGCAAGGGATATCTTTCTATTTCATTGCCTCATTTTCAATTTCCTTCATCAATGCTTTATAGCTTTCAGTGTATAGGTCTTTCATCTCCTTGGTTAAGCTTATTCCTAGGTTATTTAGGTATTTTTATGTGATTTTAAATGGGATTTGTTTTTACCTTCTTTCTCTGATATTTCATTATCAGTATATAGAAACACAACAGATTTCTGTATATTGATCTTGTATCCTGCTACCTTGCTGAATTCATGTATTAGTTCTTAAGATTTTGGGTGGAGACTTTAGGGATCACTGCATAGAGTTTTATGTCATCTGCAGATAGTGACAGTTTTACCTATTCTTTTCCAATTTGGATGACTATTTTTTTCCTTGTCTGATTACTGTGGCTAGGACATCCAATACAATGTTAAATAGGAACAGTGGGAGTGGCATCCTTGTCTTGTTCCTAAATTTAGCAGGAAGGCTTTCAGCTTTTCACTTTTGAGTATTAGCTTGTTGTGTGTTTGTCATAAATGGACTTTATTATATTGAGATATCTTCCCTCGGTACCAACTTTGATTAAAAATTTTACCTTGAATGAAGGTGGAATTTTGTCATCTGTTTTATGTGTCTATTGAGATGATCGTGTTATTTTACCATTACCCTTTGATGTGGTATATCACATTGATTGATTTGCCTCTGTTGAACCATCCTTGTGACAATGGAATAAAGCCAACTGGATCATGGTGTGTAATTCTTTTTATGTATTGCAGGATTTGGTTTGCTAATATTTTGTTGAGAATTTTTGCTTCGATATTCATCAAAGATATTGACCTGTTCATTTAATTTGTCTATAGCTTTTTATTACTGAGGTACTCCCATCTTTGTAATCTTGAAACAATCACTAATTAATTACATTTGCTATCTGATAATTTCCTTATCCCTCAAGAAGTTTCTGCTTTTCAGAGAGAACAGCAGTTACAAAACTTGACAATTCATTTCAAACATAATGCAAAAATAACTTGGGGAACAGCAAATTACTGTCTTTGTGTTCCTGACAAAACATTTAATATTGATGAGGATCTAACTTTTTATTAAACCAAATAAGATAATAACTTGTGTTTATGGTATTAAGTTAGATAAAATTTTACAAAAACACTTTAAAAATCAGGACTATAATCCAAATGGAATAAGAATTCAGTAACAATTGTTTTGTTTTACCATAAATATGATATGCTTCTAATTTTTATAATAAAAATACAAATGGGCTGGAGCTTCAAGATGGAGGAAGACTAGGACATGGAGATCACCTTCCTTCCCACAAATACATGAGAAATACATCTATATGTGGAACAACTCCTGCATAACATCTACTGAACGCTGGCAGAAGACCTCAGACCTCACAAAAAGCAAGAAACTCTGCACGTACCAGGGTAGGCAAAAAAAAAAAAAAAAAAAAAGAAAAAGAAAAGAAAAGAAAAGAAAAAACAGAGACAAAATAATAGGGATGGGACCTACATCTCTTGGAGGGATCTGTGAAGGAGGAAAGGTTTCCACACACTAGGAAGCCCCTTCCTGGACAGAGACTGTGGGTGACAGAGTGGGGAAGCTTCGGAGTCATGGAAGAGAGCACAGCAACTGGGGAGTGGAGGGCAAAGCAGAGAGATTCCTGCACAGAGGATCGGTACTGACCAGCACTCACCAGTCTGAGAGGCTTGTCTGCTTACCTGCCGGGACAGGTTGGGGCTTGGAGCTGAGGCTTGGACTTCGATGGGATCCCAGGGAGAGGACTGGGGTTGTCTGCATGAACACAGCCTGAAGGGGGCTAGTGCACCACAGCTAGCCACGAGGGAGTACGGGAAAATGTCTGGAGCTACTGAAGAAACAACAGACTTTTTCTTGCCTCTTTGTTTCCTGGTGCGTGAGGAGAGGGGATTAAGATCACCGTTTAAAGGAGCTCCAGAGAAAAGTGAGAGCCACGGCTATCAGCACGGACCACAGAGACAGGTATGAGATGCGAAGGCTGCTGCTGCAGCCACCAAGAAGCCTGTGTGCAAGCACAGGTCACTATCCACAACTCCCCTCCTGGGACCCTGTGCATCCTGCCACCGCCAGGGTCCCATGATCCAGCGACATATTCCCTGGGAGAATGAATGGCATGCCTCTGGCTGGTGCAATTTTACACTGGCTCTGCTGCTGCAGGATTGCCCAACATCTGTACCCATCCCTCCCACCTTCCTAATGAGCCAGAGCCACCAAAACAGCTGCTCCTTTATCCCTGTCCTCTCTGAGCAAAGAAAAGATGCCCACAGGCCCACACTGAGGCGGGTCTAAATCCAAAGCCTAACACAAGGAGCTGTGCGAACAAAGAAGAGAAAAGGAAATTTCTCCCAGCAGCCTCAGGAGCAGTGGATAAAATCTCACAATCAACTTGATGTACACTACAACTGTGGAATACCTGAATAGACAATGAATCATCCCAAATTGAGGAGGTGAACTTTGGGAGCAATGATATATAGTTTTTTCCCCCTTTTTCTCTTTGTGAGTATGTATGTGTATGCTTCTGTGTATGACTTTCTCTGTTTAGCTTTGTTTGAACCATTTGCCCTAGGGTTCTGCCTGATCTTTATTTAATTTTTTTTATAACTTAATTTTTTTTTCTTCCTGATTATTATTTTTTATTTTAATAATGTTATTTTATTTTACTTTTTTTAATTTTATTTTATCTTCTTTCTTTTTTTTTCTCCCTTTTATTCTGAGCCAAGTGGAGGACAGGCTCTTGGTGCTCCAGCCAGGCATCAAGGCTGTGCCACTGAGGTGGGAGAGCCAAGTTCAGGACACTGGTCCACAAGAGACCTCCAACCTCCATGTAATATCAAATGGTGAAAATCTCCCAGAGATCTCCATCTCAATGCCAAGACCCAGCTCCACTCAATGACCAGCAAGCTACACTGCAGGACACCCTATGCCAAACAACTAGCAAGACAGGAACACAACCTCACCCATTAGCAGAGAGGCTGCCTAAAATCATAATAAGTCCAGGGATACCCCAAAACACACCACCAGACGTGGACCTGCCCACCAGAAAGACAAGATCCAGACTCATCCACCAGAACACAGGCGCTAGTCCCCTCCACCAGGAAGCCTACACAACCCACTGAATGAACTTTAGCCACTGGAGAGAGACACCAAAAGCAACAGAAATTATGAGCCAGCAGGCTGCAAAAAGGAGACCACAAACACAGTAAGTTAAACAAAATCAAAAGACAGAGAAACACACACCAGATGAAGGAGCAAGGCAAATACACACCAGACCTAACAAATGAAGAGGAAATATGAAGACCACCTGAAAAAGAATTCAGAATAATGACAGTAAAGATGATGAAAAATCTTGGAAATAGAATGGAGAAAATACAAGAAACATTTAAAAAGGACCTGGAAGAACTAAGGAGCAAACAAACAGTTATGAAAAACACAGTAAATGAAATTAAAAATCTCTAGAAGTGTTCAATAGCAGAATAACTGAGGCAGAAGAATGGATAAGTGAACTGGAAGATAAAAAAGTAGAAATAACTACTGCAGAACAGAATAAAGAAAAGAGAAAGAAAAGAAGTGAGAACAGTCTCATAGACCTCTGGAACAACATTAAACACACCAATATTAGAATTATAGGGGTCCCAGAAGAAGAAGAGAAAAACAAAAGGACAGAGAAAATATTTGAAGAGATTATAGTTGCAAACTTCACTAATATGGAAAGGAAATGTTAATCAAGTCCAGGAAGCACAGAGAGTCCCTTACAGGATAAATCCAAGGAGAAACACACCAAGACACATGTTAATCAAATTATCAAAAATTAAATACAAATAACAAATATTAAAAGCAGCAAGGGAAAAACAATAATACATAAGGGAATCCTCATAAGGTTAACAGCTGATCTTTCTGCAGAAACTCTGCAAGCCAGAAGGGAGTGGCAGCACATATTTAAAGTGATGAAGGAGAAAACTCTACAACCAAGATTACTCTACCCACCAAGGATCTCATTCAGATTTGAAGGAGAAATTAAAAGCTTTACAGACAAGCAAAAGTTGAGAGAATTAAGCACCACAAAATCAGCTTTACAACAAATGCTAAAGGAATTTCTCTAGGCAGGCACCACAAGCGAAGGAAAAGATCTACAATAGGAAACCCAAAACAATTAAGAAAATGGTAATAGGAACATACGTATTGATAATTACCTTATATGTAAATGGGTTAAGTGCTCCAACCAAAAGACATAAACTGGCTGAATGGATACAAAAACAAGATCTGTATATATGCTGTCTACAAGAGACACACCTCAGACCTAGCAATACACACAGACTGAAAGTGAGGGGATGGAAAAACATATTCCATGCAAATGGAAATCAAAAGAACGCTGGAATAGCAATTTTCATATCAGACAAAATAGACGTTAAAACTAAGACTATTATAAGAGAAAAAGAACACTACATAATGATCAAGGGATCAATCCAAGAAGAATATATAAAAACTGTAAACATTTATGCACCCAATATAGGAGCACATCAATACATAAGGAAAATAATAACATCCATAAAAGGGGAAATTGACAGTAACACAATTATAGTAGGGGGATTTAACACCCCACTTTCACCATTTGACAGATCATCCAAAGTGAATAAAAATAAGGAAACACAAGTTTCAAATGATACATTAAACAAGAGGGACTTAATTGATATTTATAGGACATTCCATCCAAAAACAAAAAATATACATTCTTTTCAAGGGCTCATGGAACAATCTCCAGGGTAGATCATATCTTCAGTCACAAATCAAGCCTTGGTAAATTTAAGAAAATTGAAATCATATCAGTATCTTTCTGACCACAACACTATGAGACTAGATATCAATACAGGAAAAAAAATCTGTAAGAAATACAAATACATGGAGGCTAAAAACACACTACTTAATAACCAAGAGATCATTGAATAAATCAAAGAGGAAATCAAAACATAGATAGAAACAAATAACAATGAAAACACAATGACCCAAAACCTATGGGATGCAGCAAAAGCAGTTCTACGAGGGAAGTTTATAACAATATAATCCCATCTCTAGAAACAGGAAACATCTCAAATAAAGAACCTAACCTTACACCTGAAGCAATTAGAGAAAGGAGAACAAAAAAACCCCAAGTTAGTAGAAGAAAAAATCATAAAGATCAGATCAGAAATAAATGAAAAAGAAATGAAGGAAAATGATAGCAAAGATTAATAAAACTAAAAGCTGGTACTTTGAGAAGATAAACAAAATTGATAAACCATTAGCCAGACTTATCAAGAAAAAAAGGAAAAAGACTAAAATCAATAGAATTAGAAATGAAAAAGGAGAAGTAACAACTGATACTGCAGAAATACAAAGTATCATGAGAGATTATTACACGCAAATATATGCTAATAAAGTGGACAACCTGGAAGAAATGGAAATTCTTAAAAATGCGCAAATTTCCGAGACTGAACCAGGAAGAAAAAGAAAATATGAACAGACCAATCACAAGCACTGAAATTGAAGCCGTGATTAAAAATCTTCAAACAAATAAAAGCCCAGGACCAGATGGCTTCACAGGCAAATTCTATCAAACATTTAGAGAAGGGCTTCCCTGGTGGCACAGTGGTTGAGAGTCCACCTGCTGATGCATGGGAAATGGGTTCGTGCCCCGGTCCAGGAAGATCCCACATGCCGTGGAGCAGCTGGGCCCGTGAGCCATGGTCACTGAGCCTGTGCATCCAGAGCCTGTGCTCCGTAGTGGGAGAGGCCACAGCAGTGAGAGGCCTGTGTACCACAAAAAAACAAAAAACAAAAAAACCCAAAAACATTTAGAGAAGAGCTAAAACTTTTCCTTCTCAAACTCTTCCAAAATATAGCACAGGGAGGAACACTCCCAAACTCATTCTACGTGTCCATCATCACTCTCATACCAAAACCACACAATGACGTCACAAAGAAAGAAAACTACTGGCCACTATCACTGATGAACATGAATGCAAAAATCCTCAACTAAATACTAGCAAACAGAATCCAACAGCACACTAAAAGGATCATGCACAATGTTCAATTGGGGTTTATTCCAGTAATGCAAGGAGTCTTCAATATACACAAATGAACCAACGTGATACACCATATTAACAAATTGAAGGAGAAAAACCATACGATCAACTCAATAGATGAAGAGAAAGCTTTTGACAATATTCAGCACCCATCTATGATAAAAACCCTCCAGAAAGTAGGCATAGAGGGAACTTTCCTCAAAATAATAAAGGCCATATATGACAAACACACAGCCAAAATCATCCTCAATGGTGAAAAATTGAAAGCATTTCCACTAAGATCAGGAGCAAGACAATGTTGCCCACTCTCACAACTATTATTCAACATTGTTTTGGAAGTTTTAGCCACAGCAGTCAGAGAAGAAAAAGGAATGCAAGGAATCCAAATTAATGCACAGAAATCTCTTGCATTCCTATACACTAATGATGAAAAATCTGAAAGTGAAATTAAGAAAACACTCCCATTTACCATTGCAACATAAAGAATAAATATCTAGGAATAAACCTACCTAAGGTGACAAAAGACCTGTATGCAGAAAATTATAAGACACTGATGAAAAAGTTAAAAATGATACAAAGAGATGGAGAGATATACCAATGCTCTTGGATTGGATGAATCAACATTGTGAAAATGACTATACTACCTAAAGCAATCTACAGATTCAATGCAATCCTTATCAAACAACCACTGGCATTTTTCACAGAACTAGAACAAAAAAAATCACAATTTGTACAGAAACACGAAAGACCCCAAGTAGCCAAGTCAATCTTGAGAAAGAAAAACAGAGCTGGAGGACTCAGGCTCCCTGATATCAGACTATATTACAAAGCTACACTAATCAATATAGTATGGTACTGGCACTAAAACAGAAATATAGATTGATGGAACAGGATAGAAAATGCAGGGATAAACCCAGGCACGTATGGTCACCTTATCTTTGATAAAGGAGGCAAGAATATACAATGGAGAAAAGAGAGCATCTTCAATAATTGGTGCTGGGATAACTGGACAGCTATATGTGAAAGAATGAAATTAGAACACTCCCTAACACCATACACAAAAATAAGATCAAAATAGATTAAAGACCTAAGTGTAAGACCAGACACCCTCACACTCTTAGAGGAAAACATAGGCAGAACACTCTATGACATAAATCACAACAAGATCCTTTTTGACACATCTCCTAGAGAAATGGAAATAAAAACAAAAATAAAGAAATGGAAACTAATGAAACTTAACAGCTTTTGCACAGCAAAGGAAACCATAAACAAGATGAAAATACAACCCTCAGAATGGGAGAAAATATTTGCCAATGAAGCAACTGACAAAGGATTAATCTCCAAATCATACAAGCAACTCATGATGCTCAATATCAAAAAACAAACAAACAACCGAGCTTCCCTAGTGGTACAGTGGTTATGGATCTGCCTACAAATGCAGGGGACACAAGGTTCGAGCCCTGGTCTGAGAAGATCCCATCTGCCATGGAGCAGCTAGGTCTATGTGTCACAACTTGACCCTATGCTCTAGAGCACATGAGCCACAATTACTGAGCCCACGTGTTGCAAATACTGAAGCCTGCATGCCTAGAGCCATTGCACAGCAAAGAGAGAAGCCACCACAATGTGAAGATTGTGCAACACAATGAACAGTAGCCCCCACTCTCCACGACTAGAGAAAAATCCCACTCAGCAACGAGGGCCTAACACAGCCAAAAGTAAATAAATTAAAATAAATAACTTTTAAAAATAAATGTTTAAAAAAACCAAACAGCCCAATCCAAAAGTGGGCAGAAGACCTAAATAGACATTTTTCCAAAGAAGATATACAGATTGCCAACAAACACATGAAAGAATGCTCAACATCATTAATCATTAGAGAAATGCAAATCAAAACTACAATGAGATGTCATCTCATACCGGTCAGTATGGCCATCATCAAAAAATCTATAAACAATAAATGCTGGAGAGGGTGTGGAGAAAAGGGAACACTCTTGCACTGTTGGTGGGAATTGATACAGCCACTATGGAGAACAGTATGGAGGTTCTTTAAAAAATATATAAATAGAACTACCATATGACTCAGCAATCCCACTATTGGGCATATACCCTGAGAAAACCATAATTCAAAAATAGTCAGGTACCACAATGTTCATTGCAGCACTACTTAAAACAGCCAGGACATGGAAGCAACCTAAGTGTCCATCAACAGATGAATGGATAAAGAAGATATGGCACATATATACAATGGAATATTACTCAGCTCTAAAAAGAAATGAAATTGAGTTATTTGTAGTGAGATGGATGGATCTAGAGTCTGTCATACAGAGTGAAGAAAGTCAGAAATGGAAAAACAAATACCGTATGCTAACACATATATATGGAGTCTAAAATAAGAAAAAATGGTCAGAAGAACCTAGGGGCAAGACAGGAATAAAGATGCAGACCTACTAGAGAATGGACTTGAGGATGTGGGGAGGGGAAAGTGTAAGCTGAGACAAAGTGAGAGAGTAGCATGGACATATATACACTAGCAAACGTAAAATAGATAGCCAGTGGGAAGCAGCCACATAGCACAAGGAGATCAGTTCAGTGTTTTGTGACCATCTAGAGGGGTGGGATAGGGAGGGTGGGAGGGAGGGAGATTCAAGAGGGAAGAGATATGGGGACATATGTATATGTATAACTGATTCATTTTGTTATAAAACAGAAACTAACACACCATTGTAAAGCAATCATACTCCAGTAAAGATGTTAAAAAAAAAAGTCTCGATAAGAAAAAAAAAAATGGAATACAATGTTTTTTTGTCATCTAAACCCTGACTTAACAGGAAAATAAATGTAACCAAAGTCATATAATATATGGTGAGTACAATACGAGTTTTATAGGAGCTTTTATATTTGTCTGGAGTAGTTGGGGAAGAAAATAAAAATAGATCAGTTGAGAATCTATATAGTATGTTGTCTTATAATGTCTAATCACTATTATCAATGTTCTACAAGTGAAAGAAACAAAAAGAGAATTACTTATATTGATTCATTTATTATTTTATTTTTAACAACACTTTATTTTTTTAAATATTCTTTTTAAAAAATGATCACTAGGAGCCAAAGTATATGCTAGAAATCACGGACATACAAATATAAGCATTTGATTCTGAGCATTCGATAATGTCAAAGAACTTTGACAGTTGTATAAAATCAAATACAACATGATAACTGTATGCTATATATAAGATAGAATGAGGTTAGAGATAGTGCAAAATAACATAACTTTCAGCAAGAATCAAATCTGAAGCAGACTGATACCTGTGAATATCCCCTTTCCAAACTTCTTCATCCCCAGAAGGGTGATATTTAACTTTGGTTCTCAAAAACAAGCAGAGTTTCAGGCAGAGAGGATTAAGTAGGATGTTATAGTAGAGAAATTAGCATGTTCAAAATTAAAGTATACATTAATGTAGTGGTAACAAAAATACACCACTCAGATTTGCTGCTGAGGGAATGTATTTGGCGGACAGTCACAGTTGCTGCATTCTGAATCCATCAACACGTTCTTGCTTAGGCTATACTTCCCACATGCAGCTCTCCACCAATGACTAAAAACAGTAGGCCATACCTACTAGATATGAAAATCCTCTGTCCTGAGACTTTGGATCAAATACACCCAGATGGGGCTTCCCTGGTGGCGCAGTGGTTGAGTGTCTGCCTGCCAATGCAGGGGACACGGGTTCGTGGCCTGGTTCGGGAAGATTCCACATGCGGCGGAGCAGCTGGGCCCGTGAGCCATGGCCGCTGAGCCTGTGCATCCAGAGCCTGTGCTCCGCAACGGGAGAGGCCACAACAGTGAGAGACCCGCGTACCACAAAAAAAAAAAAAAAAAATATATATATATATATATATATATATATATATATATATATATATACACCCAGATGTTTTAGGCAAAACCTTCCTAGAACTACACTGCAGTGTGAGAGACTATGCAGCCTCCTTATTTTCATCTCCTTCACACACTACAATGCATTCCCACAGCTCTTCTGCCCTCTCTGGCTGCCTTTCTTTTTTCTGTAACATGTGTTTCGCAATATATTACATTCACATTCGTTCCTATTTTGGTATCTGTTTCTCAGATTATCTGAACTAACTAGAATATTATGGGGAAATGTGAGCAACACATTATATTTACATAGTGTCATGTTCTGCATCAAGTAAAGATGATTTATATCTCTTTGAATTATTTAGTTAATATATAGGAGATTGAACAAAGCTCTGGTTAAAGACAGATAGTAATCATTATACCTCTTCCTGGGGCAGATTAAAATGAATTGATACACCAAAATGAGTCACTTACCAAGTTGTTAGTATAGTGTTATTATTCTAATAAAATACCAGTAGTTAATGATTGTAGCTATCCTATGATCTGTCCGATTTTTGCAGAAACTTGACTGGGAATTAAATTGCGATCTGATAGGGACCTTCATATCTGCATTCTTTACGTCTTTGGAAGTGGCAATAATCTTAGCCAGTTCACCCAGGTTTGGTATTGTTTCTGAGTTACTTTCTTGGATATGTTGGCTAACAGTTGCATGGTTAGCCTTTTCTTTCTAATGACTCCACTATGAAGGACCAATGTAAGTTTTTCAGCTTCTATGTATATCTATTATAAGTATGTACTCAGAGAACAAAGGAACTGCCACAGAATAGCCCCCATCCATTAGATCCATTATGAGAAGGAATTAGGCAAGGACTTCACTTATCATTTTGCTCTATATGATCCTAATTTAATAGTGAATAAATGAGAGTGTTTGGACTTTCCTGTGATCATGTCAGGTGAGACCAACATCCCTCAGAATGTTTGTATTCCCTTTCCCCCTTCCTTCAGTGTACAGTCAGTTTGATATGGCCATAGCCATATATCACTCTAGGAAAGGACTGGGATTAATAGATGCTATATACAGTCTTCAAGAGGGTACAGCCTTCCATTCAATTGATGGGCCTCTGGGTCTAAGAACTGGCTCAAATCCAGATATTGGGCAGGGAAATTGGGACTCCCTATTGCAGGAGCTGACTTTATGGCCACTTCTTGTTGAGTTTTGAGGTTGTGTAAGTAAAACAATTTTCTCATTGACTGTCCATCTATGTTCTTAGAGCACTATCTTTAATAAGCTATTGTCACAGATGTCTATGATTCAATGTCCCTGTTAACCATTTCTAGCTTGCTGTCTATTAAGATAATTACATCCAACTTGTTGCCAACAGCTAAGTTCCATTACCTGCTCTATTATTCTGTAATTACATTATCCATATTTATACTTAGGCAGCTAAGTTCTAGTAGCATCCAGTTTCTACCATCTGGTCTACTGAGCACAGCCACCACTAAATTTCTCAAAAAATTCCACTGATCTCCCCTTAGTATTATAATTTTTCCATTTATTGAAATAGTTTCCTTTGGATCTTCTCAGAAAACATAGTTGGCTAAGCTGTCCCTGTCAATGCAAGAAGAAGCTGGAGTAGGTATCCTCTAATGTTTAGTCATTATTGGTTGGGAGTGGCTTTGGATATTTGATGAGCTTTCATTTCTGCCTTGCCCTGAGCATAAACCATACACCCTTGTGAAACCAGAGAAAGTCTTTGGACAGAAATCCAGGTGCTTTCAGTAAGAAACCATTGGCTTGTGCAAAGATATGAATGATAAAACGTTAATGGTTGAGACATCAAGAGCTGTCAGCTACACAGGTGTCACCAGCAAGGATAGCTATAATCCTCCCAATTTAAAAAAATATCCTCCTTTACATACCTATCCACTGTGCTTTTGAGATATATTTTTAAAATCTATCTGTATGCCAAAAGACATCAAGTTAATCACTTCTAAATGACTCATAGTATTTTATACTAAATATCCGTGACATTTTATACATAAATTTCTTCATGCTGGACACTACAATTGTTTCCAACTACTTGACAAACATTCACTGATAACACACCATTCTAATTCAAGTCCTACTATAGACGTGTAAGTTTTCCTCAAAGAAATATATTTATAAATAGAAAGCTGGATAACAAGACAAGAATTCACTTCTTACTACCAGATTTGTTTCAAGAATGCTTGCATCAATTTACACTTCTACAGAGCATAGTTAGCCATGTTAGACAATTTTTGCCTTTTGATTTTTTTTAATTTTATGGTATTCATTGCTTTTTAATTTTTCCAGATCTGATGATATCTTTCTTCCCCTTTACTTATTTGCTTTTAGGCTTTCACTTTGAAGAACTGCCATTCCTATCCTTTGCATATTTTTTCTTATTTTTCTTCCTTTTTCTTCTGACTTGCATATTTTCTTGCATATCATATTGATTAATTTCACATATTAGAAAGTAGAAAGACTTATAATAGTTGTTTACTGATAGTTAACCTGTACACAACTCAGACTTAACCCTGAACTCTGGCTGGTTGGGATACACCAAACTAGTATAAAACAGTGTTTGATAATTAATCTCATGATTACACATGGTCACAGTTTCAGGCTAAATCCTGTCAGATCATATACAAGAGAGAGCCAAGATAGAATAGACACATTTTTGAAAAGTGAACTGATTTAGAATAATTTCTCACAGAAGGTGATGTAGAACTTTCAGTGTGAATGTAACCAGATTTATCGTGTTCTAAAATATATGTACCTGGGGCTTCCTTGGTGGCGCAGTGGCTGAGAGTCCGCCTGCTGATACAGGGGACACGGGCTTGTACCCCGGTCCGGGAAGATCCCACATGCCGCGGAGTGGCTGGACCCGTGAGCCACAGCCGCTGAGCCTGTGCGTCCGGAGCCTGTGCTCCGCAACGGGAGAGACCACAACAGTGAGAGGCCCGTGTATCGCAAAAAAAAAAAAAAAAGTACCCAAAATATTATAACAAGGCCTGGAGTCTATACAGCATAACCTCTACAATGTTCAGAAAATCCCACATAAGTTAACATATAAAGAATGAGGAAAATGTAACAAATTCTAAAAAAAACACAGCAGAACTCAATCCTGATATTACAAAAATATTGGACTTCTCAGACAACTACAAAATGTATATTACTATAACTGTGATCCATGAAATGAAGGTAAATACATTTGAAATGAATTGAAAGACATATTTATTAAATGGATATAAGCTAAACAATATAACAAATGCAAACTTCATAATTAACATATATGAAGTTTTAAAAATACTCAATTGTATAGTAGCAGAATGGAAGTTATAAAGGAAAGACTCAATTAAATTTAAACTAGAGCAACATAAACTATCCAATATGAAGAACAGACAAAATTAAAAAATAAAAACAAATACCTGAAATTCTAATATCCAAATGTATTTATGTCATTGGAATCTCAAGTGAAGAGGAGAATGAAATTTGTCCAGAAAAAAATGAAGAAATAATTTCTAAACTTGGTGTAAGACATAAATGTACATACTGCATTTACAGAAAAAGCTCAGTGAACCTCCAATAGGATAATGTAAAACTATGACTAGACAAATCTTAATGAAACTGCTGAACACAAAAGATAAAGAAAACAATTTGAAAGCAGCAAAAATAAAACACTAGAGCCAAACAATACATACAAGGGCAGAATGATTGAAATGTTACTGGATTTCTCAATAGAAATCACAGATGGCAAAGACATTGCGACAATGTAGATACAATTCTTAAAGAAGAGAACTGTCAAACCTAAGTTTAATATCTCTTAAGATATTTTTCAGGATTGAGGATGAAATAAATAGATTCTCAAATGACTGAAAACTATGAGAAAACTTTGCCAATAGGCTTGATAGATATGAAATGCTACAGGCGGAAGGTAATGATATCAGAGGGAAACTTTGATCATCAAAAATGAAGAAAGAGCAACAAAATGGTAATTATCTAGGCATGTATAAAAGATTATTACTTTCATCTTTTAAAAAAGTATTTCCAGTATTTATTATATATATATATATATATATATATATATATATATATATATATATATACGTGCGTATACACGTTTATATAAAATACAGCAAATATAGAATAGTGACATTAGAAATTCTATTTATAGAGATAAGACACTGGAAAATGTAGAGTTTCATAATATTATTCTTTATCTGCTACATAAACTTTTTTTTTCTTTTTTTTTGCGTTTTGCGGGCCTCTCACTGCTGCGGCCTCTTCCGTTGCGGAGCACAGGCTCTGTACACGCAGGCTCAGCGGCCATAGCTCACAGGCTCAGCCGCTCCACGGCGTGTGGGATCTTCCCGGACCGGGGCACGAACCCGTGTCCCCTGCATCAGCAGGCGGACTCCCAACCACTGCGCCACCAGATAAGCCCATAAACTTTTATTTAAGATATAATATCCAGAACCATCCTTTCCATTTATATAGTAGCAAAACATGCTCTCTCTCTCTCTCTCTCTCTCTCTCTCTCTCTCTCTCTCTCTATATATATATATATATATATATATACTTATAATTCAACTTTCATTCCAGTGATCTGTCCAAATGTTGAAAAATCAGGATTTTTGAATGGTGAAACAATTTTTTAAAAATTATTTTACATATACACATTATCGAGACAATGAAGTTTTAGCAATTTATGGATATGAAATGTGAATGAGCAATTTTATATTGTGAGTCTGATTATAATTTGGGGAGATTTGATTGGATCACATTTATAATGAGATTAATAAATGACACAGGTCTACTTTTTTTTGTTTGTTTCTAAATTAGTCACTCCTGTACATATACACAACAACAAATATAACAAAGCCTGCACATTTGTTGGATGTTCTTCCTTTCATTCAGTAACTATTAGACTCTTCACAGAAAGACTGATATAGCCAGAGAGGGAGAGGAAGAGGGAAAGAAGTTATAGTCCCTTCTAGTTGCTTGGGTTTTATGCAATTAGTCATTTTTGTGCTTTGCATCTAGTTTTAAGCATGATCATAACATATTTATCTTTAAAATGCCTACTTGTTTCAAATTATTGTGAAACCAGAGAGAGCTTTACTCAGGCAGATTGTTTTGCAGGGCAAAAGAATTACAGTTCACTAGTGTGATTTGCTAGAAATTCATTTCGTGATTTTAACAATGATAACACAAAACACCGCATTAAAAACTCAATTGACCTTTGGCAAATTCGGCAGCTGTTCAGGATATCAAAGCAATGCCAATGAGAAAACAATTTATAAGGAGAGAGAAAAAAAAAAACAGCGACAAAAGTAATTGAAGAAAATAAAACAATCAATAAATAACAGAGGTATACTATTCTCGTTTTGTTCTCTCTTGCTTCTCGTCCAGTTTTTGGTCCTGTGAAACCAGTCCATTTGAATGTCATTCACTTTCAATGAATTGAATCGGCCATGCTATTCATGAGAATAGTGAACTTATATTCAAATATACTTTGTACTGGATTTTCTCTACATGCAGTAGTGGCTTTTTTTTTTTTTCTACTATTAAGTTAACATGTTCTCTGATGCCAAATGCACTTTTATATTCACTATTGTAAATAGCTTAAAGAATATTTGTATACTACATATTTCTATAATGTCATAATAATTAGATTTAATGTATTATAGAGTGTGAGTATTTGAAGTTAATGCCATCTTAAAGTTCTTTATATTCTCACTGTGAGTCTCAAGTACAGGAATTTTTACCCCCTGAGACCACTAAGGACCCCCAATTTCAATCTTTGAATATCCCTTAAACTCTGGCAAGAGGATGCAGAGCTTTTAGAAATCATACCCCGAAAAATGCTTACCTTTCTGCTCACATGGAGAGCACATTATTGCTTCCATTAACACACTGTGAATATACGGTCTTATATTGTTTTGAAAAATGACAAAATTACCCCAGAGCATCAGATTCTGGCTGTTGTTTCTTTCTTTCTTTTCTTATTTTTTTTCTTTATATTCAGTATCAAATGCGGGTGGAAATAGAAATAGCAATAATAGAATTAATCAGAGATGGACCCTATAGTTGAGTCATATAAGTACTTTCCCTTTCAATGTAACTTAGGAATATTCCATATATATACTTTTAAAACACTATACAGAGGGTATTAAGATGATTAATAGAAATTTGTGTTTTCAAGTGGTCATACTCTAATAGGAGAGGTAACTTAAAAACACATGTATGATTGATAATGTTAGTAGTCTCAACAATTCATTCCTCCCCTGTAAGAGGATCAAGCAATCCCTTCCATTGTCCTGTGTAGGCAGAGAATACTTCCCCACCTCACATTCAGGCATGACCCATGTGACTTTGTTTGTTTGTTTTTTAACATCTTTATTGGAGTATAATTGCTTTACAATGTTGTGTTAGTTTCTGTTTTTATAACAAAGTGAATTAGGTATATGTATACATATATCTCCATATCCCTTCCCTATAGCGTATCCCTCCCACCCTCCCTATCCTACCTCTCTAGGTGGTCACAAGCCACCTAGCTGATCTCACTGTGCTATGCAGCTGCTTCCCACTGGCTATCTATTTTACATTTGGTAGTAGTGTATATATGTCAGTTCCACTCTCTCACTTCATCCCAGCTTACTATTCCCCCTCCCCGTGTCCTCAAGTCCATTCTCTAAGTCTGTGACTTTGTTGAATCAATGTAAACAGAAGTGACAACGTGCCAATTTTGAGCTGATCATTTAAAGGAACCCATGTTTCTGCTACTTTTTACTCTTTCACACGGCCTCAAGAGCAACATCTTCCAAAAAAATATTTAATCTTCAGTGCTAGTATCAGAAGAAGAAATATGGAGAAATTTCAACAACTCAAGTTCAGCTATGATAAATAATGTAATTTGAAAATACATTTTTTTGTTATACACTAAGATTTTGAATTATGTGCTAATGAAACAAAGCTGAGGGATACAATATTGTTATAATATAAACACTCAGTGTTCAATTCTATTTACGTTGGTGGAATATTCTGAAAGACACAGAATGCCTATGCATTTTTTTTCAGTCAGTATTTCAAAGGACCTTTAATTGGCATTAATATAGTTTTGGAGATAAAATAACTGATCTCTTAGCCACCAAATGTCACTCAGAAAATTGAAATAATACAAATAATTGTATGTGATAGGATTGTCAATAATTTTATATTTGCTCATAATCTGACTTCTGCTGTACAAAACGATGGAGAGTTTAATTTATATATTTATCTTATCAGCTTGTATATGTTATCATTTATTTCAACACTGAATTCTTTCAGTTTTGGAAATGTGTCTTTTTTGGTGTTTATCTTCATTTTTATCAGTTATTTACAATATTGCATATCATAATTTCTTTATTATAAGTCAAATAATTAATATGCTTAAAAATATTGATGACCAGTGCTTTCAATGGAAGAGCACGAAAAATTTTATCTATCAGGTGGCCTGAAAACAACTTTAGTCCTATAACTGGAATTTTCTGACAATGATTTAAGAAGAACTGCCTGTGCTTTTGGTGTGACAGTCAAGACATCATTGCAAGGCCAATGTCATGAAGCTTTTAGCCTATGTTTTCTTCTAGGAGATTTATAGTTTCAGGACTTATACCTAAGTATTTAATCCATTTTGAGTTGATTTCTGTGTATCATGTAAAAAAAGTCTAAACTCATTTGTTTATATGTAAATATCTAGTGTTCCCAACACAATTTGCCGGAGTCTCAATCCTGCCTCCATTGTATACACTTGAGAAAATGTCAAATATCATTTGACCATGGAAGTGTGTTTCTATTTCTGGACTCTATTCTATTCCATTAGTCTATAGGTCTGTCTTTATGCCAGTACCATACTGCTTAAATTACTGTATTCTTTCTAAGGGTTTTAGGCTATTTGGGTAATTTTGAGATTCCATATGAGTTTAATGACATTTTTGTCTATTTCTGTAAAGAATGCCATTGGGATTTTGATAGTGATTGCATTGAATTGCACATCAAAAAACTTCTATACACTGTTTGTAGGAATAGTACATAGTAGCTACCACAGAAAACAGTATGGAAGTTCCTCAAAAAATTAAAAATAGAAATACCAAATGATCCAGCAGTCTTACTTCTTGGTATTTATCCAAAATAATTGAAATCAGAACTGCAAGGAGATATTTTTCACTCCCATGTTCATTGCAACATTATCTACAATAACCAGGAGGAGGAAACAACCTAAATGCCCATCAGTGGAAAAAGGAAAAAAAGAATGTGGTATGTATGCATGATGGACTGCTCTTCACCATTAAGAAAGAAACTCTGCAATAAGGAATAATGTGGGTGAATCTGTAGGACATTACACTATGTTAAATAAACGAGTCACCGAAGAAAAAACACTGTATTATTCTACTTATATAGGGTACTGCAAGTAGGCTAACTCATAGAAACAGAGAGTAGAATGTTGGTTGCCACTGTGGTGGGGGAAATGAAGAACTACTCTTCAAGGGATATAAAGTGTCAGTTATGCAACATGAATGAGTTCTAGGGATCTGCTGCACAGATTTGTGCCCATAGTTAATAATACTATATTGTACACTTAAAACTTTGAGGGCAAATCTCACATTAATTTTTCTTACTACAGTAAATAAAATTTAAAAAGAAGAGCTACAGTAAATCTATTAACATATCACATAAATTGAAGTTTTACTTCATTCTGGCATAATTGAGAGTGTGGTTCCACTATGGAATTTCTCTTAACTCTCAAAGTTGAGTTCCTGGAACTACATGTTTTGGAGAGTTTAAAGAGCAATTCATTATTAGGATTATTACTAGTATTATATTTTTGTCTCCTAAAGTATGATATTGGCCAAGTCATTTTTACATCCCTTGAAAAGTTTTTGTAAGACACTCATTACCTTCCGCTTGGTTGTGCCACATATCTTTTACTATATTATTTCCTTCCCAGGTCTCATTACCACTTTATATTAATAGTACTGAATGCTACTAGCACTTTAATGTCAAACATATTCTTGTATTACAACATTTTTATATTATATAACTGAGACATTGCTAGTTAGTTTCATTTTTTAATCTTGGAAACACATTACAGTCATTTAACTAAGTAGTATATCTACTATCCAGAGACAAATTCAAGCAAATATATAACAATATAAATATATAACAATAAAATGTTATTTTTTTCTTTATTTCATCTGTCTTGTATTTTCAAACCATAACATACTTTTACTATAATGTTTTTTACTTTATAATTTTTCTATTCTGACAAGCAAATAGTTACTGCAATCTAATCCTTCTTTAAGTAGAACATTGTAGATTGTAAACAAAATATGAACCATAATGGTGCCTGTTTTCCTTAATGCTATACCACTAATACCTAGACACTGCCTAGCATATAGTAATCAAATGGATACAAGTAGAAGGAAAGGAAAGAAAAGGAGGATGGAAAGAAAAGGAGGAAGAGCCAAGGTAGATATTGAGTTGTTAACCAATTAACACAATATGTCTACTTCTCATTATCTACTCATATTCATCTAAAAACAGAGAGACAGTTTATAATTTCCAACATTAGTTTCTATTGTTAGCTTTCCTCCTGACCTGTGTGAAATTAAGTTAAATATATATATATATATATATATATACATATATATATATATATTACATTTGAGATCCTAGTTGAGAATCAAAATGTACAGATTTAGCAATCAAATACAAAATTCCATTTCCCCTTCATTTTCCCTCACCCATTTCATTGTATCCCCCAACTTCCACCTCTGTGTCCTTCCCTCCCATACATGAAGACCTTACTAGTGTATTACAGTTGGAGACTCAGAGAAGAGAAGATACCCTCAAATACAGAAGCAGTGAATGTTTCATTAGGAGCACTTTTGGACCATGGTCAAGGGTAGCAGGATTGTGGAAGGGATGCATTAGGAGTGGGTTTATTATAACTAACATTGTTTAGAATTGTCAGCAAATGGTAATCATTTAAAGCATATGGATTTTTAGATTCTCTACTGCTCCCACTCTTTCTTGCTGCACATTCTAAGATATTGTATTTTACCATAGAGGGACACATTTACTTTATTTAAATAATAAACCATACATATATACATTATATATTTTATTCTACTTTTCAATCAAAACCCTTCTGCCTTGTATTCTCATTCTGCAGTTGCTACTTACCCAGGAAAGATATTGAAGATCATCAAGTCATACTCAGGCACCATCACAATGGCACCATGTTTTTGTTTATTGGGTCTAGTTGGGAGCTCATGTTTTCCATGCTAGCTACTAGCTTTTTGAAATAATAGACATTTCTAGAAGTTTTGGATCACACTTCTTCATATCTTTCATTTCTGGTATGCTTTTTATTTACCTCCACGTTTGCTCTTTATACCTTATTCTCATATCCATCTACCTAAACAAGAGGCTTTAACACAATTCAAACTGGGTGATCATAGAAAGTTGGGATTTATTTATGAATAAATATGTACAAACCTTGACATAAATCACTTTTTAATGTATAAACTAATATTGCCAGTTCATACTTATATTTATGACTTCTTAACATTTAAAACATTCAAAATTACCTCAAGGAAAGATGAAAAGTGAAACTAATGGTTATGTATATATGGGAGATGAACATATGCTAGGAGCATTAAATCCTACCACAGAGAATCTTGTCATCTGCCTAAAAAAAAAGAAATTGGGCTTGCCTTGTGGCACAGTGGTTGGTAGTCCACCTGCCGATGCAGGGGACACGGGTTTGTGTCCTGGTCCAGGAAGATCCCACATGTCACGGAGTAGCTGGGCCTGTGAACCATGGCTGCTGAGCCTGCACATCCGGAGCCTGTTCTCTGCAATGGCAGAGGCCACAACAGTGAGAGGCCCACATACCGATAAAAAATAAAAATATTAAAAAAATAAAAAATGAAAAAAAAGAAGTTGATTGGATAGTATACTGGGTTAACTAGTATCCCTCAAAACTCATGGCCACCAGAAAAACAGAATGTGAACTTATATGGAAAAAAAAAACTTTGCAGAGGTAATTGGTTAAAATCAAATAGCCAGTTGAATTTAACAGCAAATTAAAAGGATCATATAACATGACTAAGTGGGATTTATCCCAGGAATGCAAGGATGGTTTAACATACACAAATCAATCAATGTGATAAAACACATTAACAAAATGAAATTTCAAAACGACATGATCATCTCAATAGAAGCAGAGAAAGTATCTGAAGAAGTCCAACATCCATTCATGACTAAAACTCTCAAAAAAATAGGTATAGAGGAAATCTCCCTAAACAACATAAAGGCCAGGTATGAAAAACACACAGATAACATATTAATGGGAAAATATGAATAGCTTTACCTCTAAGATCCAGTACAAGTCAAGGAAGCCCACTCTAACAACTTATTGTCAACATAGCACTAGAAGTCCTAGCAAGGGTAAATTAGACAATAAAAAGAAATAAAAGGCATTCCAATCAGGAAAGAAGTAAAATCCTATGTTTGCAAATGACATGATCATATATACAGAAAACCCTAAAGACGCAACAAAAATTGTTAGAATGTTTCAATGAATTCAGTATAGTAACAAGATACAAACTCAACACATAAAAATCAGTTACAGGGGGACGAGGGGAAGATGGCGGAAGAGTAAGACGTGGAGATCACCTTCCTCCCCACAGATACACCAGAAATACATCTACACGTGGAACAACTCCTACAGAACACCTACTGAACGCTGGCAGAAGACCTCAGACCTCCCAAAAGGCAAGAAAGTCCACACATACCTGGGTAGGGCAAAAGAAAAAAGAATAAACAGAGACAAAATGATAGAGATGGGACCTGCACCAGTGGGAGGGAGCTGTGAAGGAGGAAAGGTTTCCATACACCAGGAAGCCCCTACGCAGCCAGAGACTGAGGGTGGCGGAGGGGAAAGCTTCGGAGCTGCGGAGGAGAGCACAGCAACAGGGGTGTGGAGGGCGAACCGGAGAAATTCCCGCACAGAGAATCGGTGCCGACCAGCACTCACCAGCCCAAGAGGTTTTTCTGCTCACCTGACAGGGCAAGCGGGGCTGGGAGCTGAGGCTCCAGCTTCGGTCGGAGCACAGGGAGAGGACTGGGGTTGGCGGCATGAACACAGCCTGCAGGGGGTTAGTGCACCACAGCTAGCCTGGAGGGAGTCCAAGGAAAACTCTGGACCTGCCGAAGAGGCAAGAGACATTTTCTTCCCTCTTTGTTTCCTGGTGCGTGAGGAGCGGGGATTAAGAGCACTGCTTAAAGGAGCTCCAGAGACGGGCATGAGCCGAGACTAAAAGCGTGGACCCCAGAGACGGGCATGAGACACTAAGGCTGTTGCTGCTGCCACCAAGAAACCTGTGTGCAACCACAGGAAACTATCCACACCCCCTCTTCTGGGGAGCTTGTGCAGCCCGCCACTGCCAGGGTCCCGGGATCCAGGGACAAATTCCCCAGGAGAAGGCACGGCACGTCTCAGGCTGGTTCAACATCCCACCGGCCTCTGCTGCTGCAGGCTCGCCCTGCACTCCTTACCCCACCCTCCCCCCAGCCTGAGTGAGCCAGAGTCCCTGAAGCAGCTGCTCCTTTAACCCTGTCCTGTCTGAGCGAAGAACAGACGCTCTCTGGCTACCTACACTCAGGCGGGGCCAAATTCAAAGCTGAGCCCTGGGAGTTGTGAAAACAAAGAAGAGAAAGGGAAATACCACCCAGCAGCCTCAGAAGCAGTGGATTAAAGCTCCACAATCAATTTGATGTACCCTGCGCCTGTGGAATACATGAATAGACAACGAGTCATCCCAAATTGAGAAGGTGGACTTTGAGAGCAAGATTTATGATTTTTTTCCCCTTTTCCTCTTTTTGTGAGTGTGTGTCTGTACCTTCTGTGTGAGATTTTGTCTGTATAGCTTTCTTCCACTATTCTCCTAGGGTTCTGTCCGTCCATATTTTTTTTTCTTTTAAAAATTATTTTTTCTTAATACTTATTTTTTATTTTAATAATTTTATTTTGTTATCTTACTTTATTGTATTTTATTATGTCTTTCTTTCTTTCTTTCCTTCCTTCCTCCCTTCCTCCCTTCCCCCCTCCCTCCCTTTCCCCCTCCCTCCCTCCCACCTTCCCTCCAATCTTTCTTTCTTTCTTTCTTTCTTTCTTTCTTTCTTTCTTTCTTTCTTTCTTTCTTTCTTTCTTTCTTTCTTTCTTTTTTCCTTCCTTCTTTCTTTCTTACAAATTGTTCTCCCTTTAATTCTGAGTTGAGTGGATGAAAGGCTCTTGGTGCTGCAGCCAAGAGTCTGTGCTGTGCATCTGAGGTGGGAGAGCCAACTTCAGGACACTGGTCCACAAGAGACCTTCCAGCTCCATGTAATATCAAATGGCAAAAATCTCCCAGAGATCTCCATCTCAACACCAATGCCCAGCTTAACTCAATGACCAGCAAGTTATAGTGTTGGACACCTTATGCCAAACAAGGAGCAAGACAGGAACACAACCCCACCCATTAGCAGAGAGGCTGCCTAAAATCATAAAAAGTCCACAGACACCCCAAAACACACCACCAGACGTGAACCTGCCCACCAGAAAGACAAGATCCAGCCTCATCCACCAGAACACAGGCACTAGTCCCCTCCACAAGTAAGCCTACACAACACAATGAATCAACTTTAGCAACTGGGAACAGACACGAAAAACAATGGGAACTACAAACCTGCAGCCCGGAAAAAGGAGACCCCAAACACAGTAAGATAAGCAATATGAGATGACAGAAAAACACACAGCAGATGAAAGAGCAAGATAAAAACCCACCAGACCTAAAAAATGAAGAGGTAATAGGCAGTCTACCTGAAAAACAATTCAGAATAATGATAGTAAAGATGATCCAATATCTTGGAAATAGAATAGACAAAATGCAAGAAACATTTAATAAGGACCCAGAGGAACTAAAGGTGAAACAAGCAATCATGAACAACACAATAAATGAAATTAAAAATACTCTAGATTGGATCAATAGCAGAAAAACAAGCAGAAGAACGGACAAGTGACCTGGAAGATAAAATAGTGGAAATAACTACTACAGAGCAGAATAAAGAAAAAAGAATGAAAAGAACTGAGGACAGACTCAGAGACCTCTGGGACAACATTAAATGTGCCAACATTCAAATTAAAAGGGTTCTAGAAGAAGAAGAGAAAAAGAAAGGGACTGCAAAAATATTTGAAGACAATATAGTTGTAAACTTCCCTGATATGGGAAAGGAAAGAGTTAATCAACTGCAGGAAGAACAGAGAGTCCCATACAGGATAAATCCAAGGAGAAATACGCCAAGACACATATTAATCAAACTGTCAAAATTTAAATACAAAGAAAACATATTAAAAGCAGCACGGGGAAAAACAACAAATAACACACAAGGGAATCCCCATAAGGTTAAAAGCAAAACTTTCAGCAGAAACTCTGCAAGCCAGAAGGAACTGGCAGGAGATATTTAAAGTGATGAAGGAGAAAAACCTGCAATCAAGATTACTCTACCCAGCAAGGATCTCATTCAGATTTGATGGAAAAATTAAAACCTTTACAGACAAGCAAAAGTTGAGAGAGTTCAGCACCACCAAATCAGCTTTACAACAAATGCTAAAGGAACTGCTCTAGGCAAGAAACACAAGAGAAGGAAAAGACCTACAATAAAATACCCAAAACAATTAAGAAAATGGGAATAGGAACATACATATCGATAATTACCTTAAATGTAAATGGACTAAGTACTCTCACCAAAAGACGCAGATTGGCTGAATGAATAAAAAAATCAAGACCCATATACATGCTTTCTACAAGAGACCCACTTCAGACCTAGAGAAACATACATTCTGAAAGTAAGGGGATGGAAAAATATATTCCATGCAAATGGAAATGAAAAGAAACCTGTAGTAGCAACTCTCATGTCAGACACAATAGTCTTTAAAATAAAGACTATTAGAAGAGAAAAAGAAGGACACTACATAATGATCAAGGGATCAATCCAAGAAGAATATATAACAATTGTAAATTTTTATGCACCCAACATAGGAGCACCTCAATACATATGGAAAATACTAACAGCCGTAAAAGGGGAAATCAACAGTAACACATTAATAGTAGGGGACTTTAACACCCCACTTTCACCAATGGACCGATCATCCAAAATGAAAATAAATAAGGAAACACAAGCTTTAAATGATACATTAAACAAGATGGACTTAATTGATATTTATAGGACATTCCATCCAAAAACAACAGAATACACATTTTTCTCAAGTGCTCATGGGACATTCTCCAGGATAGATCATATCTTGGGTCACAAATCAAGTTTGGTAAATTTAAGAAAATTGAAATTGTATCAAGTAACTTTTCCGACCACAACGCTATGAGCATAGACATCAATTGCAGGAAAAGATCTGTAAAAATTGCAAACACAGGGAGGCTAAACAATACACTACTTAATAACGAAGTAATCACTGAAGAAATCAAAGAGGAAATAAAAAATACCTAGAAACAAATGACAATGGAGGCACGACGACCCAAAACCTATGGGATACAGTAAAAGCAGTTCTAAGAGGGATGTTTATAGCAGTACAATCCTACCTTAAGAAACAGTATACATCTTGAAAAAACAACCTAACCTTGAACCTAAAGCAATTATAGAAAGAAGAACAAAATACCCCAAAGTTAGCAGAAGGAAAGAAATCATAAAGATCAGATCAGAAATAAATGAAAAAGAAATGAAGGAAACAATAGCAAAGATCAATAAAACTAAAAGCTGGTTCTTTGAGAAGATAAAAAAAAATGATAAACCATTAGCTAGACTCATTAAGAAAAAACGGGAGAAGACTCAAATCAATAGAATTAGAAATGCAAAAGGAAAAGTAACAACTGACACTGCAGAAATACAAAAGATCATGAGAGATTACTACAAGCAACTATAGGCCAATAAAATGGAAAACATGGAAGAAAAGGACAAATTCTTAGAAATGCACAACGTGCCGAGACTGAATCAGGAAGAAATAGCAATTATGAACAGACCAGTCACAAGCACTGAAATTGAAACTGTGATTAAAAATCTTCCAACAAACAAAAGCCCAGGACCAGATGGCTTCACAGGCGAAGTCTATCAAACATTTAGGGAAGGGCTAACACCTATCTTTCTCAAAATTTTCCAAAATACAGCAGAGGGAGGAACACTCCCAAACTCATTCTACAAGCCACCATCACCTTGATACCGAAACCAGACAAGGATGTCACAAAGAAAGATAACTACAGGCCAATATCACTGATGAACATAGATGCAAAAATCCTCAACAAAATAATAGCAAACAGAAATCAATAGCACATTAAAAGGATCATACACTATGATCAAGTGGGATTTATTCCAGGAATGCAAGGATTCTTCAATATACACAAATCAATCAATGCAATACTCCATATTAACAAATTGAAGGAGAAAAAACATATGATCATCTCAATAGATGCAGAGAAAGCTTTCGACAAAATTCACCACACATTTCTGATAAAAACCCTGCAAAAAGAGACATAAAGCGAATGTTCCTCAACATAATAAAGACCACATATGACAAACCCACAGCCAACATCGTCCTCAATGGTGAAAAACTGAAAGCATTTCCACTAAGATCAGGAACAAGACAAGGTTGCCCACTCTCACCACTCTTATTCAACACAGTTTTGGAAGTTTGAGCCACAGCAATCAGAGAAATAAAGGAAATAAAAGGAATACAAATTGGAAAAGAAGTAAAGCTGTCACTGTTTGCAGATGACATGATACTATACATAGAGAATCCTAAAGATGCTACCAGAAAACTACTAGAGCTCATCAATGAATTTGGTAAAGTAGCAGGATACAAAATTAATGCACAGAAATCTCTGGCATTCCTATACACTAATGATGAAAAGTCTGAAAGTGAAATCAAGAAAACATTCCAATTTACAATTGCAACAAAAAGAATAATATCTAGGAATAAACCTACCTAAGGAGACAAAAGATCTGTATGCAGCAAATTATAAGACACTAATGAAAGAAATTAAAGATGATACAAAGAGATGGAGAGATATACCATGTTCTTGGATTGGAAGAATCAACATTGTGAAAATGACTCTATTATCCAAAGCAATGTACAGATTCAATGCAATCCCTATCAAACTACCACTGACATTTTTCACAGAAACAGAACAAAATATTTCACATTTTGTATGGAAACACAAAAGACCCCGAATAGCCAAAGCAATCTTTAGAACGAAATACGGAGCTGGAGGAATCAGGCTCCCTGACTTCAGACTATACTACAAAGCTACAGTAATCAAGAGAGTATGGTACTGGTACAGAAACAGAAAGATAGATCAATGGAACAGGATGGAAGGCACAGAGATAAACCCACACACATATGGTCACCATATCTTTGATAAAGGAGGCAGGAATATACAGTGTAGAAAGGATAGCCTCCTCAATAAGTGGTGCTGGGAAAACTGAACAGATACATGTAAAAGTATGAGATTAAATCACTCCCTAACACCATATACAAAAATAAACTGAAAATGGATTAAAGACCTAAATGTAAGGCCAGAAACTATCAAACTCTTAGAGGAAAACATAGGCAGAACACTCTACGACATAAATCACAGCAAGATCCTTTTTGACCCACCTCCTAGAGAAATGGAAATAAAAACAAAAATAAACAAATGGGACCTAATGAAACTTCAAATCTTTTGCACAGCAAAGGAAACCATAAAAAAGACCAAAAGAGAACCCTCAGAATGTGAGAAAATAATTGCAAATGAAGCAACTGACAAAGGATTAATCTCCAAAATTTATAAGCAGCTCATGCAGCTCAATAACAAAAAAACAAACAACCTAATCCAAAAATGGGCAGAAGACCTAAATAGACATTTCTCCAAATAATATATACAGACTGCCAAAAAATACATGAAAGAATGTTCATCATCTTTTATCATTAGAGAAATGCAAATCAAAACTACATAGAAACAATAAATGCTGGAGAGGGTGTGGAGAAAAGGGAACACTCTTGCACTGCTGGTGGAAATGTGAATTGGTACAGCCACTATGGAGAACAGTATGGAGTTTCCTTAAAAAAACTACAAATAGAGCTATTGTATGACCCAGCAATCCCACTACTGTGTATATACCCTGAGAAAACCATAATTCAAAAAGAGTCATGTACCAAAATGTTCATTGCAGCTCTATTTACAATAGCACGGAAATGGAAACAACCTAAGTGTCCATCATCAGATGAATGGATAAAGAAGATGTGGCACATATATACAATGGAATATTACTCAGCCATTAAAAGAAAGGAAATTGAGCTATTTGTAATGAGGTGGAGGGACTTATATTCTGTCATACAGAGTGAAGTAAGTCAGAAAGATCAAGACAAATACCATATGCTAGCACATATATATGGAATTTAAGAAAAAAAAAAGGTCATGAAGAACCTAGGAGTAAGAGAGGAATAAAGACACAGACCTACTAGAGAATGGACTTGAGGATATGGGGAGGGGGAAGGGTAAGCTGTGACAAAGCGAGAGAGTAGCATGGACATGTATACACTACGAAACGTGAAATAGATAGCTAGTGGGAAGCAGCCGCATAGCACAGGGAGATCAGCTAGGTGCTTTGTGACCACTTAGAGGGGTGGGATAGGTAGGGTTGGAGGGAGGGAGATGCAAGAGGGAAGAGATATGGGAACATATGTATATGTATAACTGATTCACTTTGTTATAAAGCAGAAACTATCACACCATTGTAAAGCAATTATACTCCAATAAAGATGTAATTTTAGAAAAAGAAAAAAATCAGTTACATGTTTATACACAATTAATTTTTGAAAAGTTTGAAAAGGTAATTAAGCAACAAAAAATAAAGTAAAATTCATAGGAATAAACTTAACCAATTTTACTTATGCACTGAAAATTTTAAAACATTGATATAGGAAATTAAGAAAAATAAGCAAAAAGACATCCTATATTCATGGATCAGGAGCTTAATATTGCAAAAAATGTCCATATTACCCAATGTGATCTATAGATTCAATACAATCCTTATCAAAATTCCAATGGCACTCTTTATAGAAATAGAAAACCCAATTTTAAACTTTATCTGGAACCACAAAAGACTCTGAATAGCCAAAACAGTCTTGAGCAAGAAGCACAAAGCTGGAGGCATCATACTTCCTGATTGCAAAATATATTTCACAGTTACAGTAATCAAAACTGTATGTTACTGGCATAACAACAGGCATATAGGCTAATAGAACAAAATAAAAACCCAGAAAATAATCCAAATATCTTTGTCTAACTGATTTTCAACAAGGGTGTCAAGAAAACCCAATGGTAAAAACATAATCTCTTCAGTAAATGTTTTTTGAAAAACTAGATATCCACATGCCTCCTTAAATGTAAGACTGGAAACTGTAAAACTACTAGAAGAATACAGAGAGAAAAAAATTCTTGACATTGGTTTTGGCAATAATTTCATGGCTATGACACCAAAAGCACAGGCAAAAAATGCAAAAATAAACTTCTGACTGCAACAAACTAAAAAGCTCTGAACAATAAAGGAAACAGTCAACAGAATAGAAAAAGCCACCTATGGAATCAAGAAAAATGTTTGTAAACCGTATATCTGATAAGAGGTTACTATCCAAAATATATAAGGAATTCCTACAACTCAATAGAAAAATAACAACCTGATTACAAAAATAAAAATTGGGCAAAGGACCTGTGTAGGTATTTTTCCAAGAGAACAAGCAAGTAGCCAATAGGTATATGAAAAGGTGCATAGTTTCACTTATCATCACCTAAGTACAAATCAAAACCATAAAAAGATATCACATCACACCTGTTAGAATGGCTATTATCAGAGAGACAGAGATAGTAAGTGTTGGTGAGGGTGTGCAGAAAAACCAACCCTTCTACCCTATTGGTAGAAATGTCAATTGATATGGTCATTATGGAAAATAAAGTGGTATTTTTCTCAAAAACTTTAAAATAGAATTACTTTATTTTCCAGGTATATATCCTGGGTCTATATCCAAAGGAAATGAAATCTAGATCCCAAAGAGATATCTGCAATCTATGTTCATTTCAGCATTATTCACAATAACCAATACATAGAAACAACACAAATGTCCATTGATAGATGACAGGATTAAGAAATGTAGTATATCTGTACAATGGAATATTATTTAACCACGATAAAGAAGGATTCCTATCATTTCTGACAATATGGATGGATCAGGAGGGCATTATGCTAAGTGAAATAAGCTAGACACAAAAGGACAAATACTACATTAATTCACATATGTGGAACCTAAAAGAGTTAAATCCTAAAAGCAGAGAGGAGAAGGGTGGTTTTCAGAGGCTGTGGAGAGAGGGAAATAGGGAGATGCTGATCAAGGCGTACAAAGTGTCAGTTATGCAAAATGAATAAATTCTAGAGATCTAATGTGCAATGTGACTTTAATTATATTTAATAATACTGCATTGAAAACTTGATATTTGCTTAGAGAGTAAATAATAAGTGAAAGAAAAAATTAAGGAAAGAAAGGAAGAAGAAGAACAAAAGAAAGAAAGAAAGAAAGAGAGAAAGAAAGAAAGAAAGAAAGAAAGAAAGAAAGAAAGAAAGAAAGAAAGAAAGAAAGAAAGAGGGAGGGAGGAAGGAAGGAAGGAAGAAAGAAAAGAGAGAGAGGGAGGGAGGGAGAGAGGAAGGAAATCGTATTGATGTGTGGTGATGGATAGACAGATTTCCCCCACTATCCAAACGTACAGAGTTCCTA
This sequence comes from Tursiops truncatus, assembly GCF_011762595.2. Taxonomy (NCBI): domain Eukaryota; kingdom Metazoa; phylum Chordata; class Mammalia; order Artiodactyla; family Delphinidae; genus Tursiops; species Tursiops truncatus. The sequence continues at coordinate 29,710,341 of NC_047051.1, forward strand.
TAAAACCTTTCTCAAGCTGAGATGGTATGAGGTGAAGAAGTGATTACCTTAAGGCACATCTTGCTAATGGCTGCACAAAGTAAATTGAGATCAAGCACAGATGCTCACAGACACAGTTCAAAGTTATGAAGCCTTGAGGCTGAGATGTTGAGTGTAGTTCCAGGGGAAGGAGCTTGGCAGTGCCACTTAACCTTCTGGGTGTGTGCTGCCTCTATAGGCTCACTGCAAAACAAACACTGAATGCTATTTTTAATTCTTGCCTTTCTTCATGAAAGCAAAAATCTTCTTTGAGTTTCTTTGTTAGTGAAAATAAGCACTAATGTAGGTCTTTCATAAAAGCCAATAGGCTCAGAGCAAACTTTCAAAAAACAGGGTGTTCTTTTATTAATTAACTTAATCATCATGGTTATTTCACAATGTGAAGATACCCTCAAGTTTCACACCTTAAATATGTATAATTTTTAGTTGTCAATAATACCTCAAATAAATTATATTTATTATGTATTTATAAATTAAAGTTTTAATATAGTAGATGTATGCATGTGTATATAATCTGAATTTAAATAATTTAATTTACTAAAAACTGGAACTTTATATTACAAAAAGCAGAAAAGTTAAACAGGTTTTGAGAACAAGTAAACTGGTGTAAAATTTCTCATGAGATATCATTACATAAAGACATGTACAGTTCAAAGGTAAAAAACAAAAAACTGTGCTTTGAGATTTAAGTTTAAGTGAATAAGAAAGTGTGGACGAGAATAAAGAAGATGTAGAATAGAATAAAATATTAGAAACTTTGTAAGTGTTTACTCAAAGATTTTCAGGAAAATCAAGACTCTAAGAAGAAATAATATCTTAATGAAGAAATAAAATATCTTAATATCTAAATAAATAAATATTTTATTTTATTAAATAAAATATCTAATGAAGAAATAAAATATCTTAATGTCTTCCTTAAAGACTCTAGGAAGAAATAAAACATCTTAAATTGAAAAAAAAATCACTTTCAAAATATTGAGTTTCCAAATTGGCAGGATTTTTCAAGTTTTAAAGAATTTTGAGGAAAGGAGAAATGGCTAAATAATATCTTGTGTAAGTTAACGTAAATGATACAACCAGATCACAACTTTAAAAAAAAGAAGAAAGATAAACAGGTATCTTTGAGGTAGGATTTGCATTAGGACATGAAGCCATGAAAAAATTAAAGTTGTATAGAAAGACAAAATATGAATAGCAATACATTTTACAATTCCAGAATATAGAGAATAATTTCATTTTTGCCTATTTTTTATTATCTTCCTATCTGGGGAGTCTTCCCTAATTCAAAAGGTTTATTCACAGAATAACTGAATGTGTTAAACATGTTCTCAACAATGACTAAACCAAATTCCAAGTTCATTTAGAATTACATTCATAGAATTTGTTCAGAATGCAATCATATACACCATTATTTAGAGGATATATTTATAATATATTACAGGAGATAAATACATCAGCAAAAGACTGTCTTTATAATACAGTATCTTGTGTGAATATATTTTATATAGATTATGATTTCCTATTCATAAATATGCGCTATGAAAATAAATTACAAATCATAAATATAACAAAATAACCATGGCAAGAAAGAAAACAAATATAAATGCTTGATTTTTTGCATACTACAGATTTTACACAATTTTATTATCATATAAATAGCTCACATATATAATCTTTCATGTGTTAATTCTGATAAATGCAACAGTAAAAATTAAGATTATTAATAGAGTCTGCTTTGAAAGGTTTGCTACAAGTTATATCTACAGCCCTCTTCAGCATGGTTGCATTGTGCTCAGAAAGTTTGTGCATTTTGTTAGTGATTTACGATATCTGCTAACTTGTGTTTTTATAAACTGTTAAACTATACTTTTTTCTTATTCTAAACTTTTGATGCCCAGATTTTTGCAAGTTACAAATCTTTACAAATATGCTGATCATAAAAGAATAAATTAAAAACTGTAACATTCGAATGTAGTAATTAAAGAAAACAACTATTCATAAGCACTACAATAAAGTCTGTAGTGAGCTAGTCATATTTTCTTTGTTATTATTAACATTACACATATCATTTTTATCTTATTAAATAAGTAATTTATTAATTTGGTGAACATTTATTATGTAAAAGCATCTTCCATGCACAGGTCATTGAACTACACAGGAAAATACAATAAAACAATAATGCATTCACCTAACTCAGGAGATTTACTCCCTGTTTAGAAAAATATGCATAAGGAAAGTATTATAATAAATTATTACAAAAGCTATGGAAAAAGCAAGTTGGTGGTAATATTGGAATACACTAACATAGCCTGGAAGTCAGGGAAGACCTCTAATAAAATTAACCTTCAACATAACCTTGGATATGAGTTCAGGTCAGGTTGACTTGGGTGTGGATGAGGATTTTAAGAAAAAGGAATCTATATGTACAAATACACATGTTGCAAGAGAACATTTCTGGAACTTGAGATCACTGGGTATACTAATGTATTGAATGCTGGAGTTTGTATAACTAGAAATATAGCTTGGATGGCCAATGAAGATAAGATTAGAGAGGTTTATAAATCAGGGTAAAAAAAATGATACTACTGAAGGCAAAAGAGAGACGCTGAAATGTTTTAAACAGAGAATAAATATTTACTATACATGCAATTAGAAGATCAATCTGAGGAAATATATTGGCTATTATTTCTTCAAGTATTTTTTCTTCCCCATTCTCTTTCTCTTCCCCTCTGGGATTATATTAGGCCTCTTATATGTCTTATTCTCTCTATATATCTCCTGTCTTTCTTTGGATGTTTTACTTTCGGTAATTTCTATTAACACAACTATCTGACAATTTATAATTACTTCTGGCATCTCCATTTGACTATTTCAGTTTTCACCTCTTTGCTGAAATCTCCTGTGATGGTTAATTTTATGTGTCAAATTGCCTGGATCACAGGATGCCCAGGTATTTGGCTAAATATTTTGGGTGTGTCTGTGAGGATACTTCTGGATGACATTAACATTTTAAATTAACTGGAGAAAACAGAATGTCCTACGCAATGTGTGTGGGCCCAGCCCAATCTTTTAGAGGCCTGACTACAACAAAAAAGTCTGAGTAAGGGAGAATTTATTCTTCTCTGTCTGAATATATTGAAGCTGGGACATCTATCTTCTCTTGCTGTGAGACTGGAATTTACGCCTTTGGTTCTCCTGGGTCTCCAGCTTGCCGACTGAAAAACTGGGAACTTCTCAGCCTCCATAATGATATGAGCTAATTCCTTATAATAGATTTCTCTATAACATATATTTTATATAAATATATTAAAATTTATTTTTATATAATACATAAGATATATTATAAGAAATATATCATATTGGTTCTGTTTCTATAGAAAACCTAGGCTAAGACATCCCCCTATATTCATGTATGTTGTACATCTTTCCCACTACATGCTTTAATATTTATATCAAAGGTGTTTCAAATCTCCTGTATGATAGTTTCAATATCTGAGTCATTTATGAACTGGTTATATTTTTTGCTTTGTCTCTTTATATTAGGTTGACTCCTCTTGTTTTTGTGTGTGTGTTCTTAAATTCTTAATAGAATGTTAGTTGTTTTGTGCAGTCAAGCTGTAGAGACAGATATACAACAGTCTCAGCTATTTCTGAATAAAAAGCTAGGTTGCTTGGTGCTCAGCAGTTCTTTATAATTTAGCTGATTACATTTTATTGAGGTCGTGCAGACATTCTTTTCCCCGTCCTCCACCACAGTTGAGATGATGCTCATGTTTAATCATTCTCCAGAAGTGACTTGTCCTTTTCTTGAATTTTAGGCTACATGAGTTGTTTTGTGACCTCAGATTTCTGATGGGACTCAAAAGAAATATTTTAGTTTAATCAGTGTTTACTCATTTTTGTATGATAAACATATTAATTGCAGCTTTATACAACCTAAGGGAAATTAGAAGTTCTCACTTTTTAAAATAATCTCCAATATCACAGATTTACGCCACAAGTTTTCTTCCTTTGTGTAAATTAACGTTCCCAATACAACTCTAAAGTTGACTGATCTCTTGGTCTCAATGTTCTACTTTTGCAGCAAATTTTTCTGTTGATAGAGACCTACTTACAAGATGGAATTGCTTTTAATCCAAAGAGATGCTTATCTGATTTTTGATATGATTTTAATTTAAAATGTGTTTTAAAATATTTTTGTCCAGAATGATATGCAGTTCTTGGGAGGGAAGGAAGTGTTCCTTGTTTTCTTACACTCTCTTCTTGACATTTGCACAGTTTTTTAATAGCATTGCACTTGACCTTTAAGCAAAATTCACCACATTTTCCCACTCTAACTTCTAGAAAAATCTCCCTTGTTTTAGATTAACCTCTCTCTTTCTTGTTCTCTCTCTCTCTGTCTCTCCCTCTCTCTCTTCCCTTTATCCAATACATTCAAATACATATAAACTATGACCACCAACTAATATATCTGGAATTCAAAACTACCCTGAGTTCTAACTTTGTTTCGAGTTAACTACTAGATATTTCCACTCAGATGTTTTAATGGACTTTAGGCAAAATATATCCCAAATGTAATTATTGATATTTCCCATAAAGTTTCTTTTCCTTCAGACTTTCCAGTTTATAAATGATGATGCCATTCAGCTGTTGAAAATGGAAAGTGAGCCCCTGTGGCTCTTCTTTCTCCATCATCCACCTGTCAATTACCAAGTTATGTTGACTTAACTTCAAAATATATTTCAAATCTATCCAATTTTCTCTTTGGCAACTGCTATTTCTCTAAATCAACTTACAATTATTTCTTGACAGTGATTCCTCCTAATTGTCTCTTCACTTTCAACCCACCCTGCTCCTCTATTCCATTCTCCTGAAGTTAAATTTTCTTCTCAAAATGGAAATAAATGTGTATTGTTATCTTTCTTAAAATTCTTTGAGGGCCCCTCAGTAAGCATGGTATAAAATTCAAATTCCTAAATTTTACCAAGTCCCTTCATGATCTGGAAATTCTTTAGTCTCTTTTTGTATTAGTTTTACCCTCCTCACTAATTTCCAGCCATGCTGGCTTACTTTCAGATGATTGAATCCACTAACTCTTTTATCATATCTGGACATAGAAGCACATGATGCTTCCTCTAACTGCAGCGCTCTGCACTGACCCTTTGTTGATAGCATTTTGTTTTTCTTTCAGGTCTTCCCTTATATATAAATTCTTCTGACATGCCTTCCATGAGCCCCACTACAAATTTGGTAAACCCCATACTATTCTATATTTTCTATAGATAAATAATTACAGTTCGTAGTTTTGTGTGTATTTGATTATTGCTTCAATGTCTTTTTCTCCTATACTGTAAACTTTAGCAGATCAGGACTTGTGTCTATTTAATTATCACTGTATCCTCTGTACTTATAACAGTAAAGGAATACAATCGATTTATAATACATATTTTGACTGAATGAGTGAATGAATTTTTAAAGGTATAGTATTATGTTTTAGCTTAAATTAACAAACAAAAGCATTAAATTTGCTCCTTTAAAAATTTGATGTTTTATAAAATGCCCCAAAATAGGGAAACAGTTTACTAATTTATGATATATTATATGGCTGGCTTTAAGTGATGAAAATGTCTTTAAGTGTTAAATAATCATTTTTAAAAGAGTCTATAAAAGTAAACATTATATATTTGGCCAAATATTCCAAGCAATAACTTTATATTATTAGTATAATCTTCCATATAATGGGGAACAAGAATCTACCCTAGGGCTTCCCTGGTGGCGCAGTGGTTGAGAGTCCGCCTGCCGATGCAGGAGACGCGGGTTCGTGCCCCAGTCCGGGAGGATCCCACATGCCACGGAGCGGCTGGGCCCGTGAGCAATGGCTGCTGAGCCTGCGCATCCGGAGCCTGTGCTCCACAGCAGGAGAGGCCGCGGCAGTGAGAGGCCCGCGTACCTAAAAAAAAAAAAAAAAAAAAAAAAAAAAAAAAAAGAATCTACCCTAATTATCTTTAGCCGCAAGAAAATCTAATAAATATACAGTGCGGTTTCAGAACAGAAAAAAAAAAAAAAGAAAAAACATGTCACTGTAACTTTTCCCTATTCTAAATGTTCCCTGTTGTCTTTCTCTTTTCCCAGGGTTTGTTGTTTCACTTAATATTCTCTCTTTATTTTGTTGTTATTGCTGTACCTATATATCAAATTTTATATTATGTTAAACTAGATCACAAATAACCCAGCCATTAATTTCCATTCTCTCTTTGCCTGAACAGTCAATAGGTAAATTCACTTATGCTTCAGTGAGTATAATGACATTAATTCAAATTTTTAAGGGTTAAATAACAAAATTGGATAATAAAAAATGTTTCTTTCCAAATAAAAGCAGCTGTGGTGCAAAAGTAAAGGCTGAGTCTATTTACACAATAGTACTTTAAGGGACATATCTCTGCCTTCCTTAACTTCTCTGTTGTTCTTTAGCATTTTAAAATGCATCTCACATATACATTCCTCTAAAGGGAAATGACAATAAATTTCTAGCCAAATTTCCAGTTGCAGTGACAATATTTTGCAACAAAAGTATCACTGATAAATTATATTCAAAATAAATATAGTATTAAAAGGCTTGCTTCTTTTTCTAGAACATACTGTTTATATTTGAGTTTGTCAGGAATTAAATAGCCATGAATTTTTAATGAAGAATGGATGAATATGCCAATCACTTGAGAGTTATTGATACATCCATATCCATAGTATATTGTCTTATTAAATTATTCGTGTGCTTTCCTTAATAGGGTTTATACATTCAGTATTAATAATAGATGACCATTATAAATTTACTCCTATTGTTAAATCCTATTTATACTCTTGCAGGAACATTATTAAAACTGGTTTTATAAAACTTATTTCTTAAGATGTAAATGTATGTGTTACTGTTCTTTAAAATAAAATTATATGTGACTAAAATTTCTAAAGCATTATAAATAAATTGTTCATTTGTTAACTGACAGAAATTACTGTTTATCTTGCACAGTTCTCCTTGAATGTGGCCTCAGGAATGATTTACTTATCATTATACAAGGAATACATATAATACTAATCTGTTAAAAAAGAGACATTACTTACCTTGCATGCTCATCTTTAGTGAAATGCTAATCGAATTTAACTTCCAGGTCTGAGGTAATCTTTATTTTGCATAAATGAGCTGGAAAATTTACAGTTTGCCAATAGATGCAAGCAATTTAAAACTTCAATATCTACTTGTGTGTTTTGATTCTCAGATGCAGAGACAGCAAAGGAGTAACCCTGGATCAGTTTGTCCATAAAGTTACAGTAAAAATACCATAAATTGTTGAGTGATAAATGTGTCTGTCGTACTGCAATTTTGAAAATAAGAAATAGACTTTCTCAAACAGTGTTCTGCTAGAGAAACAAAATGCAAATAGGAAAAGTTACTTCTTTGATGTAAATGTCCAATGAAATAGACCCCAAACTCTTTGCATTTATCCTGTCAATATCAAAATGCCTGAACACCCATTTCACGCTGTGCAGCCTTGACTAGGACAGTGGAGAGAAATGAACAAAATCACCCCTTTCCTGCCATTAATAACCTATAGTGAGAGAAACATGCACAGCCAAATATTCAAAGGAATAATTATATATTACAAAACATGATCTGCACTTTGTTGGAAAATTACACCACATTTTGAGAGAGTATTACAGAAGGATACATTTTAGGTTCAGGATAGAGAGAAAGACTCTGAAGAAATAACATTTAAGTTGAAGTCTTAAGGATAAGAAAGAGTTAGTCAAATATATAAGAAAGAAAGAATATTCCAGAAGAGGGAATATTATGTGCTCAGGGAGAAGATACATGTTATTAAAAATTTACTATTTAAAAATTTTCATTCTATTATTCAAAAACTTTATACTTGGTTTGGAGGTTCCAATGCAAACACAGCATACATAGTCCTTGACTTTATGAAACTTGTCACCTAGTGAAGTAAAGATAATTAAAACCATTATTAAAGAGCATGGGTCAGTGATAGTCAGATTACGAGGTGCCAAACCCAATCTAATGTGTAGGTTGTGACATGGAAGGATCCTCATAAGAACTGACATATCCAAATGAATAACAGCTTTAGTCAGGATAAAGAGAGGCACATGTAGTACTTGTGATGTGGCTAGAGAAATAAATAGCACTTTTCCTCTTAAAGGGTCTCTCCAGACAAGTTTGTGCTTTAAAACTGTAAGGCCTCAGCAGGAGAATGACGTGAATTGATTTATATTTTTACATAAATAAAATTGGTTTTACATAAGGACTCTATCTATAGGTGGAGACTAAATACCTTGAAAAGAAAACTTAAATATAGGAAAACAGTTAAAATACTGTTGTAATTTTCTGAGTATTCAAGGACACTGGTCTGCTGAAAAGTATAACAGAAAATTTGAAAGAAATTTAGAAGATAGAAAGGAAGTTTAGCAGGTAGCATTGATAAGAATTAGCATTTATTCAGTAAAGTTAAATTAAATTGCCAATATGTCATTTAAATATTGTTCTGTATAATATATCAAATGTATTTATAACAAAATAACTACAGTGTGTATCTCTGACCTCTAAAATAATTATCCAATTTTTTGAGTTTCTATGTTTTTAAAGGTATTTAAATGAGTGTGTTAATTCCTATAGTAAGAAAACATGAACTTTTATATAATATAGGAAAATTTGTTGAAAATGTCAGCTATTCAATTGATTGCATTTTCCCACTGAGTAACCCAAAAGAGTAATTTGCAGAACTTCTTTGATAATAACTATAGATAAAAATGTCCATTATTTTTCTTTAAAGGCAAAAATATATAAAATTCCAATTTCATTAATTTGTTCATTATTTGGGTTAAAGTGCCTGTCAAAAAATTTATAATAACATAAATTATATTCTTTTTACTTTATTTCTTCTTCACTTTTGAAGCATAATTTTACAGGCCACAAAATTCTAGACTGTGTTATTGTTTTTGTTTTTCTCTCAACACTTCAAATATTTCTCTCCAATCACTTCTTACTTGATTGGTGTCTGAAGAGATGTTGGATATAATTCTTATCTTTGTTCCTCCATAAGTAGTGTGTTTTTGTTTTGTTTTGTTTTTCCTTCTGGCTTCTTTCAGGATTTTTTTCTTATCTTTGTCTGTATTTTTGAAAATGACATGCTGAAGTGTAGTTTTGCTGGCATTTATCCTCCTTGGTAATCTCTTTCTGGATCTGTGGTTTGGTGTCTGACAATTTAAGGAAATTCTCAGCCACTAATGTTTCAAATATTTCCTCCTTTCCTTCCTTCCCTTCCTTCCTCCTTCCTTCCTTCCTTCCTTCCTTCCTTCCTTCCTTCCTTCCTTCCTTCTTTCCTTCTTTTCTTCCTCCCTTCCTCCCTCTCTCCTTCCCTCCCTCCCTCTCTCTTTCTTCTTTCTTTCTTTCTTTCTTTCTTTCTTTCTTTCTTTCTTTCTTTCTTTCTTTCTTTCTTTCTTTCTTTCTTCTCTGTTTCCTTTCTTTTTCTCTCTCTCTTTCTTTCTATTTTTCTTTTTCTTTCTTTTCCTTCTGGTATTCTTACTATACATATGTTACACATATATATAGGTATGGTTGCCCCACCATTCTTGGGTATTCTTGTCTGTTCTTTTCAGCCTTTGTTCTCTTTGCAGTTTGGTTTTTGAGGATTCTATTGATATATCCTCTAGCTCAGAGGCTCTTTCCTCAGCTGTATCCAGTCTACTAATAAGCTCATCAAAGTCACTTCATTTCTGCTACAGTGTTTTTTATCTTTAACATTTGTCTTTGGCTCTTAAGATTTCTATCTCTTTATTTACACTGCCCATGTGTTCTTGCATAATGTCTACTTTTCCATTAGAGCCCTTAGCATATCAATCAGAGTTCTATGATAATTCCAATATCTGTGTCATGTCTGGCTCTGATGCTTGCTTTCTCTCTTCAAATTGTGTTTTTTTGCCTTTTGGTATACCTTGTAATTTTTCCTGATAGCCAGACTTAATGTTCCAGGTAGAAGGAGGTGCTGTGAGTAGGCGTTAGTAATGTGACGGTGAGCTCTGAGGAGAGAGGCAGAATTCTATAGTCCCATGATTAGGTCTCAGTCTTTAAGTGAGCTTATGCCTCTGGACTGTGAAATTCAGAAGTGTTTCTCAGGGTTTTTTGTGTCCCCTATTTAGGTGGGACAGAATGGCTAGAGTGAGCTGAGCTGGATATTTTCACTCTCTGAGTTAATTAGGCTCTGATAATACCCCAATAGGTTAGGTTCTATTTAACTAGAGAGCAGGCCTTGTTTAAAAAAAAAAAAAAAAAAAAAAAAAACGTGCTCCAGTGTAGTTCAAAATGCTACATTTTCCCCTTCCACTGCTGGAAGAACAAAAGTATTTTTCTCTATGTTTACTACTGGGACTTTGACAAGCTCCTAGAGGTTTACCCCACAATATTGTGCCCCCCTACACCCCATGACTAGATCCATTTGGAGTTTTAAACTCTCAGAACTGTCCACACTGAGCCTCTAATAATTTGTTAATTAGAGTTCCTGTTTTCCTACCCTGACACTGGCTCTCAATGTGGTTTTCACTGCACTGGTTCCACTGCTCTGGCAAATTTCAGCTCTCTATTTGCCTGTCTGTGTTTCCAATCACAGTGGTTTGCCCCGTGTCCTTCTCTTTGTATTTTTGTTTTGTTTTGTTTTGCGGTATATGGGCCTCTTACTGTTGTGGACTCTCCTGTTGCGGAGCACAGGCTCCGTGCAGGCTCAGCAGCCATGGCTCACAGGCCCAGCCGCTCCACGGCATGTGGGTTCCTCCCAGACCAGGGCACGAACCCACGCCCCCTGCATCGGCAGGCAGACTCTCAACCACTGCGCCACCAGGGAAGCCCCTTTCCTTTCTTTTGGACCCAAGAAAAGTTGTTTATTTTTTGTTCTATTCAGCTTTTTACTTGCTATTAGAATGAAGTGGCAACTTCCAAACTTCTTATTTGTGGAATCAGAAACTATTATATCTGGTAAATATAGAAGGTATATTTTTACAGGACTCCTTGTCCTTACCATTATCTTCCCAATTTTGAAGTTAGATCTTTTGAATATTGATGCTATCCATAGTTAATCTTAAGTTCTTCATGTCTCTTGTCCTTTGTGAGAGCTAGTTTTATGAAAGAAATTAAGTTTGATCTAGGTAAAATATATGTCTAATTCCAAACTTTAAGAGCACTTGTTTAAACTCATGCATTATAGGTTTCATTCAGTTTCTGAATGAATATAATTTTATGTCTAACTTTTAGATTACATGCATCTGGAAATCAGAGTGCACATAGCTATATCTTAAACTGAATTAGGTCAAGGATGTTTCTTTTGTTTTATTGGTAAATAATACACATAAAATAATTCCAAACTATAGCAACATTTTCTCAAGGATGTATTTTCTCATTTAGCAGGGAGTGGGGAAGAGATCATTATCATGCAGTTTGATATATTTTCTATAAAATATCTACCTAAAAAGAAAAAAAAAGGTAAGAATATTTTCTATCATTAGTTTTACTTTTGTGTTTCTGGAATGCCTAAAATAAATTCCTGTTATATTAATGTTTTAAAATATCTACTTGCATCATTTTCTTTTTTCAGTGCTTAAACATTTTCAACTATATTACATGGTACCCATTTTTTTCTTTTTCCAGATGAAAGGAAACGGTCTCATTAGTTCTCAACAAATCCAAGGTCACTATTTATTGTTTTAGGGCAACAGGTGTAGGATTTCTAATTTATGGTGCCCTTTGCAAGTTTTATGCAACATACTTGATTTCTGCAGGTTTCTCCCACATATTCACTTGCAGTTTCCTATCACTTCCTATTCTACGCATGTCATTCAGAGAACTCCATTAACACCAGGGTAGTTCTTAATTACGTTTTTGTTATCATGGGTGATTTGCTTTACAGATTCTTTTTTATCTGATAAAATGTTCCCTTTTCCAATTTTTAAAGATTTCGTTTAATCAGATCTCTGAGCTTATGAATACCGTGTTTAAAGCTATTTAAAGTCTGTTTAAATATTTGATGATACTATGGAATAAGTTGAAAATTTGCTGAATTTTTGTTTTTATTCAAAAATATTAATAGCTTCTAAAGTAATGAGTCTAAACACATTTACTTTGCAAACAAATTACTTTAGACTATACATTCAGAATCATTTTTTAAATAAAATACTGCTTTCTTTAAATAAGAGAGTCTAGAGCAGATTGGTACTAAAGGAAGTGTTGCTGGTAATTGAAAATCAAAAGTCTAGAAGAAAAATTCCTTGTCAATGCCAAAATACATCTAAAGTGTATGTCTGGATATTTTCCTTCTTTTGCACTTCACTTTGTCTCAAGGGTAAAAATCCACTTGATTGTAAATGGAAAAAACAAATCTCTCATTGAATTTAAAAATTAAAAATATTTATCCTTCTTATTATATTGTCTCTATATTTGTAGCAGAAACCTGCTATGTCTTACACTGTCATACTTATTCATGGGAAATAATTAATGTTTAACTTTCTCAAAACTGAATTCTACTAGTGCACTTCCAGGCCATAAGATAATAGGTTTCTGAAGCACTATAAGAAATGTCTCCAGTTAATCCAAAATCACAAATATCCTCGCTATATACATGGAATATAGAATGCAGAATAACCTCATAATAAAAAGAAGAGGAAGAAAAGAGTATAGTAATTGAAGACTGGTCTTTTCATTTTACTTTAGAGGCATTGTATTCAGTAATATATGTCCATTATACTTCTTCTTAACCATACTAAAACTCTATCCCTACATTAAAAGCATCATCGATTCTATTCTCATGCATCTGCCACGTGTGTGGTGCCACCTGTTCTGTGACAGCATAGCTCCAACACCTGGCCTTCCTCCTTTCTGTATTATTCATCAAACACATGTGTAGAGGTTTTATGTTTGCAATCTGTTCCTCATGTGAATCCTCAATTTTTTGTGAAGTTGTGATGTATAGGGGGTTAAGAATAGAACTAGAGAGATCAGTTGGCTTTATGTATAGCCTGACTAGGTGTCTGCCTATATAGTGTGATCTGAAATCTGCCTGCAAGCTAGCACATCCTGAAATATGCCTCAGTCAATCCAAAATGATGCCTGGAATGTGCCAGTAGAGCAGAAATGCACTTCTTATTTCTATACATTTTACTTTCCCAAACAGTAAGTTGAGGAAAAATAATTATGTAATTCAATTAGAATTAGAAAGAGATATATAAGTCAACTATTATAGTGGGTATAAGGTAAATGGAGTTATTGTGATTTTGAGTATAATGACACAAAAATCTCAGAAAATAATAAATAAAAGCAGTAGCATTTGTAAAGGAAAAAACTAATATGTAACCACAATTAACCTTTTGGTGTTCTTGATTCTTAACTCTGTGTGTACATATGTTTGAAATAAATATATGTACATATATTTATATATATGTCATATCTATTTAATTTAAAACAGATTTATCTTGAAATAACATGATAAAAACATACATAATTATGGATTTATTATTTTCATAAAAAAGTGGTTTCTTATTTGACAAACTTTTGTTTGTCATTTTATTCTCAGGGCTTGATTTAGTGTCTAGTACATAATGCAGTAAGTATCTATTTAATAAACTAAAAACTTGTTTGTATACATGATATATATTTGTTGAATTATTTTCTTTAAAAGTTGTTTTCTTTACTATATCAGAGAAGTCTAAATCTGTGGTCTTACTCACTGGTTAGCAATAACTTTAAAATTATGACTGTGGGTCTCCACAGGAAATACACTGCTTCCTAAACTATGTTTTTATAAATCAGTAGAGAAAAGCTATTTCCATTTTCAGAAAATGGGATGTGGAGGCATTCTAGGTTTTTAGTGGATGGAACCAGAGGTGCTTGGAATCCTGTTAGACATGGGACTACCCTGTATACCAAATAATTATTTTGCATTTTCTATGATGATTGTATGTCCCAATGTCTATGAATATAAATGAAAAACTTATTTGTTGGTATCTGAGCATAGGAATCAACTTTGTTTTATACAAAAAATCCTTGTGCACATTTTATTATAAGTTTAATTCTAAAATCCAACTGTCTTGTGAATTGGGAGGAGTTTGTTCTTCATTTTATTCAGAACTTTATCATAGTGATTCATTATTTAAGTAAATCAACCTACTAATGGTTACTTTACTATTGTACTGGATCAACAATATTAAAATATGGTTTGTTTTCACATGGTGATTGCAGCTGCAAATGTGAGTAGTTCATTATTATTTAGTTTAATAGTACCTAAGCATATTAAAATGCATATTTACTATGAAGTATTTATATTTAGTTCTTTTTATTTTTAGAGTATTATATTTATTTGGAAAAGTATGTGCATAAATAGATTATATTATCCTTAAATTAACTTTTAAGAGAGTGTCATGGGTTGAATTTTGTCTCCAAAAATGATAGGTTGGAGTTCTAATCCCAGGTGATTGTCTGTGGGATGTCTGTGAATGATGTCTGTGAATGTCTACCTGGACATAGGTTCTTTGCAGGTGTAGTCAAGTTAAGAATGAGTCATATTGGATTAGGGTGAACTCCAAGGATTGATATTTTAAAAAGAGAAAGGAGAAGGAAATTCACATACAGAAGCAGAGAGATACACAGATACCTAGGGGAGAAGGCCCTGGGATGACAGAGGTGGAAATTGGAATTATGCTCCCACAAACCAAGGAATACTAAGGATTGCCAGATTGTCCCTCTAGAAGACAGGAAGAGGCAAGAAAGAATTGTTCCCTAGAGCCTTCAGAGGGATCATGGCCCGGCTAACATCTTGACTTTAGACTTATAGCCTCCAAAACTATAAGATAATACATATCTCCTGTTCTAAACCACTCATTTTGTGGTACTTTGTTGTGACAGTTCTAGGAAACTAATACAGAGAGTAAAAGGGGTGTTAAAAAGTGTTTTCAAGGAAAAGATGAAGATTGGGTTCACAGCAAGGAAAACCATGGAAATATTCATAAATTTTTATAGACTGTACTGTTGACTTTCATGACCCTTCAGGATGTGCTGGGAACTTACCTTTTCCAACTGATCATTTCACAACTACCATTGTTGCAATTTACCATTATGTGAACACACACAACATCTTTACGTGTGCTCAAAATTCTGCCGGAAATGATAATCCCCTTATCTCTTTATGGTTAAATAATAACTATTTCATACAGCACATCTCAAAGGCAAACAAACTCCCTCCTCTGTATCCTACCAACCAAGTGTGTTGCTAGTATGATACTTTGTGTTTTCTTTTTTTATAACAAGTAAACAAGTATATACTGACTTGTATTATGTTTTCATTATACAAATATATTCTTCCATAATTTTTTGAGAACAGAAACTACATCATATTGATCTTTGAATCCTCAACTTCACTGACCATAGTACTTTGAATACTATTTGTAATCAATTAAATAGTTAGATAGATAGATAGATAGATAACTGTGTGTTACAGAAAAAGTGTTTTTAAAAGAAGAGCTCTAGGAGATTAACTATTTTTCTGGGAGAGTGTCAAAAAATGGAATCATAAAAATTTAAACAATAAAAGAAGTTGAGGATGACCATTAAAGAATAAGACTAAGAAAGCATTTGATTTAAAAATATGACAAACAGTGAATAAAAGATGCATATGACTGGAGCAAAAGCATATTTTGTCCAAGGTAAGCAAGGCAGAAAGCAAAATTTACATTTCCTATCATTGCCTACCATGTTTATGCATAGATGGCCAAGGCCTGGGAATGACCTTCATGATGTCATTAGATGATGGACCTGAGTGACTTAACATTTTTTAACAAGTTATGTAATCCATGCCCCCCTCAAACACGTTTATGCATCTCCCTTCCTCTTCCTCCTCCCTGCCACTTAGGATATGAAGACTAGTGTCATTGCTTCAGAATTAGACTATTTCAACAAATAAGGCAATTTTATTATAGATATCATCTGCAATACATATTTGGTAAATCTTAATAACATCCTCTTACACCTACACAATAAATTACTAGTAAAGACTGCTTTAGCTGTGACATTTTCACTATTTGCATTATCATAAACTCTTACATAGGCATACATTCCAATTTTGAAAAGAAAAGCTTTTACAAACAGTATGACATTTGATTGAATTGAGTAACTTAAAAAGAATGCATTACTAAAATATTTTCTAACATCAGATTTCTCTTAAACAAGCAGCATTAGGAACGTTTATAATTGTAACTAGCACTCTTCCCTCAAGATAGCTAATATGTTATTTCTGTATACTGATTTTCTATGTGTCTTTCTCTCTCTTCCTCTCTGTCTTCCACAGTTAGTGACTTAAATTGTCAAGTTAAAACTTTAATTTCCTCACACTCATTGTTCCTCAGTGCACTATTCATAACCTATAAAGAGATGAACATGGCATTTTATAGTCAAATTTGAATATATTTTTATAAAACAATATTTTAAAATCACTCATTTATTCTTATTCACTAAGCTATTTGTATTTTGGAGAAGATTCCCTGATGTCTTTAAACCAAAGATATAAATAACTGGAATCCCTGGAATTTTAAACGGCATAGAAACTAACTGGGTAGATGACCCCATGAAAACTTCTCAATAACGCAGGCTGCCTGGGGCTCCACTCCATATATCTACTTGATCTGACTTCTATCTCAGGTGTTGTTGTTGCATTTTGTTTGTTTGTTCTTTTCATTTTGTCGGAGCTCATATATTTTCTTTCAGTGCTTAAGTGAGCATAAAACAGTTGAAAATCATAAATGATTATAAAAATAGCTAATATTGTATTAGTTGTACAGCAAATTTTAATAATTTCACTGAGCACTGGTTTAACACTTTTAAACCAGTGCTTCAGAACTGGAGGTCATTTTGCCTTCCAGGAGACATTTGGCAGTGTCTGGAGACATTTTTGTTTGTCACT
The DNA here is from genome assembly GCF_011762595.2 of Tursiops truncatus. Classification (NCBI taxonomy): domain Eukaryota; kingdom Metazoa; phylum Chordata; class Mammalia; order Artiodactyla; family Delphinidae; genus Tursiops; species Tursiops truncatus. The sequence goes on from NC_047051.1 coordinate 29,727,377, forward strand.
ACAGGAGTAGTGCTCCTGGAGTCTAATAGATAGAAGCCAGGGATGCTTCTAAACATCCTACAATGCACAGAAATTCTCCCTGCAACAAAAAATTTTCTGGTCCAAATGTCAATGGGACCAATACTGAGAAACTATTATTTAGTCTTTTCACAATTCGTATGAGATAGGTAGAGGTTGCCTCTAGTTTAGTGACTGAAAAACATGAAGTGATTATAAGGCTAACAATTTGACAAGATCACAAAGGAAATAAATTATTGAGCTAGAACATAAACCTAGACAAACTCAAGCAGTTTGACAAAATGTACATGGTTGTAGCAACTACTATGCTGTCTCACTGACACTATGATAGACAACTTAAGGAATGACTTGCAATGACACTTAACTCCTGGTGTTCATACTATTGTATAATACCTTCTGGGTGTAATATGGACCTAATAACTTGTTTTTAGAATGGAATGCAGCAAAAATTTTGGAAGATCACTTCTAGCATTAGGTTATGAAAGACAGTGACTTCTCACTGTGGTTTTGATTTGCATTTCCTGGATGATTAGTGATATTGAACACTTTTCATGCACCTGTTGACCATTTTTATGTCTTCTTTGGAAAACTGTCTACTCAAGTCCATAGCCTACTTTTTAATCAGGTTATTGCATTTTTGCTATTGAATTACAGGAATTCTGTATATATTTTGAAGATTAACTCTTTATATTATATATGGTTTGCAAATATGGTCTCTCTTTCTGTAGGCTCCCTTTCCACTGTCAGTTTTTTCCTTTGGTGTGTGTAAACCTTTTTTTTTATGTAGTCTCACTTATTTATTTTTGTTTCTGTTGCCTGTGATTTGCTGTTGTATCATGGAATCATAACCAAATTAACTCAGAAAGAGAAAGACAACATATCACTTATATGTGGAATTAAAATATGACACAAATACACTTATCTATGAAACAGTAACAGACTCACAGACATAGAGAACAAACTTGTGGATGCCAAATTGGTGGGGGTTGGGGGAGGGATGGATTGGGAGTTTTGGATTAATATATGCAAACTATTATATATAGGATAGATAAACAATAAGGTCCTATTGTCTAGCACAGGGAACTATATTCAATATCCTGTAAAACATAATGGAAAAGAATATGAATAAGAATATATATATATATATATATACACACATATATATATATATAGATAATTGAATCACTTTGCTGTACACAAGAAACTAACACATTTTAAAACAACAATACTTCAATAAAATAAAATTTTTAAAGTTATAAAACATGAAATCATAGCTGAAACCAATGTTATGAAGCTTCCCTTTATGTTCTCTTTTAGTAGTTTTATAGTTTCAGATCTTACATTAGAGTCTTAATTCTATTTTGAGTTAATTTTTGTATATGGTGGTGTAAGATAAAGGGCTAATTTTCTTCCTTTGATTGTGTATTTCCAGTTTTGCTAGTATCAATTTGTTGAAGAGGCTGTCCTTTCTGTGTAGTGTATTCCTTGCAAGATGTCAAAGATAATTGATCCTATATTAAAGAACTTAACTCTGGGCTCTCTATTCTGTCCCATTGAGCTATATGTTTCTCTTTATGCCAATGCCATACTGTTTTGTTTTGATTACTGTAGCTTTGTAATATAGTCTGAAATCAGGAAGTGTGAGGTCCCCAGATTTGTCTTTCTAAGGATTAAATTGGTTATTCATGGTCTTTTGTGGTCCATATGAATGGTAGATTTTTTTCTTCTATTTCTGAAAAAAATGTCTTTAGGATTTTGATAGGGATTTTATTGATCTGTAGATCATTTTGGGTAGTATGGAGATTTTAACAACATTAAGTCTTTAAATCCATGAACGTGGGAAGCCTTTCCATTTCTTTGTATCGTCTATAATTTATTTCATCAACCTTTCATAGTTTTTAGTACATAAGTCTTTCATCTCCTTAAAAATAGAGCTTCCATATAACCCAGCAAACCCAGTTCTGGGTATTGATGCAAAAAAATTGAAAGCAGAATTTCAAAGAGATATTTGCACTCCCAGTTTCATTGCAGCGCTATCCATAATAGCCAAGTTGTAGAAACAACATAAATATCTATCAACTGATAAATAGATAAAGAAAATGTGATATGTACATACCATGGAACATTATTCAGCCTTAAAAAGAAGGGAATTCTGCAATCTGCAACAACAAGGATGAAACTTGAAAACATTAATGTAAGTGAAATAAGTCAATCACAGAAAGGCAAGATTTTTGTTTTAATTTAATTTTTATTTATTTATTTATTTTTGGCTGCATTGGGTCTTCATTGCTGCATGTGGGCTTTCTCTAGTTGTGGGGAGTGGGGGCTACTCTTCATTATGGAGTGCAGTTTCTCATTGCAGTGGCTTTTCTTGTTGTGAAGCATGGGCTCTAGGCACGTGTGCTTCAGTAGCTGTGGCACGTGTGCTTCAGTAGTTGTGGCATGTGGGCTCTAAATCACAGGCTCAGTAGTTGTGGCACATGGACTTAGTTACTCCACGGCATGTGGAGTCTTCCCGGACCAGGGCTCAAACCTGTGTCCCCTGCATTGGCAGGCGGATTCTTAACCACTGTGCCACAAGGGAAGTCAAAGACAAGTATTAATACTTCATGATTCAATGTATATGAGGTATCTAAAATAGTTAAATTCACAGAATCAGTGAGTGGAATGGTCATTACCAGGGACTGGTAGGAGGGGGAAGCGTACAGTTACTAATAAACTGGTATAAAGTTTCAGTTAAGCATGATGACAAAGCTTTAGATATCTGTTGTGCAATATGGCACTTACAGTCAATTTTAATGTATCATACACTTAAAACTTTTTTAAAATGTTAGATCTCATCTTAAGTGTCCTTATCACAGAAATATAAAATAATTTTTTAAATAAAACACTTTTTTTAAAATGACTGTCTTTTTTCATTTAAAAGTCATTTAAAAATGAATTTAAAAATGACTTTTTTCTTTTTTTAAAATTAAAACATAGTTTATTTACATCATTATATTAGTTTCAGGTGTACAGCACAGTGATTCAATATTGTTATAGATTATACTCCACTTAAAATTATTATAAAATATTGGCTATGTTCCCTGGGTTGTACAATATATCCTTGTACCTTAATTATTTTATACATAATAGTTTGTGCCTCTTGATGCCCTATGCTCATCTTGCCTCACTCCCTTCTCTCCCCATTGATACCCACTAGTTTGATCTCCATATCTGTGAGTCTTTTTTCTGTTATATTCATTTGTTTATTTATTATTTTTTAGATAAGTTCACTTAAAATGCATCTTTGAAAAATGAACACAGCGTTTTATCTTCTTTAGAGAAAGAAAGTACACTGTAAGCTATATATATAAAGTACCTTTAAACTGCTTTCTGCACATTATTGGTGTAAATAAATTAATGAAGTAAAATAATTTAGTGGATATTTAATATTATCACTGGCAATGTAACTGTCATAAGTACTACAGCATTAATCCATATACAAGTCATCTTTTAAATGTAACATGTCAATCACAATGATTAGAGATCAAAAGTTTTATTATTTTGTTATTGTCATAAGTGCTGATGTAAGTTAAATAATAGCTAATAAATATTATAATTGCTCAATCCCCAAAATATGTAACCTGGTTTTAAAGTCTAAAGAAAAGAACATTAATTAACAAAATTGGCAGAAGATAGTGAGTAACTTAACCACTCTTTTTGTAAAATTACATATCTTCTAACTGAATATTCTTGATCAAGATTGTAAATATACATAACCTACCAGTTTGATTTACTTCTCTCATCATATGAAACTTTAGGGACCTGCTCTGTCAATATTCTGCAGAAATCAAGCATAAAGACAAGCTCTTCTTGTGTAATTTACAGCTATGATTTATTATTGTAGTTATTATTCTTAAATATTTATTAATTAAATATCAGTAAAATAGGAGCAGGAACATTGCTGTGTCTTGAGCTCTCCAAACAGTGTCTGGTACACAGTAACGCCCAGTCTATATCTGTTGTCATATTAAAACTGTAACTGTTTTAAAACTATATTAAACTGTATTTAAACTTTTTAATCACAATAAAAAATACACAATAATATAAAAAATATCAACAATAAAAATGTAAAAAAGAAAAATTATGATTCAGTAATACAGCAATAATGTAAGGCTTTCTAGTTATGTTTCTATGTATATTAGTTAATTCAATTGTGAATTAATCAAAAATCTGTGTTAAATGCCTACTCTGTGTCAAGCACAATATTAGACTCTAAGGACACGCTATTGGAAAAGAAAGAAAACAGACATTTTTATACTAATGGACTCTTACAGAAGAGTTGGAAAGACAGAAATTAAACTAATTAAAATACAGTTATATACTAAATTAAGTGCTTTAAGAAAGCAGGGTTCTATGAGACAGAAAGACCATTTTTTTAGGAGGAAGCTGTCAAGGAAAACCTTGTAGAGGAAGAGACATTTCAAGTTATTACAGAATGGTGAATGGCTGTTACCAAAAGGACAGACAGAGAAGTGTTCCAAGCAGCAAGTACAAAAAGTACAGGCTCCAAAGTTTCAGGGGGAAGCCATAATCTTGCTAGAATCTTGGATCAATATCTACTAATTATTAAAGGGCTGATGGAACCATGTTAAGAACAAATGATCTCCAAGTACATTTGAGCAGTTAACCTACAAAATTGAAAGAATTTAAGGATGTCTTGTCCTAACACCACTTTATGCTCCACTTTTATCCTAATAAAAGTGATGCATTGCATTATTGTACTCTTTAATTTTTTTTTGTTAATTATGAAAATGTGTTCTTTACTAAGTCTTAAAGTGCTGTCAATTTATATGCTGTGAGGCTGCCCCTTGACTTCCATGTACCAGAACGTTCACAACAATTTGTCTCAAGGCAATGTGGTTATGATAATCAAAAAGCTGCTAGGCACAGAAGTCATTTAAAAAGTGCCACCCAAAGGCCTTCTATATGTCTTCTTTTAGAAAAAAATAAATGTAGTTTTACCATTATCCCTGGTGCCTGAAGACACAATAAAACTTTCCCCATAGCCTTCCCAGTTCCAATATCATATTCTTTTTTTCCCGTTTACAAAATTACTCTAACTGTACTTGAATCTTTCAAATAGCAAATCTGTTAGTACATTTGGGAGACTATTAGATTTTATTCCATGTTTTTAATACATATTACTTTGGTACTTATTTTTTGTAAAATCTTTGGAATTCAGCCACAACTAAAGATAGACACAGCCCTTCTCTAGTAGAATTTGAGGTGATATAAAGACAATTAAAATAGGTAATTATACTAAGGTGCAAAAAGTATTGTGATGGGGTAATATTGGGTGAAATAAAAGTGAAAAAACAGGTAGAACTTAATCTTAGGGCCAGAAAAGTGTTCTAGAGGAATATCTATTTAAAGGAAAGATTTGAAAGGTAAATATGAATTACTCAGAAAAAGTGGAGAAATGCGGAGAAGTATGGGTGGTGGGAGAATGAGTAATAAAAGACTCATTTTTGGACATAATATATGTGCAAAACTTAAAAGGAAGAGACAGCAGGTCACTTTGGTGGGCAAAGATAGTTCAGTATATCTGAGGTACAGAGTTTATGGGTATTGAATGTGTGATAGAGAAAAGGCAAGATATGAGGTTGGAGAGAAAGGAAAAGCTTTATGATATAAGACCCCATAAGGCAGGCAGCCTTATTCTTAAGACAATGGGAATCCAAAGAAGGAAATACAGCTGTGCAGAAATTATTTAAATTACGATCTTACTACAGTGTTCAAATTGAATAAACCCATTTAACAGCCTGTTGTACTAATTCAGGCAAGAGATGATCTGATCATTGTCCTTACTAGACAGATGAGTAGATATGAATTTGCTAGATGCTTAGGAAATGAAAATGTCAGTACTTGGTGTTTGAATAGTGTCAATAAGGACAAAAAAAGAAATAACTGATGATTTCCAGGGTTTTAGCTTTGAAAATAGGTTTAAAAATGGAGTCATTTATTGTGAGGAGAGAACCTCATGTTAGAACTAAATATAATATATTTAATTTTGATTGTATATGGTGATGTGTCAAGCAGAAATGACCAATGAGTAAGAAGCTATAATTTCTACCATTTTTCAGAGTAAAGTGGAATGTGTTAATCTTCTGAAAATATTAATGTACTTCCTTCAGTAATTTTTCTTCAATGTTGATCCATTTCATACAAAGGGATAGATTACTTATGCCTAAAGTTTGTTTCACAACTGCTCTTAAGACAGAAAATGAGATAATATTGAGGAGCCAAGGTAAGACATGAGATGCTAACTTATGAGGTGGGTGAGTTAGACAATGAGTTATCTGGAAGTACCTTGAATTATGGTACCCTATAAATGTTTCAATAGCAATTACATTCACCTGTATTTAGTGTGGCAATACTCAAAGCCACCCATATGTTCTTCTGGAAATCTCTTTACCAAGATTGGCATGATATAACTTTTTGATGTTTTTGATAACTTTCCAGGCACCTCTGTATTCTCTGGACAAGTCAAAGAGAAAGACTGTGGAAGAAAAATTTGGAGAGGGAGAGGGAATAAATAGAAGAACAGGAATGTTCTCTTTTGTGAGGACACATCTTCTTCAACTGCAATTTTCAATCCTGGATGTACAAGGGATAAGCCATGGAAGTTTTAAAACCTCCTTGTTCTAGGTCCACCTAATAAGCACAAAATCAGTAGCTGTGGATTCAGGTGCCAGGCATAGTTCTTTTTTAAAAAGCCCCATTATTTATCTTGAGAACTACCCTTTATTTGGAGCAGCCAGTTTATTATTTCTATTGAAAAGGGGAAAATTCAGGAAAGATTAAAATATTTTTGATACATATTTTTTTCTTTTTAGACATATTATAATTTATTTGGCTAAACCACATGGCTTGCAGGATCTTAGTTCCCCAACCAGGGATTGAACCCTGGACGCTGACAGTGAGAGCACCAAATCCTAACCACCGGAACGTGAGGGAATTCCAGAAATATTATAATATTTAAGTGTGAAATGTCATAAGGACAATTGGACTTAAACATATTGGCTTATTATTTTCCTAACAAATAAGGGTTTTCTTTTGGGAACACAATTCCTGAAAGCACAACAGTAAGGTTATCTACCTTGAATCTAATGCTGATTTCTTGAAAAAATTTTGTTTTTTAATAAAACCTATTAATGGTGATTTGTTTTCTTTCTTGGAGTGATACTATAGGCCATTTAATAATAGGTAATATGTAATAATACATAATATGTAGCTTGTCTCAGACTAAGGTTGGTTAAGTATCCTTAAAAATAATATTTTTTTCATAGAAATAAGACAAAGAACAAAAATAAATCCTAATTATAATATTTTGAGAAACACTATTTTATATCAGCTACTCCTTAGATAACCAACTGGAGTAAGAATTTATACTGTATTTAGAAAAGGGCCTTCCCCAGGCCCCACAATTTCTAGTTTACTTTTTCTTCTACTCAGGGAGAGCCAGGCAGTGATCATAACTCTTTGGTGCTCCAGACCGAAGCAGAACTACACCAAAGCAGAAAGAAGGGGTAAAATTAAAACAAGACTGACTGAGTTTTTCTGTATTTTTTGTGCTTGGGTTTTCTTATCTTAAAAATGATGAATCTCTTCAACCTGATTTTATTAAGCTAAGTTAGCTACGAGTTGCTTATAATAGATTAAATTTTCTCTCTGATTTTCTAATCAAAGATCCCTGACTTAAATAAATCTTATACTTCAGTATCTGAATGAGTACTATAATTTATTTAAAGTTAATAGGATTCCATAGAGTTTTTACCTATTACACTAAGATAAAACCTGAACCCTGGAACTTCAGGAGGACCAGTTGAGCTCCGTCCACCCAGAGCCACCCAAAGAAGTTATTTAAAAATACATTTGTTGGCAGACATAGAAGACATAGCATCTCTCCAGGTAAAAGTTAACAATATTTTGAAACACACATAACATTTTGAAGAATATCTATTATTATGTTGATAACATAACAAACATTATTATATATTAATGTAAAACCAAATAGACATCTTTGTTAAGTAGGATTTTAATGTGTAGGTCATCTTTTCCAAATATTTATATTGCTTATTCTAACAAAAGTTATATCAGCAAAACATTGTTGCTATAAACTACCAAGTGAGAATGGAAATTGATTTGTTATATAAAAATCAACTCAAAAATATTTGTTTAAATTCTGTTTTTACATTAGAATAAAATTAAGCTAAAATAAAATTAATTATATTGTATAGTTCTTACTCTAAGTGTGATATTCCAGCAACTTCATTTCTATGTAATTATTTTACCATGTGCTTAAACAAATAAAAATAAAATGTAATGAAAGAGCTTTGAATAGTTATTTTCAAGGTAGGTAACAAAAAACAGTACCATAACCTGAAGTAAAATAAATAGATTCATATGAGGATACACCTTTGAAAATGAAGTATGTAGATGACAGCAGCCTTAACTTGTTACCAACATTACATTTATTTAACTATTATTTATTGAGTGTCTACTATAAACCTGGAAACAGAGATAGAATAGTGACAATATCAGGCAAAGCAGAGAGCGTACAGTCTAGTGAGAAAACTGTTAAAACCATATGCTTATTTTATTAGCCAAAAAAAAAAAAATTCTACTTCAACCTTCTTTAAAATGTGTAAAAATTTAACATTATTCATAATTTTATCTTAACTATGAAGCATATGTGGAAATATGCCACATAATTAATAATAAAAGTGTTTTAGATCCAAATATATATTTTCTCCATAGCCCCTTTGGAAAAGTAGTAAAATAAATTATCATTTAAAATGACAAATAATATTTACAGACTCTGGAAAATAAGGAAAATTGTAGTACTGACTTTACCAGAAAGAAATATGACTTAAGACTCTAATACAAACTTGTTTCCTATTTTTAGGCAATTATAACACCTTAAAAAATCAGCATATAGGAAAATGCTTTTATAGTTGCCTACTTACACCACAAGTATTAACACTGTGTTAAGTATCCTACCCATAGGTCTCTGAGCTCCCTCGAAGTCCTGTCATGATTTTGATCTGCTATGCCAAAGTCTACTTCTGGTTAACTCACAATCTGTGCATTTAGTGATTGTGACACAAAAGCATTCTGAATGACTTCATGGAATTTAAAATTCATATAGATTGTTTAAAAACCATGTTACTGGTTTTCATGTGGAGACTTATTAGCAAAGAAAGGAAAGTTTCCCCAGAAACATTCAAATTGATTAAAGAAATGTCAATCATGCCTAGCCACTAGAAAGGGAAGGTAACCCCAGAACCATTCTTAATTTAGACAAGATGGCATATTAGCATGGGGTTGATGATCCTCTGCCCACAACTCCACCAGGAAGAGTATTAAACCACACTTATCATAGAAAATTAAAAAATAGACTTGGGATTAGGCTGTGTGTGTGTGTGTGTGTGTGTGTGTGTGTGTGTGTGTGTGGTGGTTGGAAAGGTGGGATTTGCTGTAAAGAAATCTGGGAAGAAAGCAAGACAGTTGCCATGGACTGAGTTTTCTAGCAGTATCCTTCCTATTCCCAGGTTTGTCCCATTCATCATCAGTTCAGAATAAGAAAATACAAATGCTCAGATCAGGAGTGATAATCAAACAGTATGAACCCAGGAGAAGTGTGGAGAAGATAATGAAAGGGGAAATCTAACTAGTTAGGTCCTAAGCTAATGACACTCCCCAAACCAAAGGGTAACAAAATAACAATTGATTCACCTTTCCAGGAAAAAAATAAAGTTCTCAAGATACAACTTCTGAAAGTTTTACTTGATTCATGGTCATTTCTTTAAGGAGAGAATATGGCAAATAGGGTGTGGTTGAGTCTGGGCTGAGAATGGAAGAATCCCCCTTCCCACAGGCACTTAATAATATTGCCAACCCACTCTCAGATATCTGGGAAGGCAGTATTAGGTGGGTTCTAGGCTTTCACCCCTCCTTCTACATACTCATTTTGTGTTTTGGTTTAAAATTGTCTCAACCTAAGAGGACCTTACAAAAAAATTAATAAATTGCAAGTGGTGCATGAACTGTAAAAGAAATATCTAAAGCTGATTAGTGTATGGCATAAGTTATTAATTAAATGGGGGCAAACTAATCCAGAATTATAAAAATCATAAGAAAACACCCTAATAACACATCTCTGAATTTCACCTCAGAGATGTTGTAAGCTGGAAAGAGGTTTGCTCTCATCCTTAAAATAAGGAGAAAGATGGAAAAATTACAAACTTATTTTTTTTCTAACATACCAGGGAGGTTTCAGGCAAACCATATAAACTTAAAATATAAGAAGTGATAGACACCTGCAGGTAAAAACAGGACATAAATATTTGCTCACCTGGGGTACATACTGCTATGTGCCATATAAGCCAGTTAAAAAACACAACTGAAAAAATTTAATCAATTTCTAAACCTAAGTGTGAATTATGTGAGAACTTGAAATCTGTGGAGTTTGCTCTTGTAGGGGGATTCACACCTATTTGCAGGCTTTTCCTCTTTTAACCCCATAAGGAATTGGCAGATAGAAGTGGAGATAATCCTAAGAATGCCTTTATGGTGATGCTGGCTGGGACAGGGAAATAGCAGGTATTGCTGAAGTTCTACACAGACCATCCCATCCCCTCATTCTTCAAACAAAATGTTTAATCTGTAGAGGGAAGAACAACAAAAATCTTTCCCTTGGAGCACTGGTGCAAATACATTGCACATTGGGGAAAGAGAACAGGGGTAAAAGTAACAAAAAGAGATAATAACTCTGAACAATAATATATGCTGGGTCCAGAACTATCATTTAGAAGAAAGCTTGCTCAGGTAATAGTCCCCACACCCCCAAGACCGAGGGACAAAATGCCTGTCTGAAACTGAGGCTTAATCAGAACATTAGAGAATGCCCCACTTTTCTGCCCCCACCACCATATGAACAAACATCGAGTAAAAATGATAGTGTAACAGAGATGAGAGAGCTGCAAAAGGCAGAACTTCTCTGGGTTACAGTATGAAGGAAGGACTAAAAAGCCAAGAGGGTAACAGCCATTAAGGAAGAAAACCTCTGGTCCTGCAGGTATGTTCATCAAATGAATACTATCACAGGTGTGTTGTACCAGAGAATCCACATCTAAAATGACAATGCTGAAAATAATGAGCTAAATGTTTGTCACAGTTTGACATAGCTATCCAAGTATTCTATGGAATTATAGGCTGCTTTAGTGGCAGAAAGGTCCCTTTTATACCAAATGGATACATATTAAATCTATTCAACACTGGTTGTACCACATTTTGATTTCTGTTGCAAACCTGAAGGGCAACCTTTTAGAGAGGCCTACCACAAGCAAATGTTCAATAGGTTGTAATTTAATGTGACAGTACTCAAAACAATTCAAAATGAATTTGTTTGAAAAATCAAGGCATGTTTAATCATGAGAAAGAAAAGCCTATGGAAGATATCCTATGTGTTCAAAACCACTGAAAGGATTTTCAGATGGAAAATTCCACATTTTGTGTATGATATTGAAGGATAGACATCATTAGAACCAATGTGAATAAATCATTGACATATATGCTTTCATTCAGAAATAACTTAATTCATCATAGTAGCCTAAAGATAAATATACCACTTTGGAGTTGTACCATTAAAGATACTCAAGTATATGTTAGATAATCAATATTGGGAAATATTATTAAGTAATTTGCCATTATTAGATGAAATTATATTTAATACCACTGATTGTATTACTGTTTCAGAGGTGACACATATTCCAAGTTTTTCAATTCAAATTTTATATTGATGTCTTTTGAGAAAGAAAACTCACGATGATATTTAGGTTAAAAATTCTATGTAATATTAGATGCTAGAAATTTCCTAAGCTAAATTATTTGGCAGGAGTAGTGCTAACTTTTTAGTTCAATGGAAATACAAAATTCAGAAGAGAGCAATGTAAACAATTCAGAAAAAATCTTTTCAAAATGGACAAGAGATTTATTTTTATTTATTAAATATACTAAAAATAGTGAAGCTACTTTGTATTATGTATCGCTTATGTTTTAAGAATGCACTTTCTTCTAAAGGAAAGCGACCTCAATACATTCCATGAATCATCCTTTAGACAGGAAGCACTCCGATTTGCCAATATCAGTGAATGTGATTCTCTCATTAGTTTTCTTTTTGTCTCTGTCTTCCACAAGATTTAGATACATTTAAAAATACCATTTGACATTCAAAGAATATATTGTAGCTTATATTTAAATATGAAAAACTCTATAATTTAAAGGAAAATTTGACAATGTTTTGTAGCTTGTGTTTATAAGGAAGACTTCATGAAACAAGACGCAGAACTAAAAATGGTTTTTGGTTTTGCTTCTGCAAAAAAGGAATTTGCTGTCAGGAATAACAGAATGTGAAACAAGACTTGCAATTCATCAATACAATTTTTGTTTAAGCTGCAGGAGAGTTTGCTGAACAAATGTAGTGGGATTTGTGTGCAGGAAGGGAAAACTATTCTGGATTCACACAAAAGGGCTATTTGTTCACTGCAGAGTCCTGTGGGTTGTGTATGGTGACAAAGCAACACCTGTAACCCTGGCTTATTCTCCTGAGTTGAAAAAGCACAAGAACATTATCTGTCTATGTTTCCCAGTAAGAGATTGCCTGGAATTAAAAATAAATATAAAAAAACATGTAGCAAGCACTATTTTTTAAATAAAATTATCTCAATTAATTATTAAAACTCTAGGTTAAAGTAAAATCCAATGAAAAGACAACTGAGTTTACTTAATAAACACAAATGAACTACTTGTTTTTACTATTTTAATCATTTTTCAATAATAATTATGTTAATTCATATATTATATTTCATTTAATTCACATAAATGCCAACACATCCAAACCTAACAGTTTTAAGCAACTTTGGGGAAAATGAACAGGCAAACTATATAATCAACTTTGTTTTCTGCAATGTTTCTGTTTTCTGTTACTTTTACATTTATCAGTAATTGATGCAAATGAAACCAAGCTATAACATGGAGAAGCTCCTTTCTTGATCAAGCACGTGCATCTTGTGTCCAAGAATGAAACCAAAACAAACAAACAAAGAAGCAAAAATCCCTGATCACTCAACATAATGTACTTGGAAATGACACATACTCCCAATAGCCAATGGCACACACATTCCAATTAACAAAGCAGGTTGCATTGTTAAGCCTTATATCAGTATAATTCTGCTGCAGGAAAGGGCCCAGGAGAAAAAGGAAAGAAATATTTTTAATCAATAATAGAATCCAGAACATATGTAGATAAAGATATAGTTGTATCTTAACACTCATGTAGAGATCTCAGTTCACATCCTCATCCTCAATTTCAGATAAGTGTGCTGGAACTTAGTATGGAATTTTAACAGACTCTGGTTGGATAAGCCAGGTATTTCTCCACAATTATTAACAGTTAGTATACACGAATGGCACACACTTAATTGAAAATGAAAAGCAAAGGAAACACTGTCCTAAAAATCATAATTAAAAATTGTACTGAATTGTAAGCAAATGTTTATTAACCTTCAACGTGGCTATGAGAAAATATAATTATGAGCACTGGAGGGGATGGACAAAAAATACTGAGGGTGATCTCAGTGAGATTTTTAAAATTCATCAGTATCTTGAGAAATTGATTACATTGGTGTATACCATCAATAATGTGACAGTACCTATGACCCAAATCTCATAATCAGTGCATCATTAATTTATCTTAAGCTTCTCTTAAATTAACAATGAGGATTGTGGTATATTTGTCTCTTAATTTAAACATTTGTTTTAAAAAAAATGAAATAGAGAAAAAGGTCCAGAGAAAAGAAAGTAGGAAAAATACTACATGCAGAACACCCAAAGAACTAGAAAAAAAATTTAAAAACAAAAGAAGAAAGATGTATATATGAAAAATTATTTGGTAAATAGAACAATCTGATTTAAGAGCTGTCAATGATAGAACAAAAGGGGAGTAATAAGATAGGCAATTGATACCTTTGAGACAAATAAATACCATAGAAAACCTAGTGAGTATAATTTATATATCTGCCAACACTTCCATCTTGGGTCAAGAAAAGCTGATTTGTTACATAAATTGTGAGTGATGAGGATTAGGAAAATGCAGGGCCTTTGTAGACTATAACAAAGAAAGGAAATTAAAAAATAAATAAATAAACTCTGTATTCTTATATACAACCTACATACAATTCCTTTGTACCTAAAAGGGGATGATATGTTTTAATTGAGCAGTAAAATAGAATTAAAAAAAATTATATTCACATTGCGACTTCCTGAAGAAGAATAAAAAGGCAAGGAGTTCTAAGTAACAGACAGTGAACTATCAAAGAATATGCAAGCAGGAAGTCTTCCAAGAAGTATCAAAAAAAAAAAGAAAGTATGATTTGAACAAATGGATTAGTGAATAATAAGAAAACCTATCGTTCTTATGATTTTTTTTTGTTTTAGTATTGAAAGACTTTAACATTGACTACCTATGTGAGCTACAAGGGTTCTATATTCCCAAATCAGAACATTTATTTTGACCCTTATGTTCAAAATAAGTGAATGTATATGTGAACTTCAAAGAAATAATAAGTGGGTGAATTTAACATTTGTAAGTTTAAAGAAAATAACTTTTGAGATGGAAGGTATTTTTCACAGATTATGATGAGATCTAGTTAGATTTTTATATAGTTATTCTATTTTTTGTTTGTTTGTTTTACCTTTGTTTTGCCCCTTTCCTGAGTGTATGGACACTGTTTTTTAAGTATCATGCTAGAAGTTTAGCAGGGGAGCTGTGGGGGGGGTGGTTTATAAGAAGATCACATGGTAAGTAGACCTAATTACAAAATAATATTTAAAACTCTTCTTCCAACTTGTAACACACAGAAAATTTGAAGTTTGTGATGCACCTCTCAAGCAACCAGAGTAATGTTGTTGAAAACAGGATTTAACTGGAAATGGGAAGTAGTATTAAAAGATTTATATAGAGTTGAAGCTAGGCTTAATGTCAGTCCTTTCCCTCCCAAAAAATGTAAACACAACATTGAATTATAAGAAAGTAAAAAGTATTTATGTACTCAGCCATAAAAAGAAAAGAAATTGAGTTATTTGTAGTGAGGTGGATGGACATAGATTCTGTCATACAGAGTGAAGTAAGTCAGAAAGAGAAAAACAAATACCATATGCTAACACATATATATGGAATCTAAGGGGAAAACATTTTTAAAAAGGTCATGAAGAACCTAGGAGTAAGACGGGAATAAAGACACAGACCTACTAGAGAATGGACTTGAGGATATGGAGAGGGGGAAGGGTAAGCTGTGACAAAGCGAGAGAGTGGTATGGACATATATACACTACCAAATGTAAAATAGATAGCTAGTGGGAAGCAGCCACATAGTAGAGGGAGGTCAGCTCTGTGCTTTGTGACCACCTAGAGGGATGGGATAGGGAGGGTGGGAGGGAGGGAGACGCAAGAGGGAAGAAATATGGGAACATATGTATATGTATAACTGATTCACTTTGTTATAAAGCAGAAATTAACACACCATTGTAAAGCAATTATACTCCAATAAAGATGTTAAAAAAGTATTTATGTTTATAAAGTGAGGATAATAATATCTTTGTCATATTGTTACATTTCTTCACAGCTTACTTCATTTTTATGCTAGTCTTATTTAATATTTGAAAAAATACAGAAACTTTTAGAATCGAAAGAATCCCTAGGTAGCATATAACCATATCTCTCACTTTGAAGAGAGTAGAAGAAAGTTTATAATATCTGGATGAGGTGTCTAATGTCATGTAAGGAATTAGTAGCAGATCTGGAATTTTACTATAGTTTTAAAACCATGGTAAATTGTGTTGTAACGCATAATCTAATTTATGTTTACTTATACACACTTGGAAGTGGTTTACAATTTATCTAGGTTGCACTGAATGAAAACCACATACTATGTCTGTTCAGCAAATTATTTATCCTTAGTTCTGCATTTTCATGAAGTGCCAAGAGGCAAAGAATAAACTCCAATAATAGTGCTCTCTTTAGGTATATTGTACTCTATCCTTGCTGCACATTACCAACCTTATGAGTAGGTGTTAGGATAGATAATCCTCTGCTGTAAAGGTACACAGATGGACCCTTAAAGTAAAAGCATATTAACCTTACCTGCTTTTTATGGGCTGAATTGTGTTCCCTCCCAAATACATATGTTCATTGATATATTCTAAACCCCAGTGCCTCATAGTGTGGCCATATTTGGAGATGGGTGGTTGTCTTTGAAGAGATGATTAGGTTAAAATGAGGTCTTTGAGGTGGACCCTAGTCCAATAGGACTTGTGTCCTTGTAAAAACAGAAGATTTGGACACATAGATAGAAACATGAGTTACATGTGCATGCAAAGGGATGACCATGTGAAGACACATCTGCAAGCCAAGGAGGGAGGCCTCAGAAGAAACCAATCTTTCTGATACCTTCATCTCAGGCATCCAGCATGAACAACTGTGAGAAAAGAAATCTCTGTTGTTTAAGCAAGCCAGTCAGTGGTAATATTTTTTTTTTGGCAGCCTTACCAAACTAATACGCTGCCTGTTTTAATTTGTGAATATGCATCATATGTAATTCACTGTTTTGGACCTTTTGGTTTCTATTATTTATTTATTGCTACAAATACACTTGTCATTGTTTCACCTTCACTGGAATAACCAGTTCAGAAGCAGGAAAAAATAAGAAGTTATCTTTTGTGTACAAGCACCATGTGCAGCTTGAAGCTTCTATACATAGTATGCTGCTATAGCTAAGAAGATGTGTTCAGGAACATAGCAATAGGTCTCGTTATCCTGTCTCATCTCAGACTATTAGAATCCATCTCGCCTCAGAGTTCTGCTGACCACAATTCCTGACAGAAGGTCCATCATTCCAATTCAACCTAAAATATCATTTATATATATTTCCTAACCTAATCCAATCCTCCTTCCCTTCCTGCTCTCTCCATACCTCTTACTACTTAAAAACAACAACCTTGCCTATATTTGCACAATTTACTATTGTTCTGAAAAACCAGCTATCAATTGCACAATAACTTCCCCTATAGCCTCATTGATCTGAAACTATTTTTGTTATTTTGAATACCAGTACTTGGAGGGTAAACTGATACCTCTTTGCTTGCAATTGTTGCTGCTGCTGGACCTTTTCTGTCCTAAAATATAGCAACAAAAACAACAACAAAAAAGTAACAACAAAATTTCTCTTTCATGTATATTACACAAGGTTCAAACATTCTCACCTCTCTTAAATACATTCACCTATTTACCTCTTAGTCATTCTCTTTGCAATCACTGAAGAATTTAAATACTTTGTAATCTTTCTTCTCATCTCAAACTCTTATTTTCGACAATATCAAAATCCACATGTATAACATTTCATCAGTTAGAATGCTCATTTCTCTATTAGTCTTCTTTTAGTTTCCTGAAGTAGACAAGCTCTTTTCTACATCTGAGCCTTTATATCTATTTCCCAAAATTATCTTTTCATGCACAAAATTTTAACGCTAACTACAGCTTAGAAAATATAGATTCTATATCATGCCTTTTCTAGGTCAAAAAAGGTCATAAAGGAAGAAAAAGAAAGAAAGAAAATAGAGAGAGAGAGAAAGGAGAAAGGAAAGAGAAAGAAAGAACAAAGGAAAGAAAGAAAGATCAGAAGGAGGAAGGATAGGATGGGATTTGGGCATTAAGAGCAAAGGATGATTAATATAAAAGTGAAGCCCCTAAAACTTTTTGAAGTATAGAGCAGGAAAGAAAATATAATCTAAACCATATTTCCCATCCTACTTTTAATATACACAACTAGGCATGTTATTTTTAATCCACATGTCTTTAACTCTCTACGTTAAAAAAGTAAACCCCTTTGGCCATGCTCTAGATAAAATTCATTTTTAAAAGACTTTACCCAACTATGGCCTCAGGAAAAAAAAATATTAGCTACTGAAATACATAAATTTCAGAACTTGTGAAATGTGCATAATGGAATACAGAATGAAAGTGATGTCATCAAAATTTGGTGTCTGGCACTTTTTAGTCAGAAGACAAAGTTTAAGGGGAAGAGTATATCTAAAATTCATTGAAGTAACAGGACAAGGATAACATCATGAACCATTTCCAAAGAATTAAAAGACCAATTTTTATTTTTTGTTATGAAAATATTGGCATGTTATGCTTCATAATTACATCACATGTGAAGCCATACCAGAAGTCAAAGATAATTCAGGAAGTTGATTAAAAAATATACCTTTCAGCCATCTTGCTTTCAGCTTATCTGAACCTGACACTTGCAGCCGTTTGCCATGCATATTGAGGCAGTGAAATGATTTTTATTAAAACACAGTTAGTGTAGTCAATTTGTTTCCAAAACTTGGTCTTGGCTAAAAGGGACATTTCTTCCTGAATATTCGCCACCCAATTCCACAGTGTTTGTATTTGCTTGGTTTGAATATTCAATTTCCGGTTTTCAATTGAAAAATTCTTATGGAAGAGATTTTTTTTTTTTTTTTACTACAGAAGGTAACAAAAACACCACACAAAGTAGATGAATAAAATCTGCAGAAATCCCATTTAAACAACAAGATTATTTTTCCTGAATAAAACAAAATATATTATTTAATACTCTTAGATATTTGATAGATTTTTCAATCATAAATGCTCCTGTTTAGGATGGCACTTCCAAATCATGATTTTACTCCACATCTTTATTTTTCTGCAATTTCCCTTTTTATTTTCACTCTTTTTGCTCACTTGTATATAAATATGATATTTCCTGGTTTGCAAAAATTTTGAAGAATACTTTTTGCCCAAGTGTGTAACAATAACACATACTTAATAGAAAAGGAAATCTGGTTTCTGATATAATAATTTGCCAGTTTTCTTCTCACTATATTTTCACTGCCATCACCATTCATCTAACTTTAACTTCTAAGCCCCATCTGTTTAAAAATAAACTTTATAATTGTGTTACAGTGTTTGGGGAAAAACAAAAAGGAAAAGGGAGAAAGTATCTTCCTGAGTGGATACCTTTTATAAGATAATTTTAGAGGAATGTTTATTAATGGAATTTGTATTAAATTTCACACAGGAAATACAATAATCTTTAATATAGAAAGGACACACAAAGAAGACATAAAGATGTAAAAGGTCAAAAAACTTTAATTGCTTGGTACAAAATAAAAGTGAAAAGATGCCACGGATATACACATATACATTCACACACATTTATTGGTAAAAGCTTGATAGCAAGTGAAAATAAGTGAGAGCATAAAATAAAAGATACAAGCAAAAAATGTAGCAGAAAGGAATGAGACAGGAGGGATAATAGCTTGCTATAAATTAGGACTGAAATAAAATTAATGATGTTTTTAGTAGCCAAGCTACTGAATTAATATTTTAGACTTGTCTTGAAAGGAAAAAATGGGAGAAAGAAGTCTAGACATTTGGAGAGTAATGGAGATGAGACTAATTGCAGTTTTAAAAGTCTGATAAGAAAATAGAGTACACCTAGAATTAAATATGTAAAATGGTAGAGTTCAGGTATAATTTGTAATAAAGTAATAAAATAATTATAAGCTCCTAAGAATGTCTTAGAAAATCATATAGCACAGAGAGAAATATAGCCTTAGCTTCAGAGAAGCTAAAAAGCTAATACCCAGGAAATTATTTCTCATCTAAATCTAATCCCAATAAATACCTCAATAATATAAACATTTACTTAAAGGAAAGAATACAAACATTTTGCCTAGCTGGCAATAATACATTGGGAGATTTCTTTGTAGGAAAATACATAATTATTTTGTCTTTTGAAGTAAATATGCTGATAATGAAACCAAACAAGCAAATACACAAATATACAATGAAACATTTTCAACATAAAGCCATAGATATTGAAAATCTAAAAAGGAAAATGTTTTTCCATGTGAACATCAAACATAAAAAAAGCTGAAGTGACTCTACTAATGTCAGAAAAAGTAGATTTCAAACAAACACAATAGTACCGAACATGCATAAGGCCCATTCATGTTGACAAAACAGTTTAATATTATCAAAAATACTTACAGTGTGAAATATATATGTATGCAATCATATAGATCCCAGATAAAGGAAAAAAGACATAATTAAAGGAAGAACAAACACATCCACAGACAGTTGCAGACTTTAACAATGCCTTGTCAATAACTGAAAGAAAAAGTAGACAAACAAATCTGAAATGATGTAGGTAATTTGAACAACACAAATGACCATGGTGATGTAATATATATGTATAGAAAACCCCATTCCACAAAAACAGAGTGGATTCCTCTCAAATGCATATGAAATATTCACTAAGAATGAAAAAAAAATGTCTCTATAAATTTCATGATATTATGTGAAGCATGTTTCCTGAAACACAAAGGTGTACTAGTAGAAATAATTAACATCAAGATACTTAGCAAATCTTCAAATACTTGAAAATGAGACACAACACATCTCTATAACAGTGTCAAAGAAAAAATTAAAAGAAAACTTAAAAAAATGCATTTTAATTGAATAATATTAAAAACACATCATTCTGATATTTGTAGGATATTGCCCTAGCAATCCTCAGAGGCAACTGTATGACTTTTAACATCTAAAATAGGAAAGAAAAGAGACTTAATTAAAAAAAAAATCTGACAATAACAAATGTTGATGAAGGTGTGGAACCACATAAACTTTCTTACTGATTGGAGTAAACAGGTCCAAACATTTTTTTTTAAACACTTGGGCAATTCTCATAAACTTAAAGATTCACTTACCCTCTAATTCAGCAATTCCAATCTAGACATTATTATTTTTTATTATTTTTAAATTATTATTTTTTTATTATTTTAAAAAATTAACAATGCTATGTTATTTTCAGGTATACAGCAAAGTGATTCAGTTATACATATACATATATCTATTTTATTACATATTCTTTTCCCATATAGGTTATTACAGAATATTGAGTAGAGTTCCCTGTGCTATACAGTAGGTCCTTGTTGATTATCTATTTTATCTATTTTATCTATTATATTTATATTTTTATATATATATACGTTAATCCCAAACTCCTATAGATATTATTTTTTTAATGAAAATATGTTCACAGTAAGCCTTATCCAAGAATGTTCAAGGTAACTTTACTCATACTAGCAAAAATCGGATACATGCCACAATTCCATCAACAGGAAAACAAATACACAATCTATTCTATTTATACAATGGAATACTATGCAGAATTATGTGGATAATATCAAGAATATTAAACTGAGTAAAAGAAGTTAGATACATAATTATACATAACTACATAATTCCCTTTGTAAAGATCAAGAACAAACACATGGAGACAGAAATCAGAAATGCTTATGTCAGCAAATGTGGGCATTAACTGATAATGAGCAAAAGGAAGACTTCTGGGATCAAGAAAATATATATTGATAGGGATGTGGGTGATACAGGTTTTTCCTTTGTCAAAACTAATCCTAGTGTAAACAGGGTCAGTGGATTTCACTGATTTTCAATTATGTCAATAAAATAAACAAAAATAATGTCTTACAAAAATAAAAATCCATTTATAGGAGCAAAACACACAGGAAAAATAAATGGAATCCAAACGTGACACTAAATATCACAAGGGAATAAAACAAAAGAAGAACGGGGGTGGGGGGAAGCACTAGAAAAACAACACCAAAACAATTAACAAAGTGGCAATAAGTACATATTTGTCAATAATTACTTTAAATGCAAATGGACTAAATACTCCAATCTAAAGACTTAGAGTGACTGAATGGATAAAAAAAAAAAGATCCATATATACACTGGCTACAAGAGACTCACTTCAGATCTAAAGACACAGACTGAAAGTGAGGGGATGGAAAGATGTATTCCATGCAAATGGAAATAAAAAAATGTCTAGAAGAAAATGTAGGCAGTACTCTCTTCAATATCAGTCTTAGTCATATATTTTGGATATGTCTCCTCAGGCAAGGGAAACAAAAGTAAATTTTTTTTTAAAAATGGGACAACATCAAACTAAAAATATTTTGCACAATGAAGGAAACTATCAATAAAATTAAAAGGCCACCGACTGAGTGAGAAAGATATTTGCCAATGATATATCTGACAATGGGTTAATATAAAACGTATACAAAGAACTCATACAAATCAACATAAATAAAGTGACCCAGTTAAAAATGAGTATAGGATATGAATGTATATTTTTCTAAGGAAACATATAAGTGGCCAACAGGCACATGAAAAGATTCTCAACATCACTAGCCAACAGAATAATGCAAGTCAAAACCACAATGAGATATAACTACATACTCGTCAGAATACCTATTATCAAAGATAAAAAATAATAAGTTTTGGCAAGGATGTAGAGAAAAGAAACCTTCATACACTATTGTTGGGAATGTAAACTGGTGCAGCTACTATGAAAAACAAAATGGAGATTTCTTAAAAAATGAAAAATACAACTACCACATGATCCAGCAATTCCATTCCTGGGTATTTATCCAAGGAAAACAACACACTCAGATATATGCTCCTTTATGCTCATTAAAGCATTGTTTACAATAGGCAAGATATGGAAGCAACCTAAACACCCATCAACAGAACAATGGATAAAGAAGGGTATCCAATGGAATACTACTTAGTCATCAAAAAGAATGAAATTTTGGCATTTGCAACAACATGCATGGAACTAGAGTGTATTATGCTAAGTGAAATAAGTCAGACAGAGGAAGACAAATCCTGTATCATTCCACTTATATGTGGAATCTAAAAAACAAAACAATGAACATACATATAAAAACAGAAATAGTTATAAATACAGAGAACAAATAAGTTGTTGCCAGAGGGGAGGATGGTAGAGGGAAGAAAGAAATAAGTGAGGAAGATTAAGATGTACAAACTTCATTTGCAAAATAAATGTTATGGGTACAAAATGTACAGGGAAATATAATCAATATCTATGAAATATCTTTGTATGGTGATATAACTACACTTATTGTGATGATCATTTTGAAATGCACAGAAGCACCAAATCACTATGTAGTGGTAACAGGAACTAACATAAAGTTTCAGGTCAAGTATACTTCAAAAACAAACAAACAAACTCATAGAGAAATCAGATATGTGGTTACAACCAGAGGTTAGGGGTGGGGGAGTATGATTTGGATGAAGGCAGTCAAAAGGTACACACTTCCAGTTATGAGACAAATAAGTACTAGGAGTGTAATATACAACATAATAAATTAACATTGCTGTATGTTATATATTAAAGTTGCTGTATGTTTACATGAAAGTTGTTAAGAGAGTAAATCCTGAGTTCACATCACACACAAAAAAAATTATTTCTTTTTTGTATTTTGTATCTATATGAGATGAGGGATGTTCACTATACTTTTTGTGATAATCATTTCATTTTGTATGTAAATCAGATCATTATTCTGTTCATCTTGAACTAATACAGGGCTATATGTCAATTATATCTCAATAAAACTGGAATAAAAAAATAAAAACATGTTTGAAGTTACCATCACTCCATTAGGAAAACCTAGAATATGTCAAATTTATATCAGTTGTGTGAACTGAAGAATGGTGAACCACTGTAGTTGAGAATATAAAGGAACTTAAGCCATTCTATTTATAAATAGTTGTACTCAAAGTAGGTGTAGGTAAAAATCCTGCTTCTTAAATACGTCAACTTCAGCAATTCTCACATACATAGATGTTTGAGGAAATTCGTCACAGAGTTGTTTATGGTAGAGGGAAGTTGGAGGCTACTCCGAAATCCAGCACTGAGGGAATAAAACTGTGATGGATATACACCACTGTACACAATGCAGCAGTTAGATGCAACCAATATGAGACATGAACACTCACCCAGACATGGACATCCTCCAACATGGATATTCCCTAAAGATATTATTGAGAGAAAATTAGGGTCTATTGAAAAATACTACTTGCAAATATTACAAACAAATAAGTGCGGATACAAGTAGAATTGAAAACTTGGTGGCAGGAATTTGGAGTGGTTGCTTCTGACAGACTTTATTTTTTCTATGAAGTAGAAACAACATGTTATGAAGTTACCATCACTCAATTAGGAAAACTTGGAATATGCCAAATTTTGCATCAGTTGTGTGAATTGAAGAATGGTGAAGCAGTGCAGTTGAATGAAATAGGAGGCAAAGTCATCTGCTGAGAGTCGTGCAGGTAGAAGAGTGTGGAGAACAGAAAATTTGCCCATAAAAACTAGACAAAACAAATGTAATAATAAAAATTTCAACAAGTATTGAGGTCTAGCTGAGGTCAGTGACTATGAATTTATATTGCTAACAATCTTCTCAGCGTGTGATTTTTCTCCGACTGTTTTGACCTGTGCAGTAGGAGGCTGGGACAAGGCTGATAGTGTATCAGTAATAAAAGGAAAGAAAGAAATGCATTCATTTATTCAGGTAAATAGACCGATTCTTCTTATTTTTTGTTAAAGTTATTTAGGTGATACTTATTTTAGATTTAGTTGATGCTCCGAGTGGAAAGCATAAAATGAGACAAGATTAAAAATGGCAGAGCTTGAAACAGATAAATTTAAAGAAGGCTAAGTTATGTTTGGAAAGCTAATCAAAAGTATGATTTCAGGTAGTTACCTTAAAAAAAAGCTTGCTTTGAAATGGAACAGATACTATGTAACTTATGAGGGATGTATACTAATCTTGCCACTATCTAGTGAGCTTTGTGAGTTGAGATCCCTTCCCAACCCTTTTGAACATTCTAACATCAACAAAATTAAATGATCAGATTATTGGTCTTTACATCGCTCCCAGATGCAGTCCAAGTAAGGCAAAAGATTCTAGCTGAAACCTCCCAAATTGCCACCCACCAAATTCTTTCTTTTTTTTTTTTTTACATCTTTATCGGAATATAATTGCTTTAAAATGGTGCGTTAGTTTGTGCTTTATAACAAAGTGAATCAGTTATACATATGCATATGTTCCCATATCTCTTCCCTCTTGCGTCTCCCTCTCTTTCACCCTCCCTATCTCACCCTTCTAGGTGGTCACAAAGCACCGAGCTGATCTCCCATTTTACGTTTGGTAGTGTATATATGTCCATGCCACTCTCTCATTTTGTCACAGTTTACCCTTCCCCCCCCATATCCTCAAGTCCTTTTTCTAGTAGGTTTGAGTCTTTATTCCTATCTTACCACTAGGTTCTTCATGACATATTTTTTTGCTTAAATTCCATATATATGTATTAGCATACAGTATTTGTCTTTCTGTTTCTGACTTATTTTACTCTGCATGACAGACTCTAGGTCCATCCACCTCATTACAAATAGCTCAATTTTGTTTCTTTTTATGGCTGAGTAATATCCCATTGTATATATGTGCCACATCTTCTTTATCCATTCATCTGATGATGGACACTTAGGTTGTTTCCATCTCCTGACTATTGTAAATAGAGCTGCAATGAATATTTTGGTACATGACACTTTTTGAATTATGGTTTTCTCAGGGTATATGCACAGTAGTGTGATTCCTGGGTCATATGGTAGTTCTATGTGTAGTTTTTTTAGGAACCTCCATACTGTTCTCTATAGTGTCTGTACCAATTCACATTCCCACCAGCAGTGCAAGAGTGTTCCCTTTTCTCCACACCCTCTCCAGCATTTATTGTTTCTAGATTTTTTGTTTGTTTGTTTTTTGTGATACACGGGCCTCTCACTGTTGTGGCCTCTCCCGTTGCGGAGCACAGGTTCCGGACGCTCAGGCCCAGCGGCCATGGTTCACGGGCCCAGTCGCTCCGCGGCAGGTGGGATCTTCCCAGACTGGAGCACGAACCCGTGTCCCCTGCATCGGCAGGCAGACTCTCAACCACTGCGCCACCAGGGAAGCCCGTTTCTAGATTTTTTGATTATGGCCATTCTGACTGGTGTGAGATGATATCTCATTGTAATTTTGATTTGCATTCCTCTAATGATTAATGATGTTGAGTATTCTTTCATGTGTTTGTTGGCAGTCTGTATATCTTCTTTGGAGAAATGTCTATTTACGTCTTCTGCCCATTTTTGGATTGGGCTGTTTGTTGTTTTGTTATTGAGCTGCATGAGCTGCTTGTAAATTTGGAGATGAATCCTTTGTCAGTTGCTTCATTTGAAAATAATTTCTCCCATTCTAAGGCTTATCCTTTGGTGTTCTTTATGGCTCCCTTTGTTGTGCAAAACTTTGAAGTTTCATTAGGTCCCATTTGTTTATTTTTGTTTTTATTTCCATTTCTCTAGGAGATGGGTCAAAAAGGATCTTGCTGTGATTTATGTCACAGAGTGTTCTGCCTATGTTTTCCTCTAAGAGTTTGGTAGTTTCTGGCCTTACATGTAGGTCTTTAATCCATTTTGAGCTTATTTTTGTGTATGGTGTTAGGGAGTGATCTAATCTCATACTTTTACATGTACCTGTCCAGTTTTCCCAGCACCAATTATTGAAGAGGTTGTCCTTTCTCCACTGTATATTCCTGCCTCCTTTATCAAAGGTAAGGTGACCATATGTGCGTAGGTTTATCTCTGGGCTTTCTACCCTATTCCACTGATATATATTTCTGGTTTTGTTCCAGTACCATACTGTCTTTTTTATTTTTTATTTTTCTTTTTGGGGGGAGGTACACAGGCCTCTCACTGTTGTGGCCTCTCCAGTTGCTGAGCACAGTCTCCAGACGCACAGGTTCAGTGGCCATGGCTCACAGGCCCAGCCGCTCTGCAGCATGTGGGATCTTCCCAGGCCAGGGCATGAACCCGTATCCCCTGCATTGGCAGGCAGACTCTCAACCACTGTGCCACCAGGGAAGACCTACAATACTGTCTTGATTACTGTAGCTTTGTAGTATAGTCTGAAATAAGGGAGCCTGATTCCTCCAGCTCCATTTTTCATTCTCAAGATGGCTTTGGCTATTCAGGGTCTTTTGTGTTTCCATACTAATTGTGAATTTTTTTGTTTTATTTCTATGAAAAATGCCAGTGGTAGTTTGATACGGATTGCATTGAATCTGTAGATTTCTTTGCGTAGTAGTCATTTTTACAATGTTGATTCTTCCAATCCAAGAACATGGTATGTCTCTCCATCTATTTGTAACATCTTTAATTTCTTACATTAGTGTCTTATAATTTTCTGCATACAGGTCTTTTGTCTCCTTTGGTAGGTTTATTCCTAGCTATTTTATTCTTTTTGCTGCAATGGTAAATGGGAGTGTGTTCTTGATGTCACTTTCAGATTTTTCATCGTTAGTGTATAGGAATGCCAGAGATTTCTGTGCATTAATTTTGTATCCTGCTACTTTACCAAATTCATTGATTAGCTCTAGTAGTTTTCTGGTAGCATCTTTAGGATGCTCTATGTATAGTATCATGTCATCTTCAAACAGTGACAGCTTTACTCCTTCTTTTCCGATTTGGAATCCTTTTATTTCCTTTTCATCTCTGATTGCTGTGCCTAAAACTTCCAAAACTATGTTGCATAAGAGACGTGAGAGTGGGTAACCTTGTCTTGTTCCTGATCTTAGTGGAAATGCTTTCTGTTTTTCACCATTGAGGATGATGTTGGCTGTGGGTTTGTCATATATGGCCTTTATTATGTTGAGGAAAGTTCACTCTATGACTGGTTTCTGCAGGGTTTTTATCATAAATGGGTGTTGAATTTTGTCAAAACTTTCTCTGCATCTATTGAGATGACCATATGGTTTTTCTCCTTCAATTTGTTAATATGGTGTATCACATTGATTTATTTGCATATATTGAAGAATCCTTGCATTCCTGGAATAAACCCCACTTGATCATGGTGTATGATCCTTTTAATGTGCTGTTGGATTCTGTTTGCTAATATTTTGTTGAGGATTTTTGCATCTATGTTCATCAGTGATATTGGCCTGTAGTTTATTTTCTTTGTGATATCCTTGTCTGATTTTGGTACCAGGGTGATGGTGGCCTCGTAGAATGAGTTTGGGAGTTTTCCTCGCTCTGCTATATTTTGGAAGAGTTTGTGAAGGATAGGTGTTAGCTCTTCTCTAAATGTTTGATAGAATTAGCCTGTGAAGCAATCTGGTCCTGGGCTTTTGTTTGTTGGAAGATTTTTAATCACAGTTTCAATTTCAGTGCTTGTGATTGGTGTGATCATATTTTCTATTTCTTCCTGGTTCAGTCTTGGTAGGTTGTGCATTTCTAAGGATTTGTCCATTTCTTCCAGGTTGTCCATTTTATTGGCATAGAGTTGTTTGTAGTAATCTCTCATGATCTTTTGTATTTCTGCAATGTCAGTTGTTACTTCTCCTTTTTCATTTCTAATTCTATTGTATTGAGTCTTCTACCTTCTTTTCTTGATGTGTCTGGCTAATGGTTTATCAATTTTGTTTACCTTCTCAAAGAACCACCTTTTAGTTTTATTGATCTTTTCTATCAATTCCTTCATTTCTGATCAGATTTTTATGATTTCTTTCCTTCTGTTAATTTTGGAGTTTTTTTTGTTCTTCATTCTCTAATTGCTTTAGGTGCAAGTTTAGGTTGTTTATTCAAGATGTTTCTTGTTTCTTAAGGTAGGATGGTATTGCTATAAACTTCCCTCTTACAACTGCTTTTCCTGCATCCCATAGGTTTTTGGTTGTCGTGTCTCTATTGTCATTTGTTTCTAGGTATTTTTTGATTTCCTCTTTGATTTCTTCAGTGATAACTTCGTTATTAAGTAGTGTATTGTTTAGCCTCCATATGTTTGTATTTTTTACAGATCTTTTCCTGTAATTGATATCTAATCTCATAGCATTGTGGTCGGAAAAGATACTTGATACAATTTCAATTTTCTTAAATTTATCAAGGCTTGATTTGTGACCCAAGATATGATCTATCCTGGAGAATGTTCCATGAGCACTTGAGAAAAAGGTGTATTCTGTTGTTTTTGGATGGAATGTCCTATAAATATCTATTAAGTCCATCTTGTTTAATATATCATTTAAAGCTTGTGTTTCCTTATTTATTTTCATTTTGGATGATCTGTCCATTGGTGAAAGTGGGGTGTTAAAGTCCCCTACTATGAATGTGTTACTGTCGATTTCCCCTTTTATGGATGTATTTGCCTTATGTATTGAGGTGCCCCTATGTTGGGTGCATAATTATTTACAATTGTTATATATTCTTCTTCGATCGCTCCCTTGATCATTATGTAATGCCCTTCTTTGTCACTTCTAATAGTCTTTATTATAAGTCTATTTTTTCTGGTATGAGAATTGCTACTCCAGCTTTCTTTTGGTTTCCATTTGCTTGGAATATCTTTTTCCATCCCCTCACTTTCAGTCTGTATGTGTCTCTAGGTCTGAAGTGGGTTTCTTGTAGACAGCATATATATGGGTCTTGTTTTTGTATCCATTCAGCCAGTCTGTGTCTTTTGGTGGGAGCATTTAATCCATTTACATTTAAGGTAATTATCATTATGTAAGTTCCTATTCCCATTTTCTAAATTGTTTTGGGTTCGTTATTATAGGTCTTTTCTTTCCCTTGTGTTTCTTGCCTAGAGAAGTTCCTTTAGCATTTGTTGTAAAGCTGGTTTGGTGGTGCTGAACTCTCTCAGTTTTTGCTTGTCTGTAAAGATTTTAATTTCTCCATCAAATCTAAATGAGATCCTTGTTGGGAAGAGTAATCTTGGTTGCAGGTTTTTCTCCTTCATCACTTTAAATACGTCCTGCCAGTCCCTTCTGGCTTGCAGAGTTTCTGCTGAAAGATCAGCTGTTAACCTTATGTAGATTCCCTTGTGTGTTATTTGTTGTTTTTCCCTTGCTGCTTTTAGTATGTTTTCTTTGTATTTAATTTTTGACAGTTTGATTAATATGTGTCTTGGTGTATTTCTCCTTGTATTCATCCTGTATGGGACTTTCTGTGCTTCCTGGACTTGATTAACTATTTCCTTTCCCATATTAAGGAAGTTTTCAACTATAATCTCTTCAAATATTTTCTCAGTCCCTTTCTTTTTCTCTTCTTCTTCTGGAACTCCTATAATTAGAATGTTAGTGTGTTTAATGTTGTCCCAGTGGTCTCTGAGACTGTTCTCAGTTCCTTTCATTCTTTATTCTGCTCTGCCATAGTTATTTCCACTACTTTATTTTCCAGGTCACTTATACTTTATTCTGCCTCAGTTATTCTGCTATTGATCCCTTCTAGAGTATTAATTTCATTTATTGTGTTGTTCATCATTGCTTGTTTCATGTTTAGTTCTTCTAGGTCCTTGTTAAATGTTTCTCGCACTTTGTCTACTCTATTTTCAAGATTTTGGATCATCTTTACTATTATTACTCTGAATTCTTTTTCAAGTAGACTGCCTATTTCCTCTTCGTTTGTTAGGTCTGGTGGGTTTTTATCTTCCTCTTCATCTGCTGTGTGTTTTTCTGTCTTCTCATTTTGTTTATCTTACTGTGTTTGGGGTCTCCTTTTTGCAGGCTGCTGGTTCGTAGTTCCCATTGTTTTTCATGTCTGTCCCCAGTGGCGAAAGTTTGTTCAGTGGGTTTTGTAGGTTTCCTGGTGGAAGGGACTAGTGCCTGTGTTCTGATGGATGAGGCTGGATCTTGTCTTTCTGATGGGCAGGTCCACATCTGGTGGTGTGTTTTGGGGTGTCTGTGGCCTTATTATGATTTTACGCAGCCTCTCTACTAATGGATGGGGTTGTGTTACTGTCTTGCTAGTTGTTTGGCATAGGCTGTCCAGCACTGTAGCTTGCTGGTCGTTGAGTGAAGCTGGGTGCTGGTGTTGAGATGGAGATCTCTGGGAGATTTTCGCCATTTGATATTATGTGGAGCTGGGAGGTCTCTTGTGGACCAGTGTCCTGAAGTTGGCTCTCCCACCTCAGAGGCACAGCACTGACTCTTGTCTGCAGCACCAAGAGCGTTTCATCCACAAGGCTCAGAATAAAATGGAGAAAAAGTAGAAAGAAAGAGGATAAAAGAAAATAACATAAACTAAGGTAAAATAAAATAGTTATTAAAATAAAAATAGTTATTAAGAAAAACAATATATTTTAAAAATTAAAAAAACACAAGAAAACAAACAAAAGACAGATGGATAGAACCCTAGGACATATGGTGAAAGCAAAGCTATACAGACAAAATCTCACACAGAAACATACACATACACTCTCATAAAAAGAAGATAAGGGGAAAAAATAATAAATCTTACTCTCAAGAAGTCCACCTCCCCAATTTGGGATGATTCGTTGTCTATTCAGGTATTCCACAGATGCAGGGTACATCAAGTTGATTGTGCAGCTTTAATCCGCTGCTCCGGAGGCTGCTGGGAGAGATTTCCCTTTCTCTTCTTTGTTCGCACAGCTCCCAGGTTTCATCTTTGAATTTAGCCCTGCCTCTGCGTGTAGGTCGCCAGAGAGCGTCTCCTCTTTGCTTAGACAGGACGGGGTTAAAGGAGCCACTGATTTGGGGACTCTGGCTCACTCAGGTCAGGGGTAGGTAGTGGTACAGAGTGCAGGACAAGCCTGCGGCGGCAGAGGCAGGCATGAGGTTGCACCAGCCTGAGGCGCACCACTCATTTTCCCGGGGAATTTGTCCCTGATCCGGGACCCCAGCAGTGACAGGCTGCACAGGCTCTCAGGAAGGGAAGTGTGGAGTGATCTGTGCTTGCACACAGGCTTCTTGGTGGCGCCAGCAGCAGCCTTAGTGTCTCATGTCTGTCTCTAAGGTCCGCTGTTAGCCGCAGCTCGTGCCTGTCTCTGGAGCTCCTTTAAGCAGCGCCCTTAATCCCCTCTACTTGTGCCCCAGGAAACACAGAGGGAAGAAAATGTCTCTTGCCTCTTTGGCAGGTCCAGACTTTTTCCTGGACTTCCTCCCGGCTAGCTGTGGTGCACTAAACCCCTGCAGGCTCTGTTCACGCCGCCAACCCCAGTCCTCTCCCTGAGCTCCACTGAAGCCTGAGCCTCAGCTCCCAGCCCCGCCTGCCCCAGCGGGTGAGCAGACAAGCCTCTAGGGCTGGTGAGTGCTTGTTGGCACTGATCCTCTGTGTGGAAATCTCTCCATTTTGCCCTCTGCTCCCTTGTTGCTGTGCTTTCCTCCACGGCTCTGAAGCTTCCCCCCTCTGCCACCCACAGTCTCCGTTCACAAAGGGGCTTCTGGTGTGTGGAAACCTTTCCTCCTTCACAGTTCCCTCCCACTGGTGCAGGTCCTGTCCCTATTCTTTTGTCTCTGTTTATTCTTTTTTCTTTTGCCCTACTCAGGTACGTGGGGAGTTTCTTGCATTTTGGGAGGTCTGAGGTCTTCTGCCAGCGTTCAGTAGGTGTTCTGTAGGAGTTGTTCCATGTATAGATGTATTTCTGATGTATCTGTGGGGAGGAAGGTGATCTCCGCATCTTACTCTTCTGCCATCTTCCCCCTCTCCTCCACCAAATTCTTAAACAAAGATACACTCTGCTGAAGTTAGTTAGGTAAACATTTGTATGTGGGAACATAATAATTAGACAATGTTTACTTTTGAATAAGAATCTCAAGCCTGTTAAGCTAGAGAATTTAGACTGCATTCTCTTTATCTTCATTTCCTGCACTAAGAAGACTTTGAAATTAGATGCTGGTGGTCACCAAAACCTAGCTGGACCCATTCTTGTCCATAAAATCAAGGCTGTAGGGCTTCCCTGGTGGCACAGTGGTTGAGAGTCCACCTGCCGATGCAGGGGACACAGGTTCGTGCCCCGGTTCAGGAAGATCCTACATGCCATGGAGCTGCGTTCCCGTGAGGCATGGCCGCTGAGCCTGTGCATCCAGAGCCTGTGCTCCCTAACGGGAGAGGCCACAACAGTGAGAGGCCCACGTACCACAAAAAAAAAAAAAAAAAAAAATCAAGTGTGTAGAGGCAGTTAACATTTGCTTTCTGATTTATCTGAAATAGAACTACTATGGAAGTTATGCATTTATAAATATACCTATTCATTATGTACTCTCTGAATCTTTTGGTTGCTTCTAGTCTTTTCTGTGGATCCATTTTATCTCAAATACCTTGCCCAGAGTAATCTGAAAAACAAACAAACATATTATTTTGGGAGTTCATTTTTCTGAAAATAAAAGTAAAAGGTATATAAACCATGATTCTTCTTTGTGAAAAAAATCCAGAAGTAGATACAATGAAATAAATTAAAGTTTCAAGCCCAGAACTAAACCTCATGTATAAGACATGCACCGAGGAAGCCATAAATCTGATATCTCAACCAATAAAATTTAAAGTAATCCCATTTGTTTTTTGCAGACACCACAATTAAATTACCATAAGAGAAAAGAAATATGGGCAAAAATATTCTAATTATTTTTAAAAATGTGTACCCTAAACTATATTTTCCTGAAAGGTGAAAATAATAGTGTGAGGGAAAATGTTTTGATAAAAGTGAAATTAGGATTTGCTATTGTTTGATTTCTTTTTAAATTTTGACTCAAGAAAAATAGTAACAAAAGTTGCAAGATGGCAAAATTAAAACATTTCTCAAGCTCATCTAACATCATCACACATGTTAATGTTTAATCTTCAAAATAAAGAATACTATATACATACATACATGTTATATGCGTATATACATATATATTTATATGCGTAGACAATCTACATCCACACATATACAAATGTATGTTTGCTCACATATATCTAGTTTTTTTGTGTTTTTTTTTTTCTTTCAGGTCCCAGGATTATATTTCCTACCCTTATCCTTTAGCTAGACAGTGCCATGCAACTAATTTTGGCCAATGGTTTGGGGCAGAGATGGCATGTGTCTCTTCATGGCCAAAGCTTTCAATTGCTAGTGCAAGATTATTCTCTCTTGTGGTGATCATGGAAGCATGTGTTGAGATGTTTCAGCCACAAAATGGAAGTCAACTCCCTTGGCAATAACCCAGAAAAACCTGCAGCAGATTTTGTATGAGCAAGGGAAAAAGTACAAAAAATAAATAAATAAATGAACACAAACAAAACCTTAAAGTCCCTCAATTAAAAACAGAGGGATACTGGGCTCCCCTGGTGGCACAGTGGTTGAGAGTCCGCCTGCCATTGCAGGGGACACGGATTCGTGCCCCGGTCCAGGAAGATCCCACATGCTGTGGAGCAGCTGGACCCGTGAGCCATGGCTGCTGAGCCTGCATGTCAGGAACCTGTGCTCCACAATGGGAGAGGCCACAACAGTGAGAGGCCCAAATACTGCAAAATAAATAAATAAATAAATAAATAAAATTTAAAAAAATAATAAAAATAAAAAAAGATACTTTGGCTGCATTAGCTACTAAGATTTTATGCTTATACAGAACACATAGCTTATATTGACTGAGATAATAATCATCATAAGAGTTTCCATTTTTTAAGTATATTGAGAGCCTCAATGATAATACACCTGAAATAGCTCAACAGCAGGCTACGGTGGTTTCAAGTAGCTCAAGAATGCCACATTTTATGATATAATATGTGCTCTTGTTTTTATAAATATGATTACCGTTGTTCTACTATTCTATGAAAAATTTAAAATATTCATGATTCTCATCACCTTGTAGGCAATTTTTAATCATCAAATTTATTATCATGTTGACAAACTGGTAGGTGTTATTTTCCTTTTGTTTCTCAATCAAAGCAAAATCAATTTTTTTAAAGTTTTAGATTTATTTTTCTTGAAATTGTTTTCCCCATTCTCTTTAACATAAAATAAATGACAGTACCAGTTTATAATCAGAAGTTGCTTTTTTTTGTTTCTAATAGGTTATTACTTATAACTTTTGTTATAGATTTTTCAGAGATATTTGTTAAAACTCTGAATGTCAGATTAAACAGGTCCACTTATTTTGGTCTTCATTTATACTGAAGTTCAACTTTCTATGGAAGAATTTGGACTGTTTCAACTAGTGTGTCACTGACTGATTGATACACCTTAGAACATGGAGATTCTTCTGCTTTATTGTTTTTCAGTGTAACATGGTATGAAAGTACAACAATATTGAAAAAAATATCTGTGCTCTTAATGTCTCATCAAAGGTTCTGATGAATTCTGAAGAGGTTATCCTTCCATAAACAGATGGTTGTATGTGAACTCAGCCAAGGCAGCCAAACAGATATTTGTACTGAGGTCATCCCACCACAGATTAGAAGATGCGTAAATGCTAATCCAGATCTGAGCTAGATAACATTTTTTTTCAGTAAAATTGGATCAATTAAATAACCTGATTTTTGAAAAGCAGTTTTCAGAAAATCACAGCTGTTTGAAAATCACAGGCTAGGCTCTTCACTACAACATCTCAGTGCTTCTAATGTTGATATTTTATAAAAGTAAAAAATAAGTTACAACTATTTTTTGCCACATTCTGAAATTCCTAACTTTGTAGAAAAGATGATTGTAAATGATCTTTTATTCAAATCTAAAAGACATAATTATCTTGTTAGGAAGGGACACTTTAGAGTTATTAGTGGCTAACTGGAGTGATAGAAGATCTGTTAATTTATTGGTCACATTTGTAAAAAAACTTTTTTTCTACAGAATATCAAGTAATTTCAATGTTTCAGTGATTAATTCTCTAAATTACATTTGGTTGTTGTCCATTAGGAAACAAATATCAGCCTTATGGTATAAATCCAGTCATAATTAAATAATATATTTATTTATTTCATTCCACAAACATTTATGAATACTTAAATGTGCCAGTTACCCTTCTTTTTCACCCTTAACTACTATAGCTTAATTGAGGAAAATAATAAGGGTGTTGCTATATATTTCAAGGTCAGGTCATCAGATTGGTGATTTTCATAGTGAAGACAGCAAATACTGATGCATCTAGAAGACTGTTTTAGAAAGAGACTTTGACTTTTTCTGTCATATATAAAGTGCCCCAAATTTTATAAAGCAAATGCACATTTCATTATAATTCAGTCTCTAAACTTCCTTAATGTGGGAGATGAAAAGATGCCAGAGACTCCCTCTTTACTTCTATTTGACTGTTTGTCACTTTCATAAGAAGTTTCCCTTGTTTAAATCCTCCTGATTGTCTTATTTTCACTTAAGATTATACTCCCCCAAACCAACTTACAAGTATATTCAAGTATGGCTTGTGGTTACTTCTATTTTTATTATGACTGACTGACCATTCCAGTTAACAAAATTGATACATATGTTCTCCTCCAATCCCATTTTACTTAATGTTTAATTTGACTCTTGTTAATTACATTTAGACAGAAAAAATCGTACTTCATTTTGAAAACAAACAGCTTTTTATTAAAGTACAGTTGATTAACAATGTCTTGTTTGTTTCAGATATAGAGCAAAGTGATTCAGTTACACATATGTATCTATTCTTTTTCAGATTCTTTCCCATTATATGTTATCACATATATTGGATAGAGTTTCCTGTGCCATGCAGTAGGTTTTTGTTGTTTACCTATTTATGTTGAGTAGTGTGTGTCTGTTAATCCTAAACTCCTAATTTATTCCTACCCACCCCTTTCCTCTTTGGTGACCATAAGTTTTTGTTTTTTTGGTCTGTGAGTCTAAGAAATAATAGTAACAGTAAGTAAAACTTTCTTTTATCTCAGTTTATTTCAGATGGATCCATTCACCTGGTAAATAAATGTTATGGGAAACATTCAAGATACATAATTTAGAACAAAGGCAAAATAAAGTTATATTCAAACAGCCACTGTATGTTATGCAGAACTATACGCAATTGTGACTAAGAAATAAGGGCTTATAAAACCCTCATTTCCAATGAACTTGATATGGGTTAGTATATAAGAAATATAACTAAAATTTTACAAAAACACTAAGAGGAATTTTTATGTGCATAGCCACTAAATGTGTAGCTGTGTCAATGAATGCTATAGAAATTCTGATAAAGGCCACTTTCCCTGGTGGACTGTTGGCAATGGACACCCAAAATTTGGGCAGGAAGGTGGGATTTTAGTTAGCACAAGAATATCAAGGGCGTAGATATACAATTTTTAAAAGTCATGTGATTCTTTGTGATGTGTGCATATAATTTTCTTGTCGGGAAAAGGCATGAAGATATATTAGGAAAAGTAAACCTGAGCAGGTTAAAAAGCATTCTGAATATCAGTCAGAAGATTTATATTTCTTACTTTAATACATGGAGAACCACTGAAGACATTTGAAGAAATACATGTAAATAATATCTTGCATTTGTGTAAAAATAATTTGTGTAAAAATAATTCAGTAAGAAGTGTAGATTAGAGAAACTGTCACGGTTTATGATTTGAGAAGAAAACTGCAAATTGTCTAGGCACAATCTTGTTGCTTTTGAGAGGTAGTTTTACAGACACTTGAATTTAAAGGAGACTCTTACTACATGGAATATATTAGTAGGAAAGAATGAGTAATGAGAACAAAAAACTATTCATAAATATTCTAATCACATTATTTATAATGATTAAGCATGTAAAAATTACTTTCTCAGGCACAAACTTGAATTATACATGTATGTATATTAATGAGTAAAATTAATATTTATACTCCTCTACTAAAGAAATGAGAATTAACTTCTGAAATTGAGTATGCCAAAATTATATTGTATCTTATAATGTGTTATTATAAAGTATTTAAATTATGATTTTGAAAAACATAAACTTGGAAAATACTTATGATATAATGCTAAATAAAGAATTAAAAACAATATGTAAAGTGCATAGATAAAAGATGTTATAAATGTACCAAAACACTAGCAGTGCAGTGAGACTATGATTTTCTTGACTTTTTTCTGTTTTTTTAAACTTCTATTAAGTGAGTATATGATATATGCATTATTAAGTAAGTATATATGTGTTATTGAAGCAAAATACAATAGTAAAACCAAAAACAGGAAATAGGAGAGGGTTCAATCTTCACTTAAGAACTAGGTACAATTTAATCAGTTACTTAGCATCTTTTTGACTCAGATTACTCATTTTTATTACAATAAATAT
This sequence comes from Tursiops truncatus, assembly GCF_011762595.2. NCBI lineage: Eukaryota > Metazoa > Chordata > Mammalia > Artiodactyla > Delphinidae > Tursiops > Tursiops truncatus. The sequence continues at coordinate 29,765,488 of NC_047051.1, forward strand.
TGCCTTAAGTGATATTTAAGACCTTTTCACAAAATATTATTTTAATAATTTAATTTGATACTCCATGTTGATAAATTTGGTTTGGTGTAATTTTGTTTCCTGCTTATCATAGACAATGACACATTATAGTTGTTCAATAAATCTTAATTAAATAAAGACACCAAATAAAAGCAACAAAAGCAAATATAAACAAGTGGGACTACATCAAACTAAAAAGTTTCTGCACAGCAAATGAAACCATCAAAAGGTGAAAAAGCAACCTATTGATGGAAGAAAATATTTGTAGATCACATATCTCATAAGGGTTTAATATACAAAAAATATATAAAGAACTCATACAACTCAATAACAGAAAAGCAATCTGATTAGAAAATGGGCAGAATATCTGAATAGACTTCTTTTTTCAAAGAAGACCTACAGATGGCAAACAAGTACAAGAAAAGATGTTCAGCATCATTAATCATCAGGGGAATGCAAATAAAACCACAATAAGACATCACCTCACACCTGTTGGAATAGCTATTATCAAAAAGACAAGAAATAACATGTTGACAAGGATGTGGAGAAAACGGAACCTTCATACACTATTGGTGTGAATGTAAATTAGTACATCACTATGGAAAAGTGTGGAAATTCCTCAAAAATTGAAAATAGAATTATTTTATAATCCAGTAATTTTACTTCTAAGGGTTAATCCAAAGAAAAAGAAAACTAACTCAAAAAGACATATACACCCCCACATTCATTGCAGTATTATTTACAGCAGTTAGGATATGGAAACAACCTAAGTGTCCATCAAGGGATGAATGGATGAAGAAATTTTGATTGAATATATATATATATATATATATATATATATATATATTACAATTGAATATTTCTAGCCATTAAAAAGAACAAAATCTTACCATTTACAACAACATAAATGGGCCTTGAGGGCATTATGCTAAGTGAAATGTCAGAGAAAGACAAATACCATATGATCTCTCTTATATATGGAATCTAAAAACAACAACAACAAAACCAAACAAAGAAACCAAGTTCACAGATAGGAAAACAGATGTGTGGTTGCCATAGGCAGGGGGTGGGGAGTAGGATAAATGGGTGAGGGGGGAAAAAAAGAAAGTTAGAATTTTAAACAAGGAATATCAAAGTGTCAAAATCGATACATGTGTTGTGCTTAGATAGTTAATCAAATCATAGAATTAGAGACTATATTAAGAGGCAATCAGAGAAGGCAAATATTTCAACAAGGCAATTTTAGACATGAGGGAAATCATAGTCAAAAAAGTGAAATTACTTCCCAAAGATCACACAAAGATCGAGAAATTCCCTTCTAAATTTGAATGCTCAGAAAAAAATGCAGAAAGTTTTGTTAAAACTGTATTTTTAAAACTATGATTGTATTTGCTATTAAACAATGTTAAAGCTGCCATGTATTTCATGTGCTTAAAAGTACCTCAATTACCTTATTTTATAAATTTTGTAATATCCTAAGTATATTTTATATAAAATATATTTTATATTTAAATACATGTGTATTTAAATATAAAATATATTTTATATAAAATATACTTAGGATATTTTATATACTTAGGCTATCTATTCAGTCAAGTATAATTGTAAATAAACATAGAGTAACATCATGTATTTGTAAATTATGCCCATAAATTCTTTATTTCATTTAATATACCTGAGAATAAATACAAACATATATACACATATACATGTATCTATCTATATATATGCACACACTATATATAAACACACAAACTTACAATTGAAAATATACATATTTCATAGATATTCTATTTATTTAAAAAATTATTTTATAGTAACGATGCCTTGAATGGAAGTTTATGGATCAGAAGAAGGTAACATTCTCTCCTGCAGTATCTATCAGAGCTCTCCAGGAGTGACTTAGGCACTGGGATGAAGCTGGCTTATTATTTCTCTATGTCAGTGACAGGGAGAGAAACAACAAACCCCTGGCAAATACACCTGTTCTCAAGCAGAAAATGAACTGATTTTGTTCTCTCACCAGGGCTGTTTGTGCTAGATGTGGCTAATGGTCACAGGTGGTCTGATCCAATCTTTTCCTATTTTAGTTGAGAAATAGCTTTTCACACTTAGGACAGTTCACTTCTATTTAGCTCTGAAAATAAGATGTCCTTGCATTCGTGACAAAACTGAATTCACCTTCCTTTTATCTTGATCATATCGCCTCAAAAATTGACCTTGGAAAAACTTTTCATATTCAGAGGGTAAAAAAATTGTCTATAATATACACAGCAAAAAGTAAGGTATAGATGTGGTAATTTGATCAAATTTTACTATTAATTTCACATTCAATATTTATTTTCACAACTTAATAAATACTCAAAATGTTCTATACCAAGTATTCATTGAAATAGTTATTTTGATATGAGCTATGTGTCAAAAATGATTTTATTTTCATAATCCTCAATTAAACTATTAGTTCAAACTTATTATTGATATAAATTAAAATTGTGCATGGAAAACAATTAAGGATATTCCTAGCAAAGGTAATATACAGAGAATAAGGTCATGGATCTGGAAGTGGAGTAACTAGATGTATGGTCAGACATTTTCTATTTATTTGACAATATTTCTGAATTTTAAAAGTAAAGACTAAAGTAAAGTAATATTGAATTCATACTAACTTCTTTGTGTCTGAGTGGGGGGAAAAAACAGTTATTCCCTAATATTCTAACAAAAATCACAGCCACATCAGGATTAGCTGTTTCTTTGAGTCATTGACTCTGCTCTACTATGCTTGCAACCACAGATGTCCCTGAGTATCAGCAGGAGATTGGTTCCAGGACCCCCTCCCAAGGCCCCCTCCCCCCCGACATGAAGACACCAATATCCTCAAACACTCAAGTTCCTTCTGTGAAATGGCTAGTGCAGTACGCTCTCCATATCCGCAGATTTAGAATCCGCGATACGGAGGGCCGACTGTACTAATAAACCAAGTGTGGGAGAGATAACCTAAATGTCAGATTAAGAGATCAGCTATCTCTGAATCAGTAAGTTTTGAGGAATGGATCACACTGGGACAAAAGCTATGTATTTATTCTTTCTAATAAGAACACAATACAATGAATAAAATAGAAGAATTTAAGAAAGCCACATCTTTCAGGATTCTTAGCTCATTTGCATTTTCTCACTTTCAGGATTCTTTCAGTCTACCTTAATTGTTTTCAAGTCAATCATTAAAAAAATGAATGTTTTAGGTACTTCAAAATTATGTTTAGTATTCAAGTAAGTTATAAATGAAAGACAATCTCCACGTATTTTATGATATTCTGGTAAAAATATTTAAATCAAATATTAAAATGTATACTATTTAAACACAATAATGTTACTGTGAAGATTTTGCTCAGGCAAAATTATTAATACTTTAAGATTTTATTGATATATCATTTTCCTCCAAGGTTCTGTGCTATGCTATTCTCTTAAAGCTGTTTAATGCTCTTTATATTTTATGTTCCTAAGGCTCGTATTTTTACAAATATGTGATTTAATTTTCAACGGGGGCACTTGAAAAGAAATAGAAATGCATTCTATAATGACAAACTCTGAAAATTGTTGCACACATATCCTTACATTTTCTGATGCCACAGAACAATGTTCACTCATTTCTTTTGCCATTCAGCACCACCCTTCATAGACATTAATAAATTGTTTTTTTTTCTAAATAACCCATCCCACTGATAGCATGCCTGATTATTTTTCCTCATAAGCTTTAGTTTGTATATGTCCCACTTCAACTAATTATCCCTTTATCACTATAAAATGTAGCTCTTTGACTTCTTCACTTTGTAATATATTATGCAAACTTCCATTAAGTATCCCCATTTTATAAATTTTATGAAAATCTTATAAAAAATGTTTGCTCTTTCAGATCATTAATAACAAAGTTATCTGAGTCTTCCATCAGGAAGTTGGTGTTTATGTTGATGTTTACCATAAACATTCTCCTATGGTCTGTTATTTGACAATCCATTACTATAGTTCTGATATGGGTTTATATTGTATTCATGAATTCAAGTATATGAATTTATATTGTACAAAAGTTATATGACACATTATAAAACTCTTTGCTAAAATCAAAACTGTTATTCTTCTTAATACTTACAACTAGTTTAATTTACAAATAAGGTTTTTTCTTAAATATACTTCATTTATTATACATGATTTATTTGTCCTGTCAGGGATTAAATTAAATACATATTTATAAGCTACAACATATGTTGTTTCCTTTATCCAAGGCACTACATTTATTTAGTTCCTAAATGTGCACATGTTGTAGAGTACACTTAGTGTCACAGATAATTTGGTGTGGAATTTTGATATTATTCCAATAATTATTCTAATAGAGGAATATAGATCATGGGTACTAACCATTTTATTGAGTTTATATACCACTTCTTCCAAAAAGGATTTAAGATGTTGGTTAAATTATGATTTAGGATGAATGTGAGTAAATCTGGAAGAATATGTATTTTCATATGTTTGATTGAATAAGGCTACTAACTCTTGATTTTTTGCGTTTTTCTGAAAATTTTCCAGAGTCATTTTTGTGTCAAGAAATTTTAAGAGAAAAATGCATTGGTGGGACCTCATTTAAACAGTCAAAAGAAAGATAACATGGCACAGTATAATAACTATAAGACACAGTCTAGATAAACCTTGATTTCTGTGATGGATTATCATATCTGAACCATGATAATTCATCATTTAGGTATGACTTTGTGGTACAAACTATAACTCAGAATAAATGTTCAGTAATTGACAGTTATTTTTACTTTTCATGATTATGACAAAGCAATTTCCCAGAATAACTAATAATTTCCTATATTTTTCTATCTATATTTTTTGTTTTATTTGATTGTTTTGTTTTACATCTTTCTACTTAAGATTTCTATAATTCATAACAGAAGGGAAAGTAATAGAAAATAAATTAAATAAAAAACAATGAAATGAATTGCAATACTCTCAAAGCCAGATAACAAAATGTATTGATGTGAATCATGTTAAGTTTAGTGATGCTTGGTCTATGGTCTATGTTGGTGAATGTTCCATGTGAAGTTAATAAAAACATGCACTCTCCTGATGCTGGATGCTGTACGTTATGGCAATTTGGTCAAGTTGATTGATTTTTTGAGATCTATATCCTTACTAAATTTTTGTAGGTGTGTTCTCTATTTTATTAAAAGGAGAGTTAAAGTCTAGAGTTATAATTGTGGACTTATCTATTTCTTTAAATTTTAAAAACACTTTTACTAACTGTATATTTAAACTCTTTAAGTGCACATGTATTTAGAATTGTTACATCTTCTTGGAGAATTAACTCCTTTATTATGTAATGCCGGTTTTTATCCTAGTGATATTCATTTTCTGATAACTACTGTGACATCTACTCTGTCTTTTAGTTAGTGGTCCACCCTTTTACTCTTAACCTATGTTATTGTATTTAAAGTGACATTTCTGTAGTTAGAGCAGAATTAGGTCTTCTTTTTTTCCTCAATCTGACAATCTCTTTTAATTGGCTTGTTCAGAACATTTATATTTTATGATTGTTGCTATGTTTGGATTAAAATGTAACATCATGCCAGCTGTCTTCTATTTGTTGCATCTGTTCTTTTTTTTGTTTTGTTTTTCCCCCTCTTTATCTGCCTTCTTTTGGATTAATTGATCATATAGTATAATCCTGTTTACCTCCATGTTGACTTATTTATACATACCTCTTTTTAAAATATTGTTTTCTTTATTTTTTGCAGTTGCTTTAGGATTTACAATATAGTTTTAATTAACCAGAGTCTACCTTCAAACAGCAATACACTTCTTCATGTATAGGAAAAGGACTTTACAACAGTATGTTCCCAATTTCTCTCTCCCATAGCTTGGTTTAATGCTGTCATACATTTTTGTTCACATATGCTATTAAAATATATTGCTATTAATTTCCCGGGCTTATTGGACCAACTGTTTTGTGTTATTGCTTTTCTCAACACATATGATATTCTTTTTTACCCAGTGTATAGCTACCCAAACAATGGCTGTGCATCTCTTTAGAAAAGAATTAGGAGATTCATTACCAATAGAAATTTACATTGTTGTTTCAGAGCTTCTTTTTCCCTCAGTCAAAGTTTACTGAGTCTGAGAACTGGCTCAATATGGAAACAGGGCAAGGGATCATGACATTTTATTGGTACCACCTCCCTGAGCCTCTAGATCACCCATGTTAACCAGAGAATCAGACTCTTTAGGTAGAAGGATGTAGATCACCCCACTAGGTAAGCAGCCTAGACCTGCAAAGCTCTAGCTAAAAATAAGGGGAATTTAGAATGGTTGGTAGAAATGAGGAGAAAATAAGTGATGAACAACAGTTGCAGTCTCAAGACCAATGGTACATTTTTCTCACCAACTTTCCTACTGTATGATTCCCCAGGTGAAAAACAGATAAACAAACAACAAACAAACAAAAACAACCAGAATCTTAAGGAGCTGTTCCCAGATGGGATAAAATTACTGTACAAAGCAAGAGGACTTGAGCAATGCAAAGGATGGATAATAGTGTATGCTGTGGTCTGACAGCCTACTCTCTTTAGGAATTTGACACATTTCCAGTCAGACTGTTAGTTGCTGATAGCTCTTAGTTGAGCACTTACGTGGGGAAGGTTACAACCCCTAACCAGCTAACCTTAAAACATTGACTGCTAGTGCAGGGTACAGTAGCCTAGCCCTCCAATTTCAATAATCACAAATTCTAAGGTACCATCAGCTCCAGAGCTCCTGCTAGGATTGGCCAGTGTGTCTGATGTTGAGTCACAGTTCAATGTCTCACCTTCTCCAAATTTGCCCCACTTATCCTCTTATATGTACTGTAGTAAGAGCACTCTGCATATCTGACCTGCTTGCAAATATCTTTCTTACAGTTTATTTCCTAGTGAAGTTGGCCTAAGATGCCGTACTAGTAGTAAAGTACATTTTTTCTTGACTATGTATGATTTCAGCATTTTGAATAGATTTTCTGCTTCATTCACTTTTTAGACCTAATGACCTTGAACTGTCAGTCAGAAACTTCGTGTGATAAGACTTCAAGCATATAGCATTTGTGATTCCCTTTCTTCCAAGTTATCCAGCCTCTCTCATTTATTAATTCATGTATTTTGCATTTCTTCATCATTTATTCCCTGGTTTTATTGTTTTCATTGTTGTTTTGGAAGAGTTAATACTTAAGGCATTTACTAAACTTTACCTCAAATTCTCCAAGTATTGGATAAGCATAGTAGTACTTGAAGAAGTGTTGTGAGAAATAAATGAAATAATGTATATAAACCATTTTTAACAGAATCATTCATAATAGCTATAATTGTTATTTTATATCCTCTCTTTTCTGTACTTTAACATAAGGATGTCGAGGTCCTTGGCATATGGATCTTTTATAGGATATTCCCAGTCAATTCAGCCAAACACTCTTATTATACATTTGTTAGTCCTAGTCCATGACACTAGTTTCCATAAGGAATTAAGAAAGAAATAGGAAAAGAAATTCCCCTCATATGAAACAGGAAAATTTTCAGTTCCTAGTTACAATTAACAAAGCTGTTTATAGAGGGTAGACAATTTGAGTGAGAGAAGATGTGTCTTTTTTGCTTCCCAAAGCATAGAAATATATATGAATTTATGTGTATGTATGTATATGTATATAAATAAACACACAGAGATATATATATGACATATATATCCACAGGCACATACACACACACACACACACACATAGTGGGTTTGGGTCTGCCTTTCTTATGGGAACTTGAAGATAGATAGGATAGGATCAGGAAAAATAAACTGGAAAAACAAAAAAATAGGGAGTTCGGGGGAAGATGGAGGAAGAGTAAGACACGGAGATCACCTTCCTCTCCACAGATACACCAGAAATACATCTACACGTGGAGCAACTCCTACAGAACACCTACTGAACGCTGGCAGAAGACCTCAGACCTCCCAAAAGGCAAGAAACTCCCCACGTACCTGGGTAGGGCAAAATACAAAAAGAAAGAAACAGAGACAAAAGAATAGGGACGCGACCTGCACCAGTGGGAGGGAGCTGTGAAGGAGGAAAGGTTTCCACACACTAGGAAGCCCCTTCGTGGGCGGAGACTGTGGGAGGCAGAGCGGGGAGCTTCAGAGCCACAGAGGAGAGCACAGCAACAGGGGTGCGGAGGGCAAAGCGGAGAGATTTCCACACAGAAGATTGCTGCCCACCGGCACTCACCAACCCAAGAGGCTTGTCTGCTCACGCGCTGGGGCGGGCGGGGCTGCGAGCTGAGGCTCGGGCTTTGGTCGGAGCACAGGGAGAGGACTGGGGTTGTCTGCGTGAACACAGCCTGAAGGGGTTAGTGCACCACGGCTAGCCAGGAGGGAGTCCGGGAAAAGGTATGGACCTGCCGAAGAGGCAAGAGACTTTTTCTTCCCTCTTTGTTTCCTGGTGCGCGAGAAGAGGGGTTTAAGAGCACTGCTTAAAAGAACTCCAGAGACGTGCGTGAGCCACGGCTAAAAACGCGGACCAGAGACGCGTGTGAGCCGCGGCTAAAAGCGCGATCCCAGAGACAGGCGCGAGCCGCGGCTAAAAGCGTGAACCCCAGAGACAAGCAGGAGACGCTAAGGCTGCTGCTGCCACCACCAAGGTGCCTGTGTGTGAGCACAGGTCACTATCCACATCCCTCTTCCGGGGAGCCTGTGCAGCCTGCCACTGCCAGGATCCCGGGATCCAGGGACAACTTCCCTGGGAGAACGCACGGCGGGCCTCAGGCTGGTGCAACGTCACGCTGGCCTCTGCCGCCGCAGGCTCGCCCTGCACTCTGCACCCCTCCCTTCCCCCGGCCTGAGTGAGCCAGAGCCCCCCAATCAGCGGCACCTTTAACCCTGTCCTGTCTGAGCAAAAAACAGACGCCCTCCAGCGACCTACATGCAGAGGTGGGGCCAAATCCAAAGCTGAGCCCCTGTGAGCTGTGAGAACAAAGAAGAGAAAGGGAAATCTCTCCCAGCAGCCTCAGAAATAGCGGATCAAAGCTCCACAATCAACTTGATGTACCCTGCATCTGTGGAATACATGAATAGACAACGAATCATCCCAAATTGAGGAGGTGGACTTTGAGAGCAAGATTTATGATTTCTTTTCCCCTTTTCCTCTTTTTGTGAATGTGTATGTGTATGCTTCTCTGTGAGATTTTGTCTGTATAGCTTTGCTTCCACCATTTGTCTTAGGGTTCTATCCATCCTTTTTTTATGTTTTTAATTTTTTCCTTAATAATTAATTTTAATAACTTTATTATACTTTACCTTCTTTCTTTCTCTTTCTTTCTTTCTTTCTTTCTTTCCTTCTTTCTTTCTTTCTTTCTTTCTTTCTTTCTTTCTTTCTTTCTTTCCTCCCTTCCCTCCTTTACAAAACGAATCATCCCAAATTGAGGAGGTGGACTTTGAGAGAAAGATTTATGATTTTTTCCCCTTTACCTCTTTTTCTGAGGCTGTATGTGTATGCTTCTGTGTAAGAGTTTGTCTGTATAGCTTTGCTTCCACCATTTGTCCTCAGGTTCTATCAATCCCTTATTTTTTTTCTAAATAATTATTTTTTAATTCAATAACTTTATTATACTTTATTTTATTTTACTGTATCTTCTTTCTTTTTTCCTTCCTTCCCTCCTTCCTACCTTCCTTCATCCCTCCCTCCTTTCTTTCCTTCTTTCCTTCTTTTCTTCTTTCTTTCTTCCTTCCTTCCTTCCTTCCTTCCCTCCTTTCTTTCTTTCTTTCTTTCTTCCTACTTCTACTAATTCATTCTCTCTACTTTTACTACTTCTTATTCTGAGCTATGTGGATGAAAGGCTCTTGGTGCTGCAGCCAGGAGTCAGTGCTGTGCCTCCGAGGTGGAAGAGCCAACTTCAGGACACTGGTCAAGAAGAGTCCTCCCAGCTCCACGTAATATCAAATGGTGTAAATTTCCCAGAGACCTCCATCTTAACACCAGCACCCAGCTTCACTCAACGATGAGCAAGCTACAGTGCTGGACAACCTATGCCAAACAACTAGCAAAACAGGAACACAACCCCACCCATTAGCAGAGAGACTGCCTAAAATCATAATAAGTCCACAGACACCCCAAAACACACCACCAGACGTGAATCTTCCCACTAGAGAGACAAGGTCCAGCCTCATCCACCAGAACACAGGAACTAGTCTCCTCCACCAGGAAGCCTACACAACCCACTGAACAAACCTTAGCCACTGGGGACACACATCAAAAACAACGGCAACTACGAACCTGCAGCCTGCAAGAAGGAGACCCCAAACACAGTAGATAAGCAAAATGAGAAGACAGAAAAACACACAGCAGTTGAAGGAGCAAGATAAAAATGCACCAGACTTAACAAATGAAGAGGAAATAGGCAGTCTACCTGAAAAAGAATTCAGAATAATGAGAGTAAACATGATCCAAAATCTTGGAAATAGAATGGACAAAATGCAAGAAACATTTAACAAGGACCTAGAAGATCTAAAGATGAAACAAGCAATGATGAACAACACAATAAATGAAATGAAAAAGACTCTAGATGGAATCAATAGCAGAATAACTGGGGCAGAAGAACGGATAAGTGACCTGGAAGATAAAATAGTGGAAATAACTATGGCAGAGCAGAAAAAATAATGAAAAGAACTGAGGACAGCCTCAGAGACCTCGGGGACAACATTAAACACACTGACATTCTAATTATAGCAGTTCCAGAAGAAGAAGAGAAAAAGAAAGGAACTGAGAAAATATTTGAAGAGATTATAGTTGAAAACTTCCCTAATATGGGAAAGGAAATAGTTAATCAAGTCCAGGAAGCACAGAGAGTCCCATACAGGATGAATCCAAGGAGAAATACACGAAGACACATGTTAATCAAACTGTCAAAAATTAAATACAAAGAAAGCATATTAAAAGCAGCAAGGGAAAAACAACAAATAACACACAAGGGAATCCACATAAGGTTAGCAGCTGATCTCTAAGCAGAAACTGTGCAAGCCAGAAGGTAGTGGCAGGACATACTGAAAGTGATGAAGGAGAAAAACCTGCAACCAAGATTACTCTACCCAGCAAGGATCTCACTTAGATTTGATGGAGAAATTAAAACCTTTATAGACAAGCAAAAGCTGAGAGAGTTCAGCACCACCAAACCAGCTTTACAACAAATGCTAAAGGAACTTCTCTAGGCAAGAAACACAAGGGAAGGAAAAGACCTATAATAATGAACCCAAAACAATTTAGAAAATGGGAATAGGAACTTACATATCAATAATTACCTTAAATGTAAATGGACTAAATGCTCTCACCAAAAGACACAGATTGGCTGAATGGATCCAAAAAAAATACCCGTATATATGCTGTCTACAAGAGACCCACTTCAGACCTAGAGACACATACAGACTGAAAGTGAGGGGATGAAAAAAGATATTCCAAGCAAATGGAAACCAAAAGAAAGCTGGAGTAACAATTCTCATACCAGAAAAAATAGACTTTAAAATAAAGACTATTAGAAGAGACAAAGAAGGACACTACATAATGATCAAGGGATCAATCCAAGAAGAAGATATAACAATTGTAAATATTTATGCACCTAACACAAGAGCACCTTAATACATAAGGCAAACACTAACAGCCATAAAAGGGGAAATTGACAGTAACACATTCATATTAGGGGACTTTAACACCCCACTTTCACCAATGGACAGATCATCCAAAATGAAAATAAATAAGGAAACACAAGCTTTAAACGATACATTAAAGAAGATGGGCTTAAGAGATATTTATAGGACACTCCATTCAAAAACAACATAATACACATTTTTCTCAAGTGCCCATAGAATATTCTCCAGGATTGGTCATATCTTAGATCACAAATCAAGCCTTGGTAAATTTAAGAAAATTGAAATTGTATCAAGTATCTTTTCCGACCACAACGCCATGAGTCTATATATCAATTACAGGTAAAGACCTGTAAAAAAATACAAACACATGGAGGCTAAACAATACACTACTTAATAGCGAAGTGATCACTGAAGAAATCAAAGAGGAAATGAAAAAATACCTAGAAACAAATGACAATGGAGACAAAATGACCCAAAACCTATCGGATGCAGCAAAAGCAGTTCTAAGAGGGAAGTTTATAGCAATACAAGCCCATCTTAAGAAGCAGGAAACATTACAAATAAACAACCTAACCTTGCACCTAAAGCAATTAGAGAAAGAAGAACAAAAAAAACCCAAAGTTAGCAGAAGAAAAGAAATCATAAAAATCAGATCAGAAATAAATGAAAAATAGAGGAAAGAAACAATAGCAAAGATCAATAAAACTAACAGCTGGTTCTTTGAGAAGATAAACAAAATTAATAAACCATTAGCCAGACTCATCAAGATAAAAAGGGAGAAGACTCAAGTCAATAGAATTAGAAATGAAAAAGGAGAAGTGACAATTGGCACTGCCGAAATACAAAAGATCATGAGAGATTACTACAAGTAACTCTATGCCAATAAAATGGACAACCTGGAAGAAATGGACAAATTCTTAAAAATGCAGAAACTGCCAAGACTGAATCATGAAGAAATAGCAAATATGAACAGACCAGTCACAAGCACTGAAATTGAAACTGTGATTAAAAATCTTCCAACAAACAAAAGCCCAGGACCAGATGGCTTCACAGGCGAATTCTATCAAACATTTAGAGAAGAGGTAACACCTATCCTTCTCAAACTCTTCCAAAGTGTAACAGAGGGAGGAACACTCCAAAATTCCTTCTAGGAGGCCACCATCACCTTGGTACCAAAACCAGACAAGGATGTCACAAAGAAAGAAAACTACAGGTCAATATCACTGATGAACATAGATGCAAAAATCCTCAACAAAATACTAGCAAACAGAATCCAACAACACATTAAAAGGATCATACATCATGATCAAATGGGGTTTATTCCAGGGATGCAAGGATTCTTCAATATATGCAAATAAATCAATGTGATGCACAATATTAACAAATTGAAGGAGAAAAACCATATGATCATCTCAATAGAGGCAGAAAAAGCTTTTGACAAAATTCAACACCTATTTATGATAAAAACCCTGCAGAAAGTAGGCATAGAGGGAACTTTCCTCAACATAATAAAGGCCATATATGACAAACCCATAGCCAACATCATCCTCAATGGTGAAAAACAGTAAGCAGTTCCACTAAGATCAGGAACAAGACAAGGTTGCCCACTCTCAGCACTCTTATTCAACATAGTTTTAGAAGTTTTAGCCACAACAATCAGAGAGGAAAAGGAAATAAAATGAATCCAAATCAGAAAAGAAAAAGTAACACTGTCACTGTTTGCAGATGACATGAGAGTATACATAGAGCATCCTAAAGATGCTACCAGAAAACTACTAGAGCTAATCAATGAATTTGGTAAAATAGCAGGATACAAAATTAATGCACAGAAATCTCTGGCATTCCTATACACTAACGATGAAAAATCTGAAAGTGACATCAAGAACACACTCCCATTTACCATTGCAACAAAAAGAATAAAATAGTTAGGAATAAACCTACCTAAGGAGACAAAAGACCTGTATGCAGAAAATTATAAGACACTGATGAAATAAATTAAAGATGATATAAATAGATGGAGATATATGCCATGTTCTTGGATTGGAAGAATCAACATTGTGAAAATGACTCTACTACCCAAAGCAATCTATAGATTCAAGGCAATCCCTATCAAACTACCACTGGCATTTTTCACAGAACTAAAATAAAACATTTCACAATTAGTATGGAAACACAAAAGACCCTGAATAGCCAAAGCAATCTTGAGAACGAAGAGCGGAGCTGGAGGAATCAGGGTCCCTGACTTCAGACTATACTACAAAGCTACAGTAATCAAGAGAGTATGGTACTGGCACAAAAACAGAAAGATTGATCAATGGAACAGGATAGAAAGCCCAGAGATAAACCCACGAACATATGGTCACCTTATCTTTGATAAAGGAGGCAGGAATGTATAGTGGAGAAAGGACAGCCTCTTCAATAAGTGCTGCTGGGAAAACTGGACAAGTACATGTAAAAATATGAGATTAGATCACTCCCTAAAACCATACACAAAAATAAGCTCAAAATGGATTAAAGACCTAAATGTAAGGCCAGAAACTATCAAACTCTTAGAGGAAAACATAGGCAGAACACTCTATGACAGCAAGATCCTTTTTGACCCAACACCTAGAGAAATGGAAATAAAAACAAAAATAAACAAATGGGACCCAATGAAACTTCAAAGCTTTTGCACAGCAAAGGAAACCATAAACAAGACCAAAAGACAACCCTCAGCATGGGAGAAAATATTTGCAAATGAAGTAACTGACAAAGGATTAATTTCCAAAATTTACAAGCAGCTCATGCAGCTCAATAACAAAAAAAACAAACAACCCAATCCAAAAATGAGCAGAAGACCTAAATAGACATTTCTCCAAAGAAGATATACAGACTGCCAACAAACACATGAAAGAATGCTCAACATCATTAATCATTAGAGAAATGCAAATCAAAACTACAATGAGATATCATCTCACACCAGTCAGAATGGCCATCATCAAAAAATCTAGAAACAATAAATGCTGGAGAGGGTGTGGAGAAAAGGGAACACTCTTGCACTGCTGGTGGGAATGTGAATTGGTACAGACACTATGGAGAACAGTATGGAGGTTCCTTAAAAATCTACAAATAGAACTAGCATATGACCCAGCAATCCCACTACTGGGCATATACCCTGAGAAAACCAAAATTCATAAAGAGTCATGTACCAAAATGTTCATTGCATCTCTATTTACAATAGCCCAGAGATGGAAACAACCTAAGTGTCCATCATCAGATGAATGGATAAAGAAGATGTGGCACATATATACAATGGAATATTACTCAGCCATGAAAAGAAACGAAATTGAGCTATTTGTAATGAGGTGGATAGACCTAGAGTCTGTCATACAGAGTGAAGTAAGTCAGAAAGAGAATGACAAATACCATATGCTAACACATATATATGGAATTTAAGAAAAAATATATGTCATGAAGAACCTAGGGGCAAGACAGGAATAAAGACACAGACCTACTGGAGAATAGACTTGAGATATGGGGAGGGGGAAAGGTGAGCTGTGACAAAGCGAGAGAGAGGCATGGACATATATACACTAACAAACTTAAGGTAGATAGCTTGTGGGAAGCACCCGCATAGCACAGAGATATCAGCTCGGTGCTTTGTGACGACCTGGAGGTGTGCGATAGGGAGAGTGGGAGGGAGGGAGACACAAGAGAGAAGAGATATGGGAACATATGTGTATGTATAACTGGTTCACTTTGTTACAAAGCAGAAACTAACACACCATTGTAAAGAAATTATACCCCAATAAAGATGTTTAAAAAAAGAAAAAAAAACATAAAAATAAATATGCCTGCAGATTTTCCTCAGTCATTTTTCAAGGATAGAGATAGAAATGATTTTTGGCTTCATTCTTTATTTCCAAACCGATTAACAACAGTAGAAAACATCGGGAGTAATTCAAAGTAAAATAGATTTGTAAGTGAATAATACACTATTATGGAAGCCAGCAAAGTTTTTCTCTACAGGGTTAGACTGTAAATATTTTAGGTTTCCAGGCTGGCCACCTAAGTTCTCTTGTGCATATTGTTCTTTGTGTTTGTTTTGTTTTCATTTATTTTTGCAGCTCTTTTAAAATGTAAAAAATATTTTTAGCTCATGAGCGATGCAAAACAGACCATGAACTAGATTGTGCCGGGGTGGGGCGGGGTTGTGCTTAGTTTGCCAAGTTCTAATTTACAGCATTCTCTATACTGTATAGGTTATGAATGTAGTAAGTGCAGCCAGTGATGTCTGGATGGGATATGGATTCAGCAAAGGAAAGAACACTCTATGATAATAAACTTGACCTCTGTTAATTCAGTCGAGCACAGTATATAGGCTAGGAGTAGTAAACACATTTCTTGCTTGAGCTTTCAACTATTGAGTCAGGATGGTTATAATTAGAACCAATATGCTCACCATTATTTAGCACCCTGATTTTACATACAGAGTGACACCTTGAGCAAAGAAAACCTATCAATATTTTTACCATCTCCCCTTAATAATGCAGTTTGGAGTTTCTTAGTAATTATTTTTTTTCTATGACATTCTTAAAATGTGACCTGTTGATGGAGAGTAATCATGGATGATGATGATAGCTTAGATATTGATGCTGCCCCCCATGTTTCCAAAACTTAATTGAAATAAGGCTGACTCATTGTCAGAAATAATAAAATCTTGGCATTCTGTGCTGTGACTAATAAATGGCTATGGAGTAAAAAAAAAATCTATGAGATGGAACTGAGAGAATTAAAACTTTTCTAAAAACAGGAAGACCACAAACAAGAATTTCCCCCAAATTATAATGAAAATAAATATAAATTTTACTTTTAGTCATTGGAAGCTTCAACAAGAAATGTATGTCCCTTCAACAGTTTATGATACAAGTCCAATACTTGCTGCCTTCTTTTAACTATTTCAATAATGTTATTCAAGATAATGATATGATGATGATTAGAATAATAGTCTGAATCTCTATAAAATGTATCAATTTGATTGAATTGCAAGTAACTTGAATTCCATATCCCTTAGCACTTCCAAACACACTTTTAGACTTGAAGCACAAGTCAATCTAGAATTTGATGCATATACTTTTATTGAACTGCATGAAAAGATAAATCAAGAATTTATTAATACCAAAGTTAAATTTGTAATGGTAGAGAGCTCAGGGCATTTGACTTAAAAATCGCTATTACAGCAATGAAGATAAGTGTCGAAGGTTTAGCCAGTAGCTTCAGGTATAAAAATGTGCATTATCCTGGCATAAGGGAAGTTTTAACTAATTGACCCTTAGATTTGCAAAAACATCCTGGAAAAATGTATGGAAGAAACAAAGTCCATCAATTTATTGTAAAGATTTTTCATTAAGTATGCTGTTTGGATGTCTCACCAAGTGTTGACTCAACATTCCCAAGAGTGTGTTGAAGGTAATTTTCATAGTTGGGAAAACTATTCTGGGTTGCTTAATTATTCTTTTTGATGGTTTGTTTGGGTTTTATATTTCTAAAATTTGGTATAACATTTTTTAAAACATCCTTACTTTAGAATTTTGTCTATAAACTACTAAGGAAGAACCAGAGACATGGAGATGTTAGGAGGCTTACCCTTCGGGCGAGTCAGTTAAGAAGAAATGAAATTCTAAAGCACAGATCTCTTTTCTTTAAGTCGTCAGGGTTATTTATTGGAGGATATTGTATAATTTCTAACATTGTATTGAAATTCTATACATATAATATGAAAAAACATTTGTTACACTAAAATTAACATAAAAACATTCTTTTTATTTAAATAATGTGTTAAGTGATGGGAAAGTTAAGTTGTTCTAGCATGAGACCATTTGCTTTTTGATCTGAAAAGTAATAAATTGAGTAATATAGGTACTGAGTAATATAGGTAGTGATTATTACTACTTAGTTTAAAAGATGATATGCATGTTATTTTTTTCTTCTGAGGGACAGATTTTGAGACTTAAAGTTGTAGTTGTTTGCATTAATAAGTTTTTAAATTTAGTTTACTATTGCAATTGAATTATTTTAAATGTATTTTGAGTACCGAAAAAAATTTAGGAGTCTTGACTATTGTATGATTTTATCACATTGCATATCCTTTGTTGTATACCCCAAACAAGCTCTTGTATATGCAACTCTTTTCATCAGCTGCTTCTTAAAATCATAAAGCCAATTGTTCATTTAAGCTAGAGAATGAACACTGGGCATGTTCATCCATCTAAACAAAGCACATTTCCAACAGAGTTATAAGGACAGATTATTCTTTAAACTGAGGTGATGGATGTGAATGTTTCAGAAATTATTAATTATTGAAAAGCACACAGTTTAATGTATTGCTCTCCATTCCTCTAATCTTATTTTTGAGATATATTATTGACTTTGGAGTATTTTTACTATTATTTTCAAAACAACATTAACATTAAAGTGTTCCCAGATTAACAGAAGGTAACTACAACCATGAAAAAATGCATTAAAAAGACAATTGAACATTAAAGAAATAAAAACTCCATATACAGGATCGTTTTAAAGATATCTATTTACCCATAGTGAATTAAAACAAACTTAAGGTACATTAATTAATTTTGTTTTAACTAAAATTTATGTGTCAAAAATAGAACAAGAAATTCTCAATAAAGTTTAGCCATGATATTAAAAAAAATAGAATAGCAAGATCACTGTTGTGCCTAACTCAATTAAATTCATTTAATCTTACAGTGATATTCTTACCTCTTGTATGAGCCCATGCTACTATGAAAAACCTATAGGATATGCATAGTAAATTTTAAAAGACAGTTTGTATTTACAAAAGTGCAAAATAACAGAAATGATCTTCTCTACAAGTAAGTTAGTCAGTTAAAATGTTGTCCTTAATGGAAAGGAGCATCTCTTTTATATGTATGAGGTGAAAATTTAGCGCAAGTTGAGTTCATGCGAACTAAGAAAGAAAAATGTTCAAAGTGTAAGTTAAATAATTTGTCCTCAGCTTTGTGTGTGTGTGTATGTACGTGTGTGCTTTGAGGGGCGGGGGAGCTTTCCTCACTACTAATTTTCTTTTGAAATAAAAGGTCAGAATTTGAATGAAAAGGAAAAGGGAATTAGTAAAACTGTTTACAAGGTACAAATAAGAGTAGAAATTGGAGATAGTAAGTATGCTAATGAGAAGACAGAAATTAGTCCAAGAAAAATTGTGGCACACAAAGTACTTTTCTTTTTTAATCTTTAGAAAGGTAGTTCATGCAATTAGAGGTAATCATTATGTTCATAGAGTAGTACACAAAGACTTGGAATGATCTCCAGTTGCAGCAAGCAATTTATCCACATTGCTGAACATTATCCTATATCTTTGCCTGTTCAATTTTGTGCACCCAAAGTCTTAATTTTGACCTAAAACCCTGTCTCTGAAAAAAAAAATAACTTTCTATGTTTGAAAAATCACATCCTCTAAATATTATTTTTAAATATTCGTTCTTAATTGTTTTTCAAGTTTATTTTGGGATATTAAAATTTAGAAATTCTATCAGAATAAAGATTTTCATGTTGGTAGGCCTGCTTTATAATTTTATAGAGGTTCAAATAATACAGTTTGTACCCTTGTGTTGGCTTCTCCTGTTCAATAGTTTAATTATGGGATTTATCTATATTGTTGACAATTATTTAACGTATTAATTCTATACTTCATACATATTAAGTGTTGAAGAAATTTTAGCTACTGTTAGGAGTATTTTACTTCTTTTCTCTCTCTCTCTCTCTTTTCCTATCCTTTTCCGCCTCCTTCCCATTACTTTCTCATTCATGGAGCAGTAATCTTCCCCTGTTTCTCAGTTTATACTTTTTTTGGTGAAAAATAAATCCAGTTGATTTGTAAAATGGACCCATGGAAAATATCTTTTTAAAGTTCTTGTTCATCAGAAAGTTATTTTATCTATACCCTCACTTGATTAGAATAGAAATCTCCACTATAAATTGTTTTCACTAAGAAGTTTGAAATTATGGCTCCTTTTTTTATTCTCTTTTCATACTGATATTAAGTTATTGTTTATTTCCAATCCTTGTGTACTTTTTTTTTCACTCCGGAAGGAGTTATGATCTCTATTTTACTTCTGTTGTTCTGAAAATTCACACTGACTTATGCCTTGGGCTGCATCTTTCTTTTATTTCTTTCTTAGGGTCCTGTCTGGACCTTTTCACTCTTGAGATGATTACTTACTGTTGAAAAAATGTTTTCCTGGTTCATTATTTGAATATTTTCCCCTTCATTTTATGTATTCTTTCTTTCAGAAAATGCTGTTAGTTGGAAGTCAAACTTCCCGAATTCATCTGTTTTCCTTTCTATGCCTCAAATTTCCTCCTACACTCAATGATTTTATCTATTTAATTTTCAAACTATCAAATTACTTATTTTGACTCTGGTATTCAATTTTTTGTGATCTTTTATAGGGGCAATAACTTTTCTGTTTGAGGCCATAAATTAGAGTTTACATTCCTGACAACTTATTTTATTGAATTTACTGTCTTCCTTTCCTCTCTCTACTATTATTTTTGATTTGTTTTGTTTGGCTTCTTTCCTGATGAATGTTTTCAACAAATTCTACTGATCCTTTTTTGGCTTTTCATATTTAAAAGTTAAATACTAAAAATGTGAATGAAAGTTCTGTTAAGAACAGGTTTGCTTATCTGGTGGAATTGATGGTGAGAGAGTGAGATTATTTAGTGGAGGCACACTAAAAGTCAGTATCCATATGTTTTCTCTCTAAAACTCTAATTTTTCCAGGAAAGAAGATCCTTGAAATCACTGAATAGGGGAAATCAATCTTGCAGAGTTCTCACCTTTCATTTAGCTACTTTTTATTTAATATCCTACCTTCTCTCTACTAGTTTAATTCTGCCGTACACTGTGCCTATGCCTACCAGTCCAGAGATTTTTGCTTCAATTTCTCCAATTTATATTCTTCCTGATTCTTAGGATGAATAGATAGAGAAGACATTTGTGTTTCTGATTGGTTGTAACTTTCTGAGGATATGATTTTTCTTTCTCTATGTTCTTTAGATCAACCTCCCACATTTTACTGCCTGTTCTCATGCCTATCTTCCACAGTACCTCATGTAACCACTTTCTGTACATTTCAGGAGTTCTTCAGGGAAAGCTGTCTTATTTCTAATTGAGACCACCCTCTGCAAGCAGCAAGGATTTCACTCAATCTGCTAAGGTGCTGACCACTCTGCCCACTTCCAAATTTATCTCTTCATCTATCTGACATTTCATGAGAAATTTATAATGAAACTCTTTACCAAAAAGTCAAAATTACCAGTAAGCATAGTGATAATGGATTATCTCATAAGTTGCATACCATGTCCCATTGGCCTACAGAGTTATAAACATCTACTAGCTATTACAAATCAAAAGCACTTGGCTCAAACACCCATAAAGTGGACATAAGAATATTGGCTGATTGCATTCATGCAAATTTTTTATACCTGAATTGATCGCATTGAATTATATATTTAAAATCTTGGTTTGAAAAAAAGACCCAGAGGCAGAAATTTTAGGTAATTTTTGGAAATCTTTTATAAATCATATATATTGTATCCATCCATGTATTTTGTCCAGTTCTTTCTATTATGAGTATGATTGCATATTTCCTAAGTTCAGATGGTAGAAGCACCTCTTAAACTGACCTGTGTTTATGTAGATTATTCTGGTAAATATTACACAACTTTTTTATGTTGTTTTGTTGTTCTATGTTTCATTAGTCTTCTCAATGAGCACAATCAATATACTTTATGTTTTCATGCATATCTGATCACAACTGGTGGCCTTACACAGGAGAGGGAAACCATACACACATTCTAAAAGGTACTGAATAATTCTACTCTCCTCTTGTGTTTCACCTTTTTCTAAAATTAACCACTCTTGAAGAAAAATGTAGCACTTTGGTTCAGCTGTTTCAAGAGTAGCAAGAATTTTATGTTAAACTAGTTTGTCATTTAAATGTATTCTTTGCTTTCTAACTGACTTAGTTAACTATTCTTCTAAAAGTTTCATCATTTTACTAAAATACTCATACTGACAAACTAAATAAAAATATATCTTAATAAAAATTTAAATTATATAGTTAATTTTTATATATTTTGAATCATTTTATATCATTGTATAGGAAAAGCAGGACACCAGAAACAATTTTTTTTGTATTTAACAATTTGGAACACTCAGTAACTTTCAGGTAAATATTTCACAGAACATTTCAGAAAACTCAAGTTTCTGAACTCTTGTTCAGGATGTAATGTAATAATTAAGTAACAAACTTAATTATTGTATTTTATATTTTTATTTGAAAACATTGTTATTACAATATTTTCCTATGTAATATATTTTAAGAAGAACCATGTAATCATAAGGGTATATATGCATTTTCCTCACTGAGATATAATTAAATTATAATCCTACATTTATGCAGTATTTGAAAGTCTAGTCTTCTTTAGGATCATATTCTCATTGGAGATGTAACCATTCAGGCAAAATAATTAAGAAAATCTGTCAATGTGAGCAACATCAATGTATAGTCAGAAAGACTATATATTTTTTGGTTAAGTAAACAATACTCCTGGGGAGGGGGCAAGAAAATAATTTAGCTAACCATCTCTTATATTTAGGGCTATACTAAAATTACTTTTATATCTGAAGGACAGCTTGGCAATTCACAGCATTTCAAAATTTGTACCCAAAGCAAATTTTTATAGAAAAATTATTGAGAAGGTAAAAAGGAGTTAGTAACAAAAAATGCTGACACATCCATAACTAGACTCATGCAACCAGGCTTTGCTATAATAAAGCACAGTTTTATTAAGCACTTAGTTAATTGCCACATTAAAATGATAGAGACCCAACTTATAAAAATGACATGAGAATGCAGGCTTCTTTTGCTGTGTTAACTGAAAATGCAAGCTGTACACACCATTTAATTAAGAAAAATGTAATCAAGCAATAGATAGTGTGGGTATTCAGTTTGGAACAAAACCTGCAGGTGTGTGGGGATAAGGAAATGTGATCATGACTTTGTTAGCTGACAGTACCATTTACTGGAAGTGGTTCAAGCTAAAGGTTCATATATTTATCAAACCGAAATCAATAGAGGTGCTCGGAGGTTTTATGCTGTAGATATTACTTACTTTTAATTTTTAGTTTAGAGTTGCGTTTAAGACATGTATACAGTAATCCTACCTGAAGACCATATACCCAGTGTAATTTGAGGCTATTTGTTGAAAGCCAGCTTAATAATAATAAATATTTAAGTTACTCTATTGCAAATATTGAACTAAGGACTTTATATGGATTGTTATTTCTCTCAACAATACTTTCAAGTTCTTTCCAGTTTTACAAATGGAGGCTTGGGGACATTACATAACTTTTCTAAAGCCACACAACATGTAGTGGAGGAGACAGATTCCTAACAAAGCAAATATGCATGACTGTGTAGCTTGTGCATTTAAATTTTATGGCCTCTATCACTGTTTTAATTCAAATATCACCTGTGAAATAGTGGTCATTTTCAAGCTCTATGATATGAGATCTGGGGCAATAGATTCTTGTGTATAAGTTTACCCTAATTTCTTTAACTTTCTTTCCAGGAATAAAAAAGACAAGGGAGAAATGATAGTATATGTTCAGAGACTGTAAGGGTGACTGAAGATGATGGGAAATGTGGTTTTCCCTGGTGGTTAATCTGGAATACAAATACAATTATCCTTCACCAGAGCTGATTCAAAATTCAAAAACTTACTCTTGTCTCCTTTTAAAAATGTGAGATACTGCCTATTACAGACATTACATTAATGAAATGAAAGCTGTACTTTTTTAAAGAAATAAAAGTCTTTAGCTGGTCCTCCTAGAGAGTTATTCATCTCCATCACAGAATTATAGAGTAATGCCTCACCTAATCCTCATAAAATGTTACAAAAGAGTGAGCAGTAGACAGTCATTAGGATTAAACTCACAGCTAATTCACTGGGTTCTTAAAATCTTTTCTTAATAGAGACCACAAATTTTTAGAATATTTTACTCTCCTTCAGATTCTTTGTCAACTTTCCACCACCCTTCCCCATTTTTTAGAAAATTATACCTGAATTTTAGCTCTCACTTGGATCCAAACTATGATCAAGATAGTTTAGGCACCATGGTAAGAAAATTTAAATATGCCTTACAGAATATACTATTTCTTAAACTCAACAATATTTTATACTAAAAAAGCAAGTAAAATAAAATTTAATATTATATTGAAATTTTGCTGATCAAGACATTTGCTCATAAAAAATTCTCCTTTAGTGATGACACAGTAAAATTTTAAAATTAAAATGACAATTGTCATTTTTCTTCAAATATTCAAATCCTTGACCACCAAAAAGTTATGATTTGTGTTCTTAAGGTATAGCTGGAAAACTGAAGCAGCACAATATTTAGATAATTTTTGCTACATTAAATAGCACTATGCTAGATAACTGAATGATAATATAGTTTACAGCAAAATTATTTTAAAACTTCTAATGTAACATTCTATAAATGTGGTAAGAAGAAAGTTAAGAAACATAAAGTGAGAATTTTAATGAACAACAAAAACTACAAAACAAAAATTAATATATTTCTCAAAAATAAGTTTTAATAAGTGCATTTGGAATTTATAAAATAACACTGCCAGAAAAAAATCAATTAGTTTACCTGATTCTCAATGAAGTGTTTGTCTGTTTTCAAGATGACATAAATGAGACACTGAAACAGTCATTTGGTTTTAAGTTCCTTATGAGTGTCCAAAAGAGCAGACAATAACTATATTATTTTTATTCACTATTTTTCTCTTTCCAAATAGTGGATCCATTTGCAAAGCTTCTACATTCAAAATTCTGCCAAGTTCCTAAGGGTTCTTTCTCTCTTCATGGCTCATTTTCACTGAACTAAACTTTAATGCCTCAGGAAAGAATTTGGTTTAATGGATTGCAGATGCATATTTTCCAAGTGGTATACACTTAACACACAAAAGACCAATGAATTGTATGTATATATGTTTTTGGTATAGGGGTATATTTATACTATTTTATTGGCATTATTCCATAAAGTAGTCTTTTCATTCTATCTATTCTACTTATCTTGGTCACCTTCTTTCCTTACTTCGTCAATTAAGAATAAATAAGAAATGTCAAGAGATAGTCCCATAGGGAGAAATTCTATTTTAGTGGAAGGAGCTAAAGATATTTGACCAAATGACAAAGTTTGCCTCCTAACTTTGTGTCTCAGACATTATATAATATTGAACAAGTCACTTAACTCTTCAATATTCATTCTTCAACTAAAAAATGGAGATAGTTTGATGTGTCTCAGTGAGGCTTGTCCCTCTCACCTCCACTCATTCTCTAGTCATCTTTTATGACTCAGATATCTAAATTTACCCTAAATGTCATTCCATATCTTTCTTTTCAGAATAGATCATTGAGGTCTCTGTAGTCAGCAATTTTTTTTCTGTAAAGGGCCAGATAGTAAATTATTAAGGCTTTGAGGGCCATGTAATTTCTCTGTCACATTTCTTTCTTAAATTTCTTCCTTCCTTACTCTCTTCTTTCCTTCTCTCTGTCCTTCTTTCCATTCCTTATTTCATTACTGTCTTCCAGGGTTTTTCTTTTTATCTTTTACAATATTTAAAAATGTAAAAATTATTCTTAGCTCACGAGCCATGTAAAAAGGAAAAAAAATCTACAAAAACTAGAACTAACAACATACTTAATGGAACAAAACAGGCAACATTTTTCCAAAAATTGGGAAGAAGACAAGAATGTCCTCTCTCACCACTCCTATTCAACATCATTGTGCAAGTTCTAAATAGTGCAATAAGACAAGAAAAGGGAATAAAACTATACAAAATGGAAAGAAATAAATATGTCTTTATTTGAAGATGAAATTATTGTCTGTATAGAAAACAACATAGAATAGAGCAACAACAAAACCCCTCCTTAATACAGAAGTGAGTTATACAAGATTGTAGCATAAAATGATAATATACAGATATAAATTGTTTTCTTATATAGAAACAAATAAACCCTTAAATTTGTAATAAAAATACCATACAGAACTTTATCAAAAATAAAATACTTAGTCATTAATCTAACAAAATATACTTAAAAATATGCATGTGGAAAATTGCAAAACACCAAAAATGATTTTTTTAGTAATTAAATATATGGATATAGATTCCTCAATCATTGGTTGAAAGACTTAGAAGTGTTAAGATGTCAATTTTTTCCAACTTGATCTAAACAATCATTATCACCCTATTCAAAATCCCAGAAAACTACTAGTAGGTACCAACAAACTGATTTGAAATTTATATGGAAGGTCAATAGACTTGAAAGAATCAACACATCATTGAAAGTAAAGAATAAAGTTACAAGACTCACACTACCTGATTTCAAACTTTCTAAAGGCTATATTAACCAAGAAAATGTGATATTGGTGGAAGAATAACACAGAGATTAATGGAAAAGAATATAGATAACAGAAATAAACAACCCAAGTACCCATCGACAGACAAATGGATAAAGAAGATATGGTATGTATATATTCAATGGAACACTACTCAGCCACAAGAAAGAATGAAATTCTGTCATTTGTAACAATGTGGATGGACCTAGAGAATATTACGCTTAGTAAAATAAGTCAGACAGAGAAATACAAATACTGCATGACATCACTTATATGTGGAATCTAAAAAATAAAATAAACAAATGTATATAGCAAAATAGAAACAGACTCATAGATATAGAAAACAAACTAGTAGAGAGAAGGGGGAGAAACAAATTAGGGGTATGGAATTGAGATACAAACTATTACGTATAAAATAAATAAGCAACAATTGTATATTGGATAGCACATGGAATTTTATCCATTATCATATAGTAAATTTTAATGGAGATAATCTGTAAAAATACTGAATCACTGTGCTGTACACATGAAATTAATATAATATTGTAAATCAACTACACTTGGTTAAAAAATAAAGAATATAGATCCAAGAAATAGATCCAAACAAATATAGTCAACTGTTTTTTTGACAAAGAATCAAATACAAATCAATAAACATAATCTTTCCAATCCATGGCATGGGAACAATTGGTCATCCATATGCAAATAAAAATTAACCTAGACCTTACACATTATACCAAAAAAAAGACTTAAAATGGATTCTAGACCAAAATGAAAAACACAAAGCTATTAAACTTCTAGAAGATAACTTAGGAGAAAATCTACATGATCTTGGATTTGGAGATAAGTTTTTAATATGTAACACCAAAAGCAATATCCATGAAAGAAAAATATAGTTAGACTTTATTAAAATTAAAAACTTGTTTATGAAAGACACTGTTAATATACTAAGAAGACAAATCATAGACTGGGAGAAATACTTGCAAAATACATGTCTGATAAAGGACTTGTATCTAAAATATACCAAAAAAATCTTAAAATACAGCAATAAGAAAACAAAAAATGCAATTAAAATGGACAAATATCTGAACAGACATCTCACTAAAGGAGACATACAGATGGGAAATAAGCATATCTCAAGATGCTCACATCATTTATCTTTAGGAAATTAAAAATTAAAACAGCAATGATTTTTCCAAACTCACATTTTACAATGGCTAAAATTCAAACAAAACAAACAAAGACTCTGACAATATATAATGATGTGGAGCATCAAGACTCTCATCAGTTTCTGGTGGGAATAAAAATTGATACATTTACTTTGACAGTCTGGCAGTCTCATAAAATTAAACATCATCTTAGCATATGATTCAGCAATTGCCTTCCTGGGAATTTACACACTAACTTGAAAACTTATGCCCACAAAAATATATGCACATGTTTGTAGCAGCTTTATTCATAACCACCAAAAATGGAAACAATGAAGATATTCTTTAATAGGGAATAAACAACTTCATTTTATCCATATGAATATGGATATTATCCAGTGATAGAATGAAATGAACTATCAGGCCATGAAAATACATAGATAAATCTTAAATACTTACTGATAAATGAAAGAAGCTAGGCTCAGAAAGCAACATAATGTATGATTCCAATTATATTTTATTCTGTTAAAGACAAAACTATAGAGAAGGTAAATGGATCAGTGATTGACAGGGACCTGTGTGGAGAAAGTTCATAGGTGAAACATAAAAATATTTTAGGGCAATGAAACTATTCTGTGTAATACCACAATTATGAATATAAAACTTTAAGCATTTTTCAAAACTTATGGAACTTTACAGCACAAAAAGTAAATTTATTATATATACATATATTTTTTGAAAAAAGAAAGCATTCATGAGATCATGAATTTCCTATGCAGAGTGCAGAATGTGACAAAAATATAAATGTAGTACAAATGTATGAAACAACCTCACCAAAAGGAGTGGGGAATAAGGGGCTAACCTAAGTCACTTTGGGAATAAGCAGATTCTGTAAGACTAAAGGCAAAAGAATCTGTACACTCTTGCTGATAAAGTATCACATGGTATTATGGAGAGTATATTTGAATGTTGCTAAGGGAGTAGACTTTTAAAGTTCTCACCACACACACACACACACACACACACACACACACTGTAACTATGTGAGGTGATAAATATCTTAACTAACTGTATTGTGGTAATCATTTTGTAATATATACATATAAAAATTACTCTATTAAGTATACCTTAAAGTTACATAATATTATATGCTGATTATATCTTAATATGGCTGGAAATACATATAAAATATATATTTTTAAAATTCTGAAGTCATTTTACAAATAATTTGACTCTTCAACAGCAGGGGTTTGAACTGCAAGTCCACTTATATGTGGATTCTTTTCAATACTGCAGTTCTACACGATCTGCTGTTGTTTGAATCTGTGGATGTGGAGCCCCAGATACAGAGGCTCGAATATGAAGTTACACACAGATTATCAACTGAACAGAGGGTTGCACTTCTAACTCCTGGATTATTCTAGGGTCAACTGTATACTGTAATTAAATGACTGAGTAAATGAAAGGCAGAATCTTGGATCCAGATTTCTCATTGCTCGCATGGGAATTTATAGGGGAGGAAGATCAGATGATGTATGTTGTAATGGATTAGAGTTTGAGACATCAGTATGAACTCAGGTTTCATTTAATATAGATGCAGATGGTTATACATGGAAATATTTATAAATATGTGTACACATATCTATCTCCTTGCTCTGTCAGCTAAAAGAGCCTAGATGTGAAAACTTCCCCAAAGCAAAAAGCATATCTCATATCCAGCCCTCGGTTTCTTATATGATTTTCCAATTTAAACAAACAAAAGCAAGGGTCATGGAAGAAATCACTAATTCTAGGACTGAGGCAGGGAATATAGAAAATGAGCACAGAGCATCACATATTGCCAGAGAGTATGAAAATGCTGAGGGAATAAAACAGAAAAAGAAAGAAAATCCACAGTGTGGGTGTGTGTGTGTGTAAAAGTGACATAAGAATAAAATGAAAGAGCCCTCAATTGACAAATTCGCAATTATTTAGCAACAAAGTTAATAAGGTAGTATGGAATCATAATATAAACTATAAAATAAATATCTATGAGTCTATATTGATATAGATTGAAAAATAAATGAATAAGTAAATAAATGAATAAATCTCTCATGCAAATGATCTCTAAATAACGTATGTAGATACTTTGCCTTTAATGAGGTGGCTCATAACTCCTATCCCTTGAGTGTGAGGTATACACAGTGATTTACTTTCTAAAGCAAAGGAGAAAGGGTAAACAAAACAGTAAGTTTATAGTGGAGGAACATGATAAACAATATTTCAAGCCAGGTGATTAGTATTAATAATTAGTCATACTGTTAGTATGTACTCCTGACTAATGTGATGAGAATCTTACTTCCTTTTGTAGTCTTCCTCCAAAAACACACTTCTTCACTGTAATAGTGAGAAAAACAACAAACAAATTCCAATGATTGACAATCTATAAAATATTCTACCAGAATTCAGTCATCAAAGTACAAACATACTTTGAAGATATTGCCGGTTTGGTTCCAGATTGCCACAGTAAAGTTAATATCATAATAAGGCAAATCACACAATATTTTTGTTTTCCTAGTGCATATAGAAGTTATGTTTACACTTTACTGTAGTCTATTATGTGTGCAATAGCATTAGACTAAAGAAACAATGTACATACCTTAATTTTTTAAATACTGTATAGCTAAAAAATGCATACCATCATCTGAGACTTTAGTGAATCATAATTTTTTGCTGCTGGGATCATAATTTTTTGGTGCAGGAGGATCTTGTTTAGATGTTGATGGTTGATGACTGATCAGAGTGGTGGTTGCTGAAATTTGAGATGGTCATGGCAATTTCTTAAAATAAGACACAATGATGTTTTTTACATCAATTGACTCTTCCTTTCATGAATGATTTATCTATAGCATGCTGCGCTGTTTGACAGCATTTAACCCACAGTAGAACTTCTTTCAAAATTGGAGTCAAGCATCTCAAACCCTGCTGCTGCTCTATCAGATAATGTAATATTCTAAATAATTTGTTGCCACTTAAACAATCTTCACAGCATTTTCACCAGGAGTAGTTTCTATTTAGAAAAGTCACTTTCCTTGCTCATGCATAAGAAGCAACTCCTCATATGTTCAGTTTTATGAGACTGTAGCACTTGTGTCACATCTTCAGGCTTCACTTCTAATCCTAGTTCTCTCATTATTTCCACCACCTCTACAGTTACTTCCTCCACTTGTCTTAAACTTTTAAAGTCATTCATGAGGGTTGGAATCAACTTCTTCCAAACTCCTGTTCATGATGATATTTTGACCTTTACCCATGAATCACGAATGTTCTTAATGACATCTATAATGGTGAATCCTTTCCAGAAGGTTTCAATTTACTTTGCCCAGAATCTGTCAGAAGAACCCCTATCTATGGCAGCTATAACCGTACAAAATGGATTTCTTAAATAATAAGACTTGAAAGTCAAAATTACTCCTCCACCCATGGGCTGCAGAATGGATGTTGTGTTAACAGGCATGAAAACATTAATCTAATTCATCTCTATCAGAGCTCTTGGATAACCAAGTACATTGTCAATGAGAAGTAATATTTTGAAAGGAAACTTCTCTTCTGAGAAGTAGGCCTCAACAGTGTGCTAAAAATATTCAGTAAACCAGGTTGTAAACAGATGTGCTGTCATCCAGACTTTGTTGTTCCCATTTATAGAGCACAGTCAGAGTAGATTTAGCATAATTCTTAAGGGTGCTAGGATTTTCAGAATAGTAAAAGAGCATTGGCTTCAACTTCAAGTCACCAGCTGCATTAGCCCCTAAAAAGAGAGTCAGCCTGTTCTTTGAAGCTTTGAAACCAGGCATTGACTTCTCTTTAGCTTTGAAAGCCTCAGATGGCATCTTCTTCTAATAGAAGGCTGTTTCTTCTACATTGATAGTGTAGAACATTTATTAATTATTCTAGCTCTATCTTCTGAAAAATTTGTTGCAGTTTTTACATTAGCTCTTGCTGCTTCACCTAGCACTTTTATGTTTGGAGATGGCTTTTTCCTTAAACCTCATGAACTGACCTCTGCTAACTTTCAGCTTTTCTTCTCCAGCTTCCTAACCTCTCTCAGCCTTCACAGAATTGAAGAGAGAACCTTGTTCTAGATTAGGCTATGGCTTAAGGGAATGTTGTATCTGGTTTGACCTTCTGTCTAGTTCACTAAAACTTTCTCCATATCAGCAATTAGGCCGTTTGCTTTCTTATCATTCTTGAGTTCACTGGAATATAATTTTTAATTTATTTTAAGAACTTTTTCTTTGCATTCACAGCTTGGCTGTTTGTCCCAAGAGGTCTAGCTTTGGGCTTATCTCAGTATTTGACAAGCCTTTCTCACTAACCTTAATCACTCTTTCACTTGAACACTTAGAGGCCATTGTAGTGTTATTAATTGGCTTAATTTCAATCTTATTGTGTCTCAGAGAATAGGGAGGCCCAAGGAGAGAGAGAGCAATGAGGGAACAACTGGTAGGGGAGCAGTCAGAACACATATTAAATTTGCCATCTTATACATGCACAGTTTATGGCACCCCAGAACAATTACAATAGTAACATCAAAGGTCACTGATCACAGATCACCATAACAAGTACAATAATAATGAAAATGTTTGAAATATCTAGAGACATAATGTGACATAAGGTTAGTAAATACTGTTAGGAAAATGGTGCCAATAGATTCGCTTGATGCAGGGTTGCACAAACCTTCAATTTGTAAAAAAAAACACAATATCTGTGAAGTACAATAAAGTGAAGTGCAATAAAATGAGATATGCCTATAAAAGTCTAAAAAACTGTCACAATCAAGAGGAGCCTGAGAAGACATGATTATTAAATGTATAATGGATGGGGTCTTGGGACAGAAAAGGGATATTCATTTAAAAAATTAAGTAAATTTGAATAAATATGCATACTCATTAATTATAATGTATGAATATGTGTTCACTAATTTTGACAAATGTATGATACAAGTGTAAGATGTTAATAAATGGTGAATATAACTGTAGTTTCCATACTATTTTACTTTTTAACAGCTTTATTGAGATATAATTCATATTCCATACAATTCACCAATTGAAAGCATAAAATTAATACTTATTAGTATTCCACAGACACATGTAACCATAGTTACAATTAATTTTAGAAAACTTACACCACCTCAAAAAGAAATCCTGTACTCTTAATCTCTCACCCACTATTCTTCCAGTTCACCTCCCCAACTATAAGCAAACACTAGTTTACTTTCTGTAAATATAGATTTATTATTCTAGATAATTTATTTGAATGAAATTATGCAATCTGTGATGTTTTGTGATGGGCTCCTTTCACTTATAATAATGGTCTCAAGGTTCTTCCTTGTTGTAGCTTGTATCAGTATTTCACTCCTTTCAGTAGTTGAAAAATATTCTATTGTATGTATATAGACATTTTTACCCATTCATCAGTTAATGGACATTTGGGTTGTTTCCAACTTTCGCCTATTATGAAAGCTGTTACTATAAACATTTGCATGCTGATTTTTGTGTAGAAATAATTTTCAACAATTTTTTCTAATTTTTTTTCTCTCAGTCTTCTTATTGTTCCTCTTTTGATAACTAATTATTGCATAGCAATATATTTTTATTATGTAAACAAGATATATATTAATAGACCACTATGTCTCAGTCTTAAACATTTTTATACCTTGGTCAATATTTGGAAATATTAATTTGCATTATGGCATATGTAAATTTTGTGTTGTAACGAATGTATGAAATGTGACATGTAATCGCCTTACCTCTTTGTTAGCAAGAGCTGAGAAGCCCCAGAGATGTATGATTGACTAGATATCTGTATCCAAATGAGTTTCATAAATTTTAAAGCAGAGCTTTTAGATGTATCTGTCATATCTACTTCCTTCTACTTGTATTCTAAGTATTTAAAATGAAGATATTGTGTAGTATGATTCATAACCCTATCAGAAATGTTAATTTCCTTCTTTATGACTCTGTGACATATGTTCTATACAGCTTAGAACAATTCTGATAAAAATGTTAAAAATGTATAAGTTGCTCTCCTCCTCTTCTTCCTTTTTTTTTTAATAACATTACTGAAACATAATGCGTAGTAGCCAAAAGGATTCCATATAAGCCCATGGCAGTTCTCAGAGTCTTATAAGCAACAACATTCATTATAACTTCAACAAATATTCCAATTAACCTTGATGCCTAAACTCCAGCTAAAATGATGTCTAAACATCTATAACAAGTAGATGGTTTACTACCCTATAGACTACAATATTTCCAAATTCTTGGACATAAACTGAAAGGCATAATTTCTTACATTTCCTTACCTTTATTAGTCATTTCCTGTAATTTTCTTATAGTCAGAGAAATTAGTGCTCTTTATTATTAAATTCACATATTGTCCCAATCAGTGTAGTTGAATGATTGTATAATTACAAACATAACAACAAATTAAAAAAATTAGTTTTTCTTTTTCATTTTGTTAATTAAAAATCCACTTTTGTATAAAT
Organism: Tursiops truncatus; assembly: GCF_011762595.2. NCBI lineage: Eukaryota > Metazoa > Chordata > Mammalia > Artiodactyla > Delphinidae > Tursiops > Tursiops truncatus. The sequence goes on from NC_047051.1 coordinate 29,799,368, forward strand.
ATCCATGTCAATACCTAAATAAACTTGAATTAAAGATGGCTATAATATAATTTAGACCAAAGAGGTTTGATTTAAAATGAGCTAAAATGTTTTTTAAGTTATAGCCACAATTGCTATATAGCTTACTGCTTCTTAACGGGCAACATACACCTGAGATAAGAATATTTTCTATTACTTTTTAACTGGATAAAAGTCTTATTAAATTCATGTGGAAGGAAAAACAATGCTATAATGCTAGATGCCTTCCCCTTCTCAGTCTTGAGCTCTTCTTTCCCTTTTCTTACACTGGACATGAATTAGCAGCTAGCTACTTTAATTCACTAATCTATCCATTTAATTATTCACAGCACACATGAAACATCTGTTATATAGCAAATACTGAGTTTTATTAGCTAAACCACTTTTTTTTAATTATGGAAAATGAAGGCTCATAATACGGACTGATGTCCTTGATGCTCCCTATGAGTTTCTATTGATAACCCTTTATTTTACCATTTTAATGGGGAAAAAAAGGAGGAAAATAGAGTACAAAATATTTTATGAAACATGTAAGAGATAGAGATAGCTATAAGATAAAATATGCAAATGAAGAAATACATATATAAATTTTTCACAAATAAAAATAGTAATGTTCACTTGCTATCAGACTCTTAACTAAATGACAGTTTTTTGAGGGTAAAGTTTAGCTCAGATGTAGTGCTAGCTCCTCTCCATCTCTTTCATTGTTTTAAATTATTTCTTTCACCATTGTCACTCATCTTCCTCAAACATTCTATTGCCTTTTTAACAGAATGCTTAATTAATCAAATGCCTATTTAATAAACACCTATTTTGTGATAGATACTGTAGAATTAGAAAAAAAAATTTCTCACAAATGATTGGAAGACAGGGACACATATACAGTTATGGTACGTTAATATAGTATTTATATACTTATGTTATAGTGGGTTGTATGGTGGCCACCAAGAATATATGTCCACATACCAATTCACAGAACTTGTGAGTACTATTTTATATGGTAAAGAGTGATTATTACTGTATTCAACAAAATATGTGATTCATCAAGAATTTTGAAAGGGTATGCTTATTTTGGATCATCAAAGTGAGCCCTAAATCTAATAACAAGCATCCTCGTAAGTGTAAGGAAGAAAGAGACTGATAGATAAGAGTAGGCGATAATGTGACCACAGAGGCAGAAGTTGGAGTGATGCAGCTATAAGTCAAGGAACACCTGGAATTATCAGAAGCTGAGACAAGAAATGAATTCTCCCACAGAATCCCCAGAGACAACAGGGCCCTGACAAATTTTGGGCTCCAGAACTGTAAGAGAATAACTTTCTGTTGTTTTCAGCCTCTAATTTTGCAGTAATTTGTAACAGCAGTTTCTGGGGTATGTATGTATGTGTATATACATATATACATATGTATATGTATATATACATATATATGTAAGAAAAAATAAAAACAGGTATTAGAGGTATGTACAAGAAGACTGGCTCCCATTAAACCACTTAGATTTCAACCCAAACATCACCTCTCCTATCTGCTTTCATTCACTATGTTTTATATCTCCTGTTTAATATCTTTCATATCAGTTATCCTCTTTGAAAATCATTTTTTCACTAATTTATTTGTCTATCTTTTGTTTGTTTGTATATTTTCCATGTCTTGTCAATAGAACACAAGGCCCTTGAGGTCAAAGAACTTATCTTTCAAATAATAAGTGATAAATACATGTAATAAATGAAATAAATGGAGAGTCTTGCTGGGAAAGAGGGTAGACTAGAATCCACTTGTACTGTTTTTTCTGAAGAAACAAATATCAAGACACTAATCTTACTTATTAGATTAACTGAATACTCTATTTCAGTATAAAATACTGAAATGATAATTCAGGTGTTTGCCCCTTCCTAACAAAAAGTACTTCTTTCTCCTACTTCTTGTAAAGATCTATTATTTAGTTAACTATGGTGGAAGTTTCTGTTAACCTTTATTTCTTTACCTCTCTTAAATCATCATTAATCAAGTTAATTGCCAATTTCAAAAGAAGTCATCTAAAGCATCAATGCATATAGTATGATTCTCTTTTGTAAAAAATATACCTCAATATATGGAAACACATGCTTGTACATTTTTACTCAAGTAGAGATAACAAAGCATAAGGATACACATCAAGAGGTTAAAAATCGGTTACCTAAAGGACGTGAGAGAAAGTGTTTTTTGTGTGTATGTGTGTGTGTTTTGAAGAAGGAGTAACAGAAGAGATTAACTTTGCATTTCTATATTTTGTATTGCATTTCAATTGTTACAATGTACATTATTTCTATAATTTGAAGATCAAAAAATTTTTGAAAGAATAATTCTTCTTTGTGTTCTTTTTTAAATTTTATTCTCATTCAAATTCCAACTATCTTAACTCAGCTTGAAGTTACCTTAGCTTTGAAATAGAGTTTTTTCTCATCCTTCTGCATCTTCTCATTTCAGTCCATCCTACACATTTCTTAGATGTAGCTTCATATAACTCAAAAACCTATTATCTCTCTTTAAAGGCTATAAAATTATTAACAAAAGCCTATATCACATTCATAATGTTCAAAATGAAGCTCTTTTAAACTTACTATTCTACTACTTTCCTATCCTTTATAGAAAAACCTCATGTTATTTCCAATGATAGAGACATCATGGATTTAGCCATTTGTAATTATCTAAGCAGACATAAGCCATCTGATATTGAAACAAAACTACATATTCATCTTAAAACCTCATGCTTTTTTTTTAATGTATTAAAGATTCTTGTGAACTTGGATTTTTAAAAGCAATAGTAAATTTTTCTAGTACTTTACAAGCTGTTTTTCCCTATATGAGCTCATTTGATACTGACTGTGCTGTGTTAGTCAGATATTAGTATATTTATTTTATAACTGAGGAACCTAAGGCTCACAAACATTAATTTGACCAAAATCATACAAAGCTGTCAATTGAACTTCAGTTTTCTGCCTCTAAAATGTGTATTCTTCCATTAAACAATAATTCATCTCATCATTCTCAGTTCTTTCAACTTGATTGAAAATTCTTTGATAAATAAAGGTCCTGGCTTTATTTATCTTTATATCTCCAAAAGTAAATGAGAAAATACTTTGAAAGATAATTTCAATAAATGTTTTTAATTAAATAATGTATTTGTCCTTCAGACAAACTGACTGAATTCTTTTTTTTTTTTTTTGGTGGCATACCCAACCTTCATTTTTTTTTTACTTACTTAATTAATTTATTTATTTTTTGGCTGTGTTGGGCTTTCTTTAGTTGAGGTGAGCGGGGACTACTACTCTTATTTGCGGTGCGCAGGCTTTTCATTGTGGTGGCTTCTTTTGTTATGGAGCATGGCTCTAGGCACACAGGCTTCAGCAGTTGTGGCACGTGGGCTCAGTAGTGTGGCTCACAGACTCTAGAGCGCAGGCTCAGTAGATGTGGTGCACGGGACTAGCTGCACCGTGGCTTGTGGGATCTTCTGAGACCAGGGCGCAAACCCATGTCCCCTGCATTGGCAGGCGGATTCTTAACCATTGCACCACCAGGAAAGTTGCCCTGACCATATTCTTAATGATATCACTTTAGACAGTACCAGAAAATATGGTTATATGCTTAGATAGTTTTAATCAGTTGAATAAAACAAAGATTCTGTACTAAAAATTTTCTGATAGACTGGAAGAATGGGCTAAAATTTAATGGGATAATGCAAAGGTTTTATACTTTGTTCCAAAACAGAGCTCTGTGAATAAAATAGATAAAATGGCATGTGATAAATCTTTAAGATTATTTAACATATATATGCTTATACAGTCAATTCTTGTTATTTATGTTTGTCAATAGTTATGTTCTATAAAGATGCTAGAAACACTAATTTAGTGAATACTGAACTATGGTTCCTTGATAAAATACAGGTGAGTTAGGTTCCTGTGAGCTTCTGGTTACATTTCCATCCACTGATCAATATATTACCTTGTTTTATATGTGTTTCTGTTTAAAGACAGCTTATGTTATTATTGATTCTTTATTATTATACAATAGTGACTCTGTCATTAAAATCACATTAAAATCATTAAAATATTATTGACTCTTTAACATTAAAATAACAGCAGCATGGCTTCCCTTGTGGCACAGTTATTGAGAATCCACCTGCCAATGCAGGGGACACGGGTTCAAGCCCTTGTCCGGGAATATCTCACATGCTGCAGAGCAACAAATCCTGTGTGCCACAACTACTGAGCCTGCACTCTAGAGCCTGTGAGCCACAACTACTGAGCCCACACATCACAACTGAAGCCTGCACACCTAGAGCCTGTGCTGCACAACAAGAGAAGCCACTGTGATGAGAAGCCCACACACCACGGTGAAGAGTAGTCCACGCTCTCTGCAACTAGACAAAGCCAATGCACAGCAACAAAGACCCAATACAACCAAAAATATAATTTAAAAAATTTTCTAAAAGAAATAAAAAATAACAGCAGCACTATTACTCATGACAATAAAGCTAATCTAACAAATATTTTATTCATAAGATCATCATAGCCTTCTTTTGATTAAGAACACTAGACAATACTTCAGCACTATGTTTGGGGGTTATTTTTAAAACAGAAATTGCCAACAACAACAACACAAAAACTTGACAAGCCTGGTATTAAATAGATCATGAAAAGAACACTTGTTTACAGTATGAGAGCTTAAATAAGAAAAAAAGAATGTCCCTTCTTCAGCCTCAGCTGGGAACTTGCGTACTGGGTGATGCCAATTTTCACTGCCGTGCTCAAGTGCATGAATGGCATGCAGTGAAAGTGCCACGAGTATTGATCTGAGGTTACAAATAAAGTTTAGCAAGCAGGTAAATGTGCAAATACAGAATCTGCCAAAAATGAGGATTGGCTATATTTATGCATATCATTTTAGACAGTTTAATTTTCTTAAAAAATGCATGTTTTGTGTTAATGTGAGATCCAAGAAAGTAAATAGGTTCACCCTGTCTGTTTTTATTTTTTGCTAATATATCTAAAAGGTTGTGATTACTATCTTATAAATTAGTAAAATTGAGGGGCTTCTGATGTTTTTGGAGTCAGGTGAAAATTATACACTTCATCTGTAGAAGAAATGTACATGGAAATAATAGTTTGCACATAGTTTCAGGTAGTTCATGAAGTTTAGGGACACATAGTCACACTATTGTAAGTTCCCTTGACTTAGAAAATTACATTCAGTTTTTTTTGTGTTTTTTCTTTTAAAGTATGTCCTTGTTGGTTATCTATTTTAAGTATAGCAGTGTGTACATGTCAATGCCAAACTCCCAATCTATCCCTCCCCACTTAAATGTTCTATTAAGCACATTTCTAAAAGATTATAAAAATAAAAATGAAAATAAATATAAGACAAAATGAAAACTAGAAGCTATATAGCATGGCTCAAAAAAGCAAGACAGTTAAACCAGAGAGTTTTTTAATAGTCATCTGCATGTATATTAAAGGCTACCATATGGAAATTACTTTATTCATATCTATGTAAGAATTCATAGCACAGAAGAATAATTAATGAAGGGAAGCTACAAAGGACTATAAAAAGTAATCTCTGGCCAACAAAATTATCCAAACATCAGTGAACTTCCCCAGAATGTAAGTAGGTACCTGTCCCTAAAGTCTTTAATAAAATTATAAATGATTATTTGTTGGATATATTGAAGGTATTCAAACATTATATGGGATTTACAAGGATACTTAATGTTGAATATTTAGAATCAGAGATTTCAAAATTTATGAAGGTTAAATTTTATTTTTTCTTTAAGTCAAATATTAATAAGCAAGAAGAAATAGTTCACAAATAAAATAATGTCTTTCCCTTTCCCTGAAAATGAAACTTCAAAATAATGTATTAAAGTTTTAAACTTTTGATTTTTTTTAAAACTGTTATATCATATAACAATGTTTTGTTTCAGGAGAAATTTATTGGAGCTACAACACTCTTACATCCAATTCAAACAAAAACTCCCTTTTAGTATAAAGAGTATCATCCAAATGAGCTGCTCTTATTTATTTTTAATATAAATGATATTAAGCAACTTACATTTACTAATATAGAGACCCCAGCTTAACTTGGAGATACTCTCTATTGTATAAATGGGTAAGAATAATATCTTTATTTATGTTGGGTTTTATAAAAATTAATAAACAGAAAGCTCAAATAGAATTGGAAGACCAGAATTGGGAGCTCTCATGGCCTGCAATGATAGTTGAGCCCAACAGGAAAAAGAAAGACTCTTCTTTTCTGGTGAGGACTCAGCCAATGAAAAGCCATGGACTTTTTGTTTACTATAGCCCTCCCATCTTCCTATTTCCCTTCTATAAAACAGTACTTCTCTTGCTATGTGGGGACTTGCACATGACTCACCATGTTTGCAGACACTGAATTTCAATCTTCTGTTGATTCTGAATAAACCCATCTTTGCTGGAGAAATATCTAGCAGTCTATTTGTTTTAGGTCAACAAGTCATAACAATTATTTCATTTCTGAATTTCTCAACATCATTTTTTACATTAAAAAATTATTTTGTAGCTCATTTTCCAAAGTAAATTTCACTTTTATTTTTGTATTTCTTTTCAAGTTTTTCCATAAATCACAATATGAGAACAATCATAAAATACTAGTTTCATAATTCAATGGGCATTCAATAAATGTAAAGTGTCTTATTTTTATTGAAAACAACTCTGAAAAATCAGTCCAACTATTTGTGTTGATTTCTTCACTGATTAACATTGTTGAATTGAGACTGAGAAAAATTCTCTGAGAAATTATAACTTGGACTGTCAATCAATGGGTAAATAAATATGTCCCTTTGATAACTTTATCCTCAAAATTTTCTCAGCAAATAAAATCAGCTATCCTTAGAGGTATTCAAGAAGTGAAAAAAAATATCAGTGGATCTGAGACAGAAATAAAAATAGAATATACAATCATATGATTAAAATATATTTCAAAGTTATTTCCTGTTAATGTTAGGTTATTACAATCTGAAAGGAGAGTAAATCAAGATTATTATAAATGTGTTGATAACAATAGGAAAGTATTTTATATATTTTAAAATATTACTATCCCTCTTGTATATACATATACAAAACCCCTTCAACATCAGGGACAGTTGTAAGAGGATGTTTTATAATTTATACACTGTTTTTGTGAAATGTATCCTTTTTCACACAATAAAATCATATGAAACTTTGTGGATTTCTTTTCTATTTCACTGGGATGGAGGAGAGAGAGCGTGGAAGTTTTGCAGAAGTAATTCTAACAAGTAACTGAGCTCTGTTTTACAGTATGGTAGAATTTGTGTCTTTTGGGTAAAATTATCCAGAGAAAATATAATAAAAGGAATCAAAGTTATGGGAAAATAACATATTTCATTCATTGAATTTTTCTTTCACTATGTTTTTTGAGGATTTGCTTCCAAGATTACTTACATGGTTTTTGCAGATGCAATTCCTTCTTGGGTTTCTGACCTGAAGCCTTAACTTGCCAGCTGTCTATTGGCTGGAGCCTACTCTAAGTTCTTTGCTGTATTGATGTTGAAGATCAGAATATACCACCCCCAAAATATGTCTCTTGGCATAAATGTTATTTTGAACTGGTTAATTCTAAGAAATGGCAAATATAGGAAGAACTCTGAAAACTGAGTGGAAGTTACCCTTTCATAAGGAAAGGGAAATCTTCATTTGTAAGGGTGTCTCCCTCTCTGTACCAGGAAGAGGAGGATGACCAAATCTTTAGAAACTCTTATCAATGGAGAAGGTACAGACTTAAATCTGCATAACAAGCATAACATTGCTTACTGTGCTTTTCCTGGTAACATTCCATAACCTCTCCCTCCCCCATCCCCAAAATTTTCTTTTGTCTTTATAGCTGGAGATGGTATTTAAGGGGATGACTTGGGCAATTTCAGGGAGTTACACAGTTGCTTCATTGTCTACCATGTATACAGGAGGTGTACAAGTTATTAAACATCTGTTTTTCCCTTGTTAATCTCTCATTTTATTATGGGGATGGTGTCTCAGCCAAGAACCTAGAAAAGTAGAGAAAAAATTACTTTTCTTCTGCAGAGACTCCTACAATATTGTGATTTATAAGAAATATACCTGGCCATTCAGATGACCAAACTATATTCCATATATATTTGGTCTTAATCCACGGTCCCTGGCTTACAGCTCCATAAGCCCTTGGGATTTTCTAAAGAATATGGACAATGGAGGCAACATTTGTCTTTTGTTATTATATTTGGTTTCTTATGCTCAGTTCCTAAAAAGCTTCAGAGCCATAAATGTGAAATACGTGTTTTGTTATTTATAACAAGCCCCTTTCAACTTCATCTGAGTTTATGTTAATAAGTGACTTAGGGGGAACCAACATTGAGTACAGGATTGGAATCTTCAGTCCCACCCCCTGATTTCCAGGGAGGACAGAGGGCCTGGAGTTTGAATCAATACCAACGGCCAATAATTTAATCAATGGTTTAATGTCTATGTAATAAAGTCTCCATAAAAACCCAAAAGAAGGGGGTTCAGAGAGTTTTCAGGTTGGTGAACGAGAACACTTCCACATGCCTCCATGCCAGACCCCAAACTCCAAAACCACAGAAACTTCTTTCTTCAGAACCTCACCCTATGTATCTCTTAAACTGGCTATTGAGTCATGTCTTTTGATATCCTTTATAATAAACCAGTAACCTAGTGAGTAAACTGGTTTCCTGAGTCCTGTGAACTCAGTCCTGTGAATTAATAGTCAAGGAGGAGTTCATGGGAACCTCTGATTTATAGCCAGTCAGTCAGAATACAGTTAACAACCTGGACTTGCCATTGGCATCTGAAGTGGGGGAAAGCAGTCCTATGGGACTGAGACTTTAACCTGTGGAATCTGGTAATATCTCCTGGTAGATAGTGTCAGAATTGAATTGAATTGTAGGATACCCAGCTGGTGTCCCAGAATTGCTTGACATTGTGAACCCCCCAACCCCCACCACTGACATGTTGGAATTGGTAACCAGAACACTTATCTCTTTAACATGGTAACTTGCTTCATCAAAGCCAGAAAGGAAGAGACTAATAGCAAGATGGAAGTCAGTATTTCTCGTAATCTAATAAAGAAAAGACATCTACTCAAAGTTGAGATATTCTAAGAAGCAAGTTACTCAAAGGGATGTGATTATACAAGGCTGAGAATAACAGGAGTTGGGATTATGGGTTGAGGTAGAGCATTTCAGAAGCTACCCAGCAAACTATGCATCCAATAAATATGAATTTACTCTTTTGCCCTGGGCACTGTTTTAGCTACTGAGGATACAGTGGTGAGCAAGACAGATCAAACATCTTGCTTCATAGTACTTAGTCTCCTTTAAGAATAATAGTCATACTGCTGTTAAAGTCAGCCATGTGGGCAGGACAAAAGAATGATTAAAGGAAGGTCTTGGAGAACAGTTGGATGGCTATAATAATCCAGAAAAGGAAAGATGAGTGTGACATACAGAATTTAGATTAGGGCAATTTATAACCTTGGGCAACTGGTGACACTACCAAAATAGGGTATGTCTAAAGTGATGGAAGGTATAGGGTAAAATGGATGAATCATTTGAATTTGTTGAATTTGAGAAGTGTGGATGCCAACATAGAAAGTGCCACTAGGCTACTAATTACAGAATTTCTGGAGTTCTAACCTAAATACACTCTGAAAATCACATCACATAATATCTACTTTCTAATACCTTCAAATAAATTTTATCAACCTACATCCATTCAGAACTCATCTTGTGTTCTTTCTTATTTTTTTTTATTCTTTTTTGTTTTGTTTTGCTTCCATGACTGTCCTTCTCCATTTTCCTCATTCATCACTGTGCTCAAGACACTAGATTTAATATATCTTCCTAATATCCTTTCCACAGTTGATTTATATACTAAAAATCTACACAGGCATTAAAAAAAGACTTTCCAAACTACCTTCCATGCATGGATTTTCCATCTATCCTTAAAAATATGATTTTGGTTTCAGAGTACATATATTAAAATTTATGTTAATAGTATCATAATTTTCTCATTCTATTTTTTAACTTTTTTATTGAATAATATGCTATAGCATTTCTCCATATATGTACATCTGGTTTATTACTTCTGGCAGCTGCATAAATTTTCATCAAGTATACACAATTTATGTTTACATTCCTCTAATAATGAATGAACTAATATCTCTATCTGAGGCTTTCTCAACATAACACTTTAGTAAATACCTTAAATGTGGCTCCTTGATGATGTGTCCCAGAGGTTTACTGTGCTAAATACTTTGGAAAACTATTGCTAGTATGTAGTATATACAAAAATTCATTTTCATAAGTAATTTCAAAGAGCTCTCCTGCAACTCTTTATGCTCTCATCAGCATTTAAAATTATTTGACTTTTTTTAATGTTCAAAATCTGACAGATATACAGTTATCTATCTCATTGTATTTAAATTTGCATTTTTCAGATATAAAAAACTCATGTATCTGTTTATAAAATTATTAGCTATGTAAAAGGGTTTTCCTCTTTTATGCTACCAATTGAAGACTACCATATGTTGTATAAATATATATCTTCAATTTTAGTAAGTAGTGTCTGTTTTCTAAAGCAGTACCATCTATTTTCACTCTCATAACAATGTATGAGTAGTCCAGCTATTCCACATCTTACTAACATTTTCCCCCAGCCTATGCTTAATTAAATACACACACACATCCACACATCCACATGCAAATCAGATACAACCATTTCTAGAATTCCTGCAGATTTCTCACAGTGTGTGTGTGTGCATGTGTGTTTGTGTTTATGCATGTGCACACGCATATGTCTCTATATATGAGAGAGAGTGGAAAACATCAAATAGGCCATCTTCACTGTTCAGTGTTGGATTCAGAGAAAGGAACCAGAAACTCATCTATTTGAAAAATATTCCCAAAATTTAGAAAGTAATACTTTTTATCTTTTAATATTTTAATTCTATGAATATGAAAGACTTTCACTCCCTCATCAAGATGCTCCTAGTATATATGCTACAATTTAAAACTTTCTTCCTCCAGATACATTCTTTCTAAAAGCAAGTAGAATTGCTAACATAAGTTCAATGTACTTTTTTCTTTAGTACTAACTGATGCATATATATATACATGTGTAACAAACTTGATGTTTTGTTTCAATTTTTTGGTTTATATTTTCTGACATCCACAAAATATTTTTTAGAAATATATTTGGAAATTTTGTGGGTTAATGAGGTTTGCCTTCTGAAAAAAATAGTTCTTAGAGCTAAGTTTGTAGATTCAAATATGTCAGAGAGGAATATCTTGGAGCGACTTGAGTCTTATAGTTTTGAACTGACACTTTCTTCTCCTGACCTAGGATGTGTATTTTGTTCTTCTTCATAGCTTCTCTGCATACATTTGCATCCACAACCTTTATTCCAACAGTTGTTATCATCGTTACTTGTGATTCCTAAGAGTTTAGCCCCTCAATGGTTATTTACCAACAGGTCTAGATGCTTTTTTTGGTGGCACAAGGTAACACTCCAGGGTTGACAGTTCACAGAAAATGACCCTGCTGTCCTAACTCTAAATAAAGTAGCAAGACTAGTGGTTGTCATACTCTATTCCTTGATAGGAATCAGGTTTAAAAAAAAAAAAGGATTTGCTTAAAATGACCTTACAATAATTTATTTAAATTATGTGTTATTGCAAAAGAAGCTAGTAAGCCATTTTTTGTCATATGTGCTTACTATGGAGATTTTTTTTGTGTGATTTAGAAAACATTTTTAGTACACCCTTCTATATAATATTTTGTAAGGTTGGCTGTCAGTAAGGAAATCACCTTAAACATATTTCTTCAAAAAAATATTGTTGCTACAAAAATTAAACATGCAATATACTATAAAATGTTATAATTAATTCAATTTTAAGAAATTAATTTAAAATATTTTGTTTTCACATATGCTAAAAATGTGTATGTTCTATGCATATGGTGTAAACAATTCCCTTTCGTATTTTTCTCATAAAGTTTAAGATAAGCAAAGTAATTTTAGGAATACAAAAATATGAGTTTTGAATACTTTCTAATATTGAAAACATATATATAATGGGCTGGGAAAATTTTGAAAGTATTCATTTGTTTTATTTTTGCATATCTATTTGAATTAATATAATGAGAACTATCAGAGGTTGGCAATTTTAGTTAGAGTATGTGAAAATGCACAGAAATAGAAGGTAAAATTCACTAGGAAAGGAACTTTTAATTATGTGGAGTAAAAAAAAAATAGTGAAAATAATACGAGACCAAAAAAGTGCTATCTTTATTTGTTTTCATTTATTTAGTATATTTTATTTCTTTCTTGTTTGGAATTTTAAAAAACTTTATCACAAATATATGCACAGGTCCAAATTCATCAAAATATAGACATTAAATATGTGAACCTTTTTGTATATTAATTATATTGATATTTTTGTATATAATTAATATACTTTTGTATATTAATTCCTCATTAAAGTTGGAAAAAAAATAACCTCTCTTTATCCTGAGAGAGGTTAAATGGACCATCATGTAAAAATTCAGATTATGAAAAAAAAAATCAGATTATGGTTCAGTTGGTCTTTTTTGGATCTTGGCAGTAGAATGACTGTATTAGTTTCCCATGGATGCTGTAATATATTACCATATACTTTGTGGCTTAAAAGAACTAAAATTTATTCTGTCACAGTTCTGGATGCCAGAAGTCCAAAATCAGGGTGTCAGCATGGCCACATTTCCTCTGGGGTTCTAAGGGAGAAGACATTCTTTGCCACCTCCAGCTTTTGGTAATTGTTAGCATTCCTTGCCTTGTAGAAGCCTCGCTCTGTTCTCTGCCTCTGTGGTCACAATGCTGCCTCCTTTTATATCTATCAAATATACCTTTTCCTCAGTCTTAGAAAGACACTCATCATTGGATTTAGAACCCACTCAGACAATCCAGGATAATCTCCTTATCTCAAGTTCCTTAACTTAATTACATCTACAAAGACCTTTTTCCCAAATAAGGTAACATTAACAGGTTCTGAGAATTAGGATGTGAATACATCTTATTGAGGAACCACCATTCAACCCACTTCAATGACCTAAAGAGAAAGGCACTAAAATAAATAAATAAATAAATAATGTTTCATATGCAGTTTGGAAAAGAAAACAACTATTTAGTAACATTTATACTATTTTATAATCATGTTCCTTCTAAAATTATCTTTGTTCCTATCTTTCATTCTTATCTGTGGTTTTCCTCCCAGTACCTTCTCCCAGTAATTTTTCTCTATTCCCCATATTTTCTTCTATGTTTTTTTAACTGATTAAGTTGAGGTTTGTGTAATAGAGGCACTTCAATGTATAGGAAAAATAGTACAAGAATTTCTGGAAAACATGCAGAATCAGGTAAAGCTACATGGAAATAAGCAGCAGACTTCTATTTTAGGAAAAATCACAGAGGAATTCTCAACATGGACCTTCAACTCTGAGGGCAATCCTCATGGAAAAGAACACAGAAGATTTAAAGAACATTAGTCCATGTTTGAAAGGAGTTGAAATATGTGTTCAATCCAGCCAGTGATTGGTGGAGAGTTTCAAAATACATTGATGTAATCAATGAGTAATATATACATGAGAATTAAGGACAAGTAATGAGAAGACAGAGACCAGGAAGACAGAGAATACAGCTTTGAGGTACAACTCATGAAGCCATCTCTGTCAATGAGAATAAAAATTAGTCAAATAGGGCTTCCCTGGTGGCGCAGTGGTTGAGAGTCCACCTGCCAATGCAGGGAACATGGGTTCGTGCCCCGGTCTTGGAAGATCCCACATGCCGTGGAGCGGCTAGGCCCGTGAGCCATGGCTGCTGAGCCTGCGCATCCGGAGCCTGTGCTCCACAACAGGAGAGGCCACAACAGTGAGAGGCCCACGTACCGCAAAGAAAAAAAAACAATTAGTCAAATACATAGTGGACTGAAGTAACAGGAAGGACACAATAACTAGAGGCATAAGAGATAAATTGAATTACTAAAGAGCAGGAAAGAGATAAGACTCTAAACTGATTCTCATTAACTATGAAATAGGGAATAAGACAGAAGGCCCATACATAAGTGATCAAGAATAAAAAGCAACATCCATGAAATTTGACATGTGGCAATTTATTTTCCCACTTACAATGGCCAGACTTACTGGGTCTAGAAAGGACAGAGCTGAGAGTGTAGCCATCATGTTAGAGAAAGCAATAAATGAAATTATTTTATAGTTCTGTATGCTTTCTTTTCAAGTTAAAGAAAAATAGTAAAATTCATCCAGTAAAGATAAAATAAAGCATATAAAACTTAAATTGTCTTCGCATATGGCTATCAATGAGGTTAGAACATAAAAAGAAAAAAATGAGTTCTTGAAATTTTAATCTAAGTTACTCTGAGAGAAAATAACTATTATAGGTATGAAAATGGATATATTTATCTCTCATGTAATTAAATATACACACACATTAACCAAATGTTATTTTTAATAAGCTGGGCATTTTACAAGTTTGAAAAAATTTGGTAAATAATGAAAATAGTGAAATTATTGAAATTATAATATGAAAGGGGGCTATAATAATGATATGTAGGCAGAAGCTTGAAGACTATGTTAGATTTCTTACTTCAGGAATAAATGAGTTAATTATGTGGGTTGTTGCACCTATGAAGCTAAAAGCTCTTTGAGGTCATGGTGAATAATCTTGTATCACCCTTATCAATGGGCACAATATTTTGTGAATAATATTTAGTCAAAATATTGATTCAATGAATAAGTGGATAATTAATAGGATAATAATTAATAGGAACCTCTCCAAGACTATTTATGTTTCCCAAGCAATAGAAGCAAGAAATATGGGACAAAAATAGAGGAAAGAGAGAAATTAAGAGATGAAGGAAAATGGAAGTGAGTAAAAATGCATTTGAATCACAAAATGACTAAAACCTGAGAAATCTACAGCAATAATGTCTTGTTAGGTGAAACAAAGTTTTGAATTGGGTCCTTTCTTTCCAGATTTTGACAAAGTGAAACTAACTCGAAGAAGGTTAAATGTAGACATTGAAAAAGGGGTAAAAAGTCCATGAAACCACCCTTTCATGGCAAAGATATAAAAATATGGGAGTTAGACTATGTGTGAAGACCGTTCTCGAGAAGGATTTCTTTGGAGAGAGCTATTAGCGTCAACTGTGAATCCCAAACTGCAGTAGAGGCAGAAAGGAAATGCTTCCTCTTTTACCTTAAGACAAGGAAGAGAAGAATTGTGAAACCCGTATTGTGAGAGCTTAGCAAGTGTTTTCATACTAAACAAGGTATGAAAAGACACAGAAAAATAGTGTCTAAGTAAATGTCTGAGAAATCTAAAGAACAAGATTAACTATAGTTTGAGAGTTACCTGTACTCAGAGTGGATGAAGGATGCACAAGTTCTCTATATCTAACAGGGCCACCCAGTGAGTGAGAGCTAAATATAGACTTTCATATACTGGGGCTACAAAAGGAATGGCAAATAACTAGCCATAAAACTTAGTAATTCTTGTGGGAATTTAAGATACTTAGAGCAATAGACACTGCAGGAGTGAAGGTGGGGTGTTGGTGTCTTCAACAATGCATAGAAGTGCCCAGAAAAAAGAAAATTACACATACCTTAAGTACAAGGAACAGAGATTATAGATAACCACAGTGTTATAAGTCTAGCACACATTCACTCCCAAATCTCTTATTTTGCCTCTCAATATTCCAACTTTGGAAGCTTCAGAAACTTAAGGTAACTAGCTGGATGACAAGGATTAGAAACAGGAAAGATGACAAGGTCAAAAAGTAGAAGCCAGGGGCTTCCCTGGTGGTACAGTGGTTGAGAGTCCGTCTGCCGATGAAGAGGACACGGGTTCGTGCCCCGGTCCGGGAAGATCCCACATGCCGTGAAACGGCTGGGCACGTGAGCCATGGCCGTTGAGCCTGCGCGTCCGGAGCCAGTAAATAAGTAAGTAGAAGCCATCTACACACTATTTATCCTGGAAAAGGCTAAAGAGGAGGAATAGGAGAAGGCTTCAACTACAAATCAATCTTAGAGTTTTGACTATTATAAAGAAATTGACATTCTACTTATTAAATTGAACGTGATTTTATCATCTGTATTAGTTTTCCCATTGTTATTGTAAACTTACCACAAATTTTGTGGCTTAAAACAGCATAAACTTTTTTTTTATTTTACAATTCTGTAGGTCAAAAGTTCAATGTAGGTCTCACCGGGTTAAAATCAAGGTGTTGGCAGGGTTGTTTCCTTCTAGGCTCTAGGGGGAGTCCTTTTCCTTATGTTTTTCCAGTTTCTAGATGCCATACACACTCCTTGACTCATTGCCCACTTCTTTCATCTTCAGAGTCAGCAATATTGCATCTCTCTGACCATTTTTCCATAGTCATATCTCCCTCTAACCGTAGTCAGGAAAGGTTCCCCAGTTTTAAGAATCCATGTGATTACATCCTAGATACTCCAGGATAATCTCCCTGATTCATGGTCCTTAAATTAACGACATTTGCACAGTCTTATTTGCCATACAGGTAACTTAGGTTGATCTGACTAATGCATTTACTCAAGTACAGCAGAGAATTGCAATTTGTGGTCTGCAAATATGATGAGCAACTTGCAAGTCCCCAGAAAAGAAAAAAAAAAAGGACAGAACTCTTTTATACAGGGGAAAAGAAAGTTAGGAGGGATACAGTAAACAAAGAGCCCATGGCTTTTCATTGGCTGAATTGTGACAGTTTCTCATTAGCTGAACTCTTGCCAGGAAAGAAGTCTTTCTACTTCCTTTTGGGCTCCACTACCTTCTCAGTGTATGAGAGCTCCCCATTCTGGTCTCCTGATTTTATTTAACTGAGTTTTCTGCTTATTAATTTTTTACATTTTCCATTTTTTATCAAAAATTTTATCTAGAAGTTCACTGATCAAGAATTAAGTTTTCTAGTTTCAGCTGCTTTTACTCCTTCATTGCCAGAACGGAGCTTTCCTGGATAAAGTGTTGTATGTTGGAAAGTGCACAGATTGCAAACATATTGAAGACAAACTTGAGTAACTCTCAGGCAGTTTTGAAATCTAAAATCTATATGTTATCAACATCATAAACACTGGATATCACTGAAGCTTTATGTCATCATTAAAGGTCTGGCACATAAACTTTCAACAAGGCCTGCTACAGATATCTCGGAAGAACTGTCTCATCAGATGTTGTCTGTTTCAATCCCAGAAAATCTTTACTGTTGGGTCTCTTAATTGATGTTTAGTGGCACAGGCTTAGTTAGCAGTACCTCATAGGGGTCTTTCCAATGAGGTTGAAATGTACCCTTCTGGAGATATCTTTTTAACAGAGGAAATTTTCAGGTCACAATGTGTGATCCTTGTTATTCATCTCCTAAGTACACATGTGAAGATTCCTCTGGCAAAACATGGTTACTTTTAATAGAAACAATTAGGCCTTTGCAATATTAGAGTATCTCTCCTTTTATCAGCAGTGAGTCAAAAGGGGAAGGAGTGAAGTGCATTGGGAATTCTGAGACCATCTTAGAGAGTGAGGGTTTATGAGTTCCAGTTGGGGTGGATCGAAGATTTAGAAGGACCAATGGAGATACTTTAGGTCAAGGTATTTGAAGGACCTCTACAAATTTTGCCAACTAGGTCTTAATAATGTGATTACTATGTTTGACTAAACCATAGAAGTGAGGGTGATAAGTGCAGTGAAAATGTTGTAAAACTGGTTAAACAGCAAAGACTTGTCAAAGTGCCTGGTTAGTAAAATGGTTTCCTTGATTTCGATGAAGTTCTAAGGGAGTTCCACAGGTAGGGATAATATTTCCAAATGAACATTAGCCTCAGAAGAGGCAGGAGCCTGTCTGCAAAGGAAGGCTTCAGTCCAGCATGAAGACATGCAGACAATGACTAAAACATATTTTTATATCCATTAGATGGAGGGAGTTATAAGAAACCCATTTTCCAGTTTGAATGGTCCATTCAAACTGGATGGACCAGTTTGAATGGTCCATTAGGCAGTTAAAAATATTGGAAAGAAGTATGAACAGGCTTCCCTGAGCTGTACTTTGAACAAGTAGGTCAAGTAGGCTAAGCACCTTTTGCAGCCTTATTAATTTTTCCACACATATATTGATTCATGAATGGTATCATTTTGTCAGTAGACTAAAGGTTTAATGTATGTACATAAAGAGGCATGGGGATTTTAGAGTCTGGGTTGTTATTTGGTCCAAACCAGAGCTTTCTCTCTTTATCAATCCAGAGCTTTCTCTCTTTAGCAACCAGAGTTTTCTCTCTTTGCTTTTCCTTTCCTGAGGCCAATTATTAGACTTCTCTAGTCAGTTCTTCTAAGTCATCATTTGGGGAAACATCCTTTTGGACCATGACAGAGGTTTGATTGCTGCTAGTCCCTAAAAAGCAGCATTCCTTTTAGAAATGTCAATAAGTTGATTTACCTTAGCTTCCAGAGAGTCAGTTTTAGCATGTCTCCAAATCTTAAGACAGGTAAAACTATTTCATCCAATAATTCCTAAACATAACATCTATTTTAAATTTCATTTCTGCTGAAAGTCAGGAAGCCATATTGCTTCCACAACATTACAAGGTCTTGAGCTACTCTGAAACCATATCTACCATCAGTATAAATATTGGCAGTTTTGTCCTTGGCTACAGTACAGGCACATGTAAGAGTGTATAATTTGGCCTGTTGGGCTGACATAACCATAGGTAAAGATGCTGCTTCAACAACATCAAAAAGAGTTTCAATAGCATACCCAGAACAATATTTGCCATTGTCACCTTTTAAATAAGAACTGTCTGTGAACTATGAGAAGCCAGTATTACCCAAAGGAATTTCCTGCAGATTATCACAAGGAGTCAGGTGTTGATCTGTCAGTTAAGCAGTCAAGAGGGACTTCTTCAGGGATGGAGGGGAGAAAAGTGGGAGAGTCAAGGTTTTTGCAACATAAAAGAGGGAACAGGTAACAAAAGTATTTCATAGGAGGTAGGCAACTGACTGAGAAATGTTGAGTGTGATGAGAATTCAGGAGGACTTCTACTACATTAGGTACAAAAATGGATAAAGTAGATCTCAAAACAATTTCTTGGTGACCTTCACCAAAAGCATAGTGGCAGTAATAGCTCTAAGGCAAGGGGTGTATTCCCACGCCACAAGGTCTAAATGCTGGCTATTATACCCTGTGGGTTGATGGTGGTTCCTCTGTTTTGGGGTGAGTATGCCAAGGGCATCCCCTTCTTTACTTATATGAAAAATAAAAAGGGAATCTGATAATTGGGATGCCCATGGACTGGTAAGCTCATTAAACTCTCCTGTAAAACCTTAAATGTTATGTTGTCAAGTTCTTCCCATAAAACTGGGTCAAGGTTTTTTTGTTTAGAAAAACATACAGAGGTTTGGCCATTAGAGAGAACTTTGAAATTCAACTTCAGCAATAACCAACTAGTCCAAGAAAACCTTACAGTTGGTACTTAATTTTGGATTTGGGGAAAGTAAAGTCACTTCTATAAGTGACTTCTACCTGGATCTAGGTATAGCCCTTGTTCAGATGCCCTAAATATCAAACCTGGCTAGGAAAGATGTGACTTTTTGGTGACCTTATTTAAGGCTAAAGGCTATAGCTCCTGGATGCTATCTTACTGTGAAAAGGATTGAGAAAGAGAATGAAGAAGCAAGTCCTTCATATAGTGCAGCAAAGTCAAAACTCTGGCCTTCAGAATTTGTGAGAAATAAGGTCTCTGAGTAAAGCCACAAGGCATTAATGTCCAGATGAATTGTTTTTCTTCCTAAGTGGAGACAAAAATGTATTGGCTAGCTTCATCAACTGGAATATGGAAAAATGCACTGAATAAACAATTACAGTAAAAATTTGCTTTCAAGGGAGTAGATGTTAGAAATGTATGAGTGTTAGTTACAATAGAGTGTCAAAAGGTAATTTTTTTGTTTTTGTTGCTCTGACGTCCTGGACAAATCTCCACCCTCAACCCTTAGGTTTTCTCACAGGTAAAATAGGAGTATTACAGAGTCTAGTACAATAGATAATTTGACTCCTGTAATCTTCTACTATATGCTTTATATCTTGAAAGCCTACTTTACTTATAGAATATCAATTAATTCTGGGGAAAGGTTTTGAGGATTCTATTTGATTCTTGATGGGAGGTGTGCTGTGAATTTTGCCAATATCATTTGGAGACTTTGCCCATAAGGATGGTAGTATCTGATTCAGTAAGGACAAATAATCAATATTTTTTGAATTTGCTCTAGTACTGTCAGAGATGAAGCAAATAAGAGATGTTAAAGGCTCATTTGATTCACCTGGTTGTCTGCTTTGATGACTACTGCCAAGTTCTATAATTATTTTCCTCTTTTGGAGGAAAGAAATGTTGGCATGATTCTTCTCTAAGAAGTCTCAGCCTAATAAATGGGTAGGGGTGGAAAAATTATGGATATAAGGATGTATATCCCTCAAAGGTCCTAAACAAAAGGAGGTTGGTTCAGAGATAGGAACCTCTTGGGGTACGTTAGAGATCCCCACAATTGAACTGCTTTAGTCCTCTAGAAAAAGGCTCCTCTTAATCAGAGGGAGGATAGGGAAGAGCCTCTGTAGTTTCTTGAGCCCTGTCATTAAGAATTGGGAGAACTTGTGAATGATGGTTAGAGGGCTGAAGATGCCTAAAACAATTTGTCACAATCTCCTTTCCAATATTCTGTTTCTTTGTAATAATAACAGAATCTAGGTGGGTTTTGGTTTTGCCTAGAGGTATTTATTTGCTGAAGTTGATGATGAAGAATTTTAGTGATCTTCATTTTAGCTGACTCATCTATAACGCAAGAGAGATGGTTTGCCAGATTGACTAAGTCTGGAGTGGACATTATTTCCCATTCCATCTTGGTCCTTTTAGTAGAGGAGAAAGGTCCTGTTTCATCTTATTAATAAATATAAAGTTAAAGGCTACCTGGGTGGAATCAACATTAAAGGAGACTAGATTTTTTTTAATCCTTTGGAATTGCTCAATGAAGTTACCTAACAATTGCCAGAGCCTGATTATATAATAAGTTAGCAGGCTGACCTCCCTGTTGTAAATCTAGGACCTTTCAGTATTTTCCCAAATAGCAGTTTCCACCCAATGCTAGACCTAGCCTTTTCCAATAAGCATATGAGCTAGCTGATATAAGTCAGAGAAACCAGGTTGATCAGTTTTAATGACTATATGAAATTCCTCAACAAATCTGTGAGGATCTTTGGTTACTTTGGGGAAATTGTCAGTATGACTTTCAGTTCAGCTTTAGTCCAGGGAATATGTTAAGAAGGTTTAATTTTAAAAGAACAGTTATGACAAGTTCAGAGGAAAAGGAAGTGGAGACAGTTTCAGGGAAAAGGGGAAGTTTGGTGAAAGAATTAATATGGGGGTATTGAGGGTATAGTTGAGGTGCAGGTGGTGTAGGAGGGAAGGAGAAGGATGGAGCTGCCAACAGTCTGACCATGAGGAGTCAAGGGAGTAACAAGATAACGTCAGAAGTTGAACCTGAGACAGAGAAATCAAGGAAGAAAAACACTGGTCTTTGGAACTCATTTTTAACTTTCTTTAATTTTTTGTATGCCTGGGTTAATCTTAAAATCTTATTTTGC
Organism: Tursiops truncatus; assembly: GCF_011762595.2. Taxonomy (NCBI): domain Eukaryota; kingdom Metazoa; phylum Chordata; class Mammalia; order Artiodactyla; family Delphinidae; genus Tursiops; species Tursiops truncatus. Next base: position 29,821,155 of record NC_047051.1, read on the forward strand.
AGATAGGCAATTATAGGCTCTTGATAATTGTTTGGAAGCCTGCCAAAACCAATCAAAGTTGTTTTACCACTTAGTTTTGAAATTTCAGAGCCATGGGGGTACAATTTGTTTTTACAGTAAGTAAATTTGGGGGTTTCAAAAGCTCCCCAAAATGGCCATTAATATTCTAAAATGCCTTTGGTTAGGTTGATCCAATTAGTTAGAAATGTGCATGAGAAAGGATAGTGGTTTGTAAACATGAAATTGGCCAGGGACCATGTTGGGAGGTGAGGGGTTCCCTCTAAATATTTAGATAACTGGGATCCCATTTCTCAGGGACTTTTCTCTAGAGTAAAGAATAATTTTCAAACCACCTAAATACCTCCAACAGCTCAAACAGCCTACAGTCCTAATACCAGTCAGTTCTAAGGGATGAGATTGGTCCCAGAGGCCCAGGACAAAGGCTGCTCAGTACAGTTGTGATAGAACAGCACTTATTCCAAAGTAACAGACTGATAGCTAGTTGGCAGAGTTTCAGTGAAACAGCCCTTGTTCCTGAAGGAATGGGCTGAAGGCCAGCCAATACCAGTTGGCACAGTCAGATTTCAAAATCTGACCAAAGTGCCAAAAAATACTCATATATAGAACAAAGCCTTAATCAGAAACGATGAAGTCTTAAAATAGATCCCAGATACAACTCTGAAGAACTTCAAAACACTAAGAGGGCAGAAGCTTGGATCCAGAAGAAAGACTCACCCTCAAGCTGCAGGGTTAGAGAGAAAAGCAATGAGAAACAATGGGCTCAATATGTTACCACATCTGTTTGCTCACTAGATTTGGAGTCACTGGAAGTACACTAAGGAATAGAGCCTGAACCAAAGACAAAGAGAAAAATAAATCAAGGGCTGGAAGAAGGTATTTGAAGGAGGCAATGGATCAAGTTCCTGGGAGATGACATTTCAGGAAGAAACAAACCAGTCAGAGAAATAAACTGCACAAATTACCTAGGAAGAATTTGGGAACAAGACATTTTATTCCCAAATGACTTCTAAGGCTCTCTAAATGTCTCTGTAAATTCAATATGTAGCCACCCTAATGTTTGCCTTTGTACACACACGTGCTCAACCAACAGTAAATGAGGAAGGCTCAATGGAACTCCCATTTATTCTATGACATGGAGAATGTCTACTCTCATTGGGTGTCATCCAACCAACAAGCCAAATAGGTTACTAAGAATAATTAATTTATTTAAAATATCTTAGATATCTATAGGCTAAGTACTTTAAATTTATCAAGTTCATATTATATGAGAAATTTGATAGTTTATTATGACATTTGTTTAGTATAATGTCAATCTTTGCTTTTAGAATAAAGAGGAGCTCTGAAACTGAATCAACATCTGAATGTATACAGGTTCCCTAACTTTTCACCTTGTAATATCTCACTTACTTTCCTCAATTCCTAAAATAAGACCAGCAATAGTATCAAAAACTACTTACCTCCGTATTCACAGCTCCCTATTTTAGCACCATCGTATATGCCAGTATTCACTGGCCCCTGACAGGAAGAATATCTTCCCCTTTTCTTTCAAAAGATGGGATCTCACTATTGTCTCTGACACTGGCTAATTATTAGCTCTATGGGAAAAATTAAATTTTAATGTCATTGTAAAACACCAGGGTCTTTCTCAGTATGATAAGGTATCATAAAGGTTTAAGTTGTTTTGGTAAGTTGGCCACCTGTTCAGATGTTTAAAAATTAACACAGTCTTTCCAACTTCACATGTGTTCATCTTTTATATTGATATATGTAGTCACTATATTAATATGGTTTGAAACAGTCCCTCTTTAAGACACCTGCTGAACACGTATTTTAAACTGCAAATGTTATTCAAATTTTTCAAAAATAATTTATATATTTCAAAATCTTCCACGTGATACCTTGTGAGAAGTGCCACTAAGAAATTAAAATTTCTCAGAAGGAAGTAACCTAAAATTGGAATAACCTAAATATAAAATCATATAGTAACCTCTGGGCTGTAATTAACATTCAACATTTAAAATAAAAGCAGACAGTGCACACTGTCAGTTAACCACATGCCTAATAATAAACTTTTGAAGATATTCTATGAATTTCCTTTACCTAAAGTTCACCATAAAGAAAAGATGACTAGTTAAATAGTTTGGCTGGAGCTTTAACTAACTATTTTGATAAAAACAATCATATTCTATCATAAGTCAAATGTGTTGCCTTATCATTAAAGATTTCCTATGTTTAATTGAATCAGGAGAAAAAGGTTATAGCCACAAACCTCATTTCTATTAATGCATTTATTTAAATATAAGATGGAATTGCAAGTAAGTTTCTATTTCAAACACTAGTTATAGACACTTTTCTTGTGAGACACTACTGTAATATTTAACATGCCTAAAAACTTACTGTATGTAAACTATTCCAAGAGAACCATGGAACCACATAAAGAAAATAAGAGACAAATCCTTTGTTCTCAAGTAGCTTACAATTTATATGAGGTTTATCTTCATGGATATAAAAAATTATACAGCAACATTGTTTTGAAAATAGACCCACTTCAAAAAAAGTGTTACTTTACAGAAATTGAACCATGTTAAGAAAAGCTGAGTAGAGTTTGATGATGAGACTGAGGAGAATCTCCTAGGATTAAGAGAAAGATAATAGAAAGATAAAAGTTTTGTATTAGATTCAAACATTAATTAATTAATATTCAGCAAATATTATTGAAAGTCTCTCATGTATCCAACAACTTTCTTCACACTGGAGATGTAACCATGAACAAGTCAGACATGGAATATGCCCTTATTGAATTTAAGGTAATAAGCTGACATAAATGCAGTGATAGGAGGAATACAAGCTGCTATGAGATCACCTACCCAGGGTGAATTTCCAAAGCCAGACAAGGATGAAAACTTTTAAGGAATAGTAATAATAATAATATAAAATTGTAATAATAGTAATAAAGATATAAAGAGCTAAAATTGCCCAAGAACATACACTATGAAGTGCATTTGTATGTACTTTTTAGGTATAATAGGAAAAAATATTCTGACACTTGTTAAGATGGAAAGGCAGGCTTTATTCTGAGGGACTACTACAGTGGAGATTTGTAGTAAGGGAGAGAGATTAAACTCAACTCTGAAAACAATAAGTTCAAATGCAGATTTATAGCCAAAAGCCAGGGTGGGGTCAGTGGATGAAAAATTACTAAAACATAATATTAAGGGTAAGAGGATTATGACTAAATCAATTTTACAAAATTTTTGCTAAAGGCAGGCCAAAGTGATAAGATATTGAAGATGGAGGATAAGACATTTGATCATATTTTGAAGGATGGGGGATTTTCACTAAATTGATGCAGTAAGATCTTACTAAAATTTGACTAAATTGGCTTAGGGCAGAGTCCAAGGGCAAGACCTAGACAAAAAGAGGTCTCAGAAGAGCTTTGTCAAAGTTTGGTCAAAAGAGAGAGGCTTTGTCATAAGTATTAGGCCACTTATCCTCATAACATGTAAGACAGGCATTAGTAATGGCATGGTTTTTTTTGTTTTTTTTTTTTACTGATAAGATAACTGGGGAACATCTAGGTAAAGTCAATTGCTGATGATCACAAGACAAGTAAATGACATAGCTAGGTCTCAAGTCCAAGCTATCTCTCTGGAGCCTGGGCTCTTAGTCTTCTAACTCAATAGATATTTTCCCAATCAGAGAGATGTCATGCACAACTTATTGGAATTGCAGAGGAACATGTCAGTAACCACATTTTATAATTTAGGGTATATGTAAGATTCATTTCCACATTGTTTTTGTTCATTTTAGTTTGTGTGTGTTTGTGTGTGTGTGTGTATCTAAACCATTTTATTTATTTATATAGCATTTAAAAATTACCCATTATCTTTATGAAACTGAACTACAAAAAATTATTACAAAGTCTTCATTCTATAAATATACCTAGGTTTTCACAGTCTTTTTACTCTAACTTTTTACTATAATTTGGCCCTGAAAGTATTTCCAATTCTCCATTTCATATTATTTCAAATTTAATATTCACTTTTTAAAATGCTATTCCTGAATTTTATTTCCTATGACCAAGTTTAAATGGAAATTACCATGTCTTATCTGCCCTATTATTTTTTAAAGGAAATTTTATAACAATTTATGTTCTTTTTCATATTTATATGACAGGGCCCATTTATTTGAATATTTTATTTTTAACCATTATAATTTCCTTTAGATATTAAATTAAATAGGTGAAATATATATTTATTGCTGACTTTTATTGATTTTATTTTTGTGTGTTGGAATGTTTCTATGTTTCTATTTCCTATTTTATCAATCTGTATTCCATTTTGTGAACTGTCAGTATTCTTGCCCCATATTTTAAATCGAGATCTTGTTTTTTGTTCACATTTACTGAGTACATATTGTGTGCTAGGCACTGTGGATACAATAACATTGTCTATAACTGTGAAGGGGAAGTCAACAGGGAATGAAAAGGAATCACAGTAGAGTGGGATGAGTATTGGGTATGGTGAGAACAAAGAGAGGCCTCTGTCTTGCCTCTCAGAGATCTCTGGATAGAATGATTTTTTAAACTGCCTGTGGAAAGAATGGGACTTAGTTATGAGTTGGGAATGTTTTTGCATTTAATTTAGATAGTAGCATGTTTAAAGTCTCAGAACGGTAGGAATATGGTGATTCCAAGTAATATGTGGCTGAATCGAAGTGTAAGTCTAGGAGTAGGGTGTGATGAAAGATGAGGATCCAGAGGTAAGCTGAGAGTACATGATGAAAAGCAGTGCAGTCTACCCCAAACTGCTTATACGCATGCTTATCTTATCAGCTTGCATTCTATTTCTATTTTAAATGTCATAAGTATTTAACATACTTTCCCAATGTGTTTGCTTCTGTTTATAATGTGTTGGGCATGCATATATTTTCTTCCTTGTAATCAAATCTGTCCCACTTTTCCTCTACCATTTCTTCCATTTTTCTACAGTAATTCAACATTGTTTTTAAAAATAAATGGATGAGGCCATCCTGTACTGCTTATATTTATTTATTTCTGAATTAACTCATCATATTTAATACACTTACAAAGGAAACTACATATTTGATGGAATAGAACAGCAACAATTGTATTTATTTTAGTAATTAAATGTGACCATATCTAGAATAATAATTTCAAGAACTCTCCAGCGTTCCCAGTAGTACCTCATGAATATTCCATAAGCTGTTGAAAATGGAATGTTCCAAGACTTCACAGGTGGTTTGGAAACCCCATATAAATGGAAAATTTTGAGTATTAGAATTATAGCTCAGTTGGTGTTACAAACAGCTTCTTCCCAAGTTAAACCAGCTGCATTCTGGAGAGTTTCCACAGCACAGGGCCATTTAAAGCTGTTTATGCTGCTAGCAATTCTCATTATAATAAATGTACCTGATGATACAGTAGTTTCATCTAGATCCAAGTTGTCTTTGATACAAAGCATGGAAAATAATTGGTAGGTCATTTCAGACACTTATTGCCTGATAATAGTATTTACTGTTGTTAAAAAAGGCCCCAAATGGATTCACTTGTGCTAAGCCTTATGTCAGCAAACCAAAACTTAATATCTAACTTATTTCAGCCTCTCCTAAGAATATAACCTTTAACCAGTTAATCTGGTATTACCTGGTCAGCACTAGTGAGGTAATCTGCACAAGAGACAGACTCCTTCCCTCCCACAAAGGAAGGTGACCTTGCCTGAAACAATATACTTTTTTTTTGTCTTGCCCCCTTTCTAACTATAAAAGCCTTCCATTTTGTACAGCTATTCAAAGCTCCTTTCTAATTGCTAGATGAATGCTGCCTGATCCATGATTGTTGAATAAAGCCAATTAGATCTTTAAATTTACTCAGATTGAATTTTGATTTTTTAACACTGTTAAAGGTTATTATAATACTTACCAGGGAATTTCAGAAACATGTTGATATTCCTAAAACCAAATATTGAGAAACACAAAAATACAGATATTATATTTCAAGTGAAATTGTTTATTCTTAAAAAAAAAACAAAAAATAAAAAAACAACTATACTTTCAATCATCTTGTTCAGGAGCATAGATTTATTTTAACACTTATTAGTGATATCTTGTGGCCCTAAAATAGAAAGGATGGAGGATGTACTGATTTCTGACCACCTGTGTCTTTAAAACTCTTATTTTCTAATACAAGGAGGAAGTAAAGAGAAACAGTTATTGATACCACCACCGATAAAATAATGCTTAATGTGTCCTTATTGATATCATGTTTTGGACTCTATTTTAAGCATTTTACTTATATATTAACTTATTTAATATGATAAAAACTTCAAGAAGCATATATTATTGTCCTCACTTTTATACATAAGAAAATTCAGACACAGCAATATTATATAACTGTTCCAATATTATGAAGATTCTGAGTCATAGCTATGGCTCAAACCCAGGCACCTGGCTCTTAACTATCCTAATACATGACAGAAACCACGTGTTAGGTATGTGTCATATATAAAGTTATTTAGTTCTTACAACATTTTGAAATAACTTGTTATCCATGTGTGACAAATGAAGCAACTAATATTTAGAACAATTTAATAACATGGTAAGTTGAACACAGATAGTTGATGGCAGAACAAGACCCAATCTAGCTTGAATATAATGGCCTATGCAACGCTGTGCCTAATTTTCCTAAAGCAAATTTCTCACTCCAAGAACTATAGTAACCATGATGCATGTAAATAATAAATTGAAAGGATCATTGAAGCCATTAAGTCCTAATTTTATCTAATTCTTTATTATTGACCTCATAAAACTTTACTAGAACAATACTCAAGTTTACCTTTGTGCCTTAATTCACTGTCATCTCTTTCTTTTTCTCTTTTTCTTTTTTTTTTATTTTTTTTAACATCAGACAGATGTGATCATTATTAGCATATAGTCACAAAAGAGAAGCAGGAACAAAGGGTTTGAATAATAAGGAAATGAAAATTATATACAAAATGGTAAGAATTTGCCCTTGCATAAACTATGACCTGTTTGAAATCAGTATGCATTTCATACTGTTAAATATATAGTGAGAGAAAAGCACAAATTATTATATAAATACTCAAGTTCTATGGGCATTTTTATCTCTTTATAGTGTATTTATTATATGATTTTTGATTTCAGATACACATCCAAATCATGGGTAATTATTATTCCTCTTTTTTTGTTAACCTATCACCGACACATAATATTAAATTGATAACATGTTAATTTGTCCTTAACAGTTGTAGCTGCACTATATCACTGTCTGGAGTTTATTGGCTGGTAAAAGATGGTTACATTTTAACCAATACACCTCTAAAGATTTTACTGAGTGTTCAGAGCTAAAAGCCTTCACAGAGTTTACTTCCCACTCTCCCCTCATTTAAGAAAAATACTGTCTAATTATTTCTTCAATTGAGAAAGAAATGGAGATTAGAATGTTCTATAAATTTTTGGTTTATCCAGAAATTTCATATCTAGATAGCTGTAACACACAAAATAAATTTAAAACTTTGGAATCAGAGATCTATAGAGACTTGATACTGTGGTTAATTTCTTGATGATATTAAGATTACCTACTAACCCTACTGAATATTTTGATTTGAAAAGATGTGCAACAATTAAAAAAAACCCTAAAACAAGTGAAATATTGAATATACGTAATTTTAAAAATGAGTAGTCTAGAAAATTATAACTCTAAATATTCGAGTTTGTATCCTCAAGAAAATATTCTTATTTTAAAACATAAAATCAAAATTAATTTATCAATCTTTAGAAATATAATGATAATTTCTTTTTTAATTAATTAATTATTTTGAAATTTTGAATTTTATTTATTTTTTTATACAGCAGGTTCTTATTAGTTATCCATTTTATATAAATTAGTGTATATATGTCAATCCCAATCTCCCAATTCATCACACCACCACCACCCCCTGCCATTTTCCCCCCTTGGTGTCCATATGTTTGTTCTCTACATCTGTGTCTCTATTTCTACCCTGCAAACCGGTTCATCTCTACCATTTTTCTAGGTTCCACATATATGCATTAATATACGATATTTGTTTTTCTCTTTCTGACTTACCTCACTCTATGACAGTCTCTAGATCCATACACGTCTCTACAAATGACCCAGTTTCATTCATTTTTATGGCTGAGTAATATTCCACTGTGTATATGTACCACAACTTCTTTATCCATTCATTTGTTGATGGGCATTTAGATTGCTTCCATGACCTGGCCATTGTAAATAGTGCTGCAATAAACATTGGGGTGCACGTGTCTTTTTGAATTATGGTTTTCTTTGGGTATATGCCCAGTAGTGGGATTGCTGGGTCATATGGTAATTCTACTTTTACTTTTTTAAGGAACCTCCATACTGTTCTCCATAGTGGCTTTATCAATTTACATTCCCACCAACAGTGCAAGAGGGTTCACTTTTAATATCAATAAATATGATTAGAATTCCAAGTTCATCATTTATTTCATAAATTCATCTTGACTCTTCATTTGTTGGAAATTATATCAAACAATGCCCATATATGTTAGTCTTTTAACTCTCCTTTTTCATTTATAAGTGCCCCAACTCTTTTTTGTTCTGGAAATATTTGTGATAAAGAATGCAGGATATCTGTTGTAAAGAATTCTCCACCTGCTGGATTCTGATAATTGATTCCCTGTGTTGTGGCTTAACTTGACCCTCTGTCTGTTTTGTTTCTTTTAAAATTTTAAGGCAGAAGCCTTGCTCAGATCCATGTTGGAGTTGTGGCATGATTAACTAATAGAAAATGCTCTATACTTCCTATTACACATCAGAGTTGCACAGTATCTGGTGGTTTCTCTCTTGGTACTTTTAAGATTGATCAGGGGTTTCAGGTGTTATCATCCCAATTTTTCCAATAGATATAGCCTTCACCTCACTTGGTCAGGTTGACAATAGACAGGTGCTGACAGACTCCAGATGTTTCTTGAATTGGTTGGTGCTGTACCAGGAGACTGCAACACTCACACATTGTACACTGGATGATGACAAATGAAGACAATGCTGTCTCAAGTCCCTTACAATCTCAGGAATCTGTAATTTTTTAATTCTATATATGTTTTCATCCTAAAAGTTATACATTCCATAGTTAATTTATTTCAGTCTGGGATAATTTTATTGTTGCTCCTCTTCTTTTTATATCAAAATATTCATTAGGTTTGGTAGACTATATATACATACAGATATATTAGACTTGGTAGACTTTATATATTATATTTATATAACATATCTAATATATATAACATATCTAATATGATATATAATATATTTTATATTACACATACTATATATTATAATTATACATATATGTTATGTTATATATACAAATAAAATATATTATATATAGTACAAAAAGATAATTTTCATATTATATATCATATGTAACATAATATATTACAGTTTTTATATTATATATGCTATATATATATATATATATATAATATAAATATATATAATATTCAGGGCTATCCAAGAACTAATCACATAGATACAAAAGATAGATACATCCAAAGAAATTTATTGTCAGATTGGCTCACTCAAACATGGAGGCTGAGAAGTTCCAAGATCTGCTCTCTGCAAGCTGGAGGCCCAGGAAAGCTGGTAGTGTAGTTCCAGTCCAAGTCTGAAACCTTGTGAAACAGGAACACAAATCCAAGTTCAGAAGTTGGATGTCCGAAGTCAAGTAGAAAACAAATATACCCTTTCTCCACCTTTTTGTTCTATTTGGGCCCTCAACAGACTGGATAATACTCATCCATTGGTGAAAATATCTTCTTTTCTCAGTCTATTGGTTTAAATGCTAATCTCTGGAATGTCTACTCTCACAAATACCCTTAGAAATAATGTTTTCCCAGCTATCGAGGAATCTGTTAGTCCAGTCAAGCTGACACATAAAATTAACGGTCACAAGTATACACACATATATGGATTTTACTTAGTATTTCTTGTAGAGGGTATGCTCTTTGAAGTGAATTTAGTGTTCTTGTATATGATTTAATTATATTTTGAAATAATTATTTTTCTATTTGAGAATCTCACTGAAACTTTCATAGAAAATACCATTCAACATATAATTTGCATATTACCCATAAATTTTCAGTGTTACACCTTATGCTTAAAATTAGTGAAAAAGTGTTTATTAGTGCAAAATATTTATTGAATGCCTTCTAAATTCCAAGAATTATCAGCATGAAGATGCATAGTAAAAAGCAGTGAAAAACTCCTACCCTAAAAATCTTATATTTTCATTAATTTGTGTGTTTTTCTATTTTGTAAAAATCTCATTTAGTTTATTGGCATTTATATATTTTATATTTTCAAGTGACTAATATGTAAGAATATTGATATTGGAGAGTTCAAATTACCTTGGCAACCTCATTTGCTGAGGACTTTAAAGACAATGAAGACCAAGGAGAGTTTTCTCATTTTAATACCAAAGACTGCAGCATGTTAGCATATTTTCAGTTAAAAAGCATGGGAAATCTTTGTCCAACCACATCTAGAAAACACAGTAACTTTCTCCTTAAGAGATATATATTTGCCAAACTGTAATGTATAAAATAAGTGTTTGTTTTAAAATATTGAAATTCATTCTGAAACTAAAAGAAATTATTAATTTTTGGCTATGTTTTATTTTCTAATAAGGTAAGGATATATTTTATTTTTCTCTGAGAGTGCCAAAATAATTTGAATATAAGGGGAGTGGTAATTGCCTTTATTTTTATTATTTTCTTTGGAAAGAGATTAAAAACTTAAAATAACATATGTATGTTTCATTCCAAAATTAATAGGATAAACTCAACTAAGGAAAAAATAAAGTATAACTGTACAGCCTGCCCCAAACTGAAATGTGTGTAAAGACTGACACCACTCTGAGTATTATCATAATCATGCATTAAGATGAGAATCAGAATAAATTAAAACCATTGAATAATTGGCCTAAAAAAGAATATGTTGAGATTAGCTATGCCTGTTCATAGCTATAGGGACTGGTTAGTAAATAATATCAAACTGCTTCACAATATACTATTAAAATGTAAGATCTAATGCCCTTCTCTCAGGACAATGTAAAAGAAAAAAGAAAGCATTATTCTAACAAATATTGTACCTTCTGACCTTGACAGTACTCATGCTTTTTCCAAAACTGTATATGTAATTAACATTTATTTGAAGGATACATAAAATTGTACATGTATCATATCAAATATAACTAATGATTATAAAAGGCATTAAAATTATTTTTGCTACTGCTGAGACACTCTTGGACTAAGGACCATGATGTGTCATTGTATTATTGACATATTAATGCACCCAGACTTCAGTTTCAACTGCAGTACTTACTTCCATAGACTTGTCAGTAAGAAAAAGACATGAGTGGCTAAGACTGTGTGACTCATGTAGCCCACATGATAATGATTATGACAGAATTAAACAGCCAAACCTTGAGCTGAGCCAGTGTAGAAGGCAGTGCCATGATATATACATACACACACACACAAAAAATATCTGTTTTCAGATTAAGAAATTGAGACAAGAAACAAACAGAAGATCAACAAATTTTAACTTTACCTCCCATTATTTCAAAGCATAGGAAAGGACAATAAATCTGTGGGTCAGAGAACACAGAAGGCTCAGATTAAAGAGAGACAGTAGAACAAGCAAAATCAAAGAAAGAAACAGAAAAAGGAATAGGGTGGATGAAAGAAAAGGAGACAGAGAAGGGATGGAAGGAGAGAGAACATTCTTTGGAAAAAAAAAGGATTGATTTCTAGCTGTACAAACTGTTAAAATATTACAGATCTTCCTTGACTTACTGTGGGGTTACATCCCGATAAATCCATTATAAATTGAAAATATTGTTAGGTTAAAAATGCACTAATACACTTAACCTACCAAACATCATAGCTTAGCCTAGCCTATCTTAAACACACTCCAAACATTTACATTAGTCTACAATTGGGTAAAATCATCTAACACAAAGTCTAATTTATAATAAAGTGTTGATTATGTCATGTAATTTATTAAATACTGTACTGAAAGTGAAAACCAGAATGGTTGTCTGTGTCCAGAAGGGTTGTACATCTATGGGTTGTTTACTCTCATAATTGCATAAGCTAACTGGGTGCTGCAGCTTACTGCCCAGCACCACGAGAGAGTAAGGACTCCCTATCGCTAGCCTAAGAAAAGATTTGAAGTTAGGTTTCTATTGAACGGGCATCACTTTTACACCATATTGAAAAATCTTAGGTTGAACCATCATAAATCAAAGACAATCTGAATATAAATGTTTCAATATTTCATATCAGTTATTAAGTAGGTGCTACCATAATTCACTTAGTGAGACCACATTGACTCAGATAGCTTTGGCTCCTCTTCCTGGACTCCCTAGACTACACATGATCTAACAATCTTAAAGGGTAAGATTGTAAATGGTACCCATATTTTATCAATTGTCAAATAATTTTATATTCTGATAATAAAAAAATTATCAGCATGGATTTTGTAAAATATTCAGGAAGAATAAAATAGCTAAGTAGTTAATTAGGTAGTTAAGTAGTTAATTAATGTATGAATAAGGAACTATGTAAGAAAATTAGTGGGTTTAGAAAATTAGTGAGTTTTTTCCAAAGACAGAAAAAACATGACATCTACCTAAACTTGAGTTCAACTTGTTGGGAAAGTCAATCCTACCATGTGCTCAGGAGAGAGAACCACTTATTTATGAATAGTCTTAGTAGCTACCATAGGATTGTTTCTGATTCTTTAGTGATAAGTATCAAGGGAAGGAGCATTCTGTCTATCTATCATCTATCTAACTATCTATCTATCTATCATCTATCATCTATCTATCCTTCTGTCATATTTTCTAAATGCTGTAATAAAGTATACATAGCTTTCAGTGTTTTTTCAATCATTCTAAACAAATCTTACTTCAGTTATGCTTTGATAAGTTGGACACACATAGAAGGCAAAATGAGATAAAGAGCATCTTATTGAGTGTGGACCATATTATACTTGTGCATTACCTTTTTTGTTTATCTATGCTCAGCATTTCAAAAGAAGGAATGGTCTTAATAAAACATCAGATTCAATTAAACAGACCTATGTACCAGGCACCATACTAGTTGATAAAGACAGTGAAATAATTATGGCACAGTCCCTATCCTCAAGGAATTCAAACATAAGAGGAGAATGGTATCAGCCTTGATGCTATCAGCCTTGATGATGATGAAGATAAATCATTGTTATGAAAGGTCACTTAACTAAAACTAGGAGGAGGGAAAAGGAAGAAAAATCAAGGATTTTCCAACAGCACATGAAACTTCAACTAAACAGACTTGTAGAGTGAGGCAGGTAGACCCAAGTCCCCCACCTTTAATTATACATTCTCTATCACATGACATTGCCCTTAGAGAAAACAGCCACCACAGCTCCTCAGATTTCTCTGTGGAGGGATTTCAGTTAGACTAATACTCCTGTCCCAACCCCTTCCCCTAGAGTCCTCATTTATTCCTCTCCAAGGAAGAAGTGAGTTATCCAGCTAATGAGTTTGAAAGAGCACTCCACTTTGGAGCAAGCCTGCATATGGACAGATGTGTCTGACCTGCTTTCTCAGCTTTGTGGTGAGCTTGGGGTGCTGGTGATGCTCTGTGGAAACAGCTTGAAATTCTCCTAGTAACTGGGTAAATAAGTTGGTTCAGTTCTAGAAGGTGTTCTCAAATCTGTTTGGCTATGTATCTAAGCCATGTCCTTAAGCCTTTGATCTATTTTTTATTACCAATAAAGCTGACTATTTGGTCTCCATGTGTAAAACTCCTGTGTCTGTTCCTCAATTTATTCCAAGCATAGGCAGTAAAGAGGGCTAGTATTTAGGGACTTACTCACATTTCAATCATCACTTCCAATTTATTCTCTGAGGTTGTTTCAGTACATACAGTTTCATTTTGGTGATTAGTTCAGGAGCCTAAGCCCTGGTTCAAATTCAGTTTGGGACCTAATAGTATCTCCTTTCCAAGTCATAGCCAAGAACTATGCATCTAACAGGGACTGTAATTTTTTAATTGAATTAGTTGCTTTGATAGTATTAAGTCCAAATATTTCACTAAAATATGTATTATTTGACTTATTTTTTCTTTGTTTTCTCCTTTTTTTCAAGCAAAAATATTGCCCATGATAGAGGCGAGAAAGAACCCAGGGTTACAAAACTCTGCCAGGAAAAAGAAGCTAATGCTAGTGTACATAGATTATAAACAGTAAGTAGTCAGCAAGTATCTGCAAAATGTTCAAGGATGATGATCTCACAGCACTGGGTATTTGGGTAAACAATAGTCTAAATAAATAATATTCACATAAGTCATAGCATATTAATAAATTTTATCTATGCAATATAGATGCTAGGATCTTAGAAAAAAATGTTTACTTTTTCAAGCTCTGGGGCATTAAAACATACTAAATCTGTGTGCTTGTTTGAACAAATTAATAAATTATTTTGTGTGCATTTTTTTTTTCTTGGTACACGGGCCTCTCACTGTTGTGGTCTCTCCCGTTGCAGAGCACAGGCTCCGGACACGCAGGCTCAACGGCCATGGCTCACGGGCCCAGCCGCTCCTCAGTATATGGGATCTTCCCGGACCGGGGCACGAACCCGTGTCCCCTGCAACGGCAGGCGGACTCTCAACCACTGCACCACAAGGGAAACCCTTGTTTGCATTTTTACTTACTTATTTTCGTTCTTATAACTGATACTTCAGGCACTGTAAGAGTAAATAAATCTTAAAAATTCCTAATTTGTGTCCAGGGATTAAGTTATTCACTAAATATGTCCAATATGTCCTTGCTTTGAGGCTGTAACACATACAGATAAAGACAAAGCTGAATACTTCTGTTGTTTCTTATTAGCTTATCTTCATTTCCTTGTAATATTCCTATATTTGACTGATTATTTTTACACTCATTTACAAATCAATTAATTTTTATTAAGTAAAAGAAGATAATTCCTAGGTTGTTTTCTTTAAGGTTTTTAACAAACATCTATCTTACTAATGGAGACCTTTGCATGACGCAGTAAAAATAATATGCTACCAATTAGAATTAATATTATTCAAATAGATAGAGGCCACAGCAAAAAAAAAAAAAAAAAAAAAAAATAGAGACTGGTAAATAATTTAAGCCAGTACTGATAAGAGGTAAGAAAAAAATAAAACAGATGTGCTTCATTGATTTTAGCTTTCTTGCCAATGTGAAGTAAATAACCACATAGAATATGCTATTTTGACAATACTCATAGAGATATCTTTTTAAAAGATGGTTTCTGAGAAGGTAAGCTGGGAGATATTAAAATAAATTATTTTATTATTTTCTTCTTGGAAAAACAATATTATGGTCAAAATTGATATACTCTTTCCTTGAGTCTCTTCCTAGAATGCTTTCCCAAGTTGCCTTCAGTTTATCATCTAGCAGTATGCTCCCTGCCCCACTCCCCTCTGTTTCTCCTTTAGGAAAGCACCACTTCTGTTCATAGATCTTCAACCAGAACAAAAGGTTAGCCTAAAATGGCTTGGATATAATTCAGACAGTAGAGGCAGAAAGTACTGTGAACTTTTAAAACATTTTCACAACACAAATGTACATTTCAAATTGGAAATTTCTGTAAGATAAGATAAGGCCCATAGTGTTCTTTTATTGATGCACTATGCAATGCAATTTTTATACTCTCATATCTCCTGTAATAGAAATATGACCTGGAGGTACACATAACATTGATATTTGGAACCATTACAGGCCTTTGTAAAGTGTATTATGCCTTGGTGATACATTCAGAAGAAATCCAAAAGCATATAAATCTAACTATTGCCCTTAAACTACACCCTTGGGTGAGATTCAAGTTTTCAGAATCTGAATGTTTCTTAGCACGTTAGAATTTTAGAACCATTGGCTGTTCCTCAAATGAATATTTGACCTCTGCCCAGATGGGAACTGGAAAGGATAAGAGAAGAGCATAAAGATGGAAAAGCTACTTTTATAATAGAGTCACCACAGTAATATTAAGGAATAGATCATCTATACATATAAGCATGTGTGTGCCCCCCATACACATGCTCATGAAAACACATATGTATAAAAATTCTTTATCAACATTTTTCACTTTGACCTGATTTACTTTTCTAAATATCAACTTTCACCATTTGATATATTGAATATGTAATAATTTGTCTTTTGTCTTATTCACCTATGTATCTACAGTGACACATAGTAGTTGTTAAATAAATAACTATGATAATCAATAAGTGCATACAAAAGGAGACTATGTTATTTTCCCTTATTCCATTATACTCTCTCTCAAAACACAAGCTCAGTATGAATTTATTTGATTTTTAAGCATCTTGGCATTTGTGTACCTACTAGATGCCCAATACTTCCTTGGTACTTGTGAGGCTACAAATAAGAGTATGACAAGAAACTGTCAAACATATCAGTTTTGCGAAATCTCTCTTCTGTTTGAATGTCTCATTTTATCAGTTTTCAATGGAGAAATAATCACCATTACCACAATGTTATGTAACAGATAGAATTTTATTGCTTAGTAGGGAAAAAAATATATATATATAAACAAAACCAACAAAATTGGTTACTTTTATTTTAAGTACATAAATACATGTGGGTAAATTTATATAAATGTATAACTAATACAAATTTTGCTGGTAAAAAAAAATATATGTGGGGAATCAGAGAATTATTTGGACAGGAGATATGATGATAACTATAAAACACCATTTTAATGTTTTCATTCAGTGGAATTTCTAGATTAAGGGAACATTTTTAAAACCTTTACATTATGGATAGATGTTCACTTGTGACATGGATATTACAGGTATAAGTATAATTTGATTTGATCCATGTAAAATTTGAAAGATGATTATCTACCTTAGATGAAATATAGTTATGACTAGAGGCAGAATCTTCTTTTTTAAGAAAGACATTTTAAGGATTCTTCATACTATCATTCAATTATTTTTAGATTAAGAATTTCCTTTTAATTATCTACATATCATGTTATTCATCACCCAAATACATTTGTATCTTTCCTAATATAATGCCAGCACATAGCAGATTCATAATTTTAACACCAGAGTTTGACATACTTCTATGGTTTATATTGTAATTATGCTTAAATTGAAATGCATGCTGACATAATATACCATATGAATTGTAAATATTTAACTCCTTTTACAGAATTTTTTGAAAAACAGATATTATTTGATAAAATTGATTAATATACTAATAGAGCATATGATTGTAAAATAACCTAAACTTATTCAATTAAAATAAATGTTATATATTTGTATAATTCAGGATTAAACACATTGTAGAAAATATTTCCCTGATTTTCCTTTCACTTTGCTCTCAGATGTCATGCTTGTTTTGAGGCAAATATCTTAGCACTAAAATATTTTAATGCAGCCCTTACATTTGTTTTACAAATAAGGAAATATTCAAAAAACATTATTCTAAAATATTTTAAGTGATTAATAATAAAAGCAGTCAATTGTCAAAAATATGAACTCATTTTAAAATTGATAAAGTAAAAAAAATGTTTCTTAAATTATATAATGACTCTGAGTCTAAGGATTGCATTTTAAAATAAACAAATCACACAAAAGTACATTTTTTAAGACATATTTATACTTGCCCCACCAGGGTTAATTACCTTGTAAGCATGTTACTAAAAAACATTGGGTTAGTAATTAATTTTTGTCATCAACTAAAAGAACACAGAGATCACAATGTGTGTGAATAAGAATTGCAAACATGCTATTATGAGTGTCAACATTTTACATTGCAGGTATAAACACCTATGAAGTGCTCCAAGTATACTATTCTTTTTTGTGTGCTTTCTTTACTTTTCAGACTGGGTCAAGATAAAAATGGAGAAGTCAAAAAAAAAGTGCAAAATAAAAGATGTTCATAATACATTATGCTGCTGTCACACATATGCTAACAAAGTTTTCCACACACCACTTTGAATTCGTAGAGAAAATTTGTGTACAAGAAACTGTGGAAGATACAATTCAATTTGTATATTATTACAGCCAACTTCAAAATTGAGGTTGTTCAGTGTTTCTAACTCTACTTTTTCTTTGAAACTATAATTTGTTGGTGGAGTGTTACCTTCCATAAACATTTTAGAGATAATAAACTATTACTTTTCTGAGCCCAGTTATACTTCTTAAAATAAGTCAATTGTCAACCTAATTTCTCTTCCTCCTTCCCCTCTCCTCCTCCTCCCCTTCTTTCACTTTCTCTCTCTTTTTCTGTCTCCCCATCTTTCCTCTGAACTAATGTTTACATTCCCTTTGTTGTTTTCAATATCCTAATAGATTTTGTTTTTTAGTAGTGTCAAAAGGATGGAGCATGGGCCTAATCAATATTTCCTTTGTGGGAAGTGAAGGAAATGAGAAACGATTTCTCATAATATGATATCTACTGAAAGAAAAAAAAATAGGCAAAATTGTATGCAAAATTAGTTTAATGTTCTAGAAAAGTAAAAATGTGAAGCAGTATAGGTAAAGCACTGCAGGAAAAATATGTAACAGACTATTTCAAGTGGAGAGATCATTGTGGATAATAAATACCTTCTAGATTTCTTGCTATTGTTTGAAAAAACTCAATGAGAAAGGATTTGTCTTTAATTTACAAAAATATTAATTTTTATAAAAAATAGTAACATAATACCCCACTGTGTTACTTGTTCAATGTATTGCAGAGTTAGAAAATTGTCTTTCTACCTTGTTCAAAAATCTTTCATTAAAAGAATATAATTATCCTCAATTATAAGAAGTTGAAAAGTGAAAATACAGACTTACAGATAAAGAGTTTTGTATCTGCATTACCAAATGATTTAAAAAATAATTAATGAAAGAGAAATTTAAGTGGAAAATGTATTTAAGGCATTTAAAACACCTTTACACTTTTTAAGAAATGATTTACCCATATCCTTAAAGCTACAGTTAGTTTTCAAGAGTGATACATGGTCTGCTTTCTGTCACAAGAATTGTGTGGATGAAAAAGAACTAGAGATGTTCAACAATAGCCCAAATAATGTGACACATAGGGCAGAAAAAAAAAAAAAAAGATTCCAAGCAAAAATAAATGTCTTATTTGTGTTTGTAAGGGAAGAAGAAAGTATATTAGGAAATTAACCAGAGAAAATTCACATGTTGTTAAAAGAAAGTATGATTAAAAGTAAGAGGAAAAATCTAGCTAAAAAGTATACTAATATAGAAAGAAAATCCTACAATCTTCCTTTGTTAAATTAAAATAAATAAATAAAACTTTGTCTTATATAACTTAGATGTTAGCACTGTGAGTGATATTTCCTTGATTATTTAGTTGAAAATATTTTTAATGTGAAAGAAATACATAAGATAGTTATTCAAAGACTATAGGAAAAAATGAGAAAGAAAGTAACTATCATGCTAAATCTCACTACTCGCAGATTATCATTAACATTTTAATGAGTGACACACATACACCAAATTAATTACACATCAAGATGGTAAACTGGGGCAAAGACCGCTGTTTAGAAAGACACAAAATATCTCTCCATCTTTTAAAACGAATTGTCACCATAGCTGTAAATTTTATTCATATAGGCAGTACTTTTTCTTCATAATATTCTTATATCTTATATATATATTTTTTGCTTTTATGAATGGTTTTGTTCATTATATTACCTATTTTTTTAATGTAGAATATATTTATTAATATATATTAAAATTCATTGAGGCAATTTTTGTAATTTAAATAGTCATATATAATGTTTTATTCAGTCAAGTACTAATTTAGTCAACTGTTAATGTTTATTTTATCAAAAAAAATATTGGTACTCTATAACTGTTTTACATAGTATATATATTTATTTGTTTAGTTTTTTTTTTTTTTTGCTTAGGTATGTTGGTCAACTTTTTCTTCGTGCTTATTTACTATTTCTAATACATTAAGGTTTCTGTTCAAATGTTACCTGTGTTCATAATGTGGTTCAATTAACACTCAGATTTTTCTTTCCAACAAAATTTATTGGAGATTGGTGCTTCCCAAACTTTGCACCTAAGTACTGGTGAATTTCACCAGTGTTAATGCATTATCTCAGCTTAAATGGTACTCTAGAAACTAATCCACTGGCGAAGAGAGTACAATAGTTAAATGATACCAGTTTTGTGCAGCTCTAAGATTGTCAGTGAACTAATGGCAAAGAATCTCTGAATGGCATTCTCTAGGCAGTTATGTTCATACAACAGTATTTCAATTTCCACTGCAGGTTTTTAGTCATTTATGAAAATAAAAATCTCAAGATAAAACTGAAATCATAGAGATTATATTTTGGTCTTTCTCTCTCTAGATACAAAGTCATTCTATTACAGATGCATATCAAATTGGGCTTATAATAAGTACTCTCTAAAATAATATAGTGCTTGCAAATTTTCTTATTCTAGGGAACTGTAAATTGATAATGTGATGGCTTGTCTCAGTATCCCTTCATGTATTAAATTTAAGCTGTCAAGTCTAGAATCATTAAGTTATTCCTATTTATCTTCTAATATGTAAAATATGCAAACATTTATGGATATTAAAAAATTAAATGTAGAGATAGAAGATAAAAACAGTTAAGACTATAGATTTTTTTCACATACCAGATACTTTTTTAAGTCACATATTTAATGCACATATTATCTTATTTCTGGAAGAGGAAACTAAGGCACAGAGAGTTCACAGAGTATGACTGAATTCACAATGCTAGGAAATGTTGAAGCCAGAATTCTAGCCCAGCAATCTGGTTCCAGAGAAAGTACTCTTTGGCACCATATTATACTCCTCCCAATGCAGTCACACTTTGTAGTCATCAGTCTATTGTCACTCAAAAGCATACATTATTCATTTTATTGCTGATTTTAATAAATTAGAAAAATCGAGGAGTAGAAAAATCCACCAGAGCGAAAAACTCAAGAAACTGTTTGTAAAATGATGGCAATATTTGCCAAAGTATTTAATTATAAATATTAATTTATTATTGTTACTACAAAAAATACTGGATATCCCAGTTGGGCATACTTGGGACATGATTACACTGAAACTATTTTGCTGTTTATCTGAAATTCAAATTTAATTGCACAACCTATATTTTTATTGGCTAATTATGGCAACCCTAATTTCATAAATTAACAAATATTACAAATCATAAAAAACCTTAATTTACATTAAAAATTAATGGATTATATTGCATAGCTTCAACTTTTATAAACTCAAATATTTTTCAATTATACATTTCAAAGGTTTTAACGATTATAAATCTAAAGACAAAAAAATTCTAAATTAGTGTTCCACTCTCATTCATAGCAAAAGACACAGAAGGTAGTTTTGTCATGGTTTATACCCCTCAGAAAGAGATACAATTAAAAAACCCAGAAACATATACACATATGTATATATGAACATTAGTGTGTATAAATATGTGTATATGTACATTCAAAACACATAATTGAGCTAAAGAAACAAAACAAATATCGCCACAGACCAGAAATGGAAAAGAAATTCTAAATTTCAATGGAAGAGAGATCAATATCATCTATGCCTCACATCTGGAATCTGGGTTTGGCCCTTGATATGTAAGCACTGAAAGTGCTGTATGTAAGAAAGGAAGAAGCATGAAACATAAGAAAACATGATGTTCTAACTCACTGGAAATCAGAAAAATGCAAATTAAAACATCAAGGACAACATAAATGTCCATCGACAGAGGAATGGATAGGAAGATGTGGTATATATATATATATATATATATACAATGGAATATTATTCAGCAATAAAAAACAATGAAATAATGCTATTTGTAACAACATGGATGGACCTAGAGATTATCATACTGAATGAAGTAAACAAGACAAAGACAAATATCATATTGATATTGCTTATTTGTGTAATCTAAAAAACAAAATGGTACAAATGAATGTATATATAAAACAGAAATAGACCCACAGACATAGAAAACAAATTTATGATTACCAAAGGGGAAAGGGTGGGGGGAGGAATAAATTAGAAGATTGGGATTAACACATACATACTACTGTATGTAAAATAGATATACAATGAGGACCTACTGTATAGTACAGGGAACTATCCTCAATACTTTCTAATAACCTATAGGGAAAAAGAATCTGAAAAATAATTGCTATATATATATATATATATATATATATGTGTGTGTGTGTGTGTGTGTGTATAACTGAATTAATTTGCTGAACTCTCAAAACTGACACAACATTGTAAATCAACTATACTTCAATTAAAGAAAAAAAGAAAGAAATTTCAGACCAGAGCTTATCTAAAGAAAGGAAGTGCCTTTAGCAGATTGTTTCATAATTTAAAAAAAAAAATGCCATCCAGTTATAACTATATGCATTTTTTTAATCCACCCTTTCCTTATCGTTTTCTTTCACTGAATAAAAAGCTGCTTTCTGAAACAAACAAAACATAATGAAATGGTATTTCTTCCCCTTGTTATGGGCAAAATTTTTAAATGACAATATTAAGTGTTGGGAAGGATGTAGAACAAAAGCAACTCCCATCTGCTGCTGATCTATCTGAATTAGGAAGATGACTGAGAAGATAATTTAGAAATATCTAATGTTATTTGAAGCTATGCATACTCTTTGATCAATTTCCTTTTGGTAAGATACCTGTAATAGTTTTGCTCAACAACTTTTGCTGGGAGGTAGGTAAATGGGTTTATGCTATAATATTTTTAAACTTTTTTTTTTTTTTTTTTTTTGCAGTATGCGGGCCTCTCACTGTTGTGGTCTCTTCCATTGCACAGAACAGGCTCCTCTGGATGTGCAGGCTCAGTGGCCATGGCTCATGGGCCCAGCCGCTCTGTGGCATGTGGGATCTTCCCGGACTGGGGCATGAATCCATGTCCCCTGCATCGGCAGGCAAACTCTCAACCACTGTGCCACCAGGGAAGCCCTAAAACTTTTTTGAATCCTTGAATTGTTTGATAATAATTATTGAAAGTAAGGTAAATTAAAAGAGGATATTTTTGAACAGCTACTGGAGGAAAATTCCTCTAAATCTAACTAAATTTATTTCCAGAACCAAGGGAAGTTAGAGACAATTGAGCAATTTTGCAGGAAAAGTATTTTCAACCTAGAATTCTAAGCAATGAAGGATACTTATGTAGGATGAGCACAAATACACATTATCATTTGTATGATATTATTTATAATATCATATATTAACAATTTTACCCAGAAAGACAATGAATGCTGTGCACTAGTAAAACAAGGATGTAAAAGTTGGGAAGAGTAGGACCTTCAAGATGGCAGAGGAGTAGGATGTGGAGATCACCTTCCTCCCCATAGATACATCAAAAATATGTCTACATGTGGAATAACTCCTACAGAAAATCTACTGAACCCTGGCAGAAGACCTCAGACTTCCCCAAAGGCAAGAAAATCTCCAGGTACCTGGACACCCTCAGGTGACCTATACATAGAGGTGGAGCCATATACAAAGTTGAACCCCAGGAGCTGTGTGAACAAAGAAGAGAAAGGGAAATTTCTCCATGCACCCTCAGGAGCAGCAGATTAAATCTCCACAATAAACTTATGTACTCTGCATCTGTGGAATACCTGACTAGACAATGAATCATCCCAAAATTGAGGCCATGGACTTTGGGAGCAAGTATAGACTTGGGGTTTCCTGTATGCTACAGACTAGTTTCTGATTTTTATGCTTATCTTACTATAGTTTTTAGTGCATTTTATCATTGGTGGATTTGTATATTGGTTTGATTGCTCTAATCTTTTTTAAATTAATTTTTATTTTTTTATTTTAATAATTCTTTTAATTTTTATTTTAATAAATTTATTTTATTATTCTTTTTTCTTTCATTTTTCTACCTTTTCTTCTGAGCTGTGTGGCTGACAGTATCTTGGCACTCTGGCCAGGTGTCAGGCCAGAGCAGCTGAGGTGGGTGAGCCGAATACAGGACATTAGACTACCAGACACCTCCCAGCCCCATGTAATATCAATTGGTGAGAGCTCTCCCAGAGATCTCTGTCTCAACACTTAGTCTCAGATACACTCAATGACAAGCAATGACAAGCAATGGCATGGGGTGCTGGACACCCCATGCCAGAAAACTAGAAAGACAGGAGCACAACCCCATCCATTAGCAGAGGCTGCTTAAAATCAAACCAAGGTCACAGACACCACAAAGCACACCACTGGACACAGTCCTGTCCACAAGAAAGACAAGATGCAACTTCAGGCAGCAGAACACAGGCACATGTTCCCTCCAACAGCAAACCAATGCAACACACTGAACCAACCTTACACACAGGGGACAGACACCAAAAACAACGGTAACTACAAACTTGCAACCTGTGAAAAGGAGAACCCAAACACAGTAAGTTAAGCAAAATGAGAAGACAGAGAAATACGAAGCAGATGAAGGAGCAAAGTAACAACCCACCAGACCAAACAAATGAAGAGGAAATAGGCAGTCAACCTGATAAAGAACTCAGAGTAATGATAGTAAAGATGATCCAAAATCTTGTAAATAGAATGGAGAAAATACAAGAAACGTTTAACAAGAACCTAGAAGAACCAAAGAGCAAACAAACAATGATGACAAACAAATAAATGAAATTAAAAATTCTCTGGAAGGAATCAATAGCTAATAACTGAGGCAGAAGAAAGTGTAAGTGACCTGGAAGGTAAAAGAGTGGAAATAACTACCATGGAGCAGAATAAAGAAAAAAGATTGAAAAGAATTGAGGACAGTCTCAGAAACGTCTGGAAAAACATTAAATACAACAACATTTGAATTATAGGGATCCCAGAGGAAGAAAAAAAAAGAAAAGGTCTGAGAAAATATTTAAAGAGATTATAGTTGAAAACTTCCCTAATATGGGAAACAAAATAATCAGTCAAGTCCAGGAAGCACAGAGAGTCCCATACAGGAAAAATCCAAGAAGAAACACACCAAGACACATATTAATGAAACTATCAAAAATTAAATACGAAGAAAAAAATATTAAAAGCAGCAAGGGAAAAGCAAGAAATAATATCAAGGTAATCTCTATAAGGTTAACAGCTGATCTTTCAGTAGAAACTCTGCAAGCCAGAAGAGAGTGGCAAGGCATATTTAAAATGATGAAAGGGAAAAACCTACAATCAAGATTACTCTACCCAGCAAGGATCTCATTCAGATTTGACAGAGAAATTAAAACATTTACAGACAAGAAAAAGCTAAGAGGATTCAGCACCACCAAACCAGCTTTACAACAAATACTAAAGAAACTTATCTAGGCAGGAAACACAGGAGAAGGAAAAGAACTACAATAACAAACACAAAACAATTAAGAAATGGTAATAGGAACATACATATCAATAATTACCTTAAATGTAAATGGATTAAATGCTCCAATCAAAAGACATAGACTGGCTGAATGGATACAGAAACAAGACCCATATATACACTGTCTGCGAGAGACCCACTTCAGACCTAGGAACACATACTGACTGAAAGTGAGGGGATGAAAAATGTCATTGCATGCAAATGGAAATCAAAAGAAAGCTGCAGTAGCACTTCTCATATCAGAAAAACTAGACTTTAAAAAAAAGACTATTACAAGAGACAAAGAAGGACACTATGATCAAGAGATCATAGTGATCATAATGATCAAGAGATCAATCCAAGAAGAAGATATAACAATTGTAAATATTTATGCATGCAAAATAAGAGCACCATATTACATAAGGCAAATGCTAGCAGTCATAAAAGGGGAACATGACAGTAACACAATAGGAGGGGAGTTTAACACCCCATTTTCACCAATGGACAGATCATCCAAAATGAAAATCAATAAGGATACACAAGCTATAAATGATGCATTAACCAAGATGGACTTAATTGATATTTAAAGGGCATTCCACCCCAACAAATCACAATACACTTTCTTTTCGATTGCTCATGGAACATTCTCCAGGATAGATCATATGTTGGGTCACAAATCAAGCCTTGGTAAATTTAAGAACATTAAAATCATATCAAGTTTCTTTTCTGACCACAACGCTATGAGACTAGATATGAATTACAGGGAAAAAACTGAAAAAAATGCAAACACATGGAGGCTAAACAATACACTACTAAATAACCAAGAGATCACTGAAGAAATCAAAGAGGAAACTAAAAAACACCAACCTATGGGATGCAGCAAAAGCAGTTCTAAGAGGGAAGTTTATAACAATACAAATCTACCTCAAGAAACAAGAAACACCTCAAACAAACAACCTAACCTTACACCTAAAACAATTAGAGAAAGAAGAACAACAACAAAAAAAAAAGTCAGCAGAACGAAAGAAATCATTAAGATGGGATCAGAAATAAATGAAAAAGAAATGACAGCAAATCAACAAAAATAAAAGCTGGTTCTTAGAGAAGATAAACAAAATTGATAAACCATTAGCCAAATTCATCAAGAAAAAAAAAGGGAGAAGACTCAAATAAACAGAATTAGAAATGAAAAAGGAGAAGTAACAACTTACACTGCAGGAATACAAAGGATCATAAGAGATTACTACAAGCAACACTATGCCAATAAAATGGAGAACCTGGAAGAAATAGACAAATTTGTAGAAAAGCACAATCTTCTGAGACTGAATCAGGAAAAAATAGAAAATATAAACATATTATTCACAAGCACTGAAATTGAAACTGTGATGAAATATCTTCCAAAAAATAAAAACCCAGAATCATATGGCTTCACAGGAGTATTCTATCAAACATTTAGAGAAGAGCTAACACCTATCTTTCTCAAACTCTTCCAAAATATAGCAAAGGGAGGAAAACTTCTAACCTCATTCTGTGAGGCCACCACCACCCAATACCAAAACCAGACAAAGATGTCATGAAGAAAGAAAACTACAGGCCAATATCACTGATAAACATAGATGCAAAAATCTCAACAAAATACTAACAAACAGAATCCAACAGCACATTAAAAGGAAGATACACCACAATCAAGTGGGGTTTAATCCCCAGAATCCAAGGGTTCTTTAATATACATAAATCAAACAATGTGATACACCATTTTAAAAAACTGAAGGATGAAAACCATATGATTATCTCAATAGATTCAGAGAAAGCTTTCAACAAAATTCAACACACAATATGATAAAAACCCTCCAGAAAGTAGGCATAGAGGGAACTTTCATCTACCTAATATAGGCCATATATGACAAACCCAAGCACCTTGTTCTCAATGGTGAAAAAGTGAAAACTTTTCCTCTAAGATCAAGAACAAGACAAGGTAGCCTACTCTCACCACTATTATTCAACATAGTTTTGGAAATTTTAGCCACAGCAATCAGAGAAGAAAAAGAAATAAAAGGAATCCAAATCAGAAATGAAGAAGTAAAACTATCACTGTTTTCGGATGGCATGATACTATACATAGAGAATGCTAAAGACATTACCAGAACACTACTAGAGATAGTGAATGAATTTGGTGAAATAGCAGGATACAAAATTAATGCACAGAAATCTCTTGCATTCCTATACACTAATGATGAAAAATCTGAAAGAGAAACTAAGGAAACTCTCCCATTTACTATTGCAACAAAACGAATAAAATACCTAGGAATAAACCTACCTAAGGAGACAAAAGACCTTTATGTAGAATACTATAAGACACTGATGAAAGAAATTAAAGATGATACAAAAAGACAAAGAGATATACCATGTTCTTCGATTAGAAGAATCAACATTATGAAAATTACTATACTACTAAAAGCAATATACAGATTCAGTGCAATCCTTATCAAACTACCAATGACATTTTTCTCAGAACTAGAACAAAAATTTTCACAATTTGTATGGAAAAATAAAAGAGACCTCAAACAGCCGAAGCAATCTTGAGAATGAAAAATGGAGCTGGAGGAATCAGGCTACCAGACAATACTACAAAGCTACAGTAATCAAGACAGTATAGTACTGGCAGAAAAACAGAAATATAGATCAATGGAACAGGTTAGAAAGCCCAGAGATAAACCCATGCATATATTGTCATCTTATGTTTGATAAAGGAGGCAAGAATATTCAGTGGAGAAAAACTTCCTCTTCAATAAATGGTGCTGAGAATACTGGACAGCCACAGGTAAAAGAATGAAATTAGAACACTCTCTAACACCATACACAAAAATAAACTCAAAATGGATTAAAGACCTAAATGTAAGGCCAGATACTATCAAACTCTTAGAGGAAAACATAGGCAGAACACTCTATGACATAAATCACAGCAAGATCCTTTTTGACACACCTCCTAGAGAAATTGAAAGAAAAACAAAAACTAAACATATGGAACCTAATGAAACTTAAAATATTTGCACAGCAAAGGAAACCATAAACAAGATGAAAAGACAACCCTCAAAATGGGAGAAAATATTTGCAAATGAAGCAACAGACAATGGATTAATCTCCAAAATATAAAAGCAACTCATGCAACTCAATATCAAAAAACAAACAACCCAATCCAAAAATGGGCAGAAAACCTAAATAGACATTTCTCCAAAGAAGATATACAGATTGTCAAGAGACATATGAAAGGTTGTTCAACATCATTAATCATTAAAGAAATGCAAATCAAAACTACAATGAGGTATAACCTCACATTGGTCAGAAAGGCCTTCATCAAAAAATCTATGAACAATAAACACTGGAGAGGGTGTGGAGAAAAGGGAATCCTCCTGCACTGCTGGTGGGAATGTAAATTGATACAGCCACTATGGAGAACAGTATGGAGGTTTCTTAAAAAAATAAAAATAGAACTACCATACAACTCAGCAACCCCACTACTGGGCATATACCCTTAGAAAACCATAATTCTAGAAGTGTAATGTACCACAGTGTTTATTGCAGTTTTATTTACAGGAGCCAGGACATGGAAGCTACCTAAGTGTCCATCAACAGATGACTGGATAAAAAGATGTGGCACATATATACAATGGGATATTACTCAGCCATAAAAAAGAAACAAAATTGAGTTATTTGTAGTGAGGTGGATAGACCTAGAGTCTGTCATACAGAGTGAAGTAAGTCAGAAAGATAAAAATAAAACAAAACCAAAAAAACACAAATACCATATGCTAACCCATATTTATGTAATCTAAAAAGAAGAAAAAGATTCTGAAGAACCTAGGGTCAGGAGAAGATAAAGACGCAGACATAGAGAATGGACTTGTGGGCACAGGGAGGGGTAAGGGTAAGTTGAGATGAAGTGAGAGAGTAGCATTGACATATATACACTACCAAATGTAAGATAGATAGCTACTGCAAAGAAGCCACATAGCACAGGGAGATCAGCTTGGTGCTTTGTGACCACCTAGAGGGGTGGGATAGGGAGGGTGGGAAGGAGACACAAGAGAGAGGGGATATGGTGATATATGTATACGTATAGCTGAATCACTTTAGTTATACAGTAGATACTTTAGTTATACAGCAGAAACTAACAAAACATCATTAAGAAATTATACTCCAATTAAGATGTTAAGAAATATAAATAAATAAAAGTCAGGAAGTAGCAAGACTTGGAAGTGCAGAAAGCAGGATATCCAACATAGGTGATAAGTGAAGTAAAATCTTAGGATGACAGTATCAGAAAAGTCCTAACATAAGATTTGTGTAGTGAGCATAGTGAACAGAGTCTAAAGTAGAAAAAGGAAGTCAGAGAGCTCTATCAGTGATGGTTCTAGAAAGAAGAAAATGTAATTAATAGATAACAAAATGCAGTTAATTGTTTTAAAATTTTGTAAGGACTTTGGAGCCAAATGATTAAGAGAGCAGAGAAACCCAAGGTCACATAATTTTAAAGAATTTAAAATTAATTATGAAAATTATACAATGAAGGTTTAGCTATATGCAATATTTATATATAATGATATTGACACTGAACATTGTTGTATCCAAAAAAATGTGATAAAATCTTAAGAGAATTTGGGAATGTGCTTCCATACTAGAAAAAACTGAAATGCAATAATTTATAATAGAAGAGGAGAGCACAATTTTTTAGAGTAAAAAAAAAAAACCTCTTTCCTTAAGAAATATTGAGTGAATATTAGAAGAATGAATTTGAAATTTGAAAAGTAATTTCCTCAGGGACACAGAATCATGCTTAGGAAAGGATAGGCAGGAAACTATCATAATTTGTCATATAGTTGTAATATTTAAACATAATGATGTGCTTGTATTACTTTGAGGAAAAGAGAACTAATTGAATCTAACAAACTGCACAACCTTCACAGAGAGTATTATAAAACAATTTTTAATATATATAAGGGAGACAAGAATTAATAGAGAAATAAGATTTTGATTGAATAGTGGTTTCTGCTAAGCAGCATATTCACAAAATGAATACAGTAAATCAAAATAAATGAACCAAAGTTACTATACCAATAGGAATAAGCTTAAAAGCATAAGGGTAGGTGTAAAATGCAAGGTGCAAACTTAATCTATGATATCTTTATTACAATTTGAAGAACTGTGAAAAGTACTAAATGTTTTTGAATACTGACATATATAATAGTAGACTCAAAATATGTTTGAGAATTGTAAAAACCTTGTACAACATACTGATTGGCTCATGGTAAAATAGAAAGAAAATAAATTGAACAGAGAATCCATGGGGTTATATGGATAATAATAATAATAAACAAAAATTAATAATAAAGAACAAAATATTAGTATTTGACAGAATTGAGACCTATGGTTCAGGTTTTTTTAGTATATGATTATTATATTTTTTCTATAAGGTTAAAATATTTAAAAAAAATTAAAAACAATATTATATATGTATATACATTAAATGAAATATATTTAAATTTATATAAATGTATAAATATATATTGACTAGGTGCAAACAACACCCTAGGCAAGGTGTTACATGCTTACCATATACATCTCTTTTAAACCTCTTGGTAAGTTAATTTGAAGACAATGGAATCAAAAATTAAAAATAATAAAATTCTCCTGCCAATTAAATGGCAAATATGAAATTCAATTAGATTTCCTATGACATCAACACCTACATATTTCTACTCTGTTCTATTGCCTTATAGTCCAAAATAAGGCAAATTTACAGTATCCCCAATTCCTGGTCCAAGATTTCTCAATTTCTAAATAAAGAAAGAAGAGGACCAGTACACAACTATTAGAATGACCAAAGTCCAAAACACACACAAGATAAAATGCTAGAAGGGATGTGGAACAACAGGAACTCTCATTCATCTCTGATTGGAATGCCAAAAGTGCAATTACTTTGGAAGACAGTTCGGTGGTTTACAAAACTAAATGTACTCTTAACATATGTTCCAGCAAAGGTAAGAAGAGGAAAATTGGACACACACATACAGATTTGTAAAGAAAGGGGACAATGTGAAGACATACAGGGAGAAGATGGCCATGTGGTAATTATGGCAGGGTGATGCACTTACAAGGAACACCAAGAATTACCAGCCAACACCAGAAGCTCTAGAGACAAGGAAGGATTCTCCTCTGCACATTTCTGAGGGAGCATGGTCCTGCCAACACCTTGATATCAAATTTTGTAGCTTTCAGATCAGTGAGGCAATAAATTTCTATTGTTCTAAACCACCCAGTTGGTGGTACTTTGTAACAGGCGGACCTAGAAGTGTAAATTACACACAAAAAGATAAAAGACAGGATATGATGTGAATGGGGCAGTAATGTATAGTGGAGAATGGGACAGGGTAAATGGGCACAAATTAATGCAGCCTAAAATTTGTTCAGATGGGCATAGTTGCCTATGGGAGTTGGTGGATAGAAGGTGGTATTCATAGTGTATGACACACAAATTAAGAATTTTGGAGCAGGGACCATGATTAATCATGACAAAACTCAGGGCATTGAGAGTGAGTACTAGTTGGGAAGAAAGGAATATGTTAATGTTAATGAAATAGGTTATAATGATAAGAAGAGGAGAATAGAGCAAATGTCAGTGGCCCTTATGTTAAAGATTTTACTGATACATGTGGATGACTAGAAATTCTAAAGATATTCATTTCAAAAGAATAAGGTTCAGTATATTTTGATACTACATGCTTCACAAGAACCATAGTTTATGAAGTCAGAAATAAGATAAATTATATGGGGCCAACAGTAATGAATATCTGAAGGCATTGCCTGACAGGGTATTGCAAAAAGGCAGTCACGAGTAAACTACAGGAGAACCTGTGTCTTCTGAAGATGGCAAGTCTTCAGTTAACTCAAGCAATTTAAGGGAATATTAGAGGACTTACTTGAGGAGAGGAATTTGGTAACTCTAGACCTTGGGTTTCAGGGGCCACAGTGAAATGATTTGGAAAATTCTGAAGAATTGGAGACTGGATATGAGCAAAACAGAATGTGGATATGACAATAGCTGGTAACATGGTGACATGGGAAGATTTCCCTTTTGTGTATGATTGAGTCTTCTATGTCTTGACAGTTTTACTTCAAGTCATTTCATACAAGAGATTGAATCAAAAAATAATCATTAATCCAGAATATTTAGTTGAATGTAATGTCATGTAGGTGATTGTATCTTCTTCAATCAGAGATAATATGAGAATGTATGCCTCAGGATACAATTTAGTCACTAGAATCATGAGTTACTTATACTAACCTCTCCTTCAGAGCATGGTTCGGAAGCCTGAGGGAGTAAGGAGTTATAAACCCTGCGGGTTTATTTATTGAAAGAGTCAGATTCCAAAGAGAAACAAGAGATGTTCATATAGAACCTCATGCTTAATGTGTGTTGACCATAAATCTCTTTGAGATGCCTTCCCAATACCTACTTAATATAAACACTCAAAATTTCATATACTCTTGTTCAAAGCAGATGATTACAAATGTTTGTAAGATCATTTATCAATATCTCAAGACAGCTTCCCTGCCCCCACCACACACACACACATACATACACACACACACACACACACACACACACACACACACAAACATGATTTAATTTCCAGGTCCTAAAGCAGCATTTAGTTTTTGCTGGGCAGATTTCTCTTAATAAATGAATAAAACATATCATGAAGAGATCATTCATGTACTTGAAAATATACTATATAGATTTGGAGGATTCAGATTCTTCATTTATTTTGGTAGATAGTTGGCATGAAGGTCATTATAAATGAAGATAAATAGAAAGGTGATATGATTTGGGGCAGAGGCTGTTTGTTAAATATAAGAAAGTGGAGCTTAGAAGCTGAATATTTAAATATGTAATAGTAGAAAGAAAGGGAGAACAGATAGATATAGAGAACAATGGAAATACTGATAGATTTCATATTAGATAACTGAGAACTCTGACACTATAGGGCTAGAACTTTGACTTTTTGAGCTTTAGTTTTGGGAACTCTGAAGTGCACATAATATTGATTTATTGGCTGGTTGCAATGAGAATTAGAGATTGCAGGAATCCTGAGACCTAGCTTATTATTGAGTGGTTTCCAAAAATATCACAAAGCATGCTAACTAAATCAAATAGACACAATTAGTAGAGATTAATCAATGGCTTATTTGACTCAAAGGTCATAATCAATAAGTATAACAAAATTTTTCTCAAGAATATTAGAAACTTTTTATCTAATAATATAGAAATATATAGTTGGTCTTAATTGATGAATATGAGAATAGATTAAAGAAGACAAACTAAAAGAGATAGACAAATATACATAATTGAAAGATACATACATACATAGAAATTTTTACTCATATATATTATCTATATATATAAGTATATAAATATATTACCTTTATACATACTATGTATATTTACTCAACCACTTTTGACTTCAATTTTTTTTCTCTGCTATGCCTCCCCTGGTTCATGTAAAATTCATAATTAAACTGCATGACTAAAGAAGTAAGATTTTTAAACTTTTTTAAAACAATGAGTATGCTATCCTTCTAGATTTCTGTGATTCTCTCCAATACATAAACATGATTCTTTCACATCAACTTAAATAGAAATTATTTTATGGAATATCTTTACTGAGTCTTTCCAAATAATTTGACCTATTTTTAATAGAAGTAACAACTCTTCTTTATTATCATATTCTGCTTTTTATACAAGATTTAACTAAATTATAACATTTCAATTACACATTAAAATGGCATAAACTAATTTGGAAACAAATAACTGACATCTGATGATCATGTAGATTAATTACAAGAAACAAAAGTGTATGGACAGAGAACCAGAGAGGAGCTTCAAATGGTGGAAGAGTAAGATGTGAAGATCACATTCCTCCCCACAAATACCTCAGAAATACAACTACATGTGGAACAACTCTTACAGAACACCTACTGAACACTGGAAGAAGGCCTCAGACCTCTCAAAAGGTAAGAAACTCCCCACCTGGGTAGGGCAAAAGAAAACAGAGACAAAAGAATAGGGATGGGACCTGCACCAGTGGGAGGGAGCTGTGAAGGAGGAAAGGTTGCCACACACTAGGAAGGCCCTTCATGGGCGGAGACTGTGGGTGACAGAGGGGAGAAGCTTCGGAGCCACAGAGGAGAGCACAGCAACAGGGGTGCGGAGGGCAAAGCAGAGAGATTCCCGTAGAGATGACCGGTGCCGACCAGCACTCACCAGCCCGAGAGGCTTGTATGTTCACCCACCAGGATGGGTGGGGGCTGGGAGCTGAGGCTAGGGGCTTTGGAGGTCAGATCCCAGCAAGAAGACTGGGGTTGGCTGTGTGAACACAGCCTGAAGGGACTAGTGTGCCACAGCTAGCTGGGAGTGAGTCTGGAAAAGTCTGGAGCTGCCGAAGAGGCAAGAGACTTTTTCTTGCCTCTTTGTTTCCTGGTGCGTGAGGAGAGGGGATTAAAAGTGATGCTTAAAGGAGCTCCAGAGATGGGCGCGAGCTGCGGCTATCAGCACGGACCCCAGAGATGGGCATGAGATGCTAAGGCTGCTGCTGCAGCCACCAAGAAGCCTGTGTGCAAGCACAGGTCACTATCCACACCACCCCTCCAGGGAGCCTGTGCAGCCCACTACTGCCAGGGTCCTGTGATCCAGGGACAAGTTCTCCAGGGGAACACACTTCATGCCTCAGGCTGGTGCAATGTCATGCTGGCCTCTGCCACTGCAGGCTGGTCCCACATCCATACCCCTCCCTCCTCCCGGCCTGAGTGAGCCAGAGTGCCGGAATAAGCTGCTCTTTAACCACATCCTCTCTGAGCGAAGAACAGGTGATCTCAGGCGACCTACATGCTGAGGTTGGTCCAAATCCAAAGCTGAACACCTGGAGCTGTGCGAACAAAGAAGAGAAAGGGAAATTCCTCCCAGCAGTCTCAGGAGCAGTGGATTAAATCTCCACAATCAACTTGATATACCCTGCATTTGTGGAATACATGAATAGACAATGAATCATCCCAAATTGAGGAGGTGGACTTTGGGAACAGCGATATATATATATATTTCCTTTTTTTTTCCTTTTTAGGAGTGTGTATGTTTCTGTGTGTGATTTTGTCTGTATAGTTTTGCTTTTACCATTTGTCCTAGGGTTCTGTCTGTTATTTTTTGTTTGTCTGTTTGTTTTTGTACTTAAAAAAATGTTTTTTTCTTAATATTTTTTTATTTTAATAACTTTATTTTTTTTACTTTATTTTACTAATTTTTATTTTATCTTCTTTCTTTCTTTCCTTTTTTTCCCACTTTTATTCTGAGCCATGTGGAGGACAGGCTCTTGGTGCTCCAACCCGGAATCAGGGCTGTGCCACTGAGGTGGGAGAGCCAAGCTCAGGACACTGGTCCACAAGAGACCTCCAACCTCCACGTAATATCAAATAGAGAAAATCTCCCAGAGAACTACATCTCAACACCAAGACCCAGCTCCACTCAACGACCAGCAAGCTACAGTGTAGGACACCCTATGTCAAAAAACTAGCAAGACAGGAACACAACCCCATCCATTACCACAGAGGCTGCCAAAAATCATAAGCCCACAGACACCCCAAAACACACCACCAGACGTGGACCTGCCCAGAAGGCAGACAAGATAGAGCCTCATCCAGAAGAACACAGGCACTAGTCCTCTACACCAGGAAGCCTACACAACCAATTGAACCAAACTTAGCCACTGGAGAGAGACAACAAAAACAATGGAAACTACAAACCTGCAGCCTGCAAAAAGGAGACCCCAAATACAGTAAGTTAAGCAAAGTGAGAAGACAGAGAAAACACAGCAGATGAAGGAGGAAGGCAAAAACCCATCACCTAACAAATGAAGAGGAAACAGGCTGTCTACCTGAAAAAGAATTTAAAATAATGATAGTAAAGATGATCCAAAATCTTGGAAGTAGAATGGAGAAAATACAAGAAATGTTTAACTAGGACCGAGAATGAAAGAGCAAACAAGCAGTGATGAACAACACAATAAATGAAATTAAAAATTCTCTAGAAGGGATCAATAGCAGAATAATGGAGGCAGAAGAATGGACAAGTGACCTGGAAGATAAAATAGTGAAAATAACTACTGCAGAGCAGAATAAAGAAAAGAGAATGAAAAGAATTGAGGACAGTCTCGGAGACTTCTGGGACAATGTTAAATGCAACAACATTCGAATTAAAGACGTCCCAGAAGAAGAAGAGAAAAAGAAAGGGATTGAGAAAATATTTGAAGAAATTATAATTGAAAACTTCACTAATATAGGAAAGAAAATAGTTAGTCAAGTCCAGGAAGCACAGAGAGTGCCATACAGGATAAATCCAAGGAGAAACATGTCAAGACACATATTAATCAAACTATCAAAAATTAAATACAAAGAACAAATATTAAAAGCAGCAAGGGAAAAATAACACATAAGGGATTCCCCATAAGTTTAACAGCTTATCGTTCAGCAGAAACTCTGCAAGCCAGAAGGGAGTGGCAGGACATATTTAAAGTGATGAAGGAGAAAAATCTACAACCAAGATTACTCTACCCAGCAAGGATCTCATTCAGATTTGACAGAGAAATTAAAATCTCTACAGGCAAGCAAAAGCTAAGACAATTCAGCACCACCAATCCAGCTTTACAACAAATGCTAAAGGAACTTCTCTAGGCAGGAAAAACACGAGAGGGAAAAGACGTACAATAATAAACCAAAAACAATTAAAAAATGGTAATAGGAACATACATATCGGTAATTACCTTAAATGTAAATGGCTTAAATGCTCCAACCAAAAGACATAGACAGGCTGAATGGATATAAAAACAAGACCCATATATATGCTGTCTACAAAGGACCCACTTCAGCCCTAGGGACACATACAACTGAAAGGCAGGGGATGGAAAAAGATATTCCATGCAGATGGAATCAACAGAAAGCTGGAGTAGCAATTCTCATATCAGACAAAATACACTTTAAAACAAGGACTATTACAAGAGACAAAGAAGAACACCACATAATAATCAAGGGATCAGTCTAAGAAGCAGATATAACAGTTGTAAATATTTATGCACCCAAAATAAGATCTCCTCAGTACATAAGGCAAATACTAACAGCCATAAAAGGGGAAATCGACAGTAACACAATCATATTAGGGGACTTTAACACCCCACTTTCACCAGTGGACAGATCATCCAAAATGAAAATCAATAAGGAAACACAAGTTTTAAATGATACATTAAAAAAGATGGACTTAATTGATATTTAGGAACATTCCATCCAAAAACAATGGAATGCACATTCTTCTCAAGTGCTCATTGAATATTCTCCAGAAGAGATCTTATCTTGGGTCACACAACAAGCCTTGGTAAACTTAAAACAAATTGAAATCATATCAAGTATCTTTTCTGAGCAAAACACTGTGAGACCAGATATCAAATACAGGAAAAATTCTGTAGGAAATACAAACACAGGGAGCCTATACAACACACTACTTAAGAGATCACTGAAGAAATCAAAGAGGAAATCAAAAAATACCTAAAATCAAATAAAAATGAAAACACGATGACCCAAAACCTATGGGATGCAGCAAAAGCAGTTCTAAGAGGGAAGTTTATAGCTATACAAGCCTACCTTAAGAAATAAGAAACATCTCAAATAAACAATCTAAACTTACACCTAAGCAATTGAAGAGAGAAGAACAAAAAAATCCCACATTTATCAGAAGGAAAGAAATCATAAAGATCAGATCAGAAGTAAATGAAAAAGAAATGAAGGAAATGATAGCAAAGATCAATAAAACTAAGAGCTGGTACTTTGAGAAGATAAACAAAATTGATAAACCATTAGCCAGACTTATCAAGAAAAAAAGGGAGAACACTCAAATCAATAGAATTAGAAACGAAAAAGAAGTAACAACTGATAGTGCAGAAATACAGAGGATCATGAGAGATACTACAAGCAACCTTATGCCAATAAAATGGACAACCTGGAAGAAATTGACAAATTCTTAGAAATTCACAACCTTCCGAGACTGAACCAGGAAGAAATAGAAAATATGAACAGACCAATCACAAGCACTGAAATTGAAACTGTGATTAAAAATCTTCGAACAAACAAAAGCTCAGGACCAGATGGCTTAACAGGCGAATTCTATCAAATATTTAGAGAAGAGATAACACCTCTCCTTCTCAAACTCTTCCAAAATATAGCAGAGGAACACTCCCAAACTCATTTTATGAGGCCACTATCACTCTGATAACAAAATGAGACAAAGATGTCACAAAGAAAGAACACTACAGACCAATATCACTGATGAACATAGATGCAAAAATCCTCAACAAAATATTAGTAAACAGAATCCAACAGCACATTAAAAGGATCATACCCTATGATCAAATGAGGTTTATCCCAGTAATGGAAGGATGCTTCAATATACATAAATCAAACAACGTTATACACCATATTAACAAATGGAAAGAGAAAAACAATATGATCTTCTCAATAGATGCAGAGAAAGCTTTTGACAAAATTCAACAACATTTTTAATAAAATCCCTCCAGAAAGTAGGCATAGAGGGAACTTTCCTCAAATAATAAAGGCCATATATGACAAACTGACAGACAACATCGTCCTCAATAGTGAAAAACTGAAAGCATTTCCACTAAGATCAGGAACAAGACAAGGTTTCCCACTCTCACCACTCTTATTCAACAGAGTTTTGAAAGTTTTTGCCACAGCAATCAGAGAAGAAAAAGAAATAAAAGGAATCCAAATTGGAAAGGAAGAAGTAAAGCTATCAATGTTTGCAGATGAATGATACTATACACAGAGCATCCTAAAGATGCTACCAGAAAGCTACTAGAGCTAATCAATGGATTTGGTAAAGTAACAGGATACAAAATTAATGCACAGAAATCTCTGGCATTCCTATACACTAATGATGAAAAATCTGAAAGTGAAGTCATGAAAACACTCCCATTTACCACTGCAACAGAAAGAATAAAATATTTAGGAATAAACCTACCTAAGGAGACAAAAGACCTGTATGCAGAAAATTATAAGACACTGATGAAAGAAATTATAACTGAAACAAATAAATGGAGAGATATACAATGCTCTTGGATTGGAAGTATCAACATTGTGAAAATGTCTCTACAAAAGCAATCTAAAGCAATCTACAGATTCAATGCAATCCCTATCAAAATACTACTGGCATTTTTCACAGAGCTAGAACAAAAAATTTCACAATATGTATGGAAACAAAAAAGACCCCGAATAGCCAAAGCAATCTTGAGAACGATAAATGGAGCTGGAGGAATCAGGCTCCCTGACTTCAGACTATACTACAAAGCGACAGTAATCAAGACAGTATGGTACAGGCACAAAAACAGAAAGATAGATCAATGGAACAAGATAGAAAACCCAGAGATAAACCCACACACATATGGTCACCTTACCTTTGATAAAGGAGGCAAGAATATACAGTGGAGAAAAGACAGACTCTTCAATAAGTGGTGCTGGGAAAACTGGACAGGTACATGTAAAAGTATGAAATTAGAATGCTCCCTAACACCATATACAAAATAAACTCAAAATGGATTAAAGACCTAAATGTAAGGCCAGGCACCATGAAACTCTTAGAGGAAAACATAGGCAGAATGCTCTACGACATAAATCACAGCATTAGAGAAATGCAAATCAAAACTACAATGAGATATCATTTCACACCGGTCAGAATGGCCATCGTCAAAAAATCTAGAAACAATAAATGCTGGAGAGGGTGTGGAGAAAATGGAATCCTCATGCACTGTTGGTGGGAATGTAAATTGATACAGCCACTATGGAGAACAGTATGGAGGATCCTTAAAAAACTACAAAAAAACTACCATATGACCCAGCAATCCCACTACTGGGCATATACCCTGAGAAAAACATAATTAAAAAAGAGTCATGTACCAAAATGTTCTTTGCACCTCTATTTACAATATCCAGGACATGGCAGCAACCTAAGTGTCCCTCAACAGAAATTTCAAAAGAAATTTGCCAAATTTGTAGCATTATTCTTTCACCTTGTGAAATTCTCCTTTAGAAGAATGAATTTTAAAGAACAGAGTTCAGTTAATAGAGCAAGCCATAGCCGTTATTTAAGGGCACAACTATTTTTTATCATTGACCACATGCTCATATGTCTCTTTTAAATTCTTTCCCTTTCTTTCTTTTTTTTTAGCTTACTTACTTAATTTAAGAACCTGTTAATCATCCATCATAGAGACTTAAGACTCTAAGCTGTTTACAGGTAGAGGAATCTGGAAGGGTGAGAATTACAGTCCTTTTTTTTTTTTTTTTTTTTTTTGCTGTATGCGGGCCTCTCACTGTGTGGCCTCTCCCGTTGCGGAGCACTGGTTCCGGACGTGCAGGCTCAGCGGCCATGACATGGCTTACAGGCCTAGGTGCTCAGCGGCATGTGGGATCTTCCCGGACCAGGGCACAAACCTGTGTCCCCTGCATCAACAGGCAGACTCTCAGCCACTGCGCCACCAGGGAAGCCCTACAGTTCATGTTATAGCAAGCAATTCCGCAGAAATGATAGAGACTTCTGAACTATTTTGTGTAACAGGCCATTTGAGAATCTGATAAAGACTATTAAATTTCTCTTTAAATAGTCACATTCGTATGCACTAAGTTTTTATTCAATTTAAGAAGTTTTGCAGATTCCTGAAATGAATATACAGTCTTCTCTGGAACTTATTACTCACTAATAAAAGTAATTTAGGGAAGCTATTATAACACTGATATTCCTCCCAAGCAATGGCATTATTCAGAGTATCATGTGGCAAGTGGCAAACGTATTCAAAAACTTTTACTGAGCACTCAGACTAAACCAGGAACTATAGTTTATTCCTGAAAAAAGCCATAAATAAAGCATAAGTTACCCTCAAGGTGATATAAAGTATCAATTACAGGACAGGGTAGCAATTTCTTAAATTGATACTAATGAAATTATAACACAGAGAAAGGGAGGTAGATGCAAGTACAGTTTTCCCGTATACTCCAGCAGAGTGCTTGCCAGTTAAACACACAGTCTGACCCCAAACAGGGACAGAGACTAAAGTTCCCATAAAGGTAAGGTCATGAGAGTTCTTTTGGCAGACCAGGAAATATGGACTTTATCTATCAGAGAATGAATTGCCTAAGGCAATACATCCTACTGTATAAAAAGCATTTGCCTGAAAAAAATATATTTAAAATTAAGATTGTAAAAATAAGACATATATCTAACATGTTATCAATTTATTTTAAATACTGACAATAATGTAATTAAATTAATAATTTAACTTATATTTTAATTTTTTATTTGAAAATTATCTTCTGTACTTTTTCACAGGTAGTTCCTCCCTCTTTTCTAAGAATAATTTTTATTCTTTTTAAAAATTAACTGCAAGGATCATTATTTCAGTTCTAAGTGGGATTAATTTCTATTATTAACATTTCCTTTAAAATTATGCATATAGATGCATAACTGATCTCAACTATAAAAGGGTATCTCCAATGAGATATCATGTGACACTATTCAGAATGGTCACCATCAAAAATCTACAAACAAGGGCTTCCCTGGTGGCGCAGTGGTTAAGAATCTGCCTGCCAATGCAGGGGACACGGGTTCGAGCTCTGTTCTGGGAATATCCCACATGCCGCAGAGCAACTAAGCCCTTGAGCCACAAGTACTGAGCCTGAATCTGGAGTCTGTGCTCCGCAATGGGAAAGGCCACAGCAGTGAGAGGCCCACACACTGTGATGAAGAATGGCCCCCACTTGCCACAACTGGAGAAAGCCCTCACACAGAAACTAAGACCGAGTACAGCCAAAATTAATTTAATTAATTAAAAAAATCTACAAACAATGAATGCTGCAGTGGGTGTAGAGAAAAGGGAATCCTCCTACACTGTTGGTGGGAGTGTAAACTGGTACATCCACTATGGAAAATAGTATGGAGGTTCCTTAAAAAACTAAAAATAGAGCTACCATACAATCCAGTAATTCCACTCCTGGACATATATCAGGAAAAAAACATGGTTCAAAAGGAAACATCCACCCGAATATTCATTGCAGTGTTGTTTACAGTAGCCAATAAATGGAAGAAACCTAAATGTCCATTGACACATAAAAGAATAAAGTAGATGTGGTACATATATACAATGGAATATTACTCAGACATCAAAAAGAATGAAATAGTGGCATTTGCAGCAACATGGATGGACATGGAGATTATCATATTAAGTGAAGTAAGTCAGATAGAGAAAGACAAATATAATATGATATCACTTATATGTGGAATCTAAAAATATGATATAAGTGGACCAATTTACAAAACAGAAACTGGTTCACAGACTTAGAGAACAAATTTATAGTTACCAGGGGTGAAAGGTAGGAGGAGGGATAGATTGGGAGTTTGA
This sequence comes from Tursiops truncatus, assembly GCF_011762595.2. Classification (NCBI taxonomy): domain Eukaryota; kingdom Metazoa; phylum Chordata; class Mammalia; order Artiodactyla; family Delphinidae; genus Tursiops; species Tursiops truncatus. The sequence continues at coordinate 29,864,215 of NC_047051.1, forward strand.
GATTGACATGAACACAGTGCCATATTTAAAATAGATAACCAAAATAGACCTACTGTATAACACAGGGAACTCTGTTCAATATTCTGTAATAACCTAAATGGGAAAAGAATTTGAAAAAGAATAAATACATGTATATGTATAATTGAATCACTTTGCCATACACTTGAAACTAACACAGCATTGTTAATCAACTACACTCCAATATAAAATAAAAAAAATTAAAAATGACAGCTCCTTTGATGCATTTTGTTTGATCTGGTTAACCACATTAAAATTAATTACTGTACCTCTGAGGTGTTTTTTAACAACTTTGAATCACTTTCCACTACTGTGCTATCTTTTGGTCTAGCTATTGTCTTTAGACATTTTAAGTTAGTTTATTACATTATCCAAAGATTATTTTACCTAAAATCGCACCTTTATACTGCTTTTAATCATATTATTCAAATTATAAACTTATTTTAGGTTTTATGTGTAGGGATTATAGTGTTCAGGTGTCTGGAAAAAATTAAGCCTTGACGGTCTTGCTACCACATATTGAAGATTGTTCCTCAAATGATGACTGCACTTCAAATAACTTTTTGGATTTTTCACATTAAGTACTTTCTTTATTTCAATATCATTTTGTCCTTTCTCACTGATACTGTGTAATCTTGTCACTAACAATCAGCTATAGCCTTTAGCTTTATCTAGAACATCACCTCACACATTGCAGTGAATTTTCTTTCAAGTTTTAATTCTACTTGCACAAAACAATCTTGAATGTCTTCTACTTAGTGAAATAGATGTTTCATGAGCACTAAATTCCTCAGAATCCTTTCATGTCACCTTGGGTGAATGACCTAACTTCAGTGTGTTTAAGCTTCCACATTGTGTGATAACATGTAGATAATAAAGTTCACACAGAAGCTGTGAAGATAATTGTATAGCACTGTACAAATGTAAAGTGTTCTATAAACAAGACAAAAATTAATGATTAAGTTATTTAATTTCATTCTGGCTTTCTCATAAATGTTTCTTGCCAATGTGTTGCTATAACCTCAAGTGGACACAATAATTTTGCTTTGCCAACAGACACTTTAAGCAACTCCCATGCACATGCAGACATGCTGTACTTGGCACAAGATTTTGTTGATGCATCTATTCAGTGTATCTTCTAATCATGCTCTTTTTTTTTTCTTCTACCTTAAAAATAAATGGGTTTCTTACAGCTGAGTTCTAAAGCCTGAAAAACAAAAATGCAAGGCACTCTTTACCCTTGGAAAAATGAAAAGAGCTTAAGCAGATGTGCCTGCGATAAAAGCATATCTTCAAAATTCTAAATGTTCTTTACAACAGTTCTTATGGAGTAATGCACTGCATTACAATGAGAAGTGAAATTCAGAAGAGTAGTTGCAGGCCATTTCTCTAGAGGGTGACTTCTCGTTCCTGAGAAGATTACCTGTGAGATATTAGAATGTAAGAGAGAAGAATGGCTTTCAAATACTGTCCTTCTTTCCAAAATAATTATATAGAATAAAAAGAAAAATGCTTAGCAGCTGTTTTAATTTAGGGTTCAGGGACATCCAACGTAGCATTCATGATTTTTTAGATATTTAATTTCTACAATGAGTGACATGTGCTTCCTTACTAATGCTATAAAAAGTTATAATACCTAACTTTGCCACCAAGGAGTTTATAATCCAGTTCAGTGTATTTCAAGATAAAATACAAGCTGTTAACAAGAAACTAGTAATATTATAGTCTTATAATATTTTAATGAAGAAATTTATAAGCACATATATATCACTTTTTACCTGGAATTGATCTAGGATTGGTTGGACATCAACATCAACTCCTTCCACAGGATCCCCTATACCAAAATGCAGTGATTCTTAGAAAAATCCAGGACTATTATCCATCCTTCTAATGCTTCTTCTGCATAGGTTTTAGTTCTTCCAATCCCTCATTTCCACCTGTTAACTTTATTGAATTTACTAATGTACAAATCATTTTTTTCAAGGCTATGTAGAGGATTTAGAACAAGGACTAATTAAACAGACAAAAGGACCCTTAAAACAGCTTTCATCTCTCTTGAATGAGAGGAGTAATTTCAACAAATTACAACTGCTTTAAGAATAATAAACATAGGAATGCCCTACAAAAGTCTTTAATGATAAAAAAATTTCCTTAGAAAATTTGTACTGCTTGTTATTTAGATGTTTTTAAAAATCATTAAAATGATTTCCCATGATTTATTATACATATTTCCAAGTTCACTAGAGTAATTCAGAAGAAATGCTAATGTGTGTTATAGGCTACAGGTCAAGAACTGGTACCCATAAAATAAAAATATCTAACTATACGTTCTATTGTTTTTTCCACTGGAACATTATATATATATATATATATATTTATTTATTTTATTTTATTTATTTATTTTTTTTTTGCGGTACGCAGGCCTCTCACTGTTATGGCCTCTCCTGTTGCGGAGCACAGGCTCCGGGCGCACAGGCTCAGTGGCCATGGCTCACGGGCCTAGGTGCTCAGTGGCATGTGGGATCTTCCCGGACCGGGGCACAAACCCGTGTCCCCTGCATGGGCAGACGGACCCTCAACCACTGCACCCCTAGGGAAGCCCAGGAACATAATAATTTTGAGCAATGTTAGTTCTTCATTATGTATGTGAATGTCCAGTTAATTCATCCCAGCTCTGCCTCTTTGAAGCATTTTATTTATGTCATTTGCTGAAATGGCATGCTTCCTTCAATGCTGAGTTGAAGTCTCTCCTTGTTAAGTTTTTCTTAATTTCCTCAGCCTTCTATTCATGACACATTTTGGAACATATGTGTTACTAACTCTAAACTAGCACTAAATATACTACAGATTGTGTTGCAGTTTTTGCTTTTTCTTGCAAATACCTATCCTATAAAGTAATGCATTTTGGATTTTAAGAAAATGTTCTATCATCAATAAATCAGTGACTATTGAAAGCCTATATATTCTGAACATTTTCTTTTACTCTCACCACCAGAACTACTCAAAAAAATGGGAGTAAAGAGAACAACATGATTTAGGCTTTAAAAGTATAATCTATCTTTAAAATCTTAAGAGATTAAATATAAGTGAAGAATAAGATACAAGCCACTCTAAATATTTGAGCAATATGTATGATAAAGAAGTAATGAATATCTAGTCTATTATGAATTTGGAAAAAAGTAAAATATTAATGAAAAAAAAATGTGTTCTTTAGTAAAATAATATTTATTGAGCATGTACCAGACTTTATGTTGAATAAATCATTAATCCTACAGAATAGATTTACATTGTAAAGATCTTGCAGAAATTGATAAATGAGTAAGTAGTCTTCTCCTTGAATTAGTTACCTTAAACCTAGCTTTAAAAATGGGATAATGTGAATACTACCACTAAGGAGTTTATAATCTCTTTAACTAGGGGGAAAAAGAAGAAAAACTCTATACAGGTAAATAATTTTTAAAAAGTTTAAAACACAAAACAGGATCAGGTAATAATATAGAACAAGGAAAATAAAATAATATGATATTTAAGGTCAATTTACTTAGTCAATAAAGATTTATTAACCATATATTTTGTGCAGGGCACTGTTGTGCTGAGGAAATAGTAAGTGCAAAAAAGACCCAGCAACAAGGTCCTACTGTATAGCACAGGGAACTATATTCAATATCCTGTGATAAACTGTAATCAAAAATAATATGAAGAAGAATATATATACACATATATAAATAACTGAATCACTTTGATGTACAGCAGAAATTAACACAATATTTTAAATCGATGATACTTCAATAAAATAAATTATTTTTAAAAAAGACCCAAAGAAGAGGGACCTGCTGGTCTGTTTTAGGAACAGTGAGAAGGTCAGTGTAGCTTGAAATTAGAGTGAGGGGAGCATAATGTGAGTACAAAGAGTAATACGAGAAAATATTCAAAGAAACAAAAATTACCAAAGTTTTTAATCTAAGCACCTAAAGCAGTGAGATTACATACATTGAGATGTGGATTACTGTGAGGGAACAGGTTTGATGACAAGATTAGGAAATAATGAAAAGAATGACAGGATTCTGTTCCAAGATGGTGAAATAGGAGGCTTCTGAACTCACCTCCTGCCATTGACTCAGCAAATCTACAGCTACACATGGAGCAATTCCCATAGAAGAAAACCCAGAAATTATTTGAGTGACTCCTATGCGACGATGAAAATATCCACATTGAACTGGGTAGAAAAGGCTGAAACACACTCTCACCTAAACCACATCCCCAGCGCAGAGTCATAAAATCATGAGGGAACTCACAACTCTCAGCTTCTCCCTGAGGAGCAAAGGCATTGGACCCAATATATAGCACCTCATCTTGTAAAGCTTCCACCAGGCCACTGAAACATCAAGATCTGAAAGCCAATGGGGCTTGCATCCATGAGACCTACAAGACAATAGCAAACAAAGAAATTTCTTAATTGGCTCCTGAGGACTCACTGTGCCTATTCAACAAAGATTCAGGCTCAGAAAAGAGGGAGCAGACAGAAACACACTGTTCCCAGTCTTTCCCTGAAGGAGGTCTATTTGCATACTTCAGAAGGTGCTGCGGTATGGTCAGGCTTCTAATTTAGCACACATCAAGGAGCTGACTGTGATTCTCCAGAGAAACCAAGGAGTTCCAGCAGGTGCCATCTCCAAGTTCTCCCTCTGGCCCACTCCAGGTTGCCAGTGTCTACTTAGAAGGAGTTGTGCACTTATCAGGTGCCCAGCGATCTCTGGTTCAACAAGCCTTTCATATTTTTCTTATGTATGATATATTTCAGAATCACTGTTCTAAATAATTGTTTCAAAAAGAAGCAACTTTAACACAGAAAAACTGAAATGAAAGAAAGTGTTTAATATGTAATGAATTTTACAAAACATGGACTATATAAAATAATGATAAATTAATAGGTAATTTGTAGGGCTATAAAACAAAGAAGGAAATAAAATGCCATAGAATTCTGTGTATGTTAAAAATTTAAAACTAACCAATCATTAAAATAATCTAAATAGAATGCATTTACTCCAAATCAATAGAGAAGAAATAAGGTAATTAAAACCCAATTTATTGACAACCCCAAGAAAGGAATAGGATATTCACAATACACATATTTGACAACTTTAAAACATATAAAGTGTTCCGGGAAATCCATAAGTAAAAAAGTCAGATAATGAAAAAAAGAGGATAAAAATATTTTAAAAAGACACTTCACCAAAAAATGATATTATCAAAATGCCTAATTAATATATGTAAAAATTTTGTTCAACTTCATTAGCCATCAATAAAATGACAATTAAAATCACAATGCCTTAAAGCTAAACCGCAGAATGTCTCAAATGAAAAAGGTGAAAAATATTAATTGTCAGTGTCAGTAAGCATGGGGAGCAACCAGAATTCTGTGTACCATTTGTCAGAGTATACATTTGTGCAACCAATTTGGAAAATTATTTGATGATTTCACTTGAAGGTATATCTTCAGATGAAATGTGGAATGGGTTTACCAAAAGATATGTACTAGTGTATATAACAGTACTATTCATAATAGTCCCAAACTGTTAATTATTCAAATGCCTTTCAGCCATAGAATGAACAAGTTAACTGTGGTGTATTCACAAATAAAATAGAGCCACGAGAGTACAGAATCTACAACTACATGGAAAATAAGGATGGTTCTTATAATCATAATATTGAATGAAAAATCATACAAAAAGGACACATACTCCATAAATCTATTCATCTAAAGTACAAAAAGAAAAACTCATCTATGTTGCTAAAATTTTGAATAGTGGTTCCTCATGACTAGCTAGAGACTGGTAGGGAGCATGAACATCATGGAATAATGGTGATACCCTGTTTCTCAATCTGAGTGCTGGACATAGAGATATGTTCAACTTGTGATATTCAATGATTTTTACATTTATGTGCATTTTGATTTGCATATTATATTTTGATGAAAAGTTTTAAAAAACTCTAAAAACATTTCCCTATCAATACTAAAGAATTCAGGAAAGAAGAAAATGAAAAAGATAAATAATCAGCATATATAAAAACTATTCCAAATATATCAAGCCTCATGGTGAATTCAAATAGATTAACCATTCAGTTAGAATATAAACATAGGCAATCTTTTAATGAAATATGTATTTAACTCATAAACTCACCAACGGGTTGAGAGTAAAATAAGGTAAAATGATACAAGAACATTCTAATCAAAATGAAGATGGAGGGGTTACATCAGGGTTTCCCAACAGTGACACTATTGATATTTGGGGCTGGATAATTATTTGTCAGGAAGGATTGTCCTTGTAGGTTCTTTAGCAACATCCCAGGCCTCTACACACTCAATGCCAGTAGCACTACCACACCCCTGTTGTGACGACCAAAAATGTCTCCAGATATTATAAAATTACCCCTAGATTACAAAATCTCCCCCAGTTGAGGACAGCTGAGCTACATTAATATGATAAAAAGTAGACTTTAAGGCAAAGCTATTAATAGACTTAAAGAAAGTTATTGTGTAGTTTTAAAATATTTAGTTCCTATTTTAATTCAATAAATATTTACTAACCTCCTACAATATGATAGACACCAGGGAAACAATAAAGAAGCAGATAAAATTCTAGTTGTCACAGAGCTCATACTCTAGTGGGGATCAACAAACAATAAAAAAATAAATAACTCATTGATAAGAGCTAGAAATAAAAATACAACATAGTAAATGAATGGATTTTGATATAGTGAAGTGTTATTTTATATAAAGTTCCCAGAGAAGATTTATTTAATGAATTGGCATTTCAAAAGATACTTCAAGAAAATCATGTTTACTGAAGATTGTTTAGGAAGAAGACAAAGCAAGTATTATACTTGCATACGGTCTGAAAAAGGAGCTAGACATATTTCAAGTAACAAGAGAGAGGAGAGTGTGGATTGTTTAGGAAGAAGGCAAAGCAAGTATTATACTTGCATATGGTCTGAGAAAGGAGCTAGGCATATTCCAAGTAACAAGGAAGGGAAGAGTGTGGCTCAAGCAGAGTAATAGAGAGTAACTGAAGTAGAAGATAAAAGTAGTGTTGTTGGCTGGTCAAAGAATTTTGAATTAATTGGATACAGTGATTCTAACTTCATATTAGCTAAAAACAAAGAATGAAAATACACAGAACTACTATTGTTAGAATTTCAAACAAATTTATGAAAATCTATAACCACCTTTGGAGACTTTAAAACACCTCTCTCAGCAGCTAAAAGGTCAATCTGACAGAATATTAGCAAAAATCCAGAAAGGTTGAACAACATAAATAAATGGCTAGCTTCATCTAATAAACATATCCATAAAATTGAGAGTAAACCCTTTATCCTTTATTACTCTGTATTCCTAATCTTAGTGAATAGCATTATCTAAGTCACATCATCACCAAACTCAAAAACTGGGTTGTTACAGGTTAACCTTTTATCCTGTCCCCTCCCATCTCCCATATTTACACAATTATTGTCTCAAGGCTATCTTCAGAACTGCACTCATAGGTTTTTCTTCCTCTCCAACTGTTTTGCAAAAGTCCATGAACCTCTCACCATAATTTGCCTACAACACAGTTTCTGGAAAGCACAAGCTGTTTTTAAAAATCTATTCTTCATGCTAACAATATAACCTTCTTAAAACAAAAATAATACCATGCAACTTCCATACTTAAATCTTTCAACCAAGTCAAGGATAAAGCCCAAATTTACAGCAAACTCCCTTTCTTATTAATTCTGTCCAAATTATTTTTCTTATGTGGGTCTTAGCTTAAATGTCACTTCATCAGAAAAGGCTTCCTTACCACATCTTAATTTAAATGAGTTTTCTTATTAATTCTTAATTCTAGCTTTCTGAATTTCCATTTCTTTTTATTTGGGGAATTTTTAATTATATATTTATTTGTAAAATTAATACTTTAATATCAATCTTTCAATCAGACTGAAAATGTCATCCCTTTAAAGGCATATTTTATTTTGTTTACTCCATAAACTTAGCACAGTGATTAAATGAATGACTGATACCCTAGGATATCCAATGTTATATCATGCTAGTCCTATTGAAGTCACACTAATCACTCCTATCTACCTACTAAAACATTATCATATTCTCTAAATTTACTATTTCACAGTTCTGTGTTTTTTGCTCAGAAACCTCATTACCTTTTCCCTCAAATGCCCTTCATGCTTACATGGTTAATCTGCTAAACACCTATAAATTTTTCAGGAACCAATTAAGAATCATCTCTTTAATTAAGTCATTTGGCCTTTCTATCTCCATTGTACTGTCCGTGGAACAGTGAGCATAGAAATCACAGCAGTCACTTTAGAAAAGATAAGTTAATATAAATATTTGTTAACTAAGTATTGAAGAATTTAAAAGACAAATAAAGGTACATGAAGGTGTTTTCTTAGGTAGGCTGCTACAGGGAACAGCTACATCTCTAATGCTGGAGGAACAAAAGGGGTTGGAATTTTTAAATCTTAAGAAATTTAGAGTCTTTCAAACTTTAACTCTGATGTCTGAGGAGAAGGTTCCTCTGCATTGGGTTATATGGTTCTGGTTTCATAAGTGTTGTGGAGATTGCTACTAATGGAATGAAGTGCCATGTTTAGGATAACCATCACTGAGCTCTGCTAAGGTGATGGTGACAGAAACAGGAAACAGACCACAACAAAATGATACATTCCTTTCTTTCTCTTTCAGACTTCTAGCTTCTGTCACCATCTATTGCAGAGACTTAGAAGGGAGCTATCTTACATAAGAAAATATGCTTTGCAGAGTCTGAGAGTATAGAAAGTGTGTTTAAAGAAAATAAGATAGTAACTTAATAATTGGCAAATAGCTCTATATTTTTATTGTAGTTATTTTTGTAAACTTTTCTTCATTTACTTTTTTGACAAATGTTTATTCATAACACACTCTGTCAGGTTCTACAGCTAGAGTGATAAATAGTAATTACTGAGATCCTGCCCTTAAGGTGCTTATTGTCTGAGTTTTGTGTTCCACTAAACTCCATACACTTTTAACCAGAGAACACACCTTTAAAGCATATATTATTTTAAAATATAGAATATTTTAAATATAAAAAATATAATACTACAGGAGACCATGACTGCAGTGACCCAGGTCTCTTTAGAACTGTGGTTCTCAACTGAGGATGATTTTGTACCCACACCAGTGTACATTTAATAATGTATGCCAATAGTCAGCAAACTATAAGCTGATGGCCAAATCCTGTGAACTACTTGTTATTATAAATAAAATCTTATCTGAACATGGTCACACCTGATTTTTAGGAAATGTTTACGTCTGCTTTCATGTTCCACAAGCAGAGATGTGATTGTGACAGAGACTGGATGATCCACAAAGTCTGAAATAGTTAGTATTTGAAGCATTAGAGAAAATATTTGCCATTCTCTAGAACACATAATTAAAGTTTAGTACCAACACTTAAAAGGATATTATATAGGTAGATTTTTTAATGTATGTATGTAAATATATGTCAACAAAATTAACCAGAGGAAAGTTATTAATTTACACTTCAAATTAGAATAAATTTTGTGTAAATAACGAACTTCCCCAGAGCACTAAAATATTCAATTTTCAATTTTCACTCTAATTTAAAACATTTTCTGAAAAGAAATGAGGGAAGTCTCAGAGACCTCTGGGACAACATTAAACACACCAACGTTCCAATTATAGGGGTCCCAGAAGAAGAAGAAAAGGAGAAAGTATCTGAAAAAATATTTGAAGAGATTATAGTTGAAAACTTCCCTAACATGAGAAAGGAAACAGCCATCCAATCCAGGAAGCACAGAGAGTCCCATACAGGATAACCCCAAGGAGAAACATGCTGAGACACATATTAATCAAACTAACAAATATTAAATAAACAAACAAAAAAATAAAAATCAGGAAGAGAAAAGCAACAAATAACATAAAAACGGAATCCCCATAAGGTTATCAGATTATTTTTCAGCAAACACTCTGCAGGTCAGAAGGAAGTGGCAGGATATATTTAAAGTGATGAAATGAAAAAGCCTACAGCCAAGATTATTCTAGCCAACAAGGATCACATTCAGATTTGATGGAGAAATCAAAAGACTTACAGACAAGCAAAAGCTAAGAGAATTCAGCACCACTACCCAGATTTATAACAAATGTTAAAGGAGCTTCTCTAGGCAGGAAAAACAAGAGAAGAAAATGACCTACAAAAACAAACTCAAAACAATTAAGAAAATGGTAATATGAACATACATATCAATAATTACCTTAAATGTAAATGGATTAAATACTCCAAACAAAAGACACAGACTTGCTAAATGGATAAAAAGGAAAACCTGTATATATGCTGTCTACAAGGGACCCACTTCAGACCTAGGGACACATACAGACTGAAAGTGAAGGGATGGAAGAAGATATTCCATGCAAATGGAAATCAAAATAAGACTGGAGTAGCACTACCAAAGTTAAACAAAATAAACTTTAAAGTACAGACTGTTTCAAGAGATAAAGGACACTACACAATGATCAAGGGATCAATCCAAAAGAAGATATGACAATTATAAATACCTATGAACCTAACATAAAAGCACTTCAACATAAGGCAGATACTAACAGCCATAAAAGGGGAAATTGACTGTAACACAATAATAATGGGGAACTTTAACATTCCATTGACATCAATGGAAAAACCATCCAGAAAAATTCATAAGGAAACAAAAGCATTAAATAACACATTACACCAGATAGAGTTAATTGATATTTATAGGACATTCCATTCAAAAACAGCAGAGTACACTTTTTTCTCAAGTGCCATAGAACATTCTCCAGGATAGATCACATCTTGGGTCACAAATCAAGCTTCAGGAAATTTAAGAAAATTGAAATCGTAACAAGCATCTTTTCCAACCACAATGCTATGAGATTAGAAATCAATTACAGAAGAAAAAAACTGTAAAAAACAAAAATACATGGAGGTTAAACAATATGATACAAAATAACCAAAACATCACTGAAGAAATCAAATAGGAAATCACAAAATACTTTGAAAAAAAATGACAACAGAAACACGACAACCCAAAACCTATGGGATGCAGCAAAAGCAGTTCTAAGAGAGAAGTTTATAACACTACAATCCTACCTCAAGAAACGAGAAAAATCTCAAAAAAACAACCTAACCTTACACCTAAATCAACTAGAGAAAGAATAATAATAATAAAGAAAGTTAATAGAAGGAAAGAAATTATAAAGATCAGAGCAGAAATAAATGAAATAGAAACAAAGAAAACAATAGCAATGATAAATAAAATTAAGGGTGATTCTTTGAGAAGATAAATGAAATTGATAAACCATTAGCCAGATTCATCAAAAAGAAAAAGGGAGAGAACTCAAATCAATGAAATTAGAAATGAAAAAAGGAGAAGTTACAACTGACACCACAGAAATACAAAGGATCATAAGAGACTACTACAAGCAACTATATCCCAATAAATAGACAATCTAGAAAAAGTGGAAAAAATCTTAGAAAAGTACAACCTTCCAAGACTGAACTAGGAAGAAGTAGAAAATATGAACAGAACAGTCACAAGCAATGAAATTCAAACTGTGATTAAAAATCTTTCAACAAACAAAAGCCCAGGACCAGATGACTTCACAGGCAAATTCTATCAAACATTTCGAGAAGAGCTAACACTTATCCTTCTCAAACTCTTCCAAAACATTGCAGAAGGAACACTCCCAAACTCATTTTATGAGTCCACCCTCACCCAGATACCAAAACCAGAAAAATATATCACACACACAAAAAAAAAAAACACAGGCCAATATCACTGATGAACATAAATGTAAAAATCCTCAATAAAATACAAGCAAACAAATCCAACAACACATTAAAAGCATCATACAACATGATGAAGTGTGATTTATCCTGGTGATTCAAGGATCCTTCATAGTAAATTAATCAATATGATAAACCATATTAACAAACTGAAGAATAAAACCTACATGCTTATCTCAATAGATGCAGAAAAAGCTTCAACAAAATTCAATACCCATTTATGATAAAATCTCTCCAGAAAGTAGGCATAGAGGAACCTACCTCAACCTAATAAAGGCCATATATGACAAACCCACAGAAAACATTATTCTCTGTGGTGAAAAACTGAAAACATTTCCTCTCAGATCAGGAACAAGACAAGGATGTCCACTCTCGCCAGTGTTATTCAACATAGTCTTGGAACTCCTAGCCACAGCAATCAGAGAAGAAAAAGAAATAAAAGGAATCCAAATTGGAAAAGAAGTAAAACTATCACTATTTGCTGATGGCATGATACTATACATAGAACATCCTAAAGATGTCACCAGAAAACTACTAGAACAAATCAATTAATTTAGTAAAGTGGCAGGATACAAAATTAATACACATAAAACTCTTGCATTCATTCCTATACACTCACTGAAAGATCAGCAGATAATTTAGGGAAACAATCCCATTTACCATTGCAACAAAAAGAATAAAATACCTAAGAATAAAACTACCTAGGGAGGCAAAAGACCAGTACACAGAAAACTGTAAGATACTGATGAAAGAAATCAAAGAGGACACAAACAGATGGAGATATATACCATGTTCTTGGATTGAGAGAATCAATATTGTGCAAATGGCTATACTACTCAAAGTAATCTACAGATTCAGTGTAATCCCTAAAATGTTACCAATGGCATTTTTCACAAAACTAGAACAACAAATTTTACAGTTTTTATGAAAACAAAAAAGACCCTGAATATCCAAAGCAATACTGAGAAAGAAAAACAGAGCTGGAGGAACCAGACTCCCAATTTCAAAACTACAATAATCTTCAAAGCTACTACAAAGCTACAATAATCAAAACAGTATGGTACTGGCACAAAAACAGAATATTGACAAATGGGACAGGATAGAAAACCCAGAGATAAACACATACACCTATGGTCAATAATCTATGAAAAAGGAGGACAGAATACACATTGGAGAAAAGACCGCCTCTTCAGTAAGTGGTTCTGGGAAAACTGGACAATTACATGTAAAAGAATGAAATTAGAACATTCTAACACTACAGAAAAGTAAGCTCAAAATGGATTAAAGACCTGAATGTAAGGCCAGACACTCTAAAACTCTTATAGGAAAACATAGGCAAAACACTCTTTTACATAAATTACAAATTCACATAAATTGAATCTTTTTTGACCCATCTCCTGACGTAAGGAAAATAAAAACCAAACTCAACAAATAGGACCTAATTAAACTTAAAAGCTTTTGCACAGGAAAGGAAACCATAAACAAGATAAAAAGACAGTCCTCAGAATGGGAGAAAATATTTGCCAACAAAGCAACTGACAAAGGATTAGTCTCCGAAATATATAAACAGCACATGGAGCTCAATATCAAAAAAACAAACAAACCAATAAAAAAATGGGCCGAAGACCTAAATAGACTTTTCTCCGAAGAAGACATACCAATGGTCAAGAGACACATGAAAGATATTCAAAGTCACTAATTATTAGATAAATGCAAATGAAAACTACAATGAGGTATTACCTCACACTCATCAGAATGGCCATCATTGAAAAATCTACAAACAATAAATGCTGGAGAGGGTGTGGAGAAAAGGGAACCCTCTTGGAATGTAAATTAATATAGCCAGTATGAAGAACAGTATGGGGGTTCCTTAAAAACCTAAAAATAGAACTACCAATTGAAACTACCAACTTTCAATCTCACTACTGTTTCATATACCTTAAGAAAACCATAATTCTAAAAGACACATGCACCTCACTGTTCATTGCAGCACTATTTATAGTAGCCAGGACAGGGAAGCAACCTCAATGTCCATCAATAGAAGAATGGATAAAGATGTGGTACATATATACACTGGAATATTACTCAGCCATAAAAAGAAATGAAATTGGGTTATTTTTAGAGACATGGATGGACTTAGAGAATGTCATACAGAGTGAAGTAAGTCAGAAAGAGAAAAACAAATATCATATATTAATGTATGTATGTGGAATCTGGAAAAATGGTATAAATTATCTTATTTGCAAAGCAGAAATAGAAACATAGACAGAGAGAACAAAAGTATGGACACCAAGGGTGGGGTGGGGTGAATTGGGAGATTGGGATTGACATGTATACATTATTGATACTATGTATAAAATAGATAATTAATGAGAACTTACTGTATAGCCCAGGGAACTATACTCAGTGCTCTGTGGTGACCTAAATGAGAAGGACATCCAAAGAAAGAGGGGATACATGTATATGCATAGCTGATTCACTTTGCTGTACAGTAGAAACTAACACAACATTGTAAAGCAACTATACTCTAAAAAAAATTTTTAAAAATATTTTCAAGCATTTTTTTCAAGGACATTTAATGGAGGTTTAACTGATACAAGTTTTGTTTGTTCATTTGTTTTTCAGTTCCCTATACTATTCGAACAAGTGTGTCTTCTTAAGCTCACTAGATAAGAGACGTTTTCCCTAGGGGTAGTTGAATTTGGTAGTATTTGGCAGATCATTTTTCACTGGAGACTTAACATATAAGATTGTACTTTATTTCTCCTTATGTGCCTGGTACTTCTGGAAGGACAATATCTTTTTTGTTTATTAGCACATTGATAATTAATTCATCAAAACATACTGCTGTAAAGGATACATTTAGCAAACATTAAATAGAATCTCAATCCATATATGAGCAAAATTTCTGTGTGAACCTACTAATTTAAAATGTTTCTCATTTGACTTAATATGCTACTAGCCTATGTAAAAAAAATAAATAAATTGCAAAGTTAGTGCAAAAACATAAGTAAACTCAACTGAAAAGAAAAAACATCACACTCTACATTGCCTTTTAATGTTTATTATTTTCATATGTTCAGAGATAAAGTATTACTGAAATATATCTCTCATTTGAACTATTATTGAAATTATAAAATTGTTTGGGGACATTGCATTAAATATTTAATTATTTTGACAAATTTTTTTCTCTTAGACTTCTTTTTACTCATGTCATTTCACAAAGTGACAATATATAGATTTATTTATTTTACTTCTTTTTAAATTTTTTTAGAAACCAGTCCCATGTTTCTCTGAAAGAAATATTTTCTCTTTCACAAGTTGTATGAAGTGTAAGTACATATCATCTCTGCCCTTTCACACAAGAAAAGGGCAAAATCCTTCAAAGTATTCTTTTCTAATTGCATTCATTTTTCTTTATTTTTCTTTACAAGATGAGAATATAATAAGCTCACCTTCCCTAAAGCTGAATTTCCTTTGTGACATTAAAAATTCAACTAGTTCAAACCCTTCAGTCATTATATAGTATATTGTCATTCATACAACAAATATTTAGTCAGCCTTTACTACCTGTTAGGTTTAGGTTGTTTGGGATCTACATAATTGAAAAGGGGAGATCTTTGTCTTCAAGGTGTTTTCAGCATGACAAAGAGTCGGGAAAACTGACAATACATGGTTAACTCTAGCACAATAGTACATGATTAGAAAAATTATAGTGTAAATGCTAATGAACTATTTTAAGAGCCAGAGTAGATTTTATTGAAGAAACAATGTTTGTATAAATTTTTATAGAAATAAAGACTTTTTTCAATAAATATAGGTAAAGAGGAGGACAAGTCATACCTGGCTGTGAGAAGATTATGTGGAAATCTTTATCTTGAGAGTCCATTTAAAGAGTTTAATGTTTATCTGTGTATCTGGAATAACAGATGTCATGCTAGGAAATGAGTATTATGAAAAATGTCAAATATGACTGCATAAAATATGCTGAAGTGTGATTTTACTTTGAAGACAATGAGGAACTATAAAGTAATTTTGAGCAAAATATAAACATTTAAAATATTATTGGGATAAAAAAATGATGGAGAAAATCATACACATAAGATAGATAATTAAGAGCTTGTATCTATACATCTTATTTAGTGATCAGATAAGGTAGATGAGGAAGAAGGAGGAATAAAAATTATTGCCAGGTAACAGGTGTGCTTCTGGATTGTTTCTGACACAAGGATAGCAGTGCCATTATCAAGGAGTAAGTTTGGTAGAAAATCTAATACAATATATTTGATAATTACATGCAGAGTTTTAAGTGTCAGGTAAGTCTACTAACTAGAGATTGTTTATGAGCCTCTTAGCATTAGATGAAGTCATTTATATATATGCAGTTACCCAGGAACAGTGTATGAAGAACATGTATATTTATAAGATGTTGGAGGAAAATCATTCCATAAAAGAGGAGACAGTTTGGGAGTTTCTTACAAAACTAAGGTGTAATACCCAGCAATCCCACTCATAAGTATTCACATAACTAACTTGAAAACTTATATCCACAGAAAAACCTGTACACAAATATTTATAGCAATTTTATTCATAATTTTTAAAACTTGAAGGCAACCAAGATGTCTTTTAATAGGTGAATGGGTAAATAAGGTGTGATGTATTCATACAATGCAGTATTATTCATCAACAAAGAAAAAATCTATAGAAATACAAAACAAAACAAAACAAAATGAAACATCAAGGACCTTAAAAACACATTAAGTGAAAGAAACCAATCTGAAAATGTTAAATAATGTATGAATTCAATAATGCAACAATTTGGAAAAGGCAAAACTATGGAGACTGTAAGAAGATCAGTGGTTGCCAGAGGTTTAGAGGGAGTGAGGGATGAACAGGTGGAACAAAGGGGATTTTTAGGGAAGTGAAGTTATACTATATGATACAGAAATAATGGACATGTGTAATTACACATTTGTGAAAACCCATAGAAGGTGCAATACAAAAAGTGAACCCTAATGTAAAGTATTGACTTTAGTTAATATTTGTATCAATATTACTTCACTGATCATAACAAAAGTACAATGCTAATACAAAATTTAAATAATAGGAGAAACGGGGTCAGAGACAGAGCATGTGGGAATTCTCAGTAATTTCATATCAATGTTTTGTCCTATAAAATATTTATTAATATAAAAATAAATAAATAAATATTATCATAAAAGTACTGAAAAGCATAAAGAAGGAAATAAAAGTGACCTGAAATTTCTTAAAAGAAGTGAAAAATCGTCTATTGGCCTTTATATTTGAAAAAGCAAAAATGACTAAGTATAATATCAAAAAAACTAATGATGGTTGCTCATTGTCAGATAATGAAATAATGTATACAGGTAGATTTCACCATCTGGTAGCCTGCCTTAAAATTTGTGATATAAATAAACAAGATTATAAAAGCTGAATATTGAGAGGAGCCATGACCCATTCTTTATTTTGCTAGAGTATTTAAAACAATTTTTAAAAGACATTTACCAAGACATTCAAATATTTTCATTCCTCCATGAACACCTGTTTAATACTTTGAACAACTAATAGTATTGTGTAATTATATATTACCTGCCAATGTTTATTTCTTGAAGTTTAGCTTTTTTGAACAGTGATTCTGTGAAAACTGAAGGCTTTCATTATCTATCAGATTCCTTTTCCTTCTCTTACTCTTTTTCCAGATTCATAATATATGCTAATAATGACACAATAGCAGCAGGATAATAACATACTCTCATTCATTCATTTAAAAACTTGTAATAGGGCCTTCCCTGGTGGCACAGTGGTTGAGAGTCTGCCTGCCGATGCAGTGGACATGGGTTCGTGCTCTGGTCCGGGAAGATCCCACATGCCGTGGAGTGGCTGGGCCCGTGAGCCATGGCCACTGAGCCTGTTTGTCTGGAGCCTGTGCTCCGCAATGGGAGAAGCCACATCAGTAAGAGGCCCGCGTACTGCAAAAAGGAAAAAAAAAAAACTTGTAATAAATTTCTACCATGTGCCAGAATTTACTATGATGAGTGAAAATAAAAGAAAATATTGTTTATAAATTTAGATATCACAAAGTCCTGTAAAATACTCTGTCTCAGTGAAATCTTCCAAAAACTATGGAAGTTATTGTTATTAATTTAAGAGAGGGAAAATAGGAGTACATAGTTAGCAGGTAGTAGCTGACATTTGAACAAATAACATTGTATTTTAAATATCACATAAGTTTCATAATGGTGCAGAGATTTTTAAATTAAATATTGAGAGTTAAATGCTTTTCTACTTGTCACTACACTTTATTACATTCTGTTCCTTTTCTACAAACTCAAAATTTGCACAAGCTATAGCATAGTTTATAACTTTTAACTGAAATATTTTAAGAACATTTATTTGTCCATTTGACTTTGGTTGGTATCAAAGATATCATTAAATATATGTACTCACTCTTTATACATGCTATCATTCTTTTTTTCCTTTTTTTTTTTTTAGTGCTTTTAAGTTTTTTTCAGTTTTATTGAGATATAATAGACACATAACGTTGTGTTACTTTTTTAATTAATTAATTAATTAATTTATTTATGGCTGCGTTGGGTCTTTGTTGCTGCGCACGGGCTTTCTCTGGCTGTGGTGAGTGGGGTATACTCTTCTTTGTGGTGCACAATCTTCTCATTGTGGTGGCTTCTTTTGTTGCTGAGCACAGGCTGTAGACACGTGAGCTCCAGTAGTTGTGACTCATAGGATTAGTTGCTCCACAGCATGTGGGATCTTCCCGGACCAGGGCTTGAACTCTTGTCCCCTGAATTGGCAGGTGGATTCTTAACCACAGTGCCACCTGGGAAGTCCCCATTCTACCATTCTTAAAGAATAATATATATATATATATATATATATATATATATATATATATATATATATATATATATTAAAATTTCTGTTTAGGAACAGCATGGCTAAGTGATGAAAATGTAGTTATGACTGATGAAAAATAGAGTATGATAATATGATTATGCTCTGGTGGCTTTCACTTCTCCCCAAGATCTGAATTTGTTCCTTGTTTACAATAACTTTTCCTCTAATAAAATAAAAAATAAGTTTTCCTCTAAGTTAGTCCAAGTAAATAATTTCTTGAATAAGTCACCAAACATAGGCAACAAGAACTAGAATAAGTAGGACTATCTTACATAAGAAGATTATTCACAGCAAAGGAAATAGTCAATAAGTTGAAAAGGAAACCTGCAGAATGAGAAAAATAATATTCACAAAATATACATCTGATAGGAATTAATTCCAAAATGTATAAATAATCCATACAACTCCAGAGCAAAAAAGCAAATAATCCAAATGAAAAGTGAGCAAAGAATCTGAATAGATATCTTTCCAAAGAAGACAAAAAACTGGCCAACATTGTATATGGAAAAAGTTGAACATCACTTATCATCAGGGAAATGCAAATTAAGACCACAATGAGATATCATCTCACACACATTAAGATGGCTTTTTATCAAAGAGACAAGAGATAACGAATCTTAGGAAGATTGTAGTGAAAACAGAACCCTTATACCCACTGTTGGTGGGAATGCAAATTAGTACTACCATTATGGAAAAAAGTATGGTGGTTCCTAAAAAAAATTAAAAGTTGATCATATGATCAAGCAATACCACTTCTGAGTATATATTCAAAGAAATCAAAATCAGTGTCTGAAAGAGATAACTTCACACCCAAGTTTATTACAGCATTATTCACAATAGCCAAGATATGGAAATAAATTTGTCCAGCAACAGATGAAAGAAAAAAGATGTGGTATATATGTACAATGAAATATTAATCAGCCATGAGAAAGAAGGAACTCCTGCCTTTTGCAACAACACAGACTGACCTTGAGGACATTATGCTAAGTGAGATAAGCCAAACAGAGAGTGACAAAACTGTATGATAACACTTATATGTGAATATGAAAAATCTGAACTTGTGAAAACAGAAAGTAGAGAAGTGATTACCAAAATATGGGGGATGGGGAAATTGAGGAGATATTGTTGAAGGGTATAAATTTACACCTGGTAGACAAATAACTTCTAAAGATCTAAGACACAACATATTTATTATAGTCAACAATACTGTATTATAACTTCAAGATTGCTAAGTTGCTAAGAGACTAGATGTCAGTTATCCTCAACACAAAAAGAGATAATTATGTGACATGATAAAGGGGTTAGCTAATACGTCTGCATCAGTCATGCTGCACTATACAAATGTATCAAACCAAGAAATGGTATGCCTCAAACTTACACAATGTTATATTCCAATTATATCTCAATTTTTTAAAAATAAAAAATCTAGTTATATACAAAATAATTTGTAAGAAACTGAGCACATGCATATCTAGATGCCTTTAACTAATGATTGATGTCTTCCAGTAAAATGTCCAGATTCTTTCAATATTAAAGGTTCAGTACTCCCTCTTGAATATTATAGGCACTATATTAACTATTTTAGACCAAGTAGATATACACACAAATGTACACAGACAGATTTCCTAAAGTAAATACTATTTTTTTTCAAATGATAAAGCATCTATACTCTGACTTCTGATAACTACTTCTCCAGAAGTTCTGCCTGATTACCAACTACCTGCAGTCCCCAGAACAACTTATTCTCTTTCATATTTTTAAACAAATTTCCCCTCTTCTCTGGAAAGTATTAGCCATTTTGTCTACCTGGCACATATTCATTCATCCTATAAAATCCAGACTAATCATTATGTCCTCTATGAAGATTTCCCTGACTTGCCTTAAAACTTAACTCAATCCTTTGTTAGTTCAGTGCTTTTCTGTATCATTTCTATTGGATAGTATGCTTGTGTGTGCATGTCTGTCTCTGTGAGTGAGTGTGTGTATAGAAATGAATTACTAGAGAACATGATTACGCCTTTATTTTTTTTTTCATTTCTAATATTGCTCTATTTTTTTAAATAGATCTTTATTGGAGTGTAATTGCTTCACAATATGGTGTAAGTTTCTGTTGTACACTAAAGTGAATCAGCCAAATGCATACATACATCCCCATATCCCCTCCTCTTGAGACTCCCTCACATCCTCCCTATCCCACCCTTCTAGGTCATCGCAATGCACAGAGCTGATTTCCCTGTGCTATGCTGCTGCTTCCCACTAGCTAACTATTTTACATTCCGTAGTGTATATATGTTGATGCTACTTTCACTCTACCACAGCTTCCCCCTCCCACCATGTGTCCTCAAGTCCATTCTGTATGTCTATGTCTTCATTCCTGCCCTGCAACTAGGTTCATCAGTACCATTTTTTTGTTTGATTTTAGATTCCATATATATGCATTAGCATACAGTATTTGTTTTTCTCTTTCTGACTTATTTCACTCTGTATGACAGACTCTAGGTCCATCCACCTCAGTACAAATAACTCAATTTCTTTCCTTTTTATGGCTGAGTAATATTCCATTGTATATATGTGCTACATCTTCTTTATCCATTCATCTATTGATGGACATTTAGGTTGCTTCCGTGTCTTGGCTATTGTAAATAGTGTTGCAATGAACATTTTGGTACATGTCTCTTTTTGAATTATGGTTTTCTCAGGGTATATGCCCGGTAGTGGGATTCTTCGGTCACATGGTAGTTCTATTTTTAGTTTTTTAATGAACCTATATACTGTTTTCCATAGTGGTTCTATCAATCTACATTCCCACCAACAGTGCAAGAGGGTTCCCTTTTCACCTCACACTTTCCACCATTAATTGTTTCTAGATTTTTTGATAATGGCCATTCTGACCAGCATGAGGTGATACCCCATTGTAGTTTTGATTGGCATTTCTCTAATAATTAGTGATGTTGAGCATCTTTCATTTGACTCTTGGCCATCTGTATGTCTTCCTTGGTGAAATATCTCTTTAGGTCTTCTGCCCATTTTTTAATTGGATTGTTTGTTTTTTTGATATTGAGCTCCATGAACTGTTTGCATATTTTGGAGATTAATCCTTTGTCCATTGTTTCATTTGCAAATAATTTCTCTCATTCTGAGTGTTGTCTTTTTGTCTTGTTTATGGCTTCCTTTGCTTTGCAAAAGCTTTTAAGTTTAATTAAATCCCATTTGTTTATTTTTGCTTTTATTTCCATTACTCTAGGAGGTGGGTCAAAAATGATCTTGCTGTGGTCTATGTCAAAGAATGTTTTTCCTGTTTTCTTCTTAGAGTTTTATAGTGTCTAGTTTTACATTTAGGTCTTTACTCCATTTTGAGTTTATTTTTGTGTATGGTGTTATGTAGTGTTCTAATTGAATTCTTTTACATGTAGCTGTCCAGTTCTGTCAGCACCACTTACTGAAGAGGCTGTCTTTTTTCCATTGTATGTTCTTGCCTCCTTTGTCATAAATTCGGTGACAATATGTGCATGGGTTTGTCTCTGGGCATTCTATCCTGTAGCATTGATCTATATTTCTGTTTTTGTGCTAGTACCATACTATCTTGATTACTGTAGCTTTGTGGTATAGTTTGACATTGGGGAGACTGATTCCTCCAGCTCAGTTTTTCTTTCTCAAGATTGCTTTGGCTATTTGGGATCTTTTTTTTTTTTTTTTTTTTTTTTTTGCGGTACACGGGCCTCTCACTGTTGTGGCCTCTCCCATTGCAGAGCACAGGCTCCGGACGCGCAGGCTCAGCAGCCATGGCTCACGGGCCCAGCCACTCCACGGCATGTGGGATCTTCCCAGACCGGGGCACGAACCCGTGTCCCCTGCATCGGCAGGCGGACTCTCAACCACTGCGCCACCAGGGAAGCCCTATTTGGGATCTTTTGTGTTTCCATACGAATTGTAAAATTTTTGTTCTAATTCTGTGAAGAATGCCATTGGTAATTTGATAGGGATTGCATTCATCTATTTTTGAACTGAAGTATAATTGATTTGTAGTATTATAGTAGTTTCAGTTTACAACATAATGATTCAATATTTTTATAAATTATACTCCATTTAAAGTTACTATAAAATAATGGCTGTATTTTACTGTGCTGTACAATATATTTTTGTTGCTTATTTATTTTATATGTAGTAGTTTGTATCTCTTAATCCTTTACCCCTACTATGCCCCTCTCCCCTATTTTCTTCACAATGGTAACCACTAGTTGGCTCTCTGTGAGACTATTTCAATTTTCTTATATATATTCATTTGTTTTATTTTTTTAGACTCTAGGTATAAGTGACACCATAAAGTTTTGTCTTTTCCTATCTGACTTATTTCACTATGCATAATATACTCCAAGTCCATCCATGTTGTTGGAAATGACACAATTTCATTCTTTTTATAGCAGAGTAATATTCCACTCTGTGTGTGTGTGTGTATGTGTGTGTGTGTGTGTGTGTGTGTGTGTGTGTGTGTGTGTGTGACATCTTCTTTATCCATTCATATGTTGACGGACACTTAGGTTGCTTCCATATCTTGGTTTTTGAAAACAATGCTGCTATGAACATAGGAGTGCATGCATCTTTTCAAATTAGTAATTTAGTTTTCTTCAGTTATTTGTTTTAATAGCTTTTTGGTAGACTCTAGGATTTCCTATATATAGTATCATGACACCTACAAGTAAGGACAATTTTACTTCTCCCTTCCAATTTGGATGTCTTTATTTCTTCCTGTCTGATTGCTATGGCTAGGACTTACTTACAGTACAAAAACATTAAATAGGAGTGATGAAAATGAGCATCTTTGTCTTGTTTCGGGTTTTAAAGGAAAGGCTTTCAACTTTTCACCATTCAGTATGATGTTAGTTGTGGGTTTGTTATAAATGGTCCTTATTATGTTGAGATATATGCTCACTCTGTACCAATTTTAATGAGTTTTTGTCATGAATGGATGTTGAATTTTGTCAAATGTTTTTTTTTTCCATCTATTGAGATGGTCCTGTGATTTTTGTCCTTTCTTTTGTTAATGTAGTATATCACATTGATTGACTTGCAAATATAAAACCATCCTTGGTTCTCTGCATAAATCCAATATGATCAGGGTATATGATGCTGATTATATATTGTTGAAATTGGTTTGCTTGTATTGTGTTGAGAATTTTTGCATCTGTATTCGTCAGAGATATTGGTCTGTAATTTTAATTTTGGAGTTTCTTTGGTTTGGGTAACAGGGAAATGGTGGATTCGTAGAATGAATTTGGGAGTGCACATTTCTCTTTAATGTCTTGGAAGAGTTTGAGAAATATAGTTATTAGATCTTTATATGTGTGGTAGAATTCCCCTGTGAAGCCATCCAGTACAGGGCTTTCATTTGCTGAGAGGTGTTTTTTGTTTGTTTGTTTGTTTTTATTACAAATGGGAATTCACAATTAGTGATTAGTCTTTTGGGATTGTCTATTTCTTCCTGATTCAGTCTTGGCAGGTTATATGCTTCTAGAGATGTTTCCACTTTGTAGATTGTCCAATTTGTTGGCACATAACTGTTTATAATGTTGTCTTATGAGTTTTTGTATCTCTGTGTTATTGGTTGTTATTTCTCCTCTGTCATCTCTTATTTTGTTTATTTGGGTCCCCTCACTTTACTTCTTGAGAAGCCTGGTTAAATGTATATATAGTTTGTCATTTAGGACTACTGTTTCCTTATTGATTCCATTTGGATAATCTGCCCATTGGTGTAAATGGGGTGTTAAAATCCCCTACTATTATTGTATTATTGTCACTGTCTCCCTTTATGTCTGTTAATATTGTCATTGTGTTTATGTGCTCCTGTATTAGGTACACATATGATAATGAGTGCAATATCCTCTTCTTCTATTAATCCCTTTATCATTATATAATATCCTTCTTTTATTTATTACAGATTAAAAAAAACGTCTATGATGTCTGATATGAGAATCCCTATCCCAGCTTTTTGTCATTTCCATTTGCATCACCTATTTCCATCTCTCAATTTTTCTTGAATTTTATTTCATTTCTTTATACAGCAGTTCTTATTATTTATCCATTTTATACATATTAGTATATATATGTCAACCCCAATCTCTCAGTTCATCACAACACCAGCAACCAGCCCCCCCACCCCCCGCTTTCCTACCTTGGTGTCCATATGTTTGTTCTCTACATCTGTGTATCAACTTCTGCCCTGCAAACCTGTTCATCTGTACAATATTTCTATGTTTCACATATATGCATTAATATATGATATTTGTTTGTCTCTTCCTGACTTACTTCACTCTGTAGGACAGTCTCTAGATTCATCCACATCTCTACAAATGACCCAATTTCATTCTTTTCTATGGCTGAGTAATATTCCACTGTATATATGGACAACATCTTCTTTATCAATTCTTCTGTTGATGGTTATTTAGGTTGCTTCCATGACCTGACTATTGTAAATAGGGCTGCAATGAACATTGGAGTGCATGTGTCTTTTTGAACTATGGTTTTCTCAGGGTATATGCCCAGTAGTGGGATTGCTGGGTCATATAGTAATTCTATTTTTAGCTTTTTAAGGAACCTCTATACTGTTCTCCATAGTGGATGTATCAATTTACATTCCACCAACAGTGCAAGAGGGTTCCCATTTCTCCACACCATCTCCAGCATTTGTTTTTTTATAGATTTTCTGATGATGCCTATTCTAACCAGTGTGAGGTGACACCTTACTGTAGTTTTGATTTGCATTTCTCTAATAATTAGTGATGTTGAACAGATTTTCGTGTGTTTCTTGGCCATCAGTATGTCTTCTTTGGAGAAAAGTCTATTTAGGTCTTCTGCCCATTTTTGGATTGGGTTGATGGTTTTTATAATATTGAACTGCATGAGCTATTTATATATTTTGGAGATTAATCCTTTCCATGGATTGTGCTTTTGTTGTTTATCTAAACATCTATTTTAAAAACCCATGGTTACATAGATTTTCTCCTATATTATCTTCTAGATATGGGATTGCAAGGACGAAATTGGATGTTTTAGTTAGGAGAAATATGATAATGGTTTGCAATAAGTTTGTGATATTGAAAAAGAGAAAGGGGACACATTTGACATATACTAATTTGCTGACAAACTGTTACTGTATATCTGTTCATCACCCAAGATAATTAAGTGCTGATATAAGCAGGCATTTAATGACTTATGAACATAGAAGAGTGACTGAATATGAATATATGAAATTTATCAGAGCTTCCCAAATTACACTGTTAATGTTGCCTTTAATTGAATAAAATGTAGGCTCTTGATGGGACAAAAGCAAAACAACCATTTCTTGGAAAGCAGGGAATTCATGCTTTCAGAACAGACAGAAGAATCCAGCTGATCATTCTTAATTACCTGTAGAGAACTTTTTATTTTAGTAGAAGAATTACTAGAACTGTAGTTATTTTATTTTTCCCATACTAAATCACTTTCTTGTTAATGCCCTTACTGCTAATAAGTATGCTAAGGTTGTGACTTTCATATTGTAAAATGTAATAAGGAAGGAAAAGAAACATAGCAGAAGAAAAATGAACAATAGGAAGAGTGTAAAAATTTAATATTACTGGACATAGGTCTCTGGTTCATATTACAGTTTAATATTTTACAATCAAAGTATTTGAGGCAGTCAAATTTGACATTTTTATTCCTATTGGACAAATATTTATCATTTCTTCAATAAATTTTCCTTAGATATATGGTGCCCATTATTTTAACAAATGCATACTCAGAAATAACATTAAGCAGTCAATTATAAACACCGATATGAAAATAAGTACAAATATAATGATATCAAAATTACTCAGGAGGAAAATTAATAAGGCTAACTACTGAAGGAGATAAGTTATGGATAGGGAGATGGTTAAGCGTCAACTTGAATATTATAGATGATAATCCTCGAATTTTCTACAGCAAGAGGCTGTCAAGAAATTTGCCTAAGTGAGGAACTTGTTTATTATTTATTGCTTGAGTTAATTCCCTCTCTGTCAATCAGTCTCAATCTTGCGTGCTCTCTCTCTCTCTCTCCACAGCCCCCCACACTGGCCTTCAACATACATGAGCATGTGTGAGCTCGCATACACACACACGCACATATTCTACTGCATATAGAACAGAGAAAATTGGTAATCTGGAAGTTGCCCTGAAAATGTCACTAGTAACCACATACTAGGTGCTTGAATCTCACCCCTCTCCAATACATATATGGCATTTGACAATGAAAATTGACTAAATGGGCTTTTTGAACATTTATTTTCTTCCTAAATGCTAATTTTATCCATTCCCTTTATGTCTCTGATTTCATAATAAATATAAAGTATTAATATTCATTATGTAGTTACAATATGCAGAAAAAATTACAAATAGGGAAAAATTACACCAATTTATTCACATAAAAGCAGAGAATTGGAGTATTTTTTCACCCCATACACATTGAGTGTGTCTATTTCCAACATTTTTCAATTAGACAGGAAAAAAAGTTGTCTCTTTGAGGTTTCATTCAAATATGTTCATTATCAAAGATTCGCTTTCAAATCTTGCTAGCCAAATATCTGTTTCTGTTTTTGTTTCAACAAAGTAGTAGTTAACAAGAAAATGAATATAAAAAGTTTAGGGCAATGCAACTTTAATTAAGCGTACAATACCTTTCATTATGGCAACTGGGAAAATTATTTTTTCTTGTAACACATCTTTATATATTCTTTGACTGTTTCCAGGGTCCTGAGCATAAAAGTAGGAATGGGTAAAGAGAAAATTATATTTTAAATATATTATATCTTGTTGTATCTTAAATCTTGTATATTTTAATTTTTATTTTGTAAAATTTATCATCACTTTCTTATTGGCTTTTCCATTGGTTCCATGTTTAGAAATTCCTTGCTTAACTATAAGTAAATGTTTACAGCTAGTTTCTTCTATTAGATTGCTGTTAATGTTAACACTTTATGTTTTATGTTGTGTAAGACTGAATTATTTTATATTATAATTAATTCTCTTAACATTAGCATATAATCCCTTCACCCTTCATTTGTAATCCTGCCTCCATTATTTATTAAATTATTAAATATTTCTTAGAATCAAGTTTTTAAGGGATTATTTTGTACTATTCAGTCTATCCCTGGCTTAGCACTATTGCCATTTATTTTTATATAATTTTCCACTAACTGAATAAGTTTTATCTTCCCTGGATTTTTGTACTTTGCTTTGTCAGTTGATGATTCTCATTGATGCATTGATGTCCCTATCCATTTTTAAGCACCTACTCTATATCATAGCCTGTGTTGTGTACCAGGGAATAGAGGAAGGCTTCAGGCACTAGGGCCATGATGTGCAGAACTAGAGGAACAGTTCTCATAGCTAGCCTCCCGTAAGTTCATCTGTATAACTGATGCTTGAGTCAGTTTTTATAGTAATCTTTGCTTTCCCAAGCATATTTCTTAGTTATTAAAATCTCATTATATGTTTATTAACTGTTATTTTTTATAAGTACCATAATGTTAACATATTTTTAAAAACATGTAAAATGCATGGTATTATTGTCTCAAACTTAACTAAATACTTATTTCGCTGACCAGCTCCATCTTGAGTAATAACATCATTACTCACTTGGTCAATCAAATGTGATATCTGAAGCATTAGTGAGCACTGTCTTTTGGCTCAATCCCTTCATTTAATCAATTCCAAGTCTCTTTTTATTAACTCCAAAATTAATCATATTCCTTTCTTTTTCCCATTGACATCATGATTCATTTCAGTCTCTTGTTGCTGGACAATTGAATAATGTTCTACTGAAAACTCTGGAATTTGCCTCTCTCCAATAGAACCCAAATATAATAAAGTCATCATATTCAGTAAAACTTTAGAAACCCTGCATATACTATACCTCACAGATATTTGGAATTTTAAAATATCAACTTTGAATTTTTCTATACTCCTCATTACCTATGACAACAGTTCTCAAAGTGTTCTACAGATGCTGGACATCTCCAAGGCATTTTTCAGGGGATCTTCAGGGTCAAAAATATCTTCATAATAATATTAAAAGTGAACATACCTTTCCATTGTATTGATATTTTGCACTATTGTTGTAAAAGTAATGTTGGGTAAAACTGCAAACACATTGGCATGAAATCAAGCCAATGGAGCCAGAGTACTCTAAGAACCATGTTCTTCACTGTTACACAGTCTGTCTTATTTTTTAAAGTAACTGTTGCATAGGTTTATTTAAGAATGTCCTTGGTAAATCAGTACAAAATGTTAATTGCGTTAAATCTTGACCCTGGGTACATTTGATTTCATCACACTGTGTGGAAAATGGGAAGTAAACATAAATAATTTCGGTCTTATCATGTAACAGTTGTCTTGAGGGAAACACATGAGTGCTTGTTTGCAGTATGAGCTGAACTACCTGCATTTTCATTGAACTCCATTTTTATTTTTAAAAAATGAACAAGGAAACTATGTAGACTTGGGTATTTGGTAGACATTTTCTCAAAAAGGAGCAAAGATAGTCACTTCAATGAAAATAAATAGCAGTATCTGATATCAATATTAACATGCATGCTAATTTTTTTTTTTTTTTGCAGTACACGGGCCTCTCACTGTTGTGGCCTCTCCCATTGTGGAGCACAGGCTCTGGACGCGCAGGCTCAGCGGCCATGGCTCATGGGCCCAGCTGCTCGGTGGCATGTGGGATCTTCCCGGACTGGGGCACGAACCCGTGTCCCCTGCATCGGCAGGCAGACTCTCAACCACTGCGTCTCCAGGGAAGCCCAACATGCATGCTTTTAAATGAAAATTAGAGCTCTGAAAAACTTGTTAACTGTCATAGCATCTAAATACTTACAAATTTTACAGAAAAGATTAGTAATGATATTAATTTTTTGATCTAAATTGAAATGTTAGTATATTTAAGATCTGCATGATGCAGTTAAATAATATTAAACTATTATTTTAACATTTTCTCAGTGTTAATTTCCACTACAGAGATGATGCACCTTAAATATCCAACTAGAGAGACTAAAGCTCCTTGGATTCAACAATTTTTTTAAGAGTGTAAAGAATTCTTGAGGCCAAAATGTTGAGCATTGCTTGTCTACAGGATAAAATCTAAACTCTTTAGATAGTTATATATTAATGTCAGCACCAGCTTCCTTTCCCAGAAATTTCACGAGTGACTCCTTCACACACCATAGACACTAAATAATCTATTGAAATGCCATATCTCTGCATACTTCCATGAAATCTTTCAAACGATTCCTCCATCATGTAATGCTCCCCTTCCTCACCTGGCATATTTCCATTTATATTACAAAATATTTAAACATTATTTGTTCATATTGTTTCCTCTACCCATCCAAATATGGAATCACTTACTATCTTACATATGTTCCCTCAATACTGCATAATATACCAATTATTATATATTTTAAATTGCATCATAGTTTTCAGTGTCCTTTTTGTTGATAAATATTAATGGACTGTGAGACAATTGAAAACCAACTTTGCTATATTTTACTTAGGTTTACTCTTTAAACTTATGCTAGGATAGCTAGCATGTAAAAACTAAACTACTGAGTTTTACTGGTAAACCCTGGAGTCTCAGATTCAGTATCAACATTTATTTGAAAAATAAAAAGTACATTATTTTAAAATTAGGATATACAGATATCATTGAAATTTGAGTAATAATAGTATATTTTAGGTTATAACATGGTTTAACATTAAAGAATGTCAGCACCTTTCTTCCAGCTTTTATCAGGTTCTAGTACCCATAACTTGGTTTTTTGATAGGTAATGTGTTGACTTCTTAAAAATATATGCCTCTGTGTGTTCATGTGTAATATGCTGACTTTCTCATTGTTGCAATAGTAATTCTAAAATGGCTGCTAGTTAATCCATATTCCCATTTATTATAGAAATCAGAGTATTAAACAAATCTTCAAAATGTGCAGGCTCTATTGTACATGCATAATTGAGAGAATTCAAACTGCTGATTCCAGTTACACAAAATTCTTCTAAGATGGAAATATAGCTCATATTGAACCTGGCATGCGTTTCTGTAGAAAGCATGTTGCTTATAAAACTTATTTTTCAATGTGTATGTGTACAAGTTAACTTATAATGTCATCAGTGTCTAGTGGCTAATGTACATGAACAGTTTTTCAGTTGCATAAAAATTATAACATTTATTATTAAATTATGTGTATGTGTACGTTTTTAGCCTAACATTTATCCACCCTTCTTCTGGTGAAGTTTCTATAATATTTCTCTGGTAAATGTTCCTTCCTCGCTCTCAGTATATGGCTACTCTTAGGGTTGGCTCACATCCAAATTCTTGGAGCACATAACACAGACCTGTTCCATCAGAGTACCAAGTCATTGGCTACAGTGATCAATTCAGAGATACGTACAAATCAACCAAGTCAAGGAGAACCTTATAGGAGCTATTACTTGACATATTTGGAAAGAAGTTCACTTTTTCCACTGAAGTTGTCAAAATGTAGAGGTGGAATCCCTGTCTGGGAATCGTGCCAAAGGGAGGTAAGCAGAGTCATGAGAAGAAGAAAGATTGATTTCTAATAAAATTATCTCAGTCCCTGGATCCAATTGTTACTGAAGCCAAAACCACCTCTGAACTTTCTGGTTGTACAATATAATAAATTATTTTATTTCTTAAAGGCAGGTTGATTTTGGTTTCTATTTAATTGAACAGTGATAACTTACACAGTAAAATTAACTCTGCTTTTAGGCCAGTCTTGCCAGAAATATGTCACAAAACAGAGAGATGAGTTCATAGTATGCATGATGACTCTGTTAAGGATATCACTGATTATGTCATAGAAAAATATGGTAACAGGAAATAGTATTTTTTTCCTGAAACACAGAACATGCTAAATTTCTTAACATATTTTCCCCAATAACTTCATGTACAATTTAGGGAAAAAATTGTGTCAGTTAAGTTGAAACAGACATTACAGCTAAATTACAATGTAATCCTTAATTATTTTTAGTATGTCTTTTTATGATGAAAAGAGAAAAGCAATTTTAATGCAGTGTCATTAGTTATCATTAGTTTTTAAATCTTCTGAATAGTGAATTAAGAAAGACTCTTGTAAAAATGATACAATAGCCATATGTATATCTCTGCTACCTCTAGTTTGCTTAACTCTAAAGCACAACAACAGTAATATTTTCTAGAGGTTACTGTAATTTATATTAAATTATTCAGTAGGTAAACCCAACTCAAGTGGTTTTTTTTTTTTACTATTCTACATTCATTTTATTATGTATAAAAACTTCTGTCATTATTTTAATCACTATCTCTGCTAAGCCTGAGTAAGATGCATGTCATACAAAATATATTGAACCACTGTGTGAAATTTAGCAAGATGAAGCATAGTGCTTTACTTATAAGTAACACTATTTTAATATTTTACTTATGTTCTATAACCAGTTTAATGAAGTTTGCACCCCTCTTTTTAGGTTAATAAAATAATATTTCCACAACTGAAAAGCTTAGCTAGGTACTTCAATTCTTTAAAAATATTATATTAATGGAAAATGGAAAATGGAAAAATATAAATATTACACTCTGGTTTGGAACACATATAATAAACTTAAAACATATTTCTTACTGACAAAGAAAGACTATGATAGTTGTGCATGATTCCTTAAACTAGATGTAAAATTCATTAATCATTTTAAAGTATACAATCCACTGGTATTTAGTGTACAGTTCATTGGTATTTAGTGTCTTCACAATGTTGTGCAATCACCAACTCTCTTGTTTCAAATTTTTTTAATCACCTCACAAAAACACCACATACTCTTTACATAATCATCCATATACCTACATACTATTCTCTGTTAACCCCTGACCTGCTTTCTATCTCTATGGGTTTGCCTATTTTAGACATATAATATAAAAAGAATAATCCAATATGCCAGATTTTGTGTTTGTCTCCTCTCACTCACATAACATGTTTTCAAGGTTCATCCAAGTTGTATCATGTATCAATATTTCGTTCCTTTTTAAGTTCCTTTTTGATGTTATACATAACAGTATATACAACAATTTGTTTATTCATTCATCTGTTGAAGGATATTTAGGTTGTTTCTACCTTTTGGATATTACAAATAATTCTGAAATAAGCATTTGTGTACAAGTTTCTGTGTGGACATAATGTTTTCCTTTCTCTTGGATATATGCATAGGAGTAGAATTGCTGGGTTATATGGTAATTCCATGTTTAACTTTTTGATGAACAATCAAACTGTTTACTATAGTGGCTGCACCATTTTACACTTCTCCTAGCAGTGTACAAGGATGCCTATTTCTACACATATTTGCCAGAACTTGTTATTTTCCATTTTCTTGATTAAAGCCATTCTAATGGACATGAAGAGTTGGCTCACTGTGGTTTTTGACTTGAATTTTTCATGATCAGTAATGTTGATCTTTTCCTGTGCTTATTGACCATCTGTATACCTTCTTTGAAGAAATGTCTGTTTAAGGCCTTTGCCCAATTTTAAATGTTTTTTTTTTGTCTTTTTTATTGTCAACTTGTAACAGTTCTTTGTTAGAACACTTACAAGTTCTGGGTGCTAAACACTTAACAGATATATGATTTGGAAATACTGTCTCCCATTCTGGAGTTTGTGTTTTCATATTCTTGATATATCCTTTGATGAAAAAAAAATAATTTTATAGAGTCCAATTTTGTATTCATGCTTTTCATGTCAAATCATAAAATTCATTGCCAGATCTGATGTTATGAGCATTTATCCCATGTTTTCTTCTGAATTTAATAGTTTTGGCATTTATATTTAGGTCATTAATCCATTTTGAGCTTTTTTGTTTGTTTGTTTTTGTTTTGTTTTGCATATGGATATAGGTAGGTGCCCCACATTTTTTCTTTTGCATACTGTTATCAAATTGTCTTAGAATATTTGTTGAAAGACTATTTTTTCCCTATTGGCTAGTTTGGAAACCATTGTTGAAAATCTTTTGGTCACAAATATTTGGGTTAATCTGGACCCTTTCTTCTATTCTATTTGTTCATATGTCTATGCCTTATGCCAGTACTTTATGTTAGTACCACACCATGTTGATTACTTAACCTTGTACCAAGTTTTGAAATCAGGAAGTATGGATGCTCTCACTTGGTTTTCCTTTTTAAATATAATTGTAGTTATCTGAGATCCCTTGGAGGTTCATATAAGTTTTAGGATCCTGTTTTGCCTTTCTAAAAAAAATAAAATTTTGATAGTGATTTCATTGCATCTGTAGACTGCTTCCCCGGGAGAACACACGGTGCACCTCAGGCTGGTGCAACGTCACACCGGCCTCTGCAATCTCAGTCTTGCACTGCATTCAGTACCCCTCCATCCTCCCGGCCTGAGTGAGCCAGAGCCCCTGAATCAGTGGCTCCTTTAACCCCGTCCTTTCTGAGAGAAGAACAGAAGCCCTCTGGCAACCTACATGCAGAGGCGGGGTCAAATCCAAAGCTGAACCCTGGAGGCTGTGCAAACATAGAAGAAAAAGGGAAATCTCTCCCAGCAGTCTCAGGAGCAGCGGATTAAATCTCCACAATCAACTTGATGTATCCTGCATCTGTGGAATACCTGAATAGACAATGAATCATCCCAAATTGAGGAGATGGACTTTGAGAGAAGATTTATTATTTTTTTCCACTTTTCCTCTTTTTTTGTGTGAGTATGTGTATGCTTCTGTGTAAGATTTTCTCTGTATAGCTTTGCTTTCACCATTTGTCCTAGGGTTCTATCCGTCCGTTTTTTTTTTTCTTTTTCTTTTTTTATACTTTAAAAAACATTATTTTTCTTAATAATTATTTTTTAATAACTTTATTTTATTTTCTTTTTTCCTCTTTCCTTCTTTCTTTCTACTTTTTCTCCTTTTTATTCTGAGCTGTGTGGAGGACAGGCTCTTGGTGCTCCAACCAGGAGTCAGTGCTGTGCCTCTGAGGTGGGAGAGCCAACTTCAGGACACAGGTCCACAAAAGACCTTCCAGCTCCACATAATATCAAATGGCAAAAATCTCTCAGAGATCTCTATCTCAACAGCAACACTCAGCTTCACTCAACGACCAGCAAGCTACAGTGCTGGACACCTCATGCCAAACAACTAGCAAGACAGGAACAAAACCACACCCATTAGCAGAGAGGTTGCCTAAAATCATAATAAGTCCATAGATACCCCAAAACACACCATCAGACGTGAACCTGCCCACCAGAAAGACAAGATCCAGCCTCATGAACCAGAACACAGACACTAGTTCCCTTGACCAGGAAACCTACACAAACCACTGAACCAACTGTAGCTACTGGGGACAGACACCAAAAACTATGGGAACTACGAACTTGCAGCCTGCAAAAAGGAGACCCCAAACACAGTAAGATAAGCAAAAGTAGAAGCCAGAAAAACACACAGCAGATGAAGGAGCAAGATAAAAACCAACCAGACCTAACAAATGAAGAGGAAATAGGTAGTCTACCTGAAAAAGAATTCAGAATAATGATAGTAAAGATGATCCAGAATTTTGGAAATAGAATAGACAATATGCAAGAAACATTTAACAAGGACCTAGAAGAACTAAACATGAAACAAGCAATGATGAACAACACAATAAATGCAATTAAAAATACTCTAGAAGAGATTAATAGCAGAATAACTAAGGTAGAAAAAAAGATAAGTGACCTGGAAGATAAAGTAGTGGAAATAACTACTGCAGAGCAGAATAAAGAAAAAAGAATGGAAAGAACCGATGACAGTCTCAGAGACTACTGGGAAAACATAAAATGCACCAACATTCGAATTACAGAAGTTCCAGAGGAAGAAGAGAAAAAGAAAGGGACTGAGAAAATATTTGAAGAGATTACACATGAAAATGTCCCTAATATGGGAAAGGAAATAGTTAATCAAGCCCAGGAAGCACAGAGAGTCCCATACAGGATAAATCCAAGGAGAAACACGCCAAGACACATATTAATCAAACTGTCAAATATGAAATACAAATAAAACATATTAAAAGCAGCAAGGGAAAAACAACAAATAACACACAAGGGAATCCCCATAAGGTTAACAGCTGATATTTCAGCAGAAACTCTGCAAGTCAGAAGGGACTGGCAGGACAAATTTAAAATGATGAATGAGAAAAAACTGCCACCATCCTCTACCCAGCAAGGATCTCATTCAGATTTGATGGAGAAATTAAAACCTTTACAGACAAGCAAAAGCTGAGAGAGTTCAGCACCACCAAACCAGCTTTACAACAAATGCTAAAGGATCTTCTCTAGGCAAGAAACACAAGAGATGGAAAAGACCTACAATAACAAACCCAAAACAATTAAGAAAATGGGAATAGGAACATACATAATGATAATTACCTTAAATATAAATGGATTAAATGCTCCCACCAAAAGACACAGAGTGGCTGAATGGATACAAAAATAAGACCCATATATATGCTGTCTACAGGAGACCCACTTCAGACCTAGAGACACATACAGACTGAAAGTGAGGGGATGGAAAAAGATATTCCATGCAAATGGAAACCAAAAGAAAGCTGGAGTAGCAATTTTCATATCAGACTAAATAGACTTTAAAATAAAGACTATTGGAAGATACAAAGAAGGACACTACCTAATGATCAAGGAATCAATCCAAGAAGAAGATAAAACAATTGTAAATATTTATGCACCCAACATAGGAGCACCACAATACATAAGGCTCATACTAAAGCAACATAAGGGGAAATCGACAGTAACACATTCATAGTAGGAGACTTTAACACCCACTTACACCAATGGACAGATCATCCAAAATGAAAATAAATAAGGAAACAGAAGCTTTAAATGATACATTAAAGAAGATGGACTTAATTGATATGTATAGGACATTCCATCTAAAAACAACAGAATACACATTTTTCTCAAGTGTTTATGGAACATTCTCAAGGATAGATCATAACTTGGCTCACAAATCAAGCCTTGGTAAATTTAAGAAAATTGAAATTGTATCAAGTATCATTTCTGACCACAATGCTATGAGACTAGATATCAATTCCAGGAAAAGATCTGTAAAAAAATACAAACACATGGAGGCTAAACAACACACTACTTAATAACGAAGTGATCACTGAAGAAATCAAACAGGAAATCAACAAATACCTAGAAACAAATGACAATGGAGACACGACAACCCAAAACCTAATGGGATGCAGCAAAAGCAGTTCTACGAAGGAAGTTTATAGCAATACAATCCTACCTTAAGAAATAGGAAATATTTCAAATAAACAACCTAAACTTGCACCTCAAGCAATTAGAGAAAGAAGAATAAAAATGTCCCAAAGTTAGCAGAAGGAAAAAAATAATAAAGATCAGATTATTAATAAATGAAAAAGAAATGAAGGAAACCATAGCAAAGATCAATAAAACTAAAAGCTGGTTCTTTGAGAAGATAAACAAAATTGATAAACCATTAGCCAGACTCATCAAAAAAAAAAAAAAAAAAGAAGAAGGCTCAAATAAATAGAATTAGAAATGAAAAAGGAGAAGTAACAACTGACACTGCAGAAATACAAAAGATCATTAGAGATTACTACAAGCAACTCTATGCCAATAAAATGGAAAACCTGGACGAAATGGACAAATTCTTAGAAATGCACAACGTGGCAAGTATGAACAAGGAAGAAATAGAAAATATGAACAGACAAATCACAAGCACTGAAATTGAAACTACGATTAAATATCTTCCAACACACAAAAGCCCAGAACCAGATGGCTTCACAGGCGACTTCTTTCAAACATTTAGAGAAGAGGTAACACCTATCCTTCTCAAACTCTTCCAAAATATAGCAGAGGGAGGAGCACTCCCAAACTCATTCTACAAGGCCACAGTCACCATGATACCAAAACCAGACAAAGATGTCACAAAGAAAGAAAACTACGGGCCAATATCACTGATGAACATAGATGCAAAAATCCTCAACAAAATATTAGCAAACAGAATCCAACAGCACACTAAAAGGATCATACACCATGAGCAAGTGGGGTTTATTCCAGGAATGCAAGGAGTCTTCAATATATGCAAATCAATCAATGTGATACACAATATTAACAAATTGAAGGAGAAAAAACCATATGGTCATCTCAATAGATGCAGAGAAAGCTTTCGACAAAATTCAACACCCATTTACGATAAAAACCCTGCAGAAAGTAGGCATAGAGGGAACTTTCCTCAACATAATAAAGGCCATATATGACAAACCCACAGCAGACATCGTCCTCAATGGTGAAAAACTGAAAGCATTTCCACTAAGATCAGGAACAAGACAAGGTTGCCCACTCTCACCATTCTTATTCAACATAGTTTTGGAAGTTTTACCAAAGCAATCAGAGAAGAAAATGAAATAAAAGGAATCCAAATCAGATAAGAAGTAAAGCTCTCTCTGTTTACAGATGACATGACACTATACATAGAGAATCCTAAAGATGCCACCAGAAAACTACTAGAGCTAATCAATGAATTTGGTAAAGTAGCAGGATACAAATTTAATGCACAGAAATCTCTGGCATTCCTATACACTAATGATGAAAAATTTGAAATTGAAATCAAGAAAACACTCCCATTTACGATTGCAAGAAAAAGAATAAAATATCTAGGAATAAACCTACCTAAGGAGACAAAAGACCAGTATGCAGAAAATTATAAGACACTGATGAAAGAAATTAAAGATGCTACAAATAGATGGAGATATATACCATGTTCTTGGATTGAAAGAATCAACATTGTGAAAATGACTCTCTTACCCAGAACAATCTACAGATTCAATGCAATCCCTATAAAACTACCACTGGCATTTTTCACAGAACTAGAAAAAAAATTTCACAATTTGTATGGAAACACAAAAACCCCGAATAGCAAATGCAATCTTGTGAACGATAAATGGAGCTGGAGGAATCAGGCTCTCTGACTTCAGACTGTACTACAAAGCTAGAGTAGTCAAGATAGTATGGTACTGGCACAAAAGCAGAATGAAAGATCAATGGAACAGGATAGAAAGCTCAGAGGTAAATCCATGCACATATGGTCACCTTATCTTTGATAAAGGAGACAAGAATATAAAATGGAGAAAAGACAGACTCTTCAATAAGTGGTGCTGGGAAAACTGGACAGGTACATGTAAAGTATGAGATTAGATCACTCTGTAACACCATACACAAAAATAAGCTCAAAATGGATTAAAGAGCTAAATGTAAGGCCAGAAACTCTCAAACTCTTAGAGGAAAACATAGGCAGAACAGTCTATGACATAAATCACAGCAAGATCCTTTTTGACCCACCTCCTATAGAAATGGAAATAAAAACAAAAATAAACAAATGTGATGTAATGAAACTTCAAACCTTTTGCACAGCCAAGGAAACCATAAACAAGATCAAAGGCAACCCTTAGAATGGGAGAAAATATTTGCAAATTAAGCAACTGACAAAGGATCAATCTCCAAAATTTATAAGCAGCTCATGCAGCTCAATAACAAAGAAACAAACAATCCAATCCAAAAATGGGCAGAAGACTTAAATAGATATTTCTCCAAAGAAGATATACAGACTTCCAACAAACATATGAATGAATGCTCAACATCATTAATCATTAGAGAAATGCAAATCAAAACTAAATGAGATATCATCTCACACCTGTCAGAATGGCCATCATCAAAATATCTAGAAACAATAAATTCTGGAGAGGGTGTGGAGAAAAGGGAAGACTCTTGCACTGCTGGTGGGAATGTGAATTGGTACAGCCACCATGGAGAACAGTATGGAGGTTCCTTAAAATATTACAAATAGAACTAAAAATATGACCCAGCAATCGCATTACCGGGCATATACCCTGAGAAAACCATAATTCTAAAAGAGTCATGTACCAAAATGTTCATTGCCGCTCTATTTACAATAGTCAGGAGATGGAAACAGCCTACATGTCCATCGTCAGATGAATGGATAAAGAAGATGTGGCACATATATACAATGCAATATTACTCAGCCATAAAAAGAAACAAAATTGAGCTATTTGTAGTGAGGTGGATGGACCTAGAATCTGTCATACAGAGTGAGGTAAGTCAGAAAGAGAAAGACAAATACCATATGCTAACACATATATATTGGAATTTAAGAAAAAATAATTGTCATGAAGAACCTAGGGGTAAGATGGGAATAAAGGCACAGACCTACTAGAGAATGGACTTGAGGATATGGGGAGGGGGAACCGTAAGCTGTCACAAAGTGAGAGAGTTGCATGGACATATATATACTACCTAATGTAAAATAGATAGCTAGTGGGAAGCAGCCACATAGAACAAGAGATCAGCTCGGTGCTTTGTGACCACCTAGAGGGGTGGGATAGGGAGGGTGGGAGGGAGAGAGATGCAAGAGGGAAGAGATATGGGAACATATGTATATGTATAACTGATTTAGTTTGTTATAAAGCAGAAACTAACACACCATTGTAAAGCAATTATACTCCAATAAAGATGTAAAAAAAAATGACATTTCAGGTTTTAAAAAGACAACTATATGTAGAATATGAGTGTGAATGGGTTCTATATCTAAACTTACCTTGGCAAAAGACAATTGGAATGCAATAAAAGTCCTAAGGATTAGTGTTATAGCTTAATACCTAATGCATAGACATTTTATTTCTAATATCTGATATACTTTATATTTGCCTAGATGCAAGTTATTAACAAAACACTCATAACATCCATATTTTTCTTGTTTGAACAAGATAAACTGTTTTTCTTTTATACTTACAGGCAGGAAGAAATTTAGAAATGGTGAATTTGTTTTACCCAAATTAAAAGCAGCTGAACTCATCTCAAAGAGCATTTCCAATTCAGCTTTCTTGGTTATTTATATCTATAATTATTAACTGATGTTCCAAAACAGATGATTTCATAAGATCAAATTATGCACACACACACACAGAAAATGCACATGTACTTTTACTGGAACACTTCTGAGTATTTAAAAAGCTAATATACATTGTACATCTCCAAGTGAGGTTAAGCATGCAATATTCCCCAAACTTATTTCATAAAAGTGTTTTTTTAGCTGAACCTGTATGAAATTAAATGTGAACATTTTATCTGAACAAATATTTGGGAAAACTGGCAGAATACATTATCTTTACTCCTTTAAGGAATTGAGAATACTTCATTTTAATTCTTCTCATGGTTCAGTATGGATATACAAAGAAAAGTATATATATATATGAAATATAAATATAATATATATGTGTTATAAAATTAAGATAATTTTAAATTTCCATAAATTTTGCACTATCTTAATTGTATTCATTTTGGTGGTTTAGGCCAAATGTGCCAAACAAAATACATTGGCAAATTATTT
This sequence comes from Tursiops truncatus, assembly GCF_011762595.2. Lineage (NCBI taxonomy): Eukaryota > Metazoa > Chordata > Mammalia > Artiodactyla > Delphinidae > Tursiops > Tursiops truncatus. Next base: position 29,905,518 of record NC_047051.1, read on the forward strand.
GCACTATTTGAAAAATATACTAAAGTAAATAAAAATATTGAGCAGAAAATGAGCTAGCCATATTTAAACTAAAATTTTCAACATTTATATTATTTTTATAAACAGGCCACTCAACAAATATCCTCTTAGTATTTTCACCTAATGATCTTTTCTTTCTCCTGTTTATGTTGTATTTAGACTTTTTTTCCATCTGGGCGTTTCAAAGGCCATTTTTATCAAGCTTTCAAGGAATAATCAGTATGATTTTTAACAATGACTCAATATAATTAAATTGGATTTTATGTTTTTACAGTTCAGGTGATACATTATTTAAGTTCAAAAGAAGAAATGTTGGGACATAAAAAATTAATTGCTTAAAAATATGAGTACACAGGTATTGTCAGTTATGTCTTAGTGTTTTAATAACTAACTAAACAAAACTAGAACAAGATTTTTTGACGTAATTTGGAAATATTTTTCTTTGTAGAACTAACCAAAATAGCACATGTAATTATAGTGATCCTTTAGGAACAGAGAAAAACATTCACAAGTTCAGAAAATGGTTTTAGACACATGGGGTTCCATCTGCTACCTGCTCTACTTTTAAAGTGCGAAACCCATATCATGGTAGAGTCAGTAAGCTGTATTCAGAATCTGAAAATCCATCATTACCAGCTCTGCAAAAGTAAATATATTCCTCTATAGAATGGGAATTTTCTTTCCTGACCATTATTTTCCCCCACTTTCACAATAAAATCTGTTTTAATAGCTTGCCTCAACTTACAAAAAAATCATACTTAAGTGTGTTACTTTGGGTTAAAGCATCAGTATTCCAGGAGGCTCTTGTAAAATACAAATTTACTATCAGAAATATTCAGCTAACATCCCACCTGTTTCAGACTGTCTAGCACATATGATTCTGAAAGTTTTTTCCTCAGGACCACTTTACATTCTTAAAACTTGTTAACGACCCCAGGGAAATTTTGCCTCTGTTTGGTTATAGCTACCTATATTTTGGATTCAAAAATTTTAAATAACACGTTTTATAAATATTCACTGATTAACTTGAAAATAGCAATAATAAACCAACCACTTATTAACATCAATCCCATATATATATATATTTTGTGTGTGTGTGGTACACTTGCCTCTCACTGCTATGGCCTCTCCCATTGCGGAGCACAGGCGCTGGAAATGCAGGCTCAGCAGCCATGGCTCACGGGCCCAACCACTCTGCGGCATGCGGGATCTTCCCGGACCGGGGCACGAACACATGTCCCCTGCATCGGCAGGCGGACTCTCAACCACTGAGCCACCAGGGAAGCCCAATCCCATACTTTTAATGAAAAAAAACAATCTTTTTATGCTGGTCTCAGCATTTTGATAGTGAAGCTATGGAGTAGGAATGCCTAGAGCACTTGTCTGAACTTGTACTACTTGTGGGGGCCCCAACGGACAGTTCCTTAGCCAGAACTTATGCTGTGGTTGAACCAACATTTTACTCCTTATGATTGCAAGATGCAGCTCAGCAACAATCATTATAGAACTTTGAAAAAACAAGGTGTATAACTCATAAGTCCTGAAGCATGCACGGTACACCTGGGGCCACATATCAAGATCATGGGGAGAGTGAGAGAGAGTGAACCCGCAGTTCTGCTTTTATGCGTGTAAAGGGTGAGGTGCCAAGGGTTTTGCAGATTCATCCTTTACTGGCAAATTTAAAACATGAGAGTGAGAATTAAAGCACGGGAGGGGAAAAGTAGGGTCATTCAAGCAGTCACTTACCTAGGTTAACCAGGGTTTTACAAAAGGAGAACTTTACGGTTGGGGCAACCAGACTCTTTATCTAGTTGTGTAGTTGGTAATATATTTATTTCAGATGGATATCTTTAGAATGGATTCCTTGGCAATAAAAAGCTTAATGCCAGCTTTAGTTTACAATCAAAAAACCAATTATCAGGTACTTACACTATAAGATGAAAGTGATTCTTGAACAACACAGGTTTGAACAGTGAGGGTGTGCTTTTTGGTGTTTTTTATGAATGCTAAATGTTACATTACTATACAATTAGTAGTTGGTTGAATCCTCAGATGAGGAACTGCAGATATAGAAAACCAACTGTAAAGTTACACAGAGATTTTTGACTGCTCAGATGGTGGGCACCCCAACCACTGTGTTGTTCAAGGGTCAACTATATCTTCCCAAACAAAAAGAATGGTGTGAAGAGTGTCATTGCTTTACAGTTTTGTAAATTTCTTTAATGCTGGATTAATAAAAGACAACTGGATTGTCATATTAGCTCTGCATTCAAATTATTCTAATAATAGGTCATGTATTTTTTGGAAAACTTCACCAAAAAATCCTAGTCTTGTAAAAATAGTTTTGACTTGATATACACCCTGGAAGTATTTTCTGGTGACTCCTAACCTCCCCTAGACTCTTCCAGAGTCTTTATCAAGTCAAAACTATGGTCTAGCAGATAGCACTATCTCTAAAAAAGCCTCTGAGGTAAATAGAATGCAGATGTAAATCCTGGGAGAATAAAACCTGGACAGAAGGGTCTCAAGATGTCAATGAACATCTGGGAAAATGTATTAGAATGGAGATTATGTGAAGTTTCCAAACCAACTTCACTCATTTTACAGATATTCTCTGAGGTAGCTCTATCAAATATATTGTTAATTATTGAGATAAGATGCTTTCCTTGGCTTTTTATATTTAGCTTCATTTCTTATGTTGAAGTTGAATTAACACACTGAAATTATTGGGATACACTTTTATTAGTCTTTCCTACATTATAATAATATTGTCATTAAAAAAAAAAAGAAAAGCAAAACACTGAGTGCAAAAGATTACCATGTCCTATGACATGTAATTATTTCCCTTTCAGTCAGTTATGTTCCCTTCTTGAACACTACAACTTAAAGGGTACTGCAAAGGTACTGAGCCCAATCATGTATAATTGTTTTCTTCTTAGTTGAAAATTATCCACTTTTAACTTCAAAATGTATAAAAGCTGAGATAAAATAACCCAGTCACCGAGATCCAGAAACCATATACTTCAATATTTTTATCAGTTTCCTTTATACTTACTTTACTTTCCAGTTCTCTATATGAAAATAAAACATAAATTTATTACATATTTTATCATGATATATGAAGAATATAATATGGACAAAATCTGAATCCTATACTTAAATAGAATATATCTATATATTCTACTGTCTCTGGTTCTACTGAAAGTAATCAGTACATACATTACTCCATATCTTTGAAAGACAAAAATCTAAAAACTAGAATAATACTTTAATCATATGTAAAAATATAAAATAGTCACATAAGTTCACAAATGTAAACAAAATTATATAACATATTGTGGCTTTAACAAAGGGGTTAAAGGGGACTTCCCTGGTGGTCCAGTGGTTAACACTCTGTGTTTCCACTGCAGGGTGCATGGGTTTGATCCCTGGTCAGAGAACTAAAAAAAATTTTAAAAACAAAACAAAACAAAAAGGAGTTAAATATAATTTTGTGAAATAACTTTGAATCTTATGTTATACACAAGCCATAGAATTTTTCTTAGGAAAGAAAGATGTTCCTAAATGTGATATTACAGAGTGAAAGAACAAAGAAATAATACAAAGAAGCATATTTGAGTAGTTTTAGGGTAGGAATTTATATACAATTTAGATTGTCCTATTAGCATATAAAATGAAATTTCTGCGAAAAATATAAGATGACTTTCATTTAAAAATGCTAAAACATATATTAAAATGTATAAAATCAAGACAGGTTAGTCTGTCGAGATGATTAACTATTGAATTTAGAATTTCTTGAATGAAAATAATGACAGAAATTGAAGGAATTGTTAAAGTCATATATACCTTCGGGTATTCACATTATACAATGGAAACAGGATGTAGGAGAGCATGTAGAGGTTGTTCCTGTGTTTCCAAGAGATGATAGAGTCGAACACATTGTGTGTGGGCATTGATTGCCCTTTTGTGATCAACGCAACAGGTGTGCTGCTGAGAAAGTTCTAGCGTCTACTCAAATGTGGTCGAGCTATAAAGTCTCTGCAGTTATTAAGGACTGAAAGAGAGACATTTTTCCAATCTATCATATGTCATTTGTAAAGAAATAAGACTCCGGAGAAAGATGTGTACCTTTGGAAAAGAAAATACAGTTTTACAGGTCTCTCCATTGCCACGTGAAGGTATTTAGTGAAGGTTGGGTGGGCTATTACAAATTTCTGCAGAATCTGAGGCTGTCACTGGATGACTAACAATCAGCCCTTCTGCTCTGCAGCCTTACTGAACCCTGAGTGGTAGACCAGGTACATGTCACTTAAACTTTACAATGTCAGAGAACATTTAATAAAGACATAAAATTTTGGATTTTGATTCAGAATATGAGGAACTCCTTTACTTTTTGATAAACACCCACTTCAAACTTATTAGAAGTTATTAAACTAAAGGTAAAGCAATGTTTTTTAAAAAAAATTTGTATGAAAATAGAAAATATTTAAGAAATTGATTTTATTGGTGTCTGACTTTAAATACCAATTTTCACTGGTGTAAGTATAATTCAGAAGTGTAATCATTCCCATTGCCCCTACATTTAAGACTACTATTTGGAGATACACCATGTTTTGGTATGTGTTAGCAAAATTAAATGTCCTTCTTTTCCCTCCTAAGCTGGGAAACTTAGAAGAAATGCAGAAATAATACCATCCTTTTAGCGTTCCCATTTGTTCTCCAGTCTTTTATACTTTCCCATATATTTCACATACGGTGTTCTATATATTTAGCAGCAACAGTGCAGGTAACATATATTTACAACAGGTATTGATGAATAAAAACAAATTAAAATGTATCAGCTCCTACATTTTGTGGTAGAATGGTTCCACTGTTGAGTTTTCCAAGCAGCTATGACAGTTTGCTTTCTACACTTATTCAACAGCACCAACACTAGGAATCCAAACAACTGTGGGAAGTGTTGCTGCCACTCAGGCTCTGAAGATGAGGACCATCTCTTCATGTTCTCAGCAATGTATTTATAAACATACATTTAATAACAATGCATATTATTTAATTCTCATATTTACACTACTGAGTTATTATCCCCATTTCCATACAAAATGAAACTGCCAAAAGTTAAAAAGCTGATAAAAATAGAACTGACATATATACTGAGGTCTTTTCACCTGGTTTAAATAAAAAGTTTATTAACCTAATTTTCTTTTTCTTTTTTTTATTGGATTTATCCCTTGACCATTATGTAATGTCTTTCTTTGTCTCTTGTTACAGTTTTTTTTGAATTTTATCTTATTTATTTTTTTATACAGCAGGGTCTGATTAGTTATCAATTTTATACACATCAGTGTATACATGTCAATCCCAACCTCCCAATTCATCACACCACCACCACCACCCCCACACCACATTTCCCCCTTGGTGTCCATACGTTTGTTCTCTACATCTGTATCTCAATTTCTTCTCTGCAAAACCAGTTCACCTGTACCATTTTTCGAGTTCCACATATATGCATTAATATACTATATTTGTTTTTCTCTTTCTGACTTACTTCACTCTGTATGACAGTCTCTAGATCCATCCATGTCTCAAAAATGACCCACTTTCGTTCCTTTTTAAGGCTGAGTAACATTGCATTGTATATATGTACCACATCTTCTTTATCCATTCATCTGTCGATGGGCATTTAGGTTGCTTCCATGACCTGGCTATTGTAAATAATGCTGCAATGAATATTAGGGTGCGTGTGTCTTTTTGAATTATGGTTTTCTCTGGATATATGCCCAGAAGTGGGATTGCTTGGTTATATGGTAATTTTATTTTTAGTTTTTTTAAGGAACCTCCATACTGTTCTCCATAGTGGCTGTATCAATTTACATTCCCACCAACAGTGCAAGAGGGTTCCCTTTTCTCCACATCCTCTCCAGCATTTGTTGTTTGTAGATTTTCTGATGACACCCAATCTAAATAGTGTGAGATGGTACTTCATTGTAGTTTTGATTTGCATTTCTCTAATAATTAGTGATGCTGAGCAGCTTACCATGTGCTTCTTGGCTATCTGTATGTCTTCTTTGGAGAAATGTCTATTTACGTCTTCTGCCCATTTTTGGATTGGGTTGTTTGTTTTTTTAATATTTAGCTGCATGAGCTGTTTATATATTTTGGAGACTAATCCTTTGTCCGTTGATTATTTGGCAAATATTTTCTGCCATTCTGAGGGTTGTCTTTTCATCTTGTTTATGGTTTCATTTGCTGTGCAAAAGCTTTGAAGTTTCATTAGGTCCCATTGGTTCATTTTTATTTTTATTTCCATTACTCTAGGAGGTGGAACAAAAAAGATCTTGCTGTGATTTATGTCAAAGAGTGTTCTTCCTGGGCTTCACTGGAGGTGCAGTGGTTGAGAGTCTGCCTGCTGCTGCAGGAGACATGGGTTCGTGCCCCAGTCCAGGAAGATCCCACATGCTGCGGAGTGGTTGGGCCCATGAGCCATGGCCACTGAGCCTGCATGTCCGGAGTCTGTGCTCTGCAATGGAAGAGGCCACAACAGTGAGAGGCCCGTGTACTGCAAAAAAAAAAAAAGAAAAAAAAGAGTGTTCTTCCTATGTTTTCCTCTAAGAGTTTTATAGTGTCTGATCTTACATTTAGGTTTCTAATCCATTTTGAGTTTATTTTTGTGTATAGTGTTAGGGAGTGTTCTAATTTCATGCTTTTACATGTAGCGGTACAGTTTTCCTAGCACCACTTATTGAAAAGACAGTCTGTCTTTTCTCCATTTTATATCCTTGCCTCCTTTGTCATAGATTAGTTAACTGTAGGTGCATGGGTTTATCACTGGGGTTTTTCTCTTGTTCCATTGATCTATGTTTCTGTTTTTGTGCCAGTACAATATTGTCTTGATTACTGTAGCTTTGTAGTATAGTCTGAAGTGAGGGAATCTGATTCTTCCAGTTCCATTTTTTTTCCCTCAAGACTGCTTTGTCTATTCGGGTCTTTTGTGTCACCATACAAATTTTAAGAGTTTTTGTTCTAGTTCTGTAAAAAAATTCAATTGGTAGTTTGATAGGGATTGCATTGAATCTGTAGATTGCTTTGGGTAGTATAGTCATTTTCAAAATATTGATTCTCCAACCCAAGAACATGGTATATCTCTCCATCTGTTTGCATCATCTTTAATTTCTTTCATCAGTGTCTTATAGTTTTCTGCATACAGATCTTTTGTCTCCGTAGGTAGGTTTATTCCTAGGTATTATATTCTTTTTGTTGCAATGGTAAATGGGAGTGTTTCCTTAATTTCCCTTTCAGACTTTTCATCATTAGTGTATAGGAATGCAAGAGATTTCTGTGCATTAATTTTGTACACTGCAATTTTACCAAATTCATTGATTAGCTCTACTAGTTTTCTGGTGACATCTTTAGGATTCTCTATGTATAGTATCATGTCATCTGCAAACAGTGACAGTTTTACTTCTTCTTTTCCAATTTGTATTCTTTTTATTTCTTTTTCTTCTCTGATTGCCATGGCTAGGACTTCCAAAACTAGGTTGAAAAATAGTGGTGACACTGGACAACCTTCTCTTGTTCCTAATTTTAGAGGAAATGCTTTCAGTTTTACACCATTGAGTATGATGTTTCCTGTGGGTTTGTCTTATATTGCCTTTATTATGTTGAGGTAGGTTCCCTCTATGCCCACTTTCTGGAGACTTTTTTATCATAAATCAGTGTTGAATTTTGTCAAAAGCTTTTTCTATTGAGATGATCATATGGTTTTTATTCTTCATTTTGTTAATATGGTGTATCACATTGATTGATTTGCATATATTGAGGAATCCTTGCATCCCTGAGATAAATCCCACTTGATCATGGAGTATGATCCTTTTAATGTGTTGTTGGAGCCTGTTTGCTAGAATTCTGTTGAGGATTTTTACATCTATATTCATCAGTGATATTGTTCTGTATTTTTCTTTTTTTGTAGTATCTTTGTCTGGTTTTGGTATCAGGTTGATGGTGACCTCTTAGAATGATTTTGGGAGTGTTCCTTCCTCTGCAAGTTTTTGTAAGAGTTTGAGAAGCATGGTTGTTAGCTCTTCTCTAAATGTTTGATAGAATTCACCTGTGAAGCCATCTGGTCCTGGACTTCTGTTTTTTGGAAGATTTTGAATCACAGTTTCAATTTCATTACTTGTGATTCATCTGTTCATATTTTCTATTTTTTCCTGGTTCAGTCTTGGAAGGTTATACCTTTCTAAGAATTTTCCATTTCCTCCAGGTTGTCCATTTTGTTGGCATAGAGTTGCTTGTAGTAGTCTCTTAGGATGTTTTGTATTTCTGTGGTGTCTGTTGTAACTTCTCCTTTTTCATTTCTAATTTTATTTATTTGAGTCCTCTCCCTGTTTTTCTTGATGAGTCTGGCTAATGTTTTATCAATTTTATTTATCTTCTCAAAGAACCAGCTTTTAGTTTTATTGATCTTTGCTATTGTTTTCTTTGTTTCTATTTCATTTATTTCTGCTCTGATCTTTATGATTTCTTTCCTTCTGCTAACTTTAGTTTTGTTTGTTTGTTTGTTTGTTTTATATTCTTTCTGTAGTTCCTTCAGGCATAAGGTTAGATTGTTTATTTGAGATTTTTCTTGTTTCTTGAGGTAGGCTTGTATAGCTATAAACTTCCCTCTTAGAACTGATTTTGCTGCATCCCATAGGTTTTGGATCATCATGTTTTCATTGGTATTTGTCTCTAGGTATTTTTTTGATTTCCTCTTTGATTTATTCAATGATCTATTGGTTATTTAGTAACGTATGGTTTAGCATCCATATGTTTGTATTTTTTACATTTTTTCCCTGTAATTCATTTCTAATCTCATAGTGTTGTGTTCAGAAAAGATGCTTGATATGATTTCAATTTTCTTAAATTTATTGAGGCTTGATTTGTGACCCAAGATGTGATCTATCCTGCAGAATATTCTGTGTGCACTTGAGAAAAACTGTAATCTGCTGTTTTTGGATGGAATGTAGTATAAATATCAATTAAGCCTATCTGGTCTATTGTGTCATTTAAAGCTTCTGTTTCCTTGTCTATTTTTATTTTGGATGATCTGTCCATTGGTGTAAGCGAGGTATTAAAGTCCCCCACTATTATTGGGTTACTGTCGATTTCCTCTTTTACAGCTGTTAGCAGTTGCCTTATGTATTAAGGTGCTCCTATGTTGGTTGTATATATATTTATAATTGTTATATCTTCTTCTTGGATTGATCCCTTGATCATTATGTGGTGTCCTTCCTTGTCTTTTGTAACATTCTTTATTTTAAAGTCTATTTTATCTGATATGAGCATTGTTACTCCAGCTTTCTTTTGATTTCCATTTGCATGGAATATCTTTTTCCATCTCCTCACTTTCAGTTTGTATGTATCCCTAGGTCAGAAGTGGGTCTCTTGTAGACAGTATATATATGTGTCTTGTTTTTGTATCCATTCAGCAAGCCTGTGTCTTTTATTTGGAGCATTTAATCTATTCACGTTTAAGGTAATTATCGATATGTATGTTCCTATGACCATTTTCTTAATTGTTTTGGGTTTGTTTTTGTAGGTCCTTTTCTGCTCTTGTGTTTCCCACTTAGAGAAGTTCCTTTAGCATTTGTTGTAGAGCTGGTTTTGTGGTGCTGAATTATCTTATCTTTTGCTTGTCTGTAAAACTTTTGATTTCTCCATCGAATCTGAATGAGATTCTTGCTGAGTAGAGTAATCTTGATTGTAGGTTCTCCCCTTTCATCACTTTAAGTATATCAGGCCACTCCCTTCTGGCTTGTAGAGTTTCTGCTGATAAATTAGCTGCTAACCTTATGGGAGTTCCCTTGTATGTTATTTGTCATTTTTCCCTTGCCACTTTCAATATTTTGTCTTTAATTTTTGCTAATTTGATTACTGTGTATTGGCATGTTTCTCCTTTGGTGTATCCTGTATGGGACTCTGTTCATGAACTTGAGTGGTTATTTCCTTTCCCATGTTAGGGAAGTTTTCGACTATATTCTCTTCAAATATTTTCACGGGGCCCTTATCTCTCTCTTCTCCTTCTGGCACCCCTATAATGTGGATGTTTTTGCTTCTAATGTAGTCCCAGATGTCTCTTAGGCTGTCTTCATTTCTTTTCATTCTTTTTTTCTTTATTCTGTTCCACAGCAGTGAATTCCACCATTCTGTCTTCGAGGTCACTATCTATTCTTCTGCCTCAGTTTTTCTATTTATTCCTTCAAGTGTATTTTTCCTTTCAGTTATTGTGTTATTCATCTCTATTTGTTCTTTAATTCTTCTAGGTCTTTGTTAAACATTTATTGCATCTTCTTTTTTTTTTTTTTTTTTTTTTTTTTTTTTGCGGTATGCGGACCTCTCACTGCTGTGGCCTCTCCCGTTGCGGAGCACAGGCTCTGGATGCGCAGGCTCAGGGGCCATGGCTCACGGGCCCAGCTGCTCCACGACATGTGGGATCTTCCCGGACCGGGGCACAAACCCGTGTCCCCTGCGTCAGCAGGCGGACTCTCAACCACTGCGCCACCAGGGAAGCCCTATTGTATCTTCTTGTTCTTTGCATTCATTCTTTTTCAAAAGTCCTGGATCATCTTCACTATCATTATTCTGAATTATTTTTTTGGAAGGTTGCCTATCTCCACTTCATTTAGTTGTTTTTCTGGGGTTTTATCTTGTTTCTTCATCTGGTACATAGCTCTCTGCCTTTTCACCTTGTCTATCTTTCTGTGAATGTGGTTTTTGTTCCACACACTGCAGGATTGTCATTCTTTCTTCTGCTGTCTGTCCTCTGGTGGATGTGGCTATCTAAGAGGCTTGTGCAAGTTTCCTGATGGGAGGGACTGGTGGTGGGTAGAGCTGACTGTTCTCACCTAATTTTCTTACTAAGTTTGTGCTGATAGCTAAAAAAGGCTATTGAAACTCAGTGTGAACACAAAAGACATTCTCCATGAAGAATGAACCATGAAGAAATGGTTCTTTTTTCATAAGAGCTGTAAATAACATTTGAAAAATCATTCACAAATTTTCTTTCCCAAAATATCTACTTTGATTATATTACTGTTATTTCACTGTTTTTTGAAAGTGGCATATAATCTGTAGCACATACTAACTCTTCATATTTCAATATCTTGTTTTTAAACTGATTCATGTGTATGGGCCATGCATAGCCAATGAAGCTTTAAGCCCCTAAAGGGTATTTGTTTTTCATTATTACTCAAAGCCCTTCACTTGTTGTTGCATATGTAGCAGTGCCTCAGTAAAGACTTGTTTACTAACAAAATAAGTAAAAATTTTAAAAAATGAACTGAAAATTAGTGTGCTCAGTATAATATATAAAAATGGTAAGCTGTTTCATACTAGAGCAAGATTAAAAAATGAGAGCACTTGGCAAAAGATTTTCACAGATTTATAAGAAAAGAAGCATTGATCTTGCTATCCTTTTCCCCTCCCCCCTCAAAATTTATGATCTATTTAGTTTAGATCTAACCTTCAACAGATGTTATAAGAAGGTATTGTTGTGGAGCATCTTTTAATGTACTTATTAGCCCTTCATATATTTTCTCTAGTGAAAAGTCTATTCAAGTATTGTGCTCATGTATTAATTGGGTTGTTTTTCTTATTTCTGAGACACAAGAGTTTTGTTTTTTTAATGTTCTAGACATAAATCCTTTGTGAGACATATGACTTGCAAATTTTTCTGAATCTAATCTGTGGTTGTCCTTACATTTGATTAATGATATATTTTTATCATGTTTATTGGAATATAATTGCTTTACAATGTAGTTTTAGTTTCTGCTGTATAACAAATTGCATCGGCTATATGTATACATATATTCCCATAATCCCTCCCTCTTGAGCCTCTCTCCCACCCTCCCTATGCCACCCCTCTTGGTGGTCACAAAGCAGTGAGTGCTGATCTGCCTGTGCTATGCAGCTGCTTCCCACTAGCTATCTATTTTACATTTGGTAGTGTATATATGTCCATGCCACTCTCTCACTTTGTCCCAGCTGACCCTTCCCCTTCCTGATATCCTCAAGTCCATTCTCTAGTAGGTCTGCATCTTTTTTTTTAACATCTTTATTGGGGTATAATTGCTTTGCAATGTTAGTGTTTTATAACAAAGTGAATCAGTTATACATATACATATGTAGGTCTGCATCTTTATTCCTATCTTGCTCCTATGTTCTTCATGACTTTTTTTTTTTTTTAGATTTCATATATTTGTGTTAGCATACGGTATTTGTTTTTCTCTTTCTGACTTACTTCACTCTGTGTGACAGATTCTATGTCCATCCACCTCACTAAAAATAACTCAATTTGCTCCACATCATTAGTCATTAGGGACATGAAAATTAAAACCACAATGGATACCACTTCCTATGCAGTCAAATGACTATAATAAAATGGAAACAAAAGCAAGTGTTGAGGAGAATGTGGAGAAACTGGAACTCTCACACATTGGTGGTAAAGATGTAAACTGGTGTAACTGCTTTAGAACACAAGTTTTCAGTTTCTTACAAAACTACCATATATCCCAGCAATTCCACACCTATGTATCTACCCAAGAAAAATGCCTAAGAGGCAAGAGATCATTGTTTTGGGGTGCACGAGGACAGGAGATTCAAAACACCACCTAAACAAGCTCTAGAGATGGGCGCGAGCCATGGCTATCAGCATGGACACCAGAGACGGGCATGAAGCACTAACGCAGCTGCTGCAGCCACCAAGAAGCCTGTGTGCAAGCACAGGTTACTATCCACACCACCGCTCCTGGAAGCCTGTGCAGCCCCCCACTGCCAGGGTCCCGAGATCCAGAGACAGCTTCACTGGTAGAACACATTGCAGACCTCATGTTGTTGTAACATCACGCTGGCATCTGCCACCTCAGACTCGCTCCTCAGTCCATACCCCTCCCTCCCCTCAGCTAGAATGTGCCAGAGCCCCCTAATCAGCTGCTACTTTAACACTGTCACCTCTGAGCAAAAACAGACGCCCTCAGACGACCTAGAGGCAGATGCAGGGCCAAACCCAAAGCTGAACCCCAGGAGCTGTGCAAACGAAGAAGAGAAGGGGAAATTTCTACCAGCAGCCTCAGGAGCAGAGGATTAAATCTCGACAGTGAACGAGATGTATCCTGCATCTATGGAATACCTGAATAGACAACGAATCATCCCAAAATTGAGGGGGTGGACTTTGGGAGCAACTGTACACTTTGGGTTTGATTACTGCATCTAAGCTGTTTCTGGTTTTATGTTTATCTTAGTTTCGTATTTAGAGTTTATTATCACTGGTAGATTTGTTTATTAATTTGGTTGCTCTCTTCCTTTTTATATATATAGAGAGACATATACATTTTTTTTCCTTTTTCTCTTTCTGTGGCTGTGCATGTGTGTGCTTTTTTGTGTGATTTTTGTCTGTATAGCTTTGCTTTAACCATTTGTCCTAGGGTTCTGACTGTCCTTTTCTTTTTTTTTTTGGTAAAGTTTTTAACACTTGCTATCATTGGGGGATTTGTTTTTTGGTTTGGTTACTCTCTTCTTCCTTTCTCTTTTTTTTATTACTTTATTTTTTTTTAATTTTTAATATTTTTTATTTTAATTATTTTATTTTATTCTGCCTTTATTCCTTTTTTTTCTCCATTGCTTCTGAGCCATGTGGCTAACAGGGTCTTTGTGCTCCAGCTGCATGTCAGGTCTGTGCCTCTGAGGAGGGAGAGCTGAGTTCAAGACATATGTCCACCAGAGACCTCCAGGATCCATGTAATTTCAAATGGTGAAAGCTCTCTCAGGGATCCCCATCTCAAGGCTAAGACCCAACTCTACTTAAAAAAACGAGCAAGCTAAAGTGCTGGACACCTTATGCCAAACAACTACCAAGACAGTAACACAGCCACACATATTAACAGAGAGGCTGCCTAAAATCATAATGTCACAGACACCCCAAAACACACCACAGGACGTTGTCCTGACCACCAGAAAGACAAGATCCAGGCTTATCCACCACAACACAGGCACAAGTCCCCTCCACCATGAAGCCTACACAACCCACTGAACAAACCTTAGCCACTGGGGGCAGACACAAAAACAAAGGGAACTACAAACCAGCAGCCTGCAAAAGGAGATCACAAACACAGTAAGTTAAGCAAAATGAGAAGACAGAGAAACACATAGTAGATGAAGGAACAAGATAAAAACTCGCCAGGCAAAACAAATGAAGAGGAAATAGGCAATTACCTGAAAAAGAATTCAGAGAAATGATAGTAAAGATGACCCCAAATCTTGGAAATAGAATGGAGAAATATGCAAGACACGTTTAACAAGGACCTAGAAAAACTAAAGAGCAAGCAAACAATGATGAACAACACAATAAATGAAATAAAAAATTCTCTAGAAGGAATCAACAGCAGAATAAATGAGGTAGAAGAACGGATAAGTGACAGCGAAGATAAAACAGTGGAAATAACTACCATGGAGCAGAATAAAGAAAAAAGAATGAAAAGAATTGAGGAAAGTCCCAGAGACCCCTGCAACAACACTAAACACACCAACATTTGAATTATAGGGGTCCCAGAAGAAGAGGAGAAAAAGAAAGATACTGAAAAAAATATTTTAAGAGCTTATAGTTGAAAACTTTCCTAATATGTGAAAGGAAATAGTCAATCAAATCCAGGAGGCACAGAAGGTCCCATACAGGATAAATACAAGGACAACAGGCAAACACACATATTAAACAAACTATCAAAATTAAATACAAAGAACAAATATTAAAAGCAACAAGGGAAAAACAACAAATGGCATACAGGAAAATCCCCATAAGCTTAACAGCTGATCTTTCAGCAGAAACTCTGCAAGCCAGAAGGGAGTGGCAAGACATATTTAAAGTGAGGAAAGGGAAAAATCTACAACCAAGATTACTCTACCTGGCAAGAATCTCATTCAGATTCAATGGAGAAATTAAAAGCTTTACAGACAAACAAAAGCCAAGAGAATTCGACACCACAAAACCAGCTTTACAACAAATGCTAAAGGAACTTTTTTAGGCAGGAAACATAAGAGAAGGAAAAGACCTACAATAACAAACCCAAAACAATTAAGAACATGGTAATAGGAACATACATAACGTTACTTAAGTTAAATGTAAATAGATTAAATGTTTCAATCAAAACACATAGACTGCCTGATGATACAAAACAAGACTCATATGTATGTTGCCTACAAGAGACCCACTTCAGATCTAGGAACTCATACAGACTGAAAGTGAGAGGATGAAAAAAGATATTCCATGCAAATGGAAACCAAAAGAAATCTGGAGTAGCAATTCTCATATCAGACAAAATAGACTTCAAAATAAAGACTACAACAAGAGACAAAGAAGGATACTAAAGAATGATCAAGTGATGAATCCAAGAAGAAGATATAACAATTGTAAATATTTATGCATCCAAAATAGGAGCACCTCAATACATAAGGCAAATACTAACAGTCATAAAAGGAGAAATTGACAGTCACACAATCATAGTATGGGACACTAACACCCCACTTTCACCAATGGACAGATCATCCAAAATGAAAGTAAATTAGGAAAAAGAAGCTTTAAATGACCCATTAAACAAGACATATTTAGTTGACATTTATAGGACATTACATCCAAAAACAACAGAATACACATTCTTATCTTGGGTCACAAATCAAGCCTAGGTAAATTTAAGAAAATTGAAATCATAGCAAGTATCTTTTCTGACCACAACACTATTAGACTAGATATAAATTACAGGAAAAAATCTGTAAAAAATACAAATACATGGAGGCTAAACAATAGAGCACTTAATAACCAAGAGATAACTGAAGAAATCAAAGAAGAAATAAAAATAACACCTATAAACAAATGACAATGAAAACACGATGACCCGAAACCTATGGGATGCAGCAAAAGCAGTTCTAAGAGGGAAGTTTATAGCAATAGAATCCTACCTCAAGAAACAAAAAACATCTCAAATAAACAAGCTAAGCTTACACCTGAAGCAACTGGAGAAAGAAGAACAAAAAAAAAAAACAAAGTTAGCAGAAGGAAAGAAATCACAAAGATCAGATCAGAAATAAATGAAAAAGAAATGAAGGAAACGATAGCAAAGATCAATAAAACTAAAAGGTGGTTCTTTGAGAAGATAAACAAAATTGATAAACCATTAGCCAGACACATCAAGAAAAGAAGGGAGAAGACTCAATACAATAGAATTAGAATGGAAAAAGGAGAAGTAACAACTGACACTGCAGAAATACAAAGGAGCATGAGAGATTACTACAAGCAACTGTATGCCAATAAAATGGACAACCTGGAAGAAATGGACAAATTCTTAGAAAAACACAAACTTCTGAGACTGAACCAGGAAGAAATAGAAAATAGAAACAGACCAACCACAAGTAGTGAAACTGAGATTGTGATTAAAAATCTACCAACAAACAAAAGCCCAGGACAAGACGGCTCCACAGGTGAATTCTATTAAACATTTAGATAAGAGGTAACACCTGTCCTTCTCAAACTCTTCCAAAATATAGCAGAGAGAGGAACATTCCCAAACCCATTCTATGTAGCCACCATCACCCATACACCAAAACCAGACAAAGATGTCACAAAGAAAGAAAACTACAGATCAATATCACTAACGAATATAGATGTAAAAATCCTCAATAAAATACTAGCAAACAGAATCCAAAAGAACATTAAAAGGATCACACACCATGATGAAGTGGGGTTTATCCCAGCAATGCAAGGATTCTTCCATATATACAAAGCAATCAGTGTGATACACCATGTTAAGAAATTGAAGAGTAAAAACCATATGATTATCTCAATAGATGTAGAAAAAGCTTTTGAAAAAAATCAACACCTATTTATGACAAAAAAAACTTCCAGAAAGTAGGCATAGAGGGAAATTACCTCAACAAAATAAAGGCCATATATGACAAACCCACAGCCAACATCATTCTCAATGGTGAAAAAGTGAAATCATTTGCACTGAGATCAGTAACAAGACAAGGTTGCCCACTCTGACCACTGTGTTTCAACATAGTTTTGGAAGTTTTAGCCACAGCAATTAGAGAAGAAAAAGAAATAAAAGCAATCCAAATTGGAAAAGAAGAAGTAAAGCTCTCACTTTGCAGATGACATGATATTACACATAGAGAATCCTAAAGATGCTACCAGAAAACTACTAGAGCTAATCAATGAATTTGGTAAAGCAGCAGGATACAAAATTAATGCACAGAAATTTCTTGCATTCCTATACACTACTGATTAAAAATCTGAAAGAGAAATTAAGGAAACACTCCCATTTACCATTGCAACAAAAAGAATAAAATACCTAGGAATAAGGAGACAAGACCTGAATGCAGAAAACTATAAGACACTGATGAAAGAAATGAAAGATGACACAAAAAGATAGAGAGATATACCATGTTCTTGGATTGGTAGAATCAACATTTTGAAAATGACTATACTACCCAGAGCAATCTACAGATTCAATGCAATCCCTATCAAACTACCAATGGCTTTTTTTCACAGAACTAGAACAAAAAAGCTCACGATTTGTTTGGAAACACAAAAGACCCTGAATAGCCAAAGCAACCTTGAGAAAGAAAAACAGAGCTGGAGGAATCAGGATCCCAGACTTCAGACTATACTACAGAGCTATAGTAATCAAGGCAGTATGGTACTGGCACAAAAACAGAAATATAGATCAATGGAACAGGATAGAAAACCCAGAGATAAACCCACGCACATATGGTCACCTTATTTTTGATAAAGGAGACAAGAATATAAAATGGAGAAAAGACAGCTTCTTCAATAAGTTATGCTGGGAAACTGGACAGTTTCATGTAAAAAATGAAATTAGAACTCTCCCTAACACCATACACAAAAATAAACTCAAAGTGGATTAAAGACCTAAATATAAAGCCAGACACTATCAAACTCTTAGAGGAAAACATAGGCAGAACCCTCTATTACATAAATCACAGCAAGATCCTTTTTTACTCACCTCCTAGAGAAATGGAAATAAAAACAGAAATAAACAAATGGGACCTAATGAAACTTCAAAGCTTTTGCACAGCAAACAAAAACATAAACAAAATGAAAAGACAACCCTCAGAATGGGAGAAACTATTTTCAAATGAAGCAACTGACAATGTATTAATCTCCCAAATTTACAAGTAGTTCATTCAGTTCAATATCAAAAAAACAAAAACTCAATCCAAAAATGGGCAGAAGACTTAAATAGACATTTCTCCAAAGAGGATATACAGATAGCCAACACACACATGAAAGAATGCTCAACATCACTAATCATTAGAGAAATGCAAATCAAAACTGCCCCAGTTTTGCACTGGTATCACCTCACACCAGTCAGAATGGCAGTCATCAAAAAAGCTACGAACGATAAACGTTGGAGAGGGTGTGGAGAAAAGGGTACCCTCTAGCACTATTGTTAGGAAAGTAAATTGATACAGCCACTATGGAGAACTGTATGGAAGTTCCCAGAACTAAAAATAGACCTTTCATATGACCCAGCAATCCCACTACTGGGCATATTCCCTGAGAAAACCATTATTCAAAAAGGGACATGCACGCCAATGTCCATTGCAGCTCTATTTACAATAGCCAGGACATGGAAGCAACCTAAGCGTCCATCGACAGACGAATGGATAAAGAAGATGTGGCACATATATACGTTGGAATATTACTCAGCCATAAAAGGAAACGAAATTCAGTTATTTGTAGTGAGGTGGATGGGCCTAGAGTCTGTCATACAGAGTGGACTAAGTCAGAAAGAGAAAAACAAATACCTTATGCTAACACATACATATGGAATCTAAAAAAAAAAAAAAATGGTTCTGAAGAACCTACGGGCAGGACAGGAAAAAAGACGCAGATGTAAGAGAATGCGCTTGAGGATATGGGGAGTGGGAAGGGTAAGCTGGGATGAAGTGAGAGAGTGTCATGGACATATATACACTACCAAATGTAAAATAGATAGCTAGTGGGAAGCAGCTATCTAGTACAGGGATATCAGCTCGGTGCTTTGTGACCACCTACAGTGGTGGGATAGGGAGGGTGGGAAGGAGATCCAAGAGGGAGGGGATATGGGGATATATGCAGACATATAGCTGATTCACTTTGTTATAAATTAGAAGTTAACACACCACTTTAAAGCAACTATACTCCAATAAAGATGTTAACTAACTAACTAACTAAATAAATAAATAAAATGTGCATATAAAATGTCTTTGCATTTTGTGTTATTTAGTGAGGTCCAGCTTCAATCTTCCATCTCTATCTCTGTTTCTGTTTATTTTCAAATACCTAGATATTCTACTTCATTCCTTGAAGACTTACCCCTTGTTCAAAATCTTCCTTTGCACATCAGAAAGGTTTTATGATCTGTTCAATATCCTGTCCTCCCTGCTTTATAATCCATACATCTCCAGTGTTTTGGTTTTTTTTTTCCCTGTACATTCTGCTCAGCTTCCTTCTCCATCTACCTTGCTATCACCTGAAAATCTTCAATCTCTGAAATCACTAAATCAGATAATGTGGACTTTTCCGCTTTAAACACTCAGTACTTTTATCATATCTATGCTTTCATATCATTAAAATCTCCACCATATGGACCATTCCACACTTTCCTATTTCTCAGTCACTTCCTTACCTGTGGTCTATAATTTCAATAATATTTTGTCATAGGCCACAAGTCTCTTGTTCACTATATATCCATCCTATTTACCTGGATACCCTCTACTTGATTGAATTTAAGTACCTGTCAACAGTCTCCTAAGCATGTCTTGCCTTCAACCTTCTCTTTTTCTAATTCTACTCTTCTCTTCTATTCTAATAAAATTAGAATAACAATATTAATTATTATGAAATACAAATCTGATCACATTTTTTCCTACTTAGAACTCACTTTTAGCATAAAGTTCAGAATTTTTTATGGCCTAAAAATACGTTTGTGACCTGAACTTCATCAGCCTTGCAGATTCACCTTTTGTGATTGACTTTGCTCATTCCTTTCTTTCTCCCCAAGGCCTTTTTATTTGCACCTCCCCATACCTACTACTCTGATTTGACATATTTGTTTCCCTAGTTCAGATTCATCCTTTAGATCTCAGCTTAAACATCAACTTTTCTAGGGAGGGGAGCTGTAGCTATTTACCCTATATATGTCACTTCATTGATATCTTTGGTATGTTCACTACCACTGGGTATACCCCCTCTCAAAGCACTACAAATGATCTTTTCCAAGGTATCTTCTTGCTACTGGAGGGTATGTTCCTTGAACATACAGACCTGTTCATCTTGATCACCACTGTATCTTAACCACATAGAATAACACCTCACATATTACAGGTGCTTAGCATATAGTGTTAATGAAGGTTAATTTTCTACTAATATGACAGAATAGTGATCTAAGAACAACAATAAAATAAATGACCCAGTCTTTGAAAATGTTGAAATTAGATATGAGAGTTAATGTATATAAGGTATGTACATGTAATTTTTTTTTGTAATTACAGAACCATTTGGGAAAAACTATTACTATTGATAGATTTTAACACATTTACCTGTTGCTTATTAATTCTTGTTTTTAGTTTATAACATATGCTTCTTAATTATTGATCAATATGAGTTACATGTTTCTCAGTATTCTCATGTAATTATCTAATGTTAAGCCGTTCAAGGGAAAGTACTACAGCTTTATTCAATCTTATTTCTCTCCAATAACATGATAGATCTTACGGATGATTTCATGTGAACCCTCCTAAAGCCTGTTATCCCTGAAGTAGCAGAAATGTAGATGCCTTCCAAATATCATCTATCCCTTCTATCTTAGAAACAGAATCTAAATTTTATTTAATAAAGCAATGTTCCCAGCCAGAAAGGTACATTTCCTAGCCTCCATTGTAGCTAAATATGGTCATTTAACTAAATTGGGGTCAGTGAGATTAAAAAGAGAAATATTTGATGGAAGGATGCTTAGTCAGTTAGGAAGTGTAAATTAGGCTATTTCCTGCTTTTCCCTTTCCCTTTTTCATAAAATGAGCAATTGTAGCCCTACCAACTAGAAATGGTAGCCCTACCAACTAGAAATGGTAGCCCTACCAACTATCTAAGAATATGAATTGAGTTTGAAGATAGAAATAATATTTCACAAATGTGAAAGAGATGATAGAAAGAGCTTAAGTCCCTTTAAATTCAACAAGCTTGCAAGACTCAAAAGAAATACCCTAAGTTGGTTAAATATAATTTGTTGTCACAATTACCATCTCCTCAGAAATTTTTCTGTGTGGCAAAACTTAGCTGAAAATTACATATCTTGTATATCATCACAGGTAGGATTATGTATGAAATGTTGTTTCAAAATTAAAGGAATTTGTGAGAGATTTGGAAAATACTAACCCCAAAATCCATCAATTTTCTTGTCTTTACATAAAATTGGCTATATTCTTCCATCACTGCTTCCTTGGTATCTGTTTTTTTCAGTACAAATTGTTATCACTGGGCTTTGTTTAACTGGACTTCTCATTGTTGCTTCAAGATATTCTCCCTTACTCTCATCTAAATCTCTAGCTTTTATACTCATTTACTTATAGGTTTTATGACGTTTCTTGTTCTGGTAATTTAACACACCCTGTTTATTCCCCAGCTCCTACCAATCCATTCCATTTCTGTCATGTTTACGCTAATTTAAATATTAAAAAAACAACTTTTCTAACTCTTAGGCCTTTCCATTCTATCCACAGCCCTCCAATGATGATGTCAACCCTATCTCAAACACTCTCTTAGTCATGCATGAAAGCATACCTTGGCATTACTAGTAAGAGCAATATTTTCATAAATCCAGTGTCATCCTATTCTCTGACTACCTCTTCCCAATTTTCAATCTTATTCATTCTAGTATTACCAAATCCAACATTCTCTCAAGTCCATTAAGAGCTCCAATCCATTTATCCTATAACCTTTTAATTTTTACTAATTCACATGATTCCTTCTTTCCATTTCTAACCTTTCAATAGAGATCACTTTAAAACATAAGCCACATGACTTGTTCCTCTCCTGCCATTCTCTTCTTTGTCCACATTTTTCCAGTCACATTGACGGCTACACTATTTTCAAATATGCCAGGAACAACCCTGCTTCAAAGCCTTTATAGCTACTTTTCTTTTTGCCTATTCCCCAGATATTTATTTAACCGGGTCACTCACCTCTTCAGGTCTTCAAGTCTTTGTTCCTCTCATCTTCTCAATTAGGCTTACCTAACCAAACTATTTCATAAATCTTTCTGCCCTTCATTCCAATTCCTGCTTACTGTACTCTTGTTTTTCTTTCTACTCTTCCTTTTTTCTATTGATGTTATAACAAATTATAACAAACTTAATGGCTGAAAATAAAATAAATTGATCATCTTATAATTCTGTAGGTAGGATTTCAACATGGAAGTTCAGGGCAAATCAAAATGTCAGCAGGACAGTGCTCCTTTCTGGAGGGTCCAGAGGAGAATCTGTTTCCTTGCCTTTACCAGTTTCTAGATGCCAACAACATTCCTTGGCTCATGACCACTCTCCTCCATCTTCAAAGACAGGAACTGTGGGGAATCACTCTGATTTTCCTCTATAGTCACATTTTCCTATGTTTCCTTCCTCAATTTTTAGGAACTCTATGATTACTTTGGACCCACCCAGAGATAATCCAGGATAATCTCCCTATTCTAAAATCAGTTGATTAACAATCTTAATTCTAACTTCAACATACATTCTCTTTGTCACATACCATAACATTTTCAAAGGTTTGTAAGAGTAGAATGTGGACACTTTTGGGAGAACACTATTTACATTCCGTACCACATATACATAAGTCTGTTTCATGACTATTCTGTTCCATTTATCTATTTACCTATTTTTACACCAAAACCGCAGTCTCAGTTACTGAAGTTTATCATAAAAATATTGATATCAAGTAGTTGAATCCTTAACACAGTCCTTTATTATTATTATTTTATCTATTCTAGGTCCTGTGGTTTTTGATAAAAAGTATAGAATAGACTTCAATTTATGTACAAAAGCACTTTGGGAATTTTATTGGGTTGCCTTGAATGACTATGAAGATAATTTAAAATGAGTAAGAATAAAACCTTTTTTAAAGGAAACAAAAATGAGTTTCCCAATTTATTTACATAATATATTTCTTCATTTATATAGGTCCTGTGCAATTTCTCTTGGTAATATTTTATATTTTCATGTAGAAATATTAAATACCATGTATTACATTTGTTACTATTTTATTTTTTATACTATTGCAATGGTACAATTCTTAAATCTTTGTTTTCAAGTCTTTGCTACTAGTATATAAGGACAATTGATTTTTCTGTATTGACCCTATATCCTATGAGAAAGGTAAATTCACTTGTTTTAATAGACTTAAGTTAAATTTCTTAGGCTTTTCTATACAAACATGTATGTTGTCTTCCAATAGCAACATTATTACTTATCTCTTTCTGGATCTTATGCTTTTTATTTTCTTGTCTTGCCCTACTACAGTCTAGGACCTCCAGTATAATGTCAGATAGAAGGTGCGAGAATGAGGAAAGTTACCATTTACCCAATCTAACAGCAAAGGCACTTGATATTTCACAATTAGGATAAGAATAGCTGTAGGATTTTATTGCCAGCATTTAGCAGATTGAAAAAGTGCCCGTCTATACCTAGTTGTCTGAATGGTATTTGTATCAAATAGCCATTTCTCTTACAATTAATTTGAGAAGAAAGAAAAATGTTATATTTTATATTTACTCTAATAGTTACTATTTTAGGTGACATTAATTTCTTATTATAGATCCGATGTTCTATTTTATGCCATTCCCTTTCATACTGAAAACATTTTTTTATGCATTTCTTGTAGTGTAAGTGTACTAACTAAGAATTCATTAAGCTTTCATTTATGTTAAAAGGTCTTTGTTTTGCCCTCTGATTTAAGATATATTGCTACATGTAGAATTCTGAACTTACAGGTTTTTGTAAAGAATCAAAGTTTTTATTCCATTTTCTTCTCTCCATTGTTTTGCTGAGAATTCAGTAATCTTTCATATTATTTCTCCCCTTTGTGTAATGTATCTATTTTCCCCTCCACCTGCATTCAATTTTTTTTTTCTATTTTGGTTTTCAGCAATTTGACTATAGTATGTCCAGATATGGTTTTCCTTCTTTTCATCCTGCTGGGTTTTGAAAAATTCTTGGGTCTATATGGTATGCTTTCAAAATTTTGAGAATATTTTAACCATTTTTTCTTCAAAAGCTTTTAGTCCCCCTTCTCAACTCACTGCAATTTTATCATTTAACTGAAATTAGACTGAGAGAAATCACCAATAAGTGTCTGTATGCTATATCCATCTAATGCTCTTTTCTTTAGTATTATTTTTTGAATCTTTTGGTTATAACTGTCACTGTTGACTATTTCTTTCTGACATCACTTTCTACCTCTATGACTTGTGAAAGATGACTTTTTCCAGGTTCTCCTCCAATATTTCAAACCTGTATTCTCTGTCTCTAATATTAGATATTCTTTATTATTATTAGCCTTAAATGATTGTGTCACCTAGACATCATGCCTTTAGCCTATTCATTTATTGTTATATATATTTTCTGGTGATTTCTGACAAATTTTATCTTTGACCTTGAATTCTTATTAAGACTTATCATTATATCCAACTTGCATTGAAACACTGCAAGCAAGTAAAAGCAGAACTCATTCGCAATTCTCTTTTTATGACTTTTTCGACGGCATCTCCATTTATGCAATCACCCAAGCCAATGATTTTGGTGACCTTTCTAAATATATTCTCTTCCTCATTACTAGCCACTCTGATCAGTCATCAAGCCCTGCCAATTCTAACCCCCACTCTTATTTTTGTAATTTAATTCAGGCCCTTATCACTGTGACCTTAACCATTATAAAAGATCTGGACTTCTTTTTTCTATTCTCAGTTCTATTAAACAGCCTTCAAGGAAATGTACACATTACAAAATACAAATTGAATCTTCTCCTTTCACGGTTGTAAACCATTACACATTTCTCCATAATCAAAAAATACTAACCTATCTCTTCAGTCTGGAATAAATGTCATTCCTAACATGCCCCTGTATACCTCTCCAATTCTGACTCTTAATTCCTTTAATTAATAATTCTTCTTATTATTTTCTCCAAAGCAAGATGATATGTCACCCACCCTATGAGGTGTTTTTTAACAAAGCTATTCATTCTCTTTCTTATTTTGCTTCACTTTTGAACAGAATAGTAATTTGCATTTGCCAACTTAATAATATTAGTCCATATCTGTGTACTTTCCTGTATTTTCTTCCTTTCATATTGTGTCAGCAGTGTTTAATAGAGCTCTTGGCTTATGATAGAAACTTATATTGCTTTTTCTTTTTTAAGCTATCAGTCACTTTCAGTTTTTTTCTTTTCTCTGCTCTCCTTTTCCTTTTCAATTTTTTTTACTTTTGCTTTCTCTCCCATAATAATATTCTAATAGTAGAAAATTAATAAAAGATGTATTTACCTGTATATGAAAAATGTACATTCCAACTGAGTGATTTTTTTTTCTTAAAATCATGATTATGTAAAGTTAAAATGGCTATGATCAATGGCCTAAATACTTCCGAACCAAGCACAGTCTGGAGTATATATCACTTAATGCTCTTTTATTCAAGTGCTTAATTTAATCATGAGAATTTAATAACAATTTGATGTTTTTATTTTTTTCTCATTTTCAAAAGTATTTCCAAAAAATTATGTTGAAGATATAATGAACTTTTGTGAGCATATTTTAAGTTATTCAACTTGGGAAAAATCAGTATTTTTTGCAGTTTATTGCCACCATTCCATATGAAGATGTTTATGAAGACATTTAAGATATATGAAGATATTTATTTAGATGATGTGGAGTTTAAAAAGATAGAGTAAAGATTAACACAAACAACTATGTCTTTACAGTTTAGTTAAGGATCAAGTTCTTACAAAGATTATGATTTATCTTTCCTTTAAAATAGAAATATTCATTTTTCTCTATACTTTAGTTACTAAATATATTTAAGCTTTGAAATTATGACATGGAATAAAATAATGTTGAACTTTTGGGTTTTCCTGGTGGCGCAGTGGTTGAGAGTCCGCCTGCCGATGCAGGGGACACGGGTTCGTGTCCTGGTCCAGAAAGACCCACATGCCGCAGGGCGGCTGAGCCCGTGCGCCATGGCCACTGAGCCTGCACATCTGGAGCCTGTGCTCCGCAACAGGAGAGGCCACAACAGTGAGAGGCCCGTGTACCGCAAAAAAAGAAAAAAATGTTGAACTTTTTCTTATCCACTTCTATAAAAAATTAAGATATAAATATACTAAATAAAATTTCATAAATACCATGTACACTTTTTTCTGATTAATCATTTTCCCTTCTGAATATAACATTTGCATTAAGAAATATAGATTTTTCTTCATATTTTGTTCAAGTCATAAAAATCTTAAAGATGATAATTTTTTTTTTCCTTGTTTCAGAGTGTTCTCATGGAAGATTTTCTCCTCCGGACATATAACTGAGTTAGTTGACAAAATATTTGGTTAGTGGAATATAACAAATATTTTTTTCAGAAGGAAGAGAGGAAAATGTAACAAAACCTATTATTTCCATGAAAAAAATATACATAAATTACTAAATATAACAATCTTATAGACATATACAGAGAGAGTGAAAGGGAGAGAGAGAGAGAGTTCTGTTTCCTCTGACTAATAAACATGATATAGTTAGACTTGACAAACTGCAACTGATTTCAAAATTAGTGTTATATGAATATTTCAAGGTTTTTTTTTTTTCATTGATACTTAACTTCAGTACTAATCATTAAGAATAAATGGGGGAAATGTGTGACTTTAAAATATTAGGCTCATTTTCAGCAAGTGTTAATTACCTAAATTTTATCACAGTCACAAAATCAGGGATATTTCAGTCTTTGAAAGTATTTTTGGCAGTACTATTGTTTGGAGATAATATGAATAATAACTCCCCCCCCCCACCATAAAGCTATCACCTAATTTGATTTTGGTTAAATCCTAATTGGAAGAGAGGTGCAATAATTTATTTGCATTATTCCCAATATAAATTAGTTTTATCTATTACACAGTGAAAATAATAATAATGTTTATTTAACCCATTTCTAATTCTGTTTATTTAAAAGTTAAAGTGAAATCAATAGATAATTACATCTCCAACACTTTTTCTCTCTGAACAGGAAAGTATATGTTTAATTTTGTCATTTTTGTTTGTTTTTTTCACCTACTAGATCCTATGTTTTGTAGAATATCCCATCATTTTCCCAGCTAAAGTGCTTAGAAAACTTGCTGCAAAAAAACACAAAAAATACCCAGACATCTTTTCATTAAATGCATATTAAGCCATTCTAAGTACTTTTTACAAATAACAATAATCCCAGAAATTGTCTCTTTAAAATGAGAGGGCATAGTTGAAAAGAACAAAATCCACAATAAGAAATGATATAATCAATTATATAGAGTATATTAAAACTTACATTATGTATTCACAGGATAAAATAATCGCCACTTGTTTTATATGTTAATTGTTAATTTCTACTTTATGGGAAATTACTGAAATTATTGTAACACCAAAATTGATATCAGCTTTTGTCTTGTTTTCTGAGACAGCCATCTACATCCCTCTATGCCGAACTTGCTCACTGCCTTGTAAAAAAATAAATAAACAGAAAACTGAAATAAATAGTTAGGAGACCAGAAAGGGGGAGTTCTCAAGCACTGCAGTGACAGAAAAGCCCAACATGAAGAAGAAAGACTCCTCTTCTTTCCTGGAAAAATACTCAGCCAGTGAAAATCCATGGCATATTTTTTCATTATAGCCCTCCCAACTTCCCTTCCCCCTCTATAAAAGTGTTCTTCCTTTGCCCTGTGGAAACTCACAGATAGTTTGCCATTGTTGCGCACTCCAAATTGCAATTCTTTGCTGATCCTGTATAAACTTATCTTTATTGGAGGAGTATCTGGGTATCTATCTGTTTAGGTAAATATTTGGTGACCCATGTGAGGACCAGAGATTATCCCATTAGGCTCCCGGACTGGTAAGCAAACAGCTGCAATACTACAATTGAGCCCATTGTGTTCAGTGCTTTTCTTGCCAACCCTGGAGTTTGAAGATACTTCTTCTTTCTGGATCCAAACTCATGTTATCTTTGTCTTTTAAGTTCCTCAGGCCTTATTTGGGATCTATCTTAAGGTTTTATTCTTTATAGGTAAGGTCTTGTTCTGTATGGGAGTACTCATTTGTCACTTTTGTCTGAATTAGAGATCAGCCTGTTTCAACCAGACCTGGCTGAGGCACCATTGGCCAATTCCTTTGGAACAGAGGCTGTTGCATTGAAACTGTATCAGTTCAGCCTAGGAGCTGTTCTCTGGAAAGTGGGTGAAAAGTCTTTTACCTGGCTGCTCCAGGACTAAGCCATTTCCTTAGAACTGGCGGGTATTAGCTTGCAGACTGTTTGAGTTGCAAGGTGCGGAGTAGCTGTTTGAATTGCATGCAAATTATTCTTTTGCTCTAGAGAAAAATTCATGAAAAATGGGATCCCAGTTATATAAATATTTCTTAGATAACTACAGGGACTCTGGCTGATTTTATGTTTAAAAACTGTGGTCCTTCCTCATGAGCATTTCTCACTAAAAGGACCCATTGGACCAAAGATAATTTGGAATATCAATAGCCTTTTTGGAGAAATTTTAATATCCACAAACTTAATTTTCTCAAAATGAAACTGAACTACAATAACGCAAAATTTTCCAAAACTGGGGATAATGCTTATTTCAATTGGTACTTTGAAGCTTCCCAACCTTTATCAAGAGCCTAAAATTGCTGTTCTGCAGAAAAAGATTTTAAAAATAACGTATCCAAACAAATAATTTAAAAAAGATAAAATTGCTTCCAAAGATTCAAGCTCTTCTTCCTTGGCATCTCTATCTCAGGCTTTACCTATGATACCATCTTGTCTCTCTGTTGGCTCGTCATGGCCAGACTGTACCTCCAGCTCCATCTTCCTCCTTTCCTTCTACACCACCTGAATCTCAAATACACTCTCAATTTCTCTCACTAATTCTTTTGCCAAAGTTCCACTTTTCTACAAAACTCACCCCGCTTCCTTTTCCTCTGAACTTGTCATAACAAGTCCTTTTAAAATTAAGCTTCCTGAGGATCCAGAGTATAAATATATATTTTTTTAATATTCTCTGGACTAAACCTGTGACTAAAGCTAAACTGTGAGTCATAGTGAAAGGTTTTTCCAAAGTAACCAAATTTTCTCACAGATTTGTTGAAGAATTAATAGTCATTCAAACTTTTCACCTTGTTTCTCTGACTAATATCAGCTAGTTCATATGCTTGTTGGTGAAGGCAGGGACAAGCATTGGATGAATACTACTAATTGAGAAAATCTTGAAAAATGTCTAGAATCACAACAGGGAGTCCAGCCAGCCTGCTAACTTATTATATGATCAGGCTTGGGAAATCGCTAGGGACTTCACTGAGCAATTCCTAGGGCTTTAACAAAGGCTGTTGACTGGAACAAAATTCACGATTGCACACAAAAATCTGACTCATCTATCCATGACTATTACAATTGACTTCAGAAATTTTTAAAAAAAAATTTGGTTGCATCTCGAGCATTGCAGGATCTCAGTTCCCTGACCAGGGATTGAACCCTCGCCACAGCAGTGAAAACCAGGAATCCTAACCACTAGGCAACCAGGGAACTCCCAAATTTGAATATTTTTAAAGAAAATTCTGGTCTTCCTTCAGATGTTGATTCCACTCAAGTAGTTTTTAACTCTGTGCTTTTTAGTTGGCTGAACCAGGACTTTTCCCTTCTAGTAAAAATAAACAGGATTAAATGGAACGTTATGATCACTCTAGATTTAGTTAATCTGGCAAACCTGCTCTCTAACACACTTAAGAGCCACCTAAAAGGAAGGTCACCAAAATTTGTAATCTTTAAATCCACCAATTGAATGTCCCCAAATGAAACTAAAACCATGCTAATGTATGCTGTTATTGCAAAGAGCCAGGGCATTGAAAAAGACAATTACAAATTTAAGTGTTCTAGGTAATTTCAGTTCTCTGACCAGTCTTTCCAAAGTCCTCTGAGTTCTCAATGACATGACTCCAAGGAACTACAGAAACCCTTCACAATTCTTCCTTTTAATCAGCTTGTAGAAACATTTCTCCAGATTGGGGGCAAATCTCTTCTAGATTTAACTGTCATCAGATCACACTCTCAGTGCTTAACCCCACTGATATAAAGCAGCCCCTGCCTCAGAACACTAAAACAGTTCAAATATTTGAGATTGCTAATGAACTTCAAGGGGTTCCTGTCTCTGAACCCATTTCCTTTTGTTCAGGCTTTTCAAGAGACTCCTACTTTTTTCTTCTTAGTTTCACCACCTCTATTCACTTATTATGCTGTGACATCTTACAAAAGGCCCATGCTAGAATTTCTTTGTCCCAAAAGAGGGAAATAATTCTGGAAATTGTGAGTAGTCATCAAAGAAAACCAGCAAGTGAATTAAATAACCTCTGATATCTTTTATTTGTTCTGTCTCCTAAAGTACCAAAGCTGATCCTGAGACACTGATCATTTGTCCCAACTGAATCAGCTACCATGCTTATTATAGGAAAAATCTCCAACTGATATTGGCAAAATTCACAGTGTACCTCCTATAAAGATTTAAAGAGATTCCTCAAAATATTTTCCCAAAATTAATCAGTGCTCTATAAGTAAAGAAGTTCTTCAAGGCATAAAGCTATAATAGAAGATTATAAGGATCAAGGCTTCATTATTCATTTTCTAGCCCATGTAACACCCCCATTTTACCAGGAAGCAAACCTATGGACCAAAGGTGGAAGTTAAACCAGGACCTCCTATCAAACAACATTGTTTTCCCTTGACCCCCTGTCATTCCTAACCCTCATACATTACTAACATCCACTTCAACAGGAAGCAAGCTCTTTACTATAATTGATTTATGCAGTTCATTCTTTAGCATTCCATGTATAAAGCTAGCCAATACATTTATCCTTCACTTGGAAAGAAAAAATAGTTTACCTGGATAGTAGTGCCTCTGGATTTACTGAGAGCCCTTATTTCTCACAAATCCTGAAGGCTGATAAGGATATAAAGTTCCCAAGAGTGTCTACTTTGTTTCAATATATGGATGACTTGCTTCTTTGATTTTCTCAAGCCTCCTTACTAAGGAAGACAATATCCACTTGCTAATGATTTTAGCCTTAAAAGGACAAAATTTGGCCAAAGAAAAATTGCAGTTTGCTCAAACCCAGGATTGATATTTAGCGCATGATATCAGAAAAAGTGCTATACCTAGATCCAGATAGACTTCATGGTATACTAAGCTTCCTAAAACACAAACTAAGTGACAACTGGGAGGTTTTCTTGTGTTAGTTGGTTATTGTCAAAATTGGATTCCAAATATCTGTCTTATGTCCAAATCTCTGGATACTTTATTCAATAATGATAATGCTAACACAATTTTATGGGAAAAACTGGAAAACATATTCCTCAAGGCCTTAAAGGAGAGTTTAATGAACCTAGCTACCCTTGGGCATCCAAATTATCAGATTCCCTTTCTTCTTTTTGTGCATGAAGAAGAAGGGAATGCCCTTTAGGTACTCACCCAAAATCATGGGGACCATTATCAACCCATAAAGTATTAAAGGCAGTAACTGGACCTTGTGGAATGGGGATAACCTCACTACATTAGAGCTGTTACTGTTATTGCCCTTTTGGTTAAGGCCATTGAAAAAATTATTGTGGGATCCCCTTTAATCATTTTTTCTTTTACCTCATGCAGTAGAAGCTCTTCTGAATTCTCATCACACTCCACATTTCTCAGCCAGCTGCCCGACCTCCTGTGAAGTCTTTTTGTTAACTGCCCCTCACATAACTCTCTTACTGTTGTAGTAACCTTAACCTGACTACTCTTTTCTCTCTGTCAACTAATTCCTCATGTCTGATTAATGTTGACAGCCCACACTTGAGGCCTCCTAATAATCTACATGAAATTCCATTGGGTAATGTTTACTTCTCATAGTTCACTGATGGTTCTTATTTAAAAGGTGACAGTGGCATATATTGCATTCAGTATGCTATAGCAACTCCTTTTGATACTGTTGAAGCAACATTTTTAGCTTTGGCTACTTCAGCCCAATAGGCTGAATTATAAGCTCTTACACAGGTTTGTACTTTAGCCATGGGCAAAACTGGCAATATTTATACTGATGGTAGATACATGCTTTCGAGTAGTTTATGATTCTGGAATGTTGTGGATGCAATGTGACTTCCTTACTTCCAGTGGAAATAAAATTAAAATGTCTCCTATATTCAGGAATTATTGGATGCAATACTCATACCTGCTGCTTTAGCTATTGTTAAGATTTTAGGCCATTATAAACTTGACTCTCTGGAAGGTAAGGGAAATCATATTGCTAATATTTCTGTGAGGAATGGTGACTTTAAGGAAACCAACAGCAGCTAAACCTCAGTCATGGTCCAAAAGTGTATTTCCCTAAATGATACTTAGTAAAACTGACCAGTGAAGCCCAACAATTGACCTCAGAAAAGAAAAAAAAAAATAAAAGTTTGGAAATTTAACAATTGTTGGTTTGGTAAAAAGAGAAAGCTCTGGTTTGGACCAAATAAAAACCCAGTCCTACCAGAGATTCCAAAATTTCCACTTCTCACCGCCCTACATGCATTAAATCATTGATTTACTGACAAAAGGATAGCAGTCAAAAATCAATATTGGTGGGAAAACATTAGCAAAGCTGCAAACTTTCCTATCACACTTGTTCCACTTGTCTAAATTAAAACCCAGGGAGGCTTGTTCATACTGCTCCCTGCCAGTTCATACTACCTAATGGACAATTTCAAGTCTGACAAATGGATTTGATATAACTTCCTGTCTAATCGATAATAAATATGTTTCAGTCATGGCTTGTATATTTTCACACTGGACTGAAGCCTTCCTTTGCAGATAGGCTACTGCCTCTTGTGTGGTTAAAGTTCTTTTGGAAAAGATTATCCTTATCTGGGGAACTCCTCTCGAACTTCACAGTGATTGGTGCCTCAGCAAGTCTGTGCTGTTTGGTTTGTTTTACTACACTTTCACTGTGCTTGCTACCCTCAATTCTCTAGTTTAGTCAAACAAACTACTGGCAATATTAAAACTCTACTGGCAAAATTTGTAGAGACTTTCCAAATAGCTCAGCCAAAATTTTTGCTGTTGGTTCTTCTAAATCTCAGATCTACCATTTTTCGAACTCGTAAACTTTTACCCTTTGAGATAGTCACAGGATGTCCAATGCACTTGGCTTCTGCTTCTTGAGGAGATAAAAGGAGAAATATTCCAATATTGTAAAGACCTAATTGCTTCTATTAAAACTATCTTTAATCTTTTCATTTTTGCACTCTGGAGACTAAGACTTTCAGCATCACACCCTGCAATCTGGAGGTTTTGTTTATTAGAAAAGACATCTCCCGGAGAATTCTCTTTAACCTCTAATGGAAAGGTCCTTATCATGTACTGCTAAACAATCCTTGCTCAGCCAAACTCCAGGGAATAGACTCTTGGATTTATGTGACATTCCTAAAGAAAGCACCAAACCTGAAAGTAAAGATTTACCCAATTTGAAACACATGACATATGATGAGACAGATTTCCCAAGATATCCAGAACACGTCTGTCAGAAATTTGTCACCAATTTTTTATGATGACAGAATGCTTCAGATGATCTCCAATGTCTATGATTTTGATAACATATGGACTTCAAATAAAATGGGGCAGAGAGTTTTCCCTCTTACCCCTCCTTATGACTCCAGTGTGGTTCCAATCTGTGCACTTTCCCTCTGACATGAGACACTACACTTGTGAAAGGTCTTTTTTGGCATCGAAGGACAAAAAAAACATGAAAACTAGAAAACCTGACTCTTGATCAGCAATGATTTCAGAGAAATATCTTTATCAAAAGGGGACATATAAAAAATTAATAAACAGAAACCTCAATTAAATAGAGTTGGAAGAAAAGAACAGAGGCCTCCCATACCCTGTAATGGTAGACCAGTAGGAGGAAGAAAGACTCCTGTTCTTTCCTAGCAAAAACTCAGCCAATGAAAAGTCATTGACTCTTTGTTTATTATAGCCCTACCAACTTTTTTCCCCCTCCATAAAAGTGTGCTCCTTCCCTTGCTCTGTGGTTACTTGCATGCGGCTGCTCTGGTAGCACAATCTGAATTACAATTCTCTGTTAATCTCAGATAAACCCAGCTTGGTTGGAAAAATATCTGGCAGTCTATTTTCTAGGTCATCAATGGTTATAACAGAAGTTATTTCTCTAAGTGGCTTTTTATTTCCATTATCTCTGAGAACTCTAACTTCTTCTATTTTGCTCATGTATTACAGTAACTGTGATTTTCTTTGGATCCAAGTTAAAAGTAATTTCTGCATCAAAATAAGCCAATAATACCACTGTAGTTCATAAAGAATACTAGTAAACTATTTGTTTTACTGCTTATCACTTTTTAGTTGATATCTTATAGGCTGTGTATTGAGTCATTTTGACTCTACCCAGGTGAGAGAGTTCTTTCCACCTTCTAATTAGATTCCTTTGGTCACTTATTACACTTCTTCACATGAATATCTTTTAAATTGTTCTCTGGTGTTTCCCTTGTGCAACTTACCATTTCTCAAAACTTAACGAAAATTTTCCCTTTCTTTTCATCTCCTATCTCCTAGGAAACTATGTGAAAACTTCATCCAGGCTGGAAAGAGTTCTAATGTTTATATTGGCACATGTTAATCCTTGTAGCAGAAGGCTCTGTTTGTTTGTTTATTTTTGTTAATTGAATTATATTTTGAACTATTTTTTTATGATTTGTAGTATGTTAATATTTTCTGAGAAGTATACAATATACTTAAAGAGTCATGGCAGATAGTTTTCATATTTTCTTCTTTGGCTTATCTTTTCAACTGGGAAATCCTCACTTCATAAAGAAACATTTGCCTTTCAATGACAATTTGAGACACCCCATTTTCTGGCTAGCATAAAGTAGTTACCACTAACATTACTGATATTTTTTACTTTACTGATACATTGTTTAAGATGCAGTTTCTGTCTAAACTATGGAAAATGAATGCTACCTTTTTCTGGCTTCTCTTTGGTTTAGTTTTTCCTTTCCTCAACTTTTCTTTGATGTATTGCTTAGTTTTCTTAATCTTAAGCATCCAGTCTGCTGGATGGTAGCCAAATAACTGAGAAACTAAATATTCCTCGTTATTTGTTTTCTTCAATCCTTACACTCCAGGACAGAAACCCACCCAAAGGGAGCTCCAGAGTAGGCTTTGACCTAAAGTAGGAAAGGGTAAATCACCCCTCTGGGTTAGTATATGCCTCCCAACAACGTATTTTCTTGGCATCTGTAGGTTTTACTGATGAGATAAGGAAGAGGTTCTCCCAAGAGGCAAGAGGCAGAAAAAACACTCTGAAAGGATCAGCTTCCATCATTCTGATTGACAGAGTGGGGAGGTTTATCCCTGCAGTCTGCAAGGCTATGATTTAAATCTTAGCAAACAATGAACAGAGACAATTTTTTTTGTTCTTTTAGTATTTTTTCCCATCCTCATTTTTGGTGCAATTGTAACAGAATGTGCTAAACTCCACATTGAACTTCTGAGATTTTGAATTTTAATCTTTCTGTCACCAACCTGCAGTGGAACCTCAAGCAGGTGACATATCTCAGTTCACTGTTTTTGTTTCCTTGGCAACTCGCTGAAATGACAAATTAAGGAAAGTAAATACACTAAATTGAAAACATGCCTTATTTAACACAGTCATTTCTATAAAAAAAGTAAAAATAATGTTAAAGAATTTGTGTATATAACACAAAGAATTACCTTTTAGCAAAATTCAGTAATTTCCTAATTCAACTGAAATAATCTAAAGAGAATAGTAAATGTATGAAGAAAAATGTAAAATAGAAATATCAGTAAGAAAACTCCCTTTGCCAATAAGAAGTGAGTATTGATAACATGAAGATGAAAAAGTGGGATATAAATGAAGAGATCCAAATTTCATGACTATAACTTATTCTTGGTCATGTGCTAAATATTTTCACATGTGACATTTTATTCAATTTTCAAATATACACTATGCATGTGACATGCATTTTACGATGGACAGACAGACCTCAACCCAAGCTAATGCATCCTAAGGAAGGAGAAAGGCAGAGCAGTTTTTAGGAAATGATTCTGCTGATGTACATACGTTATTTATTTATTTATTTTTGGCAAAGAGAAAAAAAAATCTGGTGACGAATGGCTAATTATTGAGTAACTGAGTCAGTCAGTTTAGTTTAGGAGCTATTAAGGTAGATGCAGTCTCCATTTGTTTAGATAAAAAGTGTTCTAATTATTGTAACCATGAGAAAAGGGGACAACTTACAAGTTTTGGAGAAAATTTGTTGAGTTTCTTATAGTTAGACACCAAGTAGTAATAAATATCTTAATGTGAGACCACTAGAAAATTGGAATTATTTAATTTATTTAATGTATTAAAATTTCTGCAGTGGGAAAAGATTGCATATATTTGTGTGATTTGGTCTAGATTTCAGACAAATTTTTGTCATTTTTTTTTCTTTTACTATATGGAAGAAAGTAGCTAATTTGGAACATCTGGAAGAGTCAAAGTTTTAGCCTTTGTAAAAGAGCCTTATCTTCAATGAGACCTTTAAATTTTGTGCATTAAATTCCGAGAGTTTCATCTTGGGGGGTCCTCAATTTTTTTAATTAATTTTTATTGGCATATAGTTACTTTACAATGTTGTGTTAGTTTCTACTGTACAGCAAAATGAATCAGCTATACGTCTACATATGTTCCCTCTTTTTTGGATTTCCTTACCATTTAGGTCACCACAGAGCATTGAGTAGAGTTCCCTGTGCTATACAGTAAATTCTCATTAGTTATCTATTTTATACATAGTATCAATAGTGTATATATGTCAATCCCAATCTCCTAATTCATCTCGCACCCCCTTCCCCCTCGGTATCTATACATTTGTTCTCTATGTCTGTGTCTCTATTTCTGCTTTGCAAATAAGATCATCTATACCATTTTTCTAGATTCCACATATATGTGTTAATATATGATATTTGCTTTTTCTGTTTCTGACTTACTTCACTCTGTATGACCGTCTCTAGGTCCATCCACATCTCTACAAATGACCCAGTTTTGTTCCTTTTCATGGTTGAGTAACATTCCATTGTGTATATGTACCACATCTTCTTTATCCACTCATCTGTCGATGGACATTTAGGTTGCTTCCATGTCCTGGCTATTGTAAATAGTTCTGCAGTGAAAATTGGGGTGCATGTCCCTTTTTGAATTATGGTTTTCTCAGGGTATATGGCCAGTAGTGGGATTGCCGGGTCATATGGCAGTTCTATTTTTAGTTTTTTAAGGTCAGTTTTTGAGTGCATCCCTGACAAACTTGGCATTATAAGAGTTATTTACATGGCCACATATTTTAAAAATAGTTTGAATTTACTGGACAGTAGGTTTACATTAAGGTTTAGGTAGAATGCCAACTACACAATTTAAATCACCAAAAACACATTATATATATATATATATATATATACTTTTTTTTTTTTTTTGTCTAAAGTAATACACACTTGGGATCTGAAGAGCGACATCAACAAGATGGCTAAGTGGGAGACCCCAGACTGTGTCCCTGCAATAAGATCAAAAATTAGACAACAATAAAATTAGATCAACAGCTAAATCCACAAGCAAAAATAGCTCTGGGAGAGACCTGGAATCCATATAAGAAAATTCAACAACACTGAACAAAAAACCCTTGACAATAAATAAACTGGAGAAGGAAAAACTTTTATTTTGCTCACATAATCCCATCCTCTAAGGCATAATCGCTTAGCACCAAGGGAGAACTCCCCTGTTAAAAACAAATTCCCCTCACCAAAAAAAAAAAGAGTGGGTTGATCAACAATTTTCCCAGACTTTGGGGGCACTGCACAAATGCCCTGCTTCAGTTTCACCTCACCCAGAGACCAGTAAAACTGAGACTATATAGACAGCTAGGGTAAGGAGGAAAAGCAGAAGCTATCATTGTCAACCATACAGCAAAAGCCACTGCAGTACTCAGTGACCTGTTCTGAAGTGACAGTTGCATTGGACCCCCTGCTGATTTCAACAGCTTTCCCCTCACAAGGGACTTCTTATGACCTGAGTTTCAAAATATTCACATGTTATAGACGTATTTAGAAGTCCATAAATATTACCAACAAGAATAGATTCTTTACTTTGTCTTTTTCTCTACAATCTTTATTACTTATCTGAAAATATCTAACAATTAGCACAAAAAAAGAATCATTGGAGATCTGGAAAAATATGTTTAGCTTTTAAAATATGCATGAAATACATAGAAGCTAAATAACTTATTTCCTTACTACTATAACCATATAGAAGAAAATATGTTTTGTAAAAGTCCATTTCACAATTCCACACAAAAAAAATTCTCAGCAGTTTCTAAAAAGCTATATATACATGTACCTTAGGTAATTTGTATAGCCAGTACAAAATAGGAAGATGAAAAGTCCAAATGAAATACGACTTTGTTGCAAATAGATAAGATTTAGAACCAGCTGCTGAAGAGTAGGGATATTTAAGAGGAAAAATAAAAGAAATGGAAAAAATTCATCTCAAAGAAACACTATACCCAGAAAAACACTTTTTTTAAAATAATGAACATATTGACAGGGCCTTTATTAACAAAGAGTCTTTTGAACATTTTACATTTATTCTTACCTCTCCATGAGTTCTATATATCTAACCTCATGTTAGAGAGGAATGTATTGAACTAGAGAGGTTATGAAAGTGTGCAAGTGTGTATAACTAGTAAATAGTGAAGCTTTCAACCAGTGTTCTTAATACACTATTATACAGGGAATCTAAAAAGTGTTATTCAATCTCATTTGCTATGGTCTTCATGTTTGTGTCCCCACCACCATTCATATGTTGAAATCCTAAC
This sequence comes from Tursiops truncatus, assembly GCF_011762595.2. Lineage (NCBI taxonomy): Eukaryota > Metazoa > Chordata > Mammalia > Artiodactyla > Delphinidae > Tursiops > Tursiops truncatus. The sequence continues at coordinate 29,944,779 of NC_047051.1, forward strand.
ATACAAGGGTGGTGGTGTTAGAAACTGGAGCGTTTAGATGGGGATTAGATCATGAGGGTAGCGCCCTCATGTGTGGGATTAGTGTTATAATGAAAGAGATTCCTCCCTAGCCCTTCCACCATGGAAGAATACAACGAGCATTCTGAGAGGTGGGAGAGGACCTGGCCCTGCTGGCACCCTGACCTTGAACTTCCCACCTCCAGAATTGTGAGTAATAAGTTTCTGTTGCTTATAAGCAACCTAGTCTATGCTACTTTAATATAGCAGCCTAAACAAAGAATGGACTGAAAATAGAATTAACAAGCAATTAGAACTTGGAAAGAAAAGCACCTATGAATTTTGAAAATTATGGAAGAAAGATTGAGCACTTACAAGTACCCAGGTTGATTACTTAAAAGAAATAGACAGCCAGATATTTCTCCAGCAAGGATGAGTTTATTTGAAATCAGCAGAGACTACCAATTCAATATGTGCAGCCATGGAGAGGCACATGTAAGTTCCCAAACAGCAAGGGAAGGAAAACACTTTCACAGAGAGTGAAAAAGAAGTTGGGAGGGCTACAGTAAGCAAAAAGTCCATGGCTTTTTATTGGCTGAGTCTCTGAGGGAAGAAGAGGAGTCTTTCTTATTCCTGTTGGGCTCTGCTGTCATCAGAGACATGAGAGCTCCCTCTTTTAGTATTCCCAACTTTACTTAATTGAGGTTTATGTTATTATTTTTTCACTCTTACACCTTTTGGTGTAAAATATTATTTTATAATTTATAAATAATTTTAATATATAATTTATATATAATTTATAATAATATAATTTTCAATAATATTAGAAAATATTATTGAAAGCTTGGCTAATCAAGAGTCAGGTTTTCTAGTTTTCTAGAATTCAGAAGAGCTTCTACTGCATGAGGTAAAAGAAAAAATGGTTAAAGGGGATCCCACAATAATTTTTTCAGTGGCATTAACCAAAAGGGCAATAGCAGTAACAGCTCTAACGTAGTGAGGTTATCCCCATTCCACAGTGTCCAGTTACTGCCTTTAATACTTTATGGGTTGATAATGGTCCCCATGATTTTGGGTGAGTACCCAAAGGGCATTTCCTTCTTCTTCATGTACAAGAAGAAAAAAGGGAATCTGATAACTGGGATGCCCAAGGGTAGCTGGGTTCATCAAACTCTCCTTTAAGGCCTTGAAGAATATCTTGTCCAGTTTTTCCCATAAAATTGTGTTGGCATTGTCATTATTGAATAAAGTATCCAGAGATTTGGACATAAGACAGATATTTGGAATCCAATTTTGACAATAACCAACTAACCCATGAAAACTTCCTATTTGGAGCTTAGTTGGGGTTTTGGGAAAATTAGGATGCCACGAAGTCTATCTGGATCTAGTTATAGCCTTTGTTCTGATATAAGATGTCCTCAACATCATACCTGGGTTTGGGCAAACTGCAAATATTCATTGGCAAATTTATGTCCCTTTAAGGCTAAAAGCATTAGCAAGTGGATGCTGTCTTCCTGTGAGGAGGCTTGAGGAGAGCAAAAATGTAAATTATCCATATATTGAAACAAATTGGAACCTCTCTTGGAACTTTATATCATTCAGATCAGCCTTCAGGATTTGTGAGAAATAAGAGGGTCTTGCAGTAAACACTGAGGCATTACTGTCCAGGTAAACTGGTTTTCTTCCCAAGTGAAGGCAAAAAGTTATTGGCTAGCTTCATGGACAGGAATACTAAAGAATGAACTGCATAAATCAATTACAGTAAAGAACTTGCTTTCTGTGGAAGTAGATGTTAGTAATGTATGAGTTTTAGGAAAAACAGGGTGTGAAGGGATGCCAATGTTGCTTATTGATTGGAGGTTCTGGACTATGGTCCTACACCCTTAGGTTTTCTCACTGGTAAAATGGTTCATCCCATTAAGAAGCATAGAGTTAATAGCTACTTGAATGGAATGAACACCTGAAGGAAGACCAGAATTTTCTTTAAAAAATTCTGAAATCAATTGTAGTAATCATGGACAGGTGGGTCAGATTTTTGTGTTCAAGCCCGAATTTTGTTCCAAACAACAGGCTTTGTTAAAGCCTTAGGAATTGCTCAGTGAAGTCCCTAGCTATTTCTCTAGCCTGATCATATAGTAAGCTAGCAGGCTCATCTCTCTGTTGTGATTCTAGACATTTTTCAAGATTTTCCCAATTAGCAGTGTTCATCCAATGCTGGGATTTCACCGACAAGCATATGAACTATCAGATATGTCAGAGAAACAAGGTGGAAAGTTTGAATGACTATATTAAATTCCTTAACAAATTTGTGAAGAAATTTTATTATTTTGGGAAAACTTTCCACTGTAATGAAAGTGAGTATACAGTGAGTATATAGTAAGTACCATAGCTCACAGTTCAGCTTTAGTCCAGAGAATATAAGAAATTAAATATTTAGCCTCTGGATCCTCAGAAGGTTAATTTTAAAGGGACTGGTTATGGCAAATTCAGAAGAAAAGGAAGGGGGGAGAGGTTCAGGGAAAAGTGGAACTTTGGAAAAAGAATTAGTAAGGGAAATTGAGAGTGTATTTGAGGTGCAGGTGGTGTAGAAGGAAAGGAGGAAGATGGAACTGGAAGTATAGTCTGACCATGATGAGCCAACGAAGAGACAAGATGGCGTCACAGGTGAGGCCTGAGATAGAGATGCCTAGAAAAAAGAGCTTGAGTCTTTGTGAGCAATTTTGTCTTTTTTTAATTATTTGTTTGCCTCTGTAATTCTTAAAATCTTATTCTGCAGAACAGCAATTTTAGGCTCTTGATAAAGTTGGGAAGCTTCAAAGTACCAAGTGAAATAAGCATTATGCCTTGTTTTGGAAAATTTTGTGCTATTGTAGTTCAGTTTAGTTTTGAGAAAATTAAGTTTGTGGATATCAAAATTCCTCCATAATGGTCACTGATACTCCAAACTGTCTTTAGTCAGGTACGTTCATTTAGTTATAAATGCGCATAAGGAAGGACCACAGTTTTAAACATAAAATTTGCTGCAGTCCCAATAAAAACCCATTAACTAGGCTGGGGGAGAAGTTAGGTGGGCTTAAAATACTTAGATAACTTGGATGACATTTTTCCACTAGAGTAAAGAATAAATTTCAAATGCTTAAAAAACTTACAACACAAAGAGCTCAATTTATATAGTTTACAAGCCAATCCCAGCCAATCCTAAGAAGACAGTTTGGTTCCAGAGGAGACAGGCAGAAGGCTTTTTTTTTTTTAAGCCACCCTCCAGAGGATAGCCCTTCCAAAAGTATAAGCCAAAGGCTAAAAATCCAGCATAGTTTCATTTGAATCAGCCTCCTTCCAAAGGAAGAGGTGAAGACATTTTTGGTCAGCTTCATTTGAAACCATTTGATCTCCAGATCAGACCAACATGCCAAACAAGTACTCACATACAGAACAATACCTAACCATAAAGAATGAAACCTTGAAATTGATCTCAAATAAAGCCTGGAGAGCTTGAAAGGCAAAAAGAGCATGAGTTAGATCCAGAAGGGAGGCAAACCTTTAAACTTCAAGGTGGGTGAGAAAAGCAGAGAACACAGTGGGCTCAGTTGTGGTATTATACCTTGTTTGCTCACCAGCCCAGGAGCCTAATGGGGTCTTCTCTACCAAAATAGTGACCTAAAACAAATAAACTGCCAGATATTTCTCCAGGAAATATGGGTTTATTCTGGATCATCGGAGAATTACAATCTGTGGTCTGCAACCAGGATAAGTCACGTGCAGGTCCCCGAATGGCAAGGGAAAACAAACACTTTTATAGAGCAGAAAAGGAGGGTGGGAGGGCTATAGTAAATAGAGTCCATGGGTTTTCACTGAGTGTTTTTGCCAGGAAAGAAGAGGACTCTTGCTTCTTCCTGTTGGGTTCTGCTATTGTTGCAGGGCATGAGATGTCCTCCTTCTGGTCTCTCAACTATAATTGATTGAGTTTTCTGTTCATCAATTTTTTACAGTATAAACAGACATTTGAAATATCACATTGGTGGAAAACAAACTGTCATAGAAATTGGTACATATAGCATCAAGACAATCTTTTCTAGAAATAAGTTTCCCAATAAAAGGAATTGACAACTCCTGTATAGACTCTGTAACAAATAGTATGGAAACCAGAGTGTAAACTGATAAGAAAGCAAAATCTAAATGTGATCTGGACCAAAACATCAACAATTTCCTTAGATATATTTGGCTGAAAGTGTTCTCAATCCCTTATGATGAGCTATTACTAGTGACTAAGAGAAATGCACCTGGAAGTTTCACTGTTAGTTTGATAGATCCTTCCATAACTGTGGAACTCTTATTTTATTTAATTATCTTTTAGATATTCCTCTCATTATCTTATCAAATTATCCAATTAATTACTCAGTAAATAATAAATGAGTGATTGAATGAAAAACATGTTCTCAGCCAGTGTAATCTTTACATTTTCTATTCCTATTAACTCAATAAAACCCAACGATGCAGCACGTATACAGAGGATAACAAAATATAAATTGGACACTGGGAAATGTTCAATTTTGTGCCTTCCTTCTTTTAAAACTAGAATCTTTTCATGGAGGAAAACTTTTTCTTAAGTAATACAGAACAAGAGGGTAACTGATCACTTCCTCTCCATCATACCATATATCTAATCAATCACAATATCCAAAAGTTTTTTCTTCATTCTCCAATGTTTCATTTTCCTATATTTTAGTATTTCCACTAGTCTCAAGTTAACCAAAGTATTTGCCATTTTACTTCTAAACTCTTCTCAGTGTCACCAAAGTGATATCTTTAACTAAAATTTACCTGTACATGGCAAACTGTTTAGCCTTCCTAAGCTCTGCTTTCCCACCTCTTCCCTGTTCCAACACTTTATTTAAGCAGCCATTTTTCATAAAGTAAAAACTCATTAAAGAATCATTTAGTGTTTCATTGCCTTATCTCTAAGCTTGTTTTCCAAGTTGCTCTTTTTATTTAATCTAACCATTCACACTGGATAACTAACATATTATATGGAACGTTTCCTCTCTGAGTAATTTAACCAATTTTTAAATTTTATTTTCAAAGATCTTTCTAATTGAAATCTGGAGAATAGATTAGAGAGTAGAAATTTTGAAACTGGGAAAACTATTTACAAGACAAACACAATAGTAGAGAAGAGAGATGAACTAAGGTAGTACTGGTAAGTGAAGGTAAGAACTAAGACAGTAAAGTAGCTAAGTCTCAAAGGTAACATTATCTTCATTGTTTCTTTTACTTCTGGACACATGTTTTTTTGTTTTTTTGTTTTTTTTTTAAATTTGCTTGACTTTCTATGTACTGACTACTCTTTTCCTTCAAAGTTCTTCAAAGAAATTGTAAAACCCTTGTTGGACACGTGAGGTATATACATGAGGTAATGGATTTTGTCTTCCTGAGTTCCAATCTGTACTAATCGCTGTCCAGTACATTGTACTGAAGACATCCTATCATTTCCAGAATATACAGGATGTGCTGTTTTTTCTTGTTTTATTTGGTTTTTGTTTGTTTGTTTTCGTGTTGTTTTAGTGCAACATAATTCCAGAGACTTTTTGAGAAAGATAGTATATAACACAATATTTTTGAGAGTTTGCATTTATGGAAATGCTTTACTCTACCCTCATACTTGAAGGATAATATAGGAAAGTTTGTAAACGATTATGTTAGAAATAAATGTTATTTGGATTTTAAATGATTCTTCACCTTACAAAACTTTCAGGTTTGCTTTGTTAAATTAACACTGTTATTTAATATAATTCTTTCAGAATAAAACTAACTCTCTCTCTCTTTCTTTCCCTATCTCTATTTATATTTTATGGAAGTTTTTATGGTCACTAATTTTTCTCAGGTATTTCAAAATTTTGTGGCCATTATACCCTAATATGGGTATTTTTCAGATTATTTGCCCAAGTACTTAGTGCAAACTGGCCATTCCCTGCCCCTCCATTCTGGGAAATTTTCTTGAATCATTTATTTTATAATTTCCTCCTGACCAGGCTTTCAATTTTCATAGAAATCTTCTTAGTAAAATTTTTAAATTCCCAGGACTGATCCTCATGTTTTCTTATCATTTCTTTCTTATTATTTTTATATCACCATTTATTTCATTTTACTTTCTCAATGATTCCCCAAAATGCCTCTGTCACTACTTACATTTATGTAATTTATGTTTCAGTTAACAATTTTCTAATTTCAAAAAAATGCTTTCTCATTGTTTCTTTATCATTGCTCTAGCTTTAAAAATTAGAGAAAGTCTCTCTGTTCTCTTTATTGATTCTGTTCCTTTTATGTTTATTTTTATTTGATGTAGATTTTCTCAGGTGTGTGACAATTATTGGATGCATTTCATAATATACTATGAAGCATGAATAAGCACTCTGGAAAATCTGTGAGCCTGGATAGGCATTGTGACCAAATGAGATTCAGTGTAAAAAGACTGGGTGGGGACTTGCAACTATCAATACTTATAAATCTTTCTCTCAGCCTGTCATTGTCACCAGAAAGGAAAACAGCTTTCTTCCATCTTGAGAATATAAACCTATATATATTAGTTCACTGGGAGCTGATATGGCTACAGGCTGCACTTGTGGTAGCCTGTTTTTAATATAGAATTTGACTTAATCTCTCCACCTCTAATGAGCCCCTCATGATGCCTTCAGTGCTTTCTGAAAACCCGAGTTCACAGTCTTTCAGATTTGATGTTTCAAGAACATAAAACTCTCCTTTCTTCAAGGCAGATTGAAATGGGTTTGATTTTCAAAAGATCCTTTCTCTTTTGGCTCCTCCCCTCACTCCCACACTCTGAAGTTCTTACTGCCTCCATTCTTTGCACATGTGCAGGTCCTCACTGAGAGACTGAGACTTGATCCTCATGAGCTTCCTCTGGCAAACACTTGGGCTTCTGTTTCATTTTATTGATTATGTCAGTTGCAAATTATTTCTCAGTTTTCCTTTTTTCATAATTTATTGACTTTCTTGTTTTGATATTTCTTATCTTCAGTTGTTTCTTCTTCATCCTTGGGGGTTTATACCATTTTAAAATATGATTCAATATTTTAATGTTTTCATTTATTTTGCATTTTTCTGTAGGAAGTCGAGATAATCTATGTTTAGCCAAAAGTCCAGGTAACATATTTTAAATGGAATAAAGCATCAAGAAAATAAAATATAAATGGTTACGAAAAAGGTCAGCAATGAAAGACATGCCCTTTAGTGGGAAAAGGTAACACAAAGCAGTATGGTGATGATGGTATGGGTAAGGACATTTAAGGGGCTCTCAATTTGACTGATGCCCTAGGTAAGGGACATGATTGAACTAACTGGCCTCATGGGTACAGGTCATCTCAAGGCATTCTCAATATCAAAAACCTGATAAAGATTGTAGATTTCAGTCTTTGATAGGTACTCAAGTACTACATTACTGAGAACATTTTTAAATGCTTTTTGATGATAACTCTCTCCAGACAGATCAAGATTAACTAGAATGCTCAAACTGGATGAATGTAACAGCCTCTGAATTTGTCTCTGAATTCAATCTTGTACATTTTAAATGATTCTAGACATCATAGCTAGAGTATCTCTGTAAGGCTGTAGTCTTTGAAAATTTAGAAAAAAAATATGTGTAAGCATCCTCTATAAATCTATACTTTATTTCCTAAACTGAAGAATGGAGAACAATTACAATTCCTATGGTTTCATGTGCATGTTGTAAAAGCAATAACACAGAGCCCTATACTTAGAAAGGTATTGGATTAATGTTCAGATTTTGCCATCCTAAAATTATTGACAGTTTTTGGACAAAGAGTCCCATGTTTTTGTTTTGAACTGGGTCTTGCAAATTATATAACTGGTCCTGTTCTTACTTCACAGGGCTGTTGTAAGAACTAAAGGAAGCAAGCAGTACAGTGCACCATAGATATTAATCCTTCAGTAACACCAGAAGTCAGCCTTATTAGTATAATTGTTATTAGTAGCTATAGTAGTAGTAAGAATAGCACTTTATTCAGTACTACTTGATTACAACATGCTTATTATTCACTCATTCTTCTACATAGAAGCATTCATTATTTCTTATGTGTTAGACACTGTTCTGGGAAATATCTTTAAATCACCTGTTTAACTGTATTCTCAATTAGACCCTAACATTCTTGAAAAAAGATAATTTATCTTGAAAAAAGAGAATTTATTAAATGCCTTGCTATTTAATTTTTAATTTAGTTCTGCCCACCCACTCATTCCCCTTGGCAAATATTGCTAAAATTATGATTCCTTTAAATATATAGGAATGTATAAAAAATGTATAAAATGTATATAGGAATGTATAAAAAATGTATAAAATGTATAAAAAAATGTATAAGGCATCATACATACTATATCCATTAGGGACCAGGTAAAATTCTCAAATTTGACATACTTAATATTGACAGGTTAAAATGGGACACTCATGCAATTGCATTATCTCACAAAATTGAAATCCCTTAATGACCATACTAGGAATAATCACTTCTACCAAATAGCATGATGGTATAATGTCCAGTGATAGACATAATTTAAATAATTATAAAACTCTAAAATTCTTTTGCCACAATGTACAAAATATCAAATCACAATTGTATTAAATCTTTTAGGAAGATGGTTTCTGTCACAGCAAGGAAAGAATAGAATGTTATTTTGCTTTAAAGGCATTTCCTATTCAGAAGCTCAAAAGTTAACTCCAAATACCTCCACTTACAAAAAGGTCCAATTAAGCTGAGAGATCTTTGAAAATCACCCTTGTTAGAGATATTGGGAGATTATTGCCAAGAAACCAGATTTTTTACCTTCAGTTTGTATAGATTCTATATGCTCAGTGGGTTATACAATGTCCATAAGGTACTTCAATTCTCCAAATTGTGTAAAAATTGTAATTTGACTCTGAGGACCTTGCCATTTAAGAGATTCTAATTTTCTTGAAAATATTAATTATGTGTTGCTATACATGAAATGATCTACCCACGTGCCCTTGTGGTACTTTGAATCACTTATATGGGACATTTCTTCCAGGTTTCCTTTGGCCAATCATCTTGCTTTGTCTGGTTCTGATTTAATATTTGGTTAAATATTGGTTAAATATTGGTTAAATATTCATCTCAGGGTCTTCCCATGTGTGCATGTGCATCTCTGAGCCAAGAAGGATTTTAGTGAAGAGGCCTTTGGGTAGATTGACATCACTTACTGTGGGGTGACACCCCTCCCCCTCCCTTTTGACCTCCAAGGAGCCTTTCTGTGCATGTGTAGTTAGAAAGGTCTCCTTGACATCAAAAATGAGAAATATGTGGTCTCTTTAACTCTTTTCTGGGCAGGGCTCAGCTCCTCTCTCACTCCTGCTATTATCTTCACCTTGGAGTATCTGTCCACAGGTGACAAACTCCAGCTGCTCAACCTGGGGCCCACCTATCTCCTGCCTCAGTTATATGTTTAAAAAATAGTGGTAGCTAGCTATATTTTAGTTTTCAGTGTGTCAGAGCCTAAATGTAGTGGTAGATAATTTACTTAGAGTTTGAGTAACAGTCAAAAGTCAAAAGTTTTTGTAACTGTAACAGTCAATGCTTACTGCTTGATAATGCAAGTTTCCCTATTTCCTCTTCATATTCAAAAGCCAGCAACCCAATTTTAACTTCATGCAAAGAACATGAGATGCTGAATTTCCAAAGAAAAATAGCAGTTCTAGACTGTTCACAACTTTCATTTGTATGAAGTTCTTATTCAGTCTTTCAATAACAATTAAGTTCATTTCCTTGCAAAGAAAAATGGATGTGAGTATGAGTTCATGATGGAACACCATGGATACCTCTACACAGGCAAAGCCATGTGGTGCATTTGTAGGGAAGTCTGTGAATACACAAACCTTTTAATAGCCCTGGTTAATAATTTATAAATGCTGTATTTTTAAAGTTTGTTTTGCTTTCAGTTACTATTTCAAAGAGAATCACAAAATTATTTCTTTTTTTTTTCTTTTTCTTTTTTGCGGTACGCGGGCCTCTCACTGTTGTGGCCTCTCCCGTTGCGGAGCACAGGCTCCGGACGCGCAGGACCAGCGGCCATGGCTCATTGGCCCAGCCGCTCTGCGGCATGTGGGATCTTCCCGGACCGGGGCACGAACCCGTGTCCTCTGCTTCGGCAGGCGGACTCTCAACCACTGCGCCACCAGGGAAGCCCCAAACTTATTTCTTTACCACACAATTTGAACAATGCTAAATATACCTGAACTGAAATATTCTGTGATATTTTGTCTGACTATGTGGATAATAAAGAAATAGCTGTTACAGCTAGTCTCAGGGACAGATAAAAATTGTATTTCAGTTCCTCCTAAAGCAAAAGTCTGCCGTGCAAAAAGTACTAGTGGCAGCTTTCCACCTACAAAGAAGAGAGAAATAATGACTTTCCACAATGACACATTTTCAAACTTTCCAAATTACCACAGCGGTATAAAACATCAATGATGTAATTTAGTAAGCTATATAAGTCAACTCTAAATTTATTGCTAGAAAGATTTTTATTAGAAAACAATTATATTTGTCCTAAAACAATTATTAATTTCTTAAGTAGTTAGCCCAGTTTTAAAAGTACTTATTTTGATTTATGTATAGTGCCTTATTTCACAGGTCACTAATTTTTGCTTGGCCTATCAAGCAAATATTATTTGAAAGACTCCTTACAGTGTATTAAATGTACAATGGTGAATAAGCCATTGTTGCTTCCCTCTATGAGCTTACATATGAGGGGAGGAATGCAGACAGGAAATAAAGCTCAAGTAGAGTATGATAAACCTTAACAAAGAGTATACAGGTTTTGTTTCAATGGTACTATGCAGTCAAGAGTTGGTTGTGGCTATTTTGCCTTTTTAGTTAAACCCATGCAGGTACCAGAAGAAAACATTAACTAAATGTCAAATGAAGAGACATTTGGGGTTGCATAGGCAGCCCTTCTTTGCAAGTAATTGAACTCTGAAATGACCCAGAAGGCTATTGCCAGCAAATAAATAATTCAATAGGCATTTTAAAGGGGGGAATATATACCATATCTGTGCTAAAAATCTGTCAATGTAATTTTAATTAAACTTATATTTTACTCAACTTATTTTGAGTGGAATCCATAGTTACCTTTGCTACTTCTAAGACCCATACAGTATTGGTATGAAACTGTACTTAACCACATAGTTCTCTAAACAAACGTTTGTTTTAAAAACTACCATGGATAAAATATAATACATCACTTTGAGAAAATATTCTCCAAAATGTTTCTTTGGAGGGTTACATATTAAGGTTAATTAATAACTATATGTTCCAATATATTTTTGACAAATTAGTATGGATACTCTTCAGAAAAAAAGTGTATTCATTTATTTCATCAAATAAATAAAGGAGTATAAAGTATTAATTAAAAAATCATTTTTTAAAGAGCAAATATTTAAGGGAAGCCAAGTACGCATGGAAAATTTATCTATTTTACCTCAAATGATCTTTGATAAAGTCCAATTCTAAGCCCAAAGTCTCCTAAAAAAATATTCTGAAGAAACTGTTGAATAGATCCCATTTCTTTTAGACCTTCTGTCTGAGTCTTATTAATTTTGACTCTTCTCTTCTAAGAGCATCTTAGTCATCCATTGAAAAGATCTGGCTGATGCTTCAATAAAATGCATAAAAGTTCACTGCTACTTTGATCTGCAGGCAAAGAATCATGACATCCTGGGACACATGGGTGATAGCCTTCCTTATGTAATTCTGATGAACTGCATCAAAGTGCCCTTCAGTTTTGGTTGCCTCAGTAGCAGAGAAATACAGACAGATTGGAAGGACTTCAGAGAAAAAGCTCAAAATGACTAAGGGAATCAAGTGGCATTATAAGTAGAGATTGAAAAAAAAAAAAAAAGGATGAAGAACTTGGTCCAGTGATAACTAAAAAGTTACATGAAAGTATCCAGAAACTTGGCCTAAATACTATGGAAGAAAAGAACCAGCTAATTTGGTATTAAGAGAAATAGTATAAATAGAGGAATATCCAAAATGTTACCAGGTGATTTTAGATGGTAATAGACAGTTTTTAGGAGGTCAGTTACTCAACTTTATAAATATATTCAAAAGTATATGCACACATTTTACTTGACAATAATATATTGATCCAAGAAACTCTTATTATGTTCAAATGCATTCTGCAATCAATAATTATTCCAAACTTATTTTTAAACATAGAAAGTAAATGATAGGGGTTAAATGATTTACATAAAGATAATAAATTGAATAAAACAGGAATACTTAGAAAATTATCCTAATATATCAGGAACTGTCCTAATTACATACACTAAATAACTAGTCTGTGAGATTATTATTATTATTCCCACCTTACTATTAAGGAAACTGAGCAAATAGGAGGAAAGATAACATGCCAAGGTCACACAGCTTGTTAATAGGAGACTCAGGATAAGTTGCTGTAGGCATCAATATTTATGATTGCATCCAGTAAACCTGTTGCTTCTCTGGATGTCAGTACCTATCTAATTCATCACATTCATAGCCTTCCTGATCAACTCACTCAAAATAAGTATTCGCATATCTGAAGATCAAGGTAGTGGGTTGCCATAGATATATGCCACCCAACGAGGCAGGCACTAGCAACATAGCACTACTGAGTGCTTGAAATGTTTACTCCAAATTATATGTCTGCTATAAATATAAAAAAACACAATGATTTTCAAAGACTTAGAAAAAAAAGAATACAAACTATCTCATTAGTATTTGATATTCATTATACATTAAAATGAAAATATTTTGGATATATTGGGATCAATGAAGTATATTATTGAAATTAATTACACATGTTCTCTTTACATTTTTAATGTAGCTATAGAAAATTTTAAATGATATATATGACTCACCTTTGTGTCTCGTATTACATTTCTACTGGAAAACGTTCTTTAGATGAGCTCCATGGTCTTTTCTATTTCATGTCTATAATTCTGTGGAAATGCTGTAAAATGAGGTTCCAGAAAACCTTTCAAAAAAGGATTTTAATTCTTATGACTGATTCTGTTGATAAATCTGAAGAAAGTATGTTATTAAATGAATGTTCTTTTCTAATTATTATTGAATTTCCTCTGTTAGTGTTCAGTACATTCCTATCCAAAGTAAGTGAATATTCTTTTAAAATTGACATGGTTTGAAATTTTCTGTTCTAATATGTAACAACAAAAGGGTTTTTTTCTATACTAATTTTTGACCTAGCAATTAAAAGAAAATGCAAAATGAGTGTAATACAAGATAATAGCTTAGAAATAAAGTTAAAAAGCATAGAAAAAGCCTAGTTAGAGTCTTCATGTGGCCTTGGATTTTTTTCCAGCTATTTTTATACTCATATTAGCAATCAGAAGAAGCCTCAAACTTTAAATGTGCAGTATTTTAATACAATAATTTTAATTTGCAATGGTCAGTTTGTGAAAACTAAAGAATAAAAGAAGATAACAATTGTCATCCTAAAAAACATATCTAAACTTCAATTAATTCTGGAAAATTGAGGATTAGGTTGACTCTGCCTATAATTGTCAATGAATTTGAAAGATTTCAGGTGCCGAATTTCAAATGTGTTATTCTATGTTTCTATTTAATATATTATTTTAGTTACCTTTAAAAATGTATCCTAATGTACCTTCAAAACACCCCCAAAATGCATATTAAGTATTATGTTCATGATTATAAGTAAATTCCAATTTAAATTGGGATTTATGAGCCTTGAACAATGCAGCAATTGTTACTATTTAATTTTTTAAGTCATAATTTTCTATTATTTTTTTTCATACAGGGCTGTTTTAATCATGAAAACTAAAACAATTAGTTTTTATTACAATGTTAAAGGAAAATAGGAACCCAAGTTTAAACATAATGAGAATGAATACCATTAAAAATTGTGTAGTGTGCTCTCTTTTTACTCATTTTACATATTAACTCAAAGTTTATTCACATCTAGCTGTTCAGCTTACAGAAAAAAATAAATCAAACATCATCAAAGTGACAAAATGTTTTGATGAATATGACAGAAGACATCCGATTCATTGTATTTTATATCTAACAAGGGCACCCTACCTGTCATTTATCTTTCATTCATGAGATATAATAATTTTCCATGGTTGCAATATGAAGAAAAAAGATAGTTATTTGTTAGTGAAAATTATGTTAAAGGTTTTATTTAAAGTCAGCTAGATTTAAATTCAGCTAACACTTAAAATATGTATGCTATTAGTAAGCCTAGATAAGTAAAGTGAAATATTAGAAGGATTTTGAATTTATTCTTGAGACAATATTACCCATGTCTTTTTTAAACCTAAACCCAAACTAGAAATATCCTAGAGATCCATTTTGCCATATATACTAGCATATCTTGATGCCAGTATATTTGAAGGTTTTAAGAGTAAAAACATAAATATTTCAAATCAGTAATGCATTTCTAAGATGAAAAATTCCAAACTATATTTAGTTTTAGACTCTAGTGTTCAGTCTTTAAGAGGTTTTAGTAAACAGGAGATATACATGGGCAATGTTAACACATTAAATTTTGTCTAAAATCCCATTGGGTTTAGTTGATAAGCCTTTTCATGTATAGGTTCTCCTTCTACCTCTCTTTTTTCTCTTCATTACAATTTTTTTCTTGATGAACTTGGGTCATTTTCCCAAGCATAGTCTAAAGTCTGAATTTTGTTTAAGTTATGCCCATGGTGTTCTTACTCTTTTGTTTCGGATTTCCTAAAAAAATGCTAATTGGATCTAGATATTTGATTAGATTCAGGTTTGAAATCTGGGACAAAAATTCTTCATATGCCTTGTTTTATTTCAAAAGTTCATCTTAAGCTTTCTTTAGCTCCTGTGACATGCTTAATAACTAACTCAGATATCCAAAAGAGGTCAATGTCTTTGTGATACTGGAAAGTCCTTTTAAAAGTATAGGCATTATAAATACCATTTTTATCCATTTATTGAAATATGTACCACCAAGAGTCCCAAGGATAGATATATTTTACCTGGGTGAGATATGAAAAGTGTTAGTTACTTCAAGCCAAGGTATTGTGATGTGGTTTATGATGTTGTTTCTGATAGTAGTTTGGATAGTAGTTTCTGGTAAATAAAGGTCAGAGAAAGAAATAAACATGTGGGAATAGACCACAAGTAGTATTTGAATTAAAATACTTAGAAGCTTAAAATATCTATGTATTTGTTATATTATTGGAATAGTCTTTCTTATTTACCATATATTTATTAAATATCTACAGTGTTACAGAGACAGTTCTGTGTATTCACACCAGTGAACAGAAAATATAAAAAACTCTAACCCCATTGAGTTTATATATATATATATATATATATACCCTTCATTTTAATTAACATGTTCTTCTATTTAGAGTATTTATTCTTCATTTATGACTCACCTTTAGAGGTTTGGGTTTAATTTGGCTCTGATCTCAAACTGAATGAATTTAATGGTTTCAATTTAACCCATTTGTCCACATCACTGGGCTACAAATTTCTGGTAATAATACAAACTTGGAAGCTTTTGCTCAGGAGAAGCCTGGGATTTGCACAGCATTGCCAAACAGCTGGCAAATATTTGGCCTAGTCACTTGGCTCCTAACAGTACTATTAATTTCTTATTTTCATAAACTTAATATTCCACAAAATTGTGGAAAAAAGAGAAAATGTTTCAGTTAAAGTGCTGTTCATGAAATTGGATGGAAGGAAGACTAGGTTTATACAGAGTAAGACAACTGCAATTTACAAATAATTAAGACCCCAAATGAGTCTAGGAAAAATTTACATGTAACTGAGATGCCTGTCTTTTTCTTACATTATCTGGATAATTCTATCAGTTCTCCACTTGAAAGAATTATCTTCATGGCCAACTAATTTTGAGAATGCTTTCATACCTGATCATAATCACAGAGGTACTACTCAAAATGGTATTATACCCTTATTTCCCTTGTAACAGCTTGCTACAAATGAGGACAAAGAAGAACATACATCTCATATGTAAAATATTCCTCATATAAAGAGGCAAAATATGGCCTTTATGTTTGCAAAAACATGTTTTGCATGTGTTTGCAAAATTTGGCCAATTGCAAAATTTGGCCTTTTTAAGAAAAAGTTCTTATTTATTACTAAAGTTTTATCTGGATTCAAAAGGAAAAAATAAAATTCTCCAGAAGGTAATCAAACAAAAAAAAAAAAAAAAAAAAGGAGAGTTCTATGTGGCCTTGTTACAGTGCAGGTGCAAAAAGAATCACATTGAATAACAATTTAGTATATTTTACCTGACTGACTAATAATTAATTTGCTTTTTAAAAACAATTATGTATGGGGCTTCCCTGGTGGCGCAGTGGTTGGGAGTCCGCCTGCTGATGCTGGGGACATGGGTTCGTGCCCCGGTCTGGGAGGATCCCGCATGCTGCAGAGCGGCTGGTCCCGTGAGCCATGGCTGTTGGGCCTGCGCGTGTTTCACAACAGTGAAAGGCCCCCATGCCACAAAAAAAAAAAAAAAAATTATGTATGCATTTAAGATTTTTTTTTGATGCCTAGACTGTGGGTCCTACAGACATTTTATAAATAACTTGTTGGCATACCTAAATAACCATGTTATAATAAACAGCTTGTTCCAGGACTTTAAAAAATATTAAACCTGAATGTTATTAACAAATCTTGGAGAAAAGTTTATGTGATGGTTAAATAATACTTAAGTAAAATTTAAGATGAGATAACACATAATATTTTTTTTCATCTTTCTTATTGATTCTCCAGTTTGGAGAGAATGAACAGGATATTTCACAGCATCTTTGTGTTTTGTTCTATAATATTACATGGAAATGGCCCCATTCACAAAGTGAGTTTTTTTTTTTTTTTTTTTTTGGACTGTCATTCTATAGGATCGGTATAAACTGTAGGAGATTTGGGGGTGTGTGTGTGTGTGTGTGTGTGTGTGTGTGTGTGTGTGTGCGCGCGTGTGCATGCACGTGTGTATACACATCTAGTTACTGTAAAAGATTCAAATAAGAAGGCGCTTAATCAATTATAATTGCTTTGTCTGTCCTCTTCAGGAAAGATTGGAGTGTTGATAAACAACAAAACCAGATTAACAATATGCATTTAATTATATTATTTCTATTATAGATCATTATCTTCTAAAAATACCTTGATTTTAAAATAATTGAATCAACTATTTCACTTCTTAAAATATTTAAAATTATTAGTGTTTAACAGTCTATTCACCCAATAATCTTAAGGAAGTGCTAGAAGTATACAATATTGATAAAATATTTTCTTTGTCATCTTTGAGAAATAAGTTAGTTAACATAGTCACCACCAAAAGTTTTATTATGATAAATTATTAGTCAAAGGATTTTCTTATGAACATTAAGCTCATTAACAACTTTAAAAGTTTTCATGTGTTTTTCTGAGCACTACCTAAAAAATGTCCCACAGCAGATACTGTGCCCTACAGGTAGCAAGCATTGCCTGATTAATGATGCTGAACTAACAACAAGTACAATAGCTAGTCATTACCCCAGAAGACATTCTGGTTCAGTGCAATATTTGCATAAATAGCAGCTGAGTGATAGTTGGTGAACACAAACCAAAGAGAAATCTCAAACATATCTGAAGCCTTTTACCAAAAGAATGGAACAAATACATTAAAATTGATAAAATTTAGCCTTTTAGAAAGCAAACTAATTTATCAAAAATCCATAAATACATACTTGCTATATTAAAACAATACTTGTGTTTGTGAGTTAAACTATAGCTGTACATGCCTAAGTATTCTCTATACATGTGAGTTTTATAAGGTTTTCCATTTGAATTATTATAATAGATTCCCTGTGTCAAACAGTTCTTCAGAAGAAGGAAAAGATGAAAGGCAAGTATATATATATATATATATATATGGTAGTTAAGTGGTGAGTTTAAAAGTAGACATATAAACATTTCTTACACAATCCTTGAATGTGCCAGCAAACATCAATCCATGTTTAATGGATAATAAAATTGATCTAAATAATTTAAATAAGCTACGTGAGCAGTTTTTATTTTCTCATACAAAAGAAAGCAAACACGTGAAATGAATAGCTTCCCTTTCCTATAGTAAGAAAGCTGCACATCCTAATGTTTTCTTATAATCAAATTGTTATGTCCTAGATATATGAGATAGAAACTCATGTGCCTCCTAGAATGAATTAATCTCTAATATATCTGATTATAGAGATTTTAATGAAGGATTTTTTTTCCTTTCTCACAAAGATGAAACACAGTATTTAAGAATCAGTTTCCAGTTGCAAATACTAACTGTGCTTAATTCATAAACAAAAGCAATAGTTTCAAGAAATTCATTCAATGAATAAAAGATAGGAAGCACAAACATCTATGAGGGAAAAAGCAAAAGAAGTTCAAACTTCAATCTCATTATTCTGAATGCACACTTTCAATGGTGATTTCAAACAACATAATGGAGAAGAGGTAGAAATAAAGAAAGCAAGAAAAGAGCGATTTTTTTTAGAAGAATGGTGTTTATTTTTTATGTGCAAATGAGGTGACATTTAAGAATTTACAGTTTTCTGTTATATGTTTCCTAAGTTCTAAGTTTGTGTAAATCTTGTAAAAATACTCCTGAATACTAAAAATTCTAAGGAAAGACAGTATTTTACTATGGTTAATATCTATGTTGGATTCAAAATCTCTAATAATATTTAGAGGTCAAGAAATTACTTTTTCAATTCAAAAGTACCCTTAGGTATAAATAAACCAATATTTCACGATAAATATTGTAATTTTCACCCACTTGTGATTAATATATATTTGTTGCATAAATGTTTTCAGATTAAATAAGATTTATCTACAACGTATATTGAATGATCCAACATTGGACTCACATTTGTCCTAGGGTTCTATCCGTCCCTTTTTTTTTTAAAATTTTTTTCTTCATAATTAATTTTAATAACTTTATTATACTTTACTTTCTTCTTCCTTCCTTTCTTTCTTTCTTCCTTCCTTTCTTTCTTCCTTCCTTCCTTCCTTCCTTCCTTTCTTTCTTTCTTTCTTTCTTTCTTTCTTTCTTTCTTTCTTTCTTTCCTTCCTTCCTTCCTTCCTTCCTTCCTTCCTTCTCTCCTTTAGACAATGAATTATCCCAAATTGAGGAGGTGGACTTTGAGAGCAAGATTTATGATTTTTTCCCCTTTACTTCTCTTTGTGAGGGTGTATGTGTATGCTTCTGTGTAAGATTTTGTCTGTATAGCTTTGCTTCCACAATTTGTCCTAAGGTTCTATCCGTCCCTTTTTTTTTCTAAATAATTATTTTTTAATAACTTTATTATACTTTATTTTATTTTACTGTATCTTCTTTCTTTCTTTTTTCCTTCCTTCCCTCCTTCCTTCCTTCCTCCCTCCTTCCCTCCTCTCTTTCCTTCTTTCCTTCTTTTCTTCTTTCTTTCTTTCTTCCTTCATTCCTTCCTTCCTTTCTTCCTTCCCTACTTTCTTAATTTCTTTCGTTCTTCCTTCCTTCCTTTCTTTCTTTCTTTCTTTTTTCTTCCTACTTCTACTAATTCTTTCTCTCTACTTTTTCTCCCTTTTATTCTGAGCCGTGTGGATGAAAGGCTCTTGGTGCTCCAGCCAGGAGTCAGTGCTGTGCCTCTGAGGTGGGAGAGCCAACTTCAGGACACTGGTCAACAAGAGAACTCCCAGCTTCACATAATATCAAATGGTGAAAATCTCCCAGAGATCTCCATCTCAGCACCAGCACCCAGCTTCATTCAACGACCAGCAAGCTACAGTGCTGGACAACCTATGCCAAACAACTAGTAAAACAGGAAAACAACCCCACCTATTAGCAGTGAGACTGCCTAAAATCATAATAAGTCCACAGACACCCCAAAACACACCACCATAGACCTGCCCACTAGAGAGACAAGATCCAGCCTCATCCACCAGAATACAGGCACTATTCTTCTCCACCAGGAAGCTTACACAACCCACTGAACCAACCTTAGCCACTGGGGACAGACACCAAAAACAACGGGAACTACAAACTTGCAGCCTGCAAAAAGGAGACCACAAACACAGTAAGATAAGCAAAAGTAGAAGCCAGAAAAACACACAGCAGATGAAGGAGCAAGATAAAAATGCACCAGACCTAACAAATGAAGAGGAAATAGGCAGTCTACCTGAAAAAGAATTCAGAATAATGTTAGTAAAGATGATCCAAAATCTTGGAAATAGAATGGACAAAATGCAAGAAACATTTAACAAGGACCTAGAAGAACTAAAGATGAAATAAAAAATGATAAACAACACAATAAATGAAATGCAAAAGACTCTAGATGGGATCAATAGCAGAATAACTGAGGCAGAAGAACGGATAAGTGACCTGGAAGATAAAATAGCGGAAATAACTACTGCAGAGCAGAATAAAGACAAAAGAATGAAAAGAACTGAGGACAGTCTCAGAGACCTCTGGGAAAACATTAAAGGCACCAACATTCGAATTATAGGGGTTCCAGAAGAAGAAGAGAAAAAGAAAGAGACTGAGAAAATATTTGAAGGATTATAATTGAAAACTTCCCTAATATGGGAAAGGAAATAGTTAATCAAGTCCAAGAAGCACAGAGAGGCCCATACAGGATAAATCCAAGGAGAAATACGCCAAGACACATATTAATCAAACTGTCATAAATTAAATACAAAGAAAGCATATTAAAAGCATCAAGGGAAAAACAACAAATAACACACAAGGGAATCCCCATAAGGTTAACAGCTGATCTTTCAGCAGAAACTGCAAGCCAGAAGGGAGTGGCAGGACATACTGAAAGTGATGAAGGAACAAAATCTGAAACCAAGACTACTGTACCCAGCAAGGATCTCATTCAGATTTGATGGAGAAATTAAAACTTTTACAGACAAGCAAAAACTGAGAGAGTTCAGCACAACCAAACCAGCTTTACAACAAATGATAAAGGAATTTCTCTAGGCTAGAAACACAAGAGAAGGAAAAGACCTACAATAATGAACCCAAAACAATTTAGAAAATGGGAATAGGAACATACATATTGATAATTACCTTAAATGTAATTGGACTAAATGCTCCCACCAAAAGACACAGATTGGCTGAATGGATACAAAAACAAGACCCATATATATGCTGTCTACAAGTAACCCACTTTAGACCTAGAGACACATACAGACTGAAAGTAAAGGGATGGAAAAAAATTTCCCAGGCAAATGGAAACCAAAAGAAAGCTGGAGTAGCAATTTTCATATCAGAAAAAATAAACTTTAAAATAAAGACTATTAGAAGAGAAAAAGAAGGACACTACATAATGATCAAGGGATCGATCCAAGAAGAAGGTATAACAATTGTAAATATTTATGCACCCAACATAGGAGCACCTCAATACATAAGGCAAATACTAACAGCCATAAAAGGGGAAATCGACAGTAACACATTCATACTAAGGGACTTTAACACCCCACTTTCACCAATGGACAAATCATCCAAAATGAAAATAAATAAGGGAATACAAGCTTTAAATGATACATTAAACAAGATATACTTAATTGATATTTATAGGACACTCCATCCAAAAACAACAGAATACACATTTTTCTCAAGTGCTCATGGAACATTCTCTAGGATAGATCATATCTTGGGTCACAGATTAAGTTTGGTAAATTTAAGAAAATTGAAATTGTATCAAGTGTCTTTTCTGACCACAATGCCATAAGACTAGATATCGATTACAGGAAAAAATCTGTAAAAAATACAAACACATGGAGGCTAAACAATACACTACTTAATAACGAAGTGATCACTGAAGAAATCAAAGAGTAAATTAAAAAATACCTAAAACAAATGACAATGGAGGCAAAACGACCCAAAACCTATGGGATGCAGGAAAAGTAGCTCTAAGAGGGAAGTTTATAGCAATACAAGCCCACCTTAAGAAGCAGGAAACATCTCGAATAAACAACCTAACCTTGCACCTAAAGCAATTAGAGAAATAAGAACAAAAAACCCCAAAGTTAGCAGAAAGAAAGAAATCATAAATATCAGATCAGAAATAAATGAAAAAGAAATGAAGGAAACAATAGCAAAGATCAATAAAAATAAAAGCTGGTTCTTTGAGAAGATAAACAAAATTGATAAACCATTAGCCAGACTCATGAAGAAAAAATGGGAGAAGACTCAAATCAATAGAATTAGAAATGAAAAAGGAGAAGTAACAACTGACACTGCAGAAATAAAAAAGATCATGAGGGATTACTACAAGCAAATCTATGCCAAT
Source organism: Tursiops truncatus (assembly GCF_011762595.2). Classification (NCBI taxonomy): domain Eukaryota; kingdom Metazoa; phylum Chordata; class Mammalia; order Artiodactyla; family Delphinidae; genus Tursiops; species Tursiops truncatus. The sequence continues at coordinate 29,967,151 of NC_047051.1, forward strand.
AAAATGGACAACCTGGAAAAAAATGGACAAATTCTTAGAAACGCACAACCGGCCAAGACTGAATCAGGAAGAAATAGAAAATATGAACAGACCAATCACAAGTACTGAAATTGAAACTGTGATTAAAAATCTTCCAACAAACAAAAGCCCAGGACCAGATGGCTTCACAGGCGAATTCTATCAAACATTTAAAGAAGAGCTAACACCTACCCTTCTCAAACTCCTCCAAAATATAGCAGAGGGAAGAACACCCCCAAATTCCTTCTACGAGGCCACCATCCCCTTTATAGCAAAACCAGACAAGGATGCCACAAAGAAAGAAAACTACAGGCCAATATCACAGATGAACATAGATGCAAAAATCCTCAACAAAATACTAGCAAACAGAATCTAACAACACATTAAAAGGATAATACACCATGATCAAGTGGGGTTTATTCCAGGAATGGAAGGATTCTTCAATATACGCAAATCTATCAATGTCATAAACCATATTAACAAATTGAAGGAGAAAAACCATATGATCATCGCAATAGATGCAGAGAAAGCTCTTGACAAAATTCAACACCCATTTATGATAAAAACCCTGCAGAAAGTAGGCATAGAGGGAACTATCTTCAACATAATAAAGGCCATATATGACAAGCCCACAGCCAATATCATCCTCAATGGTGAAAAACTGAAAGCATTTCCACTAAGATCAGGAACAAGACAAGGTTGCCCACGCTCACCACTCTTATTCAACGTAGTTTTGGAAGTTTTAGCCACAGCAATCAGAGAAGAAAATGAAATAAAAAGAATCCAAATCGGAAAAGAAGAAGTAAAGCTGTCACTGTTTGCAGATGACATGATACTATACATAGAGAATCCTAAAGATGCTACCAGAAAACTACTAGAGCTAATCAATGAATTTGGTAAAGTAGCAGAATAGAAAATTAATGCACAGAAATCTCTGGCATTCCTATACACTAATGATGAAAAATCTGAAAGTGAAATCAAGAAAACACTCCCATTTACCATTGCAACAAAAAGAATAAAATATCTAGGAATAAACCTACCTAAGGAGACAAAAGACCTGTATGCAGAAAATTATAAGACACTGATGAAAGAAATTAAAGATGATACAAACAGATGGAGAGATATACCACGTTCTTGGATTGGAAGAATCAACATTGTGAAAATGAGTCTACTACCCAAAGCCATCTACAGATTCAATGCAATCCCTATCAAACTACCACTGGCATTTTTCACAGAACTAAAACAAAAAAAATTCACAATTTGTATGGAAACACAGAAGACCCCGAATAGCCAAAGCAATGCTGAGAACGAAAAACGGAGCTGGAGGATTCAGGCTCCCTGACTTCAGACTATGCTACAAATCTACAGTAATCAAGACAGTATGGTACTGGCACAAAAACAGAAATATAGATCAATGGAACAGGATAGAAAGCCCAGAGATAAACTCATGCACGTATGGTCACCTTATCTTTGATAAAGGAGGCAGGAATATACAGTGGAGAAAGGACAGCCTCTTCAAATAAGTGGTGCTGGGAAAATTGGACAGGTACATGTAAAAATATGAGATTAGATCACTCCCTAACACCATACACAAAAATAAGCTCAAAATGGATTAAAGACCTAAATGTAAGGCCAGAAACTATCAAACTCTTATAGGAAAACAGAGGCAGAACACTCTATGACGTAAATCACAGCAAGATCCTTTTTGACCCACCTCCTAGAGAAATGGAAATAAAAACAAAAATAAACAAATGGGACCTAATGAAACTTCAAAGCTTTTGCACAGCAAAGGAAATCATAAACAAGACCAAAAGACACCCCTCAGCATGGGAGAAAATATTTGCAAATGAAGCAACTGACAAAGGATTAATTTTCAAAATTTACAAGCAGCTCATGCAGCTCAATAACAAAAAAAACAAACAACTCAATCCAAAAATGGGCAGAAGACCTAAATAGACATTTCTCCAAAGAAGATATACAGACTGCCAACAAACACATGAAAGAATGCTCAACATCATTAATCATTAGAAAAATGCAAATCAAAACTACAATGAGATATCATCTCACACCAGTCAGAATAGCCATCATCAAAAACTCTAGAAACAATAAATGCTGCAGAGGGTGTGGAGAAAAGGGAACACTCTTGCACTGCTGGTGGGAATGTGAATTGGTTCAGCCACTATGGAGAACAGTATGAAGGTTCCTTAAAAATCTACAAATAGAACTACCATATGACCCAGCAATCCCATACTGGGCATATACCCTGAGAAAACCAAAATTCAAAAAGAGTCATGTACCAAAATGTTCATTGCAGCTCTATTTACAATAGCCCGGAGATGGAAACAACCTAAGTGCCCATCATCAGATGAATGGATAAAGAAGATGTGGCACATATATACAATGGAATATTGCTAAGCCATAAAAAGAAATGAAATTGCACTATTTGTAAAGAGGTAGATAGACCTAGAGTCTGTCATACAGAGTGAAGTAAGTCAGAAAGAGAAAGAAAAATACCGTATGCTAACACATATATATGGAATTTAAGAAAAAAAATTGTCATGAAGAACCTAGGGTTAAGACAGGAATAAAGACACATACCTACTGGAGAATAGACTTGAGGATATGGGAAGTGGGAAGGGTGAGCTGTGACAGGACTAGAGAGAGGCATGGACATATATACACTAACAAATGTAAGGTAGATAGCTAGTGGGAAGCAGCCACATGGCATAGGGATATCGGCTCGGTTCTTTGTGACCACCTTGAGGGGTGGATTAGGGAGGGTGGGAGGGAGGGAGACGCAAGAGGGAAGAGATATGGGAACATATGTATATGTATAACTGATTTACTTTGTTATAAAGCAGAATCTAACACACCATTGTAAAGCAATAAAGATGTTAAAAAATAAAAAAATGAAACTATTTAGAGCTCAAGAAAATAGAGAATTAGGCTGTTTCATGCAGGAATAGTTTGATGTATTAATTGGCCCAGCCTTACTGATAGCTATTAAACACCTTCTATCAGCATTTTAAAATGTAAAAATAATGAAACCCAACAACAGCCCTCTAGAGATGTATCAGATAATAACTACTGATGAGAGCAAAGATGTATTCACAAGTTTATTATTGCAGTATACAAATAAAAAATTTGAAACACTTTATCCAACAAATGGAATACTATGCAGCCATTAAAAGAGCTATGATCAATATGGGGGAATGTTCAGAATATATTAAAGAAAAAAGGCCAGTTACAAAAGCAACATTCTAGAATTTATAAATTGTCTACATTATGTGAGTTACATGTGAGTTGTATCTAGTAGATTGCTAAGGCTGCTGTAACAAAGTACCACAGAATGGGAACCTTAAACAACAGACATTTATTTTCTCAAAGTTCTAGAGTTTAGAAGTCCCAAATCCAGGTCTAGGCAGGATTGGTTCCTTCTGATGGTTATGTAGGAAGTACCTGTTCCAGGTCTCTCTCCTTGGCTTGTAGACAGACATCTTCTCCCTATGTATCTACATTGTCTTCCCTCTGTATGTATCTGTGTCCAAATTTCCTCTTCTTACAAAGACAACAGTCATATTGATATAGTACCCATCCTAATGATCTCATTTTAATACAATTCTGTAAAAACCCATCTCCAAAAACATTCAGATGTACTTGAGGTTAGGACTTCAACATACGAATTGAGGAGAGGGGCAGAATTCAGCTCATAACATGAACATCCATATTTAAAAGTGGTTTTAAAGATAGCAGTGTTTGTACATGTATAAATGTGTATGTGTGGTATGCACATGTGTGTATGTGTGTGTGTACATGTATAAAAAGGGAGTATAGCAGGAATGCATATTCAAGCATTTCTACTGAAATACCACATATATGTCCCTGAAAAACCTCCATTCTACAAAACTACACATTAAAAAGTAATGGAGATGAATGGATAAAGAAGATGTGGCACATATATACAATGGAATATTACTCAGTCATAAAAAGAAATGAAATTGAGTTATATGTAGTGAGGTGGATGGACCTAAAGACTGTCATACAGAGTGAAGTAAGTCAGAAAGAGAGAAATAAATACCATATGCTAGCACATATATATGGAATCTAAAAAAAAAAAAAGAAAAGAAATGGTTCTGAAGAACCTAGGGGCAGGATAGGAATAAAGACGCAGATGTAGAGAATGGACTTGAGGACACGGGGAGGGGGAAGGGTAAGCTGGGACGAAGTGAGAGAGTGGCATGGACATATATACACTACCAAATGTAAAATAGATAGCTAGTGGGAAGAAGCTGCATAGCACAGGGTGATCAGCTCGGTGCTTTGTGACCACGTAGAGGGGTGGGATAGGGAGGGTGGGAAGGGAGATTCAAGAGGGAGGAGATGTGGGGATATATGTATGGCTGATTCACTTTGTTATAAAGCAGAAACTAACATACCATTGTAAAGCAATTATACTCCAATAAAGATGTTAAAAAGAAAGTGATAGAAAAAAATAAGTAATGGGATTTATGGGAAAATTAGGGATAGGAACAATCAGCTAAATCCTATGAAACTGTATAACCAAAGCACCAACAAAAACAATAACCTTTATAAAAATACTTGAATAGTTAAGTTTCTTTGGGCATTTTACCTTTCATCAGCAGTGAGGAGTCCCTTTGCAGTCTTAAAACTGGGGGTCATACTTTCTCCTTTTAAATGAAAATTCTGAAAGATATTTTTAAAAAACAAACAAACACAGGAATACATCTTTACCATTTCCTTATATCAGCACTTTTGAATTCTCCAGACATCTTAACATTTTAATTGAAAGTGTAGTATTTTTTAATCCTCTAAACCAGTCACTACTCTTACAAATTATTTTCAGCTCTTTTGGAGGTTCTCTCTGTATTTGATTGTAAAATGTTTGCCCTGATCCCTTTAAAATATTAATGTGTTGAGAAATAACATGTAAGTTCAGTAATACAGAAGTGTGGCATCTGTAACAATTAAGATATACAAACTAGAAATTACAACAGTTTTACTCAAGACGAACAATTAGTTTGTGCTAAAGATTGACATTTATAAGACTGAAAGTAAGACCATGTTAACTTAGTTGGTTACATGCAGAAGGATGGAGTTGACTGCATTCATCTTAAAGGAGGTTGACAAACTGATGAAAGTGTAATGAACACTGTGGAACTTAAAGCTTTAGGAAGTTAGAATATGTGGTAAGAATCTTCTCTTTCATTTGATATGTTCCTTGTATACAAAACAACAATCTTGATCCTCTTTTAACTGTTATGATCTTAGTTGAATGTTCAGGTATCTTCCTTTTCCATTCAAGTTTTCCTAAGCCTTCCAAAATCCTTAACAGCTTTCCTGACAAAAAGATCTGCACACGGCAAGTGAGAAGTTATAAACTGCAATTATTTCCTAATTAAGAGGAAGGCATACTTAATGTCTCTATATGAAGATAAATGTGGTCCTGAATATAGTATATTTTTCCTGAAATTTTCTCCTCTGAATTTTTTACAAGTTGTAAAATGACTGTTATTTCAGGAGCACCAGGACAATTATTTAAAACCTCACCACCACCCAGAGTACTTCTGCATTTTCTGCTATGGCCTTCATAGTTAATGTAAAATAACAAAAAATGTATCATGCTGTCAAAGAACATAATATTGGTGCAAAAATCACAAATATGTGTAAATGATTAACTTCAAATAATTGATTTAGAACCAGCCAATTATAGCAGGAAGAGAAAAATAAAAAGCCCAACACCTAGATGAAGAAATGTACAAAAACAAAAAATAATCAAATAAACAGGAATACTTTACTCCCTTTATCATTTAGTCTAGAGACTAGCCTTACACCAATATGTTGTTTTAAAAGAAATAGCAACCTAATATTATTAGGGAACTTTTAAGTATATGATTTAGAAAAATTCTTTTCTGTGAAGTTCTGAAGATTGGAGTTTACTGCATCTATCTATATCTATATATCTTTGGAGAGATAGTTTTACTATAGAAAATGTGTGCCAAATCCAATGTAAGGGCAGAAAATGATATTTTTTAATGTTTTGACCAATTTTACTAAAGTTAGAGGACAGAAACATGAGTATTATCTGTTGTATTATTTTATCAAAGAAAAGGGACTAGAACTTTTTTTCAAGAAATCCTCAACTTGTAGCAGCATCATACTCAATTTCAATGCAATCCCGTTGATCCGTGGTGCATTATGTATTTCGCTTTGAAAGGAAAAGCAACAGACTTGATCAAAACATGTCTCCCCATGGCTGCATTGTCAGACACGCCCACTTTTAGGATACTAACAGAAAATGTGAATGAGAATTGCTGTTTCCCAGAATTGTTAAATGAGTACCTAATAATGGGTATCAAATGTTCTTTCCATTTTCCTCCTAGTCTAACTCTGTTTATAAGATTCAATAAAAGGATCAGTAGGGCTTCCCTGGTGGTGCAGTGGTTGAGAGTCCGCCTGCCGATGCAGGGGACAGGGGTTCGTGCCCCGGTTCGGGAAGATCCCGCGTGCCGCGGAGTGGCTGGGTCCGTGAGCTATGGTCGCTGAGCCTGTGCATCCGGAGCCAGTGTTCCGCGGCGGGAGAGGTCACAACAGTGACAGGCCCGTGTACCCAAAAAAAAAAAAGAAAAAAAAAAGGATCAGTAATTTTGACTACAAATGTATCTGGCTTCCCGTTACCACCTACCTATGTTAATCCTGTGTGTATTTTATATATGTGTGTAGAAGCACTGAGTGTTCTTTTCTCAATTGTGCATTATGAAGAAGTCTTAATAGCATAATATAAATAATATCTTCATTATACCATGAAATAACTCCAATACTCTTTGAATTGTTATTGAATAAATATATCGTTCCAACAAAGAAAACATCAAATCATATTATTAAATTTGTGAACTAAACTTTAACCATATACATAATTATTTATTCAACTCTTATTTATTGAGTACCTGTCCATGTCCTGGGTGATTGCAATATAGCAGTAAACAAAGGAGGACAAAAAATTGCCTGTCCTCATCACAGTTCTATTCTAGTAGTAGTAGAAAAACAATAATCAAATACAAAATTGAAATGCGTGTGTGTGTATGTGTGTGTGTGTGTGTGTGTGGTGGTATTGCTTTTGTTTGTGGAAAAAATATAGAGAACAAAGGAGTGATAGAGTACATGATGGGGAGAGTGTCATTTTCAAATATGATTATAAGAAAGGTCTCATTTATGTGGTATTTTGATTAAGGAAATGAGAGATGTGTCCATGCTGATGCTTGCAGGAAGAGTATCCCAGGCACTGGCAGCAGCAAGTACAAAACCACACCAGCAGGGATAAGACATTTGGGGTATAGCCAGTAGGTAGAGCTGAAGCAAATGCGAGAGTATATGAATGCCAGGGAATGAGAGGTGCAGAGAAATAGATTATTTCAGCCCTGCTAGATCATTGTAAGGATTTAGCTTTTCTTTCAGTGAGATGGGAAGTTATCACAGGGTTTAAAGCAGTGCTGTGGACAATTTCTCCTGCTGGGTCACATGATGAGACTAGGCTGCTCGAGAACAAGTTTGTAACACGGCAGAACAGTTGCAGCTAAAACAAGCCTCTAGGTGAAAGACGATTATGACTTGAACAGGGTGAGTGAAATGATGTGACCATATTTTTAACATATGTTGAAGACAAACCCAATAGGGTTTGCTGTTGGAATGGAGATCTGGTATAAGAAAAAGAAATGTGAGAAATGTTACTACAAGGTTTTTGGTCTTACCACGAAAAAGAGGGAATTGCACTTTCTAAAATAAAGATTGTGGGAAAAACAAGTTATGAATGGGAATAAGAGGTCTGGTTAGGGATGCTTTAAGTTGCTTTGCCTGTAGGTATCTAAGTGGTAAATTTGAGTATACAGTTTCATATGTCAGCCTGGAGTTCACAGAGAGGTAAATTCCACTTTCACTGTTATCAGTTCATAGATGGTATTTAATGCTGTGAGAATGGATGATATCACAAAAAGAATGAGTGCAAGGAAATTGTGGGTAGGTTAGAGGACTAAGAGTTAGGGACATTCCAACATTTAGTGGTTGAGAAGATAAGGAAGAATCAGGGGAAAAATCTTTGAAGTGTTGGTCAGTGAAAAAGGAAGAAAATCACATATTTATGATTCTTTGAATTATATATATATTTGTTATATTATATATAAATTATTGATCATATATAATGTTATAAATATGTAATAGTTCAATTATTTGATTAATATAAATAATCATTTAGCTATGTACTATATCAAATATAATATTTTCTAATATGTAAATTACAGATATTATAGACACTATATATATAAATAATTTTTTTTCTGGACATTGATTATAAAAGAAATATAAATACTAAAACTAAAATAGATGCCCTTGAGAAGGTTTTCCTTTTTCTCAGTTAGGCAGACAGGGAAGGGCTGTCACCTTAATTCAATCAGACTGATCCAGATCGGAGCTGGATTGAAGTTTCAGTTAAATTCAGCCTACCTCTCTTTTCTAATATCTCCAGGACAAGGTGTATTGTGTGTTTATTGCAGGTCATCCCTGTATTGGGACTTTGCCTCCTAAGTACCACTGAGGTGAGAGGACTCAGTTTGGCTGTCCAGCTCCCTCCACAACCCAGCATTCCACATCATCATCTGAGCATTTAGAAATGTCCTTTGGGGAAAACAGCCATGAGCTTGGAGCTCCTCTACTTGCCAACCCAGCATGTCAGTCCACATGTTCATCACAAGATTTGATGTCTTCTCTTCCCCCAGCTGATTAATCTACCTAGATTAATTTTGTGTTAGTTTTCCTAGATTATTTCCCCCTCTGTTTGCGTTCAAATTACCCTAGGGACCGAAAAGGTCTGACAATCTCAGGCTTACCTAACAAGGGTTCTTTCCTGTCTTTCATTTTGGTTCATCTTGTCTTCTTAATCTCCAATATTTTAGAAAACACAAATTTTTAAATCATCTTGTATTTTTCCTAGTTGTTGCCGTGGAAGCATTTTGTCTTGCTAGAGATTCAACCTTACTTCTAAGGGGAAGCCTAATTATTCTTTGTCCTTATCCACCATTTATAGTATTTGAGCATTTGAGAAAAGCTAATGAAGGATGAGAACTTCAACACGAGTGATGGGGCAGTACTGCATTGTATAACACTGTGTAGGTAGTATTGTATTAAAAAGCAAGGAGATCGGATAGGGGAGACGATTCTAGCAATGGCAAGTGGTGTGACTTTAAGCAAATTTTCTAAGTTCTCCAAGCATCGCATCCTTATTAGAGACTCAATAAAGGGAGCTATAATGAACATTTTTCTTACTTACCTTTGTTTAATTCCTTCACATTCTGATGAAAGCAGTTTTTTCTTGAGGAAACAACCATTTCTAACTCATTCTGAAACCATTTTTGTAAATTTGATTCCACCTCTAGCTTCGGGGAGGGACCTATGACCCCAAAAACTAATCAGAGCATTTTATTCCCCTAGTCAGTAACACACTTAACTAGGGCAAGAGGCTCCTTGCCAAGCGTCCCATGCAACCCATTTTGATAGTCTTCTGAGAATTGTAGTAAAAGACATATCTTTTAGCTTATTTTAGTTTATTTTTGGAAAGAACAGAGTAGAAGCCTGAAACTATGGGTCTCCACATTACGACCTTATGGCAACATTCCCTCATCTGAGTGATGCAGCCCTTGGGAAAAGAGCCGAGAGTCTGAGACAGTGAGTCCTGATGGTTTCACAGGAGCCACCAGATCCAGATGAACCTGATCTCTTATGAAATTTCCAGTGAGCTAGTCTCTTAAGCCTGTACAGCTGAATCCTTCACTCATAAAACAAAAAGTGCCCTGGCTAATATTTACAAGATCTCAACAGCAGCAAAAAAGTAAGCAGTTTCTTTCAGTAATAAAAAACAAACAAACTTGTAGAAAAAGAATTCCAATTTCTACAAAAAATTCTGCATTTTCTCTAAGAAGATAAGAGAACTTTTTTTTCTTTTAACTGAAAAGACTGACTCTGTTAGCAAGTTCATGCTTTCTTGTATAAGCTACAATCTCGCTATCATGTACTGAAAGAAATGAGAAAATTCCATCAGTCAAATAAACTGGATTCTTCTCCAACAGTCAGTTTTCTTACCTATGTATTAGTGAGGTACTTCATCTAAAAATTAGTATCAATGGTACTCATTTGCAGTGAGCATCAATAAGAATATTGTAATCTGCATTTATAGAGCAAAATGCGTAAATCATAGATTTTTATTATTTTTGCATATTATGAAAAACTATTACCATTAATATAAAATTTAGATACTGAGCTCTTAAAATTTATATTTGACATATTAACAGTGAAGCCAAGTTAGACATCATATGAAAAAATTTGATTTGTTTTCCTTCGCCTCAGGCATCAGAAATTAGATCTATAGATGAAAATCAGAGAGAAGATTTTGACTTAATACCACTTTCAACAATTACCACTGCTTAAAGTGGAAGTAAGCCAGGATAAATAATTATTAGTTTAATTTTTGCCTTTGGCTATGAAATTTTTTAAGTTTGTGATTCTTGATTGATAAATGGTGAAAGTTTAAATAATTGTTCTTAGAAATATAAACTGTATAGGAGAGAATTGATATTTTAATTGGTTAAACTGTGATAGGTTTTAAATATCTTCCCTTATTGTGAAAAAAAGTTGAAAATAATTGTTAATCCCACTTTTATTGGTGAAAAACTGAGGCTTAGGAAGGTGAGATAACTTGCCTAAGGCCATAACCTGGAAAATTATAGAAGAGGATTACATCCTACAATTCATGTGTCTTTCTGCTACACAATCATGTTTATTCCATATCACACACATGACACTTCTTCCCAAAGATGGACATATTGCCTTGACATAAGTAAATTATTCAGACAGATGCTTGGAGAGTATAGGCTTGAAAAATAAGACAAAAGGATAAAATTTATAAATATGTAAAATAATTACAAAGGAAGAATATAAATAAATTATTTTTTTTGGTAAATTTTATTTATTTTTAAAACAATAAATACAAATAATAGCAACATATACTCTCACCAAAAAATCTAATGGAAACAGCCACATTTGGCTTGACAGGGCCAAGGGCTCAGGAAACAGGAACTTACAAAGTGCTATCTCAGAACTAATTGGCACCAGTCAGAATCATATTTAACATCTATGCTAACCTGTAAGATTTTCATCATTATTTTCAGATTCTTCAATGTCAATAATATAGTCTTCCTCCATATCAAAAAATTTAGGCCCAGAGTTGATCATCTTGAAAATTTTTTAAGATCTTTTTTGTGAATAATATAACCATTTCTAGAATAGAGGACAATATTTCTGCTAAGGGCAGTTGCTAATAATAATATCACTTGTATGTTCTGAACATAGATATATCCTAGTTCAAGCTTGAAAGTTGTATAAAAGAGTAGAATGTACTATCTATGTATTTTTTCCATAAAAGTAGATCTAATAGTTGATAATATTTTACTATACACTTAAAAATTTAAGAGGGTAGATCCTGTATTATGTTTTTCATAACAATAAAAAAGAGAGAACATTTAAATGAAAATAACTAAAGCCTTGAGGACATTTCATAATTGCAAATTTCCACATTTCAAAGGTGAAATAGTTCAGCACCTTACAAATCATGTCAGTTACACAGGTTCTTAGAGTTTTGTTTTGTTTTGTACTGTAATCCTGAACATATTGGTTTAGAATTTAGGTGTGTTCTTTTAAGATTGCCTGGTACAGTTTTAGGCATTATACCCACTTGTGGAATCCGGCTTGAGAAGATCTCCCACAGGTCTTTTAATTTGAAAAGAAATCATTTCCCAGAATGTCATGACCAGACTTCCAAGTCTTATTTGCCAATCTAGGACAATATGCCATATGCCTTTGCCCCAGCTCAGGGTTGGCTTGGAAAGCATCTGACAATTTCAGACTCTCTACTGGTAAACACTGTCTACAAGTAAATTAAAAAATCAAATTATTAAAATAAAATAATTAATTTCAAAAAGGAAAAAGGATAGGGAGGGTGGGAGGGAGACACAAGAGGGAGTAGATATGGGTATATATGTATAGCTGATTCAGTTTGTTATAAAGCAGAAATTAACACACCACTGTAAAGCAATTATACTCCAATAAAGATGCTAAAAAAAAAAAAAAGAAAAGGGAGAATAAAGGGGGGGTTGGGAATAGTTATTGGGTAGAGTTGGCAAACAATTCTGCTCCATACTTCTTACGCTGTGCCATCTTCCACAAAGCGTGATCAAATATTTATGATTTGTCAATTATTCTACGGGTTAAATTTCTAAACTTATGCATCTTAAAATTATAAAAATAAAATTTGGTTTGTGTATTTCTTATTCAAACATCTGATCTTTAAAGCTATTACTGCATAATGTAGCAAGGAAAATGAAACAAAATGTAAGAGTATGTCAAGAGTTTTAAAGTTAGCCTGAAGAAATAAACTCTCTTTTGAGTAATTTCTGCCTGCTAAATTCAAGTTTTTTCTCAGTATTTCAAATTTCCACCAATACCTCATAATGTCCAAGCATTCTTTAGTATATATTGCAGAAATAATTGCAAAGGTGGCTTTAGAGTGGAAAGGAAAAGAATCTTATGGTCCTGGGACCCTTAACTGCCAGGCTTTTGACAAGGATTTACAATCTTGAATCCTTTTTCTTAAAACATACCTCCAAGATTATATAAGCATTGGGCCTCAAAACATTTCTATCCTCCACTGAGGACATGTATTATGCAATCTTATTGAGAAAGAATCAGAGTTCTTACACTCAAGGAAAATTGCGTCTAGAAACACACTAATCTCCACGAAGTTGTGGGTCATATGTCCTGAAACCTACACTGGTCAATTTTTTTTAACATCTTTATTGGAGTATAACTGCTTTACAATGGTGTGTTAGTTTCTGCTTTATAACAAAGTGAATCAGCTATACATATACATATACATATACATATACATATATCCCCATATCTCCTCCCTTTGGCGTCTCACTCCCATCCTCCCTATCGCACCCCTCTAGGTGGTCACACAGCACCAAGCTGATCTCCATGTGCTATGCGGCTGCTTCCCACTAGCTATCTATTCTACATTTGGTAAAATATATAAGTCCGTGTCATTCTCTCACTTTTTCCCAGCTTAACCGTCCCCCTCCCCGTGTCCTCAAGTCCATTCTCTATGTCTGTGTCTTTATTCATGTCCTGCCCATAGGTTCTTCAGAAATATATATATATATATATATATATATATATATATATTAGATTCCATATATATGTGTTAGCATATGGTGTTTATTCTTCTTTTTCTGACTTACTTCACTCTGTATGACAGACTCTAGGTCCATCCTCCTCACTACAAATAACTCAATTACTTTTTTTATGGCTGAGTAATATTCCATTGTATATATGTGCCACATCTTCTTTATCCATTCATTTGTCTATGGACACTTAGGTTGATTCCATGTCCTGGCTATTGTAAATAGAGCTGCAATGAACATTGTGATTCATAACACTTTTTGATTTATAGTTTTCTCAGGGTATATCCCCAGTAGTGGGATCGCTGGGCAGTATGAGAGTTCTATTTTTAGTTTTTTAAGGAACCTCCATACTGTTCTCCATAGTGGCTGTATCAATTTACATTCCCACCAATACTGCAAGAGGGTACCCTCTTCTCCACACTCTCTCCAGCATTTATTGTTTGTAGATATTTTGATGATGGCTATTCTGACAGGTGTGAGGTGATAACTCATTGTAGTTTTGATTTGCATTTCTCTAATGATTAGTGACATTGAGCATCCTTTCTTGTGCTTATTGGCAATCTATACATTTTGGAGAAATGTCTAGTTAGGTCTTTTGACCATTTTTGGATTGGGTTCTTTGTTTTTTGATATTGCGCTGCATGAGCTGCTTGTAAATTTTGGAGATTAATCCTTTGTCAGTTGCTTCATTTGCAAATATTTTCTCCCTTTCTGAGGGTTGCCTTTTTTGTTCCTTTAGGGCCAATTTGCTTATTTTTGTTTTTATTTCCATTTCTCTAGGAGGTGTGTCAAAAGGATCTTACTGTTACTTATGTCATAGAGTGTTCTGCTTATGATTTCCTCTAAGATTTTTACAGTGTCTGGCCTTAAATTTAGGTCTTTTGTTCATTTTGAGTTTATTTTTGTGTATGGTGTTAGGGAGTGTTCTAAATTCATTCTTTTACATGTAGCTGTCCAGTTTTTCCAAAACCACTTGTTGATGATGACATCTTTCTTGATTGCATATTCTTGCCTCCTTTATCAAAAATAAGGTGACCATATGTGCTTGGGTTTATCTCTGGGCTTTCTATCCTGTTCCATTGATCTATCTTTCTGTTTTTGTGCCAGTACCATACTGTGTTGATTACTGTAGCTTTGTAGTATAGTCTGAAATCCAGGAGCCTGATTCCCCAAGCTCTGTTTCTCTTTCAAAAGGTTGCTTTGACTACTTCATGGTCTTTTGTGTTTCCATGCAAATTGTGATTATTTTTTGGTCTAGTTCTGTGAAAAATGACCTTGGAAGTTTGAGAGGAATTGCATTGAATCTCTGGATTGCTTTGGATAGTATAATCATTTTCACAATGTTGATTCTTCCAATCTAAGAACATGAAATATCACTACATCTGTTTGTATCATGTTTAAATTCTTAAATAAGTGTTTTATAGTTTTCTGCATACAGGTCTTTTGTCTCCTACGTAGGTATATTCCTAGCTATTTTATTCTTTTTGTTGCAGTGGTAAATGGGAATGTTTCCCTAATTTCTCTTTCAGATTATTCATCATTCGTGTATAGGAATGCAAAAGATTTCTGTGCATTAATTTTGTATCCTGCTACTTTACCAAATTAATTGATTAGCTCTAGTAGTTTTCTGGTAGCACGTTTATGATTCACAATATATAATATTATGTCATCTGCAAACAGTGACAGCTTTACTTCTTGTTTTCCAATTTGGGTTCTTTTATTTCTTTTTCTTCTCTAATTGCTGTGTCCAAAACTTCCAAAACTATGTTGAGTCATAGTGGTGAGAGTGGACAATCTTGACTTGTTACTGATCTTAGTGAAAATGGTTTCAATTTTTCACTATTGAGAACAATGTTGGCAGTGGGTTTGTCATATATGGCCTTTATTATGTTGAGGTAAGTTCCCTCTATGCCTACATTCTGGAGGGTTTTTATCAGAAACGGGTGTTGAATTTTGTCAAAAGTTTTTTCTGCATCTATTGAGATGATCAATGGGTTTTTCTCCAAAAAAATGTTAATATGGTGTATCACATTGATTGATTTGCATATATTGAAGACTACTTGCATTCTTTGGATAAACCCCACTTGATCATGGTGTATGATCTTTTTTAATGTGTTGTTGGATTCAGTCTGCTAGTCTTTTGTTGAGAATTTTTGCATGTATGTTCACCAGTGATTGACCTGTAGTTTTCTTTCTTTGTGACATCATTGTCTGGTTTTGGTGTCCGGGTGATGGTGGCTATGTAGAATGAGTTTGGGAGTGTCCCTTCCTCTGCTATATTTTGGAAGAGTTTGAGACTGATAGGTGTTAGCTCTTCTCTAAATGTTTGACAAAGCTCACCTGTGAAGCCATCTGGTCCTGGGCTTTTGTTTGTTGGATGATTTTTAATCACAGTCTCAATCCCAGCACTTGTGATTGGTCTGTTTATATTTTCTATTTCTTCCTGGTTCAATCTCGGAAGGTTGTGCTTTTCTAAGAATTTGTCCATTTCTTCCAGGTTCTCTCATGCTCCTTTGTATTTCTGCAGTGTTAGTTGTTACTTCTTTTTCATTTCTACTTCTGTTGATTCGAGTCTTCTCCCTTTATTTCCTGATGAGTCTGGCTAATGGTTTATCAATTTTGTTTATTTTTTCAAAGAAAGAGCTTTAGTTTTATTTGTCTTTGCTATCATTTCCTTCATTTCTTTTTCATTTATTTCTGTTCTGATTTTTATGATTTTTTTCCTTCTGCTAACTTTGGGGGGGTTTTGTTCTTCTTTCTCTAATTGCTTTAGTTGTACGGTTAGGTTGTTTATTTGAGGTGTTTCTTGTTTCTTGAGGTAGGATTGTATTGATAAAAACTTTCCTCTTAGAAATGCTTTTGATGCATCTCGTAGGTTTTGGATCATCGTCTTTTCATTGTCATTTGTTTCTAGGTATTTTTTGATTTCCTCTTTGATTTCTTCAGTGATCTCTTAGCTCTTAAGTAGTGTACTGTTTAGCCTCCATGGGTTTGTATTTTTTTACAGATCTTTTTCCTGTAATTGATATCTAGTCTCATAGCAAGGGCTCAGAAAAGATACTTGACATGATTTCAATTTTCTTAAATTTACCAAGGCTTGATTTGTGACCCAAGATATAATCTATCCTGGAGAATGTTCCATGAGCACTTAAGAAGAAAGTGTATTCTGTTGTTCTTGGATGGAATGTCCTATAAATATCAATTAAGTTGGGCTTCCCTGGTGGCGCAGTGGTTGAGAGTACGCCTGCTGATGCAGGGGACACGGGTTCGTGACCTGGTCCAGGAAGATCCCACATGCTGCAGAGCGGCTGGGCCCGTGAGCCATGGCTGCTGAGCCTGTGTATCTGGATCCTGTGCTCCCCAACGGGAAAGGCCACAACAGTGAGAGGCCCGCATACCAAGAAAAAAAAAATCAATTAAGTCCATCTTGTTTAAGGTATCATTTAAGCTTGTGTTTTCTTATTTATTTTCAGTTTAGATGATCTGTCCATTGGTGAAGTTTGGGTGTTAAAGTCCTCTACTATGATTTTGCTCCTGTCGATTTCCCCTTTTATGACTGTTAACAGTTGTCTTATGTATTGAGGTGCTTCTATCTCGGGTGCATAAATATTTACAATTGTTATATCTTCTTCTTGAATTGATCCCTTGATCATTCTGTAGTGTCCTTCTTTGTCTCTTGTAATAGTCTTTATTTTAAAGTCTATTTTGTCTGATATGAGAATTGCTACTCCAGATTTCTTTTGATTTCCATTTTCATGGAATATCTTTTCCCATCCCCTCACTTTCAGTCTTTATGTGTTCCTGGATCTGAAATCAGTCTCTTGTAGACAGCATATATATGAGTCTTGTTTTTTGTATCCATTCAGCCAGTCTATGTCTTTTCGTTGAAGCAGTTAATCCATTTACATTTAAGGTAATTATCGATATGTATGTTCCTATTACCATTCTCTTAATTGTTTTGGGTTTGTTATTGTAAGTCTTTTCCTTCTGTTGTGTTTCCTACCTAGAGAAGTTCCTTTAGCATTTGTTGTAAAGCTGGTTTGGTGGTGCTGAACTCTCTCAGCTTTTGCTTGTCTGTAAAGGTTTTAATTTCTCCATCGAATCTGAATGAGATCCTTTCAGGTTAGTGTAATCTTGGTTGTAGGTTTTTCCCTTTTATTACTTTAAATATGTCTTACAGTCATCCACTCCCTTCTGTCTTGCAGAGTTTCTGCTGAAAGATCAGCTGTTAACCTTATGAGGATTCCATTGTATGTTGTTGTTTTTCCATTTATGCTTTTAATATTTTTTCTTTGTATTTAATATTTGATAGTTTGCTTAATATGTGTCCTGGCATGTTTCTCCTTGGGCTTATCCTGTATGGGACTCTCTGCACTTCCTGGACTTGATTGACTATTTTTTTCCCCCCATATTAGGGAAGTTTTCATCTATAATCTCTTCAAATATTTTCTCAGTCCCTTTCTTTTTCTCTTTTTCTTCTGGAACCCCTACAATTCGAATGTTGGTGCATTTATTGTTGTCCCAGAGGTCTCTAAGACTGTCCTCAATCCTTTTCAATCTTTTTTTCTTTATTCTTCTCTGAAGTAGTTACTTCCACTCTTTTATCTTCCACCTCACTTATCTGTTCTTCTGCCTCAGTTATTCTGCTAATGATTCCTGTAGAGAAATTTTAATTTCATTTATTGTGTTGTTCATCATTGTTTGTTTGCTCTTTAGTTCTTCTAGGTCCTTGTTAAATGTTTCTTGTATTTTCTCCATTCTAATTCCAAGATTTTGGATCACCTTTGTAATCATTACCCTGAATTATTTTCAGGTAGACTGCCTATTTCATCTTCATTTGTTTGGTCTGGTGTGTTTTTAACTTGCTCCTTCATCTATGGTGTGTCTCTGTGTATTTTCATTTTGCTTAACTCACTACATTTATGGTCTCCTTTTAACAGGCCACAGGTTTGTAGTTCCCATTGTTTTTTGTGTCTGCTCCCAGTGGTTAAGGTTGGCTCAGTGAGTTGTGTAGGCTTCCTGGTGGAAAGGACTAGTGCCTGTGTTCTGGTGGATGAGGCTGGACCTTGTCATTTTAGAGGGCAGGACCACATCCTGTGGTGTTTTTTGGGGTGTCCATGACCTTATTATGATTTGGGGCAGCCTCTCTGCAATGGGTGTGGTTGTGTTCCTGTCTTGCTAGTTGCTTGGCATAGGATTTCCAGCATGGTAGCTTACCCATCGTTGAGTGGAGTTGGGTCTTAGCATTGAGATGGAGTTGTCTGGGAGAGCTTTCATCATTTGATATCACATGGAGCTGGGAGGTCTCTGTTGGAGCAATGTCCTGAATTTGGCTCTCCCTCCTCAGAGGCACAGGCCTGACCTGCGGCCGGAGCGCCAAAACCTTGTTAGCCACAAGGCTCAGAAGAAAAGGGAGAAAAATAGAACAAAAGAGGAAAAAAGTAAAATAAAAAGAATTAAAGGTATTAAAATAAAAAATAAAGAAAAATATTAAAAAGTAAAAAGCAATAAAAATAGAAGATAGCAACCAAACCAAAAATCAAATCCATCAATGATAACAAGTGCTAAAATGTATACTAAAAAAAAAAAAAAAAAAAAAAAAGACTGAATAACCGAGGACAAATGGTAAAAGCAAAGCAATACAGACAAAATCACCCAAAGAAGCATACGCATACACACTCATAAAAAGAGGAAAAGGAATGAATATATATATATATATATATATATATAAAAGGGTGGAAGAGAGCAACCAAATCAATAAACAAATCTACTAATGATAATAAACTCTGAATACTAAACTAAGATAAACATAAAACCAGAAACAAATTAGATTCAGAAAGCAAGCTCCAAGTCTATGGTTGCTCCCAACACCCACCTCCTCAATTTTGAAATGATTCGTTGTTTATTCAGGTATTCCACAGATGCAGCGTACATCAAGTTGATTGTGAAGATTTAATCTGCTGCTCCTGAGGCTGCTGGGAGAAATTACCCTTTCTCTTCTTTGCTTGCATAGCTCCTGGGGTCCAGCTTTTGATTGGCCCTGCCTTTCTGTGTAGGTCGCCTGAGGGCATCTGTTTCTCACCCAGACAGGACAGGGTTAAAGGAGCAACTGATTAGTGGGCTCTAGCTCATTCTGAGAGAGCGGTACAGAATGTGGGTCAACTCTGCGGTGGCAGAGGCCAGCATGACATTGCAAAAGCCTGAGGTGCACTGTGTGTTCTCCCAAGGAAGTAAGTTTTCCGTGGATCATCGAACTGTGGTAGTGGTGGGCTGCTTAGGCTCTCGGGAGGGGAGGTGTGGATAGTGATCTGTGCTTGCACTCAGGCTTTTTGGTGGCTGCAGCAGCAATGTTAGCATTTCATGCCCATCTCTGGTGTCCATGCTGATAGCCATGGCTCTTGCCCATCTCTGGATCTCATTTAGGTGGTGTTCTGAATCTCCTCTCCTTGCGCAACTGGAAACAATGGTCTCTTGCCTCTTAGGAGTACCAGACGTTTTCCCGGACTCCCTTCCAGCTAGCTGCAGTGCACTAGCCCCCTTCAGGCTGTGTTCAGGCCACCAACGCCAGTCCTACCCCTGGTAACTGACCTCCAAAACCAGAGCCTCAGCTCCCATCCCCAACCTGCCCTGGCGGCTGAGCAGACTGGTTAGTGCTGGTCTGCACTGATCCTCTGTGCAGGAATCTGTCCACTTTGCCCTCTGAACCCCTGTTGCTGCCCTCTCTTCCATGCCTCCGCAGCTTCCCGCATCCTCCCCACCCTGTCTCCACCAGTGAAGGTGCTTCCTACTGTGTTGAATCTTTTCCTCCTTCACAGCTCCCTCCCCAAGGTGCAGATTCCATCCTTATTCTTTTGTTTCTGTTTTTTTTCTTTTTTCTTTTGCCTTACCCAGGTACGTGGGGAGTTTCTTGCATTTTGGAAAGTCTTAGGTCTTCTGCTAACATTCAGTAGGTGTTCTGTAGGACTTGTTCCACATGTAGATGTATTTCTGATGTATTTGTGGGGAGGAAGGTGATCTCCACGTCTTACTCCTCCATCATCTTGAAAGTTTCCCCCCCTACACTGGTCATTTTTGAGTTCACTATTGTGATCTGGCTTTGGTAGAGGGAAAAGGGAGTGTCAGAACTACATCTCTGCCATTTACTTTCAGTCTCAAAGTAGCTGAATATGGTGGGCAATTTGCTTAACAGTGTATTGGTCTCTCTATATTTCTACCTCCTCTCTATGAATCATGTGGGTAAATTTGTACCACACAAAGCAGACCTTAGGAAAACAAGAATATTTCCTCAGACTCAGCTCCCACCCTCATCTATACTCTAGTACAATAATACAGGTCATTTTAGAAGTGATTAAATGCAGAATATACCCACAGCCTTTCTAACTATCTCTGGTATGCCTTTGGTTTTTTGCACAGAGAAGTCTTCAAAGAGATCTCCTTCCAGAATTCTAGATCAGAAGGGGTGCCAAAGTCCTCCATTAAATATCCTCTACTCTTCTCCTTCTCCTAATGTTTGGTCCCTAAGGATGAGATGGGAACAGTATAGTCATACTTAACTTCATCACTCTTAATTCTCCACAACACTTGCGCTACAAGCTTCATATTTCATTAAGCAATGACTTTCAAATAGTTTCTAATTGATGTTGATATATGGTAAACCAGAACGTGTGTGTGTGTGTGTGTGTGTGTGTGTGTGTGTGCACGTGCGTGTGTTACCAAACTGAAACAAAGCTTTTATAAGCAATCTTGCCTTTGTTTTCTGCATTTCACTCTACTTTTCTACCTGTGTCTATTTCACTTAAAAAAATTTAGTTACAACCAGAAAATTGATTTCAAGACCTAGTGATGAGTCTCTACAATGGTTTAGAAAATCACACCATCCTACTACATAGAGCAATAAGGTTCATAGTTTAGCTCTAATTAGAACAATCTCTACTATATAATAGACCAGGAGATTTAGATCTTGGTATGTATATGAGGTTTAAGGAAATTTTTAAATATCATTCTTAAAAAATCCTCAACACCGAGGTTTCACAGATATTATCTTGCTAAAAGAGGGAATATAAAAGTATTAAGATCCAGATTGATACTCAAACTATCTATCCCAGAGGTCTACAAACTTTTTCTTAAAGGTCCAGATGATAAATATTTTAGGCTTTGTAGGCCATACAATCTCTTTTGCAGCTATTCACTTCTGCCTTTGTAACATGAACATAGCCATAGACAATATGTAAAAAAATCACTGACTGTGGCCCCATGTTCTAATAAAACTTCATTTAACAAAATAAGTGGTAATTTTCCTATTATTGTTCTAAATAAAAATCTTATTTTTTTCTCTCATAACAGTATATTCTCCAATTATTTATTTATTTGTGTGTTTTCCTGTTTTTCACATTTTCTACCCACTTAACTCCAAGCTCCATGAAAGTACAGACCTCTTTTGTGTTTTATCTTTGCATTCCCAGTACCTAGCACAGAGTAGAGACCCAATAAATATTTGCTGTGTCTTTTGTCAGCTCCCAAAAAGGCCAGCAGAATAAGCAAAGCCAGGTTTAATCGATTTATATGTAAAGGAGAATAAGACAGAGACAGAAGCTTAGCAGACCTTTGGATAGACATAAGGAGAGGATATTTATTTCCAGGTTTTGGTATTTAAAAGAAAGTTACTATGAACACCAGTGTACAGGTTTTTGTGTGGACACATGTTTTCATTTGCCTAAGCTAAATGAGCAAAAGTACTATTTCTGGGTTGTATGGTTAATTTTACAAGAAACTTCCAAGATAGTTTCAATAATGGCTTTATCATTTTACAATTCCATCAACAATTTATAAGAGACCTAGTTTTTTGTTGTTGTTGTTGCTTTTGCAATACGCGGGCCCCTCACTGTTGTGGTCTCTCTCATTGCGGATTGCAGGCTCCAGATGCGCAGGCTCAGCGGCAATGGCTCACGAGCCCAGCTGCTCTGGGGCATGTGGGATCTTCCTGGACCGAGGCACGAACCCATGTCCCCTGCATGGCAGGCGGACTCTCAACCACTGCACCACCAGGGAAGGCTGAGACCTAGTTTTTTTACATCCTCTTCAGCCCTTGGTATTATCACTATTTTATATTTCAGCTTGCCTAATGGATGTATAGTAGTATCTCGTCATGCTTTAATTTGCATTAACAGCTAATGAGGCTGAACATCTTTTCATGTATCTTATAAAATGGAGGACAGATTATGACAGAGTTTATACATTTGGATTCGTGGACCCAAAAAAGACTGAGTCTTAAAGCAGAGTATTGATAAGGAAATTTTTATTTCGTTCAGTCATGAATTTCAGTAAAAGATATTTCTTTGAACAATTAATTATTTTTCTCTGGTATTAATATGAAAAAGAAAAGAATATATGTTTCTTCCCAAACACTGGATCAGAAAAACATGTTAATATAGATAAAGAAAAGAATATTGATATCAATCAGTTCTCAATTAATTGAATGATAATTTGAATGTTATTATTTTGAGGTGTTTAGTTGTTTTCTCATATAATAGCAGTATATATCAAATTAGAAGTCTAAAATTTTAAATTCAACCAAAGTGAAATTAAGAAAGTAAATATTGACAATACATCATATGCATCATTTCAGAGGTAAATAATACACAATAAATATCATTATTTTTTCTTGATATTTTGTTAACAGAAATTATGACATTTAAAGTCGCATCCCTGTTTAGCATATTGCAGCACTAAAGTGATCTCAGAGTAACATAAAAGAAATATACTACTGCTATATATTGAGAAGTCTTGCTTTGGAGTCGTAACATTGCCATTCACCAGAAGTTTGTCATGGGTAACCATTCAAAATTTTAGTTTGCTCTCTGCATAAAGGAATAAAATTTAAGGCTACTCACAGGGTAAATATAAAGATCAAATGATATACTATATAAAATACCTCTTTCATATGTAAGAGCTAAAACTCTATATAAATGTACGATGTTAGCAGTTTTTAGAATGACTCCCTGTTTGATACAGTATAGTGGTTAACAAATATGTCTAAAGTTGAATGACATAGGTTGTAAAACAAAGTTTTACCCCTTACCACGTCTTAATCTATCTAAGCACCAGCTTCCTCACTACAAAGCATGATAATAAACTTGTATTCAGAGAAATCAAAAATAAGAGCTTATAAAGCGCTTCAAACAATGCTTGACATGGTAACATGATGTTAGTCATTACTAAGTCCTATTATTATACATATATATGTTTTAAAAAATCTATATTTTGCTTTCCTTCTTATTTTGCTAGTAGCTTACAAGACTGAATCTTTCGGTAGACGATGAACTTTGCAATAGCAGAGATCAAGAAAGCCACCATGTTTTTGTTTTTTTTTTTTCCTTAGGTTTTGTGGTAATTTTTATGGGAATCAGTTAATTGTATATAATTTCAAAAAAACAGGCATATCAATGGGTGATAGTGAAAGTATAAATAAAAAAGATTTTTTACTCAAATCGTTTCTGTATAGATTACAGTTATAATATATTTAAACATACATTGTAGGCAGTTCAATTTTTTCTGAGGTATAATTGACATGTAACATTATATTATTTCAGGTGAACACATATGATTACATATTTGTATACAATGCAAAATGATCACCACAATAAGTCTAGTTAACATCTGTCACCATACAGGGTTACAATTTTTTTTTTCTTGTGTTGAGAACTTTTAAGATTTACTCTCTTGGCAACTTTCAAATATACACTATACTATTAACTGACTATCATCACTGTGCTGTACATTACATTCCCATGACTTATTTTATAACACTAATTTTGTATCTTTTGAACCTGTTCACCCATTTTGCCACCTCCAATCCCTCTTCCTCTCTAGCAACAACCATTCTGTTCTCTGTATTGATGTGTTTTGTTTTATTTTATTGGTTGGTTTGATTTGTTTTTTAGATTACACATATAAGTGAAATCATATGGCATTTCTTTGTTTTGTTCTGCCTGACTTACACCACTTGGCATAATACCTTCTAGGTCCATCCATGTTGTCAAAAATGAAAAGATTTCATTCTTTTTTTTTTTTTTACAACTGAGTAATATTCCATTATATATACCAGATCTTCTCTTCATCCATCAGTGGGCACAGGTTTTTTCTACCTCTTGGCTATTGTAAATAGCATTGTGATGAACACAGGGGAGCATATATCTTTTAGAAATACTGTTTTCATTTTCTTTGTATAAATACCCTGAAGTGGAATTGCTGGGTCATATGGTAGTTCTATTTTTAATTTTTTGAGGAACCTCCATAATGTTTTCCATAGTGGCTGCACTAATTTACCTTCCCACCAAGAGTGCATAAGAGTTTATTTTTTCCACATCCTCACCAACACTTATTTGTTGTCTTTTTGATCATAGCCATTGTAACAGGTGTGAGGCGATATCTCATTGTAGTTTTGATTTGCATTTTCCTGATGATAAATGATGTTGAGCATCTTCTCATGTAGCTGTTGACCATCTGAAGGTCTTCTTTGGAAAAATGTTCATTGAGATCCTCTGCCCATTATATAAGGTTTGTTTTTTCTGTTATTGAGTTGTATGAATTATTTATACATTTTGAATATTAACCCCTTACTGGACATATGATTTGCAAATATCTTCTACTTGTTTATTTTTGCTTTTGTTGCCTTTGCTTTTGTAATTAGGTCCAAAAAATCATCACCAAGACCCAGGTCAAGGAGCTTACCGTCTGTATTTACTTCCAGGAGTTTTATGTCTTTAGATCTTATATTTAAGTCTTTAATCCATTTTAAGTTAATTTTGTGTATGGTGTAAGATAATAGTCTAGTTTCCTTCTATAGCATGTGGCTGTCCATTTTTCCCAACACAGTTTATTGAAGAGATGTGCTTTCTCTATTGTATGTTCTTGCCTCCTTTGTTGTAAATTAATTGACCATTTACGCATGGGTTTATTTCTGGGCTCTCATTTTTGTTCCATTGGTTTATGTGTCTGTTTTTAGGATTATACCATATTATTTTGATTATGATAGCTTTGTTATAGAGTTTGAAATCAGGAAGAATAATGCCTCCAACTTTGTTCTTTCTCAAGGTTGCTTTGGTTATTCAGGGTCTTTGGCTATTTCTAGTTTCATACCAATTTTAAAATTGTTTGTTCTATTTCTGTGAAAAATGCTATTGGAATTCTTTACAGGGATTGCATTTGAGTCTGTAGATTGCTTTGGGTAATATGGACATTTTAACAATATTAATTTTTCCAATCCATGAGCACAACATATTTCTATTTACTTGTGTCTTCTTTAATTTTTTTTCATCAAAGGACACCCATTCTTGAACTCTGCCAGGATCTAGCTCAATGACTTGATTGTATGTTGTGGCTCATAGATACTTATTAATGAATCAATATGATATGAATCAATAATATAAGTTTAATAACGGTATAAAGTTTTATTTTTCTTAGTATTTATGTTAGTACTATGAATAATGGTGTAATTTACAAATCAGGAGGCTTCAACCTTAGTGTTCTTTGTTAATTGCTTTAGGAAAAATTTCTTTCATATTGATATTTTCTACTCTACTTAAAGAAACTGGTAATTAAAGTTCTTTTTTAACTGTGTATATATTTACTCTTCAACCTGTACAGTAAAGAGAAAGCAGAAGATTTTTAAAACAAAGCTTTGGACAATTTGAAGTCCCAGTTTTAGAGACGAGACTATGATTCTTATAAACTCAGAGAAAATATATAGTTTGGGGGTAGACACAAGAAGTAACAGCTCCATATATATATTTTTTAATTCCACTAAGTTCAAATGTATTTCCAATCTTTGTCTTCGTCTTAATTTGGTTTATTTGTATATACCCAAATAATGATATTTTAATTAATTATGCTGGATTTTATTTTATTTTTGGACCTTTAGTTATGGATTAATATAAAAGCAAAGAGCATGATGATGTTCACAGTCAAGAAGAAAACTTCCCTGAAATATAATACTGGAATTTCAAATTTCTAAGTGAGTATTTGGAAAAATAAAAATAAAAAAGTCAATGGAAATGTTTAAGGAAGGGCTATTCTCTTCACTTTAACTGAAACCTTTCTCTTTTATTACCTATAAAGGGGACAGACAACTCCACTTAGCCTCTTCTTAAATAAGTTTTCTTCAGTAAGGGGCAGGAGGATTTTTCCCCCCAGTACAATTATTAAAATAAATTATTTTTGTTTTTCTTTAGATGCTTTGCCTTTGAGATGGGCAAGAATGAACACAGAGCTAAGCAACATTTAAATGACCCATGTCAATTTTATTTTTGCTAATTTAATACACCTTATAGTTACTGACATATATTTTAACATTTATACCCTAAACAGCATAAGTCAGATACTGTTTCCTCATGGAGAGTGTAGCATAGAAAAATACTGAGAGAATATTTGTCATATAGAATTAATTATTGCAGAAAATCAGAAAAGCAATATTACAACAAGCCTTGGAAATAACTTCACCTAGAATCAGGATGCTGGATCTTACATAATTCAGAACCCTTAAATTTATTATAATGAAATTCTACCTGCATATGAATGGGAGGTACAATAAGACCAAAGATGAGGATAATTGTAGATTTCTCCCTCTCTCTCTCTCTCATACACACATACACACACACACACACACACACACACACACACACACACCTTCCAACTTCTACTAGGAAGGTTGTCAGTTATTTAATTTAAGATAATTGACAGAATCTTTGAGGTGTTAGTTCAGAACTGCTAATGAATATCATATCTGTACTACCATTTTGTCAGAAGGGCACAGACTCTCACTTCACCTGCCTGGAAAACACTTCTATCTCCTCTTTGCCAAATCAATTGCTACCAAATTTTCAGGATGTCAAATGAACCTCACTTAAAAAAAAAACAAATGAACAAACAAACAAAAAACTCTTATTAAAACATATTTGAATAATCCAGTTTAGAGGAATTTCTCTTTTACTGAATGTAATAGCATTTAAAAGCTGAAGCACACAATTGCATTTGGATTGTTTTTGTTTTCTTCTTTTTTTTAAATTTCATTGTTCATCATTGATTTCAGGTTAGTTAATCTTGTCTTCCTATTATTACTTTTACATCAACCAGAGATAGAAATATCCAAGTAAGTGCTCTACTGGTTGAACACTTTGAGGCCACTTGGATAATAACATTTAACACACCAAAAGAAATGTTTTCTAAAAATGATTTTCGGGACTTGAGAGATCATGCCTGCTCTAAAACCTGACAGACTTGTACTCTTATTACTAGGCATTAAAGGGATGTCAAATTTAGAAGTCTTCTTTTTTCCTTCCTCCTTCCCTCCTTCTCTTCCTCCTTCCTTCTTTACTTCCTTGCATTCTGTCTTTACATATTCTTTCTTAAGTCTTTACTCTTCTGCAATATTTCACTTCATTGATGGCATTTATAACAAGGGAAGTTTCAAAACTAATCATGTGATTATAAAGATAAGTTTGATGGTCAATGACTAAACTATTGAGTTTCTCTTCAAGCAGACTTTGTGTTTTGTTATCAAGATATCTTTATTGTTTTCCTTAGTCAAAGGAATATTATTCTAGAAAGGAAAATTGAGAGATATAAATCTATCTTATAAGTTCATTCAAGAATGTGACATACTGTTTTTCAAAATGCTTATTTTATGTCAATAAATAAATATTACTGAACATCCTGAGAACAGGCTAAAAAATAGCAGCCTTGATGAATGAACAAGGTCAAATGTATATTTTAACATATTTTTTGGATCAAAGGTTGGACTTCAGTCAGTCTGCGTACTTCTGGTACTCTAAAATTTAGAAAAGGATAACAACATTATAGTAGTGTACAGATGAAAAATTTCACCCAACAGAATTGGACTTTAACTAAACTATCAAAATTATTTTATTTATAATTCACAGATGTTAAACTGATTTCTATGGAACATTTGGAAATACAGTTAGGTAGAACTCCCTATCTTGTACATTATTGATAAAAAGTGTATAAAAGCAAAATTTCTTAAATTTAATTAAGCTTTAACATATGTTTGATTTAATTTTTC
Source organism: Tursiops truncatus (assembly GCF_011762595.2). Classification (NCBI taxonomy): domain Eukaryota; kingdom Metazoa; phylum Chordata; class Mammalia; order Artiodactyla; family Delphinidae; genus Tursiops; species Tursiops truncatus. Next base: position 29,995,546 of record NC_047051.1, read on the forward strand.
TGTTAGCTGTTACTGATTTATCCATGTTTAGTTAATATGTCAAAATTAATTGCACTGTGTTAATTTGCACAAAAGTATGCATAACATATTCAGAAATACATTTCTTTTTATTTAATATTGTTCACTTTTAATACCAAAGATCAATGTATTTATTTAATGAGAAGAGGTTTCACAGTGTTTCATTTAAATGAAATTTGAATTTATTTTATGTAACTGAAAAGTTTGATTGAAAGGGGTTTTGGTATAGTTTAATAAGACACTTTTCTAGAAAATTAAGGAAAATATTTAATTTTTTTTTTTTGGTTTGGTTTATATTTAGTTTTTCATTTGCTTGCTGTTATATATAATGACATATGCTACAGGAAGACTTAGTAATGTGAAAGGAAGAGATAGATTATCACATACATAAAATAAATTAATGTATAAATAATATAAGCAAAGTAATTCTTATATTTTACCTAAGTAGACTGCTTCACAGTTTATAAGGTACATTCACATATAATCTTTTTGACTTGTTAAGTAAAATTGGGAGGCAAAAAATGAGTTGAGGGGAAAATGTGACCAAAGAAGTAGAGTGAATAGAATCAGCCAGTTGTGAAAGGCAGGATAATATTCCCCCAAAGACACCTATGCCATAAGCTATGGAACCTGTGAATATGTTAGGTTACATGGCAAAGAGTCATAGAAGTTGAATCTGGAATCAAGGTTGCCAACCTGCTGAATTTAAGATTGGGAGATTTTCCTGGATTATCTGTTTGGGCCTAATATAATTAAAAGAGTCCTTGAATATGGAAGAAGAAAGCAGATAAGAACGTCAGAATGATATGATGTTAGAAGGACTCAGTCACCTATTGCTGGTTTAAAGACAAAGGAAAGAGGCCATGAACCAAGGAATGTAGGTAGCCTGTAGAAACTGGAAAAGGCAAGAAAAGAGATTCCCATGTAAAGCCTCCAGAAAGGAATGCAACCTTACTGACATCTTGATTTTAGCCCAATGAAACCCAAGTCAGACTTCTGACCAACAGAACTGTAAGGTAATTAATTTGTAATGTTTTAGCCACTAAGTTACTGGTAATTTGTTAGAGCAGCGATAGAAAACTAATGCATCAGCATTCTTTTACTGATTATTATCATATCTATTCTCCTAAGCTAATATTAGACTCCTTTTGTCTAATAAGAATAATTGTTTTAAAAAATGGGTTCACTTGATTTTATTTGTGAATTCAGGGAAAAATGGAAACTTTATATTATCAACCACTGGAATCTTTAATATTTTACTTATTTTTTCACTTAGGACAATATATATTTTTATTTATTTAAGGCATTCTTACATCTCAGTTGAATTTTTCTTTCATTTCTATGCTGTTTATTTTTTATCTTTTAATTTTTTGTTGTTTTTGTAAGTAATGTTTCTTCTATTATATTTTACTTGCTTTTAATGGTGCTAACTTTTGTTATGTTCATGTTAAAATCAACCAAATTTCTGAATTTAATTTTTTTTTTTAGCAATTTTTCATTTAAGTCTATTTGAGCTTCAGGTAATAATACTATCCTTAAGTAGTGAATTTTTTTCCTCCTTTAAAGTATATTTCTTTTCTTTTATCTTTAATTGCATTTTGTTAGTAGTTCCAGGACAATGTTAAATAATATTCAAGATCATTAGCATCCTTGCTTTTTTCTGACTTAAATCATGCTATTTTCAGGATTTCATCATTAAGTATGATGCTTAACATTTATTTGATTGTTCGTTTTAATTTTATGGTCATACAAAGCAAATAGAGCTAAATTCAGTATGCAACTCTGCTGCAGAATATTAGAAATGCAAAGTAAATATGAGATAGTGATTAGTCAGTCTGATAAACACATTTTCTGCCTATGGAGAAGTACATTCTTACTCTGCCCATTACACATTGTGAATAGCACAGGATTGAGTGGGGTCACATATTATCACAGACAGTGTTATCTACTGATAATCCTGGTAGGTAAATGTGAAGGCAACATATGTGCAAACTCCAAGAGTTTTTCAAATTAGAGAGAAAAAATAAAAATGTGGAAGTTTGAAGAATAGAAGACTGTCCAGAAAGTAGTGAGAGAAGGGAAATCTCAAGGTGGGAAAATTTTTGAACAAAGCACTCCCATTAGAAAACCATGGTGCACATTTTATTTAAATACACCTCCTCCTCACCTTTGATTGCAGGCTAAAATAGTAAATGGTAATATTTAAGAACTAACTTTTAGCAGGCATTTTGGAATATTTTTGGAAGATATTTCCCCCTAAATTGTAATTATTTTAAGATAATTTCCAAATTGCAGGAAAGGCTATTACACATACTTATACTGGTGAATAGAAAAGGAAAGCTTGGCATTGTCTTCAATCACCCTATTACTCAGATCAGAGCAATGGAACTAGCATCATCTTAAGGAAAGATGGGAGTGCTGAAATTCCAGACTGTGATTAGCATGGAGCCATGGGGAAATGAGACAAACTCTTGTCCTCATAAAAATTACTTATTAAAGACACTGATTCCTGATGGATCTGAACTGGGACTTGGAAATCAGGATATTATAAGGCAAGATTCAATTTATGATGAAGTTATTTTGTGAATATCTGAAATACAGAATATTTTCCCTTTAAAATTACACAAGTAATTCTATTACAAGTATTTCCATTTTCACTGTCGTGTGTGTGTGTGTGTGTGTGTGTGTGTGAGAGAGAGAGAGAGAGAGAGAGAGAGAGAGAGAGAGAGAGAGACGTATATTGACATGTATATTACAGTACAAGAGCATTGTTATTTGGAAAATTTTCTGAAATCTTCATTTATTTGAGTTACCAAAAAACTTTTAAAGCATAACTTCATCTTTGCCATAAGCAAAAATTGTCCCCCAGTGGAATAAAATTTAATATTGAGAAACCATGTTTCTCTTACAATTAATTTGATCTGCAGGAAGTTTATGGAACTCATCATTTCAATAAGCAAGAGTAATCTGTTGTCTTAGTCCATTCTGCTGTAACAGAATAAAATAGACTGGGTGGCTTTTAAACAACAGAAGTTTATTTCTCGCAGCTCTGAATCCTGGGGAGTCCAAAATCAAGGTACTGGCAGATTTGGTGTCTGGTGAGATCCTACTTTCTTGTTCATAGATGATCATCTTCTCCCTATAATCTCACATGATAGAAGGGGCAAGGGAGTTCTCTGGGATCTCCTTATATGAACACTAATCCTATTCATGAGAGCTCCATCCTCATGACATAATCACCCTTTAAGTCCCTACCTCCAAATGTCATCACATTGATGTTAGGATTTCAATATATGAAGTTGCGGATTGGGCAGGGGGTTGGTGGGGACACTAACATTCAGTCTTTAGCACCTGTCTTTTATGAAAACATATATACTACACATTTGAGTAATATCCAAATATGTAATATAAGACAATTACAGTACCCCATTATATAATTGTATTTTCATATTGATTAAAATACATACTTACCTAGTCATGGTTTTATTTATAATGGCTCAGAATTTTTCAAGACCAAATACCTCAAACACTTTATTTCAATAATTATGACGTCTAAAATGCAAATCAACTATCAAACTTATACCTATATAATTCAAAACATTCTATTTAGTTTTTAAAGTTACAATTTTTAACTTGGAAGTGAGTTCAAAAGAAGAAATTAGACTAAGGTAGGTTATACCCTCAGCCTATGAGTCATTAGAATTTTAATAATTCAAAATAAAAAAAATATGACACAGTTTGGGTAGTCCAAGAAAGAGATTCACACCGGAGTTTCTTTGGCAGACTCTTCATTAACAAGTGTTCTTGGAATCAATGATTCTATGATGAAGGGGAAAGAGCAGTATGGTTCAGAGGGAGAAGTCCCGACAGCCAAAGTATGGCCATGTCTGGAGCTAGTATGATTTATCAGAGTTATCCTGTTGGAAACCAAAATAGCCAGACCTTTATATTGTGCCTCTATCAGCCACTGGATATGAGCTGTGGGAAGAGTATGACTTGGATCTCCAGATCTATACAGCAGAGGGAATCCCTGAAGGACCTGAGAGCTGAAGGCTATCTTCCAACAGCACTGCTAGCAGCACTTTCACTACTTTTAATAGAATCTAGGATACATCACAGTGTCCACCACTTGTACTGCTTGTACCCACTTCCTATACATTTTGGCAGCAGTTTTTCCAAAGTTCAGATGGGCCTCTGTTCATGGGGAATCTTAGAAGTAGGAGATTAGTAAGACAAATTAAAGCCCCCCCCCCAATGTTTTAATGTTGCAATAGATACCTGTCTTCTTTTTCTCTTATTCATCCTCAATTCTGCTCCTCTTCAGCTTATAGTATTTCCTGTGGCAGTCTTGCAGTATTTCCTGATGACATGACACAGATGCTTGTGCCCAAGGGGTCACCATGCCCTTCTCAGGCAGAAGTTAATGTATTTACCCATTTACCATCAGAATTGGGCAGGAATGTACCAAAAGACATCCAAGCGGGTTCTCTGGGTGCCAAATATATCCCTTCCTGACCACATTGTGTAACAGAAGTTCTACCTCTGTCTGATGATCAGGGTTCCTGATTCCTGACAAATTGCTGACTCCTTTTTTTGCCTGCTTATCCTTTGCATGAAGTCCAAAGTGATCAGGTGTCAACGTGGTCACAGGACAATTAACATAAAAATAACATTCAAGCCTTTATTCACTTGCTGCAACAGTGTAAGCAAGAGACAAAATAAGCACTGCTTTCCCAATGATCCATTTTTCCCCATGGAATGGTAGCAGATGAGAGTCAGGTAAATTAGGGCAGATGAGGGAGCTGTCTTATTAAAAAGGGGTCCTGAATAAACTCCTGCCATTTATTGTTTTACTTTTTTGTAACTGGGGTCTGGAAGAGAAGAGTAGGAAGGAATAAGAGTGCAAATGTTCCAAGTCAGAGGGGAAAAAGTTGTCTCAGTCAATATCCCCTGTTAAGGAGGTGAAGGAAGAGCATCTCAGTTGATGCCTCCTGATTAGGAGGCCTCTGAACAGAGGTGCCTCAGAGAAGAAAGTGGATATGCATGGCTGATCGAGGGAAAACACCTGAGTCCTTGATGATAACTATCTCCAGAAATCTGTAAGGCATGGCTGTACACTAAGTCTAGTGAGGGTAGGGATTTCCATGAGGCCTGCCAAGCAAAGCCTTTGTAATTGCCAAAACTTTGGTCTGAAAAGTCATACAAGATTTTGACCTGAAGCCAGACTCCTTAACAAATAGCACCAGTCTCCTAGAATTCAGTCGAACTCTTGCTATGTCCCTCGGCTTAAATGTTTCTTCCATTGGGACCCAATACTTCAGAAATAGAGTCAGATTCCACAGGTAAAGGGCTCAGTTCCAGAGACTGTCCTCCAGAAAGGCAATTGCAAGACCATATTGGCAACTGTGTTTCTGAAAGACTGCCTACAAATTGGAGATTCCAAGGACCCCCCTCCAACTCAGGATGCCAATAGAAAGTCTAGGTTGTTATCTGTACTTCAGACCAATTGGCTATAAATCATAGGTTCCCATTCCCCCCCACCTTGGGTCTGATTAGTTTACTAGAACGGTTCACAGAATTCAGGAACACCCAGTTTACTCACTAGATTATTAATTTATTATAAAAGAATATTGGAAAATAAGAATAAAGAGCAAGATGAAGAGATTCCTAGGGCAAGGCTTGGGGAAAGAGCTCAGAACTTCCATGCCCATGTCACTCTCCTCAGTCTCCGTGTGTTCACCAATATGGAAGCTCCCAATACTTGTCTTTTTGAGTTTTTATGGAAGCTTCATTACATAAGCAAGATTGATTAAATCATTGGCCATTGGTGATTGATTCAACCACCAGCCTCTCTCCCCTCCCTGGAGGTCCAGGGTGGGACTGAAAGTTCCAACCTTCTAATCACATGATTGGTTCCCCTAATAGTCAATCCCCACCCTTGGCTGGAATCAAAAGTCACCCTCCCTGAAGAGTTTTCAGGAACTGAGGGCAAGAGATCAAATATTCCAAGGGTTTTGGGAGATGTGAGCCAGGGACTATGGTTGAAGCCCAAATATATATGAGAAGTGTGTATTTTCTCATCTAAATGGCCAAATACATTTTTTCCTATAAGTCACAATATCACAGGGTACAGGTTCTTCAGTGCTCACTTACATTGGCCATCACTTTTTCCATATTTTTAAAAGTTAATCTAGTAGAGTCCACATCATATCCTGAGATCCTTGCCAGAATCTTAAATTCTGCATCTTAAGCAAATACTACTAAATCAATAAACTCTCATTTATTTAGTTGGATGTTCCAGCTCTCATGATCAAGGACCCAAGACTTAAGTCCACTCACGATGTCATGATCTGTATTAAATCCTCTAAATTAAAAATATTTGAAACTCATAAACAAACAAAAATATTTATAGCTTAACAATGTTTAATTGAAATGAATTTAATAACTTTTATTAATGTTCTGTAATATCTTCAGATTCTTATGTTTATATATCTTAAAACACCAATATTTTGAATACCAAAAAGGGGATAATACATTTATAACTCTATATTTGAGGCAGTTAGAGTGTAAAATTCTCCCTTTATCTTTTAAGCTCCCACACAATCCCATAGCTGATCTGCATCAAAGTATAATGTTATCTGTGTGTTAGCAACAGTGATTACAACTTAAGTTTATCAAGGGAGAAACTATAGATAACTAAATATAGCTTTATAAAATAGACTGAGTTATTTCTTTACTATTTTATTGTCCCAAATGTACCTTTTGGCATGGATGAGACTTAACAGTAGTCTCTTTCACACAGTCGTATCCTGCTAAGTGTAATGGAAATTCTCCTAGAGTGCTGAAAGAACCTCTGCGCTGTTGGCAACATTTCCCTATGCCTGATCTTGTGACAGTAGTTGTCCCAGATGACTTTCTCAAGGATATTTGTATAACAAACAGCCTTGTATGATGAATATAGTAAGTTTCCCAAAGCCAGAGGGCAGATTTCCTGTTCAGGATTATAATGTGTCCTTCTGAAGAGACAGTTTAGACAGGCTTTCTAGAATTCCCTTATATGATTTTAGGATTTCCTAATCTCAGGGTTCATCAGCTGTGACACAGACCCACTGCATGGGCAGCATCCACCAAGGCCTGCTTCTGCATTGTTCTCATGGGTTTTCAGCTGTGTTTTCTGTGTCATATAACAGCTTACTACAATTTCATGGCTTAAGACAACATGCCGTTATCATCTTACACTTTCCATGGGTCAGGGATCCAGACAAAGCTCAACTTGGTCCTGTGATCAGGGTTTCACAAGGGTGCAGTTAAGGTGCCAGCCAGGATCCTTGGTCATCTGGAGTCCCAAAAGAGGAAGAATCTGCCTACAATCTCCTTCAGGTTTTTGTGCAGTTACTCGTGGTTGTATGACTGTGGCCCTCAGTTTTCCTTGTTGTTCACTAGTGGTTGCTCACAGTTCTTAAAGGTCTCCTGCAGTTTACTGACAAGTGGGTTCTCCAACACAGGGTTTACTTCATCAAGCCCATAAACTGGATTTGGTATCCAGCTCCAATCTACTAAGATAGAGTCTTACTTAATATAATGTAATCATAAGGTGACATGTTATCACCTTTGCCATATAGTGTAATCTAACCATAAAAGGGCTGTATTATCATGTTCACTATATTCCTTTTGTTAAGAGCAAGTCATAGATCCCTCTCACACTCAAGGGGAGTGGATTACACAAAAGCATAAACATGAGATGGGTTACCTTAGGATCTTAACATCACAGTGCACTAGGGGAACTGAGGCAAAAACATGGTGTCTATGGCCTGGGAGCAATAAAGCCCTTTGCTTCTGATCAGGAGCTCTGTGTCTTCTGCCAGCATCTATGTATCTGTGGCAGGACAATATTTTAGTTCACAAGTATAATAAAATCTGACTCTTTATAGTTCTTAACATTATTTTTTTCTAATCTAGTCTTTGATATATTCATAGGCTAATAAGAGCGTGAGATAATATTATCTTGGTCCATTTTCCCCCTTAGTAGTAGAAGATTATCCAGAGCAACTTCTATGTAACTACATAGTATCTCCATCTTCATTACTACAGAAAACCAGAAATTTTATATTTGTAAGGACAGGTACAGTTGGAAGCTGGTAGTTCACATCTTTTTTTTTTTTTTTTTTTTGCGGTATGCAGGCTTCTCACTGCTGTGGCCTCTCCCGTTGAGGAGCACAGGCTCCAGACGCGCAGGCTCAGCGGCCATGGCTCACGGGCCCAGCCGCTCCGCGGCTTGTGGGATCTTCCCGGACCGGGACACAAACCCGTGTCCCCTGCATCGGCAGGCCGACTCTCAACCACTGCGCCACCAGGGAAGCCCGGTAGTTCATATCTTAATCTTTACCTGTGTAAGGGCTCTTCAATCTATGACTTTAATGTTTAAATCAATTTTAATCAATTCACCTAGAGTATAGTTACATTACCAATTTACTTAATTTGAATCTTTTTAGACCCCTAGAGTACAACCAAAATGACTGTGGGAAAGGTAATATACCAGAACTCAGTAATGAAATTTAAGGCCAGTGAACTGAATGGAACATAATCTCTCTTTTCTAAACTTGACAGATTCTCATGTCTTTCTAGAAACAATAAATACACCATCAAGGCGGTTTTGAAATGCAGGTTGCTTTAAAACTTGTGATAAAATGGCTTGTTTTTCTATAGACTACTTCCAATATGAGTTCAAAGATCACCTGTTGAATAGCCCATAAAAGGTCCATTATGTCATTTTGAACGCATCTGTCTGCCAAACATTCAAGATCATAATAAGAAATTAAACAGTTTAAAGAAGATAAAGTTGTGAAAGTTAAGTGGTGAGACAGTGCAGTGCTCTACTGTTAAAGAAGTTATTTCAACAGTATAAAGTGTTGACGGCTCTTTTGCAGCTTGTCTTAAGCATAGTCTTGTCCTATTGTCAAAGAAATACGGTGTGTAGTTCAACCAGGTATATTCTGTCTCCATAATTTGAAGGACTTCCATTCCTCTCTTCTAAATTATTCTTTCTATATTCATTCCAGAATTTAACAATAGTAGCCATTCATTGCCATTACATTAAAATAAAGAAGACAAAAGCTTCCTCCTTCATGCTATAGGAAGCCTCTTGCTGGAGATGGGAAAAAATAAAAGATGTCTTTACTTTTCTTCAATCCCTGTAAATCTCCACATGAGCACTGCATCTGATTCTTAAGTGTTCCTTTTCTTTTCAACACTTCTCCAAGCATTCATTTTAAACTCCCAGAAAAGAAGAAAAGATTCTTCATTTTTTCATGAGCCACGCAAAATCACTGGTTTCCTGGTTACCAGTTTCAATCCCACTACAAATCACCAGAGTCACCTTTTCACCTCAGAATCCTCAACAGCTTCCAATCATATGTTTGTCAAGGTTTCCCATGCTTTAGAGTATAGAAATATCCCCTGGTGAAGTTGTGAGAAATACAGTCTTTCAGGCCCATGCCCATAGTGGCTAAGTCATAGTTCTGCATGATTTTGCACACATTCTAGTGTATAATTTTCTTAAAAACATTTTACTAGCAAAGCAGTTGTGTCTTGTTAAATGTTTAATAATCAGCCCTGCAGGAAAAGAAAAAAAAAAGAAAGAAGGCAGGAATAATGAAAGAAAGAAAGAAAGAAAGAAAGAAAGAAAGGAAAGAAGGAAGAAAGGAAGGAAGGAGGGAAGGAAGGAAAGAAGGAAGGAAGGAAGGAAAGAAAGAAAGAAAGAAAGAAAGAAAGAAAGAAAGAAAGAAAGAAAGAAAGAAAGAAAGAAAGAAAGAAAAGAAGGAAGGAAGGAAAGAAGGAAAGAAAAAAAGCAAAGGGACAACATTAGAAATTTGCAATTACCATGTTAACACTTCCAACATGGCCAATATCAAGCTACCAAAGTTATGTTATTGGAAACAAAATGAAGAAAATAGGTGCACAAATAGGTCTCTAAGCCAGTAGGGATCAGCTCCAGCACACCACTGCACCTAGATGACTGTACTTCTACTAAATTGCTTGCACTCATATATTATTTACTGCTAGAATCTGTGCTTTACTTGCTCCCTCTTTGGAATTTAGAACTTTCCTTTACATCTGCCTGATCATTTCCTAAGGCTACTAATAATCCATCTGGGAAGCTATTGTCCAAGCAGCAATCCCAAAGTTAGGGGTGAATATTTCTTTCATATGAATCACCACATTTTAGTGCAATTATCTATTTAAATGTCTATTTTTACCTTAAAGTATGTTATCAGGAACTATATCTCATTTATCTTGGTATCACCAGAGTGTAACAAAATGTAGGAAATAAATGTTTCTTTATAAAACTCATAACCCACCATAAGCAATTAATACTGACTCACCAATATCCAATATTAATTTATCATTGATTTAATATTGAGACATTTGAAATACATCAAAGAGAAGTTGGGATAGGGAAATGATAAGGTGACTAGTGGATTTTAAAAGGATGGATAATTGGAAAAATATAAGCAGTGCCTTGCTCAGAGAAGTCAACTGGCAAATTTTTGAGGTTGAAAACTCACTGCTGGTTTTATAAATAGTATAATTGTATTTTATTCTAGTAATCACTTTTTTAAAAATGGATTTATTTATTTATTTTTATTTTTGTCTGTGTTGGGCGTTTGCTGCTGCACACAGGCTTTCTTTGGTTGCAGCGAGCGGAGGCTACTCTTCGTTACGGTGAGCAGGTTTTCATTGTGGTGGCTTCTCTTGTTGTGGAGCACGGGCTCTAGGAGCATGGGCTTCAGTAGTTGTAGCACATGAGCTCATTAGTTGTGGCTCATGGGCTCTAAAGCATAGGCTCAGTAGTTGTTGTGCACGGGCTAAGTTGCTCTGCGGCATGTGGGATCTTCCTGGACCAAGGCTCGAACCCGTGTCCCTTGCATTGGCAGGCAGATTCTTAACCACTGTGCCACCAGGGAAGCTCAGTAATCACTTTTATAATTACACCAGCCAAGAATAATGAAGGTAATCAAATTTTAAGATTTAATGCATAAGCCTGAGGTCAAGGAGAAGGTATTAACCTCCTATGTTATTTTCTTCAAAGCTTCAGTAGCTAGTCAATACTAAAATCTAAATATAAAACTGAATAGAGTATAAGAAAAATATCATTACTGAATGCATTTTAATAGTATATCACTACAGAGTACTCATGTTTCAAGCCTTTATACCGTGTTAACTCATATACCTATATTTTCCTATAGAATGTAGTATAGTAAATGTTTCCTACCTTTAGAGTCAAACTTTAGAGTAGAGAAACTAACTCAATGGATTCTTCTGATACTATGTGCATCTCTAGGTACAACTTCATAAAGTGAAAGTCTGAGTATTGTCAATTCACAAGAACAGTTAATTAGTTGTCCTTTTTATGAATAAAAAACAAAATCTAATTTTGTTAGCACTGAGATTTCCAGGGTTTTCTGTTAAAGAAGTGACCATGGAGGACATTATCTTATCTAGTACTTTAGGGTTCTTCAAATTCTATGGTTCTGATATTCTAATTTGTCAAACCTTGTCTGCAATAAGTACACAGTCTATGTTAAAATGGCAACAGAGGTAAACTTTCTGATTCTATATATCAGTAATTACACTTAATTTTAAATTAATATCATGCAAAAATCTTGTTAATTTATCATTTTAATTGAAATTCCTTTTGAAGTTATCAAAGAATTTAGAAATTTTAATTAATTACAATTTTTCTTTTTCCTTCAGGACAGTTATGTATTTCCTCATGCCTCATAGTTGTCATTCAAAAACTTAGAGGTTACAAATTTCTAAAGGTAACCTTAGAAAAACTTATTTCTTAATTTCAAATAGATTAAAATCTGAAGATGTTTAAGAAGGTCTAAAAAAACCTCTTCTTTCCCATATCATGTTCACATCTAGAAAAGATTAGCATATGTTGTTCTGATAAATATTCTATTTTTTATCTATTTTCTGTTTCTATTATTAATTTTCTATTAAATGGACACACTGAAATGTGAGATTGTAAACATTTTATCAATCAGATTATATATATAATATATACACATATTCTTTTTTATACTTCTTTTTATAAGAGCTCCCCCCCAAAGAAACACAATATTTAGAAAACTAAGCCAAAGAACCAAAAAGTATTGAATCTAACAAAATTGTTTGGAAATAAATGAATACTGTTGGATTAAATAAATGACTTTACTAATAATATATCAGAATATTAATTTACCAGATATTACCTATCACACTAAAATAGTGCAGCATAACACCTGATAATATATAAGAAAATAATTTACATAGCCATCACCAAACTTATTTTAGTATACTGAAGAAATAAAATTATAATGATAGTATAGATGCCTTTGAATTTTATATTTGTTTTCTTTTATATAAGAAGAGTGAGGTAATGGGATTTCCAAAAGGCAGTTGTAGAAGTTTGGCTGACAGTCTTCCCAGTTAAACATCATTTACTTGTGAACATTATAATAAAAACTATTGAAATCTCTGTAAGTTATCCTGATGACATACAGAAAATTAATAAATTTCATTCAAGAAAATCTAAGACATCTCAGTAAGAACACTGTGAGTCCATAGCATTTGAGCCAAGAGTTATTCTCATCCCCCTCCCCAGAACAGTATGACAGAAGCTCTGCTCTGATTAGCTTCTGTCACAAAGGTGGGGGTCCCTCTTCCCCCAGCTCCCAGTCTAGGGCTACAGTTTCACTGTAGGTGAAGTAGATCAGCAACATGTCTCATCCTACTCAGCTCCATGTTGCAAAAGTTAGATTCCAAAAAGGTGAAAGTGAGAGGATAGAGGCTGACTCCTATCCCATCTCCATTGTGGGGCAGGAAAACAGTCCCAGATTGGACCTAGTCTAGCCAAGCATTTAAACAAATAAAAAAGAAAAATGTAAATAATAAAATCAAGATCTGAAGCAAGGAGTAGTATTAAATGCACAGAGTTGCTATACTATGTTATTTAACCAAAATAATAAAAAGACTTAGCAATCTGGTGGAAAGTATTAGTATCACAACTTGTTAAAATGCATTAAAGTGTCCATTTTTCAAAACAAAAAAAGCATGAGGTGTGAAAAAAAAAACAGGAAAATGTGACTTATATACAGGAGAAGAGAACAGAAATATTGTTTGCATTTCAGGGAAGCCCAAAAGTTGGGTTTAAGAGACATACGCTGTAAAGCAGATATTGTAAATACACTCAAAATATAGAGAAAATTGTGTTTAAAGAATTAAAGGAGAGTATGATGACAATGTCGCATCAAATAGAAAATAATAATCAGGAGATGGAAATTTTGAAAAGAAACAAAATGAAAATTCTGGAGTTGAAAGTACAAAAATTGAAATAAAATATTCACTAGAAATGCTTCACCGATTATTTGAACTGGCAAAAAACAAATTTGTGAACTTGAAGATAGATTGACAAAAGTACACATTGATGAACAAAGAGAAAAAATAAAGAAAAATGAACACAGCTTCAGAGAAATGTGGAAAACCATTAGCACATCAATGTATTTGCAACAGAAATGTCAGAAGCACAGGAGAGAGAAAAAGGAGCAAAATAATTTTGAAGAAATAATTGCTTTAGCTCTTTCCAAATCTGATGAAAGAGATTAAATTACACATCTCAGAGGCTCAATGAACTCAAACTAGAGTAAATACAAAGATACACACACAGACACATCATTATAAAATTCTTTATAAGCAAAAGCAAAAAGAAAGTCTTGAAAACAGCAAGATAAAACAACTTACCACTTACAGCTCCCCCTTCAATAAGATTAATAGCCAACCTCTCATTAAGAACAATAGAGCCCAGAAGGCAGTGGGTAAAATAATCAATGTCCCACCCCACTCCCCTAAGAAAGCTTATCAAGCAAGAATGCTATACTATACCTAGGAAAAAATTCAAAAATAAAGATGAAATAAAGACATTTCTAAAGGCAAAAGCTGAGAGAATTAATTGCTAGGTAACCCACCTTCCAAAAAATACTAAAGGAATTTCTTTAGGCAAAATCATATAAATCCAGATAGAAATTCAAATCCATGTGAAAAAGAAAAAAGTCACCAGTAAAGGTAATTATATAATTATAGAAGACAGTATAAATATATATTACTTTACTTCTTTTCTTTTAACATATTTAAAAAGCTATTTTATAAAACTATATATCTATATATAGATTTATATATATAATATAACTATACATATATATAATTGTATTGTTTGGCTTATAATACATAGAGATGTAATAGATTTAGCACCAACAGCTTAAAGAAGGTAGGTGAAAATCAAGCTGTTTTGGAATAAGGGAATACCACCGTATATGGTAATTAAATCCTCAGGAAGAAATGAAGAGATACAGAAATGGAAAATGGTAAGTTTAATATAATAAACACTGTAAATATATACTTGCTCTCCTTCCATCTCTAAGCTTCTTTAAAATACATAAAATTATAAAAATTAATTCCTGGAACAATGTATTCAATGTATTTGTAAAATATGTAGATGTATTATGTGTAATAACAATAACACAAAAGGGGAAAATAGAGCTATGTAGGAGTAACATTTCTATATCTCATTAAATTATGTTAGTATAAGTCTAAAGTAGATTCTGATAAATTAATATATATGTGGTAAGCCCTAGAGCAACTACTAAAGATATAATGGAAAAATCTATAGTGGAAAAGACTATTAAAGTAATTACAATGTTAAACTAAAAACCATTCACTTAATGCAAAAGAAAGCATTAAAGGAGGACTGGAGGAACAAACAACATATGAGGAAAAAAATTTTTAATAAAATGACAAACAATTCCAATTACGTCAAAAATAAAACTAAATGTGAATGGATTAAGCAATCTGATGAAAAAACACATTGTCAGACTGGGATTAAAAAAAAGAGAGACCCCAACTATATATTTCCTACAAGAGACATACTTTACATAAAATATACAATTAGATGGAAAGTAAAATATTTTTTAAAAGATCATGCAAACAGCAATCATAATAAAACTGAAGTGTCTATACTAATGTCAGAAAAAATAGACTCTTAATCTAAAAATATTCCTAGAGATAATGAGCATTATTTTATAATAAAAAATATCAATCCATCTTGAAGATATAAAAATTATAAACATATATGTACCTCAAATACATGAAAACAAAAGACAGACATAAAAAATAGACAATTCAGCTATGGTAGTTGGAGACTTCAATGTCTCACTTTTAATAATGGATAGAACACTAGGCAGAAGATTAACATGTGTACAGAAGACTTGAATAACACTATAAACCAACAAGTCCTAACAGATATACAGAGAGCAAAATACCCCAAAACGGCTGAATATACATTAATCTCAAATGCACATGGGGTACTCTCTGGAATAGACAATATTCTAGGCTATAAGTGAAGCTAAATGAATTTTAAAGTATTGAAATAATACAAAGTATGTTCTCTAAATACAATGGAATAAAATTTTAAAGATCAATAGCAGAAAGAAATTTGTGAAGCTCACACATATATGGAAAAGAAACGAAACACTTGTTTGACCAAGGGGTCAACTAAGACATCACAAAAGAAATTAGAAAATACGTCAAAATGAATGAAAATGGAGACATAACATACCAAAACTTATGGATGTAGCTAAATCAGTTCTTAGAAGGAAATTTACAGCTGTAACTCACTGTATTAAAAAAGTGGAAAGATGTCCAATCAATGACCTAGACTTGCACCTTCAAACACTGGAGGGGAAAAAATAGAGCAATCAAGCAGAAACACGGAAATAATAAATATTATAACAGAAACACATGAAATGGAAAACAGAAAAAGAAACCAAATGACCCAGTAATCCCACTCCTGGGCATATATCTGGAGAAAACCATAATTCAAAGAGATATATGTACCCCAATATTCATTGCAGCACTATTTACAATAGCTAGGACATGGAATCTACCTAAATGTCCATCGACAGAGGAATGGATAAAGATGTTGTACATATATATAATGGAATATTACTCAGCCATAAAGAATAATGAAATAATGTCATTTGCAGTGACATGGATGGGCCTAGAGATTGTCATACTGAGTGAAGTAAGTAAAGACAGAGAAAGACAAATATCATATGATATCGCCTAATATGGAATCTAAAAAAAAAAATGGTACAAGTGAACTTATTTACAAAACAGGAATAAACTCACAGATGTAGAAAACAAATTTATGGTTACAGAAGGGGAAGGTGCAGAGGAATAAATTGGGAGTTGGGATAGACATATACACACTACTACATACAAAATAGATAACTAATGGGAACCTACTGTATAGCACAGGGAACACTACTCAATACTCTGTAATGATCTATATGGGAAAATAATCTAAAAAAGAGTGGATATATGTGGTATATATATATATATATATATATATATATATATATATATATATATATATATATAGTTGATTCACTTTGCTGTACAGCAGAAACTAACAGAACATTGTAAATCAACTATACTCTAGTAAAATTTAATTTAAAAAAGAAAACAAAACAAAAAATTAATGAAAGCAAAAGCTACTTCTTGGAAAACATCAACAAAATTGGCAAATTTTTAACTAAATTTAACAAGGAAAATGAAAGAAGACAAATTGCTAAAAGAAGACAAATTGCTAAAATCAGAAATTAAAGTGGGAACATTAATACTGACATTACAGAAATGAAACAAATGAAACAAATTGTATGAACATTTTGTATGAACATTGTATGAATGTATGAACATTGTATGAACAATTGTATGTCACTAAATTAGGTAATTTTGACTGAACGGCTAAATTTCTAGAAAGACACAAATGACTGAAAAAGACAATTAAAAATAGATAAAACAAAGAGGTTTATTGCTTACTAAGAGAATAAAGGATACAAACACATGATCTTCTAAATAGATGCAGAAAAAAAACTAACATTCCAATAGTCTACCATAATAAAAACATTTAAACATAAATAAATAAGTGGAAACTTCCTTAATCTGATAAAAAGTTATCTATCAAAAAACCCACAGTTATGGACTTCCCTGGTGGTGCAGTGGTTGAGAATCTGCCTGCCAATGCAGGGGACACGGGTTTGAGTCCTGATCTGGGAAGATCCCACATGCCGCGGAGCAACTGGGACCATGAGCCACAACTACTGAGCCTGTGCGTCTGGAGCCTGTGCTCCACAACAAAAGAGGCCGCAACAGTGAGAGGCCCGCGCACCGTGATGAAGAGTGGCCCCCGCTTGCCGCAACTAG
This sequence comes from Tursiops truncatus, assembly GCF_011762595.2. NCBI lineage: Eukaryota > Metazoa > Chordata > Mammalia > Artiodactyla > Delphinidae > Tursiops > Tursiops truncatus. The sequence continues at coordinate 30,012,868 of NC_047051.1, forward strand.
AGAAAGCCCACACACAGAAACAAAGACCCAACACAGCTAAAAATAAATAAATAAATATATAAACCCACAGTTAACATAATGCTTAATGTTAATGAAAAAGTAAAAGCTTTCCCTGAAGACTATTTGCAGACTGATTTCTAACTATATGGAGATTTCCCATGGTAGGGAAAGAAGTATGCCTTCATCTTGATATATATCTTTCTCAAATGTCTATGTGTACATTAATCCCCACAGTGTCCATGTTTCTTCCTCTGTAAAATGAAAATACAAAGGGGCAAGATCAAGATGGAGGAGTAGGAGGATGCAGAGCTCACATCCCTCCAGGAAAACATCAAAAGTATATCTACATATGCAACAATTCTTACTGAAAACAAACTGGAGACTGATATGAAGACTGTTGAAAAGCCAAATCTGTAAGACAGAAATCCAGAAGGAGTCAAGTAGAATGGAAGAAAAAGTAATCAGGTAAGGGCCTGTGCCCCTGGGAAGGGAAACAGAAGAGGATGGGGATTACACAGGCTTGGAGATCATCTCTGGGGAGTGAATGGTTCAAACCACATATTGAACTCACCAGCTCTGAGGTCAAATACCAGGAGGGTGAGTCCCCTTAGCTGGTTTGAAAACCAGTGGGACTGACAGTGGGGCTGTAAGAAACCTACACTCTGCTCATGAAGATTGTAAACACACTTGTTTACTACTGAAACTAGGCAGAGGAAGCAGATTGAAACTGGTTGGGACTCTGGCCAGTTTCCTTTGACTACCCCAGTGCATGTGACAACCACAGAGCAGAGAACTTGCTCTTGTCCCTCATGTTCCAACAATACTCCCCTCTAGGGCAAAGGTGCCAATGCTAGGAGGGAGGAAAGCACACACTTAGAGGGAATAGAACCAGCTTGGTCCTGGCCCTGAGGGTTTCTACTCCCACAACTTGAGCCTTGCTCCCACACCAATAGGATGGTATTGGTCTGAGCAGAGGAGAGGCCCCATCTTACAACTGGCTCTGCCTCTATTCCCTCCATCTCCAGCTCCACATCCTACCAAAGTGCTGTCAGCACTCCCTGGGGGAAGAGATCACTCATGGTCACATCACAGCAAGCTCTCTCATGAAAGCCACTGGGAACACAGACTGTACAGACATGCTCCACCACTTCAAGACTGGGATAAGTAACTGCTTCACCTAATGTCATAGAGATAGAGAAAGGTAAGCGAAATGAGAAGATAGAGGAATTTGTTTCAAACAAAAGAAGAAAAAAACCCTGAAAGAAGCAACTAATGAAAGAGTGATAAATAATTTACCAGATAAAGAGCTGAAAGCATCAGTAGTAAGAATGTTAACTTAACTAGGGAAAAAAATAGATGATACAGTGAGAATTTTAACAAGGAACTTGAAAATATGAAAAAGAAGCAGAAAGAAATGAAGAATACAATAACTAAAATGAAAAATACACCAGAAGGAATTAATGGGAGAGTAGCTGATACATAACACATAAGTGACCCGGAAGATAAAATAATGGAAATCACCAAACAGAACAGCAAAAAGAAAAACAAATTAAAAAAATGAGAACAGATTCTGGAGAAGATGGCAGAAGAGTAAGATGCAGAGATCACCTTCCTCCCCACAGATACATCAGAAATATATCTACACGTGGAACAACTCCTACAGAACCCCTACTGAATGCTGGCAGAAGACCTCAGACTTCCCAAAAGGCAAGAAACTCCCCACATACCTGGATAGGTAAAGAATAAACAGAAATAAATAAAGAAAAAAGAATAACGGAAATAAATAAAGAATAAACAGAAATAAAGAAAAAAAATAAACAGAGACAAAAGAATAGGGATGGGACCTGCACCAGTGGGAGGGAGTTGTGAAGGAGGAAAGGTTTCCACACACTAGGAAGCCCCTTCACAGGTGGAGACTGCAGGTGGTGGAGTGGGGAAGCTTCAGCGCCACGGAGGAGAGCGTAGCAACAGGGGGACAGAGGGCAAGACAGAGAGATTCCCGCACAGAGCATCGGTGCCAACCAGCACTCACCAGCCCGAGAGGCTTGTCTGCTCACTCATCGGGGCGGGTGGGGGCTGGGAGCTGAGGCTCAGACTTCGGTTGGATGCCGGGAGAGGACTGGGGTTGGCTGCGTGAACACAGCGAGAAGGGGGCTAGTGCACCATGGCTAGCCAGGAGGGAATCCGGGAAAAAGGTTTGGAACTGGTGAAGAGACAAGAGACTTTTTCTTCCCTCTTTGTATCCTGATGCGAGAGGAGAGGGGATTAAGAGTGCTGCTTAAAGGAGCTCCAGAGATGGGCGCGAGCCGTGGCTAACAGCGCGCACCCCAGAGACAGGCATGAGACGATAAGGCTGTTGCTGCCACCACCAAGAAGCCTGTGTGCAGATTCAGGTCACTATCCACACCGCCCCTCCCAGGAGCCTGTGCAGCCCACCACTGCCAGGGTCCCGTGATCCAGAGACAACTTCCCTTGAAGAACACACATCATGCCTCAGTCTGGTGCAATGTCACGCAAGCCTCTGCAGCCGCAGGCTCACCCCGCATCCGTACCCATCCCTCCCCGTGGCCTGAGTGAGCCAGAGCACCCGAATCAGCTGCTCCTTTAACCCTGTACTGTCTAAGCAAAGAACAGACACCCTCAGGGGACCTACACGCAGAGGCAAGGCCGAATCCAAAGCTGAACCCCCAGAGCTGTGCGAACAAAGAAGAGAAAGGGAAATATCTCCCAGCAGCTTCAGAAACAACAGATTAAAGTTTCACAATCAACTTGATGTACCCTGCATCTGTGGAATACCTGAATACACAATGAATCAATCCCAAATTGAGGAGGTGGATTTTGGGAGCAAGATATATTATTTTCTCCCTTTTTCCTCTATTTGTGAGTGTGTATGTGTATGCTTCTGTGTAAGATTTTGTCTGTAGAGCTTTCTTTTCACCATTTGTCCTAGAGTCCTGACCATCTGGTTTTCTTTTTGATTTTTTTTTATTTTAATTTTTTTTCCTAATAATTATTTTTTATTTGAATAACCTTATTTTATTTTATCCTACTTTATTTTATCTTCTTTCTTTCTCTCTCTCATTCTTTCTTTCTTTCTTTCTTTCTTTCTTTCTTTCTTTCTTTCTTTCTTTCTTTCTTTTTTTCCTTTCTTTCTTTCTAATTTTTCTCCATTTTATTCTGAGCCATGTGGATGAAAGGCTCTTGGTGCTCCAGTCAGGAATCAGTGCTCTGTCTCTGAGGTGGGAGAGCCAGCTTCAGGACACTGGTCCACAAGAGACCTCCCAGCTCCACATAATATCAAATGGCAAAAATCTCCCAGAGATCTCCCTCTCAACACCAAGACCAAGCTTCACTCAACGACCAGCAAACTACAGGGCTGGACACCCTATACTAAACAACTAGCAAGACAGGAACACAGTCCCATCCACTAGCAGAGAGGCTGCCTAAAATCATAATAAGGTTACAGACACCCCAAAACACTCTACCAGACGTGGACCTGCCCACAAGAAAGAAAAGATCTAGCCTTATGCACCAGAGCATAGGCACTAGTCCTCTCCCCCAGGAAACCTACACACCAGTGAACCAAACTTAGCCACTGGGAACAGACACCAAAAACAACGAGAACTACGAACTGCAGCCTGTGAAAAGCAGACCCCAATCACACTAAGACAAGCAAAATGAAAACACAGAAAAACACACAGCAGATGAAGGAGCAAGGTAAAAACCCACCAGACCTAACAAATGAAGAGGAAATAGGCAGTCTACCTGAAAAATAATTCAGAATAATGACAGTAAAGAGGATACAAAATCTTGGAAATAGAATAGAGAAAATGCAAGAAACATTTAACAATGACCTAGAAGAACTAAAGAGGAAACAAGCAATGATGAACAACATAATAAATGAAATTAAAAATAATCTAGAAGGGATAAATAGCAGAATAACTGAGACAGAAGAACAAATAAGTGACCTGGAAGACAAAATAGTGGAAATAACTACTGCAGAGCAGAATAAAGAAAAAAGAATGAAAAGATATGAGGACAGTCTCAGAGACCTCTGGGACAACAATAAACATACCAGCATTCAAATTATAGGGGTCCCAGAAGAAGAAGAGAAAAAGAAAGGGACTGAGAAAATATTTGAAGAGATTATAGTTGAAAACTTCCCTAATATGGGTAAGGAAATAGTTAATCAAGTCCAGAAAGCACAGAGAGTCCCATACAGGATAAATCCAATAAGAAACATGCAAAGACAAATATTAATCAAACTATCAAAAATTAAATACAAAGAAAATATATTAAAAGCAGCAAGGGAAAAACAGCAAATAACACACAAGGGAATCACCAGAAGGTTAACAGCTGATCTTTTAGCAGAAACTCTGCAAGCCAGAAGGTAGTGGCAGGACATATTTAAAGTGATGAAGGAGAAAAAACTACAACCAAGATTACTCTACCCAGCAAGGGTCTCATTCAGATTTGATGGAGAAACTAAAACCTTTACAGACAAGCAAAAGCTGAGAGAGTTCAGCACCACCGAACCAGCTTTACAACAAATGATAAAGGACCTTCTCTAGGCAGGAAACACAAGAGAAGGAAAAGATCTACAATAACAGACCCAAAACAATTAGGTAAATGAGTATAGGAACATACATATGTATACTTACCTTAAATGTAAATGGATTAAATGCTCCCACCAAAAGACACAGACTGGCTGAATGGATACAAAAACAAGACCCATATATATGCTGTCTACAACAGACCCACTTCAGACCTAGGGATACATACAGACTGAAAGTGAGGGGATGGAAAAAGATATTCCATGCAAATGGAAATCAGAGGAAAGCTGGAGTAGCAATTCTCATACCAGACAAAATATACTTCAAAATAAAGACTATGACAAGAGACAAAGAAGGACACTACATAATGATCAAGGGATCGATCCAAGAAAAAGATATAACAATTGTAAATATTTATGCACCCAACATAGGAGCACCTCAATACATAAGGCTCATACTAAAGCAACATAAGGGGAAATTGACAGTAACACGTTCATAGTAGGGGACTTTAACACCACACTTTCACCAATGGACAGATCATCCAAAATGAAAATAAATAAGGAAACACAAGCTTTAAATGATACATTAAAAAAGATGGACTTAATTGATATTTTTAGGACATTTCATCCAAAAACAAAAGAACACACATTTTTCTCAAGTGCTCATGGAACATTCTCCAGGATAGATCATATCTTGGCTCACAAATCTAGCCTTGGTAAATTTAAGAAAATTGAAACTGTATCCAGTATGTTCTCCGACCACAACACTATGAGACTAGATATCAATTACAGGAACAGATCTGTAAAAAATGCAAACACATGAAGGCTAAACAATACACTACTTAATAACGAAGTGATCACTGAAGAAATCAAACAGGAAATCAAAAAATACCCAGAAAAAAATGACAATGGAGACACGACAACCCAAAACCTTTGGGATGCAGCAAAAGCAGTTCTAAGAGGGAAGTTTATAGCAATACAATCCTACCTTAAGAAACAGGAAACATTTCAAATAAACAACCTAACCTTGCACCTAAAGCAACTAGAGAAAGAAGAACAGAAAACCCCCAAATTTAGTAGAAGGAAAGAAATCATAAAGATCAGAACTGAAATAAATGAAAAAGAAATGAAGGAAACAATAGCAAAGATCAATAAAACTAAATGCTGTTTCTTTGAGAAGATAAAAAAATTGATAAACCATTAGACAGACTCATCAAAAAAAAGGGAGATGACTCAAATCAATAGAATTAGAAATGAAAAAGGAGAAATAACAACTGGCACTGCAGAAATACAAAGAATTATGAGAGATTACTACAAGCAACTCTATGCCAATAAAATGGACGACCTGGAAGAAATGGACAAATTCTTAGAAATGCACAACCTGCCAAGACTGAACCAGGAAGAAATAGAAAATATGATCACACCAAACACAAGCACTGAAATTGAAGCTGTGATTAAAAATCTTCCAACAAACAAAAGCCCAGGACCAGATAGCTCCACAGGTGAATTCTATTAGACATTTAGAGAAGAGGTAACACCTATCCTCCTGAAACTTTTCCAAAATATAGCAGAGGAAGGAACACTCCCAAACTCATTCTACCAGGCCACCATCAGCTTCATACCAAAACCAGACAAGGATGTCACAAAAAAAGAAAACTACAGGTCAATATCCCCGATGAACATAGATGTAAAAATCCTCAACAAAATACTAGCAAACAGAATCCAACAGCACATTAAAAGGATCATACATCATGATAAAGTGGGGTTTATTCCAGGAATGCAAGGATTCTTCAATATACGGAAATCAATCAATGTGATACACCATATTAACAAATTGAAGGAGAAAAACCATATGATCATCTCAATAGATGCAGAGAAAGCTTTCAACAAAATTCAATACACATTTATGATAAAAAACCCTGCAGAAAGCAGGCATAGAGGGAACTTTCCTCAGCATAATAAAGGCCATATATGACAAACCCACAGCCAACATCGTCCTTAATAGTGAAAAACTGAAACCATTTCCACTAAGATCAGGAACAAGACAAGGTTGCCCACTCTCATCAATCTTATTCAACATAGTTTTGAAAGTTCTAGCCATAACAATCAGAGAAGAAAAAGAAATAAAAGGAATTCAAATTGAAAAAGAAGAATTAAAGCTGTAACTGTTTTCAGATGACATGATACTATACATAGAAAATCCTAAATATGCTACCAGAAAACTACTAGAGCTAATCAATGAATTTGGCAGAGCAGCAGGATACAAAATTACTGCACAGAAATCTCTGGCATTCTTACACACTAATGATGAAAACTCTGAACATGAAATTAAGAAAACACTCCCATTTACTCTTGCAACAAAAATAATAAAATATCTAAGAATAAACCTGCCTAAGGAGACAAAAGACCTGTATGCAGAAAATTATAAGACACTAGTGAAAGAAATTAAAGATGATACAAATAGTTGGAGAGATATATCATGTTCTTGGATTGGAAGGATCACACCTTGAGAAAATGACTCTACTACCCAACACAATCTACAGATTTAATGCAATCCCTATCAAACTACCACTGGCATTTTTTACAGAACTAGAACAAAAAATTTTACAATTTGTATGGAAACACAAAAGACCCCGAATAGCCAAAACAACCTTGAGAATGAAAAACGGAGCTGGAGGAATCAGGCTCCCTGACTTCAGACTATACTACACAGCTACAGTAATCAAGACAGTATGGTAGTGGAACAAAAACAGAAATATAGGTTAACAGAACAGGATAGAAAGCCCAAAGATAAACTCACACATATGGTCACCTTATCTTTGATAAATGAGGCAAGAATATACAGTGGAGAAAAGACAATCTCTTCAATAAGTGGTGCTGGGAAAACTTGACAGGTACATGTAAAAGTATGAAATTTGAACACTCTCTAACACCATACACAAAAATAATCTCAAAATGGATTAAAGACCTAAATGTAAGGCCAGAAACTATCAAACCCTTAGAGGAAAACATAGGCAGAACAGTCTATGACATAAATCACAGCAAGATCCTTTTTGACCCACCTCCTAGAGAAATGGAAATAAAAACAAAAATAAACAAATGGGACCTAATGAAACGTAAAAGCATTTGCACAGCAAAGGAAACCATAAACAATACCAAAAGACAACCCTCAGAATGGGAGAAAATATTTGCAAATGAAGCAACTGACAAAGGATTAATCCCCCAAATTTACAAGCAGCTCATGCAGCTCAACAACAAAAACAAAAAACCCAATCCAAAAATGGGCAGAAGATCTAAATAAACATTTCTCTAAAGAAGATATACAGATTGCCAACAGACTCATGAAAGAATGCTCAACATCATTAATCATTAGAGAAATGCATATCAAACCTACAATCAGATATCATCTCACACTGGTCAAAATGGCCATCATTAAAAAATCTAGAAACAGTAAGTGCTGGAGAGGATGTGGAGAAAAGGGAACTCTCTTGCACTGTTGGTGGGAATGTAAATTGACACAGCCACTATGGAGAACAGTATGGAGGATCCTTAAAAAACTACAAATAGAACTACCATACGACCCAGCAATCCCACTACTGGGCATATACCCTGAGAAAACCATAATTCAAAAAGAGTCATGTACCAAAATGTTCTTTGCACCTCTATTTACAATATCCAACACATGGAAGCAACCTAAGTGTCCATCAACAGATGAATGGATAAAGAAGATGTGGCACATATATACAATGGAATATTACTCAGCCATAAAAAGGAATGAAATTGAGTTATTTGTAGTGAGGTGGATGGACCTAGAGTCTGTCATACAGAGTGAAGTAAGTCAGAAAGAGAAAAACAAGTACTGTATTCTAACACATATATACGGAATCTAAGAAAAAAAATCATGAAGTACCTAGGGTAAGACGGGAATAAAGACACAGACCTACTAGAGAATGGACTTGAGGATATGGGGAGGGGGAAGGGTAAGTTGTGACAAAGTGAGAGAATGGCATGGACATATATGCACTACCAAACGTAAAATAGAGAGCTAGTGGGAAGTAGCCGCAGAGCACAGGGAGAACAGCTTGGTGCTTTGTGACCACCTAGACGGGTGGGATATGTAAGGTGGGAGGGAGAGAGATGCAAGAGGGAAGGGATATGTGGACATATGTATATGTATAACTGATTCACTTTGTTATAAAGTAGAAACTAACACACCATTGTAAAGCAATTGTACTCTAATAAAGATGTTTTAAAAAATGATAGGTATGAAGATCACGTAGCAATTTGGACAAATGTTTATGATAAAAGTTAAATAAACAAAGCAGGATGCAAAGTATTAGGCGGTTTGTGTTTGATTCCAAATAAAAAGCATAGTAAAAAAAATGTAATGATCATAAAAATTTATTAATAAAAAAAACTCACAGAAAATGAAAGTGTATGGACATAGTAGTTATGGATGCATTTACTGCTGTTATTTATTTACCTCTGAAATACACTTTTTAACAAACATAGTGATTCCAAAAATTGTAACATTTCAATGGAATAAATTCTAAATCTCTCTTTAACACAGGTAAGAGACAAATATATTGGTCAACTATATCTATTGTTAAAGAAATTTGCCAAATTTGTAGCATTATTCTTTCACCTTGTGAAATTCTCATTTAGAAGAATGAATTTTAAAGAACAGATTTCAGTGAATAGAGCAAGCCATAGCCATTATGTAAGGGCACAACTTTTTTTCTTTCTTTTTTTTAGTAACTTTTTTTTTTTTTTTTACATCTTTATTGGAGTATAATCTCTCCACAATGGTGTGTGTTAGCTTTCACTCCACAACAAAGCGAATCAGCCATACATACACACACGTTCCCATATCTCCCCACTCTTGCATCTCTCTTTCTCCCACCCTCCCCATCCCACCCCTCCAGGTGGTCACAAAGCAGTGAGCTGATCTCCTTGTACTATGCGGCTGCCTCCCACCAGCCATGCATTCCACACTTGGTAGTGTGTATATGTCCATGCCACTCTCTCACTTTGTCACAGCTTACCCTTCACCCTCCCCATATCCTCAAGTCCAATCTCTAGTAGGTCTGTGTCTTTATTCCCGTCTTACCCCTAGGTTCTTCCTGACATTTTTTTCCCTAGATTCCATATATATGCACCAGCACATAGCACCATAATATATACCAAAATGTTCATTGCAATACTATTTACAATAGCCAGGACATGGAAGCAACCTATGTGTTCATCAACAGATGAATGGATAAAGATGTGGCACATATATACAATGGAATATTACTCAGCCATAAAAAGAAATGAAATTGAGTTATTTGTAGTGAGGTAGATGGACCTGGAGTCTGTCATACAGAGTGAAGTAAGTCAGAAGGAGAAAAACAAATACTGTATTCTAACACATATATATGGAATCTAAGAAAAAAAAATATCATGAAAAGCCTAGGGGTAGGACGGGAATAAAGACACAGACCTACTAGAGCATGGACTTGAGGATATGAGGAGGGGGAAGGGTAAGCTATGACGAAGTGAGAGAGTGGCATGTACATATATACACTACCAAACGTAGGGTGGATAGCTAGTGGGAAGCAGCCGCATGGCACAGGGAGATCAGCTAGGTGGTTTGTGACCACCTAGAGAGGTGGGATAGGGAGGGTGTGAGGGAGGGAGATGCAAGAGGGAAGAGAGATGGGATCATATGTATATGTATAACTGATTCACTTTGTTGTAAAGCAGAAACTAACACACCATTGTAAAGCAGTTTTACTCCAATAAAGATGTTAAAATAAATAAATAAATAAAATAATAGTAACTAAAAAATAAAATAATATAATAGTAACTATGGGAAAAAATAAATAAAATATAAAATGAGAACAGATTAAGGAACCTCTGAGACAACATCTAGCATACCAACGTGTACATGACAGGAGTCCCAGAAGGAGAAAAGAGAGAGAAAAGGGTCAAAAATATATGTGATGCAATTATGACTGAAAAATTCCTGAAGGTGGATAAAGAAACAGATATCCAGTTACAGGAAGCACAGTGAGTCCCAAACAAGATAAACCCAAACAGACCCACACCAAGACATATTATAATTAAAATGGAGAAAGTTAAAAATAAATGAGAAATCTAAAAGCAGCAAGAGAAAAAGTGAGTCCTATACAACAGAACCCCCCAGAAGGAGGTCAGCTGGTTTTTCTGAAGAAACTTTACAGGACAGAAGGGAGTGGCATGACATATTTAAAGTGCTGAAAGGGAAAAACTTACAACCTAGGATTCTCTACCCAGCAAGATTATCATTCAGAATTGAAGGAGAACAAAAGAAATTCTCAAGGAAGCAGAAACTAAAAGAGTTAATCTATACTAAAAAGACCTTAAAAGAAATATTAAAGGATATTCTTTAAGTGGAAAAGAAAAGGCTACAAGAATAAATAAGAATTTACAGGAAATGGAAAATCCCACTAGTAAAGTCAAATATATATTAAAGGCTGTGGATCAACCACTTAAACAAGCTAGTAGAAAGATTAAAGGAAAAGAAAAATGTACAATCAAGAGTAATTATGATAAACAGTTAAAGGATAAACATGAAGATGTAAAGTACAACATCAATAGCACAAAATGTGGGAAAGGGGAGTTAAAAATGTAGTTCTTTTAGAATGCTTTTGAACTTCAATTACAGCCAGTTTAAAACAAGCAGGTATAGTTATGGGTCAACATATATGAAACCCATGGTAACCACAAGCCAAAACCCTAGAATAGATACACAAAACAAGAAAGAAAGGAACACAGGCATACCACTAATGAAAGTCATCAAATCACAAAGGAAAAAACTAAAAGAGGAATGAAAGAAGAGAACTATAAAAACAATGAGAAAACAAGTAATAAAATGGCAATAAGTACATACCTATCAGTAATCACTTTAAATGTCAATGGAATAAGTGCTCCAATCAAAAGAAATAAGGTGGATGATTGAATAAAATAAAATAGACCCATCTATATCCTGCTTACAAGAGGCTCACTGCAGAGCTAAAGACACACATAGATCACACATAGATCTATGTGAGAGAATGGAGAATGATATTTCATACAAATGGAAATGGCAAGAAAGCTGGGGTAGCAATACTCATATTAGAAAAAGTGTATTTTTAAAAAAGTCTATGACAAAAGACAAAGAAGTGCATTGTATAATGATAAAGGGATCAATAAAAAAAAACGGGATACAACATTGGTTAATATATACGCACCCAGTATAGAAGCCCCTAAATATATAAAGCAAATATTAACAGACATAAAGGGAAAGATTGACAATAACACAATAGTAGGAGACTTCAACACCCCACTTACATCAGTGGACAGATCATACACACAGAAAATCAATAAGGACACAGTAATCTTAAAGGACACATTACACCAGTTGGACTTAGTAGATATCTACAGGACATTCCATCCAAAAACAACAGACTACCCATTCAAGTGCACATGACACCTTCAGAATAGATCACATCTTAAGTCACAAAACAATTCTCAACAAATTTAAGAGGACAGAAATTATATGAAGTATTTTTTTCAGTGGAACAGAATAGACATCCCAGAAATAAACCCATGCACTTATGGTCAATTAAACTACCACAAATGTTGCAAGAACATACAATGGAGAAAAGATAGTCTCTTCAATAAGTGGTGCCAGGAAACCTGCACAGTTACATGTAAAAGAATAAAATTAGAATATTTTCTCACTCCATATACAATAATAAACTCAAAATGGATTAAAGAGTTAAATGAAGGACCAGACACCATGCAATTCCTAGAAGAAACCATAGGTAGAACACTCTTTGACATAAATCGTAGCAATATTTTTTTTGGATCTGTCTCCTAAGGCAAAGGAAACATAATCAAAAATAAACAAATGGGACCTAATTAAATTTAAAGCTTTTGTACAGCAAAGGAAACCATGGACAAGACAAAAAGGAACTTACTGAATGGGAGGAAATATTTTCAAATGATACAACGAATAAGGGGTTAATAGCCAAAATACATAAACAGCTCATACAGCTCAATATCCAAAAAACAAGCAACCTGATAAACAAGTGGGCAGAAAACCTGAATAGGCATTTTTCCAAAGGAGACATACGTATGACCAACAGGCACATGAAAATAAGCTCAAGATCGCTACTCATCAAAGAAATACAAGTCAAAACCAAAATGAGATATCACCTCACACCTGTCAGAATGGTTAACAGCAAAAAGACCAGAAATAACAAACATTGGCCAGGACGTGGGGAAAAGGGAGCCCTAGTACACTGTTGATGGTAATGTAAATTGGTACAGCCACTAGGGAAAAACAGTATGGTGTTGCCTAAAAAATCTAAAAATAGAATTACCATATCATCCATCAATTCCATTCCTGGGTATATATCCAGAATATACAAAAACACTAATTTGAAAAGATACATGCACCTCAATGATTATAGCAGCACTATTTGCAATAGCCAAGGCATGTCAGCAATTTAAGTGTCTATCAACAGATAAATGGATAAAGAAGATGTGACATATATATATATATATATATATGCATATATATACACACACACACATATATATACACAATAGAATATTACTCAACCATAAAAAAGAATGAAATTTTGCCATTTGCAAGAACATGGATGGATCTGGAGGGTATTACGCTTAGTGAAATACGTCAGACAGAAAAAAAAAACAAATACTATATGTTTTTGTTTATATGCTGAATCTATAAAATAAAACAAACAAATGAATGTATGAAACAGAAACAGACTCACAGCTATAGATAATAAACTAGTAGCTTCCAGTGGGGAGAAGGAAGAGGAAAGGGGCAAGATAGGGTATGGAATTAAGAGGTACAAACTACAATTCATAAAATAAATAAGCTACAAGGATAAATTGTACAGCACAGGGAATATAGCCAATATTTTGCAATAACTTTATAAAGAGTATAATCTATAGAAATATTGAATCACTATGTTGTACATCTGAAACTAATATAATATTGTAAATCAACTATACTTAAATTTTTAAAAAATGAAGATAGAGAAAGCACAAAAATCTCCTTATCCCTTCCCCATTCCTATCAGTTAAACAGGGAAACTGAACTTTAGTAACAACAAATGCAGGGAAATCTATACAGTAGACATGAAATAAATCTTAATAATTGTAAAGATTATCAAGAATAACATCGCCCAATATAACACCTTATTTCATACTTGCAACTGTTACTCTATAGATTTTTAAATGTTTGAAAAAATTGAATGAGCAGTATTTGCTTATGCCATATCTGAAAGAATAATAAACTGGGTTACCACAGGGTTTACTGATTCCAGAAACAGAATTATTTAACTCCTTACTCATAAATGAGAGGGGAAAATGGAGCATTATATAGAAATATATTAAGTGTATTATATATGGTATGCTGTACTATAATAAGTGGAATATAGTATGCTAGATTTTATTACTGTATCAATTATGTATTCCCTTCTCTGTAAAACCCCTTGCCATGTGACCTCCTCTTCCTTCTGTGAGAGGAATATTTCCCACCACTTTGTTATACTTTGGGATGTGAATTGACTTGTTCATTAAAGTGAGAATGAAATAGAATTATGCTTCAGAAATTACCAGCCTTTGCATATTTCCATCACAAGAACACCTTATACTAAATAAAGGTAGACCCTTTAGTCTGTGCTGTGGTAGAAAGAAGGTACATGGAATAGAGACACAGGCAACCTGTATCTGACAAGTTGCTGTAAGGCACTGAGGTGTTTTGTTTGTTTGTTTCATTTTTTTAACAGAAGATAGAAGACTAAATTACATGTTTTTGGAAAATAATCATAAAGACATGAAAAAAATAGTCCTTTTTATATTTTTGATAAGTGAGAACAAACAAAGTCTCCCAACCATCTGTACTATATCTGTCCCCTGAGATCATTGATAGCACCAACATCTTACAAATGAAGACTTAGTTACTCCTAAGAAAAATAACTTCTTAATGATGCTGAGTTCTAAAACCTGAAATAAAAGTTGCAACAGAGATTTATGGTCACATATTTAAACAATGGTGCAAGCAAGACTATTAACCATCTGAGCTTTCTATTGGGAAAAAAATACAGCAACAAATAAAAAGACTTCTCTGAAGAGCCAGAGGAATATATTAAGAAATAATGTGTGCAAAGAGAACATGAAAATAGGAACACAAGTCAAGGTCTGAAATATGTGATGTTAACAGCCCATGTGCTGATGCTGGGTTTACACGCCTAGCAGGAAGCCAACGGGAGCTGTGAAACTCAGGCATCATGGTTCATTTGTAGGGTTGGCAGAATGGTAAGTCCTGAACCAAAGCAATCATCAACAAATGTAGTCAATAAATTGCTAAAAATACTTCACAGGAAATCATTGTTAGCTCCCAGTTTAGTGCCCCAAATCTTTGGTGAATAATTTGCATTTAATAATTGACAGATATTTGTCCCATGTTGCTCTCTAATATGTTTGGAATAAACAGGTGGAAAGCCTGTTAGATCCTAAAAGAAACAAGGAAAGTTGAATCATATATATGATATACATATATATACAAATATATTTTTAGTTAAATCTGGAAATTTAACTTAAAAATACAATGAACATATTTCAAAGAATGAACATACTTAAAAAAATAGATTTCCCTTCTTATGTTAGCTTTTTATTTCTGCAGTAAAAAATAACCCTAAATCTGGTGGCTTAGAACAGCACAAATTTATTGTCTCATTGTTTTGTAGGTCAGAAGCCCAGTAAGGGCCTTATTAAACTAAAATCAAGGTGTTAGCAGGGCTACATTTCTTTTGGGGGGCTATAAGGGAGAATCCATTTCCTGCTCACTTGAATTAACAGAATTCAGTTCCTTGTGCTATAAGACTATAAGGCCATTCTCAAGTTCTTTAGGCTACTCCTTCCTCCACCTTCAAAGTCCATGGCTCCTGGCCCCATCCCTCTATCTTCAAAGTCAGTGACAGCAGTTTTATTCTCTATCAAGCTTTCTCCTTCTTCATTCTCTTTTCCCTAACCCCGTTGGAAAAAGTTATTCATTTTCAAGGAATCATGTGATAAACTGAGCCTTCTTGGATAATCCACTATAATCTTACAGTCTCAAGGTCTGTAACCTTAATTACTCCTGGAAATTTCATTTTGCTATGTAATGTAATCTATTCAGGGGTTCAGGTGATTAGGATGTGGGTGTCTTTGGAGGGACAGTATTCTGCCCACCAAACCTACTAAATGGTCAATCCAGCATTCATTAAAAAGAAAAAAGAGCGAGAGAAGAAACGAATATAACTAAGACAACATTTAGGCACAGGAACTGACACTTGCCTACATCACAGGAAACCTGAAATACCAGCATGAATTTGTCAAGGTTTAGAAAGTGAAGAACTCCTTAGGTGACAAAGACTGGAGACTGACAGACACACCTCTACTTCTACCTTATTCCTCCATAGCTGCCTCTATAATACAGGATCTGAAATCCAAAAACTCAAGTTTCAAATGATAGTACTCAGACTTCTGAATTTTTATCAGCCTCTACCCTAGTGTTTCTGTAAGCTTCATTTCTGGATCGCCTACAATAGAAGGACTTAAGGGCTTCCCTGGTGGCGCAGTGGTTGAGAGTCCGCCTGCCGCTGCAGGGAACACGGGTTCATGCACCGGTCCAGAAAGATCCCACATGCCGCGGAGCGGCTGGGTCCGTGAGCCATGGTCACTGATCCTGTGAGTCCGGAGCCTGTGCTCCGCAACGGGAGAGGCCACAACAGTGAGAGGCCCGCGTACAGCAAAAAGAAAAAAAAAAAAAAAAAAGAAGGACTTAAGCTTCCAAAGACTTAAGCTTCCAAAGTGATTCTTATTCACAAAATTTTAAAATTTCTGCTACAGTAGCTAGAAATGCCTTTAGAAATCAGGGTTTTTGACAAACCATTTAAAAGCATTGGATAAAATAGGTAAGGAAAGAGGAAAAATGCTACAGGAGTAATATATACAGTTATGTTTACTAATTACCTCTTTCTTTTTAGTTTAATATCTAAAAAAACAAAGAAAAGATATCTTAATAAAGGACTCCAACCATTTCTGTTTACAATATACCTATCAATGAATATTTTATTTTGAGAAATTAAGTAGACTGGCCTAGTATACACTAAGATATAGCCAGTAGTCTTAAAATTTTATTAATGGAGAGAAGTCTAATGATTACTAATAACTATTATTTTGAATTAAAAGAGTATTATTTTAATATTCATTTGGAGTAATTGCTAATTCTGTATTTGGACATCTAGTGGGAATGTAACACTTCAACTTTCATGTTAAAATCTTATTGATGCTTCTGATCCTAAGTAAATAAAAAAATTAAGGTGTCTATGAAGGTAACAATTGTTTCCATCCATATTATTTATATCACTCTTTCATAGTCCATATCTTTGCATAGTGATGTGAGGACCATGTGCTTAAAGATGTTTTCAAATAACTTTTTATTTCCGTTGATTTTTAAAATAATTAATGGTTATAACTAAGATCCCACTTTGGAAAAGCAGCAATATTTTACAACCATCAGATGTCAGAGGACTTTATTTTTCAACTATAATATGATGAATTATTAGGTTGTTTGCAAAAGCAACATGAACTTACTTAGCTGCATGACAATTAGCTTACTGATCTTTGTTCTACCTTTTCATGCAAACAAGGAACAATTTTAAGGACATTTAAAAAGCAGTAGCAAACTTTTAATATCATGTTTCTATGCTAATAGTAAAAACAAAAATCTAATTAATTTAGCCTTGCTGCAGAACCATAGCAGAGAGATTCTAAACAGGGTGTTAATAAACAAATGCCTCGCCTTGTAAAAAGTGCCTGAGTGATCTATATATACCCACACAGCAGGCTTAGGAAAACTGTGAGGAAGGCCACAAGCCTGGACCTTCAATTACCCTGTAAATCACTCCTGCTTCATTCTCCAGGCGATAATGGGACCAAAATGAATGAGTGGTAGCAGAACACCCAAAGGTCTGTGAAAGAAAGATACAAATAAAACTGCATAGCCTAGCTCTATCAGAGACAGCATAAAACAATAAATTTAACATCATACCTGGAGCGAATAACAAATATTGAAATTGTAGGTTTCTAGAGGCTGGTTGGAGGAAAGAGACAATATAATCTAGAAACATTCTATCAAATGTCACCATTTTAAAACTGCAGGTTTTTACATGAAGTTTGTGAGGGTGGGGGGTATTATTCAAATACATTTGTATCATGTTAAATTTAATTAAGATGACTTATCTTGTAAATAATTATTTTTCTTGTTCAATGGATAAATAAAATGTATATAAATCTTACCTGGTAACAAAATTGTTACCTAAATTTTCAATTCACAAGATACCGAAAACTTCATTAGTTGGTATGTTCTCTATGTTGCAAATATTTTGATATATATAATCAGGAAGCATGAAACCACAGGAATTAGGACACCATATGAAAACCAGGAATTCTGAAGAAGAAAAAAAAAGAGATTAAGACCAGAGGCCCTTCACAGACCCAGGAAGATAATGAGTGGTTTCTGGAACCAAGTTCTCAGCCCAGAGAATTAAATACTGTAGATGCAGAACAGATACCTGTGTTTTTAATGGCCAGCATAGTGAACAGAACCCTTTGAGTTTGATGTACAGAAATTTAGGGTTTTATGGTAGGCTTAATTAATAAGCACATCTCTGTGTTCCTACATGTGGCATAAGTCACCTAGTCAAATAATTAAAAGGTATACTTTTAGGTAGCATTAAACAAAAATATAGTGCTCAGAAGACTCATGCTTCAGTAGCTGCCCCATTACATGAGGAAATCACTATTCTCTCTGTGCCTGAGATTCCTACCTGTAAATGAGGATCAAATTCATTTGATTCAAGTGAATTCTGTCAAATTCATTTTAATGGACACCTTTGTTGTCCCACCCAGAACCTTTCAGATCCATTTTAGCATTTATGTATTAATTTCCTCTAGCTTTGGTATACTTTTGCTTTTCCTTACAATAGCTTATAGCTGCAACTCTTCAGAGAAGTAACCTTGGTGTCTTAGAGCCCATAGAGAGCCAGAGTTGCCTGGAGGATACAGTACATCACCCTGCATGCACAATCCTAGCAGCCCTGAGATAAGAACTGATAGGTATAGTAATATGAAAACCCAGCTTACTGACAGCTTCCAAGGCATAATTTCCCCAGCAGAGTTTCCTTGATGTATCAGGCTGAAGCTACACTCTGTGAGATTTTTCCTGAAATTTCACCCACGTCTTCTTCCTTGACTTCTTTTCTATCTGTCCTGTTTCCTCCACTCCTTCATGAGATTTACCTGGGAAAATTTCTTTAATACATCATTTGCAGAAGAAATCTTGCCTCACTGCTTTGGGGTAGCCCAACCTAAGACACTTACAATGCTGAGTTTTAAAATGACTCTATTTCAACACAGAAACATTTAGTGTTAGATGTGCCTCCTCAACTCTAGGATTCTACATGTACTACTTGTTCCAGAAAAGAAATAAAATATATAACTTCACACTTTCTCTATGAAAACTGGGTAAGGTATTTTTGCTTGTATTTATTTGTTTGTTTTTATGGACTTTAATGAGTCCTTTACCACTTATAAAATACATGCAAGCTCTTAAAACTATAAAGCACAATGCAATTGTAGAGTATACCTTTCCTTAGTAATATGTATTTAAGGTTCTTCCATATCTTTTGGATAGCTTAAACCATTAATAATAGCAATGAATATTATTCATTTTTAGCACTGAATAATATTCTATTGTCTGGCTGTACCACAGTTTATTTATCCATTCACTTCCTGAAGGACATCTTGTTTGCTTCCAAGTTTTGACAATTATAAATAAAGCCACTATAAACATCTATGCGCAGTTCTTGGTGGAAACATAATTTTCAACTACTTTGGAGAAATATCACTGAGTGTGATTGCTGAATCATATGGTAAGAGTATGTTTAGTTTTCTAAGAAACCACAAAACTGCCTTCCAATGTGACTACACGATTTTGCATTCCCACCAGTCATGAATGTGAGTTTCTGTTGCTCTGCATCTCACCAGCATTTGGCATTGCCAGTGTTAAAGATTTTGGTCATTTTAATAGGTGTGTAGTTGTTTCTTATTGTTGTTTTCATTTTTGTTTCCCTGATGACATATAATGTGGAGCATCTTTTCATATGTTTGTTGGCCATGTGTATGTCTTCATTGTTGAAATCTGTTAAGGTCTTTGGCCTATTTTTTAATTGGGTTGTTTGTTTTCTTATTGTTGAGTTTTAAGAGTATTTTTGTGTGTGTGTGTATTTTGGGTAATAAGCCTTTATCCAATGTGTCTTTTGCAAATATTTTCTCCCAGTCTATGGCTTGTCTTCCTATTCTCTTGACATTTTATTTCACAGAGCAGAAGTTTTTAATTTTAATGAAGTCTAGCTTATCAATTATTTCTTTCATAGATTGTGCTTTTGGTGTTATATCTAAAAAGTCATCCCCATGCCCAAGGTCATCTAGATTTTCTCTTATGTTGTCCTCTAGAAGTTTTATAGTTTTGCACTTTACATTTAGGTTTATGATCCATTTTGAATTAATTTTTGTGAACTAAAAATGAACTTAAATAAAGAGCACCTTATATAAAAGTTAAAACACACACAATAAAAGAGTAGATGTTAGCTATTTTCTAATACAGTCTATTGAATAAAAGATGCCTTTTTTATTTCAAAACAGAAAATTTAAAAAAATAATTACTTTTAAAAAAATTCTAACAAATTTTTATTGATCTACAAGTGTTGAGTTCAGTAATAATTGTTGGTTTTACAAGACAATAAGTTATAATTCTTTTCCCTCAAGGAAGTCCTAATCAACAAGACATTTGAATAATTCTCTAATACACTGACCAAAAATGGTTTATACTAAGGACTGTAAGTTATTTAGAAAGAAGTAAATTATTATTCCTGGTGAGAAAAAAAAAGTTTAAGGAAAGCATCCTAGAAATGATAAAATATGCATACATGTCTGATTGAGTAGTATTGAATCATCTAGGAGAGGGAAAGAGATTTTTCCAGAAAGAGATAGCATAGGGGAAAAAAAAATGTGAGAAACCTACAGTGTATATGGGAAATGCTGCTATGTGGCTAAAACATAAGAGCATGAAGGAAGGTAGCAAAAGTTTAGAAAGGTAGATTATAAAAAATATGTTTGATATACCAAGGAGTATGAGTTTATCATTTTGGTAATCTGAAATCATAACATATTATATTTAAAAACTTTGTAGAATCAAGAGACCTTAAATATGTTTGTAGACTAGATGGAAGAAACCAATAGAGATATTGTAGGTATAAGGGGTGATGTGGAAAAAATAGTATCAGTGGTTTGCCCCTGAAAAGAGAAAGGAATGAATAATACTGGGTCTGAGAAAGAGGCTTTTATTTCTGGCTCTGAGGAAAAAGGGGGGGAAAAAAAGTAAAGATGAAATATTTCATAAACTTATTAGTATTTTTGTTAGACTGTTCTGTAGAACCTTCCTACTGTGATTAGGTATTACAAGAAAAATATTATTATCTGAATAAATTGAAAAATGCTAGATTAATGAATGGTATATTTTTCCTTAAGACAGAAAAACTCAAAGCCTCCAGCCTATCCATTATTAATCTCCTAATTAGACATCCTTTTTGCAATATTTTCCAAAATTGGCAGACCACAGAATGCTGTTTTCATGAAGTACCTCATATGATTGTAATTTCCAGAGTTTCTAATGTGAGATAAGTGATTTATATGCTATAGTCTTGAATATTGTCCTCCATCCCCAGAGTCTGTCAGTCACTTATATTATGCAGCATAAGCACTATGTATCTAGGTAATTAGCAAGAAAGTATGGGCTCCTGATAAAATATACAAGCCATGGTTTCTGCAGCTGAATTGCTTACTCCAATAGCAAGAGATATTTCCCAAACAAAATAGGACTAACAAGTTTGAGAATTAAATCCTGAATTACATGATACATATAATAATTCACATAATTATTCAAAGAAAATTAATAATGAGGCTTAGCACTCACGACAAAGTTGTCATATATCTGTCCACAGGGTATTATACAGACAATGGAGATCTGATCTTCCCAAATTCAGCCATTGAATGATTATAAAGAAACTTTCCACTTTCTGAAGCTCTGGGGTATAAATAATTATAATCTATGAAGTCATATGGAAAAGACTAAACATAAAAGATCATACTTGGGATAATACTCTACTAGTACAGTTAAGAATATTAAGAGAAAATTACTAATATATGTTGAAAGTGCATTATACAATAAACTGAAAATATAGAGATAATAATGCAGAGATTAAGGAAAAATTCAAAGCCAGGAGAAGAACACTGAAAGCATGTGCTTGGAAGGAAATAGAAATAGTCAATATTACTAGAATAGAAGGAATCAATATAGGTAATGTGGTTGGAAAGTTAAGTGGGAATCTGCCTAGAAGCCATGCTAAACAGACAAGGAAGGATTTGGAGTAAATGACTAACATGTTTATAATTATGAATTAGATATGTTGAATACAAAAGCCATTCTTTTACTCTGTTTAATAATATTCATTTTTCCAGGTTTCATTTTAATATCAGGCATACTTTAAAACTTTTAAATCAACTACATAAATACTAAAAAATAATTCTTCATATATTTTTAAAAAGAACTTGCCCACCCAGAATACATATATTGAAAACAACATGAAATAAATCAACCATCTTTATTCAACAACCAAAATAAGCTTTTCATTTCCTGAAAACTAAGCCTATCATTTCATTTCATTTAACTAACAAATCCCTATAGGTAAGATCATTAAAACTATGTTATATCAAATGTGTGTTTCAATTATTTATCGTACCATAACAAGTCACTCCAAAACTTAATTGCTTGAAACAAAATCAATTTGCTATTTCTTGCAATTCTGAGTTGACTGGGCTCTGATGGATGGCTCTTCTGCTCCATGAGGTATCAACTGAAATCACTCACTTGAACTAAGCAGGTGGTCAAACTGGGTTAAAGATCCAAACTGCCTCACACTCATGTCTGGTCCCTAGTGTTCTTACACAAGGCCTCTCCACATGGCAGTTTGGGGCTTTCTTACAGCACAATGGTCTCAGGGTAGTCGTTCTTCTTACAAGAGACTTCCCTTCCCCAGAAAACACATTAAGGCAAGCTTCCATGCATCTTAAAGTTTAGGCACATACAGAATTAAAACCAAAGTTTTTGCCACAGTTTTTGGTCAATGTCAGGCCAGCTCATATTTAAAGTTAAAGACTCCGCATTTTGATTGGAGAAGGGAGGGATTAATATTGGGCATCTCTGATCACTATTTACTACAATAAGTATATATTATAATAGGCACAGTTTATTTTTCAGTAAAATTAAGGATCCTCCATTTCCATAGCTAGATATTAGAAGTATTAGAAGGCTCTATTTGACGACCACCACTAGACCAGGTAAGTTGAAATAGTCACTGGTAAGATTATAGAACTAGAGTTTGAATATAGGATTAAAGTCATCCCGGACAATCAAAAGTTCCACCCATATCCCACATTGATTAGTCTTTATTTTTAATATGAAGCTATTCCTATTGGATGGTCCATGAATTTATAATTTTGTTCAAATAATTTTGAAAAATGATAAAAGGTACTTCTATTATCCTCTTAAAGACTTGGCAATGTTATATTAAAAGTTGTAAATAACTTTCTGATGGAATCTCAGTCTTACGGTCAAAATACAAGTTGAATGTAAGGCTGAGTTTCCATCAGAAAGAATTTCTATAAGTGGGGTTCTTTTTAATTGAAGTATAGTTGATTTACAATGTTATATTAGTTTCAGGTATGCAATATAATGATTTTATATTTTGAGAGATTATACTTCATTTAAGTTATTATAAAATATTAATTATATTCCCTGTGCTGTACCTTACATCCTTGTATCTTATTTATTTCATACCTAGTAGTTTGTATCTCTTAATCCCCTTCTCCTATCTTGCCCATCCACCACTCCTCTCCCCTCTGCTCACCACTAGTTTGTTTTCTGTATCCATGAGTCTATTTCTCTTTTGTTAAATAGAAATGGAGCTCTTAACCTGCCTGCATTTCAGGGAGTCAGTGAACTTTTGAAAATTTTGCACATATATATTTTTCTGTGCAGTTGATTCATTAGCTCTCTTTTCAATTTTGGTCCCCCTAAATTTTACATATCTCATTTTCTAAAGTCAGAAGAGCTATATTTGAACCATAACTTGATCAATCTTAACTAAATGTCTCATTTGTCAAATAAAAATAATACTACCTTGAAAACAATTGTATGAATATCAATTATCACTTGTGAAATTAGTTAAAATAGTTATTAAATTATTAAAATAGTTATTTTTAGAAACCTTTGGTTTTTAAATTATGATTTTTCTCACATGGGATCTGAATTACAAAAACCATTAAGTAACCCTTTGTCACATTCAGATAAATCTCTTTAGTGCTTTAAAATTATTGTCTTATTTGGTTCTCACAGCAACACTATGAAAAAGATTTTATTAGGATTCCCAATTTACTGATAAGAAAATTTGGAGGATAAAAATTTTACTTACTGTTACATAGTCATCTAATACAGTAGACTGTCTTATTATTTCATTAATATTTAAGCCCTCTCTCTTTAGAAGAACTATATATTTCCTTCTTAAATTCAGATATGACCATGATACTTGGCTTATCTAATACAATGTAAGTACAAGCACCTGTCATTTCTGGGCATAAGCTTTCAGAACCAGTATAAAGTTCACCATGTTCTCTTTTACCTACTTCTGTGATCTTGGTGGGTGAGCCAAGAAGAGGCCTTCATAAATGAAGCAGATGTGGAGAAGAGTACCCTTGCAAACCCTTGAAGATGAAAGAGCTGTGAATGAGAAATTAAATTTAGTTATCTTACATCAAGAAAAAAATTGGCATGTGTTTGTTATCATAGCCAAACTTACCCTATCCTGACTGGTTACACAGCCAGTGAAGTGAGAAGCTAAGATCAGGACCAAGCCAATATGGTTTCCGAGCCTGAACTTTGAACTATGCAATATTGCCTTTCTTGATTTTACAAATGACCTTTTTTTCTTTTCTTAATTTTTTTTCAATTCTTTACATTAACCCTTTAAGTTTTCTGAAGAATATTACACTGTTTTCTTAAGGGGACAGCAACTGCTTTGGTGCTAGTTTTCAGAGAACAATAGTTGGAAATAAGCATGAGAAACTGCCATAAAAGGCAATTTGAAGTTTGGGATAACCTCCAACACCAGAATGGGAAATCTATCAGAAATGCTAAAAATATTCATGCAAAGTTAATTGAGGGAAATAAAAAAAGAAATGTGGAACATAGGCTGTCCATAAAACTTCTACTCTTAAATTGAGGTTGCCTTATTAAAATAATTAAAACTTAGAAAACCTTTAGTACATAAAAATTTCTGTAAAGGTTTTGTAAAAGTACTTATAAAAATTTTTTTCTACTTGTACTCTGCCAAATTACTGAAAGAAACTGAAAAGATCAAGATCCTTTTTCTGAACTAAAGTGGCTAAAAATTGCTTTGATGATGAGGATGATGATGATGATGGTGATGAAGATGAAGATAGGAGATAACATTTATCAAGGTCTTAGTGTGTGGCAGGTGATCTGCTAGTGATTTTCCTTTAGCAACCTTATCTGATGGGTGTGATTACAACCTCCATCATATAGAGGGAAAGCTAGCATAACTAAAGGAAGTATGCTGAAATTGGACCCAGGCAAACTGTCCTCAGAACTCCCATGCTTAACCACTCTAGTATATTTGCCCTGTGCAATCAGGATGAAACCTGTTTCTTCTCAGGTAAAGATTTCTTATGATGCTGGATTATAGACAGAAGTTCTTAATCAGAATCTCATTTCTCTTATTTCTGACGAAGACAAGCAAATTTGCAGTTAACAATGGGCAGAGCTGGACGGTCCTCCAGTTAAGCTAGGACACAAAATCTAGGGTCAACAGTCTTCACAATAAGGGCTCAATACTTTTATATTTGGAGGAAAGGTTCTATTTTTTAACTTGTATACTGTTATTGTATTTCAGTTATAAACTAAGAATACTACAGTGTTCAGTATATAGTAGTCTCCAAAGTGTTCATATGACACAGAAAATAATCCAAAAATAAGCTGATTTGGGCTACTATTGTATCAGAAATCAGCCTTATATAAAATAGAGGTTGAATGGAGCAAAATACTGCTTTAAGTAAGGTATAGGAGAAAGAAAAATGGACTGGAGAGAGAGGAGAATCATTCTGTGAAATTCTACATGTTTGATATATTTCCTTTGTTAGTTTTAGTTTTAAAGTCTGAGTTTAAGGTCAATTAAGCATTTGTTCAATTATGCAGAGAAATAACTAATGCAATCACAAATTATAGTTAATAGACATTTAAATATTTATTTTATTATTATACATAAGTTTTTGTGTGCAGCATGCATTTCTATTGGGAAGTAAATAATATCAACTAGAATTGTATTTGTTTGTAGTTTTCTTTTTTTTAATTTTTATTTATTTATGTTTTGGCTGTGTTGGGTCTTCATTT
This sequence comes from Tursiops truncatus, assembly GCF_011762595.2. Taxonomy (NCBI): domain Eukaryota; kingdom Metazoa; phylum Chordata; class Mammalia; order Artiodactyla; family Delphinidae; genus Tursiops; species Tursiops truncatus. Next base: position 30,039,093 of record NC_047051.1, read on the forward strand.
CTGTGCGAGGGCTTTCTCTAGTTGCGGTGAGCAGGGGCCACTCTTCATCGCGGTGCGCGGGCCTCTCACTGTTGCGGCCTCTATTGTTGCGGAGCACAAGCTCCAGATGCGCAGGTTCAGTAGTTGTGGCTCACAGGCCTAGTTTCTCTGCAGCATGTGCGACCTTCCCAGACCAGGGCTTGAACCTGTGTCCCCTGCATTGGCAGGCAGATTCTCAACCACTGTGCTACCAGGGAAGCCCTGTAGCTTTCTTTTTCTTTAGAAATTATTTGTGAAAACACAGTATTATGTAAGACTAAATTTATGTATGTCTTTTTTTTTTTTCTTTTCTTCCGCCAGTCTTCTAGGGCATGTGCTTATCTTACAAAAAGAAGTATTCATTAAAAAAAAAAAAAAAGTCTACACAAATGGATTTCAAGCTTTAATTTAGGTAAATCAGGAAAATGCAAATATAGTATTTGTCATAGCGGCATAGTGGCTTAGCTTTGCTCTCTGATGCCTTTCATATATTTCTAGTTGCCATGGCTTCCTGCCTATCATGTTCACGACAAGCATTCAAAGCAGAAATACTGTAGGAGGACTGCTTGTCTGAGAACACACATACTATTTAAGGCCTTTATTCCTGGCTCACTGACACTATTCACCCAAACATAAAGAGTGAATGGTCAAACAAGCAACACTTATCTTTAGTTTCGTTTTGTCAATGTCAAGACCCTTTAACCTGGCATTTTTATTTTATACAGTGTTTTTTCTTTCTGTGTTCCTTATGCATTATCAAATCAGTGCCTCCTAATGGTCTGTAAGGATCATAACACCATTTATTGCATTGCTTTAATAAAAGTACACTTGGTGAGCCTCCTAATGCAGTAGTTTGGATCTGCAATAGTTAATCTAGGGCACAAAATATTTTACTAACCTAATATTTTCTTCAGTATATCAGTCACTTTCCCATTTCTACTGCAATTACAATGTCTACATTTGTCTTAGACAGAAATGGTCTCTAAATGTGCTGTCTGATACAGTAGCCACAAACCACATGTGGATTTTTAAATTAAAATAAAAATTAAATTAAATTAAGGGTAGAATAGACAGAAAGTCCTATTGAACTGTGCTGGTTTCTAAGACAAAGATAAAATTTGTAGGATATATATTAATATGAGAACTTAAAATGATTTTTAATTAAACATTTTATATTATTTAAAATAAAATATATTGTCTTAAAATATTATCTTGTTGATTTTAAACAGATTTTTAAGTTTGCAAACCCCATGTTATACTTTGAAAATCTGGTCATTTGATATAAGTAGACTTTCTTTTGTAGCCTTTCTCCAGAAGGCATCTAGTATTTTGAACTGGAAATAGCAAGCAGACAGAACATTTTTTTTATTATTGAACTTCCAATTATAGCCCATTATAACTAAAATAATCTCTTTTCTTATTCATCTGCCTCTGAAGACATTTCTAAAATATACATCATATGAGATATTACTATCACATTTTTTTCTTTGAAGTTAATATATATATACATACACATATATAACTTATATATATTTTTCTTCTTTCAGCTTGAATAGTAGTTTGACTATCATAAAAAGTTTACTTTTAGGTGGCAGGAATGTACAGTGGAGAAAGGACAGCCTCTTCAATAAGTGGTGCTGGGAAAACTGGACAGGTACATGTAAAAGTATGAGATTAGATCACTCCCTAACACCATACACAAAAATAAGCTCAAAATGGATTAAAGACCTAAATGTAAGGCCAGAAACTATCAAACTCTTAGAGGAAAACATAAGCAGAACACTTTATGACATAAATCACAACAAGATCCTTTTTGACCCACCTCCTAGAGAAATGGAAATAAAAACAAAAATAAACAAATGGGACCTAATGAAACTTCAAAGCTTTTGCACAGCAAAGGAAACCATAAACAAGACCAAAAGACAACCCTCAGAGTGGGAGAAAATATTTGTAATATTTGTAAATATTTGTAAATGAAGCAACTGACAAAGGATTGTTTTGTGTGTATATATATATACACGTGTATATATATATACGTATATATATGTATAGATATATGTAGATATATACGTATATATATATGTATATATATATAAAATGGATGTTAAGAAGTTGCCCAAATCCTCCTTTGGGACTGGCAGTTTATTTGCCCACCACTGGGAGTGCTGCCAGCAGAGAGCCTTCAGCTTTCAGCCCTCTTTGGGAATTACCTCTGCTGACGATGCCTTTTTGCCCAAGGCCAACCCCCTTTCCAGGGCAGGCCGCAGTCAATGATTGAGTGACAGCAGTATATAATTTCTCTCCCAAATTTGAGAAAGCTCCAAAAGTCTATCTCAACTTCAAAGCTCCCTGGAGAGTGAAGTAATGCCTTCCTGAGTGTGCATCTTAACCCAAATTCTCCTTGTGACAGTTCTGCCTTTTTCCCTTCTCTTCCAAAGGTGGTGAACTCACAAACACTTTCGAGTGAACTTCTTGCCTGCTTATCCCTGGCTCAGAATCGATGTCCTTTTGTACCTAACCTATGACACTTCCTGAAAATTTGACGTTTGTACAGGTGTTATCTTTTGTGAATTTGGTTGGATTGCTTTACTTTCCCAAACCTCGCATTCCTCATTCTTGATATTAGGGCTTTAACCCTGCCTGTAGAGGTAATCTGGAGGATTAAATGAGAAGATGCATATAAAACAGTTAACCAAATTTCTGAAAACTAGAAATCACTTAATAAATACTAATTGTAAAGAAAATCAGACAAATTTCAACTCATCCTCCCACATATGAAAAATGATATTTATGACTGCATTCTGCCATTTTTACACAAGCTAAATAATTACCCACATAATTATTGGCAGTTTTCAGGTCAATTCTCTGTTTTAGTTTGGTTACCCAAATCCTATGGTAGAAAGATTAGGATTCCCATATACCTATTCTTGTGAATATACTTCAAGAACCGTAGTACTGCATCTTGAAGTCTAAAAAAGCTGACATTTCTACCAATAATTGACCATGAAAAATCCTCAAGAAAAAAATGCTTAACAATCTGTAATTTACATTTCTCAGTGGAAACTGATATTATGTTTATATTATAGCACAGATAACATTTTTAGTAGAATAATTGAGCCAAATGAATCATGACTGAAAATCTGATTACCAGAAGGCACCATGCTGATATCATAGACCTCACATGCTTTCTTCTTTCATCTTGTTGCAATATCAGATTTCTTCTGATATTTAGTAGGTATGCTTTGGTCTCTGTTTCTGATTTTTTATAACTATTGCTTTGATATTATAATACAATAATTGTGAATGATTAGCCTTAAATTAATTTACTATTTCAAAGCAGAATCTACAAACAAGGACAACTGTTTCTAATAAATTTATGTACAACTAACTAATGTGCAATTTGTTGCCTGTCAAATCATTGGAAATTATGTTCTTGCTTCATGTAAAATATAATTAGCCAATACTTTCAGTAGGCTGTGCAAGCAGAGGAAGTATTACCAAATTGGGACTACATAATCTAAGTTTATTCTCTCTTTGATTTTAAAAATAATTAAAGAAGCCCTATCTTCTATTCAAATGAAATAAAATAAAATAATTTAGCACATTCTTCTTGTGTCTGGCTGTATCATTTCTGATTTGATGACAAGCAGTGCAAACAAAATATGTAAAAGGAACTCACTTAACATCTACTAACTAATAAATCATATAGTCTACTCAGATATATATGTATATAGATATACTTTGGCCCAAACTCTGTTTTTTTTAAAAAAACAGAAAGTTATTTGTTTTAGCATATTTTTGTATAATGGAAAATAAATGTAAACATAGTCTAAAATTTTAGGGTACAGATCTTTACTTATATATTCCATACATAATTTTATCTATAATCTTTGGTGCTTAGTTCCTTTTTCCTTTTTACTCTTTCAGTTCTCTCATATTCACAGGCTTCCTTTGATAAGCAACCAGAAGCATGAACTGTCTGTGTAAAAATACAATTCCAAATCACATAAAGACTGCCAAAAGTTGACCAAAGGTCTTCCCTGGTGGCGCAGTGGTTGGAGTCCGCCAGCCGATGCAGGGGTCACGGGTTCGTGCCCCGGTCCGGGAGGATCCCACATGCCGCAGAGCCTCTGGGCCCGTGAGTCATGGCCGCTGAGCCTGCACGTCCGGAGCCTGTGCTCCGCAATGGGAGAGGCCACAACAGTGAGAGGCCCGCGTACCGCAAAAAATAAAAAAATAAAAAAATAAATAAGTTGACCAAGGTTTGGAATAACATCATTAATTAGCATTTATTAAGCATCCAAAATGATCTATGTACCATCCTACTACCAGATTTCCCTTTTAGACATAATATCTGCCCAGAATTATTCCTATTTCATAAAGGAACTATCCTAAGAATAAACACACTGAACAAGTTTTACAATCAAAAAATCATTTTAATATAGAGTAGACAGAAAGTTTGGTTCTGTAGTGCAGAGTGAAAAGGGAAACTTTGCCGTGATTTAAAAGTAGTTCTGAGTATATAGTTTCCGTTCTTTTTTTTTTTCTTTGTATTTTTTTGAGTCTTTCTTCTTTTTTTTTTAATCTTTTTATTTAACATCTTTATTGGAGTATAATTGCTTTACAATGGTGTGTTAGTCTCTGCTTTATAACAAAGTGAATCCGCTATACATATACATATATCCCCATATCTCCTCCCTCTTGCGTCTCCCTCCCACCCTCCCTATCCCACCTCTCTAGGTGGTCACAAAGCACCGAGCTGATCTCCCTGTGCTATATGGCTGCTTCCCACTAGCTATCTATTTTACATTTGGTAGTATATATATTGAGCTGAAACCAAGGCAATTTCGGTGCCCTCTAGTACATAGTAGGTCCCTGACCTACCTTTCAGTTCCTTCAGGTTACACCTCCTCCTCTATAATTTTCTCCACACATGCCAAACAGCTCCTCTTTCATCTCTCTTATTTCCGTCAATGTTTTTCCTCCCATCTCAGTTCTGTCACCATCATTCTGTGTGGTTTTTAGGAAACATGACTGCAGACTTTGGCAAAAATCAACCAAGTCCCAATAAACAATTGGCTCAATTCTGATCAATAAAACTGAAGTACATCCAATAGGCCTGCCCACTTTATGGCTTACCTCTTCAAGGTTAGAGGGACAGCCATTGTTGAAAATATTTATGAAGAGGAGAAGAGGAAAGCCATCCTTGACAGCGGACCTCAGGTAACAATAAATCTCAGTCTTTAATTTTATTACTAACAGATTTCCCTTGTTTCCCTACATTGCCCTTTCAGCCAGAGTATTAATGGTTATGTATATCTTGCAAATTCTGTGTTAAGCCCAGAGTATCAGAAGGAAGCTGAGGGTCAAAAGTAAGCCCTAAGTCTGAGCCTGCCTGAACCTAAAGCAGACAAGAAAGCAGTTTTCTCCCTACTTCTCCATATGCATAAGTTGCTCATTCAGACTATCAGACAGTCATAAAAATCTCTTGGAGAGGATTAATGAAGTCACGGTCAAAAGCCTCTGAGAGGGAGGCACCAGACCTCTAAGTATAGTGAGTTTTGGTTTTGCAGATTCACTAATGCCAGAGGAAAAGAAAAGGAAGGTGAAGGAAAAGCTCCATACTAGGAGAAAAGTATTCTCTCTTCTGGAATGGGAAGTGAGCTGAGCACCATGGGATATTTAGAAGACATTTTATTAAATACTCCAGAAGACCTATAGACCTGTGATCAGTGATTTAAGAAATGATACTAAAAAAACATTAATTCACAGTACTGTGTTCCTTCCTCAGAGTCTATATGCACCGCTAATTGTGGCAGTGATTAAAAAGTCTGGAATATTCAAATTTGTGTCAATTAAAGAATAGTGAACAAAGATAGAACAATATGCTGTTCTTCAAACACACACACACACACAAAACAAACAAACAAACAAAACAACTTCTGAATTGCCTGGTAGAGAGACAGAGCTATATTTAAGAAATGGATACCAGTAGGAATCCTACTGTGGAAAAGGATAAGGGGATGCCTTCAGTATTTGTCCAGTAGGGTCATAATATTTGAAAAAGTGTTTTGGGTCATCTGGTGGAGGGCATGATCTTCTAATAGTTAATGAACTATTTGGAAGGACTGAATGTGGACAATATTATTTTTGAGAGGGCTTTAGAGAAACATAATGAAACTGCTTAAGGTAATTATGAATATTAGAGACAGGGCTGAATCTCTCATTGGACCAGTGACAGTGTTTTTTCATATAAGGATATAGAACATATCACATTCATCAAGGGATGAGCAGCAGGTCCCAAACAATGCAACCTCATAATGTTGGGATGACTGCTATGAAGAAAAATAAAGGGAATGAATGGTGGCAGAGACTGCTGTGGAAAATAACGTGGTCAGGGAATGTCTTATTGAGGAGATGACATTTAAGCAGACACTTGAAAGCAGTGATGGATTGATCCATTCAGATTTTGGGAGGAAGAACAAACTGGACCCAGAGAACAGCAAATGCAGTATAAGAAGAGGCTCGCAGCAAGGAGTTCAGGTGGCTTTATAAATGATTATTCCTGTATAGTCAAACCTTATTAATGTGGCTGAAATATAACCATTCAGCTCAGCAGAGGCTAGCCAGGAGCTTTGGTGGTGAATGCAAGGAGAATTGGTGTCTCTGGTCTTTAGCAGTGATAAATAGGGAAACATATATAACCATTCAGAATTCAGGGAGGTCATCTAGATAATGCTTCTGTTTTAAATGTTATGGATGGCAACAAGACTTTCATATTGCACAAAAATGCAATTTTGGAAGCCATATACTTAAGTGCTTTCTGGGGAAAGACTTCAGTGACTGTTGCTAGTTGGAGCCTATCAGAATTGAAGGCATAATACTCTGTTTTTCTACATAAGTATATGATTCTAAAATAGGTGTGATATGGGAATGTTATAGCCTTCCAAGTGTGAATTGATATGAATACTATCAGACAACAGTGTGGCGGCTTTAGCCAGAAATAGAAAAAAGAAGTAGTAAATCCATGATTCACATAGTACATTGCTGTAATTATTTAATAACCAATTATAATAAGAACAAGCTATGATGAGAAGAGATGAAGGTTTTCTCTGAACACAGAGCTTAAGCCAATTAGGCAGTTACAGAGCTTCCTAGAAGTAGTGATGTCTAAAGAATTAGCTGAATCACAGGTATACTCTTACTTTACTTTGGTCCTGGTTAACTCCTACTAATCCTTCAATTCCAAATTGAACTGCCACTTTTTCAGATGCTGTTTTTGTACTTTCTTATAACATAAATTATTTACCCCTTGTTATTTTATTTCATTGCATCTTATTTTTTTTATAAAATTTGTCATAAATTATAATTTTATATCTACTTGTGTATTTTCTTTTTTCTCTTTATTTCTATTTTTTGCCTTCACAACTAAACTGTAAATTCTGAAGATTAGTTACTAATTTATTTTGATCAAAATAGCCCTCAATGAATATTGGTTGAATGAATTGAGTAGGCACAAACTTGGAAAAGAGATGAAGGTAAACATGAAAACAGAAATTATCAGGAAAAGGCATGAAAAGCCACAAAAAGAGTTTTGCTTTCATGAAACTAAGAGACATTCCATTTGGGTGAGGTGAAATATACAAGCAGCTAAGTGCTGGGAAACATAAGGCTCAGCAGGCAATCACAAAGGGCATGAGGTAATGTTTGCTTATTCATAAAAAGCAACTAGGAAAGTGTTTATGCGTTTACGCATCAAAGTAAAATGAACAGATCACTCAGTTTGAATCATGGAGAATGGATTGAAAAGAAGCAAAACTGGAATGGAGAGAATGGGGTACCTGATACAGTAATCTACAGGTACAGTCTACAGAATCAAGATTGACTAAATTGCTGTGGGGACAGAGAATGGAGATAAATAAATGTCCTTGTGATACTCAAGAGCCATAATCAGCAACACTAAGTAACAATTGAGCTTAAAAAAAAAAAAAAAGCTTGAAGAGAAATACATTTTTATACATGATGAATGGAAAAATAACTGAAATTTGAACTGATAGAAAATATCAGAAAGAAAAATATTGGCAAATTTTACTATTTCTTATTTTAAAACAAACTATAAAAAGGCAAAGAAAATCAGAAAATATTCATGGTGAAAACAACAGGAAAGGGAGTTAATTTCTCTATAATATAAAAATTCCGTGTAAATTTTACATAACTCAGTAAAAGCCAATTAACAAATAAGCTAATGAGAGACAGAATTTCACCAAAGAGGAGCTATAGATATTTGTTAAGCCTGAACAACTATTCAACATGAGTTATTATCAAAGACATGTCTAAAATCACAATAAAATGTGTCTAGTATATTATTTGGAATCATCAGCCAATAAAATCATAAAAATTTCACCAAATCACAGAAGTAGGAAGGATTTATTGCATGTAACATACTGTATAAAATACTGATGAGACAAAAGCAACCTAAATTACCGTGTATTATAAATGCAATTCATTTTTAGAGAACACATCCTGATTCCTAGTGATTTTCTATTCCTATTCTATTTTCCCATAAACATTATACCATTATAATATTGTTCGTATAAATATGCATGAGGTTCATTTGAATTGTTCTATTTCTCCTTCACTTCTTTATGATGATGATGATGAAATATTTCAGATATATAAAAAGTGTACAGCCCTCTTTTTTCAAGCACTTATTCCTTATAAATAATCATAACGTGCATATTTTTACCTGTAGTTCTAGTCACGTTTCATCAGATTTTCATAAAACACAGTATTTGTAAATTAATTGGCTAAAAGGGCAAATAAAGCAGAATATAAATTACAGTATGATTTCTCATGTTTATAATGAGAATTTAAGATAATCTGAGTGTGTATTTGAAGAGCATTTTCTTTTCAACGTAGATTATGAAAATAAAAGTACCTTTGCTTGCTTAAATGATATTCCTTTCCTCATGCTACTTTTACCTGAGATTTAAAGTTTAGCCAACCAAAACCCAACCTTTAATTACCATTTAATTAGAATGTCAAATCAAACACATTTAATTGTTTGGATTCCCCATAAAGACCTTGAGTGCAGCAGGTGATGATAAGTGTTTTGCAGATGTTTACCAAGAGAAAATATTAAAACAATGGTCATCCATAGTTAATCAAAATTACTCTAAAGAGGGCATTTTTTGGCTCATGGGTAAGATAAGACAAAATAGGACCAATAATTTTTAAAGGAAAAAATGTTAATTTCTATGAGCTTCTTACAGGTTCTTTCTAATTCCTTATATTTTAGTAACAATAGAATCATCAGAATGGAGTTTTTCAATTATAAAATTGATTACTCACCCTTGTTCCACCAATTTCTGCTTCCTTTAGTCTATGAAGAGATAAACTTCATCATCTTCCTCATCACAAAACATCATACAAACTATCAAGGACTTAATTTTGTGTGACATCAAAACAAAGAAAATACAAAGTCCCAAGTACTGACCCTTACATACAGTCCACTTTGGCCAGCCCAGCAGAAACATTGGACGGAACTGTGGTTAACTCTTGCTCTTAAAATACTTTTATAGTTCTAGATATATGTATGTATGTGTATATATGTATATGCATGTGTGTGTGTTTATTTAAGATAGCAAGATCCTACTCTCTGAGAGTGCAAGAAACAATGTTGATGATGAAACATTATAAGAAATGTCCTAGCAAGGAGAAAAGCATTATACTTCAAAATGACCAAAACAGGGAAAAACCACAGGATGGCAAATACATTGCAGTACAATAGAACAAGCTAAACCTACAGATCAGTCATGCATTGAGGTGTAGAAATCCTAAGAAAGCTAATATAAACTTTCACTGCACCAGTGGATATCATTCAGTCCAACAAAAGCAATCTTCTGAATAATGGGAATAACATTAAGGAAAAGTCATAATTACATGGGTGGATACTTCACACTACAAATCCTACAGGGCCACCTAGCTCTTCAGTGATGCATGTCATATGTACTATGGAAGAATAACTTCCTTACAAATAAATATACAATCAGAGTGCAGATAATGGAGACCACAAGGCAACAGTATTGAAATATTCAGTCCCTAACTGCTCTGTGTCTGGAAAGTGATTGGGACACTTCAGGCAGCATTAAATACTTTAATGTCAGGAGGTGGCAATGGATGAACGTGCCTTTGTTGAACCCATTTAATATGGTAATGAGAAACATACTGCTGTAGATAACATCTGTGAATATAAAAGGCCACAAAGTGGCTCAAAACAGTGACAAGTCTAGATTTATTCTTATTCCAAAATGATGAAGCTACTATTAAACAGCTTATTTTTCCCTCTACATAGAATTAAAATTAATGCCTGTCATAAAAACATATATGAGTACTAAGTTGGACAATTATTCCTAGTTATTGACCAGACAGTGTTGCCATCCCATCAGCCCACCGACGTTACATAATGACAATGTTTTCTCAAAGATGTCAGAAATAATCACAGAAGCTTAATAATATTAATCTTGAGTTATATTTTTCCAACACTTACTAAAGATCCAAATAACTGTTAGAAAGTAAGAGCATGTATTGTTTTAAAATAAACATGTTTTGTTTTAGAGTAATTTTATAATATGTCAAGGTAAACTTTAAATTGATAATCATTAGCTACTTCCTTAATGTAAGAATATGTTAATTTTTTAACTTCCAGTGGGAAAGTATATTTTCAGATCAGTTTGTGTATCAAGCGACTGATCTCTTCCCTGATTTTATAAATTTCAACTTACTTGGATGAATAGTCTAAAATCAATTTCTGTTGCTTCATTTTCACTCATTTCTTCTCAAACCTTTTGACATTTGATGTTCATTTCAAAATGCTGATAAAGTTGCCTTCTCAGTGATCACCAAATGACTTATTTGATGTTTGATCTCCATCAAGCACTTACCGTCACCCATCTTTAGCCTCTTTCTTGGTTTCTACAGCACAGATCTCTCCTAGTATTTCTCTGAACTCACTGCAAGCCATATGCTTGATACCTTCTGTTGTCTCTCTCTTTCTCCAGTATTTCAAGTCTAGTTATGCCCATTTTCATTCCTTAATCCACAGACTCTTCCATGCACATTCATCACCTCACATGACTTCCATGCTCATGTTTTTGCAAGTGATTTCCAAATTTGGCATACTGGACTTCACAGATACTGCACTTTTTTTTACAGGTTGAAGGTTTGTGGCAACTGCGCATCAAGCAAGTGTATTGACTCCATTTTTCCAACAGCATTTGCTTGCTTCATGTCTTTGTGTCGCCTTTTGTTAACTCTTGCAATAATTTAAACTTTTTCATTGTTATTATATTAGTTATGCTGATCTGTGATCACTGATCTTTGATGTTACTATTGCATAAAAATTACGATTGGTTGATGATAATTACTTCAGATGATGATTAGCATTTTTTAGCAATAAAGTATATGTAATCAAGATATATACATTTTTTTAGGCATAATGCTGTTGCACACTTAATAGAAGAAAACATAGTATAAATATAACTTTTATATGCACTGGGAAATAGAAAAAAAATGTATGACTAGCTTCACTGCAATTTGTTTCATCACAGTGGTCTGGAACCAAACCCAAAATAGCTCTGTAAACGTGCTTCATCTCCCAAGCTCGATACTCCAAAGACACAGTGTGCAGTTACCTTAATCTCAACACGTCCCAAAGAAAACAGTATTTTCCCTGCAGACCTAAGTTCTATTTCTTAATGATTTTACTTTATTCTCAATTGCTTAAATTTGAATATTTTACATCATCAATAAATCCTTCCTTTCTTATAACTTCAGTTCCCAGTTCCTTAAATTTTATGTTGGTTATCTCTGTTCTGAAATTGTACAATAATTCCCAACTGGATTCCACAATTTGCAACATTTCTTGGTAGTTTTGTCAACATTTTCCTTCTAAAATCCTGGATCTGTAAGTGTCATACCTCTACTAAAAAACTTAATTCAGTGAAGAATAAAGCTTAAATTTCCTAGATTTCCATCATCTGACTTCAGTTACTCTTACAGCCTTATCTCCTCAAGGCATTGATACCAATTCTCCTTGCTTTCTAGCATAGTTATGCTCAATATTGTCTTTCTGCTGGCTTTAGCTTTCCAGAATACCTTTCACTAGGGATATATATATATATATATATATATATATATATATATATATATATATCCCTATAGAAGTTTTTCCCAAGGCTCAGCTTTCAAGGCTCAGTTAATTACTGTCACTTAAGGGAAACTCTGCAGAGAGGATTAATTAGGTTAAATCTCTTTATTCTTGTTTTTCTCTACCCTTTTCTGTATATCTGATTTACAGCCTTAGTAAAATAATAGTATAAGAATATATAAATCTTATGTGTTCTCACTAAACTAAACTAAATTGTGAACTCATCAGAGCCTATATTGATTTTTTATTGACTAATTTTGGGTAGCAAATAATCATTTATTGACTAATTTTGGGTAGCAAATAAACAATAAATATTTTTAATTGTGTAAGTTAATGAGTTGTTTTCAGCTAGTGTTACTTAAGAAACTAGATAAGCAACAGAATAAATTTTTAACCACCCTCTTGTTTCTAATATACCATAATACTCTACTACCTATTAATCAGTATTGCTGTGTATACTTCTACTGTATTTAACAGACTGCTTATCAACTAAGCTCAATAGTATTTGTGTTCTCAATGATCTTTCAAGGTCTGTGAGGTGTGCAGTATTCAGCTCTATCCCCTCTCCCTGTTATATGTGTAATGAGGCAAAGAGTAGTAGTGATAATAGTATGAATTTAATAAAGTATAAACTCAAACAACTAGCATTCACATTAAAGGCATTTAAGAATATTCAGTGATAGGCTTCCCTGGTGGCGCAGTGGTTGAGAGTCCGCCTGCCGATGGAGGGGATACGGGTTTGTGCCCCTGTCTGGGAAGATCTCACATGCCGCAGAGCGGCTGGGCCCGTGAGCCATGGCCGCTGAGCCTGCGTGTCCGGAGCCTGTGCTTCGCAGCGGGAGAAGCCACAACAGTGAGAGGCCCGTGTACAGCAAAAAGAAAAAAAAAATATTCAGTGGCAACATGGAAAAAGATATAATTTTATTTCTAATGTGTCAGGGAAAGTAAGAAAATTTTCAATTTGAAATGCTATATAGCCAATCTCTTTGATTTAAAGCATGCTTCAAAATACTGCCTAGAAATACAAATATCTTCCAAAATGAATATATTGCCTTGTTTACTAACTGTTATTTTAAGTAACTACTCAGAAAGAATAGAACGGTCATATAGCGAATGGTATACTATATAGAAACTCTACTTAGTATTATCTATTTTTATACTACTTTTTTCCATGATGCATTGTTTTTTCTTTTGTAATTGTTCAGCATTTCAGCATGTAAGTCTGAGGTGTGGGAAAATGTCAGAGTGTGAAAGTGTGGCTGTCTCTGTACATTCTAAGTCTGCATTTATTACTCATATGTCGATCGTGCTGTCATCCCACAGGGGCATGTCAACTGAAAATTTCCCTGTGTTTCAGCTTTTATGTAAAAAATGTATTATGCAAAATGAAGAATTGGCAGCCAAGAGGTAAATGGTGCTAAATGTCAACTGACAATATCATGAACCCTTGCACATGGGAAACTATATATTTTTACTATGTAACACTGTATTAACTGCAAGAACAGCTTTCAGTACTCTGATGTCTTGGAAGCAAGATTCTTTAGGAGAACAAAAATTGACTGCATGCAAATTTTTCTCACACTATTTAGAGAAATTTGCCTAAGTTTTAATAATATAATCCAAGATTGTTACTAAATCATCACATTTATACATTTTGGAAGAAACATTCATACATAGAAAATATGAAATTTCTCATAAAAATATTAAACTGTGATAATTACTGTGAGAGATTAAAAAGACAAATATATGATTACTGCCTACAAAAAATATTCAGCTTAGCAAGTGAAAATGCATGAATAAATATACTTTTTAAATAATTATAAAAATTCCAATCTAATAATCAGCCACATTTTATTCCAGTTATTTTGGGATTTCAGTTTTGTCTAATTTAGAAATGCTTATCACATGCTAAGTGCTATACAGGATATTTTATGAAAGAATTATTCACCAATGACAAATTTGTCATAAAATCAATTATGTAAACTGAGATCTCTTTTTGTATTTTTGCTTTTTCTATTGCCCTGGTTCTCTTTTAAGCACCAGTATCATACTGTCTGAAATTATTTGAAGTTTAGAATATACCTTATTATCTGGCCTTACAGTTCTTTATTAACTTTGTTTTACAATATTTTTTACTTTTTTTCCATGTAAGACATTTCTATCAATAAAAAAAGAACATGGGATTTTATTGAAATTTCATGAAAAGGTGATATTCATCCAAAGAGAATTTTATTCTAGTTATCAATTAATGTATAACAAACTACCCCTAAGTTTAGTAGCTTAAAATGACATACATTTTATCATATCATATGATTTGGGAGGGGTCAAAAATTTGTACGGAACTTGACTAGGCAATTCCGCTCCACGCAGGTTCAACTAGGGTAACTTGGTGATATTTGAGTCTGACTGAGCTGGTCTGAAGGTTCAAACACAGTTTCATTCACATACCTAATACCTAATTATTCACATGTATAATAATTCACATGCCCATAATTCTAACATGGATAGCTAGAAATCTCCCTCTCCATTTAGTCTCAGGGTTTCTCCATATGATTTCTTTGGCAGGGTTTTCGAACCAGATGCATGTCATCTCAGGGTCCAAGAGACCAAGGCTTAAGCTTCCAGCTTCTTAATGGCCTGGTTTGGGAAAGAGTCACTTTTGCTCTGCTGTACTCGTCAAAGCAGTCATAGGCAGTCAAGATCCAAGGGGAAGATAACTAGATTCCACCGCATGAAAGAAAAGTGGCAAAGAATGTGTGGCTATTTTTAATCCATCATAGTTGGCCCTCTTCCCACAAATCATTTGCATTATTCCAACATATCAAATACAATTACCACCTCCAAGCCTTCCAAACTCTTGATTCCAGATCAAAAAAATAAAAAAGGTAATTTTCCCACGTAAGATATGATATGTAACATAATACACAATACAAGGCTGAAAGTCACCCAATACAGACTTGTGGTGCCACAACAGGTGTTGAATTGTTAAAGCACTGATACCTACCAGCTGAACTATTCCTGGTTGGTAGGACTATTCCCAGGGCATAGGAATGCATTTTTTTGGTTCTTACTCTGCAAATCCCAAGGCTGCTCCTGGACCAGAAATCCTGATCAATAGAGAAACTAGGTGTTCCCCAACTCATATTGGGCTACTAACTTATAAATATATAATGTGGTGTCCTGAGTTTTTCCTGCTCTTACCCATGGTGTGCTCTGGTGCCTGCCCAGCCTTCAAGTTGAAGCTGGCTCCACTCTGCTGAAACCTCGGCTACAACATGTACCAAACAGCTCTGTGCCTCTCCATACTGTGAAAAATTGAGAATTCAGAGGACAGCATGTTTTCTGTTCCTTCTCTGCATGTAAATTACCCCCCCAAATGGCAACAGCAGTGTCAGTGAGCCCCCTCCTCCATTCTACGACATTATTATTCAATGAAAAATAGATTACCAATATGCTGTCATTTTCGTATCCATTTAAAATATTTGGTTGATCTGAAAATGGAAGAAATAGGATGTTACATGAAAAACTAAAATTTATAGATTTGAGCAGAAATAATACATTTGCTCTACCAGTTCTTATGCAAATACTCAGACTTTGCAAAATTCACTGATTTTCATTCAAAATAAAAAAAATCAATAATGCAGCTTGTTTACCAGGAAATGCTACATTAAGTCTGTTACAAAATAACTTTTCAGCTGAATTTATTTTCACAGTATCTGCAGAAAATCACCGAGAAGAATAAACAGCACTTTTGAAAATATGTATTTATGATCTTATCAACTTAACTGCAACTTTCTTTATAGCATTCCTGCTTCAGTCTATATATCTGGAATTTCTCTAGTCAAAAATTCAAGGTCTATGTCCCTGGAAATGTATGGCTTTTTTAGCAACTTGAAGTAGCTTCTGACAGAGCCATTTATAATCCATTAATTACAACCCACACAGCCCACATCATTATGTGAATTGTGCTGCAAGGCCTTACCACCTGCTCATCTGTACAGAGCAGATCATATCCATGTCATTCACTGAGCACTTCATTAAATTATTCTTCCATTATTACAATCATAAGACTTCACCAATGAACCATATTTGGAAAAAACCCAATTAGAAAAATTTCCAATGCCTGAATCCTACTGGGATTTAGATTTCTGGCTAAACATTTTTTTGATTTATATTTTTCGTTAATTATGAAAAGGTGATCCTGTTCTCTTACTCTACTTAACAAGTTATTGTCAAATATGGGAAAAATCATTGCTTTTTTAATTCTTGTTTTAAAACTATCTTATTAACTAATCTTATTAACTAATCTATTATTATCCCTGAGGGCATTTGAATAAATGTTTTTGCCCTTTCTAGATAGAATGTCTTACCTTTAAAATAAAAAGCGTTAGGCGTTTTTTTTATTATTTTATATCTTAATTTTATTATTTATATCTTTATATCATTTATATCTTTATATCACTACTTTATATCTTATCTTATTACATTGGATGAAAATTCAAGATTAATACAATAGCAAATTTCTTAACATTAAGTGGAAATGTTAATAGATATACTTATGACATACCAAATAATACTTCTGTTCATATTTTATAAAAATATTTTATCAATGTTATATATTTAATTTTATCCAAGTTTTATCATCTACCACATAATTATATTTTTCCCTTTGACCTATGGTCAAATGAATTATGTTAATACATTGAAACATTAAAAGACTGATTATGTTATCGTTTCTGAGCACTCCCAGAAAATAATCCTGCATGATTATGCATTGCTGGATTTGTTTTGCTAGTTTTGCTATATATATATATATATATATATATATATATATATATATATATATATATATATGTTTTTTTTGTTTTGTTTTGTTTTAAACTAAGATGTTGCCTTTATTGTTCAAACATGAAATGTGTCTTTCGTATACTTTTTTTTTTTTTTTTTTTTTTTTTGCGGCACGTGAGCCTCTCACTGTTGTGGCCTCTTCCGTTGCGGAGCACAGGCTCCAGACGCGCAGGCTCAGTGGCCATGGCTCACGGGCCCAGCCGCTCCGCGGCATGTGGGATCTTCCCGGACCGGGGCACGAACCCGTGTTCCCTGAATCGGCAGGCAGACTCTCAACCACTGCACCACCAGGGAAGCCCTAGTATTCTTTTTTGTACTACTTTTGTCTTGTTTTGGTATCAGAGTTTTCCTAGCCTCATAAAATAATTTAGAAATTTGATATCCTAGTCTATACGCTAGAATGCCTTTAAAATATATCTTTAAAAAAACATTCTTGGCAAATTTTTAAAAATTTACCCTAAAAGTCATCTGATCCTGGTGCATTCTATTCAAGATAACTATTAGACAAATTATTTTATTACTCCTAGGATATTGGTCTAGTTTTATTCTCCACTTCTATAAGACCTACTAAACTTTATATTTTCTAAAAATCTTCTATTTTATTCTAATTTTTAAAAGTATTTTCTGAAAATATATTTACTAAATAGTTCAATTATAATTCTATAAAAATTTGACTTTAATTTTGTAGATTTTTCTGTTCTCAAATTAACTAGGAATTTAAGTTTTAATAATATTAAAAAGAAACTTTTATTGTAAATTCTGCTATTTAATTTACTAATTTTTATTTTATCTCTATTATTTCCTCTTTCTTATTTTTATTTGATGTGGTCTGTTTTATACTACATTTATCCTCTGTGGATGCTTGATTTTGGCTGTTGTTTTCATTATTTGAGTCTTTGAGTACTTTGTTATATAGGTAAGTATGTTGTGGCATACTTTTTGAATCCATTCACATTTTAAAATCTCTTTACTACTGTGCTACCACCACAGTTCCTACAAGAAGAGCAAGTTGCCTAGTATTTATTTGTTCAGTTACACATTTCCATTTTAAGCTCTTTAGATTGGCCTATTTTTATTTATCAGTTAATGTATGGGAAAATACTTTTAGTTCAATAAATTTTACCTGATAATTTATTTTCAACTAATTTTCTTCAACACAAAGTAAGTCAATTTATCAAAACATCTTAATGCAGAATATTCTTATTTTTTTCCATAATATCTTTCAATGTTTGTACTCAGTTTTCTTTCTATTCCTTTCTTTTCTCCAGTATAATAATATCTTACATTTTCTTATTTTTACAACACTGGTTCATTTATCTGCACTGTTCAGAATGACTTTAACTCTGATACAGTATTTTGTTTCTATCATTATTCATGTTTTTATCATGTCTTTATCATGTCTTTTTTTTTTCTTCTCAAGGGAACAATTAACAATTCAATTTACTGTTTTACTAATTCCTTCTGTTACATCTTTTTCTTCCTCCACCCCCACCACAGAGCACATGTTCTGCAATCTTACTGATAACAAAAAGCAAATTTCTAACATATATTTTTCTATTCTTTGTAATTTCCCCCCCAGAGCATCTCCTGATCTTTGGATGCTACCATAATGTCTTATTTTATGTCATTTAGTTCCATATTATTAGTGGAAAGAATAGTTATGTGTCCACTCATCCCTGAGTGAAGTGAGGAATAGTCAAGCTTTGAAGACAGGTAGCTGGGTAACATTTTAGTGTTTTAGTCTGCTTGGGCTTCCATGACAAAATGCCATAGACAAAATACTACATGTATATATACTTCTCAAAATTCTGGAGGCTAAAAGTCTAGATCAGGGTGCCAGCATTTTTGGGTTCTAGTGAATGTCCTTATCATGGCTTGCAGATGGTTACCCTCTCCTGTGTCCTCACAAGGTAGAGAGAGCAAACTCCCATCTCAACCTCTTCTTCCTCTTATAAGTACACTAATCCCATCATGAGGATTCCATATCTATGACCTCATATAAACCTAATTACCTCCCAAAGGCCCCACCTCCAAATACCCTCATGCTTGGTGTTAAGAATTCACCATATGTATTTTGGGGTTATATAAACATTCAGTCCATAACATTCCACCTGGACCTCCAAAATTCATGCTCTTCTCACAGGCAAAATATATTCATTATATTTCCAACAGCCCCAAAAGTCTTAATTCATTCCAGCATCAACCCTAAAGTCTATAGTCCAGAGTCGTGATGTGAGAGTGATGCCAGCAAAATGGTGGCATATGAATTTTGCCTCTTTTGCTCCACCCCCAGAAATATCAATTTGAACAACTATCTGCATGAAGAAATACTTTCACAAGAGCCAGGGATTACAAGTGAGGGATTACATAACTAGGGTGGAACACAGAAATAAGAAAGGACCTATTGAGGAGGGTAGGAACGATAGATTGACACCACTTCCACTACCCCTTGCTCAAGCCTGGGAAGCCTAGCTGGAGAGAAACACATTCCTCATGGGAGAGTAAAGTGAACCTGACTTCATGGCAGACCCCAGAGCTGGCCAACCTGGGTACCAGGCGGAAACCCAAGGCCTTAGGTGGTTCCTCAACAGGCTCCCACCAGCCCATGTTCCCTCTCACCCTGGCACTTGCAGACTCCAGCGGTTCCAGGTAGATGCTGTGGCACCAGCCTCCGCATGGGCTCCTGGTAACCCAGGACTCCATCTTCTCAGCACCTGCCAACTCCATGAGCACAGGCAGGTCCGGTAAGGCCAGGCTCTCAACAAGCTCCCAGCTCATTATGTCACCCACCAGCTCCAGTGGCCCTAGATGGCATCTACAGCACCAGGCTTCCAGCAGACTCATATGAACACAAACCACCTTTTCACCCAGGCGCCTGTCAGATCCAGAAGCCCTAGGTACCCCAGGAGCACCAGATACTGGGAGGGCTCCTACAAACACAAGCTGCCCTTTCCACCTGGTTCCTTCTGACTCCAGCAGCTCCCATGGCTTCAGGTAGCTTCCTTGGCTACAGGCTTTCAGAGGACTCCTGCAAAAACAGGCTCCTGGACCAATGGGACACTGGCCAGCTCCAGCAGCCCCAGTAGGCTCAGTGGTCACAGGTCATTCCCGAAGCTTAGACAGCTTGCTTAGCTCCAGGCCCTTAGAATATACTCCTGATCCCAGGCCCCCGATCCATTCCAGTGCTGCTGCCTCCTGTGGCCCCAGGCAGCTCAGGTTGCCCCAGGCTCCCAGCCTATCCAGTGAACTCCCATGACAGCAGGCTCTCTGTGGGCTCCCATGAACACAAGTTCCTGACTCACCCCAACACTGGCCAGCTCACATGACCTGGGAATGATCTAGTGGTGCCAGGCTACCTGCAGGCTGCACCCAACCCAGGTTCTTGGCACATCCCAGTGTAAGGTGGCTCCTGTGGCCTCAGGTTCCCAATCAACACCTACAAGTCCAGGATCCAGGGGGACATCTGTGAACCCAGTGTTCTGATGGCGGCCAGTGCCAGGCTGATTAGTGTCAACCCAGGCTTTCCACCTATCCAATATTCAAGCACCAGGCCATCCACCTATCCAAGCACCAGGTCATCAAAGGACTCCAGCAGCAAGTTCTCCATGGAGACCACTAGATTGCCCACACAGAACCTAAGGAGCAGCTGACTGGTGAAGGGATTTACTTGCCAAAATCAGTCTGTAAAGACTGGTATAGTTGCATACCACCTCAAATGTGCAGATACTAAGGGAAGGCCACAGAGATCATGAATAATCAAAGAAACATGACACCACCCAAGGAGACTAATAAAATTCTAATGTGTGCTCCTATCATGGAAATCAAAACCACAATGAGATATCACCTCATCAGAAAATTAACTATTTTCAGAAAGACAAGAAACAACTTGCTGTTGAGGATGTGGAGAAATAGGAACACTGCACTGTTGGTGGGAATGCACATTTGTATAACCAGTATGGAAAACAGTATGGAGGTTCCTCAAAAAATTTAAAATAGAACTGCATAAGATCTAGCAATTCTACTTCTGGATTTCACAGGAAGTGAAAACACTATCTGCAAGGCATAACTGTACCCCCATGTTCATTGCAGCATTCATGACAATAGCCAAGACATGGAAACAGAGTAAGTATCCATCAGTAGATGAATGGATAAAGAAATGTGATATATTGTGTATATATGGATGTATATATATATATATATATATATATGTGTGTGTGTGTGTGTGTGTGTGTGTGTATAAAATGGAACATTACTCAGCCATAAAAAAGGAAAACGCTGCTTTTTGCAACAACACTGATGGAACCTGAGGGCATTATGCTAAGTGAAATGAGTCAGACAGAGAAAGACAAATACAGTATATCTTCACTTATATGCAGAATCTAAAAATCTGAACTCATAGAAATAGAGAATAGAATGATAGTTGCCAGGGGCTAGGGAAGTGGAAGAAATGGGAAGATGTTGGTCAATGGATATAGACTCCCAGCTATAAGATGAGTAAGTTCTGGGGCTAGATGTACAGCATGGAGACTATAACTTAATTAATTAACAGTAATTATATGAAACTGTATAATTAAAAGTCACTAACATAAATGTTAATTAAATGTTACCACCATATGCAAAAATGTATATATATTTATGTATACATACATATATTTACAAACATATATATATGAATGGAAGTGTTATTGTTTTGCAATATATATGTATATCAAATCATCACATTGTACACCTTACATTTACATTTGTTATGTCAATAATATATCAATAAATCTAGAAAAATGTTTTTAAATAAAGTCCAATATCTTATCTAAAATATCATCTAAATCAGATATAGTTGGAATTTGAGATCTGATTTGTCCTGAGGCAAAATTCCTCTCTAGCTGTGAATGTGTGAAACCAGACAGTTTTTATGTTTCCAAAATATAATGATGAGATAGACATAAGATAGGCATTCCTATTCTAAAAGGGAGACAACACAATGATAAAGGGAATGATGGGTCCTAAGCAAGTTCAAAACCTAGCAAGGAAAATACCATTAGCTGTTAAGGCTCAGGAATAATCCTTTTTGATCTGATGCTCTGTTTTCTGGACCTACAGGGATGGCAGTTCCATCTTCCAGACCCTAAGTACTACCTTGAACTTTTTCTAGGCAGGATTTGCGCACGCAAGACTCTGGGAGGCCCTGTCCCCACAGCTCAAATGGCCCTGCCCTTATGGTTCCAGATAGCCACAATCTGGTCTGCTGAAACTGGGGAGATGGACCCCCACCTCACCTTATAACCATAGAGGCAGCCCTGATGATCGTCGAATCACGTTCACGGTCATTCTTCCCTGTCTTGAAGAATAAGGCACATTTGTGGCTGAAAAGATTTATGATATGGTCCTGTACAGTCTAAGAAGACTGTCAGCCTTCCTTCATTTCATCCCTTCACTATTCCCTTTAGTTCATACTGGCAGTTTTTGTGTTTTGTTTTGTTTTCTTCTTGAATGGCTGATTTAGTCCAGGATTCACATCCTTGCTTGTCTCCTTCTCATATGACTTTTTGTCCACACCCTTAGTGTTCTCTTCTGAACAGGCTTTCTCATGTTTTGAAATACTGATAGGCTGAGAATTTTCAAAATCTCCAAGTTATGGTTCCTTTTTGCTTAACAATTCCATCTTCAGTTTATCTCTCTCCTGTCAGGAGGAACTGAGACCCTCCTTCAAAACTTTGTTTAGAAATCTCCTCAGCTAAATATACAGATTCATTGCTTGCAAGTTCTACTTTTCACAAAAACACTAGAACACTGTTCAGTCAAGAGTTTGCAACTATTTAACAAGAATTATCTTTCCTCCAGTTTCTGATAACATCTTCCTCATTTCCATCTGGGACCTCACCAGAATCACCCTTAACATACATATTTCTACCAACATTCTGTTCATAGGTATTTTACATATTCTCTAAGAAGATGGAAGCTCTTTCTATAGCTCTCCTCTTTCCTTCTTGAGCATTTACCAGAAACACCCTTAACAGTCCCTTCATAACAAAGTAGGCTTTTCCTAGTTTGTACCTCAAAACTCTTTCAGCCTCTACCCGTTACCCAGTTCCAAAGCTATTTCCACAGTTTTTAGGTATTTGTTACAGCAACACCTCACTCTGGTTACCAAAATGTGTCTTAGTCAGCTTAGTTTGCCATAACAAAATGGCTTAAAAACAGAAATCTATTTCTCACAATTCTGGAAGCTAGAAGTCCAAAATCAGGGTGCCAGCATGATCAAATTCTAGTGGAACTCTCTTCCTGGCTTGCAGATGGCCACCTTATGCAAGCCACCTGCTATGTCTTCACAAGGCAGAGAGCTCTGATCTCTTCCTCTTATTTTAAGGACATAAATCCTATCACAGTGTTTCTACCCTCATGACCCCATCTTAACTACTTCCTTAAGGCCCTACCTCCAGATGGTTTCAAATTGGGGGTTAGGGCTTCATCATATGAATTTAAGGAGCACACAAACATTCAGTCCATCAAAAGTAGGGTTATTCTTCTGTCACTTGGTTGGGGTTAAAATTCTCCTTTCTGGTTTTAAGCTTACATAGCCAGGAGGTATATATACTTTTCTATTTCAGTGGTTATTGTTATTCCAAGAAAAATAAAAGCTATTTCATGACAGAATTCTCTTCTATGGACCCTTTAAATCAGTTAATAGAGTTCAACATAATTTTGGGCACATACATATGTAATGTTTGCTTTATTGAAAAATGATGCAGTGATCCCTGAAGATGAAATGGTAATAAGGTAAAAGGTAATAAGATAAAAGATAATAAGGTAAAAGGTAATAAAAATTCTTACCTAATTATATATATATATATAATATATATATATATATATAACAAAGTTCTTGATTTGAATTTATATAACTGTTTGTAGCATGTACTGCTGCGTGTAAATTTATGACTTGTGCTAAGTATCCTTTTTTCCGCAAAATGTCTTAAGTCCAAATACTTGGAATTGCTCTCTTATATACTAACTATAAGGTAATCACACAAATTTTCATAAATATATGTTCTTGAATACCAGAAAAAAATAAAATATAAAGCATATAATTTTAAATGTATTAAAATATAATTTACAACATGAAAAAGCAGCGTAAATGTTAGACTTTTTCTCTCAACCATCTACTACTTGTCTAGAATTATTGTACCCGCAAATGAGCAAGCACTGCCACAGTTAACAAGGCTCTTTTTGGAAAATGTGAGTATCATGGATCTTTTTTAATGCAGCTTTCCAAGTTTCAGTTTTTTGGCTGACCTTTAATACTTACATGGTCTATTGTTCAATATCTGTATGTTTTGTATTCCCATATTTCTATTTGTCTAATCACTAATTTTCTGTGTCCAATCATTGCTAATATTAAAAACTTTGATTCGGTTTACATTACTGTTTTAATGTTTTGGTCTTTGAAAACCAAATGGCTCATATTCTGGTTTGCTTATTTATGTCTAGACTTCATATATATATATACACACACATACATACATACACATACACATATATATACTTTGCTGTAAGTGTCATTTGCAAATATTTTAAGTCTAAGTTCACAAATTTTCCTTTCTCATTATTTACTTAACACTCTTGCTATCATCACTCAGGTATGTTTGCCCAGTATACCTATAGGGCCACCACTGCATTGCTTATATGAAATTTACTTGCATATTTTATCTCTCCAGTTAGAATGGAGGTCTTTTGTGGGTAGGGATCACATCTCACTCACCTTTGTGCCGTTGGTGCATAGTATACCACTGAAAACTGTTAAATGATCTAGACAGTTTCATGAAATATATGCTATAGGCTATAGGTCCTATATTATCCAGAACCTAGTGCTATTCGTGGAAATAATCAGTAGTAAAGGCCTGGGTCAAGTCCCTGTTATTTAATGGCTATGTTTCTCAGACAAATTAATGTCTGTAAACCAAGCTAAATTATTTGCTTACCTCAAAGAGTTGTTCAGGAATTAACTGAGTTACGGTAGGTAAGCCACATAGCAAGTACTGAATAAATGTTAATCATTATTATTATCTGAGTATGTCAGTTAATTCATAAGCAGTATTCTGAAGGGCAGCATTAATATTAGCAGAATTACTTTTCAGTGAGTTGTCATCAAAATGAAATTGAAAATTTTGTTTGTTGGTGACCTAATTCTAGTAACTAACTTTAAGTGGGGTTTAGGAGAAGATCAGTGGTAGATATATATGATGCAGCCATAAGGAAGATTTGAAACTCCTAATGCTTTGTAGTGCAAAAACTCACTAGCTCATTAAAAGCACATTAGCAAGTCCACATGTTTGTAAGACTATGGTGATCTGCATGTCTATTACTCTATCAATGTTTACTGCTCTATTTAGTGCATCTTTCTGGGCTATCATTTTATCTTTAAATCTATCATACTGGGTAAATATACATGTGGATGAATGGATGTGTTTCTGTTCCAATAAAACATTATTTACAAAAACAGGAAATAGACTATAGTTTCCCAAGCCCTGCTTTAACATTTGGGGGAAAAAAAAAAAGTATCAGTCTTCCCTGGTGGTGCAGTGGTTGAGAATCTGCCTGCCGATGCAGGGGACACGGGTTCGTGTCCCTGTCCAGGAAGATCCCACATGCTGCGGAGTGGCTGGACCCATGAGCCATGGCTGCCTAGCCTGTGCATCCGGAGCCTGTGCTCCGCAACGGGAGAGGCCACAACAGTGAGAGGCCCGCATACCGCAAAAATAACAAAAAGTATCATCAAATTTTACCAAGAAAGTATTATGGAGAAAACAATTTGAAAACATTAACTTGATTTTTTACTTCATCTTTGTTTTGTGCCATCTTAGCCTATCCATATCTAATGTTGTGGCTGGACCAGCCCTTGTGATTCTTACTATGATTGCAGGATACCGTTAGCAGTAACAACAAGTGAACTTCAGGAAAAAAAAAAAAAAAAGAACAAGGCTTTATTACAACTACTGGAGGGTACAGGGCACACCTGGGTTCACACAATAAGGTCACAGGTAGAGAGAGAGAGAAAATGTGAGGGACTGGAGGTCTGTTTTTATTGGGGTCTAATGTGGAAGCCTAGAGTTTCTGGAGTTGATTCTACTGGTGAATTTGAAACATAACAGCGGGAATTAAAATGTAGGAAGGGGAAAACAGGGCTCCTAAATGGTAATTTATTGAAATCAACTAAGAGCTCTAAAACAATGGAGGCTGGGGGGCTGGCTCTTTATCTGGTCATGTGTGTGGCAATGTGTTTATTAGAGATAGCTGCCTTTGAAGTGGATGCCTCTTTGAAGTGAATACTTAGGCAATCAAAGCATAAGTCAGGCACTTGCATTACAAAGAAGAAAAACCAACTATCAAGGCTTATATTATAACCCTTTATAACATTCTTTTGCAGGTTTCCACCTCCACCAAGCCAAGAAATTTATTATCTAAAGGAAGAGGAGGACATTATCTTGTGTAAAACAAAAGTGAGTAAGCTAAATTTCATTATCATTCTTTTATTTATTTATTTATTTATTGTCAACTAAAGATTTGAACTGGCAAACTTGATAATAAACTTTTAGATAAGGGAAGACCTAATCAGGCAGGAAGTAGAAAATAGAAAAACGGGTCCCTTCCAGTTCTTGAGGATTGTTTTAAAAATAGAGGAGAGAGTCTGTTTCTATACTTCAATACAAAAAAAAAAAAAAGAAAAAAAAAGAAATAGAGGAGAGAGAAACAGAAGTGCAAACAGCTCAGAATGTGTCCATCACAACTTCAGAAAAAATACAAAAAACATACATTCCTTCAGACTCCAGGATTCCATAGGAATGGTGTGCTAAAGACAAAGTTTACCATCTACCACTCATGTACGAGACTCTAGGAGGAAATCACCTTCTAGGCTATTCCTTCACACCAATACAGTGCTGTGTCGACTAAAAAAAAAAAAAAAGCACAACCTAAAACTTGATAATTGTGTTTTATTCTGCAGGCTTACTGAGAACTATAGCCTGGGACATAGCCTCTCAGATAGCTCTGAGGGACTCTTCCAGAGAGGAAGGGAGAAGCCAGGATGTACAAGAGTTTTTGCTGGGGATAAAAAATGTAGTTGAACATCAAAAGATTAATGCTAATCACAAAAAAACAGACATCTCAAGTTTATGACTTTAATGTTTTTCTATGTATAGGAATATGCAAGAATCTGGAATTATTGAAATTATTCCTTTGATATGCACCTTAACTATCTAGGGCCAGTGTCCTGTTTTCCTCCATCCTGAATTCCCCTCAAGGTGCACTGTTGGGGGTGGCTGCAGTGACTGATGGATTCATGGCTCAACATCTGAGTTTGCTGAAATGGCAGGAGATATATTTTGTCCACAGCTGCATACATCATGGTTACTTGAATCCAGTTTTGACTTTACCAATTGCCTCAGTACCCACAGTCAGCCATTAGTCTGCAGAACCTTCTGGTGCTCCATAGAGGAGACTGAGAAAGTAGTTGATGTCAAGGTTAGCAGCCTGAATAAGGTTTGCTCTTTCGAAGGGAAAGTTTTCCCAGAAGTTGAGACTGCATGATAAGCAGAGGAGTCCAGGATTCAGGAGGACATGGGAGACACCCTGAGAAGCCTATGTGTGTAAGTTAAGGAACACCTGAGTCACTCAGGAAGCACCACTGATGCAGGAAAAAGCAAATGTTTGGTAACATCCCAGGTCACATCCAAGGTCATGTCCCAGGTCATATCCAAGTCTATGGGATAGCTGCCAAGTGTGGGTTCTTGGCTTCACACAGGAAGTAATTCAAGTGTGAGCCACAGTAAAGAGAAAGAAGGTTTATTCAGGGACAAACACACTCCATAGACAGTGTGGACCATCTCAGAATGTGAGAGAGGCACCAGGGGGTTGTCAGTTTTTATAAGGGTGGGTAATTTCATAGGCTAATAATTGGGAAGAGTATTCCAGCTACTTTGGGGAATGGGTGGGGATTTCCAGGAATTGGGCCACCATTCACTTTTGACCTTAACATGGTTGGCCTTGGAACTATCTTGGTCCATCTTGGACCTAGTTGGTTCCAATCAGTTTATGTCATGTCTTCGGGCTATGTCATTCTTTCAA
Organism: Tursiops truncatus; assembly: GCF_011762595.2. Taxonomy (NCBI): domain Eukaryota; kingdom Metazoa; phylum Chordata; class Mammalia; order Artiodactyla; family Delphinidae; genus Tursiops; species Tursiops truncatus. Next base: position 30,067,282 of record NC_047051.1, read on the forward strand.
AGGTTGTGCCCTGTCCCCTTCCTGTCTCACCACCAGTACCTGGACTAGGGACCAGACAAGAGTTACTATAACCACTACAGCAGGGGCCATTAGATCAGCAAAACCTTACCTGCCTCCATATTCTGAAACACTTCTTTGGGACAGGGTGAAGAGAAAGTGGGAGGGCTTGCATATCTCAAAGGTAACAGACAAATCCTTTTTGCCTAAAAAGAATGAACATGTAAAATAGACTACTTAAATTATTATAAAACTAAATTTTCAAAGTTGAATTAAAAACTAGTGTTTTTCATTACATATTAGGTAGAAGGACTTATTTGTAAGATTGAATCAGTTACAGAACAAGTGCAAAAGCTCAGTTTTCTTTGCACATGTGAGTGGTTTCAGTATAGTGTATTGATTATACAATTCTGACTTTTAGAAAGCTAACCCTGAAGGAAGTAAAAACAAAAAGCAGGGGGAGAAAGCCAGAAAGGGGAAAGTTTCTGAGGCAGGGAGAACAACTAGGAGATTTGGTACATTATGATGAGAATTTAAACTAAAAAAAAAAAAAAAAATTGTAATAAAAATGATGAAAAAGAGATGGATTGAAATTGGATTCTAACATTTTTATTCTTTTTAAAATTTTATGGCTTTATGATTTAATATCATATCATAAAAATAAGTGACTGCATGATTAGTGAAATATTTTTTTCTAACCTCATATTCATTTTTTAAAGGACAGATATAAATGTATCATGCAATTCCCTCCAAGTTTATTTTTCTCATTTCATTTTTTCCTTGACTACATGTTCCAAAATGTAAACTGAAGTCAAAGTCTCGACAATGTCTAGATAAAAAATTTAAGCTGTAGTGGGGAGAAACTTGCCACCCCAAAATGTGTCTCTTTGGCTTGAGGATTATTTTGGGCTGATTGTTTTTAAGAAGGAAACGTCTCAGGAAGAGCATTTACCTCCTCTTCTTAACTTCCTAAAATAATTAAGATAAAGGGCCTGTTCTAGCAGAACTATCATCATAAATAACTAACATATAATATGAGCTAGGTGAGGTAGACTTGGGGAAACTTAGCAAGGCCTGTTTGATCAAAGTCCTCTCTGTGTCCCATTGTCTCTGCATGGCCCAGCAAACACTTGTTTACCAAACATTTGCTCTTTTTCATCTTCCAGCAAATTGCATTCCTACCCTTAGAAGTCTCAAACCCTTCTCCCCCTTCCTTCTATCTGATGGCAAATAAGCTTCAATTACTTAACTTGTCATTGGGCTTCATATTCTTATGGAACTCCCAGAGGTACATAATTAAATTTGATTTTCTCCTATTAATCTGTGTCATGTCAATTTAATTATTAGACCAATCAGAAGAAGGGTAGAGGAAAGTATTTTTCCTCCCCCCACAAAGCTATATACTAAAATCTATTTAACTGATAAAATAGTAAGACACATTGATGGATTTAATTGTGAAACAGGTAGTGGATATTGAGGAAAAGAAAGCAGCTGAGGTTGACTCTAGTGTTTCTTATTTGTAAAATTAAGTAAATGATGATATCATTAAGCAAAATGGCACAGGAGGAGTAAGACTTAGAAGTAGAGGCTAATGAATATAGATTGAATCATGTCAATTTGAAATTGTCTGTTAGATACACAGAAGATAGTGGAAGGTAGTGGATCTCAGAACAGAGGAAGAGTATAGATATGGCAATGATACATCTGTCAGAAGAACAGATGATTCTGAAGATGATTTCACTCAGAAACAGCATATGGGGAAAGAAGTGAGACAGTGTCTAACAGAGAGAACCAAAATTTACTGTGTGTATAAGGAGAGAGATCTGTTAAGAATCCTAAGAGGAGTAGTTATACTGATGATAGGAGAAGATCATGGAAAGGTAAGCTCATGAGATGCAAGGAAGAGGAAAGTTTCACAAATATAGTTGGGTGAGTAGCAATTTCAAAAGCTAATAATACTTCAGACTCAATGAAAATTTAAGACCGGTTTTTGCATGGGTGACTTCAGTAGCAACAGAATTTTGGAATGGAAGTCAAAAGCTGTGGTTGAGATGTGAATTGATTTGAGACAATGGAGAATTTTATTCTTGTTTTGTGTTATTTTCAAGGAGTCTGGAAATGAAGAGAAATTGAAAGAAAAAATAATAGATAAGGAGGGAGGCTGAGGCAAAATGAATGAAAGAAGGTTTCAGATACAGATAAGTTTAATCTCGGGGCACTGAAGGAAGCAAACACTTTAAGCACTGTCTTGCTCTGTTTATTTGCTCTGGACCAGGTTGAATAGGAGAATATGGAGAATTAAACTTTGTAATAGTTGCTATAGGAACTAGAAAAATGTCTGACTATGGGCAAGTACATATGTGGCAGCATGGCATTGGTATTGTAGGTGATATTTAGAAACCATCCAGTTATAATTATTCCATTCTGCATTATTAATTATCACCTCAGTAACGTAAAAAAGAAAAATTTCATTTTAAGAATCCAAAAGTAAGAAAAAAATTCTATGGAATTTTTCTTGAATTGATCTCATTTGCTTATAAAAGTAAGAGTTCAGGGAATGTTTATTAGCAAACACTTAGAAAAAATCATTTTTTTTTAAGGTTCTATAAGAACAAAAGTTGTATCAAGGATCTGACAAGTTTCAGTAAAATTAATACAAAATCAGCTGTATTATTTAGCTAAACTTAAATTAGTACAAAGCTTCTTAGAATTAAAAAATATTTGTCATCAAGTGTATCTTATAAAATTGGAAGAGATGTATTTACCATCTGCAGAGGTAGATCTCCTAAAATAGCACTTGATAAGGAATAGGAAGACTTTAATTTAGGAATACTTGAAACCAAAATTGAATGATATACAATGTAGCTACAATATTATTCTTTATTTTAATTTGTATTATGTAATATCAACATGATATAGTTTTTAATGTTGGACTTAGTATGAGAAAATCTGAGTTTAAATTATGGTTCAGCTCCCACTGTACTTTTTTTTACTTGCAGCCACTTCAGTAGTCAAAATCAATTGTTAGCATGGCTATGGCCACATTAGACCATAGCTAAGACAGTGTTTTTTTTTGTTGTTGTTTTTTATCTCTATTTGAATGAATTATGGTATGAAGGAATAGGTAAGTCATGTTTCGAGACTAGACGGTGTTAAAAAAAAAAAGGCACTTATTGTTACTGTTTTTGTACACATTATTAACTTTTAAGGCCTCTTTATACACTAAAGTTTGTATCTCCCATGAATTAAATTTAGGGAGCAGTTTCATCCTACAGTAAAAAATAATAATTATTCCCTTTATAACCCTAAATTGATTTATGAAAGAATCCACATATAGTTTTTCATGATCTATTCAACTAATCAGCTAAAGTAAAAATATATGAATTTACTCTTATGAAAACCATGAGACCCATTTTGCATCTAGGAATTTAACAGAATCACATGGGTTAGCAAGGAGAGTGATGTTACAGCCAGAGTAATGACATTACAGAAATTTCATATCTATAGCAAATGCTTCAAAGCCTTTCCAAACTACACACAAGCTTTTCTTTCCTCAGAACAAATATATGAAAATTAAATGAAAAACTAAACCAAACAAACTTTTACTTTCCATGTAGAATTGGTATAACTAATGAGGAATTTCTCATATTATTATAGTGTATGTGAAGCACTTTGTCTAAAACAAGCTTAATTTTTCTTTTTGATAAGACAGTACAGTTTCTAACGTGATTTTTCTTAGATACAAGAACAATGAGGTGTCTACCTGAGGTTCTCTTTATATTATATTGAAACATAAAATACCAAACACACACACTCACACACAAACACACAAGCACACACCACTTTAGAATATTTATTAATTTTCATTTTTGAAACAAGCTATAGTTGAGAGCTCTGTTAAAGTAATATTGAAGTTACAGTTTGTGTTCAAACCACAATAAGGGAACTCAAATTCTCAATATCAATGGTTATATAGCTGGTAGTACAGATGTTATCCTCTAGTTAAGTGGTTCTCACAAAAGCTTTTCCCAATGTATCTCCTACCTCCCCCAAAGGAAACAACAGCAAAATCTACAAAAAAAACTGGCTGTGGACTGGAAAACAAAGTAATATCACTTACTTGTGAATAGAATAGTGCCCCATCGTAGACTGTTTGTTGCAAAATATTAAGATGTTGTGTCAAAACCACTATTGTAAAGTGGACACAGCAATTCAAAGCAAAACTTCTCTGCTGATTTTGCATTGTTATATATATGAAATGGCTAGTATAAACACCATAGAAGACTTGCAGTATTTTAGGAGACAAAGTATTAATCAACCACCGGGGAGCTTACCCCATATCAGACCCCCTGAGGATTCTGAAAGTATTTTCAGCAGAGCAATTCCAATGCCTTTGGCAATCAAAGGGTTTTGGTATGTTAAATTCAACTGCAATTTTCATTGAGTGTGGAGAGGGTGCTCTGGAATGCTTAATGTAGCAACATGCAGCTGCTAAAAAAGTATGGATTCTGTTGTTTATTCTCACATTTATCTTACCTGACAGAATCCTACTGATGTCCTAGGGTTTTAAAGTCATGAAACGCAAAGAGCGCCTGTTTTTTGGCAGTTAGGCAGACTGCATATTTACAAATAGAACTGAAAACAAAAGACAGCCAAAAGTTGTCACAAGTTCTCAAATTATTTTGTGGTAAACCAGCCTTGAACTTGGTCTAATGTTAGGTGACCATGAAAATGATTGGATTAAATTTTCCTTCTATTATCCATCACCTTTTGGATTTCTTGAAACAGTTTATTCCATTTTAATAATATTAAGTATTTTCATTACTACATACAGTCACTCAACTAGAGATATATCTTTTTAAAAAATCACTGATTATCAACTGACAACTGAAATAGAATAACTGACCTAGCATATCTGCCTTGAATTTGGAGAGTTAAAGGTAATTAAGATAATTTACCTAAGAAGTTAGAAATATAATAAATAAATGAGCATATAAATGGACCAATAGCATTCTCTACCAACTTTTTCAAATACACCGATCTCATGATCTAATTTTAACCTAATTTAGAGTGTGGGAATGGGGTTAAAGAAAATGAATGGAAGTAAAAGGGAAAGCAGAAAGAGATGTTTCTCATTTACAGAGAAAGCAAATTATAATGGAATGAAAATGTACCAGAGTTAAATCACCTACCAATTTAGCTCTTTCCAGTTCCTGCTCATCAAAATCCTTCAATACCAACATGTTGAAAAATATAGAAATGGTATAGTCATGCATAGAATATTTATCAAAGAGAATAAATATTTATTATGTGATATTGTGTTTGAATATATGAAAAAACATAAGTAAAATTCATGGAATCTAATATGAGCATTTAGAAGACATACCACTCTTCTAATTAACACCACTTTAATTAAAGTAATATTAGAATATTGCATTTGTACAGATGAATATGAAGTAATTTTGCTATGTTTTTATTGTCTATAAATACTGCATCAACTCTGCAGCTGCAGCCAAGTTATTAATGTTCACAGGTCAATTTTCAGTTATAAGATACAGTGTACATATATAGAATTTTCAGCACTGTGTATATATGAGTTATTGCAGATCCAGGTGGTATGCTTGGTCCCAAAGAAATGAAATGGGATTAAGCCCAAGTGACTAAACTGTGCTCATGCTCAGGAAATGTCTCAAATTATTCTCTTTTAATTTTTATGTAATTTGTTTTACTTCTTCTAGACCACACAGAATTTCCACTGTTTCTTTTTTTTTTTTTTTTTTTTTTTTTTTTTGGCGGTACGCGGGCCTCTCACTGTTGTGGACTCTCCCCTTGCGGAGCACAGGCTCCGGACGCGCAGACTCTCAACCACTGCGCCACCAGGAAAGCCCTCCACTGTTTCTTAAATCTTCTGTCCTTCCATTCTAAATCCAATGCTCCTTATTTCCATTTGTTAGCATTTCTATTCCTTAATAAAAATGTTAATATTGTAGCTATCGTTAGACGCCATTCTGTGTTGTTGCTATTGTTGTTTTTAAGATATTACTAAATTAAACTTTCCCTCTTCTTACTGAAGGATTATTTTAAGAGATTTGTCTCTGCCCGTTTGGCAGGACAGGTTAGAATGCAGCTGCTTTTAGACTAATTTCTCTAAGGATTACCAAACCTTACTATAATTTTTGATATTTCTTACAGATCCTTTTATAACACAAACAGAAAATATTATATGTATTTGTTGATAAACATATCAATACATTTTATACATTTTTTCACGTCCTAAAAGATTTAATTTTGCCCTCAGATGCAACTGCTGCTAATGCAAAATCTGATGTCATTTTGACTTTTGTTGTATCGTAGGTAACCTTGCTTTTGTCTCTGGATACTTTTAGAATTTTTCAACCTCCTTAGTGTTCTGACATTTGACCTGGGTATATTTAAGAGTGACTCTTGAAAATTTTTTCTTCTGCTTTTATTCAGTGGAGACTTTCAGTATAAAGACCCACATATATTTTTTTCCACTCAGAAAACTTTTTTGTATTGTTGTTCCCATTAAATGAATAATGGACCTAGTAGGTACTTCTCCATATATATATTTTTAATATTCTTAATTCCACATTTTCCTTTATTTTGTATTTTTAAAACTCTGCAATTTTGACTCTAAACATTTGCATATTCTCTTAACTTTGTCTTCAAGATTAATGAAGCTCAGTTGGTAGGTATATCGTTTTGCCATAGAACCACCTAGATTCAGAATGTGGATAACTAGCATTGTGTCATTACTAGCTGTAATAGTCTTAAGCTAGTCAGCTTCTCTCTGCTTCAGTTTCCTCATTTGTGAACTGGAGATGATAAGAGTATCAAATGATTTGTTGTGAGAATGAAATAAGTTAAGAATATATCAAGTTTACAGAACAGTACCTAGCCTATCATAACCACTAAATAAATAAACGTTGTCTATTTATTTTATCAAGAAGTTGGGTTTTAGCCCTGCTAATGTATTATTCAGTTTATTCAATAATTTCTATTTCAAAAATCAAGCAAATTTTACTTTCTCTCTTTGCTCTTTACTTAGTTACAGCAAGGTCTGTTTTTCAATGTGTATTTTAGACTAACCTAATCCTTCCTTAGACATGTATTAGAAAGTAGTGATATGATTGTTACTTTTAATGTTTTCTTCTTGAATTACCTGGTATCAACCTTGTCTTTTTTTCATGTCCTTGTTATTCTATCTACATATAATAATCTTTATTTCTTGCTTCATTTTTTTTATGAGAAAGACCAGGTCATTTAATATAGGATGTTGATACAGGTTTTCTCTTCAGTTCTAAGAGATGGCTTCCTAGTAAGGAAGGCTGATGAGTTTCTCCATGTAAGAGGATGGCCATGGGCAGGATGCTACCCTGCAGAGTGCCTGAACATAGCATGACTGCCAAAGTTCAGAAACTTTACTCTTTGACCACAAATGAGGCAAAGATGGTCTTGCATGTTTTCTAAACTTTTTCCCTCAGAAGGAATGATTTCTTTCTCTTTGTCCCCAACACCCACATTTGGAGCTACCCATGGCCTCTCTGTCACTCAATTTAAACAGTGGGTCTCAATTATAAATCTGGCCACAACAGTTGCCGCCTGTGCTTTGTATGTAGGGCAAGGGGGTAGAAGAAGGCAAGCTCAGGCCAGCTCAGATGTTTTAATTAAAGTTTGGTAATAAATTACCTAGACAATTTCCTCTCATCTTCTCTTCTTTGGATTTATTGATTCTGAACTTAGAGCTTGTCTGCTTGGGGAGGAAATTTTATCTCTGCTGTTTGCAGGTGCCGGTTGCTTTCCTCATTTATCTTCCTAAATCCAACCCAGTTTATTTTTTTCTAAATTCAAGGAATTTTCTGATCAACTGCAGTATACATTTTTTAGAATGTTATGGTTGCATCATTTTATTATTTTGATATAAGAACTCATTATCTAAGAATAATCAGTTCCAGAAAAAAAAAGTCACTCAAAGTAAATCCACTTAAAGCAAAGATTAAAATTTTATGTGTAGAGAGAACAAAATAGGGTTTGGGAGATTAGCTTAAAAATAAAAATAATAAATAAATCTTTTCAAGATGCTGTGTAAATTTTTCATCATCAATGTTTATTATTTTTGTATTGACCTGTTTTGTATTATTTTACATTTGATTCTAGCAGTTGCAGTTCTCTGACACCACTTCCATCACTTTCATGAAATCCTGCATCTTTCTTCAGAATTTCAACTTTGATTGTTAAAAATATATGCATTTTTATTGTATTGGGGGATGTTTGAAATATAGGATTGTGAAGGAGATAATAGCTGAAGCAATTTTGATATGATAGACCAAAGAACAGCTGAAGTTAAATGGGAAGAAATATCTGTGGTCATATTATAAATGGTCCTTTGGCAATGACAATTTTAGCTCTATATGCAGCCTCATGGGGGCTCCACCAATAAAGACTCTGAGAAGGAAAACATCTATGTACATACTCTATCAATTCAATAGAATGAATGAAAAGGCTTTTAAAATTTTTGTTTTTCATTTTATTTTTAGTTTTGAATATTTTGGTGAACTTTTACTCTTTTCTATATAAAAAGCTCTATTTTCTGGATTCCATAAAAATCAATATCTCAAACATTTTCTAGCTAAGTAGCTAATTATATTTAAATCCTATTGAGTATTTTTTCTTACCATCCTTTCTATAATATTATTTCCAGTTAAACAAATGATAAGTATTCAAATAAGAATTTAGAGGTAAATTCTTAAGACAGTGCTTCCTAAATTTAAAACAGTAATCAATCAACATTCATTCTGTATCATTTCTATCTATTACTTATACATACACATATTCTTTATGCTCACTTAATTTAAGCCAACCTCACTGGCAGGAGGAGAAACACTAAGATGTTGTTTTATTGGAAAGAATCCTGGACGCTTCCTTACCATGAGCTCTTTTTAATAGGGTAAGGCCTGAATGATTGCTGCTTTCTATGTAAAAACCTCCTACCCATTATGAAATTTTCCAGTTTTTGCCCACCAACAATTAACAAAAGGTCCAAACTCTTACTAGTCTGTTACTTTCTGCATGCTAGTTTCTTGGGACATTTTCAGGAGGTCTGGGACAAAACTGCACTCTCTTTTTGTCAAAATCTTTTCAGTTTTGTCTTGATTGAAATATACCTTGTTCCTATCTACAGGTATTCTCTGCTTACATATTCGTAAGAGTGCAGTAAAGATCTTAGTTTATCTACCCTATTTTCATAACCTACTTTTACACAGATAAATTTGCTCTATATATAATCCAGGGTCTTTTCATGGTACAAACCCATAGTCAACTGCTAACAAAGATTGTTATTTCATGGGGCAAAACACAGTAAAATTTCTCTGATACTTACAGTATATGTAAAACTTCGTAAATAACCTCTGTTATTCATGAAGGAAACTTGTCCTGTTAATAAAATATGTGCAAATGATTTAAACCAAAAGTTTTGATCATGTTAACAGTTTCAGTGATTATTACTAAAACCTGACTAGATCTAAAATAATTTTTATAAGTTTGAATCTTCATTAATATACTTAATATAATTCCCAAGTAATTCTAACCCACGAGAAGCATATATGGATATGGAGTATAAATGTTAATTCTCCTCATTTCCTATAAAATTCAAGTTTGATTATGTTCATCCTTTCAGTAGAGAAGAAACAACTGAAGTAATACTCTTATTCATTAACTAGGATGAGAGAATGATTGATTGATTGCTTAATATTTAAACTGTTCTTCCATGTGCATTGAATTAACTCCTCTGTTGATAGGGTAGCTGTCATGCATACTGCTTAGACAGCTTAAATAACGAATTATTTCATTAAAAGAACTGCAGTATCATCATTGTTATTTGTTATTCATACAAATTATGCTAATGATTACCATGTCATATTTTAAGAAGCTTAAATGGAATCCTTTAAAATTAAACAATAATTTTAGGACAGTAAAGTAATACACTAAGACACCCCATGTGCAAAATAGGGGTTATGTAAGCCATGATTTTAGAAAACGGCCTTTAGTGTTAACTATATATTTCATTTGTTTATGTATCCTGGAGATTATGTGTATATATATATATATATATATATATATATATATATATATACACACAATACATATATGTCAAATATTTATATAAATAAATTTATTTATGGATCCTGAATATATTCATATTTATTTGGTACCATTTGTTTATGATGATTCATAAATGATAAGGCTTGAATACTTTTTTCTTTCTTAATTTATAGGCTCAATTGTTAACTCAACTGTACTAAGTATTGTTCAGACCTAGTATCTGGACTAGTGGAAGCCAGTTGAGAGTCAGAACTTGTGTAGCTCTTGTATTTCTTATGTACTAAGATAACTGAAGAGCCGTATTCCTAAACTTCCAGATGTTCAACTACTTTTCTATCAGAGGGAAAATAACACTGTTACAGGCACTATTAGAAAAGGGCAGACTGATTCATTTCAACTTTCATTCAGGGTATGCTATTTGTAAAACACTGTGCTAGACACTGTGGGGTACATAGGAATGAGAAAACCATCATTATTTTCTATATCTTTATAATTTCAGATGGAGATGAGTGATATAACAATTAAGCAGAGAATAATGCAGAACAAAATAAAATGTGTGTCATAGAAATTATACATAAATTACCATAACAGTTTAAGAAAGGAGCAATCATATCCAATTGTAAGGAATCAAGAGAGGATTTACAAAAATGTGGGCTTTCTGAGTGGGCCTTAAAGGATATTAAGGGATGACCTTATAGGATATCAATGTAAAGGATTGATATAATTTACACAGGTAGAGATGAGGTACTAAGATATTCTAGTTAAAAGGAAAATATTTAGGAAAACTTAAGGCATGCTTAAGGGATGGCAACTAGTTCAGGGTTAGAAATATAAACACAGTATGTATTATCTGATCATTACTTTATTTCATCTCTGATTTTTTATCACTATTACCTCTAAAGAAGTAAAATTCCACCTGAGAAGCAAAACCTGGGGAAGATGGGTCTTCCTCAGTTCTATGACTACAATACTCTAGGTTTTCTCTGTGGGTGTGTGTGTGTGTGTGTGTGTGTGTGTGTGAGAGAGAGAGAGAGAGAGTGTCTGTAGGAAAAAGCCTCTTTTATGATGCCAACCCTAAATGCAAGCTCCATATTCCTGAAGTAACTAAATGAATGTGCAATATTCTGGTAAGACTTCCAAGGTCAATAGTAGTGTGATATAGCTATTTATCAACTCTTCTCACAAATTCTCCAAAAAATAAACAATAAAGTATATATAAGCAGAGGAGTAGCAACTACTTGCCAAGTACTTTCTAGAAAATTCCATGAGTGTCTTCTGGATAGGGTGAGGGACATAATTGAAGGGCAGTATCCTTTCCTGTGCTATTCCATCATCACTACACCTGGAAGAGGACCTTGTCTGGTTAAGTAAGGGAGGACACTTAGACCACTGCTATTATTCCTATTTCTGATAAAGTAGTGACAAAGTTAAGCTTAGGATTATTCAGAGAGCGTTAACATGTTCAAATCTTGAGGCTCTGTTACTTCTGTAGGATACAAAAATTTGGTCACATCAAAAAGGTTTCAAGTGGTCTCTGTCCTTGCCCCTTGCATGCAGTCATATCAAAGAAAGACATGACAAAACATGGTGGGTGAGGAAGAAAGTTTTACCTGCTATAACTAACAATTTGCATTTGGTCCCTATCCACTTCCTGGAGATTGCTAGCTTTTCAAATTGGTCTTGATTTGCATGGCCTGCTCTGAAAGATCTGAGACAAATATGTTTGAATCAAAATTAAATGTTACTTAAATATAAACTAATCCCTTGCTAAGCTGATGTTGATATTATGTTGGGGGAAGATCTCCATTAAAGAATTTAAAATCCTTTGTAAATTCATAAGTATATTTCACTAATACCAAAGAAGGAAAAAAATTGTTCCTTTTGTATTCAAATCCTGACTTTGCTACTTACTAATTATTGACTCTAAATGTATCACTTTACACCAGTTATTTTTGATTTCAGCTAAAGGACATCAACTCTGTGAGATTTGGCTTCCTTCTTTATAAATTGGGTAACAAGAATTGTTATTTATAATATTGCTAATATTAATATTCACATTTTACAGATGAAGAATTCAAGCCACAGAGAGTGTAAGTAACTTCTCCAAGGTCAATATAGCTAGGAAGAGTAGACCCAGACTTTGACCAAGGCACTATCTCTGGAGTCCACGCTCATACCACTATGCCAAGAGGAGAAATCAGCAAAGAAAACTGGAAAAGAGTATCATCACAGGGACAGTAATTTGGAATGTTTAAAATATATATTACCAAATTATATTTATGAATAGAACAATAAACACCAATTAGTCTGTTATTAACATAGTAAGTTTGTGGAAAGCAATTTTGAAGAAAAAATTAATATATGTAGCAAGGTTCTGTATCACTAAAAACACACATTAGAAATTATCCAGTCATACAACAGAAGGATCATGGAGCAAAGATTTAGAAGATAATGTTTCTTTCTTTATTCCTCAGTGGTGACAACATCTATAGGTTGGAAGAGATCAGAAAAAGTCATGTGGACCATGTGGTAGCTTCAGCTACCACAGTTCCACATACACCTTTTTAGATAACTATTCTGAGGCAACCATCTAAGTAGTGGTTCTTTCCATTAGATTAGTCAACATCGTCTGAACAACGTGTTTCAATGGCTGTCAAGATATTGAAAGATAGTCAAGAAGCTGTTCTTAAATTATAGCTTACTGGGCACATTTTCAGATAATTAATGTTCAGAACATTATGATTTAGCTAACTATTTCTGAAAATAGCACATTTTAATGTATAACATAATCTCATACCTTCTTGACATCACAGAACACTATAAAATCATATTGCTGACTTTTTTGAGTAGTTTTGAGAACAGTCAATTTGAAAAGAAAAAATCTTGGACTGAGAGTAAAATATAAAATAATATTTCATGCAGGATATTTTTGATCCATTAGTATTCAAGTTCTTGGTCCTACTATTCTTAGATGTCATGACCTTTTTGTTTCCTATTCATCACATGCATTGTATTTAATATAATATATTATGACTTAATTTGAATTCATTAAACTATACAATTAACTGTATATATTTTTGGCTGCCTTTTTCCCCAAAATGATTCTCAGAGATTTACACATTAAAGGCAAATGAAATGTCCTTGAGAAAGATTCAGTAACTGGGCCTTAGTAAATATTATAAAAACAATAATTTCTTCATCAGTATGGGGAGCCAGTCTCAAAAAGCCTAAAGAATATGAATTAAATGTTCTCTGGGAGAAATGGAGAAGGTTAAAATTCATTTTAACTGATAGGCTTTCTATGGGAAAATAAGCGATGCAGACAATACCAAATATAGTTTTACTTTTATAGTCTTCCCAAATATGTCTTCTAACGGGAAAGTAATTATTTCCGTTGTAAACTAGCTTCTTATAATAGTTATAGATTTTATATTTAATTATCCTTAATGAGATATATATGAGTTTAAAAAATATTAAATGAAAAAATCTAACAGCTTTCTTTTAAATGCAGTACAACCCATGAATTGCATTTTTTTTTTTTTCAGTACGCGGGCCTCTCACTGTTGTGGGCTCTCCCTTGCGGAGCACAGGCTCCGGACGCGCAGGCTCAGCGGCCATGGCTCACGGGCCCAGCCGTTCCGCGGCATGTGGGATCTTCCCGGACCGGGGCACAAACCCGTGTCCCCTGCATCGGCAGGGGGACTCTCAACCACCGCGCCACCAGGGAAGCCCCAACCATGTATTTTTAAAGTTCTGTTTTGTTATTACCATGTTTATTTAACTTAGTTGGTTAGTGTGTACTGCTAATGAAGCTGAGGGCATGGGTGACATCCATGTTCAGGGCAATTAGTTTTACTCTGTCCACAGACCCTAATCCTAACCTAAGGCAAGTTGTACTAAAATTGAATGTCCTCCATTACAAGGCAGACACCACAGGGAAATATGTGGTTCTCTTATCCCAACTGGAAAAATAATTTGGTTTCTATGTCTGAACAAGTCAAATCACTGTATCTTACATAAACACAGCACATCATTATTTTTAAAATTACCTTTATTGTATGTTATTTTTTCTCAAATTGTTTTAAAACAAATTAGTTCATTGATATTAAATCCTTTTATTTTGATTACCCCTTGCATATACTATACTCTGAATCACAGAGAGATGAATGTTGCACTTAGAGTCATCATCTTACAAAAATAGTCTCAACTTTCATTCTATTCTCCAAGAGTCTACAAATAAAAAATATCATTTGAACATTCTGTTTTAACATTAAGTTTGATCAATGACCTTTATTCATTGCAGTGGTGTTTTTTTGAGTTTGGTTTAAGTTTCCCATAAGTGTCTTGAGCTTTTAGAACTGCGCATATATCTCCTACCATTAGTTAGTCCCTAAAAGTGTGGCTGAATATTTTAAAAGAGCTTATAAATCATTACAATTAACAACTTTTCGAACTGTCCATCCAAAGCAAATGGCTTGACATGCCATCTGTTATTTTTCCTTTAACGCCCTCTAGTCTGTTTCTCTAAGGCAGCCATTTAACATTTAAAATGATGTTCCTTTTTAAGATGTGTGATGGGCTGAGGAAGACAAGCTTTTGTTTTAATTATCAACAATTTCTGTGATGCGATATAATTTTTTCAGTACTCAGGGCCCTTTACAAATCAAAAAGAATCCAAGTAAAACAGTAATTAATGTCAAATCACTAGTCACAAAAGGCCCTATTTAATTAAAAAGTTCTAATCTTTGATTAAACCTCATCACACATTCTCCTGATTGCAAACTGTTGTCTGAAAATGGAATGTAATTGCGTACACAGTCTATTGTCTCTCTAAAATGACACCTGCAAATTATATAAAATGACTATGGTTTGCTTAAAGTTTGAAAATTATTCTTAAGCTATATTTTTATATTAATTGTTTTTCTCCTTTTGCCATTATAATTGGAAGCCTTCTTTTTCATTGAATAACATACCAGCTAAAAAATAGAGTCAAGTAAATTTACCTATGATTTATTAAAAATCTGTTGACAAGGATATTTTGGACCAACTATTTTTTGAAGTTGAAATTAAAGAGAGTAACTTTATTCTTATAAATTCAATAGAAAAGCTGTGAAAAAAATGCAATTTTGGGTCAAATTACTATGACATATTTTGTGCTTATATCTAGAAATATTTAAAAATCTAAGTGATTTTTTTTAAATTCCCACTTTTTTTAATACTTCTCATATTGTAAGACATAGTGTCTTTTATTGCATATTGAAACCACTGATTGTTAATTCAGTTTTATATATGCTTTCCATTACATTTATTTATTTTGTGATCATAGTGTTAGATTTAATTACAGTTCTCCTAAGTTTGGACATAGAAAATGTATTATTTTAATTAGATCATTTAAAAATAGGTATAGGCAAATTCCCTGGCAGTCCAGAGGTTAAAACTTGGTGCTTTCACTTCTGGGTCTGAATTTTATCCCCAGGTTCGATCCCTGGTCAATGAACTAAGGACCTGCAAGCCAGGTGGTGCAGCCAAAAAATAAATAAATAAGTGAATTTGGTAAAGTTGCAGGATTCAAAATTAATACACAGAAATCCCTTGTATTCCTATACACTAATGACAAAAGATCAGAAAGAGAAATTAAGGAAACAATCCCATTACCATTGCATCAAAAGAATAAGATACCTAGGAATAAACCTACCTAAGGAGGAAAAAGACCTGTACTCAGAAAACTATAAGATACTGATGAAATAAACCAAAGATGACACGAACAGATGGAGAGATATACCATGTTCTTGGATTGGAAGAATCAATATTGTGAAAATGACTATATTACCCAAAGCAATCTACAGATTCAATGCAAACCCCATCAACTCACCAATGGCATTTTTCACAGAATTAGAACATTATGGTTTAATCACAAGATAGTGGATATAGTCCCCTGCATTATACAGTAGGACCTTGTTGTTTATCCGTCCTATATACAATAGTCTTCATCTGCTAATCCCAAACTCCCAGTTTATCCCTCCCCCACCCTCCCCTCACTTGACAACCACCAATCTGTTCTCTGTATCTGTGTCTGTTTCTGTTTTGTAGATATATTCGTTTGTGTCATATTTTAGATTCCACATATAAGTGATATCATATGATATATGTCTTCCTCTGTCTAACTTACTTCACTTAGTATGTTAATCAATAAGTCCATCCATGTTGCTGCAAATGGTATTATTTCATTATTTTTTATGGCTGAGTAATATTTCATTATATGTGTATATATATATGAACACCACATCTTTACCTGTTCATCTGTCGATGGACACAGGTTGTTTCCATGTCTTGGCTATTGTAAATAGTGCTGCTATGAACATAGGGATGCATGTATCTTTCAAATTATAGTTTTGTCTGGATATATGCCCATGGGTGGGATTGCTGTATCATATGGCAACTCTATTTTTAGTTTTTTAAGGAACCTCCATATTCTTCTCCATAGTGGCTGCACCAATTTACATTCTCACTAGCAGTGCAGGAGGGTTTCATTTTCTCCACACCCTCTCCAGCATTTATTTGTAGATTGTTTAATGATGGCCATTCTGACAGGTGTGAGGTAATACATCATTGTAGTTTTGATTTGCATTTCTCTAATAATTAGTGACAACATCTACACTTTAAATAAAAACTTATTTTGTATAGTTACCACATGAATATAAAAATAGAATATGTAAATACTTTTTATTATATTGATTAAAACCATATAAATTTTAATTGAAACTTTAACAGCAAGCTGTTGTACTTATGATAGTTTGTTATCTCATAAATTATTTTTAATTCTAAGATCAAGCTAATGACTAAAGAAATAGAAATGCTGTCTTGAGTCTTCATCTTAAAGTAGAATTAAGTTCTTGATTATTATCATAACACATCTTAAACTATAGCATCAAGTCATTTATATGCATGATACATATGAGTGAAGCAGTTTGCTAAAATTTGTGGAGCTGACACTTCAGTAAAAAATGAAATTAACTTCATAAAGATAATTGAAAGAGTAAAGCAAGCTGAAAGGCATATAAAATGATTCAAAAATTAATGCTGTCAAGTATTTAACATACGGTGTCAAAATTGATAACTATCTATGGAAAATGAAAATATAAATATAAATTCTTATTGAATTTTGATGGCTTTCTTCTTTGAAAACTTAACAGACTATTATAATTCTTTTATACATAATAATGTAATAAATTGTCTAATTCTGGAGGCAGTTCCTGTGATAAGAAAAATTCTACTAGATCAGTTAAACGGGCAATGAGACTTTATTAAAGACCTTGCAATAAGGGAGAAAGACTGAACTCAACTCCACTGAAAAAAATTGCAGGAGAGTTTTTAAATGCTGGGATGAGCTGGTACAAAAGGACTAGAGGACATTAGTGGTGAGGTTTGGTCACCGAGGTTATCTGTATTTGCTCATTGTTACTATAGAAATTAGCTGGAAGGTAGGGGATTAATTACCTTTAAAAGAGATGACTACCAAGTCCTCCAGAAATATATTCCTTGGTTGTCGAATATTTACATTTCAAAGAGGCAGAGAAAGAATTTACAGCTGCAAGTTTGTTAAGTAAATACCCTATGAAAAGTCAGAGGCCTGGAGTCACGAACAAGTCTGTCTGCAGTTTAGTCAAGCTAAGGGGAATGTTAAGGTCTTCTTGGTCAGATGATTTGTTTCACATTTTACTTAAAATGAACATTTTGTGAAGAGGTGGAGATGACACTAATAATAGTTTGTCAATTTTTTCTATTGCTCACTTTGGACTCCAATGAGTCCTTGTTAATTATTATATCTTAAATACCAGGATTTTAAAAAATATTAGGCTTCTTCCAAATGTGATTCCTATGACACCAGCACTGAACTGGATCATGTGTTATATCATCTGTCATAGACTCATTTAATGTCATTACAGCACCCTAAAGTAGATATTTTTATTATCTCCATTTTATAGTTGAGGAAATGGAAGTACAGAAACATTAAAGTAACTTGCTCAAGATCAAACACCTAGCACTTGCTTGAGCTGAGATACAAACAGGAGCAGTGTTATCTGAAAAACTGGTTCACCTCTTGGTGGGTGTTGAGTCAAGAGACAAAACAAAGGCAAAGAGTAGAATGCTTGCAACAAGAAAGGAAAACACAGGGAATCTTTCCCGAAGCAGTGTCTCCCTGAACAGCAAAATTCAGGAAGTTTTAAGCTAAGGGCACATCATGCATATTAATGAAGGGGCTTGAGCAGAAGAGAATTCAGCATAGAATTGGGGCAAATGTCGACAGAGTCCAAGCTTTAGCTTTACCCCTGGGTTTAACATCCATGGATTCAACCAACCAAGAATGGAAAATATTGCAAAAAATACTAGAAAATTCCAAACTGCAAAACTTGAATTTACTGCATGCCAGGAACTATTTACATGACATTTACATTGTGTTTACAACTACATGCATAACATTACATTGTATTAGGTATTATAATTAATCTAGAAATTAGTTAAGGAATACTGAAGGATGTGCATAGGTTATATGCAAATACTACTCCACTTTATGTAAGGGACTTGAAAATCCACTGATTCTGGTGTCTGTGGAGGTCCTGGAACCTATCCCCACTGGATACCAAGGGATGATTGTACAAGTAAACAAATACATTTCTGGATTTAATTTGAAAAGCATCTTTCAAATGATGAAATTAACATCACCTGTGAAAAGAACTGGGACCTAGTTAAACATAAAAGGTTTTTCACTGCAGAATAAACCATTGACAAAATGAAAAGACAACCTACTAACTTGGAGAAAATATTTTGAAATGATATGACTGACAAGAGGTTAATAATGAAAATATATGAACAGCTCATACAACTCAATATCATAGAAAAAAGAACCCAATTAAAACATGGTCAGAAGATCTTAATAGACATTCTCCCAAAGAAGATATGCAGATGGCCAACAGGCACATGAATGACTACATTGCTAATCATCAGAGAGATGCAAATCAAAACCACAATGAGATATCTCCTCATACCTGTCAAAATGGTTATCATCAAAAAGCCTACAGATAACAAATGTTGGGAGTATGTGGAGAAAGGGGAATACTATCCCACTGTTGGTGGGATTGTAAATTGGGACAGCCACTATGAAAAGCAGTATGGAGGTTCCTCAAAACTCTGAAAATAGAACTACTATATGATACAGCATTTCCACTGCTGGGTATATATCTGAAGAAAATGAAAAAAAAAACTAACTCAAAAAGATACATTCACCCCAAAGTTCATACCAGCATTATTTACAATAGCTAAGATATGGAAGCAAATTTTAGTGTCCATCAACAGATGAGTGAATAAAGATCATATATACAAAATGGAATATTACTCAGCCATAAAAATAATGAAATTCTACTATTTGCAACAACATGGCTGGACCTAGAAAGTATTATGTTTAGTGAAATAAGGCAGAAAGAGAAAGACAAACACTTTATGTTATCATTTATATATGGAATCTAAAAACAAAAATGAATGTATGCAACAAAAGAGTAATGGACTCACAGATATAGAGAACAAATTTGGGGTTACTAGTGGAGAGAGGGAAGTGGGGAGAGGTGAGATAGGAGTTTGGGATTAAAGAGAAACAAACTACCATGTACAAAATAAATAAGAAACGAGTATATATTATACAGAACAGGGAAATATAGCCATTATTTTGTAGTAACTTTAAATGGAGTATAATCTAAAAAATATTGAAACACTATGTTGTACACCCAAAAGTAATATAATATTGTTAAATCAGCTATACTTCAATTAAAAAAAAAAGAATTGGGGCTTTTTGTTTTTTGGCCTTGGAAAACAAAGTAGAAAAATCTAAATAACACTCTGTGTATGTAAATTTTTCCTTTATATTGATTTGACATTTTACATTAGGCCATGTCATTTACCTTTTCCTTATAGGATGATTATGATTATGAAAATGATGATGATGATGATAAAAACTGAATTTATTATTATAACTCCTAGGTAATTTGCATTCAGTAGCTGATTTAACATTGAAATATCATGAGCTGTTTTTTTCCCCAATAGTGTTGATTTGATTTATTTCATTAGATCAATACCACTTACTTTTATTTTATATTACAATAATAGTAATAATAAAAACATTTGTTTGTCACTTATTACTTGTCAAGACTTGTATCAAACTTTTACATCTAATAGCGCATTAACTAATTAACACACAGTCACAGATAGAATAAGAAAATGGCCTGCAGTAACACAGCAAGTAAATGGTGGAAACAGGATTCAAATTGAGGAAACCTTGCTTTGTAACCTTCACCCTCAAATGCAAAGCTCAGCTGCCTCATCTAATATTCCCAGTTTTATGTTATTAATACACAGTGAGTAAAAATAAAATAGATTCAAAATGTCATGAATCCTTTCGTTATATATCTGATAGCTCTGTGACCCTGGGAAAGTTATTTGATGTCTCTGATCCTGTTTCCTCTTTGAAAAATGAGAATGATAATTTCTGACACACCTATTTTAGGAGAGAATTGCATAATTAAAATAAGCATAAAAGTGTTTTATGAACTGAAAGATAGAATACAAGTTCTAGTTAATATCATATTTGTCATTACCTTCTCCTCCAAATATAAATATATAAATAAAAATAAAAATGAGTCTGGTAGACCCAGAAAGTTACAATTTAACCCCCAATTTTCAATTGAGGAAGAAATGCTTCATTTTATCCTTAAAAAGTGAATAAGTGCACTTAAACATATATTTAAGTTAAAAAACTTATTTTTGAACCCTTTAAACTTTTCCTACATTTATTTCATGTTTTTAAGCTTAATAGATTTATTTATTTAATGTAATATATTTATTGTTGTATAAGCAGAGCATTTGATTTAAGCTGTGGTTTGCTGCTTTATCAAGGTACTCAGTCTTACATAGACAAAAGTTTTTACTAATAAAAGAAAAGCTTCCTAAAAATCAAGCATACAATTAATCTTTAGAAGTGCATGCCTTTATAAATAAAAATATAAATTATATTAATTATCAAATTATTTTTAATTTGTCAGTTTGTCAACTGACAAAAATGTTTGATAATATCCACTAATGGGAAGATCCACAGAAATAGACAGTGCATACACTGTGGTGAGATTCTAATTTGGTCCTGCTTTATGTCTATAAATGTTGACAGTTTCAAATGTAAAGAATAACTGCAAAAATAATGAATAAAATAAAAAATAATAAAGGACTTTCATGTATCCTTCATCCAGCAAGCCCAGGTTTCCCAGTAAAGTCCTTTGTAGATCCAATCTGGAATCATTATAAAACCCAGTTATATGTCACTGTCTTTGAACTGGGAACAGTCCTTCAATTTCTCCTTCACTTTCCCAAGTTTGGCATGTTTGAATATTACAAGTCAGTTATTTCTTAGATTTATTTGTATGACTTTCTTATTGTCACTGTAACAAATTGCCACAAGCTTAATGGCTTAAAGAAACACAAATTTAAAATAGTATTTTACAGTACTAGAGGTCAGAACCAAATGGGTCTCACTAGGCTAAAATCAAGGTGTCAACCTGAGCGTTTTTCCTCCTAGAAGCTCTAGGAGAGAGTGCTTCTTTCCTTTTCCTTTTTTTTGAGTTAGAAGCCACATTCATTTCTTTTTGTTTGTTTGTTTGTTTGTTTCGGTACGCGGGCCTTTCACTGTTGAGGCCTCTCCCGTTGCCGAGCACAGGCTCCGGACGCGCAGGCTCAGCGGCCATGGCTCACGGGCCTAGCCACTCCGCGGCATGTGGGATCTTCCCGGACCGGGGCACGAACCTGTGTCCCCTGCATCGGCAGGCGGACTCTCAACCACTGCACCACAAGGGAAGCCCTGAAAGTAAGTTTTATATACCATAGCCATTTACTTCTAAATATTTTAATACATATTTTCTGAAAATAAGAATATTGCCTTACATAACCCCAAGTACAGTTAGTTATTGGCATGAAAACATGTAACATTGATACTTCTTTTATCTGATTGACTATGTGTATTCCAATTTTGTCACTTTATCCAGTAATGCCCTTTATAGCATTTTTTAAAAGAACAGGATTCCGTCTAGAATCAGGTATTACAATTAATTGTCATGTTTCTTTAGTCTGCTTTAATCTGAATTATTTCCAAAGCCTTTCTTTGTCTTTTATGACATTGACATTTATGAAGACTATAGTTCCCTTAACTTTCTAGTACATTATGTCTATACATTATTAAAATATGCATTTCTTTGGACATAGCTAATTAACTTCTCATAAATTAATTTTATGTGAAAATATTTCCACATGTATAGAAAAATATGTTAATAATTGTGCAAATTTCAACATTTTAAAATAAAACATAAAAAGAAATCTATATATCTATTAAGAGATAATTAGTTATACACATGATTATGTGTCTACACAATGAAACCCTACATATTTATTCAAAAGCTTAATGTTTTAGTATGGAAAGATGTGCTTGATTTATCATTACTGGGAGAAAAATAAATTATATAAAAGAGTGATAAGTACTGTAATTACATACATACCCTACCTATGTGGTATATCTTACCTATGTGGTAGGGTGCTGCTGCTTTTATAAATACTGAATGAACCACATTTTGAAAAATTTTATATTACTATTATTTTGTACTAAAAACTGTTTCATATCAAATACACAAATGTAGAATATTTTTCAAATTATATTTTAATTCTAATCTAAATAATTAAAACCTCTCTTACTAAAAAAAATTTAGAAATTTTACAATTCAGCAGTTTTCTGACATTAGATATCTATAAGAATTTTAGTGAAATCTAAAAATACTATTGAAACCTCAAATATTTTATGCATCATGGGATTTCTAATAGCAATTCTCTACAAATTCAGAAAAACTGTATCCACTGGCATTTTGGAATATGTAAGGTTATTATTAATTAATTTAACTGAAAAATTTTGGCAACATGTCCTGTATATAGTCCAAATTGCACGCTGAAGATAAATGTCTATGTGTTAAATATCCAAATAATGTGTAGAAGTTATCTTTTGCATCAACCTGTAGACATTCAGCAGAGAAAGCCCCATGTAGAAATGCCCTCACATAATCAAGAAGCATGACAATTTCCCCCCCACACACACCAAAATCATGCAATAGGCAACAGAATATTGCTGCTAATTGGTATATATTTTTCTTCTAAAAGTGAAAATTCTAACCTTTTACTTGACAGATGTTTGGGTAAAATGCCTGTAACATTTTGAGAGCTTATCTGTGCTCTTTACAGTTGTGTTTATACTTCTACACATTCAGGAGCAAATAAATGAAAAAGTAAACAAAAGTAAAAATATGACCTAGTTAGCTATTTACCGATAAACATATAGATCAAAAGCCAGTTAATTTCAAATATGTAAAATATTTAGTAGATTAATCAAATAAAATAGCGACCTAGAAAGCACATTTCTAAACATTTGGAACATTTGAGAACAAATGGCATGTAGGATGGTCAAGAGATTAGTAATCATAAATAAACAAAATTATGTATTTTTAAAACAAATATAATTCTTTTTTTTTTAACATCTTTATTGGAGTATAATTGCCTTACAATGGTGTGTTAGTTTCTGCTTTATAACAAAGTGAATCAGCTATACATACACTTATATCCCCATATCTCCTCCCTCTTGCGTCTCCCTCCCACCCTCCCTGTCCCACCCCTCTATGTGGTCACAAAGCACCGAGCTGGTCTCCCTGTGCTATATGGCTGCTTCCCACTAGCTATTTATTTTACATTTGCTAGTGTATATATGTCCATGCCAGTCTCTCACTTTGTCACAGCTTACCCTTACCCCTCCCCATATCCTCAAGTCCATTCTCTAGTAGGTCTGCGTCTTTATTCCTGTCTTGCCCCTAGGTTCTTCATGAGCATTTTTTTTTTTTTAGATTCCATATATATGTGTTAGCATACAGTATTTTAAAACAAATATAATTCTTAAATGCTCACTATACCCGTTTTTGTTATAATTTAGCTACAAAATGGACTAATAATATAATAGTTGTGAGAACTGTTTTTTAGAGTTAGTAAAATCCTTCCCAAATATCATCTGGTCCTCAAAAATTTGGGAAGGAAGAACATCAGATATTTTACCACTATTTCTGAGACGATAAAATTTAGTCTCTGGGAAGTTAACTGATTTACATACTGGACCAGATGAAACCAAAATCTCCCAGCAACACTTTCGACATCATTAATGATGCAGCCTATGCTGAACAGCCCACCCCTACACCACACCAAGGATCTCAGAAACTTTTAGGCACATTTAAGACTGCCAATGATCCTACGTATTTTATTATTCACTTTGGTTATATTTATGAGTGTTTTGTTGAATAAAGTTATTTATTTATTTATTTTGCAGTACACGGGCCTCTCACTGTTGTGGCCTCTCCCGTTGCGGAGCACAAGCTCCGGACGCGCAGGCTCAGCGGCCATGGCTCATGGGCCTAGCTGCACAGCGGCACGTGGGATCTTCCCGGACCAGGGCACGAACCCCTGTCCCCTGCATCAGCAGGCGGACTCTCAACCACTGCTCCACCAGGGAAGCCCAATAAATTTATCTATTAATGCTTTTGCTGAAAATGCTCACTAAGAGTACATCAAGCAATTAGCTTTGTTTAGTTCTTTTGTCATAGATATCTTAAACCCATGAAGGTAAATGATAGGTGTATTTAATAGGGCAGAAATGAAGACAACTTTGAGTTCCAATAATTTAATCCACACATTTATAAAAAATAGTATTTTATTAATGTGGCACTCATCTAATTGATTCATTAAAGAAACCTATCAAATATTGAACCTTATGCATACAACAATATTGAGACATAGCAATTAGGATGCCTTATCTGAAGACTAAAGTCACAAAAATAAAAGTGGAAGGTACTAATAAATCTTTTCCCTTTGAAATATTATGTTACAGCATACCAAGTCAATGGCTTCTTATTTCATGTACCTATAAATTAATTCTTCTCTTTAATGTTGACTGGTTTCCCACAACACACTAAATTAAAATGGAATATTTGTCATGGACCTACCCCAAGGATGATGCTTTTCTACTTGAAGGATAAATTATGAAGAATGTAACAATAGAAAACAAAAGAAAGTAATTACAAGCAATCAATTGTTTCTTGTGGAACTCCAGTGTTTTGGAAAACTGAGTGATCTCTGTAAGTAAAAGACTTGCCAGGTGGGAAGAAGAGCAAAAGCAAACATGGAAATTAATATTGTGTATATGAGAGAGAATGAAGTGACTGAAATTAAGACACTGGTGAGGGGAAATTGTACTACTAGGTTATTAATGTATTTTCTTTAACATAAATTTGTATGTTTTCATAATAGAAAATTTATAAAATTGATGATAGTAAGAAGTCACCCACCACCCTACCACCCAGACAAAAATGCTTATCTCCCCACTTAATTTTATGTACAAATGTGTATATACAAGTTTTAAGAAAGTTGTAATATTATATATACTGCCTTATTAAATGCTGTTTAATGTAAGTTTTTGTGTTGTTCTATTTTATTACTCTTTCTTATACTAACTTTTGAGTAGAATGCTAACATACAGCTGTTCTGTAAATTATTTATCTAACCCCATTGTATAAATCCCTTTGGCAAAATGCTCTTCCCAAAGATGTTCACATCCTAATCCCTGGAGTCTGAAAATATGCTACAGTTTGTGAAAAAGGGGACTTCACAGGTGTAAATAAGGTTACAGACCTTAATTGGGAGAGATTGTCTGAATTATTTGAGTGGACTCAATCTAATATGAACCCTTAAAAGCAGAGGATTTTCTCCAGCTGGAGGCAAGAGATGCAGCACAAGAGGAAGTCAGAGAGATTCAAAGCTTGAGAAGAAGTTGGCTTTGCTACTTTGAAGATGGAGAGGGCAATTTGACAAGGAATACAGACAGTCTCAGGGAACGGAGAAAAACTCTTGGCTGACACTAGCAAGGGAATGGAGGCCTCATTCTCACAGTCACACAGAAGTGAATTTGACCAACAACCCTAAATCATGGACAAAGGACTTTACTTGTCTGCCTTCTTCACTATTATGATTCCAGAACCTAAAATGTGCATCTCGTTTGCTAAATCAATGAATGAATTATATTTCTGCATTTGTAGATTGTTCTTTAATATCACTTCTACAATTTGTTTTGGCCTCTTGTGAGATGATTCTTTCATATATATATATATATATATATATATATATATATATATATATATATATATGAAGGAGCCAGAAGTTCTGTATTAAATATGTAGTATTGTTAGAATGAGAAATTTAGAAGAGGAATCTATTTTGTAGGAGGAAAGAAATGCAACAAACTGGTTACTAGAAATAAAAAAGAATTCATTTAGTAAAATCAGGAAAGCATTGTATTGTTTAGCCAAACTTACAGAAAGAGAAACAAAATAGGGAGAAGAAACATGCAGACGTGGAAATTGCCCATTTACTCTGGTACAGGAGGGAAGAAGCAAGAATGCAGGACGGCGAGTAAAAATATATGGAGTCAAGGTTTTATTCAAGACTGAAGAGTCACTCCTGGTTACAGGGAGGAGTGTAGAATGAGTCTGTGTAATAAAGGAAGTCATGAGGAGAGAAATGTATATCATTTGTAAAAACTTAAATTGCGTCCAAATGCTGAATAGCTTCTGGGATGCTGTAGAGCTGTGTTTTCTACTACCGTTGGGCTACAATATTTGCCTACAAGTCAAGGAATTCTGCTTTCCATGCTGTCTTGCTCCTCTTCCCATCAACTTGCTCTCTGAAAATATCACTTAACCTAGAAATAGCAGAAGTCCACCCTTATGTTGAGCGGTGGGTTTGGAACTTGAACAAATGTAGCAGCTGCTGCTCATTTGCTCTCTTAGCCCACAGGGTGGAGCCCACCCAGAGCAGCACGGGGGAACATCACTTGGAGATAACACTTAACAATATATTTTCATCATCCTTGAAATTCAAAAATTAAAGGACTATTTCTGTGTTGGCTTTTACATTTTGCTTGGTAGTCAATAAGCTATTTTAATTAACAAAACTGGGTCTTTGTTTACCCCCAAACTTTTTCCCTCATATTTTATGGTTATAGATCTTCCTTGTTTTCCCATTCTATTCTGTTCTCTCTTTTACAAGTTCTGTTATTTATTATTGTGTTCTGTTAATGGATACCCTGCACCTGTCATTGTATTTAGTTTTCTCTGATTTTATTTCTCTCCATGGGCCCCTTTTCTCTGAGTTACAGAAAAATATCCGATTTTTTCATGTATTTCTTTACCTTTTTTCTTTAATATTCTTTCTGTTGTTGACTGCACCTACTGTAGTTTTACATTTTGCGGTTGTGACTTTTCAAATTTTATACTATTTCTCTTTCATGGCTACCTCTTCAAGTTTCTTGGATTCACTATCCCCAAAAATAGTTTTGAGAATATGAACTAAAATTTTGGAAAGACTTTCTGCATTAATTCCACTTCACAAGAGAATATATGCTTCCTGAATGTGGTCCTGAAACTGCCCTCCTCAGTACCTATCTTTCAGGATGATACACTTACCCTGTTCACCTTCAAAGAGGGAGATGATTGAGGGTAAAGACAATTTCCCCAAGAGAATGATCAGATCCTCAGATTTTGATCAGACCCAGACAAAAGTAAAGGCTCAGTCATCTGCTGCACATCCCAGAACTACTGATAAAACAAAATATGCAGCCACCCTCTCCCCACAGCCTACTCTTTTGGCTTCTTCTCTCCAGTGTATAAGATATTTATATTTTTCCTAAATCTCTTCCTCTTACTCCCAGGGAAGTGGCTCTGGGGAGCTAAGATTTGAGAAGTTTCCTTCCATCTAGTTCCATCTCAACTGTATCCATAAAACACTCCTCATTATTCAAATACGTCATCATTGCCCTTTCCACATGATGCACAATTTTCTTTATTTTTCCTTTATTTTTCTAATGAATTTTCAATGACAATTTAGCAAGGTTTGAAGCAAGGGAGGGATAAGTGACATCTGCACATGTCACCAATTCACTTTGAAACTAATATTTCCGATTAAACAAGATTTTAGACTTGGATTAATCAGAATATTTATTTCTTTTAATGTATGTGTGCATTTCAAACAAAGTCCTTTGATTACCTTTTCTTGAGTGTTTTCATTCTTAAACGAAACTACTTGGAGTGACACACTATGCTGTCCGCAGTGCTCAAGAGTCTTCTAATCTGGGGTCCGTGGAGCACAAGGAATTCCATGGGTTGCTTATTCATAAATGCTCCCTTAAAAATTGTATTCTATTTTCAGTGCATGTTTTTATATACAAATGTACTGGAAATCAGTTCTAAAGCATTCAACAAATTCTTGGAAGGGCCCATGACTCAACAGTCTAGTGACCACTTTTGGAATATTGTTAATTTATACTTGTTGAAATGGCTGTCATAAAATAAACTTTTAAATCTTCACTCTGTACATGCCCTTCTCTGACTGCTTTTGGCTGTTCACAGAAACAGTGCCTTTTACCTCTAACTAGACAGAATTGTATGTCCATCTTTCAACAGTCAGAGTGAGAAAGATCTTTATATCTCAATGGCCTTTTGGTTGCTAAACCTGAGTAGTAAAATGAAGAGGCTGCTCCCTAGGCAACCTTTTACTTCCCTGCTGCTTGTGAGATTCACTTGTATCACAATAGTTATAATCAATTAAGCTTTCCACTGCAAATGAGGCTTCTGATCAAAGTACAGGAAGCTTTTTCTTTTAAAAAATGGATTTTTCAATTATTAAAATATATCTCATATAGTGCCGTGCATCACATAAATTCATCTCACCTCTCTTAAAACTTTAATTTTAGCAGAGCAAAGCTGCTTTTGGATCTTTTTCCAAAACAGAATTATTTCAATATTTGTACACAGTGAGTTTGCTAATCACGTATGTAAAATTCCTACAAGTGTTTGTGAGAATATTTGTACAAACCAAATTTATAGATCACCATCAAACTTATTGGAAAGGGGTTCTATAGCATTCAGCAGATTCTCGAAAGTATCCTTGTCACAAAAGAGTTTAAGTAACACTGTACTTTATTGATACACCTTCAGAATCTAGTTAATTTATATTTGTATAAATGGCTGAACAGTGCAATCATTTTAAATTCTTTATTTTTTATGCTTTTCTCTGGTTCCTATGCCTCAATCAAATCATTTAGAAGGAAAAAAATAGATAATCTCAACTTATCTAATTATTATAGCCAATACATTCAAGAATTTAATCTGTACATTTTCTAAGATGAGTTGGCCAATATTTAAATAAGTACTCAAGCATTTAAATTCCTTTTGTTTAATACTATATTTATGTTTGTCACATAACAAACTTATACTGTGATGACCAACTTTAGTGAGAAATAAAGATATATTACTCATTTACTGCCAAAGTTGGATTTAAGTTGTTCAATGTTTAATTAAAATATTGCACATCATTATATTCCTATTTTAGTATTGGCAGTTTGTAAGTGACCATGGGCTTTTTTTCTCTCATCTTTTCTAGAAACAGTTAACACTGACTCAGAAAGATGTGGACACTCTCTGAGAATCTGAGGTTAGAAATTAGGTTTCAGCAGCTCCAAAAATCAACCCAGCCATGGTAATTTTAAAGATGATTCATCCCAGTGATTCCTCTTACTTAACATTTAGCATGATTTCAGAAACACCGCTTGAGTAAGAGCAGAAATAATTTTATTGGATGTGTACTTTTTATGTATATTTAGGAGGGAAAAACTAAACAAAGGTGCTCTACCTAAAGCAAAAGTCTGATATTTCCAGGGTGACAGACAATAGCTTTTTAACAGTGCTTGATTTTCAATTGAACTGCTCAGAATATTTAAAAGATAAGAGGAAATAATATGCCTAGCTCACTGAAAAGAGGCATTTACATAAGTAGATCATAATTATCCAAGTAAGACCTTGTTGCTGAGACGTGGGAGGGTTAATGATTATGATGATAATTAAAATGCAGAGGATTTGTAGAGCACTTATTTGCTTTCTGAAGAGCTCAGGGTACTTCTCATATATTCTATTCTTCTCATTGATCTCTGTGTGATAGCTATACAACAGTATGTTTAAATACCTCAGAGTAATGGAAGGAAACATCTGACCTGTTATAACCATAAATGATTATAATCTTTTGGGTTTTGCCTCACCTGAAAGGCAGGACCTCCAATGACATAGCTTTTTGAAACATCACTTCAGGTCATCACAGCAAAACTGACTCTGAGGAAAGAGTGCCACCTACTGAATCAAATTGCCCAGGTTCCCTCCAAGGGCTGGTCTCTCAGTTTTAGAATTGTCCTAACATGCTCAACTATAAGAAGTAATGGGATTGCTGCACCATGCATGAAATACTTATTATTTTTGTTTCCAACTTCAGTCAGTTTATTTTAACAATCCACCCATCACATCTATAATTTAACCATTTCATTCAGAAACTTTCCATTTGTTTTGAAAACTAGTATACAAAGACTGAACAAATCTAACTTTGTTATTTAATGAAGGGAATTTCCAAAACAAATACCTGTCTTTTTTATTGTCGAAGTGGCCACAAGGGGGAGCTAGCATGCAACTTCTTATGGGGCAGGAGAGTTGAGGTTTCATAATTAATTGAACCCTTTTATTCCTGGCTAAGGTAGGAGAAGATACAAATATGTTATTTGAAATTTATGAAGCTCAAGATAATTTTTCTCAGAATTACATTTTGCACAATGCAATCCAACTCCCCCTTTTAATATATGCTAATACATTAGATATAATGTAACATTTTTTAGTCTGACAATTCCTGTTTCTTCATGGCCTAACTCTCAGGTACTCTACACACAATTACATGCACACAGTTTGTTTAAACCACACCAAATAATTTTAAACTGTAAAACTTAAATACAAAAATTTTAAATTACCTGAAATTTGTCTCAATATTTTATTTTATTTTTAATTTTTTTTTTTACTCTAGTACTTGGTAGTTTTATTAGTTTATTTATTTATTTATTTGCTAAAAGACAACAAAAACAAAACAAATAGTGTATGCAATCAATTAAATTGTTGAAATCTTTAAGTGATTGCCTCATTGATTTTCCATCATTGGAAACACATACACAAATAAACACACAAAAAATGAGATGAGAATTAGTGATAAGAAAAGTCTGGAACATATTATCCGGCAGGAAAAAATATATATATGTTGCAAGCAGAAATATTTCTAGAATAACTTTTACTATTTTAAAATAAACATCCTGATATGTGTCCCAGTTCAAAAGTTGATCATTGGTGACTAATTTATGAGTGTTTCCTTCCGATTGACATGTATTTATAATACATAGCACCAGTTGGAAATTTAGTTTATTTACTGTGTGAATTTCAAATTAATAGAACTTCCATGTTTTTGTAGGGCTAATCCTGTATTTAATTTCGACTGTTCATTGGGAACTCACTTCCTATGTGTGGGAGGAGGGAACATGTATATAAACATGTTATATTGTAACATAACATACATATCATATAGAAGAGACTTGAAATATATCATTTCCTGAGAAATATTTTTTAATAGCAAGATTTAATAATTTTAATAAAAATGAGAAAAAATTAACATTTAATTTAATATACTGTTTATTTATGGATATAGTTTACACTTTTTCTTAGCTGTTGTATAGGAGAGATTTAGTTCTCAAAAATATTTTTAATTATAAACCATTTCTCCTGAAACTCAAAAATTATAGTTAATTTACATTACTTTATTAAAATTCATATTTATCATAAAGGGGAAAGATATGTTTTAGTGATTGTCCTGTTAGTAGTGTGAATTTGTCATTTGTTAAAAGGGGAATCTTTGATTAAAAGACAGCAGTTGGCTAATAGCTGTGTGTTAGAAGTGAGACTCAAATATCTCTGAAAGACAATGGAGACTAGAACTAGCTGTGAATGAAACACTATCCTTCACCTGTGGATTTAAATATGATATGGCAATCTTTGATACTTATTACATCTAAAACGTTTAGCTGTTAAAGTTATTTTTGAAAATTCTCTGTTAAATAAAAATATATGAAATCAAATATTGAAATAATGGTAAAAATGATGGAAAAGGAAATAGTGGAGAGAGAATTTTTCAGTCATATAAACAGTGGCTGTGTTGAAACTATCAGCAACAGAAATTTCTCTTAGGAACTGTATCTTATTGAATTCAACAATACAACAAACAGGACAAATTTTGGAAGAATGTTATAACTGCTACCATTTTGGCTACATACATAAACTCTCGGGGCTACATGCATGAACTCTTGGGACTACAACTACAGCTAGTCAATCTGAATTTTAAAGAGTCTCTCAGAGACAAAATTAAGTACCTTATATAACAAAAAAGTCATAAAATAGCATTTTAAGATTATTAATGATATTCAATTATTGATTTAATGTAATAGCATTAATCAGCCTTTGTCAGTCTATAAAAATAGACCTTAATACTTCTCTGTTTGAAGCTGTTCCAACATAATCAGTTTATTTTAAAACTCACCTAGAATAGCATAATATCTTATTAATGAAATAATGTTATGTTTATATGAGTATTTCTCAGTACTTTTTCTCAATGAGTGTGCATATATTTATATTTTGATGGAATCACACAAGATTTTTGGATGTTCAATATATGTATAATAATAAAGGAATAATAATTTTGGTTTAAGGTTGAGACTATCATTTGCAATTACAACTCATGATTATCAACCAGTCTTTTCTTAGAAATATGAGATTCTAGGTATCATGAGCTACACTCAACTCTGTGGTCTTCTGGATTCCTCAGCTAGAACGCTTATGTCCATAGCCTTCTATGGTATAAAAAACAATAGGATCTTTGAACTGTTTAACAATATTTATATCATCTCCTTTTTAAAAAATTGAGCTCAATATTTTAAGAATAGTTTAAAAAATACTCAAAATGGTATCTTAAAAAGAAAAATTGTTTGGGGAAAAATAGAATATAAGAAAGGGTTACAAATTAGGAGTGACTACAGTTTTAAAAGTTGTATCTGTCTAAAGGGAAGTCAAACAATTGGAAGCTGATTTCATTTCCTTTAAAAATGAAATAGGGATGAGACATAAAGATTAAAATTAATTATTGTGGGTACATGTCAATCTTTAACAACAGAACTCAATACTTCAAATTAATATATGAGTAAGGTATCTAATATGTAGTAGTAGTTCTGTTTTGCTCCCCTTGGCTGAAATCCTGGGGTATTCACCATAATCATGGTAGTTCTCTCTATATACACTAGGGGGAGGTGTTACAATTACTCTGGAGGGGTGGTGGGCAAATTGGTGTCTATGAGTATGTGTTTCATATCTCTCACTGGTCTCTTCTTAGACACTGTGGTTTTCCCCTCGGTTGCATAACAACACTTCTAATTAAGAATAATCAATAAGCCATATTAACCTTTCCTTGGAAGTTTTTCATCCTTTTGTTTTTGCTTTATTGTAAACCTCAAGTAAGGATGTTTTATGACTTTCCTTGAATTAGTATGTATTGCAAAAATAAAAATCATAGATTTTTCATATTTAAAAAACAATGAGGGGCTTCCCTGGTGGCGCAGTGGTTAAGAATCTGCCTGCCAATGCAGGGGACATGGGTTCCAGCCCTCGTCCAGGAAGATCCCACATGCCGCGGAGCAACTAAGTCTGTACGCCACAACTACTGAGCCCGTGTGCCACAGCTACTGAAGCCCGAGGGCCTAGAGCCCGTGCTCTGCAGGAGAAGCTACCGCAATGAGAAGCCCCTGCTCCCGCAAGTAGAGAAAGCCCACGCGCAGCAACGAAGACGCAACACAGTCAAAAATAAATTTAAAAAATTTAAAAGTAATGATTAAAAATGAGTGTGCATTCTCTATTCTTGATTTAAGTTAACGGCTGCTTTTAAAGCCTCTACACTTCAGATTTCAAGGTACATGCATTAGAACAGAGATACTAACCCCTTCCTGAGAAATGTAACGGTGAGGTTTCATGCGACGGTGCGGTTAGGCACCCACTCAGCAAAATAATCCAGATGTCAACAAAGCTGTAGCTCCCCTGTTTAGCAAAAGTATGTGCATGACAAACTATTTAAAAAATATAAAGACAGTTTAGGATTTGAAGGTCTGGCTGTAAAGAACACTTCTTTGAATTTTTAAACTGTTAAAGACAGTCTCTTAAGGGAGTGGTGAATTTTGGATCCAGATCACACTGCAAATTCAGACTGTAGGTTATCTCATTGAATCCTCTGGGAAATAAATAGCTCCTTTACCTGAATCTTTAAGCAATTATCCCAATAACAATCATCAGAACTTTCTTGTAATTGGTCTGGATTTGATTTTCTTTGAATTTTGAATGATTTATGTTACAGATTTATACGTTAGTCATTCACAAGTTATAAATGGCAACTTTACTTCAGTATTTATGAATTGCGATCAATACTCTAGCAATCAAAACACTCACCTTTTCTATTTCAATACTTCAATTTTCTTTGGCGTTCTTTCCCAGAACGGCTGGATCACGAACAAAGCAGTCACCGCTTGTGGATGTTTGTGATAATAGTTTGGGGAGAAAGAATCTCTGAGATTAAGAACTGCAGAAGAAGTAGATGAATCAGGAGTCTCTCTCTCTCACTCTCTCTCTCTCTCTCTTTCTCTCTCTCTCTTTCTCTGTGTGTGTGTGTGTGTGTGTGAGTGTGTGTGTGCGTGTGGTGGTAGTGGTATTACTTAGAAAGCATGAATCTTTTTTTTCCTTTCTTTATTAAGGTGCATTATCAGTAACTACCAAGTTAGAAAGGATGAATCTTAACAGATCTCCCACTGATCGGTCTTCACAGTTATGGTTCAGTTTCTACGCAAAGAAGCTTTGGCAAACGTGGTCATCAACACTTATTTGGTCTTAAGGATATAACATTCAAATTTCCATATGGACCTTTAATAATAAGGTCGAGGTAAACAAAACCCCTCGAGAACTATTATGAGTGCGTGTATGGATGTCCGCTTTACTTTAAATCTGGGCTGAGAATGCTGGAGACTGAAAACGGTAAAGCTCTAAGTATTATTTAGCCAGATTTGAGTTTTAACAAGCTACAAAGCTTTAATTGACCGTAAGCCTTTCTCCTTAGAGGAGAGGCACTTTTCCTCTGGGGAGACACGGTTTCTCTTTCACTGGGCTTTTGCTTTCTTCTGAAACACTATATAATCAAGTGACTTTCCTTGCCGCGGTGCCTGGGGACAGCTGATTTTTCTCCGAGGATAAAGAAAGTTACATATTGATTGCTGTTGCTCGCGGTGTGTTGGCACTAGCGCGGGACAGAAGCGGGCGCGCTAGCCCTCGCATTTACACACACTCACTGAAATACACAACACACACACCCCGCCTCAGAAACACACACACACCCCACGTACATACACACACACCCCACGTACATACACACACATCCCTCTGCACCTCATTTAGATGGGTCCATGCGCAGGCAGAAGATCTGCGCCTCCCTTGGTGTGAATGAGTGTATGGTGCGCGCGCGCGCGCGCGCGCGTGTGTGTGTGTGTGTATACAGAACCCTATCAGGAAAACCGCAGCTACCCTATTCTGCAAGCTCGCTGCGATTCCGGTTTCCGTGTACACCGGATAAAACAATAAATAAATCGCTGCCAGCCTTTTTTTTTTTTTTTTAATTATCTCTTTTCCAGAGGAAGACGGTGGAGGCGTTTCTCCCGGTAGTTAAAGACTCAGGAGACCCTGCGGCGAGGCCCTGGGCAAAGCCGCCACAGCACACACAGGGCTCGGCTAGCCCGGCTGGTCTCCCACGTAACTGATCTAATCAATGGCTCTGAAGCTCGGAGGCTCCGGACTCCGCCCCCGCCAGTCTCTCCTCCGCCTTCCATTGGGCGCGGGCCGAGGAGGCAGAGCCTTGCTCCTCGCGCGGATTGGCTGGCAGGAAATCAGTATCAATGTTTAAGCGGCGGCGTGAGGTGAATAGACTCAGTCAGCAAGAGACGCTGGGGAGAAAGCAGGGACTGCGAGCCCCGCGGATGCGGCAGCGCGGAGGGCGGCTGGGGAGACGCTACTCCAACTGTTGAATTTTCACCTTTCATTTCCACCGATGCTTTGCTTGCGGAGATGGATATATTTGCTTTGAAATCCGCACGTCTTTCGCAGGCTGTGAGCTGATCGTGACAGGCACCAGACTGAGAGACCACCCGTGACATAAAAGGAGGACCCCCCCAAAAAAAACCAAAAAAAGCAAAAACCTCCACAACGGACTGCACAATTAACTACGCACACCGGTGTTGGACTTTGTGAATAGAGAACATTGAGAGGAAAATCGTGAAATATGATGCGGGGCTAATCTGTGAACAGTCACTGTAATCCAGATTTGTTTTTTTTTTTTCCCCCAAGACTCTGAAAGATTTGGGGGTTCCTTACGCCTAACAAAAAGGGAAGGTTTTTTGTCGTTGTTTTGTTTTGTTTTTGTTTTTAAATAAATACACCTTGCAAAACAGACGCCTTGCTATCCAGAGCCTCGGACTCCGGCAGAAAGAGGTAGAGTAAAAGTGCTGCTGGATTCAGCTTCACCTCCTTCCTTCCCTCCCTCCCTTTCTCTCGCTTTTTCTTTTTCTCCAAAACATGAATCTGGCTTTTCTTTCTGTAGAGTGAGTCAGAGAAAGCGTTAGGAAGAAGCCACAACTAATGTCTGTGAAGGGAGGACGATGAGGCGAGAGTGAACACGATTCGTTCCGCTACTTCTGACTCATCCGGCAGATCGGAACACCTGCATTTCTGGATGTGTCATTCCCGTTTGTCGAGGCGCCTCGACAACCCGAAATAGTGTGTAGACAGACCCGTGCCTAGTATCCCCTGGGCGGTAGCTACCCGGGGAGGGCTCCCCTGGCTGGACCGCCGCGGCCGCAGCTCCTCGCCCGCTGCCCTCGCTAGTCGCCCAGAGAGACTGCGAGAGCGAGACTGCAGAATGCATCACGCCAAACCTTGATGCGTTCCTTTCATCCAGCCCACTCCTCCTACTATAGAAAAAATTGAAGAAAGAAAAAAAAAAAAGCCCACACTTTATTCGCTTCAAATATTCACCACTTTTATTCCTCTCCAAGGTTTTCTTTTCTAGATGAAGAGACCTGGGAGGCAGGGCCATTGGAAGGAGATGCTGAATAGAAAGAAAAGAGAGGCACTTGACAGCCCAGCCCTGTGAATGCAGAGACTGTTTTCCTTCTAGCGAGAGACAGGGAGAGTGTGTGTGCGAGGACTGGGAGGGTGGCTCCCCCTTCTTTTTTATTCCGCCTCTCCCTTCCCCTTCAAATCTGCACATCCAACCATGAGTTGCCTGTTGATTTCCTTTCGCCTGGGAAGAAAAGCAAACTGGAATTAAACTGCATCGAGAGAAGTCCTTGCTTGTGGGGAGAGAATGGGATGGTAGCGGCGGCTACTGGCTCAGCGTAGAGAAATTACAGAGTGTGTTTTACCAACAGAGGCGGAGATACATCTATACATTTTTTCCCCTCCCAGTAGACTCAAACCTCAAATGCTGATCAGGCTGTGGCTTTCTTGACTTGGGGAAGAGCCTTTTCCGAGGAAGAGAGGGAGGAGCCTCGTGGAGGGAGGAAACTACAAATCGGGACACTAGTTCTTTGCGCTGCATTTCCTCCCCTCCCTTTGGCTGCTCGGAAAGGAGAGAGAGAGAGAGAGGAAAAAAATATATATCCTTGGCTGGGAGATGCAGTCTGCCGCCACCGCTGCCTCAGCCAGCAATGCAAGATTAGATCTCTAAATGCAGCAAAACACCGCCTGAAAACAGACCAACCCGCGAAGCAAGCAGATAATTCACAGGGCTCCGGCTATTTTGAAGCTTCAAATATATCTGACTGTCTCTTCGTTGTTCCTCATCCCCAGCAATTTCATCACAAGAGAGGAGAAACAAGTAAGGATTTCACTTTCTGATTTGCCTAGAGACACACCTCCCCGCTCCCTCCCCCACCCGATGTGAAGAGTATTCCGGAGGCAAAAAGCTGGAGTGGATTTGCAGCGCCCTAGCGGGAGCGAGGAAAACCTACGGATTCTTTAGCTCATTATCATCCTTCCCAAACGCGATTTCCTTCTTATCTCTTGTCTCATCGCTCAAGTTTGAGTCGCCCGAAGTCCGGGCGGGAGAGACAAAGCTCCGGGCTCGCCCCCAGCTGCAGGGAGCCGCCGCCTTGCTCAGTGCCCCTGCAGCTCTGCTGCACCGCTGCTTCTCGCCCAGTGCGGATGCTGTAGATCAACAGGTTCAGGGAACTTGAGCGGAATAAAGAGAGACCGCCGGGTGCCGCAGCCCGGGAGCGGAAGGAAGGAAGGATCCATAGACTTGTGGCTTGGATCGGGGTCGCACGCTGCGCCTGGGCCCCAAGCTGGCGCGCACCCATCCACTCGCCCCTCCAGTCCGGCTGCTCCTGACAGCACCCCACCGGTCTGGGATGTACCTTTCCATCTGCTGCTGTTTCCTCCTATGGGCCCCTGCCCTGACGCTCAAAAACCTGAACTACTCCGTGCCCGAGGAGCAAGGGGCCGGCACGGTGATCGGCAACATCGGCAAGGATGCTCGACTGCAGCCGGGGCTTCCGCCCGCAGAGCGAGGCGGCGGTGGCGGGCGAAGCAAGTCGGGTAGCTACCGGGTGCTGGAGAACTCGGCGCCGCACCTGCTGGACGTGGAAGCCGACAGCGGACTCCTCTACACGAAGCAGCGCATCGACCGCGAGTCCCTGTGCCGCCACAACGCCAAGTGCCAGCTGTCCCTCGAGGTGTTTGCCAACGACAAGGAGATCTGCATGATCAAGGTAGAGATCCAGGACATCAACGACAATGCTCCCTCCTTCCCGTCGGACCAGATTGAGATGGACATCTCAGAGAACGCGGCCCCCGGCACCCGCTTCCCCCTCACCAGTGCGCATGACCCCGACGCGGGCGAGAATGGGCTCCGCACCTATCTGCTTACGCGCGACGACCACGGCCTCTTCGCGCTGGACGTCAAGTCCCGCGGCGACGGCACCAAGTTCCCAGAGCTGGTTATCCAGAAGGCCCTGGACCGCGAGCAGCAGAACCACCACACGCTCGTGCTGACCGCTCTGGATGGCGGCGAGCCGCCGCGCTCGGCCACCGTGCAGATCAACGTGAAGGTGATTGACTCTAACGACAACAGCCCCGTCTTTGAGGCGCCGTCCTACCTGGTGGAGTTGCCCGAGAACGCCCCGCTGGGCACCGTGGTCATTGATCTGAATGCCACCGACGCCGACGAGGGTCCCAACGGCGAAGTGCTCTACTCTTTCAGCAGCTATGTGCCCGACCGCGTGCGGGAGCTCTTCTCCATCGACCCCAAGACCGGCCTGATCCGTGTCAAGGGCAACCTCGACTATGAGGAGAATGGGATGCTGGAGATCGACGTGCAGGCCCGAGACCTGGGTCCCAACCCCATCCCGGCCCACTGCAAGGTCACTGTCAAGCTCATCGACCGCAATGACAACGCTCCGTCCATTGGTTTTGTCTCCGTGCGCCAGGGGGCGCTGAGCGAGGCCGCTCCGCCCGGCACCGTCATCGCTCTGGTGCGGGTCACTGACCGAGACTCGGGCAAGAACGGGCAGCTGCAGTGCAGGGTCCTGGGCGGAGGAGGGGCGGGCGGCGGCGGCGGCCTGGGCGGGCCGGGCGGTTCCGTGCCCTTCAAACTTGAGGAGAACTACGACAACTTCTACACGGTGGTGACTGACCGCCCGTTGGACCGCGAGACACAGGACGAGTACAACGTGACAATCGTGGCACGGGACGGGGGCTCGCCTCCACTCAACTCCACCAAGTCGTTCGCCGTCAAGATTCTGGACGAGAATGACAACCCGCCTCGCTTCACCAAGGGGCTCTACGTGCTGCAGGTGCACGAGAACAACATCCCAGGAGAGTACCTGGGCTCGGTGCTTGCCCAGGACCCTGACCTGGGCCAAAACGGCACAGTGTCCTACTCCATCCTGCCCTCGCACATCGGCGACGTGTCCATCTACACCTATGTGTCTGTGAACCCCACCAACGGGGCCATCTACGCCCTGCGCTCCTTTAACTACGAGCAGACCAAGGCTTTTGAGTTCAAGGTGCTTGCTAAGGACTCCGGGGCGCCCGCGCACTTGGAGAGCAACGCCACTGTGAGGGTGACAGTGCTAGACGTGAATGACAATGCTCCGGTGATCGTGCTGCCAACGTTGCAGAACGACACGGCTGAACTGCAGGTGCCGCGCAACGCCGGGCTAGGCTACCTGGTGAGCACCGTACGCGCCCTTGACAGCGACTTCGGCGAGAGCGGACGCCTCACCTACGAGATCGTAGACGGTAACGACGACCACCTGTTTGAAATCGATCCATCCAGCGGCGAGATCCGCACGCTGCACCCTTTCTGGGAGGACGTGACGCCGGTGGTGGAGCTGGTAGTGAAGGTGACTGACCACGGCAAGCCCACTCTGTCGGCGGTGGCCAAGCTCATCATCCGCTCGGTGAGCGGCTCTTTGCCCGAGGGGGTTCCCCGGGTGAACGGCGAGCAGCACCACTGGGACATGTCGCTGCCGCTCATAGTGACTCTGAGCACTATCTCCATCATCCTCCTAGCGGCCATGATCACTATCGCCGTCAAGTGCAAGCGCGAGAACAAGGAGATCCGCACTTACAACTGCCGCATCGCAGAGTACAGCCACCCGCAGCTGGGCGGGGGCAAGGGAAAGAAAAAGAAGATCAACAAAAATGATATCATGCTGGTACAGAGCGAGGTGGAAGAGAGGAATGCCATGAACGTCATGAACGTGGTGAGCAGCCCCTCCCTGGCTACCTCCCCCATGTACTTCGACTACCAGACCCGCCTGCCCCTCAGCTCGCCCCGGTCGGAGGTGATGTATCTCAAACCGTCCTCCAACAACCTGACTGTCCCTCAGGGACACGCGGGCTGCCACACCAGCTTCACCGGACAAGGGACTAATGCGAGCGAGACCCCGGCCACTCGGATGTCCATAATTCAGGTAGGAGACTCTTAGCATAACTGGGACTTTACATTTTGCTGGATTTGGAGCTGTCCTGAAACCTTTGGAACAGGACTAGCCACACTGCTAGTAGCAGTGAGCAGGGAACTTTTTTAAATGAAAAAGATTTACACTTTTGCCACTGCGTGTACAACATATTCTATACATAACTCCTCCCATGTAAATAGTCAAGAATCTACAAGATGTAAATGTCTTATTTTTGCATTTTTAAAGTTTATTTTTATAGGTGTTAAAATGTTACCAGGGTTCACTATTTAATAGTTTATTTTACTTTATTTGTTGGTCTACATTTCTCTCCACAACAGAGGATTACTAGAGAGAGAAAAAAATTGTTTCAGTTAATTGACTTTAATATTTTTATTTCATTAAAAAAATCTGATGGCAAAAGAAAGAAATGTATACCCCAATATTAAGAAGTAAATTACCTGAAGCACAACATAGCAACCGGTCAGAATTCCAGAGCCTGAATCAATTTGATATAAGGTTTCACTCCCCACTCCCGGAAAAATATCAGTTTTTATATTTAAAAAGTGTTTTATATTTAAAAGTGCTCATGAATCTCATTTATTCTTCAGCTGAAACTGTAGCACAATGCATTAGTGTAGCTTAAGGGTTGGAACTGTGAATTATGCTCTGAAGATCTTTCAAAAGTTTGAAAAAATATAGGCTCTGGATAATGACTAGTATCTATCTATGAAAAGTTTATATTTATTTTGTGCTCTGATTTTTTCCTGGTCTTCTTCCCTGGAGTCATTGAGGGATGAACAGAGTACACTAGAGGGGTGTACTCACTCTGTGCTGTTGAAAACAGGAGGCAAAGCTGCACTAAAGACACTGGTGCCAAAAAGAATTCAAGGTTGCATTTAGTTTGCATACTGAGTATTTTCAGTATATCTAGGTGATATTTAATACATATTAGATAGTATAATTTAAGGTTATTGGTATATGAAAAAAACTGACCCAGCATGGACACTAGACTCTAACAACAGCAGGTGACTATACTGTGTCTAGTTACTACCTAGTTTCTTTTCTCCACATACTGAGCTGTGTTATGAAAAAACTTAATTCTTGCTTATTATGAATGCATGTTGCTACAAATTACTCTGGATGAACAATACTTGAAATACAAAATTGAGTTTAACTAAAAGTGACATTTTGGGAGGAAGATTAGTCTGGGACAAATGAAAATAATTTGTTCACAGTTTTGTGCTTTGAAAAAGCAAATACTGTTTTTATTATTAAAACAGAGTAGTACAATTTCATAATCTTATACTTTTTAACATAAGTGTAACGAATACTAAAACTCAGCAGAACATTTTCTTATAATAGGGTAACGTCCTCGTAAAACAGACTTGTACTTGACGCTACCGAATACTAGAATATCCACTGTAGTATTAAATCACACCTTTTACAGTGTTTACTACATACCAGTAATCATGAATTTTTGGAGATCTATATAAAACTGAACAAGATATTCCTCCCATAAAAACTGTAGTTTCTATGAAAGTCTATGAGTGTGTAAAACTGGTATTTATGATAATTTCTTTAGAGGGATATATGTTAAATATATATATAGATCTTTTGCAGTCATTTTATAAATACACATTTGTTATATACCTTTCTTATATTTTTACCATTGACAGTTAAAAAGATATCACAGAGGGTTAATGCTTAATTTTTCACTTCAAGTACTATGAGTTGAATTCTTATTTAGGGTCCAGTAAAAATGAAGTTTGTGCAGTAGAATTCTCAGCAGCCTGAATCCTGGTCAGATTAGTGAGGAACAATGTTGGATAGAAGTATCCAGGAGGTTTTGAGGGACAGGGGTCCCTATACAGTGTTTACACCTTACTGTTCTTGAAGCTGGTCATTGCCCAAGGGATGGATGATGATGATTCCTCTCATTAGCAGTAAAACTTGAGCCAAAGCAAATCTCTCTCTCTCTCTCTCACACACACACACACACACACACACACACACAAAGGGAGAGAGAGAGTTTAAACAGCAAACAAAGGAGACAAACTTCCTTGCTATTCCCTTTCTTCTGGAATCTTAATTCATGCCATAAAGACACAGAAAATGTTTAAGTTCTTGAATTTGTTTCCATAGTGGCTCAGTTGCCCATATTGCTTCTGCCCTGGAAATATCCTCAATATAAAATGTTAAAACAGGCTCTTTTTTTTTTTTCTATTGAATTTTTGTTGTCCTATGAGGGATGCCTTTTAAATTCCTAGTATGTTAATTTCCTTTTAAATGTGTCAGGTTTTTCTCAGTGCCTATTATGGAGAAAAGAGTAAGCTGACTACAGTGACCTTGCTGTCCTTCTTTTTTTTTAAACTAGTGTGCTGCACTTTGTGCTGACGTGACATGCCCAAATTAAAGTGTTCAGGTGTCCCATATTCTTGTTTCAAGTGCATTTATTAGCGTGTGTTTATTTAACACAGCCTGCTGAGGAAACACACTATTAATCTCATGTATATTTCTGAAGGAAGAATTTTAATTCACAGTGCAACTGGGCTGGCAGCTACTAGGTCTGGTTTATCTTTATTTTCCAGCATCTTGGGTGCTGTTTAGAATATTCCCAGAGTATTTCTATTGATGGAATGAAAATAATATCATAATTGTTTTGAGATAGAATGGTAAAGAGTGGTGATATGAAACAGGAACTTTAGGACTTAAAAGAAAAAGACTCATGTTACAGCTCAAGTTCAAATTTCTCAAAAGATTTTGTGTGAATCGCAGGGTCTAAAATTTTAAGATTAAGATATATAGGTTTGGGAGCATAAGAGTATTTTTATTGAAAATGGATACAGAACAGTCATGTAAACTGGTGTAGAAA
Organism: Tursiops truncatus; assembly: GCF_011762595.2. Lineage (NCBI taxonomy): Eukaryota > Metazoa > Chordata > Mammalia > Artiodactyla > Delphinidae > Tursiops > Tursiops truncatus. The sequence goes on from NC_047051.1 coordinate 30,111,393, forward strand.
CAGTGGTTCAGGAGAAAGTATTTTATGGCAGATTTTCTTCAAGTTTCTCAGTCCAAGTAAAGTCAGTCTATGAACTGTTTAATCACTATTGAAGAGTGATTAAAATATCCTCAGTGGTGTGAATCATAATATAACATTGTTATAATGAGATATTTTATTTATTTTAAAGCTACAAAAGTGATTTGTGAAAAATAGGAACATAGATTTTGTGATAGGTAAGGCAAACATATTATTAAGCAAATTTATAAAAGCACTCTTCATAGGAGCAATTTCCATGTGAATTATTTCATAGGTTAATATGAGAATCTGAAATCAAGTAGAGGTCATTACTAATTGTCACGAGTAACTGCTAATCGTGGTTTATCAAGAATTATTTGTCCTGGGGTAACTTTTCAACAGGTGTTTTCAATGAAGGTCATGCTGCGAAGAGGGAGGAGGCTGGGGACTTCTCACTGGTGGGAGAAATTTCCAGTTTTGTTGGAACATCTGTATTTTCAGAATTTTTTTTGGTAGCACGTAAAATGTAGTAATTTTAATATGCTGTCATAGAAGAAAATATATTGAGCCAGCAGAATAAGATCTATTGAAATACATTTTTAAAAGGTATACATTCTTACACAGTGTTTTACAGTTCAGTTTTAAAAGATTCACATTTCGGTTGACTTTAGATTTTTTATGCTGGAAGAGGAAATCCTTTTGATATAACTGGACGGCCTTTTCAATAAAAGCAAATTAAACACTTATAATCAATACAGATATATAAAAATGAGATTGAGGAATAGAGGGCTAAAGTATCATAGTGTAGACAATAAACGCAGTATTTTAGAATGAAAGGGTGAAAGAAAAAGTCTTTCCTAGCAACATTAACCATTGTCTGCCTTGTTACTACTTCTCTAATACAAGAGATTCTTGGCTTGAGACTCAGATGAGTTTTCAAGTCCATGATGTTCAAAAATTCATACTCTAGTATGTTAGTGATTTCAGTAACAAGCACAAAGTGTGTGAACAATTTTTTCATTTACGATTTTAAAGAGTTTTTACAGTGTTATTCCAATATGGCACAGTTTGATCAATTACATGCATTTATTTCCATAAACTTGATATACTTCTCTATTTCTAGGGGTTTGGTGTGCTGAGAAGGAAGGGGATATCCCTTTCTTACTGCATGCCTCTAGTACTATCTTGTCCACTTTTCTTTTTTTTTTAAAGTTTTTTAAAAGATAGGATTAATTTCTACTTCAAATTAACATGAGTACACAATCATAAAACATATATTTCTGTTTTACCATATATCAAAAGTAGCACAAATAAAGTGGAAGCAAGTTTAACTAAAAAGATAATGATTAAAGTGGTTTGAGTTTCTTTGGAGAAGAGTTTAAAATCCAAATTATTATAATCATTCTTAATATATTATTTTTATTCTTAGTTTTGTGTGCACCCATGAAAATCTCAGCTTCAACGTAAATCTCTCTACATTTCTCTATTTTATAATAATATGAAAACACAAAACACATAACTTTTTTACTATATGAATTAGAAACCTGAGAATCTCATTTTTAATATTAGTTGATCTAACTACTCATGAGGTATTAACTTCTTTACCGATTAGTTTTTAGTTTTCAATACAATTCTCAAAATATTAGCTAGGTAGTACTTCATCATCCTTACAGTCTTATCCTTACATTCTTATCAGTCTTTTAAAAATGTAAGAGTAAGAAGATTTTTAATTTTACTTAAGGTCTTTTAGTGAGTTCTATAATTTTACTTGAATTCTATGACTGAATTTTATAATATCAATAAATATTGTCATATAGAAATCTGCACGGATGACTTTGAAATTTTATTCTTGGCCTCATCACGTTATTTAAGGCTGTGTGCGATCATGAAAAATATCAGATCATAGAAAAGTATGCCCTAAAATTCCTATCTCAACTTCTTGAACATATTTTCTGGTCAAGAAAAAAATTGTACATGTTCTAAAACATTACCTATTACCTATAACTATATTGATCAAGCCACACCCAAAAAATAAAATAAAAACATATTTTCTAGAAACTTTTCTTTATAAAGTTGATATTATAATGCATATTATTCACTGTTTTATGGTACACAGATACACATTTATATATGAGGCTAAAATAAATGAATTATTCTTAAAAGAATCCCAAATATCATCCCCTAAAGGACTAAGAAATATACATATCTTAAAAGAAAAACTCCTTAAAAATCTCCAGATAAATATTTAATATTGTTGAAAAATACAGTGTTTATACTTTATCGTGTTTCACTACCATTGTCAGGTTTCAAATTTTACAGTTGTTGCTGCTTGTGTAATATAATGCAGTAAAAATATATCTATAAAAGATGTAAATTAAGAAAATATTTTTAAAAATTTAAGAATAATAAAGGTTTACATGCATTTACTGCAGTGAAGGTCATCTCTGCCCATATTTATGAAAATGTGAGGAATCAAACTTCCTGGCAAAATTAACATATGTGTATATGTATATATATGCCTTTATATTTTCAGTATAATGTACATAAATACTCAAGCACAAATATTAGCCCATTTTTATACTTTTTTAGTTCAAAGGTAGTTCTCCTCTTATTAAGGATGAACTCAAACCTTTATTTTTCTTTGAAAATATTTTAAAACTTGATGACTCACTGTTTTAAAACTTCAAACATTTTGAAGTTCCTTAAAGTAGAGCTAGTTATTCCAGAGCAATTAAGGAACACCTGGTCTTCAGTGAACAATAGGTTGGAGTTTAGGTAGATTGAGAGAAAAAAAAATTCATGCAAGTTTCTGATTCTTTGGTGAGGATGGTGGGATGGCTGGAGGAACTGTGAGAATATATGCTGGGAGTCTGATGATGAAACAACAGGACGAAGGTGAAGCCACTAGAACTGGGTTCATGCCAGTCGGGAAGTGAAGCTTAACACCCCTATGCTGAGAAGTCTTGCAATACACTCAATTCTTACAGATGCACCTGCTAATTATGATATTAGTCATTGCTCCAGAATGTGTTCCCTTCAGTGATGCTTCTGTTTAATAAATCCCACAGGGCATTATCTTAAAGCCATATTTTAGTAAAGCCATTAGGGAATTTTTTTTTTCTATTGAATTCCTTCAATCAATGACTCTATATTTGTTAGAGAATAGCGTCAAGGTAATTTTGCCTATCAATTTGAAGATAGTGTGACTTCTGCCACCCACCTACAAAACACTTTTAAATCTTCATCAGACCTACACTAATTTATTGTCAACCAGTTTAGAAGAGGAGACGCTGACAAGAATTCCCTTCAGTGGCACACAGTATTTTACAGTTAGTCATAGCTTTCACCAGTAGCTTTGATGGTGATATATTGCTATCCTTTGGTCTACTGAAATAAAGAATCTATAATAAAGGAGTCCTTAATGACATCAACATTCTGTACCATGACTAAGCAGAAGTCTGCTCTCACCTCCTTGCTACTGCAGAAGTATAAATTCAATATTTTTAAGGTAAAGCAAAAAAAAAAATGTAACAAAATACAAATGCAAAGTTGTGGCATTGTAGGTGGCATTTTTCACTTGTGTGCCCCATGGTTTCCCAGTGATAGACTGTAAAATTGGTTTCAGACAGTGTTTGAGAAAATCTATTGATATACATGTGACACACTTCTATTTGTTCTGGATATTCTGATTACTGGTATTCGGAGGCTCTGCCCTGGATATATTCCAGGGAGCTTTATTGTATTGAAATGACTCTTACAGTTCATTGAGCATCTAGCATAAATGTACTAAATATGATTGGCACGTTTGCGTATATTTATTCAAAAAATAAGGCAGTTAAACAGCATAATTATGGGAAAATGAATCATAACAATAAAAGACCATTTAAGTTAACAAGCTTTGTGATCAAAGGATAAATACAGGTTGGATAAATTAGACTTTAGATGTAACTAATCTACATAAATAGACTTTGGTCTGATTAGGGGAAAGGAATATATTAAAATAATTTAATGGTATTAGAAATGCATTTTATTTCAGACATTATGAAATATTTAAAAACGAGTTATTTTCTTTATGTTTCTATTTGATGAAATGGTCATGAACCATATTTGTGTTGAATGAAAAATGGGCAAAGTAAAGATGACTATTATCTTGTAAGCTTCTGTTTGGTAGAATATACCCTGTCTGAACAATATTTATTGTCTTTTAGACTTTTAATGTTTTTGATTGATTTTTAATTAGTGGCACACATTAAAGGGACCATTTAAAGGACAGTTTCTTGTTTACTTCCTTTATCAGCTAAAAGCAACCTTTGTAAAATATGAAAGTGTGAGCATTAAAAGTCTATTTCAAGTTTTCAAAGCTATATATTCATAATTGTTTTGTAGGTATATACTGTTTTTAAGAAACACTAGATACATGTTTGTAAATTATATTAATACTTAATGTAGGCAATGACTTTATGTTCTCAAACTTTCTAATGCTATTTTGATGGCATATATATGTTTAAATAACAGATTTAACTTAGGTGACTCAACTAATTTCTTTCCAACAACTGTGGTGCTTAGATATGTTTTCTTCAGCTTCATTTAGTGGTAACTTTTTAAAAATGTAATTTAAGCATAAGTCATCAATTGGTATACTTCTTTACAATATTTCTACCTGAATCCTTAATAATCATTGCTAAGCAATGATTGGGTTGGACTTATACCCAGAATTTTTATGCCCTCCAATTCAATAAAACTCAAATTGAAATATACACATGTATCCTAAATTTTGATATCTTTCTTTTATAAAGCAGAAACACAAGTATTTTGTTGTAGGGAGACATGTTCACAGGGTCAAAATTTATTTTTTTATTTTTATAATCCAATTTTAGACAATGTCTTAGAAAAATTCTTAAATTTTTATTTATTTGCAGTACGAACACTTGTATCAGTTTTGAAACCTAAAATTATAGTTTTCACTCTTAAGATATATTAATTCCTTTTCTCTTCACAGACCCCAATTTAAATACCTTTGCTGAAAGCTCTTCATTTCATTTACCACAGAATATTTTACCAGAATATACTGAGATTATTTTAGGACTGCATATTTGGTAGACTTTTGCTATTTTTCCACAACACCAGAGCAATTGCATATACAGAGCTGATACTTATAAAGGCAGTTCACCTATAATTACCATGAGAAGGATTATCTAACCACAGTGTAAAGTGATCAAAATGCACTTTTACTGATGTCCCCATTTCAGTAGATGAGGTAACAGTAAGAAGTTAGAATGCTTGAGAAATAATATGTTTAAAATCTTAGCAAAACTTACTAAGAAAAAATGTTATCCTTTAGTACTTGGAAAAACAGGACTTAACTTTAAAAGGGGATATTTTCCATTTCAAAGTTGATAATTGCTTAGTGATACATCTTTATATAAATATGAGGCATAAAATTTTCTGAAATTTTGAAATTTGAAAAATAATTAGCTTTGATTTCAATAGTTCTATCAGCAAAACCCCAAAAGATTATCTAAATATTGGTGAATTCTATTACTGTGTCTTCTTGAGGCACAAAATTCTCTCTATTTTGCTTTAGCAGTTTTGCATCTATTTAAAAATAGTTTATCCAAAATTAACTTATTGAATTAAGAATGTGAATAAGAGGAGTTATAAGTCATGCAAAATGAAAGAGAAATCAGCCATCTATCATTACTAACATTCCCATTAAGACAGAATTAAAGATTATATGCAAACTTGCCTTCACATAGTTTGAAGGCAAGACACTTGATTTATTTATTTTTATTATTATTTTAGCTTTTCATGACCTTGTGTAACATTAATGAATTGCTTTTTCTTTTTATTTTAAGCCAACTCTTACTCTCTTATTTTAATCTTCATTGATTAAATCAGAAATTTCTGATTAATGAGAAATTTTGGAGGTACAGTTGACTCTTACTTGGCATGGTATATGCGTGGAATGCATTTGTAATTTTAGGAACTATGAAAATATTTTGGTGCTAATGCATGAACCTAAATGTAGATAAAGACAGGATGACTGAGAGCAGATATTGTATGAAAAATAGGAAATACTTTAATACAACACATATATTGAAAAAATAGTTTATAACCTTGCACTTTTAGTGTTGGCAGATGCACGGATAGTGATTATTAGCTAAATTTCGAGATCCTGAACTTCTAGGAAAGCTACTATTTATTCCTAGATAATAATAAGGCAGGAAATAAGAGAACTATCCTACTAAACAAATCTCACTCACAGGCAAGATAAGGGTTATTGACAAAAGCCTACTCTGCAGTGTGGCCCTGATATCAGGTGTGCCAGTACCAACAAATGAAGCAAAATGACTAAGTTGGGAGAAACTAAATGACAGGAAATACATTTAAGGAGACATTTTTTTTCCTGATTTTGAGCAATAGACTTTCCATGATTTCTTTTTTTTATAATTAAGGCAATTACATATTTATTTGGGTTAGAATGCATGCCTGGTTCCCTATCTCAAAACGCTATTTGTTACCACCTGTGGCTATTTCTATTTAAAAAAAGAAACATAATTACTATGAGTCTCAGCAGTCTTAGAGTAAATTTTTGCAATTACAATGCTTCCCTTGGGCAGATGTGTGAAAATGGCAGATTAATTCCTGCCAGGATCTTTCTGTTCCTTGTGCATTTTTAGGTTTGGTGTTGCCTGCTTATTAGAGTGGCTCTGTTTGCTCTGGTTAAAGGTTATGTCAGTGTTTCCATAGTAAATCTCTAGAAATGAAGATCCACAAGTCAGCCATTAAATTTTGCCTTAGGTGAAAAGTTGACATGTAACTTCTCAGCAAAGGAGTAGATAATATTTTCCATCGCACTCCTCTGTTGTCTGGTTAAGTTTGAAATAAATGGTAGTAGGACCATTTGGCAGTGTTGAGAAAGCAGGACTTAGACTAGCAGGCAAAAAGAAAAGTGCACTCTTTTGAACTATAAAATAATATCTAGTCAACAGAAGTGGATGGAAGTATTTTAATTCTGTGCTTGATCCTAAAGTTACTTAATGCATAAGAATTTTAAAGAGCCACAATAAAAATATTGAGGCTGGATAGCTAACGAGATTTAACATTCTATCAATTTCCATTCATTCCTTCTTTTGATTGTGATATGTTAACTCTATTCTTTTTTTTTTCTTTTTAATTGGGGTATAGTTGCTTTGTAATGCTGTGTTAGTTTCTGCTGTACAACAAAGTGAATCAGCTATATGTATATATATATATATCCCCTCCCTCTTGAACCTCCCTCCCCCCACCATCCCAACCATCTAGGTCACCACAGAGCACCAGCCTGAGCTCCCTGCGCTATACAGCAGGTTCCCACTAGCTATCTATTTTACATGTGGTAGTGTATATATATCAATCCCAATCTCCCAATTCATTCCACCCTCCCTTCCCCCTGCTGTGCCCACACGTCCGTTCTCTATGTCTGCGTCCCTATTCTTAATAAAGATCTAATTGATCTACACACAAAATAATGTTATTAAGTCTGAACAGTTTTAAACCTCTGGGTCAGTGTTGTAACTCTTTATTAGTAAAGTTAATTTGTCACAAAGCAGTCTAGATAGGAGAATGCTTGAGGACAGTGACCACATCCACCTTGCTTGTCGTTATAGTTGAGAGAACCTAGCATGGTTTCTATTGCATAGTGGGCACTTAAAATATGAATTATTTGTAATGTCTTGTGATCACTGATCAGATATGAGCAGGAGCTTGGATTCAGAATTAGAAATTACTAAGGTCAAACCTAAGATATTACATACAGAAACATGCTGAAATAAGGATCTGTTGCTAAATAATCTATTTGAAGGTGGCCTATTTGATAATTTTTATTTAATAGTTGTTACCTTTTTAATAACTACAATGAAAATTCCTATACAGTTCTATTGATAATATTACCAATTCATGGAAAAAAACCAGGTGATCAAGGTTCACAATTATGAGCATCAATCTTTTCAGAATGTGTTTATATTTATGCGTGTGTATGTTAATCCATATATATATCCATAAATGTATTTACATTGTATCAAGAGAAATAGTGTTGGTAAGAGAGTATCTTTCATCTTTTGTTCTGTTCCTTGGTATGGTTAATAAAATATTGAAACTATGCAATTCAGGTGTTATATTAAGGCTTTGAAAATCACACAGCTCTAGTAAATTAAGAAACTAATGTGATCCTTTTTTCTATGTTTTAATTAATTTTAAGATAATTATATTTATAGAGACCATAAAATATACACTTATTTTCTATATGAAATTTTAATGAAATTATAGATAAACTGTAAATAGTAATTTTGATTACATTTATTTGTATTTGTTGACAAATACATTTATTTGTATTTCTTATGATTTAATCACTTTGGTACCAGCAATTTGCCATTTGATGACGGGAAAAGAAAATCACCATGGGCAGTTATCAAATGTATGTAATAATACAAACTCAACTTACAAAACTTTTCTTGAAATTTCAGAATCTATCTTGCATAGGTAATGTGAAATTTCAGTGCACATTTTGGGGAAACATAAACTACATGTTCATGTAAACAGTATTTTCCCATTTCAGTATTGTTATTTAAAATACATCCACAACCTACAAAGTTGTTCAATCCATAATCATTAATTCAAGAATAAGTAATGAAATAATTTAAAGAGCACTTAACTGAAATACTTTACTACTTTTAAGCTACCGTAGGACTTAATTACTATTTATCTGAATTTTAAATTTTGATAGCAAAATTCAAGTCAAACAATAAGGAGGCTTGGTAGAATAAAGGCTTCAAGCAGAACGAGCTTTCAAACCATATTCAAAATTTAATTATCCTCATTTGCCAGAATAGCTGAGATTCAAAATGATGGGGAAAAAAAACAATAGAAAGGAGCATAGAAATATAAATTTAAGAAGTTTAGGATTCATTGTCAATTACCATTTATAAAGAAGAGAAGGACTTTTGGAAAGCTTAAACTAATAGTGTCAAATATTATGTAACATTAGCCTACAAATAACAAGTTCTCAATGGAGACATATATATCCACAATTATCTAGACATTATAGTTCAAGTCTATCTGTAAATTCACCCTGGAATATTTGGCATTTTGGGGAAAGAAGGCCCATCAGCAGTCAGAGCTGCTCTCTCCAGAAGGAAAACCAGGGTGGGTCTTGGTTTCCTGGCACTACAAGAGGCCTGTGTATCTGGGGAAGATATTCTTTTACACATAGTGGATCAGAAGCTGGACCTGTAATGCTTCATAATCTGTCTGAATTTTAATTCTTTCTCAGAATGTGCTTGTTCTTGAACTATCATACATGTGTTTTTTTTTTTTTTTTTTTTTTTTTTTTTTTTTTTTTAGAAAAAGAATACAGCTGAGAAATCTTCTGGAAATGTGGCTTCCAGATAATGTTGGTAGAATGTGAATGTTTCGCAAATATACTAGTTTTCATGAGTTTAGTTTTCACATAAAACCGTATAATCTACACACATGTATCATCTGCTTAAATTTTTCAAAAGTTGTTTATATAACTGAAAAGTATCATCAAAACACATAATTTGAGTGAAGCAAATGGAAAGGAATTATTGTTTTGTCTTATACTGACCTGTTCTAATTCTTTTCTTCCTATCTTTGCCGTCTGGTCTCTTTTCTGTGATATCCATTCAGAAAATTTATTTTTACAGGGATACCTTAAGAATGTTGCACATTAGTATATAGCTTAAATATTTTAAAAGAATGTAGATATATAGGTTGATGAGACCATGGTGGTATTTATCACCAGATTAATATTTAACTATAGAGTTTTCCCTCAGTATTTGTGAGGAATATGTTCTAGGACCTCCGTGGATTCCAAAATCCAAAGATGCTCAAGTCCCTTATGTAAAATGGCATAGTATTTGCATATAACCTACACACATCCTCACATATACTTTAAATTATCTCTAGGTTACTCACAATACCAAATGCAATGTACATGCTATGTAAATAGTTCTAAATACAATGTAAATGCTAGTTAAATAGTTGCCAGCTTGCAGCAAATTAAAGTTTTGCTTTTTGGAACTTTCTGGATTTTTTTTTCCCCAAATACTTTCTGTCTGAGATTGGTTGAATCTGAGAATGTGTAACCTGGGGATATGGAGAGCTTGACTACATATACATTTGGACTTGAGATTATATAGTTATTTTACATAGTGGAGCTATATGGGGTGGGTTGGATTTCAGATGGGTTGGATTGATAGTATTATGTTTAACAATATTAAAATGCATTTAATAGACAAGACACATATTTATTTAGTTAAAACTAAAAAGCTTCTTGGATTTCCCTTAATCTAGACTTGAGTATATATTTTAAGAAGTAAATTATTGATGTTCTTTTTTGTGTAAAAAACAATAAAATAAACCTCTCCACATGACTCCCTCTTTTTGTTCTTCAGGCAAGAGTGTTCGCTATTGAGATAGAGTAGAGAAAGAATCCTCCATCTGCCACTCCCGAAAATAGAATGCTTAGTTTTTTACCTCTGGATAAATCTTCTTCATATATTTATGCCTATGCAGGTCAGAGAAATAGACTAACATATCAGTTCATAACATAAGGAAGGTAAATTTATAGTTAAACTTCGTCAACAAATTCATTAAAATTATTTTCATTTGAAATTTTCCATTAAGCCTCAGTGAACCTCAGCTTTATTTAAATACTCATTGTTTAACTAGAGAAATTAAATCTCCGAGGACACATCTGTTTTTTAATGATATTATAGTTTGGGTTTTTTTGGTGAAAGCGTGGGATGGTGATGGAAAGGCACTAGGGATCGGAGAAGGAAAGGAGCTCTAATTCAATATCCCCAGGTAATATGATATAAATAATTGGAAAAAGGAGATATTATTTCAGTTGGTTAATTGTAATAAACCTATCTTATTAGAGCATTAAGGTAGAATCAACATGTTGGGAAACAGATAAAAGGTGCATGAAAGCATTTAAAATTCAATCATTATGTTTTATTGCACCTATCTGCTCCCAGGAAATGTAATTGGAAATTTGATTCATTGACCTTTAGTTGCCATTTTGGATCACAGTTCCAAAGCCTAATGTTTTCAAGTTGGACATTTGAAGTTAATTTGATAGAACCATATTCAATACATTTTTAACCCAATTATCTTTTTGAACAAAATTTCAAAAAATAAAATCAGGCTTAATGGGCTGGTGTGTATTTGACAAAGCATCAGCACAGTTATTTAATCCTGAATCTGGTTAAAGCAACTAATGTTCAACTTAAGGTTTCTATTAACTAGAAGGACTGGGAAACTTTTTACTGTTGTTTTATTCACAAACTCCTGCTTCTCATTAATTATTTTCTGGATCTATATTACACTACATTTATAGTTACAACATCCAATTACACTAAAATTACTTACCATGACATAAGAAAAAAGCAGTATTTAGTATTACAGGTGATTATCCTTAATTTCAAAAATTTGGGCACTTCCCAACCCCTTTCACCAACATAAGTATGATACCACAGGACCCTCCTAAAATATTTATGTCTTCACTCAGAAGGGTGATATATGACAAAATTATATGCCTAACAGGAGAAATACATTATGTAAATTGATCATGATTTCTTGTCAGCGTTTGTGTACTTCTCTGCTCACTGAAGTCCATGTAACTTGGAAAAGAATCATGATTAGATGGGTGTTTCTTCAGCCTATGAGATCAGATTTCTGAAATGTTTATATAGTGATGAGCCAGATGTACACAGCTTAACCTTATAATCCCATTTCACAGCTTTTCCAAATACTTGGAAACTTGTTAAGTATGAAATTGATTATTTTGGCAGCATAATTCCATTAATAGGATTCAGATCTTCCTTATTTACAATCCAGCGCTGTTAAAATAATCTAGTATGTTAAATTGACATGGAAACTGAAAAAAGAATCCATTTAAGGGCTCATTGACAGGGCAACTTTTCTCTAAAGCTTTTTAATTTTTTTTTTATTGACCATAATATTAGAACACACATGGTGCAGGTGAATGATGTAAAAGTTTTAGATACTATGCTACCACCACTTTGGTGTGAAGCAATTAGTACTCGGATTTCTCATAATTCTATCGTAATCTTGATAAGCCATATAAGACCATGGATCTGCCCTTTACAAATATTCCTTTCAGCATTATCTCAGTTGCAAGGCCTTGCATGTCATTTGACATGTGAACGTATTTTAAATGCACTCATCCTTTTTTTTTAATGAATAGAGGCAATACAGAATAATTTAATAATGTGTCATGATTTTCATTATGCTTATTTATAGGTTCTGCAGTAATAGATGGAGAGCTTATTGTTATGCTTTCAGTTTGAGCTATTTATGCACCATGCTACTAGGTGCACCATTTCATATTTTTGATGTTCTGTCCTCTCAAGAAAAAGGGTATCAGGATCCGTAAATCAAATTAGACTGGGAAGAGTTTCATACTTTGTCTTTTTTATATTAAGTTCATAGTTTTATAAACTACCTGACTCTGCTTGAATAAACTCATGCTCCTTCAGAGAAAGGAAAAAACTATTTTTCAAACTATATATTACAACCTGATCCTCTGTTTTGTAAAGAAGGAAAAAGAAAACAAACAATCAGTGACGAGAAAAATTCTTCTTTTTTGGGAGAATTATCTACTTTGTGTTTTATATTTACACAAAAATGTGTCTAATGGACCCAAAATAAGGAGACATAATATTCTTAACATCTCTAATCATTGGGGAAAGGCAAATCAAAACCACAGTGAGGGGGCTTCCCTGGTGGCGCAGTGGTTGAGAGTCCGCCTGCCGATGCAGGGGACACGGGTTCGTGCCCCAGTCCGGCAGGGTCCCACATGCCGCGCAGCGGCTGGGCCCATGAGCCATGGCCGCTGAGCCTGCGCGTCTGGAGCCTGTGCTCCGCAACGGGAGAAGCCACAACAGTGAGAGGCCCGCATACCGCAAAAAAAACACAAAACACAGTGAGATATTACCTCGCACCCGTCAGAATGGCTACAATCAAAAAGAACACAAATAACACATGTTGGCAAGAATGTGGGGAAAAGGGTACCCTTGTACACTGTTAATGGGAGTGTAAATTGTTGGAGCCACTGTGAAAAGCAGTATGGAGGCTCTATGACCCAGCAATTCCACTCCTGGGTATATATCTGGAAAAAAAAACAAAAACACTAATTTGAAAAGATATATGCACCCTAGTGTTAATAGCAGCATTATTTAAAATTGCCAAGATATGGAAGCAACCTAAGTGTTCATTAACAGATGAGTGGATAAAGATGTGTTTTTTATATATATATACACACACACACATACAATGGAATACCACTCAGCCATAAAAAAAATGAAATTTTGCCATTTGCAGCCACATGGATGGACTTGGAAGGCATTATGCTAAGTGAAATAAGTCAGAGAAAGATAAATACTGTATGATGTCACTTATATGTGGAATCTAAAAAATATAACAAACTAGTGAATATAACAAAAATGAAGCAGACTCAGATACAGAGAACAAACTAGTGGTTACCAGGGGGTGGGTGGGGGCAGGATAAAGGTGGGAGTACAATCTATTGGCTGTAAATAGGCTCAAGAATGTATTGTACAACATGGGGAATATGGTCAATATTTTGTAGTAACTGTAAATGGAAAGTGACCTTTAAAAATTGTATTAAAAAAAAAACAGAAAAACCTTACAGGTCTAAAAATAATCAAAAGGACTTGGAAAAAAAAGAAAGAAAATCACTGTTTCTACCAGGAGAGGCACCTAACCATTCTTCATGGCCAAAGATACTGAAAATTAATTTCCATATTAATTGGCACAAGTCTGAAAACAGGTATTCTGAAAAGCTAAGGAACTTGTATTTGTCAAGGTAAACCAGAGAATATTTGTCCAGAAAACCTGGCATACCCAGAAATTATTCAGATAATGACATTAAATTTGTAAGAATAATTATACATTTTAATAAAATACTCATGCAAATCCCTACCAAAAAACCCACATAGAATTAGGTAACCACTAAAGAAGAGCTCTTCAAGGACAATTGATATGTAAATATGTATTGAAAAATAAGATTTTTGGAACCTTATTTTTTTTGTGTGAGATATTTCAAAGATGAAGTTGCTCCACTGAGACTGTGCCTCAAGACCTGTGTGGTCATTGCTGGTCTAGTGTCTTTTGGATTTCAACTACTGTACTATCAAACTGGGAATTTATAGTCAGCCTCCAGGGATGAATTGGCTACATTTGACCACAGGGCCAGTTATTCCCTTCCTGCTTGATTTTAAGCAAGTTAACAGTTTTCTTAGAAGAAGATACTTTACTCTTGGGAAAAACAGTTATATACAAAAGCCTGATATGCAAAAATTGTTTTATTCATTAAAATAATTTCAAGTTATTTTCCAGTATATGTGACTTTGAGTTTCTCTTTTCATTTTTTTTATACTGACTATATTTTTTCCCTAATTTTAAGAGGAATTCTTACTTATTGCAAAAATTCCACTAAAAAAGCCATACCTAAAACAGTGTCCAGTATATAGTTAGAACTCATTATACACTTGTGGACTGAAGATAAAGTTGAATTTAAAAAGTTATAATTGCTTATAATTTAGAACTCAGAGGTAGCTATTGCTAACTTTTTTGGTTCAGTCCACAATCCCTTCTCTGATTTTGAAATCTAAAGGACTCAGGCCTGAACAGATTTAAGGCTATTTTAAATTTTTATTTATTCCACTTAGTGTTAATATCAATATTTATTTTACTGGAGAAATATTAATATGTTTAATTTTGAGGTGTTATACCAGTCGCCGCTGGGATGAGTAATACGTGACATACACCCACGCAAACACACACATAACTAGATTTTTACAATAAGTGGCATATACTGCACAACATTGTAGCCAACTATATTTCAATTTTAAAAAGTGGTACATACAGGGCTTCCCTGGTGGCACAGTGGTTGGGAGTCCGCCTGCCGATGCAGGGTGCGCGGGTTCGTGCCCCAGTCCGGGAAGATCCTGCGTGCCGCGGAGCGGCTGGGCCCGTGAGCCATGGCCGCTGAGCCTTCGCGTCCGGAGCCTGTGCTCCGCAACGGGAGAGGCCACAACAGTGAGAGGCCCGTGTACTGCAAAAAAAAAAATAAAGTGGTACATACAAAACATAATATATTAAAGCTGCTTTTTCCTCAAAATTATATAAATGTAGCATAGATATCTTTATTTGTCGATGATGTAGTTTCATATAAATGGTGGAATTCTTGGCCAATTAATGGATATCTTATAGTTCATATAATTCATCCATCTCTGACTGACGGATTTTTTACACTGAGATTCTGTTCCCAATGACTTGGTTTTAAGAAAAACAAAACAAAACTTGCTTTTCAGTTCAGAGCAAGTTGCTTAACTTCTTTTTTCTGTTTTCTTATCAGGTGTAATAATATTTGTTGCTCATAGGGCTGTCATAAGTGTCAAGAATGAAATATGATTGTGCCTATAAATAATATTGATGATGCTAAATTCTGAAGAAATATTAACATATTATTATTTTCTTTAACAACAAAAAACAAAATATTCTGGAGCAGTTAAACTTTAGGGTGCTGATATGTAGACATATTCCCTGTAAAAACAAAATTTCAGTTGGCCTCAACGTTAGCATTTGTACAAGAGTATAGTTTTATCCCAGATTACTTATGCTTATAAAAAAGTAATTTTCCTGGAATGCAAATGTATTTTACTGTACATTTCTATTTTGACTTCTTGGAACCAGAAGTGATCACTTTTGTTTTACTGTTAAATAGACATTTTAAAATGTGACTGATTTTTGATAGACTATCTTGTGAAAATTAATTTTTAGATGTCTAAACATTTTCCGGTACGCGGGCCTCTCACTGTTGTGGCCTCTCCTGTTGTGGAGCACAGGCTCCGGATGCGCAGGCTCAGCGGCCATGGCCCACGGGCCCAGCCGCTCCGCGGCATGTGGGATCCTCTGAGACCGGGTCACGAACCCGTATCCTCTGCATCGGCAGGCGGACTCTCAACCACTGCGCCACTAGGGAAGCCCCTAAACATTCTTAAACTACGAAAGTTAACTCTGAAGTTGTAAGATAGTTTTAAGTCTTCCTTAAGAACTGTGCATTTTATGCAGGGAGATCCTGCAGGAAGAAAAACTCACAGTAGGTAGAAACTGAAGAGAATTTTCCACAAAAGAACTGTTTTAGGGCAATGAATACTAGAAAGTTAGAGACATTTGACAGCTCCTGATTTCATTTACACTTCTTTTCATGTGAGAAAATTGAAGCACAGAAATGTTACCGCAGCTTGCCAGGAATAGAGAACTAATGTCATCTGACTCAGAGTTTAGGGATTTTACTCCTACACCAGTTGGGATATCATATTTGACATTCATTTCTATTGAGGTATCTATAGATTATGGGAACATCTTATAGCATGAAAATTGCTGCAATAAAGTAATACAACTTAGTCCCTAGACTGCAGGTCAATTTAGAAGAAAATTCTTTAAGGCTTCCACATAGGAAGTGTCAAAAACTCTGCTGGAGCCTATGTACAACATGTTGTCACAGGGTCTTTCAAATGGGAAACCAGCAGTAGTGTCAAGAGGTTCTGTAGTTGTTCCTATAGTATTTTCATTTGTAGTGAAAATACTTCCAAATTTTGGAGACTCCAGAAGCAGCCCTGGATTCTCAGATTTGATCACAGAACTGGTTTTGATTCTTTTATTCTAATCAAAATTGTCCAGTAGATGTCATTGCTTTTATTTGTGTTTAATTCAGAGCTGCCCAGTTATAGGAATAAAGCTATTCAAGGGGCTGTGACCTGGTATTAGAACTCTGTAGGGAGTGTTGATTAACAAGCATGATTAGAATGAAAATAATCTGTAAAACACAACAGACAATGATAAATAGAATAAAATAGAAAGCAAAGGACAATACACACAAAAGCAAGATGAATCATATAGTACTTGCAGGTTTTTTATTTGAAAGAGTGCAAAATGTTGAGTCAAAGTAACTCGTTCATATTACTTACTCATATTGGAACCTCCGGCTAGCCTTTCATGAATTCCACAGGCCTCAGCTTCTCCATACATAAAATAGAAATAATTATAATGGCCCCATCCAGTGAGGCTGAAAGGAAATAATACATTTGGAAGAGTTGAAATACTGTGACGACATCAACCTCTAAAATATGTAAGGAAGCACAGCAGAGTTCTCAGAACTGAAGAGTTCTTTTCTCTGGGAATGAATTAGTTACTCTTATTCTAAGTGCACTCTAGAGGAACCTGTAATACAATTCAGGAAACTTCATGCATCTGAGTGCATTTTGTTTTAGGTGTTCCCATGATGGTACTGTTTCCGCAGTTTTAAGTTGTTTGGAATTGAATATAAACATGCTATAAATCACCTAAAACCTAAATCACTTAAAAATATAAATCATTTTTCAATCAGGTACCTTCCAAGTGCATACTCTGTGAGGAAGTCTGTGTCCTTCAGAGGATGAAAATGACGTGTTTTTTCCTAAACCATGACCTAATTAAGCCTAGTGCATATGTAAAAATGCCTCATTACTATTTTATCTACAGGAGTGAGTAGAGTGAAAAAATATTAATTATATGGTTAGGAAGTGAGACTTCGTCTTTCTAAGTCAGGAGCCTGCAATTTTTTTTTTTTTTTTTTAATGAAGGGCCAGATAGTATATATTTTAAAGTTCGGGGATTGTACGGTCTCTGTCACAACTACTCAACTTTGCTATTGAAGCATGAAAGCAACCATAGACAACATATAAATGAAAGGGCATGGCTGAGTTCCAATAAAACTTTATTTTCAAATACAGAGAATGAGCCCCTTAGCCAGCCAGGATTCACCAACCAATTTTGTAAGTCATTACTAACTGTTAATAATATTTCTTAATTTTTTTTTATTTGAGTGTTTGCTAAAAAACTGCACTATGTAGACTTTAAATAGTTTCTAACAAAATCAAAATGATTATCTGTTATTTCAAAACCAGTTATTGGAGGAATGCTGGCTTATTGTCTCATGAAGTGATTCTCTAGATAACATTGCTTCTTTCACTAGAGGAGAAAAATTCTTAGAATTAAAGTCTTCAAGCAAAGAAAGAGCTGGGGATTCTTGAATTAGGTATTAAGTGACAGTCTGATAAAGAGTAGAGATATTTCATTTCATTTTATGCTAATGTTTAAAAATATGCTAACATTAGTAAAGACACTTAACTTTATTTTAATTTCAGGTATGAACGTCAACCTGAAATAGCTATTTCCACTGAATCATGCATTTTAAATGTGATACTTATATTTCAGAGGGAAAATGAAAAATATTCTAGTAATCTAATACTTACAAATTTGATTAATAATTAATTTTTTCTCAAATTTAGGAATTTCTTTTTCTTTTTAATATTCATTTCTGAGGACAAGTCTTCCAAATTCCTTGTATGTTATCTCCTAAATTTTCATAACTGTGCTTTCAAATTACTCTTGTTTTTAAGACAGAAATTCAAATCTAAAGGGTTATTTTTTTAATTTATAATTTTATATAATTTTTATGTTTTGGAAGGGGTTAGTAAGTTATCTTTGAAACTCATGCAAAAGGTTGGGGACTCAAAATTCACCCAAAGTATATACTAGTTATTGTAAAATATATTGGCTGTTTATCTGGTTGGCTGAATCGTTACTTATAAAGAGTTAAAAATTCTCTATGCTTATCAAGATTTAGAGGAAGGAAAACATTAGAAAGCTGCTGATTTATTCAATTTCACCTTGAATTCCTCCTATTTTTTCTCCTATTAAGAATTGGAATGCACCTGGACAGTTGATGACTTGAAAGGCTGATGCAAAATCAGATAAGAAACAGATCTTGTTGATCACTCTTTGTTGCATTTGCAAAATGTAATCATTTTTTAAATAATAATTGACTATCTTCTGATCAACAATTTAATATTTTGAGCAGCAAGACTGGTGAATTGTGTTTACCAAAATCATTGCATTCATAAAGTTTTTAATTTTAGTGTATTGTGAAAAAATAAACTGATGAAATGGATAGCAAGCATACAGTTTGATTTACTTTTTAAATTAGTTATTTGTCTTTTAGGAATTTCACATGATGATCGACTGAATGTAATACCTTAAATTTGCACTTTAAAAGTGAGTGTTCAGAAATGCCTATTTTGGCAATTGATAATATATGACTATAATTATTGTAATTATACAATTAAGCCTACTGTATGCATTAGTATATTTGATAATAAATGGCCATTATTACCTTTTTATGTTATTGACCAAAGGAAAAATCTAGTCATTAGAGTTAAATATAATATTAAGCATATTAAAATAATTTAATGTGAAAGTATAAAAGGAAAGGTAGAGTGCATAAAGAGCCATTTTGTTATTAGGGGTATAGTAGTACTATTTTGCTTAGTATGTAACAATAATTTTTAAGATCATTTCAAGGCAATTCACATTAATTTCTCATTAACTTATTTTTGAAAATATTGGTATGGATCATTATATTTCTCAGAGAGGCAGTATATCAACTGACTTGTCCTGGCAGTCTCTGGCAAGTGTTATTGTTCTACAATGAATTGGGTATATGACAAGCACTCCTATGAAAGTCAGCTGTAGTTTCTCTGCTTAAAAAAAATGTGGACAGTAATAGTATTGTGTCTCCTAGGGCAATTGAGAAGAATGAATAATAAATATCAATAATATCACTTTGTAGATCCTAATGTAGGACAGCATACTCCAAATCTCCAAGTACAGTATAGACACAGTTATACCATTTACATGTATTTAGATTCAGTGAGGTATAGTGTCAAGGCATGCCCATATTAGCTAAGTGAATTGGACTAAAGCTGGCTTAAATCTAAATAATTCAATTTTTAAAAATTTCCATATGCTTAGTAGCAAGTTTCTTAAAATTAATAAAATAAGATTTTAAGGAAATATATTTTGCAGAAAGGAGCATTCAAAAGAATGTGTCACTAATTTGTCTCCCTCTTTTTTCACTCTTTCTCTTCATATATGGAGTATTCCAGAAATTCAGGCTTGTAATGAATTTTTATTGGCAATGTATAATTTTTGAGTTGTTAGTCTTAGAGGCCCAACTGCAGAGAACGTAGTTTCAGATATTCTCTCCAGGGGGAAAATTCTTCTGCATTCTTAATAGAGATGGGAAAAGAATATGATAGGAGGAAAGCAGAGGAGAGTTTCCTAAGACTAAATGTCTGGCAAAGAGTTAGCAAGAAAACAGAAAACAACTCCAAACTTCCCCCGCCACTTGGAAGGAAAAGGGAGGACTGAATATTGGTTAGAGTTGAGATGGAGAGGCTTACCACCTTGAAGAAAATGGATTAATTAAGGATGTTGAAATTAACAATCTTCTAGTAAGTTTGGATTCTTTTCCTAAAATATCCGCTCATGGCATAATGTGCTGCTGTTGCTAGTGGGAAAGTACAGCTAGCATTCAGTGGTGCCTCGGTGGCCTCTGGGCTCCACCCTTCAGCAAATATATAAAAAGAATGTGCAGCATTCTCTATTTTGTATGCTTTTATAGATAACAAATAGTTCTCATCTTACCTTTTGCGTACTTAGATTTTCTTCTTTCTTGTCAAAGATGATTTTCTTTAAGATTCACAGATTACATAATTAAATTCTGGCACACCAGTTATTACTGAACTTATCAGTGCCATTTATAAAAGGGTTAACATTTGCAAGAGGTTTTCAGATACAGCCACATCACTTTAAAAATGCATCTAAGTCATCCTAATTGGGCAGTAGACTTGCAATTCTCACTTAACAGGATATGGCTGTTCTTGTCCTCCCATTTTTAACTTAATGTCAGTTTTTGCTAAATGTGGTAAGAATTTCTCACTTTTTTTCTTATACCTTTAGTACAGAAGTGTGGACCACACTATATTTGTATAAAATGTATTATTTTGAAAATCACTGATAAATACAGTTATTGCCATACCTCATGCACTATAGAAATTTCAGAGCTATAGGTGCTGTCAGATAATTTTATAAGCGGTGGCTTAAAGTGCTGTTGGCTACTTCAGCAATGTGGAAAGAACCACACCATATATTCTGTTGAAGGCAGAGCTATCAGAAGCAATGTTGGTATGAAAAAGCTTAAAGTGAATTATTCACCTCTTAACACTCCCTTGTGTTCAGAGTGCTGCAAAGAGAATACTGTTATCAATGGGAAAAGCAGTGCCTTTGAATTAAGGGAAAAGTTCAACTTGTTTCGTTTTGTTTTCAACCCAGTGGCATCAATATATGCAATCAATCTTCTCTCCCTAATTCAAAGGAATTTTCAAAATTTCACTCCCCTGTTCCTCTGGATTAGGAAAACACTGATCATCTAAGTATAACTGAAGCTATAATGATGTGATTCAACACCATGACTACACATCCAACCCAAAATTAGTCTGTGAGAAGTTTTATCTTAATGATGATTCAAAGAGTCAAATATACACTTTCATTTTTCTTCAATAATTCTAATTCTAGATCAATACCTCTAGAATGAAAGCTTTCTTCGTATTTGTATTGCAACCTCTGGGAGAGCCTTTTTGTATTTGACATATCTGTCTGCTCTCTTATATATTACAAAATTATAAAAAGGATGTGTACTCAAATATATAAAGCTTATACAGATAAACATAAAGTAGAAATTTAATATTAAATATATAATTGTTAAGACAGATGCTTCTAGAACTTGGTGCAAAATGCTACATCTTTTGCCCCTCATTGTCTAATCTGTTGTCAGTCTTATTCATTGTAATTTTTTTTTTTCGGTACGTAGGCCTCTCACTGTTGTGGCCTCTCCCACTGCAGAGCACAGGCTCGGGACGTGCAGGCTCAGCGACCATGGCTCGCGGGCCCAGCCGCTCCGCAGCATGTGGGATCTTCCCAGACCGGGGCACGAACCCGTGTCCCCTGCATCGACAGGCGGACTCTCAACCACTGTGCCACCAGGGAAGCCCTTATTCATTGTATTTTTAATTTCAAATATTATAGTTTTCACTTTTGGAAGTTTCATTTTGCATCTTTTGGGCCATCTATTTCTCATCTTTAGACCCAAGATTGGGATACTGCAAGGGAGGTTCCTGGGGCTCAAAATTTGAGGCACTTACTCTCAGGGTCATGCTTTTACATTCCTGATCATATTTTCAAAATTCTAATAGATTTTAAGGTCCTTATTGGTTAATTCTGTCATCTTTTTCATGCCTGGGTCTGTTTTTATTGATTGATGGGTTTTATTGATTGATGGGCTATAACCTAGGTATGGGTTATGTTTTCCTGGTTTACTTCATGCCTTGTAATTCTTGATAGAATATCAGATACTGTGAATTTTACGTTGGTGGATACTAGATTTTTTATATTGTGCATGGTTTGAACTAAATGTATGTTTGTGGAATGAATTTACCTGCTGAGTCTCTGTCCCAAAGGTCTCCTCTTTGGTAAAGAAACAGATGTAGAAAAGCAAAATAATATCAAGAATGCCAGCAGTTTATAAACTACTGTCTTCTGTGTTTACACAACAATGATTCTGGAAATGCCAGAGATGTTTGGTTTGTCAAAATTGTTCTCTCCATAGGAAATTTCCTGACTGTCTCATGACTCTATAATGGGAAATATAAAATAATTCTGTTAAATAGAACCGAGGTATTGTGCATGTATTTTTCACAGTTATTGCACTAACCACAGATTGAATTCTAGAAACATTTACTTAAACAGTATCTGTGATGGTGAAAAATAACTATAGAATCCAGTTTCCTAATGCTCACAATACTTTTCTCTGTTCCTTTTGCAGGGATACATTTGGAGAATAGTACTCTGATACTTTTCTTAGAAATTCTTTAGAAACTGAGATTCAAAAAGATGAGGTCTTTGTTTTTGTCATCCCATAGTTATCTCATTTTTTAGAAATTCAAGTATTGTTTTACAACTTACCAGACTTTCATCCAGTTATTGTTATTTCATGATCATTACAGTGCTGCTTATAAGATTAAAAAATAATTTAAAAGTGGGAATTCCCTGGTGGTCCAGTGGTTAGGATTCTGTGCTTCTACTGCAGGGGTCCTGGGGTTTGATCCCTGGTTGGGGAACTAAGATCCTGCAAGCTGTGTGGTGCAGACAAAAATTAAAAAAATAAAAAAGTAAAAAATTTAAAAGTTATAATAGGAATGGTATTTTATAACTAAGGAATTTTCATATATTATCTCATATAAAACCACACAACTTAAATAGTATTATCCTAATTTTACCATCAAAGTTGTAAAATTATTTTGACTATTCTGTATATGCTTTGGTGCATCTTAGATGCTAATAATTTCATATTCAATGTCTTTAGTCTTTACAAGGATATTCTATTCACTTACTTACAAACGTAGAATCAATTTCATGAGGTATTCTCCAAATTAAAAAACTCACCATTTCTAAGGATGGTTCCTAGTTCTTCATGATATAGCCATATTTTTTCATGCATTGAAAGAAAAAGCTACTTCTTTGCAATAAATGCAGTCTGAAATCTTTATTTAAAGTATCTATTTTATGTCTGGGTAAATGAGAACTGCACGCAAGGAAAACATCTTTGAAAAAATATGAAAATTGAGCTAAATAATTCATATTTAAGACGACTGTCTTATAGAGTGTTGCTTGGGTTTGTTAGTGTGGCTAAATAGAGGTTTATATCTCAAATCCATTTGTAGTCTGTCCAAATGAATATGGGATTTCTAAATAGTGTTTTGAAAGTTGGCTCTGTATAATTTTAAAAGACAAAGTTCAGAAATACTCTTTATTGAGACTAATGAAAGAATTTGTAGTTTTATAATCCTCTGTGAGACAGAAAAAATCCTCAGTGTATATGAGATGCATATGATCACCTTATATGTATGTTTGGAATTAATTTTTATTAGCATCCAATAAAATGAACCTTTTTTGGAATGTAGAATTCTGTGTTTTTTGTTTTTTGTGATTTTTTCATATATAGCTTCATGAAACTAATACCACAACCAGGACAGTTCTATCACCGTAAAAAGCTTCCTCATGCTATATCTCTATAGTCAACCTTAACTCCTGGCATCTACTGATCTATTCTTTGTTGTAATAGTTTTTGCTTTTTTGAGAAATCTTATAAATGGAATCATACACTGTGCAACTTTTTTGAGACTGGCTCCTTTCACTCAACATAATGCTTCTGAGATTCATCCAAGTTGTTGCCTCAGTAGTTCATTATTTTATTGTTAAATAGTTTTTCACTGTGTGTATGTACCACAGTCTATCTGTTCACCTATTGAAAGATATCTGGGATGATTCCAGTTTTGGCAAAGAGAGCTCTTGAAATACTCATGTACAGATCTCTGTGTGATCATAGTCTTCATTTATTTAAGGTAAATACCAAATTATTGGGTTAATTTTGCTTTTTTTTTCCCCTACGAATGATACTTTTGGTATCATGTCTAAGACCTCTGCCTAACATTAGGTCACATAGATTTTCTGCAGGGTTTTCTTATAAACTTTTATAGGTTTATGTTTTTCATTTAGATCTATGGTCAATTTCAAATTTTCATGTTTTTGTTTTGTTTGTTTTTACAAAGTGTTCATTTTTGCTTAATTGCCAAGGTTCATTTCTATTGAATTGCCTTCTGCAACTTTGTCAAAAATTAGTTGGCCGGATTTCTGTGAGCTTCTGAACAGTCTCTCCTGTTCCATTGATCTATGTGTCTTTTCCATTGACAATACTACACTGTCTCGATTTATGTAGCTTCATAGTAATACTTTAAATAGGGTAGTGTGATTCCTTCAAATTTAATCTTCTTTTTCAAAATTATTTTGGCTATTACAGTTCTTTCTGTTTTAAGTTCTAGAGTCCTCTTGTCTATAGCTATAGAAAATCATGCAGTGAATATGAATGGAATTATGTTACATGTATAGATTATTTGAGGAACATTGATGTCTTTACCATGTTGAATTTTTCAATCCATAAACGTGATAAACCTCTCCATTTATTTAGGCCTTCTTTGATTTATTCCATCAGTTTCTGTAATGTTCAGTATACAGATTCTGTACTTATTTTTAAAAATTATCTATTTGCTTATGTATTTGACTCTTAGGGACATATTATAAATGTATTGCTTTGGATATTTAAGTTTCCAACTAGTTCATTGCTAGTATATAGAAATATGATTGATATTTGTGTGGTGACCTTGGACATGGCAACATTGCTTAACTTATTTACTCATTCTGAGAAGTTTTATTTGTTTGTTTTTGTTTGTCTTGATTCTTTCTTATTTTCTGTTTGAACAATACTATTATCTGAGAATACAATAGCATTGTGAAACATTTTTTTCCTCCTTTTCTAATTTGTATGTCCTTCACTTGTTTTTCTTGCCTTATTGAACATATTAGGACTTTCAGTGCAGTGGTGAATAGAAGTGGTGAAAGCTTTCAGTCTTTCAAGTGTGATGCTAGTTATACTCTTTTTTGATAGATGCTCTTTATGCAGTTGAAGAAGTGTCCTTCTATTCCTATTTGCTGAGAATTTTTATCATTAATAGATATTGAGTTTTGTCAAATGCTGGATATATTTTTAAATGTTCCATTTTTACTATTCTAAGAGTAAAAAATATCTATTTTGACTCTTTTTGCTATCCATTTTCAGATCAACTTCTCTAGATACATGTAAGTGGTCATGTCAAATTAATCTACTTCCACAAATAAAGCTTTCCCAATTTCAGGCAATGTGGTTCAGCTTCAGTAGGTGCTTTCTTTTGGTCTTTTTCAGAGACACTCATTTTTAAAATCACGATTTTTTTTAGAGTCCTAATAGATGAGCAAGTAGTAGAAGATGGCACATCTTAGGAATAGTTTATTATTGACTACTGCTGATAAAAATTATGATTTCAAGTATCATTTATAAATTTACTACAATTTGCTGAGTACTAGAAGAGAAGTGCATAAAGGTAAATAATCAAAGAAACCATTCATATCATACAGACTTTTCCACTGTGTGTTTGTTTACTTGATTACTTGTTTATTTGTTTATGTTTTCTGAACAAAAGAAAGAATATCTAAATTTTTATCTTCATCCAAAAAATAACAAAAAAATCAAATTAGGAGGGCCATTTAGTTTTATAAGTTAGTTCATATTTACGTGATCATTATGAGCAAATGATCATTTAAAAAAAACAGCAAAATATTTGTCTTTTTATTTCTGAGTGAAATAGATTAAAAAGATAATCATATCCTACAGTTTATTTCAAAGTGTCTGCTTTAGAACTTTTTTGTAACTAGCCATCAATTCCAGGGATCCATTTTTTTAAATAATAAACAAATGATATGTTTTAAAAATAAAAGTTAATAGTTCCTGTGTTCAAGTTGTGTTTGAAGGGAAAACATTCTAATTTTATCCTTGTATGGAAAAGGATAAAAGTTTCAAAAGTTATATTTTAATTACTCATATGAATATTTTAATTACTCTGCTGAGACCTAAAAATCTACAAGTGTCTGACCTCAAATTTTACTTTCTTTCTAGACTTAATGGTTAAGAATTATAAACGTACAAGATAGAATTTGATTTTTAGAATACAGTGTTGGAAAATAGCTGAAAGCCCTTATATTTCTAAATTAAATGATGCTGTAATACATTTAGCTTTTTTGTCTATTTTCTGTTTGTTTTTCTATGTAAATACTGTTATTTTATTTCAGATTATTTGAAATGAGTTTTCAGACATCCTTGGAGCCTGGATAATGAAAATGTTATTTTCTATATTAAAACTAGTGTGTTTTTTATAGTGAATTAGTCATATGTTTATTAAAGGCCAAATGACTATTTCATTATGGTAATTATAAACAGACACAGCCTCTCACATTCCTACCTATTTTAATGAATGAATGCTGGCAGACATTATTAATAAACTCCTGATACTCTGCTACTGATTAAGTTGCAGACTTCTAAAATTGTACTTTGTGAAATTCTACAATAATAAACCAACTTTCTTTAGCCTGTTTTTACCACCCTCCACCCTCATTTCTCCTCCTTTGTATATCCTTTTGTTTTTCTCTTCCTCCTCTCTTTCTATTTTTCCCTTGCCTTTCTCCCTGCCTTTCTTTCCTTTCCAAAATTCTTCTTTTCTAACTTCCTATTGTTTTTCTTCTTTCATCAGAACAATATTTGGTAGCATTACCATCACCCAGTGCTCATCAAACACGCTGATACATACATAGAAACATTCATAGACACGTGTGCACACATACTCACATATAATTTAAAACAGCTCTTCACTCAATAGGAACTTAAAGTATCTTATTTTATAAGAACTGCCCAGAACTTTGATATTATGCAAAAAATTTTAGATACTGTCCCTATTAGAACAAGGGAAGAAAAGTTTTCCCAGTCAGTCTCCCTGTGTCTAACTGAATAGGGATCCACATCCTATGAGGTCCCACCTAATCAAAGCCATTAAAATCACAAGATTACTTATAATAGCCCTTATATTTTCTAACTAGAGTTTACACTTTCACTTTACATTTTACTTGCTCCTTAATACCCCGGATTCTGTTTTTCTGAAGTGTTCTAAGATACTCAGGCTTAGCTTTTAACTGACAGCAATAATGATGCATGTTTTTGACCAATTCAAAAAATGAGCTAGATGATTTTAAGTTTAAATGTAGAGTTTCTAAGTAATTTTAGTTTTTAAAATTGGCAAAACTCTTTTGCAAACATTTTTGCTCTTGGTGTTGGTTTCCACTATTACTTTTACTAGAACATAAGGTTATCCTTAAAGATAGTTTGTTATGGAAACAATTAAGGTGCTTCACAGAATCTGGAAATTAGTAAAAACATGTTAATAAAAAATGTCTGCTACCAATTACTAGTTAAAGTGGATTAGAAATGAGAAATTAATCTACCTTGTTTACCTTCATCTTTGCATTTATTTTGACAAAGGTCATTTGAACAACAGCAAGAAAAGATTATAGATTAAGAAATTTGTGAGGGTTTTTCCTGTCCCCCAACTTCTAAAAGACAGTGAAACTTAGATAGTAGTTTAAGCTATTACTGTTAACATGTTTTTTCCAATAATAGTTTAAAAAGCCAAATAATTTAAATTATTACATGGGATTAAAAAAAAGAGTCCTGTTAGTTTAAATTAGCCTTATTTATAAGGAAAAATACATACTGCTCTACATTAAACCTTACCTTGGTCCCTCTGCTTCATGAATTGTACGCTCCTGTGTCACTGATACTTGCATGCTGGATGATCTTGTAGGAACCCATAGCTGCTTCAGAGCACAATGGTGTGACATGAAGTGAGGCAGAAAACAGGAGAACCTTTGTTGCTGAGTCAGCTGCAAGAAGAAGTAACGTGTATGAATGTACAGTATAGGGAAACCTATGAAAGATCTACTCTCTTTTTCGCAAAAGACTCTGTTCTACGGTACAAGGAGAATTCAGTTCTATTTGGCAGACATCCACGTCAGTTTGGAAGCAGCAAAAACAAACACAAAAACAAGCCTCGTTTCTCAGTGTCTTTACTCCCACTGCTTTAAGTAACATTTTAATTCTTACTTTTATTTTACTTTGTTTTTAATAACCAGGAAGTAACAGCCCTTTCCCTTGTATTGAGTACAATTTCCATAGTAAGGATGCAGATAAGGATGCACTATAGAGATGAGTCCGACCATAGGTGCCATGCCTGTATTTGTTACTGGTAAAATTTGAAGGAAAGGTTTTATATCCCTTAATTGAGGAGTGGGTGACTTTAAATGATGTTATATCAAGAAGGGCAAAGAATCCCAGCAGATGATGTAATTATGCTTAAAAATGAGTATTATTAAATAATTCATGCTTTTAATATGGAGAAATTAGGTCATTTTTCCACTCCTCCCACAAATATTCAATCTTAATATCTAAGTAATGAAACAACACAGACAGTGTTATCCATCCTGGTACTAACAGAGAATGCCAGTTATGACAGGCTCATTGTTTACTTTAACAGGTAATTTGTGGACCGGAATCATTTAATTGTTCTGAGTACATAATTACATGTCAGCAATTTCCAATTTAATTAAAATGTACAAATTTGAAGATTAAGGGAATTTTTGAATTATTAATCATTTTTCCACTAGGAAGTCTTGTTGCTCTGCAGGAGATTTGTCCAGTGTACAACTATACGTATTTTTTTCCTTCTCTTTCGCAGACAGACAATTTTCCCGCAGAGCCCAATTACATGGGCAGCAGGCAGCAGTTTGTTCAAAGGTAAGGCCTATTAAATAACTTTCTCAGCTTCCCCATTTGCATTCATGTCAAAATTGCTTTGCTAGAGATTACACTTCAGATTCAAACTCGTAGAGACAACACTTTCTCTTCTTTTTCTTTATATGTATTTCAGTAGCTCCACGTTTAAGGACCCAGAAAGAGCCAGCCTGAGAGACAGTGGGCACGGGGACAGTGATCAGGCTGACAGTGACCAAGACACTAACAAAGGCTCCTGCTGTGACATGTCTGTTAGGGAGGCACTCAAGATGAAAACTACTTCAACTAAAAGCCAACCACTTGAACAAGGTGAGTGAAGTCTTCCAATGCTTACAAAGTGTAAAGCTTAAGCAATAATTATAAACCTCATAGTACTAGAGTTGTAGTTTATCACCTTGGAATGGACCATTGACGATATAGCAAAAGGAACAGCAAGTTCTGAGGTTGCCCCAGACAGAAAGCAATTATTCAATACCTCAGTAACCACAGAAAAAGGAAGGCCATGGATTTTGGTCTGTAATCTTCTTAAGATGAGAACTTGCCCAAAGTCACTAGATTGTACTTATCTTTATGAAGATTTTCCAGCCTTTGCTATTTTGCATTTTATTAAAGGAAAATATAGCATATGTTAGCTAGATATGCACGTTTTAATATACAGATTAAGATGAATAAATTCAACGCTTTTAGGTGAAATGAAAACTCGATTGGAATTGTATAGCTCTTATCAGTGTTGATGTATTTTTAGTGTGGATTTTAGCTTCAAGATAGTTTTTCAAGAGTCAAATAACAGCTAAGCCAGACTTCTGGCTCCTTTTATGTCTAAGTCTTCCTGGATAGCAAATAAACATGAACTTGTTTACCCTGATAGAGTTAAAAAAGAAATACTTCTTCATAAATACATATGTTTTTTGCTAAAAGTCTATCTTCAATTTATTAGTTTGATATGCCTTTTTAAATTAATTTTGATATTTTTATTGTTTCAAACACAATGGAATATTTACTAATGATTCACCCAAAGAGAATTAAGCTAGTCTTAAGTGTGAGACTTAGATGTTGTGAATAAGCTTTTGTTATGTCCAATTATAAGAAATGAAAAGAGCTGTTGTATAAATCGAATTTCAGAATTACAAATGCATATTATATTAGTTAATATTAATTTTCAAAATATTAATAGTATTTAAATATGTTTAATATTTATTTAAGTTTTATGAGAGACTACATTTAAGCTATATGGACATATTTATGTATTCTTCTAAGTCATTTAATGATTGGTGATTCATAAAGAGTAAATTTTTGCCTCTAGTGCAGTCAGTCCTATCACATATACATCAGCAGATAGAATGCTTTTTAATTTCTCTATTCATGTTGAAATTTGAGTTCAAATACTCACACACATACATTCAATACAGAAATAAATTCATATATATATATACATATATATAAAAGTTTCTGCACTAAATATAATTACGTTGGCTTTATTTTAAGGATAACCTCGCAAAAGCCTTCTTTTCTAAGTAATAAGTGCCAGATATGTCTTAGCAACTTTTTACATAACAATGCAATATTGTTTTAAAAATTATTTTAAACAAAAGCTATTTGAATACTTATCTAATATTCACAGTTCCTGCACACTTGAATGTTTACTTGAAGTGAGTTAAGTGGTCTTGATGGGTTTGACTATGCAATATTATAATATATGAATATTTTAGGCACATTTTAAGTAATGGGTTATTGGATCTTGATATGTGAATGCATAGCCTAACAGACTAATCTATGTGTGTGATAAAGTGATTTACAGGTAATTCACTGGCCACTATTTGTAAAGCTGCATAGAGTAAGTAAAGAGTTTGCATTTTGTCCTATCTTCATGAGAAACTTTGTTAATTAAAAAAGCCTGCTGCTCACTATTAACTTTTTAATTCTTTTCCATCCACTGACTGAGCAATGTATTTGATAGGAATGAAAAAAAGACCCCTATAGAAAAATGAAATATATGTCTGAAAATGTAGTTTATACTGAAAAGCTGTTTTTTCCTATTTTGATATCAAAAAGTAATATCATAGAAAGGTGGCTATTGTTCTTAAAAGAAAATGTGGTTGACACATATTTTAATTAATATTACACATAAAATAATTGCTAGTCTATGAGTGAGAATGCCAATAGATATATCTCCTGTAAAACAAGTAGTTTCCACATATCCTTATTAACAAACATGAGAAAGTTATGAATCTGAAAGCCATACTTAGAAAGTAATCTCTGAATTTATAGGAGAGAGACTGACTTCTACTTTAACACATGATTTTGAAGGAGTATTTCATTGATTGATCGACAGATTTGATTCATCAATTCATTTATTTAATAAATATTATCAAATGTTTTCAATATGTAAGGAAAGTTAGATTTTTTGGGAACATCAAAAATAAATTTGACTTGAAGCCTGCCTTCAAGAAACTGTATGTAACTAGTTGAGATGGGAGACCTTTCTCTGTTTGGCTCTCTCTCTCTCTCATATCTCCTCTCTCATCTACCTTTATCTGCCATCTATCTCCCTATCTATCTCTCTGTCTACCTCCAATCTGTCTTTCTCTCTCCATCATCTAGATAATCTTTTTGTCTCCCTCCTTCCCTCTCTCTCTCTCTTTCTCTTTCTTCTATGTATTTTATGCATACATCTATCTATCTACCTATCCAGATTCAGAGGAGGAGACTAGTATTTATTGAGTTTTTCCTACTTACCATAAACTGTGCCAACTTCATTTCAACATTAACATATTTAACCTGCAAACTCTAAGATAGTTATCATTTTTTATCTTACATGTAAGAAAACTGAGCTTATGGGAAATTTATTAACCTGCCAAGCAGGTTGGAATTTTATCTTAGGTCCAGGTATGCCCGGAATTTGTGTCTTTTCTGTACAACTTTATCCCCAAATGGGAGAATTAGCTCAAATATATTTTCTGATTCATTGCTATGACTAGATATCAAATAAACATTGAAGGATAAGTTAAAACTTAAGTTCATGTATGCGAACCTTGAGGGAAAACATCAAAATAGGTTATATTCATTGAATTATTCAGTGGTTAAAACATAATATCCTATTTAGTTTTCATTGCACTTATAGATAGGTGACTACTGTTACTCTCACATTTAATAGTTTTTAAGAAATTTTCTCAATGTTCTGTGCTATAAGTAGTGAAGTCAGCATTAGAAATAAAATAGCATGCCTTCAGGGTCTGCCCTCTTAACCAATACTTTATACTATTCACATAATGAATTGTTTACTCAGAAAAAAAAAATTAAAATGTTTGAAGAAGCAATCAGCCATTTTCTTGGTCAATGTCCTCTATTAATTTATTTGAAAAGCATCATGAGAGCCAATGCCAAATTAATTTAATGCACACCTACAAAGAATAATTTTCTTTACAGATGAAAGAAGATGACAGCCATATTCAAACAATTATCTCATGTCCAAGTTTCATATGTTAACCCTAATTTTTAATGCCTTTTAAAATACCCTAAAAAACATAAATAAATTTCCTTTAAAACAAAAGCTAAACAAAAAGAAACCTGTTTATCAGTCTTTTGCTTGTCCTAAAAATTTATAGTAGTGCCTTAATAGTTTTCAATTAAAAAATCAGTAGTATAATTATATTTTATATTTTTATTAGTTTAATTGGCTTCTTTCCCTGTTTAAATTATCTCTATTAAGAAAAATAATATTCTATTTTAAATTAAAATATTTCTTTAAGTTAGAAATTAAAGTAAATTTAAAAAATAGTCTTCATATTTTCAATGGAAATTTCTATGCTAATAATGATTTTCCTTTGCAAATAACTTAGTCCATTTGAGATTTTATTTTATTAGCTCAATTTTTACTGTTTTTCTTCTCTTTTGTGCTGTTAGATTTTTTCCATTTGTTCTGTTCCTGATATTTGTGTATTTTTGCTATCATCAGTTTAAGCATCCCAAATATACAGCACTAGTATGTGTTGCCCATTATTTTAGAAAAAATATTTTAAAGGATTCAGTAGTTAAATGAAGGTGTGATGTACTGCACTACAGCTGAAGATAGCTTTAAGGATTTTATGTTAATAAAACCTATAATAGAAAGAAGTTGTTTTAGCTTCTCTTAGTGTGATTAAAAAAAATCTCAAAAAATGTGCTTAGTATTTTCTTTTTCTATTTGAGTTCAGTTTTGTGCTCTGCCTCTCTGTTTGTCAATTAGATTTTTCCCCATACATTCCCCATCAAATATTAAATGTAGGTAGGTAGGTTAGTGGGGAGAGAGAGAGAGAGAGAGAGGGAGAGAGGAAGATAATAGGTAAAACAATCCATATGTTTTGGAATGTGTATGGTGCCATAGTAGCAAATTCCTTAGAAAGGCATATATATATATATATATATATATATATATATATATATATATATATATATTTCTATTTAATAAGTCATTATTTATCAAAAAATGACACAGAAAATTGACCAAAATACATTTCATCTTATTCTTCTGATTTTATATTTTGGAATGACAAAAACTAATTTATATCAAGAACTAATAAAAATACATAATGTTACTTCTGTAAAGAAGAGTCACATACAGTTTTATAAAGAACAAAAGTCTTTCAAAAATTTTTGTAGGTAAATTACTCTTTATACCTCAAAATATTATTTATACTTTGACTTCTTTATTTCTATCCATCAGAAACCTTGTGGAGTATTTTGATTGTTAGCAATAAGTGTTTTGTTTTTCTTTTAAAAGACTTAATAAGCTTTCCCCAAAATTCAGTAGTCTCTGTTGATTCCCAAATAATAAATGTGCAGTCTTTATAAATGCTGACTGGCAATTTTTCTGAGCTTGTTATTGATAGCTGTGTGACTGTTCTCAATTTTCCAAGGATAATCAGTCTTCTGATATCTTTATAATTAACTGAAACCAAGTCTTTGAATTGAACTCTGAAGCTAGTGGAGTAGCATTGTACATCGTGAGTACTCACATCCTGTGCTAGAGATTGCAGTGGATGCATCACCAGCACAGGATGTAATGCCCCGTGGGGACCAGATGTTGGTCCCTTCCCTGGTGACTGGATTCCAGGACATTTCTGAGCCTCAGGAGTTGCTCCAATCAAATTCTTTTTCATTTCTCATCTTATTTACTTGCCTTATAATTTGTTTTATTCTCTTCAATTTTGTGCCTCCCCCGTTCTCTCTACTGCTAGAAAAATCTGACTTCTTAAATTACATTCTGGGTTCAAGACATTTCACAATGGAATCCCTGATTAAAATCTAATAAAACATAATCAATAGAAAATTGAGAATAATGGAAACGACAAATAAACTAGGTTTGCTCCAGTGAATTCAGTTTTAAAAGTAAATTGTGTTCTTAAGGGGTGCCTTCACTCTTCCCAGAGGACATTCTAGAAAACTACAAAAAATAAAGCTAAAGAATTGTTTTTTGCTGTCGTTCCTTTTTTCTTTAAGTCAGTGTTTGAATTTTGCTTGTGGGCTCCATATTCAAAACAGGATTAGGCTAGCTGGAACGACTTTAGTATTTGTTATAGGATTTCAGAGTTTGGCAAGGCTCTGAGCCCCACTTCTTCTAATTTTCCTCCTTAATTCACTGTATAATGACTGCAATTTCACCATATTTCTAATTATGTCTGGAAAGGAAACAGTTTAATGTTTGTACAACCTATACTTTACATGAAGGAGATATTTACGAAAGCAATAGTAGGGAAATGGGAGAATGGAAGTTGAGGTCCTTGTCCACTGAAGTGAGGGTGGAGCCATACATTCAGGATTTGGGAGGAGGTTATTGAGACAGAGGGCTGGGATGCTGAACACAAACTTGACCTACCTTGCAATTTCCCCTAGAACTGACCCTGAATAGAAAAGTACTAGCATAGTACTTTTATATTCTCAAGCTTCTGTTCTGTTTTCTCTTCTGCATTATGGTTACTGCAGTCTGAATCTTCCAATCAAGCAGTGTCTTTTCCCAGGCCTGCCCGTAACAGGCAACAGCAAATCCACTTCTGCAGAAGCAAGAACATGAAGGAGGTGACTGTGTCCATCCTCTCAGCAGCCATCTGGCGATCTATGAAAATCATTTTTAAAATAAATTTTGCTATAAACTTACTAATAGGAAATTTATCTTAGGAAGGAAATGGGAAATTACTGCCATATATTGGGGGTGAGAAGGAACTTTGAATATTTAATGCCAGAGAGGAATCATTTACAAATTTTTAGAAACACTGCTGCTTTATGATTTGCATACGTGGTATTTAAGAAATTGTATTATTTGTCAAGAATTCATATTATTTTCAAGTCCTGTAAGTTTTTATTAGGCTGCATCTATCCAAGAGCAGGGTAATATCAATTTTATCACCTCCCTGTGCTATCTTTTAGGGCATTCCCAATTCATCTGGCCTTACATTTTACTAGACAAAATATTTCTCAAACTGTGAGCACTTTCACTTTGTTTTTGCTTACCAGGCTTTGCAGCCGTCCCACAGTTCACCTAACTTTAAAAGTTTCAATGACATCTCTTTTCTCGTGTGCAAACATCTGCTTCCAGAATCCAGCATCTGATATCATGAAAATAGAGAGATTTTATCACCCTCACATTTGTTGCTCATCGTAAAGCCTCTCTAACAAGTGTTGCATGATT
The DNA here is from genome assembly GCF_011762595.2 of Tursiops truncatus. Taxonomy (NCBI): domain Eukaryota; kingdom Metazoa; phylum Chordata; class Mammalia; order Artiodactyla; family Delphinidae; genus Tursiops; species Tursiops truncatus. The sequence goes on from NC_047051.1 coordinate 30,147,374, forward strand.
TACTATAGACTCACTGTGATTTTGAGATTCTCTTGCTTTGAGTAAGCACAGCAATGACTTTTCCTGAAAGATTCCAATTAGGAAATGTTGGAACAGTATTTCCCAAACTTTTGACATTCATTTTGCCTTATACTTGGGACAGGGGAACCCTCCCCAGCCTTAGAATTACACACTCTCTCAAATATTCCCAAAAAAAACAGAGGATTTTACTTTTTGTGTTTTTTATAATATAAATAATGACAATTTCTTTTCATTTTTATAAATAAAATTCTATACTAATATTACATACATTTTTTATGAAAACAGGAGTGTGTCCATAAATTCTAAAAATATAAAATAGTTATCAGCTCATCTGTTAATTAAGAACTGTAAGAAAATAATGTTATTAGGTCTAAAACTTCTCCCAGCAATTTCCTGTTATTTCACTTTAATAGCATGTTTAATATTGCAGGTTCTCTATTCTTTTGAAAGACGTATTACAAAACATTAGGGTAAGAATCCTTGAAGTATAATTCCCCTATTGTGTAGATAAGAAAACAGATTAAGTGATTTCCATGGGGTCTTCAAGTTAGTGACAGAGGTAGCACTAGTTCCAGGTTTATAATTTTCTGTCTAGAGCCCTTTCCATCCTTCTGTGTAATTTCTATGACACATTAATAGAGACCTCAAAGCCTCTGAACAGGTACTTCAGATTTGTCGTCACACTTCTTTTCCTTATTAACTTGAAGATGTCAACTGCCAAGCTTCAGAACTTCATTCTTGATTCTTTCATATATATTGAATAAGTATTTCACATATTCATATATTTAATATATATTGAATAAAAGCTCCAAAAGGTCAATTAAATGTATCATTCCAGAAGTTAGATACTGACACTACTGGATTATTTGTCACTAAGCCCTAGGATGTAAATATTTCTTCAATCTGGACACAGTACCTATACCTGTGCTACCTGTGGGTACTTGATACTTTCTTAGTGTGCTGAGGAATGGTGGTGCCAAGAGAGATTTTCAGTCATTCATTCGTTTATCCAATCACTTAAGTTTTCTTCTAATAAATGACTGTGCTCGGGATACAAAGATGCACTAAAGCACAGGCTGGGTCCTCAAGAAGCTCACACTGTATTAAATAAATTTGACATAAAAACCATGAGTTTGGTGCAGTGAGAGAGAGATATGTCCTGAGTATTAATGGAGTCAGGAGAATGGAAACCCGGCCCAGAGTTGGAGGCTCAAAGAACATTCCTGGAGAAGAACACATCTGAGCTGACTCTTCAAAAAATGTTTGGCTTACTTGGCAGAGTGAAGTTGGGAGAGGGAAGATGATGGGCACTCTCAGAAACATAGGTGAAAGGAAGCAGTGCATGGCAAGCTGCTGTTAGAGGCATGTGAGTAGGGATGTTAAGAGTGGGAATGGCAGGTAGAGACTGGGGAGGTAAGTAGAAGCCCAATGATGGGACCACTGAGAGGCAGCCCTTGGAGGTTCAGGAGGTGGCAGTTCAAACTTTCATTTTAAAGGGATGATTTTTATGACAATGTCTTGGGGGATGGGAATACAATTAGGAAGCTGGGCAAGTAATACATGGCAAGGCAAAATGAGGCCTAGAGTGGTGAAGAGGTAGTAAGAATGGAACAAAGTGAAAGATTAAAAACTTCTTTTAGTACACACCACTACTTTTATGATTCTAATGAATTGCTTAGAAAAAAATCATTTGATGCCCAAGTAAATGTAATAGCACTTGAATTATTTAATGCATTTAAGTAAGCTTTTATGTAATATATACCACATACATTAAATTAACACATAAATATTTGAAACTTTTAGCATTTTCTCTAAATGACCAATGCTTATTTCTATATAGGAATCGATTTAATAAAGAAATTTACCATTCAAGAATGCTGGGGAAGAAAACAAACAAACAAACCAAAAACTTCAGTTAACCAGATCTTTGAGAAAACTTTCAGAAAGCAGTAAGGTAGTATAAAACTTGCTGTGATAGACATTAGGATTGTGATTTGGATAACTGAGTTCAATTTACTAAATGGTAAAAACAGGGTGAGGTCATCATGGGGAAAACATTTGGGAAGTAAAAAGAGTTTAGATGAGTAACAGAAGAGCCAACTGAAAATTACAGTTTGGTAATGGGAGGAGAGGTGGGGGGTATAAACATAGAAGCCATTGATATGGGATCATACTTAAAGTAAACTGATGACAGGGATTATTGGGAGAAAAGAGAATAGAGTCCAGGACAGAATCCTTCAGAACACAACAGTAAGAAGTTGGAAAGGAGAAAAGTTCAACAATTGTTCAATCTGAATGAGACATAATCAGTATGTTGTGTGACAATCCAAAATCTGGAGACCAACTAGATGAAGTATTTGACTGAAGCCAAGAGTTTTTAGATTTCATTTCCAGACGACATAATTGAGAGCCAAATTAAATCAATTCATTAAATCAATCTGGACAACTCTGTTTTTATTTAAAACAAAATGATACTGAGCTTGCTTCTGTTTTATGGTTCACAAACTAGTTCTGACGACAGTCCCAAATATGTGATCTGGCATCACTGGCATTAAATGTATGACTTCCAGAGCTCACTACTTCAAAAAAAGGAACATTTACTTGGAATCATATATTTTTTTAAAATAAATCTATTTATTTATTTTTTATTGCATTGGGTCTTCGTTGCTGTATGCGGGCTTTCTCTAGTTGTGGTGATCAGGGGCTACTCTTTGTTGCGGTGAGCGGGCTTCTCATTGCATTGACTTCTCTTGTTGTGGAGCACGGGCTCTAGGCGTGTGGACTTCAGTAGTTGTGGCTTGTGGGCTGTAGAGCACAGGCTTAGTAGTTGTGGCACATGGGCTTAGTTACTCCGTGGCATGTGGGATCTTCCCGGACCAGGGCTTGAACCTGTGTCCCCTGCACTGGCAGGTGGATTCTTAACCACTGCACCACCAAGAAAGTTCAGCAATGTGATTTTCATTGGTGAATTGCAGTGCAAATTATTTCCTCTTATGTTAAAACTCTGTTTATGAATAAGAGAAAGAAAGGGGGAAAAAGTAGCTAAAGAAGGTGGTATTACAGATGGAAAATGCTTTAATTATTCAAGGTATCTGAGTATCAATATACTGAGGTAAATGATCCACCTAGAGGAATTATTGAAGGATTGGATGAGATAGATGTTATTCCAGTATAATGGGGATGCTAGCTTTAAAGTGAAGATAAACTTTTTCTGTAAAGGAAAGAAAGGAGAAATAAATTTGAAAAGATAAACAGTGATGTGTAGGCAAAGGGAAAATAGTTGTAGGTTCTGATCTTCTCTATAAAATGGAAAGCAAATTTCATCAATCTCATTATTTCACAAAAAACATGTATTTTATAAATAACACTCAGATTTGCAAAAAGCCAGAGGAGCTCATACAATTACCAAGATAATCTATTGCAAGATGAACACCTGTCAAAAAGAGATACGGCTATTATTTCATATTTATATTTGTTAAAAAAATAAGAAATAGGAACATATAATGTATCAAACCAAATACATTAACATATTTAAATTAACTCCTCTTGTACTTCTCAATTTTATAGCTCCCAAGGAGTCTTTAAAGCTGATGTTTTGATGTGTAGGCCTATAGTATAGATGTTTTCTAGAATTAAAAAAAATTTCAAATTTTAGAAAGATGATGTATTGCATACACCATGTATTATGTAACATCCCCACTGGGAACTGTACCAGTACTCACAATGAAACACATGATCAGTTTTGTAGAGAAAAGTCTAAATAATCACATTAAATTGAATAAATGAATAATATAGATAGCCTATGTCAGTTCAAGTCAATTTTACCACCGAATGAATAGCAAAATAACTTCCAGACCTGAAATTTTTTTGGATTTCAAAATGGACAAGAGGGCTTCCCTGGTGGCGCAGTGGTTGAGAGTCCGCCTGCCGATGCAGGGGACACGGGTTTGTGCCCCGGTCCGGGAAGATCCCACATGCCGCGGAGTGGCTGGGCCCGTGAACCATAGCCGCTGAGCCTGCGCGTCCGGAGCCTGTGCTCCATAACGAGAGAGGCCACAACAGTGAGAGGCCCGCGTATCACAAAAAAAAAAAAAAGGACAAGAAATTTAAAATTTTTACTTAATTTGCATATTGGAGCTTTTCCTTCCTTAAATTCTTGACAGTTAGTTATACTAATGATGATCCCAGTAGTAACATGATGAAAAAAAAAATCTACCAACAAGAGAAATGATTTAATCCAGTTTCCTATTAAATCATAATAGAAATCTGCAGTGGAGGATGTCTTAAATCAAATATAGACAAAAATATTCTATCACCCCTGTAATCATTTTAATGTGATAAATATTTACTTTGGGAAGATCACTCAAATGTTTCATCCTGGAACATTTAAATGTTTAATCATGTCATAAGAACATTTTGAGTAGTACTTTTGGGATTTGCAGACAGGTAACAAATGCACTCCCACCTCTGATACAGGGTATATTTTTGAAACAAAATACATGTTTCATGGAGATTGATTCATCTGCCCTGGATTTTATTTTCTTTGAGGTTTTGAATATTTATACTGAGGGATGAAATTTTGTTTTGTTTTTGTCCTGGGCCATTTCCTTCCAATTTTAATTACTACGTTTATTACATAATGTCCTTTATATAGACATCTGAACTTTTTCCCCTCCAGGCTAACATTTTTAAAGATATTTAAAAGAAGGATGGCAAGAAAACTTCAGAAAATTTTAATACATGCAGAATGACTTCATGATGTACATAGGTATTACTCCACACTGTTGGAAAACAATAGAAAATAGTTTGAATCTTAAGTAAATATATGTGATTTTTTTTTTTTTTTTTTACTCATGGAGTGTATTGTGACTCTTGCTCAGGAGTGACTCTCATTACCATTAAAATATGAATAAATTAATACAATGCATATTATTTCAGTACCCATGTATATGACTCTGCCTTCAAGGTGTTTGGTTTTTGAAACTGTCATTCCTCTATCCATCTAGCTATAGTTCCATTTGTTAAATACTGTAATATATGTAATAAATAAAAATAAAATTCTGCTAGAGAAATGAATAAAGAATTACTTCATGAATTAGATGTGCCTTTAATAGGGTCTTGAAAGTAGAGTAGGACTTACAGGACACAGATGAATTGAATATTTGAAGCTGGGATAATAGCATGATCCAAGATCATGCTAGAGATTTGACAAGTCATAGCATGATCCAGGACTGACAAATAAGTATGGATATTTTTATTGGAGTATGACATGTAGAGTTATAATGGAGAGAAATTGGACCAAATAAATGGATTAGGGTCAGATTATGAAATACCTTAAATTCTGTACTAAGAAGCTTGAATCTGATTATATAGGCCATTAAAAACTTTATTTTGAGTACAGTTAACTGATCAGAATTTTGTTTTAGAAGAGTCAATTAATAATATACCATAGGAGCGCTGGAAATCAAAGGAGCCCAATGGCCAAGACGGATCATTCATCAAATTTCAAAAGGACAGTGGTGTGTTTAATATTTCCTAATTTTTGTATATTATAATGTAATTTAATTGCTGAGCCCAAGAGTTTTTATTGAAATCATTCTGAGCAATAAATGTAACTCAAAAGAAAGATTACTCAGTTCAAAGTACCATCTATTTGTATTTGTCAAGTATGATCAAAGTTGATTTTTCTCTTTCATTTTTATTTACAGCAGAGCTGAAAACCCTACCTTAAATATGAATCCTAATGAAACACTTAAAAGATTATAAATATATAACAAACTGTGTGGACTTATTCAATCAGATAACAAAAGAACAGCTAATAGTTACAGGCAATTAATAAGAAAAAAAAAATTGAATAGCTACTTATGTCAAGTACCGCACCAAGCACCTTTAAGCAAGTTTGTCCTCATGGCAAGCGGAGGAGATGGCTGTTATCTTTAATAGGTGAAAAACCTGAGCATAAAGAACTGATGTAACTTACCCGTAGTCTAGGCCCTCTGCGGTGTAGCAGTTGTCTGCCTGATGTCATGACTGTGCTCTCTTCATTCTAGTTCCATTTCCTTATTTACAGTCTTCAATACCAATGTGAAAAGAAGAGTTCACAGAAAAGTTATACTAATATTTCTAAATTGAAAATAGGGTTGAAATTAGAGTTGAATGCGATTATCTATGCCTAAGTGAATAGAGTTATGAACAGTTCTTCAGTACCATATATAGTCATCTCATTGCCATTATTTTATTATTATTATCTTTGTGACTTCCTCTGCAGCAGTATCTAATACTGAGACTATTGTTTTTTGATCCATATATAGATGATTTGCCTTTACCTCAAATAACCTTTATTTCATTGCTACATATTGTGCAGTTAACTTAGGCACTGGACAGAAGGCACAAAACTTGCCATGCTAACTTGTTGATACCAATTGGAAAATACTTTAATTTCTATATACTTATAAAAGTCACCTTCATATGTGACGGTCATTTTATTAATGTGTGATCACTGTTAAACACAGAATATAACAAGGTAGTTCTAGATATATATTCTATCTCACCATTCATTTCCATTAAGTTTGATAAAAAGGTACTTTTGCTATTTTTGAGTAATAAATAAAATACATTTTGTTTTTTGAATGCTGTCTGTATTAAGCTTTAACATTAGTTTACTTTTAAACCTATGACAAACTACTTAGAGTTATGTTATATACACAAATTTAATCCCACTTTATTCATAATCTACATTTTGTGATACACTGTAGTCCGTATGTTTTTTTGTTTTGTTTTGTTTTGTTTTGTTTGCGATACGCGGGCCTCTTACTGTTGTGGCCTCTCCCGTTGCGGAGCACAGGCTCCGGACGCGCAGGCTCAGTGGCCATGACTTACGGGCCCAGCCGCTCCGCAGCATGTGGGATCTTCCCGGACCGGGGCACGAACCCGCGTCCCCTGCATCGGCAGACGGACTCTCAACCACTGCGCCACCAGGGAAGACCCCGTATGTATTCTTAAGAAATGTCACAGTTCTCCAGGTATTTGATCAAAGTTTTTGTTCAATTAAAATGGAGCAGAAAAAACCTTGAATAAATTCCATTTACCTCATATTTTTCCACCCCAAAACTGCCAACACATTTTTTTCTACTTTCTTAAGCCCTCCCAACCAGCCCTTATAATTCCAGTTATTGGTACCACCATCTACCTAGTCACTCCAGTCAGAAACAAAGGAACTCCTCTTATTTCCCTTCTCTTCCTCACCCCAGCATGTGCCATTAATTCCTATTGTTACCACAAGCCAAGTCTACTTCTTTGTTTCACCTCTAGTGTATTCCCCCATCAGGGGCTACCTCTTTTTCACACCACCATACCTTCCCAGGGTAGGTGGTCACCTGCTTCCCTTGCTGTCTTGTTTGAGATGTAAGTTCAAACATTTCACTCCAATTAAAACTCTTTAATGGCTTCCACAGAGTACTTGAAAAAAAAATTAGACTTTTAACCTTGGCCAGTAAACCCTCCCCTTTTGTCATTCTCTTACTAGCTCACTATATACCAGCCATGGAAGTCTTCTTGCAGTTTCTTCTTTTCTTACTCAAGAAAGAGGCTTCTAGTGTGGAAAGCTTTTTTTGCATTAACTTGTCTCCTTCAAGAATCTGCATGCTCTGTGTGCGATGGAGATACTTTTATTCTCCAATGTATTACCAATATTTGGTTTAAAAAAAGGCTTATCAAGGATTAAAACTACAGATTAAGAAGAAGATTTTAGGGAACTTGAAGTCATTGGATAAATGTTAAAGGATCTTGATCTGATAAATAACATGATATTGTATTAATCTTTAGAGAAGCCAGTTCTTCTATAGTTAGAAACAAATCCAACAAACAGTTAATGACTTCCAGTAATTGAATTATGCACATTTAAATTGAATCATCTCATTTACCATGCACAATTTTAAATAATTTTATAAGATAGGCATTGCCATTTCCATTTTGAATAGAGGAAATGACCAATCTAAGGTCATCGAACTTTTATGTGGCCAAGCCAAAACTTTAGCCTAGGGATCTGATTCTAATTTCATTGGTCTTTTCATTTTTTCACAGTAGCAATGGCCACATGAGAATGAACAAGGTTGTAACCAGTCTAAGTGGTAGTGAAAATAAGAGGGAGTCATTGGGATGAAAATGTTTGGAGAATATAGATCCTAACATCTGGGTAGGGAGTAAGAGAGAGTCATCAAATTTTTCAATGTTAAAAACTTCCATCATGTCTTAACAATATGGTTGGGCTATTTAATAGTATTGGCTGGCTAAAGCAGCATGCAAAGTACATGGTGCAATAGGAATGGGTGAAAAGAGAAATGAAAAAAGTGAGTACAATCTATTTGAAACATATGATTGCTGTATTTGAAATATGTGACTGCAGGCACTCAAAACATACTGTAATACTGAGGGAAAGATGGGTAAATTTGGTTTAGCTTTTGAGTGTCCATTATTGATATAGTACTATATACAGAAAAATTAGAGCAAGTAGATAAACTGACATGTTAAGGAAGATGGTAAAGCAAATTGCTACTTTGAAACACAGGAGACAAATCAGTAAAATGAAAGCTTATCTTGTGAGTAAATTCAACAACAGAACCTTAGATGAGGCAGGTAAAGATTCCACAGGGCTCAGAAGTGTCCTTCATATTACTGGGCCCAGAGCTACATTTGCAATAAAATAATTAGATTTGAATCCCAGCAAATAGTGTTCATTTATTTGTGAAATACTGATACTGTTGGCCACATACATGTACTGATTTTTAAAATTGTCAATTTATATAAGTCCATCTAAAGTAATAGAGGTGTGATAAAAATAATAATGAAAATGAAAGCTTTGCCAAAAGTGATAATAGACAATACTAAGTAAAGGAATAACTGAAAGTACTCATACATTGAATAGTTACTAAAAAGAAGGATAAGTGTACTACTTCAGGGCATGATGTGAGATCCCCTTGAGTTTATACTTTAAGAAGAACATATATTTAAAATAACAAAGATTAAAGAACCAACACTCCAGAAGCCAAAGCTTTCCAGATTTCTTCCTTGAATTTTACTGAGAACACCAGTGCTATGTTTTTGTTCCCTCTTTTCTTCTATAACATATTGAGATTTAAAAAAAAAACTAGGCTACATAAAACTTCAGAGGTTAGGAAATACATCTCCTACTAGATTTGTTTTTGTGAGACATAACTCTGACTTTCTATATTTTGATTATTAAATTTATTTTCTGTTTTATACCCACACATATTTATATGAAACATACATGAGCTTATATATTTGTATATATATTTTCAAAATTTGAATGACAAAAGCTTAATTTTTTTTTAAATTACACTTAGCCTATATCCACTAGAGTATCATTAACTTCTCCAATGTATTGTAATTGTGCCTGGAAATTGTACCAGGTTACTAGAGACTTGCCCTTGAAATTACAAAATGTATCAACAATATATAATAATGCATTTTCACATAGATTTATTAGCACAAGAGTATTCAAAACCCATTAACAACCTAATTATTTCTGTGTTCACGTGACAATATTTTATTAACCATCATTCAAAAACATTTGAATGTTGAAAAGAATAAAAGAAGAAGCTTTTTAAAAAGCCATAATCCAAGTTATTTGTTTTTAGGTTATGGGTAATATGTTTTTATGAATAGAGGTTACCTATTTTGCCTAATTTGTTTTTGGAATTATGTTATGAATATAAATATGTACATTCATTTCAGTATATTTATTACTTACATATCATCAGTTCATTTGAACACTCAATACATTTGTTAATACCATCAATGTTTGAGTGATTTGCTATCATTTTCTTCAGATGTAACCAATTTTTCTCCGATATCAATTCAATATTGTTAAACTACTCAATTTTTCTTTAATAATACAGCACAGTTATTAACTCTGTCTGGGGGAGAACCTATGTGCCTCACAAATTACTTTAAAAAGGATTCAGATTTCTATTTGGATTCAAAGACATACTGAAATTCAAATGAGTCAATAGTATGTTGCCATATAAATCCTTATTAACATCTTCAAGGATAAATAGATATGATAGATAGTAATTAGTATGTTATCTATAATTTGTTTCTAATTTATTTAAGGGAGAGTAAAAGTAGTTTGTTCCCTTAGAACTGTTAAGTACCCCTTTATAATTGTGTTTATGCTCTTAATGTGCAATATCTATTAAAAATATTTGACAAGGTAGAAAACTCTACCTATTAATAATTATACTGATATATATATATATACTTTGATGATTATATGATATATATATACTTTGATGATTCAAAGTATATATATAATATATATATATTAATAATAATATATATTATTTTATATAATATAATATATATTATATATAGAATATAATATATATTAATATATATATACTAATATATATATTAATATATATTAATATAATATATAATAATAATATATATTATTATATTTATATAATATAATAATAATATATATTATTACTCTACCTAGTAATAATTATACTGATATATATATATACTTTGATGATTATATGATATATATATATACTTTGATGATTCAAAGTGGCATATATGTTTTCTATCCTCTTAAATATAGTTTACATGAAAGGAGTCAATATTTATTTGTGCCAGACATTGTACATGGCACTAGGGAAAGAAATTATTCATGAAACAGACCTAAGTCCTGATCTTTTGTTGTTTACCTCAGTAGATGTTTGTGTTATTCAAAGCTCTTGGAACATCTAATTTGACTTTTTGTTAATGAAGCATACAAACAAAAGTGTTTTGTTAGTCTGAAAAAACACCTTAGATCTACCATACGAAAATCAATGAATATGTGAAAGTAAACTTTAAAAATTAGGTGAGATAAAAATGTACCTATCTACAGCTGTGGAAGTTATAGGATGGAATTTTTATTCCCTTCATACAGATAAAAATATTGAGGAATGATATCCTGCATGGAATCCTTGAACAGAAAAATAACATGAGCTAAAAACTAAGGAAATGCAAATAAAGTATCAATATTGCAAATAAAGTATCAATATTGGTTCATTAATTGTGACAAATGTACTATATGAATGTAAGATGTTAAAAATAGGCCAGCTGGGTGTGAGACATAGGGAACTCTGTAGTATCTTCTCAATTTTTCTGTAAATCTAAAACTGATCTAAAATTTTAAAGTTTATTTTAAAAATTAATAACTTTGGAAGAAATAAATTGAGGATACCAAATTGTGCAGAACTTGAGATGTTAACTCAAGTATTTGAGCATTTTTAATGATCAGTAGGAAGCCAAATATGTGGGCAGGAGCCTAACATAATTAATGTAGCTATTTAGGGACACCTTCTTCTACAACTGCACAAATTGTAGGAAGGGAGTGGTGACTTCCAGGAGAGCAATCTGATTCAGTAATTTCCCCATAAATTGATAAAGGCAGAATTCATGTGGTGGTCAGTGTGAATGGAAAGATAAAGACTTGACACAATACAAATAAGTAATTAACAGTATTTGGCAGTTTATTGGATATGAAACCTAGCAGAGAAACAAAGTCTGGGTGATTTAGAGGAGAGATGTATAACATAATAAACTGAATATAGAATAAGAAAGTAATATGTAGTTTAGACTTAGAAATTACAGTTGCTAGTGTTGTATTAGTTAGGGTAAAAGAAGATATATTTGAGTCCCCAAGGTTAAAAGAAAGTTTAATCATTTCCTCCAGGAATGTCTTATTGTTAAATAATCCGAAGTCTTTTGAGCAATGAACAAGGAATGTCTGGACTTTTTGAGCCCAGAATGTCACTGTGGTCTGTTTCACAACCTCTTGTTTTGATTGTTTGTTTGTTTGTTTTGTGGTACGCGGGCCTCTCACTGTTGTGGCCTCTCCCGTTGCGGAGCACAGGCCCCGGACGCGCAGGCTCAGCAGCCATGGCTCACAGGCCCAGTCGCTCCGCGGCATGTGGGATCTTCCCGGACCGGGGCACGAACCCGCGTCCCCTGCATCGGCAGACGGACTCTCAACCACTGTGCCACCAGGGAAGCCCTCACAACCTCTTTTTGTCATGATAATGATTGTGCTTTTATTTTAAATGTTAACATTTTCTCAGAAGCACATAGTGAACCATAACCTCTTAATGGATAAACTAAGAATTAGGAATAAAATAGGAAAATTTCCAGCTGCCAGATATCTCTTAATCAGTAACATGTATTCAGAATATTAATTAATGGTTATAATAGAAGTCTAAGCATGGCACATTGCTCCAATTCCAAATTCATTTGACAAAATGAAATTTTCGCTGGTTAACTTTTATTTTATTCTCATTTACATTTCTACCCTTGAATATTAAAGGTAATTTTATGTTCTGTATTTCATAAGTGGAAAATAAATTACTTCTGAAACTTTTAAAGAAGGATAAATGGTTGGAATTATCAAATTTGAAAGTGACCCACAAAACACCAGTAATGACTTGAGAGAGAGCACTGAAACATATTCCCATTGTGTGGAACAGTCCCCTTGATGTCAATGAAGATTCCTAGAATGTTTCTGTAGGCCTTTTGAAGTCTTCACATTAGAAATAACTGTTTGATTAAACACAATCTCAATTGGATTTAAATTTGTATTTTATAGACTTGACTGACTCTTTAGGGTCATTCTTATTGAAAGAAACCAACTCTTCATTAACAAAAATTCTAAAATTGTTTCATCGAAAGAATAGCTATGCAGTAGTTCTCTGGGTGGGGGAGGGGGCTCACATTCATTGTTGATGTGTATTGTGCTTTTCATTTGGATTCAGTAAAGTGTGACATAATTTTATGATTAAAATGGATAAAAGATGTATACATTTGACTGCTACTTTGACCATGAATACCTGAAAAGAATAATGGGATTTTTGTCCACACAAGAGGATGGGTTACAGACTCTCTTGTGGTGCACTGTTCCCTTATAAACCACCATTAGTATGTCTAAAGCTGAATCTGTGGAGGGAACGCCCTCAGGAAGGGAATCCTGGAGCATGATACATTATTTTCCCTAATCAGGTTAAATATAATCAGGATGGTTAGAATCCCATGAGAGTATTTGGTCAGGATAAGCTGTGTAGAGAGAGATTGTTCATTTAGATCACTTATAGTGCAGTGGGGTACAGACAGCTTTGGAAATTTTTCCTCTGCTGAAAAAACTTAGTCCATTCACTCCCCTACCCCCTTTCCATTTTCTCTGAAATCTTAGAGGTCATGGGTCTTTTTGCACAATTAGGTAATTAGTGTATTTATTTATTTATATTTTCTCTCTTTTTATTTTTTTATTGAAGTATAGTTCATTTACAATGTTGTGTTTAATTTCTGCTGTACAGCAAAGTGATTCAGTTATACATATATATGCATTTCATATTATTTTCCATTATGGTTTATTATAGGATATTGAATATAGTTCCTTGTGCTATACAGTAGGACCTGTTGTTTATCCATTCTATATATATTAGTTTGAATCTGCTATTCCCAAATTTCCAATCCATCCCTCCCCCTCTTGGCAACCAAGTCTTTTCTCTATGTCTGTGAGTCTGTTTCATAAATAACTTCATTTGTGTCATATTTTAGATTCCACATATAAGTAATATCATATGGTATTTGCCTTTCTCTGTCTGACCTATTTCACTTAGTATGATAATCTCTAGTTCCATCCATGTTGCTGCAAATGGCATTATTTCATTCTTTTTTATGGCTGAGTAGTATTCCATTGTATATATATACCACATCATCTTTATCCATTTATCTGTCAATGGACATTTAGGTTGCTTCCATGTCTTGGCTATTGTAAATAGTACTGCTATGAACTTAGGGGTGCATGTATCTTTTTGAATTATAGTTTTGTCTGGATATATGCCCAGGAATGGGATTGCAGGATCATATGGGGATTAGAGTTCTCTTCTACATTTTCACAGGGCAGGGACCAGGGTGAGGTCAGTGAGCCAGTTGCCTGAGGCATAGAATTCAAGGGGGCATCAAAATTCTCAGGAATCCAGGTAAACTATATTCGAATGGAATACTTTTCAAAAATCAAGATTCAATGCACAAACCATGATGAACAAAATATCAAAATTTTAGAGGTCAATGCCATGCTGAGGCATTTTAGAGCCTGAGGCTAAAGGAAAAAATGTGCTCCTTTTAATAGACACAAACTCATCAGTAGTATTTTCAAAATATACCTTTTTGCTTATTTCAATTTTTATTGAGAGAATTACCATATTTGACCATTTCTCCTGTCCAAGGGATAATTTTGAATAATTTTGAATTAGCTTAAGCTGATGTAAAATTATAATAAATTAGGTTTGGGTATAAATAAAATGTTTAAATTAAAAATAATACTGTGAATTTTAATACACCAAATTTTCAATTTTTCATCATTTTTTCAACTACTTTAATGTTCTGGGAAAATTCACCATTTGAAAAATACACAAAATCGTGTATATCGGGGTGCACAAGTTTTCCTTTCCTTTTGCCTCAGGCTTCAATATGGCTCATATTGAATATGGCTGCTACTGCTTTTTCACTTACTTAGTTCAGAATTTTATATTAGTTAACTATTCTTTTTTTTTGAATTTTATTTTATTTTTTTATACAGCAGGTTCTTATTAGTTATCTATTTTATACATATTAAGTAGTTAGTGCATTTAAAAGTTCTTTGGGAAAAGTGTTTTTATACAGCAAGTATAATAAACATTCCATTTTTGTACTAATCAACACATAATAACACAACTTTTATTTATCTATTTTTTGGTCAGGGAAAAGCAAATTTAGTGACTATTATATCTGAGACTGATCTTTCTCTTGAGCTCAAAATATTTTTTTATTTTTTGCAAATACTACTGACATTTAATTATCAGTTACAGTTGCCTAAATATTTGCAGAAATGTTGTATATTATATAAAGTTGCTTTAATATATCATCAAATGCACAGGAGACTTGAAACTTTCTACAACTTCATAATGGATGTTAGGTCAGGAATCAGTATACTCTGTTCTAGTCTTGGTTCAGTAGTATACCAGTTGCATATGTGTGTCTTTGACTCTGACCTTAACTTGCTGGTTCTTAAATGCCTTATCTATAAATGGAAGAACCAAACCAGATTATCTCTAATATACCTTACCACCATATAACGTTCTATTATACACAGACATAAGGAAACTGAAAAGTTTTGCCACTGTAAGACTGATTTTGCAGCCTCTGCTTGAATTCTGATGATTATTTTCTCCGTATAGAAATATGATTAATTTTACATAGGTAATAGCAATAAGAATTCATTAGAGAGAGAATTTATTTGTACCATCACAAATTCTCAGCAACCCTGTTGTTGCTAAATGATAAGGACAATGACATATTAATAAATATTTCTGAGTAATAAGGTTCATTTACATAACACGTTTTTACTGAGTATTTATAATAAGCCAGATACATTGTAGAAAGAGTAGACAGGAGTCCTCATGGAGAATATGGCTTTCTAGCCACCATACAAAAAAAATGGGGCAGTAGAGCCATGAAGGAAATGAGGAAGTACAGCTAGGTAGCTCTCTGGAGAAGAGTTCCAAGCAGAGAGAATGACCAGTGCAGTTCCTGCTAGTCTGGTGTATTGAATAAAAAGCACAGGTTCCAACACGGCTAGGGCAGAGGAGGTGAGTTTGAGGCAAAGGATGTGTCAGATAAGGAGGAGAGAAGATGGTAGATGGACAGTATTAGGACCATAATGGAGAGGACACAATTCCTGCTTATTTATCTTACTGATTATGCTTATGATCTGTTTATTGAAAGAATCATTGAAATAGGGTTCTCTTATAGTAAAATACAAAACTTTTGTGGGAATTATAGATTATAATAAAACTTGCCTGGAGATTAACTTTGTAAACATATTTGCATAGTTTCTCATTAGGTGTCTTTGAATGTATCTGTCTCTATTTCTGTCTATATCTGTATCTATACCTATATCCCTTAACACCTAGCAATATATATTGAACAAATCCCTGATCACTCAATTTCTTCAAAATAAGTAGTCTGATTCATCTCAGCATTTAAACTCAAAATTCAAAACTCTGGTTGAACAATTCTTTATTGAAGCATAATTCTATTTTGGGAAAATTTTATGTAATACACATACACACATATTTTATAAATATTTTGATAAATAATGGGCTATTTCAGTGATCTCACGGGCAACATACTGTTGAAGATATCTTTTACAATAATATCATTTATTATTTTCCTAAGAAGTGATCCTAGGAGCAAATTATTGTTTCAGAGAATATAAATGTTTCTTAAAGTTCTTGATAAAAAAAATAAAACTTTATAGGATTTAAAATAAAATTAATAAGCTATAGATTTCTCAAATTTTTCACATGCAAAACCTGCCCATTTTCGATGATATCCATAAAGGAAATATTCTGAAGGAAATATAACTAGTTTTTCATATTTAACTAGGTTTCAGGAATCATGTATGAAAAAATAATTATTTTAATTTTTAGACCAGCATCTTAACCATATTCCTGCTGGGTTTTTTATTATATTGTTTGTATTATTTGGGCAAAAATGTTTTCACAAATTAGTTTTAATAATTATTATAATATCAGCTTAGTGTAATAGAATTTAGGGGATTGTGTTCAAAGGTTCTTTATCCAATTAGAATGTAAAGAGATCATTGAATGAAATAAGAGACTTTAATTTTTAGATACGGCAGTTTAGAAAACCTAAAATTGTTACCATAATATTCTTGAAGGAATATACCTTGTTTTATCAAATTATGCAACTGAAACTGAATGAAAAAAGTGAAGATGACTAAAATCATTAATTTTGAGTAAGTGAGAAATATATTTAGTATGATGTATCTACGATCAGAGAATTTGACTTCTGAGTAAAACTGAAAATACTCATTGGTAGACTAAAAAATGATTCAATGCATGAGCCATAATACAAATCCTTATAATACATATCCAAATAGCATCATTTATGTGTGATGATGTGTGATGTGTAAATTGTGAAGTCTTTACCTCTTACCAGATACAGTCTTCAAAATAATCTAACCAGAGCATGTTCACTAATTGCATTACTCTAACTAGCTATATTATATGCCCTTCATTACACATATAGTATAACTATATAATCTTTGAAAATTGTATCCCTTGTGATTTTTAAATTCAGTATCAGTATTTTGGCAGAATCATTTGGTAGGCAGTTAAGTTCAATGCATCTGAGTTACAAACTACATCTTCTGAAAAAATGTCTGCAATACCCTTTTAATTTTCATCTTCTCTTTCTTATTGGAGTTATAATAAATTAATTATTCTTTGGTGACTATTTGCCAAATCATTAATCAAAAATGTTTCTCAAATTGAATACTGAGAAATTATGGGCAAATATTTAAATATTACAGCAAAATTCTATTAAATGAATAAAATAGAAAGAAAATGAAAAATATTTTGTTCATTTGAAATGAACTTCATTCATTCATTGATTCATAACCATTTTAATAGCACTTAGTGACAGAATTTAATGGGATGACCATACTATTTACTATCCAATATGGCTCATTTTTTTAGAATGAAAGGGGCACTTTTAATAGTTTACTGAGAAGATTTTTCAGGACAAATACGAATTTATGGTCAGCCTAATATACAGGAATTTTTTTAAATAATGGGATAAAAAGTGATTATGTAGGAAAATCAAAATATAAGTAGAATAGAGAGATAAAAAATTGAGAAGTAAAAATTGTTCTATTTGGCTCCTCTATGATTTTTTAAATGTTGACGTTTTCAACATTTGCATTTTAATTTTTAATAAGAATACTAGCTTTTTCGTTACTCATAGATGTAGAATGTGTACACATCAATTAAAAGTTTAATAGCTTTACAAAAAGCTTTACACATTTCCCTATGTCTTTAG
Organism: Tursiops truncatus; assembly: GCF_011762595.2. NCBI lineage: Eukaryota > Metazoa > Chordata > Mammalia > Artiodactyla > Delphinidae > Tursiops > Tursiops truncatus. The sequence continues at coordinate 30,165,344 of NC_047051.1, forward strand.
AAGTGAAAATGGGTGGTTTGAAAGGGAATTCATGAGAAAAAAAAAATATTTAGAATTTAATTCATAGATAAAATGGCATGTCTAGAATAATTTTAGCTGCTACCAAAGTGAAAGTATATTGTCCTCACATAGTTTGCCTTTGCCTAAGTCAATACACATATTAATATTATGCCAACTAATAAGGGTAATTTATTTTTGAATTAAAGGCAAACCTTTATTTGAATGCATATGAGACTGTCTTTCTTTGAATATATACTATAGCTTATTAAATTTTAATACAAATAAACCAATTTAAGGTGACTTATTGTTTAATAAATGCCAGTGAGAACAGGAAGTTAAAAGGCTTATAAAATTCAGGAAGATAATTTCAACTTGATAATATTTCATGATGAAGACTGATAAAATTTTCTCTTATTATTTTGCTTCATCCTCTATTTTATTGTATCCAGACATTGATATTTAGCATTTTTATGTTTTGAATAACAGTTTTATGCTTATTGCTAAATTGTCTGCAATTTTATGGATACATAAATGAGAGATCCTCCCTTTCTCTGCCATGCCCTGGAAGCATGCTGGCAGTTTTCATTTCCATACATCAATTGAATGTTTAACTAGCTGCTCTCTTGGTTTACCAGCAATTAAATTTCTTTGTATTAGTTTACTTTTACTTTTAACTATTTTAGTATTGTAATATCTTTTGAGGTTAACTAGGCTGATATTTGGTACTCTTATTTACATTGAAATAAGATGTTCAAAGCCTTTTATTAAAATGAGTTAAAATAAACCATGTACTGTTTCAGCTACTTCTAGAGTAACTTAAATATAATATTTTATTTAATATAAAAGAATTACTTCTGGAAATTCTAAAATGATGTATGTATTTCATACCTGTTTGGAACATCTCTAAAAATAGCAGTATTAGATGAAATAATCTAGAATGGAGGCGAAGAACACAGGTTAACTTGTATTTTAACATTCACTTATTCTAGATTATTACTTTTCTATTTTGTTTTCTTTTTAGACCCCTTTTCAAAGAGGAGAAAAAAAACCTTTAATTTTTCCAACTCAGATTATAAAAGTAAATCTCACTTTCAAAATGACTATTTCAAATTGAAAAATATATATACATATATATATATTATATATATATATAAACATATATTTGGCAGTAAGGTGATCTGTATGATGCAGTCTGAATTTATATGAACTTGTTTTACAGTCAAATTATTTTATGTTCATTTCTCTCATAAATAAACAGATATACTTTTAAGAACTTTAAGGATTTCTTCAGTTGAAGAAATAGTGTCATTCAAATGTATTAGCTTTCCCATAGCCAGAAAGAAATCCATACTTCAGCTTGGATTGAAGCTACAGTTCCTGACGCTTCATCTCAAGGGATGTGCCTGTTGTCAGCACTTCCACTTTAAGATATTTCCACAATTTTCAGGTACCAAGAAACTAGTGCTCTTAAAGTAGTAAAGGTGAACACTGGAATTCAGATCGACATTTTTTTCTATTTCAATATGATAACTCATTGCTAACTGAAATAATATTTAAAGTATTTTTTTAAAAAAGAAAACATACATTCACTTTCATATTTTCTCAAATAATATTCAAGATTCAGACCTACTAAAAATTTTGCATTGCTTTTTCATATTTTATTTTTTAAAGTTTCAGCATATTACTAGAGAAATTGCAGGTAGATCAGAGTGGATTCTGTGTATTGTATTCAGCAATAGTGAATGAAATCAAATTGCTCAAAAGCACTTGGATTTATTACTTTAAATACGGTGAGGAATACAATACTTCAACATTGGTAATTGGTTTATTTTAAAATTTTCAGCTAAACAGAAAAATCTTTTAAGAAGGGTTAAACTATTATATGGTAATTTATTCCAGTCAAATAGTACTTTTCTTAATTATATAAGGTATTTTATGCTGCTTTTCTCACACTTTGTGATCTCTTATAGTCTTTGGAAGGTGTACATGTCAGAGAAAATCTAACGCAGTTGTATATGTCCCTGATTTAAGAAGAAAACCTAAAAAACTATTAAGTTTTTGCAGTTTTATATCCAATATTCTTTTATAACAATTCAAGCCATGTCTTCAGAGACCAATTAAAGTCAAAATAGTCTGTAAGAATACTTCCAATTTATAAACTGTAGATACATAAATTTTAGAGATCATATTGCAGCATTCAGTGATTTTTTTTTTAGGCAATCTACATAAAGAATGGCATATCAGGGAGGTCCAGATAATTGATGGCAACAGGTCTTGGATATTTCTTTCTTTTTTTTTTTTTTTTTTTAGGAGTTTATTAATTATTTATTTTTGCTGTGTTGGGTCTTCGTTTCTGTGCAAGGGCTTTCTCTAGTTGTGGCAAGCGGGGGCCACTCTTCATTGCGGTGTGCGGGCCTCTCACTATCGCGGCCTCTCTTGTTGCAGGGCACAGGCTCCAAAGGCGCAGGCTCAGTAGTTGTGGCTCACAGGTCTAGTTGCTCCGCGGCATGTGGGATCCTCCTAGACCAGGGCTTGAACCCGGGTCCCCTGCATTAGCAGGCAGATTCTCAACCACTGCGCCACCAGGGAAGCCCTGGATATTTCATAGCCAAGTTTTAAGGGTTTTTTTCCAGATCACGGTAGATGCAAAATGAAATCAATCCTACCTTGTTGTGGAAAAAGTTGACTCAATTATTAAGATGGGAATGCTAGAAGTAGGTAAACCAGTCCAAGTATATAAATCATATGCTATGTTGTCTCAGCAAAAGATGTTTGTTGTTAAAAATGCCTGAGGGAGAAGGGTTATTTCTGCAATAGATTTTAGGGCACAATCTAATTGCTACATTATAATAGCTATCTTCTTATCTGTAGAATTATGTCAGCAATGCCTTGCATCTTTACCATAGAGAACAATTGTTAGAATCCAATAAATAATGAATATGAAAATGTTTCGATGAGAATGAAGGACTTTCTTCCTGTTCAATCTTGCTCTTACATGTCAGGATTTATCATTTGAAAAGTGTATGTCCAGTATTAGGAAAAGTGTTATGAAGCATTAGCTAACTCAGAATTTAGAAGCAAGTTTTTAACCTTCCAAAATGAAATCTGTGCAAATTAATGTATTGTTGAATAAACACACTTAATACTAATTTCAGTCCCTAAAATAAAATCTATAATGGTAAATTTATATTTTTACATGTCCTGAAATGAAATCTCTCCTCTTGAGATCAGCATTTGATTATTTAAAAATTTTTAACCTTTTAAAAAAAATTTTGCTGCAAACTGAAAAACAGTAACAATATATAGTAGTATAATTGCTCCATTTTAATAGAGTCTATTTTTCCCCAGTCCTCAGAGAGCTCCTATATAGGCCATTGCCAGATGTATCATTCTAGAGTATATTAATCAAGGATCTGAATCAGGATGACAACTCCTGTGTATTGAAAGAGCTGGGTCAGCATGTTTCTGTAATTCCCTGATGTGAAATAGAAAGATATTGGCCCTTTGTGCTATATAGACTTTAGTGTTTTCTATTTTATTAACCACTTGATTACTGCTAAGTGTACATGCTAAGTAGGACACACTTTTTTTTCCAGTAAGTGAAAGTCTTATTGTACAGTTGAATATAATTTTTAGAAAAGTTTCCCACTGGCTGCAAAAAAGTGAAATAAACTATGTTTTCCTTTCCAAATACATTAAAATCAAGTGTATGGAAAGGAAGGGAAAGTTGAGTTCCCTTTTATCTATTATAGAATATCTGGTATAAAACAATGGCTCCAAGTATGTTGATAATTTACATCTTAAAAAATTAACTAACTCATAACAAAGAGGGACACGATGGGGTTTAGTTTGTTTGTAAGTCATTGCCTCTTATTAGCAATTCTAGCCTAATTCCTAGAATCTGACACGCTGCCAGAAGCAGGGCTTTTACGTAAAAACGTACAAGATAAGGTTGAGATTACAAATAGAAGAAAAGTAAGAAAGAAAGAAAGAAAAAAACAGAAAGAAAGAAGAAAGAAGGAAGGAAGGAAAGAAGGAAGGAAAGGAGGGAGGGAGGGAAAGGAAGGGAAAATATTGGTTTCTAAAAGTAAATTATGTCTTCAGGGGAAATTGTATTTACTACAATTATTTTGAGGAAAATAACCCATTATTAAGTTATAGTCTGCTAATTATTATTTTTCCCATCAAAGTAATCTTCTCTGCAGTATGGTTAATTTTGGATAGAAAAATGAGGTTAAATTTAAGAATTATGGACCAGTGCATTGGAATACCTATCTGCCATTTACCACCTTCTCTACTTTGTATCCAACCCTTTACATATATCAACACTGTCCTCACAGATAAATACCTCTGTAATTTAAATGTAAATCTCAGGTTACCAAAGAAGAGATTATGGCTCAGCAATTATTCTTGTACTTAAGTCTGCTCAAGATATCTGTTTTGCTTCATGAAGAAATAGACATGAAGCAGAAAGCCTGGGTTCTGGCTTATTTTTGCCACTTGTCCCTTTAACTCTAGATTTCAGGGCTGTCTTTTGAAATTCAGAACTAATAACAACTGCCCCAACTTCTTTAAAGATGAAGTTTAATGTATTGATGTATGTAAACACAGTTTAAACTCTATACATATATGATGTTATTATAACAACTGTTCTTAGCAAGAAATAGGAATAGATGGTTGATCTTTATATTTTATTTTTAATTATTATTTTGGTTTCCCAGACCTGTTCGCATTTTATGAAAATACTATCTTGATTCTAGAATACAAAAAGAAGACCACAGATTGTATAAAATTATTTAAATCTTCAGTTTTAGAGGGCCAGATTCTCCTTACTTTATACATCTTCAAAACAGTAACTTTGCAATTTTATATAAACTAATTGCATTTAGTCCTAAAATTTTAAGAAATAAACCATAAAAACTGAACAGAGAAACATGAAAATAGAATATCAATAGAAAATGTCAATGTTACTATATATAGATTATTTTAACAAAGGAAAATATACATATATACTTTTTGTAAACAAAAACATGAAAATAATTGGACTGTTTTTAATTGCCTTAGAATTATTTGTACTCTATCTTAAACTGTATCCACCAAAATACACTACATATTTCAAAGCATTAATAGTGACATTTAAATTTATTTTTCTCATTTACACTGGGTAATGGAAGCTAGCAGTTCTCTATCCCAAGCAAAGTATAAGGTGTTACACATTTTGAGTATTAACAGTAAAGATTAGATAGGAATTATAAATTGAAATTCATGATAAGGAAAAAAAAATTCCTTCTACATGGCAGTGAAACTGCTAAAGTTTTTTATGTTGTTAGTGTGAGAAAGGAATCAGATATGAAGCTTGGCAGTGTTTTTACCTACTTAAATTCCTCCCACATTCACAGTTGATTGACACTCTCAACAAACTGATAATTGCCCACTTTATTTGTTTAAATAATTCTTAATTTTTTTTTGGATTTTAAAGTAGACTTGAAGAAATCATTAGGAAATACTTGCATCAAGTGTAATCATTTGTGTGTGATATTTTATCATTTATTTATCTATTTATTATTAAAATTCTACTTTTTTAGAGCAATAATTTGATTTTTTTTTTTAAGATGGGAGAATCCATCTCTTAAGGAGACAGTCTTCCATTTTTTTAGGCACCTGCTTACATTTTCAGATGGCTCTCTCCCCATTGAGCTGTTTGTACTTATTTTTATTCAGTGAAAACCCCATGAATACAGGCTCGTTTTCCACTCTTTCTAGAATGTAATGGCTATACAGAGTAGTTCTTATTTATTCATGAAATAAAATGATTTTTATGCATATTAGCCATATTGCAGAACTGCAATTTAGCAAAATTTTGCATGAGTGTTTTGTGCTAGAAATCAAAGATACTTTTTTTATTCCTGAAGAGATGTGAGTTTTTTAACCTACCTTTTTAGATTTATGTTAGTTTACATGTTTAACAACTAATATATACAACTTATATAGAAAAAATGCAAATATCTTGCCAAACAAGCAAAATAGGGAAAATCATGTTAAAAAGCTAGTTGTCTCGTATATCTAACATGAATAGCTCTGTTATCTTCTATGCTATATATTTAGGTTTATTATAACATGTTTCTACCAAAAGTGAACTATGAAAAAGGTGTTACCAAATTACAAGATGATAAGAATGATTGCCTTTATATCCTCTTACATAGTATCAAAAGTCAAATATTCTAGAATGTTGTTTTTTAAAAAAAGTCGTATAATACTAATAATGAAATGAAACACAGAGTCAATATGTTTAGCATCCTCATCCTATAGCTCAAAACAAAAGTGATTGTTTTTAAGTCTACAAAGAGAGTTGGAAAAGGGGTCAGAATCAACATAGAATCAAGACTCTAAGTCTGGGGTACTTCAGATTAAATGAATTTAAACTATCTTTTGTTATGTGAAATCAAATAGATAATAATTCTACTTTGGATTTTCATCATTCTTTTAAATATATTAAAATATAGTTTAGTATTCCATATATTCTTCAGTTTCTTCCATGGATAAATGAGTCACAGCAATGGAGCATCTAAATTCAATGACACTAAACACCCGTAATCTTGGTAAAGCAGTAAAATGTATATTTTGGGGTAACAGTGTACACAAAGATTTCATCAAGTGGATTTTTACCTTGACCTGATGTATTTTGTGACATCATAGACAGATAAAATGTTCTGAATTTATTGAATTATTGCATTTCTTATATAAAAATTGGAGAGACTATATAGAGGGATACATATAAAAAGAGGAGAGGGTTTTTTGTTTATTTTATTTATTTTTTAATAACAGAAGATCCTTTGTTCATATGCTTATTTTCAGAACCATTACTGGGAGATAGATACTTGTGGGAACAAACTTTTCTTATTGACCCGTTAGAGAAATTGAGGCTACAGAGCATATAGATGTAGAGAGTCACAGTTTTGAAGTGAAATCAAGGTTCAAATATTGGTCTTTAGTGGATTATAAATATCATACTGCTTTAATCTTCCTGATAAATTGATGTTGATTACAGGGTTCTGATAATTATTCCTGCTCACATTATTGAAAATACCAACAGCATATTATGTTTTCCACAATTTCAATTAGTAATTTTGAGCACTATGCAGTGAATTGAATTTATCTGTTTTACAGAAATCATTGAATAACGTGACCCTCTTGAAAAATATTACATATTCTCTTTCATTCGGAAGCTGATTCTTTTAGGTCATAGAGATAAAATTATCAGAGTTGTTGCCTTGCAGAAATGCCTTGAACACTGCCAAAGCCGGCTTTCAGAGCTAAAGATCTCAAATGAGCGGCCACCTTCATTTTGTAGAGCATATATTTCTGAGGATAAACAGTGATCTTTAGCACCTTGTAGAAAATCAGTATGAAATATGCCAGCTAACCATTTTATGCCAACAATCGAAAGGCAAAAAGAATAATTAGAAAAGCCTTGACATCTTTTTTCCCCCACTCTGATTCATTTCTATGTAAACAGAGCTCCATTTTGACAATTGTTTAGCTCAAGGCACAGATTTGAAGTATTAGAGATAATGGCAGATTTATTAGATTAACTTTTGCCGGGATATTTTAGTGTCCTAGATGATTACTGACCATCATACATCTGAATGGTTTGAGCTTGTATAATTGTAATGTGTGCATTCCCTTGCAGGCGTTGATGCTGTGTCAAAAGAGAGATTAGAGGTCTATATTTAGTTATGTTTCATTGATTTGTATTTTTAAGGTTTGTGTCTGCGTGTGTGTATGTGTGTGTGTGTGTGTGTGTGTGTGTGTGTGGAATAATTCATATCTCTGGTTTGTTTCTTCCCCAAATTAATAAAAAAAGGGCAAAAGTTTCTTCCTATTAATTTTCTAAATTTTTAAGAAACTATTCTCTTAGCTATCTTTCTAATTTTAATTATTGATCTGTCATTCTTTGATTACTCAGGTGAGCACCATCAGAGTTTCTTCATCAAATTTGCACTTTATATTTCTCCCTTCGTTTTGTATGATTAATTGACACCGTCTCTTTGCATACTTACATTTTTATTCTGGATCTGATACCTTTTTATCCTTCTTTTATTTTTATATGTTGTTCTTTACTAGCTGCCTTCTCTATTAGATTTTTTACAAGACATGTTTTTATTACTACTTTTTATAACTTTTAATTTGATTTAAAGCTTTTTGATTAGTTTAATATTTGATACAGATTTTTTCAAACATTCCCCTGATTTTGTTCATGATGGTGCCTATTGTTTCTCACAAAAGCAATAAAGATTTTTCTACTGCGTTTTTCTGTGTACATGGATGACACATTTTAATGCAATCAAAAAATGTACAATTATTTCCAATTTTAAAGGATAAAGATTCATATTATTATCTAGACAGAATGTTGATTACAGATCTCAAATAAAATTGTCATATTTTTAAATAATCTTCTTGGAACAAATCAAAGGATTCTAAACTTGTACTTTCTTTACTTTCTGGGTAGGTTATCATATGTCACGGTATCTCTGTCTATACCTGTTGTCCAGGCATAATTATTAATAGTGGACTCTATCACTTTCAGAGATACCTTAATGTGGGAAAAGAACTGTACTTGGGATCAGGAGAATGATTTTTATTTTGTCACTACCTATTCTGGACCTCAGTTTTCTTGACTGGAAAATGAAGATATTTTTTTGAATGATCTCTAGAATTCCTATCATTCCTAAAATATAAAATATAACACATAATTACATCTCCTTTGAGATTTAAACTGCACAAAGATTGTGTATACATATAAACAATAGTTGCAACGAAAGAAGCTAAGATGAATATACTTGATTTAAGAGATGGCCTGATTGTAGGAGTGAATATTTGCTTTCTTTTGCTTAGAGTTATGTTGATATTGTCCAAGTACCTTTGGAAAATATAAAATAAATTTATTAATGTAACTATCATTCTGTATGTGAGCAGTCAGTCATACACATGGAAACCTGAACTAGATCCAAGGAAAAGTTGAGGCCAAGCAATTCTATAAATAGAGTTCTTTCCACAATGTTCAATTAAGAGTTAAAGAGATGTAATTTTCTTGTGTCACCGTTTCTTTGAATGTCAATAAACCATAAGTAAACAGCGAATAGAAGGCCAAACTAAAAATAAAACTCCCTCATTATTTAATTCCAGTATTAAAGATCTAATGGAAAAGAATTGTTAAAATGGAATTTAGTTTACTAAAAAAAAATCAAAGAAAGCAAAAGCTAGCATCACTTTTTCTGTAGTTTATTAAATTACCTTGTCACAGGTTTGCTTTATCTCTTTTGACTCCCTGATTTTTGTCATGTAAATTGTAAAAGTGGAAGGTGGGGGAAAAAAACCTGTATTGTAGACATGGGACATTCATTCTAACCTCCAGAAGGTCTGCTTCTAATTTGCATGTGGCCCATGTCAAATCCTTCACCTTTCTGGTATTTCTCAGATGTTTCCATTAAAGGATCTCTAAAATCAGAGGAGAGTAAAGGCGGAGGACAGTAAATGTATAATTATGATTCATCGAATGACTGCTAGGGGTGTTTGAGTCTCATGTTTTAATTTTAAAATACCTGTAATTTTGCCCTCTGTTTTATGATAATATTTGCTTTACAGAGAAGTAATGATTTAAATTATTTTGCATCTATTAATATTTTTCTTCAGGAGCATGTATCTTGCCTATTTTTGGTTTTGCCTATCTTGAACACACTTTTCTGTTAGAGAAGCATAGAGATACATGATCAACAGCTCTGGAATTCTGATTCCATCATTACAAAAATCATCTAGAGGGAAAGAATAGTGTGCATTTATGACCTTTTCACCTCAATTGTAAATTAATATCACCTTCACAAAATTATGTGTTTTACTTATTATATGCTTAAATTTGGGGTAAGGGTTATATTGAGCGTATTAAAGACAAAAGCAACAACAACTATATGTTTTGCTTTGTGATGCTAAAACAGAGTCCCCAAATGAGTAGCTTTTACTTGAAAGAGGCTCTGCATTCAAACTGAGGTGTACAAATTGTATTGTACTTTCTTTGACTTGCCAATCCTGCCGTAGCGTTATAACCTAATCGTAGCATTCACAGAGTGGTTTTCATGAACTAAGTGCTTTGCATGCATCTGCTCATTTAATCCTCACAATAACCCTATGAAGATATTTCCATTTTACAGATGAGGGAGTGAAAGAATACAGAAGTTAAGAGATTTGACCTGGAACACATGTAGTAGTAAGTCCTCAGATCCAGCTATAGGCTTTGCCAAATTCAAGTTCTGCCCTTCCTTAATGGTCCAGCTGCCAATCACGACTTATACTTGTAAGAATCCAGCTCTAGAGATTGAAATCTTCAAGTCCCCTAGGGGTGGTATGACTGTGCTCTCTTAGCCTGCGTTATGCTCTCTGAGTACTGAATGTGCTCAGCGGTATATATGCAGCTGCGTGTAGCAAGACAGGCTGTCTCTGACTTATAAATGACCTGGGACAAAGTGAGAGATTGGCATGGACATCTATACACTACCAAACGTAAAATAGATGGCTAGTGGGAAGCAGCCACATAGCACAGGGAGATCAGCTTGGTGCTTTGTGACCACCTAGAGGGGTGGGGTAGGGAGGGTGGGAGGGAGGGAGACACAAGACAGAAGAGATATGGGGACATATGTATATGTATATGTATATCTGATTCACTTTGTTATAAAGCAGAAACTAACACACAATTGTAAAGCAATTATACTCCAATAAAGATGTTTTTTAAAAAAAATGACGCAAACACATGTAAGAACACTCTCCCTTCCTCATTGTCTTTGCCACACTCTGAACCCCTGCTGCTGACTGCATTCAGAAAGTGGGGAAAGGAAACAGGCACAACTAGGGCTGCTGGCAGACTCTCATGTGACATTGTTTTCTGTGTCTCTGCACAACTATGTATGCATGTGTGTGCAGGTGCACATGTGTATTTGTGTGTTCTGTATTGATTTTGTTTTTATATCACCAGTTTACTTTTATTAAAATTTCACAATTGAGACATTTAAACTAGTTTTATAAGTGTTCTAATTTTTGTAAAGATGTAATTTCTTTGGCCAGGAAGCTGTTAAACAGTTAAGTAAAAGTGTCTTATTTTTTCCTAAATTTTGAGAGAATTAGAAGTTTATTAAGTCACATGAATTTGGATATAATTTAATTGTATTGCTTTTAGGTATAACATACATGAAGTATGAACTGTTCGGCATGAAAGGAATTCTCTTGAGGAAGGAAAAGTCTATAGGTAATTTGCGGGCATAGTGAACTTATGGGGAGAGTAAATTGGCCAAGGTGATATTTCCCAATTGGGAAAATAAAGGGAGTTTAATAAATTTAGGGACAAGAGAAAGAGTGTTCAGTGGAGGAATGATAAGGAGGGAGAGTAAAGGAGATTGAAACCAACTTGTTTCATATATCTTCATGGAATCACTTCTTGTATAGGAAGGAGGGAAATAGCTGTTCTTCCTCCACTTCCTATTATATTTTATTGTTCCCTATTGCTAGAACTTCAAATTAAAGCCAGAGTTAGCATTCATAGTACTATAGTTCAGCCAGCCTGTGACTTTAGTAGGTTTTTGTAAACTAAACTAAAATCTATTTTATTATGAATTTTTAACATAGTAAAATACATTTTGAATTCCCAAAGTGAGAATAATGAATAAGCTTTCAGAGCATAACTCATTTGCAATCGTGGAATATATATATATATATATATATATATATATATATATATATAAGCTCAGTATATATATAAGCTCAGTATCCATCTATTGCATGGATATTCAGTAGTGATGTTTGCTTTCTGTCATAAGAATGCTGACTTATCTTTTTCTTTTTAATGTCATTGTTATTGTTTTTGAGTTAGGGGAATTCACAGAGAAATTTTCAGATAAGATTTATTCTGCTTTATTTAGATATTTTAATACTCTTAGATACCTGTCCTCTGATTTCAAGACTAAATGAATGAGAATTCAGCCATGTAGGTTTGTGGTCTGAGATTTAATCACAACCCAACCTGTACTTGTCAGTGTGCCATTTTGTTTTATCATCAAAGTAATATGAATTAAATGATTTCCCTTTTCCCTTTAGCCATCGTCAAGAATAATGATGATTATCTGGCCATTATGCCTTCCTGACTTTTTGGTAGGCATTACAGATTACAAAATCTACTCACTAAAGCAGTCCAGTAGTCAGCAGATGTTTTGTAGGAAACCCAAAGTGTATTGAGCATTTTTCCCCTTTGATTATAGTTCTGATAATATAAGTCTGTTTTTAAAAACTAATTTTGCATTATATTTCCATGTCAGTATAAAGATTGAGAGCCAAGTATCAGGGAAAAAAAGTAATTTAATAGCTGTTACCTACTGTAAAGCCTGGTTCGGTGACTCAAATTCCTACTAAGAGCCCACTGAAACCTAAGATGTAGTCATGGTACTTGGAAGACATTATTTGAAGCAAAGTGACAGTGGGTAATTTGCTATGCTACAAAAAAGCATGCATCGATTTTTCATTGAAAGAAACTGAAATAACATGGCAGAAAGATTCTACTGTGAAAAATATCACAAACTGATGAGATATTTTCTTGCATTGTGTGTAAGATACTGATGTCACTTTTTACACATCCTTAGATTCAGTCACTTTGAGAGATATTACAGAACTTGGATGGATTGATACTTAGGCTTTGCACTTGCAAAGGACAGATAAATACCCAATAACTAACATATACATGCTCGTGTATATGCATATACATATTTATATGTATATATATAAAATGTGACATTTTTTAAAATTCTTTGTTAGTTCCACAACAACCAGTTGAAAAATTTACTCAGTTTCTTTTTAGAGGTATGACTTTTAGTCTTCACCCCTTCCCAAACATTTATGTTATTTCATGAAGTAGAATGCTGCTATGGACTGAATGTTTGTATCCCCCCAAAAACTTCCTGTATTGAAACCTAATCCCCAATGTGATGGTATTTGGAGGTGGGACCTTTAGGAGGTGTTAAGTCTTGAGGATAGAGCCCTTGTGAATGGGCTTAGTGCTCTTATAATGGAGGCCCCCTTCCTCCATGTGAGGATACAGGGGAAAAACAGCCTTCCATGAACCAGAAGGTGGGTCCTCTGCAGACTCTGAATCTGCAGGTACCTTGATCTTGGACCTTTTCTAAGCTTCCAGAACTGTGATAAATAAATTTCTGTTTTTTATAAGCTCCCAGTTTGTAGCAGTTTGTTGTAGCAGCCCAAACAGACTAAGACAAATGCCTTATAAAAATGATTTATTTATTTATATTTTAAAATTCTCCTTCGTTTTAAAAATTGTTTTTGGCTGTTCCATGCAGCTTGCAGGACCTTAGTTTCCTGACCAGGGATGGAACCTGGGCCCATGGCAGTGAAAGCGGCAAGTCCTAACCACTGGACCGCCTGGGAATTCCCTAAAAAATGATTTAATATTAATATATTGGAACATAAAGCCCTAAAGAAACACAGTATGCATGTGTGTACTGAATTAAAAAGAAATGCCTTTGCTAATAATGCATACACCTATTGCTGATGTACAGTATATTTTAGTGAAATTCAGTATCATATTTCTTAAAGGAAATATATTTCTGCCTTCTTTTTTCTATCTAGATGAAAAATACAGTCAAATGTCTTTTGATAAATGTATAAAAATTGAATATTTTAATGTTTATATATTCATTTCCCAAAGAAGTAGAAAAATATATTAATATGTGGCTTGAGAGAATGCTGAGCATCTGTGGATTTGAATCACCTATTCATGCTATCCATAGTAAGTTTCTCACTAAAAATATGCATGGTTTTGAAGCTACATTTACAAATATGGAGATATATTTTCTTGTAAGAGACTATTTCTTTTTTCATTGTTAATCCAAATGCTCATGCACATATGTGCACATACGTACAGTCACACATTTTGTTTAATAGTTCTCTAGTATACATAGAAATTTTAAGCAAAGTTGCCATGCAGATGGTATTAAAATGTGATTATTATACATACAAATTAAAAGTAATGCAAATTGAGATGAGAAATTCTGTCAATCTTAGGAAATAAGCACAAAGAGCTACTATTTTGCAAGCATTTTTTAAAAAAAAATTCTGTTTCAAAGTTTTTGGTAAGACTTGGAACAATCTTACATAAACACACACACACACACACACACACACACACACAACCACACAACACACACACATTTTTCCTGGGTGATTTCAATTTAGTCTTATACTCCTGGCTTCAGTTTTATTGACTTATGTACTTATCTCTTATGCTAAATTTATTTTATTTATGAGCCATAATATTGAAGACATTTTAATTTATTAATATCAATATTGTTTTACTTTTCTGGAATCTACATTTTAATTTGCCCCATTGTCATTCTCGACAGCTATCTGGGTACTTTAGATTTTTGTTTGTTTTTTTGATGGTATGTATTAGTTCCCTAGGGTTCTTGTAACAAAATATACGAACTGGGTGGCTTACAACAGCAGAAATTAATCCTTTTACAGTTCTGGAGAGCAGAGTCCATAATCAAGCTGTCAGCAGGGCCGTGCACTCTTACAGCTCTAGAGCAGGGACCTTTCTTGACTCTTCCTAGCTTCTTGTGGTTGCTGGCAATCCAAGACACATCACTCCCATGTCCGCCTCCATGGTCACATGGTGTTCTCCTTGTATGACTGTCTCTGTGTCTCTTTTTTTCTTCCTATAAGGACACTATCACTGGATCAGAGTCATCTTGAGTAATTATATCTACAAAGATTCTATTTTTAAATAAAATTACATTCTGAGTTTCTAGGTGGACATGAATTTTGGGGGGATGATAATTTAACCCAGTCTACCCTCTGGCCCCCAGTTCATGTCCATCCCATTTACAAAATCCATTCACCCCCTTTCAACATCATCCCAATGTCTTAACCCTTTCCAGCATGAGCTCTAAGTCCCAAATCTCTTCTAGATATCAACTCAAGTAGTCCCAAATCTCAGCATCTAAATCAGGCATGACATGGTCCATCCCGGAGCAGTATTCCTCTATTTCCACAAACCTATCAAACTAGAAAACAAGTTATCTGCTTCTAAAATACAGTTGTGGAAGAGACACAACCTAGACATTCTCCTTCTGAAGGAGAAAATAGAGGGTATAAGGGGAGTTGGGGGCACAGCAGAGCAATTTTAATGGAAATGGTTTCAAGGCCTGAATTATGTCTTGATGCTCTGTTCTTTAAGCCTTTCTGACCCTCCTCACAGTAGTCCACCCTTCCTGGTCCCTGCATCTGTGACTGTGTTCTTGGAGTCATTGTCCTTTCATTTCATCCCGTATCTGTACCTTTCAGTTCAATTTGGCAATGTTTCTATTAGAATGAAATTCTCAAAAATTTTGTTCATCTCCTGTGGATGTTGAGGAGATCCATGCCATTTGATAAGCATCTACAGATTCTTCCTTGGTAATCCCATCCCATCTCTAATCCTGACTTCTCTTGAGATGGTTGATTGGATCCATAAACCATATACCAAATCTCTGTAGCAAATGACTGTCCACCCTTGTCCTTATTTCCAGAGCATGCTATTGGATAGGCAGTGAATTTTCTAAATCATGTGGTGATTCCTTTTTGCTTAAAATTTCATTCCTCAGTTAATCTTTTTCCTTTCACATTTTTTTTATTATAACCAGCAAGGAGAAACCAGGCCACACCTACTATACTTTGCTTGGAAATCTCTTCAGCTAAATATCCAAGTTCATTGATTCTACTTTGCACACAATAATTTGGCCAGGTTTTCTGCCACTTATAACAAGGATTGACTTTCAGAGTCCAATAACATTTCCATCTGAGCTCTCACAAGAAGCAACTGTTCTGTTTATATTCCTATCTACATTCTGTTCGTGATAACCATACAGGTATCCTCTAAGCTGATAGATGCTTTCTCTAGAGCTCTCCTGGCTTCTTTCTGAGCTCTCAGAAAAATCACCTTTAATGTCCATATTTCTTCCAATAGTTCCCTTAAGGTAATCTAGGCTTTTTAAAATACACACCTCTCAAAACTCTTCCATCTTCTATCCATCACCCAATTTCAAAGTCACTTTCACATTTTTAGGTATTTGTTACAGTAACACCTTACTTCTGGTACCAGAATCAGAAGTGGTTTCCAAAAGATGCCATAACAAAACTAATAAACAAAGTGGCTTAAAATAATAGAAATTTATTATCTCCCATTTCTGGAGGCCAGAATTCTAAAATCAAGGTGTCAGCAGGGCCATGCCCTCTGATGGCTCTAGGGGAGGACTTTTCCTTTTCTCTAGCTAGTTTTTGTGGTCGCCAGCTATCTTAGACACAGTACTTCAACCTTAACTTCCACTTTCCCATGGTGTTCCCCCTGTGTGACTGTCTCTGTATCTCTTTTTTCTCTTATAAGGACACCAGATTTTGGAGTAGGGCCCACTCTAATCCAGTATGGCCTCATCTTAAGTAATTACATCTGCAAGGACCATATTTCCAAGGTCATATGTTCTGGGTAAACATGAATATTTGAGGGACAATTTCCAACCTAGTGCACAACCTATAGCTGTTCTTTCTCCAATTTGGATGAACTGTATTTTTATGAATAAAAAAATCCTACACCTTATATGTAGGTTATATGACTTTGGTTATACTATTTCAATAATATAAGATATATTTTGAATATACCTGAAAAGTGTTAGATATTGATTTCTGAGTTTAGATTATTATCAAGTGAATGTAAAGTGCCTTTTACATAGTAAATTGGTCAGTGGATAGAAAAAAGTTCAGTTTATTGTAGGACTGAAAATTTAAGAGTCATGTCAAAAGCATAAAAGACAAATGAATCTGGTAACAAAATAAGAATAAATGAAAGCTGTAGACTAACTTTTTCTCATATGTCTTCGGCAAGAACCAGATTGTCTCTTCAGAATTTTAAATTCAATATAGTAACAAGATGACTTACAGATTAATTATTTTCTTTCCCCTAAACAAATTTTCTGTGTGTTCTCTTTACTGTGTTAAATGTCACAATAGGCATTATTTAAACATGTGCAAGAGGCAGACTTAATTTCAGGTGTTTCCATCTGTTGTGGGAATATACTTTAAAAATAGGAGAGAAACATACACAAATTAAACAGGAAGCCAGGGGAAAAAAAGAAAAAAATGAAACATCGTCAGGGCAACAGTGTGAAAAAAATGTTTGAGCTGCCTTTTATTAACAACTCAACTTGTTTTACATTGGAATTCTGCATAATTACATTCCAGGGGAGGGGCAAATGACAGAGGTTGGATAAAGGCTAAAACTAAGAAAATGAGACTACTTAGAAAATAAGCAACGTTTGCTTACCAACAGGCATTTTTTTGGCAGAACTTTTAGAAGGCAATTTGTTTCAAATATTCACTGCATATTTCAATAACATTAATGCCAGCAAAATATTATTTTTTTAGTGTAAGAAATTGATCAATTATACACTTCCATAATATACCTAAGTTAGTTAAAGGTTCAGAGAAAACAAAACAAAACCAAAAAAATGCCGCATTCCCTTAATGTCATATTAAATAACTTCTTTTATGCTGTGTGGAAAAAGAACAGAAATTGTTACAGAAATATATATAATTATCATTAATACTGTCAGTGCAGTTTTAAAAACTGAATGATTATAGGCAACTGAGTAAAGCATTAAATAAATTACAAATAGTGTGTTGTTTTCAAGTTCCAGACAATATACATTGTGTAACTAACATGAAGAAAAAAAATGCAGTAAAATATTTATTAAAGCCTTGCTCTCTTGCAAGTTTAATTTTGGTCCCACTTGTTTACATCTTCTACTCACTATTGAAGAAAAGTACTTTATTTAGGAAGAATGAATCCATCATCATCATGAGATTATTTTCCACATTGACCTAGGCATTCATGTAGTTAATTTGCATTGTTTCTATCTCATCTAAACAGAAATACTCCAAAAAAGTAATCTTCTTCCAATAAGACTAAGTCTTTTTATCTGGAGAAATGCCAAAAACCATATGTTTAGGGATTGATCAATCTAAAGAATTTAATACAAAATTTGAAATCAATAGAGAAGGATTCATCATTCACTTGGTTTTTCTATTTGTTAACTAAAAATATATTATTTTTCAAGCATTCCTGACTTTGCTTTCCTTTGCTATCCTCACCCTACACACCATCACAAGTAGACTTCAGTCTGTTGATCTGTTTCCTCCAGGTGAGCAATTTCTTCAACCTGCTAGCTTTCTTCTCTTTGATCTGAAGTTTACTTGTTAGATGATGGCACTCAGAGGACTATGCACACATGCATTATATATATATACGAATATACATATACGTATATAAACATATATATATGTACACATATATATCCATGCAGAACTTGTAAACTTTATTTTTAAAGGACAATAGCATTGTAAATAAGTATTGATAATGTATCCTATTATATCTGTATTGGTACTGTTAGTATATCAGGAAAAGCTGTGAAATATTAAGGGTTCAAAAGAGAATCTAAATATTTATTTATATTTTTTTCATATTTATTATTGAGTTTAAGTGGCTCAATTCTTAATTATTTAATATAAAAAATCTACACTTGTATTAATTTCACTTAGGAGATCGTGTAGGAAATGCTAAGGAAGAAATAGATGGAACGAAAAGTGGGCTGGGACAAGAAAGCAGAACTGATTTTTTTTCTTGGATGTTGTGGGTATAGAGCAAATTGCTTCACTGTTCAACAGCCTAAAGAACTGTGTTTCACCTGAGAAACTGGGTCCTCAAATTATTTTTTCCTTTTGGACAGGCAGTTATACTTTGTATTAGATAAGTGTTATTTTGCAGAAATATTTTAAAGGCTGCTTTACACATTATTTTGTAAAATCTTTGCACATCACCCTAATATAGATTCACATATATATGTATATATATTTATACACATATATATTGCTGTGCTTGAAAAATATACAGGTATGTTATAGCAATCTAGCAATCACTGTTATATTTATTTATGTAGCTTTACTCATGCCAGAAAAAGAAGAGGTAACATTATTTTTGTATGGAAATGAATGGAGATGGGAGAGAAAATAAAAGGAAATACCTTAGATACATAGGAACAAAAACGTTTTATTTGTTCCTGATTTTGGAGGGTAAGCTGGGAAGTTTGACAATGTGGGCATGCACACACGCATATACACATGCATATACACACACACACACACACACCTGCATACAATCTTTCTTATTACCCTTAAATAGTTGTGATTTCACGTTCATTAAATTATAATCAGTTGGGAAAAAGTTTTATTTTTCAATTCTATAAAAATCAAATCAACATTTATCCCCATAGAGCATTTTAGCTTTTATAATGTAAATTTCTATCCATTATTTTGTGTATTCTTAAAAATTTCTCTCTCTTAATTTGAGATCCATTTTCTGTACATGTGCACGTGTTTGTTCCCTGTGTGTGTGTATGTGTGTGTATACGTACACACGTGTGCTTTATTATGGCCAGCTTGCAACTTGAAACACAGAGTCATCTGGGTGCTGTGACTGAGCACCAGGAAAACCAGTAGGTATTGTGAGGTGAATTAAGCCTTTTTTGTTTAATATCCACTAAATAGTTCTTGAAGATTTTTGCCCTTAGGCTACGCTCCTTCTATTTATTTCCACCTGGTACAAGAATGATGTGTTTTTTCATCATGTGTACAAAGGGTGCATGTATAAGTGTATGCAAGCTTGCTTTTTAGTTGTGTTTCTTTGTTGATAGTTATCTGGCATATTGGAGTTACCTTCCTATTTCAAACTTGTATAGTTTTTTAAAGTATCAAGCTAGTGAAGCTAGTGAATATTTTCCATTAACATTTATGCTGTCATAGAATTCTTCAATTTAGAACTCAGTTATTGGACCTTACTGAATGTAATCTTTTTCTGTTTATATACATATATATTTCCTTGATTATTATTATAATAGAATTATTATATATAATATAATCATTGTATATGTATGTTATAAAATAATCAGAATAACTATAAATTTCTGTTTAAAACACTATGTCCAAAATATGTGGTTTCTATAGCTACAGTTCTTACGTTTATGGTTCAGTGAGTTAATGTTAGACTGTGTACTTTTTTTTTTAATATAAATATATTTATTTATTTATTTTTGGCTGCATTGGGTCTTTGTTGTTGGGTCTTCGTTGCTGCACACAGGCTTTCTCTAGTTGCGGAAAGCAGGGGCTACTCTCTGTTGCGGTGCGCGGGCTTCTCATTGTGGTGGCTTCTCCTGTTGCAGAACTCGGACTCTAGAGCACAGGCTTCAGTAGTTGTGGAGCACAGGCTTAGCTGCTCTGTGGCATGTGGGATCTTCCTGGACCAGGGCTTGAACCCGTGTCCCCTGCATTGGCAGGTGGATTCTCAACCACTGCGCCACCAGGGAAGTCCCAGACTGTGTACTTTTAAAATAAGTGCTTAATCTCACAATACATCACTTATATTTGGAATTTTATGTAAAATTATGTACATATATATATGTTTTTAATAATAAAAGAACCACCCAACAGATAGGAAGTTTCTATTTTCCAAGTACTTCTAACTTAGTAGTTTTTCCAGTATGCAGTAGTACTTACCACAATGACCATATTTATAGTAATTAGCTAGGTAATTTTCTTTTGTGATCATGTATATTTTTATCAATTCAATGAATAAACATTAAAATAAATATTTTATTAGAAATCTGCCAAATCAAGTAGTTAAATTTAATTTTAATTTAGCATGGAACTTGGATTTTAATACTAGATAATCTTAGATCAAGGAACACACTCATCTGAACCTCAAAAATTAAGTCACCTTGGGCTTCCCTGGTGGCGCAGTGGTTGAGAGTCCGCCTGCCGATGCAGGGGAAACGGGTTCGTGCCCCGGCCCGGGAAGATCCCACATGTCATGGAGCGGCTGGGCCCATGAGCCATGGCCACTGAGCCTGCGCGTCTGGAGCCTGTGCTCCGCAACGGGAGAGGCCACAAGAGTGAGAGGCCCACGTACGGCAAAAAAAAAAGTCACCTAAAAATTTAAGGTTAGAGTTATACTTTCTCAAAGTCAAGTTTTCTGTCCTTCGGGAGGACAAGTTATAATCCCAACTACGTGTCCAGTAACAGGTTCTGCATTCTCCAACTGACTTAAATCCTACAGTGCTCTAAAGGAATTTTAGACTTCAGTTACAAGATTGCTGCCATTTTCCTAAAGATTACAAAGAGATTTGCTGTGAAAGAATGTGTACAACTTTGACTTGTTGTTAATTTTTTTTTTAATGGTAGTATTGTCTAGCAAATATCTTTGGGCCAGATTAAAAAGGCCCGAAGTAGTCCAGATTATGACTATTTTCATTATGATCATGGAAATGTTAAGCAGCTACTCAAAAATGACTTTCACAGCACAAAGGATCACTTCTTTCTGAGACTGAGCATACATATTTTTAAAGGGAAAAACTCAAACAGAACATGCCTGAATTAGAAAAGACCGTCTCAATGAATTCTCCCTGTGATGTCAATATAGATTTTCTTTTAGATTAGTTTAGATTACATGTCTGAAAATAAAATAAATTCTCATACACTTATGTTGATTCCCCTGTTGTTATTACTCATGGGAGATGCACTTTACTTTTATCATCTGTTCTTTGCTTTGGGTATGGTTATCAGAGCTCAGAAAGTGCTCTCCAAGATAAAGTATTTAAAACACCACTGTAGACACATTTTGATGTTTATACTGCATTATATATGGGTAGACTTCATATTCTTTTAAAACACCTTTTAATCTTTGCTCTGATTCAAGGATAGCCTTCTCCAATAGTGTTTTGACCCTCGGTTACATTACATAGCAGGGTGATACAGAAGGCCTCACATCCTCTCCTTCTATATATGAGTTTCATGGCCTTTTTTCCCCAATTTCTTCTATACTTGTGTGTGTTTTAATGATTACAAAATATTAAAGCTGTTAGTAGAAAAATGGCTTGTCATTGCCAGTAAAACCCATTACAACTTACATTTCTGTGTATTTACTCTAGAACGTGGATATTTAGTATACTGATTTTGCTTAAATTTTCATTCTTGAGATGACCCACTCTTAGAGGGTAAAAAACACCAGCTTCTGATAAAATTACAACACAGTAAAAGTAATAAGGACCAAATAGTTTTTGAGAAGTAATTTTGAAAACAGGTTTATTTAAAATGTCAATTAAAATGTCACTCTCTCATTTCCTACTATTTATATATTTTTGAACTGTAATAATAGTAGCAACAATATGCTATGGTAGGATTTGTTTTAGTAAGATGAAGGCCAAATTGTTTTTGTTCAAACAGTCTATATTTTATTCTAAAGTAACCTTTGGGACACTATCAATTTTAATAGTTCTCTCAGAAAGGTTTCATTTCACAGGAGGCATTTTTGGTGAAAATACATATTTATTATCATTTGTGTATGTGCGTAGATGCACACTGAGGATATTTAGATTCAGTTTATTTTTTAACATCTTTATTGGAGTATAATTGCTTTACAAAAGTGTGTTAGTTTCTGCTTTATAGCAAAGTGAATCAGCTATACATATACATGTATACCCCTATCTCCTGCCTTCTTGCGTCTCCCTCCCACCCTCCCTATCCCACCCCTCTAGGTGGTCACAAAGCACCAAGCTGATGTCCCCATGCTATGCAGCTGCTTCCCACTAGCTATCTGTTTTGCATTTGGTAGTGCCAAATGTAAACTCTCTTGCCACTCTCTCACTTTGTCCCAGCTTACCCTTCCCCCTCCCAGTGTCCTCAAGTCCATTCTCTAGGTCTGAATCTTTATTCCTGTCTTGCCCCTACGTTCTTCAGAACCAATTTGTTTTTTAAGGTTCCATATATATGTGTTAGCATATGGTATTTGTTTTTCTCTTTCTGACTTACTTCACTCCGTATGACAGGGTCTAAGTCCATCCACCTCACTACAAATAACTCAATTTCATTTCTTTTTATGGCTGACTAATATTCCATTGTATATATGTGTCACATCTTCTTTAACCATTCATCTGTTTATGGACACTAAGGTTGCTTCCATGTCCTGGCTATTGTAAATAGAGCTGAAATAGACATTTTGGTACATGACTTTTTTTGAATTATGGTTTTCCCAGGGAATATGCCCAGTAGTGGGATTGCTGGGTCATATGGTAGTTCTATTTTTAGTTTTTTAAGGAACCTCCATACTGTTCTCCATAGTGGCTGTATCAATTTACATTCCCACCAACAGTGCAAGAGGGTTCACTTTCCACCACATCCTCTCCAGCATTTATTGTTTGTAGATTTTTTGATGATGGCCATTCTGAATGGTGTGAGATGATACCTCATTGTAGTTTCAATTTGCATTTCTCCAATGATTAGTAATGTTGAGCATTCTTTCACGTGTTTACTACTGGAAATCTGCATATCATCTTCGGTGAAATGTCTATTTAGGTCTTCTGCCCATTTTTGGATTGGGTTGTTTGAATTTTTTTAAATATTGAGCTGCATGCGCTGCTTGTAAATTTTGGAGATTAATCCTTTGTCAGGTGCTTCATTTGAAAATATTTTCTCCCATTCTGAAGGTTGTCTTTTCATCTTGTTTAGGTTTTCCTTTGCTGTGAAAAAGCTTTTAAGTTTTATTAGGTCTCTTTTTTTGTTTGTTTTGTTTTACTTTCCTTTTCTCTAGGAGGTTGGTCAAAAAGGATCTTGCTGTGATGTATGTCATAGAGTGTTCTGCCTATGTTTTCCTCTAAGAGTTTTGTACAGTCTGGCCTTACATTTAGATCTTTAATCCATTTTGAGTTTATTTTGGTGTATGGTGTTAGGGAGTGTTCTAATTTCATTCTACCTGTAGCTGTCCAGTTTACCCAGCACCACTTATTGAAGAGGCTGTCTTTTTGCCATTGTATATTCTTGCCTCCTTTATCAAAGATAAGGTGACCATATGTGCATGGGTTTTTCCACTCTGTTCCACTGACCTATATTTCTGTTTTTGGGCCAGTTCCATACTGTCTTGATTACTGTAGCTTTGTAGTATAATCTGAAATCCAGGAGCCAAATTCCTCCAGCTCCATTTTTCTTTCTCAAGATTGCTTTGCCTTTTGGGGGATCTTTTGTGTTTCCATACAAATTGTGAAAATTTTTGTTCTAGTTTATTGAAAAATGCCATTGGTAGTTTGATAGGGATTGCATTGAACCTGTAGATTGCTTTGGGTAATATAGTCATTTTCACAAAGTTGATTCTTCCAATCCAAGAACATGGTATATCTCTCCATCTGTTTGTATCATCTTTAATTGCATCAGTGTCTTATAGCTTTCTGCATACAGGTCTTTTGCCTCCTTATGTAGGTTTATTACTAGGTATTTTATTCTTTTTGTTGCAATGGTAAATGGGAGTGTTTCTTTAATTTCTCTTTCAGATTTTTCATCATTATTGTATAGGAATGCAAGAGATTTCTGTGCATTAATTTTGTATTCTGCTACTTTATCAAACTCATTGATTAGCTCTAGGAGTTTCCTGGTAGCATCTTTAGGATTCTCTATGTATAATATCATGTCATCTGCAAACAGTGACAGCTTTACTTTTTCTTTTCCAATTTGGATTCCTTTTATTTCTTGTTCTTGTCTGATTGCTGTGGCTAAAACTTCCAAAACTATGTTGAAAAATAATGGTGAGAGTGGACAACCTTGTCTTGTACCTGATCTTAGAGAAATGGTTTCAGTTTTTCACCATTGAGAACGATGTTGGCTGTGGTTTTGTCATATATTGCCTTTATTAAAGGTAAGTTCCCTCTATGCCTTCTTTCTGGAGGGTTTTTATCATAAATGGGTGTTGAATTTTGTTGAAACCTTTTTCTTCATCTATTGAGATGATCATATGTTTTTTCTCCTTCAATTTGTTAATATGGTTTATCACATTGATTGATTTGCGTATATTGAAGAATTCTTGCATTCCTGGGTTAAATCCCACTTGATCATGGTGTATGATCCTTTTAAAGTGCTGTTGGATTCTGTTTGCTAGTATTTTGTTGAGGATTTTTGCTTCTATGTTCATCAGTGATATTGGCTTGTAGTTTTCTTTCTTTTTAACATCTTTGTCTGGTTTTCATATCAGGGTGGTGTTGGCCTCGTAGAATAAGTTTGGGAGTGTTCCTCCCTCTGCTATATTTTGGAAGAGTTTGAGAAGGATAGGTGTTAGCTTTTCTCTTAATCTTTGATAGAATTTGGCTGTGAAGCCATCTGGTCCTGTGCTTTTGTTCGTTGGAAGATTTTTAATAAGAGTCTTAATTAAAGTGCCTGTAATTGGTCTGCTTATATTTTCTGTTTCTTCCTGGTTCAGTCTCAGACACTTGTGCTTTTCTAAGAATTTGTCCATTTCTTCCAGGTTGTCCATTTTATTGACATATTGTTGCTTTTAGTAGTCTCTCACAATCCTTTTTATTTCTGCAGTGTCAGTTTTTACTTCTTTTTCATTTCTAATTCTATTGATTTGAGTATTCTGCCTATTTTTCTTAATGAGTCTGGCTAATGATTTATCAATTCTGTTTATCTTCTGTTGGTGTGTTTAATATTGTCCCAGAGGTCTCTAAAGCTGTCCTCAATTATTTTCATTCTTTTTTCTTTATTCTTCTCTGTGGTAGTTATTTCCACTATTTTATCTTCCAGGTACTTATCCGTTCTTCTGCCTCAGTTATTCTGCTATTGATTCCTTCTAGAGAATTTTTCATTTCATTTATTGTGTTGTGCATCATTGTTTGTTTGCTCTTTAGTTATTCTAGGTCTTTGTGAAATGTTTCTTGTATTTTCTGCATTCTACTTCCATGATTTTGAATCATCTTTACTATCATTACTCTGAATTTTTTTTTCAGGTAGACTGCCTATTTCCTCTTCATTTGTTTAGTCTGGTGGGTTTTTCCCTTTCTCCTTCATCTGCTGTGTGTTTCTCTGTCTTCTCATTTTGCTTAACTTACTGTGTTTGTGGTCTCCTTTTCACAGACTGCAGGTTCGTATTTCCCATTGTTTTTGGTGCCTGCCCCCAGTGGCTAAGGTTGGTTCAGTGGCTTGTGTAGGCTTCCTGGTGGAGGGGACTGTGCCTGTATTCTCGTGGATGAGGCTGGATCTTGTCTTTCTGGTGGGCAGGACGACAACTGGTTTTGTATTTTGGGGCACCTGTGACCTTATTATGATATTAGGGGGCCTCTCTGCTAATGGATGGGGTTGTGTTCCTGTCTTGCTAGTTGTTTGGCATAGGGTGTCCAGCACTGTAGCTTGCTGATCATTCAGTGGAGCTGGGTCTTAGCGTTTAGATTGATATCTCTGAGAGAGCTTTCACCATTTGATATTACATGGAGCCGGGAGGTCTCTGGTGGATCAATGTCCTGAACTCAGCTCTCCCCCCTCAGAGTCACAGGCCTGACACCAAGACCCTGTCAGTCACACATCTCAGAAGAAAGTGGAGAAAGAAACAAAGAAAGACAGAAATCATAATATAAAGTTTTTAAAGTAAGACATTTAAAAAAAATATTAAATATAAAAAAAATAAAAAGTAATAAATAAAGGAAAAAAGAAAGAAGTGAGCAGCCAAACCAACAAAACAAATCCACCAATGCTAACATGTGTTAAAAACTATAGTAAGAAAAATAAAATAAAACAAAATAAAACGGACAGGCAGAACCCTAAGACAAATGGTGAAAGCAAAGCTATACAGACAAAATCACACAAAGAAGCAAACACATACACACTCAGAAAAAGAGAAAAAGGGGAAAAATATATATATCTATACATTAAAAGAAAGGAAGAGAGCAACCAAATCAATAAACAAATCTACCAATCATAATAAACTCTAAATACTAAACTAAGATAAACATAAGACCAGAAACAAATTAGATATAGAAAGCAAACCCCAAGTCTACAGTTG
Organism: Tursiops truncatus; assembly: GCF_011762595.2. Taxonomy (NCBI): domain Eukaryota; kingdom Metazoa; phylum Chordata; class Mammalia; order Artiodactyla; family Delphinidae; genus Tursiops; species Tursiops truncatus. The sequence continues at coordinate 30,192,351 of NC_047051.1, forward strand.
CTCCCACAGCCCACAGCCTCAATTTTGGGATGATTTGTTGTCTATTCAGGTATTCCAGAGATGCTGGGTACATCAAGTTGATTGTGGAGATTTAATCCACTGCTCCTGAGGCTGCTGGGAGAAATTTCCCTTTCTTTTCTTTGGTCACACAGCTCCTGGGGTTCAGCTTTGCATTTGGTCCCTCCTCTTCATGTATGTCACTTGAGGGTATCTTTTCTTCGCTCAGACACAATGGGGTTAAAGGAGCAGCTGATTAGGTGGCTCTGGCTCAATCAGGCAGGAGGGAGGGAGGGGTATGTAATGTGGCATGAGCCTGCGGAGGCAGAAGCAGGCATATTTCAACCACCTGAAGCAGTCCATGTGTTCTCCTGGGGAAGTTGTCCCCGGATCACGGCACCCTGGCAGTGGTGGGATACACATGCTCCCAGGAGGGTAGTTGTGGATAGTGTCCTATGCTTGCACACAGGCTTCCTGGTGGCTGCAGTAGCAGCCTTAGCATTTCATGTCCATCTCTGGTGTCCACGCTGATAGCTGCAGCTTGTGACAGTCTCTGGAGCTCATTTAGGTGGTGCTCTGAATCCCCTCTCCTTGGACACCCCCAAACAATGGTCCCTTGCCTCTTAGGCAGTTCCGGACATTTTCTCAGACTCCCTCTCGGCTAGCTGTGGCACACTAGCCCGCTTCAGGCTGTGTTCATGCAACCAACCCCAGTCTTCTCCTTGGGATCTGACCTCCGAATCCTGAGCCTCAGCCCCCAGCCCCCACCCGGCCTGGAGGGTGGGTAGACAAAGATCTCAGGCTGGTGAGTGCTGGTCGGCACTGATCCTCTGTACGGGAATTTCTCTGCTTTGCTCTCTGCACCCCTGTTGCTGTGCTCTCCTCCGTGTCTCGGAAGCTTCCTGCCCCCTGTCCCCCACTCCCCCCTCCCCACACCCCTGTCTCCGTCAGTGAAGGGGCTCCCTGGTGTGTGGAAACTTTTCCTCCTTCATAGCTCCCTCCCCAAGGTGCAGGTCCCATCCCTATTTTTTTGTTTTGTTTTGTTTGTTTGTTTGTTTTGTGGTACACGGGCCTCCCACTGTTGTGGCCTCTCCCGTTGCAGAGCACAGGCTCCGGATGCGCAGGCTCAGCGGCCATGGCTCACGGGCCCAGCCGCTCCACGGCATGTGGGATCTTCCCGGACTGGGGCACGAAATTGTGTCCCCTGCATTGGCAGGCGGACTCTCAACCACTGTGCCACCAGGGAAGCCCCCATCCCTATTCTTTTGTCTCTGTTTTTCCTTTTTCCTTTTGCCCTACCCAGGTACTTGGGGAGTTGCCTTTTGGGAAGTCTTAGGTCTTCTGCCAGCATTCAGCAGTTGTTCTATAGGAGTTGTTCCACATGTAGATGTATTTCTGACGTATTTGTGGGGAGGAAGGTGATCTCCACGTCTTACTCCTCCACCATCTTGAAGGTCTCCCTCCAACACTGGTCATTTTGGGGATCACTGTTGTCATCTGGCTTTGGGAGAGGGGAAAGGGAGTGTCAGAACGACATCTCTACCATTTACTTTCAGTCTCAAAGTAACTGAACATGGTGGGTTATTTGCTTAACAGTATATTGGTTCCTCTATATTTCTACCTCCCCTCCATGAATCATGTGGATAAATTTGTAAAACACTAAGCAGACCTTGGGGGAACAAGAATATTGCTTGAGACTCCGCTCCCACCCTCATCTATACTCTAGTACAATAATCCAGGTCATTTTCGAAGTGAATAAATGCAGAATATACCCACAGCCTTTCTAACTCTCCTTGGCATGCCCTTGTTTTTTTTTGCACAGAGAAGTCTTCAAAGAGATCTCCTTCTAGAATACTAGATCAGAAGGGGTGCCAACGTCCTCCATTAAATATCCTCTACTCTTCTCCATCTCCCAATCTTTGGTCCCTAAGGATGAGATTGGAACAGTATAGTCACACTTAACTCCATCATCCTTAATGCTCCACAACACTTGGGTTACAAGCTTCATATTTCATTAAGCAATGACTTTCAAACATTTTCTAATTGATGTTGATATATGGTAAACCAGAACGTGTGTGTGTGTGTGCACGTGTGTTATCAAATTGAAACAAAGCTTTTATAAGCAATCTTGCCTTTACTCTCTATTTTTCTACCTTTGTCTATTTCACTTAAAAAATTTAGTTACAACCAGAAAATTGATTTCAAGATCAATTGATGAGTCTCTACCATGGTTTAGAAAGTCACACCATCCTACTACCATAGAGCAAGAAGGTTCATAGTTTAGCTCTAATTAGAACAAACTCTACTATATAATCGACCAGCAGATTTAGATCTTGGTTTGTATATGAGGTTTAAGGAAATTTTTTAAAATCATTCTTAAAAAATCCTCAACACCTGGCTTTCACAGACATTATCTTGCTAAAAGAGGGAATATAAAAGTATTAAGATCTAGCTTGAGACTCAAAATATCTATCCCAAGTCAGTGGTCTACAAACTTTTTCTTAAAGGTCCAGATGGTAAATACTTTAGGCTTTGTAGGCCATACAATCTCTTTTGTAGCTATTCACTTCTGCCCTTGTATCATGAACATAGCCATAGACAATATGTAAAAAAATGACTGACTGTGGCCCCATATTCTAATAAAACTGCATTTGACAAAATAGGTGGTAATTTCCCTATTATTGTTCTAAATAAAAGTATCTTATTTTTTTCTCTCATAACAGTATATTCTCCAGGAGTTGTTGCACATGTAGATGTATTTCTGATGTATTTGTGGGGAGGAAATTGATCCCCACATCTTACTCCTCCACCATCTTGAAGGTCTCTCCTCAGTTTATTTTTAAATTATTGTAATATAAGTAATTTTTGTAAGAATTATTTATGGAAAAGTATAGTTTCACATATTTTTCCCACAGCTTTAAATCTTGAAAGAAAACATCTTTTGTTTTACTTATTTCTTTTAAAAAATTACATTTTTAAAAATACTCATCTGAGCAAGGCACCCATCTGTTCTTTTGGAACCATGTCCATCTAATTGAAGGTAACTTAATTGAAACTTTAGATCTATCTCTAGAGTAGAGTTCTATGAATTTAATGAATAGACTTTGGAGACCATAATATCATTAAAATATTATAATATTAAAATCTTTTTAAAAAATCCATCTTCTGGGACTCCCAAATCCTATTGGCAAGCATTGATTACTAAATAATAAGTAAGAGAGGATTAGTTGCATCTGAATTAACTCTTGTTTTCTGAGAATGCCAGAAATGATACTGATTCCATTTACTTGTCTCTAGCAATTGAAAAAAAAAAAAAAAAGGCGCTAGAAACAAGGTGAACAGTGAGATTTAAACTAGTAAATAGAAATACATCCCAACAGAAACCAGATAGCAGGCAGGAGAGAAAAACTAATAAGACGATCTTGCTTCCTTTTTACAAAGAGTTCAGCTTAATAGGCATGTTTTCATTGACCTTCCTTAATAATTACCACTTTGCTAGGAGAATGACTTGAATTTTAGGTGTATTCATCCATGTCATCAAAAATGGTGTCATTATGAGAGATGGGGTTAACTTACACAGGCGATAAAAGCATAAGGAAAACATCTCCTCCATAGTAGTATATTTAAATAGTTTTGGGTCTGAAACTCACAGTATTGTTTAAGTCGCTAGAATTTTAAATTTGCCCTTGTAAACCAAACAGTTTTTACTAACTACTGCATGCCAGAGCATAGGTTTCTCACTGCATATAAATCAGGCTTTTTTGGAAGCTGCATTAACCCTTTCAAGAATCTAAAATTACAAGGACTTATTAATTAATTCATATGTTGATGGTAGCTGTCAGATAAAGCATAAAATACAGAGGCAACTACCTTAAAACAAAAGAGAGAAACTGGCACATTTGACCCAACAATGCAGTAGAATCAAAAAAAAAAATGGCCAAAAGGAGAAACCTAGGAGAGATAAAAGAAATTTAATAGATGCTGAGGTGTAGGTTTTTTAGAATACTCACTGTTTACATAATTTAAAATTATAAAGAGATGATTACTTAAACATAGATTTTAATTTCAATAAAAGTGTCTCTGGTTTAAAAAATTCCCTTAAGGGGAAAATATTCTGACCTCCATGTTTCAGTGGATATATGTCAAGTAGGATTTATTTATTTTATTGAAAATGGTACCCTCAATAATAAATAGAGAGCTTCAGAATTTTATATAAATATGGTATTTAACAGATAGATCTGATGTTACTTTAAATACTGTGTATCTCATAGCAAAAGAGAGCTATTATGTATAACTTTGTTTAGGTCCTGGGATCATTCTGAAAACTGACGAGACACTCTCATAAATGAATTGAGTAATTTGTAAGGGGTGGTCATTCTTATTATAGCTTACCAATAGTATTTGATACCTTTTAAATTTCATCTTCCTTTATATCAATGGTAGCATTCTGTTCAAATTCAGAAGTGTGACTATTGAGTGTATTCTCAAGGAATAGAGCATGTAAGAATATACTAGGACCTCAGAGTCTTGATCCTCCAGGGGCATAAGGAACTTGATGAGGCAAACAGATTAAAAAATAAGAGTCAGGGAGCAACACTAGAGTATATAATGCAATTGGAAAATCGTGGCATAGTCTTTGTCCAAAATAGAAATGAGTATTTTGGAGAATATTTTCATTATTTTTTTATTCTTCTTGAGATCCAGAATAAATTTTGAAAGGTTTCTGAGATTGAACATCTACTACCTTATTTGTGGCCATGTTCCTTGCCTTGTAGGAGTGTTTATTACTTCTCTTCTAGATACATATAATGATGTTCTTTCTTCCAGACCTTCCCTCTCCTGGCCTTCTAGAATCCTTTAAGCTTTCTGATATGTGATCATATGCAATCTTATGGTTGGTTAATAGTAATAGCAAATTTGAGAAAGCAGGAAGGGATATAAAGTAGATGTAGAAAGAAAAAAATAGTTTTCTAATGCAGAACTATAAAATTCAGGATTTATATTGTTAATATACAATATCAATTGAATCAACATACATTAAGTCTTTCTTTAGTTTAGGAGAAGTGGGGTGAGACGCAAGCAGAATGGGGTAGGACTGGAGTTGGAATGATGGTGCCAGAGCTATGACAGGTTCTTTGTGCTCTGTTGGAGATAATCCTGGTCGGAGCCCAAACGCTAGATACCTGTACCAGAAGTAATGCTGATTTGAATACTACTTGCTCTGTGACCAAGCAGATTTTTAGGCTATAAATGTTGTTCAGTACTGCTCAGTCAAGCTCCTAAGTATTTCAAGAATCTTCTGAGATGTACAATAAATTGCTCAAATACCTATATTAGTGTTCCATTACCCGTTAAAATAAATTCGGTCTGTTATTCAGAGCTTTTCCATTTTTTTTACATTCTAGCCAGTTTTTCCCTTGTTACTTTGTTTTTAGGCACTGTAATATACATCTTTTGACCTACAAATCTGCTCTCTTATCACCCTGTGAAACACACATTTCTGTGTGGTAATCACTTCACTTTCTAATCTCTTTACCTAGATCACCCTATCCCTGCTCTCCACTGTCTGTTGAAACCCTGATCATCTCTTGAATTGCAAATCAAGCACCACTTCTTCTAAAAAGCCTTTCACCGTATTACAATCTACACTTTTCTCTGTTTTTCTGTTTGACATTCATATAACATAGTTCAAAATGTAACGAATCATGAATTATTTCTCTTATGGTGGTTTCAAATCAAGTTTCTAGTTTCTAATGAAATTGTAAACTCCTTGGTAAAGAGATACAGCCTTCCAGACTGGAGAATTTTAGAGGTGGGTAAACGTGAGTTCATTTACCACAAACCTTTACTTGAGACAACACCTGTTCCACAACATTCTTTCGAAGATGCCTTTGCTTGAAAACTTCCAATTCACAAAGTTGATGTTTAGTTCATTCTTACCTTATGAATGATTGAATATAATTCCTTTAACTGCTGGATTACACACATCTACTACTTCCAATGAATTTGAGCTGTCTTTACTCTGGTGGGGCATTTGAGTTATATTGTTTTTCTTTGATAGGTTATGTCAGAGTCCTTTTCTCAAAAAAACAAAAATATAAACAAAAACAAAAACTTGTTCCATTTAGTATAGAATTGAGTTGCAGAGCCAGTTCTCCTGAGCGTAACTGTTAAGAAAGAGATGGCCCTATTTATCTGTGCCTTCACTTCTAAGCATCTGCTACTACCCCAGGGGATGGCTGCACCTACATTATGGGACTGGGGAAGGGTGGCAGCTAAATTTTGAATGTTAATTTCAGGACACTGTGCCACAGGACACAATTATATTTGTGCCATACGTTCTCAATACGTGGTTTAGATTCTCATTTTTTTTTTTTTCGGGTGCTTCCGTATCAGATTTCCTTATATCCTTAACATATGTTCCCCTTTAATTTCATTTTTCTTCATCTCAGAGCATTATCTGTGGTTGTCAGTATTTATGCCAGAAAATTCACTCTGGTAGACCTATTATTATGTCCAAAGGGTCACAAACAATTGAAACCATCCCCGAAGGTGTGCAGGTGCATTGAATAGTAAGTGCAAATGCTCCCAGCACTCCAAATACCCAGCTGCAGTTGGATTCAGTTGAATGTGATACAGGACAGTGGTTTCTGGTGTCTGAATGAAGTTGTGGCGATACATTCAGAAGTGTTGTGTGATGTAATTGCACGCCAGAGGATTGGTACTTCTAAGCTGCCACGGTTTGACTATTTGATAGCATTATTATAACCTCCTCTTCAAAATGTGCTCTCTGCCTATCAAAAGCAGATAGAATGGCATTTCACAACTGAGGTAAATTCTGGAAGCCAGGTCAGCAGTACATACACCTAAAAATATATACATTTCTCTCATAGTATTTTTATTCCATGAACTATGTTTCTAAATTATTATTTCTTATGACCAATTATTAGGAAATATTTTAAGTTCCTGGAGTCCAGTACCCAGTGTTTTATCATTATATCACTGCCAACACGTGAACAAGCATGCTCATGAAATGAGCATATTGTAACAAGATACGTGATCTTACATTAAAAAATAAAAGAAGCAAAAACATATCCCACATCTGTGTATTTGTTTATCAGTTATTTGATTAGTAGAACAGCCTAGATCACTGTGCACAAGTGAGAAACATGGGAAATACAAGGCAATAGATGAAAGATCACTTGGCTAAATAAAGTGATTGTACTCTGATGCAACATTTTCCCTTACCCTTCTCTTTTCTTCCCTGAATAAGGGATACACCAAGGTTATTAAAAATTGTGCTAAAATTAAGCCTGGAAGTCATGTGAATACTAGCAGAAGAAATAGCATGTGATAAAATTATAATATTAGGATACTTGTTTCTTTTTATTCCCCGACACAGAGAAAGACGTTTTGAGACAACTTTCCAATGCTGTCTCTAGAAGTAATATTGAATGAAATTTTTACCCCCTCATAGTCAGATAGTGTGAAATCAGAAGGTTTAATTTTAACTAATATGCTAGTAAATGAGACATAGAAATCAAAAATGGAAATAATTTGAATGAATATAGATTGTTAAAGTGCCATTTATATGGAATGACTCACCCTATCATCATAACAAGTGTAAGGGGTTTATAGGATGGTAAAGGGAAGTAAGTGAATAATCATTAACATTGCCAAAAAAAGAGAGAACTGTATGTGGTAGAAAACTGTCAGTTTGCAGGATATTATGAATTATGTCAATTTACTGAAGAAACATTTTATTAAAGTTTTGTTGGACTGTATTCTGATGAGATTTCTATTTTAGTATTGGTGTTTTTCCTCTGATATGTTAGAATATATTTGGATTAGTTGTAATTTGCTGTGCTCATAGAGAAGTGTGTGTACATGTGTAAAATTGTGTGTGTGTGTTTGTGTGCACTGAAGAAAGAAAAAGGCAGTGAAGCAAGCTGTGGTTACAACATTAAAAACTTTCAGTAGAAAACTGGTGTACACGAACTGTCAGTCTAAGGTCCTGGCTTGCCATTGTTTACTGGTAGATAATCTGTGATGGGCGTCAACTTTAAGTTTTGTAGAGTTAATCTCCAGAACATTTGGGCCAGCCATAAATATAGATGGGTGCCAGCTCTCTGCTTTCCCAGACAGCTAATTAGGTGTTATGAAAGCTTACACTGGTGAAAGAAGGTAAAGTAGAAATACAAAAGAAAAGTGAGAACAAATAAAAAATGAACTTCATTTATAGAGCTCTCAACTTGGAAACAACTCCAATTTTAAGGTGCTGTTAGAAACAGGAGCAACCACCACACTAACAGAAGAGCACTATTCCTATTTAAAGCTATTTACAGAGCTGAAATAAAACCATTTTGTTGACAGTCGTAAAGCACAGAAAACTCTCTCAAATAGCCTTCCCCACAACCACAACAATTTAGAACTTCCTCACTGATGTTCTGATTAATGGATTTTGGTTTTCAGATTTCTACGACCCAGACGTTTATTTCTTCATTATAAAAATTAAATCAGATGCATATCTGAAACTCTTATTCTAGAAATAATAAGCATGTTTTCAGATGTACAGATATGTGGGCTCTGGAGGAAACAGGCAATGAAACTAAGGGGAGGAAATCCTTTTATGTTTTCTAATATTTCCCTAAGTGTTAACAAATTAGTTGCTAAGTATCTCTCTTTGGGTTATGTGGTATAATGCTTTGAAGATGGGGAAAATAAGCTTATCTTTTGATTTGTGATAAATTCCTTCCTGAGAGTGAGACAGATTGTAGTAAAGAGATAGATTTACTCTAAAGAAATTTCATGACGTGGCTCCTCGAACTGTGTTTCTTCTGCAGTGAACAGTTCTGAGTCACAACACGCAAGGGTTTTCTCCTGACTTTTCCCAAAATAACTATGTTCAATAGAGGCCCCTTAATCTTTGTTAATCTTTGATGGTTTAAATAGTGTTTTGACTTCAAATTTTAATCTTCTACATTGTAATTATTGGCACCTCTTACCCATCTTGAAATGGCTGTGTACTCTTCATGATGTAGTGACATTACAAGGTTAAAATCACATTGTGGACATTAAGTTCTGGTAACCTTTGTGGAAGATCACTAAAATACAATAATTTGGGAACAGATAATTTAATGTTTTACCTAAATATTTTTTTCCTCACATATATGTAACTTTCACAATGCCTGTTCCTTTGAAGGTATATTTTGGCAAAAAATGTTTGCTTGCCTAATATCTTTAAGTTATAAAACAGTTTAATCTAGGTTAAAAAAAAGAGAGAGAGCTTTCAGATTTATTGGCTAATATGAATTTGCAGATTTCATACATCTTTATGTCTAAATCAACTTGAATTATATAAAATTCTAAAATCAGTAGTCAAGTTGTTTAACCAGTCAGAGGTTTCACACTCATAGTTGAAGGGCATAGGGAAAGATTAAAAGGTTGTTTACTGGTGATTTTAAATAAAAAGATTTATACATACATGTAAATTATATACAAGGTTTTATATTTATAAATATATTTATATATATGTTTTATATATATCTACTATCCTTTATATTACAAATATATAACTTTCCTGTGTGTTTTATTCATTCATCTGTATTTCTCTTATGGTAGTTACTGATTTTTAATTTTCAGGAATGCATTGGACATGCATTTAAGTTTTCAAATTTTGTTTGGACTATTTCCTGGAGAAAGCTCAATTTTATTACACACATGCAAATAAAGATCTATACGTGTGTGTGTGTGTGTGCATGTATAGTTTATGGTGGCAGCTGAACTGCAAGTACTTACAGTAATTTAAGTGATTATATCTTTTGGAAAAGATCATATAAATTAAGATGCAAAATTGAACTAATTAAGATGACTGTGTTTATATCCCTCCCCTTGGGAGCTTTTATAATAGTCAGAAGTGACTATAGTAGTATAGAAAATGATTCTTAATGTTAAACAAGTATTTAAATTTCTGATTGTCACATGATCCTTCAGGGAATTTTACACTTAAAAGATTAGACACTGTAAACTTTCTCTATATACAGAACTGCCCAGATTTCTAGCTGTCGGACTTCAGAGTTGTTTTCACTTTGCAATATAAATATGCTTATCTCTCAGTTTCTCTCATCTATATATCATTTGGATTATCCCATCTTTCTTGGCAAGAGGTGCATTCTGTGAAAGGGTTATTATGTTATACTAAGGAAAGGACAAAAATGAGGGTAAATAATTTATTTGTAATCCCAGATTGGTCCAGAAGAAAAAATGAATCTTGGATCAAGCATCTCTAAATTTGTTTTCTGCCCAGGATCCCTAAATTTGTTTTTTGATACAAATATGTAATCTATGCAAATAGTGGCTGTCTGTATAATTTGCTTCTTTTTCATTTTTATAGTTCATAATTCAACATATCTGTTTCGGGATTCGTTTTCCCTAAGGTACAGAAAGAAGCTATTATCTACCTTTATAGTCCTAGGGCTTGAGAAAATCCTCCACACTATTATTCTTTATTATACACACTTAGTTTATTGAGTGGATTTTTAAAAATATAATAGAAGGTACACATAGCAGAAATCCTCCCAATACGACTCCCGTTCCTTTAAGCCCCTCCTCCCTCACTCCTCCCTCCATCCTTCCCTCTCTCCTCTCACTTTGGTTTCCTTCTCGCCTCTCTTTTTCTTTCATTTTTTCCATTTTGTCTACTTTTTTGGTCTAGCTAGTAATTCATTATGTACTACCTATGTCTCTTTTATGTGTCTACCTAGTCATCTATTTATTTATGTCACTTCAGAAATAATTCTACTCTCTCAAAAATTCTTATTTGACCCTTGGCAATTATAGTTCATCTTATGTTCTTAGTTTCTGCAGCTTGTACAGAAGGGTCCATTTGATTTTCTTCACTGTCTCTGAAATGCTGCTGTCAAAATTACAGTCTAATGACAAGGTGAACAGCATATAATGTGTCGTAATCAATACTCAAAATTTGCTCCCTAGGATGTGACATGAAGTCAAGTAAAAAAAAGCTGCAGAGTTTCAGTAGTGAAGTGCAAACAATAATTTTATGTTGATGGTTTCAAATTCAAGGTCAATTTACACTTTTATAAATCTGCATTATTCTGTCCTGTTCACTCTATTCTTAAATTCATATTGAATTCATTCAAAGCTGGGCTATCAAAATTGCTGAAATTGAGACCAGTCAATATTGAAAAATAAAATTATGTTAGTGTCTTTCAAAGAGAGTGTATGAGTTGTAAATGAAGTTTTTAAAAATCACAAATCTAAAAGATACAAAAATATTAGCAAGTGAAATAGATAGTAAAGTTTTCTACTGTATTTTTTAAGGATAAGATTAGTTGAATGAAATGATATGTATTTTTTTTTCTAACACTTACTGACACAGGCATAATATTGAAGATTCACTTTCAGAAGAGGTAATGAAAACAGATACCTGATATTAAACTTTTCTGATATCCTGTTGTTTAAATTCTGCTCTACTTTAAATCTGCACAGGGAGGCTTCTAGAAAATTTTAAATGCCTAGATTTTTTTGCTTCTGTTTGTGTCCATCTGTCTGACAACCTTTCAAATCATAGATAGTATTTGAGTCTGTGTGTAGATAGTTCAGTTTGAGACTACATTTCAGCATTCTTGCCTGCATTACATAATAAACTTAACATATTTTATTCACTCCTAGGTAAATATATGTTTAAAAGTAAGACAAAGTTAAAATAGAGACAAACCACGTAGATACTTCTTTTTAACATTTCAAGTGTGAATAATGATACATGCTATGAAATACCACAGAATTTTTGTTCTGTCAAAACACCATTTTGATTCTTTTCTAAAAGAGTTTAGTTTCATAAGAAATTATTTTATCCTAAAACCTTTTGAGATAATTAAGGTGTGGTTTATTTTTTTTCTTTTTGTATAAGGAATTTTTTGTGTGTTTTAAGTACAGACTCAGATTTTGTATATGACTTTGAAAAGTAACTGTATAAATTTATCAGCACTATTAAATTTGCTGCTTTTTCCCTTGCACACAGGACACTATACATTATGGAGATCCTCTCGCATCAATTAAATGGCAATCCCAAGTGTTCCCAAATGAGTAGGGAATTCTATTCCCATCACATAGATTTAAGCTGTAAATATCCTCTCCTGAAAAAAAGGTCCCTGATTTAAAAAGGATCATTAAACATAAGGAAAATAATGATTTGTAGATGAAAGGGACAACTGGGAAGATATAGTTCAAAGTTATCTTTTAAAATATTGAGTTCATGGACATATGCAGCTGTTGTCATAATGAAGGAATTTTCTTTCATATTTTCTTGTTCAGCATCTTTGAAATAGTGATCGTTAAACAGTACTTTATTTAGATTATTTACATGCTTATCACAAAAGAGAGAAGCAAAAATTCTCACAGAAATCATTATCATTTAGAATTGAAATCATGATTTGTCATTCATTCTGAACTATATCTGTTTACAAAATACATTTTCACCTACTTACACCAAAAACAAAAAGCTGAAGTGAAGAAAACTGATTACATGATCCATACGCAAATCTACTACAATAGCAATGTGCACTTTTTGACAAGCTTATTCATAACACGTTCAGATAGAAAATTCCATTTGCTACTCTTCAGTAGGAAAAGCAGGCTTTTAAAGGAAAACCTTATTTCATGACTGTCACCAAAATAACAATTACAAGCAAAATAGGGATAAAAAATAAAAAAAAAATAGCAGCTTAGGACTTTTTATGGAAGTTTGTGATTCAGGTTTTGCACTGTTATTTGATTTCAAAAATTAAACCTGGTAATCCTTTTTGAAGTTCCCTGTTTCCAGGATGGGTTACACAGAACAAAGACTAACTGATATCCCCAGGAGATTAGTTTACAGTGATATTGTACTCTACTGAGAATGATTCTCCAGTGGCCACTTTTACTTCTTCCCAGACTATGGAAATTTGTTAATACCTAGAGAATAGGCTTAAATAAAACCGTTGTCTCAACCAGCAGGTTTATGCAACCATCCTGAAACGTTTTAATTATTTTCTTTTCCTTTTTAATTTAGAGATCAGAGGTCAAGCAAACCCAGGGAGAGCTGATCGCAGCCTTTGTAGAACTGTAAAGGCATCCCTAATGATTGGATTTGCTGTCCTCTCTTTTGTTTTGCAGAACCAGAAGAGTGTGTTAATTGCACAGATGAATGCCGAGTGCTTGGTCATTCTGACAGGTGTTGGATGCCACAGTTCCCTGCAACCAATCAGGCTGAAAACGCAGATTACCGCACAAATCTCTTTGTACCCACAGTTGAAGCTAATGTTGAGACTGAGACTTACGAAACTGTGAATCCCACTGGGAAAAAGACTTTTTGTACATTTGGAAAAGACAAGCGAGAGCACACGATTCTCATTGCCAATGTGAAACCTTATTTAAAAGCCAAACGTGCCCTGAGCCCTCTCCTCCAAGAGGTCCCCTCAGCATCAAGCAGCCCAACCAAGGCATGCATCGAGCCTTGCACCTCAACGAAAGGCTCCCTGGATGGTTGCGAAGCAAAGCCAGGGGCTCTGGCCGAGGCGAGCAGCCAGTACTTGCCCACTGACAGTCAGTATCTGTCCCCCAGCAAGCAACCGAGAGACCCTCCCTTCCTGGCTTCTGAGCAGATGGCAAGGGTCTTCGCCGATGTGCATTCGAGAGCCAGCCGGGATTCCAGTGAGATAGGCGCTGTCCTGGAGCAGCTTGACCACTCTAACAGAGATCTGGCCAGAGAGCCGGTGGATGCAGAGGAAGTCGTGAGAGAAATCGACAAGCTTCTGCAGGACTGCCGGGGAAATGACCCTGTGGCTGTGAGAAAGTGAAAAAAAAAAAAAAAAAAGCATTGGCATTTTCTTGTCTCTTCTGTTGATTTAAAAATGACCCCTCCTGGTGAAAACCCCATTTTACAGGGATAAAGAAAGACCGATGCTGCTTTAAGGCTTTTAGTGAACATCTGAAGTGCCCACAAGTATGTTCTTTTCACTGCTGTTTCTTTTTCAGAAATAACAATGGCTTTGTTTTGACCAAACTTATATTAGGACAGAATTAACGATGTTCAAAGAGGAAAGAAAAACAGAGAAGAAAAAAGAGAGAAGAAAAAGGAGGATGAGGAGGCAAGTTACCTTGTGACTATCTGTTAGGAAGGTATGCAGTGTGAGAATGGAAGTTTTTTCTCATTGCTCTAAGACTGTCCTCCGTGATTTATTCTGACGTAACTGTTTACCTATAAACCCCATACAAAGCAGGGTCATAATTTGTGATCTGTGGTAGAATTTCTAGCAGTCACCACAGGCTTCTACTGAAAGTCCTGAAACGACCTTGCAGTAGTCCAAGCTACACCAAACATTAACACATATTTGTGGTAAACATTTCTGTATAAAGTTACCTGCCACGCATAGAAACACAGAAAACATTCCATAACATTAGTCAAAAAAAATTAAAAACTGAGTCATTTGTAAAACACCTCATATCGTATAAAAGTTCAATGTAAAAAGGTATAGTCCATTTTGTCCTGCACACACGTAGACTAATTCACTTCATGAAAGAAGAAAATTTAAAGGTTTAAAATGCCTCTTTAGCATTTTAGTGTCCAACAAATGTATAAATAATGATGGATATGTTTTAAATTTGACCTAGAAATGTTCTGAAAAATAGTTACCATTGAGTAATGATATTCAGAGACAATTAACATGAATGATATGTTTTATTCATTTGTGGACACTAAAATAGCTCAGGAACGTGAAAACGTCTTAGACATACACAAATCACATGACCATTTAAATGTGCAAATGTAAGAAGATTCAATGTGTTTACATCAAATGACATATTTTTATTGATTTATTGCAGATTCAGTGCATATGAGCCAAATTGTTGAGTGTATAAGAGCTATATTGTGTATTTTATTAAATTAATATATAGTTGTGTTGCAAAAATATTTGGGCTTATATTGTAAATGGCAAGTGTTGCCTTGGTAGCTGTCGAACTCTATGAGTTTTGTTTTTTCCTGCTTCCATTTCCCCATGGAGTGTTGGAAGCAGTGCCTCAGAGCAAAGTCTCTTGTTTAATGTAGAGTCTACCAAGTACTACAGTACATAATCTGTTCAAAATGTGTTTGAGTGAGCTGATGGAGCTAACTGAAAGGTCAAAAAATACATCTGTCAGTCATGGTTATGTACAAGTCCTTCATGGAAGCTTTTATTAAAGTCATGCTAAATTACAAGAATTACATTTGTACCAATACCTGAAACTTCTTCATGTTTTTTCAATAGCATACAGCTGCTGCCTATGTAGATATCATACTGTTGATTGGTTCTCAAAAGTATCTTAAGTGGTTCAAGATGTGTGTCCCCATTATATTTCAAAACCATGCAAAATGCTTTAATGCATGTGTGGTACCACCACTGGTTACTTGCATTGTGTAGTGTTTTACAAGAGGTCTGGGTCTTAACAAAAAGTTTGCCTTTTTTTCCGCACTCTTCTGCCTCTTTTTACTGGTGTCCCTTGAGAACAATACACCGTCTATTCCTTCATTTTCTTGCACCTTTCCTTGTGACATTTAGCGTGTTTCAAACTTACTTCCATATGAGGCTAGGAAACCTCAAATTTCAGGAATTGGGAAAAATAAAATTAGCACTTGCTGAAGTAGCAGTAGATGGGAAAATGCCTTGATTGACATTTTCCTTCAGCGTTTAAAATTTTTTGCATTTTACAGCTTCATGACAAACAGTTTCCAGCCCATACCTTAGAAAATGCGGTGCTGAGTTAAATAAAGGTTGTTTGTGCACGGGAGCAGAAAAATGCATTATTTGCAAACTGGTGGAGAATTCTGTGCCTTCTTTCCTGGCCACCTAGCCAGTGTAGAAACAACATAAATGTCATAAAATCCTTATATTAAAAATAAAAACAAAAGCAAAAACAAACACTGAAGTGAATTCAGCTTTGTAATTTTAAACCTCGAAAAATCCAACTGAAAATATTTCCATCAAATGCTGTCAAGATTTTAGACTGTACCTCGTTTGCAAAACTGCTTTGAAAGGGAAGAATGGACAACTCCCATCAGCCTTATTCTCTTGAGAACTGTATTTGGTTCCCAGTAACAGCCTTTCCAAAGCTCTACTCTTGGTTTTTATTATTTGTAAATGTTTAAGTCAGAAAAGAAGGGATCTTGTACATGTGAAACCTAATTGACTCTCTATATTTTGGACAATTTATGTATATGAAATGTGTTGTCTCTATTATATGATGTTATTTTTTGCCAGGAGACTACAGGTTGATTTAGCTTGATAGCTGAAATTTGATGGAAAACTGATTTCCATTTAGTCTTACCAAGTGTTGCCTCTCTCTTACTAGACAGATAACCAAGTAGTAAAATCTAAGGCAGTATGTAAATGAAATCAACAAAGAGAGTAGGATTTATTTTTAAAATGTTCTTAATGCTGAGTAACCAGTTGTTCAATTTATTATATGTGTCTGAAGACATTAAAACACTATCAGATTTTAAGAACTGGTTGTGCCAATGTGTGAGGGATTACCTTTAGGCTCTCTGTCACCAGTGATTTACTAGTGTTAGCTGTTTAACACATTATATGTATTTAGTAGTGATTATTTATTTACAAGTTGGTGGTAATTCAGCAGTCAGGACGCTAAGCTTTTATAGTTGAGTTGAGGGAATCTTGCTTTTATTCATTTGGCTGGCAACTGCCTTTACCACAGACCTCTGGTGCTCAGCTTCCTTGGAAGTCTACGAGATACCAAAATTACCCCTTTGGGGAGCAACTTGCTCTAAGGGGTGATGCATGATCAAACAGTGATATTTCAAGGTGTTTTTATCACAATTCAGAATGTGAAAAAATTATCTTAATTCACATCTTCCAATTACTAACCCTTCATAAAAATCCCACACATTCAAAAGGAATAATAATATTGAATACTTTGTCTTTTAGGTCCTTAAATAACTGAAGTTAAGCACAGAAAAAGGATTTATAGAAATTTTCATAAGAAAGTTAAAGTTCTAAAAACTGTTTACTGATGAACTAAAAACACAATATCAGTAACAAAACAATTTTTTCATTAAATGTTGATGAAAAATATTTTCATCAAAATTAAAAGTAGTGAGAATCAGTTAGTTATACCTATACCAAAGTGAACATTAAAGAGACATATCATGCAATTTCAAAGAATGCTTTCACATTATTTCTTAACCTGACATACTTATCCTTACTGCAGGCAATATGCAAATATTGGCTCACTACTCCATAAATTAATTGAATTCTGGTTTGGAAAATTGACTTGTTTTGTTTTTCAAAATTAGCTGAGATCTTGTAAAACATGACTTCCTTTTAAAGGATCTAGGTACTGCTCAATTTAAAATATGACACCATAAAAAAAGTCATGTAGTAATAGAGCAGTATGCTTTATTACCACCAGGTTAAAAGCTGTTTGTTGCCTAATGGACTAGAAGTTGCTGAGGTCAACAAGTAGACTGAGGTTTGGCATAATATATGCCCACTCATTACTGCCTAATTATATTCTTTTGACAACACAGAGCATTTATCGCACTAATTCAAATGAGAGTTTTGGCTATCAAGATGTGTTGATTCGAAACATAATTGAATGAGACCTGAATAAAGTCTGACTTTCCTGGCCCCAGTGTTTTGCAGGTTGGCTATTCCCATTTATCAGCCCCATCACTCCATAAGGTTCTTAGCTGCACCAAGTGATTGGTGAACAAGAATAACAACAACAAAGCAGCATACATTGTATGGATTTATCTCAACGCTATTGTTTAATGGCTGTGTTTAATGTGACCTATCTGGAAAATGAGGACTCCGAATAAAAAGCTATTACTAATAGTGGTGTTGCCTTCCCTTGAATTCATTAATACACTGCGTACTTCAGGGACCCTGATCATAATTATTTTGGAAAGCAACTGTGGCATCACAACTGTTTGTGCTCTAGTTCTTTATTTGCCAATAAAATAAACTTTTGGAAAAATTTATTTAACAATATTGTCACTAGGTCCTCAGTGGGAATGGGTTACCTGGCTTTCAGATAGCTTAGATAAGTTGGTTAGTCAGATAATTGCCATGGAGTCATAGCCTAATGATACTAGTGGCTTTTCATATTTATGATTAGTTTGAAGATAATTTGGTTCAAGACCCTAAAGGACTTCAGAAAAATAATTTTTATAAGACCTCTCATAAGCTTACATGACTAATGAAACCACATATTTATAAATGGCATTTTAAAGTAAATACATGTTTATTGTGGCATCTTAAAATAATAAGCCTCTCTTTCTACCCATTCAACAAATGTTTATTGAATTCCTACTGTGTATTTTCCCTGGGCTATTATGCCCAGGAGTAAACAGTAAACAAGGAATGGTGCCTGGGTCACAGTCTGGAGGGAGAAACAAAGAGGTAAGTTCTAATACACATTACTCTTGCTTGTTTGCATTTTCCTTCAGCTACTCCACACATCCCATATCTCTGCCATATCACACTCAGTGAGCGGCATCTCCTAAATTACAAACCAACATAATATTCTGTCCCTGTCGATCTGACCTTTTTTCTTTTAATTTTACTTTTCTTCTGACAATATAGATTAAATCAAGAAGAGTGCATTGCTTTTCCATATTTAAGAAGATCTTTATGGTCTAGACTTATTGGGGTATACTAAATGGCTTATCTATTCTTTATTTTGCTCATTTATTTGTTAACATGTCTTTCTTTTTCATTGAGCACCACTGAGGTGTCAGGTGGCGTTCAAGGATCTCAAGGGAAAAAGAACTAAGCCAATTACATTTTATCCTCAGAGAATTTATAGCTTGTGCTTAGGTGATATATGCTAACATAAATTGACCTTATATTGTCTGGATACTGTTACCTTTTTATAACAAAAATAATTTAACTTTTAAGAAGAGAAAAACCATATGCCTACCATGACATTCATTGCTTTCAAGTGTGAGAGTCAAACAAGCTGTTAATTGACTCACCTGAACCATCTGACCAGGGCTGAGAGATTAGGGAGTCATGCAAATGAACAACCCTACCTGGCCAGGCTGCAATAAGGACGAAGTCATGAGTGGAACATGTATCACAGGCTTACTCCATGTCAGTGAGCTATTAAATCCCCTCAAATTATGGTATTTTTTAAAATAGATATGCTCAAAAATACAATTATTTGACAATCACAGAGAACAATCATTTGTAGGATATGAAGAGAACAAATTCTTAAACATCACTATAGAGAAATAGAAATAGATATAGAAATAGAAATAGAAATAGATCATTAAGTTGATGGACCATCTTCAAACTCTTCATTAGATCCTTTTGGAGATGGTTGCACATGGTTCACCAAGGAAATATATCATTTTCTGTTCATGTTAGACATTAATAATGCTGGATAATCCACTATACACTAGAGATTAAATTCTCAATATTTATAAAAGAGGGTGCAACTTCTTTCATTATTCCCCCTTTTTAATATTTCAGAAAGTTATCAAAAAGTAACTTAGTTTTTTCAAACTATTTTAGATGTTAATGAGTATCTTATGTACAAAGTTTGATTAAAGGAGGGAAAATTTTAGTGAGATTTTACAAATTTTGTATCACACAGGCTGACCTCCCCCATTAGACAGAATAAGTGTTCTATTTTTGGTCTTACAAATGAAACATTTCACTTTGAGATGAACAACTTATAAGTGATCTATAGCATTCTAATGAACTATATTTTGATTGTGATATATATTTCAAAATCTAGTTTCCTGAAGTTACAATACTCAGTCAAATTACTTCATAATACTTTTCAAAGATTGTCAAAAAACAAACAACCAAGTTTGGAACCCTCTTTTTGTTCAACTTACACAGATTATCATATTTTGTATAAAATATTGGTGTTCAACACTGCTTATATAAAAATTGTTCTTATTTCCCTAAGGGTTTATAGCATCAGGCAGGCCAAATAAAAGAATAATTACACAAGCCTAAATTAATACTGCTAAATTCTGTTTATAGAGAATTTTCCAATTCCCAGAGAACTTTCACAAATTTACAAGGCATTACAGAACTAAGGATTCTGAAGCTCAAGGAGGTCAATGGACTTTTATCCAAGGGCAATGAGCTTGGAAGCCTTAAGCCCACACTTGAACTTAATGACCAGTTCTTCTATTTGTTCCAGATTTTGTAAATTCTGCAATCTTGCCCTATCTAATATCTTGCCTCTCTAATATCTTAAATTTATCATTCCTAAAACATTAAATTATGCCAGTAATGTGCCTTCCCCTTTAAATTGACTGCCACATCATATAATTTAGATCCCCTCTATGTTAATAGTTCATAACAACATTGAATAATTTGAAAATAGAGAATAGGGATTGTAGTCTCCAAGTAAAGAAAAATACATCACAAGAATTGAGCCTCTCTTAAGATTGTCCTCAATTTTTTACTGTCATTTATAAAAATGTTTCACAGCATTGATGGTATGATCTCCAAAATATTCTGAAACAATATTATGGAAGATTTGTTTTTCCATTAACTTGGTATATTCTCACCTGGAAGAAATCCATAGACTTTATTTAATTCCTTTATATTATGAAATTTTGCATATATTAAATCAATAAGATTATTAATTGGCTTCTTAGAAATTATTACATAAACTCTAATAATATTGAAAGGACATTTAAATATTACATTCATATATATATGGATTCATATGCATACATAGAGGCGTGAGAGTCAAATCATTTCAAAAGCCAGTATCACAAAATAAAAGAATTTGAGTAGTAACAATGTGGCTAAGGGATGAAAAACATGTTGTTTTATTTATGACTTACCTCATCCTCATTTGATACCACTGTCATCTTCAATGATCTGATGAAAAAGAGAGATAGCAATTGCTATCATTTTCAGGCTGGTTAATCAAAAGTGAAGTGTTCTGGGGCTTCCCTGGTGGCGCAGTAGTTGGGAGTCCACCTGCCGATGCAGGGGACACGGGTTCGTGCCCCGGTCTGGGAGGATCCCACGTGCCGTGGAGCGGCTGGGCCTGTGAGCCATGGCCGCTGGGCCTGCGCGTCCGGAGCCTGTGCTCCACAGCGGGAGAGACCATAGCAGTGAGAGGTCCGCGAACCCCCCCCAAAAAAAGTGAAGTGTTCTGCTTCTTCCTGAATTTTGCTTACTCATACATTTTTAAATATCTTTATTTTCAATATACAGAAAACCGACTTGACTTTTAAGAGGTCCAGAAATAAATTTTAATGTACCTTTAGCACTATTTTATGTTTTGAAAATTTAAATTCAAATAGATGATATGAGATATTCATTCATTCATTTTATTGATCAGCTGAATATCTCAACACTATCTCTTTAGCAATATTAAATCATATTTTGATATTATTCCTCCTTACTTTTGCAGTTGGAAGACAATGTCTTCAATATAATAATTTGCTTTGACGGAAGATTTTTGAATTTTTATTTTATTCTTTCCATTATAAATCAGATATATATATATCTTTATAGCATTAATTTTTATAATATTATCTACTGACTTGCACGTGACTAGTCTCTTTATTCTAATCTTAATTTCATAATTTTATCTCAACATCAACTATTATATAGTCTTTCTCATCTATTTGTTTTTCCATTAGATATGTTCATATAGATATAAGTATTTTCCATATGTCTTCATATTTATGGATCAATTATGGAGGTAGTGATGTTTCACCCAATAGTCTCATCAAAATGTTCAAACTGCTTTTATTAACCTATAGGAAAATTAGCTATTTTTTAGGTGTAACCTACATGGAGTGTTAAAATTGACAAAATGCATAATAGAATATAACAGTATAAACAGTGGTAAATAAGTTAGGATGCAGGGTCTTAGTTAAAATCTTTATGCAAGAGTGCCTAGCTACTTCATTGAAAGGTTGAAAAAGTGAAAGTGAATTATCTTACTCTATTATTAGTAACTCCTATGTGTTAAAAAATTCTCATTTTAAAATCTCATCCTGTGAAATGTTTGGCTTTGACTGAAGATAAGAAAAGACCCTTACTTCTGAGATGTGCTTATGATTTCTCAATCTGCCTTTTTTTCCCCAAACACCTTGAAAATTCAACTATTGTACGTATTTTATCATTTCTTTCATTTTGGATAACTACCAAAATTTAATCTGTGTTCATAATGCAAAGGAGAAAAAGAAATAAATGAATGGGTCAAAAGTAGCCTCTCTGGTGATTTTCCTTCCCGAGAATGTGACATTTCAATTCAATTCAACATTAATTTATGGAGCATGTATAGTGTTTTTGAATACAATGGAGCATACAGATATTAACAAAATGCAGTCCCTGTCTCTATAGAATTTAAAGTATATTGGGAAATGAAGTTATTTACACAAACACAGTTTGTAGTTGGTACTATGAAAGAAGTACAAGTTGCAGTGGGTAAAAAATGAGAGTGACAGAGAGAGAGAGCAAGTACTTTCAGCAGAGGAAATGAGAGGTGGGGAGGGAATCAGTAACAGCTTCTTGGAGAAGGCAGCATTTGAATTGAGCATTTAAGGTGGGACAGGATTTTGGCAGTGGAGATGTACAGGAAATGTGTTCTGGAAGGAGAGAGAGGCAGTGTGTGCAAATATATTTAAATAAAGTCAAATTATTTTCTGATTAGAAAACTAGAAAGGATTGGGAAGGTGGGTTAGGTTAAGATGGGGATTGTACTGAATGCTGAGTTTATGACGTGTCATGTGAATTTCTATTCCAAGGAGGAAGAAACTTGAGGATACCTGAATTAGGCTCACCAGCTGGGAGAGCTCTGTGAAAGGCTTGTCAAGCCGAATGTGAATTCAGGAAAATAACACTAGGACAGCTTGCTGCTGCCTGGTGATCCATTCTTTATAAGATGCTGCCTAATAGCACCTTGTTCTTGGGTCGGGTCCAACCATCTAAGGGCAATGCCAACTTTGCCAAATCTTGCAATTCTCAGCTTCAAGCCGTCAGCAGAGTATTTATGTGTATGTTTCCAACTTCCCAGAAATAATTCTTCCTTTGAAATCTGTAATCATGTTTGAAACTTTAGGAAGCAAAGAGAGACAAAAGAGAAAGGCGAAGACCAAGAGCATAGATGATTTTCATCCCACGGAAGAGTGGCTTTTTAACATTCCCAGATTTTCCAGTCTAGTATCTGTGTGAATTCTGTTAGGCAGAACAATTCTATTTCTAAATATTTCTGTCTGAGTCCACTCATCCAGGGCCCTCCAGGCTGATATAGGTGTGCTATCTTAATGCTTCTATAATGTTCCATTCCTATCAGAGAGGAGCTTTAAATTATTGATTATTTAGGCACTGAAATAAGGAATAATGGCCTTAGATTAGTGGTTCCCAACTGGGGGCAGTTGTGCCCCACAGGGATATTTGGCAGTATATAAAGGCAATTTGGGTTGTTAAGAGGTGGGGGAGTTGGGTTGCTACTGGCATCTGTAGCAACTAAACATCCTGCAGTGCACAATACAGTGCTTCCCCCAACTAACAAAGATTTATTTTGTCAAAAATATCACTAATGTCCAGGTTGAGAAATTCTGCCTTAGAAAGGAGGTGTTTAGGAAAAGAGCAGTGAACAATATTAGGTTTAGGGTAATGGACATTGACTATTAAATGGATTGACATGTTTTCTTCCTGAGTTTTGAGAGGAGTTCTGGAAATTCTCCTAAATTACTTATCATAAGGACTTATTTCCAATTTCTTGTGCGTATATTCTGCTCTGGAGATTGCCAGGACAGTATCTCTTGCAGCTGGGAGTATTATCTCATACTCTAATCAGTACCAGTAACACATATATTGGAAGAATCTCCATGGAATGGAAAGGTGTTGCTTGGGATGGCTGTTTACTCCTCCTGAAGCAGTTGAAAGCTGATTTCCTAAGAAGGGAAGGTAAAACAAAATTCCCTAGCTGTAAAGGAGGGAAGAGTCTGCCTCTGGGACTATCTCAAAGGTCTGGTCTACTGCTGCCTTAGAGATCAAATGATATGATCAATTTATCTTTCAACCTCAAGTCACCTGTCCTTAACGTGTATGTGAAATCTGTCTCTCCCATGACATTGGGACTTTGTGGGGCCAGGTATTAAAAAATGTTTTGGTGGTAGGAGGTATCAGATCAAGGAATGGCAATGTTTAAACAGAAGCTAGGTGACCATAAATATGTCTGGATGCTGTAGAATGAATGCCTGTATTGATTTCTTAGGCATCTTCCTACCTGAATCTTTCAGAATAATATGTGGAATGCCAAAAAATTTCAGATTGACTTTCGAAATGAGGTGAGGGGAAGGTGAGTGCAAATGGTTTCTTAAAAGTTTTATTTCTTTTGACACATATTCTGTTTTACCATCTGTAAGGCAGGGTGGGCGGTTCCAATGCACATTTTATGAATTTGAACTTAAAATGACTCTGGTTTAAAAATAATAATGGTAATGTGTTAAAAGGGTGACAGGAACCCCAGTGGCAAAGTTAAAAGTCTGAACATTGACAGGATAATTAATATAAACAGCAGTTACCATAGCCAATCCACATTTGAGATTTTATTTGGTACAACTTGGCTAAATACGCACTAAGTGTGTTAAAACTAAAGTTAGTATACACTGTAGTGAATGCTGGTGTTACTAACAGGCCAGGAACATGTTGAAAAGCACTCGAGGGGTGGAAGTGAAAACCATAGCCTCAGCCTCTGAGGTGTTCTTTCCAGGGAGACTCAGTCACCCTCCAGCACATACAGAAACTTGCTGGGTTTTATTTATGCTGGAATCTTTCTATATTAAAAAGCAATATAATCACTGAAATACCACTACTGTTCAAGTTAATTTACTTTCTAATGGTTTATTTGCATAGTGGAATTTGCATTTTATTTCACAGCAAACGTTATGACTCCACCTGCCCTATTTTAGATGAAACACAAAAACAAGAGAGAAATAGAAACAGTTAAAGAAAATAATGAATATAAGAAACTTCTCGTCCACCCATCCTCACTTAACAATACCGAACCCAGCAGTCTGGAGAGCATGAAAGACCCCGAAGCTTTCCACCCTCATGACTAGTGCACTGACTTTCTGTTTCGATCTTCTCTCTTCCTTTGTCTTTACAGTGCTTGCAGTTCAATAAAGGTAATTTCCACAGGTGATATTGAGCCCTACAAAGTTCATCGTGAGGGTATATTCATTTTGGGAAGTGTAGAAGACAAGTGAGACATAGAATGTCTTATCAACCTTCAACATCACGCCTGCTTATCTGACTGTTATTGGCCTCAGACAGATGGGGGTGCTAATTGCAGATCACAACCTAATGTAACAAAGCACTGCTTTCTGACCTCCTTCTGTGATCAAGAGCATGAAACTTGGCGATATACTTTCCTTTTTCATTGAAGCACATGCATTTTCTTTGGGGGCTTCAAGGTTCAAATCCTAGGGTGACAGCTGCCATTTTAAAGGTGACTCATTACAGTCATTTAGAGAGTCCCCTAACAGATGGATAGGACTTTGTTTCCCAGGAAACACTGACAGGTTACAAGTTGTAACAGTTTTTAATAATTTCAACCAACTTATACACATCTGTCAATCACCCTATTTGGTAAAGTTAATAATGCAGTAATCTGAGGGTGACAAAGTGATGGGTTTTTAGAAACAATTTATTCCATAACATTTTTACATAAAGAAAAGAAAATGTAGGTCAGATAAATTTGAAAGTTTATTTTTTACCCATAGGAAAAGACTCCTTTTATTTTCAATAATAAATTTCATATTTAGGTTACTATTCAGAAGAATTCATAGATGCTTCATATAAAAAGCATTAGGGACAAAACTATGAAAATATAAAGAAAAATATTAAGCACAGTTAAGCAGTCATTTTTCTCTTTGAAAACTTTTATAATTACATAATAAAGTTTCCTAAATAAATTAAATTGCAAGTATTTCCATTTACAAAGTCACAGAGAGGAAGTATAGTGGTTAAAAGTCATAGACTCTTACCTCAGAGCTATAACTCTCACCTACCACCCTCTAGCAATGTGGCCTTATGTCATGAGTGGGCAAACTATGGTCTTTGGATCAAATCCAACCTCCAGCTTATTTTTGTAAATAAATATTTATTGGAAGCCAGCCACACTATAATTTATATGTCTATGGCTGTTTTCTAGTACAACAGTAGAGTTGAGTAGTTGGGACAAAACTGTATGTTTTGTACACAAAGTAAAACAAAATATTTACTATCTGGCTCTTTACAGAGGAAATTTGTGTTGTATAACTACTATATACTTCAGTTTTTCCATCTGTAAAATGTGTGCAAGAGTAACTTCTAAAGTAATTGTAAGGAATAAATGAAATAAGACATAAAAAGCTTAGAAGCATTTTGGGCACATAGAAAACTCTCAATGAATGCTATCCATTATTGCAAATGGACTCATCTGAAGCAATACAAATCTATCTACACAAAACCACAATACATCATTTCAAAATCTTGTTGAAGGTCATTGTCAGACAGAAAATTCTAAGCACAACAAAGCACAACAAAACAATGATAACAAAACAGTTCAAAGGTTTACTCAGTTTATTGTAGTTTCCCAGTCATCACCAACAACTGTTCCTTGCACATTAATAGCTAATAAGTCATTTAAGCACTTACCACTATTTTACCAGAAACTGGGATGCCTTTACCTTGTTTGCTGCTAGCTTGTAGAAGTATGTAATCCATGGTCAAATGCTTCTCAGTAAAGTTAAACAAGTGGCAGCTGGCACCATACAGCTCTGTTATAATGAAAACATGAGGTGGCTGCCATTACACAGTCCTGCACTAATGAGAACAGTAGGAGTCTAGCATTACAATGGTCTAATGAAAACAGGAAATGGCTGACATTAAATTGGTATAATAAAAACAGGGGGTGGCTAGCATTACACTGGTGGAATAAATAAATTAAGAGATGTCAGACCTCCCCAATCTCATCTCTGTTATATATGACCACAGTACCCACAATTTAGACTAGATCCATTCAAAGTCAACCAGTGTTGGATAAAAACAAGATTTTTTCATACTGTGCTTCAAGTTTCTTTTATTTCAATTTGTGTTTCCCTTAGGCCAAAGCAAGTATGCTGTAAAATAACAATATAATTTACACTAAACTCTTTTTTCCCCCCTTAATTCAAAAAAAATAAAACAACATTATTTCCAACTCCAGAAGAAGATTGGCTGGAATAAGAGCCAGCAATTCAAAAAGAGTTTCTAATTTGGTCCTTGCCTTTTCCTCTACTTTCTCTGTTAAGTATCCAATGGTGACTAAATACTCAGAGTGGCATAAAACAAACTAAAAAGGAACACAAAAAGGAAATAAAATGCCTCAGAGAAAAAAATTAAGCATAAAATCAATCATTTAACTAATGGACTTTTTTCTCTGAACAAAAGATCAACGTTTCTCATATATTGGTTTTATTTTTAAACTTATTAGTATAGATAGAAGACTTTTGTGTATACTTCTCAGACAATAAATTTACAAGAATATTATGTTTTATTGTAACTCACAGGGCCAGCTGTATCTGATTCACCGTGGTCTTTTTTTTTTTTTTACATTTTCACTTGAGTATAATTGCTTTACAATGGTGTGTTAGTTTCTGCTTTATAACAAAGTGAATCAGTTATACATATACATATGTTCCCATATCTCTTCCCTCTTGCATCTCCCTCCCTCCCACCCTCCCTATCCCACCCCTCTAGGTGGTCACAAAGCACCAAGCTGGTCTCCCTGTGCTATGCAGCTGCTTCCCACTAGTTATCTATTTTACGTTTTGTAGTGTATATATGTCCATGCCACTCTCTCGGTTTGTCACAGCTTACCCTTCCCCCAGCTTACCCTTCCCCCTCCCCATATCCTCAAGTCCATTCTCTAGTAGGTCTGTGTCTTTATCCCTGTCTTATCCCTAGGTTCTTCATGACATTTTTTTTTCTTAAATTCCATATATATGTGTTAGCATACGGTATTTGTCTTTCTCTTTCTGACTTACTTCACTCTGTATGACAGATTCTAGTCTAGCTGAAAACAGCGCAAGTTGGCACAGTTCAAGGTCAAGGTCAGTACATTAATCCTATCACTCAGTAGCTCCAGCTCCCATTTAAAAAAACAGAAACAAAAAACCTACATCAGTAACTTTATTATTTTTACATTAAAAATTTATTTATTTATTTATTTACAAATGACTTCAAACAAGAACAATGCTAAAACTACTTCCATGGATAGGGTCATGTTTCTGAAGGCTTATATACACTGACAGCTTTATTTTTCCAACGTAGAAAACAAACAGGAACATTCTGGTGAGGTCGCCAGATGATAAAACAGCAGTATGATTCAAATATGGTGAAAATACTGATAATCAAATAAAACTTTTTAATCCAGTTTTACACACTGACATGTAATTTTTTGTGCTCCACAGTTTTTATTAGTCTTCTCTAAGATGATTGAATTAGCTTAATGAACAAATCCACATTCATGAATACATTTCTGTCTAATATATACTAAAGAAGAAAGTAAGTGGAAGGGGAAAATAATCTTATGCTACTCCTATCACATTTTTACATTTGTGTAAGATTAAATCTCTCTTCTTGAATGTGTTTTCTTAAGAAATGACCAAAATTGAGATTATTAAATTTTAAATAAGGAATCATAGACAAAAAGTCAATTAAAATTCCTTATTCATTTTTTTTCAAAGAGGTAGAATTTATTAGCCTAAAAGAAGTGATTTCTCTTACACGTTTAAAGCCAGAATTAAATCTATGATGTGCTGAACACTAATATATATGTTACACAAAATGTGTTGCTGGGCTTGCATGGGATTCACAGACATGGCTTAATCGAGACACAAAGTGATGTGTGCCGTGCATTCAAAATTAGCATCTGGCCCAGGGCCACTCAATTTGGCATACTAAGAACTGATTCTATCCTCTGCCAAGTTTCTGCAGGGACTAGACTCACTGAATTCTGAATCACAGCCTCTAATTTTCCCTTCAACAGACTCTTTTTGAATTGTGGGACCAGAGAAACTTGCAAGTGAACATAAAAATTAAATGTGAAATATAGAACTCTCCAAAGAAAAATATTCTTCATAAAAGATGGATATAGAACATGAAATATTTCCAATTAATCACTTGTAATGTGGACCACTTACTAGCCAGCTCACCCTCCATTCAATGTATTTGTTTCTTACACAAACAGAGAGCACTCTATAGGCTGCCCCTTCTGCCAAACTCCAAAGAAATTCTTGAGAGCTTATGAATTTGGCATATCATGAATTTACTTGACAGGTCTCATCATATAGTAGGCTGTATTTTTATTAGCCAACTTTGTGGAAGAAATGGCACTTTGCCCTAATGTCAAGCTAACCAATTCTGTCATGGTTGACATCTTTATTACATTATTAAATACATCAGTCAATACCAGCTGGTGTAATTGAGTCTTGTTATGTAACTCAGATAGTTGTTAAAACTATGGATCTTTTATCAAAGTCAAGTCAACATGCAGAAAAGGCTATTGTTGTAATGGAATTTTAGAAAAATATGTATCATTATTGCAAGTATTTCCGATTTAAAATAGTGAATTGACCTTTCCTTGGATTATGCTCAGAATCATCTGTAATTGTGTTCCACTGAAAGCACTGTGTTAAACATTTGATTATAGTGATTTTAGCTTTGTGCAGCATATGTAATCCATGAAACCAAGCACCTGGAAATTACAGGGGGAATCACAAATGTCTGAAGTGGCAACTGTGAGAAGAACTTGAAAAGACATGCTTAGAATTGAAAAGGGGGAGAGGGTAAAAACAATTGGGGAAGAACAATTTATTAGAAGAAAAAGAAATCACTCTATATTTTGAATTCTTAAAAAAAATAGCTCCAAAGAAAGCTCAATAAGTTTTCTTGGAGGTCAATAAAATTATTTTTAAATGAGTAGAAAAGATGTTAAAGGAGAGAAAATTAAAGGAAAAAAATTGTAAGTATTTAGCTTCCTTTCAAAGCTCATTAAAACAGCTTTTACTGCCTATCTAAAATAATGGCATAGGATTAAATTAAATTTCCACAGGCAAAGTCAGCATTATTTTTTTTTTTAATCAGTATCTATTCTGGATAAAGCAACTTAATTTCTAATTTCCCCTAAATCCTGAAACCTAACACCTGTTCCATTGTGTGTTTCATAAGAAAGTAAAATATTCTTACATCTTATCCAGAAAGAACAAAATTCCCATGAGAAATTTCTTGTATTTTTAGCATATCTGAACTTTCAGGATTCCACAGGAAGAAATCTTGGTAATAGCCCACACTGGAGCAATTTATATGTGACTCATTTTAAATAAAAATGAAATGTTAAATGAAAGATTCTTTAACCCAAATATAAAATGTAATATAACCATGAAATTTCAATAGCATTTAAAAAGTATATCAAGTATAAAAAAAACTGAAAATTTAAAATATAATTTGTTTAAGAGATACACATATTTTTAGTAATAGTTTTATCCAATAAAAGTAGTCCTTTTAATTTCATTTAACACCAAATTTTCCTTAAAAAAAAGTGGTATAAAATTAAAAATAAGCTTTAAAATGATTGCCATATTTGATATTTTTAAAGAATTGAATTGACTATGGGGATAATAAAATAAGTACTGGATCTCACAAATATGTTCTGTTTTCAAAATATGTTTATTTTGAAATGTATATGGAGTGCAATATTTAATTTTACATGACAATTCCATATAATACTTATTTCTATCTATCTATCATCTATTTATCTATATCCTATTGGTTCTCTTTCTCTAGAGAACCCTAACTAATGCAAGTGGTGTACCATAATATTGTCAGTGCTTGGAGCCAATTTGCTTAATGATAGGTTTGGTTTAAGACAGTCAAGGACCGTGTTGAGAAATGTAGCCTGAATTAATTTCATGCCCAAGGCATGTATAAGTTGCTTCTCCCAAATGTCTTCATCAAAAGGGTTGCCACAGAAAATAATAACTACCTCACTATTCTCGAGGTTAAGTAGAAGTCTGTACAGTGAACAAAGGGATAGAGAAATTGGTGGGAAGAATGGAGTTCTAGCAAATGCCCCCAAAATTGTGACTGGTTTAGAAAAATATACTGATAGGAAATTTTATACTAGAATGACTGATTGCTGTCAAAATTATCATCAGCCCATAGAATGATTTCTTGGCAAGTATGGTATAGAGAAAGATTTCTCAATATCTCCTTGGAGCACCTCTACTTCCTTAAAGGAAAACATATCCAAAAGTCCTCAGTTATTAACAAATTGTTTGCATTATTATGTTAGTTAACTGTGTACAAAATTAAATATAAACTAAATATGAATTCCGTACATTGATCATTTTTAGCTGGAAAAAAAAAGTACAAATTACATACAAACAGGGATACAAATCCTATATAATTCAAATTAACCACAATTAAGATGTTAAGTGATTGTGTTTTGTTGAAACTAAATTGCTGCTAGAAACATGAGTATGAACATGGCACAACGCTCTGTTTCGGGACTGACTGCAGGTGGTTGCAAGTTTGGCATCGTTAAATTCCTGTGCATCTTATAATGACACAAATCTCCCACCAGTTATCTCTTTTTGACTTTTTTTTTTTTTTTTTTTTTTTTTTTTTTTTTTTTTGCGGAACGCGGGCCTCTCACTCCTGTGGCCTCTCCCGTTGCGGAGCACAGGCTCCGGACGCGCAGGCTCAGCGGCCACGGCTCACGGGCCCAGCTGCTCCGCGGCATGTGGGATCTTCCCGGACCGGGGCACGAACCCGTGTCCCCTGCATCGGCAGGCGGACTCTCAACCACTGCGCCACCAGGGAAGCCCTCTTTTTGACTTTTTATAAAACATTCATTAGTATACATACCCTGACGTCTTTTGAATGAATGCTTCATTTACATATTAATTCTGTCTCTATTCTTTTCTCTTTAGCCTACTACAATAAATTGTTGATAGGTCTTAGTTTAATAACTAAATTTTTCTATGATTTTAAAAATGAAAGCTTATACTTTGAAAGCTCTGGTAGAAAATGTTGTGACACTCAAGGATATGTCTGCATATTTCAGAGAACATATGGGCCCCACTTGAGAGAAACTATTATAGAAGAATATTTTATTGTGGTCATTTATTATTCTGGGATTTTTTTTTTTGGTCCAAAATATTTTTTTCCTTATCTCATTCCCCATATTTTTTTCTCCAGAATGTAAGCATTAAATTGTGAGATGCATCAGGATGCACCATAGAAATATCATGAGACATATGATCCGGCTTCAGAAATGTATTTGATTTTATGACTCTAAATAAGTGTCTGCCCTTATCCACAGCTGAGTTGAAAAAAAGTAAATCAATGCCATCCAGGGAACCTCCACAACATGAGATCATGGTTAGGTGGAGTGATAATCTTCCAAATGAAGAAAGGTCAATGAGATAAGGCACTGCTTAACAAGTCTTTAAATTTCTCCATTTTGGCAAAGTTCCCAACAAGGAAGCAAGAAGTGGCATTGAAGTGTTTCATTCTCACCTTGATGAGCCCTTAAAATGTAATTTACTGTCGCTCTCAATTACTATACATTCCACAAGTGTTTACTATTTTTGACTTACAGCGGCCTCACAGTCAAATGATGATGAATAAACATAATGAAGTGTTCTGTTTTAACAGAAATCTAGTGCTAAAGCAAAATAAGATATTTAGACTTATATATATCATATAGACTTATATTTAGACTGAATGACTCCCACTTGAAGTTTTAATAAACTGCCGAAACAATATGCTAAAACTAGAGTGAAAGAATTATTCCACGAAGACAGATA
Organism: Tursiops truncatus; assembly: GCF_011762595.2. Lineage (NCBI taxonomy): Eukaryota > Metazoa > Chordata > Mammalia > Artiodactyla > Delphinidae > Tursiops > Tursiops truncatus. The sequence continues at coordinate 30,225,235 of NC_047051.1, forward strand.
TTTTTCCGAGGTAATAAGTGATTTCCTTCACAAAGAAGTGATAATTTGGTTTGTTTTCCCAATGTGTTATTTGTATTAATTATCTAGATTCTAGAAGGTCTTCATATTACCAAGAAACTTGGTAACTAGCAATGAATTCAAATGTCTTCAGTATGGCAAGCTTTGCCCAATTACACTTTAATTGAAAGTACTTTTTCTTAAGTTATGTCATATGTGCCACATATGTCTCATGATATATGTGTGCGTGTATATATATATATATATATATATATATATATATATATATATATGGCTGTTTAAGGTCTACACAGTGGCTAAAAGCAAAACAACAAAACAAAGCAAAAACTAAAAAACATTGGCGGGGAAGACAATACATATGGATGTGGGTGGCAGTGTTTGAACAACAGATCTGGCAGTCCCTAAAGGAATATTTCAGGAAAAAAAAAATATTTATACCAAACTAGTTCATTGTGTTACATTTAGTGAGGGTTTCTACCAAATATTTGTATGCTATCAAAATTATAACCTTTGCCATTGCTGGCTTGTGCCCTTGGATTTCATTTGTGAGATAGAATTTTGGATGGTGCCTTGTTCTCTTTGCCCTACACATTTTAAATTTTCTTGTATAGAATTAGTTTTAAAAGATTGGGTTGCATTATTTATGTATGTTGCACAGCATGCATATCTATATACATTTATTTCACCAGTGCCAACATGGGGCTAGAAGCAAATAAGGAGAACAAATACATTTGCAATTCATTATGTGATAAGTCCTAAAATGCTCACTTCTTTTCCTTTATTCTCATCCAAAAGTTTCTCTACTTCAAATTTGAGATATACTTAATTAGAGATCACTTATTAAGAGCACAGGCTTTGAAGTCAGAAATTTATATGTGCAAATCAACTTCAAACTCTTGTAATCTGGGTGAACTTGGGAAATTTATAAATTATCTGAGTTACATTTACTCATTTGTACAATTATGCCTAATTCATTAGGTTATTGTGAAGATAAAAGTGATTATGTTTATGATATGTATATACAACAGTGTCTGGCTCATATTAATTTGTTTTTAAATGTTAGTGCTGATTTTTAAGAAATACTTTTATTATTCACTACTTCAAAATGTAAGACATTTATTTGGCTTTGAAATAAAAATGCTAGTTCCTGTGTAAATAAAAAGATAACTAATACAAGAGGGTCTTAGATACACGAGTGAATATGGAAGTTCTAAGGAAGGTGAAAACAGACACATACTTTTTCCAATTAATTTAATATATTTTATCTAATTTTAAAAATAAATACTTTGTTACATATTATTATTACTATCTCCTTTTTAATGCATTAGAAAACTGAATCCTGGACACATTCTGTGCAGGATTTTAACCAAGATCTAGTTTTGAAATATATGCCTTCTCACCAATAAGTTGTTTCATCTGAGTGAATTCCACTCAAGGGGCTGGGGAATGCTTTCATGTTTTGAAGGATATACAGGCATACCTCATTTTATTGTGCTTTGCTTCATTGCACTTTGCGACTATTGTGGGATTTTTTTTGTTTGTTTTTTGTTTTTTGTTAAAATCGAAGGCTTGTTTAACCCTTCATCAAGTAATTCTATTGGTGCCATTTTTCCAACAGCATTTGCTCACTTCGTGTGTATCAGTGTCACATTTGGTAATTTTCACAATATTTCAAACCCTCCACCAGTAAATATATTGACTCGTTAAAGGCTCAGGTGATGATTAGTAGTATTTTAACAATGAAGTATTTTTTAATTAAGGTCTGAATATTTTTTTAGACATAATGCTATTGCACTCTTAATAGACTACAGCACAGTTTAAATATAACTTTTTCATGCACTGGGAGACTAAAAAGTTTGTGTGGCTTGCTTATTGCGATATTCACTTTATTGAGGTGTTCTGGAACCGAACCACAATATATCCAAGGCATGCCTGTACCATTCAAACTAGACCATCATGAAATTAAATGGGTAGGAAGATGGAAGAGAATTTAAGGATAAGGGAACATCAAGAGCAAAGGCACCTATGGCTGATATTTCATACATCATTTGGGTATTGGGAGGTATATCCATATGATTGGAATATGGAATGGGGAAGAATGAACTAGAACGTGATATTCAAAATGTACTAGATTTGGAGTACCTTGAATGCTATGAGTTTATACTTCTTACCAAAGATGATAATGAAAGATTTCTGAAACTGCCGATCAGAAACATAATGTATAATAGAGTAAAAAATAGAATGAATTGATGAGCAAATTGTCCTGATAGGAAATTATAATAACCTGAACAGTTCTTTACAGATATCAACGTACATTCTCAAATCTCATAATGTTGCTTCCAACTTCACGAGAAAATTGAAGCAATCAAAAGAGAAAATAACATGCACCCACATCCTCTGCCTCTTCCAATGTCACCATGGATGAGACCTCTGTTCTCCCAAGCAAATCAGTTCCTCCCTTTCTGCACCAACTCCCATCCTTTCAGGTTCTGCACTCTAGGCAATTCTTGTCACTTCTTCTGAATTCTCAATAGTTGGCTCTCTGTTGAGCATTGCAATTAGCAAACAAATGTGTTGTTATTTATAAACACACACACACACACACACACACACACACACACACACACACACACTTCTCTTGACACACTTGCCCCACCTGTTACTGCATATTTTGGTGGTGTTGTTTTCCCATTTACAATGGAATTCCTTGAACAAATTTTCTGTACTCTTATCTTCAAATCTTCTCCTTCTGTTCTCTCCAAAGTCCAATCCAATTAGGCTTTTGCTCCCTTCTCTTATTCTTGTGACACTGCTCTTATCAAGGTTGCTAAAACCAAGGCTGACTTCCAGGCTGTTGAATGCAATAGTCAGCTGCATGAGCAACTTTTCAAGGAGTTGATCACTCCTTTCTCATTAATATATTTCTTTACTTGTATTCCAGGACTCTCTTGGTTTTCCTTCTGACATGGATTGATTCTTCAGTATCCTGAATCTCCCTTTTCTTCATAACCTCTTAATTTTGGAGCATCCAAAAATTCAGTCTTTGCATCACTTATATTCTCTACATATATGCATTCCTTTTGTAGTCTCTGCTGGTCTCATGGCTTTAATCAATGTGCAAATGATTCCTAAATTTATATTGCTAGTCTAGACCTCTTTTTCTAAATTCCAATTCCATATGTCCAATTCCTTCCTTGATAAATCCACTTGCTATGTCTAACTCAACATCTCAAAAAACTGAACTCTGATCTTCACAATTAAAATAAAATGAAACAAACAAAACAAAATAAACCATTTGCAACCTTCTGCATCTCAGTTGATGCCAACTCTATCCTTTCAGTTGCTCAGAACCTAACTACAGAGGCCTCCTTTAATTTTTTTTTTCTTTCAAATCCGTTTAAATTGTCAGGTAACCTGTTGATACTTTTTTCAAAGTAGGCATAAACTTTCCACTCTCCATGGCTTCCACTAAACTACTCCAGTCCAAGACACCATTGTTTCTAGCCCAAATTACTTTATAATCTCCTCACGTGTCTTTCTGCTTCTAGCTTTGCCCTTTTAAGTGATTGTGCTCAACATAAATGCAGAGTGATCCTTTGAAATCATAATCTGCAAATAATTCTCCATGTCACTTAGAGAAAAAAAACAAAGACCTTATAAGGGCTTACAAGGTGAGTGTGCTCTTTACTGCCTTTCTTTTACACACTACTGTACCTCCCCCTTCCCCTGTTTTCAGGTACATTGAACTCTTTCTTCTGGACATCAATTTGGTTAAAACCTTCACTTATTTAAAGTCTTAGCTTAGTCTTGGCTTACATATTTGTTTTTCAAAATTTTTAAAATTTGAAATGGGAGAAAAAGAACAGACAGTAAGAAAGCTGGATATGAGAAATAAGGGGGCCAAACAATGTAAGCAAGTCACGACCTGGAGTTACTAACTAGGCACCCAAATTCCCATGCACTGTGAAAGCACCTCTTGTGTTCATTTTATGAATAAAAAAAATTCTCCTTTTTCTTTACAGAAACCAATAACCTTGGGAACTTTCATACAAAGACAAAAAGGACAGTAATTTCTGCTTCATAAATGTATTGTCAAGAAACAGTGAGATGCGTAAGAAAAAAACCTGGTAAATAAAAAGTTTATCATTTAATAAAATACCTATATTATTCACTTTCCCTAAAAAATAAATCTTTTGAAGGAATTTGGAAGAATATGAAGGAAGTATATTAATGCCACTAAAGTGGTGATTTAAAAGTAAATATTAGGTGTTAAAGCTTTCCACGATATTGAAAATAATTAGTATTTTTGTATCAGCTTTCATAGCATTTGAAGTTTATAACATGATTTTTTTTTTTTTTTTTTTGCCGTACGTGGGTCTCTCACTGTTGTGGACTCTCCCGTTGCAGAGCACAGGCTCTGGACGCGCAGGCTCAGTGGTCATGGCTCACGGGCTTAGCTGCTCTGCGGCATGTGGGATCTTCCCAGACTGGGGCACGAACCTGTGTCCCCTGCATCGGCAGGCGGACTCTCAACCACTGCACCACCAGGGAAGCCCCTATAAAATGATTTTGCACACATATATTTGTTGGAATAGAAAGAATAGACATGATGCTGTATGTGCTTAAAGCTTAGTAATCTTATAATATGAAATGTTTGCCCTTATAACCCTTCAGCTATATATGTATCTCTTCCCTGAAACTTCTATTTCTCAATAGTATGATATAACATAAAGTAGCCATTGCTGAGTAAAGGTTTACTATATATTATTAGGTACAGTTATAAATGCTTTTTTGTTTTCAGTTATTTATTCCTTACAATATCCCTGTGTAGTTATGTGTTATTATTACTTTAATTGTATCAATGAGTAAAACTAAGTTCAGAGTTTTCATAACTTGCACAAGGATACACAAAAAAGAGAGGATATATGTATACATGTAGCTGACACAGCATTGTAAAGCAGAAACTAACACAACATTGTAAAGCAAGTATACCTCAATTAAAAAAATAAATAACAGCTAACACTTCTGTAACTCTTAACAAAAACAAAAAAAAAGTAAAAAGAAAAAAAAAAAGTAAGGACGAAAACACAATTCATATCTAGCCAGTGAAACTGTGGAGGTCATCCTCTTAATTGCTGTATATCACTACCTCTATGAAAAGAGAGGTGATATAAAATTGGCTTCATGATAACCAATTTAGACTAATAGGTAAATGAAAGGAGAAATAATAAATAACATGACATTTTTTGGCCTTTGGAACAGATTCTGATTAGATTTTTTGCTTGAAGAGACAAAACTGGAGAAGAGGCACAAAGCTTGAGAATTAAGTAAAGGAACTCAAGGATGGCATAACTGAGCCCTCTGAACCCAAGGTGGAGAGCTGCAATGCCCGTACCACCTTTTAAACTTGTAATGTGAATGACCATTGTGTCATGTACACAAAAAGTCTTCTGTGGTCATTCCGCATCAAAAGACTAAACTTGTCTGACCTCGGAGGCCTGAGGACCTTGAAGGCAGCCTCTAGATAACTGGAGGAGGCAGCAGCCATCCTGCTTCATGCAGCAGCAGGAGGAAAACAGGACTACATAGTTAAGGGGAGCCTTTCAAATTTCTTTACTTCTTACGACCTCCTTATTTTGCATTTGAAAGTTTGAATGAGAGTTGTGTTACTTTAAGATTAGTTGTAAAGTAGGATGGGAAATACTCTCTCTTTCACTGAGATGAATATCACACATAAGGGTTCGCTAACATTTTTCTGTCTTTTAATATTATGTCCTGAATATAGAAAGCCAATCTGAATAGTTCAGAATTATCAGGCTACCTTTCTTCAATAACAGAATGTGTTTGCTACTTATGATTTTGCAATAATTACTGCACCTCCACTTTGCCTATGTAGACACAGCCAGCATTAATTTTATGGGGTGTGAAATCAAGCAAACTGGAACTAATTGAAGTGTTAGTCAACATTATACTCAAATTGAATAAATCAAGATTAATATGACTTAGGTAATAATTGAAATACACATCTCATTCCAGATAATCTCATTTTCAAAGTAATCAATGTGTTTTATGTCATAAGAATGAGCAAGTATCTTTATGTGTATATGTATCTATCCATCTCTCTATAGATATGCCTACATATGTGTGTAAACATATTATCTAAGAATATGACTGCACCATAAGCTTACAGCATTATAAGGAAATAATATAGGGCTTCCCTGGTGGCACAGTGGTAGAGAGCCCGCCTGCCGATGCAGGGGACAGGGGTTCGTGCCCCGGTCCGGGAAGATCCCACATGCCGTGGAGCGGCTGGGCCCATGAGCCATGGCCGCTGAGCCTGCACGTCCAGAGCCTGTGTTCCGCAATGCGAGAGGCCCGCGTACCGCAAAAAAAAAAAAAAAAAAAAAAAAAAAAAAAAATGTCACAGGGATATCGGCTCGGTGCTTTGTAACTGCCTGGAGGGGTGGGATAGGGAGGGTGAGAGGGGAGGAGACGCAAGAGGGAAGAGATATGGGAACATATGTATATGTATAACGGATTCACTTTGTTATCAAGCAGAAACTAACACACCATTGTAAAGCAATTATACCCCAATAAAGATGTTAAAAAAAAAAGAAGAAAGACCAAGGGAGTCCTATTTTAAAATAAAGTTTTTCAAATAAATAAATAAAAATCAAGCAAAAATAAAAAATAAAAAAAGAAATAGCATAGCCTAATGTTAAATATGAGTCAGACAGATGATTTGGGTACAAACTGACTTTTGGCCATTCATTGCATGAAAAATAAAGATAGTAATACCTATTTCAGAGTTTAAAAAATTACTAAAACTTCTAATACAATGCCAGGACAGAATATGAACTCAACAAATGGTGCCACATTAAGAAAACAGAGCAGTGACTCAGTCCAATAAAACATGTAAACCTATATCGATAAAAATATATTCAATCACTCTACCTGTCACAGATCCTTTCCTCACTTCCTTGCCAGGATGCAATCAGGCTAATCTAGTTGTTCTTAATAGGGGACGATTTTACTTCCCAAGTGACTTTTGGCAATGTCATTTTGCCAAAATGAGTGGTTGCTGCTTCCATTCAGTGGGTAGAGGCCAGAGATGATGCTAAATATGCTACAATGCATAGGACAGCTGCACCCAGCAAGTAATCATCTGCTCCAGAATTTCAGTACTGCAGACATTGGGAGACCCTGGACTAAACTCATAATATTTGTAATTTATAATGATCATATTGAATCAACAATTCAATATTTATTGAGCGTCCACCATATGTCAAACTAAGTATTATTAATACAGTGTTTAGAAGGCAAGGCCATTTTCTTCATGGTGATTACAGTGTAGTTTATATGCTGTCCTTTTCCTGTCCCTCTCCTATTCTCACATGTTCCTCCTCTCACGGCATAGTCACCTTTTCAGAACTTCTGGGAAACCATTTGTGACCTCTCCAATCTTCACTTATCTTCTCTTTTCCAAATGTCCACACAACTAGTAGTCTGAGTCATATATTTTAGTACTTACTAACAATCATGGATTGTTCACTAATTGTTTTATGTACACGAGTGTTATCTCCACAAAAAAATCTTGATTAGAAATCACAGCTATTTTCCAAAATCCTTATTTATTGATTAAAATACATAACAAGTATGAATTCCCCATTCATGCTCTTAGATGTGCAAAAATCTAGCATTTTAAAAATCTAATTGAAGTAAATTTTTATAGTGAGTATTTTATCTGGTAATGGAAAACTTAATGTCATCAATTCAGGATAAATTCAATTGCTTGAGAGTTTTCCTATTTGTTTCAGGATAAATTTGATCAATGGCAGCTCTTATACCTTCCAGACTTCTCCCTAGTAAGCCATCTAGCTTCTGGAATATTTATGTGACCTGGTGGGGGGGAGGGGCAGGGTGGGTGCAGATGTCTGATCAACTCATGATTTCCTCCTCTCAGCTAAAATAATATAGTCTGCTAGTTCAGGCTACATTCAAGCATAAGAAAGAGAGGGCTCTTCTTATTCCCCATCAAGGAGCAGAGAGAGTCCATGAGGCTGCCCTATACCTGCTTTCTCTTATACTCTACCCTCTGTGCCATGGTTGACCCTTCTCCATGGTGGGTGGACATATCTCTTCTCCAGGACACTCCCCAGCACCTACCTACATTGTTTTATTTTCCTCTTTAATTCTCATTCTATTTGAAATGATTTTCACAGGACCTGGAATGTCTTATGTGTGTGTGTATGGAGGAGGGGAGTAGAGAAAAGGAGATTGGTAGCAAATATTTGTTCTGCCTATTTACTAGCCTTTCCCTACACCTGGAATGCCACTTCTGAAGCCTATGTCTTTTCCTACACCTAAAATGCCATTTTTGAAGTCTAAAGTCCAAACATAATCACTTGAGGGTCTGCCTTAATGCCTGTTCCTAAGCAATGGAGAGAGCCCAGAGTAATCAGAAGTACAGGAAAAATCAGATCTACAAACCCTCCACAAAGGCCCTTGCAGCATATTGTCACAATGGACCAACTTGACTATACTTCCTCCTTCTGCCATCTCTCCTCCCCAATTACTCATGCAATTTGTTTCTGGGTTTCACGTTTGGAGGTTTCTGTTCGCCTGGAAATTTGTTTGCTTCCTCTCTGTAGACACCCTCTTCCTTCAAAATTGTCTTTAATGCACATTCCTGTATGCAGGAAATTACACATAAGTTATTCCATTTCTAATGAAAACAATTGATAATTTTGTGAAAGCCTGAATTTATTTTCTTTGTTTTCTCAAACTGTAAATTTCTAAAGTCAGAGCTCTTTGTCTAATTGCACAGTGGCAGTTAGCACACTGTGGGAACACAATAATCAATTGCATTTATGGTTATATATGTAATATATACAAGCATTTATACTTCTAATATCGTCAGTTATGTGAAATAAAAAAGCACTTGGGGCTTTTGAGTGGTGGTTGTGCAGTGGTTGAGAGTTCGCCTGCCGATGCAGGGGACACGGGTTTGTGCCCCGGTCCGGGAAGATCCCACATGCTGCGGAGCGGCTGGGTCCGTGAGCCATGGCCGCTGAGCCTGCGCATCCGGAGCCTGTGCTCCGCAACGGGAGAGGCCACAACAGTGAGAGGCCCGCGTACCGCAAACAAACAAACAAACAAACAAAAAACACTTAAATTAATTTAATACACACATTTAATACACCTTGGGCGATGTCGTAGTTTCTTTGTAAATATCCAGTTCAAAAATAAAGCTGAATATAGAAGAAAATTCATGATAACACCAGTTCTCTTATTTGAATATGTACGTTATAGGTAGTCTATATTTTGCATCCTCACTGCATCCATTTAATGGTGTCATAAATATTTGAATACTAATCTGAATCTCTTCATCCCTTTGTACAAGCGATTTCATTTTCCTTTGCTTCCTGGGATAGTACCAATTGACTGTCTTTGCACCTCTAAACAAAAGCAATTCAATCTCCCACAATTTTTCACCTGATGCTAGTCATAAGCAGCCAGAAAAATGGTATCTTCCTGTTAATGTCGTCATTTGCATAGCTGTTAGTATTCCAGTGCATCATTACATCAGAGAATGAGAGAAACGTAACATTGTATTTTATTCAATCAAGAAACAGTGTCAAATGCCTGATGTCCATACCTAAACTTTTAATTGTAGTTTCCTTGCATATGGGACTGTACTGTGAGGTACAAAGCATTATCCTTCAATAAAAACAAAGGCTTACACTGTACGGGAGAAATCCACAACAGAACTACCTTTGAATACAAGAATGGAAATTATGTGCATGTTTCTCCAGGGAAAATTTGGTCTTGCACACTCCTGAAATCAAATATTTCTATGAGTGTTCACTGAGGATGTGATTGCCTGTTTTACTGCTAGATTAGGTCAATGCTGGCATGGCAACTTCATATCACTTTACCAGCAAGGCAATTTCATACAATTAATTTCCTTCTTTAAAGGAAGCAATAAAGGACAGGCAATTGGAAACCTCACAACCTGTAACAACATCCTTTACTAACTAGTGCACACATCTGCAAAAAATATCTCCCTTTGTGTAGGCTTACACACGTGAATTCAATTTTTAAATGATGTTGGGGTTTTCACAGATCCATTATGAATTCCTTGTAAGAAACAAACAAACAACAACTACAAACAACAGCGCTGTGAGAAGCAGAGAACACAGATTGACTCACAGATCTCAAAATTCCTCTTAAGGTACTTCTGTATTCTTTGGGGATTTAAGAGTATGGTTGTAATATACAAAGGTGGGGAAAAAAGGAGTAAAATACTGGAAAGTAACATAGTGTGAAGACAGAATCTCCCATCTAATTCATGCCTTGGCAAGCATTGTATGTATTGATTTCATAATTATTTTCTGTCTTTTTATTTAAGTTAAAAGGCCACTTACAGTGCTATAAAGTATAACATACGCTCTTTTTTTTCTCTTATGTGGACATACTTTGCTTTTTGGACATCCTTTTACTGTCAATACTTACATCTGTTGTTTAAAAAGCTATTCGTGGTGCAATTTCTTTTTAAATGCAAACCCATATGTGTGATCTCTAGAGGAACTGGTAAATTTCACCAAATGGGCATTCCTAAATTACATGCCATCTGTAGCTAGTGAAGAGAGGACTAAACCTGCTCAGCTGTGATTTTGCACCAATGTTTCCATCATTTTGATTGGCTCTAGGGAAATCATCCGTTTTTGGCATGAACTTTTCTAGCCCCAACAGGTTATTATGGTCTGCTTGAGTTGCATTGGCTCAAAGAATATTATATTTTGGCACATGTGAGAACTCATTCAGCTTTCTGCATTGGTTTCTTTACCACACCTTACCATTGTGGCATAAAAATTCTGCTTTTTTCTTTGTTTGTTCTTTTAGGTTTCAAACTAGTGAGGAGATGGTAAAGGTAATACCATTGCCTACATAGTTGTTGAAAAACAAATAAGCCCCAAGATTGCACATTCTAATAGTTGAATTACCTTAGTAAAAATTGCCACATTATACAATTGAAAGATCATGGCTAAAGGATCATGCTGGAAAAACAATATAAGAGGGTAAATCTCTAGTACACATTTTTACCAGTGCTCCCCTGCAAATAAAGAAAGAAGAATATCTCACTTTTTTTTTCAGTTTACAAATGCAATTTTTCACACTTAATTATTTTTTCTGGCCAAAAGCTGTTTTAGGCTCATGTATTTTAAACTGTGGATAAAGTCCCAAAACATCAATGTACAGTTAAACAGTGAACTGAAATTCTAGGTATTATTTCAATGACCACTGTTGAAGTTTTACATACAAAATAATCTGCAGTTGAAGTAAGAATACTATCATATAGGAGTCATCCTAATGATCTCACTTCCTCCCTCTTGCTTTTAATTCATCCTAACATTTTTGTAAAGATTTTAAAACATGAGCAAAGTCAAAATATTAGCAAGACAACTATTATGACTGTGGAACACAATCATAAGCAGGATGCTCACATATTTTTCCCACTGGTTTCTGTAATCATTCCCAAGAATCTTCCTTTGGGTTGAATCAGAGCAAATGGCTGGCTTATCTTTATATGAGAAATAAGGGTCCTGTGGCAGAAGATACAGGTAGTAAGAAGGTCAGCATGGATCACAGTGAGAAATGTCAACACCAGGAATGTAGAAAAGAAACAGATTGATTGAAACATACACTTATAACCAACATGGCAGAGAGCAGTAAAGAGGGAAGTAGAGAAGACAGAAAAAAACTACATCAAAAGTCAAATGAATACTGGTGTAAAGGGCCAGGAGACATGCAGGAGTGCTATTCAACACTGATTAGAAGCACACCATTTCTCTGAAGTCTTTTTGAAATTCTAAGTTTTAACACTCTCCTTGAACCTCCCAGTTTTCAAAGGATATCTACGCAGGGTCAGTGCAGAGAGCTGGCTGACTAGGACTGCAATAGAGCAACAGAATATGAAGGAAAAAAATCTAGAATTAAAAATTTTTTAATCTAAAAAAGAAAAAATTGTACCATTAAAAAAATATTGGACCATTAATTGTGTCAGAAACACTTATCAAAATATACCCTGATCTTTACTCTCATCTTCACATAGATCATCTTTACATGGCATCAAGATATGAAATAATATCACCTTTTGTATGATTTAATTTATGGTATAAATTGCACAGAAATATTTTAATGGAATTGTGGCTAATAACTGGAAGGAAGAGTAAGCTAACATTTCCAGAAAGTGTGGAAGATAATGATTTGATCCATGATCTCTTTCTCTTAGGTACAAGCAATGGTCAGTGACATGTGGTCCCTTTTTAGTCAGGGAATCCTGGATTCGTAATGTAATCAACCCACTGGAATTTGTGTTGGAAATTCAAGATCTTTTAGCAATAATTAACAAATCCTGAAATTTGGGTTTCACACATGTATTTAATTTAGATAGCAGAAAACTCACACTTAATATTTTCCATGTATTACACAGGAAACCTCATGTAGAAAAAAAAAGAACATAGGAATTTTCCGATCATTATCTTCAAATGTTCCTGAATTATCTGCCACATAACCTTATTAAGGAGACATTTGTCAGCCATTTCTCCTTATACACACACCCATACATAAGAGAAATATTATGGTATCCTGTCTGACTCAAATAGTGTTGAAGCTAGATATTTATGGAGAAATAGAAAATAGAATAAAGAAATACATAAAGCAAGGGTGTAATAGAGAGGAAATAATCCCAAGGGAGAAATGCTGGACAGAGAGAGAAGTAAGACCTTACCCCTTTCATCATACATCATGTATCTGACCCCTCAGGAGTAGAGCCAAAGTGGGGAAAAAGAGGAAAAGAGGATGATGGCATTGTTTTGATCTTTTGAAATATGATATTTGTATTCTATAACATGGATGATCAGTATTTTGTGTAGGTCTGTTTTATAATCTCTGCTAAATCTCAGTCATTCAAAAATAGTTTCATATATCTAAAGCAGCAGGTGATAAAATGACCAGCTAGAATAGAGGTGAACTTATCAATTTGCTTACTATCTTGCATAAAAGAAATCGTGGGTATAGCTGTGATCATTTAAAATGTCTTTGGCCTTCTTTGGGAAGGATCTTGAAATATTCATATTTGAGAGAGTATTATTGAAAAGACAGAGGGATTTAGGCGAAAGAACACTCTATTCTTATTCTTTATATTTTGCTGTACGTAGCTTCAACTATGTCTTTGGTTTGATTACACAGCCATTTTCATTGTTATAAAGTCCCAATTGCAAGATAAAAGAGAGTGGTGTGCAATCTGCCTTAGAAAAAATGTTAATATAAACTTTTTTGTGTGTACGGTAGTGTGTGTGTGTGGGGGGGGGTGTGGGTGTATCTGCATTATGAGTGCTTAAAATACACTTAGCAGCCTAGTAGTTTTCTTAAGCAGAATTGTTAGAAGTTGTCTATAATAAATAAGATATAAGTCCTTTTCTAATCATCAGTGGCACTACCACATCTGGAAACTTATGTTCAGTTCTAGAAAACATTAAAAATAATATCAAAAATTGGAAAGCACTCAGAAAAAAAGTAATCAGGATATTAAAAGAATACAAAACTAACTTTTGATACTAATGGTTGATGAAAATGGATTTACATAGGTGAGAAAAGACTAAATAATATTAAGCTATTGTCAGTACTTGAAGAACTTAGACTAAGGACACTGTTTTATGTTGTTCTATTGGATAAACCTAAGAACAAAAAGAAGACAATATGTGGAGACATTTATGATATTCAGAACTGTGTAAAGGTAGAACAAAAGTTGCCAGTCAACACTGGTGTTCTAAACTAGAAATGTTTTTGTTGAGTTTATTTAAATATGAAGTGAATAGATGTAATAAATGTGTGACCTTTTCTAATCCTGAGAGGCTATGACCTTCTCAAGAATCAGTATTATTCTGGGAATGTCTTTCTTTGATTCTTAAGTCCTATACAAATATATCTTACCATACAATAGACTTACTGAAGGAAGTTAGTGTGAGAAGGATATGAAATCAAAGTTTCTAGTTTATTGCTTTATCTCATGTATTATAGACTTTCTGCCAGAAATATTTGAAAGACTGAACTTGAATCATAAAATTGAAATATATATGTTTTGCAAAAGTCAAAGCCAGGATTTTATGAACAATGAAGTTTTAAAGATTTTAGTAAACATAGTGGAATTTTTTTTTCTCCTGTAAAATGAACTGAGTTAAATATTAAATTCTTTTCTAAGCAATGTAATTTTTTATGTAGGCCATTCTTAAATCTGTTAAGGAAACATTTCCTAAGGAATAACCCTACCCATGTCTTTCCATCATTATAGGCATTATGGTTCTTACAGAGTTTTGTCCTATTAGTTTTGCTTATTACAGAAATATCTTTGATGTCCAAGATACATGACTCTTACTATCTGCAGCTGCAAGCTCCTAGTGATTGACATTTTAAGGCTATTAAATAACACTAGCACTTAAATATACTGAATTTTAGTTCAAAATTTAAAATATATTAGCTTAGAAATAGAAACTTTTCAAGTACTTATTGTAAGATACATAAAAACAAATAATAGTGCTTTGTAGAAGGCTCATACTAGCTTGTACCAGCTAATGAGACAGAGCTGATTTTCTACATTTCCTCCCAACTGCATGTTCGGGGACATAATTTTTGTAGCTTAAAATCAGTCACTGTGAGAGTATTTACACCATGGAAATTGGCAAATGTTATAAATCAGGGCTTTTTTTCCACTGAAAACTAGTTATTAAACATTTACTGACATACTGCTGGTAAAATTTAATCATATCGTGAGAGATGTTTATATACTGAAGCTTAAATCCCAAGCAATAATATTCTCATATTTTAACTATAGGTCCACTTGTTATTAACATATTATATCTGTAGGTAAATTGAGCTATTATGTGACATTGAAATTCGTTAAGGAAACATGCTTAGTCATTCTTTTTTTTATTTGCTAGGATTATATTCATAATGCTTATAAATTATATACAATGTTACCAGAGAAAATAAATTTTATATATATATATATATATATATATATATATATATATATATATATATATATATATATATATATAAGATAAACTAAATGCAGGTAGAATATGAGATGATAAAGCCAGTCAGTTCTGGTTACACTCACTAGGGAGACTACATTTCCGGTGGAAAGAGTATATATGTGAAGAGGGATAAATTGCCATATATTTATTTGTAAACATGCTCATCATCTTTATTTAAGAAATCTAATATCTCAGTTATATGTAGTAGACAATTACAGCTGTGTCCACCAAAGCAAAGCCAAAGTGCTTACTCATGTCTCAAGGATTTATGGAATAAGCCAACCAGAAGAACTTTTGCATTTCTCTTACCTAGAAAAAAAAGTCTTCCTAAGAGAAAGAGGCAAGGAAGAAAAGTTAGCAGAATATCAGAAATTCTCTCATGAAAAAAGTGATTCTAAATACAACATGACGTACCTAACACTCAAACTTCTCTCTGAGCCCAGAGATCCATCAGTAAGATCAGAGAAAGCAATCATCATTGGAATTCTAAAATGCTGGAGAAGAAGCCAGGATAGCTTTAACAATGTGCTAACTGAAGACAATATAAATAAAGAAAATGTTTCAGCTTCATCACAATAACTAAACAAACCTGGAACCATGAGGTTGCACTTGTATTAAACAGAGAGAACATGTATGAACAGGTAAGAAGTAAGTGTACTTTCTTATGAGCAAATTTAAACCTCTGTTAAATCCAAGAAATCATATGCAGAGTTGACAGAAGGTTAGGGTCTTGCAGGAATAAGTGGAGAAAAACCACCAATGAAATAAGGGATACAATGGCATAGGAACATATGTTACCGACTCAGTGAAAATCAGGCAAAAATATCTGTTGGCATTTTTTGCCAATTTCCAGTTTTATTTGTTAAGATACTAGCTATAAGAGCAGTGACTTTCATTTTTTTTTTTTTTTTTTTTTTTTGTGGTATGCGGGCCTCTCACTGCTGTGGCCTCTCCCGTTGCGGAGCACAGGCTCCGGATGCACAGGCTCAGCGGCCATGGCTCACGGGCCCAGCCGCTCCGCAGCATGTGGGATCTTCCCGGGCCGGGGCACGAACCCGTGTCCCCTGCATCGGCAGGCGGACTCTCAACAACTGTGCCACCAGGGAAGCCTGACTTTCATTTTTATTTGATTAAATCACTGAATCAAAAAACTGGTCAATGAAATAAGAAACAAAAGGTTAAAAAGAAACAAAATATTGAAGTTACTGAATTTTTCATCTTTAATAGGATGCTGTGGCATGCCAACAAATTAGGCAAATCCGAACTCTTCCCTTTCAATCAATCTGATGTAGGCAAGAAGGCAGAACACAAGGAATGGCAACCACTGTACTCATTGTTGGAGCTTCCAATAAACCAGTAGTTTTTTCTTTCCTGTGTATTTGTGTGTGATTCCAGGAATATGGGTGTCATAATTCCTTAAGTGATCAATAATCTACGTATGATTAGTTTTCTTTTATATTTTTATTTAATTTTTATTTTTTAACAACTTTATTGGAGTATAATTGCTTTACAATGGTGTTAGTGTCTGCTTTATAACAAAGTGAATCACCTATACATATACATATATCCCCATATCTCCTCCCCCTTGTGTCTCGCTCCCATCTTCCGTATCCCACCCTTCTAGGTGGTCACAAAGCACCGAGCTGATCTCCCTGTGCTATGCAGCTGTTTCCCACTAGCTATCTATTTTACATTTGGTAGTGTATATATGTACAAGCCACTCTCTCACTTAGTCCCAGCTTACCCTTCCCCCTCCCAGTGTCCTCAAGTCCATTTTCTACATCTGCGTCTTTATTCCTCTCCTGCCCCTAGGTTCTTCAGAGCCATTTTTTTTTTCTTTAGATTCCATATATATGTGTTAGCATACGGTATTTGTTTTTCTCTTTCTGACTTACTTCACTCTGTATAAGAGTCTCTAGGTCCATCCACCTCACTACAAATAACTCAATTTCATTTCTTTATATGGCTGAGTAATATTCTATTGAATATATGTGCCACATCTTCTTTATCCATTCATCTGTTGATGGACACTTAGGTTGATTCCATGTCCTTGCCATTGTAAATAGAGCTGCAATGAACATTGTGGTATATGACTCTTTTTGAATTCTGGTTTTCTCAGGGTATATGCCCAGTAGTGGGATTGCTGTGTCGTATGGTAGTTCTAATTTTAGTTTTTTAAGAACCTCCATACTGCTCTCCATAGTGGCTGTATCAATTTACATTCTCACCAACAGTGCAAGAGGGTTCCCTTTTCTCCACACCTTCTCCAGCATTTGATGTTTGTAGATGTTTTGATGATAGCCATTCTGAATGGTGTGAGGTGATACCTCATTGTAGTTTTGATTTGCATTTCTCTAATGATTAGTGATGTTGAGCATTCTTTCATGTGTTCGTTGGCGATCTGTATATCTTCTTTGGAAAAATGTCTATTTAGGTCTTCTCACTAATTTTGGATTGGGTTTTTTGTTTTTTTGATATTGACCTGTATGAGCTGCTTGTAAATTTTGGAGATTAAACCTTTGTCAGTTGCTTCATTTGCAAATATTTGCAAACACTTGCAAACATTAGGAGGGTTGTTTTTTCGTCTTGTTTATGGATTCCTTTGCTGTGCAAAAGCTTTTAAGTTTCATTAGGTCCCATTTGTTTATTTTTGTATTAATTTCCATTTCTCTAGGAGGTGGGTCAAAAAGGCTCATCCTATGATTTATGTCACAGAGTGTTCTGCCTATGTTTTCCTCGAAGAGTTTTATAGTGTCTGGCCTTACATTTAGGTCTTTAAATCAGTTTGAGTTTATTTTTGTGTATAGTGTTAGGGAGTGTTCTAATTTCATTATTCTACCTGTAGCTGTCCATTTTTCCCAGCACCACTTATTGAAGAGGTTGTCTTCTCCATTGTATACTCTTGTCTCCTTTATCACAAATAAGGTGACCATATGTGTGTGGGTTTATCTCTGGACTTTCTATCCTGTTCCATTGATCTATATTTCTGTTTTTGTGCCAGTACCATACTGTCTTGATTACTGTAGCTTTGTAGTATAGTCTGAAGTCAGGGAGCCTGATTCCTGACTTCAGACTGTACTACAGAAAAACCTCTGTTTTTCTTTCTCAAGATTGCTTGGCTGTTTCAGGTTCTTTGTGTTTGCATACAAATTGTGAAAATTTTTGTTCTAGTTTTTTGAAAAATGCCATTGGTAGTTTGACAAGGATTGCATTGAATCTGTAGATTGTTTTGGGTAGTATAGTCATTTTCACAATGTTGATTCTTCCAATCCAAGAAAATGGTATATCTCTCCATCTGTTGGTATCATCTTTAATTTCTTTCATCAGTGACTTATAGTTTTCTGCATGCAAGTCTTTTGTCTCCTTAGGTAGGTTTATTCCTAGGTATTTTATTATTTTTGTTGTAATAGTAATGGGAGTGTTTCCTTAATTTCTCTTTCAGAGTTTTCATCCTTAGTGTATAGGAATGCAAGACACTTCTGTGCATTATTTTTGTAACCTGCTACTTTACCAACTTGATTGATTAGCTATAGTAGTTTTCTGGTAGCATCTTTAGGATTCTCTATGTATAGTATCATGTCATCTGCAAACAGTGACAGCTTTATTTCTTCTTTTCCAATTTGGATTCCTTTTATTTCTTTTTATTCTCTGATTGCTGAGGCTAAAACTTCCAAAACTGTGTTGAATAATAATGGTGAGAGTGGACAACCTTGTTTTGTTCCTGATCTTAGAGGAATTTTTTTTTCAGGATTTCACCACTGAGAATGAGGTTGGCTGTGTTTTCTTCATTTATGGCCTTTATTATGTTGAGGTGAGTTCCCTCTATGCCTACTTTCTGGAGGGTTTTTATCATAAATGGGTGCTGAATATTGTCAAAAGCTTTTCTGCATCTATTGAGATTATCATATGGTTTTTCTCCTTCAAATTTTTACTACGGTTTTTCCCATTGATTGATTCGTGTATATTGAAGAATCCTTGCATTCCTGGGATAAACCTCACTTGATCATATTGTATGATACTCTGAATGTGCTGTTGGATTCTGTTTGCTGCTATTTTGTTGAGGATTTTTATATCTATGTTCATCAGTGATATTGGCCTATAGTTTTCTTTCTTTGTGACATCTGTGTCTAGTATTGTTATCAGGGTGATGGTGGCCTTATAGAATGAGTTTGGGAGTGTTCTTCCCTCTGCTATATTTTGGAAGAGTTTGAGAAGGATAGGTGTTAGCTCTTCTTTAAATGTTTGACAGACTTCTCCTGTGAAGCCATGTGGTCTTGAGTTTTTGTTTGTTTGAAAAATTTTAATCACAGTCTCAATTTCAGTTCTTGTGATTGGTCTGTTTATATTTTCTATTTCTTCCTGATTCACTCTCAGAAGGTTGTGCTTTTTTAAGAATTGGTCCATTTCTTCCAGGTTGTCCATTTTATTGGCAAGTGGTTACTTGTAGTAATCTCTCATGATCCTTTATTTCTGCAGTGTCAGTTGTTACTTCTCCTCTTTTGTTTCTATGTCTATTGATTTGAGTCTTTTCCCTTTTTTTCTTGATGGGGCTGGCTAATGGTTTATCAATTTTGTTTATCTTCTCAAAGAACCAGCTTTTAGTTTTATTGATCTTTGCTATTGTTTCCTTCATTTCTTTCTCATTTATCTGTGATCTGACATTTATGATTTCGTTCCTTCTGCTAACTTTGGGTTCTTTTGTTCTTCTTTCTCTAATTGCTTTAGGTGTAAGGTTACGTTGTTTATTTCAGATGTTTCTTGTTTCTTGAGGTAGGGTTGTATTGTAAACTTCCCTCTTAGAACTGCTTTTGCTGCATCCCATAGGTTTTGAGTTGTTGTGTTTTCACTGTAATTTGTTTATAGGTATATTTCAATTTCCTCAGTGATCTCTTGGTTATTTAGTAGTGTACTGTTTAGCCTCCATGTATTTGTATTTTTTACAGTTTTTTTTTTACTGTAATTAATATCTAGTCTCCAAGCGTGTGATCAGAAAAGACACTTGATACGATTTCAATTTTCTTAAATTTACCAAAGCTTGATTTGTGACCCAAGATATTATCTATCCCGGAGAGTGTTCCATGAGCACTTGAGATGAAAGTGTATTCTGTTGTTTTTGGACGGAATGTCCCATAAATATCAATTAAGTTCATCTTCTTTAATGGATCATTTAAAGCTTGTGTTTCCATATTTATTTTCATTTTGGATGATTTGTCCGTTGGTGAAAGTGGGGTTTGAAAGTCCACTACTATGATTGTGTTACTGTTGATTTCTCCTTTTATTGCTGTTAACACTTGCCTTATGTATTGAGGTGCTCCTGTGTTGGATACATAAATATTTACAATTGTTATATCTTCTTGGATTGCTCCCTTGATCATTATGTAGTGTCCTTCTTTGGCTCTTTTAATAGTCTTTTTTTTTTTTAAGTCCATTTGTCTGATATGAGAATCACTACTCCAGCTTTATTTTGATTTCCATTTTCATGGAATATCTTTTTCCATCACTTCACTTTCAGTCTGTATGTGTCCCTAGGTCTGAAGTGGGTCTCTTGTAGATAGCATATATACGGGTCTTGTTTTTGTATTCATTCAGACAGTCTATGTCTTTTGGTAGGAGCATTTAATCCATTTAATCCATATACATTATTGATATGTATGTTCCTATTACCATTTTCTTAATTGTTTTGTGTTTGTTATTGTAGGTCTTTTCCTTCTCTTGCGTTTCCTGTCTAGAGAAGTTCCTTTAGCATTCTTGTAAAGCTGGTTTTGTGTTGCTGAACTCTCTCAGCTTTTGCTAAGTGAAATTATATTAAAGGTTTTAAATTCTCCATTGAATCTGAATGAGATCCTTGCTGGGTAGAGTAATCTTGGTTATAGGTTTTTCCCTTTCATCACTTTACATATGTCCTGCCACTCCCTTCTGGCTTGCAGGGTTTCTTCCGAAAGATCAACTGTTAAACTTATAGGGATTCCCTTGTATATTATTTGCTGTTTTTCCCTTACTGCTTTTAATATTTTTTCTTTGTATTTAATTTTTTATAGTTCGATTAATATGTGTCTTGGCGTTTTTCTCCTTGTATTTATCCTGTATGGGACTCTCTGCACTTCCTGGACTTTATTGACTATTTCCTTTCTCATATTAGGGAAGTTTTCAACTATAATATATTGAAATATTTTCTCAGTACCTTTCTTTTACTCCTCTTTTTCTGCGATCCCTATAATTCGAATGTTGGTGTGTTTATTATTGTCTCAGAGGTCTCTGAGACTCTCCTCAATTCTTTCTTTTTCTTTTCTTTTTTTTTTTTTTTTTGCAGTATGTGGGCCTCTCACTGTCATGGCCTCTCCTGTTGCGGAGCACAGACTCAGCGGCCATGGCTCACGGACCCAGCTGCTCCACGGCATGTGGGATCCTCCCAGACTGGGGCATGAACCCATGTCCCCTGCATTGGCAGGCGGACTCTTAACCACTGTGCCACCAGGGAAGCCCCTCTCCTCAATTCTGTTCATTTTTTTTTCTTCATTCTGATCTATGTAGTTGTTTCCATTATTTTATATTCCAGGTAAATTATATGTTCTGCCCTAGTTATTCTGCTATTGATTCCTTCTACGAAAACTTTAATTTCATTTATTGTGTTGTTCATCATTGTTTGTTTGGTCTTTTGTTCTTCTAGGTCCTTGTGAAACGTTTCCTGTATTTTCTCCATTCTATTTCCAAGATTTTGGATCATCTTTACTATAATTACTTTTAATTCTTTTCCAGGTACACTGTCTATTTCCTCTTCATTTGTTAGGTCTGGTGGGTTTTTACCTTGCTCCTTCATCTGCTGTGTGTTTCTCTGTTCTCATTTTGTTTAACTTACTGCATTTGGGTCTCCTTTTCAAAGACTGCAGGTTCGTAGTTCCCATTGTTTTTGGTGTCTGCCCCCAGTGAGTAAGGTTGGTTCAGTGGCTTGTGTAGGCTTCTTGGTGGAGGGGACTGGTGCCTGTGTTCTGGTGGATCAGGCTGGATCTTGTTTTTCTGTGGGGCAGGACCACATCCGGTGGTGTGTTTTGAGGTGTCTGTGACCTTATTATGATATTAGGCAGACTATCTGTTACTGTGTGGGGTTGTGTTCCTGTCTTGCTAGTTGCTTGGCATAGGGTGTCCAGCACTGTAGCTTGCAGATCGTTGAGTGGGACTGGGTTTTAGCATTGAGATGGAGATCTCTGGGAGATCTTTTGCTGTTTGATATTACATGTGGTCAGGAGGACTCTGGTGGACCAATATCCTGAACATGGCTCTCCCCCATCAAGGCACAGGGCTGACAGCCAGCTGGAGCACGAAAACCCAGTCTGCCACACGACTCAGAAGAAAAGTGAGAAAGAAAGAAAGAAAGAAAGAAAGAAAGAAAGAAAGAAAGAAAGAAAGAAAGAAAAGTAAAATAAAATAAAGTTATTAAAATAAAAATAATATTAAAGATTAAAAAAATTAAAAAGTAATAAAAAAAAGAGAAGGAAAGAAGAGAGCAACCAAGCCAAAAAACAAATCCACCAATGATAACAAGCACTAAAAACTATACTAAAAAAAAAAAAAAAGAAAGCCGACTGACATAGCCCTAGGACAAATGGTAAAAGCAAAACTATACAAATCACACAAAGAAGCATACACATACACACTCACAAAAAGAGAAAAAGGAAAAAGAAATCTATATATAAAAAAATAAAAAGGAAGAGAGAAACCAAATTAATAAACAAATCTACCAATTATAATAAACTGTACATACTAAGCTAAGATAAACATAAGACCACAAACAAATTAGATGTAGAAAGCAAACCCGAAGTCTATAATTGCTCCCAAAGTCCACCGCTCAATTTTGGGATGATTCTTTGTCTATTCAGGTATTCCAGAGATGCTGGGGAGCTCAAGTTGATTGTCAAGATTTAATCCACTCCTTTTGAGGCTGTTGGGAGACTTTTTCCTTTCTTTTCTTTGTTCACACAGCTCCTGGGGTTCAGCTTTGGATTTGGCTCTGCCTTTGCGTGTATGTCACCTGAGGGAGTCTGTTCTTCTCTCAGACAGGATGGGGTTAAAGTAGTAGCTGATTGGGAGCTCTGGCTCACTCAGACCAGGAGAAGGGAGGGGTATGGAATGCTGGGTGAGCCTGCGGTGGTGGCAGAAGGCAGCTTGAAGTTGCAACAGACTGAGGCGTGCTGTGTGTTTTCTGGGGGAAGTTGTCCCTGGACTATGGCACCCTGGCAGTGGTGGGCTGCACAGGCTCCCCGGAGGGGAGGTGTGTATAGTGACCTGTGCTAGACCACAGGCTTCTTGGTGTCTGCAACAGCAGCCTTAGCATTTCATACTCATCTCTGGTGTCTTCTCTAATAGCTGTGGGTCACACCCATCTCTGGGGCTCGTTTAGGTGGTGTTCTGAATCTCCTCTCCTCATGCACCCCAAAACAATGGTCTGTTTGCCTCTTAGGCAGTTCCAGACATTATCCCGGACTCCCTTCCGGCTAGCTGTGGTGCACTAGCCTCCTTCAGACTGTGTGCATGCAACCAACACCAGTCCTCTCCCTGGGATATGACCTAGGAAGCCAGAGCCCCATCTCCTAACCCCCCACCCAGCCTGGAGGGTGAGCAGACAAGCCTCTCAGGCTGGTGAGTGCTGGTCAGCACCAATCCTCTGTGCAGGAGTCTCTCTGCTTTGCCCTCTGCACCCCTGTTTTTATGCTGTCCTCCGTGTCTCTGAAGCTTCCCCCCTGACCCCCCCCCCCCCACGTCTCTGCCAGTGAAGGGCTGTCCTAGTGTGTGGAAACCTTTCCTCCTTCACAGCTCCCTCCCAGAGGTGCAGGTCCCTTCCCTATTCTTTTGTATCTATTTTTTCTGTTTTCTTTTTCCCTACCCAGGTACGTGGGGAGTTTCTTGCCTTTTGGGAAGTCTGAAGTCTTCTGCCAGTGTTCAGTAGGTGTTCTGTAGGAGTTGTTCCACATGTAGAGGTATTTCTGATGTATTTGTGTGGAGGAAAGTGAACTCCACATCTTAGTCCTCTGCCATCTTGAAGGTCTCTCATGTGATTAGTTCTCACTAGCCCTCATAATCTTTGAAAATACATATCACATATAAAATATAAATGTATAAATTAGTTACTACATGTATAAAATAAAATTAAACATAGTATATTTGCAATAAGTTAATGAGAGATCATTATTTAACGCTAGGATAAGGAGAATGTTTACCTTACTTTTTTTGGTGTATATTTTCTTCAGAAAGAGGAAAGAGTCAAAGATGAAAAACTCATATTTTCATCTCTCCAACTCTCTTGAGACAGAGTCAAAAGGAAGCAATAGAAACAGAACATTTATAGTTTATAAAAGAAGAGTTTAAAAGCCTTATTTTATTATCTGGAAAATTGAAAAGATAAGAGTGTAAGTGAAAGCAAAGAATATCAAGAAAAATCATAGTATGAAGGATTTCATGATCTGTTATCCTTTGGCTCTTTTTCCTCTTATTTTTGTTTTACGTGTCTGTATGGGGGTGTGGCAGGGGAGTTGTTTGCTTGCATTTTCATCCTGGGGCCTTTTGGATAGAATTAGATCTGTACAACATGAAGTGTACAAATACAATGATACATATATAAGTGTTTTCTCCCTGCTTGTCACATGCTGAATAAAGGCTGTTCCTTTGAGACATTCTCTATCTAGTTTCCTTAGCCTAGTGTCAAATCTATAATTCTTAAACATAATGATGAATTTGAAATCTGTAACTCTGCTGAATCTTGCTTTGTTCTCTTAGATGCTTAGGACCTATGCCATACTTCCAAGGAGATGTATGGCTTAAAGCTTACCATTGTCTCATACTCATTAAAGTATGACATGTATGTTTAAAATATACTTCAAGTTTTCTTTTTCTTTTGTCTTTTTTTTTTTCAGGACTGGGACATTAATCATCTTCAATAAGAAATGACCCACATTTTATTCATCCTTAAAGTAAAATAAGAAAGAAATAATATTTTTTAAATATTGAAAGACAAGATGTTATTGAACATTTTGTTTTTACTACAGGCATACCTCATTTTATTGCACTCTGCTTTAATGCACTATGCAGACATTGTGTTTTTTACAAACTGAAGGTTTGTGGCAATCCTGTGATAAGCAAGTCTGTCAATGCCATTTTTCCATTAGCATTTGCTTACTTTGTGTCTCTGTGTCACATTTTGGTAATTCTCACAATATGTCAAACATTTTCATTATTATTATATTTGTTATGGTGATCTGTGCTCAGTGATCTTTTTTTTTTAACATCTTTATTGGGGTATAATTGCTTTACAATGGTGTGTTAATTTCTGCTTTATAACAAAGTGAATCAGTTATACATATACATATGTTCCCATATCTCTTCCCTCTTGTGTCTCCCTCTCTCCCACCCTCCCTATCCCACCCCTCCAGGGGGTCACAAAGCACCGAGCTGATCTCCCTGTGCTATGTGGCTGCTTCCCACTAGCTATCTACCTTACGTTTGATAGTGTATATAGATCCATGCCTCTCTCTCGATTTGTCACAGCTCACCCTTCCCCCTCCCCATATCCTCAAGTCCGTTCTCTAGTAGGTCTGTGTCTTTATTCCTCTCTTACCCCTAGGTTCTTCATGACATTTTTTTTTCTTAAATTCCATATATATATGTTAGCATACAATATTTGTCTTTCTCTTTCTGACTTACTTCACTCTGTATGACAGACTCTAGGTCTATCCACCTCATTATAAATAGCTCAATTTCGTTTCTTTTTATGGCTGAGTAATATTCCATTGTATATATGTGCCACATCTTCTTTATCCATTCATCTGATGATGGGCACTTAGATTGTTTACATCTCTGGGATACTGTAAATAGAGCTGCAATGAACATTTTGGTACATGACTCTTTTTGAATTATGGTTTTCTCAGGGTATATGCCCAGTAGTGGGATTGCTGGGTCATATGGTAGTTCTATTTGTAGTTTTTTAAGGAACCTCCATACTGTTCTCCATAGTGGCTGTACCAATTCACATTCCCACCAACAGTGCAAGAGTGTTCCCTTTTCTCCACACCCTCTCCAGCATTTATTGTTTCTAGATTTTTTGGTGATGGCCATTCTGACTGGTGTGAGATGATAACTCATTGTGGTTTTGATTTGCATTTCTCTAATGATTAATGATGTTGAGCATTCTTTCATGTGTTTGTTGGCAGTCTGTATATGTTCTTTGGAAAATGTCTATTTAGGTCTTCTGCCCATTTTTGGATTGGGTTGTTGGTTTACTTGTTATTGAGCTGCATGAGCTGCTTGTAAATTTTGGAAATTAATCCTTTGTCAGTTGCTTCATTTGCAAATATTTTCTGCCATTCTGAGGGTTGTCGTTGGGCCTTGTTTATGATTTCCTTTGCTGTGCAAAAGCTTTGAAGTTTCATTAGGTCCCATTTGTTTATTTTTGTTTTTATTTCCATTTCTCTAGGAGTTGGGTCAAAAAGGATCTTGCTATGACTTATGTCATAGAATGTTCTGCCTATGTTTTCCTCTAAGAGTTTGAGAGTTTCTGGCCTTACATTTAGGTCTTTAATCCATTTTGAGCTTATTTTTGTGTATGGTGTTAGGGAGTGATCTAATCTCATATTTTTACATGTACCTGTCCAGTTTTCCCAGCACCACTTATTGAAGAGGCTGTCCTTTCTCCACTGAACATTCCTGCCTCCTTTATCAAAGATAAGGTGACCATATGTGTGTGGGTTTATCTCTGGGTTTTCTATCGTGTTCCATTGATCTATCTTTCTGTTTTTGTGCCAGTACCATACTGTCATGATTACTGTAGCTTTGTAGTATAGTCTGAAGTCAGGGAGCCTGATTCCTCCAACTCCATTTTTCGTTCTCAAGACTGCTTTGGCTATTCGGGGTCTTCTGTGTTTCCATGCAAATTGTGAAATTTTTTGTTCTAGTTCTGTGAAAAATGCCAGTGGTAGTTTGATAGGGATTGCATTGAATCTGTAGATTGCTTTGGGTAGTAGAGTCATTTTCACAATGTTGATTCTTCCAACCCAAGAACATGGTATATCTCTCCATCTATTTGTATCATCTTTAATTTCTTTCATCAGTGTCTTATAGTTTTCTGCATACAGGTCATCAGTCTCCTTAGGTAGGTTTACTCCTAGATATTTTATTCTTTTTGTTACAATGGTAAATGGGAGTGTTTTCTTGATTTCACTTTCAGATTTTTCATCATTGGTGTATAGGAATGCCAGATATTTCTGTGCATTTATTTTGTTTCCTGCAACTTTACCAAATTCATTGATTAGCTCTAGTAGTTTTCTGGTAGCATCTTTAGGATGCTCTATGTATAGTATCATGTCATCTGCAAACAGTGACAGCTTTACTTCTTCTTTTCAGATTTGGATTCCTTTTATTTCCTTTTCTTCTCTGATTGTTGTGGCTAAAACTTCCAAAACTATGTTGAATAAGAGTGGTGAGAGTGGGCAACCTTGTCTTGTTCCTGATCTTAGTGGAAATGCTTTCAGTTTTTCACCATTGTGGATGATGTTTGCTGTGGCTTTGTCATATATGGCCTTTATTATGTTGAGGAAAATTCCCTCTATGCCTACTTTCTGCAGGGTTTTTATCATAAATCGGTGTTGAATTTTGTCAAAAGCTTTCTCTGCATCTATTGAGGTGATCATATGTTTCTTCTCCTTCAATTTGTTAATATGGTTTATCACGTTGATTGATTTGTGTATATTGAAGAATCCTTCCATTCCTGGAATAAACCCCACTTGATCATGGTGTATGATCCTTTTAATGTGCTGTTGGATTCTGTTTGCTAGTATTTTGTTGAGGATTTTTTCATCTATGTCCATCTGTGATATTGGCCTGTAGTTATCTTTCTTTGTGACATCCTTGTCTGGTTTTCGTATCAAGGTGATGGTGGCCTCATAGAATGAATTTGGGAGTGTTCCTCCCACTGCTATATTTTGGAAGAGTTTGAGAAGGATAGGTGTTAGCTCTTCTCTAAATGTTTGATAGAATTCACCTGTGAAGCCATCTGGTCCTGGGCTTTTGTTTGTTGGAAGATTTTTAATCACAATTTCAATATCAGTGCTTGTGATTGGTCTGTTCAGATTTTCTATTTCTTCCTGATTCAGTCTTGGCATGTTGTGCATTTCTAAGAATTTGTCCATTTCTTCCAGGTTGTCCATTTTATTGGCATAGAGTTGCTTGTAGTAATCTCTCATGATCTTTTGTATTTCTGCAGTGTCAGTTGTTACTTCTCCTTTTTCATTTCTAATTCAATTGATTTGAGTCTTCTCCCTTTTTTTTCTTGATGAGTCTGGCTAATGGTTTATCGATTTTGTTTATCTTCTAAAAGAACCAGCTTTTAGTTTTATTGATCTTTGCTATCTTTTCCTTCATTTCTTTTTCATTTATTTCTGATCAGATTTTTATTATTTCTTTCCTTCTGCTAACTTTGTTTTTTTTTT
Source organism: Tursiops truncatus (assembly GCF_011762595.2). Classification (NCBI taxonomy): domain Eukaryota; kingdom Metazoa; phylum Chordata; class Mammalia; order Artiodactyla; family Delphinidae; genus Tursiops; species Tursiops truncatus. The sequence continues at coordinate 30,253,826 of NC_047051.1, forward strand.
TGTTGTTGTTGTTCTTCTTTCTCTAATTGCCTTAAGTGCAAAGTTAGGTTGTTTATTCGAGATGTTTTCTGTTTCTTAAGGTGGGCTTGCATTGCTATAAACTTCCCTATTAGAACTGATTTTGCTGCATCCCATAGGTTTTGGGTCGTCGTGTCTCCATTGTCATTTGTTTCTAGGTCTTTTTTTAATTTTTTCTTTAATTTCTTCAGTGATCACTTTGTTATTAAGTAGTGTATTGTTTAGCCTCCATGTGTTTGTATTTTTTACAGATCTTTTCCTGTAATTGTTATCTAGTCTCATAGCATTGTGGCTGGAAAAAGTACTAGACACAATTTCAATTTTCTTAAATTTACTAAGCCTTGATTTGTGACCCAAGATATAATCTATCCTGGAGAATGTTCCATGAGCACTTGAGAAAAATGTGTATTCTGTTGTTTTTGGATGGAGTGTCCTATAAATATCGATTAAGTCCATCTTGTTTAATGTATCATTTAAAGCTTGTGTTTCCTTATTTATTTTCATTTTGGATGACCTGTCCATTGGTGAAAGTGGGGTGTTAAAGTCCCCTACTAGGAATGTGTTACTGTTGATTTCCCGTTTTATGGCTGTTAGTATTTGCCTTATGTATTGAGGTGCTCCTATGTTGAGTGCATAAATATTTACAATTGTTATATCTTCTTCTTGGATCGATCCCTTGATCATTGTGTAGTGTCCTTCTTTGTCTCTTCTGATAGTCTTTATTTTAAACTCTATTTTGTCTGATATGAGAATTGCTACTCCAGCTTTCTTTTGGTTTCCATTTGCCTGGAATATCTTTTTCCATCCCCTTACTTTCAGTCTGTATGTGTCTCTATGTCTGAAGTGGGTCTCTTGTAGACAGCATATATAAGGGTCTTGTTTTTGTATCCATTCAGCCAATCTGTGTCTTTTAGTGGGAGAATTTAGTGCAATTAATTTTAAGGTAATTATCAATATGTATATTCCTATTCCCATTTTCTAAATTGTTTTGGATTCATTATTGTAGGTATTTTCCTTCTCTTGTGTTTCTTGCCTAGAGAAGTGCCTTTAGCATTTGTTGTAAAGCTGGTTTGGTGGTGCTGAATTCTCTCAGCTTTTGCTTGTGTGTAAAGGTTTTAATTTCTCCATCAAATCTGAATGAGATTCTTGCTGGGTAGAGTAATCTTGGTTGCAGATTTTTCTCCTTCATCACTTTAAATATGTCCTACCACTCCCTTCTGTCTTTCAGAGATTCTGCTGAAAGTTCAGCTGTTAACTTTATGGGGATTCTCTTGTGTGTTATTTGTTGTTTTTCCCTTGCTGCTTTTAATATGCTTTCTTTATAGTTAATTTTTGACAGTTTGATTACTATGTGTCTTGGCATATTTCTCCTTGGATTTATCCTGTATGGGACTCTCTGTGCTTCCTGGACTTGATTAACTATTTCCTTTCCCACATTAGGGAAATTTTCAACTATAATCTCTTCAAATATTTTCTCAGACCCTTTCTTTTTCTCTTCTTCTTCTGGAACCACTATAATTCAAATGTTGGTGCATTTAATGTTGTGCCAGAGGTCTCTGAGACTGTCCTCAGTTCTTTTCATTCTTTTTTCTTTATTCTGCTCTGCAGTAGTTATTTCCACTATTTTATCTTCCAGGTCACTTATCTGTTCTTCTGCCTCAGTTATTCTGCTATTGATCCCATCTAGAGTATTTTTAATTTCACTTATTGTGTTGTTCATCATTGTTTGTTTCATCTTTAGTTCTTCTAGGTCCTTGTTAAACGTTTCTTGCATTTTGTCTATTCTATTTCCAAGATTGTGGATCATCTTTACTATCATTATTCTGAATTCTTTTTCAGGTAGACTGCCTATTTCCTCTTCATTTGTTAGGTCTGGTGGGTTTTTATCTTGCTCCTTCATCTACAGTGTGTTTTTCTGTCTTCCTATTTTGCTTATCTTACTGTGTTTGGGGTCTTCTTTTAGCAGGCTGCAGCTTCGTAGTTCCCACTGTTTTTGATGTCTGTCTCCAGTGGCTAAGGTTGTTTCAGTGGGTTGTGTAGGCTTCCTGGTGGAGGAAACTAGTGCCTGTGTTCTGGTGGATGAGGCTGGATCTTGTCTCTCTTGTGGGCAGGTCCACATCTGGTGGTGTGTTTTGGGGTGTCTGTAGACTTATTATGATTTTAGTCAGCCTCTCTGCTAATAGGTGGTGTTGTGTTCCTGTTTTGCTAGCTGTTTTTCATAGGGTGTCCAGCACTGTAGCTTGCTTGTTGTTGAGTGAAGCTGGGTGCTGGCATTGAGATGGAGATCTCTGGGAGTTTTTCGCCATTTGATATCATGTGGAGCTGCGTGGTCTCTTGTTGACCAGTGCCCTGAAGTTGGCTCTCCCACGTCAGAGGCACAGCAGTGACTCCTGGCTGCAGCACCAAGAGCCTTTCATCCACACAGCTCAGGATAAAAGAGGGAATAAGTAGAGAGAAAGAATTAGTAGAAGTAGGAAGAAAGAAAGAAAGAAAGAAAGAAAAAAAAAAAAGAAAGAAAGAAAGAAAGAAAGGAAGGAAGGAAGAAAGGAGGGAGGGAGGGATGGAGGGAGGGAGAGAGGGATGGTGGGAGGAAGGAAGGAAGGAAGGCAGGAGGGAAGGAAGGAAAAAAGAAAGAAAGAAAGAAGATAAAGTAAAAAAAAGTGAAATATAATACAGATATTAAATTAAAAAATAATTATTAAGAAAAAAAATTAAAAAAAAAACGGATGGATAGAACCTTAGGACAAATGGTGGAAGCAAAGCTATACGGACAAAATCTAATACAGAAACATACACATACACACTCATAAAAAGAGGAAAAGGGGAAAAAATCATAAATCTTGCTCTCAAAGTCCACCTCCTCAATTTGGGTTGATTTGTTGTGTAAAGGAGGGAAGGAAGGAGGGAAGGAAGGAAGGAAAGAAAGAAAGAAAGAAAGAAAGAAAGAAAGAAAGAAAGAAAGAAAGAAAGAAAGAAAGAAAGAAAGAAAGAAAGAAAGAAAGAAAGAAAGAAAGAAAGAAGATAAAGTAAAATAAATAAATTAAAATTAATTATTAAGGAAAAAAAAGGACGGATAGAATCCTAGGACAAATGGTGGAAGCAAAGCTATACAGACAAAATCTCACACAGAAGCATACACATACACACTCACAAAAAGAGGAAAAGGAAAAAATAATATTTCTTGCTCTCAAAGTCCACCTTCTCAATTTGGGGTGATTCGTTGTCTATTCATGTATTCCACAGATGCAGGGTACATCAAGGTGATTGTGGAGATTTAATCACTGCTCCTGAGGCTGCTGGGAGAAATTTCCCTTTCTCTTCTTTGTTCACACAGCTCCTGGGGTTCAGCTTTGGATTTGGACCTGCCTCTGCGTGTAGGTCGCTTGAGGGCGTCTGTTCCTGCTCAGACAGGACGAGGTTAAAGGAGAAGCTGATTGGGGGACTCTGGCTCACTCAGGCCGGGGGGAGGGAGAGGTACGGAGTGTGGGACGAACCTGCGGCAGCAGAGGCCGGAGGGACGTTGCAGCAGCCTGAGGCATTCTCCCAGGGAAGTTGTTCCTGGATCCCGGGACCCTGGCAGTGGCGGGCTGCACAGGCTCCTGGGAGGCGCGGTGTGGAGAGTGACCGGTGCTTGCACACAGGCTTCTTGGTGGCGGCAGCAGCAGCCTTAGCCTCTCATGCCTGTCTCTGGGGTCCGCGCTTTTAGCCGCGGCTCGTGCCCGTCTCTGGAGCTCCTTTAAGCAGCGCTCTTAATCCCCTCTCCTCGCGCACCAGGAAACAAAGAGGGAAGGAAAAGTCTCTTGCCTCTTCGGCAGCTCCAGACCTTTTCCCGGACTCCCTCCCAGCCAGCCGTGGTGCACTAACCCCTTCAGGCTGTGTTCACGCAGACAACCCCAGTCCTCTCCCTGTGCTCCGACCAAAGCCCGAGCCTCAGCTCGCAGCCCCGCCCGCCCCGGCAGGTGAGCAGACAAGCCTCTCGGGCTGGTGAGTGCCAGTCAGCACCGATCCTCTGTGCGGGAATCTTCCCGCTTTGCCCTCCGCACCCCTGTTGCTGTGCTCTCCTCCGCAGCTCCGAATCTCCCCGCCTTCTGCCCGCGAAGGGGCTCCTAGTGTGTGGAAACCTTTCCTCCTTCACAGCTCGCTCCCACTGGTGCAGGTCCCGTCTCCATTCTTTTGTCTCTGGTTTTTCTTTTTTTCTTTTGCCCTACCCAGGTACGTGGGGAGTTTCTTGCCTTTTGGGAGGTCTGTGGTCTTCTGCCAGCGTTCAGTAGGTGTTCTGTAGGAGTTGTTCCATGTGTAGATGTATTTCTGGTGTATCTGTGGGGAGGAAGGTGATCTCTGCGTCTTACTCTTCCACCATCTTCCCCTCGTCCCATGCTCAGTGATCTTTGATGTTACTATTGCAAAGCTGTTATGACTTATCGAAGGCTCAGACAATGGTTAGCATTTTTTAATCAATAAAGTATTTTTAATTAAGGTAGCTACATTGCTTTTTTAGATATAATACTATTGCACACAACAGATGACAGTGTAGTGTAAACATAACTTTCATATTCACTGGAAAACAAAACATCTGTATGAATCGCTTTATTGTGATACTCACTTTATTCTGGGTGGTCTGGAACTGAACCCACAATATATCTGATGTATGCTTGTATTAACATGAAAATGTATTAAAAGAATTTCAGAAAAAATACTTGCAATCAAAACAGTTAAAGAGTTCTTTTAATTCAAAAAAGTTAAAAGTGTATTAGTTTCACAGAAAAACTGAGGGGAATGTACAGAGATTTCCATATACTCCCTGTTCCCCTACATGTTTAACCTCCCCACAACCAACATGCTGCCTGCCCCCCCCCCCCAGCTTGGTACATTTGTTACAATTGGACATTGTTGGTTGATGGTTACATTAACACATCCTGATCACCCAAAGTCTGTGGTTTAAATTACAGTTCACTGATGCTATTGTACATCCTATGGGCTTTGACAAATGTATAATGACATGTATCTATAATTGTGGTATCATATGGAGTATTTTCACCCTAAAAATCATCTGTGCATCTATTTATCCATCTCCTCCCCAAACCCTGGCAGCCACTGATCTTTTTACTGTCTCCATAGTTTTGCTTTTTCCAGAATGTCATATAGTTGGAATCATTCAGTACGTAGTCTTTGCAGATTGCCTTCTTTCACTTGGTATTGTGCATTTAATTTTCTTCCAAGTTTCCTTCCTTTTTTGACTTGATAGCTCATTGCTCTTTAGTTGTAGATAATATTAAATTGTCTGGATGTCTCAGAATTTATTTGTCCATTCACCTATTGAAGGACATCTTGGTTGTTTCCAAGCTTTGGCAATTATGAATAAAGTTGCCATAAACATCTGTCTGCAGGATTTGTGTGGGATACAGTTAAATTCTACATGTCACATAATCAGCCAAGTAGCTTTATTTCATTATAGCAAACTACCAATTTGAATGACTTAAAATGTCTACATATTAAAACATTTATAATTTTTTATTAGTATCTGTTAAAGAAAGTAATTGGCAAACAATGTTGGTCATTTATCTAGACTGCCTGTATAAACTCACTAGAATTAACAAATAATTATAGACATTTCATTTATTTTACTAACAAAGAGAAACTTGACCAGAACTGTGTTGTTGAATTCTCAACGTTTTTTACGATCATGTGGATTCAGTATTAACATTTCTGTGGTTTGTTTGTGTATTTCCAAGTTTCTAGACCCATTGTTTATTAGAAGTCTCCATATTTAACAAAAAAAATAGTGAAAGATGACAAATAATCTACCACATCTGCACTTTTGAACAATCAGTGGCATAAATTATTTCAGTTAGTAGCTCATAATTCAGAGAAGGTTGGAGGCCATGAGTACATACATTTTCTTATAATATGACTATTTGTTTCTTAATATATGTCAAATATAATAAGAAACTACATTTTTCATTTAACACTTATTTTTCCAGAAAGTCCATGAGAGGGTCACTAACACATTTATTAGTATCTTCATTATTCCTAATTATAAAAGAATACATGTGCATCTGGGAAAATGTACAAAAGTATGAAAATTTATAAAAGGGTTATTTTATTTATTAAAAATCCAACAGATAAAATGTTAAGTTTCACTGTTCCATTCTCTTGATTCCCATCATCACCATTTTTTACTTATTTCTATATTCTGAACACTTCTGAATAAGACACATTTAGATCTGTGTAAAGTATGAATCTCACTTTTATTCCAGTTGAATTTTTTAAGTTAATCTCACTTTTAAATTTTCATTTTGACTAAATGTATTAAAACTTTATCTAAAGGTAAACCTACTCCTGCCCAAAAATAAACTAAAGAGATTTATTTGTCCCTGAGGGCTGAAACACAAGGAAGCTCCAGTTACCAATTCATGCAGTCCAGAAGGTGGTTATTTTTCTTAGGATTCTTGTTATAAGGATAAACTTCTGACAATATCACACAGTATACAACGTCTTAATCTAGTCTAACACTTACATTTCCAAATTCATGTTTCACAGTTTCCAATAAGAACTTTGCAATTCAATCTTATTACACTTCTAGAGAATGATGTTTTTTCCAACACTGTACCCTACAATATTATTTCCCACCTTTTTCTTCAGTGAATTCAAGAGAAATTCTGTCTTATATTGTCCATAGTTGGTACAGTGAGTTACCTGATACAAAGGAAAATGATGACCTGTCATAGAGAATTCACATCATAAATATCTGTGAAATGAATGAAAGCAGCATAATAGTCTTGGAAGTGTTTCCTGTAGAGGTGAGATTGATTTAGATGTCTTTCTTCAATATTACTTCTTGCAAATATCTATTACAGAATTTATCTTTTATCATAATCACTGAAGTTCCTTTTCTGTCTCAAATAATCTGATTTCTTTGGATCAGGGATTACAGTGGATGGCAAAGCCGTAAGATAGTCAGGTAACAGTGGGGACAATCTAGTGGAAGCAACCTAGAAATGCTTAGTTAATAGTATTAGCATGACTTGGTGAGCAATTAGATATAGAAAAAAAATATAAGAGAATTCTGTGTTTTTTGGCCTTCAATGGCTATCAGTTAAAGGGTAAATTTAGGAAAACAGCCATATTTGCAATGATAAAAATATTCAATTCAATTTGGAGCAATAATGGGTTTGAAATGTCTATTAAGTATTGGGTATTTGAGTTTAAAATTCAGTAGAGAAATCTAGACTGAAATTTAATATTCATCCAAAATACAGTTTATAGCTGAAGCCATAAAATTAGAAAAGGTCACTCAGAGAGCAGATAGTATGAAATTAGAGATACAGATGAACCCTGAATATTTCCCCATTTAAAAAAGAGGAAAAAGATGACTCAGGGAAGAAGACTTTATTAGAGAAGACATTATTACATATAAGCATTAAAAAATTATCCTGAAACCAGGTACATATTGATGGAAATTTGATTCATCTCAGTAAAAATTTATTCTTAACTAGTTGGAATTCCAGTCCTGCTGTGTGGCTAGAAGAAGGTAGGGTATCTGTGAGCAATGTTAATAACTACCACAGTTCCTTTTTCTGTTTACCAAATATTCAGTTCACTCTCATTTCCAAACAGAAATCCCTCCCTCCCCTGTCCAAGAAAGACAATCCAAAAGTCCCAGCTAGCCATAGCATCAAGCTCAATATTCAGGATATTAATAACTTTTATAAAAGATGATGGATGATAATCTCTGGCTAGTTCCTTTTGTGGATCCTCTTGAGAATTATGGATAAAAAAGACAAGTTATCTGTTTCACACAGTCAATTTATAGTGGCTAGATAGGGTCAGAATAATAACAGTAATCACACACACAGAAAGGAGAAGAATGGGAGACACGTAATAGTAATGTCAACTACTCAGCCATTAAAAAGGATGAAATAATGCCATTTGCAGCAACATGGATGGACCTGGAGATTATCCTACTAAGTGAAGTAAGTCAGACAGAGAAAGACAAATATCATATGATATCATGGAATCTAAAAAAAAAAAAGATACAAATAAACTTATTTACAAAACAGAAACAGACTCTCAGATTTAGAAAATGAACTTTTGGTTACCAGCGGGGAAAGGTGTGGAGGGGAGGATGGATTGGGAGTTTGGGATTGGCATGTACACACTGCTGCATTTAAATCAGATAATCAACAAGAACCTACTGTAAAAAAAAAAAAAATTCTGACATCCTGCTTAGCAGACATTGATAAGGGCCACCCACTCTGGGAAAGAGGAATGATTTATGACTGGGCTCAGTTCTGCTCCCTGAGAGGGATGGTTCTCAGTTCATTGTTCTAGAAGAGTTTTCCTTTCTTATCATCCTCCATTTCCATAACTGAATTGAGTATTGTGGACCATATCCTCCTTGAGAACTGAACTTCCTTCTGCCTAAAGAAGACTGAGGACCTGATAATTGTTTTATCCCCCTCAAAAGTCACAAACTTTTAGTTTAGGCTAGTGTTTCTTTGAAAGAATGACTCTAAAACATGTAGTTGGCTTCTATCTAGTTGATTCCAGTCACCATCATGTGTCTACATGCTGTCCTTTTATGAACATACTTCTTAAATTTGCCATTGTTTTGTTGCATTCTCTTCTCCACCCTTACCTGAACTCTCTCTCTCACACACTCAAAATAATTGCAATTACTTTGTTTTATTAAGTTTTCGTGGAAGAGGCATAGCTTTTCTCTCTTTTGTCCAAATGAAAAGATTTACTAGGTGCCACCTTAGCTATTCACAATCTTTTAATAATGAGTAAAAGGGCAAGAACTGTTTGGACCCTGTGTCTAACCTGACTTTTATAAATGTTTCAATTTTAATATTTTACTGTTTGACATTGGATACACTTGTATTTTCCAAATCTTCAAGTTCCTAAATTTTTCACTTTTTTTTTTTCTTTCCACCTGGAAATGTTCAGTTCTTTTTGAAATAATCTCTTTCTTTTAAGATCTGGTAAAATCCACCCAATGATGTTTAGCACTCATTACTAACATTCTGTTTTCCAACCTCTGCTCTTAAATCAACATTATTTGCCTTCCAAATTATGATGGAAGACTTGTTAATAATAATTTCACCATTGCCTAAATTGGATCACTTTCCTTCAAGATTTAATATCATTTTCCTTGTCTCCCACAGCAGGGGCACTAAGCCAATGACATAAAAATGTTTGTGTTGACAGTACTCTGCGTCTGGGTTGCAGTTTCTATATCAGCCATATCAGCCCTGATTATGCTATGCAATTTTTTTAAAATTCAGAAACTTTTATTTTGAATAACCCCTTGAAATATGAGAAGATGAAAGTGTCGCAATTAACTTTTTCCTTGAAGTTGCAAACTAGAATGTACAAATTCCATATTAAAAAAAATCTCAAAGAATTTCAAGGATTTAAAACAAAAATGACTCAAGGTTAACAAATCTTTGTGTAAGTCAAGTGGTTTCTTACTTTTCTCTCTAAATAAAATTGAAGGAGGAACAAATTAAGTTACCAGTGATAAATCATTATAAATGATGTTTAGTAATATGTCATTTTATACTTTTGGGAATAAATTAAAAAGTACTTTATGAAGTGAAAGTTTGAGCCAAACCTTCCTTCTAGATGAGTACATGACTTCAGAGGAAAAATCAAATCCACTCTAGCTCCACAGTGATCTGTGAGGTGCTGCACATAGCTGATGCAATTGCTCTGAGTTCCTTCTGAAAGCTACCTGCCTGTGCTGCAAGTTGTGTGCCCATTGTAGATGCCTTGAAACATTATCCATCAGTAACTACTTTTTCTTGGAAGAATGTCCACAAGTTGAACTTTGAATACATGGAAAATTTGCTTTACTGAGAACCAGGAATTCCCTTTATGGCCTTCATTGTTTACCTTTTACATTCTAAAATAGATTAATACCACTAATATTTTAAGGCTTTTTAAAAGTACTGTGGTAAAAAATAATTAATTAATTAAAAAAATAAAAGTACTGTGGTTTGTAGACACAGATGAGAATTTTTATGTACCTTCTCAGTCTTCTTCCCATTTTATCTGCACTTCTACACTGAACTTGAATAAAGATAAATGGTACCTGATGGTCAGTGTCTTTACATGTGACATTGTAAATCTACCTCCTTGATGGGCTAATCTGGTAGCCAAAAAAGGTGCCTTGGGAAAAGTCACCTGAAATTAGCATTGTACAATGACTAGATTGGTTATTATTTGTATATAATGCATGCTAGGTAATTACAAATATTCAAATACCATTTATGAGACATGTTTGCAAATCACTTAATAAAGACACCTTACCTTTTCATAGTCATTTAACTTCTCTCTTTTTTTTTTTTAACTTACATCTGCTTAGTTTTTTATTGAGTTAAGTATAAAGGCCCAGTTAATCAACTCATTAAATTGGTAAGGCAGGACACTTGAACTACATTAACAGGATTTAAAAAGTGGTTGGTCTTTTAGTAGTTCTCTGGTAATCACACATGCACACACACACACATACACAAATTGGTAGAGTACTCTGGATATAGGATTTCCCCGCATAATCTTATATAATATACTGTTCACAATCTGCAATATTTTGAAAACTATGTAAATTGGACATGACCAAATTAGAGATGTCTGATAAACTTTTATTAAGTACTTGGGAACTTCAGCTGTAGTCCCGAAAAAGATCAGTTTTAAACTATAAAAAAGGAAAATTCATATAAAATCACAACAGACTTAACAGACATCTTTGAAAAAAAAATCAAATTGCAACTCAATTTTCTACTTTTTCAAATATGACTGAGAAAAAAAGTACAAGTAGTAATGTCTGCATTTAAAAAAAAACAATTAACCAAGTGCACTTGGGGAAGAAAGAAAAACTGTACAGTATTATTGCACTCCACGAATGTGCAGAATTCCAAAATATGCCAGTACTGAAAAACTGTCTTACATTGAGGTTTTCCAAGAGGTACAACGAGCCTTCCAAGAAAGCATCTGGTCTGTACTAACAGATTGCTGTCTTCAGTACAGGCCTTCATAATCTCAGTCACGCTGCTCTTGCAAAAATCCCTTAATGTAAAAGAGCTTTCAGTGCTTATAGGTGGGGCTATGATCGATGGTATGGGATTGAATCCATATGCACACTGAGCTTCATTTCATTGTCAAGAAGTTGAACAAGCTGTTGCATGGATGGAAAGTGACCAGATTCCAGCTTAGACCACACAGGTACATCTTTCAAAGTTTTCTCAAATGCACCTGTTGACATACACTGGTTCTCAATCATGTTGCTGAAGGAAAAGACCATCATACATGCATAGATCTTATTTTCTTGGCCCCACTGCCAGACGCTAGGAGCTTGCATGCCAAAGAAAGCAAAAGAATCCTTGCCAACAATTATTAAACCTATTAATACTAACTTGAAGACTGACAGTAAAGATGCTATGTGTCTATATATTGGTTGAGGGAGGTAATTCTCTCCTTCAATATGGATGTCTGGGTACCACTGGCTAATAACCCACACGTACTCCTCAAACACCCGCCTATAACCTCAGGAAACACAAATCTGGAACTTGAGCAGCGGCCCCGTGGCGTACTGCATCTTTGATCTCTCGCCAGTCACGCCGCCCAGGTTGGCGGAGGCATCTCTCGGACCACCTCCGATGCTGCCACTAGGAGAAGCAGCAGAAACCTCATCTTAAACGAACCAACCACTTCGGCCGCCCTCAGACTGAGACTGCAGCCAGCCCAAGGCAGAGCCGGAGCCATGAGCCATTTAACTTTTCGTTGCTGTTTATCATCAGTAGCTTTCTTTACACTCATAATAGTTTCATGAGATATAAGGGACAATTTGTTATATTACTGATCTGAGTGGTGGCAAAGCTGAAACACAATGAAGTTCCATAGATGATTCAAGGCCATATAGCTGCTTGGAAGAAAATGTTGTCCTCTTATTTGTTCTTCATAATAGATTAAGTTTTTCTTTGGATATACAATTGCTCATAAGTTAAAACACAGTTGTAAAAATGAAATATATATTTTATATATATATATATATATATATATATATATAATATACCACAGAAAAATCTTAATGTTTAAATTACTGGCCTTTATTTTAAATTGGGATCTCCATGAAGGCAAATATTTTCAGGAAAACTGTCTTCCACAATTAAAGTAGAATAATTGGAGAGGTTCTAAGATAATATTATTAATATAATCTTTTGTAATATTAAAGTTTTTCAAATTTATAACCTCATGATAGCCTACAATGAGCCTCACCTCCCTATATTCATGTGCTTGTGTAGTCTTATCTCACACCAGATGACAAATACAATATTGTAACATGTGTACCTAATACAATATTGAAGAAATAATGGAGTCAAACTTCCAAGTCTAGATCACAGAAAACACTGCAGCTTTTGTCTCGCTCTTAGCTTATTTGCTCTCGAAGAAGCCAGCAGCCATGTAGTGAGGGCATTCAAGTTACCACTATGGAGAGGCCACATGGTAAGAAACTGAAGACTTCTGTCTACAGACAGAACTGAATCCTCCTTTCAAAAGACATTGAATGGCGGCTTCCCTGTTGACGCAGCGGTTAAGAATCTGCCTGCCAATGCAAGGGACATGGGTTCAAGCCCTGGTCCAGGAAGATCCCACATGTGGCGGAGCAAATAATCCCGTGCACCACAACTACTGAGGTTGAGCTCTAGATCCTGCAAGCCACAGCTACTGAAGCCTGTGCTTCTAGAGCCTGTGCTCCGCAACAAGAGAAGCCCCGGCAATAAGAAGCCCATGCGCGGCAACGAAGAGTAGCCCCCGCTCACCGCAACTAGAGAAAGTCCGCGCACAGCAACGAAGACCAAACAGCCATAAATAAATAAATTTATTTTTTAAAAAAAGACATTGAATGGGTTATCCTGGAAGAGGCTCTTCTTGCTCAAATGTTGCCTTCAGATAACTTCAGCCCAAACCCACATGTCGATGGTGACCTCCTGAGAGAACCTGAACCTGAATCACTTGGCTAAGCTGCTTCTGAATTCCTGACCCTCAGAGTCTATAAGATAACAAATGTTTGTTGTTTTTATTTTCTATGTTTCAGGGTAATTAATTATGCAACTATAGATAAATACAGATAATTCTAATATGCCTCAAAAACCCCAGATTTCACTAGGTAGGCACTATTACAATTACTGTCATTACAGGACAGATGTTATTTAAGTGTAGAAAAAGAGAACCTAAGAAAAACTGGAGGTGACTGAGAAAGAGAACATTATGGGAGATTATCTTGAAGAACAAAGGCAGATGAAAATGGAGTAAGGAAAGAGAAATTCCAAGCAAAGCTAACAGAATATATGTATCCACAAAACAATAGAAATGTGTGGTTGCTACAGGAAATCTGAAGAAGTTTCTTGCAGTGGACAACACTTGTGTTGCTGGTGTGGATGAAGTAGTTGATGAACCTGGAGAGGCAAGTAAATGAATAATAATAAAGGGTCTCTTTTGTGTGGAAGCCAAGCTAAGAACTAGAATTTTAACCTAAAGGATCTGAGTAGTCACTAAAGGCTTCTAAGTAGGAGAATAAGTAAAGTTAAAAATGAAAGCCAAATAGATTGCTATAAGTCCAGCAATAAATGACAAAGGTGAATTTAAACAAGTAGCAGTGGTTATAGAGAAAAAGAAACTGATTGCAAAAATACAAAGAAAATACTTCTAATGGGACTTAGCAAAATTTTAATTTGTGATTGAAGGAGAGCTGAGGCTGTATCAAATCTTTGCAATCCCATATTCATAACCTTTCAATGTCTCCATTGAATACATTATAAAGGGAGACAAGGACATTTTTCACTTGCACCTATTAGCTTTTATATTCTCTTTTCTTGCTCCCCACGACCGATTTTCCTTTATTGCATCCTGAAACCACCTTAACAGATGTCACACCTCTCTGCGTACTCATCAGACAGTACATTTCTCAAGGGAACAAAACCCACATCATTTTCCATTTTCCTTTTTTATAAAATTCTAGAACTACATAGATAATTGGTAATCAAAATATTTGGTTAACTGATGTATACTAAATTAAAACTCATGTTTATGCTTTGATTTTCCAAGTAGATAACCAAGTTATTTACTAGGATAGAGAATTTCGGAAAACACATAGATTTGCAGGGATGGGATTGTTAATCTTGAAGTGCTTGTGAAATATCTAGGGTGAGTCATTAGAGGATTAGTTTATTCTGAGTGATAAATTAAAAGGGGCAAAGAAAGTTTCATGGGGAATAACTCAAAGGAGTATAGGTAGCTACTCAGAAATAGGAAGAAAATCAAGGAGTACTGTTATAGAAGCAAAAGATGAAGACAATCTTTAGAGACAAGAAATAATAACAGTGACAAGTAAAACAAATATTTATTGTGCAATTGCTATGTGCCAGACACTGTATTATGTGTCTTACACATATTATCTTATTTAATAGCCATAAAAATCTTGAGATGGTCACTATTATTATTATCCATATTTAACATATTAACAAAGTGTGGTACAGAAAAAGAAGGTAACTTTGCAAGTAAATGACAAAGCTTAGCTTCAATCTATCATTTATGATTCTAAGTTTAAACATTTAAATATTATATTGTAGAACATGCAAATTAAGTACAAATGTCCTAGATATCTGCAATTAAGAAGTGACTGCTGAACTTGCCATCAGTGATATACAGATCTTCCTTGACTTATGATGGGGTTGGGGTTACATCCAGATAATCCCATCATAAGTTGAAAATATCTTAGGTTGGAAATGCATTTAATACACCTAACCTACTGAATAAGATAGCTTAGCCTACCTTACATTAGCTTACAGTTGGGCAAAATCATCTAACACAAAGCCGATTTTATAATAAAATATTGAATATTTCATGTAATTTATTGAATACTGTACTGAAAGTGAAAACCAGAATGGTTGTCTGGGTCCAGAATGGTGGTAAGTGTATTGGTTGTTTACCTTTGTGATTGTGGGGCTGACTGGGAGCTGCAGCTTCTGCCCTGCTTAGCATCACAAGAGAGTATCCTAAGGTCTATGACCAGCCTGGGAAAAGAACAAAATTCAAAATGTGAAGTACGGTTTCAACTAAATGCGTATCACTTCGACACCATCATAACATCAAAAACATGTAAGTCGAACCATTGTAAGTTGGGAACTTTTGTATTAGTTATCTATTGCTGCATAAAAAAAATCACCACAGTACTTTGTGGTTTAAAAAAATGAGCACTTGTTCCTAGAAGTCAGGAATCTGAATATGGCTTAGCTGGGTTCTTTGGGCTAGTCTCTCATGAGGTTGTAGTTAAGCTGTCGGTCTAGGCTAATGTCTCATCTGAATGCTCCATTAGAGAATGAGGAAATCCACTTCCAAGGGCATTCACGTAAGCATCTGCACAGGGCTTTCTGATGACACTGAAGTTGGCTTTTCACAGGGTCCATGATCCCAGAGAGTCGGAGTGAAGACCAAGATGAGGTATATCATTGAGAATCATCTTGGAGGCTGCTGATCAAAAATAACGTTATAGTTTAGTATTTTCTCATAAAGAAAATAATACTTATCAAAATAAGTGTGTATATTTATATATACATATTTACATGTGTGTGTGTGTGTGTGTGTGTGTGTGTGTGTGTGTGTGTGTGTGTAGAGAAAGAGAGTGATGATGTACACATATGGATATATTCCCAAGCTGCTTTATCCACAGAAAAGTGCTGGGAGTAGCAATATACCAATTATCCAGTGCACAGATAAGCAAATATTGTGGTTGTGGAGCAAACTCTCCACTAGAAAGAACCAGGACTTCCAGGCCCAAGTCAAGAAAAGTATTAGATGGATCTGAAAAACCTTATTGTGGAACAAATTAAGAAAGTAGTCAATGAATGAGGATGTCTAAAAAACACAGAAAGCAGCTTTAAGAGGCTACTACTGATGAA
Organism: Tursiops truncatus; assembly: GCF_011762595.2. Taxonomy (NCBI): domain Eukaryota; kingdom Metazoa; phylum Chordata; class Mammalia; order Artiodactyla; family Delphinidae; genus Tursiops; species Tursiops truncatus. The sequence continues at coordinate 30,269,806 of NC_047051.1, forward strand.
ATCTGAAATCTGAGATTTAATTTAAGGATGAAAATAAATAATAATAACATATTATAGCCAAATCCATGAGTCTTTGGTATATTAGTTTGCTAGGGCTTCCATGACAAAGTATTACAGACTTGGTGGCTTAAAGGACATGCATTTATTTTTTCATAGTTCTGGACACTAGAAGTCCAGGATCAAGGTGTCAGCACGGTTGGTTCCTTTTGAGAATCATGAAGACTCTTCTCTAGGCCTATCTCTTCTGTTGGTAGATGGCCATCTTCTCCCCATGCATTCACATGTTTTTCCCTCTGTGCATGATTATTTCCACATTTCCTCTGATATAAGAATATCAGTCATATTGAATTAGGGCCAACTGTAATGACCTAATTTTAACTTTCCCCTGTATACATCCTGTCTCCAAATACAGTCTCACTGTAAGGCACGAAGGTTAGGAATGCAGCCCATTGAATTTTTTTGGAAGCTACAATTTGCTTAGTGTTATAAATAAATAAGTAAATGAATACATGTATGAATAAAATAACAGTGTAGAATACTAAGCTCTCCAATTCAATAGAATGCCAACTAATAATAATCACTTAGTAGTAGAGAAAGCTGGCATACATATACCTTGAAATCAAGTGATTATAAATTGACTGAGGGTGCTTCAGGAAGTGATACACTGAGAACATAGCACTGCTTCTGTGGCATTCCTGCCATGGTTGCCTACTTTGATTGAATATGATCGTGAGAAAACAGCAGAGCAACTCTAATTTAGGTACATTCTAAAGACACTGGTCTATATTCTTTTAAAAAAAAGTCAAGGTTATGAAAAACAAGAAGAGTCTGAGAAACTCTTCTTGATTGAGGGAGACCAGAGAGTTGTGACAACTACATGCAACCAGTGATCTTGTGTTGGATTCTAGATCTATAAAAGCCATTGGGAAAATCAGCAAAATTTGAATGAGATCTATAAATCAGATTGTAGTATTAAACTAATGTTACTTTCTTGGTATTGATGGTTGTATTGTAGATTGTGAGAGAGTGCTCTTCTAAGGAAATATGTATTAAAGTACCAAGGTTTGACGAGTAACTAATGAATGATTGATGAGGTCAAATATGGTAAAATCCTGAATACCGGGGACTCTGGATAATGGAAATTTGCAGATACAAGAGTTATTTGTACTATTCTTGAGATTGTTCTATAAGACTGGTATGATTTTTAAAGAATTCCCCAAATACACAACTAACTAAATAAATAGCACTCAAATATTTTATAAAAATTCTGTCTAAACTTTGTTAGAAGGGGATCCACTCTCCAACCGTGATGTCAAGCTAAGCAGATCCTCCTGCTTATCACACACACACCTGACTGTCTTTTTGTATGTTGTGATCTGTCACATATTTTGGAAACATATGTTACAAAAATTATACAGTGTTGTTTTAAATGCATATGTTTTAATTGTTTTTTTCTATAAATTCCTTTTAGTGTTCTATCATCTTAAAACTCAACAGAGTTTGAGCCCCATCTCTTTTATATACTCATCTAGTTCACTGCTTTTAAATTTTACTGTGTATTTTACCATAAGCAAACACAATACTTTTTCTATCTCTTCTCCTAGTGATGGACAGCCAAGTTGCCTCCAATTCCTAACTGGCATAGACAGACCTACAACGAACCAGTTTGTGTATGTAATCAGTAATCAGTAATCAGTAATTCTCCTGGACATAACTAGGTTTGAGATTGCCAAGTTGTTAGATGCATGTATAGGATATTTCCCTAAATACTATCAAATTTATTTCCAAAATGACAATAAGAAAGACCCCTTGTTGATTTTTAATATTACAAATATCTTTATATTTGTCAACTTTGTCAATTATGCACTACATGAAACTGATATCCTTAGTTTTGCTATGTTCATATAAATTAACATTTATCTTAAAAAATAGGCTTTCTTTAGGTAGATTTTTTGTTCCAGAGTTATACAATATTATTCTATATTTCAGTTATTATATTTTTTATCACGCACATTAATATATTAAATCATTCAGAGTTCCCTTTTTTATATAATGAAATTCAAGGATTCAACTTTATCCTTCTTACATAATGAGCGATTTTTTTTTTTTGGTGGTACACGGGCCTCTCACTGTTGTGGCCTCTCCCGTTGTGGAGCACAGGCTCCGGACATGCAGGCTCAGTGGCCATTGCCCATGGGCCCAGCCGCTCCGCGGCATGTGGGATCCTCCTGGACCGGGGCATGAACCCGTGTCCCCTGCATCAGCAGGCAGACCCTGAACCACTGCGCCACCAGGGAAGCCCATGAGCAATTGTTTTTAAACCACCCTCCCTTAAAAATTCAACATGTCTCAAAGGAAATCCACATGATTTAGCAACAGAAATCAAAAATAAGTATACTTTAGCCAGCATTATGAATTAAAAAACTAAGGAAAAATGAGTAGATGGAAACTAAGGAAACATAACAAAATCTTAACCTAAAAAAACAAGAAAGGCAACAGCACAAAATAAATACAAAATTTTGCTTGTCAATTCAGAATAAGAAAGAGGTATCACTACAATAACTCTTAAAAGTAGATTATTCATGGTCAGATCTTCCAGAATATGGCATAATATATGAAAATCAAATAATAAGTATAAATATTGAATAATAAGAAAAATAATGTTTTGCTTAGAGTTGATATGGTTGTATATATAGAATATTCAATAACTCAATTAAAAATCTGTTGGAATAAATACAAAATATTTCTTAAGATTACTGGATATAAAATTAATGTACAAAACAATCACCCTTTATCTATATTAACAATAACAAGAAATGGAAGTACAACAATAACCTTGTCAAAATAGAGAGGGAGAAAAAAATAGAAACAAACTTAAATAATGATACATGACATATATGAAGAATGCTATTCCTTTTTTGTCATGTTGAGTATATATATATATCTATTTATACTGATTCATAGGTAATTTACAATATTGTTTTAGTTTCAAGTGTACAGCAAAGTCATCCAGCTATAGATATACATTTTTTCAAAGCTCTAATTTTAAAAATTTTAAAACAATATTTTGAGTTTATATTTGTGTTTAATGTTACCTTATTTTTTAAAACCTTTCCAGTTTTGATATTTATTGTTCATATTTTGTTCCCAACACTCTAATCTTCAGCTGTATTTCAATGTAGTTTAAGTATAGCAGTCATATAGTACACTTTTAAAAATCGAATCAATCCCATATCTTTGTTTTCTTTGCCTATAAATTCACCCACTTGCCGATTTTCACACAGAAGCGTCTTGGGGAGACCTTCAAGATGGCAGAGGAAAAGAAGTGGAGATTGCCTTCCTCCCTACAAATAAATCAGAATTACATCTACATGTGGAACAACTTCTACAGAAAACCAGCTGAACGCTGGCAGAATACCTCAGACTTCCCAAAAGGGAAGAAGCCCCCCACATACATGGCCATGTGGTTGACAGGGTCTTGGTGCTCCAGCCAGGTGTCAGTCTTGTGCCTCTGAGTGGGGAGAGACATGTTCAGGACATTGGTCCACCAGAGACCTCTGAGCTCCACATAATAAAAAATGGAGAAAGCTCTCCCAGAGATTTCCATCTCAATGCTAAGACCCAGCTCCACTCAACAACCAGCAAGATACAGTGCTGGACATCCTATGCCACACAACTAGCAAGACAGGAACACAAACACACCCATAAGAGAGAGGCGGCCTAAAATCATAATAAGGTCACAGACACCTCAAAACACACCACCTGATTCGGACCTGCCCACCAGAAAGACAAGATGAAGTCTCATCCACCAGAACACAGGGACTAGTCCCCTCCACCAGGAAGCCTACACAAACCACTGAACCAACTTTACCCACTGGGGGCAGACACTAAAACAATGGGAACTATGAGTGTGCAGCCTGCGAAAAGGAGACCCCAAATGCAGTAAGTTAAGCAAAATGAGAAGACAGAGAAACACACAGCAGATGAAGGAGCAAGGCAAACACCCAACAGACCAAACAAATGAAGAGGAAATAGGCAATCTACCTGGTAAAGAATTCAGAGTAATGATAGTAAAGATGATCCAAAATCTTGGAAATAGAATGGAGAAAATACAAGAAACGTTTCACAAGGACCTAGAAGAACTAAAGAGCAAACAAACAATGATGAACAACACAATAAATGAAATTATAAATTCACTAGAAGGAATCAATAGCTCAATAACTGAGACAGAAGAACATGTAAGTGACCTGGAAGATAAAAGAGTGCAAATAACTACCTCAGAGCAGAATAAAGAAAAAAGAATGAAAAGAATTCAAGACAGTCTCAGAGACATCTGGGACAACATTAAATGCACCAACATTCCAATTACAGTGGTCCCAGAAGAATAAGAGTAAAAGAAAGGGACTGAGAAAACATTTCAGGAGATTAGAGTTGAAAACTTCCATAATATGGGAAAGGAAATATTCAATCAAGTGCAGGAAGCACAGAGATTCCAACACAGGATAAATCCAAGGAGAAACATACCAAGACACATATTAATCAAACTATCAAATATTAAATACAAAGAAAAATTATAAGAAGCAGCAAGGGAAAAAACAACAAATAACATACAAGGGAATCTCCATAAGGTTAACAGCTGATCTTTCAGCAGAAACTCTGCAAGCCAGAAGGGAGTGGCAAGACATATTTAAAGTGATGGAAGGGAAAAACCTACAAGCAAGATTACTCTCCCCAGCAAGGATCTCATTCAGATTCAACGGAGAAATTAAAATCTTTACAGACAAGCAAAGGCTAAGAGAATTCAGCACCACCAAACCAGCTGTACAACAAATGCTAAAGGAAATTCTCTAGGCAGGAAACACAAGAGAAGGAAAAGACCTACAATAACAAACCCAAAACAATTAAGGAAATAGTAATAGGAACATACATATCAATAACTGCCTTAAATGTAAATGGATTAAATGTTCCAACCAAAAGACATGGACTGGCTGAATGGATATAAAAACAAGACCCGTATATATGCTTTCTACAAGAGACCCACTTCAGACTTAGGTACACATACAAACTGAAAGGGAGGGGATGGAAAAAGTTATTCCATGCAAATGGAAGTCAAAAGAAAGTTGGAGTAGCAATTCTCATATTATACACAATAGACTTTAAAACAAAGACTATTACAAGAGACAAAGAAGGACACTACATAATTATCAAGGGACCAATCCAAGAAGCAGATATAACAATTGTAAATATTATGCACCCAAAGTAGGAGTGCCTCAATACATAAGGCAAATGCTAACAGCCATAAAAGGGGAAATTGACAGTAACACAGTCATAGTAGTGGACAAAAAATGCTGCAAGATGTGTGGTAGTATTTTACAGTACGCGGGCCTCTCACTGTTGTGGTCTCTCCTGTTGCGGAGCACAGGCTCCGGACATGCAGGCTCAGTGGCCATGGCTCACGGGGCCCAGCTGCTCCACGGCACGTGGGATCTTCCCGGACCAGAGCACAAACCCGTGTCCCCTGCATCAGCAGGCGGACTCTTAACTACTGTGCCACCAGGGAAGCCCTGTGTTAGTGTTTTTATCCATCTATCATCTTCCACTTTTAAGGGAGTATTGCCTGTTATGATAGTGCTAGTGAACAGCTGTTAATTTCTGTAGCTGATTATTTCTGGGAATTGCCAGAATTATTGTCATTCAGGTTATTTGTTCAAATATCATCACATCTTTTATAATTTATATACATTGAAGGATTGAAAAAAACAGATTATGGGATATAGACATTAATTCACTGCTATGGAGTATGGAATATATTTGAAAAATGTTCAGATTAATACCATTTAGTACCTTAATGTTAGCAACACATTTTAACCGGAACTTTAAAATACTGTTTGAAAGTGCTGACCTAGAAAGAGGCCCCTAAAAAATCATTCACTATGGATTTCTAACAGAAATAAGTACTCCTCTCTTCTGTACTTCCCATCAATTTCTTGTCAGATCCAATTCAAAAATCTGATCTTGATCCTTTATGACTTCAAGGAGGCAGAAGAAGTTCTACCCTTTACTGAATTCTGCTTTTTAACAAAATGGTTTCTATAAAAATACACACACAGTAGTAGATACGTTCAAGTGATGGAAGTTGACTCTATTACTAATTAGAATCCAATTTCATGACTTTGCAGAAGCTTGTACAATTGTGATTTCTTATAATGACTAATTTGCAAGTGTCCTGTTTTGCCATATGGAATTGCATAAACCTTTCTTATGTTGTAAGTAATTAAATAATTGCAGTCCTTTTAGTATAACACTGTGTGGATTGCAAAGTGTTTTCAACACACATCAGTCCATGTAATAAATTGTAAATTGTCCTTTTCAAAAATTGCCATAAAACTTCAGAAAGATTCCAAATCATTTTGATCAAAGTGAAGACTGTTTTTTGAAAAGGGCAGCCATAAATTTCCTTAACTGCCATGGAGTATATAAGAATGAGAATCCATAAAATAGTACTATGACAAGTCAAAACAGTTAAATTGCATTGATAAAGTCAAATGCTTCTTATTTTGACGAGCACCAGCTACATAACCGGTGAGACCAAATACAAAATGAAAATTTGATGTCCCTTGTTTAAAAATTAAGAATTCCAAGTTGGTGACAACAGAGCATTAACTCAAGCACAGAATTTTTCTGACTATGGTTTCTTGTGTGACTGCACAGATTACCTGCCCATGAAGCTGGCCTTGATTATGACAGTGCATATGCAATAGATTAACAGTAATAACAAAATTGTGAAAACCACTATGTGTCAGACACAGTGTTGGGTTGTCATATTCTGTATCACTTTTAACCTGAAGAAGAAAAAAACAAAACTGTGAGCACTACTGTTGTCCCACTCTAGAGATGAAGAAACTGAGGCTGTGGTTTTGCAAATTCAAATTGTCTTTAGAAATAGACAATATTTCTATCCTTCATTTTTCTCCAGAGATGGATTTTTATTTAATTAATGTTTATAAATTATAAGGAGTGGGGACTTAACAGAGGGTTAGTCTAATTAAGAAATTTGAAAAACACTGAGCTCAGCTGAAGAGGAAGATGGCTCTAGCCAACCTCCCTACTCCCAGTCTCAGGCTTGAGTTTGTGGCATTCTTATATGCTTCTTTTTCCTAATTTTGGATATTTCTCCAGGGTGGAATGTTTTTCTTTTGTTGCAGTTTCTTTGATTAACATATGGCAAAGGATCAACTATGTAAATTATTTTAGTTCCTGTTTTATCTATGAATGCAAGTCTTCGATAAGTCCTATTTTTCACTTCTTCCATATCTCCTGGTAAATCTTCTTCTAAATTTTAGGGAGAAAATGAAAATGGTCTGCACCATAAAGATGCTACAATGTGGAGAAAACTTTGCCTTATACAGTTGTCCAAATTAAGCCATTACATCCGGGATGGAGAAACCTTAATGTCTACATTTATGTTGCTGGTGGGTTTCATATAATCAATCAAGTCTTCTACCCATCTACAACCCCTTTTGACCCTAACATATTGTGGAAAAATCACCCTTGCCCATGCTATCATATGCTGGCAATTCCATGGTCAAGACCTTAAAATAAATTACATTTTTTCCTTTTTTTCAATATTTTAATGAACATGTTTTTGGATGTATATTTAATCTTCCTTGAAAATATTTCATTAGGGTCAAATATCAAAGGAGTAATTACTGTCTCAATGGTTATGTACTTTATTAAAATCAACTTCAAATTGCTTTTCTAATTGAAAAGAAAATTACAAGTTTATTTTAGACAATCAGAAACTGTATAAAATATAAAGATAAAATCATCCCAAGTTGCAAAAATCACCCCAAATTACAAAAGCAAACTTAGTCACTGTTAAAATTTTAGCATAGATTTCAGTCACATTTTAGTCATATTTCTTCTCCTCAATCATATGTAATCTTCATATCTCTCATATTTCTCTCTTTGTGTATATACATACATGTATATATGTGTCTGTGGATTTGAAGTATCTATCATATTAATATTTTATATATATTTGTGTATTGAGCCTTTTTTATTATACATTTTAGCATTAGCTTTTCCTCAAGCCATTAAAATATTTCAAATCATAATTTTTAATGTCTCCATATTAATTTTCTGAAAGAATTATACAATATTTCCACCATTTAACCATTTGCCTGTATTTGAGATTTAATTTCAAATTTGTGCTCACATAAATATAGCTGTGATGAATATAACTTGCAAATATTTTATTTTCTTGAGTCACATTTTAAAAATTTAAGTTGCCATCTTTTTTACTGCCCAGTTATTTACTATAAAGGCTGTATTCATTTACACACCCATCTTAAGTGCATGAGAGTGCTTATTTCACGGCCAGCTTTGGGATTAAACAACTTTTAAATAATTACCAATCTGAATCAGTAAAAATTATTTCTCATCATTTTTACTTGTTTGTCTTGAACAGGGGTTCAAATGCAGATCAGCCATTGTCTTGCCAATTATCTATTTTGAGACATTGCATTTTTTAAAAAAACATGACCTACTGTTATTTATTATAAATTAAAGATAACACTTTGCAAATATGCTACGGATATTTTCCCACAGTTTGTTTTCCTCTTTATAATAGCCAATTATTTATGTATTTATGTTTTTTTTTTTAATTGTAAAATCTTCAACTAAAAGAAATTGGAAAGAGGTTCAGGAAAAATAGAAAATATCTGTAGACAGATCTGAGCCCCAGCATAATCTAGTAGTCAACTGACTCAGGAGGGCCATTGACTGGAGAGAATTACCAGCCACAGTAGTGAGCCTTCACACCAAGTGAGCCTTTACACTAAGCTGAAGTGCCTTCCTGTCTCTGCTTTTTCTGTTACTTTCCTTTTTTCAAAATAACAGCATGTAATTTACTATCAAATTTAAAATTTTTTTCTACTCACTGTTATTGTAATTTTAAATAGGAATTACATATTTTGAAATTTATCAAATGCATTTTTGGCATTTCTGTAGCACTAGCATGGTGAATTATAGTAATGAATTTTTTGGAATAAAACTAAACACTTGAAATAAATTCTATGTGATTATGGTTTGTGTTTTTTTGGCTGGATTTGCTTGTAGTTTATTCAGAATATCTGTAAACTGAGTGAGATTAGTCTGTATTATTTTGCACTGTTTTTGCCTATAGAAGCCTTATAAAATTTATTGGAAACTTTATAGCCTTTGCTTTCTTTGAATGAGTTTAAATAAAATAAGAACTATTAGATTCATGAAAATGTAACAGAGATCTCATTTAAAACTTTATGGATTCTGATTCCTTTCTTAAAATTTTCTAGCATTTTGATATCTTTCATGGATAATAATCTGTATTTGATTTCATAGAAGTTTTTGGTAAATGTCTAAATTCATTTTTAATATAAAGTAATCTATTTTAGTATGACTTTTAAATGTGTTAGCATAAATTTGCCAAGTAATATACAACAATTTTTAATATATGTTTTCTTATTCTTTATTTGTGTGTGCTTTTCCTGTTTTCCTTATCTAACTAAAATTTTGACCATTTTTTAATGTAAAAGTTCTTACTCTGGGATATGTTTCAGGTATATTTTAATTTTATAATTTATTAATCTCTACATGAATCATTATTATTCTTTCCCTTTCTATTCTTAAACTTGCTTTGCTAGTTTTTTCTTACTTTAGAGTTAAATGATAAATTTATTCATACATTTTTTATTTGAACATTGAAATACTTTTTTTTGGAAATTTAAGATTTTATTTTCAATTTTAGGTTAATTACATTATCAGAAATAAATTTGAATTTATATTCTTTTTTATGTATTTTATTTTACTTTATTTTTTAACATCTAAGAGAAAAACATATACTGTATTCTAACACATATATATATAGAATCTAAAAAAAAAAAAAGGTTCTGAAGAAACTAGGGGCAGGACAAGATTAAAGACACAAATGTAGAGAATGGACTTGAGGACATGGGGAGTGAGAAGGGTAAGCTGGAATGAAGAGAGTGGCATGGACATATTATACACTACCAAATGTAAAATAGATAACTCATGGGAAACAGCCACATAGCACAGGGAGATCAGCTCAGTGCTTTGTGAAATGTGTTTAATGTAATTATTTTTAATGAACAAAACTTAGACCATAACTTATACATTTTGAAATGCAAAATATTAAATATAATTATTTTATGAATATTTTAATTAAAATTTAAATTTTTATGGTCAACTTTATCTTAAAACTAAACTTTTATTTTCTTTATTGTAGTTAAAAAACACAGAAAATACTGTGCCATGTACAGTCATCACTAATTTGACATTCTTCAGTGTTTTAGTGTTTATTTACTGCTTTTATCAATTAGAGTAATGCTAGTTACTTGCAATAAACAAATGTCCAAATTTCATGGTATATATCAAAAAAATTTTTTTTCCCTTACATAATAGTCCATTGTAGATTTTATGTTTAATGGTTAGCTTTTCTCCACTTCATAATTGAAGGAAATGGCTTATGCCTTATTCCTGTCCTTTTTTGTCTTTTCTTTCTTTTTTTAATGTCTAAGACTCAAGAATTATTATCTTTCATCTTTTAGTTCTAATATGACATTTACATGTTTCTTATATGTTTTCTATTCTTGTGCCTTTTTTTTTCTTTTTTATTTCAATCTTTTTATTTCCCTAAATTATTAATCCATTTGCTTCAACTAACTTTTTCTGTATTATAAAGAAATATTACCACCAAATACCTGTAACAAAATTATCTTTTTTTTTTATTATGCAAGTTTAGACCTCAGTTAAGATCTACTACCTTAAAGCCCCTTCGAGTAAATCTTGATACACTTTGTTATTATTTCAGAATCATTGTTCTAGAAGAATCCCAAGGCTCTATTTCATCTACTTTCCAACCTTTAGGAGAAGACACACCTGATGTGGATCAGTTTAAAACCAGATTATTGAGCTACATTCATCACTTTAGGTTGGAATTTACTGTCAAAAGAACAAAGAGCTAATACTTCCTTCTTTATAATGTGGACTTTGCATTTTCTCTCTTCACATGATTCCTTTAGTTTCTCACTTTGAATCCTCATCATGCTTTGAAATTGACACTGAAATCGAATACATTTTCCTTTACAACCTTACTTGACTAGGGTTTCAAGAGGTGTTCAAGTTGCCTGTACTTTTGGAGGGAATATCATTCCCAGGCCAAGCAGTAATTGGAATGGGTTTCAGAGTAAAGGAGTTAATGGGGCAACTTGCTTAGAGAGGTCCCATCATCATGACTCACATCTGGACCATAACTGTTCACAAGGTCAGGTTTATTCAAAGGGATTTAAAATCCATAGTAATATACAGCATTTGTTTAATTTTGTCATCTATATTAGGAGAGTTCTCCAGAGTAACAGAACCAATAAGATATCTATCTATCTATCATCTGTCCATCATCTTCTATCATCTCTCTATCTACTACTTATATATGTGTATATGTACTATCTGTCTATCTATTGAGAGATTCATTTCAAGGAATTGGCTCATGTTATTGTGGAGGCTTGGTAAGTTCAGAATCAGATGGAATAGGACAGCAGGCTAAAGACTCAGCAAAATTTGTAGTTCAAGTCTGAAGGCAGTCTAGTGGCAGAATTCTTTTTGCTCAGGAGAGGTCAGTCTTTCTTCCACTACAGACTTCTACTGATTGGATAAGTCTCACCCACATGATGAAGAGTAATCTGCTTCACTCAAGTTCACTGATTTAAATGTTAATAGTCCCAATTTTAGTCACTTACCTCACAAATTTGGGAAAATAGGATGGTGGGATTCTGCTACACTTTTGCTTCAAAAACTCCTTATAGATTTAAAATTAAAAACTATAAAATAACACATTTGTTAAGGATATAAGCAATTTTTAATTCTTGTAAAAAATAACTGATTTTTTATTTTAGTATTTGTTTCAGTACAGTGCAGTCCTCCTCTGGTATTTTGTTTCTTATTCTCCCGAGATTTATGTCTATTTCTGATTCAGATGAACTCATTTGATTTTTGTTTTAGCAATGCCTGTCTTTTCAGTCAGTAAATTGCTCTGGTTATCTGTAAGAAACTCCACTCTCTCTGTCACTGACCTTTTGTTCCTTCAATGTTTGAAAAATGTCTTATTATTTGTCTTCTTCTGCAATCTTCATTTGCCGCCTTTCCTTTCCTTATCATATTTTTCTTTTTCACTTCAAGCTTCGAAATCATTTATATATGCATAGATTTTGCATGAGCTTTTCTTTCCCTGATACTCCTTTTTGCATTTGGTGTCAGCAGTGCAAACATTGCCCCAGTGTCTTTATGTTCTGATGCAGTACATTTATGTAAAAAAAAACTTAATTAATATTCACTCTTTCTTATTTCTATCTTAACTTTCAAACTGAACTAGTAAAAACATTATTCACTTAGTCATTAAACAAATTTATACTAAATACCTATTGTGCTTTTTAATGCTCAATTTGTTATAATTATGTTCAACTTAAGAAAAAGTGTATACTTTCCTGGTTCTTAATATAATATGTTTACATTTTCTTTTCTTGTTTTCTTTTTTCTTTTGACTTCATTTTCAGTTTTCTGGTATGCATATAGAATTTAAGAATATTGCAAAATCTGATAAAAACATTTTCACTGTTGCGCCAGAGGGCAAAGGTCTCTACTCTCTTTAACACATGTTGTCAAAAATGACAAGTGGTATCATAGTTTTTAAAAAAAAACACAAATATTCTTTTTTTCAATGCAATCTGTTTATGCAAGGGATGTTTCTTCAATGAGAAAGGTTATACAATAACTATCTACATGACCATGCATGAGTCCCTTTGTACTGTGCATAAAAGCCACCCCAGTTGTGGCAGACCTAGAAGGCTCAGTTTCTCTGCTGCCTTCAGAAATTCATAAAGTTTAAAAATATTTATATATGTTGACTATTTTCCATAGCAGTTAGTAATTTTCACAAAGCTTCTCATCTAACTGGCTTATAATGATGAGGTGTATTCTTTCATAATGTTCTTTGAGAAAATAATGGAAAATAGTGAGTAAAATAATAATGCAGTCTTAACATCAATCTTTTATGTTCATTACTTTTAGATTTTTAGATACTGGTTCCCCTATGATATCGCTTCTGAAGAATGCAGGGTAATTTGCTTTCTTGTTACAGATGAGTAAAGTGCCACACCTAACCACTGAGCTGCTTACTAAAATGGTCTGGCTTGCTCCTGTTACCCGTGAATGAGGCAGCTCCAGCTAATTGGGCAATTAAAATTAAGAAAAATGCAGCACAGAGATTCTCCACATTTGACTCAACTCAGCATAAAGTATTGTTAATTCAAAATTAAAATGGACTTCTATCTTAAATAAATACTAGGCTGTGTATTGATCCTTGCTTGATCTAAGGGTTTTTTTGTTTTGTTTTAATATCTTGCTTGCTAAAAAATAGTTTAGATTAGATGGAACAACATGAAATATTAAGTTCTTTTTCTAGCCCTAAAATGTCTACCTTTCTGGCACATCTTGACCAGCTTTTAAAACAGGATATAGAAAATGTCAAAATCCAAAACAGATCATAGCCAGTGGTAGAAATGAATCTGTTTTCATGTGCATAGTATAAGGTTTGACTAGCTCTCCAGTAGTGTAAGGCTGATGCTTCTATCATGGATTTGAGCTTTATTAGCAATACATAAGCAAACTAGTTTTGTATCATTCCATATATTTAAAAAGATACACATACAAATGTCTAGCCACAAAATGGCTATATTTTATTTGTATGTATAATTTTCTTATGCTTTCACTTTAGAAAAAAACTTTCTTTCCTTTTTTTTTTTTGGCTAACCTTAGGAAACATTCTCTATTTTTTTATTTTTAATTTACTTCCTTGATTCAGGTTATTCTACTTTCTTTTATTATACTGCTTACAATAATGAGTAACTTACCTTCATCATTTCTCCTGATGAAAACAGCATTTGTAAGGTTCTCTTCTATGACATTTATTGTATTCTTTCCCACACCTCCACTGTCCTTCTAGCTGGAACATTCACCTTTAGTGCCTCAGGTCTATTATCTGAGGTCAGAGATTTGTTCATTTGTAGCAAGCAGTTAGAGGGATCCTGCGTATCTCTTTTCCTGGGAATGTGTGCATGAAGTCTTCACAAGCAATTACTTTGATGTTCTGTAGACAGTGCCTTTGGTTTCCTGGGGTCATTTAATTTAAAGTGATCATGGCCTGGATCACAGCTGGCATTGTGTGCTCCTGCATTTTGTTAGAATTTTACTCTTCTATTCCATGGTAAAAAGATCTTAGCACATTGAATAAGGATGATGCTTTGCTTAGGGCTTCAAATGCAATGCAAAAGATAAATTGAGGACAGGGAAGAAAAAAGACTGATTTGCCTTTGCTATTTTTGTACTCTCTAAATATTAAGATTATGGTTGAATTGTTGAAGGGCTAGCAATTACAATCAGTATACGAGTTCATATAATTTGCTTTCTTCACTACTCCATAGTCCATATTTTTCTGAGTATATATGTAACACTTCCTGGCTTTCTTTAGTATCAACAGCCATTTTGAGGCTGTATTTGTTGATCCTGTAAGAGGGGAGGATACAGTATCTGATGATTATCAAATATTATTGCAGTAGTTAAGTCTCCAATATCTTGTATGTAACTATGGAAGGGATACAGAGTATACTAAACCATTGTTCACAAGTTGTACATATCATGAATTTTGTACAATTGCAAAAATTAATGCAATTTAATGTGACTTTCAGAGTCCCAAGGTGTAATACACGTAATAGACCTGAGGAATGCAAGTGCCAACCTTAACCAAAAAATTAATAGATTCAATCTTAAAAATATTTTGTAAATATAAATCTGAAATTTTATGGTAAAATTGGCATTATATTATACAACGGTAGTCAAAGTTTAGAACAAAATATTGTTTGCCACAGATATTTTTAGAAGGTGATAGAGACTGTCATCAAAAACCAAGCTAATAGTCTGTTGTGGAGGCTTCACTCTTTTTTTTTTTTTTAACCTCTTTATTGGAGTATAATTGCTTTACAATGTTGTGTAACTTTCTGCTGTATAACATAGTAAATCAGCTATACGTGTACATATATCCCCATATTCCCTCCCTCTTGCGTCTCCCTCCCACCCTTCCTATCCCACCCCTCCAGGTGGTCACAAAGCACTGAGCTGATGTCCCTGTGCTATGTGGCTGCTTCCCACTAGCTATCTATTTTACATTTGGTAGTGTATATATGTCCATACCACTCTCTCACTTCATCCCAGCTTTCCCTTCCCCATCCCTGTGTCCTCAAGTCCATCCTCTACATCTGCATCTTTATTCCTGCCCTGCCCCTAGGTTCATCAGAATCAGTTTTTTCTTTTTTCTTTTTTAGATTCCATGTATATGTGTTAGCATACAGTGTTTGTTTTTCTCTTTCAAGCTTCACTCTTAATTAATGTCACTTCCTTTTATGGGTTCATTGTAGTTAAGATGTTCTCTAGCTTCAAAGAAGAATAGCAATAAAGTATATGGAGGTAGAATTACAAAAAGGCAAAGTGTTTTAGTCACCGCTTTTTCGTTTATATATGTTACCGCCGTTGTTTCTGACATGTATATCAGAGCATTGTCTTAAAGTGAGGCAATGTTCAATTTTGTGTATTTAAGTAAACAATTTCAAAGATAAGAAAATGTTAACAGCAACTGAGTTCCAAAGCCTTGTTATACGTAGTGTGGTGATGGATCAACCTGGGTGCAGCTCAGAAATGCGGGTTCCGAGGCCTCACCTTAGACCCTTATGTCATAATTTGCATTTAAACAAAATCTCCTGGCAATTTGTATTCATTTGTATTCATTCAAGTTTGAGAAGCACTCCTTTAAAATACTCTTAGTTTGCCATCAGTTAAATACTATTTATCATGACCTCAGAAGGCCCTTTTCTATATGTGCCTAGAAAATAAGAACCAAAGTACAAATTTACTGTAAAAGGTGCTGAATAAGGCCAATGATATAGGAGTAGATGTGAAGAAGTGTTATGGCCTCACAATTCAGTTATAAACCCTGTGATATGAGCATTAATTTCTTGGGGAAGTATAGCAGCTGACATGTTTCAACTATAGTAACTGGCTCATTAGAGAAGCCTAGTAATATCTGCTTTTTTCCTCAAGTCATACAGCATTTTTATTATTATCTTGTTCTATAATATTTCTAATGATTAAAGCTAGTACAGAATGCTTTATATAAAAGGTGAATCTAAATATGAAATAAATACATTAAACAAAATGAGTCCTTCATTATTTTCTTTTATTTCTAAAGAACTTAAAAAAATTGCATTATATATTTTTTTCCAAATAATTGGAGTCATTATTCAATTGTGAATACATTTTTTTCATGCTGAGGAAACTTTTTGTATGGGCTTTCTTTTCTGCTATATTTGTGAGTAGATTTGCTTTAAATTTTCTTTCAAGTGTTATTTAAGTTCTAATTATTTTTTGCTAAATTGTTCTAACTAGCATAGTCCTTTAGAAATTCTCTTTAGATAATCCACAATATTCATTTCTCATTTTGAGAGCAAATGTGTATGTATGCTCTGCTGAAGTACTAAGCTGTATAATCCTCACAAGTTAAATTCAGATTTCTCCAGGTCTCAGGATGCCTTAACTAGAGTACCAAAACACCCCAAACAGTTACCTATTCACTCTGGAGTTTGAGTAGTAATGAGATACTCACACTGCAAAATGATTTACATTTCTTGAAAACAAAGCATATTACAAACATGAAATATGGTAATGGAATTTCTCAGACTTATACTTTTGAACTTCTGGCATTTTCTTGGGGAAAACGGGGAAGATGAAATGTCTGCTTTTGTTTCCAAGTTGCTTTGAGTTGTGCTGTTTCCTCTAGCATTTCATAATGAGTCTGGATGTTTTCTGGCAAAGACACATCTGTGAGCTACTGCAAGATAATTCTGCAGGACATCAAAGAAATTAATGGCACAAAGAGTTAATTCTATTTCTAAAAGAAATAGCTGCCTTGTAGAGCTAGAAAGTAGCTGAGGCTACTGGCATAATCTGAGTCAATTATACTGAATTCACATAGGGTGATTCTGTAGTTCTCAGCTCCTCCCTCTAACAGCTGTTCTTAATCAGTCCTGAATCCTTAGATCAACCAATGCCCCCTACAATGCTGACACTGTCCTGCTCAAGCAAGACGCCTTAATAATTGTTCACTCATTTGGATTAAACTCCCCCATCTCTGGCCTTTCTACTTTTTGCTTCCTCTTAGTTATTTCTGACTTCTTTGTATCAAATATTAAAGATTTCTTGTTGTTTTTCTTTGCCATAAAATGTGAAATTTACACAAACTGTAAAATTCGCAATGACTGCTGATTTTTTTAAACATCAGAGTGGAGGTCCAGAGAAGTGTAAGAGCTTCACTTTTACTCACTAGCTATGGCTAATTGCTAGGGTTAAAAAAATAAAAAAAAATTAAGAAATGGACATTTATATTCCCATTTAAAAATTATTTCTTGAACTATATCTGTAATTTATGATATTTTTTGCCCATCTGTCTTTTGCATGCCATTTAGGACTAAGACTGACATATTTGCCAAATGGAAAAGAAATAATTTATTTGTATCCAGCCCACGTTGACTTTCTCTAGCATCTATTTTCAGAGAGTCATAGAAAAATAGAACTGATCCTACATCTTCTGAGACCATATTTCCACATTTGCATAAAACAATAGCTATTGTAAACCAGACAATGATTAATGATTTTAAGGAAGAAGATTCCTTTACCAAAAATTAATACCAATTGCCACACTATGGGGTATCCATGTTACATTATATTTAAAAATATAAACTGTATATAATCTGGTATCTCCAATGGGGACAATGAAATGCATCCCTGTAAACCACCAATGAATAGCTGATCTCAAAGTACCCTGATTCCTGGTCCTAGTTAAAGTAGTTCCTGTTTGCTATATATGAAGTTAGATGTTTAAAACTATTATGTAATTCAGATTTTCAATATATTTTCAGTATAAAAACCTGCAAGGTAAGTTTACTGATATGCAAAGTGAATTTCATGAGGTGAATTCCCCTGTTTTCATTGAGGTTTCCACCCTGAGAACTAAACAAGTCTTTCTCCAACAGTTCAGTCCCTTGCTGTCCTACTGTCCCAGCTGTTTTAGAATCACAGAGGTAAAATGGTCATACACAGCATAGCAACCATACTCTTCACTTATCCATATGACCATATATTTCCTGGCTTCCTTATTCCTGTAGCGATCCAGTCTCTTTGACCCAGGTACTTCTACACTTTTCAAAATTATCCCTTTCTTCTCACCATCTTCAAAACCCCATTTTTAGTGACTTTTTTAAAGGAAGTTATCATGGAAGCAAACTAAGCAATTAATGATCTTATGCTAATCCATTAATAATTCATTTAACTTGATATGTTTCTCTTCCCAAGAGTGTCTGCATTTCGAGAGAGATGAAAAGTTTATGTTTATTCTAAGGCACTTCTAATATGGAATTTCTAATGATGGGAAAGTGTCTTTAGGCGGGAGCAATTTTCTCGTGCTCTCATCACAGATGTCCATGAGGAATGGTGTGTTGGAGCTGGTTTGTACCAACTTGCGAGAACCTATTAATGGAAATGAACGTTGTTCCCATATGTCTTACATTCTAGTGCATGGTAGCAAAAACAACAAAATACCCCCCTCCTCCCAAAAAAAAAACCCAAAGCAAAAACAAGATACACATGTAAAATATATTTTAGGTAAGGTGGACAGTGAAAAATCCTCAGTGGACAGTGAACCCCTCACTGAGAAGGTAAAATTTGAGTTGTGACTTGAAGGAAGCAAGGGAGTGAAACTAGCTGATATCCAAGGCAGTGTATTCCCAGTGGAGACAGTGACAAGTGCAAAGACCCTCAGGCATGAATGTGCCTGTTGTGTTTGAGGAAAAGTGAGGACCATATGGATAGGCCTGAGTGAGACAGGGATGAGGAGTTGGCTATTAGGGCAGAGAAACAACATAAGGCCAGATCACAGAGGGCCATGTGGTTATAGTAATAACTGTGGTGTTTACTCTAGGTGATATGAGATGCTTTTCAAGCATTTTGAGCAAAGGAATGGCACAGAAACTCATTTTTTCATGGGCTCTATCTGGCTGCTGTAGTGAGAATAGATTAAAAGGGAAAAGAACAGACACAGAGAAACCTACTAGGAAGCTGCTGTCCTTGGCTTGGACTACAATAATTGCAGCAGAGATGGTAAAATGTGAGTGAGATTCTTTGAGAAGATATGGATTGAAGGAGAAAGGAATTAGGCTGACTCTAAGGTTTTTACTTCAGCAACTAGATGTGGGGAATTCTCAGTAAGTAATGGCTTGGAAGAGAATCACAGATACTATTTTTGGATGTATTATATTTAAAATGCCTGTTAGACTTCTAAATGGAGATGTTGAGTAAGCAGTTGCATATACACAAGTCTGAAGTTCAAGGAAAAAGTACAGGTTAAGGTTATAACTTGGAATGTCATCAGCAAATAGGCGGTATTTAGATCAGGAGGCAGAATGCGAGTAAATACAGATAGAAAAACAAGTCTGTTGAGTAGGTTAGACTTCATTCAGATTACTGTAGTTAAATCAGTACCTACATAACAGTCTCCCTCCCCACCAACATCTGCACACATATGTTAATAGAAATAAAACACTTATTCCATTGTACATTCTTTATAAAAATCTGATTATCTTCTACTAGTGCTTTAAGGTTCAGCTTCAACATTCCATTCTCCATATGTTTAGAGAATGGCTGAGTTGTCACTTTAATGGAAAATCATAGAATCACACATGAGTCCCCTTTTATTTAACTTACATTCCTTCATTGTTATTGTTTCTTATATCATCTTATTCACCCATCTGATCATGAAGTTGATGAGGATCCCATACTTCCAATGCTCAGTACTTAACTTGAAAATTTGAATACACTTAGGGTGTTATTGAATAAAATAAAAGAAATAATAATAGAAAGTAATTAAAGAAGGATAAAGAGAGTTTTCAGGGTAAGCAGTGGAAGAGGGGGGTCAGAGAGGAAGACTAATACATATTTTATCTAGTGCATAAGCCTGGTTCTGAAAAGCTGCTTGCAATTTTTACAAACATGGAATACATACTGTATAACTTAGCAGAACACAATTCAATTTCCTCTTCTGTGAAATCAGAGTGTTGAATTAAGTCCCTTCCAGCTTTAAAATGCAAAGGATTTATGACTCTCAGATTCCCAAGTGAAATATGATCTGAGGTTCCTGTATGTTTCTCTTCCCCGTGTTTGGTCATGCCTAATTATCTAAAAACCTTGGGCTGGCTGTGGATGCCCTCACTACCCCTGCTTGGTCGCACTTCCTCTCAACCCCGACTTGGTAGACTTTAATACCCCGATTATTTTACAAGTTATTATTACCCTCAAAAGTTCATTTCTGCTGTATTTGCAATATTTGTATGTGTTCTGTGTTGCCTTGACTTTCCTTTTCACTCTCTAAAGCAAAGCAAAACAAAACAAACAAACAAAAAAGACAAACAAAACACTCTTTTTTCCTTCTTTTTAAAAATGTTGACATTAGGCAAGGAAATTAGCAGTAGATACGATCATTTAAAAAATGCTGAAAAAGACATTGGATAGAAAAATGTGACAGGATTCTGCAGTGATTAAATTCATTCGTTCATGGAATTTCAGAGGAGTTTGCCATTGATTCATACAACTCCATATTTTTCCATATATTACTGAAAATTAGTTAATAAAGACCTGCCCTTATCCTCTTCCCATTTTTCTGCTTCATTCAAAGGTTGATGCTGAAATATAAACCAATGAAACATGCATGATACGGATTTCATTATAAACTGATTCCATTTAATTCAGCCTCCATGGCGACTGGTTTCTGAAATTAGGGACTTTTTATGCCAACACTGAAAGCCCAAAACCTTTATTCTTCTTCCTAGATTATAGAAAATCCCATGGAAAGAAGTATTAGATTTAAAATTCAGGTGTTTATAGTGAAGTTAAATCAAGTCCCAAAGTCTTAAGTTCATTAAACTAAAACATATCAAGGCAACTTTAAATCACTTTCTTACTTAGTGCTTAAAAAAATAACACAAGCCTATTAGTTTTCCTGTTCTTGCCAAGTATACAACCTAGAGTTGATTTTTCATTAGAGAGGAGATTAAATTTAAAAACTGGAATAATGGAAAGTTTAAGTGATACTAAGTGAGTGAGATTCTTTGAGAAGATATGGATTGAAGGAGAAAGGAATTAGGAATTTATAATCTAAATTCCTCCTTTGCAATTGTTAAATAATTAAATAAATCATATTTTAGTACACTGCTTTAGCTCCAATATGATTATTTTGTCTAACGCTGGACCTGACTTCCTACCATTAATTGTACGTATTAATTGGGAATCATTTCAACCAATCAAGTGGCAGGTGCTTACTAATTTTCTATAATGTGATCAATGCTGTGTTTGGTTCTATAGAACAGGAGCTTTCAAACTTTTAAACTAAAATCCACAGTTAAGAAATATGTCTTATATTGTGAACCGGCATACATGCACACATTTCAACAGACAGAAAGTTTCAAGAAACAAGACACAGGTTGATATTTGTGAAACACTCTGATGCTGTCTTTTATTTCTACTCTATTGTGCTATTTTATTCTGTATCATCAAAAATGTTTATTGGGATCTAGGACCAGCAGATTAAAAAAAATACCACTGTAGAGTACATAAGGACTCTGTCTTCAAAAAGGTTGTGACTAGATCAGGAGAGAAGAATAATACAAAAAAAAATATAGTTTAGGGCTTCCCTGGTGGTGCAGTGGTTGAGAGTCCACCTGCTAATGCAGGGGACACGGGTTCGTGCCCCAGTCCGGGAAGATCCCACATGCCGTGGAGCGGCTGGGCCCGTGAGCCATGGCTGCTGAGCCTGTGCGTCCGGAGCCTGTGCTCCACAACGGGAGAGGCCACAACAGTGAGAGGTCTGCGTACCGCACACACACACACACAAAATATACATACATATATATATATATATATATATATATATATATATAGTTTAATATAACAGTCAGTGAAATTGTCTTCAAAAAGACAGAACTTCAGCTTGACTTTGAAGAGCAAGAAGAATATGGCAAAATGAAGGTACAAATGGGAAAGCCCAAATCATAGAAAGGAAGTGGCTGTGTTCCCAGAATAGTGACAAGATGATCCTGGTTTAAGATAAATCGTTTGTAGTTAGGAGTCTAATAACTGAGAGGAAGAGAGAAAATTACACCTAGTATAGGGGAGACTAGATTTTGATTGTTACAAATGTGTGGATGAAATGATATTTAAGAAAGATTGTAGTATAAAAAATATACTGAATGAATTGTAGAGGAATGATTATACTCCTCTGTAGCCCACAGAGGGAGGAAGACCCACTGTGGCAGTAACTCTGATGTTATGTGAGTAGAATCTAGAAAAATATAATTAATATTCACTCATTAAACAAATATTTAGTAAGCACATGATAGTAAGCACTGTAATAGATGTTGGTAATAAGTGGTGAACTAATCAAAGTCCCTACTTTTGTAAAACTTAATTTCTAATGAAGGAAAAAAGATAATATCTGAAAAGAACAAATAAAATAATTTTAGATAGTAAAAATGCTATGAAGAAAATGAAGCTGCCTTAGGAATTATAGTTATTGAAGTCAGGGGATGGAATTATTTTAGCTGCAGGGCAGCAATGCAGAAACTGGGAAGAGAAAGCAGAGCCCGCACCAGGAGTTTCAATTCTATATGTGACCCTTGCATGTCACATGGGAAATTAACAGAAACAACCTATGCAAACATAGGACCTGGATCATGAGAGCACAAATGCTTTGTAAATATGAAGATATCATGAAGAGAGCTTAACCTATTCCATGAGCTGTGGAATTCAGAAGGCTCTCCTTCTGACTCCAATAGTTCATGTAATCAGATTCTAAATCAATTATTCTTACATTTTTAAGTGTCCAGGTGGTCTAGGTGTCATATGGGTTACTGTAGGATTGTTGAGTTTCAAAGTCATAATAGAGCAAAACAAAAGTAGCATTTGCTTAATCACTGTTTCAATGTGAGGTCAGCCAAAAGCATGGTCCATATATCACATGAATCAGAATCTCTAGGGATTATTGCTCAAAATGCAAGCAATTGGACCCTCACCCTAAATCTGCTTGATCAAGTTCTTTACAAATGACTGGAAAATCTACATTTATAACAAATATTCCAAGGGTATCCTAACACTACTCGAGTTTGAGAATCACTTTTATTTTACACTTGAGTGAACTGAAGCTAGGGAGATTAAATGATGTTTATGAGCATATTGTCAGTGATAGAGCTAAAACTAGTTTCTGAGTTTTCTTCTTGTTAAGAGAGGATAGTTTTTGTATTCAGACATATCTGACTATAGAGTTTGACACTGCTTTTTACTGGTTATGTGGCCCACATCAAACAAATAAAGGTCCCTGAGCCACCAAGTCTTTGTCTGAAAATTGGGAAATAATACCTACCTTAAAAGTGTTGCGTAGATTGTTTTTTTTGCAGGAATCAAGATACATTTTTTTAAACCACGAGCACCTGTCATAAAGAGTACTCCATGGACTGTAGCTATTGTTACTGTATCTGCTATATTGGGGTTAGAAGAGCAAGTGATCAACTGCTTGGACTCTGAAGGCAAACAATTTATGATCAGATCACAGCTTTGCCATTTACTAATTTGGTGACCTTGGGGGAACTCTGGTGACCTCACTATGCCACAATCGGTAAAGTCGTGACAGTGGTGTAACCACCTCAAAGATTTGCTGCAAAGATTAAATGAATTAATACAAGTAAAACACTTAGAACAAGGCATGTCGTGTTCTCATGTATAAGTTCTCAATATGCTACTATTATTATGTACTCACACAGAAAGAAAAAGAGAAATAACCTCAAGGAGGTCATTGCTCGTGGGGCTGCTGCTGAATAATCAGGCATTTTCAGTGAGAGAAGAATAAGTGTGAACTGCGAAGCATATAAAAGAGGTCAGTGCAAACTTAAGAGTCAGGAATGCTTGGATACCTGTTTCTCCTGTACATAGAGTTGTCTTCTTGGATATTTCACATTTAGGTAAGACCGAAAATTGTGTAGACTGCAAGTTCCCTCTGGGTGTCCTTGTTCTGCTGTTTATTTTTATCAACTGTCTTTCTCCTTCTTATAATTTTTCTCATTCTTTTACTCTGGGCAACTTTATGTTTTCTTTGGATTTTCAGTAAGCCAGTGAGACAGAATGGTGGTTGTTACATTTAAAAATATTTTATAGCTTCTTAGCTCTAAAAATATTGTATTTGTTGAAGCCACAAAATAAATTATTATTCCCAAAGAGAAGAAATGAATTTGAAAAATTCTTGTCCATGAAATAATTCAGATCAGCAACTTATTAGGCTCCTCAGATAATATAATAAATACCATAATCAGCTACTTTTATCTTAAAAGATGTTCATTATGATTACCATTAGGTTGAGTGAGTCACATTTTATGTGCACATAAAAGCAGGCAATCACTAAGTCTTGATGATCCTACTTTCAAAATGGTCTCAGACTAGTTACTTGTATGTCTCAGACCTTTAACTCCACTGCCACCACCGTATTATAAGCAGTCGGTTGCTAAAGGACTAGCGTAATAGCCTTCTACTGGGTATCCTAAAGCATTCCCCGTACACAAACATTGTGATTGTTTAAAACCACAAAGTTCTCCACACCACTCCTCTGCTTCAAGCAATTAAATGGCTTTTCATTGCTCTTAGGATAAAGTGAAAAAATCCCTTAAAAGACCTATGTAGTCTGGTTTTCCCCTCCCTCTTGTTTCCTATGTTACTTCTCTCTCTGGACTTTCTATAGTGTCATGTACCCACATCCTTTTCAGGCCTTCTTACTGAATTTAACCACTGCTCTTTCTCTTTCTTGCTCTTCATCCAACACCAACACACGCAGACAGAGATACATTTTTACATAGCTACTTTTATTCTTAAACCTATCTAATTTCTCCAAAAAATCTTCTCTGATTTCACAGTGTATGTTAGTCTTCACTTTTACCAGCCTAGCACCCTATAGTATGTTTTTACTTTATAGTCTTTATGACAACTGAGTCCAAATAAAATATTACTTAAGATTTGTGGACCACATTGTATCTAAACTCCATCATGTCAGGGTCCAGGCAGGAATTGTTCAATATTACAGTCCAAGTCCTGGAAAAGTGCCAAGCAAAGATTAAGAACTCAACAAATATTTGTTAAGTGAAGAATACATTAATGAATAATATGTATGATTGAAATTAAAAAATTGGGAACATATTACTATCAATAAAAGGCACTACTTACATTGACTAAGCAGACTTTAATTTTAACAATTAAAAATTGTGTTAGAGTAGGTAACACAAATGTGCATATAACAATAACAGAATGAATCTCTATTGATTTCTTCTTATTTTCTGATCATAGTTGCTTTTTCCTTATTGTGATAATTAAGCCTTAGTGTGACATATATGCAGATTGATATTAATTTGAGTTAATGAAGATTTATGGAATGATTTGTAAGTATTGTCCATTAGTACCAAATGAAGTAAAGTGAATACAATGGTCTTCTGTTAGGTTTTGGTCTGCAAAACATCTTTTACTTTTAGAGCAAGACTTTTCTGCCTACTGGATTATCAATCAAATGGCCCCAATGACTCCAGCCTAGATGTGGGTGTGAGATCAGTGTTACTCAATCAAAACTTTCCCATGAATAAATGGGTGACTATGGTGTAGACACATGATCTAAGCAGAGTCAATCAAAATTTAATTTCAGTGATCTCTATGAACATTCAGAGTTAAGGTCTTCCTTCTTTTGAGATTGTAACTACTTAATTTTGAGCTTTGGGTGCTCATCTTTCCTGTGAAGTAGAGACAGTCTGCTTAAAGTAGAACATGGGTAAAAAATACCCTGAGAAATAATAGAGAAACAAAATCACCCAGTTCTAGTTGTCCTTTTAGAATCAAAATCTTAATGAAATAAAGAACTTTTAAATATTTAATCTAATTTAAGTTTGCATTCTATACAGAGTTTACAGAGGTAAATATTTTCTTTGACCTACTCCTTTAATGGGATGTGAGTGTAGACATGTGATACAGTATTGTCAAAAATAGATTTGTAGATATGTCTCCTTTGAATACAAAGATTAAAGCTGAAGGAAATCTAGAATATTGTAAAAAATTAACTGTGAATTTTTACAGACCAGAACATGTGGACAGCATTACATACAGCAATGTGTCCATATTAAGGAATATATTACAAAATTGATGTGTACCAAGGAGACCAAACAGAATACGTGAGGGATTTACAAACCATGTTGTATCAGCATAGAGTGTTTAGCTAGGGGAATAAAGACTAAGAGGAAACATAATACTAGTTTTCAATATTTGTAAGGCTGTCATGCACAGGAAGGAATAGAAATGTTCCTGTTTCATGTTAAAAAATATATACAGGAAACTGGGGTACAATGTTGGATGCCAAATTCTTGGATCAATATTAAGACTCACTTTAAGAAATGTATAGTAATGGAGGAGTTGTTCTGTAAGTGGTTTCCAGGTACTGGAATTTTTGAGCCAATTTAGTTATTTCTTATCAGGAAAGTTGTAAAGAAGATATTAAAGATGGGAGAATGAAGTGTATGGTTTCTCACTTTATGAACCATTGTTTACAATAGTCAATGAAAAAACAGCCCAATAGTGATATATATATGTGTGTGTGTGTGTGTGTGTGTGTGTGTGTGTGTGTACATTCTTTAGAAATAAGTGCTCCCAATATTACTTTATCTTTCTTACTTCTTCTTCCTTTTATTTTTAACATATTTTTCCTAGAGTGTCTAAAGTCAAAAAGACTTTTTTTTTTTCCTGAAAATTATGGCTAATGTGCTGAGAAATTACTTGTGAGCAAATCTCAAAGTGCCTAGGTCATTTACAGATATGTTCACCTTTAATCAACTTACTGATCCGTGATCACTCAACTGATAAAAAACACCTGTAGTAGTATGGAAGACTTTGAAGGTAAACTTCAAATGATGATGATAGATTCATTTACATAAGTACATTGTAAAAGAAAAAAAAATAACCTCATAGATAAAGATGACTAAACTTAGATACTCATTTTAAAAATATAAGGGAGAAACCTGTACTGAAAATGTGGGTTCATCAAAAAGTCCTCATTTCTCCCATCCTAGAAAAACTGTTCTGTCGTTTGTCTTTATAGCAACAGAATGCCCCAAAATAAGAGTGAAGTGGATAACACCAAACATTTGTTTTTTTTAGTTGCTAATGAGTAAACAGGACTGCTCAATAACATCTGATTCTCTAAAAAGTTCTGTTTTTAAAAATCGCTGAATTTTAATGCTGGAAGTGACCTTGGATGGAAAATCTGTCCGAATTTCAAGTTTTATAGATAATGTGCAAAACAAGACAGACAAAACTACTAACAACATTGTGGATACATAGTAATTCTGCCCCCTCCCTTAGGAGGAAAAAAATGTCCAAAAGCCATAATTCTGTTTACTCTGAAAAACTATTAATGTCAAAATATTTTCACACAATGGAGAAATTTTAAACAGAAAAAAAAATTGCATTACATCTAATGCAGTACAATTTTTATGTCAAATTTTGCCATTGTTGTGGTGAGGTCTCTGCTCATGGATTGACCCTGTATGAGTGTGAAAGACTGAGAATGGGGAAGGGACCCTATACATAGAAATTAGTATATTTTGTGACACAATTTTTCTGATGATGTCCATCTGACAGATATGAGATGAGAACCCAGGTTAATAGAGCTAACATTTAACTCTCATATCACAATATCTGGGACATTGTATGACCCAATGAACCTTAATCCCCCTTGTATATTCCAAGTCTCCTGATTACAACTTTGAGGCTCTCACTTAGGAATTCACTTACTGAATGGGAAGGAAAAAGATGTGACAAGTACTATTAATATTAAGCTGATGAAAATATCAAAAAGCAAGAAGTAGGTTCTATTTATACAGTCGTGTTGTATTTTGATATAAAACTAAGCTTTTTTTTGGCAACTTTATTGGAGTAAAATTGCTTTACAAGCAATTTTCTTGTGTGTTAGTTTCTGCTTTATAACAAAGTGAATCAGCTATACGTATACATATATCCCCATATCTCATCCCTCTTGCATCTCCCCCCCACCCCCCCATCAAACACCTCTAGGTGTTCACAAAGCGCCGAGCTGATCTCCCTGTGCTATGCAGCTGCTTCCCACTAGCTATCTGTTTTACATTTTGTAGTATATATATATGTCCATGCCACTCTCTCACTTCGTCCCAGCTTACCCTTCCCCCTCCCTGTGTCCTCAAGTCCATTCTCTACGTCTGCGTCTTTATTTCTGTCCTGGCCCTAGTTTCTTCAGAAACTTTTTTTTTTTTAGATTCTCTATATATGTGTTAACATAAGATATTTGTTTTTCTCTTTCTGACTTATTTCACTCTGTATGACAGTCTCTAGGTCCATCCACCTCACTACAAATAACTCAATTTCGTTTCTTTTTATGGCTGAGTAACATTCCATTGTATATATGTGCCACATCTTCTTTATCCATTCATCTGTCGATGGACACTGAGGTTGCTTCCATGTCCTGTTATTGTAAATAGTGCTGCAATGAACATTGTGGTACATGACTCTTTTTGAATTATGGTTTTCTCAGGGTATATGCCCAGTAGGGGGATTGCTGGGTCGTATGGTAGTTTTATTTTTAGTTTTTAAAGGAACTGCCATACTGTTCTCCATAGTGGCTGTATCAATTTACATTCCCACCAACAGTGCAAGAGGGTTCTCTTTTCTCCACATCCTCTTCAGAATTTATTATTTGTAGATTTTTTGATGACGGCCATTCTGACTGGTGTGCAGTGATACCTCATTGTAGTTTTGATTTGCATTTCTCTAATGATTAGTGATGTAGAGCATCCTTTCATGTGTTTGTTGGCAAACTGTAAATCTTTATTGGAGAAATGTCTATTTAGGTCTTCTGCCCATTTTTGAATTGGGTTCTTTGTTTTTGGGATACTGAGCTGCATGTGGTGCTTGCAAATATTAGAGTTTAATCCTTTGTCATTTGCTTCATTTACAAATATTTTCTCCCATTCTGAGGGTTGTCTTTTCATCTAATTTATAGTTTCCTTTGCTGTGCAAAAGCTTTTAAGTTTCATTAGGTCCCCTTTGTTTATTTTTCTTTTTATTTCCATTTCTCTAGGAGGTGGGTCAAAAAGGATCTTGCTGTGATTTATGTCAAAGACTCTTCTGCCTATGTTTTTCTCCAAGAGTGTTATAGTGTCTGGCCTTACATTTAGGTCTTTAATCCATTTTGAGTTTTTTTTTGTGTATAGTGTTAGGGAGTGTTCTAATTTCATTCTTTTACATGTAGCTGCCTAGTTTTCCCAGCACCACTTATTGAAGGGACTGTCTTTATTCCTTGTATATCCTTGTCTCCTTTGTCAAAGATTAGTTGGCCATATGTGTCTGGGTTTATCTCTGGGCTTTCTATCCTGTGCCATTGATCTATATTTCTGTTTTTGGGCCAGTATCATACTGTCTTGGTTACTGTAGCTTTGTGATATAGTCTGAGGTCCAGGAGCCTGATTCCTCCAGCTCCGTTTTTCTTTCTCAATATTGCTTTGGCTATTCAGGGTCTTTTGTGTTTCCATACAAATTGTGAATTTTTTTTTTCTAGTTCTGTGAAAAATGCCATTGGTAGTTTGTTAGGGATTGCATTGAATCTGTAGATTATTTTGCATAGTATAGCCATTTTCAATGTTGATTCTTCCAAACCAGGCACATGGCATATCTCTCCATCTCTTTGTGTCATCTTTAATTTCTTTCATCAGTGTCTTATAGTTTTCTGCATACAGGTCTTTTGTCTCCCTTGGTGGGTTTATTCCTAGGTATTTTATTCTTTTAGTTGCAATGGTAAATGGGAGTCTTTCCTCAATTTCTCTTTCAGATTTTTCATTATTAGTGTATAGAAAGGCAAGAGGGGCTTCCCTGGTGGCGCAGTGGTTGAGAGTACGCCTGCCGATGCAGGGGACCCGGGTTCGTGCCCTGGTCCGGGAGTATCCCACATGCCGCAGAGCAGCTGGGCCCGTGAGCCATGGCTGCTGAGTCTGCGCGTCCAGAGCCTGTGCTCCACAATGGGAGAGGCCACAACAGTGAGAGGCCCGTGTACCACAAACAACAACAACAAAAAAAGATTTCTGTGCATTAACTTTTAATCCTGCTACTTTACCAAATTCATTGATTAGCTCTAGCAGTTTTTTGGTAGCATGTTTAGGATTCTCTATGTATAGTATCAAGTCATCTGCAAACAGTGAGAGTTTCACTTCTTTTCCAATTTGGATTCCTTTTATTTCTTTTTCTTCTCTGATTGCTGT
This sequence comes from Tursiops truncatus, assembly GCF_011762595.2. Taxonomy (NCBI): domain Eukaryota; kingdom Metazoa; phylum Chordata; class Mammalia; order Artiodactyla; family Delphinidae; genus Tursiops; species Tursiops truncatus. Next base: position 30,300,369 of record NC_047051.1, read on the forward strand.
GACTAAAATATCCAAAATATGTTGAATAATAATGGTGAGAGTGGACAGCCTTGCCTTTTTCCCGTTCTTAGAGGAAATGTTTTCAGAATTTCATCACTGAGAATGATGTTGGCTGTGGGTTTGTCATATACAGCCTTTATTATGTTAAGGTAATTTCCCTCTATGCCTAATTTCTGGGGAGTCTTTATCACAGATGGGTGTTGAATTTTGTCAAAAGCTGCTTCTGCATCTTTTGAGATGATCATATGTTTTTTCTCCTTTAATTTGTTACTATGTTTTTCCCCATTGATTGATTTGTGTATATTGAAGAATCCTGGGACAAACCCCACACTTGATCATGGAGTATGATCCTTTTAATGTGCTGTTGGATTCTGTTTGCTAGTATTTTGTTAAGGATTTTTACATGTATGTCCATCAGTAATATTGATCTGTAGTTTTATTTTTTTGTGACATCTTTGTCTGGTTTTGGTATCACCGTGATTGTGGCCTCATAGAATGAGTTTGGGAGTGTTCCTCCCTTTGCTATATTTTGGAAGAGTTTGAGGATAGGTGTTAGCTCTTCTCTAAATTTTTGACGGAATTCACCTGTGAAGCCATCTGGTCCTGGGCTTTTGTTTGTTGAAAGATTTTTAATCACAGTACCAATTTCAGTGCTTGTGATTGGTCTGTTCACATTTTCTATTTCTTCCTGGTTCACTATCCGAAGGTTGTGATTTTACAAGAATGTGTCCGTTTCTTCCATGTTGTCCATTTTATTGGCATATTGTTGCTTGTGGTAATCTCTCATGATCCTTTGTATTTCTGCAGTGTCAGTCATTACTTCTTTTTCATTTGTAATTCTATTGATCTGTCGCTTCTCTCTTTTTTTTCTTGATGAGTCTGGCTAATGGTTTATCAATTTTGTTTATCTTCTCAAAGAACCAGCTTTTAGTTTTATTGATTTTTGCTATTGTTTCCTTCATTTCTTTTTCATTTATTTCTGATCTGACCTTTATGATTTCGTTCCTTCTGCCAACCTTGGGTTTTTTTTTTTTTCTTCTTTCTCTAACTGCTTTAAGTGTAAGGTTAGGTTGTTTATTTGAGATGTTTCTTGGGTTTTGACGTAGGCTTGTATTGCTGTAAACTTCCTTCTTAGAAAAGATTTTGTTGCATCCCATTGGTTTTGGGTCACCGTGTTTTCATTGTCACTTGTTTTTAGGTATTTTTGGTTTCCTGTTGGATTTCTTCAGTGATCACTTGGTTATTTAGTAGTGCATTGTTTAGCCTCCATGTGTTTGTATGTTTTACAGATTTTTTTCCTGTAATTGATATCTAGTCTCATAGCATTGTGGTTGGAAATGATACTTGATAAAATTTCAATTTTCTTAAATTTACCAAGGCTTGATTTGTGACCCAAGATATGATCTATCCTGGAGAATGTTACATGAGCACTTGAGAAGAAAGTGTATTCTGTTGCTTTTGGATGGAATGTCCTATAATTATCAATTAAGTCCATCATGTTTAATGTATCATTTAAATCTTGTGTTTCCTTATTTATTTTCTTTTGGATGATCTGTCCCTTGATGAAAGTGAGGTGTTAAAGTCCTCTACTATGATTGCGCTGCTGTCAATTTCCCCTTTTATGACTGTTAGTATTTGCCTTATGTATTGAGGTGCTCCAATGTTGGGTGCATAAATATTTGCAGTTTTTATATCTTCTTCTTGCATCAATCCCTTGATCATTATGTAGTGTCCTTCTTTGTCTCTTGTAATAGTGTTTATTTTAAAGTCTATTTTGTCAGCAATGAGTATTGCTACTCCAGCTTTCTTGTGATTTCCATTTGCATGGAATGTCTTTTTCCATCCCCTCACTTTCAGTCTGTATGTGTACCTAGGTCTGAAGTGGGTCTCTTGCAGGCAGCATATATATGGGTCTTATTTTTGTGTCCATTCAGCCAGTCTAGGTCTTTTGGTGGGAGCTTTTAATCCATTTACATTTAAGGTAATTATCAATATATATGTTCCTATTACCTTTTTCTTAATTGTTTTGGCTTTGTTATTGTAGGTCTTTTCCTTCTCTTGTGTTTCCTGCCTAGAGAATTTCCTTTAGCATTTGTTTTAAAGCTGGTTTGGTGGTGCTGAATTCTCTTAGCTTTTGCTTGTCTGTAAAGGTTTTAATTTCTCTGTTGAATCTGAATGAGATCCTTGCTGGGTACAGTAATCTTGTTTGTAGGCTTTTCCCTTTCATTACTTTAAATATGTCCTGCCACTCCCTTCTGGCTTGCAGAGTTTCTGCTGAATGATCAGTTTTTAACCTTATGGGGATCCCCTTGTATGCTATTTGTTGTTTTTCTCTTACTGCTTTTAATATTGTTTCTTTGTATTTAATTTTTGATAGTTTGATTAATATGTGTCTTGTCTTGTTTCTTCTTGGATTTATCCTGTATGGACTCTCTGCACTTCCTGGATTTGATTGACTATTTCCTTTCCCATATTAGGGAGGTTTTCAACTATAGTCTCTTGAAATATTTTCTCAGTCCCTTTCTTTCTCTCTTATTCTTCTGGGACCCCTATAACTCAAATGTTGGTGCATTTAATGTTGTCCCAGAAGTCTCTGAGACTGTCCTCTATTCTTTCTGGTCTTTATTCTTTGTTCTGCTCTGCAGTAGTTTTTCCACTATTTTATCTTCCAGATCACTTATCCGTTCTTTGGACTCAGTTATTCTGCTATTGGTTCCTTCTAGAGAATTTTTAATTTCTTTTATTGTGTTGTTCATCATTGTTTGTTTGCTCTTTACTTCTTTTAGATCCTTGTTAAAGGTTTCTTGTATTTTCTCCTTTCTATTTCCAAGATTTTGGATCATCTTTACTCTCATTACTCTGAATTCTTTTTCAGGTAGACTGCCTATTTCATCTTTGTTTGTTTGGTCTGGTGGATTTTTACCTTGCTCCTTCATCTGCTGTGTATTTATCTGTCTTCCCATTTTGCTTAACTTACTGTGTTTGGGATCTCCATTTTGCAGGCTCCAGGTTCGTAGTTTCCATTGTGTTTGGTATCTGCCCCAGGTGGTAAGGTTGGTTCAGTTGGTTGTGTAGGATTCCTGGTAGAGGGGACTGGTACCTGTGTTCTAGTGGATGAGGCTGGATCTTGCCTTTCTTGTGGGCAGGACTGTATCTGGTGGTTTGTTTTCAGGTGTCTGTGACCTTATTATGATTTTAGGCAGCATCTCTGCTTATGGGTGGGGTTTTGTTCCTGTCTTGCTAGTTGTTTGGCATAGGGTGTCCAGCACTGTAGCTTGCTGGTCATTGAGCAGAGATGGGTCTTAGATTTGAAGTGGCGATCTTTGGAGAGCTTTCACCTTTTGATATTACGTGGAGCCGGGAAGTCTCTGGTGGACCAATATCCTGAACTTGGCCCTCCCACTTCAGAGGAACAAGCCTTACCTCTGGCCAGAGCACCAAGACGCTGTCAGCCACATGCCTCCAAACTCCCAAACTCCACACACCAGAAGCCCTCCTTTCAATGTGCTGCCTTTCCCCTTCTGCCATAAACTAAGCTTTTAACATCAGCCAGCCAATTTTCCTTCAGAAGGTCTGATAGTAAATATTTTAGGCTCTGCACGCCATAAGGTCTCTGTGACAAATAGCTAACTTGACCAAGGTAGCATGAGATCAGTCATAAACCATACATATATGCATGACTATATTGCAATAAAAACCTTATTTATAAAAACAGCTGATGGGAAGGATTTGAAACAAGGTCTGTAATTTGTTAATCATAATCTTCAATACTATCCTCAGGCAGTGACGGTGTTAGGATTTTTTTTTTTCTAAATTGAAGAATGGGATGGAGATAATATATTCTTGAAGTTTGGGTTCATATCGATATTACAGGTATCTACAGTAGAATCAATTGTGTTGAAATCCATAGCCTTCAGTTTCAGGAGGCAGGAATGTATTAGAGAGAATATTTTACGATTCTAAGTTGACCTTAACTATTGGAAGCCAAAGACTGAAAGAGACTAAAAGTATAGACTAAAAGTATAGAGTTTATTCCATAAGGCATGTAATAGAGAAGCATGCATATTGATATGAGTTATTGTTTTTCTGCCCCAAAGTGAGAGTTTAATCACATAGTAATACAAGAGAGAAAAATCAGAAGATATGTGATAGATATCTGATTAGTGTTAAGGTGCTGGATGTTTCCTGAACACGTGTAGCTCTTCAATCTCCTCTCTTGGGCCAACCTCCTCAGTATGTGGTAAATAATAAAAGCCTGTCAGAGCAGAAGGGATGATTGCCTAGCCTCCCAAATTATAGCCTGGAACACAGAAATATTTAGAAAACTATCTCCTCCAACATGGCTCCATAAACATGGTTCCTGAAATCTTTTATGGTTGGAGATGGGGCAGACAAATGCCTCTATGGAGAGCTACCCAGAATCCCTTGCAATTCACCTTGGTGAGGAGAACACAGCCAAAGTTTCCTGAGTCCCCCACACACCTACAGAAAATAATGTAAAAGTGCCTGAGCGGTATGGCAGGTCAGATGAGGATTCATGTTTGAAAATATGAAGAAACAATGTGTGTAAACTAGACACATGGAAGATATCATGGGACCAAGGACACCTATCAGGAAATAACACTCGGTAAGGGGAAAGAACTTCCACGTATGAGAATTACCTCCTAAATTTAGAATGCCATAATGATACTTAGATTGGCACCCTGACTCAACTCAGTTACAACTTAGAGAAAAGATAAAAGAAAGAAGAATGGGAAATCTAGAACTGAGGTAAGTAGTTATCAAAAGAGACTATTTTAAACTGCTGGTAACTGAGTTACTTGAAATGGTAAGCTTAGGATTGCAGCTGCTGAGTACAAGTAGGGATTTTTGTGCTAGGTTAAATTGAGAAATATAGAGAAATAAAGAAGCTATATATTTTTTAATCTCTATTCATATTACTGTATAAATATGACTTACCAAATTTGCATCATGCCAATCCTATATGACATAGATGTTGCCCAAACTTCACCATCTTATGAATTCAACAAAGAAATATCAAAATAATAAGTGAAAATATTAATATTGTCATCCAGAGAGAACAATAGTAGTTGAAATCTACGAAGGGTCAGCTTTAAGTGAGGCTGTGACAGACACTGTTATTTTGAGGATATGGGGAAGGTCTTACTTGAATAGTTCTAGGAGACAATACCTCACAAGATGGGTAGAAACAAAGGACCGTATCTGCTACTATAAAGAGCTGAGTGTAAATGCTATTAAAATTAGTGTAGTACATAAATGCCTAAACTGCTATTGCTTACATTATCTTATTTAATCAGCACAGTGATACCCATGAAAGGAAATTTAATGCTCATTTCCATAAAGCTCAAAAAAATTAACTGACTTTGGTTTTCAGAGTCATGCAAACATTACTTGGCAATGCCACAACTTTACAGTTAATGTTCATTCTCTATGAACTAATGAATAAACTTTAAAAAATCTAAGAAAATATTGTTGAAAATCATGGATATTGATAATATTGAATAATTTTTGGAAGCACAGTAAGTAAACTAATCAGATTCTCAGAGTTACTCTAATTCATGGTACAAAATCAATATACAAAAGTCAGTCATGTTTCTATACACCAACAATTAACTATCAAAAAGGGAAATTAAGAAAGTGATCCATGTAGAAAAGTGTTTGCCACAGGCTGGGGGGTGGGGGAAGTAGGGAGATGTTGGTAAAAGGGTACAAACTTTCAGTTATCAAACAATAAGTTCCGAGGATCTAATGAATGACCTGGTGATGATAGTTGATAACACTGTATTGTATAATTAAACTCTGCTAAGAGAGTAGAACTTAAATGCTCTCACCAAATGAACAAACAAAAGATAAGTATGTGAGCTAATGGATGTATTAATTAACTTGATGGTAGATTTTGTTCATAATGTATATTGAATCATCACTTTATACACTTTAAATATTCTACAGTTGCATTTGTCAGTTGTACTTCAATAAAGCTGGGGAAAAATCTTCACAAGAATAGCAACTTTTTGGGCACAGTCTTTTATACACTGTTTCAGGGCTTGAGGACGTAGGAGTAAACAAGAGTGACATGTTGCTAGTCTGCATGATATTTATATTCCAATAGAAGACAAAGGGAACATTTACAATTAAAGAAGAAAATATCTCCATAGAAACAAGTGTCATGCAGATAATTAAAACAGGTGATATTATAGTGTACATCTGGGTGACTACTTGGAATTGGTGGTCAGGGATTGCCTATCAGAGAAAATGATGGAGAAATTTTTAATAATACAGATTAATCTTAAACATGTTGGCCTGTAGCTATTACACTGTAGATAGCAATTATTTTTTTAATTAAAAGAAAGAAAAATGACATTTAAATGAAGACATGGTTGCCTTGAAAGCACCAGCAATGTGAAAATTAGGAGGAGAATATTCTAGGAACAGGCATTAGTTAGTGCAAAAATTATAAGGTCAGAAAAAGAAGTTTCACAATTGAATAAATAGCTAGTCAGTGGCATAAAAAACATGGTTGATGAAAAGACTGCTATTGGTAAGGTTGGAAAAAAGATAGAGTCTAAGGCTATAGGACTTTGTAAAGAGGTTAAGGAGTCAGAATGTATTTAAAGTACAGAGTGAAGTCAGTGACAGATTTTAAGTAAGGAGTGATTATATCTGATATACATTTTTAGAACATGACTCTGGTTACTACAATTTTTGAGGGGAGGGATGAAGTGTTGAAGTATGAAACCAACTGGAATGCCAGGCAATACATGATGAAGAGAATGGATAGATTCACTGTATACTTTTGGATATAACTGAAAACATTCATTGATGAAATTGATGTAGTGGGGAAAAAGAATAATCACAGTTGTTCCCTAGATTTTTGACTTGAGCAAGGGGGAAGATGGATGCAAGATTTTGTGGTTTGATGAGCTGAAGAAAATTATGTAGCAGGACTAGATGAGGAGGCAGAAATCAAGTGTTCTGCTCCATATTCATTAAATTTGAGATGACACAATATATATACTTAATACATATTTATTAAATGAATGAGTGAATGATATTTTTTGCAAAAGTTTTGGCTTCTAATAACCTCTAGTTTAATTTTGTTATTTGGAAAAATCAAATCTATCCTGAAACATTAGAGAGCTAGTCATACATAAAATCTTAAAAGTTAAAAATATCATTTCAAGGAAAGTAGTATAATGGGGAAGGAAGGGATTTTATGAGCTCAACTAATCAAATTTTTATTCATTTCTCCAGATGATGAATTAAGGATCAATGCAGATAAGTGATTTCTCTATGTAAGTAAAATTAGTGACTAAAAGAGCCAGAGCACATGAAGTTTCTGAACTATCAAACCAGTGCTGTCTTTTTTTCTGGATACTGTCACATTTCTACCAGATCTTTCCCCTACTGTATTAGAAGACAAAACCCACTGATAATAGAGTGGGAAAATAAATCATCACTTCATGTTCATTATTCAGATAATGGAAACCTTGTGTGACAAAAACTGACAAAAGGAAAGTTTCAATTAAGCATTGAGGGTCCAACAACACTTGTAATCAATACTGACATTTATGTACTTTTAGGAATAAGTATGAAAATGCTTATCTTGAATTTGTCCAGAAAACTAAAGCATTGATATGCCATGAAAACAAAATAAATAGGAACCCCTCATGTTTGTGTCCTAGTGTACACTTACAGTGTATTTTAAAATTGCTCTTTTCTTATTCTCTCTCAGCTTACTATTAAATTTATGTTTTCTATTTCTGAATACACAAAAAATTCTAAAATTCTATTTTATACCTCTAAGTTGCCTAATTTTTGATTGATACTAGAATTTATCTTCAGAGTTATATTGAATATTAGGACCTTTTATATTTTGTATATACATTTTATACTAGAACCTCCTCATACACTCCAATCAAAAAAAGCCCTCAAAATTATTATTACTTGGGTTTCCCTGGTGGTGCAGTGGTTGAGAGTCCGCCTGCCAATGCAGGGGACATGGGTTCGTGCCCCGGTCCGGGAAGATCCCACATGCCACAGAGCAGCTGGGCCCGTGAGCTATGGCCACTGAGCCTGCGCATGTGGAGCCTGTGCTCCACAACGAGAGAGGCCACAACAGTGAGAGGCCCACATGCCACCAAAAAAAAAAAAAATTTATTACTTGATTGGTAAACCTGCAGTACCAGCTTCCTCTCTCTCTTGTCTCTTTCTCTCTTTCTATTTCCCTCACTTTATTTTTTAATACTTGGCCCCACTTTGTATTGCCTTTATACAATGCAATAAATAATTTTCTTTTTGACAATAATACCCTCGGATATTTAATAGTATGAAAATCATTAACAACATGTTTTTTCCTGATTTCTTATGTAGCTGCAAATGATAATACTGAATAATATTCAAATTATATGAAATTATTATCAAAACACCAACACTGAATTTTTATATTCACTGATTTCATGTTTGTTAATAAACTGGGCATACTACCTGCAAATAACTTACATCCTTACCTCTACAATATCTACCTCTCTCACAGTTACCTCAATACAGCACTTTTGGTAATAATAAGTATATACAGTATTGAGAACAAAGTGTGGTTTTAAGTCCATCTTAGTAACAACAAACGATGTGTATTTTTTCCCTAAATTAATAGAGTGTCTGGCATACAGTTCTTCCTTTAAAATCTATAAGGTTAGTAATGATATCCTTTCTTTAAATTTTCTGTGTAAATAATCCTCATCAGTAGCATATGTCTATATAAATCCAGAGACCTTTTACCCCAGTTTTAACCCACAGTGTTTTGATCATCCTGAAGAGTTAACCCAAACCACACAACCAGTCTGTGACAAACCCAAATTTGGTTTAGGTGTCAAGACTGATGATGCCACACGTGCACCAATAAAAAAGGCTTATTTCTCACATAAGTTTGTGGAGAGCTTTTTGGGGAGAGCAAAGCAGGCTTTCAAGCTGGTCTGAAAATGGCTTGAGAGAGCCGAGAAGGACAATAGCCGAGAAGGGTCTTATTATGGTCAGAGGATGGTCCGGGGTGAAGGTTCTCACATAAAGGTCAGGGCTTGCTTGGATTGAATTTCCTGCAGGCACCAAAGAAAGGAACACTTGGGCTTTCTTGTACTACACAGATGGGCAGAGGGGAAAGGGGAGTTATGAGCATTGAAAGCTGTCGACAGTCATGTCCAAATTAGAATGAGACTATTATGCCCAGTCACAACATTGTTACTTTAGGGTAAGGCAGAGGAGAATAAGTGCAACCATATTTTTTCTTCTTTCTATTTTAGTTTACAAAGAAAATCTTAAAAAAGAAGAATAAAATAGTTTTGCTTTGTTTTTATTTTTATTTTGGAAGAGAGTTCTTTGGACTCTTACCTTCCCGTTTAGCCCAAGATGAGCATTCTAATTGTGGGATTAATTCTGAGAGTGGTAGAAAATAATTGAGCTCTGGGGGAGGTGAAATTTGTCCAACTAACACAAAAAAATTAGGCCACATTACTCCCTTTCATTATCAAGAGATTAGCTTGTTCCTATCTACATCTGTGGCTAAACTACGTGTTGCTGATCCTTTTTCTTCCTTCAGTTTTTTTTTTTTTTTTGGTTGGGGGAGGAGATGTTCTTGTTGGTCTAATATGCTGAGGATTAATTGGTAATGGTTAAAAGTCACTGTGCTCCTTTACTTTTGTTCTTAAAAAACTACATTTTTCTGGAAATAACTGTAACCTTTTGGCAAGCCATTAAATAATACAGTGTAGAATAATTTTATAAATAATTCAGCTCATCTACTAACCCAACATAGCTAAAATGTAATAATAATAAATCAATAATCCAATCAACAAATATTTAATTAGTACCCACTAATTGCTTAACTATATGCCAGAAACCATGAAGAATACAAAAAAAGAATCAGAATAAGTTACTTCCATTAAAAGCTATATGTTCTCAAGAAAAAAAAAAATTAAAGATATATTGATAGAGATAATCTACACTAAATATAATAGTGAAGTATGACAAGTTATATCAAAAGGCAATGCATGATGACACGTGAATTTCACTTTGGTTGTACTTACATGGAAAGATAAATGCTGACTGGTTAAAGATGAAAGCACTTTGGTATGGTTGGTGGATGAGAGTTGAACAGACATTTGAAAGATGTATTTATCACAGAGGAAGGAAAGAGGCATTCCAGGAGAGGTGAAAAACTAACAAATGCAGAAAAGTGGAAAAACACAGGGTGCACTTTGAATAGGCCCATTATACTTTGTAGTTTACAAACAGGCCTGGTTTACCCACATTGTTCCAGCAACATAGTTAATGGCATACTCTTTAATTTAAAAATATGTTTAGATTTGGACATTAATTATATGGTCATCCTATTCTAAGGGATATCAAGGAGACAGATTGTGTTCTGTTAAAAAATTAAAGAGATGGTAAGGATTGGCAAAGGATTTGTGGAGAAGCTGTTCTAAGTGATATATATTTTCATCCCCATTTTATTCATGAAGAACTTGAGGCCAGGAGAGGTTAAGTGACTTTTCAGAAATTTGTCTGTAAGACAGAGGCAAAGTTGACATGTAGAACGTGATCAACCTGACTCCCAGGTCCATGATCTCATAGGGAGATAGACAGATAGATAGATAGATAGATAGATAGATAGATAGTGACTTGAAGCTAAGGTAGAGAAATTTACAACGTGAAACATTGTTGTGACTGAATGTGATGAAGTCTTTAAATATGGTTTTGTTAATTGACTACATTTTAAGAAGAAAGGATCAATGATATGATGGCAGAAAGAAGTAGATAACCCTGAATTAATGAACAAGTGAGACATGAAATAAAAACTTTAGGCAGCAACTGTAAAATTCCCTTGAAAATAAGCTTGGGTACGAAAGATAGAAGATTGGTTTAGAAACATAGATTTGAGAGAGGGGCTCTTGCTTATTAGTGAAGTGTATGCTTGAATAATCTAAAAACATAAGGAAACCAGGAGATCAAAAGAGTGAAGGAAAATAAAGGTAGGCAAGGAAATTAGTCACAAGACAAAGTCTAGGTGTTCTAAAGGGTTGTGGTAGAAAACACAGGTGGAGCAAATACAATCATGACAGCTACGGAAAATCAGTGTCTCAAGTGAATTTGGAAGAACGTGACAAACAGTGAATGACAATGAACCTCTGTTTGGCTTTACTACGATTTGTTACTTTCTTAAAATAAATGGAAAAGACACTTTTTCTTCAAATTGAGAAAACTGCTGTCCAAGTCTGAGCAAGGTCAAAGTCATTAATATAGTTGGAGCATTAGGTGAAAAGATCAAGAGAACTCAGCCCAGTGTTGGTTTCCAGGAAGCCTGGGCACCTGGAAAAGAATTAATTGGTGACCCAGCACTAATTGGAGAGCAGCACAGCCAAGATCATTAAACAGCTGATTTTCTAAAATGTGTCTATTCCTTCCAATTAACATTATGAAATCTCAGTTTTAAGGTTGGTTTCCTGTTTTTCAGAAATGAATGGAGAAAAATTTGGTACAATTTTTGAGACAAATTCATTTACTCATTTAACCAGTTATTTTACTTGAATGTAGATAACACTTAAATGAATGTGTTGAAAATCAGCTATTAAGTGCCCGGGCTATTTATTTTAGAACTGATATTTGTGTTTGCAAACTTTATACTATAACATCACTGATTTGTTCATATTTTTGTATCAATAATAATATTTGACTCAATTGTTTAATCAAAGGTAGAGTCAGCTTACCATTATGTGCATCAAATTATGAGCCATGAGTAAAATTTTATTTGAAACTTCTATCTTTTACATTGTACTAATTCTATAAATTACATATATGTATGTATATGAATGTAAAACACATGTGTGTATGTGTTTACTGTTTGTGTGAATATTCACACATCTGCTCAAAAAGATCTGGCAGGTTGATAATATCTCAGTTTTTATTAATTAAAAGAGCACTTTCTTTTATCACAATGGTTTCATGACCTTCAGTTTAGCATGGACAATTATCTGAAGCTCCAAATTATCATCAAATAAGAAAATAAAAACTGAGTCTTTATCCAGTAATATAGCCATTTAATTATAGTCTTTGTTTCAATGAGGTAAAATAGCTTAAGGAAATGTCAGGAAGTCGAGAAGACCTTGGTTTAACTCAAGTGAAATTTAGAGAATACTTATTATATGCCAGGCTCTGATTTAAGCAACAAAAAGTTTCTGCCATCACAGAACTCCCTGTCTAGGATGGGAGAGAGGCGTGTAAACAATTTCACTGTAATGAAATGTGCTAAATATCCTATATTATCCTAATCACATCAATTAAATACTGTAGAATTAAAAAAGATGGATGGAGAGATTCAGTCTCTGGAGCAGAGCCAGTGAGTTTTGGCAAAGCCTTCAAAGAACAGTTGACATTTAAACTGGCCCTTGAAAAACCATTAGAACTCTGCCAGGCTGTGGGTGGGAAATGTGGAAAATAAAGAAAATGTATTTGCAAAGCATGTAATGTGGTCATTTTAGGGATCAGCAAAGTAGCCCAGATTCCTCTTATAGTCCTGGCTCTGACTATGTGCCCATGGGCGTGTTGCCAATCCCTGATACACTACCAGGATTTCCAGTGTGATGTGGGAGTAGGAAGAGGATTTAAGTTCATCAAGTGAAAGAGCATGTGTCTCATCTGTGGATCTTCCATAACTTTATAAATTTTCCTGTGGGGAAGTATTGTCCTCCTTCTTGGAGGGAATGAAGTGAATAAAAGATAAGTACATTTTAACCAGAAAACCATGAGCCAAGCAGTACACATGGGCAATGGCTTCCAACTCCAAACTCAGCACTCCATCCCTTGGACCACATAGATCTCATAACTGGGGTTTGCCCTGTGTTAGAGAATAAATGAGAGGATGAGCTAATTTAATAAGCACATATTTATGTATGCACAATCAGATTGCCCATGGTGGTTTAGGGACTATGGGTTATCTTAAAAATATGAAGCACATATAATTTGATATCCATTGAATGTGTATGTCTGGATTCTTCACACTTCATTTAGTCAATCTAGCCTAAAATAGCAGGATGGAGAAATAATACTTATTGAGGATTTATTATGTTACAGAGTATACGTGAGATCTTTTACACACTTTTCTCATGTAATGATAAATAACTCTGTGAGAAGAGGACAATTATTTTCTTCTTCTTTTATAAATAAGCAATCTGAGGATTAAAGGGGTAAAGTCAATTGTACAAAGTTGTTACACAAATAATACTATATTTGTCTGACCCTGAAGTCCATGTCCTTTTCACTAAATCCCAATACTATTCTCACAATTTTGGGGTGGAAGTTAGTAAAATATTTTAAGAATTTTTGTATTCTCAAAATAAAAATACATCATATTCATTGCACAGCATTTTAGTACTGTGAAGCTGAGGTTTAGAAGCAAGTGATAGAAACAGTTGTATAATGATGATGGTAGCCAATAATTATTGAGTGCTTATATCGTGCTAGGTGTGCTTCTAAAGATTTTATATATGCTAACAAATTCTATCCTTACAACAACCCAATTGACTGATAACTTTTATTGTCCCCATGTTAAGTGTGGATTTAATACAAAAAGAGTTGAAGTAATCTACCCACGTTGACTCAGATGGTAAGTGTCTTGAAACGCAGGCAGTTTGGCCCACTGTCTGTACTATGTTCTGATGACATAGCCAGAGGAAGGAGAAAGAAGTAATGTGGTTTAGTGCCTATTAACAGTGGTCCCCATCCTTTTTGGCACCAGGGACTGGTTTCGTGGAAGACTATCTTTCCACGGACGAGGTGGGTGGGAAGGATGGTTCAGCTGGTAATGCGAGTGGTGGGGAGCGATGGGGAGTGGCAGATGAAGCTTCGCTAGCTTGCTGGCCACTCACCTTCTGCTGTGCCGCCTGTTCCCAACAGGCCGTGGACTGCTATCCGTCCGTGGCCTGGGGACTGGTGACCCCTGCCTAATACATATCTGATATTTGGCTAGATGTGTTTTCTAGATACCTCATTTGATTTTCAGAAAAGCATGTTACTGAAAATATTGCAGTGATTAAAAGGAAGATCAGAAGTTGACAGGAAACAGTATGTATATATGTTATTATTAATTATCCTATTTTTGCACTAAAGACAACATCGTGAAATTCAGAGAAGTATCTTGCACAGAGTGACATAGCTCATATATGCTATAGTCATGATTTGGAAAAATATCCATGCCATTTATGTATAAATTTTAAAGCTGTGGTTATAGAGGTTTAGGGAATATATTTAGGTTTTAAAGTAAAAAGTAAAGTAAAAATTTGGCATATACAATTTTCTGTTATTAAATATAGACAGAGCCTTGAAAAGTTAATATTGAAATAGAAAACAAGAGACACCTGAAGAAAAAGATATATCTAATTTTTTAGAGATAGAATAATAATGTTCGTCTGATTAGAAAAAACATTTTCCAGTTCATATGCCAAACAGTAATATATGGAATCATCTTTATATTGCCATTATGCAGTGCCTGCATTTGTAGGAGCTTAAAATGTATATCAGTTGGATAAATGATCAGTGAGGGAATGAGTAGATTAATGAGTGGAAGAATGGATGCAGCTTGAAAGTTTAAAGTGCAATGGGACTCGTTATCATGAAGATGAGAAAATAAGCGTGTTTTTTTTCTTTTATGCCTTCTAATATTCTATTGGTAAAGCTAATTTCTATTCTCATATCCTGAGATTCCATTTTTCAAGAAATAAAGGAATCCATTAATTAAGTCCAGGAAAAACATCTGAGCTTGGTTCCACAATTCTAGACTTATGCTGCCCAATACAGTAGCCACTAGACACATGAGGCTATTCAAATTTATATTATTTTTAAAAATAAAAATCCAGTTTCTTGATCACAATAGTCACATTTCCAGTACTCAATATTCACATGTAGCTAATGGCTGCTGTAGTAGACAGTGCAGATACAGAACATTTCCATTACTGACAAAAGTTCTGTTGGATCATTGTGTCCCAGCAGGGCAGTGCAAGTTCTTGAATAACAATCACAAGCCAAGTGGCTTGGGTCTGAGAAATTTCTCTGGGGTGGAGTTAGGGTTGTGCCAGGTGGATATTCTGACTGCAGGGTCAGTCAGAAAGCCTTGGACAAGACAATAAAACCATGTTAGAATTTAAGGACAGAAAGTAGAAACTAGAAAGAATCTCTAAGTTCTAATAAGTTAGCCACAGGGCTAAGTTACAGTGTGTTCATTGATTCACTCTAGGATCGAAAACTATCTATTCTATTTATGGAGTAAGAATGATTAGTCTTCTATGAAATCACAGAGGAACTACACTTATCTCCGCTTGGGTAATTTGGGAAGGCTTGATGACTGGGCATTATTATGAAGGATGAGCAGGAGATATTTAAATTAAGAACGTGAGAAAGGAGGTAAAGAAAATAATTCACATAGAGAGTGTAAATATATACAATTTTAGAATCTTAGAAAATCTTTACTTATATCAATATGGCTGGATATGGGGTATTGGAGGAAGATTTATTTATTTATTTATTATTGGGGTATAGTTGTTTTACAATGTTGTGTTATTTTCTACTATACAGCAAAGTGAAGTTCCCTGGGCTATACAGCAAGTTCTCATTAGTTATCTATTTTATACATATTAGTGTATATATGTCAATCCCAATCTCCCAATTCATCCCACCCCCCTACCCCCCCTTGGTGTCCATATGTTTGTTCTCTGCCTCTGTGTCTCTATTTCTCCTTTGCAAACAGGTTCATCTCTAGCATTTTTCTAAATTGGAGGAGGATTTTTTCAGAGATAGGTGCAGTGTATAGAGATAAACAATTTTCAGATAATGAAAAACTTAAGAGAGAAATCAAGGATGTAACACAATATTCTACATAAGCAAATGTACTCGCTCAGTATACATTAGCATAGGTGTAAGAAAGTTAGTAGATTTTGAAGAGGACTCTGAATGATAACTTTGAGTAATGGAAAATAAATACAAGCTAACTCAATATAAACTGAAAAAAATAATTATCTCATACAATAAAATCTACTGTAGAAAATAAATTAATGAGAAAAACAAAAACCAAAAGGAGTTGACAAAAATGCATTTTCTTCCATGTCACCCCACCTAAATAAAAACTTATTGAAATCATACAATTATAGAGTTTGTAGTTACTTTAAAGAATTTGTTTCATCATGCCATTACATATCACTGCACAGATGAATTAATTGTCTAAACAATTCAGGGACATTATATCCTCATCTGATATATTCAAATATATAAGGCAAAATTGATGTTATTGTTGTGCTTAGAATTCTTTACAAAATAGCTTTATTGTTCAAATTTCCTTTGCTTTTGTTGATTTACTTACACTATCTCATCTCTTGCTTTTTTCTCCCTCTTTCTATCCCCATCTTTCTTTCCTGTGTATTCTTCTCTATCATAGCATTTTTCTGTGTCCTTGGTATGATGAAAAATTTTCATTTTTGAAGTTCATCAGATTTCTGGATTTAAAACAATTTAAATTACATTTGAGATTCTGTCTCTTTTCACATTATGTCACGGTAATTTATGATGAGAAATAATGACAATATGCTCTTGATTCTTTTTAGAAATGTCTTTCACTTTTGTTTTAATTTTAACAGCTTAAATTAAAATATTAAAGAAATGAAAAACTAAAAATTATTTTATTAACCTAAATGAGTAAAGCACTTCCCTTATAATCAGCAAGAGAATCCCTAATCTTTAAATATATTGTGTACATTTCTCTCTCCTTTGTTAATGTAAGAATATTGTCCTTAATACGCTCCACGTTCTCATCTGTGTTGTATCTAAATAAATATTAGTTTTTTTCTAAGAGCTGTACTTCTATGTCAGTGGATAGATTTAGATGCTTGGAAAAATTCCAGAAGCTTTTTTTAATAATAGAATAAGACCATGCACATTGTGTTTTATTTTGGCAGGTGTATGAGGCTGCCTGTAATAAATTAGCATATTGAGGAATATTCACATACTTTTAGCAATAGAAGAGTGCAATTTATGGTATTCATTTCAAGATAAAATATAATCAACACATGTCATTGAGGTAATTTTCCCAAAATGATCTCTCACTAAGTACCCTAAAGAAAAAAAACCTACAAAATATTAAAACTGCATTCCAAATTATTGTGTCCAATCTCAGCAGATCTCAGGGAAGATGGTTAACAATTTTTATATTGCTATATTAGATAACACAACAATTTTCCTTTTCAAGGAATGAGTCATTTTTTCTTCATTTTTCAGGAATGAATCATCTTTAAATTCCTTCATATTTGTTCATCAGGAAATATCTTTAATGGTCATATGAGTGCAGTCAATTGCTTCTGTAACACTGAAGTTCTAGCAATCCAAACAAATCATGTTGCAGGTGCTTTCTATTTGAAGGAAAGATGTACTTTGATGTTCTTTTAATTAAAGTTTCAATGAAATTAGTTAGCATTCTGCAAAGAGGTAATTCCATTTCCTCTGGTTATCATCCGGTCAATTCCTGAAAGTACCAATAGCCAGTTAATTATGTTTTCAGTATTTTCACTTCGGCAAGCACAAAAGGGACTAGGTTTATCTTTTAATTCAAACTTCCCTGCAACACAAAACTACAGTTATAAGGCTCACTTTAGAAAACTTGTGAACACTGTAGGTCTCACCATGGGTAGTTTCAGAATCCAGCTAAAGTAAGTGTCTATCTGGCATCCATTTGTATTTTAAAAGCAGTACATATTCTCTTTGTAATAAAAATAAAATATTGTTTCTTTACCATATTAAGATCTATCAGAATCTATTAACTTGTAGTAGAAAATCACAATAAATTAATATTCTTAAATCTAGGTCCTGCTTCTGGCTCTTTCCCTTACTGGTTACAATGTCTGGAATAAAGAGCTTCTTTCTTTGGGTTTCAATTTCTTCATTCACAAATTCAATAAAACTGCAATTTTTAGAACATCTGAGAGCCAGGCACTGAGCAAGCATCAACCACCACATAAAGATGAATAAGATACAGCCTGTGTCTTGTAGCAGTTCAGATTGGTGCAGTGATGTCCACTGTCTCACCAGACTCTGAAATTTTGTGAATTTATAGAAGCATCATTTCTAATGAAATCACAAAAAAAACAAAAGAAGCAGCAGAAGAAAATCTTGTATTTTTACTTGAGCAAAGTGAGAATTTCTATTCATAAAATAGAAACCTGTTCTTCATCTAATCCATAGATATTAATTCAGTTAGACCTATAATCAAAAGAGAATGAGAGAAAAACTGAATTTTTTTTTTCCCCTTAAGACTACTGGAGTAATTTTGCATTTTTGAAGTATTTTTGACAATAGATAGTTCATTACATTTGGAAAAAATAACTCTCTGGGTACTGAATATGTTTTTGTCTCCCTCACCCTGTTTCTAACCTGATGCATTATAGAATAGTGTCCATCTTTATAGTTATAATTGAAATTATTGTTTTTGATATAATTACTCTGAATTCTATGGTAACAAAATGGCCTAATGAAAGGATTATTTTTCCATGAAGGAAATTAAAAAAAAAAGTTTAAAAATGCATTCATGGGCTTCCCTGGTGGGGCAGTGTTTGAGAGTCCGCCTACCGATGCAGGGGACCTGGGTTCATGCCCCAGTCCGGGAAGATCCCACATGCCGCGGAGCGGCTGGGCCCGTGGGCCATGGTCACTGAACCTGCGCGTCTGGAGACTGTGCTCTGCAACGGGAGAGGCCACAACAGTGAGAGACCCGAAAAAAAACAGAGAAAAAAGTAATGCATTCATGGCATTATTTTTAAAATACTTTAAAAATACAGAAGAAATTCTAAGATATTCTGGGTTACATCTGCTCTATCATGCCAAACACTTTAGGGAGAATCCTTTAGAATGATCATTTAACACCTGTAGCACTGCCTCCTCATAGTGCAGCCTGCAATCAGAATGTGAAGCAATCACCATAACAGTTATAACTTAGATTATGACTTAACAGCACTGGTTGTGAAGGACTACATTTGAGTAAGTGGAATTTCCCTAATCATTGATTGCAAAAAGTGGGCACAATGAGTCAGGAGCCAAAATGATCTCCCTACTCCTCTGAGACAGGAGTGATGGCTGAGTTTGACTGAACTGGGTTTTATGTGGAAGATGCTTTGCCCACTGGTATCTACGGCATAAAAAAACAGAGCTTTTGTTCTAGGGAAGTTTTTACAACCTCCTTTTTTGTCAAGGGTCAGTTATACACTTTCAATCTCATCTACATTTTTAAAAACAGTTTAAACATAGTGATCAGTATTTTCCAGCCTGTATTAAGTAAACGATAGTTACATCAGCATAGCTGTTGTTGTGACAACATTTAGTTAGAACAGTTATTGAAAATTTCAGATAACGTACCCCTCTTGATTTCAAAGGAGTTTGCATTATAATTTGAAAAATGGAGATTACTAAAAGACCAAGACCCTCAAATTCATCCCTCTAGCTTTTTACTAATCTTGAATTACTGAAAGCTTGGGGGAAATAAAATTCACTAAGAAAATAAAATACATAAGAAAAATCTAATGCAATATTTAGGGATATGTCAAAGTATATTGAATAACATATATTCAGGTAACTGAAGCAAGAAAAACTATTCCATTAACTAATCTTTTTCAGAAAATATGTTAATTCCATTAACATATTTTCTCTTTATCAGAGAAATTACCTTCCTGAATTTGTTTCACTTATAGATAATGCTTGTTGTGCTCTACTGTATGTCATTTCAAAATGAAGCTGGGTGGAGCATACATAATCACTATCAATTGATAAAGACTTAGAAGGAATTCTTGTTAGAATTCCTACCATGTCACTTATTATATGGTCTTGGATGACATTTTGCTTCCTCAATTATCTTATCTGTAAAATAGGAATGATAGCATCCTTTGAGCTTTGTAAGGATTAAGGAAATAATGTATATACAATACTTAGTGTAGCGAATATAACAGAATAAGTGCCAAATACATGGTAGCTAATACCCATAGTATGAGTTTATTTGTACATATGTGTGTACATCAAATTGGAAAACTCTGACTTTGCTTACACTGCTGCTTTTTCAATTTATTATTTATTCTCCTTCTTAGCAAACTTTTTAGCTTTTAGGCTACTAGTCATTCTGACACACTCAAACTTTTGCTACTGTTCTACTGAAATTTTACTTAGGAACAGGCATTCTGCACCCAAGTATTGCTGAAAAACCAACAAAATTCATGACTTTTTGTTTGTCTGTCCTAAAAAATGAAAATTATTAGAATGTGATGATATATATATATATAATCAATATTTTGTTTAGTTTGATTATCCTTTCTACACTCATAGAAGTAGGAAGAGTTGTTTTTTTTTAAAGTTCAGTGTTCTTACTTTGACTTCAAACACTTAGAGAAGCAGAGCTCAGTGCTATTTCATATTCACCATAAAATATCCACTCTAGTGAGTAAGCCTATAGAGCTTACTGAAAATATCTTAGGGGAAGCAGATCATTGCTCACAAAAAAGACAACTATTTAATTAATCCCCAATATGCATTTCTATTCTGCCCAAAGTCTCCATTGCCACCATGCAGGGGATCTTACTCTAACTCTGACCAGTCTTCTTTGGCATGCAAAATCACTTCCTGTGAAATATAGCACAGGTCCAGCCTCAGGCCAACTTCTATCCCCAGTGGACTTCTCAAAGCTTCTTTGCAACAAAGTTGGTCTCCCACTTGAAGAAAATTCAAGCACAAACTGCTAAGAAGGTAAATTTTCCTCTACATCTCACACTTCCTAAATCCTGGTAATCATAATCAGTGATTCACATATGAACAAGGGTCAGGGTCTGTTTTGGAAGAGTTTTAAATTTTTCAAGTATGATAGACTTGTAAAAAGATAGGTTTCTAAAAGATAAATGTACAACCTACTGAGCTACCACAGCACAGGAAAATGGACCACTAACTTTACATGATGAATCAGGGAAATGCTTTAGAATAGCTGTTTTATGAGGATGAGTAGGATATTTTTGAATTCAACAAGGAAATAATCCAATCAAAATAAAGTAAACATAATTAGAACCTAAAATGCCATTGAGGGTCATGGAGTAAACTTAAATCAAGATAAGAGGTTGGGTCTCTTATCAAAGCAATGTATGCTGTCATGGAGGGTAAGGGTCAAATTGGAGAAAGATTAGAGGCAGAAGTGGCAGTTAAGAAGGTCGTAAAGTCATCTGGGAAGTAGATGGTAGTTGTCTTACCTGAGACTCTGACCAAAGGGGTTAAAAAAAAGATGGGAGAAATTTGTAAATGTAAAATTGACGGATTTTTTGACAAGGAAAGGGAGCAGTAAAAAACAGTATGTAAGAGGTTTCTAGGTAGCCTAAGGTAGATGTTATGGTTAATTTTGTGTCAGCTTGACTGAGCTAAGGATGGATGCCCAGATAGATGGTAAAATATTATTTCTGGGTGTGTATGCAAGGGTGTTTCTGGAAGAGATGAGCATTTGACTAAGTAAAGAAGAGCACGCTTATCAATGCAGGGGGGCATCATCCAATCTGTTGGGCATCATATGAATAGAACAAAAACATGGTGGAAAAGTGAATTTGCTCTCTGGTAGAGCTGAAACATCCATCTTCTCCTGTTCTCAAACATCAGCACTCCAGGTTCTTGGGCCTTTGAATGCTGACTGGGACTTACACCATCAGCTTTCCTGGTTCTCCAGTTTGCAGACAGCAGATTGTGGGATTTCTCAGTTTCCAGAATCATGTGAGTCAATTTCAATAATAAATCTCTTCATATATCTACATCTATATCTATTTCTGTATCTATATCTATGTCTATGCCTAACCTATTGGTTCTGTTTCTCTGGAGAACCCTGACTAATGCAATGAATAACTAGGGGATGATACTACTGACAAAAGGACAGTTTGTGGAAGAAGATGCTAAGCTCAGTTTTGGACACTTTTAGGTATATTCTAGTGGAGGTGTCAGGTAAACAGCCACAAATGTTGCTAAAGACATTGATTTGTTAGTAGTATGCAAATGATAGTCGAAGCTTGAAAGATAAGTTCGTACAACGTGTGAAGATTGGATTTACTAAAGCAGTGATTATAAATTAAAGAGCAGTACTTCTGCGGGGTGTCATAGCCAAATAACTAGAGGATTATTTTTAATATCCCTTTCTAGGAGTTTAGATAGTTCTCCATATCTACTCTCACAATCCATCCCAGAAGAATTCTGTGTAACTCTGATAATGATCCTCTAGGATCAACTTTAAGTACTAGGCTAGGAAAAGTTAGGAAAACTTTAGTGAGATTTAACAGAAATGGAAGCCTGGGGGAAACTTTGATTACAAATGGAGTGTGTGATGGACATTTCCTAATACTCTGTCTTGCCTCAGTTTCCTCACTTTTACATGAGAGTACAATTATTATCTACTTCAAAGAGTTTCCATATAGATGAAATAAGATTACTTATGGAAGAAACTTGGAAAATTTAAGTATTTTAAACTATTAAATATTATTTTTATTACCTGGAGAAAATATCAAAACTTGGTCTCAACATTGGTCAAACAAATTTATCCTGAAAGGGTAAGACAAATCATTAGTGAATGAAGGGGAAAGTTGTATGTCAGCAGTAGCAAGCAAGGAGCGGGTAGGGGAATTTCTCAATCTAAAGGAAAAGCAAGAACGAGAATAATGGAGGGCAGGTTTGTACAGAAGAGCTGACAACCCAGTACTGGATAGCTCAAACTAATTTCTTTGAATAATTTGTTTGAACATAGGGCAATTTTCATTACCTAATTACTAGGGCTATTATTTATTTTTCCTTCAAGGATGTACTAAGGGCAACAGAGGTGACTAATTAATCTGGAAGTATAAGTAATTTGTGGGTGAATCCTATTTGAATCCATAAATACAGTGAATCATAAATATTTAACTTAAAACAAAGAACTCTTTAATAAATATATTCCTAGAAGTATCTCTTACCCAGTAAGTTGAGTATGCCCCTAGAGAGTTTGTAGGTGATATGAGATTTACCTTAAAGCTTCAGATTCCTTTCTGTCCAAGAGAACAGACAAGAAAAATTAACTTCATTTATTCAGAACCTTTCATTTCTGTTCTTCCTACCGTGATTTACAATGAACCAATACCATAGCTCAGCTGGGTGGGATATGTCAAAGCAAGAAAAATAGGAGTTACACACAGATTTAAATCTGTAATAGAGCTACCACTAGGATTTAAAGGAAGAATGGACATCTAAATATTGACGTCTAAATCTTGGAAGTTCAAAAAAATAAGTTCTAGAATCAAAAGTCAGTTGAAGAGAATCACGGTCATTCCCAACTAAGAATGAAATTAAAATTGTCTGACGATTTCAGCTTCCAAATGCTGATGATCAAATGTGATTTTCTCCTGAGTAAATCTCTTTTTTGCCCTTATAAAAGTTATATATCCCTGGAAGAATAGTTTTTATGAGTTTGCTCTTAGTTAAAGGACAGTTTAAAGCTAGATATTTTTTTTCTGATTAAGAAAAAGATCACATAGATTTCTCTAACAGAATATTTTATCATTTCTCTTGGTCTTCTCGAAATAATAAGGCACAAAATTACACTTTTCTAAAGATAAAAACTTTATTTTACTGAGTATAAATGAAAACATAATATTTCAGAAAACATATTCAAAAGTAATTAAGTTAGCAAAACAGTGATTATAAAAATTCCTAGATTTAAAGAGTTGGGAAGATTAAAATATATCTATGGTGTTCTTAATTATCATTCCAGAAAACCATTACTGCATCTCCATACTGAGAGCTCTGGAGTCAAATATAGATAGATTTTATTTCTACCCATTGTCTGAGCAACTTTCAGCACCATACTGGAAAATCTTGAGCACAGTTGGTTTAACTTTCAAAATGAGAAAATCTTTGCTTTAATCATTAAACTTGTAATAATATATTTTTTTCTTCTTAGAGTGCTGTGAATTCCTTAGGTGCATAGCCAATGTTTCCTTCTATCACTTTTTCCTCTCCCAATACACTTTACTTATACATGCACATACACAATCAGTCAGTGTTCATTGAGAGGGCTCCTACTTTCAAAATATTTAACTCTTGCTTCAGTGAAAGGATTTTTCAACTAATCTCTATCACTTTTAGTAAGTGTTGGAAATATGTGGAAGTCCCTGGGAAAACCCTGATAAAATATAAAGTATGAGACTCTGTGAAGTGGAAAAATAATTCGTGAAACATTCTTACAAGTTACCTCCCAAAATGGTGTTTGATATTGATAGGACCAAATAAACGTGCAAGAATTACCATGATTTAAGAATAATTCAAGTTTGTCTTGAAGATAACATGAGAAAATATTAATTTTTATATTGAATGAATGAATACTAGACTAAACATTATGAATATTTGACCATTTTGCCATGAGAACAAATAGTAAATTATATTTTAACAAGTCCTGGCTTCAATGAATCAATAATATTGAGTGCCAATCTAGTAGTTAGTTTGAAATAAAAGTGAATAAAGGTTAAACAGGTGAAATAATAGGGGAATTTATATGCTCAAAATTTCACGTCAGACTCCCCCAAAGTTTAACCTGTCATTACAGAATTCATGGAATCATGTAACATCCCATGATTATTCAGAAAATAAAGCAATTAGAGTAGATTTCTTTGGAAGTAAATTTGTTATAGGACTTTTAAATTGTAATGGTAAAAGACATTAGAGTCTTACTGAATTAAAATAAAGCTGCCCTTTGTTAAATTATTGAAAAATCATTAAGTAGGGTTTAAAAAGTGAGGGAGGGAGGAGCTTCAAGGTGGCAGAAAAGTAAGATGTGGAGATCACCTTCCTGCCCACAAATACATCAGAAAAACATCTACATGTGGAACAACTCCTACAGAACACCTACTGAACACTGGCAGAAGACCTCAGACCTCCCAAAAGGCAAGAAACTCCCCATGTAGCTGGATAGGGCAAAAGAAAAAACAAAGACAAAAGAATAGGGATGGGACCTGCACCAGTGGGAGGGAGCTGTGAAGGAGGAAAGGTTTCCACACACTAGGAAGACCCTTCATGGGTGGAGACTGTAGGTGACAGAGGAGGGGAAGCTTCGGAGCCATGGAGGAGAGCACAGCAACAGGGGTGCGGAGGGCAAAGCAGAGAGACTCCCGCACAGAGGATCAGTGCCAACCAGCACTCACCAGCCTGAGAGGCTGGTCTGCTCAACTGCCGGGACAGGTGGGGGCTGGGAGCTGAGGCTCAGGCTTCAGAGGTCCAATTCCAGGGAGAGATGGGGGTTGGTTGTGTGAATACAGCCTGAAGGGGGCTAGTGCACCACAGCTATCCGGGAGAGAGTCCGGGAAAGTGTCTGGAGCTGCTGAAGAGACAAGAGACTTTTTCTTGCCTCTTTGTTTCCTGGTGCGTGAGGAGAGGGGATTAAGAGCGCCGCTTAAAGGAGCTCCAGAGACGGGTGTGAGCAGCAGCTAATAGCATGGATCCCAGACACAGGCATGAGACACTAAGGCTGCTGCTGCAGCCATCAAGAAGCCTGTGTTTAAGCACATGTCACCTCCCCTCCTGGGAGCTGGTGCAGCCCGCCACTGCCAGAGTCCTATTATCCAGGGACAACTTCCCCAGGAGAACACATGGCATGCCTCAGGCTGGTGCAACGTCATGCCAGTCTCTGCTGCTGGAGGCTCGTCCTGCATCCATACCCCTCCCTCTCCCCTGGGCCTCAAGAGCCAGAACCCCTGAATCAGCTGCTCCTTTAACCACTTCCTGTCTGAGCGAAGAACAGATGCCCTCAGGTGACCTACACGCAGGGGCGGGGCCAAATCCAAAGCTGAATTGAAGGAACTGTGTGAGAAAACAAGAGAAAAGGAAATCTCTCCAAGCAGCCACAGAAGCAGCGAATGAAATCCCCACAATCAACTTGATGTACACTGCATCTGTGGAATATCTGAATAAACGATGAATCATCCCAAATTGAGGAGGTAGACTTTGGGAACAATGATATATATATAAATTTTTTCCCTTTTTCTCTTTTCGTGAGTGTGTATGTGTATGCTTCTGTGTGTGATTTTGTCTGTATAGCTTTGCTTTTACTATTTGTCCTAGGGTTTACTCTGTCAGTCTTTTTTTTTTTTTTTTTTTTTTTTTTTTGCTGTACGCAGGTCTCTCACTGTTGTGGTCTCTCCCATTGTGGAGCACAGGTTCTGGACACGCAGGCTCCATGGCCATGACTCACGGGCCTAGCCGCTCTGCGGCATGAGGGATCTTCCCAGACTGGGGCATGAAACCATGTCCCCTGGATCGGCAGGCAGACCCTCAACCACTGCACCACAAGGGAAGCCCTTAGTATAGTTTTTAATGCTTATTATTGGTAGATTTGTTTTTTTTTTTGGATTGGTTGCTCTCTTCTTTCTTTCTTTTTTCTCCCTTTTATTCTGAGCCATGTGGATGACAGGCTCTTGGTGCTCCATCCAGGTGTCAGTGCTGTGCCTCTGAGGTGGGAGAGCCAAGTTTGGGACATTGGTCCACAAGAGACCTCCCAGCTCCATGTAATATCATACTGTGACAATCTCCCAGAGATGCCTAGCTCAATGACAACACCCAGCTCCACTCAACAACCAAAAAGCTACAGTGCTGACACCCTATGCTAAACAACCACAAAGACAGGAACACAACCCTGTCCATTGGAAGAGGGGCAGCCTAAAATCATAATAAGGTGACAGACACCCCAAACCACACCACAGGATGTGGACCTGCCCACCAGAAATACAAGATCCAGCCTCATCCACTAGAACACAGGCACTAGTCCCCTCCACCAGGAAGCCTACACAACCCACTGAACCAACCTTACTCACTGGAGGCAGACACCAAAAACAATGGGAACTACAAGCCTGCAGCCTGTGAAAATGAGACAACAAACACAGTAATTTAAGCAAAATGAGAAGACAGAGAAACACACAGCAGATGAAGGAGCAAGGTAAAAACCCACCAGACCAAAAAATGAAGAGGAAATAGGCAGTCTACCTGAAAAAGAATTCAGAATAATGATAGTAAAGATGATCCAAAAACTTGGAAATAGAATGGAGAAAATACAAGAAATGTTTAACAAGGACCGAGAAGAACTAAAGAGAAAACAAAGAGTGATAAACAATGCAGTAAGTGAAATTAAAAATTCCCTAGAAGAGATCAATAGCAGAATAACTGAGGCAGAAGAACAGATAAGTGACCTGGCATATAAAATAGTGGAAATAACTACTGCAGATAGGAATAAAGAAAAAATAATGAAAAGAATTGAGGACAGTCTCAGAGACTTCTGGCACAACATTAAACATACCAACATTCGAAGTATAGGGCTCCCAGAGGAAGAAGAGAAAAAGAAAGGGACTGAGAAAATATTTGAAGAGATTATAGTTGAAAACTTCCCTAATATGGGAAAGGAAATAGTTAATCAAGTCCAGAAAGCACAGAGAGCCCGATACAGGATAAATCCAAGGAGAAACATGCCAAGACACATATTAATCAAATGATCAAAAATTAAATTCAAAGAAAAAATATATTAAAAGCAGCAAGGGATAAACAACAAATAACATACAAGGGAATCCCCATAAGTTTAACAGCTGATCTTCCAGCAGAAACTCTGCAAACCAGAAGGGAGTGGCAGGACATATTTAAAGTGATGAAGGAGAAAAACCTACAACCAAGATTACTCTACCAAGCAAGGATCTTATTCAGATTTGATAGAGAAATTGAAACTTTACAGACAAGCAAAAGCTAAGACAATTCTGCACCACCAAAACCCAGCTTTACAACAAATGCTAAAGGAACTTCTCTAGGCAGAAAACACAAGAGAAGGAAAAGACCTACAATAACAAACCCAAAACAATGAAGAAAATGGTAATAGGAAATGAACATACATGCCAATAATTACCTAAATGTAAATGGATTAAATACTCCAACGAAAAGACCTAGACTGGATGAATGGATAAATATATATATATATATATATATATATATATATATATATATATATATATATATATATATATATATATATATATATATATATGCTGTCTAAAAGAGACCCACTTCAGACCTAGGGACACATACAGACAGAAAGTAAGGGGATGGAAAAAGGTATTCCATGCAAATGGAAATCAAAAGAAGGCTGAAGTAGCAATTCTCATATCAGACAAAATAGACATTAAAATAAAAACTGTTACAAGTGACAAAGAAGGACACTGCATAATGATCAAGGGATCAACTCAAGAAGAAGTTATAACAATTGTAAATATTATGCACCCAACATTGGAGCACCTCAATACATAAGGCAAATGCTAACAGCCATAAAAGGGGAAATCGACAGCAGCACAATCATAGTAGGGGACTTTACCACCCCACTTTCACCAACGGACAGATCATCCAAAATGAAAATGAATAGGGAAACACAAGCTTTAAATGATACATTAAAAAAGATGGACTTAATTGATATTTATAGGACATTCTATCCATAAACAAAGAATACATTTTCTTCTCAAATGCTCATGGAACATTCTCCAGGATAGATTATATCTAGGGTCACACATCAAGGTTTGGTAAATTTAAGAAAATGGAAATTGTATCAAGTATCTTTTCTGACCACAATATTAAGAGACTAGATATCAATTACAGGAAAAAAATCTAGAAAAAATACAAACACATGGCAGTTAAACAATATAGTACTTAATAACCAAGAGATCACTGAAGAAATCAAAGAAGAAATAAAACAATACCTAGAAACAAATGACAATGAAAACACGATGACCCAAAACAGATGGGATGTAGCAAAAGCAGTTCTAAGAGGGAAGTTTATAGCAATACAATCCTACCATAAGAAACAAGAAAAATAAACAACCTAACCTTACACCTAAAGAGATTAGACAAAGAAAAATGAAAAAAAAAAAAACAACAAAAAACAAAAGTTAGCAGAAGGAAAGAAATCATAAAGGTCAGATCAGAAACAAATAAAAAAAGAAATGAAGGAAACAATAGCAAAGATCAATAAAACTAAAAGCTGGTTCTTTGAGAAGATAAACAAAATAGATGAACCATTAGCCAGACTCATCAAGAAAAAAAAGGAGAAGACTCAAATCAATAGAATGAGAAATGTAAAAGGAGAAGTAACAACTGACACTGCAGAAACACAAAGGATCATGAGAGCTTACTACAAGCAACTATATGCCAATAAAATGGGCAATATGGAAGAAATGGACACATTCTTAAAAAAACACAACCTTCTGAGACTAATCTAGGAAAAAAAATAGAAAATATGAACAGATCAATCACAAGCACTGAAATTGAGACTGTGATTAAAAATCTTCCAACAAACAAAAGTCCAGGACCAGATGGCTTCACAGGCAAATTCTATCAAACATTTAGAGAAGAGCTAACACCTATCTTTCTCAAACTCTTCCACAATATAGCAGAGGGAGGAACACTCCCAAACTCACTCTATGAGGCCACCATCACCCTGATACCAAAACCAGACAAAGATGTCTGGTTTTCTTCAAAGAAAGAAAACTACAGGCTAATATCACTGATGAACATAGATGCAAAAATCCTCAAGAAAATAGTAGCAAACAGAATCCAACAGCATGTTAAAAGGATCATACATCATGATTCAGTCGGGTTTATCCCAGGAATGCAAGGATTCTTCAATATACACAAATCAATCAATCTGATACACCATATTAACAAACTGAAGGAGAAAAACCATATGATCATCTCAATAGATGCAGAGAAAGCTTTTGACAAAATTCAACACCGATTTATGATAAAAAACCTCCAGAAAGTAGGCATAGAGGGAACTTACCTCAACACAATAAAGGCTATATATGACAAACCCACAGCCAACAGCATTCTCAGTTGTGAAAAACTGAAACCATTTCCACTAAGATCAGGAAAAAGATAAGATTTTCCACTCTTGCCACTATTACTCAACATCATATTGGAAGTTTCAGCCACAGCAATCAGAGAAGAAAAAGAAATAAAAGGAATCCAAATTGGAAAAGAGGAAGTAAAGCATTCACTGTTTGCAGATGACATAATATACATAGAGAATCCTAAACATGCTACCAGAAAAATACTAGAACGAATCAATGAATTTGGTAAAGTAGCAGGATATAAAATTAATGCACAGAAATCTCTTGCATTCCTATACACTAATGATGAAAAATTTGAAAGTGAAATTAAGAAAACACACCCATTTACCATTGCAGCAAAAAGAATAAAATATCTAGGAATAAACCTACAGAGGAGACAAAAGACCTGTATGAAGAAAATTATAAGACACTGACGGAAGAAATTAAATATGGTACAAATAGATGGAGAGATATACTGTGTTCCTGGATTAGAAGTATCAACATTGTGAAAATGACTATATTACCCAAAGCAATCTACAGATTCAATGTAATCCCTATCAAACTACCACTGGCATTTTTCATGGAACTAGAACAAAAAAATTCACAATTTGTATGGAAACACAAAAGACCCCAAATAGTCAAAGCAATATTGAGAAAGAAAAACGGAACTGGAAGAATCAAGCTCTCTGACTTCACACTATACTACAAAGCTACACTAATCAAAAGAGTATGGTACTGGCACCAAAACAGAAATATAGATCAATGGAACAGGTTAGAAATCCCAGAGAAAAACCCATGCACATGTGGTCACCTTATCTTTGATGAAGGATGTAAGAATATACAATGGAGAAAAGATATCCTCTTCAATAATCGGTGCTGGGAAAACTGGGCAGCTGCATGTAAAAGAATGAAACTAGAACACTCCTTAAAACAAAAATAAACTCAAAATGGATTAAAGACCTAAATGTAATGCCAGACACTATCGAACTCTTAGAGGAAACATAGGCAGAACACTCTATGACATAAATCACAGCAAGATCCTTTTTGACCCACCTCTTAGAGAAATGGAAATAAAAACAAAGATAAACAAATGGGCCCTAATGAAACTTAAAAGCTTTTGCTCAGCAAAGGAAACCATAAACAAGATGACAAGACAACCCTCACAATGGGAGAAAATATTTGCAAATAAAGCAACTGATAAAGGATTAATCTCCAAAATTTAACAGCAGCTCATGCACCTCAATATTGAAAAAGCAAACAACCCAGTCAAAAATGGGCAGAAGACCTATATAGACATTTCTCCAAAGAAAATATACAGATTGCCAACAAACACATGAAAGAGCGCTCAACATCTTTAACCATTAGAGAAATGCAAATCAGAACTACAATGAGATATTACACCAGTCAGAATGGCTATCATCAAAAAAATCTACAAACAATAAATGCAGGAGAGAGTTTGGAGAAAAGGGACCCTCTTGCACTGTTGGTGGGAATGTAAATTGATACAGCCAATGTGGAGAACAGTATGGAGGTTCCTTAAAAAACTAAAAATAGAACTACCGTACGACCCAGAAATCCCACTCCTGGACATATACCCTAAGAAAACCATAAATCAAAAAGAGTCATGTACCACAATGTTCATTTCAGCTCTATTTACAATAGCCAGGACATGATAGCAACCTAACTGTCCATCAACAGATGAATGGATAAAGAAGATATGGCACATATATATAATAGAATATTACTCAGCCATATAAATAAATGAAATTTAGTTATTTGTAATGAGGTGGATGGACTTAGAGTCTGTCATACAGAGGGAAGTAAGTCAGAAAGAGAAAAACAAATACCGTATGCTAACACATATATATGTGCTAGGGACACGACGGTAATAAAGACACAGACCTACTAGAGAATGGATTTGAGGATATGGGGAGGGAGAAGGGTAAGATGGGACAAAGTGAGAGAGTGGCATGGACATATACACACTACCAAATGTAAAATAGATATCTAGTAAGAAGAAGCTGCATAGCACAGGGAGATCAGCTCGGTGTTTTGTTACCACCTAGAGGGGTGGGATAGGGAGTGTGGGAGGGAGGGAGATGCAAGAGGGAAGAGATATGGGGATATATGTATAACTGATTCACTTTGTTATAAAGCAGAAACTAACACCATTGTAAAGCAGTTATACTACAATAAAGATGCTAAAAAAATAAAAACAAAACAAAAAAAGAAGTGAGGGAAAGCTGGTTTACTAGTCAAGTTCTAAATACTGAGGAAACGACAAATGGAAGAGTGTTTATTTTAAATCTGAAAATTTATCAAATATCCCTTTTCAATGGAAATAATCTGAATACAACTTTAAACTTGTGGTCATAATGGATCACACTTGTTCTAGGTATTCCCAACCTAGGATTTTAGCCATATTATTTGCATTTAGTCTTGCTAACAACTCTGCTTCTATTATTTTCAAGAGTTATTATACTGCCTTCTGCAAAGAAAGGCGATATCTGTATTTCCCAACCTTCTAGAACATAATAAAGAAGCAAATGTTTCTGCACAAAGCCTCTTTGAGCTATTTAATTTACTTTTTGACAAGAGGAGAATGACACTGAGCACTCCACAAAGAACAAAAGCAATTTTTCATACCATGAAATGCAAATGATGATTTAATCATTACTAGAAAAAACATTAATATATATTCAGGAAAATCTTATCCTGTCTTCTCTTGTAGAACTAGTGTGGCTTAAACACATGACATCTTAAAAAAGGGTAACTTTCCATTTCTTAAGAAAAACATTTTAAAGTTTTTATTTTGATGGAAATTAGTTAAAGAGAAAAAAAGTCAATTAAAATTTAACCAACAGTAGAGGTTAATCCTCTATATCCCTGATGACTTTCTTCATCATTATATATTACCATTCATTCACCTAATTTTAGAAAGACCTGAACATCTTTATTAAAGGAGATATTTTTAATACTACTGCAAACTATATGTGTGTGTCTATATATATACATATATATATATATGGGCAGTTCATGAAATCACTGAAGAGTTGGGTAGGGTAGAAAGAGTACAGAAATATTACATGTACAGTATTAATTTCTAACTTGGCAAATGTTAATGGTGAGAATAATATATTTTATATACTATATTAGAAATAAATAATAGTGGGTAGAAAATTTGTATATTATAAAAATAAAATTATTATTTTATACTTATGAGGGTCTGACTTGAACTTTGTCAGGGCAATATTTCAACTAGAATCTCATAAAATATTGTGATACCCTAGATCCCAGAAGACTTAGAACTCCCATACCTAAGCAAAGGTAATATTGAAGGAACCCTCTGACTTTGATATCAGCCCTACATTGTATGTCAGACCATTTTATGTAATTCTAGAGTAGGCAAGCTAAGGGCTGTCAGGCTGATTCATGAAATAATGTATCATTCTTCCTTCATAAACACACACACTTTCACAGGCAAGAGACTTGATGTTTGCTGAATTAAATACTTGGGATAACCCATCCGTATTGCCCTGTGCCTCTTTTAATTTACCTTTGTGACCAACAAAACAATCTGGTTCTTAACCTAAAATATATCAGGGATGGATAACTCCCTTAAATCCATCTTCTCCTTTTAGTATTATTAAATTCCATTTTCCTGTCATGCTTTATTCAACATATTCCAAAAAAGCTTATTGTTATTTCCATTCAAGTTATTTCTTTTGACCTCTCTATATTATATTAATGGCTTTCACCAGGGTTGGAAATTAGGAATCTGCTTTTCTATGATCCCAGAATAAGCAGTTACTGAATCCTGCTAGTTTCTCCCTGCATCAAATTTTTATTTTTATTATTTGTTGATCACCATGGCAGCAATCATTTTCAAGAGTTCATAACTTTAGCTGGTTTCTAGGAGAACCCATCATTTTAGCCATCCCATCTTACTCTCTAAAATATGTCCTGCACAGGAAATTATCCTCTGAAGTACTACTCTGATTATAGCTTATTCTTCTGGAAATGTTTAAATTATTGTTCTACACATGTCATTAAGATGTTCACGTTTATTAACATGAAGTTGTACAAAATGATGTTTAATAACTTTTAATCTTTTATATTGGTGTGTGTATACCATTTATCACTTTATTGTTTTTAGTTATTTGTGTTATCATCTTCTTTTTCTTGATTTGATCTTCTAGAAAAATGTATATTTTACTATATTTCAAATGATCCATCATAGTTTTCTTTTACATATTTGGTTTTTAGTTCTATATTTTATGCTATTTATCATTGTAGCATCCTAATGTTTATCAATATATACTTTTTATAAAATTTTCTTAAAATTATCTTTTAATTGTTAAAAATATATAAACAGCTCATACAAATCAATATCAAACAAACAATGCAATCAAAAAATAAGCAGAAGACCTGAGTAGACATTTTTCCAAAGAAGACATACAGTTAGCTAACAGGCACATGAAAAGATGCACAACATTGCTAACCATTACAGAAATACAAATCAAAAGAACAATGAAATATCACCTCACACTTGTCAGAATGGTTATCATCAAAAAGTTTACAAATAATAAATGTTGGAGAGAATGTAGAGGAAAGGGAACCTTGCACACTTTTGGTGGGAAGGTAAATTGGTGCAGCCACTATAGAAAACAATATGGAGGTTCCCCTGAAAACTAAAAATAGAGTTACCATATGATCCAGTGATTCTACTCCTGAGTATATATCTAGAAACAATGAAAGCACTAATACAGAAAGATAAATGAACCCTAATGTTCATAGCAGCACTATTTACAATAGCCAAGATATGGAAGCAACACAAGTGTCTATCAACAGATTAAGATGTGACGTATATATACAGTGGAATATTACTCAGCCATAAAAGAGAATGAAATTCTACCATTTGCAGCAACATGGATTGACCTAGAGACTATTATGCTCAGTGAAATAAGTCAGAGGAAGACAAATACTGTATATCACATATGGAATCTAAAAAATAATACAGGGGCTTCCCTGGTGGCACAGTGGTTGGGGGTCCGCCTGCCGATGGGATGTGGGTTCATTCCCCGGTCTGGGAGGATCCCGTGTGCTGCGGAGCAGCTGGGCCCGTGGGCCATGACTGCTGGGTCTGCGCATCCGGGGCCTGTGCTCCGCGACGGGAGAGGCCGCAGTGGTGAGAGGTCCGCGTACTGCAAAAAATTAAAAAAAAATAAAAAAAAAAAAAACAAACGAATGTATATACAAAACAGAAACAGACAAACAGATATAGAGAACAAACTAGTTGTTAACAATGAGGAGAGGGAAGGTGAGAGGAGCAAATTAGCGGTATTGGATCAAGAGATAGCAAACTAATATGTATAAAATAGATAAGCGACAAGGATATATTGTACAGCACAAGGAATTATAGCCATTATCTTGTAGTAACATTTAACGGAATATAATCTGTAAAAATTCTGAATCACTATGCTGTACACCTGAAAGTAATATAATATTATAAATCAACTATACTTCAATAAATGCTTGTTTAAAATTAATACAACCCTCAGAGATTCTCAGTTGACTACAGAAAATTATCCAAACACCTTAGACTGCGTTCAAGAGTTTTCAGTCTCACTTCAAAGTATTTTCTAGGTTTAGTACCAACATGGGATTTCTTTTAAAACTATGTTTCCTTCTTTCCATGATCTCCCTTGCTCTCATTTGAGCCATTTTTATTTTCCTCCTGTATTAGTGCATTGACGACCCTGCTTACATTCTTGTCCCTTTTCTTTGGTTTGTTCTTAATATAACTGCCACTGATCCTGCTAATGTTTAAATCAGATGAGTTCATTATTTTGTTCAAAACCCTCTCAAGGCTGTTGTCTTTGCTCAAAAATAAAACTAAAGTCCTACTAAGTGCCTACAAAGCAAGGCTGTCTGACCCTGCCATCTCTCTGACTACATCTCCTCCCAGGCTCTCCAACTCACTTGATGCTGAAACTTCAGGGCTCTCCTTATTTCTCTAGAAGAATGCCTCTTTCACTCTTTGTGCTCCCGTAGTATCTGCCTTACATTTCTCTAATAATGTGCATCTCTCTGTATACCATATTACAATTACTTGCGTCTCTCTTGCCACTCTCCTGCTAGTTTAGCAGCTTTTTGAAGGAAGACACAATTTATTTTCCAGCTAGTGTCTGAAAAACTGCCCCATCAACATGTAAAGGTTTAGACAAATATGTCTCTGATGTGGCGATAAATGCATGTTGACTCATAATAAATAAAGTTGAGGGCATTCAATTCATTATGGGCCCAAAATGATATTACATTAGAATTAATTTATATTGCTATTTTAAACATTTTAATTAGATACAATTATGTGTTCTTCCTATAAGATTTATAGGAAATATACCATTTAAATATACACAGTCAATCACATATGAGTGAGTGTAGCCCTTTACAAGCACAATTTCAGGTATTTCTTCAGTTTTTAATAATTTCCTGAGCCTGTTGTGTTGAGAGGGTAGTTATATATATGTAGCCTGCAAGAAACTCCCAAGACTAACAGGCTTCTCTCAGATCACTCTGCTGATATCTTAGAATCCAGGAAGGTAATGATGGATACTTAGATCAGTCCCACTTATACACTGTGAATAAGCCTACCATTGATCAGAGTGGCTAAAAAATAAATTTGAGCTGGTTTCATTACTGAAAGTAAAGTTCAAGTCTGTGAGTCTCTATGAGTCATTAGTTCCCTGCAGAATGTACCGCACGATTCCTCTAAAGGACGATGCTTCCACCGGAAAGACAGATCTAGTTTTCTCACATTAGGTGAGAACTGGATTATTTAGCTGTGTGTTATTTTTAGCAAATTTGTCTGTACAACATTTATTAAGACTTTTTTGTTTTCTTGAAGTGTGGGGACATTTGGGAAAATGGACACTTTTGAAAGAGACACGTTGCAAAAGCAGTTCCATGTCGTTTTATTTGATTGGTCTTAACTATGTTACCATTTCCCTATTGAGCTCCAAAAGAATATCAACACAAAGAAATGTATCTCTAGCTTTTGTTTTAGTTTTCAGAGTTTTTTTTTTTTTTTTTTTAATAATGATAAGCACTTCAGAAAAACTGAGAAGTCCTTTCCTTTGGCATGTTTCTTGAAAAAGGAAAAAAAAAACAAAAACAAAAAACAAAAAAAAACCTTTTCTTTTAATGTGCTTCTCTGATGGTGAGAAAGATTCCTGTCTCACACTGTAATTTTAGTTTTTCTGCATATGTTAGGGACAAAATAGGCACAAGATAGTCTTGGTGTCCCAATTCTGTAACCAGCAGAACTCTGTTATCTCCTAGTCAGATTTTCAGACAGCAAACTGCATCAGCGAGACACAGCATCTTGTGCAAATTATTTAAATGATAAAGTTTTTCTTTTCTTAGAGTTAAAACAGCAATAATAAGAATATATCTGTCATAGTAGTATTCTAAGTATTAAGTGAAATAATAAATGTAAAGGATTTAGCACAATGTCTGGCATAAAGTAAGGGACTGGTCATTTTGTTTTAAAATCTATTTTTGATTTTTTTTTCCTTCTGCTTTTCTGTTTCTTTTCCCTAATCCAGTGATATTCAACCAAGGGCAGTTTTGCTCCCTGACCACTGACCTCACCCAGGGGAATATTTGTCAATGTCTGGAGATATTTTTGGTTGTCATAACTGGGAGAGGGGAAGCTAGTGAAATCTAGTGAGTGTCAAACACCTTACAATGCACAGGGCAGGCCCCCAAAGTAAGAATTATCAGTCTCAAAATGTAAGTGTGTCCAGGTCAAGAGACCAGCTTTCAACTATGCCCTTCTCTCCCATCTACCAACTTACCTCATTCTTATTCCTCTACTGCCCTCTGCTTTTTCCTTTTATTTATTATTATATTTGTGTCTGTATTCCTTAGAAGCAATATTTAAGTAAACCGTAAAACTTGAATCTTATTTTACTTTTGTGTCTTTAAAATATTGCTATGAAAAATGATCCGCATCATTCTCACTCTGGTATTGGGAGAGGCAGTCTGCGTGGGCCCTAAGCATCAGTGACCTTCCGAGTTGAGTGTATCAAATAGCAAGAGTTATCCTCCCCAGATACCAAGCAGTTTCTGTTGCTAGTTCCAGAAATAACTACTTAGATCCAAGTGACCAGAGTGTGTTTACCATGTAATTGCTTGCTCCCCAAGGGAGGTGAGAAGGGAGCTGGCTTGTTTGCTGCCTGCTGCCGAACTTGCTGAACACTTGACCCTGGATTTCTCAGTTGTGGTGCAGTATTGGGTACATAATCTCTGAGCCCATTGTGTCACCCTGTGGGTTTTGAGGGCAATGAGAATGGGCATTACCGTGTGGATTCTCATACTGTTGCTTAACTGCAAATGATCATTTGTACTGCTCTGATCCACCATGTCTCGTTATCTAATTTTGGGTTGTAGGGAGTTGTGGTGGATTTACTCATTTCCCTCTGTGAGGTTGGGAGTTTTTCCTTACTGCACAACCGGCTAATCTGTGCGAATCAGAGTGCCCTGTAGATTTCAATTCATAAGGTTCTTTTTTTTGTTTTGTTTTGTTTTGTTTCTGTTCCAATACTATAGTAATTGATCATAACAGGTTTATTCCATCATATCAATTACTGGTAGAGCCAAGATTTGAGCACAGATCTCTCTGACTCCAAACTCCATTCTCTTTCTACCTCATCAGGTATGCTTATTTTGGTTTTATCTTAATACCTTTTAACTGCTCTACATAAACTTTTTCAAATTTTAGATTTTCTAATAACTCTGCCTTGAGTTGCAATGATTCTTGAAGTATGGACTTGGATTTTAAATCTGCTAGACTGTAAATTCCTCAATATCTGAGTCTTACTAATCTTTGCATTTGTAGACTATAAACTTAGAAAATACCACAAACATCTATTTAGTAAAACTGAGACAGCAATTTATATTTCATTCTTACACATGGTTTTGTTAGCCCTTAATATGGTTTTGATATTGTGGGGGGTTTTATAAAATTATTTTATCAATACTATTTTGAATATATCTCAGTATTATATGCTTTCATGAGGGCTTGTCTTTATGCAATCTGAAGATCCCAGCCTCAGTCCCTGAGGGCTATTAAACAGTTTA
Source organism: Tursiops truncatus (assembly GCF_011762595.2). Classification (NCBI taxonomy): domain Eukaryota; kingdom Metazoa; phylum Chordata; class Mammalia; order Artiodactyla; family Delphinidae; genus Tursiops; species Tursiops truncatus. The sequence continues at coordinate 30,339,491 of NC_047051.1, forward strand.
TCTGTTGACAAATCTTAGAAGAAAGGATATGGTCCTCCAAAGGTTGGCCCTGAACTCAAGTCATGTAAAGAAAGCTACACTCAAATAATTATTTCAACAATTTTCTTGGAGCTATTTCACCAGCTTTAGCCAATGTTCAGTTCATTTATCTCTTTTTCTCTTTTATGTCTCTATTTTCATATTTACCTCACTTTGATTTTAGTATATAGTTATAGGAAAAATATTTTATATTAAATCAAGGTTTTACAGCCCTCTTGATATTCAACCACTTTAGCAGGAACAGTGATATTGTACCATAAATTGAAAGAGAAAAAAAGTTTCTGCATAGACTGATAAGAGATTTACTAACTTCTTGCTTGATATTGAAATTCTTCATTTTTTAAAAAATTCAATATAACAAGGAAAAATGAAGCATGACTCCAGACCTCATTTTGGTATTGGTGCCATTCTCCAGGGTTGTTCATACATAAATTCTCTTCAGGAATAAATGTTTTACATTGTCCAGAGGAGAAATTTTTTTTTAAAGTAAGTGTGAATTTTTCAGTTTTGTAGGGAAAATTCTTGAGCAGTTAAATGTCACTCCTATTACAACTGCACACTCAGCACACTTCCTCTACCATAGCAGGTTACACAATTTAAATCAATTTATTTTTTAAGCGTATAGCTTATTCTGAACCAACAAGCATACAATATATGTTTTAAATAATGTTTCTACTGAAAATCAATATTTTCCAGTTTTTATGAGCACTGTATGTAACATGATAAATAGAAAATAACTTTTTCATTGCATATTCTTCAAGTCCTCTTTAAGAAGCCACACATAGTGGAGAATGGGTTATCTCACATCTTGTATCCTTATGATAGGTCAAACAAATAACAATTTTTCAAATCTAGCTTCACATATTCTGCAAATATGTTTGCCATTAGTGATAAATACAAAGAATACTATAATATTTAATTTAAATATGGAAAACAAGCAAACAGAACAGGGAAGTAAATTTATAAATGCTGCCTTCTCTGGTTTTAGAACATAATGCTATATTTAACCTCTTTTTTTTTTTGGCACGCGGGCCTCTCACTGTTGTGGCCTCTCCCGATGCAGAGCACAGGCTCCGGACGCGCAGGCTTAGCGGCCATGGCTCATGGGCCTAGCCGCTCCACAGCATGTGGGATCCTCCCGGACCGGGGCACAAACCCGTGTCTCCTGCATCGGCAGGCGGACTGTCAACCACTGCACCACCAGGGAAGCCCTAACCTCTTTTTTAAATGTTCTAAAAATGCATTATGTGGGTTATTTCTGAGTTTTCAAAGCCTATTGAAGTCTTATAATCATCAAGAGCAAGAAAGACAAATGTTATAAAGCTTGTTCTTTTTTGTGCTGAGTTATGTGTATTAGTTAAACTTCTAGTTGACCTTCTCAACCATTGGATAATATATATATATATATATATATATATATATATACACATACACATATATATGTATATATATATGACTCCACATTACAGTCAATCTAATACCTAACACATTGGAGAGACATGGTCTATCACAAACGTTTTTAAACCATATTTTCCTTACTCTCACTGGTATCTTGCTTTCAAATTCTCTGTCTGTGCTGCATTTGTTTAACTTTGATTTTAAAGCTATTGAATTGATTGTGTGCTCTGCCATGTCTAGTACATTGTGGGATAAATGGGCTGTAATCAGCTGGAGTATTCCAGTATGCAAATGACTTGCTGGGACTAAGTTAGCACACTGGGAACTGTGCTTCCTCTTTCTGATCACCAGAGTACCATTTATCAAATTGCCATTGCAGTGGGCTCAGTGATAGGCTGAGAGCTCTGAATAAGTTAATTGCAGATCCTTAAGGTACCTAACTTACCCTCACAACCCAGCTGAAAACAGGAATACAGGCAGTTCAGTTTGCCTATAAGCACTGAGTTGATGGTCTATTAAGAGCTCTAAACATTTTAGAACGGCTATATAAATGAGCAAGGTTTCTTCACTTGCCCATTTATTCTTTTAAATATCCTGCCCTTCCAGGGACACAGAAGATACAACTGTTCTGCTTGTCTCAAACTTTGGGGAATCTGTTTTTCAGCTGTTGGCAAAGAATTCCTCTTACTTACCTTCATGACTTAAGGAAGCTTTGTCAGATGTGGGAAAGCTATCGCTGTGCATCTGAATTTTGAGGATGAAGTGGAAGTACTCTGCAATGTCTTGATTTTTCTAGGTTGTCTGGGACTGTTTTAAGTACTTCCAAAAATAAGCTAATGAGGCTTACATTCTATTTAGGGGTGGAGGAAATCAGTACACTGTAGATTTTCCTTGCATATTTCAACCAACATAACATGCAATTGAAGACACATGGCACCTGGACTCTTCAATTAACTGCTGTGAGAGATGAATTTTGGAAAGGGAGAAGGTCAAATGAGAAGAGAACAGATCAGGGTTAATGCCATCTTTCTTGAATGGCATCTTGGACTTTGAGCAATGGTAATTAACATAAAACAATTCTCTTTTTCATTAAAAAACATTCTGACTGTGGAGCCACACTGAATGATATGACTTTGGGATGTTGAGGCCCTTGGGGGAAAAATATTCAGACATTTAGAACAACTCAATTAGGGAAAAAAAGGATCTTTCTGAAACTAGAGTGCTTGACTATATGCCCTAAAGTATAGAGAATGGCAGGCATGGAACACCCCCCTGCCAAACCTGCCAAACCCTTTATGAAAAGTACTATCTTCCATTCCATTTATGAGAAGACTGATGCTTTAGGGGAAGTCCTGAGTAAAATAATTAAATATAAATTAATCTATGAATTTTAAAGGAAAAACGATATGCATTATTTTGCAGGAACATTTGACAGTTTCCACTAACATTTACTGTGCAACTGAGATATGTAAGTGGTTAGTCAGAAAAAGAATTTAAAAAATATTGTATACCTTTTAAAGCATATGGGACTCTAAAATTGTCTAAATCAAAACAGTATAAAAAATAACTCTGTCTTTCACACCAACCCATATTAAGAAATTTAATTAAATACACACATATATGTACTGTGTATATTCATATATGTATATATATATATATATATATATATAGCATTCTGATTTGTGTCTATGTATGAATGTAGATACATATTATTATGTAAGCATGCAAACTGGGAAACAATTGCATTGCACAATAATAATTTATACTTTTCAAATAATTTTTTATTTCAGCTACAGACAGTGGTAAAATGCTTATGATTTTTCAGAATTTATTCCTAAATCTTTTTTCTTCTTTAAATGTGCACTCTTTTAAAACCCAAGATTTTTATATCCTGGTTAAAAAGAAATATATTGGGTTGCAGTTTGGAAAGAGCAAGATCTGTCATTGCATTTTCTTGTGACTGTCAAGAGCCTTCGTTTCCTTCTGTAAGATCAGTGTTTATAAATCACTTGCTTTCTAAGCAAGCACTTAACAGACATCATCTCTTGAAACATCACAATATTCCTGTGAAGGTAAAAAGGAGCAAATAACATTCTTCTCAATGATCAGAATCTGAGGCCTTTGGCTGAGTTACTGAAACACAATGACGACTGTGTCAAATCACACAGTAAATTTAGAGCAAATATTATAACCCAGGGGCAGTATTCTCACTACCATGGTTGCAACTGGTTTCTCAGTGCAGTTGAATGTCCTTTACCTCTTCTAAGGGGGTGTGGGAGACACTACATTTATGATAAAAATAGGTACATATTTCTTCTAGCAATACACTTATGGGTTAATGTGAATTTCACTTGCACACTCAATTCCCCAGTTAGATTTAAGCAGCTCACAGTCTAAACAAAAAAATAACATTCACCATATTTCTGCTTGAATTTTATTTTTCAAAAGGCTTTCTCTTTCTACCTGACTCAACTGTGACAACCAAGATGACAAATTATTTTTCTTTTGATTACCCATCCTCAATATATATCTGTAATCATGTACAGTTTTTTTTTTCTGGAACATTATGACATTTCTATGTGATATGTTTCCTGGGTAAAAGGACTCTTTTATTATATAAAGGGTTACTACAAGGGTTAGCAATATTAACGCATAATGTCATACGTGGTTGTTTGGACATTATAGTGGAGGCTGCTTACAGTTGTCCTGTTTATTGTTGGCTGTGAATGTCTGCTGTTCTAATGTGACATGTTCAGTAAAATGACATGGATCACTGGTTGGTTCAAGGTTGCTGCTATAACACTATGAGGTCAATAAAAAATAATTTTTCCCAGTCTAAAATGTTCCTAAACCTTGTCCATATAAAAATAAATGGGGTATTGACTAAAATTCCACTTATTTACACACTGTCATGATATTTAATACTTTAAATCAGATTGCTAATGACCCCTCCCACATTGAGAAGAAAACCACTCTACTGAGTTTCATAAAAATGTGGTTTCCGGAGGAAACCTTTCTATTGAGGCCAATTGAAAGTTTTAATAGTTCCAATTTAAGAGTTCCAATAGTTTGATGAAAATGCATATGGGTGTGCAAACTTGTTTCTATTTGTCACTTTCACAAATTCAATATATATTTGACTTATCTCTTGAGTAAAGAAGCAGGTGGTCAAATGTTAAAATTAGTTGAAGCATTGTTTTATAATCTGAGGAGTTCCCTTAAAAGACAGGCATAAAGGCTGAATTGAGGCAAATGAACTGAGCTCCACTGCTCCCCCCCACCCTCCGCCCCAGGTAGGAGGAGCAGCCCAGCTCTGACTTCTCTTTTATATTAAGCTTTTTTTTAGATTTCATGAGAAGAAAAGGTTTGTGAATATGGGGAACAAAACAAGTAAGTTCAGCTCCATTAGTTGATGATCTGGCTGTTTTACCTTCCTTGAGGCACCCTGAATAAACTGGACTGAGGACAGAGATCACTGTTTTCATCTCCATATTTATGCTATGGGACCAGTCATACCTTTCTCTACTGTAGCTAGGAAAACTGTATGAGAGCATTTTGAAAGGCATTTGCAAAAGATTACTCATGATTACCTAAGTTTTTAGTAATGTACATGATTCCTTACTAATAAACTCAGATTGAATGGCAACCATTCATGAGAATTCTGAATGCCTTAATTTGAATTTATACAATTGATAAAGTAAGATTAGTCCAGTGGTTAAACTCATTTTCTTAGAGCATTTGACAAAGTAGGCCCTTGAGCAAGTTACCCTCTCTAAGGTCCCATTTTCCAATCTGTGGTGAAGGAAAAATCATAGTATTAACTTCAGGGGTGGTTTGTTATAAAATACGAGGATAGCTTCAAAGTAAGTAGAGCCATACCTGGCACAGCAAGTGAGCATAGTAATCAATAAATGTTTATTATTGTTGTCAATATCATTATTATTTACATATCTTTTGTAAACTTGTTGGTAAATTCATCCCTGATTATTTGCTGTTTGTGTAAAACAAGAAAATAATTTGAAAAGAGGAGGAATAAAAATATGACTTTGAAACGACTCAGTTTTGCTATGTCTCCCTTTTTTTAATTTTTAAACTTCTTCTGAGATCATAACAAACTCATGTGAGTCATTATGATCTCATGAGAAGTATATGAGATGCTGTCATTGAAATTTCACTGAAATCTTAATACAATCATTATGGTTCTTCCACTGAAATCATAATCCTATGTTGTGAAGCCATCGTGGTGTATTCTGTCAATGCATAGTAAGGGAGTCCTCATATACAGACTATTGGCATGATAGACTATAATGGCTCTTTCCTAGCTGCCATGGTCCACTGTGACAATGCACAGCGAAGGAGGCTTTAATGCACTGATCTGAGGCTGAAGAGTGCTTCTCCACTATGCAGAGGAGGGATAGTCTGATGAGTATTTTGATGAAAAGCTGGTGGCTAGATTTTCATTAATTTTTAACAAGCTTCACAGTGATAAAGAGATTAGTGTGCGTCATACTAGTGCAAAGTTCAGGTTTTATTTAAGAATATATACCAGTTGTCATCTTCCCAAGATTCAAAACAACTTCTGAAAGCCTTTGTCTCTACCTATCAAGGACGAGAGCACCTTGTGGGGTTCATTAGTACATCCTTCAGGGTAACCTCCTAAGTTAATCATCCCAGAATCTTTGCCAACCACTAACAGAAGCTGCAGAAAGCACTTCCTCATTATTCCTAAACAATATCTCTCTGCTAGTGATTTATTACTGGGAATTCTGGATCCAAAAAGTGAAGTGTTTTCCTAAAATCATTTCTAAACGGAAGAAAAAAATTCAAATACATTTTTAGGAAACTTTAAAAGTCTTAAAATTAATGAACAAAATATAGTCATTTTCAAAGTCTTAATTAATCATCCATGACCATATGAATGCTTTTTCTTCACTGTGGAAGAAACTGTTAGATTGTATGCATGGACACTCATTTGTCCTGATTTTTAAATTTGCTTGCTTAAATAAAAGCTATAGCCACCTTTATGTATTTTGCAATTAACTAAAATTACTAACCAATTGGGAATCCAATTTACAAGATAATTCTAAGACTAACAGTCCAATAAAAGTTAGAAAATTAGAAAACATTTTGCAGAGTTTTAGCCTTTGTTTCTTCTCAGGGCTGGACCTTATCCAAGTTTGATGTTGCCCTTTTCTACTGACAAATTTTTTTTTTTCACTTCTTTCCCTTTACATTACTTTTCCAGGTATGTGGACTATTTTCTTAACATACTTTTGCCCTCAGCTGAATGTCAGATCATTCTTTCTAAAGTGTGAACTTACAACTACAGTTACCTCTGCCTCTATGTGATTTATTTTGTTATTAACCCTTTAAGGAGTATAGTGCTATCATATAAAAATTAAGTCTTACAATCCAACTTCTTAAACATCCCAAAGAAATTAAAGTTAAGTGACAGGATTTTTTTGTGTGTCAAGAAAGCTCTTTGTATAACCCATGCCACAGAATTAATTTCATTTTTGTTTGAAAGGCTCTCCGTGACTAGACTCACCAGTGGTCCAGAAGTAGTAGAAATAAGACTGAAGACAGACTAATAATAATTAAATAACAATAATATCTAACACAAATATGCTAGTTATTCTCTATCTGCCCAGCCAGATTCATTCTCCCTTTTCTCTGCTTTGTGTCTTGGTGGGTTGAGGCCTATGGGTTTTATTGCTTCAGTTTCCTTGGCCTTTGGTATCCAGTTGGTTGCAACTGATGGGAGGCATAAGCAAGAGGTAGGAGGAAATGAGAAGGTGGTCAGCTATTTTTTTCCTTTGCTCCCTTCTGCTTCAATTCAGCAGCCTGACAGTGGCTGAGAATCAGTTCTCTGGCCCCAATAAAAATATCAGGCCTATGGTAGAAATGACTTTCGGCTCTTGCTAGTTCCTGGGCATCTTAACATGTATTTTTGGTTCCTTTACACTGGGGCACACATCAGTAAATGTTTGCATCATTAAAAATTTTCAGTTAAGTTCTTTGTGTAGAATTATATTTCCTATTAAGGCTATTATTGATATAACAAATGGCACCAAGACTGGTCCCCAAGAAACAGACTATCAAGATGGCTTTCTGAGACTGGTTACACTCACCAAGGATATAGAAATTACTGTGGCATTTATGCTTGATGACCACAGATTGACTCTAATAATTTGCTTTGTTGGTCCACTGAAGCCTGTACTCAAAAGTATCCTAGTGTCAATAAGGTTAAAACTCAAGAATATCCTTGGCAGGCTATATAAGATTAAATGCAAACACTTTGAGATGGGGAGTGGGTGCTGGGCATGCTGTCATTTTTATATTAGGATCCATCCTTTCAGCCACTGTCTATGCCACAGACAGGGATATTCCTTTCATCAGGGCACTAAGAAATGCATTGTCAAGAGAAGTACCAACATCCTTTGAAAAATTCTGTCTTGGCTGCACTCTGGAGGTTGGCTGCCTTAATTTCAATAATTAGCTCCTTGAGACACAAAGGTAAGACAGCAGCACCTGATCATCAGAGACTAAGTGGGAGCAATTGCCACAGGAAACAATTGGTAATTAAAGTGCTTTGACATCTAAGGATATTTGGCAATGGCTAATAGATATGTGTCCTTAAGAATGAAATATCTAGGTAACCTACTAAGGTGTCTCCGCCAGTTTCCCTTTGGCAGGCCTGTGTATCACAGCTTGTGTGAGTGTCAGATGCTAATTGTTCACAAATGCTCCTTCTTCAGAGAATCGTTCTCTGCTGAACAGATGTCACTTTGTTGACAGGGCTGAGAGGGCTGATCTCTTTATCCTAGGGGGTCCTATGTCATGTTTAAGTGTTCCATGTCATGGAGTTACAAAAGCCCAACCTCCATTGTCTTAATAGCAAGACAAATTCTGTGGTGCAAATCATGACAAAGCTGACAAAGGGATCAGCCTAAATAAATGTAGACTTAAGCTGAGCTATCCACTCCTTGCATAACTTCTTTTCTCACATTGTCTTGCCTGCCTTACTCCTTTTCTCTAAAGAATACTTACTTATTTAATAATATACTCTTGAACGCTTATTTAACTCTGCTTTTAGAAAACTTTCCTTAAGTTTACTGGAGCAAACAAAAACAGCATCTCACCTCTCCCCTAGCAAAGGATATTCTTAATTTGAATAAATAATGTCAATTGGCAGCATCTCATTTTCATTTTCTAGGAAAAGAATTATACCTTTATTACCTTACCTCCTCATATAGATCAAGAAGGACTTTTGACAACCAAGTAAAGAATAACTTTGACTAAGAAATTCATTTTTTGGTGGAGACGTACAGAAACAGGCACATGTACACAAAAATTACTGGCCTCATGATATACCCCATTACACAGAAGTATCTGGACTGCTGTAAATGTGGAATGACTATTGAATGCCCGGTTATAGTGCCAACCAGGAGAATACATTTTGTAAAATAAGGGTGCTATTCTATATGATTCAGAATAAGCTTTAAACTAAAACCCACACATGTTGGTATACCTTTGATAGCCAGAGAGTAGAGGTCTGGGAAGCCAGGTAGGGAGGTGTGTGCTTCCTCCTTCTCTATCTCTCTCTCTATATATATGCAACATCCCTATGCCACTTAGAGAATTTTTATTTCTCTTTCCACAACCTTAGGCATGGCAGGTTTGGGACTCTTAGAGAAGAATTTTTCCAGGAAAGAGCATAGCCATTCTTCCAGTAAGTTGGTAGCTAAGACTATCTCAAGCCATTCGGGCTCCTTATGCCATTATACTGCAAGCAGACTGACCAATCCTAGTTATCAAAGGGTTGAAAAGTCATTATAAAATTAGTAAAAGAAGACTATATTTTGAAACAAGGAGAATCTCTGAGGCACATTTTAATAATCCATATCCAATAATAATGACTAAAAGTAAACTGCAGCGGCCCAGTGATGACAGGATCATTAAGGTCTTTGATCTTGTAAAACTGATGACTTGGGTCACTTCTCTGGGTACAGAACCCAGACCAGCTGAGTTGCTGACAGAGGTTAAAGGGAACATAGAATAGATGATGTAAGAAGGAAGCAATGGTTAACAATTTAGGATTTATGACCTGCTATAGTAGGTTTTGTTGTAGCTATATTTCATGTTTTGTTTGTTTCTTTTTGCCCTTTACCCTGTCTTTTATATGAAAAGTATCAGCTATAGCTCAAGTTACAGTTTATGTTCTAGATGGTAGGAAGACTGAACTGACACCATCCCATGATGACATGATGGTTGATAAGACCTCTTTGGGTATGAAATATATTCATGCAAGTAAAGGACAAAAATGGATGCTGAGTGACAAAAGGAGTAGAATGTTCTGGTTATAAAACTTTATTCCTTCCTCCCCCTTCTCATACGATCTCTGCTCCTCTGTGCAGTGAAATGCAGGCAGCTGACCGCTAAGGGCTGTATCACCTGTGTGTCTTTGTCTTCATTGAGTTCAACCAACATGAAGCACAGGTATACGATGGTAGAAAGAAGTAGCTCCAGCTCATCAGGCACGGGTATTGTTAATTTCTCTCCTTCCCCTTCAAGCTTAGGTGTAGCAATGACTCCCTACTGTTGATAGTCCATGAGTGTCTCACATTCCTTGTTGGGTCCCTGAACATTCCACACACCTCTTTAAACAGATTATCCATTAACTTCTCTTCAGTGAAACACATCTGAAAGGAACTTTTTTTTGTTTTTTTTGTTTGTGGGGACCACAACAAATACCATGCATTGACCATTGATGGGTCAGGCACTTTTCCAGATCCATTACATGCATTATCCTACTTATTCCTCACAACCTGATAAGTTAAGAACTACTCCTCTGCCATTTTACTAATGATGAAAATGAGCCACAGATGGCAAATGTCTTGCCCAATACCACATGGACAGTAGTTAGTACCAAACAGAATTGAATCAGAATGATTTGACTCAAGTCCAATCTTTGGGTGCCTTAAAAAATTTAGAGGTATATAGTTTTTGTGTAAATAAAGTGCCCTTTAGAAATGGGACATTCTATTTGTGGAAATTCTATTCTAATTCTATTCTTGTTCTTACTTTAAAAACAAGAGACAAAGTTTATCTGGGCTGAAATTATTTCCACCAAGTATAGACACTGAGAAACCTGCACAATACATAAAGATATAAGAACCTTGGCACACCAATTTCGTATCCTATAAATAATCTGAGGTCCTAGATTGAATAAATTGTTTTCAGGTAATGTTTTATGTACTCAAACTTTAACAGAGCATTCAGCGTTGCTGTCAGAACTTCTCTTCTGAAAATGTGTTTTTATCCTGAATTTGTGATACTTTTCTTCCAGCTTCTCTGGCTCTTTCTTGTATTCCCAAGCTGTCTCCTAATTGCCTGTTTAATTTAAATGGTTTGGAGTTCATGACTTTATCTTGGAGCCTCTTCTGTTCTTTCTTCTGTTTTTCTCTCTTCTATTTCTTCTTCTCTGTCATTTTAATTTTATATTTTGCATTAGTTTTTCTTGCAAGGTATGTTTGGTTACAGGTTTATCCATCAAAGTAAACTGCTGGCGTGGTTTACCTGGTGGATTTGTCCTGGATGTGGTCTAGTTGGTTGATTTTGTATATTCACAATCTGGAATTACACAAATGAGATTGAGTGAAAAAGTCATAAATCAATAGAAAGTGATAGTAACAGGTACAAAAGCATTCAAGCTAGGAATTCAGACTACTGAGACCCGCCATCTAGGAAACATACAACTACCAGTAACACACAAATTTTCTGTTGGTTTCCTCTTTTGTAAAACCCTATTCATGAGTTAACTCTATATTTTTCATGATTTTAGATTTCTATTTTTCTACTGGATAAATTAAATAATAAAGATTTGCTTTTGATATCAATTGGTATCCCAAGAAAAATGTGTTATATGTTCAAATAAGTTTGAACACTCCACAATATATTGTTATCCATATTGTTAACTCTGAGCAAATTAACATCTGGGAAAACATTTTAAACTTGTGAAGTTTCTTAAATGGAAGAATGTTTGTTTACACAGAGAAGAATTATGTTATAAGCAGTACATTTTAAATTTAAAGAACCATATTTTTCTATGCTAAACTCCTCATTGCACATAACACTGTGGGACAGTCTAAATACAACATGAACTTGGAATATTTTAAGAATTCGTCACCATCAGTATAGCCCTTTTAATATATAGATTATCCAAAATAATATTGTATTTGTTCTTGAAGTAAATCCACATGGGACAGAAAACTGGTCTCTGGATAGTGATGAAAGCCATAGAAGAAAATTGCTGCTTTTCTTAAAAATGAAAAAAAAATCTCATTTAAGAGGTCAGTTTTTTTGGCATGAACAAAAACTCTATTTTAAAATCATCTGAAAATGACTGCCTATGTATGGTTAGTGAGAGACTGAAGCTATTTCAGAGAAAATGAATGAGTCACAGTAATGAGTTCTTCCTTTATTGTAGAGTTTAAAATAGACTGCTCAGGCTCTTTCTTGGTTGAAGCTACAGTATCACACAAGCATCTTTAAATCTGAATCTGCTAAATAATAGCTCTCATCCAACATTTCTGATACATTTCATCTGAATTAATCATTAGTGATAGAGTTGCATACTTGGCACTTATTATAAGTAAAGATTTTGATAAGTAAACTTTTGAGACCCAACATGAAATTTCCAGTTTGAATGAATTTTTCACAAAACTGAATAATGACGCATTCTAGATGACCCCAGAATGGGTAACTGATTATGAGATTGGACAAAAAAAGAAGGTAAACATATGAGAATACTTTCAGTCTCAGAACATCTTTTCTTCTCTTTTCTCCCCCATGCCTCTCACTTCTTTGCTCCTACTTTCTCTAGTCTTACCTTTATCATCATTTCTTCACATCTCTCTTGCTTTTTCTCTTACTTCCCTGAAACATTGTTTGATCTTTCTTATACTCTGTCCTCCACTTTCTAACTCCTTTCTTCTGGTCACTTTTGTCTCATTTCCAATTCTTAATCTTCATTTTGATTATACTTTGAAAAGGGAGGAAAGGCTAAGCTTAATGATTATTATTATAATTGAGGCATGTATTTTTGAATGGTAAATTTAGGTCATATACATTAATGTCATCATTTGGTCCAAATGTTATAAAAACTCATTCAATTAAAGTAAAATCGCTCTGAGATCTTTTTTAACACGAGGCTTATCTTTTGAAGTAATTGTTTCTCAGCCTGGGCAAAGAATAAGATTGAGTTTATGATGAGAGCAATGTGCCAAAGATCAAGCTGACCTACTTCTCAATGTTGCCCTGCCTGAGCAAATTGGCAGCTCAACAATACGTTGGTTGATGATGCAAACAAAAATACATGCATGGGAGGCCAGTCTGCCTGTTGCTATGAGTGGCCAGCCAGATGCTGAGTCCAGTTGCAGAGCTGCTCCTGGCAGACAGAGGCTTCCCTGGAGCAGGACATTTGGAAAGACTTTTCCATACATATAGAAGGGCATGTAGCTACATATCACTCTGAGAAATAAAAAAGACAGTGTTTTTAATGAACTTCACATTCAGAAGCATCATGGTCTGGAGGGAGAAAAGCATTCAGATTCATGTCAGGATTTAGGGCCTATCCCACTGAGCCCCATTTTACTAAAGAAATAGATTTAAACTGCTTATTAAGAGAAGCCTGATAAAGGATAGAGAATTTCAAAGATATAAGCTGAAAGAGGTGTAGAGTATATACATAGGGCATGTAAGAGTCCTACACTATTTGTACTTATATTAGTGTGTTTTAGTCTGTTTATAGTCTTTTTTTATGTATACAGTAAAGATACATTTTCCCCTATGTACCCATGAGCATTAGTAGCTAACCTACCCCAAGTTAAAGATAATCACTCAATTTTCTACAGCCTAGATGTAGGTTTGTTTCTCGTCTCCATCCCTTTTCTTTTCTCTTCCCTTCCCTGAAGGATTCAAAGAAACTTAATGGTATTAAGCATACTGGGAAAGGATGAAACAATTCACCAAAAATACAAAATAGGGGATGGCCATGAGGGCTAAGGACCATGTAATGTAGGTGGTTTTTGTGGTGATAAAGAAAATATATGTTTTTAATGAAATCACAATGTCATTATCACAGCTAACAAAATTAAAAGTAAATCTTTAACATTATCTAATACACAATCCATAATAGAATTTCCCTTCTTTTCCACAAATAACTTTTTTTTACTTATTTGTATCAGGTTCCAAGCTAAGTTCCACACATTCCATTTGGCTGTTATATCACATAGGTCTGATAATTTAAATATATCTCTTAAGGGTGGCACTTCAAATAGAACCTCAATATTGGTTTAATATTATCTTTGGTTTAAGATTTATGAATTATGTGCATTTTTTTTTTTTTTTTTTTTGCGGTACTTGGGCTTCTCACTGTTGTGGCCTCTCCCATTGCGGAGCACAGACTCCGGACGTGCAGGCTCAGCGGCCATGGCTCACGGGCCCAGCCGCTCCGCGGCATGTGGGATCTTCCGGGAACCGGGGCACGAACCCGCGTCCCCTGCATCGGCAGGCGGACTCTCAACCACTGCACCACCAGGGAAGCCCGAATTATGTGCATTTTTAAAAAATAAATTCAAAGTTATCAAGAGAAGAACCAATATAACATTGTCTATAATTTAGAAGATAATTGCTCAGAAAAAGATTTGAGAGAAAATGTAGAAATTATGCCAAAATATTTTGTCTTCAAAGTTAAAAAAATCCTTTAAAGAGAAATGTGTATATATATTTAAAGATATGTTTAAATTTATAAATATATTTATATGGGTTTAATGCACTTAAAATACATAACATGCTAGCTCTTATTTTTACTACCTCATTCTACTATCAAAGGGAACATGTCTAATAGTCATTATTAAGAATTGGATAATCTAATATTAAATTTAGATGTTTCAGACATACTTAGAGCAAACTAAAATAATTTTCTAAAGTACTGTTTATATGCGTTAAGAATTTGTTTTAGTCCTGATTAATAATTTGCACCTTGGTTCAGAACACTCAACTTATAGTCATGGCAAATACTTAACAATTCATCATTAATATTTGAGATTATAAACATATAAATGTGTAATTAATTTAGTTTGTAGACATAAATATACAGATAGAATTTTCAGCCTCATATATTGTCTTCACTTCATAAGCAGAAATGGAATTCTTATTGCATATTTGAAATTTATTTTCTATGAAAAGAATTTTGAAAGATTTATTTTCTTGCCTTTTTAATTTTTTTTTACTAGTTGAAGAGTACTGTGAGCTAATGAATGTTTTAAAAGAAAGAAAAAAGAGCCCCAGCTCCTTCTTTTTCTTAAAGCAAATAACATTTTCATTCTAAATCTTCCTCACTCTGTAGTTTCACATGAGTTTAAAAATTCCCCTGCCCACATTTCACAGAATCTGACAGACTCATACCCCACCCCCCACTTTAATCTAGTGACTTCCATATTGATAAGGTATGAGTATTTTTTGTGCTATTTGACGTGTGCAATGTTTAAATTTTTTGGTAAAATACAATCACACAATTTTTCATTTGCTCGATTCCAAATACTGATATTAACAAAAGAAATATAACTGACGATGAGATAAAATATCAAACAAACGAAGAGAAGTCCCAAGCAATCCCAAGTGACACTCACATTTTGATAAGAACAAACTATTTCTACGTGGGCTTGTAGGCAGAACATCTGGTGAAAATGAAGAATCATCAGTTTAGTGAAGATGTTTATAATTTTCCCTTTTGATCTTAATGAAAATTTGAGATTTTGTGGTATTTCTGAACAGATAGTGCTGTGACCAATGTTTCTCAATTCGCACATGTGATTTTTGTCAACTTTTCATATATAATCTTTTGATGTTATATTTTCTCCCTTTATGGTAATCTGAGGGGAAAGGTATATCATTTTGCAGGTGTACTTGAGTGCCATTATTGAGATAAGGTTTCAAAAGGTTTATTTCTAGCTTGTTGCATCCAATTTTTTGTTTTGCTGTTAGGTTGATTAATTGGTTGATGACAACTTTAGGTCAGTGCTATTTGCTTCTCACAAGCTCTTATATAATAGATGGCTATATTTGACAATTTCCCTTGCTGCTGCTTAAAGAAGCACATGTTTTCCCCTGAACAGAAGCCTGACTTAGGAATTGGTAAGGATGGCAACAATGAAAGAATTATGGGATGTATCCTAGCCTCCCCTCTCACCAAGTGTAGCCACATAGCAGATGTTTTCTCTATCAGAAAAGAAAGGAGTGAGCACTGGCTGGTGAGAGGAAGGTCAAGAACAGAGAGGAGCAAACTTGGCAGAGGCTGGGGTCTGAGCCAGCAGGAGCATTCCCTGTCTCTTCCGTGTCCATATTCCAACCCTGTGACCTTTACAGTCTATCAGTAATATGATCACAAACGGAAAGTGGCTTTCCATAGGGTTCATTTTCTTCATATAACAGATGAAGAATCATGACAGAGTGAGACCCACCAAAACTCGGTGAGGGTATGTCCCACTAAAAAGGCTGTAATTAGTAGAGTGACAGCCATCAAACTCATAATTATCAGTGACACCTGTTTCTCTCTTTAAATAAAAGTCAATTTATAAACATCTTTAGATAGAGTCACAGGTGTAGAAAACAAATTTATGGTTACATGAGGTGAAAGGGGCGGGGGGTAAATGGGGAGACTGGGATTGCCAGATACACACTACTATATATAAAATAGATAACTAATAAGGACCTACTGTATAGCACAGGGAACTCTTCTCAATACTCTGCAGTGACCTATATGGGAAAAGAATCTAAAAAAGAGTGGATATATGTATATGTATAACTGATTCACTTTGCTGTACAGCGGAAACTAACAAAACATTGTCAATCAACTATACTCCAATAAAAAATAAATAAATAAAAAATAAAAAGCATTTTTACACAGCAGAGTTTGTGCTAAGGAAAGGTTGGTTAATATTGAAATATTAGTTAAAAATAAATTCTTTAGCTTCCTAAATAACCCACCCTTATAAAACTCAGACTCTAACCTCCTTTTAAATATGCTCTTGAAGACATTCTTTAATTAAGAAGGAAAAAAAAAAACACAGAGAGAACATTAGGACGATCAACATTTCTCTTTCTGTTTTAATTCCACGTAGTGAAAGAAGACATTCCTGGAAATACTCATGATGTGCTTGGAGAGTAAGGACAATCTCCTTCTACTATTTGGAACATTTAATTTGCAGCTTGAGTTGTGGGGGGTGTTCAGATATTTTATGAACAGCCTTAACATACAATATACAATATTTTTTTGTTTGTCTCATAACACCAATAAGGAGCTAACAGAGCTCACAAGCTCCTTTATAATGGGATGAATGACTGTTGTATTATAATTTCAAACAAAGCTGCAGATGCAACGCAAAATTCTTTTTATGTTTGCAAATATATTTCTCATTGTTCCTTGTTTTAGAAGCAACCTTAATTTGCACTGAAAATTCTGTCAGCATCTTATTTTCATAAGACTATGTATCTTTTAACATGGATCTATTTTTTTTCCAGTTGGTGAATACTTTTTTCAGGAAAAGTTTTACTAAATTCACGAGACTAGCACTATTCCTACTGCTATAATTAAGATGCAGTACTTATACTTTAGCCATAAAACTATTCACTCCAGAAACTCATCTTATGAGCAAAGTTTTAGCTTATAGTTTTCTAAAAAGGCTTTTGGGCATATTTTATTTATATATCCATGTGTACAGAAGTGTGCTCAACATATTTTTAAAAACTTCTTCCTGGGAGACATAAGGAAATTTTTCAGACAAATATTTATACAATCCATATCAGAAACCTTACAAATGCATATTACTGATGGATTATTTTAAATAATGTATATTATTTTTTTCTTTCTAAAATGTCCCTATATTTGTATGGATAGTCTTTCTGAATAAAATTATAAATCATTATTAAAGAGAATGGGGGGGGCTTTAGATATCTTATTTCCTTGCTATGTATACTAAGACATTTTTTTACATTTCCTAAATGCACCAGAGATATGTATGTCATTGAATTGAACAAAACAATATTAGTTATAATCCTCAAATCTGTTGATCATGTACTATATCCCAGGCATTATTCTTGTCAATTTACCTGTGTTAATAAGTATAATTATTATAATAACACTATAATGTTAGCACAGTTATTATTTCCATTTTACAGATGAGAAAAGTGAGGCACAGAGATTTACTTACTTGCTCAAAACCATTCAGCTAATGAATTGTAGAACTAGTATTGGATCCTAGACACTTTGAATGAAGAAGCTATGTTTCTATCAAGAAACTTTGTCACATTACTAATTCTGGTTAGTCTAGTGGATTGATTTGTTATTTTCCACCATAAATTGCTTATTACTGGAAAAGAAGATATGCTTTTCAGCTCTAGAAATTTTCCTATATCCTTCCAATTGACTGCACATGGTCAAGTTGTATGTTCCAAATATATTTATCGCTCTTGATTGTAACATTGCTAAAATTAGCTTACGTAATTAAATCAAGCCCTTTACTGTTTTTACTTTAAATACTGGCACAATATAAGGAAATAATTATGAACCCATCATTTGTTGGACTCATATCTGTATAATCATCATTGTCATTTTCCTCTGGGAAGAGGATACTGGAATCTGCTAGGAGACATAAAAAATTACAAATTATTTTTACAAGACTTATTTCCAAAAAAAAAAATCAAGTTTAGCACATTAAAGACTTTGTTCACAATTACCTTTGGTGTTTAGTGATGGAGAAAATAGCTAAAAATGACAATCAGCTAAGAAATAGCAAAAATTCCAAGGAATAATGACCTAGGAATCCCCATTGTGTTTGCAGCTTGAGATTTTTCAGTTTATTTCTGTTGTATGGGATTCCTTCAAGAATGCTAAATCATGTACTTGCCTAAGTCAGAGGCCATCTGTTGGATGGATGCTGCTCACCTGTGAGACCATAACTGTAGAATCTTTTAAGACAGTGTTCAAATCCAGTGCCTTACTTTTTTTTCCTGCAGCTTGCATCCCTGATTCCTGCTGCAAGGACTTGTAAAGGGAGCAGGAGAGAGCAATATTCTAGTCTTCTTGGAAATTTGCATGTAGCAAAGCATGTAAATCCATATTCACAATGTGCATGGTTCATGGGGTGATGAAGACAATATGAGCCTCAGAGGGAATGATTGTTTCACAACAAGGAACTCATGCATTTCAAATTGCTCGACACCTGGGCTTGAAATAAGTCCATACTCCTGTTGGTTAATGCTGCTGCTATACTGGCAAGAAGACTGACAGTTTGAAGGGGCATTCACAAAGTCATACAGCATGTTAATTCTGGGAATGTATCTCTTTTTATTTTCCCCTGAGTGGCATGATTACAAGAAAAAAAATTTGGCCATGTTTTCCTGGGCCTGAATGTGGTTGCATAGCACAAAGAAAACATAGACTCTGCGTTGAGTTTATGGAATTCAATTCTCATTATTTCTGCTTGTACAAATGCATTTTGCTGAGAATGTATAAAAAACTGAAGATTATCTGGCATAAACGTTCGTTCATGTCCTTCATCAAACTACTATAATATTATTCATATCCTTTTAGTTTTCTGTTTTAGTTTCTGATTTTTTTTTTTTCCATACTGTCTGGGCTTTGCCTCATATAGATTCTTGCATAGAAAGGATAAATATCTGATTACTCTTTGGTCTGTGCAAAAACATGGTTTTCAATAGATTTCTTGGTTATATTGAGTACAAACTACTTAAAAATATATTAAGCATCTCTTTATTTTCTTTCTCTGCATGGTCACTGATGAGTATATATATATCAGTAATATATATATATATATATATATACATACATACATACACACACACACACACACACATATATATATATATATATATATATATATAATCAGTTCACACGGATCCACTTGAAATACATAGGTCCAAGGCTCTCAGCTCCCCATTTTCATCCCAATTATCCTCTTAACTAATGTCCTGTGCACTATGTATTTAAGGTTTATTTTTGACCTTTTCAATTGCAGCTACACACATTATCTTTGCAGTTACTGGGGAAAATGGAATTAAATCAGCTAATCACAGGTCTGGGAAAAAAAAAAAAGAAAGAGATTGTTCCACTGAAACCTTAGAAAAATTCTGACAGCACACTCTGTAGCTATTCATATCACTTTTTCGAAAACAAGCCGTGTCTTTAATCTGTTATTTGGTTTCAAGCCTGCTTTGATCCATTATTCACTTTGAAATCCAACCTCTGTTTAGACATTCACCTTAGCCCTATATTCTAAAATTGCACCCACAGTTCAGAAAGATGGAGCCTTGCAACAGCAGCATTTTCTTAATTTCCCAGATCATAGAAATCCACAGAAGCTACTGAACAGCTGAACACCTCTGAGCTGGCTCCAGCCCCAAGAAGCACAATAATTGGGATTCAAGCAATTAGACAGTAATTTGCTTTTGTATTGTTAGCTAAGTACAGTAATAATGTAAACTAATAACCAAATATTGAGAAGTTTCCCAGCCTTTCTTTCAAAGAGCTCTAAAATTCTGGAAGATTGGCATCTTATCTTTATGTGTTGGTTGGTCCTAGTCAGTGCCCAATAAGTAGCATTTTTCTTTACTGACTGAAAACTGCTTAATTTGAGAAATAATATAAAAAAGCCTCCCTTTCCTCAGTGGAAGCCCCAGAGATCTAGCAGCTGAGGTCATCCCTTTGCACCGAAACATTGCTCTTCTCAAGTTTTCCAATTAGTAAATAGTTTACATCCTTAGAGATAATATGAGTAAAGGGACAAAAAAGAGGCCAAAATTACCACTAGGGAAAATTCTCCTCATGGAAACCAGGAATTGGGAAAAGGTATTCACTTCTCATAGAAGAAAATGTTACTTCATGATTTGAAAACACAGTGCTTCACTGTTGAGGCCTCTCCCATTGCGGAGCACAGGCTCCGGACGCACAGGCTCAGCGGCCATGGCTCACGGGCCCAGCAGCTCCGCGGCATGTGGGATACTCCCAGACCAGGGCACGAACCCGTGTCCCCTGCATTGGCAGGCGGACTCTCAACCACTGCGCCACCAGGGAAGCCCCACAGTGCTTTCTTAAATGAATTTAATACCCCCAGTAATCTTGTTTAAATAACTAATTTGATTAGTGATTTTGCATTTCATGAAACATTAAAAACTTCAACATTATTTTTAAAGTTATAAGAATTCTTTAAAATTCTGAATGAGATTTCCAAATTATATGGTATTGATTTACAAAGTAACAGGGATAGATGCCTTCCTGTTCTCAAAAAGCCCTCAGTATTACTTCTACGTGCTCCTTTAACCAAGGAGAAACTTTCACTACAAAGGGCTTTCGGAATATGAATTTCAGTTTCTCATTGGCAAATTGTGGTTAATCCAGGGTGGCCTAAATTATATCAAAAAATATATCAATATATTTTATTGATAATTTGGTCAGCCTCACACAGAAACCATGATACTTTATATAATTTTATCTTAAAACAAACTGTACTATATTTATTGTTCACAGTCAATCATTTTTTGATCAGCCTCAAAGAATTTAAACCATTTATAATGAAAATTTCAAATTAAATACTAATATCAGATTTAAATTATATATATATATATCTCTGAGAGTATTCATGAAGTTTTAGCCAAATACCTGAATATCATAATTTTTACATTGTATATTCTTTTTTATTGAAATTGATGTACAATATTTTATGTTACAGGTGTAAAATATAGTGATTCACAATTTTTAAAGTTTATACTCCATTTACACTTATGATAAAACACCAGCTATATTCTGTGTTGTACAATATATCCTTGCCATTTATTTTATACAGAATAGTTTGTAAGTCTAAATTGCTACCCCTGTGTTGCCCCTCCCCACATTCCCACTGATAATCATTAATTTGTTCTCTATATCTGTTCTTTTTTGTTATATTCATTAGTTTGTCATATTTTTTAGATTCCACATAAAAGTGATATCATGTAGTATTTGTCTTTTTCTGTCTGACTTATTCAAATTAGCTTAATATCCTTCAAGTCCATCCGTGTTGTTGCAAGTGGCAAAATTTCATTCTTTTTTATGACTGAATAGTATTCCATTTTATATACATGGAGTATGGTAGTTCTATTTTTGTTTTTAAAGAAACCTCCATACTGTTTTCCACAGTGGCTGCCCCTATTTACATCCCCACCAACAGTGAAAAAGGGGCTCCCTTTTTTTCACATCCTTGTCAACATTTGTTATTTGTGCTCTTTTTGAGGATAGCCATTCTGACAGGTGTGAGGTGATATCTCATTGTGATTTTGATTTGCATTTCTCTGATGATTAGTGATGATGAGCATCTTTTCATGTGCCTGTTGGCCATCTGCATGTCCTCCTTGGAAAAAAAAATGTCTGTTCAGGTCTTCTGTCCATTTTTAATCAGGTTGTTCATTTTTTTTTGCTGTTGAGTTGTAGGAGCTGTTTATATATGTTGGATATTAATCCCTTATCGGTCATATCACTTGCAAATATTTTTTCCCATTCCATAGGTTGTCTTTTCATTTTGTTGATGGCTTCCTTTGCTGTGCAAAATATTTTAAGTTTAATCAGGAGAAAAGACAGTCTCGTTCCTGGTTTCCATGAGTATGCTGACTACTAGTTATCCATGAATTTTCTACTAGCACCTAAAATTAATTTAAAAAATAAATTCTGAATAAATTCTGTCTTACCCCCAACTTCCTTTCTTGCCTTATTTTGATGAAAGGCCCTATAATCCAGGCAGAATTTCAAAATGAATCTTGTGAATTATCTATAATTTCTCTCCAGATAAATACAGTGCTGAGTTAATACTGTCTTTTAACATCTCTCAGTTGTACTCTTCCTTTTTATCCCCTATGCTAATTGTCTCAGTTCAGGTTTTTCAGTTCTCCTGTTTTAATCTGTATAGCACTCATCCCCTTACTGATCTCCCTAATTCCATTTTGCCTTCTTCTGATCTGTTTCTATCACATTTCTGGAATAATTTTTCTGAAATTGAAATCTGATCATGAATCTCTCTTACCAGTCATTTTTAATAATTTGGCAATTTCCTACAGAATAAATTCCAAATTTCTTTCCATACAATGTAAATCCCATAAGCTTTGGCTCATCCTTTCAACTCTATTGCATGTTCTATCACTTCTTTCTCTTTTCCACCATATACACAACCTATGGTAAAAACATGTTTTTCATTTTCTCCAAAAAGCACCTGCTTATATATTTCCCTAAAAACATCTGTCTCCCCAGCATTTCTTCTTTTTTTTCCTTGGCCGCACCTTGCGGCTTGCAGGATCTTAGTTCCCTGACCAGGGGTTGAACTCAGGCCCTCGGCAGTGAAAGGGCAGAGTCCTAACAACTGGGCCGTCAGGGAATTCCTTCCCTAGCATTTCTTATTTAGTTTTTTAAAAACACAGATCAAAATTTTGCACTTCTCGGAGGACTTTTTTGTCACATGCAAACTTAGTTGTTACTTCTCTCTGCTTCTCCAAATACTGTTCATATTTCCATAATTTCACTAATCATTCCATTAAATGCATAAGCTTTTCCAGATAAGTTTAAATTCATGAGAAGTGAGGCCATTTGTCATTTCATTATATTTTCAGAACTTATATATTACCTGATATTTTCTAGGTGATCAATAGTTGTTTTGAATATATGAGCGGTTGTATGCTTTGGGATCTTTTTCTTCCTCTTATCATGAATGCTATCTCTACCCAATGCTCACTTTCTGCAATATAAATATCCTCCATCATTTATGGTTCAGCCCACTGTCTTTCATTCACGACACATTTGCTGACCAGTCCAGCTCTCCACTTTCCACATAACTGAACTCTATCAATTGTGATGACACTTATTTATCAGTCTTGTGTTAAGATATAAACAGACTAAATCAATTTTCTCTCTACCCAATTCATGTGTGTGTCCCTAATCTCTGGAAACAGAATCTAAGGTAAGGAGGGGAAGCTGTACAAACAGACCCATTACTGTTCTTATGCACTAAACTCTCCCTTTATGATTTCCTACTTAATTATCTTCATCATCATCGTACACAATTCTCAGTGTGCAAACAACATGGATCACAGAATTTAATGCATTTCAAAGGTGATGATTTCTTTTTTTTTTTTTCATTCTGTATTGTTCACAGCAGAAGTGGGATGAATATCCTTTTCAGTCTCAGGCTTTTTTGCCTCAACATTTCATCTCAAATTATACTTTTCTACCTTTTAAATAATGTTTTCTATTAATTTATCTTATGTCATTAAGGTATCAGGAGATATGTCTTTCTTTCCTCAGTCACATTACTGTTACTGCATAGATTAACAGCTGGCACTTGAGTGGCAAAAAGGAATAAAGCAAGAGATGTGGTATAATGAAAAATGAGCTCTCCAAGTGTATCATAACTACACTCCCTGAGTATACCTATGGAGACAAGTGGCTTGAATGAATTACCTGAATAAGCATAACTTTTTGTAGAGAACTAATACAGATGTCATAAATAAAGAAGAAACAATTTCAGTAAGTTAAAAATAATTCTTGAACCTTTATTGTTTGTCCATGTAGAAAGTAATCTATTGTAATGATCACATTTGTGCACATTAGAGTCAGACAAACTGGATCCAAGTCTCAGCTTTCCTCTTCCTGTAAGAGTAACCTTGGTCATTTGATTAGTCTCTAAATCTCAGTGGGAAGAATTATAATAATAGAACAACTTATAGGGATATAGTGCACAATGAATGTTGAGCATATAGAGTACATAACTAGTAGCATAGGCGATATCAGCGAAACACATAGGGCATGTTAAATATAGATATGTAATAAGTAGCATGTATGTGTGAGACAGAATGGATTTCATAAGGTACATTATATATATATTACATATATATAGCTAGTAATCTACAAAATATACTACAGATAGAATACATAGAAATGTGAGTGCTGCTTATAGACAGAAAGACCAACTGGAAAGACCAGCTGGAAAGACCAACTCATGATCATACCTCTGCTTGACAGCTCTGTTACTCTTATATTTGGCAACCACTTGATGACACTCAGCATCATCCTCTTCTGGCCCTCAGGTATGCTCTACCCACAAAATATGCAAATATAATGCAAGGCAGTTTAGCAGGTGAGTTTATAAGCCACAGCTATGGCCATAACTTATCACTATGCTCTCTTAGAGCACATGTGCGCAAGACTCAGGCAACTTCTGCCTGATCATGCTCCCTTGTTCCTTGCTTAACTTCAGTTTTCTTAACTACATTATCAGCAGGGAAAGCTGATGTGGCAAAAAGAGAGGCAGGACATATGGCTATTATGTATTCTAGGACCCAATTGGTATACACTTTTCACCATTCCTCACTTGCTATCTAACCATGTCAGTTGATTCCTTTGCTTTCCCTTTGCTTCTTGAGTTTTAAACTGATTTAGTAAACTGTGCAACCCAAACATTTAAATTTTGTCAGTTCCATGACTCATAGCATAGCTTTTTTGGTCATGACTTAGGGACTATTATAACATCATGGGGTTTCTCATACAACACACTTTAAAGAAAAAAAAAAAAGAGGGAAAAGGATATCAGCAAATGCATCATAAAAAATAAATACAAATAAGTAAATACATGAAAATAATATTCCTACTTGTGACAAATTAAAGAAAAACTAATTAAAACTAATAGTCATTTTTACTTCTCATGCATGCAAATTTGAAAAAGAATAATAATGGCTAACATTGACAAGGGTGTATATGTGGTTAGGACATAATAAAAACTTTCTTGGGTGCAATTTGACAATATACACGAAATTACATAAATATGGTGTAGTGTTTGACCTGACAATTATACTGGTAGTATATCAGAGACTATATCCATTAAAAATGTTGATGTTGAGTTCTGCTAATTAGTGTGCTAAGCATTCACTGTGTACTTAATTCAGAGTACATATTATAGAATTTTTTTGAAATTCATATGCATTTGTATGGTTATATACACATACAATACCTGAAAGGAAATATAGCAATTTTTATTGGTACTTCAGAATGGAAAAATATCATTCTTTGCCTTTTTGAATGCTTTGTTATGTTTCTATAACAAACATGGATTACTTATATAAAATATATGTTAAAATGCACTTTCTTTTCTAACCTTTTCATTGTGAAATATAACACATATACATAAAATGTAAATGTTCAGCTTAACAAATAAATATAAAGCAAATACCTATGTAACTATGTCAAAAGATAGAATAGTACCTGTTCCAGAAGCACTCACCATACCTGCTCTTGGCTCCCCTCAGTGGTCCTGCTCCATTGAATAACTATCTTTCTTTTATGGAAATTATTTCTTAACTTTTCTTTGCCAACTAGATAGTCATCCTCAACAGTAGAATTTCATCCTGCTTATTAATAACCTTTCAATAAATGTAATCATACTGTATGGAGTCTTCTGTATATGATGTATGCTGTGGGTTAATTTTTACAGATACCCTTTAAAAGATGAAGGAAATTATCTCTTATTTCTAATTGTCTAAGAGCTCTTTTGTTTAATGACTATTCAACATTTCTTTCAATTTATTAAACAACCATATGATTTTTAAAGTCTCTGTCAATCTGTTGATATAATAAATTAAAATTGCTTTCTAATCTTAGATACATCTTGCATGCTTTCAATGAATCCAAATTGTCATGTTGGAATTATTTTGCTAATATTTTTCTTAGGATATTTGCATGATTTTGTGACTGAGATATTCTCTTAATTTTCAGCTCTCATAGTCCTCTGTTGAATTTTGGTATCAAGTTTAGGCTATGTCATGAAAAAAGTTGTAAAGTTGACCCCTTTTTCCTAAGATTGTATGAAAACATTGCAAAGATTTCTTTGGTAGGTAGAACACTGGACTCCCAAAGATGCCCATTTCCAAATCCCTTGAACCTGTGAATACATTTTTTACAAGGCAAAAAAGAATTTTGCAGATGCAGTTGAGAATGAGGACCTTGAGATTAGAACTTAATCTAATCACATGAATCCAAATGGGGAAAATTGTTCCTTACCGTGGTCAGAGACATGTGAAGACAGAATCAGAGTAGGAGAGATGCTACACTGCTGACATTGAAGATGAAAAAAGGAGGTCAGAATCAAGGAATTGAAAGCAGCCTCTAGAAACCAGGAAAGAAAGAAAATAGATTCTCACTTAGGAATATGGTCTTGCCGAAATTTTGATGTTAGTCTAGTGAGATCCATGTTGGATTTTTGACCTACAGTATTGTAAAATAATAAATATGTGTTGCTTTAAACCACTATTTTTATATCAATTTGTTACAGTGCAATATGAAACTAATACAATTAATTTCATGAATTTTATTGGGATTGGAGTTGAAGTTATATGGCCTTGAGTAACATTTAGGGAAGATATGTAAATTTGGATAATGTTTATGGGTTAATTTATGTTTTAATTTTGTATCATCTAAAGGACATTTAATAATTAGCTTTTGAGGAATTCACTTATTTTTTTCTAATTTTTAAAACTTACTGCATATATTGTATATAGAATTTTTTATTATCTTTTTAAAATTATGGTTAAAACACAAGACCTACCATCTTAACAAACTTTTAAGAGTATAATTCAGTATTGTAAATTACAAACACACTGCTGTGCAGCAGATGTCTAGAACTTTGTATTCTTGCATGACTGAAACTCTGTACCTATTGAACAGCAATCTTCATATTCCCCATTCCCCTTGTTCCTGGCAACCACCATTCTGTTTTCTGTTTCTATTAGTTTGACTGTGTTGGATACTTCATGGAATCAAGCTGTATTGGTTCTTCTGTGACTACCTTATTTCACTTAGCATAGTGTCCTCCAGGTTCATCCATGTTGTAGCATGTGATACTGCATAAACACAAAACTTGGTACTGACTGAGTCTCTATTTAGAATAAATAAGAAGGAAACTGGCAGAATTTAATGAACTAAAATACAACCCTACACATAGAATAATTAATGCCAGAAGTAGGTTCTTTGGAATTATTAATAAATTTGCTAAACCTGTAGTGAAATCAATCATGAAAAAGAAATGAGAAAAAGCAAAAAAAAAAAACCAAAAAAACTATAAAGTGAACTAAAGGGGAACTGGGAGACCCATATACCTAGGATTTATAAGATAATAGGAACTGCATCATCTAGATGGTGGAATAGGAAACCCCAGAACAAGTCCCCTTGCAGAAAGAAACATTTACCAATGATATATAATCCAAAACACCTTTACAAGATTTCCAGAATCTAGTTAAGAAATTTCAATACTTCAGGCAAGCACAAAGCTGAGAAAAATCTCATTGAAATGAAAAAGAAATTTCACTTTATCTATATCAGCCCCTTCCCCAAGCCAGAAGATAGCAATGGGTTTGTGACTTCTCCCAGAGAGGGGAGATATTTACTCTATAACATATATTTGTACACTATATGTAATTATATATAATATATGTATATATAATAAATCTATATACATAATTGTATATGTGGTATTTCTATTATATTTTTATCAATGCTCTAGATAATTTCTTCTTATCAATTATTCAGCTAACTAATTTTTTTAGGTTTGTTAATAATCTTTCAGTTATCATATATTTCATTCCCATAACATTTACATTTCTTTTCCGAATTTGCACTGATTCTCTGTGTAGTTCGATTTTCCTTGTAGGTATCTTCACGTTTATTGCTGCTTTAAATTTCTTTAAGTATAGTTAATTTATAGTCTGTGTTTGTTATTCTAATAGCTGAAATTTTGATGATTTATTTCTGTTTTTTGTTTTTTTTTTAATTTTCCCTGCAGCTCTCTCTCACAGTGTCATATTTTTTTTTCCCATTTGTGTCTGATTATCACTGATTATGAGATGGATATTAATCTTGAAATATTATCTGTAAGCAAACATGTGAAGTTGGGTTAAAGTTTCTTTTCCTTCAGAAGAGACACTTGTTTCAGCCAACAACCTGCAAAGAATACAGATTTAGAACCAGTTTAAATCAATTTCAAGGCGTAAGATTTCCTAGATTGTCCAAGAAAATTCTGTGAGAGAGTAGTTCTCCATTTCTCAGTCTCATCCAGAGTGTGCTGCTTGCTGAGATAACAGCAAGTTGTGAGGAAGGTAATTATTTTGGACTCACTCACTGCTTTCAGTTGTCCTGTGCTTTGAGTTCAGCCTCACTCAGTGGAAAGTTCAAATTTCCTGGAATTTGTATATGTACTCAGGACAAAAGTAGATTTAGAATGCATTTATTTCTCTGAATTTCATTTCCTTGTGATATTTCTTCACTCCCTTGTTCGTTCTTGTTACTGTTACAAAAATTCTAATAATATATTTTATCCCTATGTAATTCTTAACCTCAGAGGGACATGTGGTCCATATATTCTGGCCTGCTATAACCAGAAACAGAAAATCAGAAATGAAAATTTAGTGTGTACTACAGACAATACAAAATTAACTAATTTTAAAAGATTCTTAGGTTCACAAGGATTATTATTTTTTAAAAATTTATTGACTTATGATTGACAATTAAAATTTGTATATATTTAGATTTTTTAATTGTATTTAATCCCAATTTCAATGTCCATTTTCTTTTTTTTTTTAGGTTTCTTTAAAAAAAATTCATTTTATTTTATTTTTTAAAACAATTTATTAGAGTATAATTGCTTTACAATGTTGTGCTAGTTTCTGCTATATAACAAAGTGAATCAGCTATATGTATACATATATCCCCATATACCCTCTCTCTTGCATCTCCCTCCCACACTCCCTATCCCACCTTTCTAGTAGGTCACAAAGCAGAGAGCTGATCTCCCTGTGCTATGCAGCTGTTTCCCACTAGCTATCTATTTGGGAGTGAATATAAGTCAAATATACTCTCTCACTTCATCCCAGCTTACACTTCCCCCTCCCCGTGTCCAAAAGTCCATTCTCTATGTCTGCGTCTTTATTCCTGTCCTGCTCCTAGGTTAATCGGAACCTTTTGTTTGTTTGTTTGTTTTAGATTCCATACACATGTTTGAGCATATGGTATTTGCTTTTTTTTCTGACTTACTTCACTCTGTATAACAGATGTTAGGTCCATCCACCTCACTACAAAAAACTCAATTTCATTTCTTTTTATGGCTGAGTAATATTCCATTGTATACATATGTCACAACTTCTTTATCAGTTCATCTGTCAATGGACACTAAGGTTGCTTCCATGTCCTGGGTATTGTAAATAGTGCTGCAATTAACATTGTGGTACATGACTCTTTTTGAATTATGGATTCTTCAGGGTATATGCCCAAGGATGGGATTGCTGGGTCATACCATAGTTCTATTTTTAGAGTTTTAAGGAACCTCCATACTGTTCTCCATAGAGGCTGTATCAATTTACATTCCCCCAATAGTGCAAGAGGGTTCCCTTTTTTCCACAACCTCTCCAGCATTTATTGTTTGTAGATTTTTTGATGATGGCCATTCTGACTGGTGTGCTGTGATACCTCATTGTAGTTTTGATTTGAATTTCTCTAATGATTAGTGATATTGAGCAACCTTTCTTGTGTTTGTTGGCAATCTGTATATGTTCTTTGGAGAAATGTCTGTTTAGTTCATCTGCTCATTTTTTGATTGGGGTGTTTGTATTTTTGATATTGAGCTGCATGAGCTGCTGGTATATTTTGGAGATTAATCCTTTGTCAGTTGCTTCTTTGCAAATATTTTCCCCATTCTGAGGGTTGTCCTTTCATGTTGTTCATGTTTTCCTTTGCTGTGAAAAAACTTTTAAGTTTCATTAGGGCCCATTTGTTTATTTTTGATTTTATTTCAATTTCTCTAGGAGGTGAGTGAAAAAGTATCTTGCTGTGATTTATGTCATAGAGTGTTCTTCCTATGTTTTATTTTAAGAGTTTTATAGTGCCTAGCCTTACATTTAGGTCTTTAATCCATTTTCAGTTTGTGTATGGTGTTAGGGAGTGTTCTAATTTCATTCTTTTACGTATAGCTGTCCAGTTTTCCCAGCACCACTTATTGAAGAGGCTGTCTTTTCTCCATTGTATATTCTTGCCTTTTTATAAAAGATAAGGAGCCCATATGTGCATGGGTTTATCTATGGGCTTTCTATACTGTTCCTCTGATCTATAATTCTGTTTTAATGCCAGTACCATATTGTCTTCATTACTGAAGCTTTGTTGTATAGTCTGTAGTCAGAGAGCCTGATTCCTCCAGCTCCATTTTTGTTTCTCAAGATTGCTGTAGCTATTCAGGGTGTTTTGAGTTTCCATACAAATTGTGAAATTTTTTGTTCTAGTTTTGTGAAAAATGCCATTGGTAGTTTGATAGGGATTGCACTGAATCTGTAGATTGCTTTGGGTAGTACAGTCATTTTCACAATGTTGATTCTTCCAATTCAAGAACATGGAATATCTTTCCAACTGTTTGTATCATCTTTAATTTCTTTCATCAGTGTCTTATAAGTTTCTGGATACAGGTGTTTCATCTCCTTAGGTAGGTTTATTCTTAGGTATTTTATTCTTTTTGTTGTAATGATAAATGGTAGTGTTTCCCTAATTTCTCTTTCAGGTTTTTCATCATTAGTATATAGGAGTGCAAGAGAATTCTGTGCATTAATTTTGTATCCTGCTACTTTACCAAATTCATTCATCAGCTCAAGTAGTTTTCTGGTAGCATCTTTAGGATTCTCTATGTATAGTGTCATGTCACCTGCAAACAGTGACAGTTTTAATTCTTTTCTGGTTTGGATTCCTTTCATTTATTTTTCTTCTCTGATTGCTGTGGCTAAAACTTCCAAAACTCTGCTGAATAACAGCAGTGAGAGTGGGCAACCTTGTCTTGCCCCTGATCTTAGAGGAAATGGTTTCAGTTTTTCACCATTGAGAACGATTTTGACTGTGGTTTTGTCATATATGGCCTTTATTATGTTGAGGTAAGTTCCTTCTATGCCTACTTTCTGGAGGGTTTTTTATCATAAATAGATGTTGAATTTTGTCAAAGGCTTTTTCTTCATGTATTGAGATGATCATATGTTTTATTTTCTCCTTCAATTTGTTACTATGGTGTATCACATTGATTTATTTGTGTATATTGAAGAATCCTTGCATACCTGGGATAAACCCCACTTGATCCTTTTGTATGATCCCTTTAATGTGCTGTTGGATTCTGTTTGCTAGTATTTTGTTGAGGATTTTTGCATCTCTGTTCATCACTGATATTGGCCTGTAGATTTCTTTTTTTGTGACATCATTGTCTAGATTTAGTTTCAGGGTGATGGTGGCCTCATAGAATGAGTTTGGGAGTATTCCTCCCTCTGCTAGATTTTGGAAGAAGGGTAGATGTCAGCTCTTCTCTAAATGTTTGATAGAATTTTCCTGTGAAGTCATCTGGTCCTGGGCTTTTGTTTCTTGGAAGATTTTTAATCACAGTTTAAATTTCAGTGCTTGTGATTGATCTGTTTATACTTTCTATTTCTTCCTGATTCAGTCTCAGAAGGTAGTGCTTTGCTAGGAATTTGTCCATTTCTTCCAGGTTGCCCATTTTATTGGCGTATAGTTGCTTGTAGTAATCTCTCATGATCCTTTGTATTTCTGCTGTTTCAGTTGTTACTTTTCCTTTTTCATTTCTATTTCTGTTGATTTGAGTCTTCTCTCTTTTTTTCCTGATGAGTCTGGCTAATGGTTTATCAATTTTGTTTATCTTCTCAAAGAACCAGCTTTAGTTTTATTGATCTTTGGTATTGTTTCCTTCTTTTATTTTTCATTTATTTTGGATCTAATCTTTATGATTTCTTTCCTTCTGGTAAATTTGGGCTTTTTTTGTTCTTCTCTCTCTAATTGCTTTAGGTGTCAGGTTAAGTTGCGTATTTGAGATTTTTCTTGTTTCTTGAGGTAGGATTGTATTGTTATAAACTTCCTTTTTAAAGCTGCTTTTGCTGCATCCATAGGTTTTGGGCCCTCATGTTTTCATTGTCATTTATTTCTAGGTATTTTTTGATTTCCTTTAGATTTCTTCGGTGATCTCTTCGTTATTTAGTAGAGTATTGTTTAGCCTCCATTTATTTGTATTTTTTACAGTTTTCTTCCTGTAATTTATATCTAGTCTCATAACATTGTTGTCAGAAAAGATGCTTGATAAAATTTCAATTTTCTTAAATTTACCAAGGCTTGATTTGTGACCCAAGATGATTTATCCTGGAGAATGCTCAATACACACTTGAGAAGAAAATGTATTATGTTGTTTTTGGATATAATGTCCTATAAATATCAATTAAGTCCATCTTTTTTAATGTGTCATTTAAAGCTTGTCTTTCCTTATTTATTTTCATTTTGGATGATTTGTCCATTGGTGAAAGTGGGGTGTTAAAGTCCCTTGCTATGACTGTATTACTGTCAATTTCCCCTTTTATTACTGTTAGCATTTTCCTTATGTATTGAGGTACTCCTATGTTGAGTGCATAAATATTTACAGTTGTTATATATTCTTCTTAGATTGATCCCTTGATCATTATGTATTGTTCCTCTTTGTCTTCTGTAATAGTCTTTATTTTAAGATCTAATTTTTCTGATATGAGAATTGCTACTCCAGCTTTCTTTTGAATTCCATTTGCATGGAATATCTTTTTCCATCCCCTCACTTTCAGTCTGTTTGTGTCCCTAGGCCTGAAGTGGGTCTCTTGTAGACAGCATATATACAGGTCTTTTTTTTTTTATCCATTCAGCCAGTCTATGTCTTTTGGTTAGGCCTTTAATCCATTTACATTTAAGATAATTATCGATGTGTATGTTCCTATTACCATATTCTTAATTCTTTTGGGTTTGTTTTTGTAGGTCCTTTTCTTCTCTTGTGTTTCCCACTTTGAGAAGTTCCTATAGCATTTGTTGTAAAGCTGGTTTGGTGGTGCTGAATTCTTTTAACTTTTGCTTTTCTGTAAAGATTTTAGTTTCTCCATTGAATCTGAATGAGATCCTTGCTGGTTAGAGTCATCTTTGTTGTAGTTTTTTCCCTTTCATCATTTTAAATATGTATTGCCACTCCCTTCTGGCTTGCAGAATTTCTGCTGGAAGATCAGCTGTTAACCTTATGGGGATTCCCTAGTATGTTATCTGTTGTTTTTCCCTTGTTGCTTTTAACATTTTTTCTTTGTAGTTAATTTTTGATAGTTTGATTAATATGTGTTTTGGCATTTTTCTCCTTGGAGTTATCCTGTATGGGACTCTCTGCACTTCCTGGTCTTGACTGACTATTTCCTTTCCCATGTTAGGGAAGTTTTCAACTATAATATCTTCAAATATTTTTTCAGATCCTTTCTTTTTCTTTTTTTTTTCTGGGACTCTTATGATTTGAATGTTGGTGCCTTTAACATTGTCCCAGAGGTCTCTGAGACTATTCTCAATTCTTTTCAATCTTTTTTTCTTTATTCTGCTCGCAGTAGTTATTTCCACTATTTTATCTTCCAGGTCACCTATGCATTCTTCTACCTCAGTTATTCGGCTATTGATTCCTTCTAGTGAATTTATAATTTCATTTATTGTGTTGTTCATCATTGTTTGTTTGCTCTTTAGTTCTTCTAGGTCCTTGTTAGATGTTTCTTGTATTTTCTCCATTCTATTTCCAAGATTTTGGATCATCTTTACTATCATTACTCTGAATTCTTTTTCAGGTAGACTGCCTATTTCCTCTTCATTTGTTTGGTCTGGTGGGATTTTACTTTGCTCCTTCATCTGCTGCATATTTCTCTGTCTTCTCATTTTGTTTAATTTACTGTGTTTGGGGTCTCCTTTTTGCACACTGCAGGTTTGGAGTTCCCATTGTTTTTGGTGTCTGCCCCCAGTGGTAAGGTTGGTTCGGTGGCTTCTGTAGGCTTCCTGGTGGAAGGGACTGGTGCCTGTGTTCAGGTGGGTGTGGCTGGATCTTGTCTTTCTGGTGGCAGTGCCACATCTGGTGGTGTGTTTTGTGGTGTCTGTGAACTTAGTATGATTTTAGGTCACCTCTCTGCTAATGGGTGGTATTGTGTTTCTGTCTTGCTACTTGTTTGGCATGGGGCATCCAACACTATAGTTTGCTGGCAGTTGAGTGGAGCTGGGTCTTCGGGTTGAGACGGAGATATCTCAGATAGCTCTCACTGATTGATATTACATGGGGCAGAGAGGTCTCTGGTAGTCCAATGTCCTGAACTTGGCTCTCGCACCTCAGAAGCTTAGGTCTGATACCAGGCCGGAGCACCAATACCCTGTCAGCCACATGGTGTCCTGTAAGTCAGAACTCTGAAATGGATTTCACTGGGCTGAAATCATGATGTTGGCAGGATCATCGTCGTTCTGGAGGTTCTGCCAAATCAACTAGCCCTAAAAATGGATGGCGCTGGAGCATGGGGCCCAGACCTGCCATCACTGGCAGTCAGAGAGCATAGGTATATTTAGATATTAAAGTGTGGTTTTAAAAAGACGTACAATGATATAATGGTGATACAAGTATACATTGTGAAATGCTTACTATAATCAAATTAATTAACACATCCATCACGTCACTAGCTACAATATTTTGGTGATGAGAACCCTTAAGATTTACACTCAACAAATTTCAAATAAATGCAGTATTATTTACTACAGACTCTATGCTGTACATTAGACCTCGGAACTTATTAATCTTGTAACTGAGCATTTGTATCCTTTGACCAACATCTCCCCATTTCCTGCAACCCTCAGCCCCTGGCAACCACCATTCTAATCTCTTCTATGAGTTTGACTTGTTTAGATTATAAACATAAGTGAGCTCATACAGTGTTTACTGTTTTGTGTCTAACTTATTTCATATAGAGTAATGTATTTTACTTTATTTTATTTTATTTTATTTTATTTTATTTATTTATTTATTTTTCTTTGTGGCACGCGGGCCTCTCACTGTTGTGGCCTCTCCCATTGCCGAACACAAGCTCCAGACGCGCAGGCTCAATGGCCATGGCTCATGGGCCCAGCTGCTCTGTGGCACTTGGGATCCTCCCAGACTGGGGCACGAACCCATGTCCCCTACATCAGCAGGCAGACTCTCAACCACTGTGCCACCAGGGAAGCTCTAGAGTAATGTATTTTAAATATAAACTATATTATAGAAATATTCTGAAATACTGGTTATCTTTTACATAATTACAAAAAATTCAATTGGTAACTATGTTAGAAAACACAACCTTTTCCTCCATTTCATTAATGCCTTAAATTATTAGCTTTGAAACTGACAAGTATACTGGTATGTATACCATCTAGGAAAAAAGACTTTTAAATTAAAAAAAAATTTATTCTGAAAAGAGTCACAGAAATGGAAGGGTGTTTACTTAGTAAGCTCTTTCACTGATATAATCTAAACAGCTGCCTGGATTCTTGACACATTAGAGAATCTTAAGGAAGAGAGACAAAATCTCTTAGTTCTACTTTTTAAAGAAAACATGATAGCTCTTTTGTTCTTTTAAAATCAAGGTTAAAATATACCTGTAAATTAAAAATCTTCTACACTGTACTTTTACTCAAAGAATTGATAGTTAGGTATTACGAGTTCCAGAGCATGCATATAAGTTCCATAATCAAGAAAGCCTTGCTCTCAATTGTGACAAGTTTTCAAGGAGAAGCAGTGTACTACACACTTGTCACATGGCCAATCATGGTTGAAAAGCCTTGCTTTGTTGACTTCTATAAGCATTCTATAAGATATTTTGCTCTTTTATTCATTTTGATAGACTAGTACAGGCAGACATTCAAAAGATCAGTATAGGATCACCTGCCAGTTGAATACAACCCTATATTTAATAACCAATTTTTTGTCCTGGTGATTTGTGTTTTCTAAATATATTTTTTCCTTTTTCCCTTTCTTTTCAATAACAATGAAATAATGTTTTTAGTCTCCAAATATGTATTGTATATGCTTCTCATTTAAGAGAGTTTTATTCCTTTGGGCAGCCTGAATTTGATCAACATATATCCTTTGCGACTAAGGGCAACTTATGTTTAATTAAGTTTCTAGAAGGAAAAAAATATAAAATAGAGAGTAATAGACATATATGTTTTTTTTTCTTTTTTAAATTTCAGTTTATTAAGGTATAATTGACATGTAATATTTGTATGTCATGGTGATTTGATGTACATATAAATTGTGAAAACATTTCCCATTCCATCTAGCTAATTAACACATCCATTACCTAATATATTTGTCCCTTTGTTTTTATTTTCTTTGGTGAGAGCCTTTAAGTTCTACTCTCTTAGCAAATTTCAATTATACAGTACAGTGTTATAAACTACTGTCCCCATATTTGTTTCACATTAGCTCCTTAGACCTTATTCGTCTTATACTTGAAAGTTTGTATCCTTTACCAATACTTACCCAATTCTTAAGTCTTGGAGAGACAGGTATTATAAAACAATTGGGTGATTTATTTTATTTATACTTTTCATCTTAGGGCCATACATTTTATTCACAATTTTTCATTAGTGCTTTTCACTGTCACTAAATATTAATAAGGTATCATTTGGCCAGTTTGGTAGGTAGAATTTTAAGATTTCCACAATGTGTTTTACCACCTTGAATAATACCTCCCTTTGAGTGTTACAAAACCTGTGAATATAATGGGATATATCTCCTATGACTGTTTTTATGGCAAAAGGACTTTTGCAAATATCATTAAGCCTTCTAATCAGTTCACTTGGTGATAATCAAAAGGGAGATTATCCTGGGTTGGCTTGATCCTGACAGTTGAGGACATTAAAAGAGTCAAGAAGCAACAGTACAGATTCTCCTACTGGTTTTAAAGGAGAAAACTAAAAGTGGTGCAAAGGACCATGTGGCAGGAAGTGATGGGTGGCTGCTAACATCTGAGAATAGCCCTTGGTTGACATGTAAGAAAGCAGGAATCTTAATCCTATGACCACAGAGGGCTGGAATTCTACTAACAACCAGTAAACTTAGAATAGGTCCTTGAACTGCAGGTGAGACCACAGACTGATACCTTTCTTTTAGCCAAGTGACACCATGAACAGAGGGCTCAGCGAAAAAGTGTCAGATTCTTTTCCCACAGAAATGGTGAGATCATAAATGTGTATTGCTTTAAGTCACTAAAATTTTGGTAATTTGTTGCACAGCAGTCAAAAACTAATATAGCAAGTCAAAAGAACATTTGAAGATACAATTTAATGATTTCTATTGCTCATTATTAATCTGTGGCAAATATATTACAATGAATAAATTGGTCTTGGGAAAAAATCAATATCAACTTAACTTGCCAATGTTAACTTGAAATTATAAAAATATAAATTAAATTTCAGTTAAAAAATTGGGGTCACTTTTCTCATGATTATTTATCAAGTTATAACAGCACCATCTATCTAAGGTGATTTTCAGATAAGAGACAAGATCTTCCTCCTGATACTCTTCCAAGATTATGATTCAGTGTCATAATCTTAATTGTATGGATTATAACAAGTTACTTAAGTTTTCCATGTTTCAGTTTCATTAACTATAAAATTTAGTTAGATTATATTCCTCTAAGTCTCTTAAAACAAAAGTTCTCTAGTACTCTGATACTTTAGTGAAAATGTATTTCATTTTAATGAAAATGTAACTATGTATTTTGAGGAAAAAGTCAGAGTTTTTAATCTCTATTAACAAAGCAAGTAAATAAAACTCAGCAGTGAAACACTTTCACTACTGGGAAAACCAAATTTTCTAATGGGAATCAAGAACTAGATCTTGTAATTCCTTTTTTAAGGATAAAAAAGAAAACCTCTATGTATACTCATAGGAATTTTGAAAAACATTTGTGTGAACATTGAGGAAAGTTGAAAGAATACTTAGATCTTTTCCTTTAAGACTAGATTTCTTTTTTTATCTGTTACTGGGCCTATAAAGGCTCAATAAGCAAAGTTGAGATAAGGATGAATTCCATTCTAATTCAATTCTGTAAATATTCTATAATAAATAGATTAATGTGAGAATGAAAGTCAAATGAAGTCAATACCATTAACTCATGCAAAGTATAATTATAATCAGGTTGAGTCTCACACAGGGGTCTCATTCATTTTACCATATAAAAGAAATGTAAGACAATTAATAGTTTTCAAATTAGCTTGATGGGAGAAAACCTACAATTGAGCAATCCATTAATTACTAATGAAGTTACATTCCATAAAGGAGTTCCTCCAAGGAACTTCCTTTTGAAATAATATTTATGTACAGTTTAGCAGAGGTGAGCACTGATTGCTTATCTCAATTGCAAATTTAACAAGTTCCCCAGAGGAAAAAGCACACAGATTGTTTGATTGAATTGTTGTGGGTGGTTTAAAATTATGATGAAAGGCAATGCAAAAATAGAAACCATGTGGGTTTCTCTATTTTGCTTGAAGGGAATGTTACTAATCTATTTTTCTTATAAAAACTCAATGAAATTAGAATTTACATTTAGCTTCCAAATTGGCAAAAACAAAGGGAGGGATTAAATTAACCAGTTTGTTATATTTATTATAACAAACTTTGTTTGTTATAATTTTATGTCATTCATTTTAGCCCAGTCACTGAACATGAGTGCTCACTCAATGTCAGAAAGTACTAAAGAGAAATAAATATTAAAAAATTGATATAAAATGGTGTGTTATTAACTACATGTATGAATGTAAATTTAAAACATTCAGTAAAAATTTAGTTCCAGTGTACACACAGATAGAAGACTTGTAGACATACAAAGAAGCATGTAATATTATCTCTGACTTTACACACTTACAATGAAATTGATTAAAGATTATAAACATGCTTTTTTCAAACCTATAATAGTCTATAGTTCATTCATCTATATAATAAATGAATTCTAGTAGATACCTGGCATTAAGAAAAAGCTATAATTCCTCCTATCATGTAATTTCCTGTAAAATGAGAAAGACAGAAAATAAACATGGAAGCAATAAATAACTTTAAAGTGACAAAAGTTTTCTCTGAAGATGTTGAAAATAATTTAGTGATAGAGAAAAATAGATGATGGGGCAGCTAATTAGATGGGGGGAAGCAATATACATCTTTTTGAGTATGCACCATTTAAGATGAGACATGATGTTTCTAAAAGAAACAACTATACCATGAAATGAGAGCATGGCATAGACTTATATATACTATCAAATGTAAAATAGCTAGCTATCCATTCATTACTCAGCCATAAAAAGAAACAAAATTGAGCTATTTGTAATGAGGTGGATAGACCTAGAGTCTGTCATACAGAGTGAAGTAAGTCAGAAAGAGAAAGACAAATACCGTATGCTAACACATATATATGGAATTTAAGAAAAAAAATGTCATGAAGAACCTAGAGGTAAGACAGGAATAAAGACACAGGCCTACTAGAGAATGGACTTGAGGATATGGGGAGCGGGAAGTGTAAGCTGTGACAAAGTGAGAGGCATGAACATATATACACTACCAAACATAAGGTAGATAGCTAGTGGGAAGCAGCTGCATAGCACAGGGCGATCAGCTCAGTGCTTTGTGACCACCTAGAGGGGTGGGATACAGAGGGTGGGAGGGAGGGAGATGCAAGAGGGTAGAGATATGGGGACATATGTATATGTATAGCTGATTCACTTTGTTATAAAGCAGAAACTAACACACCATTGTAAAGCAATTATACCCCAATAAAGATGTTTAAAAGAAAAAAGAAACAACTATGTAATGAACCCACATAATGCAAATGGTTTGTGATGGATTAGAAAGGACTTAGCTAATTAAAGGATGTATAGAGACCACTGTGATTGGATTACAGAGAACCAGAATCAGAGTTGTTTAAAATGTGTTGAAAAGGTAGCTAAGGGTCAGGGTTTCTAGGACATACACAGGATTTTAGATTGCATTCAAAGTTCCACCAAAAGTCAATGTAACAATTTTACAAGGTATGATATGTTCTGATTTATGGTTTTTAAAAAAGTTGACCCAGGCTACTTTAGTTTTAAAGATCATTGGTAGTTAATCTTTCATTGTTAGTGTAGAGGAATGCAAGAGATTTCTGTGCATTAATTTTGTATCCTGCAACTTTACCAAATTCTTTGATTAGCTCTAGTAGATTTCTGGTGGCATCTTTAGGATTTTCTTTGTAGAGTATCATGTCATCTGCAAACAGTGACAGTTTTACTTCTTTTCCAATTTGGATTCTTCTTATTTCTTTTTCTTCTCTGATTCCCATGCATAGGACTTTCAAAACTATGTTGAATAATAGTGGGAAAGTGGACATCCTTGACTTGTTCCTGATCTTAGGGGAAATGCTTTCAGTTTTTCACCATTGAGAATGATGTTTGCTTTGGGGTTATTGTATATGGTCTTTATTATGTTGAGGTAGGTTCTCTCTATGCACACTTTCTGGAGAGCTTTTATCATAAATGGGTGTTGAATTCTGTCAAAAGTTTTTCTGCATCTATTGAGATGATCATATGAATTTTATCCTTCAATTTGTTAATATGGTTTATCAAATGGATTGATTTGTGTGTATTGAAGAATCCTTGCATCACTGGGATAAATCCCAATTGATCATGGTGTAGGATCCTTTTAATGTGTTGTTGGATTCCGTTTGCTAGAATTTTGTTGAGGATTTTTGCACCTATGCTCATCAGCGATATTGGTCTGTAATTTTCTTTTTTTGTGATATCTTTGTCTGGCTTTGGTATCAGGGTGATGGCCTCGTAGAAATATACTCAGAAAACTATAAGACACTGATTAAAGAAATCAAAGATTACACAAACAGATGGAAAGATATACCATGTTCTTGAATTGGTATATCAATATTCTGATAACGACTATACTACCCAAAGCAATCTACAGATTAGATGCAATCTCTATCAAAATATCAATGGAATTTTTTACAAAATTAGAACAACATTTTTTACAATTTGTTTGGAAAAGCAAAAGACCTTGTATAGCCAAAGCAATCTTGAAAAAGAAAACTTGAGCTGGAGGAATAAGGCTCCCTGACTTCAGACAATACTACAAGGCTACAGTAATCAAGGCAGTATGGTACTGGCACAAAAACAGAAATATAGATCAATGGAACAGGACAGAAAGCCCAGAGATAAACCCACACACCTATGGTCACCTAATCTATGACAAAGGAGGCAATAATATACAATGGAGAAAACACAGTCTCTTCATTAAGTGGTGCTGGGAAAACTGGACAGCTACATGTAAAAGAATGAAATTAGAAAATTCCCTGACACCATACACAAAAATAAAGTCAAAGTGGATTAAAGATACTGTAAAACTCTTAGAGGAAAATATAGGAAGAACACTCTTTGACATAAATCACAGCGCGATCTTTTTTGACCCACCTCTTAGAGTAATGGAAATAAAAACAAAATAAACAAGTGGGACCTAATGAAACTTAAAAACCTTTACACAGCAAAGAAAACCATAAACAAAATGAAAAGACAGCCCTCAGAATGGGAGAAAATATTTGCAAATGAAGCAACTGACAAGGGATTAATCTCAAAAATATACAAACAGCTCATGTAGCTCAATATCAAAATAAAATAAAATAAAATAAAACCCAACCAAAAAATGGGTAGAAGACCTAAATAGACATTTCTCCAAAGAAGACATACAGATGGCCAACAAACACATGAAAAGATGCGCAACATCACTAATTATTAGAGAAATGCAAGTCAAAACTACAATGAGGTATCACCTCACACCAGTCAGAATGGCCATCATCATAAAATCTAGAAACGATAAATGCTGGAGAGGGTGTGGAGAAAAGGGAAAACTCTTGCACTGTTGGTGGGAATGTAAATTGATACAGCCACTATGGAGAACAGTATGGCAGTTCCTTAAAAAACTAAAAATAGAACTACCATATGACCCAGCAATCCCACTCTTGGGCGTATAACCATAATTATGGTTATAATAATTGAGAAATTATTATAACCATATATATATATATAGTTATATAAATATATATATTTATATATATTTATTTATATATATATATTATATATAAATAATTGAGAAAACCATAATTCAAAAAGACACATGCACCCCAATGTTCATTGCAGCACTATTTACAATAGCCAGGTAATGGAAGCAACCTAAATGTCCATCGACAGATGAATGGATAAAGAAGATGTGGTACATATATACAATGGAATATTACACAGCCATAAAAGCAACAAAATTGGGTCATTTGTAGAGATCTGGATGGACCTAGAGTCTGTCATACAGAGTGAATTAAGTCAGAAAGAGAAAGACAAATATTGTATATTAATGCATATATGTGGAATCTAGAAAATTAGTACAGATGAACCAATTTTCAGGACAGGAAGGAGACACAGATGTAGAGAATGGACATGTGGACATGGGGGCAGGATAGAAGGTGAGATGAATTGGGAGATTGGGATTTATATATATATATATATATATATATATATATATATATATATATATATATATATATATATACTACCATGTGTAAAACAAATAGCTAGTGGGAACCTGCTATATATCACATGGAGCTCAACTCGGTGTTCTGTGGTGACCTAGATGGGTGGGATGGGGTGGGGTGGTGATAGGGAGGTCCAAGAGGGAGAAGATAGATGTATACATATAGCTGATTCACTTTGTTGTATGGCAGAAACTAATGCAACATTGTAATGCAAGTATACCCCAATTAAAAAAAAAAAAGAGAGAGAGATTATTGACAGTTGAGAGTGTAGAGGCCAGGAGTAGAACTCAGGAGACCAGTGAGAGACTATGGCCACAGTGCAGCCAAGATATGGCCTGAATGTTAATAGTAGCACTGGATAGGAAGGCAAAGAGGTGAATAGTAGATTTATTTTGTTGGTGGTATTAACGA
The DNA here is from genome assembly GCF_011762595.2 of Tursiops truncatus. Lineage (NCBI taxonomy): Eukaryota > Metazoa > Chordata > Mammalia > Artiodactyla > Delphinidae > Tursiops > Tursiops truncatus. Next base: position 30,382,904 of record NC_047051.1, read on the forward strand.
AAATTGCCAGTATTTAGGACAGAGGGGGTTAGAGGAGAAGGATGAATAAAGACAGCCCCAGAATTTTTTGCTTGAGAAGGTGTATGAATGATTGTATCATTTATTGAGATAAGGAACACATGCAGGTTTCATAAGAAGAAATAATCACATGCACTGTGGACATGTTATTTTTGAGATTTGTAAATAAAACAAAAAAGTTGGCCTTAAATATGGTCAGTAAAGATATCCAACAAGAAATCTGAGTCATTAGCAACCATAGGAACAGAATGTAGGCAGAAAGAGCAAAGGATGGAGGAATAAGCCCTGGAGACTCCAACATGAAGCTGTCAGAAAGGTTATTGGAAAGGTTATTAGAAAAACCAAGATAAGATCGATATCCTTGAAGCTGAGAGAAGAGAAGGTTTTCAGAAGACAGGAACACTCAGCAGTGATAAAGACTGCAGAGAAGTAAGATTAGGACAAAATATGATCACGGAACTTGGCAAAAGTAAAGTTTCTAGAGATCTTGACAAAAGACATTTCAGTGTAATAATGGGGAAAGAAAATAAATTATAGAACACTGAGAAATGAATGGAAAGTGAGAAAGTGCAGTCTGTGTGTAGTTAGTTCTTTCTAAAATTTTATCTATATATGTAAGCATAGAAATGGAGTAGAAGCTAGAAAGAACTGTGGGGAAAATAAATTTATTTTTAAGAAAATTAAGTAGTATGGCAAGTTTGTATGCTGATATGAATATTGTACTAGAGAGAGACAATGATGATTTAGGGGACTAGAAGAATGAGTGACCAAAGTAGGAACTTTCTTAATTTCTTAAGATTGTTAGAGGAGACCAGATCCAGAGAAAGTGGAATGGAATGAGAAAGAGGAGTAAACTGTGAATATAACATGAGAGAAGATGAACAAAAAAAGGCACATGCAAGTAGGTTAGAAAGTAAGCACGAGTCAGGGAATTCTAAACAGATAATTTCTATATTATAAATGCTTTGGAAGCAAGGTCATGATCTGAAAGTGATTAGGCAGATGGGATAATTGAGGAGTACCAAAGTGTTTTAGGATAAAAGATAATATATGAAATTGTTGTTTTAGAATAGAAATATAAGCTTACCAGAGAAATTTTTTTTTGGATTGCCAGAGATGTTGAGAGAAGACTTGACATCTGGTATCATAAATTTAATCTAACACTTTACTTGAGTCAGCCTAACCTGTTGTGCAGCATTGATTCTTCTTTTTTTTTAATTTTTGAATTTTATTTTCTTTTTATACAGCAGGTCCTTATTAGTCATCAATTTTATACACATCAGTGTATACATGTCAATCCCAAGCGCCCAATTCATCACCCCACCACCCCATCACCACCCCCCACCCCGCTGCTTTCCCCTTTGATGTCCTTATGTTTGTTCTCTACATCTGTGTTGCAATTTCTGCCCTGCAAACTTGTTCATCTGTACCATTTTTCTAGGTTCCACATATATGTGTTAATATACAATATTTGGTTTTCTCTTTCTGACTTACTTCACTCTGTATGACAGTCTCTAGATCCATCCACATCTCTACAAATTACCCATTTTGTTCCTTTTTATGGCTGAGTAATATTCCATTGTATATATGTAAAACATCTTCTTTAGCCATTCATCTGTCAATGGGCATTTAGGTTGCTTCCATGTCCTGGCTATTATAAAGAGTGCTGCAATGAATAATGAGGTGCATGTGTCTTTTTGAATTATGGTTTTCTCTGGGTATACGCCCAGTAGTGGGATTGCTAGATCATATGGTAATTCTATTTTCAGTTTTTTAAGGACCTTCCATACTGTTCTCCACAGTGGCTGTATCAATTTACATTCCCACCAACAGTGCAAGAGGGTTCCCTTTTCTCCACATCCTCTCCAGCATTTGTTATTTGTAGATTTTCTGATGATGCCCATTCTAACTGGTGTGAGGTGATACCTCAGTGTAGGTTGGATTTGCATTTCTCTAATAATTAGTGATGTTGAGAAGCTTTTCATGTGATTCTTGGTGATCTGTATGTCTTCTTTGGATAAATGTCTATTTAGGTTTCCTTCCCATTTTTGGATTGGGTTGTTTGTTTCTTTTAATAGTGAGCTGCATGAGCTGTTTATATATTTTGGAGATTAATACTTTGTCCATTGATTCGTTTGCAAATATTTTCTACCATTCTGAGCATTGTCTTTTCTTTTTGGTTATGGTTTCTTTCGTTGTGCAAAAGCTTTTAAGTTTCATTAGGTCCCATTTGTTTATTTTGTTTTTATTTCCATTACTCTAAGAGGTGGGTCAAAAAAGATCTTGCTGTGATTTATGTCAAAGAGTGTTCTTCCTATGTTTTCCTCTAAGAGTTTTATAGTGTCTGGTCTTACATTTAGGTCTCTAATCCATTTTGAGTTTATTTATGTGTATGGTATTAGGGAGTGTTCTACTTTCATTCCTTTACATGTAGCTGTCCAGTTTTCCCAGCACCACTTATTGAAGAGACTGTCTTTTCTCCATTGTATATCTTTTCCTCCTTTGTCATATATTAGTTGACCATAGGTGCGTGGATTTATCTATGGGCTTTCTATCTTGTTCCATTGATCTATGTTTCTGTTTTTGTGCCAGTACCATATTGTCTTGATTACTGTAGCTTTCTAGTATAGTCTGAAGTCAGGGAGTCTGATTCCTCCAGCTCCTTTTCTTCCCCCTTAAGACTGCTTTGGCTATTCGGGGTCTTTTCTGTCTCCATACAAATTTTAAGATTTTTTGTTCTAGTTCCGTAAAAAATGCCATGGGGGCTTCCCTGGTGGTGCAGTGGTTGAGAGTCCGCCTGCCGATGCAGGGGACACGAGTTCGTGCCCCGGTCCAGGAGGATCCCACATGCCGCAGAGCGGCTGGGCCCGTGAGCCATGGCCGCTGAGCCTGCGCGTCCGGAGCCTGTGCTCCGCAATGGGAGAGGCCACAACAGTGAGAGGCCCGCGTACTGAAAAAAAAAAAATGCCATGGGTAATTTGGTAGCAATTGCATTGAATCTGTAGATAGCTTTTGGTAGTATAGTTATTTTCACAATATTGATTCTTCCAATCCAAGAACATGGTATATCTCTCCGTCTGTTGGTATCATCTTTAATTTCTTTCATCAGTGTCTTATAGTTTTCTGCATACAGGTCTATCGTCTCCGTAGGTAGGTTTATTCCTAGGTATTTTATTCTTTTTGTTGCCCTGGTAAATGGGAGTGTTTCCTTAATTTATCTTTCAGATTTTTCATCAGTAATGTATAGGAATGCTAGAGATTTCTATGCATTAATCTTGTATCCTGAAAATTTATCAAATTCATTGATTAGCTCTAGTAGATTTCTGATGGCATCTTTAGGATTCTCTATATATAGTATCATGTAATCTGCAAACATTGACAGTTTTACTTCTTTTCCAATTTGTATTCCTTTTATTTCTTTTTCTTCTTGGATTGCTGTGGCTAGGACTTCCAAAATTATGTTGAATAGTAGTGCTGACAGTGGACATCCTTGTCTTATTCCTGATCTTAGAGGAAATGGTTTCAGGTTTTCACCATTGAGAATGATGTTTGCTCTGGGTTTCTCATATATGACCTTTATTATGTTGAGGTAGATTCCCTCTGTGCCCACTTTCTGGAGAGTTGTTTTTTTTTTTTTGTTTTTTTGTTTTTTTTAATCATAAATGGGTGTTGACATTGTCAAAAGTGTTTTCTGCATCTATTGAGGTGATCATATGGTTTTTATTTTGAATATGTTAAAAAGGTTTATCACATTGAATGATTTATGTATATTGAAGAATCCTTGTATCCCTGTAATAAATCCCACTTGCTCATGGTGTATGATTCCTTTAATGTGTTGCTGGATTCTATTTGCTAGTATTCTGTAGAGGATTTTTCCATGTATATTCATCAGTGATATTGGTCTGTAATTTTCTTTTATTGTAGTATCTTTGTCTGGTTCTGCTATCAGGGTGACTGTGGCCTCATAGAATGAGTTTGGGAGTGTTCCTTCCTCCACAAATTTTTGGAAGAGTTTGAGAAGGATGGGTGTTAGCTCTTCTTTAAATGTTTGATAGAATTCACCTGTGAATCCATCTTATCCTGCACTTTTGTTTGTAGGAAGATTTTTAATCACAGTTTCAATTTCATTATTTGTGATTTCTCTCTTCATATGTTCTATTTCTTCTTGGTTCAGTCTTGGAAGGTTATACCTTTCTAAGAATTTGTCTATTTCTTTCAGGTTGTCCATTTTATTGACATAGAGTTGCTTGTAGTAGTCTCTTAGGATGCTTTTATTCCTGTGGTGTCTGTTGTATCTTCTCCTTTTTCATTTCTAATTTTGTTGATTTGAGTCCTCTCCCTCTTTTTATTGATGAGTCTGGCTAATGGTTTATCAAATTTGTTTATCTTCTCAAAGACCTAGCTTTTGGTTATATTGATCTTTGCTTTTGTTTTCTTTGTTTCTATTTCTTTTATTTCTGCTCTGATCTTTATGATTTCTTTCCTTCTACTAACTTTGGGTTTTGTTTGTTCTTCTTCCTCTGGTTCCTTTAGGTGTAAGTTTAGGTTGTTTATTTGAAATGTTTGTTGTTTTTTGGGGTAGGATTGTATTGCTATAAACTTCCCTCTTAGAACTGCTTTTGCTGCATCCCATAGGTTTTGGATTGTGGTGTTTTCATTGTCATTTTTCTCCAGGTACTTTTTGATGTCCTCTTTGATTCCTCTTTGATCTCTTGGTTATTTAATAATGTATTGTTTAGCCTCCACGTGTTTGTGTTTTTTACGTTTTTTTCCCTGTAATTGGTTTCTAATCTCATAGCATTGTGGTCAGAATCGATGCTTGATATGATTTCAATTTTCTTAAATTTACTGAAGTTTGATTTGTGACCCAAGATGTGATTTATCCCGGAGAATGTTCCATGTGCACTTGAGAAGTGTAATCTGCAGTTTTGGAATGGAATGTCCTATAAATATCAGTTAAATCTATCTGGTCTATTGTGTCATTTAAAGCTTCTGTTTCCTTATTTATTTTCATTTTAGATGATCTGTCCATTTGTGTAAATGAGATGTTAAAGTTCTGCACTATTATTGTGTTACTGTCGATTTCCTCTTTTATAGCTGTTAGCAGTTGCCTTATATATTGAGGTGCTCCTATGTTGGGTACATATGTATTTATAATATTATATCTTCTTCTTGGATTGATCCCTCGATCATTATGTAGTGTCCTTCCTTGTCTCTTGTAGCATTTTTTATTTTAATGTCTATTTTATCTGATATGAGTATTGCTACTCCAGCTTTCTTTTGATTTCCATTTGCATGGACTATCTTTTTCCATCCCCTCACTTTCAGTCTGTATGTGTCCCTAGATCTGAAGTGGTCTCTTGCAGACAACATATATATATGGGTCTTGTTTTTGTATCCTTGTTTTTGTATCAGCAAGTCTGTGTCTTTTGATTGGAGCATTTAATCCATTTACGTTTAAGATAATTATCGATATATGTTCCTAGGGCCATGTTCTTAATTGTTTTGGGTTGTTTTTGTAGGTCCTTTTCTTCTCTTGTATTTCCCACTTAGAGAAGTTCCTTTAGCATTTGTTGTAGAGCTGGTTTGATGGTGCTGGATTCTCTTAACTTTTGTTTGTCTGTAAAGCTTTTGATTTCTCCATCGAATATGAATGAAATCTTTGTTGGGTGGAGTAATCTTGGTTGTAGTTTCTTCTTTTTCATCTCTTTAAGTATATCATGTCATTCTCTTCTGGCTTGTAGAGTTTATGCTGAGAAATCAGCTGTTAACCTTATGGGACTTCCCTTGTATGTTGTCATTTTTCCCTTTCTGCTTTCAATAATTTTTGTTTGTGTTTAATTTTTGCCAATTTGATTACTATGTGTCTTGGTGTGTTTCTCCTTGGGTTTATCCTGTATGGGACTCTCTGTGTTTCCTGGACTTGGGTGGCTATTTCCTTTCCCATTCTAGGGAAGTTTTTGACTATAATCTCCTCAAATATTTTCTCTGGTCTTTCCTCTCTCTCTTCTCCTTCTGGGACCCCTATAATGTGAATGTTGTGGCATTTAATGTTGTCTCAGATGTCTCTTAGGCTGTTTTCATTTCTTTTCATTCTTTTTTCTTTATTCTGTTCTGCAGCAGTGAATTCCACCATTCTGTCTTCCAGGTCACTTATCTGTTTTTCTGCCTCAGTTATTCTGCTACTGATTCCTTCTAGTGTAGTTTTCATTTCATTTATTGTATTGTCATCTCTGTTTATTTGTTCTTTAATTCTTCTAGGTCTTTGTTAAACATTTCTTGCATCTTCTCAATCTTTTCCTCCATTCTTTTTCCAAGGTCCTTGATCATCTTCGCTATCATTATTCTGAATTCTTTTTCTGGGAGTTTGCCTATCTGCACTTCATTTAGTTGTTTTTCTGGGGTTTTATCTTGTTCCTTCATCTGGTACATAGCCCTCTGGCTTTTCATCTTGTCTATCTTTCTGTGAATGTGGTTTATGTTCCACAGGCTGTGAGATTGTAGTTCTTCTTGCTTCTGCTGTCTGTCCGCTCTGATTTTTCATCTATCCACATTGCTTAGTGGTACACCCTGTTGAGTCCTTGTAATGTTGAGGTTCTTGCAGCTGAACAGGGATGGAGGTGATTGAAATGGAAGTTAAGTATTTTTCCAAAGTATCATTTATTTTTCTGGATTAGAAGACAGTAGAGTTTTGATAGATAGTTAGGAGAATGGTGGTTTTAATATATTGGAGAGAATGATGAGAAGCTACCAGAAAAGATGAGCTGGAAGTGGAGAAGTGAGTGGGATTTAATATCTTGGTATTAGGTATTTTGGAATTGGTAAACTTGGGAGGGTATGGCTGAGAAGGAGAGGAAATGAAGGTCAGTGCTGATATGGGCAAAAAAAAAAATAGATAAGACAATATATTCGGGGAATAAGTATAGGAAATGTGGTGGAGCTACGGAGTGTAAATCTCCAGTTTTTGGCATGAGAAAAGGATTAGAATGTTGATAAATGATAATAGCATTGAGCATCCTTAATTTTAGATCTCAGCTAGATAATCAAATATTTCTAATAATATACTTTAATTGCTACTTATTTTATTGATTTTAGAAATGGGTATTTGCCTCTCTGCTATGATGAAAGGGGATATTTTCTCAGTTACAGTATATATGGCTTACATCTTCTTCCCTCTGATCTTCAAAAACAGTTATATCTAGGGTTTTTGTTCACTTGGTACACACCAGTACCACCTTACAAGTTGCTTAATATTGAAATAGGCCTGAAAGTTAGTACAATAGCTGCATCCTAGGGCTCTTGAGTGCCTCCTGCTGCCTCTCCCCATGTCTCCCAAGAGGGATTTTTCAAGAGCCCTGCTCCAGCACTTAACCTGGTGGGTGGGTACATTCTGAATGATCTAATTAGATGTAAAAGTTGACATACTATGTAAATATCACCCCTGGTTATATGCCTATCTAAGTTCCTTGAGGGGGCCACTGTATCAATATCAAATGCATATTTAAGTCTTTTTAACTGTTTTGTTTGTTTTTGCCTTGCCACTTGGCATGTGGGATCTTAGTTCCCCCAAACAGGGATCAAGCCCCTGCACCCTGCATTGGAAGCACAGAGTCTTAACCACTGAACTGCCAGGGAAGTCCCCTAAGCCTTTTTAAAAGATATATACCATCCACTATAAAACTAGGTCCTGATTGTTCACTCTTAAAATTAGGAGTTAGTGACCTATTCTTCTGTTTACCTGTTTTTTTTTCCCCTTATGTCCTATCACATGAAGGTATTACTTTATTAAAATTGATCATATCTGCCTTACATTATATATACAATTAAATGATAGTAATAATTAGTATTTAGTAATTTCTACTTACCACACTATCTCATATCATGGGAATGGTTGAAAAATTACCTATTATTATTATTTTTTTCACTTCTTTTGGCTAACAATAAAAAAAGAATTGGTCTGACTGACTAGTTCTCTATAACATGTGGCTTTCTAGCTGGCATTTGCAAATAACTTGATGAGTTATTTATGACCAAGGTAATCATTCACATTTTGGAAATGTGCACAGATAGTAATTGAATGAGTAAGCAAAATTTAACAACTTGTAGGAAAAAATCCCAATTTCTTGAAATACTTCACTTCCTTTTCTTGCTGGTAGTTGTATTCTGTACTCGGATAATGACTTTCTGGTGCAGCTTCACTAGTCACTCTGTTTTTTCAACATTTTGTCACATTTTTTCTACACTCCCAATAATACCATATGGCATCTGGGGTCTACTTTTTTCCCAAAGGACAACCTTCTGGAAAAATTATTTAAAATTGTATGAATGATGATATAGAGAAGAACAAGTTTCCCCAAGTCAGCTTAAGAAATAAAGGGTACTTATAGAGCTGAATATTTCTAGATCTGTTTTGCTTGCTCTCAACCATCCTATTCCCCTCTGACACCAGTCTCAGCTAATTACCATCCTGAATGTATGGTTTATAATTTCCTTAAATTTCTTAAATAAATATATCACTAACCATACATATACCACTAAAAACCATATAGCATGTTTTTATGTACTATAACTTTATTTAAATGTTGTAATACCATGCATACTGTTCACTAGTTTTGCTTTTTCATTTATATTATGTTTTAAGACTACCCATGTTAATACATCTAGTTTTAGATCATTCATTTCCACAACTGTGTAGTAGTACTTTACTCCATGAACTTAACACAAATTATTTGTCTTCTGAAGTTGATGAATGTTTAAGATTTTCTTTATCTTATAAACAATTTTCCAACAGACACTTTTATACATGTATATTTGTGAGTCACAGGAAGGGATTCTCTAAGGTATTATATATATAAGAGAATAATTGTTGCATCATAGGCATATGCACATATCTTCAATTTTACTAGATATTGCCAAATTGCTTTCAACAATCTATGCTGTCACTGATAACACTGCTCTAAATTCTTACCAAAAGTTGAAGCAGTCAGACATATAAAATCTTTTGAAATGACAGTTTTAATTATTTCATTGTTGCTTAATAATTTGCATTTGTTGATTCTAAAAATGTCATCTTTATATATCTGGTTATTTTTCTAGTGAGTGGAGTCACTTTTTTCTTATTGATTTGTTAAAATATATGCACAAGGAATATATATTTATTCAATATTTACACATTTTCAGTGTATGACTTGTATTTTCACTTATTTAAAACAGACTTTTGATCCACCGAGTTTTTAATTTTTTTTAATATAGTTTTTAACATTTAATGCCATTTTCCTTAAGGGTTTTTGTTCTTTTTTGTTTGTTTCTCATTTAATAAATATTCCTCTATTTTGAAGATTTAAAGTTATTTTTCTCTATTTTCTTCCAAAAGTTATACAGCGCTTCATTTGATATTGAATCCACCTGAGTAGAATTTTGTGTAGGAGTAAAGACACCATTTGCTTTGGTTTCAGGAGAATAATGACTTAATTCTGCCAACATCATCCATTGATGGCTTCCTCAGAGAACTTCACGGTTGCCTCTCTCCTTTTGGTCTAAACTGGACATATGGCTCCCTTGATCTGCTGCACAGCTGTCATTGTGAACATTATTCTCTGAGTTTATCCATATTTTGCGAGATAGACACTAGTAATTTCCTAAGAATGCAAATGTGAGAAGTAACACATTATATTCTTTATATCTGAAACATATCATCAAAGCAGATATAGAAACCTGTACCTCAGGCAGTAGAGTATGATAAAGAATTGAGATTCTCCAGACAGATTGCTGGGATTTGTGTCCTAGCTCTTCTACTTACTACTTATGTGATGATCATGCCAATCTTCAGACTGGGTATGTGTAGCCCTTGGGGGTACATGAAGCGCTTAGAGTGGGTGAAAGGGCATAAATAGTTCAAAGGATTCAATTTTCATATCTCCTAACTATGTATACACATATTTATCTGACTATGAAAGTACCTGGTTTGAGTGAGGTTTGAGTCTTCTTTCTTACCTACTTTTTCACAATCACCTCTCTACCATTTTATCAAAGAAGGACATAACTCCTACCATACTGAAGCTTAGTATAATCTACTTTTTGTGGATAAGGTCATAGGGCAACTAACAGATGGACAATTCAAAATGTTGTTTGTGAGTGATTCTAAAAACCGAGGATGCAACTAGAGATTATCATACTAAGTGAAGTAAGTCAGAAAGAGAAAGACAAATACCATATGATATCACTTATATGTGGAATCTAAAATATGATGCAAAGGAACCTATCTATGAAACAGAAACAGAATCACAGAGATAGAGAAAGGCTGATGATTGTCAAGGGTGAGGAGGTTGGAGGAGGGATGAATTGGGAGTTTGACATCAGCACATGTAAGCTTTTATATATAGACTGGATAAACAACAAAGTCTTACTGTATAACACAGAATAATAGTCAATATCCTATAATAAACCATAATTAAAAAAAACAGGTGCTAAACATTTTGTGTTGTCAACTGATAAGTTTGCTTTCAACATAACTGAAAGAGGACTTGATCCAGTTGTTAGCTGAAATATCACTAAACATAACCTTTGATTATAGATCAGTCTGTGATATTTAGCACGTAACTTACTGAGAAGTCCAGCTTCTGGTTAAAAGACTGTCTGATTTCTCAGATGGGATCACAGGCAATTATAAAAGTTTTGCCTGGGAGGTCTCATGGAGAAAGCTTTCCTCCCCACACCCAACTTGGTGCACAGCCCATGGATTACATGCATTGGGAACTCGGAAGGGATTGTAGTCAAGGACTCAGGGTCCCCTGACTGGTCAGACTCTTTGCAAATTTACATTCCTAGCCCTTGGCACCTTTATCCCTAAATCTCTTTATCTGAGCCTTTGGGCAATAGTCTCCTTCAGGCTTCTCTGCTGAGGTCTCCTGTGGGGTGAGAAAGGGGAAAACTTAGAGACTCATTTCCCCACTCTGACTCAGTACAGATAATTTTCCCCTCATAGCCCTCCCCCTTTGCTTTCCCTTCCATCCTCCCTTCCCTCCCTCCTCTTCCACAAACTGCCAGAGTCTCTTCTTCGGAGCTTCCTCAACGATGTGACAAGTCCAAATCTGTGCTGATCCACCCAGCCTTATACCTGGGCGCTGGTCCATGAGAGGAAGACAGGAGATGCTTTCTCCTCCATTCTTTCTCTCCTAGATCAACTAACCCCTTGACACCTAGGAGCCCAATAAATGAAGTGACAGTAATATAACAAAGCTCTTATTCTCATTAGCTACTTATGTGAACAAATTTCTTCAGTATTTACATCTAAAAAAATGGGGGGGGATATAGAATTGAGGTTAAATTATTTCTCCTTCTAGCAACTAGTAGTATCAAAAATAATTGGAACAAAGAAATTACATTCATTTCTTTAAGAAATATGTGCATAATTAAATATTTTTACTTTTATGCTTAATGATTATATGTTAAAATTTTAACATATTTTTTGTTGATTTACAATTAATTTGGAACTCAAACCAGGGGAATTTTTTTTAACACATAGTTTAGGTTATGGGAAAAATGTTCAATGTTAATTTATATATTTTTTTCTTCAGTGAAGAATGAAAACAGATCAATAAAATACTTTCAAGAATAAAAATATACTATATTAAGATGTAATTCTGTGTGGGAAGTAAAATGGAAATATGAGTACAAGGAGAAGAGAAAAATATATAAAATTCTCATTTATTGTTGAAGAGCTTTTTCATCAATATATAAATTGGATTATTTTGATATCAAATTCTTATGGTATTCTGATACCATTGGACATATAAGATTGAATGATGTGAGAGCAATACTTTAAAATACCTAAATGTACAATTCATAGAAATAATATACCTCGCAGCTATATCTAAACTTTGGATAAAATATTTGAGATGTCAAGTTAAAAGTATGTGCTGAGGTACATTGTTTTTGAAAATTATGTTAAGGGTGCATGATCAAAAATATTTGATGACCAGTTACCTAAGAGATGATGTTGTTCTCTGACACATGAGAAAGAATGTGGAACACCTTCATCCTGGTGAAGTACAGCCTCCATGAGAAAATAAAGCTTATCAAAAGGATACAAAATCATTGTCTCTTACACAGATACCCAGGAGGAGTTGCAAAGTCATGGAGGATCTAGAGAAAAAATTAGACATAAAACTTCTCAGGTACCTTTTAAAACCCTCTAAGGGCAAAAATTCAATTCTCACACCTTACATTAATCCCCTCAGGGTTCACTCCTAAATATACCAATTCCTTAGAAGAGTCAACTGTATAAATAATGGCTATAGCATAGATAGGATATACTCTGTGTCAATCAAGGTCCTGGCAGGAAACAGATGATTTATTCAAATGGGCGACTGAAGGGAATTGAAGGTAGGGACTCTGTACAGAGCTGTAGCCAAGGTTAACTGAAGAAAGAATGCTGAAGCACTAACATGGATGGGAAGCCTTTATTACCTGTGGTCTTTACCAGATCCCATTGAGAGAACTGCAGGTAGAAAACACGGGTTGCTTTTCAGCTTATGGTCTTACACAGAGAAACATAGCCAAGGTCAAATTGGGGTTGGCGGTGAGAGAAACAGGAAAATAACTGCTCAGGGTCTCTTTTCTTCCTCCTCCTTGGCCTCCTATTGGACAAACCAGGTTGGAAGGCAGGGGTTATGGGATCCTGGTGATTCAGTCAGGTAGAGATCAGACTCCCATGGTGATGGAAGGGTGAAGAAACGAACAGTAGAGGGGAAAATAGAGACAGTCTAATATTTTCAAAAATATTAGTGACTTCACTTTTGAGTAAATTAGAAGTTTATCAAAATGTTGTAAATCCCTCTATATTAACCCTAAATTACAGAAGGCAACAGAGTAATTAGTCATTCAGAGTTTACAATGAAGTATGGGAGTTGGAGGAGATGTGAGTAAATTATAATTTTAAAATATATGTAACGGTAACTCCATTTTAATGTGTGAGGCATTCTCTGTTTTACACATAAATGTATATGCTCAATCTAAAAGTAATTGGAGTGCTAAGGGTCACATACACATTTTTAAAATGTATTGAATTAAGAATGGTGTTTAGTTGTCTCAGGTTTCAAGACAGGTTGTCTATGTGGGAAGATGTTCTCCTAACAAGTGCTGATCAAACAAATATAATGAGAGACACATAGGTAATTTAAATTTTCTAGTGGCTACATTTAAGAAAGGATAAATTAACTTTAGTACAGATTTATTTAGCACAATACATCAAAACTATTATCAATTCAAAATAGTTAAGTTAAAAATTATTAATGAGATATTATTACATTCCATTTAGCTTCATAGTGTCTTACAAGCCAGTGTGGATTTTGCATACATGCCACATTTCAGTTGCTCAAGAGCCACACATGGTAAGTAGTGAACTTCTTGGTCAGCGTTGTTCTAAAAAACTATCAAAATATACTTGATAGAAGCAAATGAGGATCTACTGGTAAAAGTATAATGAAGAGATTGTGTTTGAATATTTTTATTGAATGTGCTTTTATATTTCTAGCCAGAAAGGCAGAAAGATTATGCAAATGAATTTTATGGAGCTAAAAATTATTTGAGTTAAATCCATTTAAATTCAATAATTCTGGGTTTCCCCGGTGGCGCAGTGATTAAGAGTCCGCCTGCTGATGCAGGGGACACGGGTTCATGCCCCAGTCCCGGCAGATACCACATGCCACGGAGCGGCTAGGCCCGTGAGCCATGGCCACTGAGCCTGCGCATCCGGAGCCTGTGCTCCGCAACGTGAGAGGTCACAACAGTGAGAGGTCTGTGTACCACAAAAAAAAAAAAAAATTCAATAATTCTACCTATCTCTTTCACTCTCTTGTTCTTGCCCTTTCTAGTATAATTTTGAGGTAAATTAGGAAATTTACCTTGGACTAATAAGAACAATATACAGTTGAAGTAGTAAAATTAAAAAAAATTCAGGAATGAGACTACAGATATTTAAAGAGGGGAGAAAAAGAAAAATATGCAGACATTTTCCAATTTTATTTTATTGAGATATAATTCACATACTATAAAATTCAGCATTTTAAAGTATACAACTATGGTTTTAGGAATATTCAGAAAGTTGTGCAACAATCACCACTAACAAATTCCACAACATTTTCTTTACTCCCAAATAAATGCTGCATCAGTTACCAGTCACTCCCCATTCCCTCTTCGACTCATCCACTGGCAACCACTAATCTATTTTGTGCCTCTACGGATTGACCTATCATCGAGATTTCATACTAGGGAATCACATAGTGTGTCACCTTTTGTGTTTGACTTTTTACTTTACCATAATGTTCTCAAAATTCATACATGTATGTATCAGTACTTCAAAATTCATACATGCATGTATCAGTACTTCACAAAATTCATACATGCATGTATCAGTACTTCACTCATCTTTATGACTGGATAATATTCCATTGTATGGATATATCACATTTTGTTTGTCCTTTCTTCAGTTGATAAACATTTGTGTTATTTTCACTTTTTGGCTTTTGTGAATTATACTGCTATGAACATTCATGTACAAGTTTTTGTGTGAACCTATGTCTCCTATTCTCTTGGGTATATATGAGAATTGGAATTGCTAAGTCATGTGGTAACTGCATGTTTAACTTTTGACTCATTGTTAAACTCTTTTCCAGACCAGTTGTACCATTTTATATTCTTACCAGCAACAGTATATTGAGGTTTTTTTTCCATAACATCCTCACAAACACTTGTTATTGTCTAATTCTTTAAATAACCCTCTTAGTAGGTGTGAAGTAGATTTCTCATCATGGCTTTGATATACGTTTCACTGAAGATTACCAATGTTAAGCATCTTTGCTTGTACTTATTGGCCATTTTAATATCTTATATGGAGAAATGTTTATTCAAATACTGAATTTGCACATTTTTAAAGTCGGTTATTTTATTTATATTGTTGAGTTGTGGGAGTTTTTTATTTGTTTTGCAAGTATTTATCCGTATTCTGTACACTGTCTTTTACTTTCTCGATGGTGTCTTTTAAATTGCAAAAGTTTGTAATTTGATGTTGTCCAACTTATTACTTTCTATTTTTTTGCTTGGTTTTTGCTGTCATATGTAAGAAACTATTGTCTACTCCATTTCACAAAGACTTACATATATGTTTTCTTCTAATAGTTTTTCACTTTCTCTCTTAAATTGAGGTCTTTGGTAAATTTTGTGTAAATTTTTGTATATGACATGGTGTGGTAGTTGAAGTTCAGTTGTCACAGCATAATTTTTTTTTTTTTTCGGTACGCGGGCCTCTCACTGTGTGGCCTCTCACGTTGTAGAGCACAGGCTCCGGACGCGCAGGCTCAGCGGCCATGGCTTACAGGCCCAGCTGCTCCGCTGCATGTGGGATCTTCCCGGACCGGGGCACGAACTCGTGTCCCCTGCATCGACAGGTGGACTCTCAACCACTGTGCCACCAGGGAAGCCCTACAGCATCATTTTTTTTTTTTTTTTTTTTTTTTTTTTTTTTGCGTGTACACGGCGTCTCACCGCTGTGGCCTCTCCCGTTGTGGAGCACAGGCTCCGGACGCACAGGCTTAGCGGCCATGGCTCATGGGCCCAGCCGCTCCGCGGCATGTGGGATCTTCCCGGACCGGGGCACGAACCCGCGTCCCCCGCATCGGCGGGCGGACTCCCAACCACTGCGCCACCAGGGAAGTCCAAGCATCATTTTTTGAAGACTATTCTTTCTCCTTTGTCTAGGCATGCTTGTTTAAAATCAGTTGACTATAAACTTAACATTTTATATATGTACTGTGAATTTACAGATTTTGGTCTATGAATTGTTTTAGTTCTAATTGTTTTACAGTGTTCTTCAAGTTTTAATTTACTCATTGATCTCTATCTAAATGTTCTATCTATTATTAAAATAGAGTATTGAAGTCTCCAACTGTTACTGTTGAATTTTCTGTTTCTAGTTCATTTCTTTCTTCAGTTCTGTCGGTTTTGGTTAATGTATATTGGGGCTCTGTTTTCACAAACATATATGTGTTAATTATTATAAGTTTTAGATCTTCCTGATGGATTAACCTTTTTTATGATTTTAATATTTTCTCTCTTTTTCTTTGCCAAAATTTCCATCTTAAACTCTATACTTTGTGATATTACTACAGTCATTTCAGGTCTCTTTTTGTTACTGTTTACCTGGCATATTTCTTTTCATCCTTTTACCTTCAACCTATGTGTGCCTTTGAATCTAAAATTTATCTCTTGTAGACTGTTCATAGTTGGATCATGATTTTTTTCATAATACATTATGTCAATCCTGTTTTTAGGTTGAAATCTTTAGTCCATTTGTATTCAGTGTAATTACTGATAATATAGGATTTATGTCTATCATTTTATTATTTGCTTTCTACGTGTCTTATGTTCACTTCATTCCTCTAATCACCCATTGCTGCCTTCTTTTATGTTAAATACATATTGTCGAGTGTGCCATTTTAATATCCTTGTTGTAGCATTAAAAAATTTATTTTCCTATTGGTTTCCCCTGGAATTACAATTAACAATTATAAGTCAGGTTTGAATTAATACCTACTTAATTTCAACTTATACAAAACTTTGCTCCTTTATAGCACCACTACCTCCTTCCTTTGTGATACTATTGTCATACAAATTGCATCTTCTGTACATTATATACACCTTAAAACAGATTTGTGTGTATTGCTTTGCACAGTTGTATTTTAAATCATACAGAAGAAAAAAAGATTATAAACAAAATAGTCCTTTATACAGGTATAACTCATTTTATTGTGTCTCACTTTATTGCACTTCACAGATACTGTGTTTTTTATAAATTAGAGGCTTTTGGAACACCTGGGTTGAGTAACTCTATTGGTGCTTTTTTTTTTTTTTTTTTTTTTTATTGGTGCTTTTTTTTTTCAACAGCTTTTTCTCACTTTGTGTCTCTGTGTCACATTTTGGTATTTCTTGCAATATTTCAAACTTTTTATTATTATTATATTTGTTATGGTGATCTGTGGTCAGTGATCTTTGATGTTACTATTACAAAAAGGTTATAACAGGCTGAAGGGTAAGATGATGCTTAGCATTTTTTAGTAATAAAGGATTTTTAAATTAAGGTATATGTATTGTTTCTTTAGACATAATGCTATTGCCCACTTAATAGACTACAGTATAGTATAAACATAACTTTTATATGCACTGGAAAATCAAAATAATCATGTGACTTTTTCTGTTGAGATATTTGCTTTATTGCCGTGGTCTGGAACTAAACTTGCAATATCTTCAAGGTAAGCCTGTACTGTCTTTTATATTTACACATGTAGTTACTTTTACCAGATTTCTTCATTCATGTGGATTTGAATTAGTGTCTGATGTTCTTTCATTCAGCCTGAAGGATTCTGTTTAGCATTTCTTATAGGACAGTTTTGATGGTGACAAATTCTCTTTTTCTTTACATATAATGTCTCAATTCTCCTTCACTTTGGGAGAATCATTTTCCTGGATATAGAATCTCCACTGTTCATCTTTTCTCATTGGAAGTTTGAATATGCAATTCCACTACCTTCTAGCTTCTATGGGTCCTGATAAGAAACTTACTGTTAATCTTATTAAAGATACTTGGCATGTGATGAGTCACTTTTCTCTTGCTGTGCTCAAGATTCTCTCTTTGTCATTTTAGTTTGATTATAAGGTGACTAGATATGGATCTCTGAGCTTATCTTAGTTTAGCTTCTTGAGCTTCCTGGCTGTATAGATTGTTTTACATCAAATTTGGCAACTATTCAGCCATTGTTATTATTATTTTTTGAATTTCATTTAATTTATTTCTTTATACAGCAGGTTCTTATTAGTTATCCATTTTATATATATTAGTGTATATATGTCAATCCCAATCTCCCAATTAATCAGCCATTATTTTTTCAAATATTTTTCTGACATTTTTTTTCTTCTCTACTCCTGAGACTCCTATTACAAATATGTTGGTACACTTGATGGTGTGCCACACTCTCTGTGACTCTTCATTTTTTTTTTCTTTTATTCCTGTTACAAAATCAATAAATCCAATTAACCTATTTTCAAGTTTGCTGATTCTGCCAAGCATATTTGCTCTCAAGGCCCTCCAGTGAATATTTTTTTTTTTCAGTTTTAGTATTTTCCTACTCCAGAATTTGCATTTGGTAATTTTTTATAATTTCTGTCTCTTTACTGATATTTTTAATTTTGTGAGGCATCTTCATTATTTAGACTTGGTTTTGGTTACTTCTTTGAAAATGTTTAAAATAGCTGATTGAAAAGCTATGTTTAGTAAGTCCAATAATCTTGAATTTCTCAGGGACAGTTTCTATTCATTCTTTTCCTTACCTCTGCATATGGGCTATACTTTCTTGTTTCTTTGAATGTCATGTAGATTTTTGTTGAATTTTTATTATTTTAAACAATATAATGTGACAAATTTAATAATCAGTTTCTCCCACTCCCCAGAGTGTGTTGTTGTTGGTGGTTTTTGTGGTGTCTTTCCTAAAATAACTTTGTGAAGGCAGCAGTCTTTGTCATGTTTGGCCAATGTCTCTGCTTGATTAGCTCAGTTGTCAACTAATGATTAGACAGGGATTCCCTTAAAAATCTTGAACTAATAAGTCCCCAGCATTTGCCAAGAGGATCCTTGTGCATGTTGGGTCATACACTCAATCCTATGGTTGGCAGTCTACAACTATACCTTAGCTTCAACTTCTCTCTTGCACAGAGCTTCATTATTTCCTGGAAGAGAGATTTCAGGGCCTTTTCAGGTCTTTCCTGGGTATGTGCCCAGTTGTACATATGTGGGTCACTTTTTATATGCTCATGAATTTCTGAAAACTTTTAAAAGTCCCCAAGAGTATTTCATTTTCCAGCTTTTTAAAAGTGTTTTGATCAGATTCTTATTTGCCCAGACTATTATTGCCTCAGATAGCTACAATGTAAGCAATGGATGTTAACTGTTTTTTTACAAATGCCCAGAAATAAAGACTATTTACACAGAACAATATCAGAGTCAGGTTAAAAGATACAACCTTTAGGAGTGGGGGTTTCCAAGGAACAGCCAAAGAGGTCAAACAATGAGAATTTTCTGGCAATGGGGATTTTGTGGAGTTTCAAATCCATCTGTTCTTTACAGGGTATCACTGTAATTGTGGAGCTCTTGGTTTTTGAGGCTTCTGTGGAGCTGGGGAGAGAGAAATGGGAATAGGGCAAGTCAAAATGCCACAAATCTCAATGTTTTTAATCAAGATTCAGTAGTTTTTATTGAATAAGCACTGCAGATTTGGGCAAGGCTTTGGTAAATTTCAAAAACTCTGAAAAAGTTAATTTTTATTTTTTTTCCCAGTGTTCTCATAGTTTTTATTGAGAAACAGAATTTTGGAAGTTCTTACTCTATCACTGCTACTGATATCACTTCAATAGAAGCATATTTAAATCTTATCCAACAACAACAATGACAAAACAACAAAATATGGTTCTGGAAATCTGGAGATTAAACATGTCACTGTATTTTTTTCATAAAAAAAAAACAACTTATAGGGCTTCCCTGGTGGCACAGTGGTTGGGAGTCCACCTGCCAATGCAGGGGACACGGGTTCGAGCCCTGGTCCAGGAAGATCCCACATGCCACGGAGCAACTAAGTCTGTGTGCCACAAGTACTGAGCCTGCACTCTAGAGCCTGTGAGCCACAACTACTGAAGCCCACACACGTAGAGCCCATGCTCCACAACAAGAGAAACCACTGCAGTGAGAAGCCCACACACACTGCAACAAAGAGTGGCCCCCACTCGCTGCAACTAGAGAAAGCCTGTGCATAGCAGCAGAGACTCAACATAGCCAAAAATAATAAAAAAATAAAATTAAAAAAAACAAAAAAAAAACCAAACAGAAAAAAAAAACTTATAAATCTCATTGCTTATCCAAATATTTGTTCAGAATTTAGGGATTGGTATTATTTTCTTTTAGATTTCAAAATGTAATTAAAATGCACGATTTAAATAAATTAGAAAATTTAAGTTTTTATTTAATTAATAGCTTACCAGTAATTTTGACTTTTTTTTTATGGCATTGATGATATTTGTACAGAATAAAGAAGTGGTGATTGAGAGACATAGAATATTTTTATACATTTTAAGAACTTGGATCTCTACACTAAGACATAATAACTAATGTTTTATGTGATATAAATTATTATAAAGTGAAGTATGTTAATCAAAACATATCATGGAGTTGAAGTGTATTGTAATTGTTAAAATATTGGTCTTTTTAAATGTATCCATAATAAAATCCAAATAATTTGAAAAATTATATTAGAGGTGTAACATGTGCCACTCAGATATCCCAGATATTATTAGTCTAATCCTATTTTAAAAAAATAGTCTTGTAATTTTTTCTATCATTCCTACTTGCTTTGGGGAATCTGGATATCAACATGGTAGGAATACAGCATTTATCCATGGACATCTGAGAAATTGGATTTCTACTCTAAAGCTGTCCATAATTAAAGATACATTATACTGTTGACCTGTGAGTTAAACTGGTTTTCAAACAAAACTTCAGGAGGTTTTATTTACAAGTATTATTCTTTGCCAATTATGTGAATTTCTATGATGCTAGTTACCTTCTTGATCTTATTTGGAGAATGAGTAGTCTATAATTGGCATTGGCTCATGATAATGCCAACTGGGAGAAGCAGTAGTGTTTATACACTGCAAATCCAAGTTAATTAAGCTTAAAGTGTTAGGTTAAAATAAGAGCCCGGAACTCAAAGGATACATTTTAAAGTTTTAATATTAGAGCAAGATTTAGAAAAATTAAATTGTAATTGTATATGTGATAATGTGTGGGTTTCAATATAATTAAAAATTTATAATATTAAGAGGCAGAAATGGTCTGTTTAGCCAGCACTTCTGAGTATGATTCTTTTACCTATAATTATACAATGGATTATAAAAATGTACCATTTGTTGGCAAAATAAAAATTTCACATAAATTTGGAGAATGGATAACTCATTTTTCATCATGTAAAACAAAACTCATATAGGATTATTTATTTTTCTGTTGCTGCATTTCTTTGCTTTTAAAAAACAGAACTGTTAAACATTACAGTGTCAGTGTGTTAAAATTGAAGGTAAATTCAAAAAGTGAGCTAACATAACCATTACTTAAGCATTTATATAGCAAGTCACAGTGAGGAATTATTATTAATTCTAATTTATATAATTTTCTTGCATATTTATAGGGAGATGCAAAAAATAAAATGGCTACCAAGAAAAATCTTGAACTTCATTTAGTGACTTTCTTTTGTTGTTTTAATATTTTACTGTTGTTTTAGTAACATTTTATCATATTTTCACTTAAGTCAAATAAGTAATTATGCTTTTTTTGTTATATTTCATTAAAGAGAGGAAAAGAGCTATAGTCATTGACTCAAAAGATTAAACTAGAAACTATATTACTATATAATTAAAATTTAATTGGATAGCATAGACACATTATTTTTTAGATCTGTACATGGGAAGGATTTAGGGATAATGTTACTATAGATGGCTGAACATAAAGACAATCTAAATGAGTGATCAGATTGTGATTACTAGTGTTATTTTTCCACTAAACTTTCAAGGAAGAATGGTTAATTCTATGTCTGCAGCACAGAGGTTCAAATTAAGGCTGGAAGATCTTATTATTCCATACACAAGGATGCTTTTGAAGATTAATGGAATTTTGTCAAAAAGACACAGAAGCCAATCTAAAAGGACTCCTACAGCCAAAGTTTGTTAATTTGAGCATGGAAAAGAAGATAATGACTGTAGATCACAATACATTAAATCCTTGATACCCCAAAATAAAAATTTAATATAATGTAAATATAATGTATTTTACAAGGAAACACATGACATCAAATAAAGTAATTTTGAGCCATGCTATTAAATGATGTTGGTATTTTTGATACATTTGCTTTAATGGTGAAAAATACAGAAACTAGTAAGTATTTTATACTTTGATTAAAATACATTTTTTTGATTAAGGGTATGGCAAAAACAAGTCAGATATCTAGAATTCAATTAGCTACTTTTTTCTGAGGTATAGTTGATGTGCAATATTATATAAGTTTCAAGTGTACAACATAATGATTCACAATTTGTAAAGGTTATTTTCCATTTATAGTTAAAATATTGGCTATATTGTCTGTGTTGTATGAGATATCATTGTAGTTTATTTATTTTATACATAACATTTTGTACCTTTTAACCCTCTAATCCTATTTTTCCCCTCCCCCTTCCCTCTCCCCACAGGTAGCCACCTGTTTGTTCTCTGTATCTGTGAGTCTATTTCTTTTTTGTTATACTTACTAGTTAGTTTTATTTTCTAGATTCCACATATAAGTGATATCATACAGTATTTGTAATGTTATAATTTAAAATATCAACTAAAATAGCATGATAGGAAGGATATCAAAAATGCAAGTGCTTATTAAGTGCAAATGATCTAGAGTTATAACGAACAATGTATACAAACATCTTAAGAATTCAAACTCCAATCAAGAGTTCAGTCTCCAGGAGAGCGATAGATTTCTATGTAAAGATGGAAGAATTGAGTACTGGCTATAGCTTGAAACTGGAAAAGTAGGTAAATAATTACTCATATTTTTGAGTCACAGAATCATTAACATAGCTACAAAAGAATATAAGCACACACCAGGGAATATCAACAAGAATCTGGTCAGCATACCTGTCAGAAATCTAACCCAGTAATAGTCTCAATGAAATGGTGGCAAATATCTCTAAAACCTTGGACAATTAAATATAAGAAGGTTAAAAAAGTGTAGTATTAACATTTCATGTTAAGGGATCTCTACACACTTGGTATTTTATTTACTTGTAATTTGAGTGAAAATTAATCCTGTTGGAATCACTGTGTTATAACAATGGCTAGAATAAATAATTGAATAATTGATTTATCTTTATAATTTATATCTCACAAGCATACAGTTAGTATTGAAATGTCTCACATAAATATTTACTTACCATGCACTTTTAAAATTTTGCTGGAATGTGAAGAATTATATAGTACTAAGGAATGCTTATGGTATTTCTAGACAATTGCATGTAGGAAAGAAAAATTTTATTTGTACATGCTTTTTAAAATCTTTTGAAGTAACATTGAGTACTTTTTACACTGGTTGAAACTTTATTTAAAAACATCTTGAAAGTGACCTTGTATATGGCAGAATTAAAAATAGAATATTAATGTTTCCGAGCTACACTTAAAAAATGCAGATTGCAGAAACTAGATTTTTATGGCTTGATGATAGCTTTAACCTAGAAGGGAAATGGTTATCCTACAGCATCCAGAGTGGACTGTGGAAAAACTTTGAAGAACTCTATGGTGACCCAGAATAAATAACTTTAGGAATTATAGCATGGAAAGGAAAACCATTATTCTAATTTCTACAGCTGCAACATCATTCCATCTAAGTTTTCAATATATTCCTCTTGCTTACATGTCTCCTCAGTGATAACTAACAATTTCAGTCTCTGAAATGGATAGCATACAGAACACTTAGATATACATATATGGATTACATAATAAAAAAGGAAGCAAGGTGATGAAAAATTATCCCCTCTTATAATAAGACAGCATTACTGTAAATGGAAAGAAAAAATTAAAACATGAACAAACTGATAGAATCTTAACATTGTACTGTACAAACCACATGACCCCTCTCAACTGTGTTATCAGCATCCCTTTCAAGTAACTTCTTTGAAGTTTGCTCTTTTGACCATGTTATTGCTGAGTAACATTAGGTTTTCTTTTCTAAGTGTCAAAAGCCTTATCCTCTGATGACCATAAAACAATTTTTGGAGGAGATCTAGTTTTATTACTGTTTAAAATAAAACTTGTATTTTTGTGTGGTCAGGATCTTTCCTTCCCGTGATGAGAAAGTCCTATTTTAAATCTGGGTCTTATTTTCTGCAACACTACATTTTAAGGATAGTGGACAGGATCTAGTTCTATCTGGAGAAAATCCTCAATGCCAAAATGAGGAGGGCTTAACTAAATTGCCAGTACCAAAACTAACTGACCTAATTAAACCCAATTTATTCAATCTCTTTAAAGAAGAAATATCTACTTGTTTTCCCCTCCTAGACAAGAACTGGCTCCAAGCAATTCTGATAGCCAATGCTGTGAAGAAAAGTGGAGAATTTTTACCTTTTGTGCGTGTAGACTAAGGAATTCCAATTTTCATCTTTACTGCCACTGCTGTCCTCAGCCTCATCTGCTGCTGTCAAATCCAAACTTTCCAGTACTCCACTTGGCTGACCAGCCCCTTCCTGGTAACAGAGAGCTCACTTTCTAGGCTTAGTGCCATTTCATCCATCAACACTTCATACAGTTTCTGTTTTTGAGAAATTTGTCACAATTTCTTGACCAGTGGTTACCTTCCTCTGTTTGCTTAATTGTTTCGGTTTCATTCCCTCCTTTGTTTATGTATTATTGTTTTAAGAATCTTGGGCAAAATATAGTAGGCTCTGTCAACCATGTGGTTATTAATCTTCATTTAAAAAAACACCCTTTCCCAGGCACTGTGCTAAGCACTTTTCTTACATTTCTTCATTTTTATCTCAGACCAATCTTTCAAGATGAGTATTATTTTCTTTTTACATGTGAGAAGTTCAAGAATTAGAGAGATAAAACTTCCTTTTTGAGGTCCTCCTGTAGTAAGTATTAGAATTAGGTTTTCAGTCCAAGTTTTCTTAATTATAAATCTATTATTCTTTTAGACTAGATGAACTTCTTTTTATTATCAATGGAGAAAAAAAATTCCTTTAATTTTGAAATTTTGATGCAAAGTTGATGCAAGTTTTTTTTTTTTTTTCCCTACACCTTCACCATTATTGAAAACTAGGGAAAAGGTACATTCATTACTGAATATCTCTAATGTACAACCCTGATGATATTATTTAATACCTATTCTATATAGGTAATATACCTCTTCCATATAGTCAATCCTTCTCCCTCAAGTTGGAGAGAAAAGGTAGCAGTATGGGTGGTCCAAGGTTTTACCAAAATAATACTAAATTGCTAAAAAAAATTGAGTTGTCAACATTAGAGAAAAAAGTCACTAATATAGTTTGCAATGGTGATGTCAGAATTCAAGAAGTAAACTGTAACTGTAACTGTATTTTACTTTAATCAAAATACAGGACTAGTAATCATAGTAGTAGTAGCAGTAGTGATAATATTCTCTGCTATTGACTTCTTCAACTTTATTCGGTTAAGGAAGCTTTACTATGTCGCTTAATGAAAATTTGTCCCATGACTTGTTCTCTTATTTTTAGGCAACAAATATTCTTATGGTTACTTTATTTCAAAAAGTCTCAAATTAGTATTCAAAATTCTAAACAAAAGAATTAATCTGCAAGGATCTTACAATCCTAAAATTAATATGAAAAGGAAATTTAACTCAGTGTTTCTAAACATTAGTCATTGATAGTCTCTCTTTCAAAATGTGGTAAAACAACCAAAAACCTAAAAGATACTTAATTTTAACATATTCCTGAAGAATGTATTTGCTAAAACCTCTAGTGAGAGAATAACTTCCAAAAACACTTGATCCCTGGACCACTAAATTATCTCATATATTTTATAAGAAAACTAAATAGTCCCATTCACAGAAGTTCCCAGAAATTAGAGTTTTTAAAGATTTTATTATACTTCACAAGTATAGATTACAGAATAGACATACTTCATAAGATGACCAGTTTGTTTTTTTATCTGTATGTACACTGAAAGTGATTGAATCCAATTCAGTTGTTGTGAGATAGATATATAGATAGACAGATTATAGATAGATAATAGAGATTTTTGTGTATGTATTCATAAAATAAAATTAACAGAGAATGTAACTCAGTCAATTCTTAAACTTATAAGTAGAATTAGTGCTTGTGTATGTGCTGTAAATTTAAGACCACTACTAAGGCCCTTCATTACTTTCTTGTTGATATCTGAAATTCTAACATTAATGATTTATTCATTTCATTAGAATTCTATTACAGCTAAAATCAGCAATGAAATACAATATGTTAAACCATTTTAGTATAGTGCTAAAATATTTTATTGTAGATTTTGCTTGTGATAGACAGCAATAATGAGAAAAGTCCCATCTGGTGGAATGGAAGAAGACTCTGACTATAGGACAAGGAGAATAGCATGCAAAATATGACAATGTGATGTGAATCATAATAGATGACAGATTTTTATCTATGAAACAATTTTCTCCAGAATCAATTCTTGTTCCAGCAATGAGTAAAATTGTGACACTTTGAAATCCATGAATTGACAAGTACTGTCAAGTGTATTATTACTGTGAGTGTATTATCTGAGGATATTCATCTCCAGGAGTCAACTAATCTTTGCTGATTATACCAGAGTCAATTCTGCCAGTATGCAAAATGGTGAAGAAACATAGGAAATGGTCTCAGTAAATTAAACTGAATTGTCATCTACACTTAGCCTCTGCCATGGCATCATGATTCATATTGTTATGGCAACTCATTTGAAAGAGAGTAAAGATCAGAACAAATATTCTTCTTTGGTCTGATTAAATGAGAGACATTCTGGAAGAAGAAAATATAGATTTTGATATATCTTTTATATAATGATCTTCAATTCTTAAAATTTATTTTCTAAGAGAATTGCATTTTAATGAGTAAATATTACTTGTATCTACCTACAAACAACATAAAAATATTTGCTATATGCTAACCTTTTGCCCAGAATATATTCTGGACTTTGCAGACACAAAGATAATTCAGAAAATGTTCCTGACATCAAGAAACTTACTATCAACTCTGGACAACAGTTATACTTACTGTTCAGGTAATGCAATGCATATGCTATAGTCTTAGACAAAATATCTAAGAAAGTGAAGTCGGGAGAATCATTCATCCTGCTGGACAAACGAGAAAAACTCTCAAAGAAGAGAAAACATTTAAACTGGTATTTTAAGAATAAACAGTTACATTTTTTCCACCTGAGGAAATAGTTTCCACATGAGTATGGTGTGATCAGGAACTCTGTTAGTGTCAGTTACAGAAATGGGCAATATAAGTATCTGTGGAAGGAAAGAAACTGTACATAATACCATTTCTACAACACATTATAGTGAATAGGTACTGGTTTAGGAACAATGGCAAATTAGGTGGAAATAATACAACACAAACTCTTTGTAGACTCATTAATCAGTCAGTTCAACATTTAACAAAATATGATTTATAAATATCATGTAGAAAACAATTATCAGACAACCGACTCCCTCCTGCGAGAGCACCAGAATCACAACTAACTGCTGAACAATCATTGACAGGAAAACACTGGAACTCACCAAAACAGATACCCCACATCCAAAGACAAAGGGGAAACCACAATGAAACTGTAAGAGAGGTGCATAACTGCTGTGTGGGTGACTCACAAACTGGAGAACACTTATACTACAGAAGTTCTCCCACTGGAGTGAAGGTCCTGAGCCCCATGTCAGGCTTCCCAACCTGGGGTTCCGGCAACGGGAGGAGGAATTCCTAGAAAATAAGAATTTGAAGGTCAGTGGGATTAGATTGCAGGACATTGATAGGACTGGGGGAAACAGAGTCTCCACTCTTGGAGGGTACACACAAAGTAGTGTGCACATCAGGACCCAGGGGATGGAGCAGTGACCACATAAGAGATTGAACCAGACCTACCTGCTAGTGTTAGAGGGTTTCCTGCAGAGGTGGAGGGGTGTCTGTGTCTCACCATGAGGACAAGGACACTGTCAGCAGAAGATCTGGGAAGTACTCTTTGGTGTGAGTCCTCCCAGAGTCCGAAATTAGCCCCACCAAAGAGCCAAGGTAGGCTCCAGTGTTGGGTCACCTCAGGCCAAACAACCAATGGGGAGGGGACCCAACCTCACCAATCAGCAGACAAGCAGATTAATTTTTTACTGAGCTATGCCCACAAGAGCAATACTCAACTTTACCTACACATCACCAGTCCCTCCCACCAGAAACTTGCAAAAGCCTATTAGCCTCATCCACCAGATGGCAGACAGCAGAAGCAAGAAGAACTACAATCCTGCAGTCTGTGGAACAAAAACCACATTCACAGAAAGATAGACAAGATGAAAAACCAGAGGACTATGTACCAGAAGAAGGAACAAGATAAAACCCCAGGAAAACAACTAAATAAAGTGCAGATAGGCAACCTTCCAGAAAAAGAATTCAGAATAATGATAGTGAAGATGATCCAGGACCTCAGAAAAAGAATGGAGTCAAAGATAGAGAAGATGTAAGAAATGTTTAACAAACACCTAGAAGAATTAAAGAACAAACAAACAGAGATGAACAATACAATAACTGAAATGAAAAATACACTTGAAGGAATCAATAGCAGAAAAACTGAGGCAGAAAAACGGATAAGTGACCTGGAAGACAGAATGGTGGAATTCACTGCTGCAAAATAGAATAAAGAAAAAATAATGAAAAGAAATTAAGACAGCCGAAGAGACCTCTGGGACAACATTAAACACAACAAGATTCACGTTATAGGGGTCCCGAAGGAGAAGAGAGACAGAAAGGACCCAAGAAAATATGTGAAGAGATTATTGTTGAAAACTTCCCTAACATGGGAAAGGAAATAGCCACACAAGTCCAGGAAGTGCAGAGAGTCCCATACAGGATAAACTCAAGGAGAAACATGCCGAGACACATAGTAATCAAATTGGCAAAAATTAAAGGTAAACTAAAATTATTGAAAGCAGCAAGGGAAAAACAACAAATAACATACAAGGGAAGTCCCAGAAGGTTAACAGCTGATTTCTCAGCAGGAACTCTACAAGCCAGAAGGGAGTGGCATGACATATTTAAAGTGATAAAAGGGAAGAACCTACAACCAAGATTACTCTACCCACCAAGGATCTCATTCAGATTTGATAGAGAAATCAAAAGCTTTACAGACAAGCAAAAGCTAAAAGAATTCAGCACCACCAAACCAGCTCTATGACAAATGCTAAAGGATCTTCTCTAAGTGGGAAACACAAGAGAAGAAAAGAAACTACAAAAAGAAACCCCCCAAAATTAAGAAAATGGTCATAGGAACACACATATCAATAACTACCTTAAATGTAAATGGAGCAAAAGCTCCAACCAAAGGACACAGGCTCACTGAAAAGATACAAAAAGAAGACCCATCTATATGCTGTCGACAAGAGACCCACTTCAGACTGAGGGACAAATACAGACTGAAAGTGAGGGGATGGAAAAAGATATTACATGCAAATGGAAATCAAAAGAAAGCTGGAGTAACAATACTCATATCAGATAAAATAGACTTCAAAATAAAGAAAATACAAGAGACAAGGAAGGACACTACATAATGATCAACGGATCAACCCAACAAGAAGATATAACAATTATAAATATAAATGCACCTAACATAGGAGCACCTCAATACATAAGGAAACTGCTAACAGCTATAAAAGAGGAAATCAACAGTAACACAATAATAGTGAGAGACTTTAACCCCTCACTTACACCAATGGACAGATCATCCAAAGAGAAAATTAATAAGAAAACACAAGCTTTAAATGACACAATACACAATACACCAGGTAGATTTAATCTATATTTATAAAAGATTCCATCCAAAAAGAGCAGATTACACTTTCCTCTAAAGTGCGTATAGAACATTCTCCAGGATAGATCACATCTTGTTGATAGGTCACAAATCAACCCTCAGTAAATTTAAGAAAATTGAAATCATATCAAGCATCTTTTATGACCAAAACGCTATGAGGTTAGAAATCAATTACAGGGAAAAAAAAATGTAAAAACCACAAATACATGGTGGCTAAACAATACGTTACTAAATAACCAAGAGATCACTGAAGAAATCAAAGAGGAAATCAAAAAATACCTGGAGACAAATGACAATGAAAACACGATGATCTGAAACCTATGGGATGCAGCAAAAGAAGTTCTAAGAGGGAAGTTTATAGCAATACAATCCTACCTCAAAAAACAACAAACATCTGAAATAAACAACTTAAACTCATACCTAAAGGAACCAGAGGAAGAAGAACAAACAAAACCCAAAGTTAGTAGAAGGAAAGATATCATAAAGATTCCAACAGAAATAAATGAAATAGAAACAAAGAAGACAATAGCTAAGATAACTACAACTAAAAGCTGGTTCTTTAAGAAGATAAACAAAATTCACAAACCACTAACCAGACTCATCAAGAAACAGAGGGAGAGGACTAAAATCAATAAAATTAGAAATGAAAAAGGAGAAGTTACAACAGACACCACAGAAATACAAAGCATCCTAAGAGACTACTACAAGCAACTCTATGTCAATAAAATGGAAGACCTGGAAGAAATAGACAAATTGTTAGAAAGGTATAACCTTCCAAAACTGAACCAGGAAGAAATAGAAAATATGAACAGAGAAATCACAAACAATGAAATTGAAACTGTGATTAAAAATCTTCCAACAAACAAAAGTCCAGGACCAGACGGCTTCACAGGTGAATTCTATCAAACATTTAGAGAAGAACTAACACCCATCCTTCTCAAACTCTTGCAAAAATTTGTGGAGGAAGGACCACACCCAAACTCATTCTATGAGGCCACCATCACCCTGATACAAAAACCAGACAAAGATACTACAATGAAAGAAAATTGCAGACCAATATCACTGATGAATATACATGGAAAAATCTTCTACAGACTTTGGACTATACTGCAAAGCTACAGTAATCAAGATAGTATGGTACTGGCACAGAAACAGAAATATAGATCAATGAAACAGGAGAGAAAGCCCAGAAATAAACCCATGCACCTATGATCAACTAATCTATTACAAAGGAGGCAGGGGTGTACAATGGGGAAAAGACTGTCTCTTCAATAAGTGGTGCTGGGAAAACTGGAGAGTTACATGTAAAAGAACAAAATTAGAACACTCCGTAACACCATACACAAATATAAACTCAAAATTGATTATAAACCTAAATGTAAGACTGGACACTATCAAACTCTTATAGGAAAACATAGGCAGAACACTCTATGACATAAATCACAGCAAGATCCTTTTTGACCCTCCTCCTAGAGTACTGAAAATAAAAGCAAAAATAAACAAATGGAACCTAATGAAACTGCAAAGCTTTTGCACAGCAAAGGAAATCATAAACAAAACAAAAAGACAACCCTCAGAATGGGAGAAATATTTGCAAACAAAGCAACTGACAAGGGATTAATCTCTAAAATATATAAATAGCACATGCAGCTCTATATCAAAGAAACAAATAATCCAATCTAAAAATGGGCAGAAGATCTAAATAGACATTTCTCCAAAGAAGACATACACATGGTCAAGAAGCACATGAAAAGCTGGTCAGCATCACTAATTATTAGAGAAATGCTAATCAAAACTACAATGAGGTATCACCTCACACCAGTTAGAATGGGGATCATCAAAAATCTACAAACAACAACTGCTGGAGGGAATGTGGAGGAAAGGAAACCCTCTTGCACTGTTTTTGGAAATGTAAATTGATACAGCCACTATGGAGAATAGTACAGAGGTTCCTTAAAAAACTAAAAATAGAAGTATCATATGTCCCAACAATCCCACTATTGGGTATATACCCAGAGAAAACCATAATTCAAAAAGACACATGCACCCCAATATCCATTGCAGCACTATTTACAATAGCCAGGTCATGGAAGCAACATAAATGCCCATCAAAAGACAAATAGAGAAGGTGCTGTGCATATACACAATGGAATATTATTCAGCCATAAAAAGGAATGAATTTGAGTCATTTGTAGAGATGTGGATGGATCTAGAGACTGTCATACAGAGTGAACTAAGTCTGAAAGAGAAAAGTACATATCGTATATTAACGCATATATGTGGAACCTAGAAAAATGGTATAGATGAACCAGTTTGCAGGGCAGAAACTGAGACACAGATATACAGAACAAATATATGGACACCAAGGGGGGGAAAGTGGCTGGTGGGTGGTGGTGGTGGTGTGATGAATTGGGAGATTGGGATTGACATATATACATTAATATGTATAAAATCGATAAGTAATAAGAACCTGCTGTATAAAAAATTAAATAAAATAATATTTAAAAAAGTAAATAAATAAAGTTCTAGAGAACCTATAAAAAAAAAGAAAACAATTCTCATTATTGGATACCATTAGGACATAGATATAGGGGGGCAACCATGTCTGAAAACACAAATTCATAATAAAAATTTTATTGATATTTTACTGCAAAACATGATAAGATAATTTTATCTGTGTTTTCAGACTTCATGGTCATGCTGTAAAATAGTGAAAAGAGATCACTTAAAGAAGGAACATAGGGCTTACCTGGTGGCACAGTGGTTGAGAGTCCGCCTGCCGATGCAGGGGACACGGGTTCGTGCCCCCGTCCGGGAGGATCCCGCATGCCGCGGAGCGGCTGGGCCCGCTGAGCCTGCGCGTCCGGAGCCTGTGCTGCGCAACGGGAGAGGCCACAACACTGAGAGGCCCGCGTACCGCAAAAAAAAAAAAAAAAAAAGAAGCAGTACTGGGGCTTCCCTGGTGGCGCAGTGGTTGAGAGTCCGCCTGCCGACGCAAGGGACGTGGGTTTGTGCCCCGGTCTGGGAGGATCCCGCGTGCTGCGGAGCGGCTGGGCCCGTGAGCCATGGACGCTGAGCCTGCGCGTCCGGAGCCTGTGCTCCACAACGACAGAGGCCACAACAGTGAGAGGCCCGCATACCAAAAAAAAAAAAAAAAAAAAAAAAAAAAAAAGAAGGAACGTAGTAGCCTGGTTCTCCTTTCTCTTCAAGATATTAAAGATAGGCAGGATATAAATTTAACGAATTTAATTAAGATTGTCAAAACTATTGTTTGATCAAGATGTGTATAATACTTCAGCAGCAATTGTTTAAGGCCCAGATTCCTCCAATACATATTGAATAGCCACTAGGCAGAGAAATGAGGCAAGAAGGTATAATCACAAATGTGCCTTTAAGAATACTGTATAACAAAAATACTGAATGACATGTAAATTCTTTAGTGGCAGAGCACAATTAAAAATCTGAAGGCATGCAGCATCATACAAAATAGCTCACATTTGTATAAGCTTTGCAAATTAATTTTACACCTGTTTTTACATTTGCTTCTCTCAACAGGCTTGTGTTGTAGAATGGGCAGGAAACTTTATGTTTATTTTGTAAATGAGAAGATGAGTTATTAAGAGGCTAGGTGTATGCCTCATTAATGAGAAGTCGCAGATATGCAGAGTCTTTACACAACGTCAGGTACATCAGCATAAGTAAACTAAATAAAGATGTCTGTATCATCAAGTTTTCAAATTTAAAAAGTAGTCAATTGAGTGTCTGTTTCCATTATAACCAGACTTCAGAGTTAACTACCTTGAATTAAAAGGAGGGATCCAATTCATGCCATCATGTTTTCAATTTTTTCCTATCTTGTAGAAATTAGAAATATCTGAGCTCTTTAAAAAAAATAACTATTCAATGTGATGTGCAAAACCCTGTGTTTTACTAAGATAATAAATTCCAGAAATTAACCTTATACTCTTGGAGTAAGGATATACACAAATAAGGGTTTGAGCCAGTCAATGATAAAGTCCAATAAATGGGGCTTCCCTGGTGGCGCAGTGGTTGAGAGTCTGCCTGCCGATGCAAGGGACACTAGTTCGTGTACCGGTCCGGGAAGATCCCACATGCCGCGGAGCGGCTGGGCCCGTGAGCCATGGCCGCTGAGCCTGCGCGTCCGGAGCCTGTGCTCCGCAACGGGAGAGGCCACAACAGTGAGAGGCCTGCGTACCGCAAAAAAAAAATCCAATAAATGATTCAGACCATCATTATAAGAGTGGGTTTAAGTAGCTGTAGTCAACCAAGCGTTCATAAATGATAGAGAATTTAAGTTGTGCCTGTACTACGGAATAAGTGAGATGAATACGGAATAAAGAGTAGGCATAAACAAATTTATGATCAGATCAAGAAGTAAATGATTTTTGACTAGTGTGGAATATTTATGAGGCTAGAAAGATAGGTTCTCCTGAGATTACAGGCAGATTTGAGGCAGCAACTTTACTTGATGAATTTTGCAGATGAGGGATCATAATCTATTTTCTATGGGCAGAATAGGTTAGAAACAAGATAATTCTTGCAAGAAGCCACAAAAAAAGAGCTCACATAATGCGCTGACAAACGACTTGGAATGAAGGCCAGATTTTGGAGACTTTGGTAAGCAAGGAATAAGATGTAGTCAAAGGCAGTTTCTGGGATCTCAAGTCTACGTTAGCAAGAGAAGTGATTTAAAGAACTCTTCCTAAGAGCACATACCCTCTGACGGTATTTTCTAAAGGTCTTTTTTTGGAATTATTATAGAAAGAATTCTGGGAAGCAAAGAGAGATGATTGCAAATCAGGTGTTTCACTGCAGGTTTCTTCATAATCAGTTGCTCATTGATTATGCAAACCCCATATGCAAACCTTTACAATTAGAAAAAAGGCAGCTAAGACTCCAGCATATCATGCAGTAGGTTTGTAAAAACTGATGAGTGCTTTCACTCCAGCATTTCAAAAGCATTATTTTTTCCTTTCAGTTATTCTTCTCAAAGTCTTCCAGAATTTTTTTTTAGCTCTTCTTTTATAATTTTTTTTTTCCTGGCAGGATAAACAGTCTTTTAGTTAGGAAGCATTATATGCTTCCTCTGCCTAAAGCATATGTCTTACTTCTCTTTTCCACTGGGATTTCAGGAATTGGCTTCCTTACTAAGTACAATACAATGTCATATCCCTTCTTCCTTAAATTGAAAGTCATGCAGTGATTATTCATTTTAAAATTTCCTTCAACACATATACCTTCCCAACCCCCCACACCCACACAAATCACATCTTCATCTTAGCTTTTAAGTTCTTTGCCAGTTACTTGATGAGTTCTGATGATACGCAGAAGCTCTTTTTTTGGCATATTGTTTCTTTCTGATGCACATAAGCAAAGTTTATTTGGATGCTCAGAGTACATAGAATTTGTTGTTAAGACTGGTAAATTTCAGAAGTCAGTGTAGTGAGATGGTTGTACTTGATTTAGTTCTAAAAGATACATGAAGAGAAGCTTTCTAAGTTTTATTGTGCTAAACCACCTCTTTCCATGCCACCAGTTTTACAGTGTATGCCACTCTTGCTAAATTTCACAGACACCACAAAAAACTGTAGAGAATTTCTGTAAATATAACACTCCCATAATTACTTCAAGAACAGTACACACGTCATCATATTCATTTGCCATTTTCACGGTGGCTTGTCCTTTCTACATTTTATTATTCATTTATGATAGCTATTATAGGCCTTTCAGAGTCTCTCTTGCTCTCCTGAGGAATATTTATGGCTATTATAGGGCTCTTATGAGAAGACCCAAAGATAGTTATTGCAGAAACCCTGTGAAATGCTGTATTAGTACAGGGATTGGCTGGCAGTAAAAGATCTCAAGTTGTTTCAGAGTCCCCCTTGATGAAGATAAAGAGACAGGTTATTCCTGGTGAGGTTTCCTTTTCACCCAAGAGAACCAAGTTATTTTTGACAAGAAGGTTAGAATGCATAAATTAACACAGCTCTGCAAATAAAAGCTGTTTTGGAAAGGTCACCAGGAGCAAAGCAAAAAAGGATTTAGGATATATTTGCAAACAGATTTGTGAATGCAGTTTATAACTCTATTTGTCATTAATGGGGAGGTGTGAGGTTCATGAAAAAGAAATGGCAATGTCTTAGCTAGCACAAAGTACAGGTTTCAACTCTCATCTGAAGAGTACTGTCATAGGATGTAGTATGTAAGCTCCTCCAGAGAAGGGCACTAGAATGTTCTATTCACTATGTCTCCTAAGCAGCTAGAATGGTGCCTGGCACATAATAGGCTCTCAGTCAATATTTGATGAATGAATACATAAACTTCTACCATATCTGTTAAAGGAGCTCATTAATTAATAATTAATTATTATTTCTTTATGCAGAGTATTTTTTATTTTCATTTGTTTTGCTTTTGTTTAAGTTGATTTGTCATAATAGAATGGCATAAATTTGAGTCCACAGTAAAAAGCTGATCAGTCAAAATACCTTCTGATCTCTTAATTTGTCACATTTATTTTTATTTCAAAAAGATTTTGAGTTGTTTCTTTGAAAATGATATATTATTTTCATTGCTTTAAACCCCTGTAACTGATGATAAGTCCTAAACATTAAGAAATTCATTTAATTTTAGATTTGTTGTAAAGTTATTGATGTTAAACATAATGTTCCACATTCTACCAAACAACTCTAATCTTGATCTAAAAAAAAACAAAAACAAACAAACAAACAAACAAAACAACTCAGAAGGGACAAGAGGAAATCATTGAGATATATCTCAATATATCTCAATTTTCATTTAAGTGAAGAAAAGTTTTGCCTGAGGTTTTCTCATTTACCGTTTTCTTCTGAGCAAGTATAAAGGTGAGATAGGATTGGATCTGGAGATTTGTTTAATTCTTCAAATATATATATTTTGATGTCAAGTTGTAGTAAATGTCACATTATTGCCCAGAATACATCAACCATAGTCACTAGTCTAACTTTATTAGAATCAACTCTTAAATTATTTGCAGGGTACTATTAAAAAAAAAAAAAGACTATTGCAGGTTTTGACAAAAAAAAGAAAGAAAAAGGGCTTTTGCTTGAATTCCAGTCCAGCTATTACTAGACATATAACCTTATACTCTTAATTTTTTAGTTTAATATTCCTCATGTGATAAAAGTAAAATTTTAACAAGTCCTGTAATTCACAGGATAATTGGAGAATTAAGTGAAATCAATATTATGGACACAGGAGGATGAAAGCATTTAGATTTAGTTCTAAAGCAGTTAGAAATATTCTGGATTCATAGATACTTATCACTTTTGGCAGAAACCATTGGCAGATATCTAGAGCAAAAACTGTGAGATTTGTGTGAAATAGGAAAGGCATAGGTTAAGACACGAAGCTTGGTGACTTGTCCCAGTCCTCTGTTTTTGGTCATGTCCTCCTGGACATGTCACTTCTTTTGTTTAAACACCAATCTTTTAATTTACAAAATATTGATACTTATCTGCCTCATTAAATTCTTGTGAGGATACCATTAAATAGTATATTTTAAAAACATTTTAACATTGGATAATTTCTATACATGTATAAAGCCTTGTTGCAGCCAGTCAACCATTATGTCTGTGATCCTTCTTTATACTGAACAATTCTTTGCAACATTAAAAACATGAAGTTTTGTCTTATATTATTCCTTGTATACTCATATATGCCTGGCCATTTCTTGCTTTCCAAGTATCCTTAGCTATCTGGTTGCAGGTACATTACAATTGTCCTCAAGGCCTGTGAGGAAACAGAATTGGTCCCTCAAGAATCACGTAACTGAATTTTAAAAGAGCAAAAGCAAAATCCAAAACAGACACAGAAATGAATTTTCTGTGTGATGATACTGGTACCTACCCAATGCATCCCTTTCTTCTCTCTCAAGTTTCTATGAGTGCCTACTCTCATATTTAACTATAGTTAGAGTACTGACCAAGAAGAAGGTCATCTAGGCCCAAGGATATAGAGACCTCTTAATGTGCTTGGAGTAGTTGAGTTTTGTTTTCTTCTATCTGTACTTTGTGAATAATACAAGACACAGTCAATGCTTTGGATTTCATTATAACTCAGCACAAAGCTCTTTAATGGACCATGCTTGTTCTTGTGATGTGTTCATTGCCCAGGTATCCAACAGCTTGTGTCAGTCATCTTAGTTGTATTAGCTACCTATAAATGCAGCTCCCTGTAAGATGAAATGACCTGGGACCAATTAATTGAAAATGGGGAAAAATGTAGTAAATGCTGTTGGGAATGATTTAACAAAACTAGCTATGCATCAATTGCAGGTGGCCAGAGACACTGCTTGCCAAATGGAGTTGGCTACATACGAAGGAGAACATACTGTTCAAGCAGCAGAACTTGTGAAGGATGTAGAAATTGCAGCAAAATGGGCATTAACAGACGCAACATTACCCAGGTGCAACAAATGTGAGTGTTCTCTCATTGCTTAGTTGTTGTTGTTGTTGGTTCAAATAAGATATATTTTATGGGGACAGGTATGTTAAACTTCAAGTGATTCCCTGAGGTCATTAAGCCTAGAGCCCCATAGATCTCTTGGCTACAAACAACTCTAGAAAGTTACTTATTTGGGACTTACAGTTAAATTTTCTGTGCATGTTTTAATTGAATAAGACTTTTCCTAATTATAGTCACGTGGCTAAAAATTTCATCCTCCAGGTCATTCTCATCATAAATGATCATTCTCCGTCAATGCTAAGCTTTTTTGTTTACTCAAAGACAAACCATCATGTCCATGCATGAGAAAGTTGTTCTCCAATGTTTAAACACATCTCTAATTTGAAGCATCTGAACCAATTTCTGGCCTTCATATAAAAGTTATGGATTTAAGAAGTATAGAAATTCCCTTGATGGAAGTACATTTTTATGCTTCTACTAGACATGCAGTAGGCCAAGATAATGACCTTTCACCTGGATCTATAAACATATCTTTATTGAAACTTTTTGACAATTCCTTTTTGCTTTTGGATATCCTGATATAAGAAATTTCTGAACAATGTTCTAGTGACACATTGAATCTGTACATGAACATTCAACTTAGTGATAGTGATAACCTCTAGGAAGTGAAGCAAACTAGACTCCAGGTAAATTTTGAATAGAAAACAAAAGCATTATAACTGAGTTATTTGTAGTGAGGTGGATGGACCTAGAGACTGTCACACAGAGTGAAGTAAGTCAGAAAGAGAAAAACAAATACTGTATGCTAACACATATATCAGAAGAGCCTAGGGGCAAGACGGGAATAAAGATGCAGACCTACTAGAGAATGGACTTGAGGCTACGGGGAGGGGGAAGGGTAAGCTGTGACAAAGTGAGAGAGTGGCATGGACATATATACACTACCAGATGTAAAATAGATGGCTAGTGGGAAGCAGCCGCATAGCACAGGGAGATCAGCTCAGTGCTTTGTGACCACGTAGAGGGGTGGGATAGGGAGGGTGGGAGGGAGGGAGATGCAAGAGGGAAGAGATATGGGGACATATGTGTATGTATAACTGATTCGCTTTGTTATAAAGCAGAAACTGAAATACCACTGTGAAGCAATTATACTCTAATAAAGATGTTTAAAAAAAAAGAAAAACACTACCCTTTATTCGTTTTTGCCATTTAGAACCTGATTAAAATCACCCAAAGTAATTTACTAATTAGATCTCAGCCACAAGTTCTACTATTCATCCCAGTTGCCAAATAGCTTCCATTACTCAGCAATCATATCATTTTGTGCCCGTGTCTCAATATGATCAACTGTAATATTTTCCAAATAATTGTTAGTAAGCTAGCCAGTATTCCTACAGTGACTTTAAGATTGTAAAATGGCATGAGAATATAATTTATCAGTATGGCTCGGTTATACTTTCTGACACTCACATGAATGCTATCAAAAATAAGTTTATACCATAACAAAATGATTTCTGGGATAATTTAAAGTGCTGGTACTTAAACTTTTCAAGCAGATGTGTGGGACATTTACTACGTACCAATTGTTTGAGGTTGGGATTCAGAAAGACCTTACTTGGCACATTGAAAATAGCTATTCATTACTCACTTGTCACTATGTTGCCACAAGTGTCTCTTTAAAATATAATTTAATGGACATATGCCACATACATAGTAGACTATCAACACAGAGGAATTCGATTTACTCTCTTTTTTTTTTTTTTTGATGGTAAGAATCTCTTATTTATTTATTTATTTATTGGATTAAATAACAGACATTTATTTCTCACAGTTCTAGAGACTGGGAAGTCCAAGATCAAGGTGTCAGCAATTCGATTCTTGGTGGCAACATTCCTCCTGGTTTGTAAATATCTTCCTTCTGCATATATATATATATATATATATATATATATATATATATATATATTTAAATTGTTAAATTAAATTAATTTTTTTACACAGCAGGTTCTTATTAGTTATCAATTTTATACATATTATGGTATGTATATCAACCCCAAGCTCCCAATTCATCACAACAGCACCCCTAACCCCACCACATTCTCCCCCTTGGTATCCATATGTTCGTTCTGTACAACTGTGTCTCAATTTCTGCCCTGCAAACCAGCTCATCTGTACCATTTTTCTAGGTTCTGCATATATGCAATAGTATACGATATTTGTTTTCCTCTTCCTGACTTACTTCACTCTGTATGGCAGTCTCTAGATCCATCCATGTCTCTACAAATGAACCAATTTTGTTCCTTTTTATGGCTGAGTAATATTCCTTTGTATATATGTACCACATCTTCTTTATCCAGTCGTCTGTCAATGGGCATTTAAGTTGATTCCAAGACCTGGTTATTGTAAATAGTGCTGCAATGAATAGTGAGGTGCATGCGTCTTTTTGAATTATGGTTTTCTCTGGGTGTATGGCCAGTAGTAGGATTGCTGGATCATATGGTAATTCTATTTTTAGTTTTTTAAGGAACCTTCATACTGTTCTTCATAGTGGCAGTATCAATTTACATTCCCAACAGTGCAAGAGGGTTTCCTTTTCTCCACACCACCTCCAGCATTTGTTATTTGTAGATTTTTCTGGTGATGCCCATTATAACTGCTGTGACGTGATATCTCATTATAGTTTTGATTTGCATTTCTCTAATAATTAGTGATGTTGAGCAGCTTTTCATGTGTTTGTTGGCCATCTGTATGTCTTCTTTAGAGAAATGTCTATTTAGGTCTTCTGCCCATTTTTGGATTGGGTTCTTTGCTTTTTTAATATTGAGCTGCATGAGCTGTTTATATATTTTGGAGATTGATCCTTTGTCTATTGATTTGTTTGTAAATATTTTCTCCCATTCTGAGCATTGTCTTTTCATCTTGTTTGTAGTTTCCTTTGCTTTGCAAAAGCTTTTAAGTTTAATTAGGTCTTGTTTGTTTATTTTTGTTTGTATTTCCATTACTCTAGGAGGTGGAACAAAAAAGTTCTTGCTGTGATTTATGTCAAAGAGTGTTCTTCCTATATTTTCCTCTAAAAAGTTTATAGTGTCCGGTCTTAAATTTAGGTCTCTAATCCATTTTGAGTTTATATTTGTGTATGGTGTTAGGAAGTGTTCTAATTTCATTTTTTTACATGTAACTCTCCTGTTTTCCCAGCACCACTTATTGAAGAGACTGTCTTTTCCCTATTGTATACCCTTGCCTCCTTTGTCATAGATTAGTTGACCATAGGTGTGTGCATTTATTTCTGGGCTTTCTATCCTTTTCCATTGATCTCTATTTTTGTTTTTGTGCCATTACCATACTGTGATTACTGTAGCTTTGTAGTATAGTCTGAAGACAGAGTGAGATTCCTCCCTCTCTGCTTTTTTCCCTCAAGACTGCTTTGGTTATTTGGGGTCTTTTTGTCTCCATACAAACTTAAGATTTTTTGTTCTAGTTATGTAAAAAATGACATTGGTAATTTGATAGGGATTGCTTTGAATCTGTAGATTGCTTTGGTTAGTATAGTCATTTTCATATTGATTCCTCCAATTCAAGAACATGGTATATCTATCCATCTGTTTGCATCATCTTTAATTTCATCAGTGTCTTATAGTTTTCTGCATACAGGTTTTTGTCTCCCTAGATAGGTTTATTCCTAGGTATTTTATTCTTTTTGTTGCAATGGTAAATGGAAGTGTTTCCTTAATGTCTCTTTCACATTATTCATCATTAGTGTATAGGAATGCAAGAGATTTCTGTGCATTAATTTTGTATCCTGCAACTTTACCAAATTCATTGATTAGGTGTAGTAGTTTTCTGGTGTCAACTTTAGGATTCTGTATGTATAGTAACATGTCATCTGCAAACAGTGACAGTTTTACTTTTTCTTTTCCAATTTGTAATCCTTTTATTTCTTTTTCTTCTCTGATTGCCATGGCTAGGACTTCCAAAATTATGTGAGAGTGGACATCCTTGTCTTGATCCTGATCTTAGAGGAAATGCTTTCACCATTGAGGATGATGTTTGCTGTGGGTTTGTCGTATATGGCCTTTGTTGAGGTAGGTTCCCTCTATGCCTAATTTCTGGAGATTTTTTATCATAAATGGGTGTTGAATTTTGTCAAAATCTTTTTATGAATCTAATGAGATGATCATATGGTTTTTATTCTTCAATTTGTTAATATGGTGTATCACATGGATTGATTTGCGTATACTGAAGAATCCTTGCATCCCTGGGTTAAATCCCACTTGCTCATGGTGTATGATCCTTTTAATGTGTTGTTGGATTCCGTTTGCTAGTATTTTGTTGAGGATATTTGCATTTACATTCATCAGTGATATTGGTCTGTAATTTTCTTTTTTTGTAGTATGTTTGTCTGGTTTTGGTATCAGCATGATGGTGGCCTCATAGAATGAGTTTGGGAGTGGTCCTTCCTCTGCAATTTTTTGGAAGGGTTTGAGAAGGATGAGTGTTAGCTCGTCTCTAAATGTTTTATAGAATTCACCTGTGAAGCCATCTGGTGCTGGACTTCTGTTTGTTGGAAGATTTTAAATAACAGTTTCAATTCCATTACTTGTGATTGGTCTGTTCATATTTTCTGGCTCTCCCTGGTTCAGTCTTGGAAGGTAGTACCTTTCTAAGAATTTGTCTATTTCTTCCAGGTTGTCCATTTTATTGGCATAGAGTTGCTTGTAGTAGTCTCTTAGTATGCTTTGTATTTGTGTGGTCTGTTGTAACTTCTCCTTTTTCATTTCTAATTTTATTGATTTGAGTCCTCTCCCTCTTTTTCTTGATGAATCTTGCTAATGGTTTATCAATTTTGATTATCTTCTTAAAGAACCAGCTTTTAGTTTTATTGATCTTAGCCATTGTTTTCTTTGTCTCTATTTCATTTATTTCTCCTCAGATCTTTATGATTTCTTCCCTTCTACTAACTTTGGGTTTTGTTTGTTCTTCTTTCTCTAGTTACTTTAGGTGTAAGGTTAGATTCTGTATTTGAGATGTTTGTTGTTCCTAGAAGTAGACCTGTATTGCTATAAACCTCTCTCTTAGAACTGCTTTTACTGCGTCCCATAGGTTTTGGATCATCGAGTTTCGTTGTCATTTGTCTCCAAGTATTTTTTTGTTTTGTCTTTTATTTCTTCAGTGATCTCTTGGTTATTTAGTAACATATTGTTTAGCCTCCATGTGTCTGTCTTTTTTACGTTCTTTTCCCTGTACTTGATTCCTAATGTCACAGTGCTGTGGTCAGAAAAGATGCTTGATAAGATTTCAATTATATTAAATTTACTGAGGTTTGATTTGTTACCTAAGATGTGATCTATCCTGGAGAGTGATCCATGCACACTTGAGAAGAAAGTGTAATCTATTGTTTTTGGATGGAATGTCCTATAAATATCATTTAAATCTATTTGGTCTACAGTGTCATTTAAATTTTGTGTTTCCTTATTAATTTTCTGTTTGGATGATCGTTCCATTTGTGTAAATGAGCTGTTAAAGTCCCCCACTATTATTGTGTTACTGTTGATTTCCTCTTTTATACCTGTTAGCAATTTCCTTATGTATTGTGGTGCTCCTATGTTGGTTGCATATATATTTATAATTGTTATATTGTCTTCTTGGTTTGATCCATTGATCATTATGTAGTGCCCTTCCTTGTCTCTTGTAACATTCTTTATTTTAAAGTCTATTTTATCTGATATGAATATTGCTACTCCAGCGTTTGATTTCCATTGCATGGAATATCTTTTTCCATCCCCTAACTTTCAGTCTGTATGTGTCCCTAGGTCTGAAGTAGGTCTCTTGTAAACAGCATATATATGTGTCTTGTTTTTGTATCCATTCAGTGAGCCTGTGTCTTTTGGTTAGAGAATTTAATCCATTCACATTTAGGCTAATTATCAATATGCATGTTCCTATTATCATTTTCTTACTTGTTATGGGT
Organism: Tursiops truncatus; assembly: GCF_011762595.2. NCBI lineage: Eukaryota > Metazoa > Chordata > Mammalia > Artiodactyla > Delphinidae > Tursiops > Tursiops truncatus. The sequence continues at coordinate 30,427,066 of NC_047051.1, forward strand.
TTGTTTTTGTAGGTCCTTTTCTTCTCTTGTGTTTCCCACTTAGAGAAGTTCCTTTAGCATTTGTTGTAGAGCTGGTTTGGTGGTGCTGAGTTCTCTTAGCTTTTGCTTGTCTGTAAAGCTTTTGATTTCTCTGTCGAATCTGAGTGAGACCTTTGTAGGGTAGAATAATCTTGGTTTTAGGTTCTTCCCTTTCATCACTTTAAATATGTCATGCCACTCCCTTCTAGCTTGTAGAGTTTCTGCTGAGAAATCAGCTGTTAACTTTATGGGAGTTCCCTTGTATGTTATTTGTCATTTTTCCCTTGTTGCTTTCAATAATTTTTCTTTGTCTATATTTTTTGTTAATTTGATTACTATGTGTCTTGGCATGTTTCTCCTTGGGTTTATCCTATATGGGACTCTCTGCACTTCCTGGACTTGGGTAGCTTTTACATTTCCCATGTTAGGGAAGTTTTTGACTATAATCTCTTCAAATATTTTCTCAGGTCCTTTCTCTCTCTCTTCTCCTTCTGGGACCCCTATGATGCAAATGCTGTTTTTTTTTTTTGCAGTACACGGGCCTCTCACTGTTGTGGCCTCTCCCATTGCAGAGCACAGGCTCCGGATGCACAGGCTCAGCAGCCATGGCTCACGGGCCCAACCGCTCCACGGCATGTGGGATCTTCCCGGACCAGGGCACAAACCCGTGTCCCCTGCATCGGCAGACGGACTCTCAACCACTGCGCCACCAGGGAAGCCCGCTGTTGTGTTTAATGTTGTCCTAGAGGTGTCTTAGGCTGTCTTCATTTCTTTTCCTTCTTTTTTCCTTATTTTGTTCTGCAGCAGTGAATTCAACCATTCTGTCTTCTGGGTCACTTATCTGTTCTTCTGCTTCAGTTATTCTGCTTTTGATTCCTTCTAGTGTATTTTTCATTTCAGTTATTGTACTGTTCATCTCTGGTTGTTTGTTCTTTAGTTCTTCTAGGTGTTTGTTCTTTAATTCTTCTAGATCTTTGTTAAACATTTCTTTCATCTTCTCGATTTTTGCCTCCATTCTTTTTCTGAGAGCCTGGATCATCTTCACTATCATTATTCTGAATTCTTTTTCTGGAAGGTTGCCTATCTGCACTTCATTTAGTTGTTTTTTCTTGGGTTTTATCTTGTTCCTTCGTCTGGTACATAGCCCTCTGCCTTTTCATCTTGTCTCTCTTTCCGTGAATGTTGTTTTTGTTCCACTGGCTGCAGGACTGTAGTTCTTCTTGCTTCTACTGTCTGCCCTTGGTGGATGAGGCTATCTAAAAGGGTTTTTCAAATTTCCTGATGGGAGGGACTGGTGGTGGGTAGAGTTGCATGTTTCTCTGGTGGGTAGAGCTCAGTAAAATTTTAATCTGCTTGTCTGCTGATGGATGGGGCTGGGTTCCCTCCCTGTTGTTTATTTGACTGGAGGCGACCCAACACTGGAGCCTACCTGGGCTCTTTTTTGGGACTAATGGCAGACTCTGGGAGGGCTCATGCTGAGGAGTACTTCCCAGTATTTCTGTTGCCAGTGTCCTTGTCCTCACGTTAAGCCACACCCATGCCATGTCTCTGCAGGAGACCCTTCAATACTAGCAGGTAAGTCTGGTTCAGTCTCCTATGGGGTCATGCTCCTTCCCCTGGATCCTGATGTGTACACTACTCTGTGTGTGCCCTCCAAGATTTGGATTCTCTGTTTTCCCAAGTCCTGTCAAAGTCCTGTAATCAAATCCCGCTAGCTTTCAAAGTCTGATTCTCTAGGAATACCTCTTCCATTTGCCGGACCTCCAGGTTGGGAATCCTCACATGGGGCTCAGAACATTTACTCCAGTGGTTGGACTTCTGTGGTATAAGTGTTCTCCAGTTTGTGAGTCACCCACCCAACAGATATGGGATTTTATTTTATTGTGATTGTTCCCCTCTTACCATCTCATTGTGGCTTCTCCTTTGTTTTGGATGTGGGGTATCTTTTTTGGTGAGTTCCAGTGTCTTCCTGTCAGTGACTATTCAGCAGTTAGTTGTGATCCTGGTGCTCTCACAAGAGATAGTGAGAACACATCCTTCTACTCCGCCACCTTGAACCAATCTCTTGATTTATTCTCTTAAGTACCAAAACAAAAAGCAAGTGAATATGATTCTCTCAAGACCCAGAAAAAATCCTTTCAAACTCTTTGAAAGAAATCTGCCTTTAGTGGGTCCACATGAAAGAGGAGATGCATCCTAATTTTGTGCTAATTCAAAGAACATCATAACACATGTATGTAAAAAATTAAACTTTGTCACCTGTAACTAGGTTTAATTACTCTTCTAAGTGCCCATCCCACTGAGTTGATGTGAAAATTCATATCACAGTGTTTCAGGGTTTTCCACCCTGTTGAGCCATGTTTAAAGAGCACTAAATTATTTCAAAGGACTCGGGGGAAAAAAACTTCCAGCCTTCAGTCACCTGCCCATATATCTTTGACCCTCTTAATTCTACTATTTGCTGTCCAGCAGCTCTTTGTGTTTCACTGTTACCCTTGGGATACCAGAATCTTTGTGAGAGTGAGAAGGTGTACTTTATAGCCATGCTCTCAAGGGTTCCTTTGCTTTGTTTATCTGACAAATTTCTATGTGGTTCATTGCATCTTTGCTCATTAACAAAATAGAGATGGACCTCTCTCTTTCGATCTTTTCTTTTCTGCCAAGACTGGGAATTTGTCTTCTAATCTCCTTTGGGAGATTAAGAGTTAGGTAGATGCACAATTTTTCCTAATGCTTCTGGGTAAGATTTTTTCCAATACATGCAAACTCAACTCCAGCTCTGGAACAGAATATTTTTAGGTTGTCTCTAATTTCTACCTTAATGACCATGGAGTAAGAATAAGACCCTGGATCTCACAGAAAAAACAGCAGAGTACCTGTGTATTCAAAAACAACAGGCTAATCATAACATTGATGTTAATGTGCAGGTCATACTTGGATATCTTGCCCACCTTTAAAACAATTTCTTTTCAGGTCCAAGTCAGAGAACATAATATGAAACATCCCTTAAACACCTATGCATCAATTTCAATTTGAAGCTTTTGCAAATTCTCAGAGGCCACCTTGAAGACAAATGAGATCTGTAATCACCACAAATTTTTAGGTGTGTTCATAAAGTGTTCTATATTTTGGACACTATGTGTTGAAGCTATAAAGATATCTCAGGATGTCAGAATCCATCCACCAAGAGTATTTTTAGAAACATATGCAGAGCTACCTGGTAGCTCCTATGGGATTTCAAACAGCCTCTGAAGGACAAAAAGAGATGATACTTTACAAAAGCATTTCTGAAACAGAAGGAAACATGAGTTTGGGTCATAAAAAACTGAAAATAATCTTTTTGTCTCACTATTATAAAATTAATCTGTGCTTGACTGTGAAAAAAGTCCACATCAATTAGTGGAAGGAGTGGATGAAGTGGAAATGAGATTATTTTCATGGGGAACTGAAGAGAATAAAAAAAAATATACACATGTATCTACCAAAAAAAACAAAAAAAAATTCTACCACAGTTGCCAATGTTAGAAATACCTGTACAGATATTCTAGCCTTGCACCAATGAATTAAGGCACCTGAGTAGTTTTCAATTGAATTTTATAAATAAACTGATATAATTTAAGAATAGAACATACTGTTTTTTAGTTAGTGATGAAATTTGCAGTAACTCTATTATGTATGTCCCTTTTAAATAAAATATGCTGAAACCATGAATTTGGAAAATCAGGAAAATTTTTGTGAATGTTTTTGGTGTGTATTTTATGATAGACAAAATAACACATGTCATGTAACAAGCATATCATGTTCTCAGTATGTTGCCAGACAGTAGAAATACAGACATGAATAAATCATGGACTTTCAAGAAGTTTGCAATAGAGTGAGGAAACAGTGAAATAAATAGAAGAGTACAATAAAATATTCATGCTACAATGTGGATGAGAACTTAGAGAAGAGAGGAACTAGCTCTTCACTGGAAAATAGAATTAAAATATCACCATGTAAATGGCATTTGAGATGTATTGTGAAGCATGAATACCAACTCTTTAGGTGAAGCAGTAATGGAATGGAATTCTAGGTTGAGGGAAAAGAATATGGAGAGGCAATGGGTCAAAACAAAAGGCATGATGAAGTCTGTGGATACTTCTTTTGATCTTATTATTGTCCGTGCAGATTATGAAGGAGCCAGGTATTAGTTGAAACATGAAAATAGAAATCAAATTTTTCCACTGAACCAAATGATTTTAACTCTAAGATATAGCTGCAGTGCACTTATCAGTATGGTGATAGTATAGTAATAATAGCAATAATGATCATCTCTGTCATGCCTTCATTAAACGGTTACTAAACACTAGCTATTTGAATTCTCATAACCATCCTTCATTTATAGCTGAGAAAACTTTGGCTCAAAGATGTTAAATAATGTGTTCAATAGCTAGTAGTAAGTTGTAGAGAAAACATTTAAACCTTGTTCCTATTTGCAGCTCCATCACTGAACTGAGCGTAAGGAATAAATTATTTGTACTCACTGATTTTCTCCACCTATAAATTGCCCACTATAATAGAAACTAAATCCCAAGGTTATTGTGATTAAATAAGAATGTAAAAGAAAGAATTTTGTAAATAGCAATGTATGGAATCACTATTACTGATACAAGTAAAGGATATTCTAGTGATTCAGACTATTTTAAATATTAAAGATGATGAGATTAGGTATATTCAGCAGACTAGCTTTGTATTCCTAGAATAGTTCATTCATGGCAGACAATGTTTTTCAGAATACATTTTAAAAAATACAATTTATGCACATTATAAATAGTTTTAATTGTAGGAAAAGTGTTACACATTTAGAAAATACTGAGCTAAACATATTTAAACTATTTTTTTTTAATTTTAGGACTTCTCAGAGGCTTAACTATATGTTCAATGAATTTCCAAGGACTAGTAGAATCTGAAGGATTCAAACAAATTCTCAAATTTATTTGAGCTCAGAAAATTATTTTCTTGGAAGTTATGGGACTAGGATTTTGTGGAATACATTTTGGAAATCCTGATAATAGACATGATTTTAACCTTGGTGTTTGTGTATTAATATTCATGTAGATATACATTTTTAAAAATTATTATTATAATGCTTGGGTACTACATGAATTACCTCACAGTCACCTAGAGCTATTAGTGAAAGAATCTAATGAATTAGTGAATGAAACATAAGTCTCAGTAAAATGGAACTTTTAGTATGCCACATTTAACACTGTGTCAGACTTGATTATCAGGTGTTGCAAGTGTAGATAATTGAACTTTTTGAATATGCTCTTCCATGCCTACCTCCCAGTAGTTTTCCTTTCGGATATATTTTTTCCTGAACTTCCTTTGCAGCAGGAATTTAGTCCAATTCTGGCTAATTAGATATTATATGATGTTGGCTTAGAAATGTTTTGTTGACAAATTTTGTCCCCATCAGAAAGAGAGAGGCACGTGAGATGAATGATCTCATCTCATAACTTTGCTCTTATTTCCGGACTTTCAACATAATATTCCTGGACGTGATGATCTAGCCAATGTAGTCAGTTTGCCGTCATGAAGATGAAACAGGACACACTGGAAATTCAGACTAGAAAATCAGGAAATTCTGGGTCCTTGATGACATTGTTAAGCTATCAAAAAAACTGAAAACAGCTTACCTTTGACTTCTTGTTACTGACATTACTTACTGTGCGATTTATATTACAGTTAGTTTCAGTTTCCTCTTATTTATATTCCAATGCCTCCTACTTGGTAGAAGGACATTTTACTAATGGACTCCTTCCTATATGTGTGCTCCAGAGAGTATGGGATAATTAAGTATTGTTTAATTGCTTATCCCAACAAAAGACATTTCTGTCTTATATGGTCATCTTTTCTTTCTTATCTGTATTCTAACTTTATATCACAAATGATATGTGTGATATATGTAAAATATTATTTTAGAACAATAAGATTTAAAAACAGTTATTTTCTTCACCCACCATCATCACAATAATATAGATATATATATATATATATTTTTTTTTTTTTTCCGGTATGTGGGTCTCTCACTGTTGTGGCCTCTCCCGTTGTGGAGCACAGGCTCTGGACACGCAGGCTCAGTGGCCATGGCTCATGGGCCCAGCCGCTCCATGGCATGTGGGATCTTCCTGGACCAGGGCACGAACCCGTGCCCCCTGCATTGGCAGGCAGACTCTCAACCACTGTGCTACCAGGGAAGCCCAAAAGTATATATATTTTTAAAATCAGTATATTTTTTCTGCTACTGGCAAGATGGAGTAGACATATCTTTCCCTATTCCACCTGCTAAGTAGAATTAACAATCCTGAACATTATTTATAGTACAAACAAAAGAAATTTCTGAAAGTTAAAGAGAGGAAAGCACACTGCTGAGTTTCTTGGGACACAAGTTATAGCATGTTGAGTGAGTTTCTTTGGTTTTCTTTTTGCTTGATCCCAAGCTTGGAGGTGAAGAAGTTGGCAATGTGTAGTAAAAAACAAGACCAAACTTTGTGTTGCCAACAAGAAACTCACTTCAAATACAACAGTATAGGCAGGTTGAAAGTAGAAGTACATAAAAAGCTATATCATGAGAACATGAGTTAAATCAATGTAAGAGTGGCTATACTAACATCATATAAGATAGATTTTGGAGCAGGTAAAATTTTCAGAGATAAAGAGAAAATGTATTATTTGGGTAACATAAAGGGAAAATTTATGAAGAAAACAGTAATTTTATATGCACAAAACTTACATAGTGGGGAATTATATGAAGCAAAAAGTGCTAAAATTGAAGGAACAAATTTAAAAACCCACAAGCTAGAGATTTCAACACACTTCCCTCAACAACTGATAGCCAACTATATAGAAAATCAGCAAGGATACTGCAAGATCACCATGAAACAGAATGTAGTCAAAATTTATAAAACACTACACTCAACAACAGCAGAATACATACTCTATTCAAGTGCCAAGGAACATATAGCAAGACAGATGATATTCTGGTCCATGAAAGAAATCTTAGCAAACTAAAAATCACATATAGTGTGCTCTCTGACCATAATGGAATTTAACTAGAAATAAATTTTTAAAAAACAGCAAAATACTTAAACACTTAAACATTTGGACAATAAGTAAAACACTTGTAAATAATCAATAGGTCAGAGAGGAAGTCTTAAGGAAAAGGAAAAGATGTTCAACATCACTAGCCACAGGGAAATGCAAAATAAAACCACCATGAAATATTACTGCACACATATCAGAATGGTTAAAAAAATATTGTGAGGATTCCAAGAAACTGGATCACTGATACATTGCTGTTATGAACATAAAATGGTACAGCCATTTCAAAAAGAATTTAGGAGTTTCTTATGAAACTAAAAATGCAACTAATATATGACTCAATAATTGTACTATTGAGCTATTATCTCAGAGAAGTAAAGAAAACTTATGTCCACACAAAAGCCTCTACACAAATTTTGATAACATTTTTATTTCTAATAACCCCAAACTGGAAATAATCCATACATTCTTTAATGACTGAATAAGTAAACAATCTGTAGTACACCCATACATTAGAATACTACTCAGCAATACAAAAGAATAAACTCTTGATGGATTTAGATGAATCTCCAGGAAATTATGCTGAGTGAAACAGATAATTTCAAAAGTTTACATATTGTATGACTCTGTGATTCTCTTTAGGTAATATTTTTGACCTGAAAACATTATAGAAATGAAGAAGAGATTTTGGTTGCCAGGATATAAGGAGTGAATGAGGGCAGGAGGAAGGTGTATGTCTCTACAAAATGGCAACATGAGGAATGCTGTAATGATGAAAATGTTCTGTATCTTGACTGCAACAATATCAAAATCATGGTTGTGGTCTTATTCTATAGCTTTGCAATATAGTATTCTTGTGGGATATGGGGTAAAAGTTACATGGGATTTCTCTGTACTATTTCGTATGCTAATCTACAATTACCTCAAAGTTAAAAGTTTATTTAGAAAATATCACTATGACTTCCCTCTTAGAACTGCTTTTACTGCATCCCACAAACTTTCACATTTTACATTTCTCATTATAGTTTTTATCTCTATTTTGATTTCTTCTTTGACCCATTGGTTGTTCAGTAGCATGTTGTTTAATCTCCACATATTTGTGAATTTCCTAGTTTTCTTCACATAATTAAATTCTAGTTTCATACTATTGTGGTCAGAAAAGATGCTTCATATGATTTCAATCCTCTTACACTTGTTAAGACCTGTTTTGTGGTCTAATATATTATCTATCTTGGAAAATGTCTCATGTACCCTTAAGAAATATAAACTGCATTGTGAACAGATACCTTAACCTGATTAGTTAAGAAAAAATAAAGATGGAACTGTTTGCTTCAACTGTAATCTCTTGTCCCAAGTGGCTGTAGGCTTTTTATTTGCCTTACAGTGTTTTCAAAGATTTCCCACCATGAGTAAGTTTCAAGTTTGTTGAACCAAAGGCAAGAACCTTGCCATGTAGGATCTGGTGATGGGATAAAGGATAAAACAAAGAGATCTTAGCAACCAAATATATATTTCACCACTTAGAGAAGGCAGTAATTGAGTCTCTCACATATTTACAGGCTGACAGTGGAGAATCATAATATTAGTTGTGGTGCTGGTGGAAAAGGAGCTCATGGTTCAATGTTTCTTTGCTCTTTAGTCCTTAACTAAGCATTTATATTAAATAAAATATAAAACATCAGTGTTTCAGAAATATTTAGACTACACCCTACAGAAATTAAAGTATATGCATCTAGTAGTCATAAAATACCTCCTGCTCCAATATATCTTATATGGTAAATATTGACTTCCCTTTCCAAAAATACTATAATTTAAATATTAATTTCTACTTAAGAATAGTTGAAAACATTCCTCTTGCCATAAGGCATGGGGGGAATAACTATTGTTAGATGTAAAATATCTTGCTGTATTATTGTGCACCGATATTTATTAAGATATTTTTTCTGGATAATTTCAATATTGTTCCTTATTAACTTTCAGAAATATTAAATTTCTGACTCTGGCAGACATTATCAAATGTTTAATTGGCCACAATTAAATAACCACTCTTAGCAAGCATATTGGTCAGTTGTCTGTGGTTAAATATTGTGGTTAACTCATCATGACACCTTGACACCAGGAAGTCTTTCAAAATCAGACATTTTGTGGGAGCTTGAAGCCTCTTTTATGATACTATAATAAAATTTCAGTAAATTTAAATTTTTCTTTTCCTATTTGACATTTAGATTCAAAACATTCTTCTCTAGAGCTTATTGATAGAAAATTGATGGTAAGATCCATGCTGCTTTTATAAAGTGTCACAAAACTTTAAAAAAAATTCTGATTTACAATAATGTTCTAAAAGACTATATATAAAAGACTAAAAGACTATATTTTTTCTAAAGAGAAAACGTGGGAATAGCTAGAATTTTATCATTATCTAAATCAGTGCCTGATATTTCATAATTTATGACAGTCAGATAAATGTAAGTTGAAGAGAGTGCTCAGACTCTATGTAGCAGGTCATCTAATTATTACTTAAGTCAAACGCTAGAACAGCACACTCAGAAAGAAGAGGGAAATGGTTAGACACACATAGGGCCTTTAATTCTGTCACTATTATGGCCATATGACTTGAAAAACAAGAATAAGATGACCCTTCTGACCCAATGGTCTGTGACTTGCTTATCAAGGGAGAGAAAAGATTCCTGAATTTCTCCCTTTCAGATGTAGTAGTACTTCCCATTAACATACTTTAGCACTATAAATATATTTTTCTTTAACATTTTAAAATAGAAATTCCACCTTATTTTGGGAAGACTTTGGAAGCTGCAGAAATGACCTATAGAAAAGAGAAGTTAAAAATCCCTCAGTATTTTTTTTTTCTTTTTGGTTGGTTGAAGTTTATTTTTTGTTGTTGCTTTTTATTTGTTTCATGTCATTTTATTAAGACTTTTTTAGAGCAGTTTTAGGTTCACAACAAAATTGAGGGGAAGATGCAGAGATTTCCTGTATACCCCCTGCATCCACACATAAAGTCTCCCTCATTGTCAACACACCCACCAGAGTGGTACATCTGTTTCAACTGAGGAACCTACATTGACACATCATAATCGGCTAAGGTCCAGAGTTTACACTGCAGTTCATTCTTGGTGTTTATATTCTAAATGTTTGTTACAGATATATATGATATAATATTATATATATTATTTATATATTATATTATAAATTATTTATTTATACTATATTATTTTTATGTAATTTAATATTTATATAATATATGTATATAATGATGTGTACCCATCATTATGATGTGTACAAAGTATTTTTACTGCCCTAAAAATCCATAGGGCTCCACCAATTCATTTCTCCGTCTCCCAATCTTTGGCAACTACTGATCTTTTCACCGTCTGCATACTTTTGCCTTTTCAGAATATTGTATAGCTAGAATCTTACACTGTGTAAAGTCTTTTTCTTAAATTAATTTTTATTGGAATATAGTTGATTTACAATGTTGTGTTAATTCTGCTGTACAGCAAACTGAATCAAAGATATACATATATCTACTCTCTTTTAGATTTTTTCCCATACAGATTATTACAGAGTATTGACTAGAGTTCTCTGTGCTATACAGTAGAATCTTATTAATCACTTTTTTTTTTCAGTACGCGGGCCTCTCACTGTTGTGGCCTCTCCCATTGCGGAGCACAGGCTCTGGACACGCAGGCTCAGTGGCCATGGCTCATGGGCCGAGCCGCTCCACGGCATGTGGGATCTTCCCAGATTGGGGCACGAACCCATGTACCCTGCATCGGCAGGCAGACTCTCAACCAGTGCACCACCAGGGAAGCCCAATCACTTATTTTATATTTAGTAATGTGTATATGTCAATCCCAATCTCACAGCTTATCCCTCACACCCTTCCCCCTTGGTAACTGTAAGTTTATTTCCACCTCTGTGACTCTATTTCTGTTTTGAAAATAAGTTTATTTGCACCATTTTTTAAGATTCCTCATATAAGCGATATCATATGATATTTGTCTTCCTCTGTCTGAATTACTTCACTCAATATGACAATCTCTAGGTCCATCTATGTTGCTGCAAATGACATTATTTTTTTTATGGATGAGAAATATCCCATTGTATATATGTACCACATCTTCTTTACCAATTCATCAATTGATGGACATTTAAGTTGCTTCCATATCCTGACTATTGTAAATAGTGCTGCGATGAATATTGGGGTACATGTATCTTTTTGAATTATTGTTTCCTCCAGGTATATGCCCAGGAGTGGAACTGCTGGATCACATGGTGCTCTAGTTTTAGTTTTTTAAGGAACCTCCATACTATTCTCCATAGTGGCTGTACCAATTTACATTCCACCAACAGTGTAGGAAAGTTTCCTTTTCTCCACACCCTCTCCAACATTTACTGTTTGCAGATTTTTTCATGATGGCCATTCTGACTGGTGTGAGGTGATACCACATGGTAGTTTTGATTTGCGTTTCTCTAATAATTACTGATATTGAGCATTTTTGCATGTGCTTTTTGGCCATCTGTATGCCGTTTTTGGAGAAACGTCTATTTAGATCTTTTTCTCAATTTTTCATTAGGTTGTTTGTTTTTTTGAAATTGAGCTACATGAGATGTTTGTATATTTTGGAGATTAATCTCTTGTTGGTCTCTTTTCTTGCAAATATTTTCTCCCATTCTGTGGATTGTCTTTTCCTTTTGTTTATGGTTTCCTTTGCTGTACAAAATGTTTTAAGTTAAATTAGGTCTCATTTTTTAATTTTTGTTTTTATTTTCATTACTCTAGGAGTTGGTTCAAGAAAGATCTTACTGTGATTTATGTTAGAGAGTGTTTGCCCTGCTCTCCTCTAAGAGTTCTATAGTATTCGGTCTTACACTTATGTCCTTAATCCATTTTGAGTTATTTTTGTGTATGGTGTTAGAGAATGTTCTAATTTCATTCTTTTACATGTAGCTGTATAGTTTTCCCAGCCCCACTTATTGAAGAAACTCTCTTTTCTCCATTATATATTCTTGCCACCTTTGTTGTAGAATAGGTGACCATAGGTGTGTGGGTTTATCTCTAGAATTTCTATCCTGTTATATTGACCTATATTTTTGTTTTTGTGACAGTACCATAATGTTTTGATTACTGTAGCACTGTAGTATTGCCTGATCACAGGGAGGCTGATTCCTCCAGCTCCATTTTTCTTTCTCAAGATTTCTTTTGCTATTTGGGTTCTTTTATGTTTCCATACAAATTGTAAAATATTTTGTTCCAATTTTGTGAAAAATGGTATTGGTAATTTGACAAAGATTGCATTGAATGTGTAGATTATTTTGTGTAGTATAGTCATTTTGACAATATTCATTCTTCCAGTCCAAGAACATGGTATTCTCTCCATCTGTTTCTGTCATCTTTGATTCCTTTCATTAGTGTCTTATAGTTTTCTGAATATAGGTCTTTTGCCTCCTTAGGTAGGTTTATTCCTAGGTAATTTATTATTTATGACACAGTGGTAAATGGGATTGATTCTTTGATTTCTTGTTCTGATTTTTTGCTGCTAGTGTAGAGGAATACAACAGATTTCTGTGTATTAATTTTGTATCCTGAAACCTTACCAAATTCATTGATTAGCTCTAGTAGTTTTCTGGTGTCATCTTTAGGAGTCTCTATGTATAATGTCATGTCATCTGTAAACACTGACAGTTTTACTTCTTCTTTTCCAATTTGTATTCCTTTCATTTCTTTTTCTTCTCTGATTGCCATGGCTAGGACTTCCAAAACTATGTTGAATAAAATTGGTGAGAATGAACATCCTTATCTTGTTCCTGATCTTAGAAGAAATGTTTTAAATTTTTAACCATTAAGAATGATGTTTGCTGTATGTTTGTAGAATATGACCTTTATTATGTTGAGGTAAGTTCCCACTATGACCACTTTCTGGACAGTTAATATCATAAATGTGTGTTGAATTTTGTCAAAAGCTTTTTCTGCATCTATTGAGATGATCACATAAATTTTAGTCTTCAGTTTGTTAATGTGGTGTATCACACTGATTGATTTACATACATTGAAGAATCCTTGCAGGCCTGGGATAAATCACACTTGCTCATGGTGTATGATCCTTTTAATATGTTTTTGGATTAAGTTTGCTAATATTTGGTTGAGGATATTTGTGTCTATATTCATCAGTGATATTGGTATGTAATTTCCTTTTTTTGTGATATCTTTGTCTGGTTTTGGTATCAGCGTGATTGTGGCCTTGTAGAATGGTCTTGGGAGTGTTCCTTCCTCTGCAATTTTTTTGGAAGAGTTTGAGAAGGATAGGGTTTAACTCTTCTCTAAATGTTTGATGGAATTCACGTGTGAAGCCATCTGGTCTTAGACTTTTGTTTGTTGGAAGTTTTTTCAACACACTTACAATTTCATTTCTTGTGATTGGTCTGTTCATACTTTTTATTTCTTCTTGGCTCAAATGGAAGGTTGTACCTTTCTAAGAATTTGTCAATTTCTTCTAGTTTGTCCATTTTATTGGCATAGAGTTGCTTGTAGCAGTCTCTCATGATCCTTTGTGTTTCTCTGGTGTCAATCATAACTTCTCCTTTTTCATTTCTAATTTTATTGATTTGAGTCCTCTCCTTTTTTTTCTTGATGAGTCTGGCTAAAGTTTTATCAATTGTGTTTATCTTTCCAAAGAACCAGCTCTTGGTTTCATTGATCTTTACTATTGTTTTCTTCATCTCTATTTCTTTTATTTCTGTTCTGATCTATATGATTTCTTGCCTTCTACTAAGTTTACGTTTTTTTTTGTTGTTCTTCTTTCTCTAGTTGCTTTAGGTGTAAGGTTAGGTTGTTTATTTGAGGTTTTTCTTGTTTCTTGAGGTAAGACTACATTGCTATAAACTTCCCTCTTAGAACTGCTTTTGCTGCATCTCATAGGTTTTGGATCATCATGTTTTTGTTGTCATTTGTCTGTAGGTATTTTTTTATTTCCTCTTTGATTTCTTCAGTGATCCATTGAATGTTTAGTAACATACTGTTTAGCCTCCATTTGTTTGTGTTTTTACAGTTGTTTTCCTATAATTTACTTCTAATCTTATAGTGTTGTGGTCAGAAAAGATGCTGGATGTTATTTCAATTTTCTAAAATTTACCAAGGCCTGATTTGTGACCTAAGGTGTGATCTATCCTGGCAAATGTTCCATGTGCACTTAAGAAGAAAGTGTATTCTTATGCTTTTGGATGGAATATCCTATCAATATCAATTAAGTCTATCTGGTCTAGTGTATCTTTTAAGGCTTGTGTTTTGTTATTAATTATCTGTCTGGATTATCTCTATTGGTGTAATTGAGGTTTAAAGTCCCACACTATTATTTTGTTCCTGCTGATTCCCCCTTTTATGGCTTTTAACATTTTCCCTATTTATTGAGGTGCTCCTAAGTTGGGTGCATATATATTTACAGTTGTTATATTTTCTTCTTGTATTGATCTCTTGATCTTTATGTGGTGTTCTTCCTTGTCTCATGTAACAGTCTTTATTTTAAAGTCTATTCTGTCTGATATGAGTATTGTTACTCCAGCTTTCTTTTGATTTCCACTTGCATGGAAATCCCCTCACTTTCAGTCTGTATGTGTCCCTAGGTCTGAAGTGGGTCTCTTGTAGAGAGCATATATATGGGTCTTGTTTTTGTATCCATTCAGCCAGTCTATGTCTTTTGGCTGGAGCCTTTAATCCATTTATATTTAAGGTAATTATCAATATGTGTGTTCCATTGCCATTTTCTTAATTGTTTTGGGTTTGTTTTTGTAGGTTTCTTTCTTCCCTTCTTGTTTTGTTCTCTTCTCTTGTGGCTTGTTGTAAAGCTGGTTGGTTGGTGCTGAATTCTCTTAACTTTTGCTTGTCTGTAAAGCTTTTGATTTCTCCATCGAATCTGAATGATAGCCTTGCTGGATGGAATAGTCTTGGTTGTAGGTTTTTCCATTTAATCACTTGAAATATATCATCCTACTCCCTTCTGGACTGCAGAATTTCTGCTGAAAACCAGCTTATATTCTTATAGGGATTCCCTTGTATGTCATTTGTTGATTTTACCTTGTTGCTTTTAATATTTTTCCTTTGTCTTTAATTTTTTTCAGTTTGATTAATATGTGTCTCAGTGTAATCTTCCTTGGTTCATCCTGTATGTGTATCTCTGAGCTTCTTGAACTTGAGTGAGTGTTTCCTTTCTCATGTTAGGGAAATTTCAGCTATGATACCTTCAAATATTTTCTCAGGTGCTTTCTCTTTCTCTTCTCCTTCTGGGACCCCTATAATGTAAATGTGCATTTAATGTTACCCCAGAGGTCTCTGAGACTGTCCTCATTTCTTTTCATTCTTTTTTCTTTATTTTGCTCTGTGGCAGTGATTTCCACCACTCTGTTCTCCAGCTCACTTATTCATTCTTTTGCTTCAGTTATTCTGCTATTGATACATTCTACTGTATTTTTCATTTCAATTGTTGTATTATTCATCTGTTTGTTCTTTAAATCTTCTAGCTCCTTTTTAATTATTTCTTGTATTTTCTCAATCTGTGCCTCCATTCTTTTTCTGAAATTTTGGATCATCTTTATTGTTATTTGCTCTGAATTCTTTTTTGGGTAGATTACCCATCTCTTCTTCATTTAGTTCTTCTTGTCAGTTTTTATCTTGTTCCTTCATTTGCAACGTATTTCTCTGTCATCTGATTTTGTCTAAATTTCTGTGTTTGTGGTCTCTTTTCTGCAGGCTGCAGGATCATAGTTCCTCTTGCTTCTTGTGTCTGCTCCCTGGGTGCATGAGGTTGGTCCAGGGGCTTGTGCAGGTTTCCTGCTCAGAGGGACTGGTGCCTGCTCTCTGGTGGGTGGAGCTGGGTTTTGTCTCTCTGATGGATAGGGCTGTGTTAAGGTGTGTTGTTTTGAAATGGCTGTGAACTCCGTACGACTTTAGGCAGCCTGTCTTCTAATGGATGGTGCTGTGATCCTATCTTTGTTGTTTGGCTTTAGGCTTTCCAGCACTGGAGCCTGGATGTTGTTTGTTGGGCCCAGCTGTTGGTGCTGCAATGTGGACTTCCAGGAGACCTCACTACAATCAGTATTCCCTGGGGCTTCCACTACCAGTGTCCTTGCCTTCACAGTGAGCTATAATTTAGCCTCCCCAGGAGATATTCCAAGACCTCTAGGTAGGTGTAGCCCAGGTTCCTATGGAAATACTGCTTTGTGCTGGGTTCCAGTGCATGTGAGACCTTGTTTGTGTGCTCCAACAGTGGAGTCTCTGTTTCTCCCAGCCCTGTGGAGCTCCTGCACACAAGCCCCACTGGCCTTTGAGGCTAAATGCTCTGGGGGTTCTTCCTCCCAATGCCAGATACTCAGACTGTCTTGGGGGTCTATTTTTATGTGGGAACATCCTGGTGCAGCCTGTGTGGATTTAATATGTTTTGGTGTGAGGGCTGTTTTTAGTACAGATTTCTGCCACATCTTTTCTCAGTGTATTCTAGCCGTTATCCTCTTGATAGGATGTGTGACTAATGTGGTGACCAGAGCCTGAAATGGATATTGAGCAAGGTCTCCCCTTTGCTCTGTGGTTGTCACTGTCTTATCAGAGGTGGCGTCTGCTCCCTAGTTGTTGGAGTAGAGGCCCCCGGATCTGTTTCTGAGCTGTGTTTCTGAACAGTGGTGCAAGATAGGTGGGATTGGAGCACACCCACTGGGAGGGAAGCCACTGAGTATTTCTCCTCTGGAGCTGTTCACCTGTGGGTGTGCTCTCTTTTGTCACCTACCACCCCTTGTACAAACTCTCAGATTACACTGCTGTTGACACTGCTTTCAGCACCACCTTAACTGTGGGTATGCCAACAATTGGCCCTGTTGTCTCTCAGACATTTTTACCAGGCCACCAGTGTAGATCCACTGAAGTCAGGTCCCAGAATTGCAGTAATCATGGATCTGGACTCCATGTGGACACTGTTGGAGCAGCTCACCTGGCCTAACCCTGCATGTATGTGCCCACAGTCTACAGCTACTAAAACCATACCTGTCTTTGCTGCAGGATCACTCATTGTCCGTTCATTTAGATGTTCTGTAGACTCTGGTTTATAAAGCCAGTTATGGAGATGTCAATTCAGTTTATGTAGCTGTGAGGAAAGATTTCAGCTTTTCTTCCTCAGTTGCATGCCCCCTGGGGCTCAGTTGTGGTTTCAACCCCATCTCTGCCTGTGGACCACTCACAGGGGTCTGCTCCCAAGGCTGCCCTGGTCCACACGAGTTTTCCCAGTGAGGAGGGGACACAGAGGCAGTGGCAGCCAGAGTTGCGAGAAAGCTGGCCCCTGTGCTGATGAGTCACATGGGTTAGTCGTTGGCCATGGGCACAAGACAGCCAGCCCCAGTGAGAGCCCTTCCTAGTGCCCTGGCAGACAGGGACAAGCACGTGGGGAGAGAGGGTGCAATGGCAGCCTCACCCCTTACACATCAATTAACAATGGTGCTTTGTTTCTATGTCGGTCTAGGTTTCCTCCACGTGCATTCCCAGTTGCAGATTTCTTCATTCTCATCCCCACAGTCTGTCTCCTCACAGCCAACAACAGTCCTCCCCCTGGGTTTGCTCTCCAAACCCCACATTCCTGCTCCCAGCCCCATCTGCAGCATTGGTCACATGTCTCAGGCGGGGTCACACAGGGCTGTGGCATTGAACCATCTGTGTAAGTCTCACTCTGTCCTGCCTGCCAGAGACTGGTTGCTGTGATCTCCTCTGAGAGGCCCTGAAGATCCCCTTCTGTCCCAACTGATCTCCCTGCAGGTGAAGGGGCTTCCCCAGATGTGGCAACCTTCCCTCTCCTTCAGCTTCTCCCTCTCCCAAAGGGGCACAGGTTTCATTCTGCTTTCTCTCCTCTTCCTTTTCCTTTCTTCTCTCTCTTATCCTACCCTGTTACATGGGGATCTTTCTTGTCCTTTTAGGTGTCCGAGTTCCTCTGCTAGTGTTCAGCTGGTGCTCTGTGAGAATTGTTCCATTTGTAGATGTATTCCTGATGCATTTGTGGGGAAAGATGAACTCTATGTTCTCTTACTCCTCTGCCATCATGAATCCTTGTGTGTAGTCTTTTTAGGTTGCCTTTCTTCACTTAGTATTATGAATTTAAATTTTCCCCACATCTTTCCATAGTTTGATAGTTTATTTCTTTTTAGTGGAAAGAATATTCCATTGTCTGAATGTGCCATATTTGTTTGTCCATTCAACTATTGAAGGACTTCATGGTTACTCAGGTTTGGCAATAGTGAATAAACCTGCTATAAACACCTGTGTGCAAGATTTTGTGTAGAAGTAAGTTTTCAACTTCTTTGGATATGTACCAAGAAGTGCTACTGCTGGATTGTGTGGTAAGAGTATGCTTCGTTTTGTATGAAACCCTCTAACAGTCCTCTGGAGTGTCTGTATTATTTGGGATTTCCACTAGCAGTGACTGAAGTTCCTGTTGCTCCACATCCTCACCAGCATTTGATGTAGTCAGTGTTGCAGATTTTAGTCATCTTAATAGGTGTGTAGTTGTTTCTTATTGTTGTTTTCATTTTTATTTCCCTGATGACATATAATGTGGAGCATCTTTTCATGTGTGTCTTCTTTGGTGAGGTGTTTATTAAGGTGTTTGTCCCATTTTTTAATTGAGTTCTTTCTTTTCTTCTTGTTGACTTTTAAGTGTTCTTTGTATATTTTGGATAGCAATTCTTTATCAGGTGCGTCGTTTGCAAATATATTCTCCAAGTCTGTTATTAGTCTTCTTATACTCTGAAATCTTTCACAGAGAAGATGTTTTTAATTTTAACGAAATCCACCTTATTAATTAGTCCTTTCATGGATTGTGCCCTTGATATCTCTAAAACGTTACTGCTACACCAAAGGTCATTCAGGTTTTCTTATTTTTCTATGAGTTTTATAGTTTTGCATTTTATATTTAGGTCTGTGACCCACTTCAATGAATTTTGGTGAAGAGTATAATATCTGTCTAGATTCATTTTTTTTTGCAGGTGAATTTCCAGTTGTTTCAGCACCATTTGTTGAAAAGACTCTCTTTGCTCAATTCTCTTACCTTTGGTCCTTTGTCAAAGACCAGTTGACTATATTTATATGGACCTATTCTTGGGATTGCTATTCTATTCCATTGATCTATCTGCCTGTTCTTTTTGCCAATTCCACACTATCTTGATTATGGTAGCTTTTTTTTAATAGTAAGTTTTGAAATCAGATGGCATCAGTCCTTCACTTTTGTTCTCTTTCAATATTGACTACTCTGTGTCTTTTGTTTCTCCATATAAACTGTAGAGTCAATTTGTCACTATCCACAAAATAACCTGCTGAGATTTTGATTCTGATTACATTGAGTTTATGGATCAAGTTGGAAGGAACTGACACTTTAACAATATTGAGACTTCCTATCTATGAACATGGAATACCTCTTCATTTATTTATTTCTTATTTGATTTCATTCATCAGTTTTGTGTTTTTTCTCATATATGTCTTGTAAATATTTTGTTAGATTTATATCTAAGTAATTTTAGAGGGAGCTAATGTAAATGGTATTGTATTTTTAATTTCAAATTCCTGTATCCTGCAACTTTTTATAATAGCTTATTAGTTCCAGGGTGTTTTTGTCTATTCTTTTGGATTTTCTATATAAATAATCATGTCTTGTATTAGCAAAGATGGTTTTATGTTTTCCTGTCCAATCTGTGTAACTTTTATTTTATGTTTTTTTTGGTTTACTGCATTAGCAAGAACTTCTAGTAGGACTTTGAAAAGCAGTGGTGAGTGGGGGCATTTTTGCTTTGTACCTGATATTAGTGGGAAAAAGTCCAGTGTCTCAGCTTTAAGTATGATGTTAGCTATAGGGTTTTTGTAGATAGTTTTTTATCAGGTTGAGGAAGTTCCCATTTATTCTTACTTTATTCCTATTTCAGGGACCCATTGAACTTGCTCACTGCACTTTGTATGTGTGCTGAGGCTATTTGTTTTCAGTGTTGTAAATAAAGTCTTATTGGGCAAAAACATAGAGC
The DNA here is from genome assembly GCF_011762595.2 of Tursiops truncatus. Classification (NCBI taxonomy): domain Eukaryota; kingdom Metazoa; phylum Chordata; class Mammalia; order Artiodactyla; family Delphinidae; genus Tursiops; species Tursiops truncatus. Next base: position 30,447,223 of record NC_047051.1, read on the forward strand.
AATTTGTTGTCATTTTATTTGGCTTATGAATAAATGCATTCTTAAAAGATTTTTTGCATTTGAATTATTATTTGGCTTCTTTAGTTCTAAGTGAACTAATTTAATGGAATGTGCCTTTTCTCTTGAGTTTAGTCTTACTTCTACATAACATCTCTTCCCTTTCTTCCCATTGTTTCACCTAAATGAATAGTACTGTTTAGCACAAACATGTTTTTCTACTTTGTTATCACTGATGCACAGTATTGATAGAAGGGTATTAAATATAAGGTTGTGTGGGAATGCGATCTGGTGGTGGATTATCAGTAGACTTGTACCTGGGAACCTGACTAGATATGAATCACAGGAGTCATTTTGGATTAGCTACCACAAAAATAATTATTTTGAAATAGTAGTGAAACAAAGAGAAATTTTTGCCCATGTTCCCACTAATACCCACACCCCCCACTCCCATGTAACATTTACTCCTGGTCAAAATTTTTGTTAGTGGTGGTGTGAAAGCAACCTCTCTTCATATAATAGTTCTTATGGTGTTAAGGAAGCCAGTATCAATGAAACGTGCACTATTTTTTTTTTTTTTGCGGTACGCGAGCCTTTCACTGTTGTGGCCTCTCCCGTTGCAGAGCACAGGCTCCAGACACGCAGGCTCAGTGGCCATGGCTCACGTGCCTAGCCGCTCTGCGGCATGTGGGATTTTCCCGGACCGGGGCACAAACTTGTGTCCCCTGCATTGTCAGGCGGACTCTCAACCACTGCGTCACCAGGGAAACCCCGTGCACTATTTTTAAATGGGATTTCAACAACAGTTTGTGGAGGCTTCTGGACTTCAGACTACACTACAAAGCTACAGTAATGAAGACATTATGGTACTGGTACTAGCACAAAAACAAAAATATAGATCAATAGAAAAAGATAGAAAGCCCAAAGATAAACCCACACACATATGGTCCCCTTATTTTTGATAAAGGAGGCAAGAATATACAATGGAAAAAAGACAGCCTCTTCAATAGGTGGTGCTGGGAAAACTGGACAGCTACATGTAAAGAATGAAATTAGAACATTCCCTAACACCATACACAAAAATAAACTCACAATGGACTAAAGACCGAAATGTAAGGTCAGACACTATAAAACACTTAGTGGAAAACATAGAACACTCTATGACATAAATTACAGCAAAATCCTTTTGATCCACCTCCTAGAGAAATGGAAATAAAAACAAAAATAAATAAATGGGACCCAATGAAATTTAAAAGTTTTTGCACAACAAAGGAAACCATAAACAAGATGAAAAGACAACCCTCAGAATGGGAGAAAATATTTTCCAATGAAGAAACTGACAAAGGATTAATCTCCAAAATTTACAAGTTGCTCATGCAGCTCAATATCAAAAAAGCTAACAACCCAATCCAAAAATAGGCAGAAGACCTAAATAGACATTTCTCCAAAGAAAATATACAGATTGCCAACAAACACATGAAAGGATGCTCAATAACACTAACAATTAGAGAAATGCAAATCAAAACTACAATAAGGTAGTTTTGATTTGCACACACCAGCTTCCTCACACCAGTCAGAATGGCCATCATAAAAAATCTACAAACAATAAATTCTGGAGAGGGTGTGGAGAAAAGGGAACCCTCTTGTACTGTTGGTGGGAATGTAAATTGATACAGCCACTATGGAGAACAGTACGGAGGTTCCTTAAAGAACTAAAAATAGAACTACCATACAACCCAGCAATCCCACTACTGGCATATACCCTGAGAAAACCACCATAATTCAAAAAGAGTCATGTACCACAATGTTCATTATAGCTCTATGTACAATAGCCAGGACATGGAAGCAAGCTAAGTGTCCATCGACAGATGAATGGATAAAGATGTGGCACACATATACAATGGAATATTACTTACCATGAAAGGAAATTAAATTGATTTATTTGTAGTGAGGTGGATGGACCTAGAGTCTGTCATACAGAATGAAGTAAGTCAGAAAGAGGAAAACAAATACCATATGCTAACACATATATATGGAATCTATAAAAAAAATGGTTCTGAAGAACCTAGGGGCAGGAGAGGAATAAAGACACAGATGTACAGAATGGACTTGAAGACATGGGGAGGGAGAAGGGTAAGCTGGGGCAAAGTGAGAGATTGGCATGGACATATATACACTATCAAATGTAAAATAGATAGCTAGTGGGAAGCAGCCACATAGCACAGGGAGATTAGCTCGGTGCTTTGTTACTACCTAGAGGAGTGAGATAGGCAGTGTGGGAGGGAGACGCAAGAAGGAAGAGATATGGGGATATATATATATATATGTATAGCTGATTCACGTTGTTAAAAGCAGAAACTAACAAACACACCATTATAAAGCAATTATACTCCAATAAAAATGTTAAAAAATAAATAAATAAAGACCAGAGAAACACAAGTAAACAAGACAAAGTTGGCCCATAAATACCTACTTCGAAGTCAGAAAAAGAGATATATCGTATGATATCACTTATATGCGGAATCTAAAAAGAAATGATACCAGTGAACTTATTTCCAAAACAGAAACAGACCCATAGACGTAGAGAAGGAACATATGGTTACCAGGGGGGAAGGTTAGGAGGAAGGGATATAGTTAGGGAGTTTGGGATTGACATATACACAGTGCTATATTTAAAATGGTTAACCAATAAGGACCTACTGTATAGCACAGGGAACTCTGCTCAATGTTGTGTGGCAGCCTGGATGGGAGGGGAGTTTGGGGGAGAATGTATACATGTATATATATGGCTGAGTCCCTTTGCTGTGTACCTGAATCTATCACAACATTGTTAATCATCTCTACTTCAATATAAAATAAAAAGTTAAAAAAAAAAACCCAAAGCAACAGTTTGTAAACATTTCAGCAAATATGAATAACTTGATATTTAAATGGTCTTTGCCCTGGTAGATACATTTTCAGAAGTTATACACACACTGTGGAGCATAAGAAAGTTCAATGTCTTGTCTCAGTGAACTTGCACCTTCACATGGAAAAACTGAATAACCCCATAAAAATTCAATTTACTTCTGTAGGTATGATTCAATTCTTTTTCCTAAAGGCTCAATCACAGTTTTATCTCTATGTTTTATTTTCTGTTTTAGAAGAGGGATACATAAACCCTGTTTTTGTTTCCATGTCATTGAAGTGTAATTGATGATTGGATTTAGTAAGAAGAATTTATCTAACTAATGGAACTCCTAATAAATATTGTCGTATTAAGTCATTTCACTGAATCCTAATGGATTCGTTAACCACTAATTTTCTGTTTTTTTCTGGTTTGCTTACTTTGGAAAAGATTTGGCCATCTTTCTAAGGTTGTGTTATGAAGGTAATGTATGATAGCAGCTCCTGAACTGTTACTGCTGTAAGAAGGTGAAGTCAGCAAGAGGGATGGACACAGAATCAGGATTTCAGCTGCAACTGTGCTCTCTGGAGAGGATTTAACTTCACATTCCAGATGTGGGTTTCAGAGACATAGGGAATGTTATGAAGTTGGAATAAATGCTGCCAAATAGCAATCCATATATTTTTGGTTATGTAACTGCCTCTATTTTGACATTTAGGGACTATTTTGGAATATATTTAGCAATATTAAAGTTGTGCTGCTTTTTCTTACTTTTTTTTCCTTGTAATTGATGGAGGGCTTTTTGAGGATGCTAAATAAACTTACTAGAGAATGGACTTGAGGACATGGGGAGCGGGAAGGGTAAGCTGGGACAAAGTGAGAGAGTGGCATGTACATGTATACACTACCAAATGTAAAACCGATAGCTAGTGGGAAGCAGCCACATAGCACAGGGAGATCAGCTCTGTGTATGTATGTATACGTATAGCTGATTTATTATTTTATAAAGCAGAAAGTAACACACCATTGTAAAGCCATTATACTCCAATAAAGATGTTAAAAAAATACTAAAATCCACTGACAACATGAGTATGACTAAATTAATACACAAGTATGTAAGACTGAAAGGATTTTTTATTCTTAATCTATTTGTTTATTGTGATCTTAAAAATAAATATTTGGAGAAGGTGTTGTGTTGCCCAATATCATTCATTGATTGTTGACAGTCCTTTTGTATCAGAAACACTCTGAATAACAGGTCATTTACTTTTGTTATTAAAGTGAGACATTCTACTTGCCTCAAAATGGAATACATAGCTTCTTAAAGCAGTAGAAATCTGATTCCCAGAACATCAGTAATAACTGAGACTTGTAATATATATATTATTTTTAAATGTATTTGTAAATGGATGATATTGAAGAGGGTTTAAACATGGCAGCAGTTAAGTGACAAAAATGAGCAATGGAACTAGGCAAGACAAATATGAAAAGATCTAAATACCATGGGTCAGGAAATTTAGCCAAACTCTATTAGAGAAACCAAAAGATCAGAATTTTAAATATATTCTTAAAGTAGTTAGGGGAAAGGATTCTGAAGCAAATTGCTTTGGTTCAAATCCTGGGACCTCCAATATTTTAACTGTGTGACCTTAACTGGGCAAATTACTTAACCTGTCTGTAATTCATTTCTCTACTGCAACATGTTTCAGTAGAAAGTTTTTGAACATTGTATGAGTTAATATGTGTAAAGCACTTAAAAAAGGGCCTTCTTCATGTAAGTATTATGTCAGTATTGGATATTTGTATTGTCATTTTTGTTCTGCATATAGAGAATGAGAATTCGTTTGGACTATGAGATTCTTTGAGCATTGGGTCCCATGGGTGAACAATACTGCTGTTTTTCTTGTTTTTTCTCACTACCCTGTCTTCCCAACATGATCAATGAAGATCACATCTGCAGCCATCTTGAGACAATTCTAGAATAGGATTTCCATGTCCAGAAGTTATATAATGGTTTCCATGTTTTGATATATAATATGTTTAACTTTTGTAGTGCTGTTTATCTGTTTGTCTTCAGGTTATCTGCAAGCCTCAGGGTTGCTGGTGTAAGGAGTGGTACAGGATCAATTAATGGATCTACATGAAAAACATATCTATTAGTACTGATGAGAAAAATAGTACAGACATTTCTATTAGAAAACATTTTTATTTATATTGGGAATTGAGATAAGAGAGTGAAGGGATTGTAACATAAGTTTAAATAAAATGGCTGAATCAAAGGCACAGGGACTTGGAATTCCATTTCTAACCACTGGGGGCTCAAGGTCTGGGTTTGTAAGATGGATGATAGAGTTGGAGCAGATCAAGACTACAGTTTAAAAATGAGTTAACCTTTGCCAAACTAATGCTGTGTGCGATCCTGTGAATAAAAAGAGCACTTGGAAGAGACCTATGATGGCTTTGGAAATTTTCCTTTAGTAAAGCTTAGGTAAGGATAATAAAAGACTACTTACCCTAGTTAAGCAATCCCCATAGCTTCTATAAAAAATTCCAAATCCTCCCTATCTTTGTAAATTTGCAACCATCTGGAGAAGCAATTCAAGTACCAGCTACAGGAAAATCAGAGAGAATTCCTTTTACTCCTCTCTCTCTCTCTCTCACATGCACACACACACACACACACACACACACACACACACAATCACACTCTCTCTCTTAAAGGTAAAAGAAAAATCAGTAAGAAATCTGATACCCAGAGGTTTGCATAACCAGAATCTCATAGATCACTGTTTAGAATGCAACTCTGCAAATTCCCAGGCATCTGTTCCAGGACATAAAACTACATGCTTTTTCACAATTCTTTTGTGTGACATTAAACTAGTATTTGTGAAGTATAAGAGTAGCAAGTATAAATGGCATTTAAAAAGATTTAAATAATTTTAAATATAATTTCTCTGTTGATAATAGTTTGGGTGACAATCATAGTGTGTCTATAAAAGAACTCACTTATTTCCATTGAACTATTTATTTTAATTTACTTTAATTTGATTTGAAGGATTTGCCCCCACAGCACATAATGAAATCTTAATTAAAATGGGAATAAACGTTATTAATTTAGTTTCTGCATTCATATGCCAAAACAGTTTAAAATGTTTTTTCACTTTAACATGCAGTATTTCTCTACAATGGTTTGATTCCAACGGGCACAAATTTTTGAATGTTACCTCTTATGTGAAACCGTCATTCAATTCTGAACTAAGATGTCATTGATTCCATTAGATTTTCTGTAAAATAATGATGGTGTGATATGGCTATAGAATTGCTTTTGATGTGATTAGTTGTCTATGCATCTTACTATTTTATTTCAAGCCAAAAGTCACACTTTAAAAGAACATCTAAAGCAAACAAATTAAAATATTTACAATTTTAGAATCTAGATGGTGATTATGTGGTTATTCGCCGTACATTTCTATCAAATTTGCAGTATGTTCATAATGTTTATAATAAAATATTGGAAAAAAAGTCCCATATAGACAGATAGTTATCATAGTATTGCACCCTCTACATCAGTACACAGACTGATGTTCATTGGCTTCTGGGATGCTTTTAACTGATACATCTTTACCTCTGTTAAAATCACAGATAACATTAGAATCATTGATCAATGAGTAATATTTTCTTTTCTCTTAATACGATGCTAATTAGCATTTAGTTTATAGTAAATAATGCATATAGTAAATTTAGATTCATGACTGTTTTAGTCTTTGGCACTGACTCTTTTTTTTAAATAAATTTATTTATTTTATTTATTTATTTTTGGCTACTTTGGGTCTTTGTTGCTGCATGTGAGCTTTCTCTAGTTGCTGTGAGCGGGGGTTACTCTTCGTTGCAATGTGTGGGTTTCTCATTGCTTCACTTGTTGTGGAACAACAAGTGCAACAACAAGGGCTCTAGGTGCATGGGCTTCAGTAGTTGTGTCTCACGGCCTCTAGAGCACTGGCTCAGTAGCTGTGGCACACTGGCTTAGTTGCTCCATGGCATGTGGGATCTTTCCGGACCAGAGATCGAACCCGTGTTCCCTGCATTGGCAAGAGGATTCTAAACCACTGTGCACTGACTGGCACTGACTCTTTGAGTTACTTTATTTGGCAGGATTTTAAACACAAAACAGGATATTTAAGTATTCAAGTAAATATTTAAATATCAGTATATTTAAAACCTTTTATGTTATGTGGTACATAGTAGACTCATCATCAGTAAATGTCTGATGAAAGAAGAAGAAAAAAGAATCAAGAAGAAGAAAAAGAAAGAAAGAAAGGAAAGAGAAAACTACTGTTCTTTGCTTTGGCCAGTGTCCAGCTATGAAACTAAAGTCCCCTTTGTTAATTACCTCTCAATATAAGGTACTATGGAAAATCAAATCTAAAGAGAAAGTGTTTTCTTAATTCCATTCAACTGTCTTGGCTTCCCTGATGCTTTTCTCATATGTTTCCCTAATTCAGAGAGAAAATGAAATATCATTAGTGAGCTAACATTTATGAAACAAGGGGGCAGCAGGTGGTAGGGAGAGGAAGGTATCAGTAGGAATCCCTAGTGCCTTGTAGTGTGAATTGACTCCTTGAATAGTTATGCAAACAATAAGTTTCAGTGAAGTGAATCATTTCAGAATTAAATCTATTAATTATTTTTCATGTTGTGTAAAAGTGTTTTCAAATGGCCTTCTACCTGCCTTGCCCAATATGTAGTCCCTTAAACAAGACAGCTTGCCTTAAATTGACCACATATAAATTTAAACCAATGCAGCCATTTGTATACAACAAGTCCTATGGGCGAGGTGTAGCACTGTATGTTGTGAACAAATATAATGTGAAGAAAAATCAAGGTTCTGATTATATTATTATCATTTTAGAGATAATGGTAAATGGTTAAAGAACAAAAAAATAATTCAGCTTCAGCTGGTAGGCATCTTTTATAATAATTAGAAGGAAGGAATAGAAAGAGGTGGGCATTGTTTGCCTACCTTACTAATAGCCATCTGTGTCCTCAGGATTGACCCTCACCTCTCCACTCCACTGCCCACATCGTTTCTTGTTCTGCTTTTGTCTAGTTGTAAAACAAATTAAAATCCTCAGCTAGGAATGCTGTGGTTGGCAGAGTTAGAGCAGTGATATAGTTCAAAGAACCCCATCTGGCAAGCAAGCTCCAAAAACAAAAATAAAACCTTTTTTCCAGCTCACAGAAGTCCAGAGAGAGAGATTAATTAAAGTCAAAGGAGACAAAACACACACACACACATACACACACACACACACACACACACACACACACACACACTCACAGAACACTTCCTAGTATTGTCAGGATGATGATTTATTTTCTACCCTCTGCATACAAAGTCTTTCTCCTTCACAGTATGCTCTTTGATAAACCAATAGCCTCTTCAAGTAAAATTCAAAACATTATAATATTTATGAATAAATCTCCTTGCTGAACCCATACTTCAGAAATTCTAAAAGAGCTGACTGTATAAATTCTGTCACATTTACATTTTATATTTTTTCTCATCCAGTTTTAACTTTGGCACAGTCATTAATCTTTGGGGTTGGGTTTATTTTTACTTAAGGTTTAACATTTTTCCTGGTCTATTGACACAGTGTACCATTTGCTAACCATGTCGTCCCATTTGAGCTCCTCACATACTTATTTAAATGGCATGGATAATGCTAGGTTTCTCCCATATGATGAGGTAATTTACATAAGCATCCTCAGGGGTCTCTGAAGTTCTTGGTGAACATAACATTGTCCAAGATAATAGGATGCCTAGACAATGCTTTGTCCTTTGAATCCTGACTTTTCCTTGTGGTTTCAGGATCCCTTTAGAAGAGGCTGAACTTCCTTTTAGGTTTTTGTTTCTATGAGGAGGAAAAAAAAATGCAAAATCAAAGCTCTATAGTGTGCTTTCAATTCTACATTTTAACAGATACTAAAAGCGAAAGAACTGAGCTATCTCTGAAGTATTGTTGGTTCGATGGCTAGGGAGGAGGGAAAACCTGCTGCTCTGTGGTGGAAAAAGAAATTCAGGGATCTTTTGTGCTGAGTGAAATAACAGCCTTTACTTGTTCTCCTACACAGCTGGCAAAAATGACTTTCTTCCCTTATTCCTCTTCTCTTTACTTACTGCACATTATTGGCTTGTTTGCTCAATGGGAGGAAGAGTAGGTGTAATGCAAATTGTCTGATGTACTGAGGAGGATATCCTGAGGGTAAACATCTGTATTTTGTAAGGTGATTTCCTATCACCAAATGATACAAAACTGGGCAGAATAATTCCAGTTGGAAAAATATGTTTCCATTGTTAAGTTATATGATTTCAGAATTGATATGGTACTTTAGTAGCATATGACTTAACATATTGATTTGATTTTTTGGTTTTTTGCATTTGCTTTGATTCAGATTTTAATTTTAAAATATTAAGATATTTGCAAAGTATATATTATGTTTTTACTCCTGATGTTTCTAGTTTAAGTCTGCAGTGACAACTGCAAACCTATGAGGATGTTTCAACACACAGAAGCGTCTGGTACACCTCAAATTATTTACCAGCACCTCAGATCTTCCTGCCAGCATCACAACATAGGTTAACATCATCGATCAATTAAAGTTCAATTTACTTCCACAGTATATCATATGAATACTATCAAGATGCCTGTGGTTTTAGAAGCGAACAAGTAGCTCAGAATGTTAGGAAATTAAAAAAATCCCTTTGCTTTTTTCCTTCTAGTTTTTCAGTTTGAAATGAAAGCAGACTATTTTTCAGGAGTGAACAAAGCTTAAATATGTTTTGATAACTAATGGAATGTAATAGGATCTTTAATACCTAGTCTCTAAGGAGGTGCCAAATTGATGTAGCAGGAAGGAGCCTGGATTGAAATCTAGAATAAGGTGGGGAAAACCTTATTCTAAAGTCCTGTCACTTAATAACTGTGTGACTTTGGTCAAGTCACTTTATCTATTTAGTCATCAGTTTCAATGTATAGAATACATTGTTACAATACATTTATTTGGAGAAAAGTTAGGGAAATTAGAGTTCCATAAGGGATTCTGGAAGGAATTTCTCACCTCACCTTTAATAGAAACAAGCACACACAGAAATATACACATCATACAAGTGTTCTATCAGCTTAGATATAAACTACAGTGGTCTACAAAGCTGATTAAACAGTCAATTTCTCCTGTCTATTCATTAAGCTTTATGAGAGTGAGAAAAATGTAAAGATACAGATACTGTCGCCAATAAAAAATAGGTATACATGAAAAGAAATTTAACAATACAAGACCTTTTATGAATGCATCCCAATTAATAGTTTATTTAGGACTAAGGGACACCATGTGTTTTGAATAATCTAATTTTAAAAGGAAATATTTAAGAATGGAGAGATTCTCACAGTAGTGCAGGAAAAGCTGACTTAACTAGTCTTGAAGAAGGTCACAAAATAGGCCAGCTCTGGGTGAAGTCTCATTTCTTCACTGTTTTGATTTCACACTCCTAATTTGGTCTTCTCCATCACTTATGTCTTCCTAATGTTGGCATGCAGATGGACCCATCATTCCCTCCTTCCTTCATTCATTTTGCCATTTATTGACCAATTCGTTTATTTTTTATTGAGTTTTCATCACCTGTAAGACATTTTCTTGTTTACCTCTGCAAATATAAAATGAATAAGACATAATTTAGTTTATAAGGAAATAGAGGACTACAGGTGAGGTAAAACAGATGTAATAAACATATTGGAGGAAAATGTGGGTATTTAAATAAAAGTAGTGCTTGTGTATTATATGAAATGAATACAGTGACTAGAAGGATAAAGAAATCAGTCAGGGAGCAAGTGTTATTTGAGCTGGATTTAGAAGTATAAATAGCATTTCATTTCACCAAGAAAGTCATGCATTTCATGGAGAAGGATTGGCAAAATTAGCACATAAAAAGCAAGAGGATAAATCATTTAATGGGGAAGAATATGTATTCTTATTTAAGGAGAACCTAACGAAGAATAGTAGTTGTAGATAAAGTCTGCAAGGTAGGTCAAATTCAAACACGGAATGTGGAATTTAAACATTATTCCATTTACAATGACAAGCAGTGTTTTTATCAGCTATATGCTTGATTAAAATATGTTTGTAGAAAAATAAATCCATATGGATAAGGAAAGACATAATAGAGAGTATGGAAATTACAATCTGGAAAACCACCTAGGACTATCATGAAGATCTTAACCAGGAAGCTGGCATCAAAACAAAAGGTGACTATGAGAGAAATTAATGAGGTATAATTAAAACATCTGGCTGCTATGTGAATTTGAGTCATGAGGAAGAAATAAAGAGGAGAAAAAATGAATCTGAAGTACTCAACTTGAATAGCTAAGCAAATTGTTTCACTAGTAACAGATAAAAAATATAGAATAAAAATTACCATGGAAGTATGAAGGAGATTTTGGGGTGTTGTATAAGTTCATTATTCCACCCATTGAATATCAGCATATGTATACATTTGGGTAAATCATATGCTTTAAGAAATACTTCAAGTAGGAGTCAAAACGTATCAATTTAAAAAATATATCTTTTGACTGATACTTAAAGAATATAGAGGAAACACAGGAGATAAATTCTGCTTTTAAAAGTCTTGTGATATAACTGGAGGAAGAAAATAATATAGTAATAATTACTACAAAAATTCGCTGGAAAACAGATGCAAACTAAGTTGTGTCATGTTAACTTAAAGATTAAAAGAATCTCAGCAAAGAGTAAGAAGAGCATCTGTTGTATGCTACCATTATAACAGGCCAGCTTCATCGAGTTAGGCAGAGGAAGAGCATTTTCAGGAGACAGTAGACTAAAAATGTAGATGTACCTGGTGGATAGGATTCCGTGGTTGGAAAGAATCTGCTTATCAAGTCATCATTAGCTCAAAAACCTGAATGTTCAGGGGAAGCTACAAAGCCCAACTGTTTGCATATTCAGTTTAATAACTTGAATGACTTGAACAAGACCACGCAGAGAGCGAAGCAAGTTCTTCATCTGCTTTACATTATCATATGTTAAGCTCACAGGGCTACAATATAAGCACTCAGAGAACAGCCAATGCATAAATATTGATGGCTGAAATAGGAACTCTTTCCTCACTTGGAGCAGTCCTAAAATGAGGAAAGTTTCAGTTAATATTCTGGAAGAAGAGATAAATTTATAATTTTCCTAGAAATTTAAGGTAGAATTACTCCATTAATTTACCTATACCAGCAATGTTAGCAATTGCTTCTGTTTTTCTGAAGTAGGGAATTGCTGATTCTTTTGTAATTACTTTACTCTTCAGGGACTATCTCAGTGCTTCCTAATCATATTAAGCTAGAGTTTAGCTAACTCCGTTTCTCACTTTCACATAATCACAAGCTTTCCTATAGGACTTGTTTTGCTGTGGTTTTCTAAGGCTGATGTTTTATTAGTGCTTCTTGTCTTGCCACTTGAATTATATAAGGTATTTATCAACTAATAGCAGACCACCAAAATTTTAAATGTATAAATAAATAAATAAATAAATAAATAAATATATATATATATATATATATATATATATATATAAACAAGAACAGGTTTCTTTTAAAGAACACTATTCTAAAAGTCTCATTATACACAGAAGTTACCCATCATAAAAAAAAAAATTTGGACATGAATCTTAAAGGATAATTAAATATAAATAGCTCCTTATTATAAGTTTTAAAATTCCTTCATTCAACAATTATAACAATTATTTACTGAATATCTGTTATAAATTGCATGTTTGTGTCCCCCCAAAATTCATACGTCAAAAATCAAATACCTTGTGGGATGGTATTTGGAGATTGGACCTTTTATTTATTTATTTTTTTTTGCGGTACACGGGCCTCTCACTGTTGTGGCCTCTCCCATTGCGGAGCACAGGCTCCGGATGCGCAGGCTGAGCGGCCATGGCTCACGAGCCCAGCCGCTCCGCAGCATGTGGGATCTTCCTGGACCGGGGCAAGAACCCGTGTTCCCTGCATCGGCAGGCGGACTCTCAACCACTGCGCCACCAGGGAAGCCCACAACCACAGATTTTTAAACTAACATTTAAACTAACATTAAACTAACATTTAAACTAACATTTTCTAACTAACATATTAATCAAAATAATGTGATGTACAAAATTAAAGTGAATTCAGATGATAATCTTGATAATTCAAGCATATATGTTTAAATATTATCTTTTCCTCTTGCATTGCTTAAGATAAAACAGATCCAATCTCAAGCTTCTAGCAAATAATCTGCTTTCCCCTTTACAGGACAGTGTAGGATAGCAAGATTGGTTAGCTTCATTGGTTTTAAACAACAATTTGGTCTATAAATGAGCCAACTGCTTATTGTTGTTTTTAATGGAAAAACAATTTTATGCAATAATTAGAGGTTACATCACTAACCTGGGCCAGATTCATTAATTTGTGAGCATTTTTTTTTTATTCACAAGTGAAAGAGTGAGTGAATCAACATAACCCATTGCCACACCTGGGTACAAGAACCTCCTGCATATTCTACAGGAATATTGGAATGTTATCTCATTACAGGAGGCAGGATCCCAATTATTTGAGTTTAATTACTAAATTTTTGGCCAAAATTCTTATTTCATTTTCTCAATATATTAATGTTGCTATGGCTGGCCTAACTCAAAGTAGCTGATTTTGTAGTAAATGTATTTCATAAAGTTGTCTTCCAGAAGTAACAATGTGTTATTGAATTTTCTCTAAATAAAAAATATTAGAATTTTGTTCATGACATTGACTAAGATTCGATGAAAGTGCACACTTTGGTCAGTTGAAGACACAAACTAGTTCAAAAGTTATTCCTACACCATTCCATCAATATTATTATAATGGTACCATAAGTGTAAATAATAAGATGATTATTATTATTATTATTATTTAATTCATGTTTTAGTTTATCCTGAAGTGCATGGAAAAAAAATATTCCTGAGACAGAATAACTTTGTTTTTACTGCCAGGGAAACACACTTTTCTAAGCATATTTTTGAAACATCTGTTTAATGTCTCCGATTGTTTTTCACTTACAGTCAATAAAAATAATTGTTCAGAGAAAATTTCATGCTTGAATATATTTGGAAAAAAACTCAGTATATTTGGTATAAAAAGCTTTCAAATAATAGAACATTTGCACTTATACTAGAAGTACATAAAAACTGATATGAATAAACAACTGATATGGATGGAAGGTTTCACATGAAGGGCCTTATTTTTATAGTTGGAATGTTTTCTCAATGAATGCTTGTTATTACTAACTGTCCTTCTAGCAGTCCTCTCTCAGGACACCTACATTTTGACAAAGCCTTGTCACAGAATCTTACCCTTCCTCTAGTTAAAGTCTCCATCAATAAATTGGTCTTCATCATTTTCCTTCATTTCAGTTTTTGCCCAGTCTTTCACATTCCAGTTTTTAATTCACTCATTTTTTGTATTGCTAGTCTCTTTAAAAGAGTTATAATGATTGTAATACTATAAATAATATTTAAACATCAATTATGAGCCATACATCATTAACCTGGATTCTTGAATTTGCAATTAATCTTCTTAGCAATGCCGTTAATATTTTGTTATATTCATTTTACAAATAAGAAAATAGAGGCCCAGAGAGTGTGTAACTTTTCAAAGTTAAAAGTAAGGGGCAGGGCCAGATTTTAACCTTGGTCCCTCCCAGTCCAGAGATATGCTTTGCAACAAACCACATGATTTCACTAACTTTATTGGGGAACCGATCTTGTTCTCATAGATCAAGTACAAGATATGACAGGATCAATTGTACTACTGGGTTGCCCTCTCTCTAGATCTCTCTTTCTCTTTCTTGGTGAGCTTTGTCAGTCATCCATGATAGTAAGGTTAGAAGACTACTCCAAATCTGAGAGAAATACAAAGAATGGATGAACTTATTTCTAAAAAATGTGTGAAATTTCCCAGTTTAATGAGACCAGATTAAATCTATAAACTCAAATTCCACTTCCAAACATTTTGACTTAACTGATAAAATGATTACCCAAAACATTTATGGGAATTTAGAAATCAATTTATTCAAAATCTTCATCTTATAGTAATGAATCTAAGGCTCAAAATGATGAGTTCCTTGAAGTCTAAGTCAACTGTATTTTATCATTAATGGGGTTTTAGAATTTTATTAAGTTCATATCCTTTGCTGTGAAGGTTTTTAAAAAAAAATTATTTAGCTAAGAAAATACACAGAATGAACTAGTTTTATTCATAAAGAGAATTTCTGGAAAACTTTTCAACATAATTATATGTACATTGAATTGTGGTTCCTACTAACTTACATTGAAACTTAATGCTTAATAAAACATATTTTAGGAGACCTTAATTTTAATATTGCTTTACTCAATTTCCTTTTCTCAAGCATAACCTTAAATCAGATTTTAAACTTGTGGTAGTGTGAAACAGTGAAAGAATTTGTGTTTCAGATTCACGTAGTTCTTTCTGTTCTGATGCTATCTATTGTTCAATATATTATATTTCTCACAAATTATTTAACCTTTCTGAGCTTCATTTTTAGTTTAAACTAAAAGTTATTCTCTTCATAAGAAATATTATAAGAATTATATATGATAGCTGACATAAAACTCTAGCCCTGTGATTAGTTTGTAATTGAAGGAGATGGTGTTGTAGTTACCCAATATTTTGTGGCCTATCTTCCTGGGAGGCTTTTATAATCCTGATCCCTGAAATCAGCAATCATGATTTATGAGTAGAAGTGTTATGTTACCCTGCCATGAAGATGTTTCAAGTGTCTATCATGACAACTGAAATGTCTCATAATGGCTTTCCAGCCAGCAAGAGTCTTGCAATGAAGAAGGCATGGCCACCTTTGATAAAAATGTAGAGTGAAGAAAAGGCAAGGCTTTGTTTTTTGTTGTTGGTAGCATGTCATAGCTGTTATAAAGGCAACACAGTCTAGCTTATTTTGGCTGATTCAGAAATAATTAACATGTAACAGTACTCCTAGTAGACATTTGTGATTTACTCTCTAATATTTATTCCTAGTTTCCCAATAGAACCTGATTTCTTTTATGTCTCCCAGCAAAAGTTCATTCTGCCCACTATAGAGGATGGGGTATTTAAGTCTGAGCCCTTTAATGTATTCCCTCATTTTCTTTTCTAAGACATGTCCTTTCAGCTGTTTACTGAAACACAAAATTGGCTAGCATTCTCTTTTCCAGGATTAGAGAGCCAATTTAAGTGGATATAGTAAATTCTAGGAAGGTAGGAAAGTGGTAAACTGATTAAAAAACTTTAAGGCCAGGAACACCTCACTCTATCACACTCCCACCCTCATCACCACCTCCCACACACACAGCACACAGCTGTTGACTTTATCTACCCCCAAAAAAGAGAAAAATTAAATATAATTATGCAGAGAAATTTGTAAAGCAACCAGTATTTTAGAAGTATATTATTATGCCTTGCTATCCAACTTATTGTTTCAGATTTCTCCTAAACAGAGGATTATGCTGAGTCAACAGAGTGCTATGAGAATGCAGAATACTAAGGTGAGTTAGAGATTTCAAGACACTCTCTTGGACTCAACTTAAGTATTTAAGGACTCTGGATTTGAGGACCAGCCCATGGAATTTATGGGTAGCACACAGATCAAAACTCTTCTAAGATTTTAGGGAGTTATTTTGCTAGAGAATGACAAAAATAACAAAAACATGACTGTAGGTCCTTTGATGATCTCTAGGTCTTTAGCACTCCATGAATAGGAAGAAGGATGCTAAAGCCAGAGTAGCTCATGAAAGCTTTCTAATGTTCATCTCAAGTGTGTCAGTGGAAGACAGTGTAGAGTGGAGACTCTCTTAGTAAACTCAACCAAGGTAATCCTTGGAGACCTGGATTCTGATAACAAAGAAATGTTTTATTTTCTTCCTTTGGGGAGGATATAAATACATTTCATATAAGCATGACCATTTTTAATAGTTCATGTTGTGTGTATAGACATTGGTTAATTAAGATAATTGACTCTTTGAGACCTTTGTCATGTCCTACCATGAATTTATTTTCTCTTTTCTACCTTCACTATTATTCTTTTGGGGATTCACATGTTTCAAGAAAAGCTAAATTCTAGAACCAAGAACATGGCCTAGTTTGCTTCATCTGGACACAATGATTGATTAAAAATTAGACAAAGGAAATAAGCTGTATTTTATATATATATATATATATATATATATATATATATATATATATATATATATATGTCATTTCTTGGGAAATCTGGATAAACAAAAAGTCTGTCTCTTGTTCCAGATGGTATTTTGTGCATATGTG
Organism: Tursiops truncatus; assembly: GCF_011762595.2. Lineage (NCBI taxonomy): Eukaryota > Metazoa > Chordata > Mammalia > Artiodactyla > Delphinidae > Tursiops > Tursiops truncatus. The sequence continues at coordinate 30,464,515 of NC_047051.1, forward strand.
ATGATTTGAAATACTGCTGCCATTTTGCTATCAGAAGAGAATATCATAGATGTGGGAACCAAAAAGAAGCAAACAAAATCTGATCCAATATGTCTGAATTCTCTTCTAGTTCTGAAATTTTTACAAGAAACCATGACCTGCCTTATCCAAAAACTTCTACTTTTGTTGATGTTACTTAAAAAAAATACATTTTGCCAAGTAAAAGTTCTTTTTAAAGAACTTTATTTTAGAGCATTTTCATGTTTACAGAAAATTGAGAGGAAGGTACAGAGATATTCCATATACTGCACACACACACACACACACACACACACATGCATAGCCTCCCTCATTTGCCACCAGGACAGCACATTAGTTACAGTTGATGAACCTACGTTGACACATCATTATCACCCAAGGTTCATAGTTTACATTAGTGTCCACTTTTGGTGGATTTAGACAAAGATATAATGGCATGTATTCAGCATTATAGCATCATAGAGAGTATTTTCACAGCCCTGTGCTTCACCTATTCAAAAAGAAACTCCCCCCACCCCCTTATAATCTTTTTACTCTTTCCTTAGCTTTGCCTTTTCCAGAATGTCTTATAGCTAGAATCATGCAGTGTGTAGTCTTTTCAGATTGGCTTCTTTCACTTAGCAAATGGCATTTGATGTTCCTCCACATCTTTACATGGCTTGATAGTTTATTTCTTTTTAATCCTGAATAATATTCCATTTTCCAGATGTACCACAGTTTGTCTATTCACCTACTAAAGGACAGCTTAGTTGTTTCCACGTTTGGGTAATTTTGAAAAAAGCTGCTATAAACATCTCTGTGCAGATTTTTGGTGTGAGCAAGTTTTTTTTTTTTTCTTCCAATATTCTGGTTGCTTTATTTCATCCTTTCCAAGGCTCTGAGATAATCTATATTAGTATTTTGCTAGCACTTTCTATGTTTTCTTCCATGCCAATATGAAGATACACTCATATAAAACATATAGAACACACACACAAACATATACATTTGTAGTCTCTTGTTGTCGTCGTGAAAAACAGTGAGATCAACTTTTAAACATATTTATGCATACTAAATTATCTCCTGGAAATCCATGTCAGTTAACTGGTTGAATTTTAAGTCATTCCTTTAAAAGCTAGGTAATATCTTTTGGTGTGGATATACTAATTCTCCATTGATGGGTATTTATTTAGGGTTTTTGTTTTTGTGTGTGCTTACATTTTTACTACTATGAGAAATATTCTGATATTAATATTCTTGTACTTACTTTTATTTGCATCATTCTTGTATTTATATAGAATAACTTTTCTAGGAGAGTAAATTACAAGGTCAAAAGATAAATTTTAAAAATTATATCAAATTTTATTATATTTTTCCATAATGCTGAAATAATTCACATTTACTTGAACAAGAACTGAGCATACTGTCTTCCCTAATATCCTACAAGGAATAGATATGTCACTAATTTTTCCAGTCCAAAATATACAAATTACTTTCTCTTTGTCACTTAAATTTACTGACTACTGAGTTTAGGCATCTTATTTTCAGTGTTTGGACAACTGGATTTACTCTTCTGTGAGTGGCCTAAGCACATCTATTTTTGCTCACTTAGGCCTGGTGTCTATTTTTCACCAGGTTACATGTGATTTTGCAGTTTATCTCTAAGAGGTCTGGAAATTTGAATTCTTACTATAAATATCTTTTCCCCAGTTCCCAAAATTTTGTAGACTTCATTTATGGTATATTCTGAAATACAATCTTTTAAGACATTCTATATAGCAAATGTTTCTTTATTTTTACAGTTAGCTGACCTAAAGATTGCCTCTAGATTTTAATACAGCTTTTTTGATTTTCTTGCTATATTTTTATCAGTATAAAAATTGATAAAACTGTTTTTAACCTTAAGTCTGATACCATTTGGATATTTTTTCAGTATGTGTTATGTAACACAGAAATCCAGCTTACATTTATTTCCAGATGAAGATACAATTATGTCAACAACAGTTATTAACTATTGTTTTATTTTCCCCTCTGGAGTTGACGCACTACATTTGCAAGATAGACATTAAATATTTATAAGTACTGGGAACTATTTCAAGATTCTCAATTCAGTTCTATTAATCGGTTTGATTATTCTCAAGTCAATATTGATATGTGTTTATCCCCAAGCCAATATTAATTTTATTACAAAAACTCTAAATATATTATGATATTAGATATATTAGAACTATTATTAGGATTTTATCAGCCCTGCTCACTTCCATCTACCAACAAACAAACCAACATTCTATTGAAATATAAAATTGGATTTGTATTAAATTTATATATTAATTATGGGAGAGTGGCTATTTTTATTATTTGAAGTCTTTCCCTCAAAATCATTTTTATCCCTTTTTAAGTCTAGATCTTGCTTTATGTTCTACAAAAAAAATTTAAAGAATTTTTTATTCTGTCTTTTTTATTAAAATTTCCCAGAATTATTATAGTTTTGCAACATTACAAATATAATTCTTTCTTCATTTATTTTTAGATACTTACTCCTAAAATTAAAAAAATAATAATAAATAAACTATTGATTTTCATGTATTTGTCTTAAAACTAAAACATTTCTATACTTTATTATTTCCAGAAAATCTACTTTACCTGGAGATCATAATCCTAGAATCATATAATCAACAATTGCTATAGTATTATGCATTATTTTTCAATGTTTTTTATCAGTTCTTTTTATTATATTATTTCACTTTTTATTTTCCTATGTTTTATCTTATATTTCAACTCTGACAATATGGAATAATAATGATGAAAGTAGTCATCCATTGTAGTTCCTGAGCTAAATCGAAATCATCTTTCTGTTGTAGGATAATATTTACTTTTTTTTCCAGCTGCTCTGCAGCATGTGGGATCTTCCCGGACCGGGGCACAAACCCGTACCCCCTGCACTGGCAGGCGGACTCTCAACAACTGCACCACCAGGGAAGTCCTACTCATATTTTTGATAAATTGTCATGATTATATTTTAAAAGTTTATAGCTAATCCTATTTATCAGCAAGCAGCTAAATTTTATGTACAATTATAACCTTACTTATTTATCAAGTTTTACTTTCTTTTTTTGTAATACAAAGCATTTTAATTGACACTGTTTGTTACCTTCAATCCACACAATGGCAAAGTTTATAAACATATTTAAATATAGTAGTATCAATTCCCAATCTTACACATTCTATATGAATTTAATATTTCAATGGTCTAGTTTTTACCTAATAACTTCAAATAGAATTATTAACTGAAAATCTATTCTTCATTCAGCTTTATCAGTGAGTGTACATAGTATAGCTTATTAACACACTCTCTTTTTCAAAACTTTAAGTAATGCTGTAGTGATTTACTTTTATATATTAAATTTAATATTTGAAAGTAATTACATATTGTCACACATTACAAGCTGCAAGTGTTCTATTAATATTGCTGATTATAATTAATTTAAATATTTTTGACTTGAAGGTTTTTGGTGGTAAGGAATTCAAGATTATGTATTAAAAGACTAAAATTCACATATAATAAATTTTAATCTGTATTTTGAAATGCCAATATTTCATAAATGCAATAAACAAAACCTAACTTACTGAATATGCAATATGGATATGACTTTATTTCACACTCAGAACATTAGGATTTTACCCTTGTTCCTGATCAAACACATTTCTCTGATTTTTTGTTTTTTTGCAAGTTTTATTTATTTAAAAGTTGTTTTAACTTTTTAAAACATCTTTATTGATATATATTTTGTATATCACACAATTTACCCATTCAAAATGTACAATTGAATGTTTTTTTTTAAATTGAAGCATAGTTGATTTAGAATGTTGTATTGATTTCTGCTGTACAGCAAAGTGATTCAGTTATACATATGCATAAATTCTTTTTTATGTTCTTTTCCATTATAGTTCATCACAAGATATTGAATATAGTTCCCTGTAGTATACAGTAGGACCTTGTTGTTTACCCAATTTTAAATTAGTAATGCTTAATATAAATAACATTACTGATTTTAATCTAGAAGAATCATTCAGGCTTTTTTCTTCAATGTATACATAACTTCATCAACAATGTATAACATAATTTAAATAAATAATAATATAAAATAAATTATACAAATCAAAATACTTCTTTCAGGGTCTAAAATAATATCATATTTGCAAGCCAAGATTTTACTGCTATCATTAGGCTGCATAAATAGCAAGCAGTTGTAGTGTGTGTGTGTGTGTGTGTGTGTGTGTGTGTGTGTATGTATTTTCCCTGTATGTGTATTAGATTACAAGTTTAGGTTCTCTGATATATTTAAAACATCAGTGAACTTTCTAAAGTAACTGACATCCTCTAGGAAATCATTTATGTTAGGGTAATAGGACTAATAATTTACCATGGATTTAAAGATTCGGTACATATAGTTCTGCACTGAGTAATTCAGAGTTGATGAAGTAGGACCAGGCCCTTGACCAGAAATATGGGAGAAGCACTTAAATAATCATAACATGATTTGATAATCTTACACATAAATTAAGACCAATAAACGTTGGAAGAGTACTGTGTTTCATTATAATAAACTTAATGGACATGTGTCCCAGCTTTAATAGGAACATGTGTTAATATTTTCTTCAAATTTCTTCTTGGTTTTACCATACTTAATTATCTAAAATAATTCTTCTTCATCTGAGAATTATGGGTAAAATATTGATTATCAAATGAGAGAAAAAAATAGACTATTTCCTCTGCTCATGTTAAAGTTGCCAAAGCCTTTAGTCAACTATTTGAAAGAATTTAGCTCTAACCTACCTATTAGAGAATTATAGAGAATATTCTATAAAAGTTTGTGCTTATAGAGAATTATAGGTAATATCCTATAAAAGTCTGTGCTTTTTATTCATAGTGTATTTTATTGTAAATTTGTCAAGTTTTCATAAAAATACTGCGCATCAAGGAACAAATTGTGTCCATCACCAGTGTGGTAATTGCTACAGACCAAGATAGCCAAATGCAGAAATACTAAGAGCTATATAATTAACCAACCATGAAATAATTTGGCTGGCATCATACAAGTCTACTTTGCTGACAAATGATAAGACCAATATTCTGCTTTGAAATGGAGAATGTTGATAACATTTTCAACTCAAAGAAATTGCATTCTTTAAGTCTCCAGTGGAAAGCAGGAGTCCAGAGTTAATGAAAGAAAATTCAAGACTATCTGGAATTCCTGGGGCTTCCATATTATTATAATATATAATGAATATTTATGGCAAATTTTTGAAGTGCCAATAAAAATAATTATGTGTGTGTGCATGTGTGGTTATGTTCAAAAACTTCCTAGAGACAAGAGTACAAAAACTCAAGAAAAATACAAGTTTAGATAAATAAAATGTTATTACAGTAAACTTGCCAAGTTTGACCCTAATTCCTTGAAGGAATTAAGATGATATACTATCATTTCATATTAAACAGATTTTGAACATGACATTATTGTATGATGACCACACACCATCATTTATCCTAGACTGACACAGCTTTAGATATTTTTATTATTTTCTACAAAGCTGATAATTTTGATCTCTGAGGGTTTTCTTTTAAGTATATAAAAAAACAATACCTTTTTTTGGATTTCTGTTTTCTAAATAAGTCATTAATTATGAGGAATGCTCAATATGAATAAGAGATGACGTTGAAAACCTCCCATTCAAACACACACAAGAAAATCTTTAATGAAATTTTTATTAACTCAATTACTTTCTATAAAAAAATAATTCATTTGAGAGTTATTTCTACTTCAAATATCACTAAAAATATCAATTTCAATAAGGTAAATTTTTCTGACCACTTTTGTCTCTGTGTTTTCCTTGCCAGCTGGAATTTGCCACCATCATATTTACCCTGATAGTTTACACTTATAATTACAATTTTGCAGAATTTTAATGTGCTTTTTGTAATGGAACTTAAAGATTATACAGTTTAGCATTCTTATTTTAATTTACAATGTTCACATCTGAGGGGGGAGCGGAAGCACTCTATAGTTGTATGATTATTTCAGTCTTTGGTGAACCTGTGTCCCTGGACTGTGAACTTCAACAGTGCTTCTCAGTTTTTTCCCCACTTAGGTGGACAAGATGGCTGGTAGAAACTGGAGTTAGGTATTTCCCTTCTCCCATGTGATAGGATAGAGTTGTGTATTTCCCTGCTCCCTAAGTATGTTAGGCTTTGATTAAACTCCAGCAGGTTAGACTCTGGTAAAATAGTTTCTTCTAAAGGCAAGCTTTGTTAAGAACAGAGTGCGGCTGTGTACTTCTTTTCTTTTTTTTTTTTTTTGCAAAGCATAAAATTTATTGAATATGTTGAATTTATTACCAAAAGCGTTTACACAAAGAAAATTTAAGCCATATGGTTTCTAAGGGTTTATTCTAATAAATATTTATGGAAGAAATAACATTAGGATTACATAAACTCTTTCAAGTAATAAAAAAAAAATGGGAGACCATTTCCAAATCACTTTATGTATTTCAAAATGGTTCTTTTTTCCTTTCCCCTGCTGGAAGTTGGAGGGTATTTTTCTCTGATATTTACTATGAGGTCCTGGAGGTAGAGATCCTGGAAGTAAATATTACAAACATGCAGGGTTTCCCCTATAGCTGGGTCCTCTGGATTTTTTTTTTTTTACAACTTTATTGGAGTATAATTGCTTTACAATGTTGTGTTAGTTTCTGCTGTACAACAAAGTGAATCAGCTATATGTATACATATATCCTCATATTCCCTCCCTCTTGAGCCTCCCTCTCACTCCCACCCTCCCTATCCCACCCCTCTAGGTGGTCACAAAGCACCGAGCTGATCTCCCTGTGCTATGCAGCAGCTTCCCACTAGTCATCCATTTTACGTTTGGTCGTGTATATATATCACTGCCACTCTCTCACTTTGTCCCAGCCTCCCCTTCCCCCTCTTTGTCCTCTAGTCCATTCTCTACTTCTGCGTCTTTATTCCTGCCCTGCCAGGAGGTTCATCAGTACCATTTTTCTAGATTCCATATATATGTGTTAGCATATGGTATTTGTTTTTCTCTTTCTGACTTACTGCACTCTGTATGACAGACTCTAGGTCCTGGATTTTTAAACTCTCAACATTTTTTACGCTGAGGCTCCAGCAATTCGTCAATTAGAATTTAGGTTTTCCTACCTCAACACTGGTTCTCACGGAGGTTTCTACTCATGGGTTTTTGCATAGGTAAGTTTTTCTTTTTTTTTAAGTTCTCATTTTATTATTTTATTTTTTCAACTTTATTGGACATAATCGGCCAAGTTTTGTATCTGTCTTTCTCTCCAATTTTGGAGGCAGTGGTTTACCCTGTGTCTTAACTTCTCTGACAGATCTAAAAAGAGTTGTTTATTTTTCCATTTGTTTTAACTTTTTATTTGTTAGGACAGAGTGGCAACATCTAAGATCATTTCATGCTAGACTGGAAAAATCCAGAGTTGTAAGTTTTTAATGAAAGACTACATTAACACTGTAGAAGCTCTGTGGGATGGAGGAGTAAGCACGTCACAAGTGCTAAGGACAACCTTGAGCTGCTTTACAGATTTGAAACAGTCTAGTTTTGCCGTGTATAACTGTGTCACAGCTGAAGAGGTAGAAACTCAAATAGTGTTTAGGAAAATTGAGGAGAAAAGACTAAGAAACATCCTATATATGAATTAATCATATTAAAGGGCCATCATGAGAGACTCCCAGACAGCAATATTTCTGTTCAATTCAGAAACATCTGCAGGAATTTTTACCAAATTGATTGTCTTTTTTGCAGCTTTTATACAGAGCCTTTTGGTAGGACAGTATCAGCCATGGAGCCTGCCTCATAATGGCATTTCTCCTGTGCCAGAGGGTTTATATTGCCAGAGTCCATATTGATCCACTTTATCTGGTTTACCTTTATAGAGCATTTCACATCTTTGTTGATAACGCTAACTGAGTTGCTGCAGGACTGAAAGATTGTTCACAGTATATTGCAATGAAAGTTGTCAAGCATCTTTAGAATGCAGTGAAATTGACAAGATGGAGAGCTTATGATTCTGAATGCATTGACAATAGCGCTTTAAGATGATTATCTCAACAGAGAATTTTTAGGCTGAATTCAATCTGTAAATTTCCCAACTTGTGTCTCAATCACACTGTATAGTGTGACATTTCAGGATGTATTCCCTTTAATAAAAGCATGCTATTGTGCCTTTTTAAGTTGCTATGGTTAATAAAATTTAAGATTTACCTTTGAGCAGTATTCTCCTGTTTTACTGGGTAAATCGTTTTTCCCTTACTGGGCTTCAAAATCTACATTTATCAACATTATTCATTAGTTATTATCAAATAGGTACTTCTGCTATGATTCTAACAACTCAAATTATTTTATTTATTTACCAATCTGTTAATTTTATTTATTTGGATTGCAGTCTATACTACTGACCCTAGAAATATGTCAAACTTCAGTCACACTATTTTATCATTCACATTTGGCTATGGATATATCTTAAATTAACATGTAATTACATTATTATCCAAATTATGCATATGATTTAAAGAATCAAATAAATTTACACAACTTGTATATGTCTAGAGCACAGGGACTATTAACTCTTTTAGCTACTTATTGTAGGACATCCACATTGCTAAATAACATGCTTGTAATTATTTTAATACATTTTTTTCAATTTTAGACATAATTTTTTTTGGGAAACTTTTATTTTGGGAAAATAAATATTTTTTTATTTTTCTTTGCTTGCTTAAGCCACTTTACCATTGGCACAGGTTTTTCAGGTCTTCTTATCATTAAAATGTAGTTATTTATTAATTTTGATTAAAATTTAGAAACTATGACCATCTAAACATCATTTACGTGTTGCATGTCAAAAGTATGCTTTTTTTTTCTTGTTTTCTCTGAAAGTAATAGTCTGCTTGTTTGCTTGCTTAGTTTTCTGTATACTACTTAACATTAATTCAACCCCAAATTCTCTACTCCATAATTTCATCTCTTCTGTTTTTCACATATGACTGGCAATCCTTGGACTGGCTGTCCACTCATATTTAAGAGTGGTCAGTAGAAAGCTGCTTGGAAGTTACTTGTAGGTGTACAGGTTTGTCAATTGTGGCCTTATTTTTAAGGTGGCTTAGTCAGGTTCTTTTCTTGGGAAACTCCTGCATCTACAGCCTTATATCTTTTCTGGTACCCCAAGGAAACTTCTTCTAGACTCCTAACTTCTGGGTATGACGGTGGATGCCAGCACTCTAGAAATGAGTGGGGAAAGAATGCTGGGGCTATGTCATCCAGTGTGAGATCATTGCCTTAGCCTCTGACATCACAATGTACTCAGTCCTCTCCTTTGCCTTGTGTTTCCCCTCATTCACCCTGCATTTTTTTCTCTTACCTTCTCTGGAGTTTAAATGTCTTTTACCTGGGAGGAGAGAAGGCAGTTAACAATGCTGCATGGAAAAATGATTCAGGGATTCTTAAAAAGTCTTTAATTCAGTGCACACTGGTATTACCCATTACTAAGCTTTTTTACTGCAGGGGGCCTTCTATGATACAATTTATGTTGTTTTGTGTTTTTTCTTACAGCAGACTAAGGATTAAGCATTCCTGGGTCTCCTAAATAAGTTACACTGCTTTATACTCTTTTGCTGTTACTGTTCCCTATTCCATTCTCAATCTCTTTTATTTTTTTAATCTCTTTTAAATATATATCTACTTTTTTAAAATGCTACTTTTAAAAAATATTTATTATAATTTTAGGGCAGTTTCGGTAGGGAAGAGAGCTAAATATGTTTGTTTAATCTAACATCACTAACATCAAAATTTTTCTTTTATGTTTCTTTGAATATTAATTTTTTTCAGTTATTATGTTGAAAATTCCATAGATAAAAATTGATGAGTGTTTCAGAGGTATCATAACAAAAGAGGTATAGTTTAGATAATTTGATTCTTTTAAGAATATTTAAGTACTTGATGTTAATTATTTTTAAAAAGTTAAGAATACAGAAAAGTAAGAAATGATGTTTATCCTTATCACCCAGAGGAACCAGAGTTAATATAGGCCCACAAACAGTGAGACAGTGTTTTGTTTTTTCCAACATAACTCTGCAGGCTGAAACAGTACATCGCTAATGCACTTCATATAACTAGCATTTTCAATTGACAATATATAGTAAAACATTTTGTGAACAAAATAATTAAATAACATTATTTTAATAACTACATGTTATTCTACCATATTTATATACCAATAAGCATAAACATTTATTATATATTTATTTTGGACATTTCAGAATATTTCTAAAGTTATACCATGAAGATCATTCTTTTTTTTTGTTTTATTTTTAAATTAATTTAAATTTTTTTATTTATTTCTTTATACAGCAGGTTCTTATTAGTTATCTATTTTATACATATTAGTGTATACATGTCAATCCCAATCTTCCAGTTCATCCCACCACCACCACCACCACCACCACTTCCCCACTTGGTGTCCATATGTTTGTTCTTTACACCTGTGTCTCTATTCTGCCCTGCAAACCACTTCATCTGTACCATTTTTCTAGGTTTCACATATATTCGTTAATATATGATATTTGTTTTTCTCTTTCTGACTTACTTCACTTTGTATGACAGTCTCTAGATCCATCCACGTCTCTACAAATGTCCCAATTTATGAAGATCATTCTTGAATTCAAGAAACCTTGTTGATCTCAGTTGACAATTAATACTAGAAACAAACTACTGTCAGAAAGGCTAATTTGCAAAACTAGTCAAACTGTATTTAGCAATCAGTTTCCAAGTTGTATTTCTTCAGTTCAAATAACTATGTATAACTGACAAATCAGTGCAGTTATCCATGAGTATGTTTTGCCATAAGTTCATTTCATGGGCTTGGATACCATAGTAAATGTATTCATATGTTTCAGTAGATTCAAAACTGCTCCCTAAAGAAAAAATTGGGTTTGCTTGACCATATCTCTGAGTCTTTTAAGAAATTGAATATCCAAGTTAGACCCTCCAATTTCCACTGGGAATTACTACAGATTCCTTACAACCTGATCATCTTTTGTCTTAAGCATGCAGGTCTGTCTTTGAACAACAATATATTTTATCACCTCATTGACAGTATAGTTTTACCTAGTCAAGAACTCTATTCTATCAAAAAATTTGATTACTAGAAATAATATTTATAAAATATTATAAATATTTATAAAATATTGTCTGACATATAAACAGTCTGCTTTTGTAATATAGATTGTATTTTCTAAATATAGTTAATTCACCAATAGATTTGCCTTTTGGGGGATATGCAATTATACTCCCCATTGGCTAAAAGAAAAGGCCACATGAGACCACATTTGGATTATAATATAAATGTTTAATATGCTGGTCAATGTATCATTTAGTAGTCTATATATATATAAACAATATATGAGAACTTTCTTAAGGAATCAGTTTCTATGAGTATGTACCATGTCATGAAAAGGAATCATGAATCTTATTCAGTGCCCATCTCCTGTGCTTATCATTATATATGCTTTATATATATATATATATATATATATATATATATATAACAATGAAAATCATTTTTATTTGGTCGTATAATTTTTTGTTTTGACAATTGTTTCAGTCTTACTGTTAAATATGAAGATAGAATTAAGTAGAGTTTAAATGTTATTGAAAAAAAAAGAGATTGGGAAAAGGTAAGGAGAGGTAGTTAAAAAGAGACATTGCTCCACTCTTGTAATTATGACTACCTTTATGTGTTAACTCTCTTCAGTGTTTCTATAATTTAACAACATCTGATACATTTAAGAATTGGCCTCATTAAATGACCACCTATATTACTGACTGATAGTTTGTAATGTTTTTGCTTATTATTTTGCTTTATCTTGTGTATTCACTTGAAATTCTCTAATATTTTTAGGCATGTTAAACTACCTTTTTTTAAAAATCATGTCCAAACTCTGAATTCCCTTACAAAAATTAATTCAAAGAAGGAAGAACAGTGTGAAAAATTGTCACTAATGAACATTTTACTATCAGTCACCATTTGAAAAAGGCAGAAAAACTAACTAAAGATATACTGAATAGCTGTGTTGATGCTGCTTTAGTCAGCCAGCTATTTCTGTTTAGTATTACAAAAAAGGTAGATAGTCCTCCCAAATATGTAAGTTAAACAAAATGGGAGATATTTTAGTTTATAAAGCCCCTATCAAAGTAATTTTTGCTTCTCACCATATATTTTTATTCAGAATGCATCATTGATTTGAATGGGCAATTCTGTATATGGATCGATGGGATACTGTGACGAGGTCTGAAAAGAACCTAACTACAAAATAGCTTGTGGCTAAACACCTTATCTAAAACATTAATCCATCTGTTCAAATTAAGCCAATATATGTCTCAAAAAAATAACTACAAGTAAATAAAACTGAATGCTGAAATAATGCCTATATTCTCTCTGGGACAAATGTACTCTGGATATAAAAACATCATCACTTTTTTTTTTTTTTTGGCCTATTCTGACAGGCTTTTTTAAAAATGAGTTTTCACATTTAAAATGGTTATCTTGAAATAAACAAGTCAGTTATGTGAAAAAATTGGTCTGAATTATTTTAATTTTACATTATTCTATAAAGCAGCCCATAAATATATACAAATACATTCTGCAGCACATTCTATATGAACCTTAGAAGCTATCATCAGTGCACATTATTTGCTACCTGTCTTCCACATAAAGAGTGAGCAGTTGGCACACAGAGCAGGTGGAAGCGAAAAGGAGTGCCCAGCCCAAGGGGGGAACATTCAGAGAGCTTGCTTTTTTTTTTCCAGCTACCCCTGGTCACTGATACAAACTGAATGAAATCCTTCTCTGACTTCTGAAGACCCGCTAATTGGCATTTAAATGCTGAAGATCATGTATAGGGTACAAATTAGAAACCTGTAAGGATTTTAAGTATTTATGTTGCACAGGTAATGTCTGATACAAGATAAACACATTTTCCCAAATATGTAAATTTACGAGGTGGAAAATTTGAAGGAGATATGATTAGAGAGAGTCAAGTTTGGAAGGTTTGACTGACACCTTGAAGGTGTTCTCACAATGGGCTCATGGAACAGAGACAAGGTATAAGTTAGCTTCTTACAAAACTTCTTTTCTTTGCATCTGGAACAGGCTCTTCTGGATCTCCTCCTCAAATCACTAATGAAGACACTCTTTATACACATAAACTTATTTTCTTCTTCCAAATCCTAAAATGTTCAGGTTCCCCATACTTCTGTCCTTTGTCATTTTATGTTCTTGTTTTCCTGTTGAAAGGGGATTTCATTTTCTCTTGCAAAATTCAATCCTATCTATACTTATATCATCTAAAGCTTCATTCGTGGTCTTCACCTTTCTCCTATCTCCAGTAAATGAGTTTAGGCGGAATATAAATAAAGCAGAATAAATTGCTACAAAAATGCCCTGCAGGTAATCACCACTTCAAATTGACCAATCCTACTCAATTTCTTTCCCCAGATCCATTCCTAGTTTTGCCTTTCCTATTTTAAGAGCATTATTTATTTACTTTATTTTATTTTATTTTATACTCTTTATTGGAGTATAATTGCTTTACAATGGTGTGTTAGTTTCTGCTTTATAACAAAGTTAATCAGCTATATATATATACATATATCCGCATATCTCCTCCCTCTTGTGTCTCCCTCCCACCCTCCCTATCCCACTCCTCTAGGTGGTCACAAAGAACCAAGCTGATCTCCCTGTGCTATGAGGCATTATTTATTAATCTGTTTACTTGCTTAAGGAAAAAAAAATTCCAAGTACATGAGTTCTAAAATTATAACAGTTACATATTTTCTGTGTCTAAAGCTTCCCTCACATAAGTCTTCTATCAGCCATTCTCAACCTCTTTAACAAATTCTTATTTCTCACTAATTGTCTCAACATGATTGTCTTAGGCTCTCTATGATTTCATTAACACTTCTTTTCAATCCATCCACCATATTGTTACTAAAATTTTCACTCAAAAATACTGGATTTAATTGTCACTTTCCTACTTCAAATCTTTTATTTTTTCTTAAAAAAATTTTGAAGAAATTCAAAGTATTCTCCATAACATAGCTTAAATTATTTTCTGTTTTATTTTCTATATTTTCTCCTCCAAATATATAGCCACACTGAATTAATGGCAGTTTTCTCATGTGTGTCATGAAATATATATATTTTACATTATGAGTCCTTTGTCTTTTTTTTTGCTATGTCTCTTTAATTTTGGTAAATCTAGTGGACAAATCTGATAAACACCTCAAAGTCAAATTCCAGTTTCATGTCTCCTCTGCTGCTTTGTAAATAGCACACCATCAATATAGGTTTCCACATTTATTCTCTATTAAGTTATGACAGTCTCTCATTTTCACAGCTGATTATAACTATGTGCTTATATCGCAGCCAAACTGACCAGATGACGAGCACCTGGAGGGCGTAATCATTTTTCATTTATATTTGTAGGTCCTGTATTTAACGGGCCCATTGTAGGCACTTAATACATTTTCATCATTTAAAAAACTGAGCTTGTGACTGAGTTTGTGACCCTTCCAGTTGAAATGGAAAAAAATGAGAAACAAGCATCTTTCTAGAAAAGTATAAAAAATGTCCTTGCGGTCCTAGACAAAGTTCTACCTATCAGCGATATGGACTGTAATATCCCAAGGTCAGCTCTTGTAGAGCGCTCACCTAACAGCTTCAGAATTACCCAGACTGATAGTTAGCTCCATTACAAAGCACTTTAGGAGGTGCCTATAGCATGAAATATACACTATAAAACCATGTTCGCATCCTTTCCTTGTGAGCAACTCTGTGATAACTGGACTGTTAGGAAGAAAACATTTTGTATGGTTTCTGACTAACCCTTCTGAGTAGTTTTTTTGTGCTGTTTCAAAGTAATTTAACTCAGGGGAGGGAGCAGAAGCAACAATCATCAGTCTAGGATCAGAATTAATAGGGTCTGTATTGATCGGACAAAGCTCTTTACTGGAGTTCTGGCCAGAGTCAAAAGTAACATTTCTTCACTTCTAACTTTGATTGTCTTTATGGACCAACATCAAAAGATGTGTGAGGTGCAAAATATTAGTCATCTTTTTCAGACCATTAAAAAAGGCAGAACAGTGTGTCAGGTGATTGAAAACTGTGAACTATCATTAGATCCTGAATTTTAAAAATCTTGTAGAATAATAAAAAAAGTTAAGTAGAAAAAAAGACATAACCTACCATTTACTACCCATGTTAACAAATGTTTTCACTATTTTTCTTTTTCTTTATTTCTAAATACAGAAATATAGGTAATAAATGTTAAGCCTCCTAGCTATAAATTTGTCATACTAATAATTGTAGTTTATTTTTTAAAGTGGCTTATTATTTATTCCATGTTCTCCTCACATAACAGCAAGATTTACATATACCATTTTATAATGCTGTTTAGGTATATTTGTGGAATCAATTATACTGTATATCTTACTTCATGGCTTATTTTTTAATTGAATGTTTATTTTTATGTCTGATAATAAAAATTTAGGAGAAAACAAAGTATTACTCAGTTGATTTATATTTTCTCTCCTGTGATTTTTTTCCAAGATCTTTGAATGGGAACTCACTATTGGTTCTTATATTTAGATCAATAATGTAAAGGTAGATACAAGACATTTTATAGAATGAAGAGGAAATAATGAGCAAAAAAGGAAGACACAAAAGAATACAAACATATGCAGAATGAATGGATCAGTGTGAGATGGAAAACTAAAATTTCATTCATGCCTTACTCTATTTGATAATCGTAGTGATTTTCTTTGGTGTGAATGTTAGAATCCCATCTCTATCCTCAACCTCATCTATATTATTCCTTTGAGTTTAATAATAAATGCTTACATTTTCATTTGATTTGTTTAATATTTTAATTTATAATTTTAATGAGTTTAGTTCATACCTTGTTTGCTGGTTTAAAATATCTTTGTCATTATAGTAAATATATATGACACAAACTGATAAAAGTAAAAAAGAAAAGTAAAAACACTAAATCTACCGTTTTATCCATATAATTGCAAGGAAATGACTTAACACGTTTCCCTGACTTCTATTTCAATAGCTCTCAGTGAATTCATATTTCTGAACTTGATGACTTACTTACGAGACTGACATTTTTGTATGCAATCCTTACCCCAGATTCTTACTCTAGCTTGCATATAAAATTAAATAATAACAATTTTCATGGTGTTTTATAATTGTCTCTTTGCATATCTGATATTTACTTGACTCCTAAGCATTTTTCTTTCACTTTTATATGTTATTGTCTAGCCTATGACTAGCATTAGTAAATGAGTACAATAATTGACAAATACATGCTAATATTAATATTATTATCTCTGAGGAGTTAATCCGCAAAATGCTTAGTCATGACATGGCATTTTTTCATCCACAGTCTTTCCCTCCACAATCATTTCCTCATGGTCCTCATTTTAATCTTCCTGGAAAACTATTACTATTTTCTGGAGACAGCATTAAACAAGAGATAAATCTTTTAATTGTATGTTTTGTTAATAGAAACTGTTGAGAAAATACACGATATCTATGAAGGGACATGACCCTTCCTATGAAGAAAAAGACAAATTTCACAGCACTGGGTACATACTATCTCCATTTGAACCTTTCCTCTTTTATTGAACTAAATTATATTTCCCCCTCAAACACAAGGGCTATAAAGTCATACAAGGACATGTCTTGATTTGTAACTTACAAGGTTAATGTAATTATTGACATTTTGATGAAAAAGTCTACATAATTAATAAAACAAAAAACTGATAGAGCAGACTGCATTTGCTAAATAGTGTTATAAGGATCTCTATATGGTCACTTCTCAGGGAATTTAGCTTGTATTGTGAGCATACCACAATCATCTCTATTTTTATTTCATATAAGGGCAACACAATTTTTACCTGCTTTCATTTTTCAGTGTCAATTGTTTTTTCTATTCACAACACACAGTCGGTGTTTGCTGAAGATAATTCTTCAGCTAATCTCTATAGTAAATCAGTGACTGTACATTATAAAGACCTATCATCATACACATATCCACATTTACAAATATATATTCTTTCTTCCTATGTTTCTAAAAGATTTTTTTTTCTCAACACAGTTATTGTCTATTATTATCAATCCTTATTGGTCTATTCCCACTGGGCTTTATACTTACAATTATCCTTTCTTCCACCAGTTTAAATTTCCCATTTCAAAGATAATTAGCTTCTGTTAATTCAGTAACATTGAAACACATAATCCAAAGAATGAATGGAATGAAATGAGGCTGGAAGGATACATTAGAGCCAGGATATGAAGGTAGTAGGAGTTTTACTTTTCCTAAGAACAATGGAAAAAATGATATTTTGGTAACATATTTAACTTATCATTTAAGTGGGGTTATTTAATCTGCTATGTGGAGAACAACTAGTAAGGGGACAAAACCAATAAAAGGGACAAAGGTTGATTTAGCAATTTGAGTCAAAGCTGGTTTGACATGATCTAATGATATGGCAGTAGTCACTGAGTGTAGGCATAGATTTATGAGACTTATGTGGGAGAAAGGGAGATAGAGAAATAATGCTCACCACCAGAGAAAGCTCTGATTTGGTGGTTGGACCTGAATGTGTACTGCAGAGAAGAGGGTGAGAAGTTATGTGAGGGAAGAGGGCATTTGTCACACAATGGATTGAAGAAGAAAGAAGTAATAAGTTGAAACTCATGAGAATGCCTTTTTTCCAGAAACCAATAAAAGAGGGAAATTTCAAGAAAGATAAAGCTGAAATATTGAATCTTTAGAATTCAGGGGGAATACAGACTAAAAAGAATATAGTAGATTTACAAATGTTATTTCTGACGTTGTATGAAAATGTGCAGAGTAATAGTAGAGGTAGAATTCATAAGTTACATAGTTTTTTTTCTAATTTTGTCCTTTCAGTTATGGTATACTTATTGTAATTTTTATCAGGATCACATCTACTTTTAGACACATGAGAGGATTGTATTTCCTTATAACCTTGCATTTATGTGACTTGCTTTAGTCAGCTAAATGTCAATAAAGATGATACATGTAGAAGACTGGAATGACCACGGATCTTCCCCCTGACACTACTGCCAATTTCTTTGTAGATAAGTTTGTGTTCTGTAATACACACTCTATTGGCTATTGCTATAACACAAACCCTAGCATTGCAGATTTCATATTCCTCTTTGGCTCAGTGGTAAATACACATCTAAATTCTATGCTGGCTTTCTACTTCACAGCTCATTTTAAACTATAGACCTTCCTCTTCAAATCAAGGTGTGTAACTGGGCTCATTCAATGTGTCCCCACCAACATTCCACATTCTGAAGACTGTGAATGGTGCTTCTTTGTTACTATTCTTTTTTTCTTGGTGCGTTTTCACTTTTTCATAAATTCTAAAATTGTCTAACATTTGTGTTACACTATTCCCCATTTTCTAGTGCGATTACTTCTTATTATTATTGTCATTGTAATGTAGATTTTAATGTGTGGTAAATCTTCAATGTTTTTTTCCATTCCCTTAATCTGAATCTGGTATTTACTTTGTTTCACTGAAACTCCTTTGTTTATTTATTTGTTTAGTATAGCCAGTAACTTTATTATGTTCAATCTAATGGCCTTTTAAATATCTTTTTTATTCTCTTTGACTTTTCAAATTCAAATTTCTTCAAATTCTTTACTCTTTTTCTTTAAGTAATGATACTTCCATTTTTTAAAAACCATTTTTTTGCTTCAATACCTTGCTTCTTTGTACTTATTAACCTTGTGTATGTGGATAACCTTTAAATTTAAGGCTTTATTCTCAAATTTACCTTTGTCTTCTTCAACATCCAGTGTTTGGAGAAATCTAATTGATACTCATGTATTACATTGTAATTTTTAGACTTTCTTTCAGGTAACCATCTTTGCCAATGATCTTTCCTCTGATTCATATTTTTATTTTACTGGTCTACAAGCAGAATATTTCTATTTTGCATTTTAATGACCAAAATTCAGCAAATATAAAGCATAATTAATTTATAGTCCCTGTCTTTTCTCTTCATGGTGGTGAATGGCATTACAGTACCCTCACTCCTTCATTCAGTTAACTAAAATGATTTGTTCACTTTAACTGTATATAAGCATATTTAGTGGTTGGGGCAAAATTTAAAGATAAATAAGCAGGTTTCTGATGTCAAAGAGTTCATGATACATTAGGGGATATAAGTCAGCATAAAAATACCATGATGGTAGCAGAATGTAATAGCACAATGAAGAGAATTTTGTATGAAATATAACAAGCATTCAGATCTCTGAAGACTTCTCCTTGGATTTCTTGCAAGTAAATCACTAAATACAACTGACTCTTCTTTTGAGAATTCTCTTAGATTCTTGCTTTGTTTTCATTCTCACAACCACCACTCTACTCTAGGATATTCAGTTTGCCACACAGAGTTAGGTTATTTTCTTCAATAAAAAATGATAATATGATTGGTTTTGTAAATTGATTATAAAATATTATATTGATTAGGGCCTATGTATATGCACAGCAACTATCATGTGTTCCAAAAGGGGAGAGAACACATTTTGTTAATGAAAATGAGAATAAAAGATAATATCTTGTTTTACTATTCTCTGAAGACACAGAAAAAAAAATCATTTAACATTTAAATAGTTTTTTCCCTCACAACGAAGGGAAAATATACAAAGTTTTTACATATTTCTAATCTGGGGACATATCAGGGAAGCCAGTCAGCATTAGTCTTCTATTTCAAAGATGGCTCTACGTGCTGATAAATTTCAATACATCATTACGATGTACATTTAAGAGCTACAGAAAAAAAAATGTTATACAGACATTTTTCTCACTTGTAAATAAATTTGAAGATAATCATCTGGAATTCAAGATCTATCCTAGAGCATCACCTCTTCTCTGAGTTCCCTGTTCACTTGAATATATTATCTACTTCACTCAAGCCAGATTAATTTTACCTCAAAGATGTTTCTTGTTATATTCTCCTTAGTTCTGTATGTACTTGATATTAAAATTAGAAAAAAATGTGATAGTTTACATTGACTATGATGTCTATCTAAAGTATGCCAACATATAAGTGCCTATTATAATTAATATAACTTGCTTAGAGATATAGATTATTAGAATCTAGAATTCTATCTAGAATCTTAGAATTCTCCTCTAGAAATGTCATGATTTCTTAATTTTTTTACTTATGCCGCTATATTGTAAACTCCGAACTAGCTGTCATATCTAATGATTTTGTGTCCTTCAAAGAATTTCACAAAGGACTGGGCTTTCAAAGGTGTTCAATCAAATTTTGTTAATGTAAGTTCACAAAAACAGTTATCAGATTAAGACAGTCATTCACAAGTAATAATTTCTCTCATATATTTTATTTTCAATAAAAATACAAAGATGTAAAATGCACAACAATGCTATATTTTAAAATATTCAGATAACTGATGAAAAGGAAATTTAGAGGTTAATGTTTCCAGATAATTGCACTCAGTCTTTATTTAACATTATAAAGATAATAATTCATATTCAAGTATATTCTCTTAGTGTTTCTTTTTTTTTTTTTTTTACATCTTTATTGGAGTATAATTGCTGTACAATGGTGTGTTAGTTTCTGTTTATAACAAAGTGAATCAGTTATACATATACATATGTTCCCATATCCTTTCCCTCTTGCATCTCCCTCCCTCCCACCCTCTCTATCCCACCCCTCTACCTGGTCACAAAGCATAGAGCTGATCTCCCTGTGCTATGCAGCTGCTTCCCACTAGCTATCTATTTTACGTTTGGTAGTCTATATATGTCCATGCCACTCTCTCACGTTGTCACAGCTTGCCCTTACCCCTCCCCATATCCTCAAGTCCGTTCTCTAGTAGGTCTGTGTCTTTATTCCTGTCTTACCCCTAGGTTATTCATGACATTTTTTTTCTTAAATTCCATATATATGTGTTAGCATACAGTATTTGTCTTTCTGACTTACTTCACTCTGTATGACAGACTCTAGGTCCATCCACCTCATTACAAATAGCTCAATTTCGTTTCTTTTTACGGCTGGGTAATATTCCATTGTATATATGGACCACACCTTCTTGATCCATTCATCAGATGATGGACACTCAGGTAGCTCAATTTCGTTTCTTTTTACGGCTGGGTAATATTCCATTGTATATATGGACCACACCTTCTTGATCCATTCATCAGATGATGGACACTCAGGGTGTTTCCATCTCCTGGCTATTGTAAATAGAGCTGCAATGAACATTTTGGTACATGACCTTTTTTGAATTGTGGTTTTCTCAGGGTATATGCCTAGTAGTGGGATTGTTGGGTCATATGGTAGTTCTATTTGTAGTTTTTTAAGGAACCTCCATACTGTTCTCCATAGTGGCTGTATCAATTTACATTCCCACCAACAGTGCAAGAGGGTTCCCTTTTCTCCACACCCTCTCTAGCATTTATTGCTTGTAGAATTTTTGATGATGGCCATTCTGACTGCTGTGAGATGAAATTGTATTATAGTTTTGATTTGCATTTCCCTACTGATTAATGATGTTGAGCATTCTTTCATGTGTTTGTTCGCAACCTGTATATCTTCTTTAGAAAAATGTCTATTTAGGTCTTCTGCCCATTTTTGGAATGGGATTTTGTTTTTTGGATATTGAGCTGCATGAGTTACTTGTATGTTTTGGAGATTAATCCTTTGTCAGTTGCTTCATTTGTAAATATTTTCTCCCATTCTGAGAGTTGTCTTTTTGTCTTGCTTATCATTTCCTTTGCTGTGCAAAAGCTTTTAAGTTTCATTAGGCACCATTTGTTTATTTTTGTCTTTATTTCCATTTCTCTAGGAGGTGGGTCAAAAAGGAACTTGCTGTGATTTATTTCATAGAGAGTTCTGCCTATGTTTTCCTCTAAGAGTTTGATGGTTTCCTTACATTTAGGTCTTTAATCCATTTTGTGTTTATTTTTGTGTATGGTGTTAGGGAGTGTTGTAACATCATTCTTTTACATGTATCTGTCCAGTTTTCCCAGCACCAATTATTGAAGAGGCTGTCTTTTCTCCATTGTATATTCTTGCCTCCTTTATCAAAGATAACATGACCATATGTGCGTGGGTTTATCTCTGGGCTTTCTATCCTGTTCCGTTGACCTATATTTCTGTTTTTGTACCAGTACCATACTGTCTTGATTACTGTAGCTTTGTAGTATGGTCTGAAGCCAGGGGCCTGATGCCTCCAGCTCCATTTTTCTTTCTCAAGATTGCTTTGATTATTCGGGGTCTTTTGTATTTCCATACAAACTGTGAAATTTTTTGTTCTAGTTCTGTGAAAAATGTCATTGGTTATTTGATAGGGATTGCATTGAATCTGTAGATTGCTTTGGGTAGTAAAATCATTTTCACAATATTGATTCTTCCAATCCAAGAACATGGTATATCTCTCCATCTATTTGTGTCACCTCTAATTTTTTTCATCAGTGTCTTATAATTTTCTGCATACAGGTCTTTTGTCTCCTTAGGTAGGTTTATTCCTAGATATTTTATTCTTTTTGTTGTAATGGGAAATGGAAATGTTTTCCTAATTTCACTTTCAGATTTTTCTTCATTAGTGTATAGGAATTCAAAAGATTTCTGTGCATTAATTTTGAATCCTGCTGCTTTACCAAATTTACTGATTAGCTCTAGTAGTTTTCTGGTAGCATCTTTAGGATTTTCTATGTATAGTATCATGTCATCTGCAAACAGTGACAACTTTACTTCTTCTTTTCCAATTTGGATTCCTTTTATTTCTTTTTCTTCTCTGATTGCTGTGGCTAAAACTTCCAAAACTATGTTGAATAATAGTAGTGAGAGTGGGCAACCTTGCCTTGTTACTGACCTTAGAGGAAATGTTTGCTGTTTTTCACCATTGCGTATGATGTTGGCTGTGGGTTTGTCATATGTGGCCTTTATTATGTTGAGGAAAATTCCCTCTAGCCTACTTTCTGGAGGGTTTTTATCATAAATGGGTGTTAAATATTGTCAAAAGCTTTGTCTGCATCCATTGAGATGATCATATGGTTTTTCTCCTTCAATTTGTTAATATGGTTTATCACTTTGATTTATTTGCATATATTGAAGAATCCTTGCATTCCTGGGATAAACCCCACTTGATCTTAATGTATGATCCATTAAATGTGCTGTTGGGTTCTGTTTGCTAGTATTTTGTTGAGGATTTTTGAACCTATGTTCATCAGTGATATTGGCTTGTAGTTTTCCTTCTTTGTGACATCTTTGTCTGGTTTTGGTATCAGAGTGATGGTGGCCTCCATTAGAATGATTTTGGGAGTGCTATATTTTGGAAGAGTTTGAGAAGGATAGGTGTTAGCTCTTCTCTAAATGTTTGATACAATTTGCCTGTGAACCCATCTGGTCCAAGGCTTTTGTTTGTTGGAAGATTTCTAATCACAGTCTCAATTTCAGTGCTTGTAATTGGTCTGTTCATATTTTCTATTTCTTCCTGGTTCAGTCTCAGAAGTTTGTGCATTTCTAAGAATTTGTCCATTTCTTCCAGGTTGTCCATTATATTGTCATAGAGTTACTTGTAGTAATCTTTCATGATCCTTTGTATTTCTGCAGTGTCAGTTGTTACTTCTCCTTTTTCATTTCTAATTCTGTTGATTTGAGTCTTCTCCCTTTTTTTCTTGAAAAGTCTGGCTAATGGTTTATCAATTTTGTTTATCTTCTCAAAGAACCAGATTTTAGTTTTATTGATCTTTATTATTGTTTCCTTCATTTCTTTTCCATTTATTTGTGATCTGATCTTTATGATTTCTATCCTTCTGCTAACTTCGGGATTTTTTGTTCTTCTTTCTCTAATTGCTTTAGGTGTAAGATTAGATTGCTTGTTTGAGATGTTTCTTGTTTCTTAAAGTAGACTTGTATAGCTATAAACTTCCCTCTTAGAACTGCCTTTGCTGCAGCCCATAGGTTTTGGGTCGTTGTGTTTTCACTGTCATTTGTTTCTAGGTGTATTTTGATTTCTTCTTTTATTTCTTCAGTGATCTCTTTGTTATTAAGTAGTGTGTTGTTTAGCCTCCATGTGTTTGTATTTCTTACAATATTTTTCCTGTAATTGATATCTAGTGTTGTGGTCAGAAAAGATACTTGATATGATTTAAATTTCCTTAAATTTACCAAGGCTTGATTTGTGACCCAAGAAATGATCTGTCCTGAAGAATGTTCCATGAGCACTTGAGAAAAATGTGTATTCTGTTGTTTTTGGATGGAATGTCACATAAATATCAGTTAAGTCCATCTTGTTTAATTTATCATTTAAAGCCTGTGTTTCCTTATTTTTTTTCATTTTGGATGATCTGTCCATTGGTGAATGTAGGGTTTTAAAGTCCCCTACTATGATGGTGTTACTCTGGATTTCCCCCTTTTATGGCTGTTAGTATTTGCCTTATGTGTTGAGGCACTCCTATGTTGGGTACATAAATATTTACAATTGTTATATCTTCTTGGATTGATCCCTTGATCATTATGTAGTGTCCTTCTTAGTCTCTTGTAATAGTCTTTGTTTTAAAGTCTATTTTGTCTGATATGAGAATTGCTACTCCAGCTTTCTTTTGATTTCCATTTGCATGGAATATCTTTTTCCATGCCCTCACATTCAGTCTTTATGTGTCCCTAGGTCTGAAGTGGGTCTCTTGTAGACAGCATATATACGGGTCTTGTTTTTGCATCCATTCAGCCAGCCTATGTCTTGTTGTTGGAGCATTTAATTCATTTACATTTAAGGTAATTAACGATATGTATGTTCTTATTACCATTTTCTTCATTGTTTTGGGCTTATTTTTGTAGGTCTTTTCCTTCTCTTGTCTTTCCTGCCTAGAGAAGTTCCTTTAGCATTTGTTGTAAAGCTGGTTTGCTGGTGCTGAATTCTCTTAGCTTTTGCTTGTCTGTAAAGCTTTTAATTTCTCCATCAAGTCTGAATGAGATCCTTGCTGGGTAGAGTAATCTTGATTGTAGGTTTTTCTCTTTCATCATTTTAAATATGTCCTGCCAGTTCCTCTGGCTTGCAGAGTTTCTGCTGAAAGATCAGCTGTTAACCTTATGGGAATTCCCTTGTATGTTATTTGTTGTTTCTTCTTTGCTGCTTTTAATATTTGTTCTTTGTATTTAATTTTTGATAGTTTGATTAATATGTGTCTTGATGTGTTTCTCCTTGGATTTATCCTGTATGGGACTCTCTGTGCTTCCTGGACTTGATTAACTATTTCCTTTCCCATATTAGGGAAATTTTCAACTATAATCTCTTCAAATATTTTCTCAGTCCCTTTTTTTTTTTCTGTTCCTCTTCTGGAATCCCTATAGTTCGAACATTGGTGTGTTTATTGTTGTCCCAGAGGTCTCTGAGACTGTCCTCTATTCTTTTCATTCTTTTTTTCTTTATTCTGCTCTGCAGTAGTTATTTCCACTATTTTAACTTCCAGGTCACTTATCCGTTTTCTGCCTCAGTTATTCTTCTATTGATCCCTTCTAGAAATTTTTAATTTCACTTATTGTTTGTCACTGTTTGTTTGTTCTTTATTTCTTCTAGGTCCTTTTTAAACTTTTCTTATATTTTCTCCATTCTACTTCCAAGATTTTGGATCATCTTTACTATCATTATTCTGAATTCTTTTTCAGACAGACTGCCTATTTCCTCTTCATTTGTTAGTTCTGGTGGTTTTTTGCCTTGTTCCTTCATTTGCTGTGTGTTTCTCTGTCTTCTCATAAAATGTTGTTTATTTTCAATTAGACATAATTGGAATATGAATTCACTCTTAGTCCTATTTAAAAACAAAAATCATAATATAAGAACATTATCCCTTATCTATTGCTGTACAATCCCATGATGATTTCACCTTGGAGAAATTAGAGAAAGAATATTAGCAATAAAACAACTTAAATTTTAGTTTTGCAAAATGTAAGATGCAAGGATTTTTAAAAGCTTTTCTTAATATATTTACATTATTTCTTTTGCAAATTGCAGTGCTTTTCATATGTCATTGATCAACTTTTTCCCAATCAAATTATCAAGAAATGAGATAATTACCTAAAAATAAACCGACCTAAAGAGACAAAAGACCTGTATGCAGGAAATTATAAGACACTGATGAAAGAAATTAAAGATGATACAAATAGAGGGAGAGATATACCATGTTCTTGAATTGGAACAATCAACATTGTGAAAATGACTATACTACTTAGAGCAATCTACAGATTCAATGCAATCCTTATTAAACTACCAATGTCATTTTTCACAGAACTAGAACAAAAAAAAAATCACAATTTATATGGAAACACAAAAGATCCCGAATAGCCAAAGCAATCTTAAGAAAGAAAAACGGAGCTGGAGGAATCAGGCTCCCAGGCTTCAGACTATACTACAAAGCTACAGTAATCAAGACAGTATGGTACTGGCACAAGAACAGAAATATAGGTCAATGGAACAGGATAGAAAGCTGAGAGATAAACCCACACACATATGGTCACCTTATCTTTGTTAAAGGAGTTAAGAATATACAATGGAGAAAAGACAGCCTCTTCAATAAGTGGTGCTGGGACAACTGGACAGCTACATGTAAAATAATGAAATTAGAACACTCCCTAACACCGTACACAAAAATAGACTAAAAATGGATTAAAGACATAAATGTAAGGCCAGACACCTTCAAACTCTTAGAGCAAAACATAGGCAGAACACTTTTGACCCACCTCCTAGAGCAATGGAAATAAAGACAAAAATAAACTAATGGAACCTAATGAAACTTAAAAGCTTTTGCACAGCAAAGGAAACCATAAACAAGATGAAAAAACAACCCTCAGAATGGGAGAAGATATTTGCAAGTGAAACAACTGACAAAGGATTAATCTCCAAAATTTACAAGCAGCTTATGTAGCTCAATATCAAAAAATGGGTGGAAGACTTAAATAGACATTTCTCCAAAGAAGATATACAGATTGCCAACAAACACATGAAAGAATGCTCAACATCATTAATCATTAGAGAAATGCAAATCAAAACTATAATGCAGTTTCATCTCACACCAGTCAAAGTGGCTGTTATCAAAAAATCTAGAAACAATAAATGCTGGAGAGGGTGTGGAGAAAAGGGAACCTCATACACTGTTGGTGGGAATGTAAATTGATACAACCACTATGGAGAACGGTATGGAGGTTCCTTAAAATCTAAAAATAGAACTACCATATTACCCAGCAGTCCCACCACTGGGCATATACCCTGAGAAAACCATAACTCAAAAAGAGTCATGTACCATAATGTTCATTGCAGCTCTATTTACAATAGCCAGGACATGAAAGCAACCTCAGTGTGCTTTGACAGATGAACAGATAAAGAAGATGTGGCCCGTATATACAAAGGAATATTACCTAGCCATAGAAAGTAAACAAAATTGAGTTATTTGTAGTGAGGTGGCTGGACATAGAGTCTGTCATACAGAGTGAAGTAAGTCAGAAAGAGAAAAACAAATATCGTATGGTGCCACATGTATATGGAATCAAAAAAAAAAAAGTGGTCATGAAGAACCTAGGAGCAAGATGGGAATAAAGACACAGACCTACTAGAGGATGGATTTGAGGACACGGGGCGGGGGAAGTGTTGGTTGGGACAAAGTGAGAGAGTGGTAGTGTGTATATGGACTTATATACACTACCAAATATGAAGTAGATAGCTAGTGGGAAGCAGTCTCATAGCACAGGGAGATTAGCTCAGTGCTTTGTCACCAGCTAGAACGGTGGGATAGGGAGGGTGGGAGGGATGGAGATGCAAGAGGGAAGAGATACGGGGATATTTGTATATGTATAACTGATTCACTTTTTTATAAAGCAGAAACTAACACACCATTGTAAAGCAATTATACTCCAATAAAAATGTTAAAAAAAAAAGAGAGAGAGTCAGTGGGGAAATCAGGTAAAGATAACTCAGATGAAGTTATTGTAAGAAAAGTATGTAATGTAAATAAAATAAGCTATTTTATTTTAAGAAGAAATGATGTATTTCAGAAACCTCTGGGTTTAACAATTATCCTATGGTGACATTTTCTAATGAGGTTAACTCAATGTAATTATAGGAAATACTTTTTAGGAAATATTTGTTCAATGCTCACTATGTGCAACGTGCCTTTTTTAATGCCTGTAATATTGCATGGTACACAGCAGGTACTTAATAAGAATGTGTGGAATATATAATGAATGAATATGCTAAAATTGTTGATACAGAGAAAACTTAAGTCAAATAGCTAAGGAAAGTATCTCTGCATCAATACACTGATTGATAAAAGTCATTCAAGAAGTGTTTATTGAGCTCTACCATTTGTCTTATAAGTGCAGAGAGTGTGTGGTGAACAAGATGGATTCCTTGCTCTCATAAAGTTTAAGTGTTTAGTAGGAGGAAACAGACAAAGAACTAATATAACTTTTTAAATGATAAGTGCCATTACTATAAACAACTTTAAGTTAATATTAGGAGATTGGGTTAGATAGTGAATGGTGCTATGACCTGCATATTTGTATCTCCCCAAAATTCATATCTTGAAATCCTAATGCCCTGAAAAGTTGGTATTAAGAGTTGGGGATTTGGGGAGGTGATTAAGTCCTGGGGGTAGAGCCCTTATGAATGAGATAACTGGTTTTTAAAAGAGACTCCAGAGAGATCCTGAGCCCCTTCTGCCCTGTGAGGACAAAATAAGAACTCTGTGACCTGGTAGAGGGCCTTCACCCCATTATATTGGCACCCTGACTTTCAGCCTCCAAAACTGTGAGCGCTAAATTTCTGTCATTTTATAAAATACCCAATCTGTGGTATTTTGTTAGAATACCCTGAATGAACTAAGACAATTTGGTAGGGATATTAAATAGGCAGTGTCAGAGAAGGCCTAACTGAAAAGATGACATTCGGTGAATAGAAAATTCAAGAAAAAAAAAAAAGGAATAAAATAGAATTTGCCTTTTGGTAGCTGAGAGGGTAGTTTTGGTTAAAGTATCTCAGATGATTCTAGATATTCGAAGAAATAATAAACCTATGGGAGATTAAAGGGAAAGTTTGGGAGTGATAGATATCCATAAAAGTATATTAGGAGCAAATACGAGAAATAATCACTTTTTTTGAAATGCAACTTTTTGACTCTTACCTTATGTGGTCTAGAGAAATAAGATTTAAATGTGAGCATTCAGATTTTTATGTCAATTTATATTATATTTAACAAATAGCTTGGCAATTGTTAAATTAATATTAAATATGAATTATTGTTATTAAATATTGTCCTTACCTGCAATCTGTAATGATGAACACTTCCTGCTAAAATAAGGAGGAGGGAAAATAGATATTATATTATTCTTATTTTATTTCCCAAGGGACTCTTTAGGACAAAGAGAAGAAATGAGAAGGAAAAGGCAAAGTGAAGTACAGATGAAATGCTCAATCATTTGATAGGAACAGAAACTGGAGAGGAAATCTGGGGATCAACTAGGAGTTAAGTTGAGTAAGGAGTGTGAGAAGGGGCTGTTCAGGAGTTGTGGAGAGAAGTGCATTGTGAACCCTGCAATGAGGAGAACATCAGAAGAGTCACTGCAGCCAGAGGCCACTGATCAATCTGTCACTCTCAGTACTGGTGATCATTTTTGATTTGAGAGGTAAATTCGCACAGGCAGCTTTGTAGGATCTTTTTGAAACACAAGCATCAAGTCTCCTTAGTAAGATCTCTGAAATTCTTGTTCAGAGACAGTTCAGGGGCCAGTATCTGATACTAATTATCAGCACACATAAAAAGCAAATTTTACTGAGTATATGGAATGTTAAAAGTATCACTCCTCCCTCAGTGAACTACGGTGACAAGTTCCTGCCCAAGGGGAATCAGAGTTCTTACAGCCCAGGCAGAGCTGTTTGCCAAGCTGTTTGGAGGTAGCTTGTACAACAAAACATCTATCTGTCCTTTAACTGATTTAAGGCTGTGTGAGCATTCTATTTACCTAATATATGAGAAAAATGTGTAAAGGAAAACCTGTGTAAATTGAATTGGCGTTCAAACCAAGATGTAGTTGTCAGTTATAATAAGACTGTGAGTGCTATGTGACCTTAGCTTGCAGCAATGAGCAGATTTAATAGTGATTCTGGAAGGAGGCAAAAAACAAATTATTATCTTTCACAAGTAACAGCTCATAATATTAACGCAGACCAAGAGTAGCATAGGGAAAAGGTGCATTTTAACAAATATTGCAGTACAATGATCTTTGTACGCAGAGATGTTGATTGACCACTAAGTAGCAAGCATGTTATACAGTTCATTGCCTTATTTCACCAAATATGGAAACAGAAAATGTGGCATTATATTTGTTCAAAAAAAGGAAAATAAAGGAGAAAATGCACCATTTAGAAAGAAATTGCTGGCAATCTGAAGTTTATCTTTTTTTTTTCTCATATTTTTTGTCTAAATGCCCCAAAAGAGATCTTGCTAATCTTTCCAGCTCTTGGATAAATTGTCATTAGTTCCAATCCAAATATCAAATGAAAGACACAAAATTCTAGTCAGCAAGCCTACTGAGAAATTTAATGTAGTGTTGACAGAGCTGAGAGTAGGTTGTCAAACTGAGCAAGAGAGAGAGAACTTCATTAGCTTCTATGGAAATGTGATTTCAGTACAAAAAAGTCCCTGATTTAAATCATGGTGACCAGACACATCAAAAAGTTCTCCTTCATGGAAAAGAAGAAGGTTGATTAAACAATTTTAAATAACAGTTTATTTTTTACTTGAAAGTTGGACATTTGGCCAGTAGATTTAAAAAAAAAGAAGTACATTCCTTATTGAGTTTTAAAATTAAAATTACTAAAGGCTAAAATGTACATATTCAACAATAAAATTCAACATGAATAAGCGTCTTCTGTTTAAAAACTATGATCAATTGACTTGGTGGATGATATGAAAATTTAGGGATTGTATTGTTCTGAATGATTCACTATTTCACAGGTGATAAAACAAAAAATATGAGGTAGCATCAAATTTTATAAGTAATTTTGCTATTTTGAAAGTTATTTTTTACAAAATATTTCTCCAATAATTATGGTATGCTTAGATAAAATTAGTTATATGATGTGGCCACACGTGTAGAAAATTCAAGGAAGGATTAGTATATGTTACAATACTGTAAAAATTATCACCTTTCATTAAGTTTATCACATTGACGTACACTACCTGAATTGTTTGCAAGTAGATAAATCTATTTCACATAACTCTTTCAAAGACCTTATTTTTCCTTTGGGGAATTAAGGAGTCTACATAAGAGGTAAAATTGAAAGAATTAATAAGCAACACCAGAAAGATAAAACCATACTTATGTCCTACTTAGTATCTGAGTAAGTGAACAATTCTTATTCCCTAAAAATACAATGCTATATTTTACAGTTTAGATATTAGAACTTATTTCAAATTGTAGAAATTCCAATTTTGTTATGAAACAAAAATATTAAAAGTTAATTGTATGAATGAAAGCAAATGTTTTAAAAACCAAATATATGCTTTTGGAGGAATTTTCAGCATAGTCTACACAGAATGATATTGTTTTTAATATCAGTTCAATAAAATCTATACTTCAAAAAGTGATTGATTCAAGAGTGTTAAATTTATATTTAAAATTGGAGTGCTTATCTGAGAAATTTTTCATAGAATATGTGTTTGAATGTCTTAAAAAGCTTTGATTGAGGAATACTGGGAGGGAGGGAGTTTCCCTGATAGGTGTTACACATCTGTCTCAGACATTAGGCTTTCTCTTTATTATTTCAGAGTATGTTTCTGGAAAATTCTTTGACACTGTGTTGGTAATTTCAGCTTTCTTCAGAGATTTGATGATATGCCTACTAGTTGTCTTTCCATTCACAGTCCTGACATAATTTTTCTTGTCACCATTAATTGAATGTGGTCTAGTAACAATTTATAGGTATTATTACATAGGCAATAATGTCACCATTGACTGCAACAGTAAAAAAATTGTAAATATAAGATAGGGTCACTACTTTGGGCTTCATTATTACTGAAGACTTCAAACCACTGGAAATAGCACTTCAGTACATTAGTAACAGACTTCTACTATGGAGTAATTTGAATTCAAAAAAAATTATTTCCTAAAAAATAATGACATTTCTTGGAACATTATTTTTCAAATCGAATTTGTTTACTTCTCTTTTTTATTTCCATTTTACATTGTCTTATGTGAAAACACATCTTTATTTCTCTCAAAGAAATTTTATCTTTAAAAGCTGACACCATCCCATCCTTGACCCTTGATTATTAGGATATTCTGCTAGCAAGAACAAGACAGTTAAAACCAAACAGAATGTACTGCTTTTCCCTGACTCTATACTTTCTTGATACAGATTTTTTCCACTATCTTAAAGTAGAGTGTTTCTATGAAACCTTTTGTAAGACCAATGGCATAAAGAAGCAATTGCCATAGGACACATCTTGCTAACAGATGCACAAAGTAAATCCAGATCAAGCACAGAAGCTCACAGAAGCACAGAAGTTCAAAGAGATCTTGATGCTGAGATACTGAGTGTAGTTCGCAGGGAAGGAGCTTGGTGGTACCCCTCTCGCTGCTCATGGTGCACTGCCTCTATAACTGCTCCCTGAAAAACAAATGCTGAAAGCCATCTTCACTGTTCAACTTTTTTCATAAAAGCAAAAATCCTCTTTTGCTTCATTTCAGTTATCTAAAACAGGTACTAATATAGAACCTTGGTAAAACAGCAAAGTGGTATAAAGCAAACTTTCTAAAAGCCAGGTATACCTGTACTCTAGAGCTGCTTGGGTTTGCTGAGTGGTCATATCAAGAAACTTTATAATTTAATGGTAGATAGATAAGTATACTTCCAAACAGAATGAGAGTGCAGTTTTTATTCCCTATTCATAATAGAATTGACTCACATTATTCTAAATTTTCAATTTAGAAAATACTTTTTCTCACTTGATTCATACCAGTGTTATCAATCTACCTCACTCTAACTTCAGGTAATATGCCAAGGGAAAAATCAAATATACAGTGATGAATCCATATTAGGGATAAAGTTGTTTGTGAAAAAAACTTGAGACAAAATTATCACTTTCTTCCTGAGTTCCTTTCTTTTATTCTCTTTTAATGCATCTGGTCTTGCATTTTGATTTCTGCCTTATGGTAATTCTCTGTATTGGACAGTTACTTGGAACAAGAGTGAGCATTAAAAAACAAGATTCATGGTATTGTTTGTGAAGATGTACCTTTTGATCTGAACTAAATTGAGAAGAGTAGGGAATAAAGGAGTCTGAATTTATGTATTAGCTAACCAGAGAGATATTGGGTGTTCCCTGTAGAACTCAAGCCAGGATTCAGGGCACATTTGACTGAAGTACTCTTGTGATAATCTCTCAGGAAGGAGAGCAAATTAGTTGGCAGCTGCATGGGCAGTTGAAGGCAAGGAAAGTAAAAGTGCTGGCAAAGCCCAGAGGATATGAATTCAGCATATGAGAAATCTAATATCTTCATATTTGGCAGTACAGACCCCAAATCTGGATATTATTATCACTTTCAATTTAGAGGGGGAAAGTAGTATAGATATAATAACAGGAATTAGGGTATGAATGAATATGGGACTTAAACTCAAACTTCTTTCCTATACAATGAGTTCAAGAAGGAGGAATGAAACACAGTTTTACACATACACACACACACAAACACACACACACACACAAAATGAGAAGAGAGGTATTCTATAATGTTGAAAAATATTGATATGTTTTAAAAATAAATAGATCAAATAGCAGTATGTTTTACTGTCTTATGAATATTTCAATGTAAAAATAAATTAGCTAAGGGAAGAGTGTAGTGACGGTTTTGATTTCAGTAGACATGGGTTTTGTTTTCAGTGCCTCCACAGAGATGGGCTAAATATTATAACTAATATGTATAATTTGTAAAACAATACAACCTTATTATCTCATTACAGAATATTTATCAAACCTTAGTCAGCTAATCACCATATAATGTGAATCCAAATGATAATTTTATAATAATCTTATAATAGAAGGTAATAATATTTATTATTGAAGGTAAAGTGGTTCCCCATTCTTCATTCTTTTACATCTTTCTCATATATATTAAAAATAACAAATATTTCCCCCATATGCCTTCTTATCTTCTTAACTGAATCCAAGCCATACTCGTATTTAGTTTGAAATGTTTTATATTTTACTGTAGGTTCAGGGCAATTTCAAGTGAACCAACTACGAGAATATTCAATAGAATATTCCATGGGACTTTCCAGGTGGCACAGTGGTTAAGAATCTGCCTGCCAATGCAGGGGACAGGTGTTCCAGCCCTGGTCTGGAAGATCCCACACGCTGCGGAGCAACAAAGCTTGTGCGCCACAGCTACTGAAGCCCACACGCCTATAGCCCCTGCTCCACAATAATATAAGCCACCACAATGAAAAGCCCGCGCACCGCAACGAAGAGTAACCCCCGCTCGCCACAACTAGAGAAAGCCCGCACACAGCAGCGAAGACCCAACGCAGCCAAAAATAAATAAATTAATTAAAAAAAATCCTATTATCTATTGAGATTATTTTTATAGGGATTCTAAGCATTACACTCTGAAATAGAATTTCACATTTCTACATAACAACACCACTCACACAGAACCCAAATAAATACAAACCACGTTTTTAGTAAACAAAATTACTTGATGTCCAGGAGTAAATCTAATCTTTAAGAGTAGAAGCTAGTGAAAATGCCACTCTCAACTCTAACAAAAGGCCTGTACAAATTTCATAAAATGCCTGGTTTATCTATATGGTTTATACATATATAATCATTGGGATATGTAGCCCAAGTATCTTCTCTACAGAAAATGGAAGGTCCTTGGGAAATTATTATAAAGGAATTTGTCATTCAATTGTTGCTTTATTCTAATTCATTTTGTTCTTTAAGATATGATTGTCACTCCCTGTGATGAGATTTTCTAGAGATAATAAGTTTAAAAGTATTGATGTCATATGCATAAATTTTCAAAATTAGAATAGTAACCTAGTTTCTAAAATGGACTAAGATTTTGAGTATAGCCATCCAGATATTAGGATTTACAGTTTATCTTTAAGTGCTCTCTCCCAAATATTTGATATAGTTAAATGAATCCTGGATTTTGTGGCAGGTGGTTTTGTGTTTAAGACTTTGTTTTCCCATATACTCTCTTTGTGAACGTAAAAATATGAGGGCATCTTGTAGAATAACCAGCTCCACACCCACATTCACCAAATGGTGTTAAAATATTGCTGCCCTTGATAGCTTATAGGCTTTTTTCTTTTTCTTTTTTTTTTTCTTTTTTTTTTCCTTTTGCGATACGCGAGCCTCTCACTGTTGTGGCCTCTCCCATTGCGGAGCACAGGCTCCGGACGCGCAGGTTCAGTGGCCATGGCTCACGAGCCCAGCCGCTCCGCGGCATGTGGGATCTTCCCGGACCGGGGCACGAACCCGTGTCCCCTGCGTCGGCAGGTGGACTCTCAACCACTGAGCCACCAGGGAAGCCTAGGCTTATTTTTTAAATCAAGTGAAATGACATATATGAAAGCACTTGGTAAATGATAAAGTACTAAGCAGTGCAGTATATACTTTTTGTTATAACATTCTTTAATTTAAAGTGCATAGATTTTTAATTGTAAAAAAGATGATTTTAGCATGAATATATAAAAATTAGAGGTTTTTAAAATCAAATCCAAGCAATTAAAATTTCAAAAATGATCCCTAGGAAACATAGATGATGTGCTTCTAGCATGATAATCTCCGTGACAAGTAAAACAGCAAGTCATTGTGTAAAATTGCAGACTATCTGCTTTTGCAGTAATCCTCATTAAGGCTTCAAAGAAAAATGATAATGTCAAGGTCTTGGGTGGCTCTAGGACATTGACTGCCATCCAAACCATTCTTGCAAATATTAGTAAACTAAGGACAGCAGACTGCTGCAAGCTATTTTTCAGCCAGAAGGATTAGATTTGTCTCCTAGATGGGTCTGACGTGTTATAGATTTCCAGTGGGTTGAGGTTTTCCCAGTTACAGGGTGACATTCTATGAGTTACTACTTTCTGAGGGTCAAGAATGGCTCCTAATGGGGGACTGAAATTCAATATTTTGCATATGAGTGCAATAAGAATTCCTCCATAAGAAATTCTTTGTTGAAGTCCCTCCATTTAACTGCTTAATACATGGGACCACTGCTGCTTCAAGATTCCTGTAATAACAGTTGATGACATTTTGGTAGTGGTTGCTATGTGCCAAGCCCTGGTCTAAGCATGTTACTCATGTTAACATTTCTAATTCTCATAGCAACCATATGAAGTAACTATCATTATCATGTAAATAACAAGTGAGGAGACGGAGACACAGAAACATTAATTAATTTGTCCAAGTTCTCACAGGTAGCAAGTGATGGAGCAGGGAATCAAACCCAAGCCGGTTGTCTAATTCTGGAAACTGATCCCAAGACTTCTATCCCATACTGCTGTACCAAGCCTATAAGTTTTAAACAGCAACAAAAAAGGGAATAGTACAACTTAAAAATTCCACTTTAATATGTGTTTTATTTTCCACCTTTTTTTCTGAAATGACAGGAAGAAGAATCATATTAAATACTCTCCACACATACATAGTTGTCCATTTTCAAATACATATAATCTAGAAAAACTGGACCATATCCTATTCTTCCACATAGAACAAAAGATGGGTATGTACAGGGTGAGGCTCTAGAGAATCTCTTTCTTTTATAATCATGGGGAAAGGATCTGAGCTTATTTCCTTTTCCCATCCTCTATCCTTCATACTCTATAGAAAGAAAATGAGAGGAAATATTTATAATTAAGTAAAACTGGTAAGATACACTGACCAGTTCAATTCAGCTTTAACAGTAAATTTTACTTGTTTCTCTAAAGATATCAACATTATCTATTTAAATAACACAAAAGTACATCTGTTATTTAGCTTTGTGTGAGCTTTTCCCTATCACTGAGATTTAGGGAATACCACTTAAGGGAAGAAAAGCAATTTTAAGGTTATCATATAAGTGACAAAGACTTTGATCTGACAAGATATGCTCAAGAGACCAAAGACAGCTGTAGAATTCCTTTTGGATCTCTCACCCATAATTCCACGAAGCTTGGTATAATTAACACACTTCATGGGATTTAAGTAACATTTGTTGCTTCTCTATCAGAATGCAAATTTGAGAGTGATATGGATCTGCACAGGAGACAGGAACAACTGTTCTCGAGGTAATAACTTGCGCACTACTTCCCAACATAGAAAGAGGTGACAGACACAGCATCACTCAGGTTTTATTAGGGAGTTAACATATGTTTTATTGCAGCTACAAGTGCTAAAACCAGATATGTCATAAAATCAACTAAAATTAAATGGTTTATTGTCATTTTGGAATTCTTAGTTTCCATGTTTTTAAAAGCTATATTAAATAATAGGACCTGCTGCTGTCAGATGAGCAACCATGTATGGGTAAATGGGAATACAATCTACCAAACAATGAAAAGAAAGTTCACTGGGTTAGCATCCACTGTTTAGACAGGAAGAAAATTTCTCAACAATAGGAAGTAATTACTGGTTGGAGTGTGTGTGTGTGTGTGTGTGTGTGTGTGTGTGTGTGTACACATTAAACAGTGATACTACAACCAAGCTTTCTAATCCTGGGACTCATTCTCTTCTATAATAGGTGGAGCATTTCATAAAAGAATCATTTAGAGAAATGGTTTATTCCTCTGTCCTATATTTATGTAAAATGAAAGAAACAGGACCCAAACCCTTTACTATATAGAGTTGAGGTAGTCTGATTTATTTTTTTCTAATTTTGAAATTTGTCTGTAAAAAATCAGTCTAATAGAATGCAGACATAGAAAATGATACAAACAATCCATTATATGGTAGATCTTTTGAAGTGACACTTTAATATGGAAACATATTTCAAGGTTATGTATGTACTACTTCACTTAACAAAAAATTGAATGCAAATGAATAAATGTATAAATGCACTTTCTTATATATGTGTAATGCATTTGTACATGTATATACTTATAATATGTAAAATGAAGAAGGGAATACTGGACATACTATCTAATGTTTCAAGTTTATGTGTGTATATGTATATACATATATATATTATGTATACACATATACATAATATATATTTCTTAGCTGCATTATCTATAATAGTTCCACTGATCAGGTTGCTGTCTCATCTAAGACAAGAATAAAGAAATATATAAATTCAGAAACATGCTATTGTACAATTCAAGCTTTCCTTAATGTGTTCAGCTTTGGCAGGACTCTCATCCAAAAGACTGCTCCTATGATTTTATACGCATAAAACTGTATTGAAGGCTCATTTATCCCATATGTCCCTTATTTTTATTTAACCACAGACAAATTATTTTAAGCTTTCAAGATCATTTTGGGGTACTACAGCAGTACTTCTTTATATCAATAGTGGATTTCAAAAATACTGAGAAATGTAGTGGCTAAGCTAGCACAAATGGCTTACTGAATAAAATCAAAGTCTCATTATCATACCACATGAAAAGGAGCTATGAGCTCCTAAGTAGAAATGGTGCTTTTAAATTCTAAACTTTACTCTATAGACCATATATCAAAGCTTATTGAAAAGGAGAAATCTACTAGAAAGAATAAGGAATGAAGTCTATATAGAAGTTAAGTTTCTTGTAAGTTGTCAAAGGGAA
Organism: Tursiops truncatus; assembly: GCF_011762595.2. NCBI lineage: Eukaryota > Metazoa > Chordata > Mammalia > Artiodactyla > Delphinidae > Tursiops > Tursiops truncatus. The sequence goes on from NC_047051.1 coordinate 30,503,483, forward strand.
GTATGCCACTACTGAAGTAAGTGGAGTGGAAAAAGGCAAAGGTAACGCATATAGTTCTACTCAGACTGCAGATGCATGGAGAGAAGTTTCAACTAGAACATCAATCCATGCACTGCTTCCTTCTTCAAGAATATCTTGCTAAACAATATGATAGGAAAGTCCTGTGAACTTGGTGAACTAAGTGACTTAGTTGATTTATATTTTGCTACAAGCTCCTTAACAGCTTGTAGATTGGAAACAAAATCTGAGATGAGTAGACAAGCCGCAAACATACTTGGACTATCCCTCCAAAGAATTTCAAGGTTCAAATTATTAAATTATAACACAGAAATATTTCATGTGCTTATACAATGTAATTATGTAACTAAACAGAATATTAGAATTTTAGGGTACAAATAGTTTTGTGTTTATTTGATAAATCATATTCTTTAAGTAAAACTTTTATTGGGAGGTAAATGGTTTTATTTTGGGAGGTAAATGGTCACTTCATCTAATCTTGAATTAGAATTTTTTCAAATGAACTCATTACATTGTCAAATGACAAAAATATTACAATTTAGCAATGAGTTTGGTGTCCTTTAATTTAAGGGGAAATAATCCATGGATTGGGGGAGTATGGTGCCTCACAAACAGAGGAGCAGATTTCCCTAAGGATTTTGGGCAAGAGCAAGTTTTATAGAGCATTCGAAGCAGCAGTGCAGAAACAAGGCATGATTGACTAGAAGTTTGAGGATTTCCTGGTAAAGTTAGCAAGTCCTGTTTTCTAGGGAAAGGTGAGTTAGTTAGAGCTGAGTTGGAGGATTGTGATTGGTGTATGTTAGTTCTAGGCAGTGAGACATTTCTCCTGAATGCAGGTTGATTTAGGTTTAGATTTGTGGTGTGGGTGGGACCACTGGGGCAGGCTTCATTTTGTGGGTCCCACTATAGGAAGTTCTTTATCAACATATACAAAATATATATAGCAAAATCTGAACTCAGGAATAGTTTTTCTAAGGTAATAGAAATGTATTCCTCCTATCATCTTTTCAACCAGAATTTGCTTTATATATGTATTCTAGCTATTAATATTAGGTCATTCCATATGAAATCACACAAAGCCAAGTACTTTAGTGATGACAATTCTGATGAATGTATTTTAATTTTTACATATTTACTAAATCACAACTAAATTTTAAGTGTTTATATTTATAACCCTCTGAAAATCATTCCTGAAACACTTACTAGATGTGTTATGATTCACACAGTTTTAAGGGTCCCAGACACTTCCCTCCAGGTCACCAATATTTTTCAGAAGGCTGTGGTTGGTTCTGTGGTACAAAGCCAAGTCTTTCTTCTACAAACTTCATTTTAAAAATCAGAGAAAGAAAAATAATTTGTAACATTTACAAAATAAATTTGTAAATTTATTTGTAACAATCCACATATTACCTTCAGATTTATCTAATAATACATAAGCTAGATCATATTTTCAGACAATATAGCTTTAAGTTGAGTAGGATTTACTCCTAATTTATCCATTATTTAAATATCAAATGAAATATTTACTATTTTATCTAACATAATATCTGTTCTGCAATATTTCACAAAGAAATTATGTTATCTCTAGATTAATATGGGTTAGATCTTGGCTCAAGTCTTGAAGTTTCCAATTTACATCAAATCATAACACAAATTTCAGTTACATATGCATATTTAAGAATTTAGCCCTGGGCATCCCTGATGGTGCAGTGGTTGAGAGTCCGCCTGCCGATGCAGGGGACGCGGGTTCGTTCCCCGGTCCGGGAGGATCCCACATGCTGTGGAGCGGCTGGGCCCGTGAGCTATGGCCACTGAGCCTGCACGTCCGGAGCCTGTGCTCCGCAACGGGAGAGGCTACAACAGAGAGAGGACCACGTACCGCGGAAAAAAAAAAAAAAAAAAAAAGAATTTAGCCCAGATGGTCTGAAAAGTTACTAATAGTGCATGCATTGGCCCTTCTAATTTCAATTTTGAGATGTCTTGTGGTCATACTATCTTTATGTCATCTGGCTGAGGAACTCTTTTAAAAAGAGTTACAGGCTGCAGATTAAATTTATGGGATTATGTTGCTATTTTTCTTGATAGATTAAATGTTTGATGTTTATGAGACCTTGTAAATAATTTTGTAAAGTAAATAAAACTCATTGTAACAGGGTCTTATGTTCATCCTAATGTATATTTTTCCCAGAGTTTAGGCATGTCTAGGCAAGTATGGGGATTAGTGGCATGTCTTCCTGCCCTACCCCCAGCCTCATTATTTTTACATATGGGAATAAAGGGGGTCTTGAGAGCTAAATCATTTAGAGAAGACTGCAGGAGCATAAGTGTAATTAAAAAAAATGTCTTACTTGGAAAGAAGTGTTAATTCTCAGGGCATCTCAGTGCCTAGCACTCAGTGTCTGACAATGTTTCAATCTCCTAAAGTCATGAATTAATCTTAAATTGAGAAATCTGGGGAATTCCCTGGCAGTCTGGTAGTTAGGACTCTGAACTTTCACTGCCAAGGGCCCAGGTTCAATCCCTGGTTGGGGATCTAAGATCCCACAAGCTGTGCAGTGCAGCCAAAAAAAAATTGAGAAGCCTGTAATAAAAGAGCAAGAAAACAATTCTTTGTTTTTACATGCCATTGCACAATCTATGCAACTTTGAGAGAGCAAAATGGTGTTAGTATTTCTGACAATTTCTGCAGCATTGAAGGTTAGTGTTTTCAACATCAGTATCATCAGAAAACAGCACCCAGTATAACTATTAGCTTCTTTGGCAACAATGTCCAACATTGTTGACAAAGATATTAGTAGTCTTCATCAGGACTGATAACTTCAGTGGGTACCAGCTGTTGACTTGCTGCTGTTGACATTGTCATCAATGGATGACAGGAAGAGTGAAGACTGAGAATACTGAGAGTTTTCAAAATTACATAGGATAGACTGTGAGAAAGACATACTTCTGATTTCTACTGTGACTCGGCCTTACCGTTCTACAGCTCCCATTCCTTCCCCCCCATTATTAAACAGTGGTAGAAACAACATACGGAATTGAAAATGTTATTCTTTGCTGCTTTATTTTGATTCAACCTATCTTTCATTGACTCAAATCTAGTTATATGAATATTATTACTCTAAAACATAAATAATATGTATATTATAATTTTTGCTATTATCACAATAAAAATAATTATAAATATTGTGAATGTTTATACAGTACAATTATGCAAATTTTAAGGACATCTTTCCATAATGGGACATTTCTTCAAATATTCCAAAAATATATCTGATGCATCACAGCCAAAATGGGAAGTCTCAAGATAGGAATAAAGTTAACCAAAAAAGTGCTCCCTGTGTCTCTTGAGAAGTGTACAAATACTCAATAAACATTAATAAGTGAGTACAACCTACAGTCTTACCTAAAAAATAAAAATTTTTGTTTTAAAAATATTTATTTATTTTTTCTTGGCCTCGCCATGCTACGCAGCTTGTGGGATCTTAGCTCCTGAACAGAGATCAAACCTGGGCCCTCAGCAATAAAAGTGTGAAGTCCTAACCACTTGTTTGCCAGGGAGTTCCCCCAAAATACTAATTTAATAGCAAATTCATTTAGTATTTTGTACATATATACATAGTACACATTTAATAATCTTTGTTAAACATATCCTACTAATGCATATGATATAGATGTTCCTGTCAGAAAAGAGCATAACCCACAATTTTGGTTTTCATTTATTTGTATCAAAATTTTTTTGGACTTCTCTGTAAATTTGAATGGCAAATCTTCTGAGATAACAACATGTAGGAACAGAAACATTGTTCCATGTGGGGAGATGTGACAATTTCTGTAGTTTCCTTTCTTTGTACTCATCCCTCCCAATACGCTTATTTTTTTTTAACATCTTTATTGGAGTATAATTGGTTTACAGTGGTGTGTTAGTTTCTGCTTTATAACAAAGTGAATCAGCTATACCTATGCATATATCCCCATAACTCCTACCTCTCTCAAAACTCAATAACTACTGACCAACTGCATTTTAATTACAAGAAAAAATATCTTTGAATTCTACTAAGCACACAAATTATTCAGAAATTATTAATCAGAATTCCAGGACTCAAGACATTTAAATTAATTTATTCTTTAAAGATGAAAACAGATTGCCCATCAGGAAAGGAAAACTTTAAAGGCACTTTCTACAAGAAGCTTAAAGAACTCACCAGGCATTGCTGAAGCCTTGGGGTAAGGAGAAAAAAAATCTTTTTGATAAATTAAGTATATGTGACTCAAATACAGAATAATTTTATTCACATTACATTTTATTACATAAATTTAAAAATTTGGAGATTTGCTGTGCCCAGAATGATTGATGAATTATATCTGATGATTATTCAATCTTGTAGTGATAAAAAACATATGCTCCTCTTTGCTTTGGTTTCTCAATCTTTCATCTAAGTATCTATATGATACCCATGTAGTTGTATTTAATTTTTGAACTGCATAGTCAAAAATCAAATTATATTTCCCTTTAATCTTTCTCCTTGATTCATGATTCCTTCTGAGAAATGGGTTCACCAAAAAGATAATCATAAGATATACTTGTTTAAGTACTTGATAATTTGATAGTGATTTACATTCAATTCCAAAGCACATTAATGAGTAATGTCTCTCATTCTTTCTACTCATACAGAATATATTATTATTATAATCCACTACTCATTTTGAGCTCTAGTCTTAGTTATATCACCTTTCTCACTGAAAACGTTTGTTCATAATATATTTCTAGCTGTTTTAGTTTTCCAAATTCAAGTTCCTTTCAAAAATCCCCTAACTATATCTAGTTCAACTGCAGGGACCCTGTATGTTTCTTGATACAGTGTCTTGATTATGTTAAGTGCCTAACAGTGCATACTTTAGAGATATATTAATATAATCCCAAACAGATGGTCCAATGATAAAAATTATATATATTCTCAAGGTGATGTAATAAAAATGATCTCTGTTACAAATGAGTAAAATGAAGGATCACTTATAATAATAACTCTTTAAAGGATATGATCAAGGAACATTTTTTTTTAATTACAAACGGAGGCTTTGAAGAACATTAAGGTTTGAATACATTTGCTTCAAGCAAGCGTGCTGTAGATATTACTTATATGTCTTTACTTCCCAGCAAAAGAGAGGAGACTACACTGTTTACCCTGAAGAACATTTTACAAGCCACAACAATCTTGAAGGCAACGCTTTTTTTAACTATTCAATAATTATTTGTTTGAACCGCTTTAAAAATATTGTTACTTATTAGAGAATTTGCATAATTTTCCACTCAAATTTGCATACAACATACATGTCTAAGCATGAAAATCTTTATCTTAAATCAAGCAAAGCTACAAACTAGGTAAAAATCAACAGCATAATATATTTTTAAATGGTCAATTTAACTTTATCAAAATTAACAATTTCTGTTCTACAAAAGACACTGTTGAAAGAATGAAAGACAAGCCATAGACTTGAGAAAATATTTCCAATACATATATGTTAAATAAGTTGTATCTAGAATAAAAAATAGCTTTTGAAACTCAATAATAATAAAACATCAACCCAACTTTAAAAACAGTCAAAGATTTGAATAAACCCTTCATCAAAGAAAATACACAGAAGGCTAAGAAACACATGAAAAGATGGCATCTTTAATAAGTAGGGAAAATGTAAATTAAAACTATGATGAGATGCTATTATATACGTATGGATTGGCTAAAATTTTAAAAAGATTTATTATGCCAAGTTCTTTCAAGATCAGAGGAACCATAACTCTCATCCATTGCTCACGGGATTACAATATGTTAAGGTCACTTTGAAAAATATTTTTGCAGTTGCTTGCAAAGTTAAACATATGCTTATTAAATGATCCAGCAATCTCAATCTAATAGCAATGAAGATTTGTGGTTTTGCAAAAAAAACTGTACACAACTGTTTGCAGCAGCTGTTTAATAATCTTCCCACTGAAGACAACTTAACTGACATTCAGTGGTGAAGAGATGAACAAGCTCTGGCCCATACAATGAAATACTACTCAGCACTAAAAAAGGAGTAAACTAGTGACACGCAACAGGCAAATCTCAAATGTGTTATGCTTAGTAAAAAGCCAAATTCAAAGAGCAGAATCATGTGCTATATGATTCCTTTTATATCCACTTCTGGACAAGGTATGGTACAGGGACAGAAAAAAATCTGCAAACAGATGTTTATAGCAGCTTTATTTATAATTACCAAAACTTGGAAGCAACTACAATGTCCTTCAGTAGGTGAATGGAGAAATAAACTGTGGTACACCCAGACAATGGAATATTATTCAGCACTAAAAATAAATGAGCTATCAAGCCAATGAAGGACATGGAGGAATCTTAAATGTATTTTATGAGTGACAGAAGCCAATCTGAAAAGACTACATGGTGTAAGATTCCAACTATATAATATTCTGGAAAAAACAAAACTATGGAGACAGTAAAAAAGATCAATAGTGCTAGGGTGGCATAAGGGGGAAGATGAATAGGCAGAGAACAGAAGATTTTTAGGACAGTGAATATGCTCTGCAGTGGTGGATACATGTACGTTTGTCCAAACCCATAGAATGTACAACACCAAGAGCAAACTTAATGATTTGCCAATGTAGGTTCATCCTTGGTAACAAATATACCATTCTAGTGAGTGATGTTGATAATGGAGGAGGCTATGCATGTTTTGGGGCAGGGAGTATATGGGAAATCTCTGTAACTAAAACTGTTCTATTTTTTTTTTTTTTAATAAAAAAAAGAGACAAATAGCAGTAGGTGGCCCTTTCTTCTCTGCGGGACATGGAGAGTGTGGCCTGGACAGACGATGGGGCCTCTGTCCTTACCACCTCCGGAAAAGACTTCCGAGTGAGCTGCACCTCGAAGCGGGCCTTGACAGAAATGCTAGAACTGTGCGTCCGCTTAGTGCAAAAGCTGGGGACGCGCTGCCAGAGGAGACTCGGGAGCCCGTGTTGCGAGATGTGCAGTTGACTTTTGAAACAGCTGTGCAAGAGAATGTCAGCATTAATGGGCAAGCACGGTAAGAAGCTTCAGACAATTACTTTATGGATTCTGATATCAAAGTCCTTGAAGACCAGTAATGTAGGCAGTATCCCAGAAAGATCCTTGAATATGTCATCAAAATCATGAAAGCAAAACAAGAAATTCTGAAGCAGTACCACCCTGTTGTACATTCATTGGACCTAAAATATGACCCTGATCCAACTAAAGACTGCCCCCAGAGAAAATGGTATCCATTGAGGCCAAAGAGAATCAGTCTTCACACATAAACTCTTTTTGTTCATCTTGGAAGTTGAGATTAGGCACTATCAACATTTAGATGATAGCTTAATGCCTGGATGGGACTTCATTTAAAACAACAGATAAGTAGTGATTCTTTTATACAATTATAGTAGTTCTATGCTGGGGTATGATATATTGTATTTCTTTCCTCGCCTTTGCATTGATAGTCAATGAAAAGCGTATTGTTTGAATATCGGCACAAAGCCCGTCAATGGTCATTAAGAGTGCAAACTTTTACTGTCATTGAATACAATCAACACTTGGCTGCCTTACAGCTTTTATGGAATTTCAGAAGTAATGTATTCCATTGGGTTTCCTGGATATACATCTTTCTCTAAAAAAAACAAAAAAAGAGCTGTGTAACTGTTGTCGTTATTTAAGGGCTGAAAGTCATGCCCTCCTCAAAGCAGTTTGATTTTTTAAATTAACGTACAGATGACAAGACTGACTCTGACTTTGTTACTCTAAATTCTGATAATTTGGATTTGTGGGATTAATTTTAGGATTTTTTGGTTTTGTATTATAAGACAAAGACAATGATTATTTGTGTAAGAATTTCTCTTAGAAATAAAAATTGGCATGTAGGCAATGTTTCTAACCCACACTTTTGTTTTCCGTTGATCTCTTAACCTTTAAACATAATTTGACTTGGAACTAATAGTTTCTTTTCAGGATTTCTCAGTATTTCTTTGTAAATGACACTAGTTCAAAAATATATATCAGATTATTACATTAAACAAACTGTCATTGTGGAACAAATATAGGTACAATCATACTGAACTATTTTACATTTAAGAATGTTTATATATCAAGTATATAATCATTGGTAGAAGTCTGAGAAAGCTATATTGCCTATACTTCTAACATTTAACTACAGTTTCTTATCTCTTATTGTGTCTCTTCCATTAATGCAATGTAGGCAGGGTCATCTAATTTGCCAGCTGTTTCCCTATTAATGACTCAATACCTTTGTTCCTTTGCAAAGGAATTTACTAATCATGAGGCTGGAAAATCTTTACTTCTCTTGTTCATTATGTCTTAATAATCATAAAGATGTAAATGTGACAGAAAATCTGTCACAGTGAAGAAAACTTACAAAGCTACTTTATCACATTCTGTATTTGAATTTTACAACTTGAGATCTGTACATTTGTACACAGTAGTGTGTTTTTTATTAAAATAATGTACAAAGAAAAAAAGAAGAGACAAACACAAGAAGTAAATAAATATAATGTAAACATTCCTGCAGCTTAGGTGTATGTACAATGCAGTGAAAGCAGAAAGTAATTCTAAATATATCTGATATCAAAGAAGTACTCCCAAGCCTATAGTAAAATTCCAAAGTACCCTCTGATGCAGACAACTCCAAAGAATGCTACAAATACTAATAGTTCCAGTTGTTATTTCTTTCTTTTTGGGGCTGGGGCGGAAGGTGAAGTAGAAAAGTATACCTTTATTGCTTTCCCAGGTAAAGGGGGCCACAGCAGGGTAATGCTCTCAAAACTGTGTGTTCCTTAATTGTTTTGTGCAGGCTCAGCGGTCATGGCTCACGGGCCCAGCCTATCCGCGGCATGTGGGATCTTCCCGGACTGGGGCACTAACCCGTGTCCCCTGCATCGGCAGGCGGACTCTCAACCACTGGGCCACCAGGGAAGCCCTAATTGTTATTTCTTGATCAAATCTTGGTAAACTACTTACCATTTATCCCAGATTATTGGACCACTTACAGATGAGATCCTACAAGAAAGCAACTCTTTTAACACTCTTTAATCCACTATTACCTATAAGTAATTGTCCATGGCGTCCTTACAGATTTTATGTCTGGTAGTAAAATAACACCAAAAACTGAATGTTAATCACTTCCATTTTAGGGACATAAATATCCTTTGCTGTTTATTTACAAAAAAATTTTGAATTATAGTTAGTGGAATGTTCTCATTTTTGACATCTCTGCTTTGAATTGCTTTTAATTACTACTTCAAAAAATTTTAATATAATATGAAAACATTATGTTTAATCAATTCAGTTAATTGAAAAACTTACTGGGCAACTGCTATATGATAGGTCTGTGTTAAATGCTGCGAAGACACTAATATACAATTGAGGCTCATTTGAGGAGACAGCAAAGCTAGCATGAAATACAAACCCTGGTGTTACTGCTGCATCAAAGGCAGGTGCCAGATGCTATGGAATTTGTAGGAAAGAAACTGAATAAAGTCATAAATAAAGGGGCATGTCAGAGAAGAAAACTATAAAGGAAGTTTTTAAATATTCCAAACTACTTTATTTCTGAACTATACCTTGCTGGAAGAACTGTGATTTTTTTCTGATGAATCCCACTGTTGATTATTGCTTTGCTATTAGATAAATCATTACATTGTCCTTCAGGTAGATCAAATGCATTATCCTTTATACTCTTTTCTGACCCACGTTCCTGATTTCTTCCTGTACACTGAATAGGTAGATCTTGCATTCTTCATAAAGTTTCTTTTCCACTTATCTGCTATAATTATATCCTCAAGTATAATTGGTCTTTTCAAAAAGTTTAGATAATTCAATCATCACAGATCCAATGGACAAAGTATACAATGTTTGGTACTGTAAATTTCAATGTTCTATCAAAAGTATTAAAATCAAAAGTATTAAAATTAAGTTCTAAATATGTTTCTGTGTAAATTAAGTTTCCCCTGGGACAAGCCTGTCTCCAAATTGTAGATATGAGCAGTGCTATGCTTTGTGGCTAGAATATGGGTGTACTTTCAAACACCTCTTTTGGTTCAGGTCTGATAAAATATATATCTGACACATTCTTTTTATTTAGGGTTAAGGGTGAGGACAATGATTCCAAATTAAATTGATTTTACTTTGTTATTTTCTTTTCTTCCTTTTGGTTTTCTCACCTAGGTCACTTATTCTAATGAGATGTAACTTTGAACTGGAAACCTAACTCTTTGTTTGTAGACTTAGCTTAATTTATTTGACCGATTTGGCTGCCTTGTTTTCAGTTTTAGTTTCCTAAGTAGACCTGTGAAAGACACCGAGGATTGCTGTTCAACCTTAAACCCACCACCTGATTTCCTGAAATAATCATACCTACTGTTTTAGTGTCCTGGTGACAATGGGGCAGAGTTTCCCATTTCTAGACTGCTATTCATAGAATTATAGGATCATAAAAGCCTTCATAGGTCATCTGTTTTCTTAGCTTGCTAAAGAGTTTTCTTCTTCCTCAAACATTTCAGGACAAGAGAGCAACAATACTCAACCTTGAATCAATTCTGGACCACATAATCATAAAAGTCAATTGCCCTTTCTTCACCGTGATATATGGAGGGTAGAGCACAGCATCCAGGTGCTAAAAAAAAGTGTCAATATATCTACAAAAGCTGAAAAACTTTGCAAGAATTTAATGGTATAAAATCTATAAGTAGCACCATGAGAAAAATAGTTGGATAGTCAGTTGGCTAAATACATTTTCTGGAAAAGTGATATCACTAGGTCAAATAAGTTGGATTATCTAAAATAACTAAGAATAAGACATCTATTTGTCTAATATTTAATGAACACGTAGCCTAGAGCTTTTTCAAGTCTTTCTTTTTTGTTATTGAGTAGCTCTTGTGACTAAATCATGTTTAAAGAGCAGAAAATAAATCATAGAGATCTAAAGCTGAGAGGGACATTGGGGTAGAATTATTCATGTCTGTTCTACTAACATGATAAAACTAAGACCTAAAATTCTTAGACACTTGAACCACATCCACTTGTAACTGATGATCAACATCATGACTCAAACATCACAAGGTAGCATGATATAGTTCAAAGAATGAACTGATGTCAGGGAAAGTAAATAAGATGGTTCCAAGCTCATGACAAATCTGCGCCTTAATTTGTAATAAAAAAAAGTAGTAAAAGGAAATAATTCATCAGTGAGTCCTGGCTTGTTATTGACTCTGTTTGGTTAATCAGAATAACTTCTAACTGATTCACTTTCTTCATGGTTAGTCAGAAGGTGTTGTGGCTGCTAATCAAATCAGCAGGTCTGGAGAACATAGATGGATGAAAAACGAAGACAGTCAGGAGAGTATTTGGATTAGTTTCTCAACAGGGACCTTAGAGTGGATCTTCATGGATATGAGTATAGAATAGCCAAATCTTGAAACTAACAAATTGCATTCAGTTATTAAATATGGAGAAATCTGTTCATTTTTATTTTTCACAATTTGGTAAATGGATTACAACATATTGATCTTGTTATGTTTCTATGGATATCATGGATTCTTATTTAGATCATCTATTCTTTAGAGGTTAGAATCAGAGGTTTTCTTGCCATCTCCTTTTGTGTGTGGCTTATGATAATGCATTCATGAATTCAGAAATTTTGAGTTGAGAGTTTAGAGATACTTTCTGTATGTACTTTATCTTAAAATAGGGGTTTTAACATTAAGAATGATAGAAATAATTTTGTTTGGTCAACCCAGTATTTAAAAGATATTTATCTTATCTTTCATTGATTAATTGGCTATCTAAATAACAAGGATATAGAATTAAGATAGGAACAAATGTTTTATATATACTATCTCTTACATTTATTTTAATCCATCTACTATTTCATTTGTTTTCCTTTTGGTCATTTACTCTAAAAACTGATAAGACCTAAAAGCATTGCTTCTCTGAAAAGGTTTTTATTTATTCATTTATTTTTCTTTGTGTAGAATTGGCCATGGCTTATAGGATGCAATAAATAACAATCAAGCAGTATTGAAAACATTTTTGAACTGGTAGAGACTTATGGATAATCTAAGACATGCACATATAGAATATGAAGAGTAATACATAGTGGCATTTAATTACCATTTTAGCTGGAAAGAAAAACTAGAAAAGTCACCAGCCCTTCAGAGACTTGGAAAACGGAATCTATCAAGATAAGGAAATAGAAAATGTTTAATGTTTCATAAGCAGATTACTCAAATTTTTAGATTTGTTAACATCAAATTTTTAAAGAAAAAAATAAATATTCAACAAATATTTCTCGAGAACTTACTATGCATGAGCATCCTTTCTTTATGCTGCAAAGCATAGAGTAAAAAATACATGATCCGATTCTGAATATTGTATTACAATCTAGAAGACAGTGAGAGACCTGTATAAATAAATGTTTCTAAAAAGGCAAAACATAACTACCAGTTGAAAGAGATAAGTAAAGTGCTACCTCTTTCTTTTTTTTTAACTCTTTGGGGAAGCATTTAATAAAATTAAAACATTTCTGCTGTGTAGCACCTCTTGGCACTTGAGTACCTATTGTCTAGTGTAGAGAGAATAACAGGATAAGGTCAGGCGACAGAAGGGTGGTAGACAGAAGTATAGGAAGAGGACAAGTAAAGCAGTTGAGAAATCTAAATATTAGGAAAAGGTAGGGGTAAGATGAATGCAGTCAGAAAGACAAAAATAGGGGTCTGAAGAATCCGAGAAACAAGGAAGGACTGAGATAGTAAATAAATAACTTGCCCATTGATTGGGAGTGATTCTTCCTAGCAACTTAACAAAGCTGGTAATATATAAGTTCTCAGAGAATAACAAAATTAATTTCAAAAGGACATTTAATGAACCTTTAATAAGGTGAACACCTGACTTTTCCATTATCCCTTTTTCCTGAGAATCAATAGACATGGAGTCACATTTATTATTCCATGGGCCAATACATTTTTCAGAGACTGAGGATTCTTTTATTGGTATCTTTTCATTTTCAGGGAAATTGTCAAAAAAATCCAAATGTTAGAGAACTCAGATGAAGCTCATAAAATGTGCATGTTGCCCTGTCAAGTTTAGAGGTAAAACACCAAACATGAAATAGTAAGCCTTCCTCGGGAGTGGGAATAGTGGGTGTACTTCTCATTAAGTAGATGAATAAGGATAAATTAAAAATAATATCAGGCATTAGTAATGGATTTTTCCTATATTTAAATATACTGTGTAGTGAAAGTGTTTATTACTCACATTTTATAAGTGAAGAGAGTGAGGTCTAGAAATTTTAAATGACTGGGAAAATTCATAGAGGTTGTAGTCATATTAAAACAAGTTCTCACACTTCCACTGCTCTCTGGCCCTGAAGACAACCATTCCCTTTACCTTGGAGTATGCAGTGTTCCTTCCACCATGCCATGTTATTGCCCCAAAACAAGATATTCTTGTCTATACTGAGACACCCAATTATTTTCAAAGTTAAAAAATTTATCAAAAATATTCTTTGTTGGTAGAAAGAATTTTTTCTTTGTTCGTTATATGGAGAAAGTAGCTAGCATATGTATTATCTTTTCTCATATAATAAATTATTAATATACATTCTCAGCTTATCACTAGCCATCTAATTACTAATTACTGATATATACTCTGAAGCTTACCAATCACCACCCCCAAATAAATAGCTATGTGAGGAAAGAAAACAAAAAGAATGAAGAAAAATAAATTCAGATTCTTTTGTTTGTACTTTGCTCATTTATTTTGACAAGCACAGTTTAAATTTAACAACTGGCTAAATCAGCCTTAATGTTCACTCACTCCAGGGAACACTGAAGAGAAAGCCAGAATCATCAACTTGAGGGCAGAAAAGGTCTTCATTGCCTTGTGATGGAAGACAGAATGTTTATTCCTTCTGTGTCTTTGATGATAGAGCTTTTCAGGCTAACAACGAAAACATTTACTAAGCAAGTTCTCTGTCTGTAGAGCTATGAGAATTGGCACTAGAAATATTTTTTTGTGATTTTTCTTTTCCATTACACAAATAAAATATTAGGTACTTATGAAAATGTATTATATTTTTTTCCCTTTCATTCCATGTTTGGGCAATTCCCTTGTCTATTTCTGAAATTTACCTTACTCTCCTGATTATGGTAAAGGCTCCAAGTCCTTACTGATTTGAAGACATTTACTTGTTGTCTTTTTTTTTGGATGATAAAGTGTAATGCAAAATTAAGGGGACTGCCACTCGAGATAAGAGAAAAACAAGTTGACCTGCATCATTTCAAACTGCATATTGTCAACGGATATTGAAAATTAAGTTTATAGGAAATGCTATTATAAAATGCTTCTAAATGTCAAAAACTTTCTACTGAGTGTTAAGTCACGTTGCTAGGAATATACAGACAAGAAGCAGGAGGAGGCTAATGTGCAAATAAAGAAATAAATACCCAGAGGATTTACCATACAGCATGAAGTACCATAGAGCATTGAACAATTCTTCAAGTTAAAGGAACCAATGTGCCCTTGCCCAACACCCCCAGGCAAGGCGGTAAGAATGAATCTAGCAGTATATTCACATGATGACACATTTATGTGACAATTGTAAATTTAATCAGTCAAGTTCACTGAATTGCTCCACATCAACTTCATCATACTTTCCCTTGTGATCATGGAAAGTGACTGTGGGCATTATTGGAATCTTTCTAAGGGAAGTCGAGTTGAAATACACTTAATTTGGCTTTAAAGAGACAGTTGTGTTCTTACAGCTAAGGTGTTACCAACTGACCTAATGTAGTACAGTTTTCTGGGAAAACTTCTACCATCCACTGCACCAACTTATATGGTATGTGTACCACCTCAGGACTTCTGGTACAAGCCAGAATCATAGAACCAAAAGGCCATATTTTATGTACACAGTACCACATATAGAGCTATGTGGGCAGTGAAGCTAAAATAAGATTTGACATGTGTGGAGCAAGAAGCTTGTTTGTGGAAAATTCTTCTAATAATCAGACCAACAAAATTATAAGCAGGCAGTTTTAATACCCAGTGAAAGCAGAACATCTTTCCTGTCATGAATAAACTCAATAATGTGGCATACACAATTAAAAAAGTACCACACAATAAAATTTTAAGTTATTTCTGTGTGAATTTAATAGGAATTATTCTGACACCAGGGAGCAAATCGTAATAAAAACTTTCAAATCATAATAAAATCATTCATTCTAAGATTTGGAATAGAAATTGTGAATAGGCTCTTGAATTATTTGATAATACAATTAATAAGGACCATAGCATATAAACATATTGAAAAATATTTTTTATTTCAATTCCTCCCTAAATAATAAAATAAGTTCACAAAATAAAGAATTCATAGCATAACTCTAAATACAAATAATTACAAAGTAATTGAATAAAAATATATTTGTTATTGCACAAAAATGTTTAAAGCCTGAAAGTTTTACATAGAAACTTGATATGAATATGATACATACTATTAAATATCAGTGGTTCTGAGGTAATAAAAGAAAAACTAGAGATTTAGAATAAATAAAGTTGGCTTCTAGCTCTTATGATTAAGAATAAAATTTGGGTTAGGATTTCGTGAGTAGAATTTGTGTTAAAAAAGTTAACAAGGAAAATGTTGGTAAAATAAAATGTTGATAAAGGTCGAAGTTGGTTCTGAATGGAAGTAATATGGCTGAGGAGATGATTTGTGGATGAGGTATGTGATTTTAATTACTTTGATCTTAACTAGTTTATATTATATTGTTTAGACAGCGTAGAACTTTGGACTATTGTTGAGAAAGATAGTCACATAACTGTTGTTAACAATTTTATGATATCTTTAATACTAAAGACAATACATGTGGTTAAATGAAAATCTGATATGAATATGAGGAAATAGATTCATATTTTTGGATGACTGAGGACAATACATTAACTTCAACATCATTTTCCTCCATTATAGTCTATGGTTGAAATTTACTTATGTAAACTACATATAAAATTGTATAAGATGTTCTAATTTTTATTATTATCATTGTTTAAAGGGAAACATGTTTATGATAATTTATTTATAAAAACAGAAATTTTATTTTGGTAGTTAAAATCCATATATCCTACAAATAGTATTTATGATGTGTTAACAAAAGTTATATGATTTTTCCAACATTTATGTGGTAAAATGGCAGTCTGTATTTATATGTTCACTGGTACATTTTTAGATTTTAAAAGAAATTATGAACTATTTTTTAAATATATTTGCTATCAGTAGTTAGTAAGAATTTGATGTGGTTTTTTTTTTTTTTTTTTTTTTTGGCCAATCCTCTGCTCCTTTGGTGACACTTTTCATCAGAATTTAAGGACTGAAGATTTACAAATTTGCCTTCCAAGACAATATAATTATGCTAAAAAATAAATTCAGGGATAGTAATCAAGTTCTAAATAAAGTTCAACTTCTGAGATTGACATCACAGATGTATGAACAGAATAATGACGTGCTCACCCATGTTTACGTTTATGTGTTCATATGTGTTATGGTGACAAATATTATATTCTTAAAAATAAAATACAATTTTTCTAACACTGCATAATATGCAACCTATTTTTTTAACATTTTTATTGTAGTATAATTGCTTTACAATGATGTGTTAGTTTCTGCTTTGTAACAAAGTGAATCAGCTATACATATACATATATTCCCATATCTCCTGCCTCTTGCATCTCCCTCCCACCCTCCCTATCCCATCCCTCTGCATGGTCACAAAGCACTGAGCTGATCTCCCTGTCCTATGCGGTTCCTTCCCACTAGCTACCTATTTTACATGTGTTAGTATATATAAGTCCATGCCACTTCCTCACTTTGCCTCAGTTTACCCTTCCCCCTCCTTATGTCCTTAAGTCCATTCTCTATGTCTGCATCTTTATCCCTGTCCTTCCCCCTAGGTTCTTCAGAACCTTTTTTTTTTTTTGTAGATTCCATATATATGTGTTAGCATACAGTATTTGTTTTTCTCTTTCTGACTTATTTCACTCTGTATGACAGACTCTAGATCCATCCACCTCACTACAAATAACTCAATTTAGTTTCTTTTTATGGCTGAGTAATATTTCATTGTATATATGTGCCACATCTTCTTTATCCATTCATCTGTCGATAGACACTTATGTTGCTTCCATGTCCTGGCTATTGTAAATAGAACTGCAATGAACATTGTGGTACATGACTCTTTTTGAATTACAGTTTTCTCAGGGTATATGCCCAGTAGTGGGATTGCTGGGTCATATGGTAGTCCTATTTGTAGTTTTTTAAGGAACCTCCATACTGTTCTCCATAGTGGCTCTATCAATTTATATTTCCACCAACAGTGCAAGAGAGTTCCCTATTCTCCACACCCTTTCCAGCATTTATTGTTTGTAGATTTTTTGATGATGGCCATTCCGACTGGTGTGAGGTGATACCTCATTGTAGTTTTGATTTGCATTTCTCTAATTATTAGTGATGTTGAACATCCTTTCATGTGTTTGTTGGTAATCTGTATATCTTCTTTGGAGAAATGTCTATTTAGGTCTTCTGCACATTTTTGGATTGGGTTGTTTGGTTTTTTGATATTGAGCTGCATGAGCTCCTTGTAAATTTTGGAGATTAATCCTTTGTCAGTTGCTTCATTTGCAAATACAATTGTAAATATTTATGCACCCAACATAGGTGCACCTCAATACATAAGTCAAATGCTAACAGCCATAAAAGGGGAAATCGACAGTAACATTTTCAGTGTAATTCCCAAAACTATAAAGTTAACAGAAATTTCATGCAGTAGTTTTTTCAAAAGTAGTATTAACCCAAATTAGCATTCTATTCTTTATTGCATGTTTTTCTGCTCTGCTGTTCATTGATGATCTTACACCCCTCCTGAAATGACAAACATTTAGCTGGTGGGAAAATTCTCGTCTATCTAATTTGCAATAAAGAACATTGAATATAAATTCCATTTATAATTGGACTAGTGGCTCCCTCAAGAAATCCTTTTAAGGCCCTCTGAACTTCAAAAGCAATAATTCAATAAATACTTACCAAATTCCCTACTGTGTGTGAAGCATTGTGATCTCAGTAGGGAAGAAACATAGAAATAAATAATCTTTTATTTCTATCATAAAATTCAAAATGATAGTAAGAACCAGTAGGCATGCAAGTTAAATGTTAAAAGGGACTTAGAGTACGGAATAGAAGAAGACTTCCTAAATCTGGTTAGTTATTTTATCATTAGGCATCAAGATCCAGATCCTTGAGAAAAGAATGCAGAAAAAATGATTCTGAACTTTGTAGTCTGCATTTGTATCTGTAAGTAGAGTAGGAATATGAGACTATGATTTAGACCTCAGCCTTAAGTCCATAGGAATGACATGTCACATTGTACACGCTGTGTGGGCAACCTTTTAAATCTAATTTGCATGAATCTGCCATCTCTCTTCCACAGGTTCACATTTGCTAGGGCAAGATCACTTCACTGAAGGTTGATGGGCTTTCTTGGGAATGCGTTCTTTTCCAATTCCTTACCTGTGTGGTTGTGTTGTTATGACAGTTAATTCATCTGGGAAGGCTAGTCGTTCCTGTTCATGTGACTAAATGACTTCCTAAATTTATGTTTGCCCTGCTAGTCCAATCTAGTCAATTTATTTCAAGGAATTGGGTAAACAAAGAGCCTTTGTAGACCATTAGACCTACGCTTTAAGTGACTGAACAAACCAGCATTGGAACATATCAAGTGTATCCCAGCCATTATTGAAATTAATGATGCTCCCTCTGCAAAAAATGATGGAAGGAAGGAAAGAATGGGTGATTCAAAAATAAGACTCCACACTGAACCATTTAAAGATGTACTTTCCAATTAACTGTTAAATAAAAATTGAGCAAAAATGATCCAATAATTGAGTAGTTGAATTTCTATCCCTATAATGTTCATGTGTCCAATAAAACAAAGCATCACCTTATCAGTTGTATTTAGCCTTACCCCATATAAAATTTGAACAATTGCCATCAGTCTTTTTTCTTCTAATTTCTGTAACTTTTATCACTAAAATTATCTAAAAATTCTTATATTACATATCAATTTTGCTTTCTTAATATATAGGTGTGATTGCTTACGTGCATGACTAACCCATATTCAAAATATACATTCAGAGACATCCACTATATCTGGTGAAGCAGGCTGATTTTCTCATAGCCTCCCATTATTTATGCCTACATATATTTATTTTCTTTCCTTTTTTTTTCATATTTATTTAAAGCCACAGATCACATTTCTACTTACCCAGAATGGTTTTACTTACCCCTTAGTTCTTTGCCATGGATATTTGTATTCTGTAACTTTACATAATATAGAATTAATATTGTACTCTCCTAATAAGTGCCATTATTCTATGGCTCCTACTGTATAACACTAGCTTAACAAGTTTAAAAATATCAACAATTTTTGTATGATCACAAGTTTGACCCTTTCTGTGTATTTATAACAATATTATCTGGGTGAATAAACACAAAATGTCAAAATCATTGGCTGTGTGCTTATTTAACCTATGGATCATAAAAATGACAGCCACAAATAAACGCAACAAAAAACCATCTACCCAATAAAAGGGAAAAGCCTGATTTCTTCTAATGACCATGTAGCTAGTTTTAGACAACACACTAAAGGGAAGTGACCATCTCTATATAAAAATAATTCAAAAAAAATACTCAATTACTCAAATAATAATTCAAAAAATACTCAAATACTCAATTGTGAACCTATTACACAATGGAATTTCTGTAATTTAATTGTTTTTATTTCTAAGTGATAAAATATTTTATTTTATTGGTCAATATTTTCAGGCAAATATTGGTCAATATTTTGTAGCAAATTATTCCTCATTTTTTCTCTTCTTAAGAAATATTAGTAAATCCAATATTAAATAATCTTTTAAATTTCTGGCTTTACTACATGTAAAATTTAATATTAATTAAACATTTTAATCTATATACAATAATAGCATTGATTTTCCTTTTTGGAATCTATCTCACTTAGACATCTTTCATCTCTGTTTAAATCTTCTATATTTCTTTGACCCCTCCAATTACCTGAATTCAAGAAGCTAGGTATAAAACAATTCAGTGATGTGAGAACTATCTTCTATGACACAGCTTTACAAACTCTGCCCACTGTGTACTCATCCAGATGTTTATATTATGGAAAACACATTTCATTAAATAGAAGCCCCAACTTCAAGGAACATGCAATCCTGGCCTAACATGGAAATAGGAGAGCTATTGCTTCTGAAGGCTGCAGTGCTGATGCGCAGATAAAGAAGGACATTCCAAACCTGGTTGGCCAGGTTTTCTAATCCGTATCTCATTTACTATCAACACATTTCAAGTGTTAGTGTCTTGTATTTAATATAAAACTCACATGACTCATCCATAAACTTTAGTTTTCTATCTGTGATGAAATTTGCATGTTGACTTGTGCTAAAAGGAAGACAGAGACATTCATATAAGGCAAAATACTGCAAGTGAGACATGAAATTTATGCCAAAATGCTATTTGAGTAAATTTGTTACACTTGATTCTATATATGGGATTGTTTGGGGTAAACTCACAGTAATTTAAATTATTTGGAAAATTAGGACATACATATGGAAAATATGATCTTGTAAACAATCCATATTTACTATAGTGTACAGTGTCTGATTGCCAGTCTGCTGGTGGGTTTTCTGTATCCTCTTTGCACTTATCAATTGTTTGTGAGTATATGGATTTTGAAACTAATCTTAAACAATTATATTTACCTCTAACAGATAACATGTTAATAAGCAAACATATAGAACAATTAATTTTTATATTAAATGTGATGTATGTAGTAAGTATTGAGTGATATCCTAAAAAATATTAGTGAAATAATCAGGACTTGGTGTGAAGACAATATTCCTAAGAGCTGCTTGGAAGAATAGCACAGTGAATCTACATTCTATTGGCTATCATTTTAAGAGACAATTGCAAAACACTAGAAAAGGAAATCTTTTTGTTTAATCACTCTTGAAGTCAAAGATAGTATACTTTCCCAGTAGGCAAAGCAAAATACTCATTTTTATTTTTGAATGATCAAATTTTCCATTCCCTAGTGGCTTTTTCACTCTACATAGTGATCTTTTAGATCTTCATAGTGAGAAAAAGACAAATTGCTTAGATGGGAAATGTTCCAGAAAATGAGCTACAATACTTGACCCAGTGTCAAGCTGGAGTCTGGCTGATTTTTTCCCACTTTAATGAGGCTAACCTTCAGCTATGATGGGAAAATGGAATATATTTCTTAATGGCAGACTGTTCTTCAGTATCACAAAACCTAGATGTTGTGCAAGAGAATCAATGACAGCATGGAAATGATTTTAACCCTGCTGTCTTCTGGCCAAGGAGTGAGCTATTATGTTAGCACCAACACTTTATAAGGTTTTAATTTCTAAAATGAGAATACAAAATACTTGGCAGAAATATTTTAAGGGCAAACTCTCTAAAATCACAAGAAATTACTAGAAGGCAAAGTAAGTTGTCTTTTTAATACATGAAATAAAATGTTTCTATTTGAAGCTAAATTATCCAAATATCAATACTACGGTGAAGTATTAATGATTTTCTGTTAGTTAAAATTAATATTTAAAAAATCTTGCCAAACACGGCAGGAACAAGTGCAGATGGAGTTAAGATGATGCAGAAACTTCTGCCTAAGCTCTTGGACACATTAGCAAATAATCAAGCATTTTAGAAAAATTGAAATATGTTCTGGTAAGAGATGTGAACGATTGCCAGTTTCTGGAGAACAACTAGGTTCTTTTCAGAGGAAAAAAAAAAAACACAGTATGAAAGAATTATTATGGTATTTTCCCTGGTATATTTTATTTTAAAAATGGGTTTCCATTTACTATGATAAAACAGACTATATTAAAGTAGAAAATAGAAACATCGTGGACTAATAAAAATAGAAAATACAATATAACACTTTAATCAATAGCCCTTTCATTAAGAAGTATTCCCAATACCCTGAAATTCAAAAATATAATTTTCACATACAAAATTTCAAAGTGCACTAAAAATCATTTAAGAACTTGTTCCCACAAAATAATTTATGCTTTTGTTATTTCCAAATCTCCTTTTCTTATTAATATAAGAGTTTTCTGCTCTCTAATGAAGGTAGCATATTTTTAAGTTATGATTTCTGTGTATATTTTTATTCTGTTTTCTGGTTATTTTTTATTGGATGTTTTGATTCATTGTTAGCTTTCTTTTTTTTTTAAGCTGGTGACATCATCAATTATTTCTTGTTTTGCTTTCCAAACAATGCTATTATTTCCCACTCCACAAAAATTATTCTTATAACACAGAAGAAAATATCTTTCATAGCTTTTTATGGCAAATTAACTTGAAAAACTGAGCATTCCTGCAAACACTAATAACAGATAAGTTTTTCTCTTAATATAATATGTAATATATGAGGAAATTACTGTATATAACATTGAAGTATTTTCAAAGCATACTGAATTTTCTATAGACCAGACTAAAAGTGGTATGAATGAAATCCTTCCCTGATTAACACGTTAACATTTTATATTATAAATTGTCTTCAACAACCTAAGAATCTCCTGGCATCATTGCAAAAAATAGCAACCTTATTGATAAGCACATTCCTTGAAGAACTAAACATTCTTTTGGTTTTTAAAAGATTTGAAAAGCAGCCCTAAGAACAGCTTTGAAAACAGGAAACCAAACTAAGGGGTACTTGTTTTTTCCAAATTCTCAAAATGTTTGCAAAATGGCACTAACAACTTCCAAGTGAGGTTTTTGAATCTTGTTTTTCATTGGAAAAAGGCTTGAAGTTTGAAGAAAACCAAAGTTATCTCATGAAATCAGTAATTTTTATTATTGCTAAATTTGAAAACATGTAGTATTTGTGCCCCGAAATGCTTCTAATTCACTTTGCCTTTCATCTATTGAATATGAATTTACATAGAAAATTTTAATTCCAGAAGACCTCATTTATTCCCTGTTATCTGATGTTTCTGAGTAATTTTCCCTGGACACACTATCAATGTTACTGTTTTACCTAATCAGCATTTTTTGACAATACCTACATTTTCAGATAGTTTCTGTAATAATCAGAGTTAGTATAATGAAAAATAATTGGTCTCGTTGTTTGTTATCTTGCTACTTATTTAATAACCGCATCTTGAAAATAGCAAAATTTCTTCAATCATAATTGACCCTATCTCTATCTTTATTTTCACCCAAGAAATAAAGAAAAATGGCCAACATTTATATTAGAAATCTAATTAAGTCATTCAAAGAAATGGTCAAAGTGAGAAAAATGCACTGAAAATTTCAGGAATTTAATATTTTTTTCATGACAAAAAATAAGCAGAAATAGTACATATGATTTGGACACTAATGGAGAATATTGGTGTGGTTAGTTTTCCAGTAAGCAGAACACAGGGACTGATATACTGTTCTTTAGAAAATAAAATAGATTTCCAAAGTTCCTTCCACATTTTCCACAAACTGCTTTTAGCTGATAAGCGATGGGGAAGCTATTCATCTTTCAGATGAGAACATGTTTAGTTTATTCTCAATAATAAATGATTGTAGATTAGAGGGGGAAAAAACATACACAAAGAGTAAATGAACTTTAAATTAGAATACTGACATAGAATTCTTATTATTGAAGTTCAAGTTTACAACTTCCCCTAAATAGAAATTTTATTCCCATGTGCAGGTCAGAAAAAATAGTGACTTTCTAAAGCAGACCCTCATTAACCTGGGACTTCCTAGCACTAATATTTTCTAATAGTATCTGACTTCCTTAAAGGGAATTGCCTCTCTTCCACTGAGTGTAGTCTTGATAGGAGGGCATTTTCTAATTCCCTAGAATCGCTGCCTACATTTTACCTTAGAAGTCTGGTGGCCACAGTCCTTCCATGCACCACTTGAGACAGCCCGTGGCTGCCATGGGACCAGCTATAACAGAGTTATTATCAGTAGGGTTCACTGCAGGGGAAGGAAGCGGTGATGACAGAGGCAGAGACCAACTAGTCAAGGTAAACTCTTAGTTCTCAGGCACATTTTTAAATTTCAAGAGTCCCCAAGTTTGGACTGTTTGATTCTGCCAACTTCCCAAATCTTTCTCCCATTTCTTATCAAAAATTCCCTTTTCTAGAGTTGATTCCTGTCACTAAGAACACTAACTATGGACACCATCTATCTACCAATGATACATATACTGAGAAGTTAATTTATCTTTAGGCATTTCTTATTCTATAAGATTTTTTTTCAAAATGATTCATATCAAGCTATTTTATGAGATCTGTACTATTTAGCTGATAAATTCTACCTTTTTGCTATTTTCAAGTTGCTATTCCAAGATATTAGTGATTAAGCATAATATTAGTAACATTTCATTACATTTTCAACACAATTTTTCAGTTTTAAATATACTTACACATAAATTGCTTTATCTCAACTGATTATCATAAATGCCAAGTTTTCAACAGACAAATATTACACTTTTATTTTACAGATGGACTACCATTCACTGAGGATAACAAGATTCCTAAGTATAGACAATAATAAGTTTTAAACTCTGTATTTTGTGTTATTTACCACACAACACACTGCCCTGCCTCCCATCATTGTAGTTGGGACAATTAAAGAGCAAGAGGATGGAATATGTTACTATGTATTAGTGGTTCTGATAACCAATTCCAACGTGTATGTGTAGGGGGCGGATGGCCCACACACCACCAAGCAATGTTCAGGACCCCATTGGGGTGTCTTACAATTCAACTCAGTTCTGATTCTGATTACCTGGAGATAGTACCAGATTCCACAGGTAGAAGGCTCAGTCCCACAAGATTGCCCTCCAGTTGGAAGCCCAGGTCATTACCTGCACATCTGAGGGCTGGCTATAAATCAGAAGTTTCCATGACACCCTCTTTTGGTTTGGTTAATTTGCTAGAGCAGTTCACAGAACTCAGGAAACCCATATACTAGAATACTGGTTTATACTCACTAGAATACTGGTTTATTACAAAGGATATTAAAGGATACAAATCAACATTCAGATGAAGAGACAAATAGTTGAGGAACCAAACAAATGAGTGTCTGTCCTCATGGAGTTTGGGACCCAACGTGGTGACAAGTGTTAAGAGATGTGTTTTATGTCTGAACCTTCTCCTTTGGGGTTTTTGTGAAGGCTTCATTACGTAGGCAAGTGTGACTAAATCATTGGTCTTTAGTGATTGACTCGGTCTCCAGTTCCTCTCTCCTCCCCAGAAATTAAGGGGTGAGGTTGAAAGTTCCAAGTCTCTGTTCTTGGTTGGGTCCTTTGGAAACCATCCCCCACCCCAAAAGTCACCTTGTTAACATAAACTCAGTTGCGGTGGAAAGGGTATTGTTGTGAATAGCAAAACACTCATTTCACCTTTATAACTTTGAAGTGATATCAGGAACTGGGGATTAGAGACCAAATATGATAAGAGATGTTCCCTTTGCTCTTATCATTTAGGGAATTCCAAACCTTTTGGGAGCTGTGAGCCAGGAACCTTGGATGAAGACTATATATATATATTATATATAAAATATATACTTTGTTCAGCTGAATGACCAAGTATATGTTTCTTATAAATCACAATACTACATTAGAAACAAAGAAATAGGAAAATAAATAGGAAAAAGTCCATAGGCATTGTTCTTAGGTCACTGGTTTAAGATTGTGTGGAACAGTGTCAAAAATCAGTGGTAATATCATAGATTTTACTGATGTAGTAAGAAGAATCTACAACAATATCTCTCTCACACTTTAAGGGATCTTACAGAAATTTGGGGTCTGGGAATATCCTGCTGCCTAACTTTTGCCAGGACCCCTCCTCTAGATAAAGGTAGAAAGTGTTCTAAAAATTCTGGCTATCCGAGTCTTAAGCTTTTTCCTCTCCTCACTTGATCTCCAGGCTAAGCACCCTATTTGCTGTGTCAAGGGAGGAATACCTAGGTATTGATGGAGAGTGACAAGCACAAAGAAGCATTTAACCAAATTTGTTAACTTTAATATTTGACTCATATTTGTAAGCTCTCAAATAATATTCACATAATTAGAAATGCACATAACCTATTTCTTCAAGGAGCCTCCTTTCTAAACAATTGCTAAAGTACACAAAGAGAAATGAAGGGTGTGGCAATATATATATGTGAATCAGAATTATATTTAGATTTAAGAGGTCAATTTTCAGCTGCTATTTCTATTTGAATGAGCTTACACAGTAAAATGTGGGGATACATTGAATTTATGGTGATGAGCAGAGGGGCAGAGATGGTCAGGAGGAACACAGTGATCTGTGGTGGAGAAGAGTTGATAGGTCCCAAAGGCTAATGGATATGAAGAAGTTGATAACATTATGTATCTTGCACCACGTACACTGACTGTCCTAAGGGAACATTTGAACTTTTGGTCAAAGGACAGGCCAATGAATTCTGGAGGAAAAGAACATTACAAGTGTCATAATATTTTTGCTCTGAAGAGTATACAGTCTAGTCATATTGTATTGTGCCTAGTCATATTGTACTTCTCATAATATTTATTCTGGTGTGATTTGCTATTTGAGAGCTGTTTTTCTCTTTGAAATAAGGAAAACTTGGATCCTTCTTGACCAAATTCCTGTAAACAATGACAGACTTATTGGAACTTACATAAAGGCATTAAAATATAATAAAATTCAGCTCTTAGGAAGTTGAACACTTAGAACAGACAAAATTTACATTAATTATTTTTTTCCTGCCTAAGTCGTGCATGCCTAAGAACCTCACACCACCTGTATTCTCTCTCCAGGGCTGAACTTAACCTCCTCACCATCTGCTTGCTTGCTGCTGTTAAAAAACAAACAAGAAAATTCAACTAAGTAAATGTAAAGATCTAATTGGTTTTATTCAACAATTCACAAATCAGGTAGCATCCCATCTAGCAAATAGTAAGGAGCTCCAAAAAGTTGTAGAAAAAGAAAGACTTTTAAAGGTGGAAACTGGGTAAAAAAAGAAGTTATTAGGAAAGAGTGGATTTTTTCAGGCGAGGTTACCTTCCTCAGAGGGACAAAAGGAGTTCTAAGGGGCAGATTACCTTACTAGTGCTGACCAGGTAATTCCAGATTGACTGGGTAAAGGTTACATGTCTGGGAGAAGCTGAAACTTCAGTTAGGTTAGACATTAAATCTTGCTTTGTTGACATGGGCTTTGCATAAACGACTCCATCTAGGGGCTGTTGTCTCTTTTTTAACACGTTATTATGATGTTCACACAGCAGGCCACTGGAGGGAGGCGGAAAAATGTCAAACAGTAGCCACGTCACATCAACAAACAGTAGTGCAGGAGTAACATAAAGCAGCTCTACAGAGCTGTGTAATTTTTTGACCTGGATGTCTTCTTAAACATGATATGGTCTTGATCCTTTGCTTTTACCCTATGATGGACTCTACTGCCAGGAAAGGACTTACTCTGTTTCTTTCCTGTTTTTAACTTCTGTTTATCTAAGCAACACAGACAAACAACTGAAAAGCACTATATTATTATAGATAACGTTTTAAGCATTTGTTATTTATGCTTTCATAGCTACATAGTATCTATAGGAGATTAAGGAACAGTACCTTTCGAGTGTTTAATTTTATTTACTACTATAAGATCAGCTTGTATGTCCAACATTGATTAATAATTAGAATAGTAGAATATTTTCTGGCACGAGAAAACTTACTAAGAAGACAAATAAAGTTGGTTTAGGACACTTTTGCTCTTACCTTGTAGGTGTTAATATAGGCCTTATCTGTTCTACTTTAATCCAAGGATGCAAGTATCAGATTTCACCATTGCAGCATGGATATGTTAAGAGATGTCCTTTTTTTTTTTTAAACATCTTTATTGGAGTATAATTGCTTTACAGTGGTGTGTTAGTTTCATTTGTCACACTGTTGGAAGGTATTTTCAACAATGGACTGAGAGATCACTGAATAATTCTGTGGTCTAGCCACTCCTTGACCTAGTGAAATTATGAAGGAAATGTGCACTTGATGGACCATGGCTAAAAACAGATGTAAATTTTTGTTTATTAGCAAAGCTTATGTTCCACATCCTAGCAGAGAGGTCTCTCTTAACAAATGCAGTTTGTATCCTAACCCCCAAATCCTGAATGACAGACTTTTTCTTCATCCTTAACTGAAACCAAATATCAAGATCTTGCCACCTTGCCACCAGCTCCAGGATAAAGGAGACCGTAAGAGATCATAGAGAAAATAAGTTCGTATGAAAGATAATAAAAAAACACGTGAAATTATGTTTGACTATTATTACCTTTAAAGAGTACACCATGAGTAACTTAGGGAACTTTACATGTAAATGGTGAAAGAATGAAGGGCAGAGGAAAAATATCTTAAACACACAATGGCCATCCCTATAAAAGCATAGTCACATCAAGGTCAAACAATGAGATCAATCTTATTAATGATTTCTCCTCCAAGGATTCAGTCAATTAAGCAGATCTGCATTAGAGTTTTATTTATTGAGCTAGCATTGATTTTTAAATCTAATAATTCTAGCCCTAAATTCTTTTTATGTGAGCTTTTTTTAAAGTTGTTTTTTCTTGAAGGGCAACATTAATGAAGAAAAGTATACAAATTATAAGCATTCTGTCTAGTAATTTTTTACAAAGTTACTACATTCATATAACCACTAACAAGACTAAGAACACAGGATATTAAATAGACTTCAGAAGCCTCCCTCCCTTGTGCCTCTGTACTGTTAAAACCCTTCCTGCATTAGCTAACTACTATTCTGACTTCTAATGTCATAAATTGTTTGACTGTTATCAATCTTTATGTGTTGAATTGCATATACACTTTTTCTTGCCTGTCTTTCACTAACCAACAGTATAGGATATTCTTGCCTGTTGTTGCATAAAATAGTTTATCAATTTTCTTTGCAGCATAGTGTTCTGCTTTGTAAACATACTACAATTGCTGCATTTTACAGCTGATGGACAGTTGGGTAAAACATAATTTGCAATGATTATAAATACCACTATTATAACACACACTTATATATGTCTTTGGAGACTCAGGTATATTCATTCCTATCATGAGAATACAGAGAAGTGGAATTCATGGATTGCAGTGACACACCCATTTAGCTTTAATATCAGTTTTTCAAAGCAGCTGTTCCAATTTGTATACCTACCGGCAGGGTATGAGAGTTCCAGTTGCTCTAGTTTAGCACTAATTCTTCTTCTTCTTCTTCTTTTAATGGTAGTCTTTCTGGTGAGTGTGTATTGGTAACTTGCAATTTTCATATTAAGTAATCTTTGCCTAAGCCAAAATCATAAAAAGTCCTATATTAACTTCTTGAAGATTTTTTTTTTTACATTTGATGTTTACTTTCTTAATCCATGTATAATTGATATTTGTATAGCTAGAGAGGTAAGAGTCAAGAATATTTTTTTCCCACATTGATACCAACTTGGCCAGCACCAATTTATTTCAACAACCATCCTTTTGTCACTGCATTGCAATGTTGTATATCAAAAATTTGATAACAAATACATATAGGATTTCTTTTTCTGGGCTCTATTTTGTTATAGTTTTATATTTTTCTTCCTTGTTACCCTGTTACTTGTACAACTGACATTGTAATAAGTCCTGATATGTGATGGAACACATTCTCCAGATTCATTATTCTCTTTCAAGATACTCTTGTCTGTTCTTGGGCATTACAATTCCATATAAATTAAGAGTTATTTTGCCAATTTTGGAAAACATTTCTCAGATACTGATCGGTTGTTCACTGAAAATATATATGAATTTAAGGGGATTTAACATTTTATTATATTGTGAATACTAATAAATAGAGGTCTTGAAATCTTTTGTTACATTAACTCCTAGGTATTTGATGTACATTATTCATTAAACATTCTGTTTGTTGTTGTATGTAGATATAAAATTGGTATTCATTATGTTGGTTTTGTGTGCAATAAAATTCTCAAGTTCAGCTACTTATTCTAACAGTTTATCTCTAGATTATTTTGATTTTCTGCTTAAACAATCATATTGTATCAAAATAATTATTTTTTAAAAAAATTCTTCCTGTCTAATCATTATGCTGTTTATTTTGCTTTCCTTAATGCATTAGAAAGGTCCTGCTAGTATTGTGATGAATAAAACTATTGATAGTGGTCATTCTGTCTCATTTCTAAATTAAGGGGGAAAGATATCATCACCTCACCATTAAAAAGTGATGCTTTACATATTTTTGTAGATGACTTATCAGATTAAAGAAAGTCTCAACATTTTTTGCAACATTAATTTTCATAGGCTAAGCCAATGTATTTTTCAAATAATTTTAAGATATTATGATATTTTATCTTTTTAATGTATTGCTATATTTTATTTGCTAATATTTTGTTTAGATTTTTTGAATCTTTGTTCATAGTTTTTGCATCTTTGTTGCATCTTTATTTATCTTATGTTTGATGAGGCCTGAATCTTCCCTTTGTTTTAATGTCTTTATCAGGCTTGGAACCAAGTTGATGACTAACTTACTTTATGGATAACTTACTTTATGGATTATTTTCTCTTTTCATATATTCTAGAAGAATTGTATAAGATTGATATTATTTCTTATATTTTGGTGAAACTATCTGGAGTTTGCCTTGTGGGAACTTTTAAGTTATTGATTATACCTCTTTAAGTTGGTGCAAGAGAAGGAAATATTTCTTCCCAGGATGCCAAATGAGGGTCCTTGGCTTTGTACAGAAAGAATTCAAGAACTAGACAAAATAAAGTAAAAGCTAGTTTATTTAGAGAGATACACATCCCATAAGCAGAATGTGGAGTGTCTCATATGGTGAGACCTGCCCCAGGTATTGGAATAGTAGTTTTTATGGGCTGGGTAATTTCATAGGCTAATGAGTAGGAGGAATATACTTCTTAAGGGGCAGGGATTTCTAGAAGTTGGGACATTGCACACATTTTGGCCTTTTATGGTCAGCCCCAGAACTGTCATAACATGAGGGGAGTGTATTTTTTAGTATTCTAGTGAAGGCATTATAAACTAAAAGGTCAATGAGCAGACCATGTAGGGTGCCTTCTTGGTGTTAGCTGGTTCCAGCTGGTTTTTGTCCTGTCTGCTTTTTCTCCTCAGCTGTGCCCTCTTCTACATTCTTTTAACAGTTGTGCCCTGTCTCCTTCTTCCCTATCTCAAAGGGACATAGGATTATTCAGATTTTATATTTCTTCTTCAGTCTGTTTTGGTGAGCAATATTGTCTATGGAATTTACCCATTTCCTTTAACTTTTCAATATTATTAGGCAAAGAATTGTTAATCATATTCTATTGTGAGTTTAATATCTGTAGACTTCATAGTGGTATTCCTTTTTTTTCCCTACTATAGATATTTAATTTTTCCCTTTTTTAAAAATAATTTTTGTAAAGATTTATCAAACCAACTTCTGTTTCTGTGATTTAGTGTGATATGTTTGTTTTTTATTTCATTAGCTTTCTTTCTTTAACCTTAATAGGAAAATTCATCAATGTTGAATAAACCAAAAACAATATTATATTCTGCAAGAAATGGTGGAGATAAATGCCGTCCTTAAGGATGTATGTAGGGATAGTGGACTCATTATATCTTGGTTTGATTTATTTCCTGCCCCTGCAGAACCAGATGGACCCTAGAGGATGACTATAGACTACCTCAAGCTCATTCCATAGTAGCTCCAGTCACAACCACTGTAACAGATCCAGTATGTTTCCTAGAGCAGTTTAGTAAGACCCCAGATACATAATGTGCAGCCATTCATTCGATGGATGCATTCTTTTCTATCCTAATCAAAAAAGTGTTAAAAGCAGGTTTCACTCACATAAAAAGGACAATAATATATACTTACAGTTTTACTCCAGGGCTATGGAAATTGTTCATAACATAGACTAAAGACATATGGACTATCTTGACAATCTCAGAATATCACATTGACTCACTGTATCAATTATATTCATTAGGCTGAATGAGAAAGAAGTGACTAGTAGCCCGGAGAACTTGATAAGACACATGCATTCCTAAGGGTAAGAAATAAACCTGGTAAAGATTCAGGGGTGTGTCACATCCATAAATATTTAAGTGTCTGTTGATCATGGGAGTGCCACAATATCACTTTCAAATTAAAAGATAATTATTAAATCTTACAGCTCCTAAAAAAAAAAAAAACAAAGCATAACATTAAGTATGCCTCTTCAGATTTTAGAATCAGTTTGTTCCTTCTGTAGGGATACTTATCTGCCCAATATGCTAGGTGACATAAAAATCTGCCAGCTTTGGATGGAGCCCAGAGCAGAAGAATACTTTGCATCAGGTCCAAAGTATGGTATAAGCAATACTTTACCATCTGCAAAAAAATTAATAAACCAAAACCTTAATTAAATAGAGTTGAGAGACAATAAGGGGAACTCTCACACCCTGCTGTAATAGCAGAGCCCAACAGGAAGAAGAAAGACTCCTCTTCTTTCCTAGCAAGGACTCAGCCAATAGAAAGCCATGACTCCTTGTTTATCATAGCCCTCTCAACTTCCCTTTTCTCTCTCTAAAAGCATTCTTTTACCCTTGCTGTGGGGTAACTTGGATACAGCTGGCCATGTTTTCAGACCCCAAATTGCAATTCTCTGCTGAGCCCCCCCAAAAAACCCTCTTGGCTGGAGAAATATCTGGCAGTTTATTTACTTCAGGCCAACACACTTGAGCCATATAATCCTCCAGACCATACGATTTTTGAGGTATCAGTGGTGAGAAATGATGCTGTGTAGAACTTTTGATAAACTAGTGGGAGAACCACAATCCATGGGTTCTGGAGCAAGGCTACTAGTGGAAGAATTACTCTGGAGCAAGGCCATGCCATCTGTAGTGGAAAATAATACATCTTTAAAAAAAGAAAACAATGTATTTGTGCTTCTGGGCCTTGATTATCATGAGTGAGGTCCTGTCAGACCCATAAAGACATAAGATTAAGGAGATCCACATACAATTCATTGTATGCTGGAAGTTATCTATCTAAGATTAAGTACTAGCTGGATCAGGGGCCATAAGCAAGCTGCATATGCAGCCTGGACCCACTGTTGTATCAGCACCTTTCCATCTGTTCAGGCCTATGACCAGATGAAAAGGACTTATGATCAGAAGAAAGAGGAGGATTATGCCCCATCTTGGTTTATAGTTATGTCAACTCAATATGTAGGTTTAGACTAATTATGTATGACCATTTCACTACAGTCTCACTAAGGAGTATGTTTTTAGACAATTATGAGGGAAAAATCCTATAACTAATCAGAACATCAAGTAGTGCACTAGCATTTATTTTTTGTATAAATAAGTGGCCCCAAATTAGAATATACACAGATTCATGAGCAGTGGCAAAATGGCTTGGAAAGCTGATCATAGACCCAAAAGGGAAAAGACAGGAAGGTAAGGATAAGGAAACCTGATGTGGAGGTTTATGGGTATAGCCATGAAATCGGAAAAGAACTGTGAAGATCTTTACCCACCACAAAGAGCATCCATTGTAGAAAGGGCACTAAACAAAAATGTACAGCAAATAACCCAGCCAGTTGGTATCAGCCAGTTTTTATCTTTGTATCCATGACTGGAATGATGGGTGCAGAAATGAAGTGGCCACAAAGGCACAAATGGAGGCTAAGCACAGACCCCAAAGCATGAATTGATATAGCTGCTATCATCACAGAATGTTAAACTTGCCGTCAATGGGGAATTATGTTAAGTTCTCAATATGGCACACTTTCTTGAAAAAACCAACAATTTACTTGTTGGTAAGCTGGCTGCTTTGGGTCTCTTGCATCTTGTAAAGACCGGAGGTTTCTTCTCACAGGATAGATACATATTCCATATATGAGTTTGCCTTTCCTGACTTCAGGCCCTGTCCTCAATTAGCAACATTATCCAGGGTCTTATTGAGTGTTTGATCCACAAGCATGAGATCCCACATAATATCATATTGGGCTAGGAGTTAGTTAAAAGGGAAGCAAGAGTAGGCCCACAACCTCAAGATTCACTGGTTAGATTATGTATCTCCTGGTTTATCATGCTGACTTGATAAAATGTTGGGATAACTTTTGAAGGCACAACTGAAGTGCCATATGGAGGAAATACTCTCTGTGAATGTGATACCATCCTACTGGATATCATATATGTATTGTACCAAAGGACTTTTTGTGGCTCCTTGTCCCCAGTATGAAGAATACGTATGTCTGAGTCCAAGCAGTGGAAAGAGGAATGGTCACTCCCGATGACCCACTTTGGCCTCTGTAGTGTTGGTGGTCCTGGTCAAGGAGATCCAACAAGAATATCATTGAATCATATACTACAGCTGCCAACTGAATACTTTGGTTTCCTTATTGTTCGTGGACCAGCAGTCAATAAGTAAAGTTACTTTATTAACAGCAATATTAATCCTGATCACCAGGAGGATGAAGGGACCAAGGAAGAATATGTGTGTAACACAGATGATCCACTTAGTTACTCCTTGGTAACTCCTTTCTCAGTTGTGCTGTAGATGGATGGATAAAGTCAACCCATCCTGAAAAAGACATGCTGATCAGCAGGAGGTCAGGCCTCTCTAAGATGCAGGTTTGGGTCACACCACATGCTAAGCCATCAAGCAGAAACCTAGAATGGGTAGTGGAGTAAGGATAGAATGAGGACCCCAGACCAACTGAAGTAGTAGGGACTGTGGATCTTCTGACTAAACTCCCATTTCTAAACCTCCCTCCAAGATGAGAGGCCCACTGGACGAGCAGCTTCCTTGGTGTTCATGAAGAAATAGATATAAACTGTGCAAAAGTTTAACTATGGAAGAAGAGATGCATTTCCCATATACCCTTCAAGGAAGGACTTGCTTCCCAAGCATGGGGACCATTGGCAGCAAATACCTCCTAGAGATCAGCTCTGTCAGTTTCTGCTTTACCTTCAGAGAATCAGCAAACCAAAGATTACACCTGTCCTGCAGCAGCCCACAATCAGTGAAAAAATAATGCAGGGGTAGAGATCCCAACTATTTTGGTTTGAGGCAGAACATGATTACCAATCATTTCTTACTCAAGAACTTCTCGCTTTGTTGTGCAACAGAAACTAACACAGTATTGTGAAGCAATTATACCCCAATAAAGATCTATTAAACAAACAAACAGAAAAGGAAAAGACAACCTATGGAAGGGGAGAAAATACTTGTGTATCATACATCTGCTAAGAGCTCAATACAGCATACCTTGAAGATATTTCAGGTTCAGTTCCAGACGACTGTAATAAAACAAATATTGCAATAACATGAGTCACAAGAAAAAAAAAAAAAAAAAAAAACACCTTGCTGGGCTGAATAATGTTTTGCCCAGACTGCATTGCATTTTGATGATCTCCTCTGATATTTACTGTACCACAACTTTCCTTTCACAGGTATTGATCCTTATCAGTATCTTGCACCCCAAATTTTAGTGTCTGTCTCTGAAGAACCTAAGGTACAATGCTTTGGATCCATGAAATTACCAACATTTCTAAGCCTCTTCTCTCAAAATACTCAAAATCTGCCTCTTCTTGACTTTTTTTAAAATTTAATTTATTTATTCATTGGCTGTGTTGGATCTCCATTGCAGCGCGTGGGCTTCTCATTGTGGTGGCCTCTCTTGTTGCGGAGCACGGGCTCTAGGCACGCAGGCCTCAGTAGTTGTGGTGTACGGGCTCAGCTGCTCCGCGGCATGTGGGATCTTCCCAGACCAGAGATTGAACCCGTGTCCCCTGCATTGGCAGGTGGGCTCCCAACCACTGCACCAGCGGGAAAGTCCCTTGAGTTTTCTTAATGCCACTTACAGGTTAGCAAATATTTTTTTTTATTATTTTTATTGAGGTATAGTTGACTTACAAGATTATGTTAGATTCAGGTATAAAATATAGTGATTCAATGTTTTTATACATTATCTCCATATAAATTTACTATAAAATATTGGCTATATTCCCTGTGCTATATGTTACATCCTTTTATCTTATTTATTTTATACCTAGTAGATTGTTTTTCTTAATCTCTTTTACTTATCTTGCCTATCTCCCCATCACTCTCCCCACCAGTAACCACTAGTGTGTTCTCTGCATCTATGAGTCTCTTTCTGTTTTGTAATATTCATTTGTTTTGTTTTTTAGATTCCACATAACAGTGAAAACACACAGTATTTGTCTTATTAAGTCTGACATTTTTATTAAATATAATACCCTCCAGGTTCATCCATGTTGTTGTCAATGGCAAAATTTCATTCTTTTTAAGCCTGAGTAATATACCATTTTGTATATATACCACGTCTTTATCCATTCATCTGTTGATGGACACTTAAGTTGCTTTCATATATTGGCTATTGTAAATAATGCCACTATGAACATGGGGGTGCATATATCTTTTCAAATTAGTGTTTTCATTTCTTGGATATATAGCCAGGAATGGATTTGCTGGATCATATTTTTCTATTTTTAATTTTTTAAGTTCTATTTTTAATTTTTCAAGGAACATGCATGTTGTTTTCCATAGTGATTATTCTATCTTCCAGGTCACTTATGTATTCTTCTTTTTCACATAATCTGCTGTTGGGGCCTGAGGGATTGGAGCCACACTTCTGAGCTGGCTCTGGACCTCTGCTCTGACTAGATGCAGGGCTGTGGCCTGAGCTGGCTCTGCTTCTTGCCCTGTGCATGCAGGCATGTTGGCAAAGGTGGTCTCCACCTTAGCAGGAAAAGTGCAGAAACAGGAGGGGCTGGAGCAGGAGCTTGGCACAGGCTGGGGTGTGCACTGGGGCAGTCCTAACAGGCCAGCCAGAGCAACAGGCAGTGTTTGGTCTGCTGCCCCTCTGCTGGGCCTGGGAGCAAGCAAGTCTGTGCATGCTCTTCTTAAGAGCAGAGTCCCTTCTTCTTACAGCTTTCCAGTAAACCCCACTGGTTTTCAAGCCAGCTAAGAGGCTTTCTTCCCAGTGTTAAGCTCCATGGCCATTGTGCCTAATATAGGGCATATATTGCTCCTTAGGGAAAATCCCCAAGCCTGTAATATCCCTCCTCCTCTTCTGGTCACCCACTGGGCGTGACTAGATTGCTTCTCTTTACCTCCTACCAGACTCTATGTGGCTCTTTCTTTACAGTTTTGGTTATAGAAGAGCCATTCTGCTAGTCTCCAGGTCATTTTCAGTGAGAGTTTTTTCGTATGTAGTTGTAGTTTTGATGTGTTTGTGGGAGGAAGTAAGCTCAGGGTCTTCCTGCTCCACCATCTTGATTCTACCCAGATTAGCAAATATTTTGAAAGTGAAAAATGGCAGACAATGTCATCTTCCCCATAATAAATCTTACTTCTCTCTAGGACATATTTCCCTGAAGTTCAGATTGCCTTGACTTTTTTTCCAATGCCTTTAGATACAAAATTTGTAGTTCATTTAGCTTTTTTATTCGTTCTTGGTGGGAAGATCATTCTAATTCAAGCTACTCTTGTTTTAATCACATCACAATTCCATAAAAAGTATTACAGACTGGATGGTTTAAACAATAAAAATTAATTTTCTCACCTCTCTCTGAAGGCTGAAGTTTGAGGTCAGGGTGCAAGCATGGTGGTTTTTGTTGAGAACACTTTTCCTGGTGTAGGGGCAGAAAGGTTTTCCCTTTCCTCCCTTCTAGTTTCTTTGGCTGCTCTGATGATTACATTGACATAAGACAGATTAACAGCAGAAAAAATAATTTTATATGTACGGGAGTGCCATAAAATACAAGACTCTTTGATAGTTAGGTAATTGAAGTTTATGTGCCATCATGATCTAAAGAGAGGAGCTAGGGGTCTGCCTCTTCAAAGGGGAGGAAGATAATACATGGGAAGATGAGAAGAGCAAATATTTGGTAAATAAATATGTGCCATGCCATATGTCTTTTGTATATAAAAAGTTATCTCTGGTTAATAGCTCTCTTCCTGGTATAGGTCCCTTATCCAAGTTATTTTAGGCAGTTAAGGGGGAATAAAAAACTCACCCTGAATCTACTGGGTACTGATTGTCTTCAGCTCGAAATAATCCACAGACCAAACCGGTCCATTTTTTGTTGTTATATTCTACTCTCCTTCACTGGTTTGACGGCAGTTGTTTTCTTTCTATGTCCTCACATGGCAGAGAGAGAAAATACTCTGGTGTCTCATCTTATGAGAGCTAATCTCATCATGAGAGCCCCACCCTCATGATCTTAGCTAAACCTAATTTCCTCCCAAGGCCCTATATCCAACTGTTATCACATTGGGGGGTAGGACTTCCATACATACATTTTAAGGGGACACAATTCAGTTTGTAGCATGTCATAACAAAAAGCTGATTATGATTATTTTATTCATTTAACAAATATATGTAAAAATTTAAAAAAAAGTCTTTAATGTTCCCAAAGTTCTTTCACCCTAACTCATTTCTAAGAGGAAAACAGTGTTTTAGTTGTTTCATCTGTTATTTGTTTCCATACTCCTATATTAATGTCAAGTTATTAAAACTTGCTATGAGCTTTTATATATACATTCATCAATTTTGACATTGTATATTGACTCTCTATGATTGTAATTAAGAGTACTAGCTTATTTACATTTAGAATCTTTTATCCTGCAAATGTAATTATCTCTAAAATTTTATTAAATTTATATTTAATATTTAATTACTATGTTTATATACATATTGTTTCCTGTTGAGCCAAGCACAATACTGTCAGTTTATTTCATTTACTATATGTTTTTAATTTTAATTTAATTTTGTATTTCCTTTCTTACATTTTTTCATTATTATTTCACATCTGATATTCTTTCTACACTCCCCCAAAGCTCCAAAAATGTATCTCCATTTAAATTGACATATGATGAAAGCTATTTTGGTAATTCATCAGTTCTATCGATACTTTCCTGGACACAGCCTTCTGAGAGCTCTCTGGCTTCCTACTCTATTCTTACCTGTTAGTTCACCAGACCTTTGGCATAACACTCATCCTATGCTTGCTTTTCCATCATCCTGAGAAGTTCCTTCTCCTTCTTTGGTTCTAGATCTCTTGTTCGTGTCTTCTCTTATATTTTCCTCATCATTTTTCTAGCCTTTGCCTGCCACCCAGTCACAAAGTCAATGCTACATATTTTACATTTCTGTTATGGTATTATCCCACTTCTGGGTACCAATTCTTGCATCAGTTAGCTTTTACATAACAAATCACCACAAAAAGTAATGGCTTTACTCATTTTCTAAGAGGATTGTAAGGGTAGGGAGGTTTTATCATCCGGGTCGCCTCAAAAATATCTGCTTGGTTACTTCATGCATTTTTCGTTAGCTGGTTGATGGACTAACGGCTAAATGTTTAAGATGGCCTTGTCTGTTGGTTGGCAAGTTGTGAACCAGGTAACTTTAGTTCTATTCTGATTGATTTCTCATACTCTAGCACAATATCTCAGGTTTCTTCACCTGGTAGTCTCAGAATTATAAGTGCAACACAAGAGCAAGTGCCAGTGAACATATATTTCTGAGACCTCTGCTTGTCTTATATTTGCTAAAATCAAATTGGTCAAGATAAGCTGAATGGTCATTGCAAAATCAAGTGGTCATAGAAAGGGAAGAATTTGGAGCCCTGTTTGCCATCTACCACTCTACCTTCCATAACAATAAATTTTCCTACCTAATCAAGACTCGGCTCAAAACTTGTGAATCATCTGTGATTCTGTCTATCTGTCTATCTATCTATCTAATTATCTATCTATCTACAAATAATTCTAAATAGTTTATGATTTGTTGGGCACTGTTCTAAGTCTTCTATAATTATTTACCTTTTTATCTTAACATATCTAGGAGATGGCCCTATTAATATTCCCAAATAACAGAAAAAAACATCTGTGACCAAAGAATTTAAAGAGCATACCCAATAATGAAAGTGGAATTTGAAGCTAGGC
The DNA here is from genome assembly GCF_011762595.2 of Tursiops truncatus. Classification (NCBI taxonomy): domain Eukaryota; kingdom Metazoa; phylum Chordata; class Mammalia; order Artiodactyla; family Delphinidae; genus Tursiops; species Tursiops truncatus. The sequence continues at coordinate 30,543,651 of NC_047051.1, forward strand.
TGGCTGGATCTGGAGTCCATGTTCTTCATTTTGGCCCCAGAGGTTATGTTTTTGGCCACCTCATCATGCTGCCTGCCATAACTATATTTACTCTCTGATATATTTTTTGAGAGTTCTTTTATCTTTGACATATATTTATCACCTCTTTATTTTCTGTACTGCCTCTCTAATTTTCCTTTAAAAATACTTATGAACTCATGATTAACTACAATAATTGTCCCCTAATAACCTAGTATACTTCTTTCCTCCAAAGCTACATGACTCTTTTCAATTTCCTCACATTGTGTGCTTAGTCAACCTTTCCTCCAGTGTCTAACAGCCTAAGACACATCACATTGTGTTTCTTATTTTTCTCCTTCCTTTCCATATTTCAAGCCTCAAAACTTTCTTTTGCATGACCTTCTCTTTTTCAGTTCCCATGTAAATCCATCTCTCTCAAAGTATTCTGAATTTATATTAATCAGTACTCGTTTTGACAAATCATTTTTAGTCTTAATAGTTACTTCCTTGTTTTAGGAGTGTATGTGTGTTTTTTCAAAATAAAATTTAAATTTAAGTCATCATCAAAATGATTTCTTTGTTGATAATTGCTTCTTTGTTGAGCGTTACAGAAAATATATTGTATTGTAAATACCAATGTAAGTGGAAAGTACAAGCCTTATCAACAAATTTTACCTTTAGTAGTTGACATGGAAAGAGTTGATTTTCAAGACTGAGTCTTGTGGAGAGTTACTAAAAATAATTCCAGGAAATTGTTAAGATTTCTAAATATATCTGAAGATAAAGAAAAATGTGTGATTTATTGAAAGAATAATATCATTCTAGGAGTAGGGGAACATGGTAAGAAAAGTTTCAATGCTGTGCTTAGGTAAATTATAAGCAAAGTGGTAAATAGAATAATAATAGTATTAGGGGCAGAAGAAGGTCATTTTGGAGATTCATAGTCAGTAGTTCCAGGTCTGAAGACAGTTCAAATGAAAAATACAGTTAAAACTATTATTATTATTATTTGCGGTACGCGGGCCTCTCACTGTTGTGGCCTCTCCCAGTGTGGAGCACAGGCTCCATACGCGCAGGCTCAGCGGCTATGGCTCACGGGCCCAGCCGCTCCGCGGCATGTGGGATCCTCCTGGACCGGGGCACGAACCCGTGCCCCCTGCATTGGCAGGCGGACTCTCAACCACTGCGCCCCCAGGGAAGTCCAACACAATTTTTTTAAATTTCTTTTCTTTTTTTTTTTTTTTTTTGGCTGCATGAGGTCTTAGTTGCAGCACTCGGGGTCTTCTTTGAGGCATGGGAGAATCTTTCCTTGTGGTGTGGGCTCTTCGTTGTGGTGCAGGGGCATCTCTCTAGTTGTGACAAGCAGGCTCCAGGGTGTGGGGGTTTTGTGGTTGTGGAGTGCAGGCTCCAGGGAGCATGGACTCAGTTGTGGTTTGCAGCCTTAGTTGCCCCAGGGCATGTGGGATATTAGTTCCTGGACCAGGGATCAAACCCGTGTCCCCTGCATTGGAAGGAGGATTCTTTACCACACCCTAGTTGAATCCTTTTTGCTACTAGTAGGAGAAATAGAGACAGAGCTGATATATTTAGTTTTAAAAGACCAATAAGTGAAAAAAGTGATCTAATAGAACAAACTTCATTTAAACTCCATAAGAAATGTATCGTCCTAATTTTCAGGTCTGTTTTTGTGATAGATAAATAAATAAATGCTTAATCCACTCCAGAAACTTACTTTTATTGTAATCTGTTTTAGAAAATTCTGTTTAACCTCTAATTTGCCAGTTTTATAATCTCATAGCTTTCACTCTCAGTCTAGGATTTATATAGCTAAACCATCACAGGATGTACTGCAACAGCAATAGAATCAGCCAGCCACAATTATAAAACAAAAAGACTCATTGTCCAAGCAACGGGCCATGTGATCGAATGGGATCTGATACGACAGTATAGCCTTCCTAATTAAGAGTTCCACAAATCCTAAAGGTATATTATAGCAGATTTAGACTATACCAAACTTCATAGTAAAGTAGAACAAATATTCAGAATGTAGTTATAGTTTTGGATTAAAACTACTCAAATTTATATTCTGCCTTTCATTTAGTTATGAAAGCTCAAATAAAATAAGTTTTAATTCTAAGTGTTCTTGAGTACAAAATTTGAAGATGATGATACCTGACATAGAAGGATATGGCAATTGTTAAGAGTTATAAAATACAATATAGCTAATGAATATTAAGTTTGTTGGACACCATTTTATGTGCCCAAATTCTCCTTCAGGAGCTAAAAATTTATGGTCCCAGCCAAGTTTTATCCAAATGATTTAGTTGGACACCCAGATCAACAATAATTCCTGTAAGTTCTTTTCTATTCCTGTTAACAAGCTATTTGCTTCTTTTGATCAAAGGCTTGAAAAGAAGTCTTGCTACACCAGCTTTTTCTTATTATTTTTGCATTACTGATGGCTTGTCTTTATCCCTTGCAAGCTGTAAAAAATTAATGGCATGACATCACATGTGTCTTAATAAAGGAGACACACTGAAATTATTTTTCTAGTAGCGTAAAAATGTGTATCAGAGAGGAATCATGGGGAAAATGGAGAAAATGACTCAGTAGAAATACTAAACTATAATTAAGAGGGTCAGAGGTTGATAAGTGCAAATTTATTTGGTGGTATATCAAACCAATTTTTGTTTTATATATTATAGTGAATACTAACCTATATGTGATGCCTTTGGGGCAATGTCATAACTGCAGCATGACAACTTACTATTAATCTTAAATTTAGAAAAATAGCTGAGCAAAAAGAGACATTGAGACAAAATTCTATTATGAGATACATTCGGATGAACATGTTTAATTCATATATATTACCTTCCAACATAGAGTTAGTTACACAATACTTACTACAATGACAGGTATTACCAACCAATCATAATATTTTTTCTCACTGAAATCAAAAGTAATTGGATTGATTGAATAAAAGGGTTCCCTTATCCTTTCCAATAAAGAACTCGTAGGCAGCCATAACCAGTAATTTTGTGCTTGCATGTAGATTAAAAAATTGCTTGTCATGCCTCTAGCTAGTGTTTTATTTTATTTTATTTCTCAGAGTGAGCTCATATTAAATGATCTGACAAGATTGGGTATGTGCAATTAGAAAATATTTGGAGTAACCAATGTATTTGATGAATAAAATATGTGTAACTTGTGGGGAAAAAGGCAGGAGAAAAATTTGAGTTGGTCACTCCACCTTCTTTAAAGGTCCCTCTTTAATGCTATATACCTCTGATTTACTTTAATATTCAGGCACATAGATGCTTTATGAATGAAGAAAATGTAAGTTCCCTATATATTTTCTGATTATTTTTATATCTACATATCCTGCACTCACACCATCCCATCATCTTATCCAGTTTGTTTATGATTTTTTGCTATTTCAAATATTATTGCATAATCTGGGCTTCAGATTCTGCATATCAATGTAATATCTGAAGGTAGTAAAAAGTTTTTTGAGGACAGCATGATCCTCAAGTTATAAATCTTGTCTACATATCCTTTATGTAAAAAAAAGCAGTCGACAAATGTTCTCATATTGAGCCCTTTTTTGAAAAGAAAATAACCATATAAAACAAACACATGAATTTTTAAAAATAAATAAATTCTGAAACATAGAAGCCAGGGTAGAAGTATCATAAGCAGTATTCTTCCATCCATCCATCCATGGATGAGCAACTAAAAGTCATATGAAAACAAAGGCAAACATTTACAAGTATTAGGGCTTTTCACAAAAGATAAAACATGGTTGAGTGGAGGGAAACTAGAAAAAATGTATTTTCTATATTTCATACCATCCCTATTATTGAAAAAAATTGTTTTATGTAGAAAAAATATGTTTAAGACATAGCGACTTGAGTTGTTATTTTCTTTGTTTCACAGAGTTTTAGGAATTAATATACTTAGTTGTGATGAAATGTTTATATTTCAGCAAATTTTTCGATTTCATTTTTTATTGGTACTTATTTGTTTACATTTAAGAAAAATTAAATTCAGTGATTTTTGCTAAAATTAAAATAATGATAAAGTCTTTGAAAAATATTCTCTGGATCCATTTCCTTTTCTCTCCCTTCCCTTACTTATATTTTTCCTATTTAAAAATTTGTCTGTGTATTCATATAAGTAAATGATGTTTATATATTAATAAAGGTAATTTCTTAGTGGTAGGCTTCTTGGTATGGCATAATTTTTTTTTCTTCTTGATAGTTTAGAAACTTATTTTTCATAAGCATAGTCTATGATATAAGTAATTTAATAGTGCTAAATCATTATTTGGGGTTATTTGGAGGAAGAATTATAAATCCAAATAAAAGTTGACAAGAAGAACCAGTCCTTAAGGGCTACAGTGTAAGAAGATGTTATGTTTTATGTGGACTTTCAGTTTTCATCTTATAAGTTTGATTAGATTTTTACATGTAAAAGATTTTGAGAGGGTATTATAATAAAAAGAAATAGAATGAGAAAAAGAATTACTTAAAGAAGAAAAACTGACTGGGGTGATATGAATACAATGAAGAAACTAGTTTAGACATAGCATGGGTTGTAGAATTGCAAGATAAAATGTAAGGAGACATTTTATTTATTGTTCATTCATTCATCCATTCATGCATTCATCTGTCATATTTTGACAGATATGTATTTAGTTTCTATTGTGATCAAGCATCATTCTAATACTCTGGTATTAATCAGTGACCAAACATAAAAACCCTTACTGTCTTGAATTTTGCATCCTAGGGATGGATGAGTCTGTGATTGTTGGATGTGAGATGCTGAGTGGGTTTTAACTATGGTAGTGATGTTAGCAGTGGGGAAATATGAAAATACAGAAAAGACAAATCAGATACATAAGCAGCATCACATATCCACATATCAATTAAGTGAATGTTTAGGAAAATTATTACTCCTAGTAAGGATGTCTGGTAGACTCATGTTATCGTTTATATATGAATTATCATGAATTCCACCTGAATGTAATAATGCCTCTTTCCTGATCTTTATTTATTTACTACAGAGTTCAAAAAGGATTTAAGGTATCTTAAGGAAATATGTATAACAAAATAGAATAAATCTCCATAGTCTTTGTTTCCAAACTCTCTGGAGATTGAGTTTTTTCTAAAAAAATAATCCCCTTAACAAGATCACATAACTATTCATAAAACAGAGGACGCCTCTAGAAAATTGCCTTTCTTGGATTACTCAATAATTATTTTGAGGATTACGTACTTCTATAATTCTTACTTCATTGGGATTTAAGGATTGATGGGCTCAGAATCTGTTAAGGATTTAAGAGATTTTCAAGGAAATGATCTATATAAATACAGGGTTTTACATTACAATATTCTCCTTTTTTTTACTGTCATGTCAATATGGGGCTCACTCAGAGAGCAGCTTATGTGGCATTTACTCCATAAGCTGCTGATTATGTTCTTTAATATGGGTAAGGCTCAACTTCTCGCAGATGGTACCTGCTGTACTCACCACTTCCTCACATGGTGTGTCAGTCATCCAAGGATCTCTACATGGCCTCAATTCTTTTTAGGTTCTTGGGTGACATTTGAAGTACATCATGTTTGACAGCTGTTACTCTCATTTGATAAACAATGTTGATAACAAAGTTTTTATAATTTTTGTTTCACTGACTCCATTTACAACTTAGAGTTAATTTGTGTTTACACAAGAAACAAATTTGCAAAGTAATTGGAAAATTACAATAATTTTCTAATTAACTAAAGGAAAATTGAAAACAAAAATTACCCTCAATTACCAGCAAATTTCAGGAAATAAAACTTGTGAATTCCTTAACTTACTTGATTATAATTATTTCACATTTTCTCCTGTTCTTTTTCCATATGGCTTTGAGTATCCTACATTAAAAAAAAAAAAAAAAACTATTATTCACACATTTCTTTTTACCCTGTAATGTTATTGACTGAAATTACATGGAGTTTGTACCAATGCCCTATAACAGTAATAAAGAACATTACTATTTAGCAACAACATTGACACTAATATCTGTTTTATTTAGAACAATATGTCCATGCTATATGTTATATTTGTATTCTGACATCTAGAGGGCAAACTCCTAGGTAGAGAGGATATGGTGAAGAGTCTAAAGAAGAAATCAAGTGTGCTAAAATTGTGTGCTGGGAGAAGGAGAGGGGAATGTGAAGTTAAATCTGTTAATAGATAAATAGATAGGTAGTTAGATAGATAGATGATTCATTTTGTGTGGGAGGTTTGCAGTTTTCTCTTTAGTACTCAATTTGTTTTAGCCTTTTCAAAATATTACCTATGTTATGGTTTAAACCATTACCTATGCTATGGCAGCCTTGCTACCTTTCAATATGTACTGGAAATCATTTATAATCTTGATGTGGTCTCTCAGCCAAGTGTGCTTCATGAGACTCCTATCTTGTGCACATGCCAGTGACCAAAAAGCCTTCAACTTCCCCTCAGCTTCACTAAAATTTAGATAGGTTTTTCCTGACTATAGGCCCCTGACCTCCCTTTTGTTAGAGCATTTACATTAGAAAACTTTTCATTGTAAATTCTTATTCTGCTCCTTTGAGCTGTAAATATTCTCCCAGGTTTTTGCCAGTTTTACAAGCCAGGAACATCTTTCTCAAGGACCTGGGAGTCATCCCTTTGAAATGTAATCATCAGGAAATATAGAGTCCCTATCTCCCAGTGGAAGGGTAGTAGCCTAACTTCAGCAAGCTCCAATTAGCAAACATAGATAAATTCATCATAGGGAGTAATTTTCTTTCTACATTTTTTAGTACTTTTCTACTAGCTAAACCTAGCCCTTAAAATCTCTCCTGCCTTTTTTTGTTTTTCAGAGAAATTAAGTTCAGTCTCTCTTCCTTATTGCAATAATCTTGATCTCCATTACAATAGTCTTAAAATCTTCCTTGTCAGAGAAATTTTTCTTTGGTTTAGAGAGAAAGGATGTGTCCTTTTGTAACTGAATCTCTAATTATGAGCTGATTTTTCAATTGGGTGTGACTATTGCAGAGATTTACTAATATGTTTTTAAAAGTGAAATAATAATAATCACATTACGAAATGATGAAGAAAACTCATCTTTCTCTAATCAGGACACATTTTTATTAGAAGCTTGATTCTTGTTTCTGGGAGAAGAAAGAGGCTGTCAAGGTTACGGAGGGTTGGCCCATGATTTTATGTAAGATGATAGGTGTTTCCCACCTTCTTGGCTCTATGTTGGGTCACTGCACTTTGGCATGGGCTTAGCTAGAGAGATTTTTAGAAAAAGAGGTACATCTAAGGGGGCAGGAGTGCTGAGAAAGGATAGTCATTCTGATATTATCTTAAGAAGTCAATTCTTGTATCATCTTAGGAACATTTGCTCTAGATATCTCATTCCAGTAGCATATCATGGCCAAAAAAAGAAGTTTGTTCTGCTCAAAGAAATTGTTGGTTAAGAAGCAGAAAATGAATATTTTTTTTCTTTTGGCATTATCTCTTTTTTCTTTAAATTTTATTTTCTCTAAACTTGAAAAGGTATTTTAAGGTGACTTACAAAGTTAAATGGAGGAAATTCATTTTCCGTAATATTTTTCCACATTCAGTTCAAGTGAAATGAAATGTTATTAAAAATACTCAAATCATGTTTATGTATCCTTAAAAACAAATTTTTACATCTCCATGTACATATATACATATATTCTTTAGTGTTTGCCCAAATGTTTTGACAGCAGTAATAAACACAGATATTTGTCTGCAGTACTAACATTAATATATGATGGATTTAGAGCTAGATTCCATGCTATATGATATACATGTATTTTGACCCCTGGAATATGACCTCTTTCTCAGTAGAGAGGATATAGTGAAGAAACTAAAGATTATATTTCTTTATATGTTATATAAACTTATGTGTGTATACATATACACACATATACATGTATATTTAAATGCATTATATATAAGTATACATGTCTGATAGCCAAAGTTTGTAAAATAAACACATTTTTTTGCATACTCTAATATCACACTGACCTGGAAAAAATACTATAATGCAGGTTGCAAGAAGTTCATTAGATAGAAATTTATGCATTTATTTAAATTTCTTTAAATTTAAGATAAAATTTTTTATTTTATTTTTACTTACATTTTGATCAACTTCTCTAATAGTCAGGATCAAAACATCCTGATGGGGCCTCTGGTGGGCTTTAAGCCTTCAAGAGCCTTCTAGAATCAATGGGAACACTAAAGATTTCCTTTATTTGACTCTTAGTTTGTCATTGATTTTCCAGGATATCCGTTTGAGTGTAATCTAAAAAAAGATTGTAGAAATGCTTAGTCAATATGCCATTATTTTTCATGAATTCAGTTGATTACCCATTTACTTTGTTGGATATTGGGAAATAGTTCAACAGGGCAGTTCCTGACTGGTAACATTTTGCTAAAGCCAAAAATCTGGCTCATCTTAAATCTGAGCGAACATCAAACTTACTAGTGACCTTCTTCTACATGACTCCAGCTCTCTCACAGATTCTAATGCTGCAATTAAGTTTAATTAACATGAAAATACTTGGCCTTAGAAAAACTCAGCCTTCCTCCTTGAGTAAATATGATTCCAAGAAACATCAAGTGAAGTGGCAACTCAATTTAATAGTGATTAAATTTCCTTTGACTCTGTAATGAAAGGTAACTAAATTTACATTTCACTACTACAGAAATATTTAGTTTTAAATAGATCAAGAATATAGTCTTTGAGGGTTAGTGCCTGAAGTAATGAAGGGTACCTCAAAACAAGAATAGTTTTAGGAATAATTTTGTAAAAGACAGTATTAGCCTGGTTTTCCACTTGTGGGTAAAGAAATTTGACTGCAACATTCACCCAATTAAAATGCTTCACCTTAATTTCACTTGATAAAGTTCTATTAACCTAAAAACTTAAAAATATAACAAAACTGAATAGTTATAAATATCTGAACTGACACCATGGGATGAATTGTAAATACCAGTTTGCTTATATTCAGCAACTGGAGCTAATATTCAGAGATTAATTGTATTAGTACAATTTCAAGAAAAGGAAACAGAGGCTTAGAATGGTTGAATACTTTGACAAAGTTCACAGAGCAAATACAGAATTTGAAAGCAGGTAGAGCTGACCCTGTGGGCTATGTTTTTTATGACTATGCCATACACTTAATACACCTTAGACAGAAAATTTTCAGAGAATTGTTTCAGTACTGATTCGTGTCAGGGTCATTTTAAATGGAGTTTGTGTTCCTGCTCCTATGTTAATCCAAGGCAGATGGGTCATTTTCTTTCACCACACATGCTTTAATCCTGAATTTTTTTTAATTCCCATAAATGGATCCTATCGATCATTGCTAAACGCGAATGGACAGCAATGACACCCTCTCTGCTTTGTTCATCACAGTGACACCTATTTTTGTGACCTGCCCAACTGCTCCTTGTTATAAGCTTCCCAAACTCTCCTCTGGGTTTGCATTTTAGCTCCCAAAACTTGCTTCAGTTTTGTTGCCATTGGGATCCCTTTGGCATGTCATTTTTTTATTCTATGGATTTTATTTTTTTTATTAGAGTATAATTGCTTTATAATGTTGTCTTAGTTTCTGCTGTACAATGCAGTGAATCAGGTACATGTATACATATACCCCCTCCCTCTTGGACCTCCCTTTCGCCCACCCCCCATCCCACCCATCTAGGTCATCACAAAGCACTGAGCTGAGCTTCCTGTAATTTATAGCAGGTTCCCACTAGCTATATATTTTACACATGAAGTGTACATATGTCATTCCTAATCTCTCAATTCGTCCCACCCTACCCTTCCCCCGTTTGACCATTTGGTACTTAATCTTCTGAAATTTACCTTTCCTGACCTACAAAACTTCACTAAAAGGAAGAGATCCAACAACTTTTATTTCTGACACAATGAAGAAAAAAAAAATGACCTCTTTGGTAAGCCCCACTCAACAGCCCTTGAGTGAGAACTCAATCAAAGATGTATGTATGCAGTTAATCAATTTCAGGTCCCAGAGGCATAGAGTCTCATTAAGTGTAAGCTTGTTGTTCTAATTCTTTCCTTTACAGATTTGCTCTTTCACACACTTGTGAACAACCTGGAGTTGTGCCTCTTGTCCAGTTTTTACAATATGTCTGTCAACATTTCCTGTGGTCCTCCATAAATGCCATCTGTGGTTTCGATGGGAGAGGACTTTAAAATCTCACTGGCTTTTGGCAGAAAATAACCTACCTCCATCTGAATGACTCCCTCCTACCTGTAACTTTAAAACCTAGAATACTCTGATTTCTTCTTATTTTCAAAGCAACGGCCCCCCACACTTACCCTTTAACACTTAAAGCTCCCCAGTCATTTGAACTAACTGGAATTAGAAAGTTATACTCATATAAAGTATTTTTCTCAATCCCTTTACTTCTAACTCTAGGTAACACACAAAACTACATAAGTAAGGTAGCATAATTATAATATAAGAAGTAAATAATAAAGAAATAAAATACAGTAAATACTTTAAGAATAGTTAAGATAATAATATAAATATATAATATAATATAATATTTAAAACTTATCAGCAAAGTTAGAAATTGTATCATTTTACGTACCTATAGAAAGAAAATACTGAATGTGGAGCCATTACTATGTGCCAGCCAGAGCTATGCTAGGTATTCAGATATCAAAGCTAATAAGGAAAACGTGTTTTCTCAACAAATTTGAAATGTAATATAGGGAAAGAAAGTTTAAACAAGTAATGGCAGCACTAGATGGATAAGTGCTGTATGGATGTGTAAAAGAACGTCAAAGAACAAATGGCACACTGCAAGAAAGTCTTCACAAAAGAATTTTTTTATTTTGCTTTAAAAGTGAGAACATATTTTTCATACGGTTAAGAGGGATACTGAGGCAGTTAGAATGATATGTGCTCAAACTTGAGCCATGAAGGAATATTGTCTTTAAAAATGTCCAGTACTTGAATCATAAGATGTAGGTGAAGGCAGAGTTGAAGAGATGAGATTGGTTGAAGAAATATTATTCACTTTAGGCATTTAAAGAGAAAGGATCTAATATAGGAAATTAGGAGTTTACAAATTCATTGAGATGGCTGGAGGAGTAGATGTCATGGAGTTGCCCCAGGAGGTACTGGTGTCCAGAGCAAACTATTTTACTGAAGCTGTTCTTTACTGAAGCTGCTCCAGCATGGCCTTTCATACCCATAAATCAGTTACTAGATATTGGAATGCTGAATACGACCCTTGATGTTTCCTCTTAATAAGAGTCTCCCTACAACTTCTATTGTCAGCTGAAATAGCAACAGGAGGATGGGCTTAACTTTATCTACCAAATATCACTGAAATTCATTTGATTTGTGGAGTCTAATTTACAATGTCTTTTCAGTATAGGAGGGCACTCTAGAGACAGAATTGAAAAAAAAAAAACAGTTCGTATTCTCTAAAGACCATCTCTTTGAGTATTCAGTATCCATATTTAAACTTCCACATATAATTTTATTCCCAAAGGATAGCAGTAGTAACAACATATCTGCAACACTATAAAACCATTCATTTTTGTAAATAAAGATGCACTCATTCTGTCCATAATAAGAAAGACTCAAGTCCTATCAGTCATCATATAAACCCTATATGCTATTTATTCCTCTTCTAGTTCAGTCAAATTTCTACTTGTTATCCTATAATACAAGAAAATTATAAAGGTAATTTTCAAATTACATCTTATATTAAATAATAGGGGATAGTAAAGTAAAATAACCAAGGTTTGCATGTAAATGATTAACGACTTTTTATATAGAGAGACAGCAAATACATTCATTATTTTTACAAATGCTTATTATTATTGATAACTCTCTGTCCTTCTAAATAGAAGACACTCCAAACATTATTGTTCTATAGCCTAGATGAACTGCTTTCTCTTGTTTTAGCCCTTATGAGTCACTCAGTGAATGAGTCAGAGCAACATACCAAAATGTGATATATTGTCTTCAATATCCAGAATCTTAGGAATCATTTTATCTCTAAGTGGTAAGAAGGTCAAGAAGTGAAATTTTGTTTCTCCCTGGAGGCGTTATTTGAACCTGTTCCAGACTACAATACACCTACAAAGTTCACTGAAATGCAACTCCTTAAATATTCATTTACATCTTTTCTCTCTGATGTGCTTGTATCTTGTCAAAGCATTCAGGATATCCCATTCTTCTTACTCAAAAATAAATGGGCTTAAGGTAACCAGTTGATATAACACTAAAGTAACATAGTGAAGGTGTACGTCAGTTGCTACATGGTGGAAACGAACCATTACTGTTTTTTTGTCTTATTGCAGTAGGGGAATAGTGCTCAATTATAGATAAATAGCCATACGTTGGGTACTGACATGTGACTATGCATCAAATTACCCCATAATCAAATTACCTTAGTTTAGAAACCACATCTGGAATATCATCTGTAATAGGATTCATTATTTGAATAAGTTCAACGTATTCCATTGTCATTCATTTCCTATGTATTACCTGTCCTTGGCACTGACCAAATGAGTGAGTTATTTGGAATGTACTAGAAATTTCATTTGGCACTAATCTGCCATTTGCTACTTTGGATTACTATTTTGGTGCACAAATGTAGCCTCAGGGGTCCCCACATTCCCCTTTGCATCATAATTACCTCAATCCATAGGCCCAAAATTAATGTATGAATATTCCAACTCTTCACTCAGAGACTGGAGCATATCTGCTGTATAGACTCTTGTCCTAGAGCAAGACAAAGCCAGACTAACACTACTTTTTCACTTGATTCCCAGGGGTGGACCCCCATGATATTTGGTTTCCCATAAATTAGAATTTATGAGACTGTATCCAAAAAACTCTCCAAAGATAGGTTTTTCTCAATATACAGCTATCCTAGTAAATATCTGCATACCATTTTGGAAAAAGAAAACACACATTCATATCAGTGTCACAGGGCTGTTCTTCAAAAGTCCCCAGCTTTCTCTTCATTGATGAGATATGGATCTGTGATCTGGATCATATCTGGGAATTGACTGTAATTGAATGTAAAGGCGTAAGTACATAAAGTTGAACTCAGTCTCTTGCTTACCATACAGAGATTTCTCAGATGTTTGAATCAAGAAGGATACATATTTTTCAGTGCTAGAGTAGCATAATGAATTAGACATCATCAAAGTTCCACATGGATGTAATTTCTGTTTTGGCACTGCTGACTTTTAAAGCAACTATGCCAACCTTGCCTATGGATTAGGGATTGGATGCTGCTACTAAAGACCTACTATTCTGAGATTCTTTCATCAACATTAAGTTAATGCCAACACCTCTTACCTTCAACAGTGACCTATAGAGAAGAAGAGTTCTTTAAAAGGATATTTATACTCCTGTTATCTATGTATTCCTCAATGCTTTTCTTGAGAAGTTGTCACTTAGCTCTTTCAAGAAACATGGTAGTATGTGAGTAATAAGTTAAATATGATAAATACACACAAACATTCTTATCTTTCTATTATTTTAGATTATTTTCTCCACATTATATCAATTCCTTCTGATACTTTAGCTTCATTCAATGTAGGCCAAAGTTGAATCCAGTTTTAGTCAACTGATTGAGGTAAAACATATTGTCTCTTTCAGCTACTTACGCTTAGATGTTAAGTCCAGAGATTGGGGCCAGCATGCATATAGTAAATGGAAAAACTGAACTACAATCCAGAATCCAGATTCTGAGAATTTCTATAACAGTTCAGACTCCTCAATAAAGAAAGTTATCTTAGAAATGTGGAATTCATATTGAATGACTCAATCCACAATATCCTCTTCCAGAGAGAAATGTAGCTTTCAGAAGTCTTTGTATTCAATACTTTAAGGTTCAACTTTAGCTTTTAAGCAACCTGGGATGGGAGGGTTTTTTTTTAGGTGGAAAGAATATACCAGATTTCATTTAGGGAAGGTGTTTTTATTGGAAAGTTGGAGCTTGGTTTGGTTTGGTAATATTTAAGGGTTGGTTGGTTGGAGTCATGACTGGGGGAATAAAAGACACCAGTTAAGAAAAGAATAGTGGTGTAACGGCTGAGAGATTCTAGTGGGATTAAAGAGGTTAAATCATAGAATGTGTTATAAAAATGGAAGTTTTCCCCCATTGATGTGTTTGCTTATGAAAATTAAAGCTCAGAGGAAAAAATAAGTTAAAATTTTAAAGATTTCACCATTAACTTTAATGTAAATAATGGTATAACAGCAAAAGTAAAAACCTTAAAAATAAATAAATTGATCATCAAAATTAAAAGCTATTATTCTTTAAAGAGTACTATTAAAATAATTAAAATATAGACTATAGACTCAGATAAATTATCTGCAAATCACATATTTGATAAAGGATTTTACCCAAACTAAGGTACTCTCAAAGCTCAACAATAATAAAAGAAAAACCTAATTTGAAAAAGGGCAAAATTTGAAGATTTCTCATCATAAAAACATGTCAATGGCAAATAAGTACTTAAAAATAGAAGAGGAGGGCACACTTCCCACATCATTTTTTTAGTCATTAGGAAAAATGTAAAATAACACTAAATCTAATACTATTACACCCAAATTAGAATGTTTAAAATTAATAAGACTGATCATATTAAATTGGTGAAGATGTAGCATGACTAGAATTCTCATATATTGCAGGTGGGAATGGAAGATGGTACAATCGCTTCAGAAAACATTTTGGAAATTAGTTAAAAAGTTAAACATATTTCTAGCATATGATCCAGTTATTATTCTTGTAGTATTTACCCAAGAGAAATAAATGCATATATACAAACAAAAACTTACTCATGAATGTCCATAGCAGTTTATTTTTTTAAATAAATTTATTTATTTATTTGTTTGTTTTTATTTTTGGCTGTGTTGGGTTGTTGTTGCTGTGTGCAGGCTTTCTCTAGTTGAGGTGAGCGCAGGCTACTCTTCCCTGTGGTGCACGGCCTTTCATTGTCGTGGCTTCTCTTGTTGCAGAGCACGGGCTCTAGACATGCAGGCTTCAGTAGTTGTGACTTGCGGGCTCTTGAGTGTAAGCTCAGTAGTTGTGGCGCACGGGTTTAGTTGCTCCGCAGCCTGTGGGATCTTCCCAGGCCAGGGCTCAAACCTGTGTCCCTTGCATTGACAGGAAGATTCTTAACCACCGTGCCACTAGGGTAGCCCCTAGCAGTTTATTTTTAATAGTCAAAAGCTGGGAACAACTGAAATGCCCATCAAAATTGAATAAACAACTTGTTATAAACAAGTTGGAATATATTAATGTTCTATCTTATGATGGAATATTAACCAGCAAGAAAAACAAAGGAACTAAAACAACAATATAAATGAACTTCCAAATATCTGTATTGTGTGGAAGAGGTCAGAACAAAAATGAAAAGAAAAAACAACAACAAAATGAGTATATACTCTTTGATTCTATTCATATAAAACTCTAGAAAATGCAAACAAATCTATAGTGACATAAAGGGAATCAATGGTTTCCTGGAAGTGTAAGAAAGCAGGATGGGCAGTTATTATTTTTTAATAACTCCAATAGAAGCTAGCCTTTTTATCATTGTAGCTGGTAAGATATTTTTGTTGTTCTTAGTAGAGAAATCATACTATTACATATATGTACTATTCTGCACACATTTTTTTAATAACACATTTTTAAATAATTTTTGTCCACTTTTTACAGTTAGAGAAGAGGAGACATACAAATGATAAGTAAAAGTAGAAGGAGATGATTAAGAATTGACCTATGGCATGAAAGTGTCTAAGCAAATATAAAATGTAACATCTGTGAAAGTAAAATCAGTTATTATTTTTGGCAACTAAGGTTATTCTTTTCGGCTCTCTAAAGGAACCAGAGATCTATCTTGTTTTATTGCTAATTCAGAAAGTCTTATGTTTAGACATTTCATATATTACAAAAAAAAAAAGGTTTGTAAAACAAAAGTAATTTATTGTAATGTAGGTAGGTCTATCAGCCTATGCTGTTACAATGAGTTAAAACCTATTTGATTTATAAAACTAGACAACTACAATAATAAACACTTCAAAAAATTATATATAGTGAGTTTTTTTTTATTTAGAGCCTGACTGATTTACAAAAATGCATGTATCTAGAAAATGTACATGTGATCATCAAAGTAAGGTTGTGTCCTATGACTGAATCTTGAAAGTATTTGACAAATATCATACATGGTTAGAAGTATAAATGACAAGCAAGAATAAAGAGTATGAGTATGGATGATCTATTTAAACATACAAGAATGTTTCAACGTAATGAATAAACTTAAACATCAAACTAAGGCAGACACTTTTGGATTGCAAACTTATTTACAGAATGTTTTTTGTTTACTTATTTTTTTATTTCCCTTTATTGTTAAGCCAAAAGCACTTCAGTTGAATTTTGAAACCAAATGAAATGAATTGGAAAGGACAAAAGAAATTAAATGATCAAAAACAAAAGCAATGGGCTTCCCTGGTGGCGCAGTGGTTGAGAGTCCGCCTGCCGATGCAGGGGACACGGGTTCGTGCCCCGGCCGGGAAGATCCCACATGCCGTGGAGCGGCTGGGCCCGTGAGCCATGGCCGCTGAGCCTGCGCGTCAGGAGCCTGTGCTCCGCAATGGGAGAGGCCACAGCAGTGAGAGGCCTGGGTACCAAAAAAAAAAAAAAAAAAAAGCGATTATACTAGTGCTTGCTATACTCAGTTATAAAGAAAACCTTTGAAAAAAATATGATATAGAACAATGACAGAAAAAAACTTGGATTGTATTATGTTTCCCACTTACTTTAAAGATAGCGTAGATTTCCAGAGTTTTGTATCGCTAATATAATTGAGCTCTGATATCGCAGGCTGCTATTAAGAATTGTGCATTTATTACCTCATTTAATTTTCAGAAAAGCCCATTCTATTCCATCAATTTTAAGTCAATTAATTATGTTTTTCTTTCTTTTTTATTTTAGCTTCTCTGAAGTCAAGATTTATGTTACAATTAATGGAATGCCCTTGTGTTAATTGTTGAGGTTTTTTTCTTTGCTAATGATACATAGAATAATGATACATGGCATCTTAGAGTCCCTTATATATGGCAATGCCCATTTTCTATATGAAAAAAAATGATGATAAGAGAGGCTAATAAGACTGATTAAAGTGAAATAATTAAGTTTTAGAACCAGAATTCCAACTCAAGACTCTGATAACTGTGCATATATACTTCACAAATACTCTATAATACTTTTCCCCATATTATTCATACATAATATTTCCAACATTAAGATTTACTTAATGATTACAAGGATGATTTTGCCATTATTTCAGCTACAGTTAAGTAATTAATTCTAATAATAGTTACTATTGAAATGAAAATAAGTTAACATTTTTATTGTCTCATGTGAGTTGGTGATATGCATTATGTTAGTTCTATTCTTTGAACTGGAAAGAGTACCAGCAATGACTTTTGACAAAATGTTACAAAACAAAATTATTCTTATTACTATAATATTCACTGACATACTGACAGCCTTTGGATGCTTGTGTGGGAAAACTTTCTTTTTCATAAGATAACAAAATATCCTATGCAATTGCCAGAATTTATTTGTAAACAATGGATCTGTTCAGTCATGCTTTAACTCTATAACATATTGTCCTGAAACTGTCCACAGAGTGAAAATATTCAATTTATCTTATATAAACATGTTTTATACCTATTTTTGTTTCTCTTTATGAAGACTGAGGTAAAGATGAGGTCATTGTAAAAATACCACATTTAATAATTTAACACATATTCATTAAATGCACCTATTAAATTCTGTACACAGTTCTTGATATAGAGGATATATTATTAAAGAAAAAATATCTCTATCCTCAAGGATAATAAAACTAGAGGAGATTTATATTAAATACTTGTACAAATGCACATATTAATACAAATTCTGATGTGCTCATTAGAGAAAGGGACATAATTGTCTAAGCTATTATAGCAGTTAGACTTCCCCATAGAGAAAGAGGGGAGAGCCATGGAAGACTCCTGTAAGAAAGTAACATTTAAGATGAATCCCAAAGTATGAGGTGAAATTGGTAAGAGTGAAGGGAAGTGTATTTCATGAAAATTGAACAACTAAGTGAAGTCCCCATGTCAAAAGGTGGTCTTTTATGTGCCATTTCAACTTCTCTTGGCCTCACCTGTGTCTTGTTCCACCTGCCCCTGTGTGGATCAGGTCTGCTTGGGTTTTGATTGACCTCATGCAGACATAACCTGAGTGTACCCCATCTCATTCTCTTGCCATGTGCTTTGCTTCTAACCCATGACTTCTCTTTTAGTGCCACTGGATCCTACTCAAGGCTCACAAATGCATAACGTATAAGAGTAGGGAATTTAACACTTACTGGGCCAGAACTTTCACCATTGGAAATAGCAGCTTATTAATAAATTTCTCCCCACTTTTCCCCTATTAAGGATCTTCCTAGAACACAGTTTTAATTATTTCTTGGAGATTGTACCATGGGATCAGGAAATCAGTCCTACTTGCTGTAGACTAGCTTAGTAACCAACACTCATACTCTCTCCTTCCTTACCTTCTTCCTCACTACATCCTGCTCCTGAGGCCTGTGTTCCCTAGTAAAGCAATACTACAGAGTCCACTGACTTAGTTTCTGGAGCATCCAGGTTAAGACAGGGCTGTTCCAGGAACTGCTACTGTATTCATGACTTGTCAGATTAAAAAAAAAAAAAAAAGAAAGAAAAAAAAATCCATTCTAACTAGTTTTAGCAGAAGGGGATCTATTACATTTAATTAAATGGCTTACATCAGGCTTCATATGGATCACAGGTCTTCACACATCATGCAACACTCAAGCCTTTCTTCTCCAACCCAAGCAAGCCTGTCTCAGGGACTCTGACCAGCTCCACCCCCCAGGCCCAAACCATTGCCCAATGAATGAGAGCAATCAATATTAAGGCATCCATAACCCATGTGTAACACACTAGCACATAACACACACAGAGCACACTAACACATTTTTTTAACTAAACGATGCATGTGTTTACTTTTTTAAATAGATGATGACTGTCAAATTGATATGTATTTCAATTACACTGAATATGTTTAAAAGAGTGATGTAACAGTTTTATTTAAAAATATCAATATTTACTACACTAGAAAGTATATATTTTGGCAACTCTACCTTCTCCTTGAAAAATTTTAGCTGCCAACTTAAAAGTGTGGGGGATACATTATTAGTTTTTATTTTACATTATTTTAAAAAATACTTTCAGGGAGTACCTGAGCAGAACATTGTGGGGACCACTGCTTTTCCAATCATTTGGGAAGCTCTAGCTAACAGATTCATTAGGAAGGTTGAAGAAATGCTAACATGAGCACTAAAGAAGACTCCCAGAGTCATACACGGAATAGACCACCAAGGGGGCTGCTGTTTATACCATGATTTGAAACAGTCTCAAAAAGAAGCCACTATAGCTGCTGGTTCTAGAATAATGCCAATGTTGAAAGTTAAGGAAACCACCATTGCTCAGTCAGGAAATTGTTGCTACCGCTATCAGCTGCAGAACTAAGAGACTAAAAATAAATATGACTTTCAAACTTACTCTTTCCTAGGATCAAGTTAAAATATATATATATAACTATTAACTTTAAATACATATACATAAATGTATATATATATATGTATAATTAAATGGTGCTAGAAGATTGCAAAAAGTCCTGAGCTGTTTATATATCTGACATAATCCACCCCCTTGGCTACTCAAAGTTTATATAAAAGATTCTTTCCAAAGAAAGTTAAAAGCCAGTTTCTCTAATCACTTACCCAATGAATGACACAGCATCCTTTGGGGACGATTAGGAGTTAGGAGGAAGACCATGGTTCTTGTGGTGTTACCGCATGGCCCTTCCTCAAAAGTTTATGGCCTCTCCTTCCTTCAAGGGACTCTAATTTTGTGATCTGACTCAACCTTGGGATTCAGTGAAAGGCTGTGACTTACTTAATTCCATTTAGCATAAACTATTTCCTTCTTCCTTCCTCCCTTCCTTCCTTCCTCCCTTCCTTCCTCCCTTCCTTCCTTCCTTCCTTCCTTCCTCCCTCCTTTCCTTCCTTCTTTCCTTCCTTCCTTCCATCTACAGATCTGAGAGAGCTTTATTAAGTTTACCAATGGATATAATATAAGACCATGCAGATTATTCCTCCTTATTAAAACTTATTAAACCATCTGATGACTTGCTGTCCAGAGAAATGTCCACGCCTAACATGCCTGGCATTAGGAAGTGAATCATCTTCATTGAAAACACAGAGATCTTTCAAATAGCAACATCTCCTTTATTACAGAGAACAACTACATTTCTTCTCAGAGATAAGTAAACTTTCTCATCAACGTATTTTGCAATGTCTTGGTAGATGCATTTTACTGTAAATCTTTTGGTGCACACAGTTATGATGTTGACAGAATATATATTTTATATTCCAATCTATGAACATTTTTGAATTAATTATTTTGCATTTATAAGAAATGTAATGTCTTAAAATCATTTAACAAAGTGATAATCTAGTCCTGGCTTCAGTTAACTAACTTAGAAAACAATTGAATCCACTGAAGATTGAATCTTTGTTAAGTGTACCAGTATCTGTGGATCAGTCTAAAGTAGATTTTTCCTTCTTTGGCTTAGCATTCTCAGAATCTATTCTCTTATATACTTACTATATTTATACTAATATAAAACAGAATCTTGAAAAATTTTGCACTATCTAAGGTATGTAGTTCTTCTGAGACAGCTTTTACATATACACCTCCCTCCTTCCCAATATGTATGTGTATATGTTTGCAAGTAAATGTGTGTGTGTATGTGTGTGTGTGTGTGTGTGTGTGTGTGTGTTAGATGGAGACAACAAAGGTAGTAAGAAGGTCTTGCAGAGAACTATCATCCCCTTCTAAGGCCACTTCTCAAGGTGAGGTAATTATAAGCTGTTAAGTTAACCCTCTATCAGGAAGAGAAGAACGGGAGAAACGGCTGCTTCTGTTGTTGGCTGAGGTTTTGTGGACTGACTCTTCTCAATATGTGTCATGCTTTCCTGCCTCAGAAAGACTTTTCTGAGTACTCAGCCCAAGTCCTGTGAATCATGAGTTTCCTTCAGTCTGACTAGTGGGAAGAGGAATAATTCCAGGTACAAAGTACTGCTCCTTCTAATGATTTTGGATGGTTCTTTCCTTAGCTTCAGGTAGTTTCCTCATCTGCATTTACTGATCAGAATGCTAGCGTTCCTTAGCTATGTATCTCTCTCCTCCCCAGTCTCTGTCCTCTGAAATCTAACTGCATTGCTCTTCCCAGCTCTCAATTTTGTCTCCTTGGTTCAAGAAGTCCTCTGGGCTCCAACTCAGTTCTCCCTGTCTGCATGAGTCTTGAATAATTTCTTAAGACATTGAGCTGGGGCAATCATAGGGCTTACTTTGTTTCTCATCTCTCAAGAATCACTGTCCTTTATTGATAAATTTCCAGTGTCTTGAAAACCATTTTTTCATATATTTTGTGTGTGCATGCTTTTTTCTTTTTTGAGGGGTGGGGTGGGAAGTGGAGTGTTTTTCAAGCAGAAAGGTAAATCTGTTTCATTTTACTCCATTTTCGATGAAGCGGAAGTCCTCATGATGATTTCTTAACTTCTAAAAGATCAACCTTCATGTTTCATAAAGAGTGGACTGATATACTATAAGAGTGAAGGCAGAAAGATCTGTTTGAGCCTATTCTAGAAGAAAAGGGAATAGCAAATGCTGAGTTGGACTAGAAAGGTGGCTAAGTAAGTAGAAGCAGATATGATATTTATTTTAAAGGCAGGTAATCATGATAATTGAGCAAAGTAATTTTAATCTATTACATTTTCTCATCCTACTAAATAGTAGGATGAACACTCTATTAAAAAAGCACAGGCCAAACTTTTTATGCCATAACTAGTAATAAGAATGTTTTAGATATTAATAGAATAACTTGTTTTTTCATTACCTAGTAAGATTCAGTATTATTAAACTTGAGCATTTATTATAATGGAAGATTTTCCCTGTTTTCAAAAACATGAAAAGGAAAAGTTAGAAATAATGGATTTAAACAAAATTCTCTTAGGATCTGTTAAACTGATTTACTAAATTCAGAGACATACATAAATGGGTTATAGTTCGCATCATTATTCTCAGCTAATAATGTATATATTTGTAATTTGTTGGCTTCCCAGTAAGTTCAGTAGATTTAATTTTTATGATTTTTATTCACCTTGCCAAAGAACTTAAAGTCAGGCCATAATGACAATGACAGTAATTTATTTGATTGCACAATCCTGAAAGCAATATCATCAAGCAATAGATAGGAATATCTGAAAAAAATTATAATTCAATATTATATAAGTTATATAAAATATTTTAATCCAAAACAGTTGTATTTTACATAACTGGGAGAATCCTTTATTTTTAAGAAACTTGATCAGTGGGTAGATAGATGGATTTATATATATATAGTATGTGCTTTCTAATAAATATAATATGCAGTTGCCTTTGATATTATTGGTTTATAACTTAGTCACTGAATTTTTGTTAAACCACATTTGAATAGCTTTTCTTTTTAAAGCAATCACAATTTTTTTTTCTCTTGGAACTTCTCTTACGTTGAGCAATGAAAATTCTGATTCCTTATAGTTTTTGCTACAAGTTGCTTATCTAGAGTTTTTTGTTGTTGTTGTTTTGCCTTATTTAGGCATTTTATTCAGCAAATATTGTTTCTGCCTTATAGTTATTTCAACTCCCATATTTGATATAGTACAAAGATAATACACTCACGTTACTTTAAAAATTGCCTTAAGTCCTTGCTTCACCTTCAAGAAAAAACATGTAACAATAGGGGATTTTTTATTTTTCTTCCTGTAATTATTGCACTCATTAAAAGTTGGTGAAAATAAGTACTTCCATATATTTTTAATTGAAATATAACATTTAAAAATTATTTATTATTCCTTCTTTTAACCCCCTATTTTTATTATCTTATCAACTAATTGTCTAAACTTATTTGAAAAGTGAATATTCACTCACTGAGAAGGAGATGAGACACAAAATAAAAATGTAAGACACATATGATCCAGAATATGAATACTAAGCATTACTTCTAATATGTTGCACTCAATTATAAATTGCATATACAAGGCACACAGAATGCACAGACTCTTTTCACTTCCACTTCCACTAATGTCTTAAGATATTAAGGAGCCAATTACTTAAATAATGCTTGACTATTCAAAATGATAAATTGAAAGTTAAATATATATTTCAAAATGTACATGTTCTTGTTACTAATAACCTATGATTATTTCTGAATTTTAAATAATGACATTAACTATTCTGCCTTTAAATGAAATTAATATGAACTGGATTTAGATTCTGTGGGGGAAAAAAATGTCTCTATAAGAATCAACATACATAAAATTTAAATGCCCTTAACATTGTACAATCTATCAAGTCTTTCATTAGATCTCAGCTGTTAACTTGGCTCGTCTTAATTTGTTCTGCATGAATATGTACATTTCTATCTATGCAATATGGAGAGCTACTAAATGTATTACAATGTACATGACAGGCCAGTTCAACCAAAATTGTTTTCTCGCTCCACAACTTCTATGTGTCCTGTTAAGCATGTGTGAGAATGAGAATTTCTGTATTTGGAATAACCTGAATTTAGAATCTGAATTCACTTGCTGTTCAAATATCAATAAGTTTGTACAATTTTACTGCTTACTGCCATTTACCAGAAGACAACTACTGTATTCATTGAGGAAACACTGTTTAATTTGTAACTTTGCCAAGACTCTTTGCCAAGATATCTCCTAATCATGAGTTCAACCTGAAATTTGTTCCTGTTGTATCTTTCCCCATTTCATTAGTTCAACTACATTCTTGCAATGAATTAGGCCCCAGGCTTTTTAAACATCTGATTCTTCTTTTTCACAAGACATGACCAGTCTACATATTTAAAAGAATATTCCCCCTCAGGAAACAAGAAAAATCTCAAATAAACAACCTAACCTTACATAAAGGAACTAGGAAAGAAGAACAAGCAAAACTCAAATTTAGTAGAAGGAAAAAAAATCATAAAGGTCAGAGCAGAAATAAATGAGATAGAGACTGAAAAAAGTTTTAATGGTCAATGATATGAAGAGCTGGTTCCTTAAAAAGATAAACAAAATTGATAAGCCTTTAGCCAGACTCATCAAGAAAAAAAGAGAGAGGACCCAAATCAATAGAATCATAAATGAAAAAGGAGAAGTTACATCCGACACCACAGAAATACAAAGGATCAGAAGAGATTAGTATGAATGACTATATGCCAATAAAATAGAAAATCTAGAAGAAATAG
Organism: Tursiops truncatus; assembly: GCF_011762595.2. Lineage (NCBI taxonomy): Eukaryota > Metazoa > Chordata > Mammalia > Artiodactyla > Delphinidae > Tursiops > Tursiops truncatus. The sequence continues at coordinate 30,568,137 of NC_047051.1, forward strand.
AAAAATTACCAGAAATGTACAATATCTAAAGACTGAACCAGGAAGAAATAGTAAATATGAACAGACCAATTACCAGGAGTGGAATAAAATCAGTGATAAAAACAAACAAACAAACAAAAACTTCCAACAAACAAAAGTCCAGGATGAGAAGGCTTCACAGGTGAGTTCTACCAAACATTTAGAGAAGAGTTAGCACCTATCCTTTTCACAATATTCCAAAAAATTGCAGAGCTATTCTCTCCCTCTGGTTCACTTGACCTCTGCTTCACATGGTATTTCCACCTGTGTGTCTTTGCTTTTTTGTTTTTTGGCTGCACCCCACAGCTTGTGGGATCTTAGTTCCCCAACCAAGGATTGAACCTGGGCGCTCGGCAGTGAAAGCGCAGAGTCCTAACCGCTGGACTGCCAGGGAACTCCCTGCATTCATGCATTCATTTCTTACTCTGACCAGAGCACACTTCTTCCATAGTTTACACTCTCACTTCTTTTAGGTGTCTGATCAACTGTCACTTTTAAAACAGGACTCCCTGAATCATTTCTTAAACAAACAAACAAACAAACAAACAAAACCTATCTCCTCCTTCCTGGTATAACTTTTCCTCCTTACTCTATTTTGGTTTTCTACATAACACTTATCAATATCTGATAGGGTGTATATTGACTATTATATAACTTTTCTTAATTTCCAGGAGGATGGATATTTTATATTTTCCTCTACTATATTCCCCACATGTAAACCTGCACTGTTCAGTAAAGTAATCACTAGTCACATGTAGCTCTTTAAATTTAAATTAATTAAAATAGAAAACTTAGTTCCTTTGTTGGACTGTTACATTTCAAGTGCTCAATAGCCATATGTGACTAGTGCTACCATAATTGACATGACATTACAGATTATCTCCATCACAGAAAGTTCTATGGGATAGCACTGGTCTAAAATATGTTGAGAGCAAATGTAGACTTTTAATACATATTTGTTGATTAATGGCCTACAAAATTAAAGGGAGAAGAGAGAGAAATGTCAAACAGAATAAAAGGTATATAATCACAGATACAGAAGTAATTATAAGAATATTAAGTCCCTATTACATGCAAATCTATGGCAGAGGTTTAAAAAACTATGTGAAAACTCTATATTCACCAAAAACTTAGTTTAGAAAAATCTGTCTAAAAATAAGTTGATAAACTAGCAACTATCATAAAATATTGATAAAATGATTAAAGATATACCTTTAAAAATGTACAAGGACCAACAGAGATGTGGTCAAAATTAAACTTTAGATACTTTAAAGAGCAATGATTTCAATTAATCTACTTTATTCTGAGACAGTTAACATTTAAAAATCCATCCTGATCCATTTTATGAAAATGGCATAACTGCATTATCAATATTGAAGTAATGAAAACTATAGATCAATATTATTCATGAACATATAGGTAATAGTATGAACAGATAATAAATAATATAATATTTGAATCCACAAAAGAGTCAATATAAGAATAATACACTATGAGTAAAATTTGCTTTATGAAGGTAAAATATAATTAATATCACAATGTCTGCTACTATAATTTATTACATCAAGTTGATAAAGAAAAATAGACATATGATTTTACCAATGATCAAAAATATTTGCTAAACTAGGTCAGAAAAGAAAATACTAATAAAATTCTAGGTAAAGTGGATGAGAAATAAACTTCAATGAAAATTAAAACAATTCAATCAATTTCAAGATCTAGACAGAAATTTCCTTAATCATTCTTTCTTTCTTTTCTTTTCTTTTTTTTTTTTTTTTTGTGGTACGTGGGCCTCTCACTGTTGTAGTCTCTCCTGTTGTGGCTCCAGACGCACAGGCTCAGCGGCCATGGCTCACGGGACCAGCTGCTCTGTGGCATGTGGGATCTTCCTGGACCGGGGCACGAATCCATGTCCCCTGCATTGGCAGGCAGCCTCTCAACCACTGCGCCACCATGGAAGCCCCATCATTACTTCTTAACTTTACTTGAATGTCCTTGTCCATAAGTCGAGATATTAAAAAATGGAACAATCACAAAAAAGAGGAAATAACTCTCCCTTTGTTATTAATATGATTGTTTAGTTAAATAAAAACTAGAATTAAAGTGAAAGTTTTTTATTGTGACTAGATATTAATTGACCACTGTAACAAACGATTTTCTCCATTTTAGCAATATGCACATAGGAAAAGGATATAATGTATAACACATAATTGTGATAATATTTTAAATTTAGAAAATCTTGCAGTAAAAGAATATGACCAACATAAAATCTAGTTGAAAAATGTAAATTGAAGTCTGAGCAATGTAAACAATATTTACTTTTTTTATATAAATATAATATTATTAAAAACTTAGTTATTGGAAAACTAGTAAATAACTTAAGCAATTCCCGTTAAAGTCCCAGCAGATTTGTTATTGATTTTAATTGAATAAAATTATTTTAATATTATTGTGTAATAATAAATGTCCTCAGTAAAGCCAAGTAAAACTAGTTAAGGACATTTTTCTTCCCAGTATCAGAACATACATTAAATCTAGCAATTATATTGGCGAACAGAGTAAAAACAAACAAACAAAATGAACAGGGTAAGAAATTTAGAAAGATATCTCAGTATATGTTTTTAGTTAATGTATTCAAAGTCATTTAGAAAAGGTACAAATTTATATTCACTGAGAAGAAATGTCAGGTTATAGGAATCAGACTGACAAAAATGAAAAACTCTTTTAACACTTTTTGATGGAAAAGTATTTATGTACCAATGTACTGTCAAATGTAAGTTGTTACATCTTTTTAGCAAAGCATTTGGGAAATATATGTCAATACATCTGGTTTAACCCATGAGCCCCATTCTTGGTTTTCTTCCCCACAGATACAAAAGTACTTGTCTATAAGGACAGGAAGCAAATAGGCTATAATAACATTGTTTGGAGTTCCAGAGACTCATGAAAGTGGATTTCTATTAATAATGCAATAATTGTTTAAATTACAGGATTATGGTATAGCCACATATTAGAATATTATGTATCAGTAAAAGTGAATTGGAAATATACCAGGTTATTTGAAATAACAGCATAAATTGTAATTGAATTAAAAATGAAGACAAGTGTGTTGACAACAATCTCACTTTTATACAATTATAATAAATCTTGTGTAATACCTGTGTACATAATTATATATAACTATGTATTATATATGCATATATAAATTCACACAGGTATATATATTTACACAGGTATATATACACATATATAGAATATATAATCATAGAGAAAGATACAGAATAAAATATGCCAAATCAATTATATTTGTGTGTATGTGTTGGGTGTGAGTGTGAATGATTTGTAGAGCGGTAGGGAAAAGGGGAGAAAAGAACCATTGAAAATTCAAAGAACCATAGAAAAAGAAAAAAAAAAAAACATAGGAAAAGAACCATAGAAAATTAAAATAGTAAAAATCATGAAAAATAAAAAGTAGTATATATGACATTATGACATGCATGCATTTATACAATAAAATAATTGTGTACGTACATTCTTTTAAAGGAAATGGGAAAAAATGAACATTTTAGCAAGCTGTTGAGTTGAAGATAATAGACTAAACACAATTACCTTGTCATAATCCATTAAATATCATCTATAATGGTGCAACTACATAAAGAATGGAAGAAAGACATGAACAGACTAGAGACTTGATCACATTTTCAGTAGACACATAACAGTTTGCTCTTCGTGGATGAAGCAGTGTGGTGGAAGCTGAATGCCTCTGAAGAAATGAATCAGGCTTCCAATATTTGACTTTTAGCTTCCACATACTAATTCTACAAAGATAGTGCATAACCAAATAGAACAAGACTAATCAAAACATCATGTGTGAGAGCCAATGATTCTATAAAGGTATAAAGTTAAGTGAGCATTTGTCTTTGGAACTAGGATGCATTTGATTTTCCATCACTTTGCCATCTGTATCTTATGAATATTATAATTCCAATCCTTTTCTTCACTTAAACTAAGAGATGAAATAAACTGTCTATATATTCTTAAAGTATTCACACAATGTTTTAAGTATGCTAAATAAAACTTTTAATTATAAAAATGTTTGAAATAATTACTATTATATAAACATCTTTAAAAATTTGTATATACAGAAATCATGTATATTTTAAAATCATGAATCGTCAGTCATGTATAACTGAGGCACCAAAAGTTAACAAAGGGGTTAATAGATATTATTGCTACCATGAAGAAAACAAAAATTAAGATATCGATAGTTCTCTCAAATATATCTTAGGCTGTTTAGGATCTAATTGGGAGCCTCACTATGATTAAAGAGAGAAAATTGTTTTCAGTAGGTAGTGGGAAGGGGGAGAAAAGTGGAATAAGAAGGATGGAAATTAATATGCATATCTTCACTCTTGTATCTTAATTAAGTAATAATTACCTAATTAATAATGTGCTTAGGGCTTCCCTGGTGGCACAGTGGTTGAGAGTCCGCCTGCCGATGCAGGGGACACGGGTTCGTGCCCCGGTCCGGGAGGATCCCACATGCCGCGGAGTGGCTGGGCCCGTGAGCCATGGCCACTGAGCCTGCACGTCCGGAGCCTGTGCTCCACAACAGGAGAGGCCACAACAGTGAGAGGTCCGCGTACTGCAAAAAATAATAATAATAATGTGCTTAATTAATAATGTATAAATTATAACACTTAAAATAGGCAACTTTAAATTGCTACGTCATTGCAAATCCCATTTAAACGATGTGATTTTGTGTTCTGAAAAACGTACAAATATAGGACAGAGTAATTCAGGAAGGGGTAGTTCTTTTCTAGTACACTGAAAAATAATTTTAAGAAGACAGAGTTGTCTTTAATATATATTTTTTTAATATTTTAATATAGATTATCTAGTTATTTGCAAAGTGATTACTGAAAAATAAGAACTTCATGGGAAACACTTTCTCAGGATCTACAATGGGTCCTAAGATTTACTCAGAAGGCAAGAATTTGTGTCCATGATTAGAAAATTCAGTTGAGACGATGTTTACAATTGTGTATTTATTTGCTTTTGCTTTTATATTACCTTTTATCTCCTCTACTAATCTGTGAGCTCCTTGAAGATAAAACCTGTATATTATCTGCTCAGCTTTTTTATTTCCCTTGTCTAGCACATGGCCTAGCTCTTAGCTGAGACCCATTTCTTAAATAATAATGAATGAATAAATAACTGTAATATAACTAGCTGCCCAATGGGATGGAGTGAAACATTGGTGACATAAAACACCAGCACTATGTGACATGTATAGTTATTCTGTGTCACTATATGACATGTACCATTATTATTAGATACCTAATAAGTAGACATTTTAATGTGGTTACACCTTTGTAATTATTCAAATAGTCACACAAAGAGTAAAAGATCATATATGCAATCTAAATTAAAGCTATTTTAAAATTGAATATAAATACACACTGAAGGTTAAAGAGGTATTAAGGAAGAAGGAGCCTCTAAAAAGAATGAACTTAACATTTGAAAGTTGTAAAAAATGTGATAATATAATAACAAACAGAAAGCCAAGGTAACAGGTGCAAAGATAGATAGATAACAGGTAATATTTCCAGCCATAATAAAGTGATTTGGCTTTATAGGTACTTTATTAGAATATACACTGGGTAAATTCAGGGACATCATCCATCCTGATTTTCATTTCTGCAGAAACTGGAAGAATATCTGGTATGAATTAGATGCCGAGTAAATATTTGTTGAGCCAATTAATTAAATTGCATTGCCTTGCACATTTCTTTAGTTAGAGTTCCTCAATTTAAAAAGGAAGTTTAAATATATATATATGTTTGGGCTTCACTGGTGGTGCAGTGGTTGAGAGTCCGCCTGCCGATGCAGGGGACACGGCTTCGTGCCCCAGTCCGGGAAAATCCCACATGCCACGGAGTGGCTAGGCCTGTGAGCCATGGCAGCCGAGCCTGCGTGTCCGGAGACTGTGCTCTGCAATGGGAGAGGCCACAACAGTGAGAGGCCCACGTACTGCAAAAAATAAATAAATAAAAATAAAAATAATAAAATATATATATATGTTTTATAAGCATATATTACATATATATATATATAGCTTCATATATAAATATATATAGCTTAAAATTACAGCATTATAACTCATTTTCTTAATGATAATACTAAAAAATCAATATATTTATATTTTTTTCTCTAGCTAGTTCTTGTTACACTAATCCCATGTTTTTAATGCTACTAATTTTGTTTATTACTATATGAATTAACTATATGAATCAATTTATCTCTTTCCCTGCAAATATTTGTACTCCCTTGGGCAATGAAAGGAGTTTATGATATGAAGAAAATTTCAAGTTATGAATTTCAATCTGCAATACACATAGGAAAACAAATATTAAAATATGCATATCATAAATTACCAAATTTTATCACATGAATATTTCCATAAATATATATTTATAACACATTTCTCCAATTAAATCACTAATTACAAATTCTTTACAGACAGTGCTCCTGTAGTAGACTCATCTCACAGTTTGTAACAGTATTCAGTATTTACTCTCGAGAGGTGAAGTATTTCATCATATTAATGCATATAGAAAGTAAGAAATGGAGGTTTAAAATAAAGAATTTGTGTTTTCTTTTTTTAAGAAAAGAGGTCTACTTCTAACTATAAACTTAGATTTTATAGACTTGAGAAATTAGAAAAAAGTCATCCTTATCCAAATGAGTTTACATCTTCTGAACCAAAATAGATAATGAAACTAAACTTCTTCTAAAAGTATGGGTTATTTTCTCTCTTTCTTTTTTAATTTTAAATATTTATTGCTACAGGTAGTTTTTTGGAGGACTGAGTAGTGAGATCACATTCTTACTAGAGTCCAGGAGCACTCTATACCTACTGGATGCTCAATGACTTTTGTTGAGACGTCTTCTGTGACAACTCATGCTGCCCACAGGTTCCCTAAGAGCTACTCCCTAGTTGTCTCACAGTAGATCCTCCTTGCTCATTTCATTTGTTTTGGAAACATCTTCTGCCCTAGGTATTTTTATTCATTAAATAAATTTTACTGACTGCCTCTAGATACACCAGGTTCTGTGTTTACTGTTAGCTTACTATGATGAACATAATAGTCTTTAAAGACAAGGAGCTAATAGATTCGTGGGAGGCAAGCGAGAAAATAGACAACTATAAATGGCATATGTTAGTGTAGAGTTAGTTATACATTCTTTTAAGGAAGCTAAAGCGGTGCACTTCACGTTAGCAGGGAGTGAGGTAACCTAAGGAGATAAGGACAAATAGTAGTCCTAAACTCAGGTTTAGTTCTGAAACCTAAACTGAGTCTGAGACTTAAGGAATGAATAGGATTGAACCTGGTTAAAGAGGAGGTTGATAGGGTTTACTTGGATAGTAGATAGCTGAAGGAAAGAAAGGAAGAAAGAAAGAGAGAGAGAGAGGGAGAGGGGAAGGGAGGGAGGGAGGAAGGAAGAAAGGGAAGAGTATGAGTGTATGTCCCTGGGAGATGATGGAAAACATAAACCTAGGTATTGTTGGACTATAAGGTATGAGGGAATGGCAATAGATGAGGCTGGAGAAATAAGCAAAACAAGACATTTTTGAACAAGAGCAAAAATTATACAATACATTAATTGTTTAGTGTGACATTAACTGGGTTTGCATATTTAGTTGTTTGTGTTACTTTTTTTCTAAAGTCTACTTTAGCTAAATATATTTATTTATCTATCCTTTCTTATTTAATCTAGATTTTATTGATTATATCCTTTTACTTATCTCACGTATTATTAGCATTAACATTTCATTTTGGTTTATTCCATTATATACTCTCATCTCCTTCTTAATATATGGTATTACATAATCTAATTTACTTTTGAATTGTATATTTACTGTATCTTTAGATCAAAAACTTTAAGCAAGTATGAAAAGTCAGTCTTGAGATAGTTGAAATGCCTTTTCTCACTATCTGGCATGGTTGCTAATCATCTCTGCTCTTTCCAGGTCCCATATACACGTACCCTCTTCTACATTCATTCCAAATATGAGCCTTCAAATTATAAAGCCAAAAACTAAGCAGCAATCAATATTTATAGGCAAAAAAATCCTCTATTTTTCTCTCTTCTCTCTTTTCCCTTAAGCTAACATTACTCTACTTTTAGTAATAAGGTACCAGATATTGTTGCAGTCTTTTTGTTGTTGTTCCATTCTTATATTGCAAAAAGCCAGCTTTATTAGAAAATTCATGAAATAAAATCCAGTGTTTCCATTACTGATAAGCACAGAGGCTAAGTTATTAAGAGAACTAAATAAGAGTAAGAAGTAAACAGAAACTTTCATGAAGGAACATTTTCAACATGTCGCAACTTTCTGATTTTTAAAATTAGATAAAATTACAAAGTATACAATTAATCAACTTTAAGTATACAGTTGGGTGAATTTTGAAAAATGTGTACAAACTTTACTTCTTATCACTATTATGGTATAGAATATCTCCATCTTCCTGAAATGTTTCCTCATATCTATTTGCAGTCAATGCACTTCTCCTTCCTCTCACCACCTATTTCCAGTCTCTAGAAATTGTTGAGCTGCTGTCTCTAGTTATAGTTTTGCCACTAAAAAAAATGTTATGTAAATAGAATAATGTACTCTTTTTTTACAAAACAGAAACAGACTTACAGATATCGAAAACAACCTTATGGTTACCAAAGGGGAAACTTTGGGGGGAGGGTAGATCGGGAGCTTGGGATTAACATACACACACTACTATATATAAGATAGATAACCAATAAGGACCTACTGTATAGCACAGGGAACTCTACTCAATATTCTGTGATAACCTATATGAGAAAAGAATCTGAAAAAGAATGAATATATGTATATGTGTAACTGAATCACTTTTCGGTACACCAGAAACTAACACATTTTAAATCAAATCTAATCCAATAAAAAAATTTAAAAAAGGATAATGTACTCTTTGTAACTGGCTTATTTCATTTAGCACAGGACTTTTGATGTGAGTCTATTGTAGAGGGCTGAATGGTGGCTTCCAAAAGATATGTCTGCATCTTAATGATTGGAACCTGTGAATATTACCTTACAAGACAAAAGAATAGAATAATGAGATGTGCTTATCCTAGATTATGTGTAGTCCTTAAGTGCAATAACATACAACCTTATAAGAGAAAGAGGAGATTTTGTCAGACACACAGAGGAGAAGTATACGTGCAGATGGAACAGAGAGAGATGTGACCACAAACCAATGCATGCTAACAGCCACTAGAAGCTGGAAGAGACAAGGAAAGGATGCACTCCTAGAGCCTTCAGAGAGTTAGACTTTTAGCAATGTACACGAGTTTCATTTGCTCTGCACCCCTTGCAGTACTTGGTGTTTTCAGAAGTTTTTTTTAGTTTTAAAGTTATTTTATTTGCTGCTGTTTTATTGGGTGTGTAATGGCATTTCATGTCAGCTTAAATTTGCATTTTCAAGCAACAAACTATGTAGAGCACAGCTTCACATGTGTATTGATTATCTGTTTATCTATTTTGGTGAAGTGTATGTTCAAAACTTTTGCTTATATATTTATTGAGTTTGGAGATTGTATTAGTTTGCTAGGGCTGCTTTAATAAAGTACCACAAACTGAGTGGCTTAAACAACAGAAATATATTGTCTGTTCTGGTCAGTAAGTAAACAAAAGTTGAAAATAAAAGAGTTGTGGAGACTAGAAGTTTGAAATCAAGGTGTCAGCAGGGCTGGTTCTCTCTGAGGCTTATGAGAAAGAATACATTCTATGCCTCTCTCCCGGTTCATGATGATTTTCTGGCAATCTTTTGGGTTCCTGGGCTTGTTGAAACAGCGCTCTGATCTCTACCTTCACCTTTACATGACCTTCTCTTTGTGTGCATGTCTACCTCTAAATTTTCCATTTTTATAAGGACACCAATTATATTATATTAGAGTCTAGCCTCATAACTTCATTTAACTTGTTTACCTGTTTAAAGAGCCTATTTCCAAGTAAAGCAACTTTCTGAGGTACTGGGTATTAGGACTCCAACATATGAATTTTGGGGGACACCATTCTTCCCATAACAGTGATGAACAGGAGAAGTTCTGTGTTAGAGATATTAGTGATGTTAGTTAGATGTTCCTCTAATACCTCCAAATGAATATGTCCAGGAGTCAGCTGATAGTATTGGTCTGTACCTCAGTAGTTAAGACCAAGTTATACTAATACTATGAAGAGCAAAATCTAATACTGAGAGTGGTTTATTATGTCAAAGGCTACTATCAGATTAAATAAAATAAAACTAAAAAGTGTCACTTGGTCTTGGTAAGATGGAGCTGACTGGTGACTGTAATGAAAGTATTTTTCTGCAGAATGGCAGGGGTAGTATACAGAACACAAAGTGGTGGCAGAGTCTTTTTTTAATTAATTTTTTATTGGAGTATAGTTTATTTACAGTGTTGTGTTAGTTTCTGCTGTACAGGAAAGTGAATCATTTATACATATATACATATATCCACCCTTTTTTAGATTATTTTCTCATATACCTCATTACAAAGTATTGAGTGGAGTTCCCTATGCTATAGAGTAGGTTCTTATTAGTTATCTATTTTATATATAGTAGTGTGTATATGTCAATCCCAATCTCCCAATTTATCCCTCCCCCCCTTCCTCCTTGGTAACTATAAGTTTGCTTTCTACATCTGTGACTCTCTTTCTGTTTTATACCATTATTTTAGATTCCACATATAAATGATATCATATGATATTTGTTTTTCTCTGTCTGACTTACTTCACTCAGTATGACGGTCTCGAGGTCCATTCCTGTCACTGTTATGTGGGAAAACTCATGGTGTCATCAACTTACCACTTAGAGGCTGAGACATTAGATCAAAGAACCCAGAGAACTCTAAGTCCAGAACCAGATAAGATTTTTTTAAGGTAGTCTAACCCAGGTTTCTCTCTTTCAACTTAAATTTACACATGCAATTCATACAAAATGAGTTGTCCTCAGCCCTATATTCTATCCAGTTCAAGTTGTACCTACTCTATGAATTATATCCTGATTAAAGTAACACATATTAACTTCCTTTTTCTATAGTTGTTATTATCCAGCATCATTTTTAAATTATCTGAAGCCAAAGTGATGATTATAACACTTTAAAATATTGGTAATATATATCACATTTGTTACTATACAATGTATGTGACAATCTAAATACACATATATAAAAATAGGTACAGATAGTATAAATTTCTTCCTTTCTAACTAATTGAAATGTGAATTTGAAGATAGCTTTGTAGTTTTGTGACCAATGACATATGGCTCTGTGCCAGACACTGAATGCTGAATCGAAACATTGATTAATTTGATAATTGAGAAAATGGATAACAAAACCTTTCATTAAAACACACATTTATTTTACATTAATGAAGTTTATTTTTTTGTCATTTTTGAGGGAAATAGAAGATGTTTCTTTTCAATTAAAGACAACTGTCAGCTAACTTGGTAGGGTTTATAAAATTAAGAATTAATCAAATGACTATTTACAGATTCCTACCATAAATGCACTCATCTTACATTTACTGAGTTTCTACTCTGTGACAGACATAGTGCTAGTGGTATAATTAGATGCTAAACAAGGCTGACAAGACCCTCCCATACTGCAGCTTGCATTTGAGTGAGAGTGACAGATAATACAATAAACAAGTGATTCAATCATGTCTAATGGAAGTGGAGGCTCCTTTAGAGTCAGCAATACACACTGAACCTCAAGAAACATGCCAAGCTAAGAGCCAGAGGAAGAATATTCCAGTTGTGAAAAAAGACAAACAAAGCCCCTAAGACATAAATATCATGTTGTATTAGCAGTAATTCTCAGATTTTAGCATAGATCAAAATCACATGTATTGTATAATTGAAGTTTGCTAAGAAAGAAGAAGTTAAATGCTCTCATGCACACACAAAAAGGTAAATATATGAGGTGATGGATATGTTCATTAACTCACTGGGGGAAATCCTTTCACAATGTTTAAGTAATACCAAATCATCACACTGTATACTTTAAATATTTTTAAGAATCAAAACATGACTGGAGGAAGGTCATTATTTCCCTTGGAACTGGAATCCAGGTAGAGAATATGGTACAAGATGATGCTAGGTGTGGTGGTGGAATTAAGCTAAAAGTTCATCCATTTATTTTCTATTTTCTCAGTAGAGTATGATGTAAGGCTATCAGCTAAGAGATGAAAGAGATGAAGTTTGAAATTATTATCTTGTATATTAAACAGGTGAAATTAGTTTGGAATCTATAGGATTTCATGGCAGTGTTGAGCATTTGAATCATGGAATCATGAATTTAAATTGAACACGTGTAGCCAGTATTCGACTTACTCAACAATGTCAAATATTGAAATGAAGGCTCAGAGAGGAGGTTAATTGGTTTAAATCAGAGTAAGAGTTTTGCTTATATAGTAGAACAGAGGCGATGAAAGGAAAAGGAGTTGAAATATTTGGAAGGGAATGATTATAGCTTTACGCTATGGAACATAAGTTGGTAAGGTAAGAAATGATGACTAAAATAAATGATTAGTACTAAGTGAGAGGTCAATGGATGAAGCTATTTATCAGCAGTTGAACAATTATCACAGTTTAAGTACAGAGTCAGTGAGCTGGAATATCAAATATATGTGTGATAAATATATGTTTTCCCAATAATTATATGACTTGTTTCAAAATTATTTCACCCTCTCTCAAAGTTCTACTGAAACGTGCCTGACTGCATTTCCAATACAGCATATAAACCATGATGTGGGGACATGGGTCTTGGGGAAAGAATAGTGCTAGAGAGAGAAAAACAGAGAAGAAAGAAAAACAAATAAGAAAAGGAAGACATTTCTTTTTTAGCATTATTTTATTCATAAAATTTTATTTTATAAATTCATATTAAATATACATTAACTATTTTAACTACCTTCAAATAAATATTGTATCACTTTCCCTAATGTGGTGGGACAAGTAATTAATATATAGTATAAATATATCTGTATATTATTCAGCTTTTAATATGTATATAATTAAGTTGAAAAGTTAACTGTGCTCATTCATTAGTACAAATTATAATCACCTTGATGGCCTTCTTTCTGGCCCCTCTTAAGTTCTAAGATAGAAGGTCCTCTTGGACTTTATTAACTGTAGTTTCTGAAAAAGTTTACATACCAATAATACAAGGTTGGTGAATAAATGCTGTCAAGCCTTGATTGTAAGTACTTTGAACCATTAAAAATTATATTGTGATAGTACAAATATTTACAAGGAAATATTGTCAAATGTATTGTTGGAAGACAAAAAGTTTGAAAAATGTACCTGAAGCACAATTTTAATATTTTAATATTTGAATATATTACAGTGTATGAACATACTCATATAGGGAATAATTTGGATACACACATATATAATTAACAGTTATTAGTTCTAGATAATGTAATATTAATTTATTACTATGCTTTTCTTCTGAATATTTTTTCTCTAACAAACATGTATTAAATAATTTTGCAAGTTTATTTTTAAATCTTAAAAAAAAATGTTTGAGACACAGCCTGGTTCTTCTCAAAAGGTACTATTTTCTTCACTTCACTTTGATCTCTGTATTTTAGTTTGGATACTTTACACCTCAAGCCACACTAATACACAGATATTATAGTCATATTAAATACTACTATAAATTTAAAAGTATTAAATATACTTGAATATTTCTCTATTAATGAGAGAAAATAGTTCTCATGGGAAATACTCTTCTGTATGACTTTTTTCATTACATACTTCTTGATCAGCTACTGGAATTATCTTTTCTGTTCCTCTTTCTGAAAGTTGAAAGTAAATCACAATCACTGAGAAAAAATAACAGGTTATCTGAAAGGATTATTTTATCTATTGGGAACAAACAAACAAACAAACAAAAACTTCTATTGCTCACAAAACATTAGCATAGTCCATTCTGGTAAACTCAACCATATAAGTAAAATTTCCTTTTACTCTTTGTTATTCTTTTCTTTTTCACTTTACTGAATAATTTCTGTTCTTTTTTTCTTTCACTTTTCTGATTGTAAACTGTTGCCATCCCATTTTCTCACTAAACTGGCACCTTAGATTTTTATTTTATAGAAATCTATGATCATCTTTTATCTTCTTAATTGCTTAGTACCAAATTAAGCTTGTGTGATTTGTCTTAGACATCATGTTTCAATGTCCACTTTTCAGTCATTGACTTTCCTACTTTGACTCACAAGGTAAGACAAAAAGTTTGATTCCCCAGAACCATCCAAGTAAGTGCTTGTGGCAATATTTTTAATTAAAAGTTGAAGCTACTGAAGGTAGAGATTTTTTAAAAAGTAATGTAGTCTTTTTTTCAAACCAACAATATAGGAAGTGAAATGTACATAAAAATCACCATTTTTTTATAAAAGTTTATTTTGTAAATCCATATTCACTTATATTTATTAGTCCAACCTAGATCTGCCCTATCTAGCATGACTTAGACATAAAACTTCTCTCTCCTTTTCCTCAAATATTCTCCATTATCCACAATTTCATCACTCCAAGAAGTTTATCAATATATTAACTCACAGAATAATATCTTCCTTAAGAGAAAATTCCAATGGTAATAAAACTTATGTTATTTATCATTATTTATCAATCAATGAGAACAACAGTAAATGAGCTGGCTATATTTAATTTTTTAAAACAGTATCTCACACATTTGAGTTTGTATAATTTTAAATTTTAGCAACTTTTAGTTAAAATATTCTTTACAAAGTAAGAAATGTAATTATTAGTGAAGAGTGTGAAATGAAGTTGGGGATTTACAACTCATAGCAAACAAGCAAGTGTTTGTGTCTTTATGGCACCAGTCAGTGATTTCTCTCTCCTTGTCAGGTTGCCACCATATCCAGCATCAAATAATTATCCTTTCCAGTTATTTGGAGAACTAAACTTGGCCTAGCTTCTTTCTTCACATTGGAATATTCAAAATGGAGGTCAGCAAATTCTTCTGTGTGTAAAAGCTGAATAGTAAGTATTTCAGACTTTGCAGACCATGTGGACATTTTTTGCAACTACTCAATTCTGCTACTTTTGTGCTAAAACAGCCAGGGAAAATATGAAACAATTAAGCTGTGTTCCAATAAAAGTTTATTTACAAAAGCAGGTGACAATTCCAGTACTGGATCATGATGGTGTTGACTCACTTTTCCCTGCTTCTACTTACAACTAAATGCCCCAGAAATAATTCAACAGACAATGGTAAAAGTATTTTGAAAGTTGGAAAGAAGGATGGGCTAGGAATATTAATCCTTAAGGAACAAAGAAAGTATTTAGTTCCTTGGGTTTTACTTTTATTTCCCAAGTATCTTGGACTGGTCACTGGAGAGTTCTATAACTTGAAACCATCAACTGGCATAAAAATAAATAAATAAACCCAAATATACTTTCTCTGCTCAAAGGACCAGGAAAGACAAAGGCCTATGCGTGTTCCATGTCTAAGATATTTGTTGGTTAATTCACTTGCAGCAGCAGCTTCAAAGCCTTAGTGTCCTGAACCACCCCGGCTCCAAACCTGGGGCACCAGTGAGCAAGCAGATCCACCCACAGGGAAAGGAGCAGAGGAGACCTGTGTGCCTTGACCTTTTACCTAGTAGCATAAGGACACGCAAACCTAGTCTATCTCTTCCCTGCTACACCCACTATTCCCCACCACCTCTTCCAAAACACACACAGATTTCCCCACCAACAATAGGCAACTTTGGAAAGAAGCTTCTGCCCCTGAAGGAGGCACTGATAGGGTTTAAGTAGGAGTCTCAGTAGCAACTGAAGAAGGAAGCATGATAGAATAGTATTATAAGAGCTCTGAAAATTAAACAGTCATGGGAAATACAGCCCACAAAAGAAAATCAGAATCTATATGCTAATCTTGCATAGAATAGAATCAAATACCTCCTGACATAATAATCAAAATGTCCATGATGAAATAAGAAGTCACTCATCATATCTGGAACCAAAAAAAGCACAATTTGAATGAGGGAAGACAATCAACTGAAGCCAATGCTGAGATGAACTAGATGTTGGAATTATCTGATCATGACTTAAATAGCATTACAATAAATATTTAAAACAAATAAAATGATTTTAAAAATCTCAAGAAAGATGTAGAAGTTAAAAAATAACTAAAAGAAAATGATAGACCCGAAAAATACAATAACTGAAATAAAATCTTACTGGATGAATGTGAAAGTAGAGAGGAGATGTAAGGAATAAAATCAGTGATTTAAAGGCAGATCAATAGAATTTACTTACTCTAAACAACAGAGAGAATAGATTTAAAAGAAAACAGTCTCAGGAATACATGGAAAAATAGCAAAAGATGTAACATTCATATCATTACAGTGTCAGAAGGAGAGAGAATAGGAATAAAAACCTTTTTAAAAACTGGGTGAAACTTCCCAAATTTGGTGGAAGACATATACTTACTACATGTTCAATAAGCTTAGCAATGTTAAGTTGGATAAGCTTAAAAATTCTAACCAAAATGCATCATAATTAAACTTATTAATATTAAGATCAAAAAGTTCTTGTAAATATCCAGAAAGAAATAATACATTACCTATGGAGGAACACAAGACAGCAGATGTATCATCTAAAATAACTGAGGCCAGAAGAAGCAGAACAACATTTTCAAATGCTGAAAGAAGAGCCATCAATTCAGAATTATATATCCTGAGAAAATCTCCTCAAGAATGAATTAAAAATAAAGAAAATTTATTGCAAGCAGAACTGTCATTTAAAAATAGCTATAGGAAACCCTCTAAAGAGAAAAGAAAGGATAACCAAAAAAAAAAGGATAACCAAAGAAGTGTAGGACCTTCACAAAAGAAAGAAACACATCAGAATGGGTAAAAAATAGAAATAAAACATAACAGGCAATTTTTCAAATAATGAGTTTCTTTAATCATATTTAATGGTGGGAACAAAAAACTTAATATGTTCTGATATGGTGCTCAATGTAGGTATAAGAAACAAACACTAGTTATAAAGCAGAAACTAACACACCATTGTAAAACAATTATTCTCTAATAAAGATGTTAAAAAAAAGAAACAAACATTTATCATAATTATATTTAAAAGTCAAGAGAGTAAAGGGACCTAAATGAAAGTAAGCTTTCTACATTAATACAAATAGATTGTGACAAACAACTTATGCATATAGTAATACGTAGGAATATTACTAAGAAACTACAGAGCAATATACTAAAAATACAGAGCAATATACTAAAAATTAAAATAGAATTCTACAAAAAAGTTCAAGTAACCAATAGGATGACAAGATATAAGAAACAAAAGAAGTAGCGGAAACATACAAAAAATAAATAATAAAATGACAGACTTAAACCCTAACAAACCAGTAATTATTTTAAATGTAAATGGTCTAAATACACCAATAAAAAAGCATCAACAACAGAGATTTGAAAGTTGGATTAAAAAACACACAAAACCAGCTATATGTTGTTGAAGAGACACTCACTTCAAATATAACAACATAGATTAGTTGAAAGTAAAAGGACAACTAAACATACACGAAACACACATTTTAAAAATATAGGACTGGCTACATTAATATAAAATAAATATACTTCAGGGCTTCCCTGGTTGCGTAGTGGTTGATAGTCCACCTGTCGATGCAGGGGACACGGGTTCGTGCCCCGGTCTGGGAAGATCCCACATGCTGCAGAGTGGCTAGGCCTGTGAGCCATGGCCGCTGAGCCTGTGCATCCAGAGCCTGTGCTCCACAACGGGAGAGGCCACAACAGTGAGAGGCCCACACATCACAATAAATAAATAAATAAATAAATAAATAAATAAATAAATAAATAAATATACTTATACTTATATAAGTATATACTTATATACTTATATACTTAAGTATATACTTATACATATATATATATATATATATATATATATATATATACTTCAGAGCAAAGAGAATTATAAGGAATATCATTTAATGATAAAAGAATCAGTGCACCAAGAAGATATAATGATACTGAGTGTGCACTAAATAATAGATCTGCAAAATGCATCAGAAAATACTACTAGAAACAAAATAGAGAATACACAAATCAGCAATTATAGTTAGTACTTCAAAACCTACTCTTTGCAGTTAATAGAACTACTACATAGAATCTCAGGAGGGATGTAGAATTCAACAACACCATCAGTTAAAGAGATCTAGTTGACATTTATAGAACCCTCTACCCAACAATAGCAGAATACACATTTTTTAAGGGCCTATAAAATATTCAACAAGATAGATAATATTTGTCAGAAAAAAAAAACTATAAAACTTTAAAACAATTAAAATTATACACAGTATGTTCCCAGACCATAATGGATCAAACTGGAAATCGATAATAGAAAGGCAATAGGAAAACCTCCAAATCACACTTATGATTGACCCATGGGACAAAGAAAGAATCTCAAACTAAATTTAAAAATACATAGAACTGAATGAAAATAAAAACACATCATAAGAAAGTTTATGGAATGCTGCTAAAACAGTGCTGAGAGGGAAATTTATAGCACTAAATTCTTAAATTAGAAATTAGAATAAATATTCAGTAATCTACCTTTCTACCTCAAGAAACTAGGAAATAAAAGAGCAAAATAAACCCAAGAAAGCAAAGGAAAGAAGCAAATCATAAAGAGCAGAAATCAATGTAATTTAAAACAGAAAAAAAAAAAAAGAAAAAATATAAAAAACTAATGAGAGCAAAATCTGGTTCTTTGAAAATATGTTTTTTAAATTGATAAAATTCTAGTAAAACTGACAAAAATAAAAGTCATAAATTACCTGTTTCAAAAATGAAACAGAAGATATCACAATAGATCCTGCTGCTTTAAAATGATAATAAATGATTAAAACAAATAATTTGACACATCTATTCAACAATTCAGGAAAACAGATTAATTCCTCAAAAACTCAAGCTACAAACTTTAAGCCAAAATGAAATGCAACAAATAACCTGAGTAGTTATGTAACCATTAAAAAATATAATATTCAATTTAAAACTACTGATGAAAGAAATAAAAGACAACAAAAGCAGACGGAGAGATATACCATGTTCTTGGATTGCAAGAATCAATACTTTGAAAATGAGTATACTACCCAAAGTAATCTACAGATTCAATGCAATCCCTATCAAATTGCCAATGGCATTTTTCACAGAACTAGAACAAAAAGTTTTTACTATTTGTATGGAAACACAAAAGACCTCGAATAGTCAAAGCATCTGTAGAAAGAAAAACGGAGCTGGAGAATTCAGCCTTCCTGACTTCATACTATATATAACAAAGCTACAGTAATCAAGACAGTATGGCACTGGCACAAAAACAGAAATACAGATCAATGGAACAGGATAGAAAGCCCAGAGATAAACCCATATGCCTATGGTCACCTAACTTATGACAAAGGGGGAAAAAATATACAGTGGAGAAAAGACAGCCCCTTCAGTAACTGGTGCTGGGAAAATTGGACAGCTACATATAAAAGAATGAAATTAGAATACTCCCTAACACCATACACAAAAATAAAGTCAAAATGGATTACAGGACTAAATGTAAGGCCAGACACTATAAAACTTTTAGAGGAAAACATAGGAAGAACACTCTTAATGTTTTAAGACTGGAAAGTTTCCCTCTAAAAACCAGAATAAGGCAAGGATGTCTACCCTCACTACTCTTATTCAATGTAGTACTGAAAATTCTAGCCACTGCACTAAGGCAAGAAAAAGAAATAAAATTCAGACGAATTTGATAAGGAGAAATAAAATTACTTCTATTTGTAGATGACATAATTATCTTTGAAGAAAGTGCCAAGAAATCTACAAAAACTCATAGAAAAGAAGTGATTTCAGTGAAGTGACAGGATATAAGATCAACACATAATAAATAAGTTTTTTTCTGACAATAAGAGGAAACAAATAAAAAATGCAATTCTATTAATAATTACTCCAAAGAAAATTAAATATATCAATATAACACTAAAAAAACATGTACAGGATTATGTATGATGAGTAAAATGCTGATGAATGAAATTAAAGAAGATATAGTTGAAGAGATATAGTGTTCATGGATTGGAGGACTCAACTTTGGAAAGGTATTGATTCTCAAAATTCTATCAAAATATCGTCAAGATTTTTTTATAGACATATTCAAGTTTATTCTAAGGTTTATATGGGAAGAAAAAGGTCCTAGAATAACCAAAATAATTTTGACAAAGAAGAATAAAATGGGAGGAACAATTTTTCCTGATGTTAAAGGATATTATGTAGACGCAGTGTTGCACTAACAGAGGAACAGACAAATCAATGGGGCAGAATACAGAATTTAGAAACAAATCAACACAAATATGCCTAAATAATTTTTAACAAAGGAGTAAAAGCAATTCAATTCAAGAGGACTGACCTTTTTCAAAAAAAGTTGTGGAGTAATTAGACATTCATAGGCAAAATATAAGCTTTGACATAAGTCTCACGCCTTATACAAACAGTAATTCAAAATGAATCATGGAGTTGATTGTAAACATAAAATTATAAAACCTCTAGAAAAAAATAGGAGAGAAATGTTGGTACCTGGAACAAGGTAAAGAATTCTTAGACTTGGCACCAAAATGTGATCCATAAAAGAAAAGAAAATGGTAAATTGAAGTTCATCAAGATTGAAAACTTTTCTTCGGTGGATGAATCTGTTAAGATGATTACAAATTGTAGATTAGCAGGAAATATTTTTAAATTACATACGTGACAGAGATATTGTATCTAGATTAAAGAACTCTCAAAACTCAACAGTAAGAAAGAAAAAAAATCCATTTAGAAAGAGTACCAAAGATATTAGCAGACATTTCACTAAAGAGGAAATACGTATGCCAAATAAGTACAGGAAAAGCAGTTCAAAATCAATTAGTGATTAAGGAAATGTACATTAAAACCACAGTATACCCATAGGAATAGCTAAAATTAAAATAAAAGCTACAATATCAAAGCTAGTGACTATTTGGAGAAAATCAGTCACTCATACATCGCTGGTAGGAATGTAAAATGGTACAGCTGTGCTCAAAAACAGCTTGGCAGTTTCTTTAAAGAAGCACACATGCAACTATCACACAACTTAGCACTTGCACTCATTTATCTCAGAGAAATGAAAATGTATGTTCACAAAAAAAAACCTGTACATGAATGTTTATAGCAGCTTTATTCCATTATAAAATTATTTTCAGTGTTATGTGATTTTGTCACTACTTATGAAAAACAAGGGACTTGTTTCTATTACCATTTTAATGATATGTAGGCCAAGGCTCAGAGGATTTCAAAGTCTTATAGTTGAATAAGTTGAATAATGGAGACTAGGAGAAATTTCAATGCTCTTTGCATTCTATCTGACTCCACCTCACCCCACCACAGACGTTACTATAATAAAACCAAAAGAAATAGCAGCAAATAATAGCTACTTCTTTCAAGATTCAACCTCAATTGTTAATACATTGCCAAAAAGTGGCAAAATTTGCAAGTTAAAGGCATTATTTGTTTACTGGAATTGAAGATAAATATGAAAGACTGAATCACCACATGACTGAAAATGTTCAAGAAAAATATAATAGCTCTGCCAAAGTATGGCAGAGTCAGAGAAAGCAGAAGAGAATAAATAAAAACCATGCCAAATATTGTCCAGTTAATCTCAGTCATATTTAATGGAGCCCTGAATTGACTCATATGTAATTTCCCAGTGCTGGTGTTGATTGCCTGTGTTTACGTAGGTCTTTTTCAAAGGAGTTCAGAGCTCTTAAGACTTCAATTAAGTCATTCATGAGAGTCAGTACATATTTGCATATACTCTAATAGAACCAGGTAGCTTCTCTAAAATAATATTGTTAAAACCATCACTCTTCTACCAACTTTGATGAATTTGGTACTCAATGTGCTTCACAGAAAAAGTCAAAAAAATTTTCTTGCCAGATACTATTCTCTTTTTATAAGTTGCAGTAAAACCATTTGGAAGGAAAAGTATCATTCTCACAAAATTATTTGATATGTGAAAACATTTTGGAAAAACTCATTATCAAAGTTGACTTATCAGTGTTTACAAGGCACCTTTCATGTAACCTCAGAAACCTTGCAACTAATTAGCATAACTTGTCCAGGGAAACCAGTAAATAAGTTCAGATTTCTCATTCTCTTCAGAAATCATAAAACCATAATAGATGTTTATAACTATCTAATGTTCCACAGGGATTTTTTTAAAGAATACATTCAGTGTGGTCACACAGTGTACTGTGAGCTCTTAGAACTGTGGTGAAAATTTAATAGCAACATGTTATTTTTGTGATTATTGTACTCACGTGAAGTTCTTAGGTAGAGGATTGAAGAAAGCATATCTGATGGAGCATTTACCACTCTACTAATTTTACTGGTGCACTGAGGTCTCTTTTTAAAGGCCCTTAAAAATGGAACTGATGAAAAGATGAGTTCAAGGAAATGTCATTTTTTCAAAATACATTTCCTCAAGTTGCCACTTTAAAAGTGAATTAATTTTGCTCACTTGCTCTTTATCCTTTTATTGTGCATGAAATACTGTAAACCTGTATGCTAATGATCACCAGTTACATAAATGACAAAATGAGAGACAATTATGTGACAAACAAATAGCAGCAGTAGTAGCTGGTAAATAATATCAGCCATTATACTCTATTTGCTGTTCCCAAAGTGTGACCTCCTAAGACAACCTTTGGAAATATGTTATCATTTAGGAGGTTAATCACATGTTAAAAGCAATTCTTGGCAGAAAACACGATTTTGGCACTACAGTTTTTTATGTTGCAAAATCTCGAAAGTATTATAAATTAAAGTTGAAATTACACAGGGCTATGACTTACCCTTATCATTGGATCTCTAAAGCTGGTCTATTTTTAACATAGCAGAGGCAAGATTTCTTACATTTTCTGAGACATTTTCTTGTCTATCAATTTGTCATAAATGGCTAATTCTTAGATACAGTGATTTACCCAGGAAACACTGCTTCATTTTTCCTGACTATGAATTCATAAATTTCCTTTACAATGAACGTATTTGCTTTCTTATACACACAATAACTCATTATACTACCACAAAGGACCTAGGAAGATATGATATTCAACAAAACAAAACATTAATTGTCTTTAATATTAGTAAATCCAGTGGTAAATAAGAATGAAAGAGAAGGATATTAAGGGGGAAAAAAAAGATGACTTAAACAAAATATTTCTGTTACTGCTAAGGAGGGAAATCTAAACATTTCAAAAGACAAAGCAAGGGATCAAGATGACATGGTTATGTGAAAATCATTGAATTCAATTTATGCTCTGCTCTCAGGTCAAGACTAATGTAACCAAATAGTTCTATCAATATTTCCAATATGAGATGCAACTGCTCAACTTCTTTGGGGAAAAGAGTAGTATTTGTCTATGGATAAACTAGTTGGGTCCTTTCTTTGCTTACTGGGAATAATCTAATCCAAGATCTTAGCTAGTCTCAAAAAATTATCAATTCAAACATGGATACATCTTTTTTAAAACATCTTTGTTGGAGTATAATTGCTTTACAATGGTGTGTTAGGTCAAGCATGGATTCTTTAGGCATAAAAAATAAAATATTTAAGTTTGAATTAAGAACATTTCACCGATTTCAGAACAGAAAAAAAAATTAAGGAAATAAAAGTAGAAATTGTTTCTTTATTTTTTTTATGACAATGTGTTACTATCACCTGATGGAGAAATACACATAGCAGAATCAGAATCACAGCCTCCCTAAATATTCAGATCAAAATTTGACAGAGACAGGAAAAATCACAGTAATATGCCACCATACCTGAAGAGAATTTACATGGCTCATAAAATCTGTAAGTAGTACATATAGTAGTATGTGCATATAGAAATATATATATATATATATATATATATAGTGAAAGACAGTGCAAGTCTCTTTTACATACATGACAAGTGTAAATACTAATTTAATCATATTTAGTAATCTCATGATTGAAGTTCAACCTCTTTTGGAAGAGAGAATGAAAGGAAGGAATATAGACTTTCAGAAGAAAACCCAGGCATTGAATTTGCCTTTATTTTCTATAAGACAAAGATGAAGAGCTAATGGAATTATTTATACCCTAAAAAATTTTAAATAAAAATACCAAGACTAAATTGACCCAGAAAGGCTCAGCTCATAAATGGATCACCACAACATCGGATATATTCTGTCAACTCTTGATATGGGTTTATTAAAATAAGCCATCAAGGAGATGAGTATTAGGTAAGCTGAGAATTCTGATAAGCCAGTTTAGATTTGAAATGAAAAAGTCCTGACAATGTGACATATTAAGCTATTTTATCCAAACTCTTACTAAAAGTAAAAATGAGTTTGCTCTTCCTTTGTCTCTTTCTTACCATAAACTTATTTAGTGCCTTTCCTGTGTAAAACACTGTGCTGGGAAATGATTATGAAATGTGTTCCCTCTTTGAGTTTACAGTGTAATAAATGATGTCAAAAAGTTAACAAGAAATTAAAACACAATGTGATACATGTTATAATAAATGCAGTACAGATTTTAGGGGTCATAGATAGACACTCAAGTAACATATAAGATCTAATCTGAAAGATAAGTAGGTGTTAAACAAGTGATAAGTAGGTTTATTTTAGTCTTTTAGTTAGAAGGAAGATAATGTGTAGTGGGCTGTTGGAAACAGAGAGTGTTTCTAACTAAACAAGTTCTTAATTAAAACAGACATATAGAAGTGGGCCAATCTAGAAGATAAGGATGCCAAACCTTATAATCCATGATAGGAAATTTAAACATTTTCTTAAAAGCGATGAAGAGTCACTGACATTTTTAAACAGTGGAGTTAACATGGTGAGATTTTGCTGTTGTTGAAGATAATTCCTTATGCTGTGAAGAAAAGGATTGGAAGAGTGAGAAACAAAATTATTTACTTATTAATAATAATAAAATAGAAGACAGAAAAACAATATTTGTCTTTTGAAATGGACAGCAGAGAATAAGAAAAAATAATGGATTAGTTATACTTTGGAGGTATATTTGAAAGGAGTGTGTGACAAATTGGATGCAGGGTATGAAAGTGGGACAATTCAAGAGTGATGTCCTGATATCCAGGTTTAAGGTCTGAGAAACTTTATAAATATAAAATAGCCATTTTGAGTTAATGTTGGTAAATATGAACATACGTTGAAGATATCTAAATCTGCTGAATATTAGAATTTTATATCAGTTACATTCAGAATGTTCTTCACAAATGTTCAATTATAGAAATAATAGATATTTTTATTTAACATCTAACACAAATTGGCTATAAAATGAACAAACACAAACACACATGAACACACAAACACAAAAAGTCCTCTCTAAAAGGACAATAAGAAATTTTGCTTCTCAATTGCTGTGCAAGAAACAATTTTTTTATCTCTCCAAATTTCATAATCAATTAAATTGTCCATATATGAAAGTTTGCATTGGTAAATATCAGAATTTTATTTTGACTTTGAATTCACTTTTGGAATTTTTTTAAGATTCTTCCTAGAATAAATAAATAGAAGATTTATCCTTAATAATAAATTCAATATCAGTTACCTCTCTTCTTTTCAATAGTCTTTATTTTTTAGAGCAGTTTTTGGATTTTCTATATTGATCATATGTCATTTGAGAATAAAGACAGTTTTATTTCTTCCTTCCTAATCAGTTTAGCTCTTATTTCTTATTTTTGTCTTATTGCATTATCTGGGACTTCAAGTATGATGTTAAAAAGCAGCAGTGAGAGAAGGCTTCCTTGCCTTGTACCTGGTGTTAATGACTTCAAGGTTTTCACTATTAAGCTGTAGGTTAATTAGCTGTAGGTTTCTGGTCAATATTCTTTATCAAGTTGAAAAAGTTCCCATCTCTTCCTAATTTACTGAGAGTTTTTGTAATAAATGGAATTTGGACTTTGTCAAATGCTTTTTCTACCTCTATTTATATGATCATATTAATCTTCTTTAGAATCTTTTTCATTTTTTTAACATGTTTATTGGAGTATAATTGCTTTACAATGGTATGTTAGTTTCTGCTGTATAACAAAGTGAATCAGCTATACATGTACATATATCCCCATATCTCTTCCCTCTTGCATCTCCCTCCCACCCCTATATGTGGTCACAAAGCACTGAGCTGATCTCCCTGTGCTATGTGGCTGCTTCCCACTAGCTATCTATTTTACATTTGGTAGTATATATGAGTACATGTCACTGTCTCTCTTCGTCCCAACTTACACTTCCCCTCCCCGTTTCTTCAAGTCCATTCTCTAGTAGGTCTGCGTCTTTATTCCCATCCTGCCCCTAGGTTCTTCATAAAAATTTTTCTTTTTTTTAGATATGTGTTAGCATACGGTATTTGTTTTTCTCTTTCTGACTTACTTCACTCTCTATGACAGACTCTAGGTCCATCCACCTCACTACAAATAACTCAATTTTGTTTCTTTTTATGGCTGAGTAATATTCCATTGTATATATGTACCACATCTTCTTTATCCATTCATCTGTCGATGGACACTTAGGTTGCTTCCATGCCCTGGCTATTGTAAATAGAACTGCAATGAACATTGTGGTACATGACTCTTTTTGAATTATGGTTTTCTCAGGGTACATGCCCAGTAGTGGGATTGCTGGGTTGTATGGTAGAATCTTGATGTGATAGATTATATTAATTTATTTTCGAATGTTCAACCAACCTTGCATACCTGAGATAAATCCCACTTGGTCATGGTGTATAATTCTTTTTATGCATTATTTGATCAATTTTCTATTTTGTTGAGGATTTTTACATCTATATTTATGATAAGCATTTGTCTATAGTTTTCTTTTCTTGTAATGTCTTAGTCTGGTTATCATATTAGGGCAGTACTTGTCTCATAGATTAAGTTAGGAAGTATTATCTCTGCCTTTATCTTCTGAAGGAGATTTTAAAGAATTTGTATAATTTCTTCTGTAATACTTGATAGAATTCACCAGTGAACTCATCTGAGCCTGGTGCATTCTGTATTGAATATTCATTAATTGTTGATTCCATTTCTTTAATACACATATATGCCTCATCATATCATCTATTTCTTCTGTGAGTTTTGGAAGATTATGTCTTTCAAGGAATTAGCCCATTTCATCTAGGTTATCAAACTTGTGGACATAGAGTTGCACATAGTATTCCTTTGTTGTCCTTTGAAGTCCATGGGATCTAGTGATAGCCACTGTTTGATTTCTGACATTGTAATTTGTGTGATCTCTCTTTTAGTTTTAGCTAACCAGGTAGAGGTTGATTTTTTTGGCTTGGTTGATTTTCTTTGTATATTTCCTATTTTCAATGCCATCAACATATGTTCTAATTTTTATTATTTATTTTTTTTCTGCTTACTTGGAATTTAATTTGCTTGTCTTTTTGTAGTTTCCTAAGGTGGAAGCTTAGATGATTGATTTGGCAATTCCAGGTCTTTTGTAGTTTCATATAAATTTTCGGATTATTTGTTCTAATTCTGTGAAAAATATCATGGTTATTTTGATAGGGATTGCATTACAGCTATAGATTGCTTTGGGTAGTATGGACATTTTAATAATGTTCATTATTCCAATCCCAGAATATGGAATATTTTTTTCTATTTATTTCTCTCATCTTCAATTTTCTTCATCATTGTTTTATAGTTTTCAGAGTATAGGTCTTCCACCTTCTTGGTTAAGTTTATTCTTATGTATTTCATTCTTCTTGATGAAATTTTAAATGGGATTTTTTTTTTGCTTTCTCTTTCTGATAGTTCATTATTGCTGTAGAGAAAAACAAAATATTCTATATATTAATCTTGTATCTTGCAAATTTACTGAATTCATTTATTAGTTCTAATAGCTTTTTGGTGGAGACTTTTGGGTTTTCTCTATATGATATCACGTATTTTGCAAATAGCAGCTGTTTTACTTCTTCACTTCCAAGTTGGATGCCTTTTATTTCTTTTTCTTCTCTGATGGCTGTGGCAAGGTCTTCCAATACTATGTCAAATAGAAGTGAAGTGGGGATCCTCGTCTTATTCCTGATTTTAAGGAAAGGCTTTCAAACTTTCATGGTTCAGTATGATGTTTTCTGTGGGTTTGTTAAAAATGACCTTAATTATGTTGAGATATGTTCCTTCTATACCCACTTTGATTAGAGTTTTATCATAAATAGATGTTGAATTTTGTCAAATTCAAATCATAGATGCTTTTTCTACATCTATGGAGATGATCATGTGATTTTTATCTTCCTTTTTTAATGTGATGCATCACCGTGATTGATTTGTGAATATGGAACCACCATTTTATCCCTGGAATAAATCCCACTCAATTAGGATATGTGACACTTTTTGATATGTTATTGAATTTGGTTTGCTAATATTTTGCTGAAGTTTTTGCATCAATATTCATTAAAGACATGGGTAGGTGATTTTTTTTTTTGTACTGTCTTTTCTGATTTTGGTTTCAGGGTAAGGGTGGCCTAGTAGATGAATTTAGGAATGGTTCATCCTCTTCAGTTTTTTGGAATAGTTTGAGAAAAATAGATATTAGCTCTTCTTTATATGTTTGGAAGAATTCCCTTGTGAAGGCATCCAGCCTTTAACTTCTGTTTCCTGGGAGATTATGTATTATGAATTTAATTTCACTACTAGTGATTTTTCTGTTTCTTCCTGATTCAGTCTTGTGAGGTTGTATGTTTCTAGACTTTGTCCATTTCTTTTTGATTGTCTAACTTGTTGGCATATAAATGTTCACAGTATTCTCTTATGACTTTTTTTTTTTTTTTGTATCTCTGTGGTATCAGTTGTTATTCTCCTCTTTCATTTTTTTTTTTATTTTGTTTATTTGGGTCCTCTCTCTTGTCTTCTTGATAAGTGTGGCTAAAGGTTATCAAGTTGGTTTATCTTTCCAAAAAAACCATCTCTCTGTTTCACTGATCTTTCTCTTGTTTTTCATTTTTTTGGGTTTTGTGGGTTTTATTGTCTCTATTTTATTTCCTCTCTGATCTTTATTAGTTCCTTCCATCTTCTGACACTGGGCTTTTTTCCTCATTGTCTAATTCCTTTAGATGGTACATTAGGTTGTTTATTGAGATTTTTCTTATTTCTTGATGGAGGCCTATATCACTATAAACTTAATCTGCTTCTGCCGTGCCCCATAGAGTTTGGAAAGTATTTTTTCCATTTTCATGTCTTGAGTTATTTTCTTATTTCCTCTTTGGTTTTTTTCACTGAGTGTTTTTTTGTTTGTTTGTTTTTGTTTTTTTTTTGTTTGTTTGTTTTTTTTAGTAGATGTTGTTTAGTTACCATAAGCTTTTCCCATTTTTCTTTCTGCAATTGATTTTTAGTTTCATTCCACTGTGATCAAAAATATTGCTTCATATAATTTCTTTCCTCTTAAATTTGTTGAGACTTGTTTTGTGGTCAA
Organism: Tursiops truncatus; assembly: GCF_011762595.2. Lineage (NCBI taxonomy): Eukaryota > Metazoa > Chordata > Mammalia > Artiodactyla > Delphinidae > Tursiops > Tursiops truncatus. Next base: position 30,597,781 of record NC_047051.1, read on the forward strand.
TAATGTGATCTATCCTGAAGAACATTCCATGTGCACTTGAAAAAAAAATTTGTATTCTGTTTTACAGTGGGATATCCTGTAAATATTTATTCTTTTCCCTGGTTTATTGTGTCATTTAAGACGACAGCTGCCTTATTGATTTTTCATTCTGGATTATCTTTCCATTGATGAAAGTGGGATGATAAAGTCCCCTACTATTATTGTATTATTTCTCCCTTTATGTCTATTAATATTTGCTTTATATATTTAGGTGCTCCTGTATCGGGTGCATATATATTATTGAGTGTAATATTCTCTTCCTGTATTTACCCCTTATCATTATGTAATACACTTCTTTATCTTTTGCTGTAGACTTTGTTTTAAAGTCTATTTTGTACAATATGAGTATTGCTATCCCCATTTTCTTGTCATTTCCCTTTTCATGAACTCTTTTTTTTCCATCCCCTCCCTTTTACTCTGTGTATGTCTTTAGTGCTGAGGTGAGTCTCTTATAAGCAGCATACAGATGGGTCTTGTTTTTTATCCAATCAGCCACCCTATGGCTTTGATTGGAGCATGTAGTCCATTGACATTTAAAGTAACTATTGATAGGTATATACTTATTACCATTTTATTACTTTTTTGTTTGTTTTTATAGTTCTCTCTCTGTTCATTTCTCCTTTTTGTTTCTTCCCTTGTGGTTTGATGGTTTTGTTTAGAGTGTGCTTGTGTTCCTTTCTTTCTAGTTTTTGTGTCCCTGTTGTAGATTTTTGATTTGTGATTATCATGAGGTTCACATATGTTGACATATAACTATATTTACTTCTTTTAAACTGGTAGTCATATAAGTTCAAACACATACTGAAAGATCTACATTTTTTTTACTCCCTTCCCACACATTTCTTGTTTTTTATTTTTTTCTTTTCTTTTTGCAGTACGCAGGCCTCTCACTGTTGTGGCCTCTCATGTTGTGGAGCACAGGCTCCAGACGCACAGGCCCAGTGGCCATGGCTCACAGGCTTAACCACTCTGTGGCAAGTGGGATCTTCCCAGACCAGGACACGAACCCATGTCTACTGCATCGGCAGGCGGATTCTCAACCACTGCACCACCAGGGAAGCCCCATTTCTTGTTTTGATGTTCTATTTTACATCATCACTTTTATACCTTATCTGTTTATTTTAGTTATAGTTTATTTTCAAATTTTGTCTTTTAATTTTTATACTAGCTTATTTAAGTGGTTGATCCTCAGCCCTTATTATATATTTTCCTTTCTTACTGGAATTTTTCCTTTCCTGCAGATTCTTACTTCTTGTTATAGCCTTTCCTTTTCCACTTAAAGAAGACTCTTTAATATTTATTTTATGGTAGATTAGGTATTGATGAACTCTTTTAGTTTTTGCTTGTTTGAGAAGTTCTTTATCTCTCCTTGAACTCTAAATGATAACATTTCTGGGTAGAGTATTCTAGGTTGCAGGATTTTCCCTGCCAGCACTTTGAATATATTATGCCATTCCCTTCTTGCCTGTAATGTTTCTGCAGAAAAATCAGGTGATAGCCTTATAGTAGTTCCCTTGTACATGACTATTTTTTCTCTTGCTGCCTTTAGAATTCTTTCTTTGTCTTTAAATTTTGTCATTTTAATTATTATATGTCTTGGTGTGGGTCTGTTTGGGTTAGTCTTGTTTGGGACCCTCTTTGCTTCCTGTACCTAGATAGCTGTTTCCTTCTTCAAATATGGGAAATTTTCAGCCATAATTTCATAAAAATGCATTTTTGACCCTCTTGTCTCTCTTCCTCTGGGACCTCTATAATGAGAATATTGGTACACTTCACATTATCCTACAGATCTCTTAAACTGTTCTCATTCTTTAAATTTGTTTTTCGTTTTTTCTGTTATTATTGGATGACTTCCATTATTCTATTTTCCAGATAGCTTATGCATTCTATATCACTTAGTCTGCTATTCATTCTTTCTGGTTTATTTTTTAATGCAGTTATCTTATTCTTCATTTCTGACTGGTCCTTTTTAAAATTCTGTGTTTAGTTTTTTTCCTAATTCAGTTAGCATTCTTATTACTAATGTTTTGAATTCTTTATCTAGTAAATTGTTTATTTCTGTTTCATTTTTTTTTTAGGGATTTTCTATTGCTCTTTCAATTGAGACCACTTTCTCTATCCTTTCATTTTGCTTAACTTTCTCTGTCTCTATGAATTTAGGTGAAACATTTACTATTATAACCTTGAAGGGTTTTTCTCACCTGGGAGTTTCCCTATACAGTCTGCAAGTGCCTTTGGTGGGAGAACTGAATTTGGTGCAAAAAGAACTCAAATCGTTCCTCAGGGTGTGCTGGCAGCTGTCACTTAGTTAAGAGGTGGGTCTGGTGATGTAAGGCAGGAGCCAGTTATGAAGCAGAGCTTTCCCTCTGCTAAGTGACCATCACTGCTCTACCAGAGGTGGTTGGATCCCAAGTTGATGGAGCAGAAGCCCTGAGACTTGGATCCAAGCTGGCTCTGTTCTCTTTAAGTCTTTGTTCTAAACTCTCCTAGCACTGGTATCCTCACCCCAGAAAGGAACAGTGCTGGACAAAAGGAGTTTGTGTGGTGTCAGCAGCCTGGCCATAGACAGATGTCCAGTCTGTCTCTGATGCACTGCCTATGTGACCACCAGCAATGGCAGCTTCTCTGATTCTGAGTCTCCTTTGTCCCTCACAGCTGATCACTCTTCCCTGCCTCCCCCACACACTCCCTGTTGTGGAGCCACATGGCAGGGCAGGCAGTGCTCATGTGGGTTCTAGGCATGCATGGGACAGGGGCTGTGGCAGTCAGAGCACTGTCAGAAATTGGGACTGCCTGTGAAGTGTTTTCCATGCAATCATCAGCTATGATTGATGTTGCCATGCTAAGATATGGTCCCAGGTCCAAGTCACCTCTGAGTTCCATGGCTGAGCTTTCTCCCAGTTGTGGCAGCCATTGCTCCAGTGGGGACCTGTGAGGTGAAGTAAGTAGGGCTGGAGCATTTGCCTGGCCCAGGCTGGGGTATGCACAGAGACAGTTGTGGGAAACCTTAGACTGTAGCACCTCAATCCGCCCTCTCTGTCCTGACATGGGAGCAAGCCAGTGCTTGTGTGCCCCTCAGAAGTGGAGTCCAGGCTTCCCACGGCTCTCCTATTAGTCCCAGTGGCCTCCCAAGTAGCCAAGATGGCTGGTCTTCCCTATGTCAGACCCCAGAATTGGAGTGCCCAATATATAGTTCAAATTACTCACACCTCAGGGCAGATCTCTGCCAATGTATTCTCCCTTTTACTCTGAGTATCCTCCCAGGGGCACTGGTCCCAATCGGATTGCTTTTTCTTCCCTTCTTACCCAATTTCATGTGGATCTTTCTTACAGCCTTGGTTATATATGAGCCTTTCTGCCAGTTTCCAGTCAGTTTTCAGTGAGAAATTTTCCACAAGTAGATGTATTTCTGAAGTGATTGTGGGATAGGTGAGTTTCACATCTTCTTACTCCACCAGCTTGATTGATTGATAACACCCTGTTATGGGAAACTCAACCAAACTAGTTGTCTCTCAGTACAAATTTGACAGTTTGCTCTACTTCAAAAAGGAGATTTTACATACATGCTAATCTTGCACCATTCATCCATACTTATCACAATTTTTTTACTATCCCTATTTATTATTGCTAAGATAGCAAACTCAACACGTATAATCAACTATGAAACTTTGACAAAATTTTTGCACAAATTCTGGAGCCAACTTTTTCCCTTTGTCTCATAGTAGGAAGAAAAACTGTATGTATATGTGTTAATTTTTTTCCAGGTTTCTTGAGATATAATTGACAAGTAATATGTACATTTTAGGTATATAATGTGTTGCTTTGAAAAACATGTGTTGTGAAATTATTACTACAGCAGGGTTTGTTAACACTTTTACCTCACATGATTATCACTTCTATTTTATGGGGAGAATATTTGATATCTACTCTCTTTGCCACTTTCAAGTATATAATACAGAAATTTGAGATCTACTCTCTTAACAACTTTTCAAGTACATAATACATTTCAAATATAATAATACAAGTATATATAATGTAATTTTAAGTTAACTCTAGTCTTGAGATTCATTCACTCCCCAGAACTTATTCATCTTATAGCTGGAAGTTTGTACCCTTTGACTGCAGTCTCCTCATTTTCTCAATTCCCCAGTCCCTGGCTAATCCATTTCTACTCATTGTTTCTATGAGTTTGGCTTTTTCAGAAAAGATTCCATGTATAAGCAATATCATGCAGTAATTATCTTTCCCTGTCTGATTTATTTAGTATAAATAAATACATCTCATTTAGTATAATGCTTTTAAGTTCTATCCATGTTGCAAGAAGCAAGACTTCCTTCTTTCCCATGGCTGAATAATATTCCATTGTGTGTGTGTGTGTGCGTGTGTGCATGTGTGTGTTTGAATGTATCTCACATCTTCTTTATCCATTCATCCATAGATGTAGTTAGGTTCTTTCCATATTTCTTGGCTATTGTAAATAAAGTTGCAATGAACATGGAGTTTCAAAAATCTCTTCAAGATCCTGATTTAATTTCCTTTGGATACACCAGAAGTGATATTGTTGGATCATATGGTTGTTCAACTTTTAATTTTTTTGAGAACCTACATTCTATTTTCCATAGTAGCTGCACCAACGTATATTTCTACCAACAGTGCACAGAGTTCCCTTTCCTCCACATCTTTGTCAATACTTTTTATCTCTTGTCTTTTCAATAATAGCCATATTAACATGTTTGAAGGCTGTCTCTTTGTGGTTTTGATTTGTATTTCCCTAATAATTTATGAGCATCTTTTCACGTACTTTTTGGCTATTTGGATTTCTTCTTTGGAAAAATGCCTATTCAGTTTCTCTGTCCATTTATAAATTGGTTTTTTTTTTAAATTAATTTATATTGGAGTAGGACCTGCGTGGCAGGGAAAGGCAGCCCAGTCTGGGGTGGGGGGTGGTCTCTGAGTGCCTCGGAGTACAGAGTTCTGGAGCTCAGAGTAAACAAAGGATGTTGCGTCCATCAAGCCAGCAGCCACTGCAACCACCCTGACTGTGCACCCTGAGGTGATTCAAGATGGGAAAAAAAACAGGATATTGACACTAGATAGTTAAGGCTTCCCTACTGTGCCTCAGAGACCATGAAGTTCAAAGTCCTCATTATGAACATGATGAAGCTAAGGCCTAGGGAGGGGAGTGACTTTCACAAGGCCACCCAGGTGACTAGTGCCAGTGCCCAGACAAGTTGCCAAGTCACTTGGGGTTGAACCTACCCCAAATCACTGGGTACAGGAACTCAAGAGACTCATGCCAAGTTGACCTGCCCTGTAATGCAGACTGGTGGCATGAGAACCCCAGAGCCCTGACTCATTTCTCCATGCCACTTCCTTTCAATACCAGCATCTCACTCAGGGCACTGGGATGCTCTGTGCTGCAGGGACCCTGTCTCCAGGAGATGTCAAGTTGCCCCTGTGCTCTCTCCAAGCTCTCTTCCCAGTGCCTGTCACCTGGCTTTCCGTCTCTCCCAGCTGTCCTTCTTCTCTCCTCTGTTACCTACCTTTTAGGGATTTCTTGACTAGAATCTTCTGCCTCATTTTCCTCCCACTTGTGTCTCTAAAGCTCATTCCTCAGACCCACCCATTCCCCAAGTGATGACAACTCCATCCACCTCTAAGTCCCAGCCATGTTTCCTGTTCCTCATGCAGACTGTGGTTTCAGACCACCAGTCCCCACACCCATCCTCATGTGGAATGTGGGTGGGGCTGCTCTTTTTCTGCTCAGTGTGTCTGACTGCCTGAAAGTATCTCATGAGAGACTCGTTTCTTTGGCTTGAATGCAAATGCTCCCAGGAGTGGTCACACATGAAGCCATTGACAGTGTTGGTGTCTTGAAGAATAGGAATGACTTTTTCAGTGAAAATGAGTGGGTATGTAAGTTTCAGCAGGAGCTCCTATCCTCAGTGAGAAAGAGAGGCATGGTATTGGTGGTATCTGTAGCAAGCATAGATTGTCTGGGGTGTGTTGGTAAACCTTTTCTGTAAAGGGCTGAACAGTAAATAGTCCATAGACTTTTACTTTTACTAAGTCTATTTGTAATAGTCTTTAGGGACCACATGGTCTCTGTCACAACTACTCAATTCTGTTGTAGTGCAAAAGCAACCATAGGCTGAGTTATAGGCTGAGTTGTGTCCCCCTAGATATATATGTTGAAGTTCTAACACCCAGTATCTCAGAACGTGAATGTATTTGGAGATGGGGTCTTTAAGAGGTGATTAAGATAAACAGAGGTCCCTGGGTGGACCTTGATCCAATATGGCTGGTGTTTTTGTAAGAAGAGGAGATTAGGACACAGAGGTGTTCATAGGGAAGGCAATGTGAGGACACAGGGAGAAAACAGCCATCGACATGACAAGGAGAGAGGTCTCAGGAGAAACCAGCCTGCTGACACATTGATCTCTGACCTCCAGCCTCCAGAACTGTGAGACTGTTGGGACTTACTTGGCAGTCCAGTGGTTAGGACTTGAAGCTGCCACTGCAGGGGGCATAGGTTCGATCCCTGGTCAAGGAACTAAGCTTGTACATGCAGCACAGAATGCCCCCCCAAAAAAAAATGTCTGCTGCTTAAGTCCCCCAGTACAGTCTGTGGTTATGGCAGCCCTAGCAAACCGATACAGGCAGACTGTACATGAATGAGTGTGACTGTGTGACAATCAAACTTCATGAACATTGAAAAAACTTTTTTTTTTTATTGGAGTATAGTTGATTTACAATGTTGTTTTAGTTTCTGGTGTACAGAAAAGTGAATCAGTTATACATATACATATATCCACTCTTTTTTAGATTCTATTCCCATATAGGTCATTACAGGGTATTGAGTAGAGTTCCCTGTGCTACAGAGTAGGTTCTTATTAGTCATCTATTTTATATATAATAGTGTGTATATGTCAATCCCAATCTCCCAATTTACCCCTCTCCCCTTTTACCCTTGGTAACCATAAGTTTGTTTTCTGTCTCTGACTCTATTTCTGTTTTGGAAATAAGTTCATTTGTACCATTTTTTTAGCTTCAACATAGAAGTGATATCATATGATATTTGTCTTTGTCTGACTTACTGCACTCAGTATGACAATCTCTAGATCAAACCATGTTGCTGCAAAGGGCATTATTTCATTCTTTCTAATGGCTGGGTAATATTCCATTGTATATATGTACCACAGCTTCTTTATTCATTCTTCTGTCAACAGACATTTAGATTGCTTCCATATCCTGGTTATTGTAATTAGTGCTGCAATGAACACTGGGGTATATGTATATTTTAGAATTATGGTTTTCTTCAGATATATGCCCAGTAGTGGGATTGCTGGGTCATAAGGCAATTCTATTTCTCATTTCTTAAGGAACCTCCATACTGTACCAATTTACATTCCTACCAACAGTGTAGGAGGGTTCAGAGTTGGAGGAATCGAAGATGACACAAACAGTTGGAAAAATATATCATGTTCTAGGATTGGAAAAATCAATATTGGGAAAATGACTATACTGACCAAGGCAGTCTACAGATTCAATGCAATGCCTATCAAATTGCCAATGGCATTTTTCACAGAATTAGAAGAAAAAAATTACAATTTGTATGAAAACACAAAACACCATGAATAGCCAAAATAATCTTGATAAAGAAAATGGAGCTAGAGGAATCAGGCTCCTTGACTTCAGACTATACTACCAAGCTACAGTAAGCAAAACTGTATGATACTGGCACAAAAAACAAAATATAGATCAATGGAACAGGATAGAAAGCCCAGAGATAAGCTCACACACATATGGTCACCTAATCTATGACAAAGGAGGCAAGAATATACAATGGAGAAAAGACAACCTATTCAATAAGTGGGAAGACTGGACAGCTACATGTAAAAGAATGAAATTAGAACACTCCCTAATACCATACACAAAAATAAACTCAAAATGGTTTAAAGACCTAAATGTAAGGATGGATACTATAAATCTCTTAGAGGAAAACATAGGCTGAACACTCTGTGACATAAATCACAGCAAGATCTTTTTTGATCCACCTCCTAGGGTAATGAAAATTAAAAAATAAATAAATAAATGGGACCTAATTAAACTTAAAATCTTTTGCACAACAAAGGAAACCATAAACAAGACGAAAGGACAACCCTTAGAATGGGAGAAAATATTTGTCAACGAAGTGACTGACAAGGGATTAATTTCCAAAATATACAAACAGCTCATGCAGCTCAAAATCAAAAAAGCAAACAATTCAATCAAAAAATCGTCAGAATATCTAAACAGACATTTCTCCAAAGAAGATATACAGATGGCCAAGAGGCACATGAAAAGATGCTCAACATCATTAAAGATGCTCAACATCATTAGAGAAATGCAAATCAAAACTACAATGAGGTATAACTTCACACCAGTCAGAATGGCTATCATCCAAAAATCTGCAAACAATAAATGCTGGAGAGGCTGTGGAGAAAATGGACTTTTTTTTTTTTTTTTTTTTTACCATGGAGTGATATGAGTTTCTTATATATTTTGGGTATTAACCCCTTACCAGGTATATAAATTGTAAAATATTTTCTCCTATTCTGTAGATTGCCTTTTCATTTTGTTGATGGTTTTATGCAGAACCTTTTAGTTTTATATAGTCCCACTTATTGATTTTTGCTTTTGGTGTCATATTTTAAAAACTTTGTCAATACCAATGTCAAGAAGCTTTTTTACATATGCTTTCTTCTAGGAGTTTTACAATTTTAGGTCTTATTTTAAGTCTTTAGTGCAATTCAAGCTAATTTTTGTGAGTGACGTAAGTAGGGTCTAATTTCATTCTTTCACGAATGATTATCCAATTTCTTCAACAACACTTATTGAAGAGATTAACTTTTCCCCACTGTGTATCCTTGGCTTTCTTTTCAAATATTAGTTGATCATGTATGGAAGGGTCCATTTTCTGGCTCTTTATTATGTTCCATCAGTCTATGTCTCTCTTTTTATGCCAGTATCATACACTTTTTTGATTATTGTAGCTTTGTAGTGTAGTCTTTTTAAACATTGATAGGAACCAAAACAAATGTATTTGGCCTTACAATTTTACATATCTGGTATTAGAAATGGGAATGTCTGTGGTTATGATTTTTAATTCTGCAGAACCAAAGGAAGTGCTCCTCCAATTCATGTCAACACACACCCCCCCCCCCACACACACACAAAACACACTCATAAACATACATACCACTCTATACTACTCATATTACCTATGCTTACTCAGTGGGTAGGTGCATAATCAATTCAGAATATTACTTAGAAATTAATTGGAATTAAATACTGCTGAAATCAGTGACTTTGGTGGAGGTCTAAAATTCTTACAACCTCTCCTGTTTCTTTTTTTGTTTTTTTTGTTTTTTTTTTTAAGTATTTGGAATTTCCACAGCTGTAGGGTGTAATCTATTTAGTCCATTCATAAAAAATTACCAGAGCTGTACCTACTGTTTCCTTAGTCATTCATTACTTCTCATTCCCTTGCAATATACAGCCATAGAACAAACTTTCTGGGAAAACATGAATAGGAAAGCCAATGTTGTAAATGAATACAATGACTTTGACCAGGTATATTATTTCAGCATGGCTATAATCTGATTTTCAAGTCGAAAATAAAAAAAAACAAATATCTTTGGTGGAAATGCTCTGGAAAAACTATTATGCCTTCTGTGTACGTGTGAGAAAGCCTTCAAACAAAATAAATAATAAAAGTGTTAAGGATCATCTATTCAGGTGTTTGTTGGCTATCTGTATGTCTTCTTTGGAGAAATGTGTATTCAGGTCTTCTGCCCATTTTTTGATTGGGTTCTTTGTTTTATGGATATTGAGCTGCATGAGTTGTTTGTATATTTTGGAGATTAATCCTTTGTCAGTTACTTCATTTGCAAGGCTTTCTCCCATTCTAAGGGTTGTCATTTTGTCTTGTTTATGGTTTCCTTTGCTGTACAAAAGCTTTTAAGTTTAATTAGGTCCCATTTGTTTACTTTTATTTTTATTCTCATTACTCTAGGAGGTGGGTCAAAAAAGACCTTGCAGTGATTTATGTCAAAGAGTGTTCTGCCTTTGTTTTCCTCTGAGATTTACAGTGTCTGGCCTTACATTTAGGTCTTTAATCCATTTTGAATTTATTTTTGTGTATAGTATTAGGGAGTGCTCTAATTTCATTCTTTCACATGCTCAACATCACTAATTATTAGAGAAATACAAATCAAAACTACAATGAGATATCACCTCACACTAGTCAGAATGGCCATTATCATAAAATCTACAAACAATAAATTCTAGAGAGAGTGTGGAGAAAAGGGAATCCTCTTACACTATTGGTAGGAATATAAATTGATAGAGCCACAATGGAGAACAGTATGGAGGTTCCTTAAGAAACTAAATTAGAACTACCATGTGACCTAGGAATCTCATGGCTAGGCATATACCCTGAGAAAAACCATAATGCAAAAAGACACACGAACCCCAATGTTCAGTGAAGCACTATTTACAATAGCCAGGACATGGAAACAACCTAAATGTCCATCAACAGAGAATGAATAAAGAAGATGTGGTACATAAATACAATGGAATATTACTCAGCCATTAAAAAGAATGAAATTGGGTCATTTGTGGAGATGTGGATGGACCTAGAGAGTGTCATACAGAGTGAAGAAAGTTGCAAAGAGAAAAGCAAATATTGTATATTAACGAATATATGTGGAATCTGAAAACAATTGGTATAGACGATCTTATTTACAAAGCAGAAATAGAGCCACAGACAAAGAACAAACATATGGGTACCAAGGGGGAAAGGGGAGGATGGGAGGGATTGGGAGATTGGGGTTGACACGTATACACTATTGATACTATGTATAAGACAGATGACTACTGAGAACATACTATATAGCACAGGGAACTCTAAACAATGTTATGTGGTGACCTAAATGGGGAGGAAATCGAAAAAGGAGGGGATACATGTATACATATAGCTGATTCACTTTGCTGTGCAGTAAAAACTAACACAACTTTGTAAAATAGCTATACTCCAATAAAAATTTTAAAAAAATAAAATGCCTATTATGTCATGAGAACAAAAAGTATTAAGGAAAAAGACAAGGACACTTGAGGTATAGTTCTCAAAGAATGTGAAAGAGAAGCACAAACAACTTCACGACACTATTAATGTAAGCCCTACTGTGGTTAAGAGACCAAAATTCCAAAGTTTTCACATTACAGAAGAGAAACTGCTGATCACAGAGATCCAATATCAGAGAAGTTATTTATTATTGACAATCTGTTTACTGCAGACTAGTTTTCTTATCATACCATGGTTCCTCAGTTCATTTTTGTGTGTAGGCAATATATGTAGATGTGAAATAAAAGTTAAAACAATATGAATGAGTAAGCACCAATGCGAATCTAATGATTGATAAAACCTTAACACTTATGTATTTATGCACACACACTTTTCCTTTTATATAAATGCTAAACAGTAATATTGCCTTGAAAAACATTTATCCTAGACAATCAACAATAAAGCAGTCTTAATGTAGCATAAGTAATTGTGTATAAATATTGTATATATATATTGTTACTACCAGCTATGTCTTGCAGTGTAAACCAATGATTCTTCTACATGTTTTTAAAGTACAGTTTATTTTCTTTTTTTAATTTTTAAATTTTATTTTATTTATTTTTTTATACAGCAGGTCATTATAGTCATCAATTTTATGCATATCAGTGTATACATGTCAATCTCAATCACCTAATTCATCACACCACCACTCCCACCCCTTCGCTGCTTACCCCTGTTCATGTCCATATGTTTGTTCTCTACATCTGAGTCTCAATTTCTGCCCTGTAAACCGGTTTATCTGTATCATTTTTCTAGGTTCCACATATATGCATTAATATATGATATTTGTTTTTCTCTTTCTGACATACTTCACTCTGTATGACAGTCTCTGGATCCATCCACGTCTCTACATATGACCCATGTTTGTTCCATATTATAGCTGAGTAATATTCCATTGTATATATTTACCATATCTTCTTTATCCGTTCGTCTGTCAATGGGCATTTATGTTGCTTCCACCACGTAGCTATTGTAAATAGTGCTGCAGTGAACACTGGGGTTCATGTGTCTTTTTGAATTATGGTTTTCTCTGGGTATATGCCCAATAGTGGGATTGCTGGATCATATGGCAATTCTATTTTTAGTTTTTTAAGGAACCTCCATACTGTTCTCCATAGTGGCTGTATCAATTTACATTCCCACCAACAGTGCAAGAGGGATCCCTTTTCTCTACACCCTCTCCAGCATTTGGTGTTTGTAGATTTTCTGATGATGCCCATTCTAAATGGTGTGAGGTGATACCTCATTGTAGTTTTGATTTGCTTTTCTCTAATAATTAATGATGTTGAGCAGCTTTTCATGTGCTTCCTAGACATCTGTATGTCTTCCTTGGAGAAATGTCTATTTAGGTCTTCTGCCCATTTTGGGATTGGGTTGTTTGTTTTTTTTTAATATTGAACTGCATGAGCTGTTTATATATTTTGGAGATTAATCCTTTGTCCTTTGATTCTTTTGCAAATATTTTCTCCCATTCTGAGAGTTGTCTTTTCATCTTGTTTATGATTTCCTTTGCTGTGCAAAAGCTTTTAAGTTTCATTAAGTCCCATTTGTTTATTTTTGTTTTTACTTCCATTACTCTAGGAGGTAGATCAAAAAGATCTTGCTGTGATTTATGTCAAATAGTGTTCTTCCTAAGTTTTCCTCTAAGAGTTTTATAGTGTCTGATCTTACATTTAGGTCTCTAATCCATTTTGAGTTTATTTTTGTGTATGGTGTTAAGGAGTGTTCTAATTTCATTCTTTTATATGTAGGTGTTAAGGAGTGTTCTAATTTCATTCTTTTATATGTAGCTATCCAGTTTTCCCAGCACCACTTATTGAAGAGACTGTCTTTTCTCCATTGTATATCCTTGCCTCCTTTGTCATAAATTAGTTGACCATAGATGCGTGAGTTTGTCTCTGGGCTTTCTATCTTGTTCCATTGATCTATGTTTCTGTTTTTGTGCCAGTACCATATTGTCGTGATTATGGTAGTTTTAGATTATAGTCTGAAATCAGGGAGTCTGCTTCCTCCAGCTCCGTTTTTTTTTTTCCTCAAGACTACTTTGGCTATTTGGTGTCTTTTGTGTCTCCATACAAATTTTAAGATTTTTTTTTCTAGTTCCGTAAAAAAATGCCATTGGTAATTTGATAGCAATTGCATTGAATCTGTAGATTGCTTTGGGTAGTATAGTCCCTTTCACAGTATTGATTCTTCCAATCTAAGGACATGGTATATCTTTCCATCTGTTGGTATCATCTTTAATTTATTTCATCAGTGTCTTATAGTTTCCTGCATACAGTTCTTTTTTCTCCCTAGGTAGGTTTATTCCAGGGTATTTTATTCTTCTTGTTGCAGTGGTAAATGGGAGTGTTTCATTAATTTCTCTTTCAGATTTTTCATCATTACTGTATAGGAATGCAAGAGATTTCTGTGCATTAATTTTGTATCCTGCAACTTTACCAAATTCATTGATTAGTTCTAGTAGTTTTCTGGTGGCACCTTTAAGATTCTCTATGTATAGTATCATGTCATCTGCAAACAGTGACAGTTTTACTTCTTCTTTTCCAGTTTGTATTCCTTTAATTTCTTTTACTTCTCTGACTGCCGTGGCTAGGACTTTCAAAACTATGTTGAATAATAGTGGTGAGAGTGGATATCCTGTGTTGTTCCTGATCTTAGAGGAAATGCTTTCAGTTTTTCACCATTGAGAATGATGTTTGCTGTGGGTTTGTCACATGTGGCCTTTATTATGTTGAAGTAGGTTCCCTCTATGTCCACATTCTGGAGAGTTTTTATCATAAATGGGTGATGAATTTTGTCAAAAGCTTTTTCTGCATCTATTGAGATGATTATATGTTTTTTTATTCTTCAACTTGTTAGTATGGTTTATCACACTGATTGATTTACATATATTGAAGAATCCTTGCATCCCTGGGATAAATTCCACTTGATCATGGTATATGATCCTTTTAATGTGTTGTTGGATTCTGTTTGCTAGTATTTTGTTTAGCATTTTTGCATCTATATTCATCAGTAATAGTGGTCTGTACTTTTCTTATTTTGTAGTATCTTTGTCTGATTTTGGTATCAGGGTGATGGTGGCCTCATAGAATGAGTTTGGGAGTGTTCTTTCCTCTGAAATTTTTTGGAAGAGTTTGAGAAGGATGGATGTTAGCTCTTCTCTAAATGTTTGATAGAATTCACCTGTGAAGCCATGTGGTCCTGGACTTATGTTTGTTGGAATATTTTTAATTACAGTTTCAAGTTCGTTCATTGTGATTGGTCTGTTCATATTTTCTATTTCTTCCTAGTTCAGTATTGGAAGGTTATACCTTTTTAAAATTTGTCCATTTCTTCTAGGTTGTCCATTTTATTGGAATAACGTTGCTTGTAGTAGTCTCTTAGGATGCTTTGTATTTCTGTGGTGTTTGTTGTAACTTCTCCTTTTTCATTTCTAACTTTATTAATTTGAGTCCTCTCTTTTTCTTGATGAGTCTGGCTAATGGTTTATCAATTTTGTTTATCTTTTCAAAGAATCAGCTTTTAGTTGTATTGATCTTTGCTATTGTTCTTTTTTGTTTCTATTTCATTTATTTCTGCTGTGATCTTTACGATTTCTTTCATTCTACTAACTTTGGGTTTTGTTTGTCCTTCTTTCTCTAGTTCGTTTAGGTGTAAGTTAGATTATTTGAGATTTTTCTTGTTTCTTGAGGTAGACTTGTATAGCAATAAAGTTCCCTTTTATCATGGCTTTTGCTGCATCCCATAGGTTTTGGATCATCGTGTTTTCATTGTCATTTGTCTCTAGGTATTTTTTGATTTCCTCTATGATTTCTCCAGTGATCTCTTGGTTATTTAGAAATGTATTGTTTCGCTTCCATGTGTTTTTTTCCCCCTGTAATTCATTTCTAATTTCATAGTGTTGTGGTCAGAAAAGATGCTTGATATTATTTCAATTTTCTTAAATTTGCTGTGGCTTGATTTGTGCCCCAAGATGTGATCTATCCTGGAGAATGTTCCGTGTGCACTTGAGAAGAAAGTGTAATCTTCTCTTTTAGGATGGAATGTCCTATAAATCTCAATTAAATCTATCTGGTGTATTGTGTCATTTAAAGCTTCTGTTTCCTTATTTATTTTCATTTTGGATGATCTGTTCATTGGTGTAAGTGAGCTGTTAAAGTCCCCCACTACTATTGTGCTACTGTCAACTTCCTCTTTTATAGATATTAGCAGTTGCCTTATTTATTAAGGTGCTCCTATGTTGGGTGCATATATATTTATAATTGTTAAATCTTCTTGGATTGATCCCTTGATCATTATGTAGTGTTCTTCCTTGTCTCTTGTAACATTCTTTATTTTAAAGTCTGTTTTATCTGATATGAGTATTGCTACTCCAGCTTTCTTTTGATTTCCATTTGCATGGAATATCTTTCTCCATCCCCTCACTTTCAGTCTGTATGTGTCCCTAGGTCTGAAGTGGGTCTCTTGTAGATAGCATATAGATGGGTCTTGTTTTTGTATCTATTCAGCAAGCCTGTGTCTTTTGGTTGGAGCATTTAATCCATTCACGTTTAAGGTGGTGATCGATATGTATGTTCCTATGACCATTTTCTTAATTGTTTTGGGTTTGTTTTTGTAGGTCCTTTTCTTCTCTTGTGTTTCCAACTTAGAGAAGTTCCTTTAGCATTTGTTGGAGAACTAGTTTGGTGGTGTTGAATTCTCTTAGCTTTTGCTTGTGTGGAAAGATTTTGATTTCTCCATCAAATCTGAATGAGATCCTTGACTGGTAGAGTAATCTTGGTTGCAGGTTCTTCCCTTTCATCACTTTAAGTATATCATGCCTCTCCCTTCTGGCTTGTAGAGTTTCTGCAGAGAAATCAGCTGTTAACCTTATGGGAGTTCCCTTGTATGTTATTTGTCATTTTTCCCTTGCTGCTTTCAATAATTTTTCTTTGTCTTTAGTTTTTTCCAGTTTGTTTACTGTGTGTCTCGGTGTGTTTCTCCTTGGGTTTATCCTCTTTGGGACTCTCTATGATTCCTGGACTTGGGTGGCTATTTCCTTTCCCATGTTAGGGAAGTTTTCAACTGTAGTCTCTTCAAATATTTTCTCGGGTCCTTTTTCTCTCTCTTCTCCTTTTGGGACCCCTATAATGTGAATGTTGTTGCATTTAATGTAGTCCCAGAGGTCTCTTAGTCAGTCTTCATTTCTTTTTATTTTTTATTTTTTTATTTTTTTATTCTGTTCTGCAGCAGTGAATTCCACCATCCTGTCTTCCAGGTCACTTATCCATTCTTCTGCCTGAGTTTTTCTGCTATTGATTCCTTCTAGTGTAGTTTTCATTTCAGTTATTGTATTGTTCATCTCTGTTTACTTGTTCTTTAATTCTCCTAAGTCTTTGTTAAACATTTCTTGCATTTCCTCGATCTTTGCCTCCATTCTTTTTCTGAGGTTCTGGATCATCTTCACCATCAATATTCTGAATTCTTTTTCTGGAACATTTCCTATTTCCACTTCAGTTAGTTGTTTTTCTGGGGTTTTATCTTGTTCCTTCAACTGGTACATAGCCCTCTGCCTTTTCATCTTGTCTATCTTTCTGTGGATGTGATTTTTGTTCCACAGGATGCAGGATTGTAGTTCTTCTTGCTTCTGCTGTCTGCCCTCTCGATTCTGCTACATTTTAAGTGCATATATTTAATTTACATTTAGATTCTTTCAATCCCAATTTTGTAATATAAAATGTTTTGTAGCTTAGCATTCTACTTATGAGAAACAGTGGAAAGTCAACTGCAGCAAGCTAAAAAAGGAAGAAAAAATTGGAAAGAGAATATAAATGTTACAATTGTTGAATAAAAAATGTTATCTTAATTTGAGTTCAGGTGTTAGACAGGTTCCCATATGTAAAGGAATTTTACAGTGTAAAAATTATGTGCCAAATTCTCATCCTGTGAGATACACTGACAAATGCATATGAAAAGAATCTAGCTTAGATAGAAAAAATATATTTAAGAAATAAAAGGGGCAGACAGTTCATGAATGCATGATTATTATAGTTATTCCTTAGAGCTTATATATTTTGCATATTAGCTGAGGATAGGTAGAAGATGATGATTGTAAAACATTGTGAGAAAATCAAGGTGATATATAAAGGCTGAATAACTAAGCACAAAGGTTATGATAAAAACAAAATTATGGCTGGTGACTTCAGCATTTTTAGTTTGCTGCTGTAATCTGTTTAAAAGTTTTTATTAGATAATTTGATGTCCTTCTGAGATGAAAATTTAGGGTATGTTACAGTGAGGTCATTAAAAGAAAGTTCTCCCAAGAAGAAGGGACATTGACAACCTTTGAAGAACCAAAAAATACCATCTTAAAACAATAGTTGATGACATTAGAATTACTTAACCTTGAATGAAAACACTAAAATTGATAATAATATTCTTCACGCACAGAAAGGTTTCTATAAAGAGAACTAGTATATGCACTTCAAATAAATCTAAATCTCCTTCTAGGATAAACTTTTTATGGTAAGAGATTTGATAAAGTGACTGTAGCAATGACAGAATCAGAACAGAATAAATGTAAAAGAATACTTGTTCATGAGCAATTGAGAACAAAGAGCTGTTTGTGATCTTAATTATTGCAGATACATAGACTTGGGCAATTTACTTATTCTTAGAGTTTCCTTACCAATAAATAAAGAATATTGACTAGCTCTTGCTTAAGGTAAGCTCTGATTCTAAAATTATATTCTTCTGATCTGATGGACTTCATTGTTGCAAGCTATCAAGGTGTTGTAAATTCCGTAATCATTGTGACAAGTGTTAAATATGAAATGACTTAAACTTTTAATATGCGTTGTTCTGCATATGTTTAATAAATATTGAGTATGAAATAATTCAAATACAAAACTAAAGTTAGATAATAGATAAATTGATCAAAAATAGTTCTTACACTTCATAATCTAAGAATAACAGGTGAACTCTGATTCTTTACACATCTATGTATATATTTGATCATACATGTACATTTTGCTCTGCAGCAGTATACATAGATCCACAGAGAAGATACATCTTTCTTAATGAGACTTCTTAAAGTTTTGGTAAATTGAAGTTAATGTGTAAAAACAAATAAAATGCATCGTTGCTATGACCACACACACACACACACACACACACACACACACACATTCAGGAACATTTTTACATAGCTCTTTATAATTGTCATTATTGAGCATGACAGAACAAAACTAAGGGAATTATCATAATCTGGAATCCACCACATAGAAAGCGGGATCTATATTTGAATCCACTTAGTTTAGTAGGAGTGTTTATATACTTTTACCACTTTATATTTATTTAACTCTTTAAAAAAGAAATAATATGTAATACTTTTGTCTTCAAATTCATCTTTGTTTTCTCTTAATTTATATGAAGGACTTGTGTTATGATAATCATCTACTGCCAAGATGTCATATAAAATCTGAAATCATTTGGTTTCTTTCACTACTCTGGGCACAAATCAAAAATGCAAAAATTATGATCTCCTAGACCTAATGGGGCTGACCACCACTCTTCCCAGCCTTCCTAGACAGCTCCTGAATTATATATATAAAATATATAATTTTGAGAAAAGGTTCAGAAGATACTATAATACCAAACTAATCTCATAAGATTCTGTGAGACAGGTCAGTCTATGTTATGTTATTCCAGGAACCAAACTTTTCCCAACTTTTTCAGTGACTTTTTTGGCACAAACTCAAATGGCTCCAACACCAGGCATAATAACAACAGCAGTAACAACAATGGGGGGCAGCAGAGACTGATTTCCAAGCAACATAGAAATAATCATGTGAATTCAGCCAAAGTTTGCAAGATTTCAGCATCAGTTTAATGTATTTTGATGAGTTTGGGTCATTCAGTACCAGTAAACGAATTATCTATTTGCCTATTGGTGCCTATAATAAGATCTGTATTTTAATTCTATTTTGTATTGTTTGAATAACGTGACAAGAGGCAGAAGACACAAGAAAATCAAAAGAAGATAAGTCTCATGAACAAAATGAAGTAGACAACAAGTGTCAGAAGCCTTTAAGAATACACAAGAATCAGAATATATGTATATGTACAGCTGATTCACTTTGTTATACAGCAGAAACTAACAGAAAATTGTAAAGCACTTATACTCCAATAAAGATTAAAAAAAAAGAAAACATAAGAAGACAGCACTAGAAGCATTTGTAAGAACACATTAGAATAATATCTTTAAAACTGCACTGATATTGATGAGGAATGGAGATTATAAATAAACAACCTTGTGAGCTATGGCAGATAAGGAGATAGCCAGTGATGAAGAACCACAAGAAAGAGAAAGTTTACATTCTGTATGGGAACAAAAATTTACATCAGCTCCTCAATATGTAATCTAATTTGTATGCTACTCAGAACATATGACAACAGACTGTATCTTAAACAGCCATATGTGGAGGTATATCACACAAGGATATCCATGGGCTGCAAAGTTTCTCAACCCTGGCTAAAATTTAGAATTGCTTGAAAGATTTTTAAACATACAATGCAAGTACCTTACCTATAGAAATTCTAAGTTAATTGGACTGTTGTTGTTCCCCAAATGATTCTAACATATAGCCAGAGTGAGAACTATTGGGCTCCACCATCACATCTTATGCAATATAAATTTGGATATATCTCTGTAACCACAACCACAGTATGCTATGATAAATTTAGATAGAAAATGTGAAGTATGTGATATATTTTTAGAAAAACATCCGTTAAAAACATTTAAGTGTATGCAAAGTATTTCCCTCTTCCAAATTTTGTTTTCAATGACAGAATTTTAGGCACCAGGATTTATTGGAATTTAGATAATATTTACATGCATTATTAATATTCATCTAGCTATTCTGCCTTTAGAATGATCGTTTTCCCTATGGATAGAAAACGTCTAAAGAATTGAATCCCTATTTAAAAGTAAATATTAGGGCTTCCCTGTTGGCACAGTGGTTGAGAGTCTGCCTGCTGATGCAGGGGACTGGGTTTGTGTCCCGGTCTGGGAAGATCCCACGTGCTGCAGAGCAGTTGGGCCCGTGAGCCATGGACACTGAGCCTGCGCATCCGGAGCCTGTGCTCCACAACGCGAAAGGCCACAACAGTGAGAGGCCCGTGTATGGCAAAAAAAAAAAAAAAAAATGTAAATATTAAATGTAAAGCGAAGTTTAAATCTGAATGCAAAGTTTTTATTCCATTTTCTTTGTATCTACTCAGATATGAATATCTTACATTACTATTAATTCTTCTAATATTTCCTCTTTTAAATAACCTTTTAATTTTCGAATAGTTTTATATTTTAAAGAATTGTGAGGACAGAATTACAATATACCCCAAACCAAGTTCCCTCATTATTAATATATTACATTAATATATTTGTCACAATTAACTAAAATACATTAAAATAATGTAACTGATGCATTATATTTATTAATTAAAGTCCATACTTTATTCTGTTTTTCTTAATTTTTACTTAATATCCTTTTTCTGCTTCAGGATTCCACCCAGAATACCAATTACCTTTAGTTTGCGTATCTACATAGCCTCCTCCATCTGTGGTAGTTCCTTAGATTTTCCTTGTTTTTGATGGCCTTGACAGTTTTGAGGATTACTTGTCAGTTGTTTTGCAGAATGTTCTTCATTGGTATTTGTCTGATATTTTTTAATGATTAGATTTGGATTATGGATTTGATAGATGAAAACCAGAGGGACAGTGCCATACTCTTCACCTCATATCAAGGGTACATAGTATCAAGATGATTTATCACTGTTGATGGTGACCTTGATCACCTGGCTTGATGTAGTGTTTGTCAGTTTCTTCACTTTAAGGTTACTCTTTTTCTCCCCTTCTATACTTTACTCTTGGAATGAATTTACTATGGGCAAGCAAAACCAAATAAACAACAACAATAAAAACACAATGATTGAGAATGTCAAAGGGACACAGGACCCAATTGCAAGAGCTCTTCATGGCCAAAGCTAGAACGACTTCAACAAGAAAATAAAGGAGTATCTGATTATAGCCTAATATATAAAATAAATATCGGTGAGTCCACACTGATATATATGTGATAAAATTAAAAATTGAATAGGGAGAATAGATAAATCTGCTGCACAAAAGAATTGAAAAATATTATGTAGGTATGCTATTCTTAAGTAAGAAGGATATAATTCCCTCTCTAAGTGTGGATTGCACATTATTCTATTATTTTTAAAACTTTAATAAAAGGTTTTAAAATTTTCCATGAATTGTCATAGTTTAAAACTCTATGCATATTGTTCCCTCATTGAAATGTTAGCTTTAAATGCATAGTTACTTGAAATGTTCATAGATATTTGCTTTTAAAAGGTAAATAAATATGTCTGGAGGCTCAGGTTAAGTACTCTAAAACATGTTAGTTTCTAAAACATTTTTACATTTCTGAAAACAGAACTTAGAAATCTTAGACAGTTTAAATATTTAGGGAACATAATAAGACTTTGCCAATTTATCAATATACTTAGACCTTTTATGTAAAATATTAAACAAATATTAAAAATATTAAGACTGTTTACCCTGGGAGTTTTCTATTACAGAACTCTACTCACGATAGTAACATTTTTAAAAATGCCATCTAGATGAAAGAACTGGATTTTGTATCCTAATAATTTTACTAGCTAACTTTAATTAGTATAACTAAACTTTCAGATACTAGGTAATCAGCCTTATTCCATAGAAAATTGCATTATTTTGGAACTGAGATTTGGATCCAATTCTACTCCTGATCTACCACTTCTTTATTTTCCTTTTTACAATGTTTTATTTTAAATTTCAGATTACATAATAGAACATTTACATCATTATTATTTCCTTAGGAAACATAAGAATATAATTATTTTATTCCATATATTTTTCTAAATTTTTAATTACACATAACAAATTTATTGAATGAACTGCACTGAAAGATGAAAGCAGAAAGCATTTTATTATTTCTCACTAATGTTTCATTAACGTTATTCTATAGGCTCAGTTTTACCACTATGGGATAAAATCTTAGACAAATTCCATTGCTGTTTTAGTCACTTATAAATAACAAAATAATATTTTATTCTTGCACATATAAAAATTCCAAGCCAGTATAATATCAAAGTTCCAAAATGTCATATGGTTTATTTTTGTTCCCCTTCAGATTAGGCTGAGAAACCTGCACTGGGAGAGTAGCATATGGTTGATTTCTTCTCTCATTCTCACTCTATTACCTTCTTGATGCCATTTTAGGCTCTCATACATTTATTAGATGCTGTTTTAGGCACTCACGTCTTTGATACAATAATTTGCTCATATGTTTTATACAATACTAGTATACAGATACAATAGTAGTTATCAAATAAGAAAATGTTCCATCAGCAACTGTTTTATTTTTATTTTTTTAACAAACTCAGTGTCACAAACTAATGACTAAGTCTAGAGATCAAGGCAATAGACTTCATTAAGGACAAGTCTATACTGTAGATCAGTAAAACAACAGTGGCACCGATGCTTTTATTTTTCCCATCTTTAAGGTTTATGTGAATCACTACATCATACTTGATCTTGCTAATATGTGTGTGAATGTGTGGATAGGAAAAAATTAACATAACATTGTTCACAAAATCTCTTCCTCTGCCTGTTATAGAAAACCTGGTTTTTGCTAGTTACATTCCTAAGTCTCTACAGTGCGTAATCAGGCCAACTAAAATAAGTGGAAGGATTGAGATGTATCAGACCACCCTGATTTTCAACAAGACATAGTTTTTGGTGAAAGAGATGGTAACAGTTATAGAGAAAGAAGGAAGAATGAGAAAAGTGTCAGCACTGAGTTAGTTCCTGAAGAAAATTTTGGAGCATTTGGGTTGACATTAAAAACCCTGGAGCACATATTGTGGATGTGAAGTATTACAAGAAAGAAAATTTTAAAAGTGAGAATTATAATTTTGCTTGTGTTGAGAAAGGAATCACACTTTGCATTTTCAGAAGTCTTAAAAAATGTAAATTGATTTCTTATTACATAAATATTTTACACTATTTTAGAAATGTCAGATTTTTTAAAATGTGTGACCCCTGTGTCCAGACTAGTTACACAGAAGCTAAATTTAAGATGGGTTATATTTCATATCTACCCTATTCATTCCTTTTTTCTCCATTTCTATAACTTTTCTATTATAAAGATATCATGTGCTTAGATCTATGTGAAACTGACAGGAAGGATGGTAGATAGACAAATAAATCACTCCTTCCCTATAAAATTTGGTATTTATTCTATCAAATCATGATTTTTACCAGTATAAGACAAGTTTTCTAAAATTAAAGACATCTTTTTTTCTTTCCCCTTGTCTCTAGGCGGCAATTTTTAAAAGAAATTTGTGAAATCAACTGTCACTTAATGTTACCTTTCTGAGCCAGTGAAGAACTTCTACAAATCAGATTTTAGATTGCTTTAACTATTTCCCAACCCAATCAATTGAAGATGAACTGATTTAACCTGCCTTTTGAAGAAAGGAAAAAGAGTTAAGGCTCTTACTTTCTGGGTTTTGGAAGGTAAATGGTGAAATAGAGTTATAAAATTTTCCAATTTCTTTCTTCGCCTAAGTGTGCAGAATCAGACCCCTCTTCAATTGATTGTACAAAAGCTCTGGAAAAGTTGTGTCAATTGTAAAGGCTTTTTTCCCCCTGAAAGATGCTCTATGTGCCTGTTAACTCCTTATTTTCAAATGACAATCAAGAGTTAAGTAGGCTATTATCTCAGTCCAATTCTTGTTATGTTATATCTCCAATCCTCATACTTAATTGTAACTTTTTGGCTTAGTTTTTTATCTAAAACACCAAGATGATCACCCCGTTTATAACATATAATAAATATAACAAATATGTTACATTAAATAGCATAATTTCTTATATAACTAAATAAAAATAAATGCATTGGCAGAATATCAACCCATGTAATTAAATGCTATATTTAAATTCATATCATAACATATTTAAAGTACCATAGTATTATTAGTTTGCATATATCAATAACTATATTCTCATGTTTCTGAATGCACAGTGCCTTTAATCATTTGCATTTTATGATAATATTTGCATTCATTATAAAGGATTAAAGATATTTTACTTTTTATTCTTGATAAATATATAGAGAAACTTTATTATCATTCTATTAAGGAAATAAATAGAAGAGGGTAAGTTCTTCACTGCCTTCTTCATATAAAATATTATAAAATGATCTTTATTTTCTCTTTCACGTGTCACTATCAACATTGACTTACATTGCATGCATTCTCTAACCAACCACTTCCTTAAAAATGACTTTTTCTAAAAAAAACCTTCAGATGCCCAGGGACTTGTAGAATTGCCAATAAAGGTTGTTGTAATTTTGAATTTGCTTATTTATATCTGTTTTATGTTGTTTTAATCTTTGTATGTTTACTTTACTTTCCCCATTAGTTTGACCAGTAAGGGTCCAGGTTAGCTGACCACTGAAGCTTAGGTATTTTCAAGGAAACAGCTCAGAATTCTCTTTTAGTCAGAATTCTTTTGTAGTCATCACATTCTGAAAGATAAAATTAAGCATTCACATATCTATATGTTATTATTAATATTAAGTAATAAAGTAGGTGGGTATAGGAGATGAATCCTTTACAATAATTGTAGGATCTGGCATATAGTTTATGAAGGTTGATGTAATTTTAATGTTGATTAGGAAATGATAGAAATAATATTGCAATGTAACTACTTACTTAAAAAAAATCACTATTAGAAGGTAGTCAGCGACTTAGCACTTAATAATACTAAGTGAACACCTACACTGAAAATCTTGCAAATGTTTTTGTTAATATGAAGACACAATGAACATATTTGTGATCTTTATTGTTTTGTTCATTTTTAATTTGCTTTTGAGTAATAAAGCCTGGCTTCTAAGAATACAGTACAAAGGCTAATAATGAATGTAGAATCAAGGAGAACATGCTCATGCTATGCTTCTATTTCAGTAAATTAGTGAATATCATTAGTCAATACTATCTTTACATTTATTGGAGTTTTGTGCATGTATTTAATTAGCTCTAATTCTGTTTGACTTGTATCTGATCATTATTGCTACAAAATAAATTATCTTTAGTAATGTCCAGAAAGTATAGGAAATCATATCTCAAAGGTTGGAGAAGAGCTGGTCTTAGCATATTACAGCAATGTTCTCAGGCCATATGAGACTCCAACATTGATTTTACTGATGAAAAAGTCAAAGAAACAATAATAGAATGCAAGTAGAACTAGATATATATTAAAATACAAGTGTCTTCTTTTGATTCCTAAATTTGGTTACTGTAAAGTGATAGTGTAAATAGTTAAATGGAAAGAGGCCATTAACTAAGTCAAGATTTACAGAAGCATTTTCAATTTAAGAAAATTTTAGAATGTTCTAAGTCATCCATAAATGAAATGTCACATGGAAGAAGGCAAAACAAAAATAACAAAACACATAATTTGAGTGTTCAGTTCAAGTGATATATTGAAACAGCTGGTTCAATACAATAATATTTAATTCAAAAGAAAGTTACTTGTCAAACTTGTGATCCACTGAAAAATTAATTCAGTAAGTAGTATTCTTTTTGTATAGTTGTAATCAGTGCATGTAATAGTTTTGTAGGTGGCTGTCTTGTGGCTTTCCACTAGATAAGAGTAAGTTAGATGAATAAAATTTCATTATATATATTTAATATCCACTTGCAAGGAAGAAGGAGTTTGCTATATTTTGCATACAGCAACAATTACTGATGTTTCAGTGTTTTAGTGATGTAATATTTATTTTCTTCCTACTTTAATTTAATTTTATACTGTTAGAGTCATTGTAAAATAATTCATATTCTCAACTTGTGAATGATGGCATACTAGAATGAGTCTTTAGTAATCCTGTTTTACAGAGAAATGACTAGGGTAACTTTGGTTCCATAGTTGCATGCTGAGATGCCAGACTTAAGACCCAAACAAAATGATGAGTTAAAAATTACCTTCTCGTCCATGTATGGACTACATCATATGAAGTAAGAGTTTAGTTTACTAAATTAAAGAAAAAGTTGAGTTATCTGGAAAAACATTCAGAATTAATTTTAGGGAATGGGAAGGGCATTTTAATATAATAATTTGAAGTGCTACTCATATTCCTCTGTCTTTTCCTTGGGAGAACTTGTCTCAATCCGCTTAAAGAAAAATATTTAAGAAAACTGAATTAATGAACATTCTTTCGATGCAAATAGATATGTTAAATTTGGTAAAGTGGGACCAGCCATTTCCTCACCTCAACTGTTACAAAGAATGGAGGTGGGCATTGGTGAAAAAAGATGCTGCTGAATAAAGTTAAGTTTGGAATTCAGAGAACAGCCCTGATGACAGAAATAACAAATCATAAAGGTCTCCCAAGCACATGTCACACACATAGGATTCTGCCTGATGAAAGATGGACTGAGTGAACTTAGGCATGAACTGACTACTCTAAACAGAGCCTCAGTAAAAATCTAATGTTTCAGGCTTCCCTGGTGGCGCAGTTGTTGAGAGTCTGCCTGCCGATGCAGGGGACACGGGTTCGTGACCCGGTCCAGGAAGACCCCACATGCCGCGGAGCGGATGGGCCCGTGAGCTATGGCCACTGAGCCTGCGCGTCTGGAGCCTGTGCTCTGCAATGGGAGAGGCCACAACAGTGAGAGGGCCGTGTACCGCAAAACAAAACAAAACAAACAAAGATAAAAACTAACGTTTCTCAGTTAATTGTGTATATTTTCCCTCTTCATTTTCCTTTCTTAAACTATTGAAATGCAGGTAATCAAAGCTTATGTTTAAACATTTATTAAGCACTGACTGAGTGACAGAGAAGTCTATAAAAATAAATATGTAAAATAAATATTTTTAAAATTAAAATAAAATATAGTTCAGGTTTGGGGAAACTCAGAGACAAACACAATATATATAAACAATGTGCACAACATGCTTGTATGGGCACAAAATCAGAGTTTAAATACTGGAAGATTACAAAAAAAGTATTCTAAGTGAAATAATCTTAATAAACTTACAGGGGGTGAAATTTGAGTGAGACAGGAATGTATAATAGTCAGTAATAAACATGGCTAATTGGTGCTTTCTGTGTGCCAATTACTATTCCAAATGCTTCACGTATATTAACTTATGAAAGTTTTATATTGAGCCTATGAAACAGGCAACAATAATTGACCGATTTTACAAGTGAAGTAATTGAAGGCTATACAAGGCTTTAAAAAAATTCACAGACTTTAAGAAAGAGTTCTGGATTTTATGTAAGATTCTGTCTCTTACTAACAGTATAGCTTACCTAACATGGTTGCTGTGAACATTAAATAAAATTTTATACATACACACTTAGAACAACTCCTCATCTAGGGTAAAATATTAATAAATATTAAATATTTTATTATAATTATTTTTATGTTCTTCATTTTTTGTTTGGTCTTGAATAAAGGACAGTTCTTTGTCAGTCAGTGAGAACAGTAATGGGTGCATGAAAAGGCACAGAATGAGAAGGAAAAGTAGTGTGATGGAGCACAAAAAAGATGGTGGGAAATACAGGGTGGTGAACATTTGTGAAGTGTCTGAAAAAGCTATGCAAATGTTTGTATTTATTCCAGTAGGACATTGAGAGCCAATTAAGAGATTTAAATAGAATTATCATGATTGTTTCTCTGTTTTAAAACAACTCCAAAGACATTGTGGAGCATGAAGGTAGGAGAGATAGAGATTACGGGAAGATAAAGTATTAAAAAAACAATCGAAGGGAGACCTTCAAGATGGCAGAAGAGTAAGACATGGAGATCACTTTCCTCCCCACAAATACATCAGAAATACATCTACATGTGGAACAACTCCTACGGAACACCTACTGAATGCTGGCAGAAGACCTCAGACTTCCCAAAAGGCAAGAAACTCCCCACGTACCTGGGCAGGGCAAAAGAAGAAAGAAAAAAAAAGACAAAAGAATAGGGATGGTACCTGCACCAGTGGGAGGGTGCTGTGAAGGAGGAAAGGTTTCCACACATTAGGAAGCCCCTTTGTGGGTGGAGACTGTGGGTGGTGGAGGGGGAAGCTTTGGAGTCATGGAGGAGAGTACAGCAACAGGGGTGTGGAGGGCAAAGAGGAGAGATTCCTGCACAGAGGATCAGTGCTGACCACAACTCACCAGCCCGAGAGGCTTGTCTGCTCACCGCTGGGACAGGCGGGGGCTGTGAGCTGAGGCTTGGGCTTCAGAGGTCAAATCCCAGGGAGAGGACTGGTGTTGGCTGTGTGAACACAGATTGAACGGGGCTAGTGCACCACAGATTGAACGGGGCTAGTGCACCACAGGTAGCCAGCAGGGAGTCCAGGAAAATATCTGGAGCTGCCTAAGAGGCAAGAGACCATTGTTTCAATGTGCAAAGAGAGGGGATTCTGAGCAGCGCCTAGATGAGCTTGAGAGTAGGGCGTGAGCCACGGCTATCAGCACAGACCCCAGAGACTGGCATGAAATGCTAAAGCTGCTGCTGCAGCCACCAAGAAGCCTGTGAGCAAGCACAGGTCACTATGTGCACCTCTCCTCCCGAGAACCTGTGCAACCTGCCACTGACAGGGTCCCGTGATCCAGGGACAACTTCCCCAGGAGAACACACAGCATGCCTCAGGCTGTTGCAATGTCACGCTGGTCTCTGCTGCTGCAGGCTCGCACCACATTCCTTACCCCTTGCTCCCCCACTCAAGCCTGAGTGTGCCACAGCCCCCTAATTATCTGCTACTTTAATCCCGTCCAGTCTGAGTGAAGAACAGACACTCTCAGGCAACATACACACAGAGGCAGGGCCAATCCAAAGCTGAATACCAGGAGCTTTGCGAAAAAGAAGAGAAAGGGAAATCTCTCCCAGCAGCCTCAGGAGCACCTGATTAAATTTCCACAATCAACTTGATGTATCCTGCATCTGTGGAATACCTGAATAGACAATAAATCATCCCAAGATTGAGGAGGAGGAATTTGGGAGCAAAGATATATATATTTTTTTCTTTTTTCTCTTTTTGTGAGTGTGTATGTGTATGCTTCTTTGTGTGATATTGTCTGTATAGCTTTGCTTTCACCATTTGTCCAAGGTGAATCTATCCGTGTTTTGTTTTGTTATTTTTTTCTTAGTATAGCTTTTAGCACTTGTTATCATTGGTGGATTTGCTTTTTGGTTTGGTTGTGCTCTTATTTCTTTCTTTCATGTTTTTCATTATTTTTAATTTTTAAAAAAATTCTAACAATTATTTATTATTATTTTAATAACTTTATTTTTTTCTTTCTTTCCTTTTTCTGTTTTTTCTTCTTAGCCATGTGACTGACAGGGTCTTGGTGCTCTGGCCAGCAGGCAGACCTGCTGATCTGAGGTGGGAGAGCTGAGTTAAGGGCATTGGTCCACCAGAGACCTCCTGACTCCATATAATATCAAACAGTGAAAAATCTCCCAGAGATCTCCATCTCAATGTTAAGACCCAGCTCCACTCAATGACTAGCAAACGACAGTGTGAGCACCCTATGCCAAATAACTAGTAAGACAGGAACACAACACAACCCATTAGCAGAGAGGCTGACTAAAATTATAAGGTCAAATACACCCAAAAACTCACCACAGAATGGAATCCTGCCCACCAGAAACACAAGATCCAACCTCATCCACCAGAACACAGGCACTAGCCCCCACCACTAGGAAGCCTACACAACACACTGAACCAAGCTTACCACCTAGGGACAGACACAAAAACAATGAGAACTATGAACCTGCAACCTGTGAAAAGGAGATCCAAAACACAGTAAGTTAAGCAAAATGAGAAGACAGAGAAACACACAGGTGATGAAGGAGAAAGGTGAAAATTCACCAGACCAAAAAAATAAAGAGGAAGTAGGCAGTCTACCTGAAAAAGAATTTAGAATAATGATACTAAAGATGATCCAAAATCTTGGAAATAGAATGGAGAAAATACAAGAAACGTTTAACAAGGACCTAGAAGAACTAACGAGCAAACAAACAATGATGAACAACACAATAACTGAAATTAAATATTCTCTAGAAAGAATCAATAGCAGAATAACTGAGGCAGAAAAACGGATAAGTGACCTGGAAGATAAAATGGTGAAAATAACTACTGCAGAGAAGAATAAAGAAAAAAGAATGAAAACATTTGAGGACAGTCTCAGAGACCTCTGGGATAACATTAAAAGAACCAACATTTGAATTATGGGGGTCCCGAAGAAGAAGAAGAGAAAAAATAAAGGGACTGAAGGGATTTGAAGGGATTATAGTTGAAAACATCCCTAATATGGAAAAGGAAATAGTTAATCAAGTCCAGGAAGCACAGAGAGTCCCATACAGGATAAATCCAAGGAGAAACACACCAAGACGCATATTAATCAAACAATCAAAAATTAAATACAAAGAAAACATATTAAAAGCAGCGATGGAAAAACAACAAATAACACACAAGGGAATCCCCATAAGGTTAAAAGCTGACCTTTCAGCAGAAAATCTGCAAGCCAGAAAGGAGTGGCAACACATATTGAAAATGATGAAAGGGAAAATCCTACAACCAAGATAATTCGACACAGCAAGGATCTCATTCAGATATGAAAGGGAAATTAAAACATTTACAGACAAGCAAAGGCTAAGAGAATTCAGCACCACCAAACCACCTTTACAACAAATGCTAAAGGAACTTCTTTAGGCATGAAACACAAGAGAAGGAAAAGGCCTACAATAACAAACTCAAAACAATTAAGAAAATGGGAATAGGAACATACATATCAATAATTACCTTAAATGTAAATGGATTAAATGCTCCAACCAAAAGACATAGACTGGCTGAATGGATATAAAAACAAGACCCATATATATGCTGTCTACAAGAGAAGCACTTCAGACCTGGTGACACATACAGACTGAAAGTGAGGTGATGGAAAAAGATATTTCATGCAAATGGAACTCAAAAGAAAGCTGGAGTTGCAATTCTCATATCAGACAAAATAGACTTTAAAATAAAGACTATTGCAAGGGACCATGAAGGACAGTACACAATGGTCAAGGGATCAATCCAAGAAGAAAATATAACAATTGTAAATATTTATGCACACAACATAGGAGCACCTCAATACATAAGGCAAATGCCAACAGGCATAAAAGGGGAAATCGACAGTAACACAATCATAGTAGGGGACTTTAACACCCCACTTTCACCCATGGAGAGATCATCCAAAATGAAAATAAATAAGGAAACAAAAGCTTTAAATGATGCATTAAACAAGATGGACTTAATTTTTTTATAGGACGTTCCATCCAAAAACAACAGAATACACTTTCTTCTCAGGTGCTCATGGAACATTCTCCAGGATAGATCATACCCTGGGTCACAAATCTAAGCTTGGTAAATTTAAGAAAACTGAAATTGTATCAAGTATCTTTTCCAAACACAATGCTATGAGACTACATATCAATGACAGGAAAAAATCTGTTAGAAATACAAACATTTGGAGGCTAAACAACATACTAGTTAATAATCAAGAGATCACTGAAGAAATTAGAAGGGAAATCAAAAAATACCTAGAAACAAATGACAATGAAAACGTGACGACCCAAAACCTACAGGATGCAGCAAAAGCAGTTCTAAGAGGGAGGTTTATAGCAATACAATCTTACCTCAGGAAGCAAGAAAAATCTCAAATGAACAACCTAACCTTACACTTAAAGCAATTAGAGAAAGAAGAACAAAAAACACCCAAATTAGCAGAAGGTAAGAAATCATAAAAACCAGATCAGAAATAAATGAAAAGGCAATGAGGAAAACAATAACAAAGATCAATAAAACTAAAACCTTGTTGTTTGAGAAGATAAACAAAATTGATAAGCCATTAGCCAGAATCATCAAGAAAAAAAGGGAGAAGACCCAAATAAATACAATTAGAAATGAAAAAGGAGAAGTAACAACTGACACTGCAGAAATACAAAGGATCATGAGAGATTACTACAAGCCACTCTATGCCAATAAAATGCAAAACCTAGAAGAAATGGACACATTTTTAGCCAAGCACAACCTTCTGAGACTGAACCAGGAAGAAATAGAAAATATAAGCAGACCAATCACAAGCCCTGAAATTTAGACTGTGATTAAAAATCTTCCAACAAGCAAAAGCCCAGGACCAGATGGCTTCACAGGAGAATTCTATCAAACATTTAGAGAAGAGCTAACACCTATCCTTCTTCCAAAATTTAGCATATGGTGGAACACTCCCAAACTCATTCTACAAGACAACCATCAACCTGATACCAAAACCAGACAAAAATGTCACAAAGAAAGAAAACTACAGGCCAATATCATGGATGAACATAGATGCAAAAATCCTCAATCAAACACTAGCCAAGAGAATCCCACAGTACATTAAAAGGATCATACACCATGATCAAGTAGGGTATATCCCAGGAATGCAAGGATTCTTCAACCTACACAAATCAAACAATGTGATACACCATATTAACAAATTGAAAAATAAAACCCATATTATCATCTCAGTAGGTGCAGAAAAAAACTTTCAACAAAATTCAACACCAATTTATGATAAACACCCTCCAGAAAGTAGGCTTACAGGGAATTTACCTCAACATAATAAAGGTCATATATGACAAACCAACAGCCAACATCGTTCTCAATGGTGAAAAACTGAAAACATTTCCACTAAGATCTGGAACAAGACAAGGTTCTCCACTCTCACCACTATTACTCAACATGGTTTTGGAAGTTTTAGCCACAGCAGTCAGAGAAGAAGAAGAAATAAAATGAATCCAAATCAGAAAAGAAGAAGTAAACCTTTCACTGTTTGCAGATGATATGATGCTATGCATAGTGAATCCTAAAGACTCTGCCAGAAACCTACTAGAGTTAATCAACTAATTTGGTAAAGTAGCAGGATACAAAATTAATGCACAGAAATCTCTTGCATTCCTATACAATAATGATGAAAAATCTGAAAGAGAAATTTAAAAATACTTCAAATTACTATTGCAACAAAAAGAATAAAATACCTAGGAATAAATCTACCTAGGGAGACAAAAGATCTGTATGCAGAAACATATAAGAAACTGATGAAAGAAATTAAAGATGATACAAACAGATGGAGAGATATACCATGTTCTTGGATTGGAAGAATCAACATTGTGAAAATGACTCTCTACCCAAAGCAATCTACAGATTCAATGCAATCCCTATCAGACTACCAGTGGCATTTCTCACAGAACTATAACAAAATATTTCACTATTTATATGGAAACACAAAAGACCCTGAATAGCCAAAGCAATCTTAAGAAAGAAAAATGGAGCTGGATGAATCAGCCTCCTGAACTTCAGACTATACTACAAAGCTACAGTAATCAACACAGGTACTGGCACAAAAAGTGAAATATAGATCAAAGGAACAGGATAGAAAGCCCAGAGGTAAACCCAGGCACATATGGTCACCTTATTTTTGATAAAGGAGGCAAGAATATACAGTGGAGAAAAGATAACCTCTTCTCTAAGTGGCACTGGGAAAACTGGTCACCTACATGTAAAAGAATGAAATTAGAACACTCCCTAACACCATACACAAAAATAAACTCAAAATGGATTAAAGACCTAAAGGTAAGACCAGAGACTATAAAATTCTTAAAGGAAAACATAGGCAGAACACTCTATGACATAAATCACAGCAAGATCCTTTTTGACCCACCTCCTAGAGAAATGGAAATAAAAACAAAAATAAGCAAATGGTACCCAATATAACTTAAAATCTTTTATACAGCAAAGAAAAACATAAAGAAGATGAAAAGACAACCCTCAGAATGGGAGAAAATATTTGCAAATGAAGCATGTGCAAATGACAAATTTGTCATTTGCAAATGACAAAGGATTAAACTTCGAAATTTAAAAGCAGCTCATGCCACTCAATATCAAATAAAACAGCAACCCAATCCAGAAATGGGCAGAATACCTAAATAGACATTTCTCCAAAGAAGATATACTGATTGCCAACAAACACATGAAAGAATGCTCAACATCATTAATCATTAGAGAAATGCAAATCAAAACTACAATGAGATATCATCTCACACTGGTCAGAATGACCATCATCAAAAAATCTACAGACAATAAATGCTGGAGAGGGTGTGGAGAAAAGGGAACACTCTTGCACTGCTGGTAGGAACGTAAATTGTTACAGCCACTATGGAGGACAGTATGGAGGTTCCTTAAAAAACTAAAAATAGAACTACCATACGACCCAGCAATCCCACTACTGGGCATATACCCTGAGAAAACTGTAATTCAAAAAGAATTATGTACCAAAATGTTCATCACAGCTCTATTTACAATAGCCAGGATATGGTAGCAACCTAAGTGTCCATCGATAGATGAATGGATAAAGAGATGTGGCATGTCTATACAATGAAATATTACTCAGCCATAAAAAGAGATGAAATTGAGTTATTTGTAGTGAGGTGGATGGACCTAGAGTCTGTCATACAGAGTGAAGTAAGTCAGAAAGAGAAAAACAAATACCACATGCTAACACATATATATGGAATCTAAAAAAAAAAAAAAAAAAAAGGTTCCAAAAACCTAGGGCAGGACAGGAATAAACACACAGACATAGAGAATGGACTTGAGGGCATGGGGAGTGGGAAGGGTAACCTGGGACGAAGTTAGAGAGTGGTGTGGACATATATACACTACCAAATGTAAAACAGATAGATAGTGGTAAGCAGCTGCATAGCACAGGGAGATCAGTTCAGCGTTTTGTGACCACCTAGAGGGGTGGGATAGGAATGGTGGGAAAGAGATACAAGAGGGAGGAGATATGGGGATATATGCATATGTAGAGCTGCTTCACTTTGTTATAAAGAAGAAACTAGCACACTACTGTAAAGCAATTATACTCCAATAAAGATGTTAAAAAAATAAAATTAAAAAAAATTAAAAAATAAGAAACAATTGAAATGCTTCATATGAGAACTGAGTGCCTGAAATAGAATAATCTCATGAGTATAGAATAGTAACAACAAAAAATCAAAAGTTTTACTCAAATAAGCAATAACTCCAAAGTTTGTAGCTTGAATCTTTGGCTTCAATGGTGATGATACTGTTAAACAAGAGACAAAACAAAGTAATGGGAACAATTTTTCAAGGGAGGAAAAGTTTGCTTTTAGATATGTTGTGACACCATCACCAAGAGATTCCCACGTGAAAATCCTAAGCAAGGTTAGCATTGATAATATTTTTAGAAAATAGGCACAAGTAGGATATAGTTGAAGATACTATTAAATAACAGTGAAAGAAAAGCAGGAAAAAAATCATGACTCAAGAAGCTTAAAAATAGGGGAAGGGGAAATAGAAAAATATGAAGAGTTTTCAATGCAGCAAAGGCATTTACTTACACATAATAGGTATTTAAATAAAATAGACAGTCCCCAATTATTTGGAAACTGTTTGTCAGACACAAGATATCATAGTTATTTCAAATGACCATTAAATTTTCTCTGAGTTCTTTAACAGTTAAAACGAAAAGAGGCAGGTGATGAGGCTATATTAATTTCATGATCTGATAAAAAGAAACATCTTCCTTCTGAAAAGATAAATGACTTCCTAGCAGTTAATTCAGGGAGCAATACTATCATGTGAGTCCTTATGCAAACATAACTTTATATCAGATAATGTACTCAATGGAATTTTTTCAGAAGAATAAGCTATGACCATATCTTATGTAGATGGTTGATAAAAGCAAAGTTGATATGTATATAAGAGAAATGAATGTGTTCCAAGTCCCATAACATCTTTAAATAGAGACAATGAGAAAAAAAACAGAACAAAAAGAAGAATGAAAGCAATATATTCAAGGGAAATATGAAACAGGTAAAATATGCAATTAGTTGTTAGGCATTGATTTTGATAGGATTAGAAAAATAATATTTTGAATAAATGTTCTATATGAATAAAATACCATAATTTGTATAATATTTAGCACATATTTTTTTAAATATCTGTTCTTAAGATACACATTTTTCTTTTTCTTTTCTTTTTTTCCCTGTGACATCATCCTTTCTATAATTAGATTATTTAGATTTTTGAATGATTATTACCTTTGAAAATCCTTCAAAGAAAAACAGAGTATTTTTACTTTTAAGGGATATACTAATCCTAATGACTTTAAACAACTCAGGAAATAGTGACACATATAATTACTAAATTTATTAATTTTTAAAATATTCCTCTTCTGAACTATTAATTTTATTAAAAATAAAAGTTGGATTCTTAACTATACCACTTAACCTTTTTTTTTAAATTTCCTTGAAAGTTGAAAATATGTGTCAGATAAATTACTTTTTCTCTCCAACATAGAGTTTTCCTTTAGTTATGGGATTTTTTTTGGTTAAATGGCATACAAAGGGGAAAATTATGACTATCTGAGAAATTTTAAATAGTATACTGACTGATAAAAGGATGAATTTTCACTTGTCAGAGAGATTTTTAAAATAATAATGCTTTATCTTAAACATTATCTAAAAATATGAAAAAATATGGTTAGAGAGAGGGAGTTTGAGATAATATTTTTAGAAATTGGTATAGATACTGAAAGCCTTCTCTGCTTTGAACTTGGTTTATTCAAGCAATGTATAATCCTATAACAACTTCATTTATCCTATGCATTTTATTTTATATTTAATATCTATGAATAATATATGATCATTGTAACTAGTGAGAATGTCAATATGCTATTATGGTAATCTTTAAGAAATTCTTAAATAGGGACCAAAAATCCTGACCCACCAACAAGTAAAAATATTTCCTTTTCATGTGTGACTAATAGATTATGACATTTTATCAAAAGATGGAGGGTGGACTTCCCTGGTGGCGCAGTGGTTGAGAGTCCGCCTGCCGATGCAGGGGACACGGGTTCGTGCCCCGGTCCGGGAAGATCTCACATGCCGCAGAGCGACTGGACCCGTGAGCCATGGCCGCTGGGCCTGCACGTCCGGAGCCTGTGCTCCACAACGGGAGAGGCCAGAACAGTGAGAGGCCCACATACCGCAAAAAAAAAAAAAAAAAAAAAGATGGAGGGCAAGGGTCCTTTCAACATTTTGTGAAAGATGAGCTCCAAGGTACTGTTGGAAATTAGAAAAAAATTTTAACTTAGTGGAAATCTTTTAGATATAGATATCATTTTGATTAGTAGTGTTGACTTTTAAGTTTTTGTATACAGATTATGGAGAAGTTTAATATTTTATCTCAACTAAAGCCAAAAGGTGTTTTAATTTAAATTTCTAAAGCCCATCAATTTTATTCAAGGAAGATAAAAAAAATGGTAGGGAGGTAAAAACATGTTTGTTTTTTTTCTGCAATGGAAAACTGGTAGGGCGGGTAGAAGTTCAGCTCTAAGACCTAATCTTTGAGTGAATTTATCAAGTCTGGTGTCCAAGATAACTTGGATGATCAAACATACCTACTTTGAGGGAGAGGTTGAATATTGTCTGACAACTGCATGTGTCAGGAGGGGAATGAAATATTAATCTCCAAGTGTTCAAAGAATCATGGAAAGTTCTGGCTCAGTGAGGAAATATATCTAAAGGGCTCAGTAAATCCAAACTCACACATGTAAAGAAAAATGATCAATTTCCTTTTAGAACCTCTTCTCTCCATTCCCTGACATAGTCAACAGTCGAGTCAATGTTCATAGCTAGCCTTCTTTCTACAAATTTTTCCAAAACAAAAAAATGTGGTCAGGTATGTGTATAATAGATATTGTATGTTTAATAGACTCTGGTTTTCTTTAACAAAAAAAGAAGGTTGATACTATAAATATTATGCTGCAACTTGCATTTTTTAAAATAACCTTATTCTACTACGGTTTTAGATTCACAGAACTATTGTGAAGAAAGTACAGAGTTCCCAAATATCTCACATTCAGTTTCCCCCATTATTAACATTTTACTTTAGTACAGTACATTTGTCACAACTAATGAGCCATAATTGATACATTATTATTAACTAAACCTACACTTCATTCAGATGTCTTCAGTGTTCCCCTAATATCTCTTGTCTGCTCCATGATCCCATCTAGGATACTTCATTACATTTAGTTCTCATGCCTCCTTAACCTCCTCTTGGCTGGTTTAAGTTTCTCAGACTTACCTTGTTTTCAATGACATGGACAACTTTGAGGGTTATTGCTCAGGCATTTTGTAGACTGTCCCTCAATGGGAATTTTTTTTTTTCTCGTGATTAGACATTTCTGATATACTGTGGTCAGTGTTATAGAGGAGGACAACCTGAACTGGAGTCCCAAGTCTGTCACTAAGTAATTATTCAATCATGAGCAAGTTTCTGTTTTTTTTACTATTAACTTATAAGTACTATATAACATATAAGTAACATATTAATATTTTATAACCTGAGAAATATATGTATACATGCATGCATATACATATGTACGTATGTGTGAATGTGTATATATATGTGTATATATATACACATTCACACATACAAGTAAAATATGGCATTCATTTTATTTACTGTACACTCTTCAGAGCTGAGACACTTTTTTACTCACTTCTGAATCCCTATTCATTAACCAGCTGGGTACCCCTCTGTAGAAAATTCTAAATTATTACTGTTGAAAAATATCTATATATGATGCATTCTTGAGCCTAGAAGAAATAAGATAAAAGCTTCTGGTAAACAAGTAAATATTCTAATGAGTTTCTAACAATATTATCTTTAGTGTGGAATGGATAACCTGAAGAAGTTTTTGTAAAGTCATAAAGGCAGATGTCCAAATATAAGCTGAATCAATGATTGGTGAGGATTTTATGGTAGACAAACTGAAGGGAGATTGTACTCAAAGAGCTAAGGTAGGGCTTCCTTAGTGGCGCAGTGGTTGAGAGTCCGCCTGCTGATGCAGGGGACACGGGTTCGTGCCCCGATCTGGGAAGATACCACATGCTGCGGAGCGGCTGGGCCCGTGAGCCATGGCTGCTGAGCCTGCGCGTCCGGAGCCTGTGCTCTGCAACGGGAGAGGCCACAACAGTAAGAGGCCCACGTACAAAAAATAAAAAGAAAGAAAAGAAGAGCTAAGGTATCTGCCAATAGAGTGGTTCTGATGAAACAAAGGACTTTGTACTAAGACCTAACATGTATTCTCAAAGCTGCATTTGCCATAAATTATGAACTAGTAGGAACTATTCTCTATCAGCTTCAATTGAATTTGGTTAATATATATTCAATGCCTATGATGTGCTCAGCAATGCTCTAAGCACCATAGAAAGATCAAATGAACAAAGATAATAGTTTTATTCTCAAGCTTATTGAAAAAATAAAAAGAGACACATTAAAGAGATAGTATATAATGTTGCAAGATTAGTACACCAATGAGTAGTATAGACAAATAAAACTATTCCTCTAGGGTGGGACACCAAAGTCACTACTGTTTTAAGCTGAGTCTTGTAAGGATCAACATTTCCAATTACTCATGATACTCACAGGCAACTTTAAGATGTTTAACTGGTGACAATTGGAAATTTATAGATAATTCAAGAAATTATGGGTACTTACATATTTTATATTCCACTCATATATTCCTTTTAATTTATGCAATCTGAAACTAAAATGAGATATATGTGTTTTAGCCTTACAATACATTTTTTAAAAGAGGCCCACATTAAGTGGTTTTCTTTTCTCAAATACATAGTTGTAAAACTCTATTTTATCAGAAAATGCTAACATAATTAATAAACAAATATAATTTTAAAAGATAAATTTAAACAGTCACAAGAAAATTTAATTTTTATCTATGAAATGATAAAGCAATGGTGGTTGCAAAATATTTCTAATTTTTCAACCAGTGAAACTGCCATTTATTAAAAAGTTGTTCAAACTATGTTGCTTAAATTGAGAAGTTTCTGCACTTCACATTTATTTTTCTTAATTCTGATTAAAAATAAGAAGTGATGTACCATCAAATTAAAAAATTACTAAGTAAAAACTTAAAATCTATATGTGTATAAGTACTTCTTTTGAACTTAATGAAGTAGATAAATTTAAATACATGAAAATTTAATACATGAAAGTTTGGAATGCATTTTTACACAAATAAATTGACACACTACAATTGCATTTCCAAAGTGTGATTCATTATGTTGTTTGTTTGGAATTTACACTAATCTCCTAACTGCAGTATTTATAAGCAGTGTGCCATTCTCTCAACATCAGTGAGTGTTGCTAAGGCAGCACTTTTGTTGTCATGGCAGTGATGGATCATCAATGTTCAGTGGAAGACTTGTAATTTGCGAAGTGAATGACAGGCAGCATTGAAAATGCACCACAGTGGTCTTTTCTAGGTGAGTTGGAAGCTTTTAGTATGAGAGTTTTCTCTCTATAAGTCGTGTTTTAGTCTTCACACCAGGTTTGACATTTAGATTCAGAGGGTATAAATGAGATATTCAGGTTTTGAACTTAAAATAAATTCTCCATGTAATAGAGCAGTAAATATTTTACTTTTTCAAAGTATGCTAAGACTCATTTAATCAGAAGACAGTTTTGTCCTCATCCTTCCTAGCACAAGCTTCGGCCTCTCCCAATCATAATCTGTATCATTATATTTTCCATTTGATGTATCTGGAGGATTGAACAAAAAGAAGAAGGAAAAAACCCATCACAGCATCTCTTAAGAAATAGCATTTATTTTTGTCATTATTTTTCTTCCATAGGCAAAGTCAATTACTCTCTAGCCTGGAATTGAGCTTCCTTCTATTCTGTGACTACACAGTTTTTAAGATGTAGTGCAGGTTCAACATCCTTATGAATCTTCTACTGACCAGACAATCCAACCAAATGTCTCCTCTTTAAATGTCTACAATGTAGCTACTATTAAGTTGTAAAGTGATAAGAGTGCAGGATTCATCACTGTTTTGCTCAGTGAAGTAATTTCATAACTAATACATAGTATCCATTCATTAAATATATGCTGAATCATTAATTAACTTAACAATACCATTATTGTTACATTATAAACTACTGGTTAAACTTAATCATGTACCTATTTAATTTTCCCATGCATGCATCTTCCCCAAATAGATGGTGAGTTCCCAAGAGCGAGGGGAAATGTTTAGTACATCTATGTATTACAAATAACAAATTAAATAGCTTGTATTTAATGCCTCTTACAGACCCTACACAGTGCTATGCATACATAGCAGAATACCTACTATGTAGCTGATATATGGTAAATATTTAATGATAAAAATAGTTGCATACACCATTATTAAAAATTAGCAAACAAATGAAATCATGTAACACAAAACATTAATTCTAAACTGCTATGTTAATTTGCATTGGCAAAACATGATATACCCTCAGGAAGCTCCTCTGGTCTGACAGATGTGCCCCTGATATGAGTGGAACATTACTAAAAAGTAGGATGTGTGAGTACTATTTTAAATTGCTTTGTCATAGACACTGGAGCAGTCATAATTTTTAGGTACTCTGGTTTCTCCAGCTCTAAATGCAAGTAGAAATTCCTGTCATCTGTACAACTTACAGTCATGTGATGATCTTAATATATTAAATCCTGTTTAGCTAAGACCTTAAGTTTGTCAACAGTCATCCAGTATGTACAAGACAACAGTCCTATGTCATTTTCTGTTAGGGTCCTTGACTAGGAAGTTAACACAAACTTACCTACCAGTCATTTACTCGTTCAACAAATAAATATTGAGTACCACTGTATGACCTGCTGTGCAAACAAATGACTCTCATATAATTCGAGTAGGCATTATATTGTAGGTACATAAAAAGTGTAATAAGTGCCTGGGGAAAGGAGCTACACAATTCTTCTGGGGGAAATTAGTGGGCATATTTTAGCTGTTATGTATTCTGGTTCTAGAAAAGCATTATAAATGCATTCATGATTGCTTGATTGTGAAATTGTGGAATATAAACTGGGTAACAGCAGAGAAAGGGAAATTCACACCTGGTTACCATCCTCATGCAAACAATTAAGCAATAGCAATCTCTAGCGGTGTGCCACAGGGACCTATGCTTGTGTCACATTCATCATTATTATTTTTGAATTAGATGGAGAGAGGAAAATCTGATCCTTAAATTTGTAGGTGACATAAAACAGGAGAACATTACAAGTATTATTGGGACAGAATTAACCATAAACATCACATTCAAAAACTAAAACAATAGGCTGGAATCAACAGGATGAAATTTAACCGGGATAAATATGAAGTGTCGTAGTGCTAAAAACCTCAACTCAAATAAAGAAATACAGGATTGAAAATAACTGGTTTTGCAACATCTACAGCTAAACCACCGTGAGTGAGTTAGATGAATAAAATCTTAATTTGGCCCTAAGTGCTGATGTCTTTGAAAAACATATGTCAACACAATTTTTGGCTGTACGAATGGATAGATAATGTCTGGACAGGGCTATAATATTTACTCTCTATTCTACTTGGGGATATTGTATATCTATCAAATTTACTTTTGATAAGCTATATTTTGAAAACACCTCTGATAATAGGAGCACACTACAGAAGGATGAAAAGAATGATGGGGAAATCATCTAGAAATCATGGTGCCTCCTGTGAAGTCAATGGTTGGTGATGGGCTTTAAAACAATGTCAAACAAAATACGATGGAAGGACGGGGGTATTTCTAACAAGAAGAAAAGAAGATTAAAGGGAAGCATGACAAACGCTTTCAAATATTTGAAAGCCTATTATGTTGCAGAGGTGATTTAGGTATTTCTACAAAAGGTAGAGTGGACAGAAGATACAAAAGGAATTAGGTAAGATGTTAACTCAATATATGAAATGTATGAGGAGAGAGATTTGTATCTATTTTATTCACTGCTCTACCTCAGCTTTTGCAAATAAGTCTACCTCATGGAAATAATCCAACAAATATTTTTGAATACATTAATGAATGAATAGGTAATAAAGTTTACAAATCTGATCTGTTGAAAAATGAGGTTTCTCTGTAGGTAGCAGACTAGATTCCCACTAATTTTAACTAGTGTCAGAAAAGTGCAGTCAAAATAACACCACTCTAAAAAAGGCAAAAACATTTCATAGTAAAGTGTGAGAAAAAAAGTTTTTTGGGAGTTTATCTTAAAACTAAAATTACCAAAGTGGAAATTTTATGTGATAGTCAACAAATTTTAAATTGCAGAAATTATGAGCTAACTTAGAATGAATCAAGTGTTGGTACATTTTGGGTGTGTATGTAATTTTTCTAACAAATTTATAATAGAAAAATATGATATTTTTCAACTCATGTTCGACTTTGGCAACAAGATCATGAAGAGGATCATTCCTGAGACGGTAGTACACTCGATCAATTACTCCAGTCTCCTTTCTTAATTCTTTGATAGTCAAGTCATTCTCTTTTGAAGTGTTCAGAATATTATATATTTTTGTAATGTTGCTGCTTTAAAAGTTGATTGATTTAAACTTTCTGATCCTCATTTGTAAAGGCTTTGTATGCAATCCAAATATTCTCCGTCATTCCTTTTGTCTTGTGTATATGTGTGTGTGTGTGTGAAATCCTGCATCTTTTGAAATATTTGCATTTAATTTTAGATTCAATTTCCAATATATTTCAAAATGTAATCAATTTGTAAAGTATTTGAAAATCAACAAGAAACTCTGTTTAATGTAAAAGTTAATGTTATGCCAGAAATAGTTGTTTAGGGATAATTTTATAAGTGATACTATAAGGGATTCCTCACTTCTATGTGATTACTACATTTTATGATGTTATGATCAATTTTACTTCCCTACACAACTTTAGATTGAAGGGATCCAAATAATATTTGTAGAGGAAGGATCTTCTCTATTAAACTAAGAGCTAGCTAATCATTAGGCACCAGGAAATATTTTTATTAAGTGAGAGATTTAACTTAATAATATATACTATTCTTTTCAACTTCGTTTGACTTTGCAACAGACACACATGTACTATGCATAAGTCAATCTTGCCATTTAGTGCCAGTATAGATTGGTTTATGTCACTAAATGTATTAATTTAGAGTCACCCAGTCACTTCTATTATGCTAGATTTAATTTACTGTTTGACTCTTGCGATATTCTGATTCTAATATAGAATATATTAGTTAGATCTTTCAAATGTATGTCATTCAAAATTTTGAACAAGCAAGACTGAAGACATAAACTTACAGACTCTACTTAGAAATTTCCTCACTAACTCATGTACATTTACAACCACCTAGTTG
This sequence comes from Tursiops truncatus, assembly GCF_011762595.2. Classification (NCBI taxonomy): domain Eukaryota; kingdom Metazoa; phylum Chordata; class Mammalia; order Artiodactyla; family Delphinidae; genus Tursiops; species Tursiops truncatus. The sequence goes on from NC_047051.1 coordinate 30,642,385, forward strand.
TACAACCAGTCCTTGGACCCATCTCCACAACCTCCTCAAAATATTTTAATGAAGAGAGATTTTGTCAAACCATTTTGATAAAATCCAGGTTCACCTCACCTAAAATGTTGTTAAAACGTAGGATTTTGAAAGAAAAACTGTGAGTTGGCTTCTCTTCTGTGTGAATATATGTTGTTAGCTAATGGTCAATGTTTTTACGTCTAGAGATTTACAAAACAGCTATTGAAACATCTATGCCTGAAATTTTAGTTTCTTGCAAGTAGGAACACTTGATAGTTTTCAATTGTCCAGGGACTCTTTTGTTCTCCCGGGTTCCACAAATAACGTCAGTAGTGGTTTTGTGGGCACTTCTGTAAGTTCTCCCAATTCTTTGATATGAACCATATCTGGGTTGGTTGATTTGAAATCATATAGAGTCTCTCTTCATTTATATTAAATGTATTCTTTTTTACCAGTCTCTTTTATGCCTTCCACATCATTTTTTTGACAGAAAATGGAAGTATGAATTAGAAGCTCTGATTTAGCACATTAATTCCAGTGGAACCATCTATATAAAATGGAGGGCAGATCAAATGCTTAACTTTTGTGTTAACATATCCAGAAAAAACAAAACAAAACCAAACACTTTTTTCCCCTTATATACTGTTTTACAGAAGCCTAAACTGGTTCTGGACAAGTTGCTCCTCCTCCACCTTACCCCCTTCTTTCAGATGAATATTTTGGTTTCTTTTTTTTTTTTAACACCTTTATTGGGGTTTAATTGCTTTACAATGGTGTGTTAGTTTCTGCTTTATAACAAAGTGAATCAGTTATACATATAAATATGTTCCCATATCTCTGCCCTCTTGCATCTCCCTCCCTCCCACCCTCCTTATCCCACCCTTCCAGGCGGTCACAAAGCACCGAGCCAATATCCCTGTGCCATGCGGCTGCTTCCCACTAGCTATCTACCTTACGTTTGGTAGTGTATATATGTCCATGTCTCTCTCTCACCCTGTCACAGCTCACCCTTCTCCCTCCCCATATCCTCAAGTCCGTTCTCCAGTAGGTCTGTGTCTTTATTCCTGTCTTATCCCTAGGTTCTTCATGACCATTTTATTTTCCTTACATTGCATATATATGTGTTAGCATATGGTATTTGTCTTTCTCTTTCTGACTTACTTCACTCTGTATGACAGACACTAGGTCTATCCACCTCATTACAAATAGCTCAATTTCGTTTCTTTTTATGGCTGAGTAATATTCCATTGTATATCTGTGCCACATCTTCTTTATCCATTCATCTGTTGATGGACACTTAGGTTGTTTCCATCTCCAGGCTATTGTAAATAGAGCTGCAATGAACATCTTGGTACATGACATTTTTTGAATTTTGGTTTTCTCAGGGTATATGCCCAGTAGTGGGATTTCTGGATCATATGGTAGTTCTATTTGTAGGTTTTTTAAGGAACCTCCATACTGTTCTCCATAATGGCTGAATCAATTCACATTCCCACCAGCAGTGCAAGAGTGTTCCTTTTCTCCACACCCTCTCCAACATTTATTGTTTCTAGATTTTTTGATGATGGCCATTCTAACTGGTGTGAGATGATATCTCATTGTAGTTTTGATTTGCATTTCTCTAATGATTAATGATGTTGAGCATTCTTTCATGTGTTTGTTGGCAGTCTGTATATCTTCTTTGGAGAAATGTCTATTTAGGTCTTCTGCGATTTTTGGATTGGGTTTTTTGTTTTTTTGTTATTGAGCTGCATGAGCTGCTTGTAAATTTTGGAAATTAATTCTTTGTCAGTTGCTTCATTTGCAAATATTTTCTCCCATTCTGAGGGTTGTCTTTTGGTCTTGTTTATGTTTTCCTTTGCTGTGCAAAAGCTTTGAAGTTTCATTAGGTTCCATTTGTTTATTTTTGTTTTTATTTCCATTTCTCTAGGAGGTGGGTCAAAAAGGATCTTGCTGTGATTTATGTCATAGAGTGTTCTGCCTATGTTTTCCTTTAAGAGTTTGATAGTTTCTGGCCTTACATTTAGGTCTTTAATCCATTTTGAGCTTATTTTTGTGTATGGTGTTAGGGAGTGATCTTATCTCATACTTTTACATGTATCTGTCCAGTTTTCCCAGCACCACTTATTGGAGAGGCTGTCCTATCTCCACTGTACATTCCTGCCACCATTATCAAAGATAAGGTGTCCATATGTGCGTGGGTTTATCTTTGAGTTTTCTATCCTGTTCCATTGATCTATCTTTCTGTTTTTGTGCCAGTACCATACTGTATTGATTATTGTAGCTTTGTAGTATAGTCTGAACTCAGAGAGCTTGATTCCTCCAACTCCGTTTTTCCTTCTCAAGATTGCTTTGGCTATTCGGGGTCTTTTGTGTTTCCATACAACTTGCGAAATTTTTTGTTCTAGTTCTGTGAAAAATGCCAATGGTAGTTTGATAGGGATTGCATTGAATCTATAGATTGCTTTGGGTAGTAGAGTCATTTTCACAATGTTGATTCTTCCAATCCAAGAACATGGTATATCTCTCCATCTATTTGTATCATCTTTAATTTCTTTCATTAGTGTCTTATAATTTTCTGCATACAGGTCTTTTATCTCCTTAGGTAGGTTTATTCCTAGATATTTTATTCTTTTTGTTGCAGTGGTAAATGGGAGTGTTTTCTTGATTTCACTTTCAGATTTTTCATCATTAGTGTATAGGAATGCAAGAGATTTCTGTGCATTAATGTTGTATCCTGCTACTTTACCAAATTCATTGATTAGCTCTAGTAGTTTTCTGGTAGCATCTTTAGGATTCTCTATGTATAGTATCATGTCATCTGCAAACAGTGACAGCTTTACTTCTTCTTTTCTGATTTGGATTCCTTTTATTTCCTTTTCTTCTCTGATTGCTGTGGACAAAACTTCCAAAACTATGTTGAATAAGAGTGGTGAGAGTGGGCAACCTTGTCTTGTTCCTGATCTTAGTGGAAATGCTTTCAGTTTTTCACCATTGAGGATGATGTTGGCTGTGGGCTTGTCATATATGGCCTTTATTATGTTGAGGAAAGTTCCCTCTATGCCTACTTTCTGGAGGGTTTTTAATCATAAATTGGTGTTGAATTTTGTCAAAAGCTTTCTCTGCATCTTTTGAGAAGATCATATGGTTTTTCTCCTTCAATTTGTTAATATGGTTTATCACATTGATAGATTTGCGTATATTGAAGAATCCTTGCATTCCTGGAATAAACCCCACTTGATCATGGTGTATGATCCTTTTAATGTGCTGTTGGATTCTGTTTGCTAGTATTTTGTTAAGGATTTTTGGATCTATGTTCATCTGTGATATTGGCCTGTAGTTTTCGTTCTTTGTGACATCCTTGTCTGGTTTTGGTATCAAGGTGATGGTGGCCTCATAGAAGGAATTTGGGAGTGTTCCTCCCTCTGCTATATTTTGGAAGAGTTTGAGAAGGATAGGTGTTAGCTCTTCTCTAAATGTTTCATAGAATTCGCCTGTGAAGCCATCTGGTCATGGGCTTTTATTTGTTGGAAGATTTTTAATCACAGTTTCAATTTCAGTGCTTGTGAGTGGTCTGTTCATATTTTCTATTTCTTCCTGATTCAGTCTTGGCAGGTTGTGCATTTCTAAGAATTTGTCCATTTCTTCCGGATTGTCCATTTTATTGGCATAGCGTTGCTTGTAGTAATCTCTCATGATCTTTTTTATTTCTGCAGTGTCAGTTGTTACTTCTCCTTTTTCATTTCTAATTCTATTGATTTGAGTCTTCTCCCTTTTTTTTCTTAGTGAGTCTGGCTAGTGGTTTATCTATTTTGTTTATCTTCTCAAAGAACCAGCTTTTAGTTTTATTGATCTTTGTTATTTTTTCCTTCATTTCTTTATCATTTATTTCTGATCTGACTTTTATGATTTCTTTCCTTCTGCTAGCTTTTGTTTTTTTTTTTTTTTTTTGTTGTTGTTGTTGTTCTTCTTTCTCTAATTGCTTGAGGTGCAAGGTTAGGTTGTTTATTCGAGATGTTCCCTGCTTCTTAAGGTGGGCTTGTATTGCTATAAACTTCCCCCTTAGAACTGCTTTTGCTGCATCCCATAGGTTTTGGGCCGTTGTGTCTCCATTGCCATTTGTTTCTAGGTACTTTTTAATTTTTTCTTTGATTTCTTCAGTGATCACTTCATTATTAAGTAGTGTATTGTTTAGCCTCCATGTGTTTGTATTTTTTACAGATCTTTTCCTGTAATTGATATCTAGTCTCATGGCGTTGTGGTCAGAAAAGATACTTGATACAATTTCAATTTTCTTAAATTTACCAAGCCTTGATTTGTGACCCAAGATATGATCTATCCTAGAGAATGTTCCATGAGCACTTGAGAAAAATGTGTATTCTGTTGTTTTTGGATGGAGTGTCCTATAAATATCAATTAAGTCCATCTTGTTTAACGTATCATTTAAAGCTTGTTTCCTTATTTATTTTCATTTTGCATGATCTGTCCATGGGTGAAAGTGGGGTGTTAAATTCTCTACTATGAATGTGTTGCTGTCAATTTCCCCTTTTATGGCTGTTAGTATTTGCCTTATGTATTGAGGTGCTCCTATGTTGGGTGCATAAAGATTTACAATTGTTATATCTTCTTCTTGGATCGATCCCTTGATCATTATGTAGTGTCCTTCTTTGTCTCTTCTAATAGTCTTTATTTTAAAGTCTATTGTGTCTGATATGAGAATTGCTACTCCAGTTTTCTTTTGGTTTCCATTTGCATGGAATATCTTTTTCCATCCCCTCACTTTCAGTCTGTATGTGTCTCTAGGTCTGAAGTGGGTCTCTTGTAGGCAGCATATATAAGGGTCTTGTTTTTGTATCCATTCAGCCAATCTGTGTCTTTTGGTGGGAGCATTTAGTCCATTTACATTTAAGGTAATTATCGATATGTATGTTCCTATTCCAATTTTCTAAATTGTTTCTGGTTTGTTATTGTAGGTCCTTTTCCTTCTCTTGTGTTTCTTGTCTAGAGAAATTCCTTTAGCATTTGTTGTAAAGCTGCTTTGGTGGTGCTGAACTCTCTCAGCTTTTGCTTGTCTGTAAAGGTTTTAATTTCTCCATCAAATCTGAGTGAGATCCTTTCTGGGTAGAATAGTCTTGGCTGCAGGTTTTTCTCCTTCATTACTTTCAGTATGTCCTGCCACTCCCTTCTGGCTTGCAAGGTTTCTGCTGAGAGATCAGCTGTTAACCTTATGGGGATTCCCTTATGTGTTATTTGTTGTTTTTCCTTGCTGCTTTTAATATGCTTTCTTTGTATTTAATTTTTGATAGTTTGATTAACATGGGTCTTGGCATATTTCTCCTTGGATTTATCCTGTATGGGACTCTCTGTGCTTCCTGGACTTGATTAACTATTTCCTTTCCCATATTAGGGAAGTTTTCAAGTATAATATCTTCAAATATTTTCTCAGTCCCTTTCTTTTTCTCTTCTTCTTCTGGAATCCCTATAATTCAAATGGTGGTGCATTTAATGTTGTCCCAGAGGTCTCTGAGACTGTCCTCAGTTCTTTTCATTCTTTTTTCTTTATTCTGCTCTGCAGTAGTTATTTCCACTATTTTATCTTCCAGGTCACTTATCCATTCTTCTGTCTCAGTTATTCTTCTATTGATCCCATCTAGAGTACTTTTAATTTCATTTATTGTGTTGTTCATCGTTGATTGTTTCATCTTTATTTCTTCTAGGTCCTTGTTAATTGTTTCTTGCATTTTGTCCGTTCAATTTCCAAGATTTTGGATCATCCTTACTATCATTATTCTGAATTCTTTTTCAGGTAGACTGCCTATTTCCTCTTCATTTGTTAGGTCTGGTGCATTTTTGTCTTTCTCCTTTATCTGCTGTGTGTTTTTCTGTCTTCTCATTTTGCATATCTTTCTTTGTTTGGGGTCTCCTTTTTGCAGGCTGCAGGTTCGTAGTTCCCACTGTTTTTGATGTCTGTCTCCAGTGGCTAAGGTTGGTTCAGTGGGTTGTGTAGGCTTTCTGGTGGAGGGGACTAGTGCCTGTGTTGTGGTGGATGAGGCTGGATCTTGTCTCTCTAGTGGGCAGGTTCACGTCTGGTGGTGTGTTTTGGGGTGTCTGTGGACTTATAATGATTTTAGGCAGCCTCTCTGCTAATGGGTGGGGTTGTGTTCCTGTTTTGCTAGTTGTTTGGCATAGGTTGTCCAGCACTGTAGCTTGCTGGTCATTAAGTGAAGCTGGGTGCTGGTGTTAAGATGGAGGTCTCTGGGAGATTTTTGCCATTTGATATTATGTGGAGCTGGGAGGTCTCTTGTTGACCAGTGTCCTGAAGTTGGCTCTCCTACCTCAGAGGCAGAGCCCTGACTCCTGGCTGGACCACCAAGAGCCTTTCATCCACACGACTCAGAATAAAAGGGAGAAAAATTAGAGAGAATTAGTAGAAGTATGAAGAAAGAAAGAAAGAAAGAAAGAAAGAAAGAAAGAAAGAAAGAAAGAAAGAAAGAAAGAAAGGAAGGAAGGAAGAAAGAAAGAAGCAAAGAAGGAAAGAAAGGAGGGAGAGAGGGAGGGAGGAAGGAAGGAGGGAAGCAAGGAAAAAAGACAGAAAGGAAGAAGATACAGTAAAATAAAATAAAGTATAATAAAGTTATTGAATTAAAAAAGAATTATTTAGAAAAAATAAAAGCGACGGATAGAACCTTAGGACAAATGTTGGAAGCAAAGCTATACAGACAAAATCTTACACAGAAGCATACACATACACCCTCACAAAAAGAGGTAAAGGGGAAAAAATCATAAATCTTTCTCTCAGAGACCACCTCAATTTGGGATGATTTGTTGGTCTAAAGGAGGGAAGGAAGGAAGGAAGGAAGGAAGGAAAGAAAGAAAGAAAGAAGGAAAGAAAGAAAGAAAGAAAGAAAGAAAGAAAGAAAGAAAGAAGGTAAAGTATAATAAAGTTATTAAAATTAATTAAGAAAAAATTTAAAAAAAAATGGACAGATAGAAACCTAGAACAAATGGTGGAAGCAAAGCTATACAGACAAGATCTCACACAGAAGCATCACATACACAGTCACAAAAAGAGGAAAAGGGGAAAAAATCATAGATCTTGCTCTCGAAGCCCACCTCCTCAATTTGGGATGATTCGTTTTCTATTCATGTATTCCACAGATGCAGGGTACCTCAAGTTGATTGTGGAGCTTTAATCCGCTGTTTCTGAGGCTGCTGGGAGATAGGACGGGGTTAAAGGAGCCGCTGATTCTGGGGCTCTGGCGCACTCAGGCCGGGGGGAGGGAGGGGCACTGTGTGCGTGCGGCAGAGGCCGGCGGCATGACGTTGCACCAGCCTGAGGCCCGTGCGTTCTCCCGGGGAAGTTGTCCCTGGATCCCGGGAACCTGGCAGTGGCGGGCTGCACAGGCTCCCCGGAAGAAGGGTGTGGATAGTGACCTGTGCTCGCACACAGGACCCTTGGTGGTGGCAGCAGCAGCCTTAGCGTCTCCCGCCCGTCCCTGGGGTCCATGCTGTTAGCCGCGGCTCGCGCGCATCTCTGGGGTCCGCGCTTTTAGCCACGGCTCACGCCCGTCTCTGGAGTTCCTTTAAGCAGCGCTCTTAAACCTTTCTCCCCACGTACCAGGAAACAAAGAGGGAAGGAAAAGTCTCTTGCCTCTTCGGCAGGTGCAGACTTTTCCCCGGACTCCCTCCCGGCTAGCCGTGGTGCAGTAACCCCTTCAGGCTATGTTCAAGCCGCCAACCCCAGTCCTCTCCCTGCGCTCCGACCGAAACCAGAGCCTCAGCTCGCAGCCCCACCCGCCCCGGCGGGTGAGCAGACAAGCCTCTCGGGCTGGTGAGTGCCAGTCGGCACCAATCCTCTGTGCGGGAATCTCCCCGCTTTGCCCTCCGCACCCCTGTTGCTGTGCACTCCTCCGCGGCCCCGAAGCTCCCCCCTCCGCTTCCCGCAGTCTCCGCCCGCGTAGGGGCTTCCTAGTGTGTGGAAACTTTTCCTCCTTCACAGCTCCCTCCCACTGGTGCAGGTGCTGTCCCTATTCTTTTGTCTCTGTTTTTTCTTTTGCCCTACCCACCCAGGTACATGGGGAGTTTCTTGCCTTTTGGGAGGCCTGAGGTCTTCTGCCAGCCTTCAGTAGGTGTTCTGTAGGAGTTGTTCCACGTGTAGATGTATTTCTGGTGTATCTGTGGGGAGGAAGGTGATCTCCGCGTCTTACTCTTCCGCCATCTTCAAGGTCCCCCCCACATTTTGGTTTCTTAAGAACAAATCCCAAGTCGATATGAAATACAGCAGCTTGCATGTAGAATATACTTGGTAGATTCTAGTAGAAAGAAAAGTGAATTAATGAATATGTTACAGGGTGATTTGTTAAAAATAAAAGCTAATAAGTATAGGCAGGTATTCGTCTTTATCCCAGATTAAAATTAGAACTGGAAAGACAGTTGCCATTCTTCTTTGTTATAAATAACCACTGTGGCTTCTTAGTGAGGTGGACACTAATAGGTAATTATCTCAAAGAATGAGAAATTAGAAATAACTAGGGAAAAAAAAGAAATTTGACTCCTGTCAAAGTGTTTATTTATCTCCCATTTGTATGTTTTTTGTTTGTTCTCTTACTTCAATTTTTATATTGAGGGCATAATTCCACTCAGCAGAGAGTGAGCCTCTGAGGACCAGAGAAAAGATGATGGCACTGTTTATTTTCAACTTGGAGGGAACTTTTAGTGGGGTCCTAAATTCTCTGCTCCATTTCCATGAGCTATATTTCAGAATTTTTATGTCTTTTGCTATTATTCTTACTGATACTTTACATATATGGCAATAACATTATTAACAGAAGTAGTTATCATTTGACAAACATCTATATTTCAGACATCAGGACTATCTCCAATAGCTATAACATAAGTACAAGATATTTAATTTACCTTCATTTTAAAAATTAAGAAATTTAAGACTAGAAAGTAAAGTGTTAAGACAATATCTCCCAATTATGAAGCAGATGAAATCTATCCACAGGGAAGCATGATGTCAGGGGAGAGGAGATGCTTATCTACAGACCCATCAGTATTATCTTTCTCATTTCAACAATAACAAAAATAAAGTTTGGAAATATTGTCATTTGCCAAAGATATAATCTTATACAGTAAGAAGTAAATTTTGGAGTCTGGACTCAAGGCTTTTTAAATCCAAGTAAATCCCTTTGAACTTCTAAGTATTTGAACTTCTTCCATGCATTTATTACATAGGGGGTTTAGAGAAGTAAGTTAACACCTTTGCCCGTAAGATAGGTCAATCAAGTTGGGGAGTCAGAAATTTTGGATTATTCCAATATAGTATTATCTCTATGATGTTTGATTGAGTATAACAAGAAGACACTGAGACAAGCCTCCTTGTCAACAATGGGTTGATGAAAAATTATGACTACCTTCCGAGATAAAGTCATAGCTGAGTTGAATCCTGAAGGGTAGTAAGAAGTAGCCAGATTGTGGGGCAAGAGATGAAAAATGGAAGGAAATGCTGGGCAAAGGAATTAAGGCCTGGAGATAGGAGAGAGCACAGAACATTGATGGATGACAAGTGGCTCCAAATGACTAGAGCATGTAGCACAAAGGAGAGAGTGATAAAATACGGGACTGTAGATGCATAGAATAGTACTTATTCAGTCAGTAAAGAACCCACCTTATGCCAGACACAGTATCGTGTGCTGAGAATCTGACAGCAATGAATACAGTCAATGGTGTCTTGGTCCTCAAATGACATTGTGTGAATGTGTTCAGATAAGAGAAGGATCCTCTGTCCTGGGGGCAAAGGAGGTAGCACCTTCCTTGCTCTTAGGTGAGTCTGTCAATGGCTTCCTAACGAAAGTGAAATCTAACCTGTGAAATGAAGTATGAGCAGGGTTTTATCAGAATAAATGTAGAGGAAGAAAATTCCAAAGAGAGGAAAAGGGATGTGCAAAAACAAAAAGGGAAAAAGCAGGGTGCAATTTATGACCTGGAGAACACTGGAGAATAGAATGTGAAGCAAAGTCATATATTTGGTTGAACAATATTTGCCTTATGTACTGAGATCCTCCTATTTTGGGTGCATAAATATTTACAATTGTTATATCTTCTTCTTGGATTGATCCCTTGATCATTATGTAGTGTCCTTCTTTGTCTCTTATAACACTCTTTATCTTAATGTCTGTTTTGTCTGATATGAGTATTGCTACTGCAGCTTTTTTTTTGATTTCCATTTGTATGGAATACATTTTTCTATCCCCTCAATTTCACTCTGTATGTGTCCCTAGGTCAGAAGTGGGTCGCTTGTAGACAGCATATATATGGGTCTTGTTTTTGTATCCATTCAGCCAACTTATGGGTTACCAGGGGTGAAGGGAGAAGGGGACTGATAGGGAGTTTGGGATTGACAAGTACACACTGCTGTATTTAAAATGGATAACCAACAAGGACCTACTGTACAGCACAGGGAACTCTGCTCAATATTATGTGACAATCTAAATTGGAGAAGAATTTGAAAAAGAATAGATACATGTGTATGTATAACTGAATCATTTTGCTGTACATCAGAAACTAACACAACATTGTTAATCAAATATACCCCAATATAAAATTAAAAGTTTAAAAAAATCTATGGCATATTTAAAGCTTCAAAAAAAAGAAAAATACTATTCTAAGAAAAAACATATGTAGTCTCTAATCACTTTAGTGTCAGTTATATATCTGTCACTTATAAAATCTGTATTTATTTGAGAATTTTTCTTTCTATATTATATTTTTCTTTCTATATTGGCCAAAAGAACACAAGGCCCAATCACATGACTATGCAGATAGTTGTTGGGAGGCCACAAAATCACCCCAGTTTTGACAATGAACATATAAACTCAGATTTCATGACTGTACTTTCATGCCATGACTGCAGGCATGTTTTTTTAAATTGTCAAACTGCAAATGCCTCCAGGATTCTAACATTTTAACTTTACTGATATTTATAGCATAGTAGGAATAAACTATCCATATTTAATGGAGATAGAGAGAGTAGAATACATAAAACTTGACATGGAGCCCTTGTTCTAATTTGTCAGAAGTGATTAAGTTTAATTTTTCTTCAGAAAACAGGACCAGTAATAGGGCTATAAACATGAGGTACTGCAAACCACATTATAAGCAAGAGAACCTCAAAACTAACCTCTGAGAGATAGGCTTTTTCAGGTGTTTCCAGTATGCTTTTTTACAGGTCTATATGGAACACTTGTTTCAACATTTAAGCTAAATCTGATGTGATTTTCTTGATATTTCAGAATCTAATTAGGAGTTTCACGCAAACAATTTTTATGTATCTAAGTATTTTTAATACACATATAACTTCTAACAGATATTTTGTAAAGAAATAATGTTAGTTTTTCTATTTTATGAGATTTTATGTTGTATGCTTTAATGTGATATGTTAAAGGAAATTCCAAGTCTCATAGACAAAATGGTCTGTGAAGTAAAACAGAACTATAACCATAGGACAAAGGGAATAAACTACGGTTTATCAAAAGAGAAACCTTACTTCTTGAAGAATATTTTAAAAACAGCTCTCCGCGTTAGAGGTAAACCATTGCAAAGAATGGAATTGTCGGCTTTAAATATTTGTTCAAATCAGCCATACTTAATTTTTAATGATGCTAACAATAGCAGCAATGCAGCCTCTTGTTTTGTTTATGTGATGTTGCTATTTCGCCATTACTTTGACAAGTGGAGTTCAGAGGGAGTTCACTCAGAGATACGGTATGTTTTGGAAGATGAAAGGCTGGCACTGGAAACCACTGGGGACTTTCTGCTTCAGAGTCCAGATATGAACATGGTTAGAACAATATGGAATTTTCTATTTCATGTCCTGCCCCTAGCTATCCTATTTGTTGGAACATGTGATCAGATTACAGAAAGATTACACTTTAACCTACATTTAATCTAAACTAAATAGATATGAGAAGCCATTTTAAGAAATTCAATTTTATTGCTTTTAAGAGGCAGATGAAGAGTGGGGTTTTATTTTGGTGTATTAAATGCTGCTGAGCAACGTAAAATTGTTTTCAATATAGTTTATATCCGTGAAGGACAAAAGTAAGTTGTTCCTTCATTTCAGGGGGATCCTTTCTATGAAATTTCCTCTGCAGATACCAGCACTTCAATGGGCAAGAGGTCAGGAAAGATTATAACAAAATGTATGTTGGAGAAAATCTTGGGGGAAAATATATTATTCCTAAAAGGAATTTCAAAGTCTTAGGCATTTCAACCCTGTCCTTTTTGATACAGTAGTTACTTTTTTTTTTTTTGTAATAGTAAAGTGTAGCTTATCATTCTATCCTTTTCAATCATTGTTCTTTTTATTGGTATTTGAGGCCAGTAACTTTATAATCTATTCTAAGCTCATCTTTAATAAGCAGTTGTAGTTGAACCTACCTGGGTTATACTCTGTTTGTTATTTCCAGGCTTCATAAGGGTCTAGGAAATTTCTTCTGGCTTCCCTTGGGTACCATAATGATGAAGTAACACATCAGACTTTGCGATCTTCTTGATGCTTTTTAAAAAAATTATGTGCATTACTCACTTTTGTTGCATAGATGACAATGCCACCTTTAATTTGATTTACATATCATTTAGGAATTACTTAGAGCAATATAACTTTTATTAAAACTGCAGAATGTTTTATGGAGTCCTAGAGATTCAACTTGTACACTTACTGTGAGATGTTTCAGATCTTCTGAGAAAACACTGAGATCAGAGGGGTTTGTTTGTTTTGTTTTATAAACATTGCATTAAAGAAAATCAAATAACCCATGTTACAAATAAGGCAAAGATAGAAAAAATTAGAAAAAAAACAAATCATTGCACAAAGACTACCACAACTCTGAGATGAAATCTTTTCCATTTTAACTGCTGGCAATATATATTTTTTTCCTTTGAGCAATGGAAGTGAAATGTTAATACAATTTAATTACACAATGAACTGTTTTTACCGCTTACTCTTAAATAATTTCTTTATTTCCATGATATGTTTTTTCTTATTTCAAACAAGGGAAAACAATTAACCTTTCCTTAAAAAAAAAAAAAAAAGGTATACAAATCTTTGAAGTATCATATGATATAGGGTTGAAGTGATTGCTGGCTTTTTTTCCTTTTTTTCCAGTGTAGGGGAACAACACACTTCTAAATTGATGCTTTCAGTTTGCTTCTGTTCAGGCTACTGGAAACCAATTCATGGCTGCATTTCTGGAGAGCATATAAAACTAACATTGTTATGTAGTTTGCCTGACAGAAACGCACTCATGCAAAGCAAGATGGATGGGATGTCGGCTTTCTCTATCATGGGATCTCCATTTAGTGACCCAGATGAGGACTGTGAGAACTTGTCACACAGACATGACAGGGCCAGATATGGCTTTAAATGGAGCTCCAAATCTCATAGATTTGAAGTTGCTGAGAGCACAAAATTTGTCATAAAAGCCTTGTCAGCACAGAGTTCATTAAGGTAAAGTATGATAGTACTTTATCTGGACACAACTGAGCTCTCCCCCGGCAGACTGATCTTCAGTTACAGGAGAGTTGTGTTTTGTTTTGTTTCTTTCCTTAATGACCTTTTAAAATGACTTCGTTAAAATTTTCCTTGTTCTTTCATCTTAACTCAAAAGTTGCTGATCGCATTTCCCTCCTCCCACCCCGTTTTCCTCCTTTTTTTCTCCCTTGTTAAATTTGGAGGTGTGTTTGTGATGTCAATTCACAGTCACTTGGGACTTTACTGAGTCTGGAGGTGAGGTGTTAAACCTCGCAGGACAGAAGTATAAGGCTCAAGGTGAAAGACAAGGCTCTTGATCACTTTCACTGTGACTGCCACACTACACATTTCGTGGCTGCCACTGCATTTTCTTTCACTCAGTGTCCAGAGATCAGTAATGGTATTCAGAAATGCAAGGCTGTCCAGGATTTAGCTAGAACCCTGATGTTACAAATTCGCAAAGGAGTTAATTCCCAATTGCAAATTGGTGTACAAGAAGTTAAGTCTGCCATTTTAAATATGTCATTTTAATAGCAATGTATGATTGTTAATTCTGCATAATTTAGATTTATTATGTCTCCTTCAAAAACCGTTAGTTTTTTGGTTTGTTAGCATTTTTCTTTCTTTCTTTCTTTTTTAAATCCAAAGAACATAACCATGAGATCAATCAGGGGCATATCTCCTATTATTCTCATTTTATCAATGGGAAAATCAAAGGAAAAGAGAAGAAGAAAAATAGTTGTTTTGCCTTAGTTTTAGAAAAAAAAATCACTGATTTACCTTGTACTCACCATTCCCAGCTTAATGTATTTACTCACCATTCCCAGCTTAATGTATTTAATCTAAAAGATAATCAAATATTGAATGATATATCACGAATGTGGTAATGCTCCTTCCGTCCCCTATAGGACTGAAGGACTTCTCCTCCAGCTACTATATGTGCTGCCAGATGTCAGCCCTCAGCTGATAGCCTTCCCTGTGTGGCCAGTATCCAATGAATGGTCTCTGTAGGGGAGACAGAGGTTGGACCCTTGGTCCCAGCTTAGGACATCTCTAAAGTGTCATCTCAGCTTTAGAGCTTACCATGGGAGCAGCAGAGCTTTTTGTTGACATTACATTGCAAAACTGTTCTGCCTCATCTATCCTGATTCCTCTCCTTCCACAGGTTTTGATCACAAGAGCACTCTACAAGACTCTTCCTGCATCCACATTTTGTCTCAGTGTCTGCTTTCCAGGAAATCTGACCAGTGACATGACATTTGGAACTAATGGAAGAGTGGGGTGATGTTGGTAGTGGAAACACAACAATATTCAGCCCTTCAACTTTTTCCTCTCAATATATCTGATGTACATTAAAATAAGTTTCTTTTTTTACATTGTGTCAACATTACATATACAACATAAACTGTATAAGGAGGTCCTTGTTGAAGGTGATAATACAAATCAATTTGCACTTAAGCAAAGGATAATGCTTGTCTTATGTCATTTTGAGTATTAATCATATTAATACTGATATGTAAAAGAATCTTACTAAGTGCATTTTTGAAAAGATCAAGTAGCTTCACCAGGTAGACAGAACAACCATCCAGGCTTTACTCTGAAACCGTGGATTTGGGTCTCCTTTCATATGTGTGATCCCCAAATGGAATGAATGGTTCCTTTAATCAGATGCCCATTACTAAATGCTTATTGAGTCATTATATTGTCATGTTGCTTTATTTACATGTAATGTATAAACCGTTCTTTTGCTGCATGAGAAACTATTACAAACTCAGGAGCTTA
Organism: Tursiops truncatus; assembly: GCF_011762595.2. Taxonomy (NCBI): domain Eukaryota; kingdom Metazoa; phylum Chordata; class Mammalia; order Artiodactyla; family Delphinidae; genus Tursiops; species Tursiops truncatus. The sequence continues at coordinate 30,657,701 of NC_047051.1, forward strand.
AAACAACACACAGTTTTTATTCACAGTTTCCATGAGTCAGGAGTACAGCCTGGCTGGGTCCACTGCTCAGGCTCTCAGCAGGTCTGCACTCAAAGTGTCAGGCAAGCTGTGTTCTCAACTGAAGGCACAGCTAGGGAAGGATCTCTCTCCAATCTCCCTCATGTTGTTGGCAGAATTTATTATATCTCATTGTATATTGCTTCTTCAAAGCTAGCAGTCAAATACAGACACACACACAAAAACACACAGAGAAAGAAAGAGAGGGGAGGGGGAGGAGACTCTCTGGTGTTTTGCTTTTAGACTCTTTTAGACTCTCTATTAAGAGCCCATTAGGACAGGCCCACCCAAGATAATCTCACTTTGATTCACCTAAAGTAAACCGATTAGAGACTTTGATTACATTATCAAAATCCCTTCACATTTGCCATGTTTAGATGGTTAGAAGCAAGTTATAGTTTCCACCACACACACAGGGAGATTATAAATAGGTGTATGTCATCTCAGAGTTTTGCCTATCACATGAAATAAAATTACATTATTACAAAGCAAACAGCAGTGATTTTTGACGTTACAAACTATGTTCAAATAGGTAACTATAATTTAAGAGAAGGGGTGCACATTTCTGTTTAGGAAGAATCCCAAGTTCTGGATTTTGTTGCCATGATATTGGAGCCCAACTAACTACTAGTCCAGGTTTTCTTTGCCTGATGCTCTGACCTGTTACAATTCTTACACGTTTTTACTCCAAGAACAGACAGTGTCCCAAATGTGCTTCCTAGAGTAAAACATTTGGCTTACTTCTGGGTCTCCAATTTCTCCAACCCTCTATTTTTTTCTTAGTTGACTAAATGTGTTTTGCTTATTGCTAATTCAGAGTTGATCGTTCCTTCCTAAGGAAGACTGACAGTTTCTTTCTTTTTTATTCTTCAAACTGGCAATATAGGTGCACTTATGATTATTGGATTGAAGTTCATGCTTCTTCTGGTGCACTGAAGAGAGTGGAGGACTTTTCAATGTGCCATTGAACTTGATTTGGCCACATGACTGACTTACTTTGACCTAAGGCAAGTTATTGGCTCTAACAGAAACAGAGGTCTTTGGATTGATCTCTTGACTTCCTATCATTCTCCATGAGAAGCATTTCCTCAGTTGACACTGGGCTAAGAGGTATGAGAGAAAATCAGAGCAGGTCTAAATCCAACCCAGACCTCAGAGCCAAGCCTGTTTGCTCACATCTTGAGGTAGAGCCACCAGCAGAATGCAGCCTAGATGAGCTTAACCAAAATTGTTCTCTACTCAGGGGAGCAGAAGAAAGGTGTGCTGTTTAAGCCAATGATTTTTTCTTTAAATTGAAGATATAATTGGCTTTATTCAATGATTCATGAATCAGGAAACATCCCATCTAGTAAATGGAAGAGCATTCTAAGCCACTGAAATTTGCAGTGACTTGTTAGGAAGCATTATTGCACCAATGGTTGAGTAAAACTTTGTCAGGTATGTATGAATTTACATTTGTCTACATGAACTTTATGTAATATATTAAATAGATCATAATATAGAAAGAAAGGATATTTAATCATTACTCAGTATATACTAATTCTAGCACTATTTGGTGATGCTTTTATTTATAAGGCACATGACAATGAATGGAGCATCTTGCTCCTCAGTAAATTCTATTAACCTGTCAAATTTAATCTAAGTTTTACCTTCTTTGTGACTCTTCCACCATTTTTTCCCTAGGAACTTCTTTGGACCCCTGCAAGATGTATGAATTTACTAAGTGTATTAGATCTAATTATATGATGTTTGTTCAGTTGGGCTGAACTTCCTCCTGTGCTTGTGGTTAACCATGGTATTAGGGTTGGTACTGTCATTTCCTATGTTTGTTCTCTGGTAAGGTACTATCGTATTGAGTGCTATTTATTTATTAGTTCATCAAATATTTATCAAGAGCCTACTATGGACCAGGCGCTATGCCAAATTTCTTACTCGTCTCTGATGATAGAACTTCTCTACTCAAAACCTTATTGCTAGTGATCATAGACCTATTTCTATGTAAAGTAGAGATTGTTAATGGCCGTAAGACATTATCAAATATTGTGAATATATACAAAATATTTTGATATATATAATAAAGATATAAAATTTTAAAGTTTGTTATTGGTATAGTCAATAATAAAGGTGTACTGAGATGATAACAAAACAATTGAGTAATAACGAAAATATAAGAAACATAACATGTATTATGTCCTTTTTCTATCTCAAGTACTTTTCAAAGCCCTTTATGTGTATTAGGTCATTAATCCTTACAAAACCCTGTGATGTTGTTAATATCATTGTCCCCAAGGAGGCCAATAAAATTGCTTAAGGACACAAAATTAATAAGTATGGAGTAAGGTTAAAATCTTATGGTAGAACAGGAAACAAGCAAACAAATAAAAATGTATATATAGAACATATATATTATAAAGGTGTCAACATAACATGCTGGTAAAAAATTCAGATTTTAGAATCAGGTGCTTAGGTTCAAATTTCTGTTTTTACTTATTTGCTGTGTGACCATGAGCAAGTTAAATCAACTAGCCTCAGTTACACTTCTGTGAAATTAAAAGAATAGCCATACCTATCTAATTTTTATGTAAGAATTAATTAAAATGTAAAACTCTGGGCTTCCCTGGTGGCGCAGTGGTTGAGAGTCCGCCTGCCGATGCAGGGGACACGGGTTCGTGCCCCAGTCCGGGAAGATCCCACATGCCGCGGAGCGGGTGGACCCGTGAGCTGTGGCCGCTGAGCCTGCGCGTACGGAGCCTGTGCTCCGCAACGGGAGAGGCCCGCGTATCGCAAAAAAAATATAAATAAAATGTAAAACTCTTAGAACAGTGCCTGACAACCAAAAACGTGCTGAATAAATTCCAGTAGTTACTATTACTTCATGGACTTCCCAAAATTAACTGAGTGAATTGATAGTCTTTACAGACACTACATGAAAAAATAAATAGACATGTCCATGTGAGAAATTAACCAATTATAGAGCAATGCTTACCAACAGCTGCTCTTGTGACTTTCACTGTGGGGACCTACATTTGAAACCAGGATTGTACTTTCTGGCCATAGAATCTCATATCTGTGGCAAGTTTCTCCCCATAGCCATACCCCGCTCTTGTTCTACTTCAGTTTCACAGTCTTTCATGGATAGTGATTGCATAAAAATAATAAACTTATTGTATACTATCACTGTTCTGGTTGTAATCCTCAACAACATTATGTGGTAGGTATTAGAAAACTGAGGGAAAATGTCATGAAATGACTTACCCAAGAGTAGCAGGAATGGATCTGGACTGTAGAATCTGTTGAGCTTATCTCCCTAAGAGTTTCATCTCTAATTCAAAATCCTCAAAGTGAATTTGTTAAATTAATTGACTTTATATGTTTGAGCAGTTTTAGATTTATAGAAAAATTAAGCAGAAACTACAGAGTTCCCAAATACCCCTCTGCTCCTCCAACTACCTGCCATCCCCTCACAGTTTCCTCTATTATTGACAACTTGCATTTGTGTGGTATATTTATCACAACTGATGAACCAATATGTTATTAACTAAAGTCCAAGATTTGTAATAGGGTACAATTTTTGTATTGTACATTTTATGGATTTTGATGACAGTATAATGGTAATCATCCAACATAACAGTATCATAAAGAATAATTTCACCACCATAAAAATCTCCTGTGCTTATGCAACATCCTCCCACTCTTCTCAGACCCCTGGCAAGCACTGATCTATTTACTGTCTCTGAAGATTTTCCTTTTCTGAAAGTCATGTAATAGGAATCATATGGCATGCAGCTTTTTCAGATTTACTTCTTTCCCCTAGCAATATACATTTAAGTTCCCTCTGTGCCTTTCTATGGTTTGATGTCTTATTTATTTTTATCATTAAATAATATCCCATTGTATGACTATGCCTCAGTTCATTTACCCATTCACCTATTGAAGGATATCTTGGTTGTTTCCAAATTTGGCCAATTATGAATAAAGCTACTATAAATATTTGTGTGCATAATTTTGAGTGGACGTTTTCAGCTCATTTGAGTAAATACTTAGGAATGTGATTGCTGGATTGTATGGTAAGAGTATCTTTAGCTCTGTACATAACTAACTAACTTCTAAAGTGGCTGTACCATTTTGCATTTCCACCAACAATGAATGAGATTTCCCATTGTTTCACTTCCTCACCAGCATTTGGTGTTGTCATTGTTTTAGATTTTAACCTTTCTAATAGGTGTGTAGTATAGTGGTATCTTATTGCTTTAATTTACAATTTCTAATGACATGTGATGTTAAGTATTTTATATGCTTATTTTCCATCTGTATATTTTCTTTGGGTTTAGAATTGAGAATTTGCAGTGTGAGGGTGGGGGTATATTTGAGCAAGCTGAGAATAGAAAAGTCTCCATATTTCCTTTAAAGAGCTACTAAAGGACATAGACACTTTTAGATCAAATTTTTCTTGTGGCCTCCTTGTCTTTTCATCAATAAGTATTCTATCATTATGAATAATCGGTGCTGGGTTTCAACTCTCAGATATTGAAAAATATATTGAATATCTTGTAGTACTCTCTTGATTGAGTCTTCAAATTATTGAATATCTCTGAAAGTGTTATTCAAAAAAACAAGTTTAGGGCTTCCCTGGTGGTGCAGTGGTTGAGAGTCCGCCTGCCGATGCAGGTGACACGGGTTCGTGACTCAGTCCGGGAAGATCCCACATGCCGTGGAGCGGCTAGGACCGTAGGCCATGGCCGCTGAGCCTGCGCATCCAGAGCCTGTGCTCCGCAATAGGAGAGGCCACAACAGTGAGAGACCCACTTACCGCAAAAAAAACAAAAAAACACCAGTTTATGAGGTTACTGATTACATACCCTGTAAGCCAGAAAAAGCAACAGTTGAGCATCACTCAATGATGTTTTTCTACACTAATAGCATATAGTTGGCAAAAAAATGCCCCATAGTTCTGATACAAGAAACTCAGCAACACTAGAGTGCATTAAATGGCTAGTAAAAAAAAAAAAAAACAAACAACAACAAAAAAAAAAACACAACTCTTTGACCACTATTGCATAATAGTGACCAACATATAGGTTCATCAGTGATAGTTTGTGCTTTTCCTAAGACTAGTGAAATATTAGACCTTGAGAACTAAATTTTCCTTAAAAATATGCTAACTATACTGTCTTTCAGTAGAAAGTCAACTGGTTTTTAAAAAAAAAAAAACCTACTGTTTCTTAAGCATTCTAATGGACAGATTTTAGAAAATCGACTCTTTGCTATGTTGTGTTAGTAACAATGACCAGCAAGAGTCATTGTTACATAAGAGAACATCCAGAAAATATAAAGTAATATTCCAAGGAGGGATTTGGGCACTGGAAGACTGTAACTTTAATAAAGTGTAAAAATAAGTAATCCTTTGTAACTCTTAATTACCTTAATTTGAATTTAACACTTTCCTTGGTGTCCTCATTCCTGCTAAAGTCTCTCAGAAGCTAAAATATATCATGACTAACAGTCTTATTCATGCATTTCATGTGTTTTTATTGTGTGAATAAAGCCCTAAAATTCCTAATTAGATGAATACAGTCTTTCCAAGTGGTGAATTTGGAATGACTCTTCTATTTAGATGGCATTATAATTCCTAATAATATTTTAGCCATAATCATCATATTACTCAATACCAGCCTGAGACTCTTTTTAGTAACATCAAATAGTCTAACTTTCCCAATTTTCTTTCCACATAAAAACATTTATATTTTTACTGCCAACCATATTAGACCATGTATCTAAAACACTGCGTTTCTAGGACTGATGCCTGCATGTCATTATCATCTTGTGTCCTTGTCCCTAATAAATGTTTCCCTGTGGGAGTCACATGGCACTCAAAGCTGCCTGCAGTCTTTCCAGGAGACAAATAATTAGCCACGAAAATAATTCATTTCCAAAGGGAATTCACATTAGCTACATTTCTCATGCATCTCTCTATGAGAATGAATTTCATGTAAGTTAAGTCAAACTGCCTCAGTTAACGCTTAATTCTGTGCTTCCTTTGACTGGTGGATAGGAGAATTTTAGGCGTGAAGGATGGTCTTACTCTAGGATCAGCTGAATCCATCTAGGTTCACTGATCTTTTTCTTAAAAACTATGTTAAAGTAAGCTACTTACATTGGATTTTTAAAGACAAAGAACCATTAGGTTTATTTATGGACCCATCATGTATAAAAGTAGTCAAATTAAATATATCAATATGAATTATAGGTGTGAGCAAACTCTCAGGTGATTTGATATTTTCCTCTCTTATCTATGAGCTAATTTGGTGTCTAAATCTGTTTCATTTGCCCATTTTATGAGGTTCTACTTTTTGTTATTGATTCTACTGGATAAATTTATCTCACCTTTTGTAGAGTTATTGTCAATGGTAGGATATGTTGGAGTCCTCTTATACACTTCATGATTGATTAGATATTTATTACTATTATTTCTAGATTTGTGGTGCTTGCTCAAATATTCAAGAACCAATTGATCTCCTATTTTTTTCTTTCTTCCCTTTAAACTGTTCTTCTTCTTCTTCTGCCCTATCCTTTGATATCTGTGTACCACACACTCTCTACCACCTGTAGTTCTTCCATTGCCATTGAGTTCTTATATTCACCTCAGCTGCTTTGGGTTCTATATCTTGAACGTGACCACATTTTTCCTTGCATCACTAGCTTCTTTGTTGGGAAAATATTCTGTTTCCAATGCATTCAGATGCCTTGTGTCCTTCTGAAGTCTTGTCTCTCTCCTTCCATGTTGTTGGAGACATTTATCCAGCCCAAAAGAAAATCTATTATGTGGATAGGAAACAGCTAACTTCTGTGTAATTCCACAAGGAAGACAGTTCTCATCAAGAAGAAAAGAAAAACCTTTATTTATATGCTCTCTGTTTCTTTAAATCAAAGCAGCCATATACCAAATACTGTTTCCAGTACCTCCAGTGTTCATTCTTGTAAGCAAATTCAGGATAGAATGGCTTGTATCCATGTCCTTTAAAGTTAGCAATGGTTGTGAGACCTGCCTTGTCCATGTCTAACTTCTGGGTATACCTTGAAGAGCCAGTGCAATAATTTTCCATGTAATCTTCTCTGTTAATGCGATGGGGAACAGAACCACTCAAAATGGTAACTTTTCCATGAGTTTAAGCCATGGAGTGATGAGGATGACTTGGAGCAAAGGCTCCAATTAACCTACAATAGTAGAAAATTAAGATAAACACTAAAAAAATAAAATTAAAATAACTCATAATGCAAACACCAGAGATAATCTTATCAATAATAGATCATATAAACTTCAGATTTATACAATCTCTCTTTGTGTGTGTGTGTGTGTGTATATAGATATATATAGATATATCTATATCTATATATATATATAGATATAGATATATCTATATATATATGTCCATATAAAGAATAATAACATTATGGCTTATTCTTTGATTTAATAGGAAAGTCTTTCCAAGAGAGAAAATATTCCTCTACAATGTAACATTAATAAAGTAAGGTCTTACATCATAGGAATATATTCTCTTATATTTTAATGATTACTTATTCTTGTTTTTTTGTTTAAATCTATTTAGTTTTTTTTCAAACATTCTTGATAATAAACAACTTTGTTAAGCCTCCTAGCTTCAGAATATTTCTACAATACATAACTATTTCCTCTGAGGATAAACTTCTCCATGTAGAATTTCTGAGTCAATACATGTGCAAAATGATTTTTTGTTATATGTAAACACATTTTTGAAAATCTAAAAATTTGCCCTTGTACTAACTGCCTGAGGCTTTTAAATTTTTCTACATTCTTACTAAAACAGGAATTGCTTTTTCTTAACTATTACCAATTTTGTTAATGAAAATAGTTTTAGATTTTTGAATGTATTTGCATTTGTTTAAAAGCTGGTTTAGTACATGCATCTTTATATTTTTATCTCTCATTTGTTTTGTACATTGTCTACTAGGTGTGATAGAACTACAGACATGTGTGTTATGTTTTGGCAAGTGTAATAGTGTTTATCACCATTTTCCTAGGGTGAGGCAGTAAGAGAAAAGCTTTATTCTTTTGAGAAAGAAATATTGAACTACTCTGGAAGTGGAGATAGTTAATCACATAATCTGTATGTCAACTTCTCCCTTTAGGCTATAAAATTAAGATACAATATAAATTGTGTTTCACTAAGGTATCTTTTAACTGTCTCTGAGATATTTTCTGAAGACAAAACTATTTTACATTTTTATGATTCCTGGTAAAGTAGTGTCACATTTTTATTTGATCAAAACTAGAACCAAATTTATCAAAGCAAACTGAATTTGTTTGAACTGCTTATGACAAACTTGATTTGCTTTAATTTTTTAATAATTGAATTTTAGTAATGTCAAACTATTTTCTCTCTAGAGAACAGAACCACAACTCTAAAACTTCAACAGTGTCATATAATAAACTGAAAACTGTTTATTTTCACTATACAGTAAGCATAAGATCGAATCAGTTATCAGAATGTCTGATTTCTGACAATGAATTTTAGAATTCTAGGTGATAATTATCTGATTCCTTTTCTATCTAAGGATATAATTTGAAATAGAAAATGTGAGTTTGAGAAAGATAAAGAGAAAATTAAGGTTAATTTGGGAAATTGCAAATGTACTTATTAGAAAACTATTTTGAGCAAGACAAATGAAACAAAGCAACAGGTCATAAAAAAATTGGTTTGAACCATTAATAGAAGAAAAGGGGTAGGAGACTCATATTATATGAAATGTATCCAGATCTCAGATCACTATCTTGATCAAAGGATCTAATCAGGAAGTCAAAGTTAGTTTCAAAATAATTATTTACTTGAATTAATCAAATTCCACTAGTGGGAGATGGAGATGCAAAAATGTGTGTGTATATAAATAACTTTTTTTTTTTTGGCTTTCTTCCCCAATCACTTTCTTTATTCAGCACAGCTAAGATAACACTTCTGTCATACTTTACATCCTTCAAAATCACTACCCTAGCCCTGGTCTAGTACATCTCTTTGGCTTTTTTACTTCATCTCCTTTTCTGTTGATTTTGTACTATAATGCTAGAAATATCTTGTCTCATTGGAAAGAATTTACATCAAATCAAGGTAGAAGAAGAAATTGATTTAGCCAAGCCATAATCCTCTTTGCAAGTGGATCACTGTGGCCATTAATAATGATTGTTCCAAATTAGCATACATTCCTTTAGTTGGGAAACAAAGCGAGAGTGCTACTTTATACCCAAGGAGATCTCTCAATATTGTCACATAGAAAGGTGGAATAAATATTTTAGATTCTATTTGAAAATCCAAAATATATTTCATACAAGGGGCAATAGATCAGAATTAAAAATGAGAGCTAATAACTTCTCTAGTGTAAGAAAAAACTGTTAAGCAAACCAGAAACAAGTAGCTTAAGCTGGTAAGTTTCATCATTTGCTTTTATTACCTTATTAACTTTTCGATTTTAAAGCATCTATGGGAGAATGATATGTGAGAGTTAAGATAATTATGTAGAAAAATAACTAGAAATTTGGGAAAATACCATCATGCATGTGTTAGTCAGAAAGGAATAACAAGGGAAAAAACAAGCAACCTGCAATTCTTAATAAACTAACATAAGTTTATTTCTCACTCTCTGGAGACCCTACAGCAGGCTGGGCAATACTGGGCATCTGCTCTCCATATGCTGACTCAGATATCCAGACTACTTCTATTGTGGCTGCATCAACTCCATAAAGCCCAAAGCAGGGGAATCCGAAGGGCATTTCCTTTCTTCATCATGAACATGAAGTTCATTTTTTCTGCTGATATTTCATTGAACAGACCTAATCACTTGGTCTCATCTAAATTCAAGAAGGTGATAAAGTATAGTTTTGTTTTTTTGGCTTTTAAAAAAATTATTTTATTTTACTTTTTATACAGTGGGTTCTTATTAGTTATCTATTTTATACATATTTGTGTATGTATGTCAATCCCAATCTCTGAATTCATCCAGGCACCACCATCCCCCCAACTTTCCCATCTTGAGGTCCATATGTTTGTTCTCTACATCTGTGTCTCTATTTCTGCCTTGCAAACTGGTTCATCTGTACCATTTTTCTAGATTCCACATATATGGGTCAATATACAATATTTCTTTTTCTGTTTCTGACTTACTTCACTCTGTATGACAGTCTCTAGGTCAATCTATGTCTCTACAAATGACCCAATTTTGTTCCTTTTTATGGCTGAGTAATATTCCATTGTATATATGTACTACATCTTCTTTATCCATTCATCTGTCGATGGACATTTAGGTTGCTTCCATGACCTGGCTATTGTAAATAGTGTTGCATTGAACATTGGATGCATGTGTCTTTTTGAATTATGGTTTTTCTCTGGGTATATACCCAGTAGTGGGATTCCTGGGTCATATGGTAATTCGATTTTAAGCTTTTTAAGGAACTATAGCTTTTCGTGTGTAAAAGATGGATAAATATGAAATACGTTGTGGAAGTATCCAGCACAATGTCTGACAAAATGGGATATACTATTTAATTACAATGAGGATTGATGCATTTATAAATATTTCAAATTTCCCTAAAAATATATATATATATTTATATATATATATTTATATATATATTTATATATATATTTTTATATATATTTATATATATTATATATATATTATATATAAATATATATTTATATATATATAAACTATATTAGAAGTACATGCTAAAATATAAACAGTGGTTTCTGTATGGGAGGATTGTTTTTGACTTATTTTTGAGCTCTTTAGACACAATATTAAATAATTTTTCAATTATAAACACATGTAAAATAAGATACATACAATTAGAATGTGTATAATTATATATGTAGTATATAGACAGAGACTGAAACACCCCTTTATTTTCTTTTCTCTATTTAATTTATTAAATATGAATATGAACAAATTCTGTATACCATTCTTTGATTTCTTTCTGGAAAATTGCCTTTCAAATATATAAAGGTCTACAAAAATTATAATTTTTGCAATCAATGGTCTACTTAATTCATTAATTTGTTCAGTTAATATTTACAAATGTCTTTTTGCCAGGCACTGTTCTGTTACAGAGGATTTAAAAATGGGGGAAAATTAGGAGTCCCCATGGAATCTACATTCTAGTAAGAGAAAGACATAAAACAGATGAGAAAAATCAGTAAAATATATAAGATGCTAAAAGTGCTAATGAGAGACATAAAACAAGTATTAGAGATAGAAGTACAGAGGTGGTAGAGGATGGAACTTAATGTTAAATAGCATGATGAGGGAAGACCTCTTCATTAAGCTGATTTCTGAGTAAAGAATTTAAGATAATGGGAAAGTAAGGTCATGTTGATGTCTATGGAGGGAGCATGCCAGAGAGACTAACAAGAAAAAAATACTCTGAGGCAGAACGTCGGGTCTGGCTGGAGCGGGGTCAGTGGGAGTCATAGACTGAGGGGTCAGGCATGTGGCAGCATAGTCTCTGTGATCTTGTGAGCCATGACAATGAGTTTGGCTTTTTGAGTTGGGAACTCATGGGAGTATTTTAAACAGAAGAAGAGATCATATATATTCTCAATCACTCTGGCTGCTGTGTGGAAACATATGTTAAAGAGGGTCAAGGGCAGAAGCAGAGAGAGAGTCAAGAGCAAGAATCCAGATAAGGGATAAGCTCTTTCCAACTAGAGTGGTAGCAACGGAGGTGGTAAGAAATGGCCAGGTTGTTGATTCAGTTTGAAGGCAAATTCAAAAGGATTTGCTGACATATCACATTTGGAATGTGAGAGGAAGTCTTGTTCACCTGAAAGAATAGAATTCCCCTTTAGGGAAGTCTGTGAGAAAAGGGAAAGACTGTGAGGATAGGTTTGAGTCATAAAATCAAGAGTATTCCGTATATGTTAAGTTTGGAATAAAATAACAAAGTTTAGGTGTTCAAAAAGCAACTAAATATACTAGTCTGCCATTTTGGGAGGAGAGAATTGCCCTGAAACTATAGTAATAGTATGAATTAATGTTTATATTGCACTGATTAGATGCCAGGAGCTGTTTTTGTTATTATATTCATTATATTTATTTCATACAAATTTCCTATTAGAAAGGTACTATTATTATCAACATTTTACAATAAGGAAACTAAGACACAAAGTTAACTATTTGTTTCAAGGACTAATGGATAGTCATGTATAGCCAGAGTCTGTTTGTCTGTTAGCCCTGCTTACTGCTTCTCTTGGTAACTAATCATCATAGAGCTAGTTTTCAAAGCCATAAAACGATGAGATCATCAAAAGTCAGGAGAGAATGGAAGAAGTTCAAAGACTGAGCCTTAGAACACTTCAGAATTAAGAATTAAGAGTTGAGAAAAATATCACCTCTGGAGGTGAAAAAAGAACATCTTATAAAAAAGAAAATAAGTAAGTCATGCTTTCTTGGAAGCAAAGACAGTGTTTCAAGGAGAGGGTGTGATCAATTATGTCAAAAAGTGCTGATAGGTCAAACAGGAAAGGCGCCAGATTGATTTTTGGATTTAGCAACATGGAGGACATTGGGAACATTGACAAGATCAGGTCTAGTGAAGGGACAAGAGCGAACTTCAGAGGGAGAGGAAGTGAAGATAGGGAATGTAGACAATTTTTTTTAAAGTTATTTTATAAAGCAGAAAAGTAGGGATATACCTAGAAGGGGTAATAGGGCCAATAAAGGAATTTTTAGTTTGTTTGTTTGCTTTTAAGATTAGAATAATAAACCAATGTCTGCCCTCTCCAAAGATAGAGTGTGTACGTAGAGTGTATATACACAAATATAAGGAGGTGTTAGGATGGAGGAAATTATCATCCTATTTTGTTTGTTATCTCAGTGAATGAGAAGAATTCTTCATCTAAAAATTGATGTGAAAGCTGGGCAGCATGAGGTGAACCTCACTTATAATAGGAGCAATACAAATTAACACTACTCAGAGGTGCCACTCACCATCTAACAGATGGGCCCAAATGGAAATGTTTGACGATATACTATGTTGGTGGAGGCTAGGAGGGAGACAAGCTCTCCAATACATTGCCAGTCAGAGTAAAAAATGGTACAATCCTGATAGAGAGGAATTTAGAAGTTTTTAGAAAAATCATACATGTATTTAGCTTTTCACCCAGCAAACCCGCTTCTAGGAAACATTACCAAAATTATGAAAAAGTTCTTGCATTTGATTATTTATTGTGGTATAATTTGTAATTATAGAAGTTTGGAAACAATTCAAATGTGGGTAAACATAGGACTAGCTGAAAAATTCATGGTTCAACATATGGCAAAACTTTGTACACTTAAAAATCTCTACAATGACTTGGAATGATCTACAGGTAGGATTGTAAAGGGAATAGGAAAATGTGCAGAGCAACAAATATTTTGTGCTACTTTTTCACAAAAAAGAGAGAGGGGGATGTGTATATGTACATAGACTCATATACGTATATATTTGTTAAAAGAAAAGCTAGAAGGGTAAATAAAAATGAATACAAATGCTTACAATGGAAGTGGAAAGAGAAAAGTGTAGCAGGCAGAGACAGAATTGAGAACCCTCATAGCAATCTTTGTTACACAGTACTGATTTTGATAATTTATGTTTGTTTTACATGCTCAAAAAAATTGTATCAAAGGAAATATAGACAAACACACAGAGAAAGAGAATGACAATAGAGTATGCTGCCAAAGTTTGGATACTTAAAAGAAAAAATTGATAAATGTGTAAAAGTATGTTAATAGAATTTTATTTTGCATTTCTGTTATTATGGAAAAATTGAGCACTTTCTCATATGTATTTTTTTTAATGTTTTTCTAATGTGATGTGATTATTTGCTCCTTTCACCAATTTTTCTGTCATGTTGGGGTTGTTTTGAATTTTAGGAGTTCTTTTTTATGTTAGGGATATTTGCCTTCTGTCTGTGATATGAAGTGCAAATTTTTTACCGCTTTGGTTTGTAATTTAGCTTACATTTGTTTGTTTGCTTATTATGATACAAAATAATTCTATGTGTTGAAGTATATCAAACTTCTGCTTTTTTGCTTCAGAACTTTAATTCATACTTAGGAAAATTTTTCCCATGTCCATAAAGGAATGATTTTTCTTTTATTCTCTCTCTCTGTCTCTGTCTCTTCCTTTCCTTTCTACTTCCTTCCAAATGCCAAAGTAAAAGTTGTACCTGCCAAGGTTAAAAAGCAAGGCTGGGGCTTCCCTGGTGGTGCAGGGGTTGAGAGTCCGCCTGCTGATGCAGGGGACACGGGTTCATGCCCTGGTCCGGGAAGATCCCCCATGCTATGGAGCGGCTAGGCCCGTGATCTATGGCCACTGAGCCTGCGCGTCTGGAGCCTGTGCTCCGCAACGGGAGAGGCCATTACAGTGAGAGGCCGGCGTACCGCAAAAAAAAAAAAAAAAAAAAAAGCAAGGCTGACTTTATTCAAGGCTATTGTGATAGGGAAGAGATGATCATCTCCACTGAAACAAACAGCTGAAGTGTGTTTAAGAGCTGGGATGGGAGGATCCTGGGCCGTCTGCATTTGCTAATCATCCTTACCCAAAACGAAGGTAAACTTTTTCTTACTTTCGTGACAGGAGGTAGTTTGACAACTTGGATCAAGGTGTCAAAGTAAGTTAGGCTCCTACCCTGCCACAGAATCTGGGAGATATAGCCACGATCTTCCTTGATGATTACATTTCAAAGGGATGGTTCCCAGGTCTTTAGAAAGATTCATGAACAATAAAGCTGGCAAGAGGCGAGCCACAACTACTGAAGCCCATGCACCTAGAGCCTGTGCTCTGCACCAAGAGAAGCCACCACAATGAGAAGCCTGCGTCTCACAACAAAGAGTAACCCCCGCTCACTGCAACTAGAGAAAGCCTGCGTGCAGCAGCGAAGACTCAATGCAGCCAAAAATTAAACAAATGAATAAATAAATAAACTGAAAAAAAAAGGATTTACATCTCAAAGGAGCAGAGGGTGGATTTACAATTAAAAGTTTTCTAAAGAAAATATTCTAAGAAAAGAAATATCAGTGGTCTAGAGTAGGGAAGGAGGCTTTCTAAAGTTTAAGCAAGCTGAGGGGAATGTTAGGTTCCTCTTGGTCCTTTCCTTCCTTTCTTCCTTCCTTCCTTTTTTCCTTGCTTCCTTCTCTCCTTCCTTCCTTTTTTTTTTCTTTCTTTGAACATTAGGTATTCAATCCTTTTGAAATTTATCTTGATGTGCAAATTGATAACTTTGGTTGCTACACTTGGTACTCACCTGCAATCTAAAGGCAGGTGACTGAGGGACTATATTCATGGAAGCTTTTTCAATAACCTCCATGAAATGAGCAGTGCTGATTTAAAAAGAAAGAAAGAAAGAAAGAAAGAAAGAAAGAAAGAAAGAAAGAAAGAAAGAAAGAAAGAAAGAAAGAAAGAAAGAAAGAAAGAAAGAAAGAAGGAAGGAAAGAAGGAAGGAAGGAAGGAAGGAAAGAAAGAAAGAAAGAAAGAAAGAAAGAAAGAAAGAAAGAAAGAAAGAAAGAAAAGAAAAGAAAGAGTTTTCCGTAAGAACAACAAGAAAGGAAAACTCAATTCCTCTTATTTTCATTTGAATCTTCATTTCTGTGAGATGTCTTTATTATATTCAGATAACTATATAACCTTGAGCTATATCTAGGAGATTTAAGACTCATTTTATCCTTTCATTCTTTATAGGTATCCAAACAAAAGAGGATGGATGGTTGAGTTTGTGAGTTTTTTAATATTTATTGAAAAATGTGGCAAAAATACCAGTTGTGATTAATCAGTATTACCTTCTAGTTCTTCTTAGACTAAATGCTCAAAATTAATTGTGGTTATATTAGAACAAAATCTTCCATGTAACACAGAGAAGTAAGATATGCATTGTATAAGGCTATCCCAAATATACAAGATTTTAAAGAATGAAATAATTGAGCTCATTTTCAAGTTTTGAAATTTGCTTTCTCTCCTAAAAATCATTTCTGGCCTTGCTGCTAACGTAATTATTAACAGAAATATCCAAAAATTAAATTATATATATATATATATATATATATATATATATATGTTTTTCATAAAGGTCAATAAAATACATGAATAATTTAAATACAGAATTTATTTTTAAGTTGCTGAGAAACAAAATTGCTGAGAAGTCATAATACTGTACTTTTCATCTGTCCAACCATGAATAGAATAAAATTAATATGTAGTCAAAAACAGAAATAACAAGAAGATAAAAATATACCCATACATATAAAAACTTTGGCATTGTCTTTGTCTACAAATAAAAAAAAGTTAATATTCACATAATATGAAAAGCTGATGTGTATATGTGTGTGTGTTTATGTTCAATGCTTTAAAAAAAAAACAATGCAGGACATGCACAGAACACCTTTTTTAGCATTTATAAATTACATATATTTAACCATATATTTAATGGACATAGAAGTCAAGGGAGCACTTACTAGCCAATTTTGAGATCATTTGAGCATCAGAAAGAGTAATGAACACAATTGATTGAAATACATTGACTAAAAATGAAAAGAAAAAAAATCACTGTTCTAAATTAAAGATGGATAAAGTGAAGTGCAACTTAATACAATGACTAATCCTTGACGTAATAGAATATAAATGGACACAAATTTTTTGCCCCTCCTTCCATCATGAAATGAAGTCAACTCCGCTTCCCTGAACCTAGGTTGGCCTTGTGAATTGCTTTGAACAATAGACTGCAGCAGATTCGAGGCAGTATCCGTTCCCAGGTAAGGCTTTAGGCTTGAATTTCAGTTTCCTCAGCCAAGAACCTTCTGCCTTTGCTCTTGGATCCCAACTGCTATATTATAAGAAAGTTCAGGCTACACTCCCAAATAATGAATGACCACGTGGAGAAAGGCCCTATGACGTGAGAGGCCATTTTGTATATTCCAGTCTCAGCTAAACTCCCAGCTGAATGCAGCCATGAGTGAACGCAACCAGCGTCATGTACAGGAAATGTACCAACAAGCTGAGTTTTGCCCAAATCTCAGACCAACAGAGTCACGTGAAATAATAAATCATTATTGTTTTAAGCAACTAAAAATCTTTAGTGTAGCAAGATATAATGAAACATCTTGTGATATCCTATACCAACAAACAAAAGCCAAACAGTTTTATGGGAGAGCAAATGTGTCAAAGTGTTAAGAATTGAGGATTCTAGGTGAAGATTGTGAAGATATTCACTCTATTATTCTTTCAACTATTCTGAAGTTTTATTTTTTTTTTCAAAATAAAGCAGTAGAAAAATAGGAATGAACAAATGAATAAATGAATAATAAATGAATATGTTGTAATGTTAGAGAACAGCTCTCTGAGTCCTCACATCTCATTTAAATTTGTACACTGTTCTCACCAAGCATTTCCTATTCCCTTTCCCTGATTTATTTTTTCATATAAAATTATTTTATATTTATGTGACAACCTAGATATTTTTATATATTGTTATCATATAGCATTTATTTACCACCCACCTACATGTTATCTGTATTCCTCACTCCTCCCTCACTATCCATCCCTCATTCTGATTTCACTCTTGCTAGGTCATAAGCTCTAAGAAAACAGAGATTTTTTTGTTGTTGTTCGTTGGTAAATCCCCAGAACTTAGCGCCTGGTATGTAGAAAGTACTTAGTAAATACTTATTGAATTAGTGCATGCTGACATTAAAAAGTATATTTAATAGTAACAGCACCATTATATTAGTAGAATAACAATGTATTCTAATATATTCAAAAATAATATAATAAATAATATTTACTTTTGAATGCCTATCACATCTCAAAGATGTACTTTACATATATAATTTCTAATTATTAACACCTTCAAAGGTATGTATCAAGTCCATTTTATAAATGAAGGAACAGAGATTTCAAGTTACTCAAAGTCAATAGATAGCAGAAAGTTATCTAAGCACCAGTCTTCACTCTTCCAAGCAGGTTTCCTCAGTTCTTGTTCAGAGCTTGTTTTGTCTGGATGGGAATTCTCATCTTCTCTGGGCTATTGAGCGTTGGGTGAGATTCATTAAGAGAGGTGATGGAAAGAATCAGGCTGATTATAAAGAATCCAATTTGTAAAATTACAATGGCATGTGAGGTTCGGAAATACATTATTAGTCACTACATATTTCTGCTTTTCACTTCAATTTTATTAAAACATGCTGAGTCAATAAAGGAATCAGAGTTTTAGAGCAAAAGTATATGACTTTTGTTTAACAATATTATTTACTACCAATCTGATGTCCACTCAAGTTAGATATGACATATGACATATTCATTAGAGTCACTGGAATTCCTATGAACAAAACAATTACAAAGAAAGAATCCTAGATGACAAATTAAGTAAAAAATAACAGAATTAATTGAGAGAAATTGGGCTATCTTGACTTTTTTTCAGCAAGAGAGATTAATCCTTGACAAAAGCAAAATGTTGTATTAAAATGTCTTAATTATTGGAGGCAGGACGATCACCTGGACCAAATAATCTGAAGAAATGCTCAAAAGTAACAAGCTAGTTGAAATTTTAATCTTTAATTTTCATCAACAAATGTTATTTTTCAAAAATCTCCTTCTCCCATAAAGTGTATGTTGAAATTTCTGAAACAATCTACCAATTTACATGTATAATAATAAATATTATTTCACTTATTTTACCTCATGCCAACACCCAAGACACTTTTGTTCATACATGTAATGTTTTACCTTCTAGTGAAGATAATGGCAGTATGTTAAGACAGTGCTGGACATTATTCATTTATCAGTATTACAGCAACAAATGATGAAAATAAACAGAACTCTGATGAAAGTACATAGATACTGGAATAACTTAGGATATCACCTTGCTAGATGTGATGCAATTGTTTTGGCAAATAAATGATGCTCTGGGATACATATCTATATCTATTTGTTCTATATCCAAATGTGAAGAGAAATTTACAGTTAGTGGGCTGGGGGGAGAGTCAAAATTATCAAAGTCGTAGACATAAGGATTAAAAGTAATATGGTATCCTCTATGATACAATAACAGTAAAAGGATATTAGGTTAAAAACTAAGGAAATTTGAAGAAACTATATATTTTACTTAATAGTAATTTATTAATATAAATCCATGAGTTGTGACAAAGGTAACATACAAATGTAAGATATTAATAATAGGAAACTGGGTATGGAGTATATGTAAACTTTCTGTACTTCACAACTTGACAACACTTTGGAAATCCAAATATATTCTTATAAAAAGTTTGTTGAAAAGAAAACAGAAACAAAAAACATGCAATGTTTTCATCGCCTAGTCAGGTGTGTTTGTATTTAGTGGTTGCTATCTTTGATGTGTTTTTACTTAACAAGAATTGCAATTGTATCTTAGGGGAAAATGTAATGTAAATGTTAAAACATAATTAATGCCTATTTAAAATTCTTGATTTCTCTTTGATTAGAGAAAACACACAATTTCTCTGTTGCTCCATAAGAAAGAAAACGGTACTTTCTCCAGATCCAGTTATACAGTTGACCTAGCATTAACTGTTGAAAAGAAATGGAAGAATCATATTTTAACGCAGCCTTAAAAAGTAGAGGTATTCTTTGCCTGCTCACAAATCTTTAGCTCCCAGATCTGTTAAGGAGAAAATGCAATGTAATTATAACCTCTGATTTTGATTTTAATAAATAATTATGTAATATTATTACTGTAATGAAATTATATTAATCTGGTGTGTTTTTTTAATATAAATTTATTTGTTTACTTTTGGTTGCATTGGGTCTTCGTTGCTGCACACGGGCTTTCTCTAGTTGCGGTGAGCGGGGTCTACTCTTCGTTGCAGTGCCTGAGCTTCTCATTGCAGTGGCTTCTCTTGTTGCGGAGCATGGGCTCTAGGTGTGCAGGCCTCAGTAGTTGTGGCTTGCAGACTCTAGAGTGCAGGCTCAGTAGTTGTGGCGCATGGGTTTAGTTGCTCCGTGGCATGTGGGATCTTCCTGGACCAGAGCTCGAACCCGTGTCACCTGCATTGACAGGCTGATTCTTAACCACTGCTCCATGAGGGAAGCCCCATTCTGGTGTGGTCTTATTTTTGATTTTTTTTTTCTGTTAAAGAAGAGTTGAGGCATGCAATATGAAAATATTTTGGTTAAAAAATCAGTTATAGCTAATATGTTTCATAACTGCTTGAGAAAATTCTGTGCACCTTTCATTACTTAAATAGTCAGAATATTTTATGTCACTATACCCCTGTTTTTGCAAGAGTGTCAACAATATTTATAACAAGATAATAATTGAGGTCAAAGATGGTGTTAACACAATTCTAGAACATTTTTGCTATTTATGTGTCTTTAGGCTATTGATTTAAATTTTACCCAATACAGTTTTCTCATCTGCTAATGGCAATAAAATTCTCTACCTCATAGAATGTTATGAGATTAAATTAGATCATGTAAATGTAGCGAATTACACTCTAGAGAGAAGCACTAAATTGATTATTTTTTCTGATTTTGGACTGCCTTTTCCCTTTATAGTGAAAAGGGGAAATTGAAATTCAGAATATAAACAATTACTATAATAATAACAAGTGGTTCTCACATTTATATTATAGAATTTAAAATAATTTCTGATGTAGGTTTACTTCAACCTGTCACATTATCTTCATTGTTTGATTTAGTCGATGGCAGAGCTTTTTGTTCCAGTGAAACATCTTCTATTCTTTTATAACCAAGCAGAAGTCATGCCTGATTTACTGCAAATGAGATTTAGGCTTTTGGTATGTAAAAATTAACATGTTTTACTTTGAAATAAACACACTAATATTTACTATGCATCACCATACATATCTGCAATATAATATATACAGTAAAGATAGATGGATACGGGTAGATAGATGGAAGGAAGGAAGGAAAGAAGGAAAGAAAGAAAGAAAGAAAGAAAGAAAGAAAGAAAGAAAGAAAGACAGACAGAAAGAAAGAAAGAAAGAAGAAAGAAAGAAAGAAAAGAGAGAGAAAGGAAGAGAGAAAGAAAGAAAAATTCAATCAACTGTATATATTTTCTTATGCATGTAATTCTGTCTGTGTGTGCATTTCTGTATGGATAATTATGTACTAAGTATAAGTAAGCAAGTTACTCCCTGTATTTGTGAGCTTTATCCCTAATTGTATTATTGATGAAAGTAAAACTTTGGGGAAAAAAACACTTTGGCATTTGGGATTCCTACTGAGAGAATAGGGATTAAAGAATATACTTACAGAAAAGGAGGTAAGAACAATTAATAATTATAGCTTATGAATATTTACAAATTAAAGCTACTTTTAGACCTAGAGACTTATCATAAAAATGTTTACTATGCAGAAGATGTTCCTTTCAAAAAAATACTATTAAACAAGAATCATTCTGTACCATGTTTAGAATCCAATATTTTAAATTACTTTAAGACAGGTCTGTCACAAGATTTCCTTCTAGAGATTTTGTATAAATAACCAAATAATTTGGTATTTTTATCTGTTTTGTAAAGTGTGAGGCCTAGTGTTGATAATCATTGAGATAGTTTCTCTGAGTATTTAAATGATTCATTTGAAGGAGATGAGGTGCTTTGGGGAAACTTTATTAACTTTTCCAGGAGCCAAGAGTATCATGTAACAAATTGTTACTGTCTCTTCCCTTCAAAAATGGCCCATTACAACCAAGTCATGTATCATATGTCAGGTAAATCATATGTTGATTGAACTGGAAAGGTTAAAAACCTTTCCAGAAGAGGATAAAATGAAGCAGTAAACAACTGATATTAAAAAATGAAGTCTACTGCCATCCTGTAGTGCTTAGTAAGTCATTAGCTCATGTTCACTTCACATTAACTGACTTCACATCAGTATACTACCATATCTCACAGCATTTATCAATCCACAAAGAGAATCAAAGCAGTAAGAAATGTGCTTTTCATTGTCAATCAGAAGAGCCAATTACAACCTCTAGAAAATCCCTGTCGAAGTCAACAAAGTGCAAAGCAAGCAAAAAAGTCACTTCTCCAGGGTATGCCTTTTCAGCAAGATTTGACAACTTGCAAAAAATTATCTGAAATGGTGATCACGATCATTATGTGTCTATCACACAAGTGCTAAATGGATGTGTACTACATGCACTCTATAAGAATAAGGAATACATTTTAAGGATATTGGATTAAAATGATTTCAGTGTCCTTGTGACCTCATAAGCAGATATTCAAGACAGTCCTGTCTTTTAACTTAACCTGTACAAACAAAAGTACAGATTAAGAATTGTTTATCACTTTCAACTTCTATAGGATATTCATCTATATTGAACAAAAATTTATTTTTTTAAAGCACATACACCTGAAGCAATTAAGAAACTCTAAAATTCCACAATTTCTGGAAAATGGAGTCCTTGATGACTTAGAATCTAATATTTATCATGTATATTATATAACAAATTGAGTCACTAAAATTCAGCAATAACCATTTTAAGTTATGGTTCTATAGATACCATCAGAAGCATGGGTTTGATTACACATTCCTGATTCTAATAGCTTTTTGTTTTTTTGGAAACAGTAATTAATCAGTTAACAATTAACTTAAATAGAAACAATGGAAATCTAGATATCTAAGTTGCATTTCAATTTCACTTTTAAACATCTATGATTCTAATTTTTTAATGAACTCCTTTGTTTTTCATGATTTTGAAGAAGACCTCTTTGGCCAAGTCAAATTTTACAGTTTTGGGAAAAGTCTTTTGAAGGACTTATAGAACAAGAAACAGATAATGGTGGTTTATGACAGCACTTTATGAAGCTAGAATGAGTATAACTATGTAACAACTCAGCTATAAGTTTAGAAAGATATCATAAAACTGACTTAACACTATTGTATACCAAAGGAGAGTCCCAAAAGTAAAGGTATATTTGTGTCAGTTGTAACCAAAATACCTCTCTAGAACTGGTTATAATAAATTTTAATCAGAAATATTTAAATTCATCTCACATAGATATAGATTTCCACAATCAAATAAAACATGATTTGTCACACAGTGATTTGTTCTACTATCTCAGAAGTCTTAAAGAAAATGACAATCCAGTAGCAACAATCACCCAGACCTTGGTTTCTAATATCATTTCCAGCAAAAGGAACCAAGAGCCCTTGGAGTAGTGTCTGATTCTAGGCTGGGACAAGAAATATACAAGAGCGTGCAGAATTTTGTAGTGCCATAAATTGAAAAAGTGCTAAAAAAAAAATGGATGAGGGTATGTCAAGGGAGCACATGAGCCATCTGAAATAGGTAACAATAGAAAAAGCTGAAGATTTTGAGCAACAAAATGAAAAAAAATGGTATTGGATTATAATCCAAAGTATAAAATACATATCCATGAGTCCATTCTGATAAAAACTAAGGTTTGAATAAATTAATAGATGGAAGAGAAGAGATAAATCCTCCATTCATTTATGTTGCTACTCCACCCTCAAGGAGAGGGAGCTTCCTTACATTACTGAGGTCTGCACATAGGGACTTCCAAAGAATATAGTAGAGAAAGGAGGAAGAGAAAAAAAAAATGACTTTACAGTGAATAAGCCTGACAACACTGCCTTAGTGTATATCAACTGTCAGAAATCATGTTAATAAGATGTAGACATCATATCATATGATGAAAATGGTGCTTTACCTTGTAGCTTTTTTCCCTAAAACCTGTAGCCTCAGTTTTATCATGAGAAGGACATCAACCAAATTCCAATAGTGGAGATCCTACAAAATGCTTGACTGTTACTCCTCAAAACTGTCCAAGTCATCAAAAATGAGGATAGTCTGAGAAATTGCTACAATAAAGAGGGGCCTAAGGAGACATGACAACTAAATGTAATGTGGTATCCTGAATAGGACTCTAGAGCAGAAAAATGACATTAGGTAAAATCCAAAAAATATGAATAAAGTAATGACTTCAGTTAATAATAATGTATTGTTATTATTTTATAATTGTATCAAAATATCATATTAAAATAAGATGATAATAATAAGGAGAACTGGATACAGGACATATGGAAACTTTGTACTGTCTTCTCACTTTTTCTATAAATCTCAAACTGTTTTAAAAAATTAAATATTAAAAGTGGAAATATAATGTGTGAAAATTTTCAGCCTAGGTGTTTCATAAATATAAGTTAATAAGTCTAGAGATTTCTGATGTTCTGCCTTGTGTAATTACAGTGCATAATCTTGAGAATATTGGTACCATAAAAAATGTCTAAGTTTGGGAATGACTAGATAAAGGATATAATTTAATAATTCTTATCTTATTCTACAAGAACTGGATTATTTTCATTAATCTATCAAGTAAAGCCTGAACAGTTTTGGTTAACTCTGCTCCATCATCAAATCTCATTTAAATAATAGCAAATGCTTACAAAGTTAAAGAGATCAGTAACTAGGAAATTGGAGCAGGGCAGTCTGTTCAAAGTTTTGACAAAACTATACAAATCTTGGAGATAAATGGCATAATTTTCATTTGAGCAGATAAATATGGAGGCTGAGAATAGAGAGCACCTCTACCTTTCTAGTCAGCAGGTAACAGAAGCAGGAGAGAAAGGCAGCAGAAATCTGTTTTTTTTTTTTAAAACTGTTTAAAAGTAAATGATTATTAATAAAATTGACTCTGCTTATGGAATTTCTATACTGACTACCTCTTCCCTCAAAAGCAAAACAGTTGCATCTGCTTTATTTCTTTTATTCATACCAAAACTTGAGGAATGCTCTCTGCTTTTTATTCATACCAAAACTTGAGGAATGCTCTCTGACCCTGTAAAATCATAATAAGTATAAACTGCCATAGAACTTGAGTTTCCAGTGTGACTGTCAGGGTCATAGAGCAAGGCCCTTATATTTTGCCTTGGGGTGGGGGAAGCAAGAGTGGGCCTGCTAGCTTGTTCCTCTACCATTCCCCTACTGTTAATTCTTTCCAATTGAGAGTCTTACCCACATACACAAAGCACATAGGTATACCTCATTTTCATCTAGGAAGTCCATTGATGAAATGGTTCTACAAAATGGCAACTAAGACAACTGCTTAGATGAATCAACATGGTCCTTCATTTAGAATGATACGAAGGTGTGAGAAGGAAAAAGCACAGAACAGAATAACAAATAATAAACAATGTTCAAATACAACAGGAACAAACAAAAGAATTACAACTGACTCTCAAGGACACACAGGTAAATCAAGGCCCACAAAATTAAATTACATTTCCTATTTTCCTACTTAGTTTCTGCAGATATTTGAGGAGAAGTTGATAAAGGGAATCATTCACTTTCATATAATGCTAGTGGTAATGAATACTGATGCAACCAGTGGGAGCAGTATTATTGCACAAATGTTGACCCCTTGACCCAGAAGTTATACTTGTAGGAATCTCTTCCAAAGATGTATGAGAAAAGCATGAAGTGACACAATCACAAGACTATTTATTATATTTGTAATTGCAAAAGACTTGAAACAGCCCAGACACCCCATAATTGGGGAAAGTCCAAATGAACTGCATTTATTACTTACAAAGAAATGTATGAGAAAAGTAATGTGGAAGAGCTCTCCACTCTTCTGTAGTAGTCTTCAGGACATATTGTTAAGTCGAAAAAAAAAAAAATCAAGTTTCAGCAGAATATATATACATATATATAATGTAAAACTTGTGTAATAAATTCTGTATATGGAAGAATATGTGCATTATGTGTGTGTTTGTATATATGTAAACATATTTTAAAAATAATAAAAGGAAAATGAAAAATTAATGCCAATAGAGAGAAAAAGAAAGCATGAGGATGGTGGTAAGAATGGAAGGTAAACCTCTCGATTTTATAATTTTAACTTGGGAACCAAATAGTTATTTACCTAATTAAAATGACTTAAAAAAATCAAACCAATCCATAATAGTAGTTTTAAAAACTACTTTAAAAGAAAAAACAGATTTACCCACACATATATGCAGTTGGTGACATATTCAAACAAGGAAGATTTAATTCTATTGATTATTAACCATGACATTTTGATAGCATATATCTAGTTAGAGTCATTCTAGGGGAAAAATTAACACAAAGAAATCTTAAGTTGATATTGTATTAAAAACCAAATAAAGAATTACATTAAGATCATTAGGAATCAAAATTTTCAACATTTGAAAAAAATGCAAATATAAAATCAAAGAAATTAAGTAAAAATCGTATGATTTTTAACTTGAATTAGAAACATCACTATGTACTCATAGTTCATTTTTTTCTTTCTGAAAACAAAAACAAAACAAAAAATAACAAATTTCCAACTCTTTCAACTAAGTAGTTATAAAGCAATGATAAGTCAGTAAGAATGAACATCAGTAGTGTCCAGATTGTGGTTTGTAAATATTATTTACCATGAAATGAACTAAGACTTCTTTGAGAATGATCTGATTCCAGATCTGGGCAAGAAATATACAAGATAAGCTTGAGACATATTGTTGTGCCTAAAAGCAAAGGAAACTAATACCCTAGTGTTCTATCTAAGGGGCAAAGCAACAAATATGAAGGACCTAAAGATAAATAACTTGAGCATAAAAAAGATTAATGAGTGTAATTGAAACATATCAAGTATATAAAAGATCAATGAGTTTTTAATGACACTCCCCATTGTTGATTGTTAAGACACCAACTTATTACTTTTTTTTTTTTTTTTCGCTACACGGGCCTCTCACTGTTGTGGCCTCTCCCATTGTGGAGCACAGGCTCCGGACGCACAGGCTCAGCGGCCATGGCTCACGGGCCTAGCTGCTCCGCGGCACATGGTATCTTCCCGGACCAGGGCACGAACCCATGTCCCCTGCATCGGCAATCGTACTCTCAACCAGTGCGCCACCAGGGAAGCCCCCAACTTATTACTTTTAAGAATTAATAAATTAAGAAAAAGAATCAAGGATTTGTCATGTTCTACATTTACTGATTATCTGCTGTATCCAAGTAGTTGGTCTGGGAAATTTCTGCTTCAGATCATCAGTAATTTATCATAGCTATTAAATGTAGAACAAATAATATAATTAGAGAACCACCATTTTGCCACCCTTCAGGAAATAATGAGACCATGTTCCTCTATGGCTACTATGACCATCAGTTGAAAGTTTGATGTGGAACTTTATAACAGAAGAATCAATGACAGTATGAAGGTGGATGTTATAATAGATAAATCAGCCAAGCAACACCTGAAATCACTGATTAATTTTAGCATCACACACACACAAAAAATGGGACTATCAGACATCATGGGCCTGGTGATATGGTAGAATTAGAAAAACACAATACTCTAGGTAGCTCATAATTTTTTAGGTAGTCTTCTTTATTAAAACATATTTCCATATATTCTAGATTTCTTTCTTGCTGGACCATTGACTAATACAGGCAGGGTTAATATCACTAGCCCCAAGAAATTGTCTTTCAAGATAAAATTCATACCCTGAATTACAATTCTATTACATGTGATGAATTCAATGCAACCTCCTTGCTTGAGAAAAATGGCTCATTAGTAATCTTTGAGATGTATAATCATAATTATTCAAGTTATTACCAGTAGTAGGGATAAATGGGGTCACAACTAGAAGCCAGAATTTCAGTGGTCAACTTGCATTTATTTGCTATAATATTGAAACTGCTACAAAGACTGTAGTGTGTGCTAGCTCTTTCTGACTGTTGGGAGGCATATAAAAAGAAAAAAATAACTCTAAAGCCTCAACTCCCAACCCAAGACAAGGGTGGAAGTAGAAAGCTTTCATGGCAGCACTGTAAAATATAATCTCTTCTTGAAACAGGTAGGCAGAAATGGCTGAAGATGAAATGACAAACCTGATGTTGAGTGTAGCAAAGTTGTAATGATAAAGGCATAACTTCACTGAAGTTCATATGCTAAGGTTATGATACTGATTTTGAAGAATTAAGAGACTGATACTTGTATTTGGGACATTAGGACAGAGATAGACTAAAATTAAGCTAAAAATCATCTTGAACATTGCATGCATCTGAAAGCAATCCCTTCTTCCTTTCTGAAGAAACAGTCTTCTCTGACATAATGACCTTTCAAGGATTTCATCAGGAGCAGGTGACCCACTGACTCACAGCATTTGCCAATTCAACTCGAGATGTCCGACCACCCATCATTGCCTCATATCTCCTAATGAAGGTTAATCTTGGCACCGTTCAGAGGAAAATTGCAATGTCAGCTCTAGGGGGAGGTAGATTATTCCAAGAATTATAGGATCTTGAGAGTTTGTTTCAACAGCATTCTAGTGTGGAAATAGGTTTTATAGACATTAGACCCAAGAAAATTAAATATAAGACTGGGTCAGACAATCAGCCTGGACTTGGAATTTAATGTGTAAGCAAGTGAGAATGACTCTAACAATTTACTTGTTTAATTAATTGAGGCTTAGATTCCAAAGTGGCTCTTTAAAGCATTTGGAGCAACAGGAACTCTATTCCTTGCTGGTAGGAATACAAAATGGTACAGCCATTTTGAAAGGCAGCTTGGCAGTTTCTTACAAAATTAACATACTCTTACCATACAGCAATCTAATTTGTCTACACAAAATCCTTCACAGGAATGTTTATAGCAGCTTTATCTATAATTGCCCAAACTTCGAAGCAACCAAGCTGTCTTTCTGTATTTGAATAGACAAACTGTGGTATATGAAGACAATGGACTATTACTCAACAATAAAAGGAAATGAGCTGTAGAGTCACTAAAAGACATGGAAGAAATTTAAGTGCACATTAAGTGAACAAAGCAAATCTGAAAATGTTATTTACTGTGTGATTCCAATGATATGACATTCCAGAAAAGGCAAAACTATGGAGACAGTAAAAAGATCAGTAGTTGCCACAGGTGTGGGTGAGAAAGGGATGAAAAAGTGGAGCAAAGAGGATTTTTACGGCAGTGAAAGTACTCTCTGTGATCCTATAATGGTGGATATGTGTCATTTGTCTGAACCCATAGAATGTACAGCACCAAGAATGAACTCTAATATAAACTATGGGCTTTGGGTGATAATA
This sequence comes from Tursiops truncatus, assembly GCF_011762595.2. NCBI lineage: Eukaryota > Metazoa > Chordata > Mammalia > Artiodactyla > Delphinidae > Tursiops > Tursiops truncatus. The sequence goes on from NC_047051.1 coordinate 30,686,878, forward strand.
ATGTGTTAATGTAGGTTTATCAATTGTAACAAATGTACCATCTTGTGGGAGTTGTTGATAATGGGAGAGGGTATGTCAGGGAGTAAATGGGGAATTTCTGTACATTTCTCTTAATATTGCTGTGAATCTAAAACTATTTAAAAAAATAATAAGGTCTTTAAAAATATATGGCCTTCCAGTTAATGAATCTGAGATGCCAGAACTTCCCTGGAAACTAATATTAATGCTTTGGAGGATAAAAATAGTCTTTGAAAAACTTTTAGACAGTTGTTTTCTTTAGACTGGGATGAAGGTGAGGTATGATACTATAAAACCATGTTCTCTGATTTCCATGGGGCTCTTAGAGTGACAAAGGGAAGGGGGAATTCCTTACTGGTCAGAAACTGTCACAGTTGCCTTTGATAAGGCCACAGTTACCTTGTAGGTACGATAACAAGTGCAATAATAATGTCTTTCTTTAAAATAATTAGAAAAATAAAAACTAAATATTTGGTTAATTGTAAAGAGAAGATTTTTGTGTCAATTTTACACTTCTGTATCTATGCAATTTTTTATTATAGAAAAGAACATATAATATATACTTAATTTTTAAATTAATTTTTGTTTTAGATTTTTTTTTTTGATGTGGACCATTTTAAAAGTCTTTATTGAATTTGTTACAATACTGCTTCTGTTTTATGGTTTGGTTTTTGGGCCATGAGGCATGTGGGATCTTAGCTCCCTGACCAGAGATTGAACCCTCACCCCCTACATTGGAAGGTAAAGTCTTAACCACTGGACTCCCAGGGCAGTCCCTATACTTAATTTTTTAAGTGCATCATACAGTATTGTCAAGTATCAGTACAATGTTGTACAGCAAATCTCCACCACTTTTTCATCTTGAATTATTTATACTCAATATCCTTTGAACAGCAACCCCTCATTTCCCTCACCCTTCAGCCCTGGGTAATCTCCATTCTACTTTTTACTCCTATGAATTTTACTATATCAGGTGCACCATATAGGTGCAGTTTATCATTCTATTCCTTGCCTATTTCACTTAGCATAATGTCCTCAAGGCTCAACAATTCTGTAGCATATGACAAGATTACCTTCTTTGTTATGGCTGAATAATATTCCATTGAATGTATATACTGTATTTTCTTTATTCATTCATCCATTGACGGACACTTGGTGCATTATCTTAGAGGCAATGCTTCAGTTTTCACCATTGAGTATAATGTTAATATCCTTCTATACCTAGTTTGTTGAGTATTTTTATCATGAGAGAGTACTGAATTTTATCAAATGCCTTCTCTGTAAGTTTTACGATGATCATGTGATTTTTATCTTTCCTTCTGTTAATGTGACATATCACATTGACCAATTTTTGAATATTGAGCCATTCTTATATCCCAGGGACAAATCCCATTTTGTCATGGTTTATGATCATTTTAATGTGCTGTTGAATTTGGTTTTCCTGTATTTTGTTGAGGATTTTGCATCTATATTCATCAGAAATATTGACCAACAGTTTTCTTGCTATGTCTTTTTTCTGTCTTTGATGTGAAGGTAATACCCGGTCCATAAGATATACTTAGAAATGCTCATGCCTCTTCAACTTTTGGGGAAAAATTTGAGAAAGATTGATGTTAAGTCTTCTTTATATATTTGGTGGAATTCAGCCATGAAGTCCTCTGGTCCTGGGCATTTTTTGTTGGGAGATTGTTGACTACTGACTCAATCTCTTTACCAAGCATAAATCTGTTGAGATTTTCTATTTCTTCCTGATTCAGTCTTGGTAGATTGTATGTTTCTGGGAGTTCATCTATTTCTTTTAGATTATCCAATTCCTTGTCATGTAATTATTCATCAGAGTCTCATGATCCTTTGTGTTTCTGCAAATTTTATCCCATGCGTAGATTCATGTGACCACTATCACAATCAATATACAGAATACTTCTATCACAAGGATTGCTCATGCTACCCTCTTAGAGCCACAGCTACTTGTCTCCCCATCTTTTCCCTCTAACTGCTAGCAAGCACTAATCTATTCTGCATCTTTATAATTTTGTTATTTTGAGAATGCTATATAAAATATACCAAAAATTATGATGACTTTTGATTTTGGATTTTTTTTATTCAATATAATTTCCTTGAGTTACATCCCAGTTGTTACATATATCAATTGTCCATTTCTCTTTATTTTTTTTAAATTAATTAGCTAATTTATTTATTTTTGGCTGCATTGGGTCTTTGTCTCTGTGCACAGGCTTTGTCTAGTTGCAGTGAGCAGGAACTACTCTTCGTTGTAGTATGCAGGCTTCTTATTGTGGTGGCTTCTCTTGTTGCAGAGCATGGGCTCTAGGTGCGTGGGCTTCAGTAGTTGTGGCACACGGGCTTAGTTGCTCTGCGGCATGTGAGATCTTCCCGGACCAGGGCTCAAACCTGTGTCCTATGCATTGGCAGGCAGATTCTTAACCACTGCGCCACCATGGAAGACCATTTCTCTTTATTGTTGATTAATATTCCATGCTATGGATGTACCACTGTTTGTTTTACCATTCACCCATTGAAGAACATTTTAGTTTTTTCTAGTTTAGAGCTATTGTGAATAAAGCTGCTGTGAACATTGATATACAGATTTTTATGTGAATATAAACTTTCATTTCCCTGGAATAAATACCCAAGAATGAAATTATTGGATTGTATCTTAGTTACATGTTTGGTTTTGTATGAAATTACCACACTATTTTCCAGAGCAGGTGTATTATTTTATGTTCCCACCAGCAGGGTATGCATGATCCAGCTCTTCAATATCCTCTCCAGCATTTGTTGTTAACACTATTTTTAAATTTTATTTTAGCCATTCTGATAAGTTTGTAGTGATATCTTACTGTGGTTTTAATTGTATTTTTCTAACGTATTCTGTTCCACTGATCTATGTTCTACTCCTCCACCAATACAAAACAATCTTCATTATTATAGCTATATAATAAGGCTTAACAGTGGGGAGATTCAGTCCTCCAAATTGATTCTTCTCGTTCAGAATTGTTTTAGATATGCTATGTCCTTTGCCTTATCATATAATGTTTATAATAAACTTGTTTGTGTCTAAAAAAACCTGGCTAAACTTTTGATAAGAATTGTAGTAAGTCTAAATATTAAATTTGGAAAAATGGAGATTTCTGTCCTCTTATTAGTCTTTTAATCCATGAATTTCCCTTCCTTTGTATTCATGTTTCATTAATTTATGCTATTTTCAAAACTTTAATTAAAATGTTTATTAAATTATTTTTATAGTTCTGACTTTATTATTAGCTGAAACTTCTAAACTTCTAATCATATTGCTATTTTGCCAGTACCACAAATTTCACATGTACAATTAAAAAATGTCAGAGTGGAGAGGCAGGGTAGGAGGATGCTGAGATCACCTCTCTCATAAATGCATCAAAAATCCACAACTACATGTGGAGCAACTCTCACCAAAAACAACCTGGAAACTGGCAGAAAAGGTCTTCTACAACTTAGGCCATAAAGAAAGATTTACACAGAGTCTGATAGGAAGGGAGGAGGAGTGATCTATGATCTGGTAAAGAACCTCACCCATGGTGGGGGACCCAGAAGAGGAAGGGGATACCAGGGGCTTAAGGACCATTGCTAAGCAGTGAGGGGTTCAAGCCACATATTAGGTACCCCAGCCCTGGGGTCTGACACCAGGAAGATGAGTCTCCTTAGCTGGTATAAAAAAAACAGTAGGGCTTACTGGAGGGCTGTAGGAAACCAAGACTCTGCTCTTGAAGAGCATGTGGACACACTTGCTTACTCCTGTTCACAGTGTAGACAGTAGATTAAAAACCATCTGGAGCTCTGGGTGGCTTGCTGGGACCATGCCAGTGCGCTTCCCAGTCCACACCAGATACCTGGTCTAGCTCCTCTTGTTCTAGTGCTGCTCTCCACTAAGGCAGAGGCTGCCATTGCTAGAGAGAGTGCACACACTTAGAGGGAATTGAACCAGCTCAGACTTGACCCTGCCTCTGATAAGTGCAGAGGCAGCCATTGCCAGAGGGAACAAACTTGCCCATTTTTAGGGTGAGAAAAACTATCTCCAGGATAGAGACTGACATTGCCTGCAGGAGTGAAACCAACATAGTATCGTGGCATCAACCCCTCCAGTACCCAATCCAGTATCTAACAAAGGTGCACACAATGAGGGAAAAATGGAAACCAGCACAGAAGTGCACAAGCTCTCAGGCTCTTGCCACTTCCCCAAATAAAGAGGAGACTGTCATTACACAGGAGAGAAACCCACTCCCTTAGGCCTTCTGATCTAGTCCCTTGGGCCCCTAGCCTACCCCTGATAGAGAGGTGACTGTCATTGAGCATAGGAGAAGCCCTGGCTTGCACATGACTCTGGTGCTTGTCTCTCCATCTCCTGCACTACTTCTCAGCAAGGTGGTGGCTACCAGCACACCACAAGTAAAGATGTGTCTATCAGCTTAAAACAAGTAGATATAAGTATAGGTCAACATATTCGAAATCCATAGTAACCATAAATTAAAAACCTATAATAGATACACAAATCCTAGAGAGAAAAAACACAAACATAACAGTAAAGAAAATCATTAAACCACAAGGGAAGAAGCTAAAAGAAGAAACAAATAAATAAGGACTACAATCATAAAACAAGTAACAAAATGGCAATAAATGTTTACCTATCAATAATCACTTTAAATGTCAATTGACTAAATGTTCCAATCCAAAGACATAGGGTGGCTGATTGGATTAAAATAAAGAAAGAAAGATCTATCTATGTGCTGCCTATAAGACACCCACTTCAGAGCCAAAGACACAGATAGACTAAAAGAGAGGGACTGTAAAAAGACATTCCATGAGAATGGAAATAAAAAGAAAGCTGAGGTAGCAATACTTACATTAGAAAAGGTAGATTTTAAAACAAAGTCTAAACAAAAGACAAAGAAAGACATTATATAATGGTAAAAAGATCAATAAAAAAGGATACCAAATTTGTAAACATATATTCACCTAATATAGGAGCACCTAAATATATAAAAATAATTTTAACAGACATATAAGGAGAAATTGACAATAATACAATAATAATAGGGGACTTTAGCACCCCACTTACATCAATGAACAGATCATTCTGAGAGAAAATCAATAAGAAACTATGACCTTAGATGACACATTAGATCAGTTGGACTTAATAGATATCTACAGGGCACTACATATCAAAACAAGAGAATACATCTCATTTTCATATGCACATGAAACATTGTCCAGGTTATACAACATCCTAGGCCATGAAATGAGCCTTAAAAAATTTAAGAAGATAGAAATTATATCAAGCATCTTTTTTGAACACAATAGTATGATACTAGAAATCAATTATAAGAAGAAAAATGGGAAAAACACAGACATGTGGATACAAAACAAAATTCTACTAAAAACAACAGTGGGCCAATGAAGAAATCTAAGAGGAAATCAGAAAATACATTGAGACAAATGAAAATACAAATGCAACATTTCAAAATCTATGAGATATAACAAAAGCAGTTCTAAGAGGGAAGTTTCTAGCAATACAGGCCTAGCTGAAGAAACAAGAAAAATCTTAAACAACCTAACCTACCATCTAAAGGAATTATAAAAAAATGAACAAGAAAGCCCAAAGTCAGCAGAAGGAAGGAAAAAATAAAGATCAGAGTGGAAATAAAATGAGTAGAAATAAAATAGAAGCCAAAAAAAAAAAAAAAAAGAGAGAGAGAGAGAAAATCAATGAAACCAAAAGCTGGCTTGTTGAAAAGACAAAAGAAATTGATAATCCTTTAGCCAGCTCATTAAGGAAAAAAAGAGAGAGGGCTCAAATAGACAAAGTAAGAAATGAAAGAGGAGAAATTATAACAGATATCACAGATATACAAACATAAGGGAATACATGCCAACAAATTGGACAACCTAGGAGAAACGGATAAAATCCTAGAAACATACAGTCTTCCAAAACTGAATCAGAAAGAAATAGATAATCTGAACAAACCAAAGACTAGTATGGAAATTGAATCAGTAATCAAAAAACTTCCAACAAACAAAAGTCCAGGACACAATGGCTTCACAAGGGAATTCTACCAAATTTGTAAACAAGAGCTAATATCTATCCTTCTCAAACTATTCCAAACAACTGAAGAGGATGGAATACTCCCAAATTCATTTTACAAGCTCACCATTACCCTGATACCAAAGTCAGACAAAGACACTACAAAAAAGAAAATTACAGGTAAATATCTCTGATGAAAATACATACAAATATCCTTAAGAAAATTTTAACAAATCAAATTCAACAATATGTAAAAAGGATCATGTCCCATGGTCAAGTGAGATTTATTCCAGGAATGCAAGGATGGTTCAATGTTCACAAAACAATCAATGTGATGAACCCCATCAATACAAGAAAGGATAAGAATCACAGGATCATCTCAATAAATGCAGAAAAAGAACAAAATTCAACATCCATTCATGATAAAAACTCTCATCAAAGTTGGTACAGAGGGACTATACCTCAATATAATAAAGGCTATTTATGACCAACCCACAGCTAACCTCACAATGAATGGTGAAAAGCTGAAAGCCTTTCCTCTAAACTCAGGAACAAGATAAGGATACCCACTCTCACCACTTTTATTTAACATAATATTGGAAGGCCAACAATCAGACAAGAAAAAATCAGAATTCATTGAAAGTGGAAGGGAAGAAGTAAAACTGTCACTATTTGCAGATGACATGATGTTAAAGATAGGAAACCCTGAAGTATCCACCAAAAAGCTATCTAAAACTAATACCTGAAGTCAGAAAAGTTGCAAGACACAAGATTAATATATAGAAATCTGTTGTTTTTCTATCCACTGATAATTGACTATCTGAAAGAGAAAGCAAGAAAGCAATTCTGTTTTAAATTGCACAAAAATAGATAAAATACCTTGGAATACTCTTAACCAAGGAGATGAAAGACCTATACTCTGAAAATATTAAGAAATTGATGAAGGAAATTGAAGATGATACAAATAAAAGGAAATATATCTCATGTTCAAGGATTGAAAAAATTAATATTGTAAAAATATCTGTACTACCCAAAGCAATCTAGAGATTTAATTCATTCCTTATCAAAATACCCACATTTTTCACAGAACTAGAACAATAATCCTAAAGTTTATATTGAACTACAAAAGACCTTGAATATCCAAAGAAACCTTGAACAAAAAGAACACAGCTGAAGGTATCATGCTCTGACTTCAGACTATAGTGCAAAGCAAGGGAAACAGAAACAAAAATAAACAAATGCAGCCTAATTAAACTTAAAAGATTTTGCAGAGAAAATGAAAACACTGACAAAAACCAAAAGACAACCTACGGAATGGAAGGAAATTTTTGCAAATTATATGGTTGATAAAGGGTTAATATTTAAAATATATAAACACCTCATACAACTCAATAAGAAAAACAACAAACAACCTTATTAAAAATGGGCAGAAGACATGAATAGACATTTTTCCAAAGAAGATATGCAGATGGCCAAAACACACATGAAAAGATGCTCAACATTGCTAATCATCAGAGAAATATAAGTAAAAACCACTATGAGGTATCACCTTCACATCTGTCAGAACAGCTATTATTAAAAAGGCAAATAATAAATGTTGGTGAGGATGTGGGTAAAAGGGAACCCTAGTTCACCACTGGTGGAAATGTAAGTTGTTGTAACCACTATGGAAAACAGTATAGAGGTTCCTCAAAAGACAAAAGACAAAACTAACATACAATCCAGCAATTTCACACCTGGATATATATCTGAAGAAAATGAAAACACTAATTCGAAAACATACATACACCCCAATATTCATAGCAGTGTTATTTACAATAGCCAAGACATGAAAGCAACCTCAGTGTCCATTAACAGATGAATGGATAAAGACTATGTTGTTTACATATAAAATGGGATATTACTCAGCCATAAGAAACTATGAAATTTTACCATTTGCAACCTGGAGGATATTATGTTTAGTGAAGTAAGTCAGACAGAGAAAGGCAAATACTGTATATTTTCATTTATATTTGGAATCTAAAAAATAATAATAAAAAATGAATATAATAAAACAGAAACAGCTTCACAGAGAACAAACTTATAGTTACCAGTGGGGAGAGGGATGGTGGAGGGGCAAATAGGAGTAAGGGACTAAGAGAAATAAACTACTAGGTATAAAATAAATTAGATATGGAAGTGTGTTGTATAGCACAGGGAATATAGCCAATATTTTATAATGACTTTAACTGGAGAATAATCTATAAAAATCACTATTTTGTATACATGAAACTAGTATAATATTGTAAATCAAACATTATTTAATAGAAAAAAGTTTCTTTCCCCAAGTAAACATCTTCTTTTGTTTTTCTGTTTCTGTTAAAGGATTGATTTCTCCTAGTTATTTTTGGCAACATTTCTCTCCCATATAAAGGTATCTTTTCTTCTTTGCTCCTTCATATCCAGTGGATGTCAAATCCTATTGAATAATCTTTGATACATTCTTTTCATATGTCTTGTCTTTCTCCTTTCAACTAAAGCAACCTTATTTCAACACTTCTTTACCTATTCCTGACCATTGATGTAGCCTCTTAATTGATAGGTGCTTCAAATATCTATCTCAATCCATTCAGAAACATATTACAAATTTTCATTCAAGAAGATAAACCCTTTTCTCTGATGTTATAACACAGAAAGTTGGTGATTGGTTTTAAAAAGGGAATCTGGTCAACTAATTAGAGTCCTCATATTTCTTTGTTTTAACAAAGCTCTTATCAAGAAGAAAACCAAGAAGGAATAGAACCTTAAAATAGGCTTATGTCTCCCACAAAAGTAGTTTTATTAAAATCTCATTTCTATTCAAATCTCTGTACTTTGAGAACTGGGAGGAAGAAATGGGCAGGAGGAAAGAGTGTGGGGGTGGCACGTTGTGTAGTTGTGTGTGTGTGTATGTTTATGTGGTTGTTTAAAGAAGGAAACTTAAGTCATTGGGCAGCTGGGCTGGTTCATTTTAAAGGCAGACAGCAGGACTTTGAGTCCGTGGAGGTGCCCTAACCTTGAATAATTTGATCAAACTATTTTCTCTCCCTCATTGCATGACATAGTGAGGAGTTTTTAAGCAGTCTGATTGATTTTTTTAAGCAGTAGGTGTGTTTATTCAGACTCGACCATAGACAATTACAGAGAATTTAACTGGTGGACCTCGTGGGGAAAACTGCCCTCCCCACAGCAGATTTGGTGCACAAACAACACAGTTTCTAGGAGGAGTTGTGATCAAGGATTCAGACCCCAGGCTGGTCATGCCCTTCTCATACTGTATTTCTACCCTAGGAGCCTTCATTGCAAGGTCCCTTCATCTGAGGCCTTTAGCAGAAGTCCTCTCCAGGCTCATCTCTTCGGTCTCCTTATGATGGGCGTTGGTGGGGGAGGAGGGGAAAATGAAGATACTTTCCTCCTCTGGCTCAGTACCCAGTAATTTTCCACTCCTAGCTCTCCCACATCTCCCTCCTTCCACCTTAGGACCCATAAAACTGTCAGAGACTTTTGTCCTTGATTCCCTCAACAGTGAGAGGACTCTCTCTTCTGCACTGACCCACCCGACCCTCCCCTGGTGTGCTTTTCCCACGGGGAAAAGAGAACAGACAGACTGGCACTTACTTCTGTTTCAGTATCTTGCTTATACCATGGCAGTAAGTGATTAAAGGCTTAACTCTCATTTTTGTCTTGTTACTTTAATTGGTAACTCTGACACCTGACATCTCTGCTCACTCTCTCCCAGCTCACCTGCGTTCCTGACACATAGATGTTGGAGGGAAAGGGGCCATGAGAGAGGAAACCGATTATCCCCATCTTTCTCAGAACCTCCATCCTCACTTTTCTTTTCTTCACTCAGTCCCCTTAAGAGAACTTTCATATTGTTATTTATTAGTCTTACATATTACTAACCTCTGTTTCTATTTAAAATCCTTAATTTGCATAATACCTTTGGATTGCTTTAGTCAAATTCCTTTCCTGCTGCCATTTTATATGTTTTATCAATATTTATTTATATTTGATTTTCTCTATCTTTTAAATAACATAAAAAAACTTTTCATATTTACTTTCAAATTACTTATATCTTCCCATATAATAGTCCTCAATCATAATGAGAATACCCTGACACCCTAGACCTGATATGGGATCCTTATGTGATTTTGTGTGTGAAACAATAGGTCCTGGTATTATGGGGATTTTTCTGAGAAAATGTCCCGCATTATATTTGCTCATTTCCTGCAGAATTAACTAAGAACTCCTCCACCAAGAATTTAAGAAATGCTATAATGTGATTGCAATCCAACTTCTCTAGTTTTATCTTATAATTTTCCATTGTATGTAACTTAGGCTCTGGTAAAACTGATTTATAATTAGTGCTTTTTTCTTATTCCCAATCTCTTCCAATTGAAATTATAACTGAACTCTAATACCTGGCTGAAGTATGTATTCCTTTATAGGCATTTTATGTTTCAATATGAAATCTCATAGAAAATTTTATACATCTTATAAAATTTATAATCTGATGGTGTCTTTGTCATTTTGGTACTTGTTCAATTATTTTTTATACTTTTCATTTGTTTAATTAAATGCACATTAGTTCCCAAATGGGTGATTTTTGAAAAGTCAAATTATGAATACAGGTATAGGTATGTAGGATCTTAGAACTCTGGCAGATGGCAGGTATTCATGATTGCATGGATGGCTGGCAATTTCTTTGTCAGAATAATGATACTCTGTAAAATCACAACATAAAAAAAACAAAACAAAACTGAATGGAGATTGTGGATGGCTCAGAGAATAAAAGCTGTTATGACTGCTCTTCTCTAAGAGTGGATGGAAGACAAAAGATTGAGGATGTAGGTGGAAATTTTGTTTATTTTCTAGGTTAGGAACAGAAAAGTATTTCTACAGAATATGAAGATTAGCCTGAAAATAGATACAGACTGCTTCAAGGGTTTCCAATTCTGATGTCAACAGCTTTGTCTTTTCCGTTCTCTCTTATCTGGTCCAGCTGTTCTCTTCCTTCCTTCTTTGTTCTTAGCTCCTCCCCTCATTAGAGAGAGGTCATTGGATAACAGACAACCCGGGCACATCAGTATGGAGACTGTTTAGTTTCCCAGGAAACCTTTAATGTCCTGTGATCTCAGGGAATACTTTCCTGTGAAGTATTTTGAAAGACAATTTGAAGTCTATTTTTGCTATGTCTGAAGCCTGAACAAACATTTACAATAGTCTCTCAAAGTAAAGTTTCATTAAGTGTTAGGTATTAAGATGTTAGTTAATAGTCTCAAAGCATTGCATTAATAACATTCCATCACAGTTAAGTATGTACATTTGGTTAAGAAGGAAGGCATTAATGGGAGCATAACCAATTTACACATTAACATAGTAGGATCAAGTTGAGTGCAGAGAAATCTTTCACATAGAAAGAAATATTTATTAAACTGAAATACAGAATTTTACTTACCTGTAAATAACAATGTATTCATTCACCCATATACTTTCAAAATTAGACCAAAATATCTATCAAATCTACCCTAGTTTAAGAGAAAATATGCAGCAATAATTGTTTGCAATTTCAAGGGTTTTTCAGACTCTCAGAAATAAAGCTGAATAGAAACTTCATAGATGAATTCAGTAAATAACCTTCACCCCACAAAGTTATAACTATTAGTGGATAAATTATTATCCTTTATATTCCTCTTCTATCTGAAAAATCCATCTTATTTGAAGGTATAAATTATGTATTCTTAAATGTATGATACATGTTAAGTGATTAATCTTTTGCTGAAAATAAATACATAATATGCAAACCATACAACTGAATTTAGTTCAGCCTGTGTGGCCTATGTTTATGCAGTGATTAATACATATACAATGGAGAACTCATTCTCAACGTTTAAAGACCTTCAATCTACTTAGGAAGATGATTTATACATTTGATAAACAAATATTTTCAACTTTTACTTAACCAATCAATACAATAACGGAGAAGAAATATGTATACTACTAAAAATACTAGCTGGCAAGGCCTCTTTATAAAACTGATGACAAATCAGGGTTTTATGGAATCTCAATAATTTTGAAATCTAACAAAATTTAATTAAGAACAAATGTAGACTTGTATTTTGATTAAAAATAAATTTCACAAATTCAAGATCAGAGAGAACAGAATTAACTTCAAAACATTTGAAAACTACATTAAAAATTTCATGGATGGGATAAAAAAATTAATAATGGAATAAAACTACTAAAATGAACTAACATATTTTTAGATGGTTCATTTATTCACACATTCCCCAAACAATATTTTCAAGTGTCTACTATATGCCAAGTACTTTAAAAATGAATAAAATATAGATTCTGTCAAAAAGTCAGTCTTGTTAAATATATAAATATATAAAAAATGTAATTGTGTTAACAAGTAAAAATGATATTACTTGAAAAAATTAAATGAATAGAAATATGTGAGTCTAAGTAAAGTTTATTATTATACAACAGTATTAATCAGATGAACAGCTATTAATCCTATTTCCAATGAGATCTGTAATACTGAGATTACTTTAAGTTACATTTTAAAAAGGGATCCTAAACACTAGAATTTATGTAGAAAAAGATAACTAGGATGATAAATAAATCTGGGAAATATGTGATAGGAAAAACTGAAGGCACATATTTAGAATAATTATTATGGAAACTAATGAACTCTATTAAAGAAATATACTTCTTAAATCAGACATAACTATTTTAAGGGTTAAAGATGCTGTCATTTAGAAAAGAAAGCACATATTTTCAGAGTTGTTTTATAAAAAAGACCTAGGATTAATTATTTTGTTAGAGAGAATCAAGGCTCAATTGAGTATGAAGAATAATTTTCTATTAATTTGGACTTGCCCAAGAATGGAATAAGCTGACTTGTGAAGTGTTCAAGAAAAAGTAAGGTGTCAGAAATGATAAAGAAGTAGCTGCTCTAGGTTATATTATGATCTACCCAAGTACTGTACATGATTTTATAATTCTGTATTTATTATGCTTTTTATGTACTTCTAAATAAGATATTAACATTATTGTTATAAATACCTTTTGTTTATATCTTCATTACCATTATTAACATTATTTTGGTATCAGGGTCTATAGAATGATGCTCTCAGGAGTTTGTAAAACATTTAAGAGTATTTGCATTACACAGATTTATTTCTAATTTGTGGTCTACCTCTCTTATCTCTTACTTTTTCGTTATAGCTCAATGTGTTAAGCTATCAGGGAAGTTCCTTCTAATCTGCTGTCAGGTGCAACAAACCAGACAACCAATCTTTTTAAATCAATAAACTTAACTGTGCATACAGTTCTGAGTCAGTAGTCTCCTGTTTGAATGAGATCAATTAAAGTGAGTGAACTTCAGACAAATACTTGATAAGCTAAGAGGCCATGCTCTATTTTCTTTTTCCTTTTTATTTTATTTTGTTTTGGCATATCTTGAAGACCCCTGTTCTCTTATATATTTGTGATTGTGATCCAAATCAGATGCCATTCTAAATCTTTCATAGAGATTGAATGGTAACAAAGGAAGAAGAAGCATAGACATAATCGCAGTTTTTATTTTGATTTGTTTTGTTTTGGTGGAGAAGAGTGAGAAATCTTATTTTAGGCAAGTAGAAAACACTTGATAAGAGGAAGGAAGAGGAGAGCAAAGCCATGTGTATAGTAAGCAGACCACTCTTAACTTAAGCAAAAATATAGCTTAAGTAGGAATGGGGGGAGAAAAGGATAAAAAAGATGAAAATGTTAAAATATTGGAGGAATTTTAGAGCAGTTTGAAGGAAAGTTTGAGCATTACCGCACATGGTTACTGGTAGTTCTACACACATACATAGGCACACACACTGTTTTAATTCTCCTCGTTATGTATCCCATTTAACGAGAAAATATGCTAGTGACATTAAGCATTTTTTTTTTTTTTTTTTTTTTTTTGCAGTACGCAGGCCTCTCACTATTGTGGCCTCTCCCGTTGCGGAGCACAGGCTCCGGACGCGCAGGCTCAGCGGCCATGGCTCACGGGACTAGCCGCTCCGCGGCATGCGGGATCTTCCCGGACCGGGACACGAACCCGTGTCCCCTGCATCGGCAGGCGGACTCTCAACCACTGCACCACCAGGGAAGCCCCCGACATTAAGCATTTTTAATATTCAAAACTGAAATCAATAGTCTAATCATTAATAACTTATAAAAAGCCACTCAGATGAATAGTGAAAACTGGTTACACCAATATTTCCCAGTTGTGAATAATTTGAGGGCCCTGAAGAGGCATCATTTAGCTTCTGGGTGGTGAGAAAACATCAGTTACATTTAATATCACTTCTCTTCTTTTGTCATTATGCTATGAAAATTAGCCATGATCAATGAACACAATGAGCACAAATGAAAATAGTGGATGAAAGCACAGGTCAATATTTGTTAACAGATAATCAAATAATTCAGAGTATGCACATATTAAGATTTTGGTCAGACTAAAAAGGCTTCATTGAAAACCTGGTTTCAAGAAACCAGTTTTAGAAACACTGTTTACTTTTCTGATAGGACCACTACCACCGAAATACTTTTCTCCTTCAGCCGCTAAGATGTCTTTGATGCTGCAGTCTATCCTGCACTTTATTTTACTTAAAAAAAAAGGTAATAAACTAAGCAAAGTACCAGAGTTTCTAGAACAAGTACAATTTCCACTGCAGAGAGGCACCCACAGCAGAAAAGGATAGTGTATGAAAGCAAGAAAGAAGGAGGGAGAGACAAAACCCACAGGTCATGGGAACCTGCAGGAAGGTTTGGGGAGTCAAGAGAAAGTGAAAAGGATTTCCATCTTAAGCACTAAGAGAGCAAGAATTTTAAGAAACATTGCAGTAATTTATAAATTAAGTTTCTTTATTTTTGAGAGGTTTCTGGTTCTCTTTACTTTCTTTAGGGAGGTTGACAAATATCTTTTGAAATTTGACATAATGTTGAAACACTTATTGGAGTCCATTTTTATGCAGGTTCCACAGGTTTTTTGATTGAATAACTGTGATGCACATCTGGATATTACTTCAAGTTACCCAGTTGCCAGTAAGTGTTCTTAATTTTACTTATCTTGCAATGTAACTATCCTGGGGATCCCTCCAAATCTCCTTACACCCTGTCACTCATGTGTCAAGTTCACATTCTTGCGCACTCATCTCACTGTGGTTCTATTGGTCTGATTTCCTCTTATATGACACCCCTCTAGTAGGTACTGGGTCTTACCGCACTTATATGTTTCTAGTACATATAAATATCTTATTGTTGTGTCTTTACTGTTTTTTCAAGTTACCATTCTATCCTGATTTACTCTGTTTTATATCTGCCTATGTCACTAGTGACACTATTTGTGATATAAGTTCTCTCTTTTCCTTAAGCTAAAGCCATAAGCAAAACGATTCGTGACAAATATTCTTCATTCTTAAGCTAAAAACATAACATTCCCTCCATAGACATATGCATACCAATAATTTCCCTACAAGGACATTTTAAATCCCTAGAGTTTAGGATCTCTGCCTCATTCATCTTTGTGACTTACACAGCAGTTAGTTTGGTTCATGGCAAATAGAGATAGTCAATTAGTTTTGTCTCAAAAAAGAAGGAAATTATTCTAAGATGGCTAAAAGAATAAAAAGAGCAATAGGCTTTTTGCATTATGCACTATTAATATCTTTGTCATTAAGTCTCTTAGAGAAGATTGTTTTAATAGTATGTGATTTCTACATGCCCAAGTTAAAATATCTACAGAATTTCTGAATTAATTTAATTGCTGGGAAATCTTTTCATATAGACTTTTAAAATCTACTTTTATTCTTTAAACAAATCAATGAAAAACTTCATATTAAACAAAAATATAGTCAAGATTGTAAAACATATCTTCCAAACCTGTGAAGCCTGCACCAAGTGAAAGAGACGATTAAAGACCTGCAAATATTTCTACAGATTGCAAGTAAATGGTCCAGTTCTTTTTTTTTTTTTTTTTTAGGCTGAGTTACTAGGCTGTATTTTCTTTTTTAATTGGAATATAGCTGCTTTACATTACTGTTAGTTTATGCTATACGTACACATATATCCCCTCTTTTTTGGATTTCCTTCTCATTTAGGTCACCACAGAGCACTAAGTAGTGTTCCCTGTACTCTACAGTAGGTTCTCATTAGTTATCTATTTTATATATAGCATTAATAGTGTATACCTGTCAATCCCAATCTCCCAATTCATTCCACCCCCCTTCCCCCTTGGTATTCATATGTTTGTTCTCTATGTCTGTGTCTCTATTTCTGCTTTGTAAATAAGATCATCTATACCATTTTTTTCGGATTCCACATATACGTGTTAATATACAATATTTGTTTTTCCCTTTCTGACTTACTTCACTCTGTATGACAGTCTCTAGATCCATCCATGTCTCTACAAGTGACCCAGTTTTGTTCCTTTTTATGGCTGAGTAATATTCCATTGTATATATGTACCACATCTTCTTTATCCATTCCTCTGTTGATGGACATTTTGGTTGCTTCCATGTCCTGGCTATTGTAAATAGTGCTGCAATGAACACTGGGGTGCATGTGTCTTTTTGAATTATGGTTTTCTCAGGGTATATGCCCAGTAATGTGATTGCTGGGTCATATGGTAGTTCTATTTTTAGTTTTTTAAGGAATCTGCATATTGTTCTCCATAGTGGCTACATCAATTTAAATTCCCACGAACAATGCATGAGGGTTCCCTTTTCTCCACACCTTCTCCAGCATTTGCTATTTGTAGATTTTTTTGATGATGGTCATTCTGACCAGTGTAAGGTGATACCTCATCATAGTTATAATTCTTTACTATAGTCTCTCTACTCTGGGACATTGCTGGAGGTGGGGGAGGGAAGAATACAGTGATTATAAGAAGGTCAATGGCCAAGGAGGAACATAAGTTGTTTGAAAAACTGAGGTGACAACTATGTACATATATATGTTATATGTATACATACATATGTATGTATATATATGTACACACTGTAAGGTAGATGTAGGACAACAGACACAAATTAGAAATGCTGATGGCTCCAGCTCACTTGTCGAAATCTATATGGTAGTTTTTCCACTCATAAACACTATTCAACAAAGCAATTCATGGGAACTATGAATAAATGCAGGGGGAAAAGGAGGAAGTGAACACAAACAGAAGAGAGCTAGAACACATAGCAGGAAAATAATTACTCGAGGAAATATGGGATGATCTCAGATAAATAATTCTCCATACTCTCAAGTAAATTATAGTCAACATAGTTTTTTGTTTTTTTTTTAAAAGTACACACAGGAAAAGATACATGGTTTCAAGTATTAGATAGAAATAGAGGAGACTCAGAAGCTAACCTCAGGAAAAAGGAATAAATAAAAATAAAAATATCAGCACATTACAGATATGCTGATTTTATTAAGCAGAATAAGTAATCATGTCTGAAAATATATTAGAGAAGTGATTACAGAATAGAATAAGTATTCCTGAAACACTTTAGAGACATGGTATACAGGACAGAGGAAAGCACAAAAGAACACTGAAAACAATAAAAGCAAAAATAAGCATAATGAATATAAATGGGTGGAGGTGAAAAAGAGATAAATATACACCCTACTGGTGTTCCTGTAAAGGTTTACGGATATAATATACCAAATTTTGTGTATGCGTGTGTGTGTGTGTGTGTGTGTGTGTGTGTGTGTGTGTGTGTGTGTGTTTAGGTAATACTTCTTAAATTTAGGAATGTAATTTAGCAATTAATATTATTTGAAAAAAATTAAAATTTTATTTATCTTTTGTTAAATTACAGTAAAATTATTTATTAGAATAGCATTTTAAGTATGATCTCAATTTTCATGTTAAAAAATGCATAGAACTTGTTAGAATCTATCTTTGTTTTCTATAGTGCTTACTTCTAGGCAGTTGGAGTTTGCATGAGTTTAAGCATTCTTTTTTCTACTTTTCTTTATCACTTGAAAAGTGTAGGGAATTTAATTTTCATTAAACAAATATGTGATAATTCCTTTAAATTGAAATTGTCATGGTAGTAAATAATCTTTTAAAATGTAGTCACTGACTTTCCCATAAAATCCAAGAAATATTTGAAGGTGATTCGGTAGGAGCCATCAGCAAAACTTAAACATTTTGTATTTAGTTGTTTGATCAAGTCATACTTATACTTTGCATTGTTCAAAAAAATCGTTAATATTGTTCAACAATTTAAAATCTACTGATGTGTCTGTTATAATTTTTTTTCTGTATGGTAATATAAAAATGACAAAGAATGAGAAAATGTGACTATGCTTATGCAGAAATATATAAAATAAACAAAACCAGTCATTATTTGTATTTTTCATAATAAAAAATGTAAAGAATTTCCACACCTATAAGATAAAGTAGATATTAAGGAAATCAATTACATTAGTGGAAAAAAAATTTGGAAATTTGCTATAATATGTAATGAAGTAAAGAAGAACTCACTATCTGGAAAATATTTTCTATGTTTATGTTTTCTATTTTTTAAAATTCATTTTTATTTGGTTTGTTTCTCTGAACAAGTTTTTATAACCTTAGCAATGTTGCAATTCTGAAAATTGTGTTTTGGTATATTTATAACAAGTGTAAAAAACTTTACTGCAGCACTTTTTATGCTAATTTTATTTATTCACGTCACTTCTGAGTTGACCTGCTATTACACTATTATTTTCTTTTTGACTAATTTTAAAAATATAATTTAGCTTACTTTTGAAAATCTTCTTTGTACACAGCTGGGAATGATGAAATACATTAATAATTGATAGCAAATTTACAAAATCCAACTCACCATAATCCTCCAAAACTTGTATTCCCATAATCTTTTTTTCCTCCACAGCATGCTATGTTGTGTTTGTTTTCTCTTCTCCCCATCACCTCATCCCTGTATGTTAATACTGTTTTAAAAAATGTATTTAATGTCATTGAATGGGATTTTGAGAAAGCAAAGAAATAAATGCACATGTTAATTTGTCATATGCTTACCTAAGAATCATTTAAATATTTTAAAGCTATAATTCACCTAACCTAACCCTAGAGTGATCTTTTTTTTTTGTCAAAACATAATCCAGCAGTTCAAAAAATGTTAAAATTTATTTGTGTTATTTAAACAGCATACAGTATGGAGAGGATATAGAGTTCAGGATGACACCTCTTTGTATACTTTGCAGTCCCATCTTTTTCTTTCATTTTTCTTTCTTAAAAAAAAAAGTTGTTCCTCAATATATTTCACCTAGCTGTAGCCCCAATGCTTTATTTCTTCTGTATTTCCCCATTTCCTCCCTTATCTACATAGGTCTCCCTCTCCTTTTTGTTGTTTTTTTCTGACTTCTACAATACAACAGCAGTCTAGAAAGATCTATTATGATAAATGTTAGAATACTTCTCATAGAGAATGGTAGGGAGACAGACTTGAGTAGGTGAAGGAAGGAAAATCAGTAGTCAGGGACATAAAAAGTCCAAGAACTCTCAAATAAATGTTTGCTCATTCACACTTATTATAGTATTATTCTACTTAATGAAATGCTTACAGTATGTTAATTTAAAACTCTTAGACAGGAACTAACAGTAAAATCCCTGACTTCTTTGTGAACAAAAGTGGTGTTAATTACAGGCTCTTAAAGGTATTAGGTGAATATGAAAAATCATGAAACATTTATTCTCTTCCTAAATATAGAGCTAAATGAATGAAAAATAGAAACCTTCTTTCATCATGTTTCTAGTTCATAAAAACTACTGTTGCATCAAAAATCTAGATGTGAACAAGCAAATCCAGTTTTTCTTCTTCCTGTAACTGTCCTGTGCACAGCAAATACATGGGATCCTGTGTTAAAACAGTCTGGTCTTCTCTTTCTGGGAAAACAAAATCCATTCATTTCTGTGAAGTTCACAAAAGTTCATCACCACCGTTATGAAGGCCCCAAAGTTTATATAAAGTTGCCATTCTCTTCATTATGGGTAAATCAACATTCTGGGTAAAGAATAACCGAAGTCCTTAGCATTACTTTAGAAACTGGTTCGGGTTTTGGGGAAAAGGGCTTGGAAGAAATAATGCAGTGAGAACATGTCTTCACTCAAAGTGTTTGCAGTTTAGGGCTCGGCTTCTCTACTGATGGAGAACTAAAGTTGAAATCAGAAACACTAGAAATTCAGGCAAACTATTCAGATCTGTTAGTCAAATTTTGTACTTAGTGACAAATGCTCAACTATACAGAGTGGAACTGGCCAGGCTGGCTTCCCAAAGTGTCTCGTTTAAACAGCAGGCCTAACCAAGACCCAGTCAGGAAGCAGGAAGCATACTGGGTGAAGAAGCCTCCAACTTAACACTCATAAGGCATCAGAGAGTCAAACCTTTCCCTGGGTCTCCCTAGCTACAAAATATTAATGTCCATGTTCCTAGTCTCACTTACTACTGAGGACTTTTACTTTGTCATGGGGGCCTGATTCAAGAATTGTGCCAAGGTGTTGACACTTTTGACAGGTCTTTAGTAGCAAGAAGAGCAGAAAGTATAGTGCTTTCAGGGGGACACTGCTTTGTGAACATGTGAGTGTGCACGACAAGCTTTCCATTGCAAACTTTATTGTAATATATAAGATTGTTCTATCCAGAAACAAAGGAAAACTCAAAAGCAAAACCAGAGCAATTCAATTGCAATTAAATCCATAAAGAAAAAGAAAAAAAGACATCATTTTGATCATTTAATCTATATTCTAGAACTATATAAACTTTTGTTTTCTTTTGTGTTATTAAAACATTAACTTCCATATTTGAAATGAAAAGTAATCTCTCAGCTATCCAAGCCATGCTTAGAAATTGTGGTGCTTATTAGTTATCTATTTTACACATATTAGTGTATAAATGTCACTAATATATTCTCAATTTTTCAATACTGTAATTAATAGTTCTTTGAGTCATATATCACATTTTTATCAATTGTATTTTAATTAAAACATATTTATAAGCTTAATGGCTACTCAGGCAAACTGTTATTAGCACTTACACCAAATATGTTAGATTTCAAGTAGTCCATTGAAAAGACCACTGCTACTTTATAACATATGAAGTGATAGAAAGGTGTATGGTAAGGATGAGTCAGTGGTTATATGTGTAAGTAGAGACAAACTCAAATTTAGCCAGTGTACAGCATGTTGAATTTTTGTAAAGCAACTTATTTTGAAACACGATTTTTAATACAAATTATATTAATTCCCAAATACTTCATTTCACATTCTTAGTTTGGAAAACACTAATGACATTTGAATGTACACAGAAGGAACAATCATTTTTTAATTCTGTAGGTACATTATTAAATACTCTCTTCCTTGCTTCTTACATTCTATAAAAATTTGAAACTTCAGCGCCTTGTCTGAAGTCTTTTTTTCCTATATACTTCATAACAAAATCCTTCTCTTATATATTCCTTTCATTTGCAACCTGCATCACGTGTAAGCATCATTTCCAACTACTCCATTAACCTTGATCCCTTCTAATCTGTCACCAGGCATACTTCCAGGGAGTTCTTTCCCTGGCACACTTCTTAAATGTCTAACATGACACAATCACATTTTATAGAGGCTAAACACAATCTCAACTTTGTATTTACTCAATTATCTTTACCACTGGGTAGCCAATGGAGCTAGGTAATTTGAGTTCATAGATATATATTAAATATAGATTAACTTGTTCAGTTATCTACACATTAGCTACAGTATTACCAAATTATAATATTCTGTGATGTTATATTTAGCTCTAGGTTTTCAAATGACCATAGTAAGAAGAAAAACAAATATTTGTGAAATATAAGCCTGATTAATGGTTAATTTGTTGATTTAAAAAAACTCTCTGCAAATCATTTATTTTTCCAGAGAAAGAATAATTTATGTAAGTTTTCTCTTTTTCTTTTTCAGTGCTGGCCAGCGTAATCACCATATTTTTTCCAGTGATTGATATTAATTTCATCTCAGATATAGGAACAGGTATTTTATTTGTTTATTTATGAGAATACTTTTCTCTAATAGCAGCTTTTGAATTTTATATAAAGATTTAACCACTTTCTGAATTATTTTGTGCCAATTTCTTAATTCTATGGGTGCAATCTCCAACCAGTCCTTCATGGAATTTTGTTCAGTTTTCAACACTGTTTGTATATTATTTCAAATAAATCCAAATAACCAATAAAAACCCTCTCTTGAAGAGAAATTTCAGTAGTATTTTTACTGTTTTCCACAAACCAATATCCATTGTCTATGAGATATTTTGTTGTTGCATGCTAACAAAAAGAACTGAACCCAAAATCAAAGATCCAAATAAAACTATGCCCAATCATCTCAAATGTGCAAGTTTGGCATTTAGATAAATCTGGAAATAGATTTGCCTAAAAGAAGAGAAAATTGATGTTCTTACATTATTTCTGTGTTCTGTGCTTTTCATGCGTGACGTTATTTAGATTCCTTCCAAGCCATTTATACCGACCTACTTTTAACTGTGTACTTCTAATACATCTGAAATGAACTGGTTTTTTTTTTCTTGAAAACAAACAAAACTCCCCAAAAACCCAGAAAACTGCATTTTTGATGTAATTGTAGACAGTGTCCCTGACAAATAATTTAGTTGTTCTCTGGCACATGTGTGAAAAAGTTGATATTATCAAGATGCTAAACCAAAATTATCTTTTGAGATAAATTCGAATTTGTACTTTTATTATGTAGAAAAAAAGAGATGAAACAATCCAAAGCAGTTCATCTTTAAGCACAGTTGAACTGTGTTACATGGAAAATATGAATTTGGGATTACTGTTGAGGCGATGTTCTTTTGATTTTTAGGGGGAGAGTAACTGTTTCTTATTTATAAACCTCACCAATATTAGAATGGCTCAGTTTTCCTGGTTTGTTAACTACCTATAAAATAGGACTAGAAGGTTTTGCATAATTTGGTATAGTTGAATTTACAAAAACAATCATTTAGTGAAGAAGATTTAATAACCAAGAACAGGAGATACCATTTTCTCAAAGTCTTTATGTAACACCAACATGTACTTTGGTCCTGGAAGAATGTAATTTAATGTTGTTTTATTTTCATTTAGTGTAGTCGATTTGTAGAGGGAAGTTTTACTTCACCAAAACATTTATATCATGATATATTTATATCATGTAAACCAAATTTTGCTCTGTGTAAATCATATCATAGTCTCTCATAGTATCAATAAAAACTCATGAGTTTGAAGTACACCATGATAATGAAATTTCTAAAATTTTTCCTTTTCAAAGTGCTATCTCATTCACCCTAAACAGAAAATCATTTTTTTTCATCTGTGAAATGATCAGATGGTCTATTTAAAACAACCAATTGTAATAATTCTTTGGAATAAAATAGTTTAACTATTATAATATTATGCATGAGTAGTTCAATTTTCTTCATGCAATTTCATAAAGAATTATACATTGTCATTATACTTAATAATTATGTTGGAAAAATATAATTACACATTATAATGCATTTTCAGTATTACAGGTAATTAAACTAAAAAACAATTATTCTATGAATAATTCATTTCTTCTTTAAAAAAACTATATTTAAAAAAGTTAGCTGATATCAAAGAATTCTAGAGGTTTTAAAAGGAACAAAGGACCAAGTAGGGACTCTATTAAAGCTGAAATATTTTAGTAGTTTTGCAGAGGAAATTCAGAATAATAAGGCATGTAACTTAAGAAGGTCTATGCTTAATTGATGTGGAAATTTTCCTTTCACACTGAAATGTTGACTGAGAATGTCCTTGGCAGAGAAGCGGACATATAGAAAATGCACATGAATTACATTAGCCCTCTGAGATCTACATACAGGGAGGATTTTACTGGCACAGAAAACAAGTTTTCATCTTCCATATTCTCTTCCATAAGCTGCTCTTATTCAAGCTACATGATTTAACTGTAAAGAGTATCTAGATCTTCCACCATTGTACTTAATTTGTATCTATCCACTTTTGTGACTCAACTATATTTATTATGACTATTTCAGGTGATTTCCAATAATTTAGTAATTAGAATATATCCCAACTCTCTTTTGGTTAAATTGTTTTAAAATTTCCAGAGTATGACTAGAAACTTTAAGAATTTGAAGCCTCTTTTGATCATAACATCTAACATATATTGAATTCATCCTATGTTCTAGATAGTGCTTTTTACTAGATCACTTTTATTCTCACAACAATTACCATTAGAAAGTCCATTGTTCAGTAAGGAAACCTAAGTTAGAGAGATTAAATAACTTGCTCAAATAACTTGCAAATAATGAAACAGAGTTTGAACCCAGGTGGTCCAATCCAAGAGGATGATATTTTAACCTCTATATTATAATATGACCTCAGATTTTAGCAAACTTCCCTAGAATTGGTTGAGAAATACCCAAATTAGTTCATTATGGCTATCAAAAAGGACTAGATTGTAGCTACACTGTTTTAAGTACATCATTCATCTGATGATATATATCTAGTGCAATTTCAGATAGACAGATAGATACATAGATACATAGATATATACATAGATACATAGATTTCTTATGCAACAAACATATCCGATTGTGAACAGTTTCATGAAAAGATATATTATATTTAGAAGTACTCTGTCTCCATGAAGTTTTTATGATGCAAACTCATTTTCTTTCCATTCTACTGACTCCAAATATTAAACTTGACCACTTTGACGCTTTAATTCAGTAGCCTTCCAATGATCTCATTGTGGACCAACAACCTCTACTTCTCTTATAACAGTGTTGAAAAGGCATAGGTTTGAAGTTAGGCAGATGCAAGTCTAAGTCTTTATTCTGCTACTGCAAACTTTGTAAAGTTAAATAATGACTTAGGTTTCCTTGTATATAAATGAAAGGCAATCTCCCCAAGGTTTGATGTATTCATTTCTAAAATATTGATTATACTGTCACATTGAGCCATGTATATGAAATCTACATAGGGATAATATTGAGCTTTCAATAAATATCAGGAAATAAATAAAATAAGCAAATTATCACTTGATGCCAAATAACTCCCAGGTATGTCTTCAAACAATGTTTAAATAGGCACATTCTCTTTGTGGTATACAAACAACAAAAACATCTAGTAAGAATATATATAAAATTGTTCAGAAATGGGTTCTTGGGATGATTATGAAATAGTATTAAATATGCAAATATTACTAAGATATTGTAGGCAAATATCTCCCTCTCCATCAGAGAAAAACACAAATAGTACATTTTCTAGATCCTTAGAAAATCATCTTCAATTATGAAATGTATATAATTACTTTTATGGAACTTTATTTAAAAGAAAATTGGTCTTGAAATAAAAGAAAAGAGATCTATGTCAGTGGAGAAAATTGAAAATCCTGGTAAAAAGAGAACAAAGAAAAGAGAAGAAAATGTTACTTAAAAAAATGCGTGCATACAAAATAGAATTAATTTCTGCTACTAGTGAAAAAAGAGTTTTCCATTCATCTCAATTGCTTACCATTCCAGATATTTATACTTAGCCCTCAATCTCTCTTTAGTTTTAGTGGAGAATCTTCATGGTGTGATTAAATTACATTTAGTTTCTGTTTGTATTCATCCTGTAACAAGCCTCAGATTGGTCCTTGTGTACTGTCAACATCCCTGCATCTAATGGACAGGGGCAATAAAACTTTCCACATAAATTATACAATTAACATTTTTTTAGTCTGTGTAAATGGAAACGCCTTGGCTTTAAAATATAAATTAACAACATCTGTTTTGAAGTAAACCCTGTTTTGTTCCAGTGAAGCTCCACAAATTTATCACCAAATTTTAACAAGACCAGTCCTGGAAAATATTGAACTCAGGCCAGTCAGAATATTCTTTTAATCTAACATCTTTGACATCTAATTAGTTATGAGAATCAAGGCTCCAAGTATTGAAGCAAAATCACATACTGAATACCTAGAACATTTTCCATTTCTAGTGTATGCAGCAATGTTTTCTTGCCTTAGTGAATTCAATAGCCTGGGTCTACACAAAGGGAACCCTTCAGATTTGTAAGGAAGGCATACACAATTTGTGGGAATCAGTGCAAAATTGAAAATATGGGGTCCCTTGTTCAGAAGTTATTAAGAATTTCAAAATGGCAAAGTAGGGCAAAAACTTGGCATGAGGCTCTATGTGACCATATATACAGGACACTAGCCCATAAAGCTGTCCCTGGATTTTGTTTGCATCACTCTGTTCACCTTAAGAATTATGCTAGGAATATGATCTGCAGTTACGTTATAGCAGATTTAATAAATTACATTTTAAACAGCTATTCTTCCCAGATTGGTTTCTTGGACAGCAATCTAATAAGTCAAACCTTTGACTATATCAATATGCCAAAAACAAAAAAGAGAAAGAGAAACTTGGACAATCATCTAGTTAATTCCAGCCTCAAAGTCATACTTCTACTTCACATATATGGGAAAAATTGAGTGTTATTTGAATTACTTAAATTATTATATAATTTTAGATTCTAGATTGCCATTATTATATATTACATGAATCGATATAAGCTTTTATATTACACTTCAATTTTTAACTATTTTGATATCTTTGTTAAAATTATTTGAACTGTCTCCTAGTTATGTGTAATGATAATATCATCTTAATTTTTGGAGTGCATATTGTAATATGCTTGTCACTTATATGAAATACATATATACAAATAGAAAGATAGATGGTTGGATGGATAAGATAGTAGATAGGTAGGTACATAGCTAGCTAGCTAGACAGATAGATAGACAGTAGATAGATAGATAAAGGATACATATTTAGTCCAAGTTGAATTTAATTCTACCCTTGAGATCAGATATGAGTGTTTCAAATTCCTAATTCCATTAGAAACAATATACTTCCAAATGATTTTTGCCCTGTTTTTAAGATCCCCTCTGGCTCCAGGCATGTTTTTTCTGCAACATATTGACCCATACTTGCAGGTCAGTACCAAATTAAGCACACCCATCTCCCCAACCCCACCCAAAAAAAAGAGTAATTACACAGAAAAGCAATGTGATTTCTACTTCTAGCCATAATGGAATTACTGTGATATATTTTACCCCTCACCATAAAAAATAATTAGACCAAATGTAATGAAAATGTTTTCCAATATTCAACAACAGATAGAGCAGGGCAGAGAGCACTGAAAAAAGGAAACAAATGAACTGAGTTTATAAGTTTCCATAGGCTCCAAAGCTCAGGAATAAGAAAACTGATCAGTTTAACAGTCTCCCTGAGTTGAAGGGATCCTTTTCCTGGTCATGCCTTTCCTTCACCATTGATGCTAATGCTTACAACTAACGTTTCTAGGTCAGAGGCACTGGTGGCTTTCAATTCTGCTCTATAGTCATCAGGAAACCCAGGGAGTCTAGCCCTCAGAGGTATGGTTTTAACAGCAACATGCTCCTTCCTTCTGGGCAGCAAACTGTGCCCAAACTCTCCTCCCGTTCACCTACAAGAGCAGATTATTTCTTTGCTCCACAGCAGTATCCTGAGACACGAAGCTTTTTTATGTCTCCCCATGGGTAAAGACCATTTTCCTCCTTCCTCCAGAAGCAGCGGATTTTTGCCTGTGCCTGCCTCCAGACAGGAATATTTCCTGTCCCTACCCCAGCAGTTTAAGGTTCTTGTTTCTTAAGAGGGAAGGGTCTGGAAAAATAGGTTTTAGGTCCTCTCCCTGCAGTAGCTGACTCTCTCCTAAATTCTCTCACTGTTATGTAGGTCTCTTTCTCCTGCCCAGCTCCCAATCTTTTTGTGAGCACCCAGTAATGGGATTAAAAACTTGCAAGTGAGCTCAATCTTCTCTTTATTTGAGATTCCTAGTTTATTGTAACTGTCACGTTAGTCCACAGTCTTCAGAAAATTGTTAAAGTTGTAGCTGGCTTTTCTTTACCCCTTTTTAATGGAGACACCAATTTTCCCATACTCTGGCAAAGGTGAAACCTCGTATGTCCCATCTCTCTCTGTGAGGTTTGTCACCCTTTGGAATTTATTTCCCTCAGTTGTCTTGCAACATCAGCTCTTGGATGGGTTTGTGAAAAGTTATGACTTTGTGAATTACTTGATGTTTTTGTTTTTTTACAGAGTGTTCTCTCACACCTTCCTATATTCTATGTAGAAATAGAGCTTTTGTCATAGTATTTTGATTAGTTTTCTTTCTAATGGCTTCTTCTCTTGGTGTTATCTCTGTTTCCCTCTTTTTAAATGCTTTTATTGTTTTTTTTTGTTTGCTTTGGTATGTGCCTCTCCTGTAGGAACTTTTTTTTTTAATTTCCAAAAAAATTTTCCATTTTTTTCCAATTTCTTGGAATTTCTTTAGTCTGTGTTAGGACACATTCACAGGTAGAGCTCACAGTGGAATGTTTCATTGAGAGACACCTGTCCTCCCCATCCCATGGCTAATGTCTAAATCACTTACTATATACACATGTGTTCACCTCTCTTTCTGGCAGTTTGTGCATTTGAGACTGTTTTACAAAGACAAGCAGTGAAAAGAAGAGGTGGTCTCCTAATTTAATCATCTTGTTCTTAGGTGTTCCTTGGTTCAGAACCTCTACAAATCATTCTCTCTCAATCTTCTTGAGACAATGAGCTTTCCATCTTGTTCTTAGGTGTTCCTTGGTTCAGAACCTCTACAAATCATTCTCTCTCAATCTTCTTGAGACAATGAGCTTTCCATCTTTTACCATTCTGGGTTAGACACAGTATCCTGGCTCTATAGGGTAAGCAAGCAGATGTCCAGTAGAAAGCATATGGTCCTTAGAAACACTGATAAAATATTGTCCTGTTTTTAGCTCTACTTTTCAATTTCACCTTCAGAGGGAAACGTTGCCTCAAATTCACAAGTTGATCTGGGGGCAGGGTAAAGTCTACAACATCTATAACTCCTACAGCTTTCTCTGTCTTTGCATTTTACCCTTAAACATTACTTCTTTTATAACCACTATTCACCTTTCATAATTTTGTTGAAATTTCTTATCCTCTACTGTCTGTCTTCCCATTCTATTTGTCTTCCTAGGTTTATACTTTTCTATTCCTTTTTTGTTATTTTACTTTGGATTATGGAAGGTATGAAATATGTATACACACACATGCACAAATAAATCTACCAAATTTAGCCAGATAGATCTTTTTGCAATAATTTATTTGGGCATAGTCAGACTATCATTTGATGATCCTTATTTATATATTATCCTTATTATATTTAAATATACATTAGTTACCTATAATCCATATTTCAAAATCTTTCTGATTAGTCTATTGAGATGCATGCATTTTCAATTCCTTATTAAAGCAATAGTGAAAATCCACCATTTAAAATATTTTATGAGCAATACCTTCACCATTATTAACATCATTACCATCAGTATCAGTTGTCTATGTGCCAGGTACTTTTCTATCCATTTATAAGTATTATTCATTTAAAACTAGGAAGAACTCAATGAACTAGTTACTATTAGCACCCAAAATATTTTAAAACCAAATATCTGATAAGAGGTTTATATTCAAAGTATAATAAGAACGCACACAACTCAATAGCAAACACATAGATTAGAAAAACAAAACAAAACAAAACAAAAAATCAAAGAATAGGCAAGGGACATGAATAAACATTTTTCAAAAAAAAAACAGATACAAATGTACAACAGATACATAAAAATGTGCTCAACATCACTAAAGATCAGAGAAATGCAAATCAAAAGCACAATCAGACATTACTTTATCCTGTTAGAATGACTGCTATCAAAAAGATGAGTAATAAGTTTTGGTGAGGGTGTGGAGAAGGGGAATCCTTATACATTTTTGGTTGGAATGTAAATTGGTACAGTGATTATAAAAAACAATATGAAGTTTCTGAAAAAATTTAAAATACAACTACCATATGATCCAACAATCTCACTTCTGTGTTTATGTCCAAATGAAGTTAAATCAGTATCTCAAGGAGATATCTGCACTCCTATGTGAATGCAGCATTATTTCCAGTAGTCAAGATATGGAAATAGCCCAAGTGCCTGTCAACAGATAAATGAATAAAGAAAAAAAAATGTGTGTGTATATATATATATATATATATATATATATATATAGTGAAATATTATTCAGCTAGAAAAGAGAAAGAAATCTGCCATTTGTGACAACATGGATGAACCTGGAGAATATTATGTTTTCTGAAATAAGCCAGTCACAGAAAGACAAATATTGTACAATCTCACTTATATGTGGAATCCAAAAAAGTTGAGCTCATAGAAGCAGAGAGTAGACTGGTGATTTCCAGGGACTGAGGGTGAGGAAAATGGGGAGGTACAGGTCAAAGGGTACATATTTTCAGTTATAAGATGACTATGTTCTAGAGAGCTAATATACAGCATGATGATTATGGTTAATATAATGTATGATATACTTGAAAGTTGCTAAGAGAATAGACCTTAACTGTTCTCACCACACACATAAAAACAGATAACTATATGAGGTGATGAATGCATTAATTAGCCTCATTGTGGTAATTATTTCACAGTGTATACATATATCAAACCATCACATTGTATAATATATATATAATATATAATACATAATATATACATTTTAATTTGTTAATTATACCTCAATAAAGCTGAAGAAAATGTAAAAAAAAAAGATAAAACTAAGGTTTTGAGTGACAGAGACAATATTTAAATAGATACAGTCTAACAAGAGTACCCACTCTTTACCACAGTGCTATGACTGACACTATAAAAGCATTATTAATTAAATAATAACTTACCTTTGATATACTTAGTGTCAATATTAGTTATATTTCCTAACATATTGTTTCTTACACATGGTTTGTCAGGTTTTAACTAAACCTCTTCCATCAATCCCCAAAGACTGTTATTCCAAAGTTACTAGCATTAATCAAATAACCTAACCTTAAAAATTAAAGGGCTATATGGTCATATTATAGGGCCATTAGAATGTGGGACCAGAAATTCATTTAGCAGAATGCATAAATATGTGCTTAGCAGATACTAAAAATGTGCTGATTTTATTTTACTGTTACTATGTCACTTTATATTATATATTACTCTTTTATATTTGAGATCTTTATATGGTGAATAATTTGTTCCAGTTTGCCTGGGGTATTTCTAGTTTTAGCTGTGAGAGTCTCCTATCCTTAAAAACTCCTCATTTTCAAGCAAACAGAGATGTCCTATATCTTTGTTATATTCTCTGAGACTTTAGAAACATAGAGGCTAGAATAAAAGTAAAGAAATTCCACAAAGGTATTCAAAATATACAAGACCAGTTTTAGAACAAAATAATCATGCTGATTTGAAGACATATATTGGTCATGAGATTCATCTTCACAGTACCTTTGTTTTCCTTCATTTCTGTAAGAGTATTGAGTCTTGTCTAACATAATTAAACATAGGAGTTCATAGCCATAGTAGACAACAGTATTTCAGAACAAAATATTTTTCCTTTGGAAAAGGAATCATTTCAGGGTGGAAACATTCAAAGTCACAGTGCAGGATTGGGGGAAGGGTAGAGGGCACAGAATTAATGTGGGCAAAATAAGGAGAAGAAGACAGCAGGAAGAAACTTCTAAGAACGGTAGGATGTGAATAAAGTAGGATGGTTGTGTCTATTGACCTTGGCCTTGAGTGCTTAGTCAAGGGTTCATATATTCTTGCATGTATTTGAGAAATGTAAATTTATGAAATGATGAAAACAATGAAAATGATGAAAACAATATTTTAGGAAGAGCAACTTATCCGAGTATGGAACTCCTCAACAGAGGAGAATCATCTAGAAAACTATGATAGAGTCATCTGGTTCTTCTAGGCCATAGCTAGTGTTGAAAAATGAGAGGAGGACCCACCCACCCTTGGGAATTGAATATTCTTGGTAGAGAAGGAGACAACTTCTCACTATGATTCTGTTGACTTAAAGAAAACCACACAACATAAGAGCTGTGAGTTTAAGTTTTACTTAAACTCAGGGTCTTACTGAGGACTGTAGCCCAGGAAACAGTCTCTCAGTAGCTCTAAGTGGACTAGTCTGTGGAGGTTGGGGAGAAGTCTGTATATATAAAATTTTGGCTAGGGAATATGTGCAGTCAAGCATACATCTCAGTAAAAGGTTACTGCCGGTCACAAGGAACAAATTTCTCAGTTAATGATTTTAGTGCTTTTCTTACATATGAGAAAATGCAAAAACCTAGGTTCATTAAGATTCTTCCTGAGATATACATCTAACTATCTAAGGGGCCGGATTTTCCAAAGCACAGAGTGCCTCATCTTGTTTTCATCCTTAATTCCTCTTAGGGTGCACTGCTGGT
Source organism: Tursiops truncatus (assembly GCF_011762595.2). Taxonomy (NCBI): domain Eukaryota; kingdom Metazoa; phylum Chordata; class Mammalia; order Artiodactyla; family Delphinidae; genus Tursiops; species Tursiops truncatus. Next base: position 30,719,411 of record NC_047051.1, read on the forward strand.
CAGTGACTACAGTGGCCGATGACTTAACCCTTGTAGAGCTGGGTGGTGAGTAACGTTTGTTTTATACTTCTCATCTCCTGTCTACTGTTGTGATTGCTATTCTTATGGTGAGACCTCTTGAATGAAGGGCTGTGCCTGCCTAATCATGAAATGCATTGTACCATGCAATCTGTTTCATAAATAAAAGGGAAAATAATGCCAAATATAAAATGCCTTTTAAAGAAAACTAGGAACCTGGTTGAATATTGTTAAATTAATGAAACAAAGAAGCCATTTGACTGAAGTTTTCTAATGTCCTGGTTGCCAAAAATCAAACCAAAATCCAAACCTATAAATGCCTCAAGGTTAGAAAGTCAAAACCTAAGGACACCAATCAGAAACAGCCAACTTTTAATCAGAAATAACCAGCTTAAAGCTGTAGTCAATCAATAATTTCCTTACTTTGCTTCCACTTTTTTTCTCAGCTTCTCCCTGATCTCCTGTTGGTGGAGCACTCCTAACCATTTCTGGGTTAACGTTGCCTAATTCAAATCAATAAATGCTCAAATAAACTCTTAAAAAATTTAATACGCCTCACTTTGTCTTTCAACAATTTGTTTCTGCACTCTTAACCTCACCTCTTATGTCTTTGCTCTTCGAACTTTTTGGTCTTTGTGAACAATGTTCAGTTTTAAACGTTCATGGAAATATCTGGACTGAGTAATACTTCAAAGAAAACTGAATACCCCAATGAAAGTACCAAAAAGGCACATGAGATGGGTAATGCTCAGAGTCAGAAGCTTTGGGTTCCCTTTCTTGCAGTTTCACCATGCAATCCTCCATAAGAATTTTCGTTCAACACTACAGATGAAATATCATTAGGACAAACATTTACCCCATGGAGTTCCAGGACTGTTTTTCACCTGTTAAATAAGAATTGAGAGTGTTATTTTTAGCTACGTGTGCTTCTCTGGCTGCTGAGGACTGGATATGTCTTACTAGCCATTGACTCAGTAATGACAAATTCCATTATAACAAGGCAAGAGAATATCTCCTGTATTTCATTATAATGACCTATAACCAGTAAATTACTGATGGTTCTGCACTTTTCTTGCAGGGGTAGAGGGTTCTAAACTAATTAGATCCTGATATTTTTTCTTTTACTCTTAATTTTTTTGGGAATATAATGGTATATTTTGTTTACTGTTTTACATCTTTGCATTTCTTCTTGCCACATTTTCCTTGTCTAGGCATCTTTTTATATTATTCTATAGAATGACTCATTTAATTCACAAATTATGTTTGCAAAAAAAGTTTAAGATGCCAAATTTTTTTAAAAAGAAAGAAAACTCCCCAAAACTAGCATTATATTTAGATGGAAAACTTGGTGTTGTGTCTCATTCTATTAACAGTAGTTAACAAGTGTGAATTCCTTTTTTACTAGCATAAATTTCCTGCTGTGCAGCCCTTTGTTCACTTCATGCTGCTTTCCTGCTCTATTAAGACCACACAAATACCTGATTCTACCTTAATGTAATTTTAAATGCTTTACTGCTTTGAATAATATTTATTTGTAAGTCCCTTCATGAAATGAAAGTGAATACAGTAAAGCAAGCAAATACCATGTACTATACCAATATTGATTCCAGAAAGACTACAGGACTATTGTATATACATACAAATATATAAAAATCATATATGAATATATAAACATGTATATTTTAATGTGTATGTGCAATAGTGCTTTAGTTTTTAGGGAATCATGTATATGAGTGTGTTTGCCTGTGTACATGCATTCATTGGTAGGGAAGTTTGGTTCAACACTGCACATATATTTCTCATTATCTTCCCTGTCTTGGAATTTCAGAGCTCTATCTTAGAGATTCATCTAAACTGGGAGGAAATTATTTCTGGAAATTTGTAGATGCTTGGTTCCAGTAGTGGAGATACGTATTGATAAATATAACCTTTTAATAAGGTTATTAAGAGATACATATTAGGAAAACTATCCTTGCTCCATGAATTATTTAGAGTATGCTTATGATCATGGTAAACTTTCTGGGTCACTTTCTGGTTTCTTTCTGGACCACAGAATTCAACTGGGTTGCCCTGTCACTTAAAAAAGCTAACATGCCACTACCACAGTAAACCTACTAGGGAGTGTTAACTGTTAAATAAAAAACGTATTCTGACACTTGATAAAATACTAAGAAAGACTTTATTCAGGACTACTATGATAGGTGTCAGGACTATCACAATAAGAAAGAGAAATTGAGCTCAACTCCAAATAAAACAAGGAAAAATGAGGATTTATAGCCAACAGGTAATTGGATGGAGGCATAAATGGTAGGGTGATTCTTGCTAAACTGACCTACCAGGATTATTGTTGAAGGCAGATCAGGGTGGTCATACATCAACAGGGGAATGATGAGGGATGAGGAATTTAATTAGATACCAAGGTTGGGAAGATTCTCTCTAAAGTGATGTAAAAGGATTCTTGCTAAAACTAGACTTTACAAGGACAGAAGAGGACACCCAGTATGAAGCTTAGTTGAGTTGAGGGCTCAGAGAAACCTGGCTAAAGTTTGGTTAAGGAGAGAATCTTTGTCATAACCTCCTAGTAGAGTGGAAGAGACAATTCTACTATAGGGATTATAGAAGCAGTAGCAGCTAATGATGGTCTTCAGTAGCTTCAGCTGCCATCCTACCCCATGTTGTGACAGTGCTAGAAATAACTACAGTGATAACCATTGTGAAGTTTGGAGGAGAGCTCTGGGCAGGGTCATGTCAATGGAAAATTAATCAGTCGATCTAAGAATGGATAAGAAAACTTTTTTGAGCCAAATTTGAGGATTATAATCCAGCAAGAGCATCTCAGAAAGCTCTGAGAACTGTTCCACCCATTAGAAGGTCAAGACACAGTTTATATAAGTGTTTTGAGACAGAGAACTGTACATCAAAAGACAAATTATTGACAATTTACGTAATCCAGATCTAAGCGGCATCGTGGTGGGTCATGTGACCCCTTACAATATCAAGAAAGAATATTATCTTTTAAGGATAACATTGTTTATTGTTTGTTTGTTTGTTTTGTTTTTGTTTTTGCCCATGCAGTGCGGCTTGCTGGATCTTAGTTCCCCGACCAAAGATTGAACCCGGGCCCCTGGCAGTGAGAGAACCGAGTCCTAACCACTGGCCCACCAGGGAATTCCTGGTAGTTGTCTTGTTCATGCTGGGAGAATGATGCTATTTTTGGTTGATCAGGTATTTCTGCTGATGGGAGAGGTTTGGTCAATGCCTAATGCAGATACATAATGCACAGTGGAGGGAGAGAGGAGGTCAAAGGGCAGAGAAGAATTTTTATGTTTAAATTGTTCTTGTCTTGCCATAAAGTATGAATTTTATTTCACAGTAGCACCAGTGTGGCAGTGCAGCCCGGGCAAAGCAAGCATAGAATGATCAACAGGAGTCAGTAACATAAGAAGCAACTGCGACTGATGAAAGAAAGCAGGTGAGCCATACCCTGAGATGCACACAGACATTTCAAGCAGGAAAGAAACCTTAAATGTGAATCTGAGATACTGTCTTTCCATAGGTAGGGGCTTATGAGAAAGTGATATCTTATTAAATTGACCCCATTTGTACCCATGGGCTGGTGAAGTCTGGGGACTTTCAGCTACTGAGATAACAATTCAGAACAAATACAAACCATAAATGCATACATAATAAAAGTGTGAGTAAAATAAAAATCAGCTCATCTTTCATGTACTTCACCATTTTTGACTTATCAGAATCAGGACTGTGAATGTGAATGATGTGATGAAGATGTCAAAGACAATGGCAAATGCAAATGAGAAAATTAAATCTTACACAGAATACAAAGACAAATAAATAGTTGGAATACAAAATGTTTCCTCTTCCAATAAGTTATACACATCTCCACTTGCAGTACATGGTCCAGCAGATCATTAGAGGATATTACAAGAGATACAACTTTGCATTCATTTACTCTTCTCTAGATGAGGTTTTCTTTGTGAGACCAGAAGAATGCAAAGCTCCATCCAGCTACTGGAAATCCCTGAGTCAATATCTGAGTGCACTTTAGAAGATGAATGGCTGAGAACAGATTTCAAATATTGGCAGAAGGAATCACACTCTTAGAAATTAAGTAGAGTTGTCATTAAACAAGAGCATGAGAGAATTGAATACGACACAATTTTGATACCAGTGAAGCCGCCTCTAATAAGGAAATAGGCTCAGGTTGGCGGTGGGACTTCCTATGATAGTATTCCTCTGCTATAGGCACTGCAGCTGCTACTGAACACTCTAAAAATGTTGCCAGGCTTGTTCTCACGTGCCTCCAACAATCAATGCACAAGTTTTTACTAAGTGCTTTTTCTGTGCCTGGGATTAATTCTATTCCATGGCAAGATAAAAAAGTGAATGACCCCATTCCTGCCATCTGGAAACTTTTGGTCAAGGGTAGAAGTTAATATACATGATTAATAAGGAAACTACAAAAGATGTTTAATAGCAAAGCACTAATGCATTGATTATAGAACTTACCAGTAAACATTACAAAGTTACTTACACTTTTGGTTCTGCTATTACTGTGTGATTTGGGGCAATTCTTATTGTATCCCATTCTCAGTGACCTCAGCAGTTAAATGAGGAAATTTGATTGCACGTTCTCCTAGGTGCCTTCCTTTCCAAGGTTTTACAGTTTATGAAGATGTAGACTGTACCAAAAGAAACAAGTTGTTTTGTTTAATTATATTGAATCTTTAGTTTTGCTCAGATTATTAACCACATATGAAGATGAATACTTGAAAAAAATACTACTTTAAAACAAGTTGGAGATCATAAATTATATACCCATCTCAATTTCACAACGCAATTAGTGTATTACAAACAAGGATAATTTCTGCAGTATGCAAATTTGTTTAACTTTGATCAATCACTTTTAAATCATATAATCGTATGTAAGCATGTTTGTCCCATGTCATATATATGTATATTTAAATATATTTAAACATGTACATGCATATGCCATATAAACATATATGTATACATTTGTTTAAATAATGCAGTTAGTAATTATGCAAACACTGAGAAGCTCTTCTATTGGTCTAAGGACAGACATAAATCAACTCGAGATGAAAGAATCAAGGGAAAGCCATGAACCAATATCTCACAAAAAAAGATATACAAATCACCAACATACCCATGAAGACAATCAACATAATTAGTCATCAACAGAAGCCCCCAACATTTTTGTCACCAGGGACCGGTTTCATGGAAGACAATTTTTCCATGTACAGCGGGGGAGTGGGGGGATGGTTCAGGCTGTAATGGGAGCGATGGGGAGCGGCAGATGAAACTTCACTTTCTCTCCTGCCACTTGCCTCCTGCTGTGCGGCCCAGTTCCTAACAGGTAGCAGACCGCTGGTCCTCGGTCCGGGGTTGAGGACCTCTGGTCATTAGGGAGTGCCAATGAAAATAACAATGAGATACTATCTCAAACCCACTACAATGGATTAAAAAATAAGTTTGACAATACCAAGTGATGGTAAGGATGTGAAGCAATTGGTGGTATTGTAAAATGAAACAACCACTTCTGAAAATAGTTTAGCCATTTCTTATAAATTTAAGTATACATTTACAATATAGCCTAGCAGTTTCATTCCCGGGTATTTACACAAAACTGAAAAATACATGTCAGCACTAGGAATGCTCATAAATGTTTTATTTGTGAATTAAAAATTGAAAACAAAATAATATCCATCAACTAGTTTATTGATAAATACATTTTATTATCTTAATTTAAGGAGTATACTATTCACCAAAATAAAAGAACAAACTGCTGATAAATACCTAACCATGGGTGAATCCCTGAAACAATATGCTGAGTGAAAGAAGCCAGACAAAAAATATAAATACCATGTGATTCCCTGTATTGAAGATCTACAACAGTCAAAACAAATCCATAGTGATAGAAATCCTGAGGCATGGGTAAGAAGTGGTGTGTAGACTGCCTGCAAAGGACCATGATGGAATTTTCCATAACATGATTAGAGTAGTAATGATGTATGTATTTGTTTATAAAATTATCAAACCGTACATTTAAATGTTTGAATTTTCACAGTATGATTAAATAGACTTCAATATTTTACTAAAATCATGTAATGTGATAAATATCCCTACAAGGCAATCATATTATGATACATAAATGTATCAAAGCAACATGTTGTACACCTTAAATTTACACAGTTATATTTCAAATATATTCAATAAAAAATACAATTTTAAAAAAGTTAAAGTGCTTGAGAACATAAAAAAAATGTTTCATGTTATTAGGTGGAAATTTGATCACAATAAACTTGATTCTTTAAAAAAAAAAAATCAGTTTCCCTTGCATTCTAGTTTTGACTTTGGATAAGAGAAACAGCAATTTGCATTAGTTTGCCAGCCTAGCAAAAAATGAGAATCAATTAGGTTTCTTTGATAGTTCTTTGGATACTGTTACCAAAGCCCCATCCTGGGTCTGGGACAGAATCTATATTTGCTAGATTAACGGGATAGTAATGAGACTGAACCAGCTATTACAGGCATGAAAAATAAATTGATAGCCCTTTTTGAATTTGTTTTTCACTACAAATAATATTGATATAATAAGTGAAGAAATATTAAATGTTAAAGAGAAAAGTTATAATAGTCTTAAATTTAAATAATGCTTAGTAAATACCAATTACAATTGTATTTTAGATTTAATATTCATCCATATTTTAGATGGAAAAATACTGAAAATAAGTTTCCAAAATTGTCCTCTATTTTAACAGGTATAAACAAATATCATGCTTGATTTAATTATAAACAAAGAAACAATGCTTCCCTGAATTTTAATGATCCCAAAATTCAAGCAGATTATAATAAAGGAAAACACGTCCACTTTGATCAAGTAGTATTGGTGTAGCCTTGACAAACATGAACAGAATGCTTTAGCAACCTATAAATGATGTACTGGACCCCAACTCACACACATGCACAAACACCCACAGAAGCACATACATACACACATTCCATGATATACCTAGACCTGAAAAACCTCTTTAACTGAGAGCTCGAAGTTAAAGAGGTGGTTCACTGCATTACTAATTGTAGAATTTGACTCTTTCTCTAGGTGACTTTAAACAACATTCCTCATTTACCAGCCTGTAGGAATTAATTGATAGGAGCCTATGTCCTGATCATGGGGTGAAAAATTATATTAAAAATTTAATAAACCAACACTAAGCAAGAGAGTGTGTTATTGGCTAAAGAATAGACAAATAGATCAATGGTACAGAATACAGAACCTGGAAATAGAGCCACATAAATATAGTCAACTGATATTTGACAAAGGAATAAAAGTAATACAATGGAGCAAAGATAGTCTTTTCAACAAATGGTACTGAAATAACTGGGCACTCAGATTCAAAAAAAAAATGAATCTAGACAGAGATCATATACTTTTCACAATAATTAACTAATTAACTCAAAATGGATGATAGACCAAAATATAAACCCAGAACTGTAAAGCTCCAAGAGATAACATAGATGAAAACCTAGATGAACTTGGAAATGACTTTTTAGATACAGTACCAAAGTCATGATCCATGAAAGAATAAATTGATAAGCTGGAGTTCCTTAAAATTAGAAACTTGTACTCTGCAAAAGACATCAAGAGAATAAGAAGACAAGCCACAGACTGGGAAAGAATGTTTGTAAAAGACACATCTGATAAGGAAATGTTACTCAAAATAGACAACTCAAAAAACTCAAGAATAAGAAAACAACACAATTTAAAAATGAGCCAAAGTGGGCTTCCCTGGTGGTGCAGTGGTTGAGCATCCACCTGCCGATGTAGGGGACACCGGTTCGTGCCCCAGTCCAGGAAGATCCCACATGCCGCGGAGTGGTTAGGCCTGTGAGCCATGGCCGCTGAGCCTGCACGTCCGGAGCCTGTGCTCCGCAACGGGAGTAGGCCACAACAGTGAGAGACCTACGTACCGCAAAAAAACAAAAACAAAAACAAAAACAAAAAAACAGCCAAAGTGCTTAACTGACTCCTCACCAAAGATAAACAGATGGCAAATAAACATATGAAAAGATGTTTCACATTATATGTCCTTAGGGAAATTCTCATGAAAACAGCAATGAGATACCACTACACATCTAACAGAATGGCCAAATTTTGGAACCCTGAAGACACGAAATGCGGGAGAGGATGTGGAGCAACAGGAACTCTCATTCATTGCTGATGGGAATGCAAAATGATACAGTCACTTTTTGAAGACAGTTTGGAAGACAATTTTTACAAAACTAAATATACTCTTACCATAAGATCCACCAATCACATGCCTTGGCATTTACTCAGAAGAGTTCAAAATTTATGCCCACACAAAACCCTGCATATGGATGTTTATAGCAGCTTAGTCATACTTGCCCAAACTTAGAAGCAACCGAGATGCCCTTCAGTAGGTGAATGGATAAGTACTGTGATCCATCAGACAATGGAATATTATTCAGCACTAAAAAGAAATGAGCTATAAAGCCATGAAAAGACATGGAGGAAACTTGAATGCATATCACTAAGGGAAAGAAACCAATCTGAAAAATTTACATAGTGTATGACTTCTACTATATGACATTCTGCAAAAGGCAAATCTATGGAGCTAACAAAAAATTCAGTGGTTTCCAGAGGTTGAGGTGGGGGAAAGTAAGAATAAGTGGAGCACAGAGGAATTTTAAGGCAATGAAAATACTTTTGTGAGACTATGATGATAGACTCATGTCACTATACATTTGTCTAAACCCAGAGAAAGTACTACACCAAGTGTGAACCCTAATATGAACGCTGGACTTTGGGTGATTATACTGTGTCAGTGTAAGTTCATTAATTGTAACAAGTGTACCATTCTGGTGGGAAATGTTGATAATGGGAGAGGCTACATGTGTTTAGAGTGTTTGGGAAAACTCTGTATCTTCTCAATTTCGCTGTGAACCTAAAACCAGTCTAAAAAATAGTATTTAAAATAAAAAAAATTGAGTATTTAGAAATGTAAAATATTATAATGACATTATAGTTTTTCCGTCAGTGTCATTTAGATTGTATATTTTGTTAGAGAACTATAAATATCATGGGAAAGTGGTATTGCAGTGTCTTTCAATGTGTTTTCTATAAGATTTTTCAGAAGCTAGTAATCTAAACAGTCCTAACACTGCATGCTGTTTCAGCTGGAAATGTTAATCATATTTCTATACCTTGGGAATGAAGAATACAAAGGCCACAAAGTTTCTGCTGTAAAGATGATTTATTAATGTTGAATATTCTCCTTTTCATTATTATGCATTTATTTGGGAAAGCAATCCTTGTAGGGGAAGAGGAGCCATATGACAACTATTAACTTGCAAACAAAAAAAAGGGCCTGCTTCACTGATCCGTGTCATTAGCAAAGTCTTGGAGGCTCATAACAAGCACATCAGTCGAACAATACAGACCTCCATCTCCAAGTTATCCACACACAGGTTCATACACTCACTCTCACACATATAACGCTCACACAAACAACACACAGGCTTAACAGAAGCAATACACATGTAACACACATTTACACAACACACACACACACACACAATAGACCATTATAATCTACGCATCCATGGCAAGTAGCAAGTATTCAGGATTATTACCTTAAAAAATAAACTGATTGAAGGGAAAAATGAAAAAGCAAATAAACCTACAGAGAGTTACAGATTTTGCAACCTTTGTCCTGCCCCCCACAAAGTTACTGTCTATTTAAATCAAAATATATTGTCAGACTGAATAACTGGCAAGTTCCTTTTCAAAAGAAAATATATAATGATCATATATACAATGCACATTTAATCATGTTTCTTGTATCCCCAGGCTCATCATAGTAAATGGGACACAATGAATTCAAGAAGTACTTGTTACATGAACAAACCAATTAATAAGTATACTGATTAAATGAAATAATAAAAACTTGTGGATCATTTTTTGGAGTTGAGCAGGATAGTATAAATGCTATTTCTAGGTGATAGAGTATCCATGCACATGCAGCTTAGTTATATTGCCAAATTTTCCCCCAACAGTGGTTTTCATCTACTTAACTGAAAATGTCTGTTGATTATTTTTATTCTTCTATATCTCTCGAATTTGCTACTTATTTCCTCTGGCTCTATCTTAGTCAAAAGTCTTATTATTTCATACCTTGAATAGGTTGTTCAGAATTTGCCCCCACCCTGCAGATTCTCTCAATTCTAAACCATCATCCTGCATAAAAATGCCAGACTAGTCTTCTTAAGGCAAGGATTTGGGCAATTTACTACCCTGCTTGAACATCATCAAGTTCCCAACCCCTGTATCAACAGAATCATTTCCAGACTCCTTATCTTTGTATTCAGGTTCCCTACAGAGGTGGTCGCACACTTTCTTTTCAACTCACATACTTCTTTATCTCTCTTGATTCCCCTAATCAAGTCTACTTAGTATCACTGTGACACACATTGCATTTTTCCACTTTGACATTCCTGCTCACATTGATACAGTTTTTAAAGCCCATCCTGCTTCTCATCTTGCAGACCCCAGCACATCCATCATGTTTATGTGATGAAGATGAAGACTTCTCTGACAGCATCAGGAAATCATCCTTCTTTTTTCTGAGTAACAAGAGCACTAATTATCTCTACCACATTTCCTAAAATATAGTTTGTAATATCACACTAATTCTATGAGATAATAAATGTTAATAACAAATGTCTAATAACTTTGGAAATCCTGATATAAATATACTATAAAAAATTCTTATCAATATTTCTCCAAGCCATGTTAGATGGAATGCAGCATTGATTGCAGAACTCATGTTGTACAAAGCATCTAATGGTACTGGCATTCCACCAAACACATTGTGGGAAAACATTTGTTTATGACAGTTTTATAAGATATATTTCTAGCTTGAATTATTCTTTTGTTTTTTCCATATAGGCATTTTAATTTTGTAGCTGAACATATTTCCTTCTTTGATTTCTAGAATTTTTAGGTTTTCATTACTGTATTAACCTTATTCCTGGCACCATATTACTTTTTAATTTCCCTCTATGCCATATTTGCTACATACTTCCAATTTTTTAAACCCAAGTATATTTCTTAAAATACTCCAAGCTACTTATTAATTTCCTTTTGTTGCTATAACTAGCACAAACAGGGTCACTTAAAACAGCACATATTTATTATCTTACCATTCTGGAAGTCAGAATGGGTCTCACTGAAGTAATATCAAGGTGTTAGAAGTGCAATGTTCCGTTCTGAAAGCTGTGGGAAGAATCCATTTTTGTGTTTTATTCAGATTTGAAAGGCTGCTCCTGCCCTCACTCTTTGCAAATACCTCCCTTCCATTTTCAGAGCCAGCGATGGTCAGAAAGAGACCTCACTCTGACTTTCATTCTCCTGCCTCCCTCCCTTGTAACGTAATTCACATTACAAGGGCTCTCATGATTACATTACATTAGACTCACTGGATAATCCAATATAATTTCCCCATCTCAAGGTCAGCTTATTACCAACCTTAATTCCATCTGCAGCCTTAATTCTCCTTTTCCTTGTAACACAACGTATTCATAGTTCCTGGATATAAGAATGTGAATATCTCTGTGGGGTCATTAATTTGCCTACAACAGATACTTTAAACTGTTTTGAACTAAAATATGATAACCAACGTATAAAATAAGTAAAAGGTATAAAATAATGAATAAGTAAAAAGTAGGTAATAAATAATTGAGATGTTCTTTGGGATACATAATTAATCTTCTTACGTGGATTATAAGTGGTTAGGCAGTTTGTCTTAACTTTTCCTGTTTCCCCTCAGTGCCTGAAACAGATTTTTACCTACAGCTGATTCGCAGTAAAATTTGTTAAATAAATGCAACTTACATTATTCTATCTCCACAATTCCATAGGCCAATATACACACATATTTACAAACTACAAAATTACACATTATTATTTCCAGCTATTTAAAATGCTTTGATAAATGTCATAAAATGTTTATTCTATGTAAAATACTACATTTTCTTTTATCTGTTTAATATAATTTTCAGATCCACCCGAGGTAAATGCTTTATTCTATCTAGCACTCATGAATTAAAGACTGATTCATACACAAAAGCTAAAACCCTAGAATATATGGAAAATAAGAGCAAGAATAGTTGTTATAAAAAAGGGTAAATTCTCAATGATGTTAGTGTGACTTGGGAAGAACGTATAAAATATAAACAGCATTAATATATAATAAATAAAAGTGCTACTTTTTTTTTGCTTTTGGAACTTATTTCAATGATTTAGAAACTTGAGTTTAATTAAAGTAGCAGGATTAGACTATCTTAGATCTTTCCTATTGTTTTTCAACCCTCTATACCAATTTGAGTAAAGGACAATAAAAATTTGTCATGATATAGGATTTATATTTGCTGCTATTATTTAGAAAATGTATAATATTAATAATAAAAAATTGAGTGAAGTCCAGTAGCCTCTGTGTTTACAACTGATTGGGAAACTCTATAGCAGGAATTCAGATTGGGAGGATGTGAAATAATCACTTTAGAGCAATGGTTCTCAAAGCTGACTGTCATTCATATCTCCAAGGACATTAAAAAATCGCAATGCCCCTCCTTGTCACCCCCAAAAAAGATTAAATTCAACTACCTATTTTAGAGATCTGACAATCATAGAGTTGCACAGTTAGTTGAGAAAGGGGAACAAAATAAAATTCTAATGATTAGGTTTTTTAAAAATCCCACTGCCCAGGTCACTCTTTAGACCAATGAAATCAAAATCAGATTCCAGGTCACACCTCAGATCAATGAAATCAAAGTCTGATTCTAATGCATGGGCACAGTGAGTTTCCAGAATTAATGGTCTTACCTTAGGGGTTGATTTCCAGCAGCAAGTAACAATCTATGAAATATCCACTTACTAATTTATTCTCTAAATTTATCTCAGCAAGATCGCTAAACTTTTAAAATCCTGAACTTGTAACCATCCCCATGGGTAAAAGAGATTCACTTTTTCAGCACTCATCTTTTATTTTTTGATTCCTCATCTTTACTTCAGAATCATGCTGGAAGACTTAATCTCAAAATTCAACAATTGACTTTACGTAGTCTTATAATTTTAGCAAGCTAATTAGAAGTTCTTAATTTATCTATGAGTGTGTAACTATATATATTGGGGATTGATACCTAATTCCAAAATCCAAGGAAAAGAGTGAGTGGAGGTTTTAGTTACAGATGGTGAAATTTATAATACTTAACATTTGTTGAGAGCTCACTTTACACATAACACAATTTACAAGGTAGGAACTATTACTATTTTTTTCATTTTCTGTCTTTATTTAGTGGGTGAGTAAACTGAGGAAAAGAAAGTGTAAGACTTGGTATAGTCCACAGAGCTTCTAGATCTAAAAATTGGGATTATGAACTAAGTCAATCTAAATCCAGAATGTGTGCTCTTACCTACTATATCACAGAAAAACTTAAAATATTATAATATAACCAAGCATTTCTGAGCAGTAGTGGCAACCCTTTCAGAGGTCAGTTTGCCTAGATGTTGTTCTCTTTCCACAAAGGACTTAAAAGGAAGCCTTTCACTAGATCAGCAGAGAAATACAATATTCCCAAAACATTAAAAGGCAGCTGCAGGAAGCATTTTGTAAACATATGGTACTTGTATAATTAACGTTTAAGTAGATAATTAGCTTATAGTCACATAATTACAGTTATAAAACCTGAAATTTCCCAAACTGAATTCATAGTACCTCTTTTTCTCTTCAAACCCTTTTACTCCTCTTTTTTTTTTTTTTTGTCCAGTGTATAGCAACTAGAAAATTTGTTGTTCAACTTAACTTTTGGAAAATATTCTCCATAAATTCTTTATTTTCATCCAGATTTCCCACAACCCACACTTTAGATATCTCCCCCTGCTTTCATTCCAACTACTTGGTTTAAAAGTTTGCCCATTTTCACCTTCAAGGCTGTGATAGCTGCCTGCTTGCCCTATCAGTCTAGCCCCTTTTGCATTGTCCTGACAGATGACCTCATCTAAAATGGAAATATAAGCGTGTCTAGTTTTTTTTTTTTTTGCTTAAAATATTTCAATAAATTTCAGATTAAAATACTAAAATTATCTTCAAGATAAGATCTAATCTCCTAAAATATAGTTCTAAATATGTTTTTTATAATCTAACGCTGTCTATTTAGTCTCATTTCTAATTTTAATCCTAATGTACTTCTTTATCTCTAAGCATTCATGTATGCGACTCTCTTTATTAGGGAATCTTAGAAAACCTTTTATTCTCCTGGATATATCCTTTATATATATTTTTAAAATTCATCTAAGTATTACTTTTTTAGGAGTTTCTTATTCAAATCTTCAGCTACAATATAAACATCATTTCTTTTTCTACATGACAGCAAATTCCAAAAGTCAACTGCCAACTAAATGTGATACAAAGGAAAAAGATATTCTACACAAATGGAAATTAAAAAAAAAAGATGGAGTATCAATACTTATATAAAACAAGATAAACTTTAAAACAAAAACTACAACAAGAAACAAAGAAGGACATTACATAATGATGAAAGAATTAAGCCAAGAAGAGGATATAACACTTAGGAACATCTAAATATATAAAGTAAGTTTTAACAGACATAAAAGGAAAACTAAACAGTAACACCCAATTTACATCTATGAACAGATCGTCCAAACAGAAAATCAATAAGAAAGCATTGACCTTAAACAATACATTATGCCAAATGAACTTAATAGATATATACAAATGATACATTCAAAAACAGTAGAATACACATTCTTTTCAAATGTATGTGAAACATTCTCTAAGATAGATCGCGTGCTAATCAATAAAACAATTCTCAATAAGTTTAAGAAGATCAAAATTATATTGAACATCTTTACTGACCACAGTGGTATGAAACTAGAAATCAATTACAAGAAGAAAAATGGAAAAAACCAAAACATGTGGGGGCTAAACCACATGCTGTTAAACAGCCAATGTGTCAACAAAAAAAATCAAAGAGCAAATAAAAATTACCTCAAGACAAATGCAAACAGAAACACAGCATTACAAAATCTATCAGATGTAGCAAAAGCAGTTCTAAGGGGGAAGCTTATAGCGATACAGGTCTACCTCAGGAAACAAGAAATGTCTCAAATAAGCAATTTAACATTACTTCTACAGGGACTAGAAAAGAAAAACAAAGCCCAAATTTAGTAAAATAAAGAAATAATAAAGATCATAAAGGGAAAAAATAAAGAATATAAAAAGGAGAAAAGATCAATAAAATTAAGAGCTGGTTCTTTGAAAAGATAAACAAATTGATAAACTTTTAGCTAGACTCAAGAAAATGAGAGGGTCCAAAATATAAAATCAAGAATGAAAGTGGAGAAGCTACAACCAATAGCACAGAAATATAATACAAAGGATCATAAAAGATCACTATAAACAATTATACACCAAAAGATTGGACAGTTTAGAAAAGTGGATAAATTCCTAGAAAAAATCTTGCAAGACTGAATCAGAAATAAATAGAAAATCTGAACAGGCTGATTACTAGTAGTGAAATTGAATCAGTAATAATAATAAAAAAAAAAAATCCCAACAAATAAAAGTCAGGACCAGATGGCTTCACAGGTGAATTCTACCAAACATTTAAGAAGGGATAATACCTACTGTCCTCAAACTATTCTAAAAAATATTGAAGAAGATTACTCCCAAATTTGTTCTACAAGGCCAGCACTACCCTGACACCAAAAGTGGATCAAGACAAAAAAAAAAAAATTATAGGCCAATATCCCTAATGAACATATACATGAAAATCCTTAACAAAATACTAGTAAACTAAATTCAGCAATATATTAACAGGATCATACACCATGATGAAATGGGATTTATCCCAGGGATGCAAGAATGTTTCAATATTCACACATTAATCAACAGAATACACCATATTAAAAGAGGAAATGTAAAACTCATATAATCATCTCAGTAGATGCAGAAATAGCATTTGACAAAATCCAACATTTATTTATGATTAAAACTCTCAACTAAGTGGGCATAGAGGGAATACACTTCTATTAATAAAGGCCATATATGACAAACACACAGCTATCATTATCCTCTATGGAGAAATGCTGAAAGCTTTTCCTCTAAGATCAGGAGCAAGGCAAGGGTGCCCACTCTCGCCACTTTTATTTACATAGTACTGGAAGACATAGCCACAGCATTCAAAAAAGAAACAGAAACAACAGTTATCCAAATTGGAAAGTAAGAAGTAAAACTATCTCTATTCTCAGAAAACTATCTATATTCTCAACGTAACAGCATATATAGCAAACCATAAAGACTCCACCAAAAAGTATTAGAGCTAGTAAATAAATTCAGTAATTTCAGAATATAAGATACAGAAATCTATTGCATTTCTATACACTAATTACAAACTATCAGAAAGGTAAATGAATAAAATAATCCCATTTACAATTGCAGCAAAAAAGAATAAAATACCTAGGAATAAATTTAACCAAGAGGGTGAAAGACCTCTACTCTGAACACTGTAAGATGTTGATGAAAGAAATTGAAGAAAACACAAATAAATTGAAATATATACAGTGCTCATGGATTGGAAGAATTAATATTGTTAAAATGTCTATGTTACCCAAAGTAATATACAGGTCTAATTCAATCCATATCAAAATACCAATGACATTTTTCACAGAACTAGAGGAAATACTTCTAAAATTTTAATGGATACGCAAAAGACCCTGAAGAGCTAAAGCAGATTTAAGAAAGAATAACATAACTGTAGGTGTCACACTCCCTGATTTTAAACTATACTGCAAAGTTTTAATAATCAAAACAATACGGTACTGGCACAAAAACAGACACATAGATCAATGGAACAGAATAGAAAGCCCAGAAATAAACTCATGCTTATATAGTCAATCAATGAATAAGGAGGCAAGATTATAAAGTGGGGAAAAGACAGTCTCTTCAACTAACAGTGATGGAAAAACTGGACAGATACATGCAAAAAAATGAAGCTGGACCACTTTCTTATATCATACACAGAAATAAATTCAGAATGGATTAAAAACTTAAATGTAAGACCTGAAACCATGAAACTCCTAGAAGAAAACATAGACAATAAACCCTTGATATTGGTCTAGGCACTATCTTATTGGATCTGCCTCCTCAGGCAAGGGTGACAAAAGCAAACAACAGCAACAATGACAACAAAAATAAATGGGACTACATCCACTAAAACGCTTTTGCACAGTAAAGGAAACCATCAATAAAAAGAAAAAAGCAACTTACTTAATGGGAAAATATATTTATAAATGATATATCTGAAAAAGTCTTAATATCTAAAATATATAAAAAATCTCAAGCAACTCATAGCAAAAAAAAAAGCAATCTGATTAAAAAATGAGCCAAGGACCTGAATAGACATTTTTCCAAAGAAGACACAGAGATGACCAACAGACTCATTAAAAGGGTTTCAATATCACTAATTATCAGGGAAATGCAAATCAATACTACAATGAGATAATACCTCTCACTTGTCAGAATGTCATCAAAGTAATATCAAATAGCAAGTGTTAGCCGGGTTGTGGAGAAAAAGGAATGCTTGTACACAATTGAAGGGAATCTGTATTTGTGCAGTCACTATGGAAAATGGTAGAGGTGCCTCAAAAAATTAAAAATATAACTATGATACTAATCCAGCAATTCCACTCCTGGGTATCTATATGAAGAAAATGAAAACACTAATTCAAAGAGATATATGCATCCTTATGCTCACTGCAGTGCTATTTACAATAGGCCAAGACATGGAAGAAACCCAAAGGTCCATCAGCAGATGAATGGATAATGAAGATGTGGTATTTGTACATAATGGAATATCACTCAGCCATAAAAAAGGATGAAATAATGCCATTTGTAACAATATGGAAGGAAAGTAAGTTATAGCAAGGGAAGTAAGTCAGATAGAGAAAGACAAATTCTGTACAATTTCACTTATATGTGGAATCTAAGAAACAGAAAAAATGAAGAAACAAAACAAAACAAAACAGGCTTATAGATACAGGGAACAAAGTGGTGGTTGTCAGATGGGAGCGGGTTGGGAGAATGGACTAAATAGGTGAATGACATTAAGAGGTACAAACCTCCACTTCTTATACAAGAAATAAGTCATGGGGATGTAATATACAGCATAAGGTGTATAGTCAACAATATTGTAATAACTTTGAGTAGAGACAGATGGTTACTAGACTTATTGTGGGGATCATTTCATAATATATATAAATTTCAAACCACCATGTTATACACCTGAAACCAATATTGTATGTCTACTATACTTTAATGAAAGTTTATGTTCAAAAAAAATGAATAAAAAAATAAAAGTCAATTGCTATATATGGTAACATTCAGAGAATAAGCAGTTAGGATTAGTTAACAAAGAGCTGAATGGTGCCAGTGCTTTTATCATAAGGTTAAGGAGATTTTAAAAATCTTAGTTAGAAAATGGTCTATTCCAAATTTTATCATGTCCTTTCTCCATATCTGTTCATTTTTTCCTTAAATTTCCTTGAACAAAGTAGATATAAATATGAAATTTTCCTCTCCCTTCAGCAGTGCTGTGTTCAATATCATCATGTCACTTTAATAAAATGTTTACACTATGGTAATGCACTTACCCTTTTCCTGTGGTAGTAGCATTGATAAATCAGATGTGGGCCCAGATATTGACTATATCTTTTATAATTTACCAGTTAAATTTTACAAAGTAGAAACAAGAACAAAGTGAGAAAGACACTTGGAAAGATGATGTAGAGATGATATAGTTATAACATGCAGTTTGGTAAGTGATTCAAAAGAAATGATATTTATAATAAACTTATATGAAGGTAATGATTATTACACATAAGCATACAGCCATGATATGGTGTAAACTAGAAGCCAGATCATGCAGTTACAGTGTTTACCATTGTTATTCAACAAAATTTACAATAAAATTTAGTTACATCATTTAGTGTATATTCTACTCCATTGTAATGAAGAAAACTAGTAAGCAGTTTGCAAAAAAAATTGATTTATAATATTCAATCAATATTTTTCCCTTCTCTTCTTGTTACACCTCCAATGTGAGGAATCACCATCAGAAAATAAATTTTAGTCATTAATGAATAAACAACAAGAACCTTGAATTAGTAAATAACTGTGTTTCTCTTGACCAGGATATAGTATATCATACGAACTATAGTTTTCTAGCTTCATGCTGTGAACATGACTCTACTTGACCCTTCCCTACCCTCCATACACATTCAACTCCTACAAAATTGAGAGATTTATTGTTTTTCTTGTTACATTGGTTACATTGTTAACATTCCAGCTTTGATTAGAAATGTATTCTAAGGCAGATCAATAATTTTTATTGAAATACACATAAAACTTAAAGTATCTCTAATTATTATATGTTATTATAAAGTGAGAGGACCTCTGGGTTATGGAGACAGAACTCAGAAGACTTTACAGGAAAGTGGAAGAAGCTGAGAATGGGCTTCTATTATACCTTCTTCCACAGATTGCTTTCAAGGAGTGTCACCAGTTTGTCCAAATCTCCAGATAAAGGAGTTTATTGAACCCAGATTGTTGCTGATATACAAGACTATATCAATTGCCAGGTAGGATTTTTCAGCAAGAATTTGAAAGTGATGCTAAGAAGTATTTGAGTAGCATTACTATGGTTCTCGCTGATCCTTCTGTTTTGGAGTATGACTAATGCCAAGGGCTGAATTATAAGGAGGAAGTTTTACTTCCTAAGCAAAAATCCCAACAAAGGGCCTGAAACCTAGTTATTAGTTTGAAAGCAACTAATATTTCAATTACTTAGCTTGAGCCAACATGAGGGATTACAGCGTAGCCTAAAGAATAGTTGACATATAAACATCAGAGAGCTGAGCTGTAGTCACAAGGCTACATTTATCCATATGTGCCATAAAGGATCTTAAGGCTTATAAATTAGCAGGGTTGTTAGTATATTAAGGGAAAAAGAAAAAGAAAAATGAAAGTTTTAGAAAAAGAATAAAATGGAAAATTAGATGGGAAAGAAGGTAGGAACTGAGGGAGAAAAAAGCTAGAAAGAGAAATATGTTAAAAGACGTTCAACATAGGAAAACGATGAGAAGGATGGATAAAATGTGATATATGAGATTCCAATGACAGCTAGTAGTGTTGAGAGATTATTAAAAAGCTTCATTCATTCATCCAATTGTACAAAGTAATGGCACAGACATGGTCACTTCTGTCAAGGAGTCATTGTTGGAGAGAGAATTGAAAGAAATAATGCTAAAAGTGAACAGTGGCATTTTATGAGTCTACAATGGAAAAAGCACACACAAGGAGGAAAAAACTACTCGGAATCAGGGAAGTGCATATTCACTCAGGTTCTGAATGAAAGACAATGTCTTCAACATGGCAATGTCCTAAGAACAGGGATGCATGGTGAAAACAAAAGTCTAAAAATATATTATTTGACAACCAAAATTACGTGAGAGAAGCAGTGCTGGAGGCTAAGAGTGAGAAATTTCCCTCTTAGAGTTCATCAAAGAATTAACAGCTTGATTGCTCCTTCAAAACATACAAACCATATTCTTGCAGTCTTAAAATAACTGAAATTCATAAAAATACATAAATCGCAATTATGGCATAATCAAACAGGGTTAACTACAATAAGCTAGCAATTTTTGAGGCAGGCAGTTTCTCATTAAACTGGAACTCTAATTTGGGTAACAGAACAGAGGCAGAATGAAGATACTGTGCCGCTATTTGAGTAATTTCTTTTGTTACTAATGGAAAAGAACTGCACCCTGTTATCCTGAAGTACCATTACAGTATGTGGAAGCCTCTAACTAAATCAAAGAGGAATAGTTAGAGGATATACAACTATATGATATATAGACTTTTGGAACACCATTGTATCTGAGGAAGCCAATAAATAATATTTTGAAAGGTAAGGATACATATAATTACTTAACTGAACAGTTCTCATAGTGCTACACCTAAACTTTCAAGCATGCATCTATAAATATGAGGCAATGTCTAGTTGTTTATGCAGGTGTCAGAGTTTCCTAAAGGATAGTCTGTAGTTATTAATAAATCATAGCTTAAGAGAAGGATATAATGAAATATCTAGGTTAAGAAATTGTATAGCCATAGGAAGAACTCTCACTTGCCTTGGAAAGTAAATAGCTCTGGGGAGCCATACATGACCAAAGGAATTCACAAGTTTCCTTACCCAGTACATAATTTTAGCATTTAACCTTGTTTCGGTTGATCTATTCTAGTTGTGTGTGTATTTTATTTATATTATACTGTGAGCTTAGCAAGAGTAAGAACTATGTCTTCTCCACTTTTCCATCTATTCCTCACATTACTTAGTGTCTACCAGGTGCTCAAGTAATATTATTGATACTTAAGCCATACCGATGCTACTTGACCTCACATACTTCATTCAATAAATCATAACATTCTACTTTTGCTTTGTTTCCTTCTTCTTTTCTCAAAATTTTCTTCCAATTACTTTCAAGACTATCAGGTGGTTTGGTTGACACTGTATGCCTATCTTAGTAGTTTGTATGCAAGTACTTATGTATAAAGGACTGACCACCATGCTTTGGTTGATGAAAAGGTAACAACAGGAGTTTAAAATCCGAAAGATACTGTGACCTAGTTACTTTGATGACTCTCAAAAGTTAGTAGATTTGGAAAGATGTATCTGTCAAAGGCAAGGGAGGCATTCCAGGTAATATCATACCAAAACACATAACTGAATTAAATAATTGAATCTATTTCATGAACAGTGGATTCAGGCTGAATATACATTCAGTAGACAAATTTGGAAAGGCAGAAGGTTCTCACCTTTGAAAGAGCTTTGGTGTCAGACAAACCATCACATTCCAGTTCTGCAGTTTATAAACTAGGCAAATATGGATTGCATTAATTTTCTGTGAGTGTGTGAAAGGGATCTCATCAAGAATATCACAGTTTGGGCTTCCCTGGTGGTGCAGTGGTTGAGGGTCCGCCTGCCGATTCAGGGGACGCGGGTTCGTGCCCCGGTCCGGGAGGATCCCGCGTGCCGTGGAGCGGCTGGGCCCATGGGCCTTGGTTGCTGGGCCTGCGCGTCCGGAGCCTGTGCTCCACAACAGGAGAGGCCGCAACGGTGAGAGGCCCGCGTATCGAAAAAAAAAAAAAAAGAAAAAAAAAGAAAAAAAAGAATATCACAGTTTGTTGTAAAGATTAAATAGGATTATGGTTTTAGGGTATGTTTATTACAGTTCCTCGTACCTAAGACTCAATAAAAATGAGCTTAATTAATCACTACGAAATATAGAAATAGTGAACATTTTTCTGAGCAGAGCTGATGTATATTAAGAAACTTTCCTTACTCAGTACATATTTCAAAATGATACTAGTTTGACAGCGATAGAGATACTACAAGTAAGGACACCATGAGTAGGGTAGCATTAATGAAATTGATAGTTAGCAGACAATCTGGGAACAAAATTATCTAAAACTGGCAACAGATTCAGGTTTCTATACAGGAGACAACTGTGGCCTACGGGTGTGGAAATCTTGGTTCTCATTCTGACTCCCCACATCTAGCTGCATATCTGCTGTATATTTACTCACCTGTGATAGGCAATAGAATGATAAATCTC
Organism: Tursiops truncatus; assembly: GCF_011762595.2. Lineage (NCBI taxonomy): Eukaryota > Metazoa > Chordata > Mammalia > Artiodactyla > Delphinidae > Tursiops > Tursiops truncatus. Next base: position 30,742,242 of record NC_047051.1, read on the forward strand.
CCAGTTCCTTTGCAGTTTTAATATTAAACATCCATGATTAGATTAGATAGATAACGGCAGTGTCAGATGAAAGACAGCATCAAAATTTCAAACTTTAGTGAGAGACAGAAAAGTAGCATTAAAAATATGAAATTTGGAGAGCAAGAAAAGGCACTGATTTGGAGGGAAGGGTCTTGCTTTTTTCTCATCTTTATCTGTAGATTGTGATTTTGATTTGTTGGCATAAAACTCAAGTGAAGATGTTTAGGAGGCATTTGGGAATATGGGCTTGACACTTTAGAGAAAAGATATATGACAGGAGCTGATTTGGAAGTCCTCTGCATAAAGGTGAAAGTTGGGGCTTTGATAGTGAATGATATCACAGAGTGTAAAACTTTTTCAGAAGGGAAAAAAAGCAGTCCAAGGACAGAGCTTTTACCAAGACTCAAGTACAGGTAGTGTCGAAGGAAGAAGAATCAGAAAAGTTGGTAGACTTTTCAGTGAAGAACTTAACAAATGTATGTCAAAGAGGAATTTCAAGGGGGAAAAAATGTAGTTCTTCATATCTATATTTACTAAGCTTTACTGAGTGATGATAATAAACATACAGAGGTAGTATTAATAAGCCAATTACGATTAGGAAGATGAATGTGTATCAGAGTATTAGGCATCACTTTTTCTATCCTAGCTTGGAAATGACAGACCCATGATTCAAACTTAGATATTTCCAATGCCAGTGGCCATGTGCTCTTAGTTATTACTTTAATGAGATCAAGGAAGATAAAGACTTAGAAAAGACTGTTGTATTTGATATGTGAAAGGTGTTGTGTACCTTTCCAAGAAGAGAAGTCAGATTTCAAGGAACCAAGTTTGGAAGGTATAGTAATGAGCTGGAGACAAAAGAGAAAATCTACTACATCAAGAGAAGTAATAAAGTAATAAACTAATATTTTATAACTAGTAAAGAAAAAGAATTTAAAGGGTAGCAACTTGAGACAGTAACAAAAAGAAAGGAAAACATAGCACTGTTATAGGGTGATTTGACCTAACATTTGGAAAGAGAAAAGAACAAATAGAAAGGATAAAATTATATTAAAATTATATTATTTTATAATAAGAACTCTACTATGGATTTAAGGTTTTGTTGGGTTTAGATCTTGGCTATGTCCTTTTTTTAGAGCTTAGGAAATTTACTTATTTCTCTAAGCCTGAGTTTCTTCATTGGTAAAATATATATAATAACAATACCTAAGGAGTAAATGAACAGAGAATATGCAATTGCTTTTTCCTCTGCCTATAATGTCCTTCCTGCAGGTATCTACATGGCTAACTCCTTCACTTCCTTCAAGTTTGAACAGAAATTTCCCTCTCAGTGAGGCCTTCCCTGGACTCCTATCTAAAATTTTAAATTTCCTCATACACTTTACATTACATATTTCCCTTCCTGCTTTAATTTTCTTTTAGTGCCTGCAATTAGGTAATCTGTTTTTACTTAACATGTTCTTTGTCTTTACATCCCACTCAAATGCATGCTTCATGAAGGCATTGATTTATTTATGCTTTGTTCAGCACACTTCACAGGCTTTGAATAAATATTTATCAACAGAATGAATGAATGAATGAAGATGGATATCAAAATCAACAGCTAAATCTCCTAGCAGGCTCTTCCTCAAGTAGAAGAATTGACAGACAATCTAAACAAGTCTTTGTCCTCTGAAAATTGCATCAGAATTGCTCTTGAATATGACACCGGGGTTGTGCCATCAACCAGCTCATTTCTCATTTCCCCTGTAGATGTTTCAGTCTAGTTAGGACTCATTGTCTGTTCTTATAAAACAAGTGCCTCAATCATCCTTAATTCCCAAGTACACCTTTCTCTTTCTCTACAACTTTGCCACATTCAGCTTTATTCTCACACCCAGTTGTATTTCTTAGAATTCCAAATGAATTAGGGCCATGAAATCCCTTTGCGTCTGTTTTCTGGGTAGCCTCTCAATCAAGAAGCAGTGAAGGGTTTTGTATTTTTTGAATAACTCCTAACTTTTATGAGGCTTATGCACATTTCTACCATTTATTTTTATAGTTCTGTGGATCTGGCATATTTCTACATCAAAGCAGTTCAGATAGACTTTAGAAAACAAGACAAAGCAACATCTTTGGATGCAAAGAGAAAAAATATGAATCATGACTATAATTTCAGAGATCAAAGACTTATGTTAATCACAATTTCTAACTTTGATATAATTTCGATAAATTGCTAAGCCATCCTTTATTAAAACACACTTGAGGTCTTATGGCAAAGTTCCTTAAAATTATGAGAGAAAATTAAATTCTTATTGGTGACACTAAAATGGGTGTTTTATTTGCTTTAGTAAGAGCTAGGATGAGTAAGTAACTCTTAAAAATTTACTTTCTATTTCAAGAGACAAAAAACACAATCAAGTTTAAGGTAATGAGTGTCAATATTATCAGTTGTATATTTTTTTAATTACTGAGAAAAATACTACATTTATTGCAGATCATAAGATTTGCTTACTGTTATGAGGTCATTTGCTTCATTGTCCAGCTGGCTGGCTCTACAAGATTTGTCTACAGTTCATTAGAATTGTATATAACACTCTTATGTGTCCTTTATGTTCCCCATTATCCTTTTTCTATTTTTTTCTTTCATTTTTGTTCTATAAAAGCCAGCATTCCTTTAGTGACATAGTTTCTCCCAGATTCTATTTATAATTAATTAATATGCTTTTCAAACATCACATATTATATAACAGATAATTCCCATTATTGTTGTCTGATTTAATTTCACTTCACTTCCTTTTTTCAAACATATTTCATTGTGATTCATTGGATATTTCAAATATCCAAGCTCCTTCAACTGTCATTCAAAGCCAATTTAATATATCTACTTTCTAATCTCATTGCATTCAGCAAGTACTTATTATTTACTATACCATATGAATTGAGTTACAAGTTCTATCCATTCTCTAAAACTAATTGTAATTGTACTTCTTTTATAAATTATTAACTAAATGCCCCAACTTGTGTCCTACCTATACAAAAAGACTATGGCAATTCTGTTGGTGCTATTTCATGCTGCCCTATATTTTTTTTTCTATTGTGTAGCCTTTACTTATGATATTTGTATAGCCAGTTTCTTGGCCCTCTGAAATCACTGCCCTATATTAAAAGCATCTCCTGCCTCTGTTTAGCATTTTTGATAAGTAAGATTATTGACACATCATGTAACTCTTTTTTAAAAACTTGCTATCTGAAATATACCTGGTCTTGGATTGGGCAACAAATAGGGAAGACATCCCAACAATGCAGAAAAGGAGTATTGAAAATCCTGGCACCTAATTTTAGATCTGGACAAAGACAAGTGTGGAAATGTGTTCTCACCTGGAAGAAACATGGACTATGGGGAGAAGCTGGAAAACCTAAAACCTGCTTAGACATTTCTGAAATGTGTTGTGAAGCTGAAGTGATTTGTACTCCTTTTGATCACATTACAAAGACAGGCCCCAATAAATGATTTTATCTTTTGTTGTTTGATTGTATAATACTTTATATCCCTGAGAAGATCAGGGTGGCTAGAATGCAGAAGTAGCTGTTTCCAGTAATATGTCAGTTAAATTTGTTTATATTCTTATAATTCTTATTAAAGAGTTATCACTGAAAAATCGGCTAATTTAACTAATTAGCATAATTAATTGAAGAGTGAGAATGTATTGAAAGGGTCACTGTATTAAAAACTTAAGTGCCAGATCTATTAATGTATGTCATAAATATTTATTGAGCATCTACTATGTGTCAAAACTGTTCAAGGCATTGGGGATGCAAAAGAGAAAAACACTGACTAGATCCTTGTGCTTGCTAGGCTTGTACGCTAGTGAAAGAAGACAGAAAATAGAACAAAGACAAGCTGAAAAAAATCAGTTAATGATGAATAGCATGTAAATAATTAAAATAGGATGCAGTTTTGTCAAGTAACAGGGTGGCTCTTTCAGACTGGGTAGGCAGAAAATGTTTTGCTAAAGAGGTAACATTTCAGCCAAGATCTGAATAACAAAACCATGTTGGCTAAGATCAAAACTTGTTTGGAGAGTATTCCAGGCAGTGGGACCAGCTTGAACAAAGGCCCCCAGGTATGAGCAAATTTGGCATATGTGAGAAACAGAAAGAAAGTCAGTCTAGTTGGGAGGGAAGAGTAGTGTGAGATAAAATACTTGAGAAAAGTGGAAGCAATTCATGCATGACTTTGTAAGTCATGAGAGGAAATGGAAGTTGATTTTGCAATTGGAAATGTAGAAAGTGGCATGATATGATTGGATGGATGTTGTTCAGATAATGTATATGTTCATTTATTCAATAAATATTTATTAAGTATATTCTATGTACACTGTTCTAGATACAAGGGATATATCAGTGAAGAAAATGTGCAATACCAACCCTCTTTGAATTTGTTTTATATTAAGGGAATAGACGGTAAACAATAAACAGATAAATAAATTATACAGTATGTCAACAGATTATAAGTGTAAGGGAGAAAAAAATTCATAGCAGGGAGGAGGGATTGAGAAATGCTATAAGAGAGGACAGGTAGGTTAGAATTTTAAATAGGGAGCCATTGCAGGCAAGACTGGAAATTTGAACAAAGACTTGAGATTAAAGGAAGGAGTTTGAGACTTTGTCATTTTACTACATTATTATTATTAATTTTTTTTTTTTTTGCGGTACGCGGACCTCTCACTGCTGTGGCCTCTCCCATTGCGGAGCACAGGCTCCGGACGCGCAAGCTCAGCGGCCATTACTCACGGGCCCAGCCGCTCCGCAGCATGTGGGATCTTCCCGGACCGGGGCATGAACCCGTGTCCCCTGCATTGACAGGTGGACTCCCAACCACTGCGCCACCAGGGAAGCCCCTACTACATTATTTTTATAGTTCAAAAAAATGTCAACTTTTTGTATTTTCACCTTGGATTACCACGTTTATCTCATACTTGTAGCTTGAAAGTTGCCCTTTAACCTCTGTACTTATCGTTTCTCTACAATATTCAAATTTTATTTTGTTGACACTAAAGAAAAAAAAAGTTCTGGATTGAAATAGATTTTAGGTGATGCTCCAGACAAACATCTTTTTGCATTTTGTTGTTTGTTTAGTTAGTTTTGCCATTACCTCTCACTATTATTCTTCAACTTGCAGTAATTCAAAGAGACATAATTTTCAAATAGCTGGAACAAGGTTGGATGGCTTATTTTGTGTGTCAGCTTGGTGATACCATGGAACCTAGATATTTGGTTAAACACTATTCTAGCTGTTTCTCTGAAGATAATTTTTTTTTAGGATTTTTAGGAGACTGGCTAAAACAGGCTGAAGAGGATCTTTTGACAGAGAGAAGTTGTAGATTCAGAGGTTCCTGAGAGCAGTCCTACAGGTTGGAGGAGAGATGAGGTAACACATACAGAAAAAGGACCAGAAGAAAATAAAATAAAAACAAATGGCAAACAGCCAAATAACTGTGCCTCCCTGGTAGATTTTTAAAAATTTGGTGAAGGTATTATAATGAGACAATTTTTTCATGTTATATGGATAAGTTCAACTTGGCAAGAAGCCATTATCACCAGTTTTACTGTCAATCAGTATTTAGAAGTAAAACAGAGTTGCTAAAATTTTGTTTTTATCTTAGAAGGGCTATGTTACAATTAATCTAATGATGTAGTCTCCCATACTAAGAAACTTAATAGGTCTGTAATCATGACTCATCCATAACTATCCCTTGGCAGAAATTCCAAAGAATGGTCTAGAAAAAGCAAGACACAATCTACATGCATGTTTGAACGCCAGAATTGCTGAGGGAAGCTGAACAATGGGACTAACGGGTGTCAATATCTGAGGGCAAAATTTGTCAGATCTAAGCATGTTTCTAGTCTAGAAGTTTATTTTGAGAAACTCTTAGAAGGAGTAGAGCATTAACAACTTAGAAGCAACTTTGACCCTGTAGGGACATTGTGCTTGTTATCTAGAATTCCCCCCGAATCCTGGATTTAAAAACTTAGCTCTGGTTTTTGATAATTGTGCCTTATCTGCAAAACCAGGATATCCCAGGAATCCTAATACTCCAGTCTTATAAATAATATCTTCTAGACATTATTTCTTGCACCCAGATGGGACATAAACATTCTTTGTCACACCAAGGGACCTAAGTTTTAAAGCTAAACATATGGCCATGGGAACCTAAGACTTGCTGGAGAAAATTTACATTCATTTGCATGCCTGTACAAGTTCTATCCTTATCTAATTCTTAGTATCTTTCTCAACTGACTATATCTTAACTGTTGTTTTATTTTTAATGTATAGTCTTAATGAATAAAATTGACTAGCAAAAATATTGATAATTGCAATTATGTATTTAAGTTGTGATTGCTAAAATATCTATCTGAATAATCCAGAGCTGGATAAATATTTATCTTAACTTGTTGGTTAGGTTAGGAAACTCTTTTCCAACCTTTCCTACCCACTCAGGATAAGCCTATTTTCCCTCCCCTCCAAAAATCAACCATTAGTCTTTCCCTTTTCCTTTCTCTCCTCTTTCATGTTTCTTGTTGCTACTATTCATTTTGCCTAGAATTGTTTTCTTATTATTTTATGTCACTTTCAATTCAGAATAACTCCTTGAAGGCTCTGCTTCTTATGCTTTGTGTCAGCCACAATGACCTAACATCGCTTTACATCCATATCTATACAACCTAAGAAGAATTGGAATTGACCAACAGATTCTGTGTATTCAGTTCGTGGCAGCCTGTCACAAATGCTCTACAAATAAAGTGGCTTGTATTTCTAGAGTTCTACCAATCACATTAGCCACAAATGAATCTTCCAGACACAGCTATTTCTAAAGCAGTTCATGAAGAAGCATAGACTAGATCTTGATGATTATACATGGATATAAGCTCTCATTTTGAGATGGAAACATGCTCTATGAATCATTATTATTCATGATAGTAAGAATAGCACTACCATCCAATGATACAATAGTAATAATGGCTCTGGTTTATTATTTGTAACTTAAAGTGACTCATTCAATTCTCAGAATAGCTAATAAATACTTGCAAAATATGTGTTAATTTGGCCTACTGATAAAAACTGCTGTATAAATGTACAATAATCAAATAACAGTAGCAATACTGTGTTCACAAGTTAATTAATAATGAACTACTATGAAAGAATTGACTTCAATCTTATGTTTTAAAATTAAGATTAGAGATTTGGGGGGTTTTAAAAAAAATCATGTAAGAAAGGGCAAAACTAAAAATTAGTTTTTATACTCCAGTGCAATGAATTAAAAATTGTATTTTCACACTTTGGAATTGGGGATTTAACTGCTACTGAAAATGGCATTAATATGATAATGATATGCTAAAAAGAATCTTTCACTCCTTGTTTCCTCTAGCCTAAGTGTATATGATTTTCCTTACCTTTTTTCTTCAGGTTGTCTAGGCAGTAACCTCAACATCTTTTAAGGATGCAGTGATACAGTAATTACTATATTGTTCTAAACATATTGAAACCTGAGACAAGCCCAATCTGATATACATTCTTTGAGTCTTTGGCAGAATCATAGATGAACAAGACATTGTCAAGAAGCTTATCATCCGGAGGAAAAGAGAGAAAGAGGAGTGTAAAAGCCCTGGAAACACAGTACACTTGAATTCTTTCTATCAAAGAGGACCTCATTTATAATTCCCTGTAACATTAGGTAATATCTCTTTGCCTTTCTTCTCAAGTCCTTTACACCCTCAATATGCTCTGGAGCCCTCACTTTCCAGACATAGACCCCTTGTCATCTGCTTTTCTCCCTCTTCTTTCCATTCCTTAATTCCTTAAGTTGATCCAGCTGCTTCCTTAGGAACCCATAGTATTTCTTCAGGAAGTAAAAGTGCAGAGAAAATTACTGGACAAATACAGACTTGTCTTTGGCTGATGGAATGAAGAAAAAGGCAAGAAACTCTTACAAAAATGATACTGCTCTGTCATTCATAAATCACTTAAATATAATTGTCAAGAGTGAGAATTCTAGGGGCTGGAGTGCCTGGATCCAAAGAGCTGCTCTACAATTCACTGTTTGAATGACCTTGGACAAATGTCCTAATATGTTTTTTGGCAAATATATAATATATATATGTACGTATATAAATACATATGTTATATATTATAAATATTATGTATTATCAATGACTATAATAATTGAATAAATGAATGACTATATGAATACAATAAATGTAATAAGAATGTAATGGTATAGAATGCATATCATTACATGACATAAAATGATGAACTTCACAATAATACCTAACTCATAGGACTGTTGTAAAATTTACATAAGTAATTATAGATTATTATATCCCTATTATCTTGTCAATCACATGGTAATTGCTCAATAAAAATTAGCTATTATTTATTATTATTGTTATCCACACCTGGCTTATGAATTTATTTTCTAATAGGCTAACAAAAGGACTATTAAAAATCATTTGTTTTCATAAATAGCTTAATGAATTTGATGGCAACACAATACAACACTTACACTAATCACTTAACTCAAATTAGGCACCTTTTCTGTTCGCTTCTGTTCTCTAAATATATATAATTATATTTGATAGTGAAAATCTTATTTTTATCATGAAATGTATAAAATATTATTTCTGTAAATTAGAAAGTCAAAAAATAAATATACTTTTAACTCTGACTACATATTAGAGTAAAGAAGGAGATTTTTAAAAATACGGATGACCAGGCCCTATCACCAGATATTATGACTCAAGTCTATGGTCAACATGGGCATTTGCATTTTTCTTTTACCCTACCTAGGTATATCCAGTGTACAGCCAGAGTTAAGAAAACCCATGAGTATATGTGATTATATCATAGAATCTAAGTTCTGAAAGTGATTTTAGAGATTATCTAATTCAAATATGTCTACAACACAGACTGACTCGGCATATGTTCGAGAACCACCAACTGATGCAGCCCATTCTATGAACAGCTTTGGAAGGTGGGAAAAATTTTTATTGATTTTCCACATGCTGATCTTTCAAATACTTAAAACAATTAACCATTCTACTATGCCTACCAGACTTCTTTTTCACAAGGCTAAGCATCCCAAACTCTTTCTGGGAACACTTACCCAGATAACCCTTTTCTTTGTTCAGCTGGGTTTTCAAAACTGAACAATGAGCAAGGTATTACTATCATCCTATGTATTCTTTGTCTGCTAAATCAGTCCAGGATATATTAACTTTATGATCCTTACAACTATATTTTATAATTCATACATCCTTATGCTAAGTAGCATAGCTACTATATTAATTTTCTATTACTGCATATAAAATTACCCTTAAAACAAAGCTGGTGAAAAACAATATATGTTATGAAAGACATTATTATAAAGTGACAACATACTATTGTATCACATAATTTCTAAAGGTGAGAGATCTATTAGCGGAATTAAGCTTAATTTTTTTTTAAACATCTTTATTGGAGTATAATTGCTTTACAATGGTGTGCTAGTTTCTGCTTTATAACAAAGTGTATCAGCTACACATATACATATATCTCCATATATCCTCCCTCTTGCATCTCCCTCCCACGCTCCCTACCCCACCCCTGTAGTTGGTAACAAAACACCAAGCTGATCTCCCTGTACTATGCAGCTGCTTCCCACTAGCTATCTTACGTTTGGTATATATATAAGTCCATGTCACTCTCTCACTTCATCCCAGCTTACCCTTTCCCCTCCCCGTATCCTCAAGTCCATTCTCTACGTCTGTGTCTTTATTCCTGTCTTGCTCCTAGGTTCATCAGAACCATTTTGTTTGTTTGTTTGTTTGTTTTAGATTCCATATATATGTGTTAGCACATGGTATTTGTTTTTCTCTTTCTGACTTACTTCACTCTGTATGACAGATTCTAGGTCCATCCACCTCACTACAAATAACTGAATTTCATTTCTTTTTATGACTGAGTAATATTCCATTGTATATATGTACCACATCTTCTTTATCCATTCATCTTTCAGTGGACACTTAGGTTGCTTCCATGTCATGGCTACTTTAAATAGAGTTGCAATAAACATTGTGGTACATGACTCTTTTTGAAATATGGTTTTCTCAGGGTATATACCCAGTAGTGGGATTGTTAGGTTGTATGGTAGTTCTATTTTTAGTTTCTTAAGGAACCTCCATACTGTTCTCCATAGTGGCTATATCAATTTACATTCTCACCAACAGTGCAAGAGGGTTCCCTTTTCTCCACACCCTTTCCAGCATTTATTGTTTGTAGATTTTTTTGATTGTGGTCATTCTAACTGGTGTGAGGTGATACTTCATTGGAGTTTTGATTTGCATTTCTCTAACGATTAGTGATGTTGAGCATTCTTTCATGTGTTTGTTGGCAATCTGTATATCTTCTTTGGAGAAATGTCTATTTATGTCTTCTGCCCATTTTTGGATTGGGATGTTTCTTTTTTTGATATTGAGCTGCATGAGCTGCTTGTAAATTTTGGAGATTAATCCTTTGTCAGTTGCTTCATTTGCAAATAATTTCTCCCATTCTGAGGGTTGTCTTTTCATCTTGTTTATGGTTTCCTTTGCTGTGCAAAAGTTTTTAAGTTTCATTAAGTCCCATTTATTTATTTTTGGTTTTATTTCCATTTCTCTAGGAAGAGGGTCAAAAAGGATCTTGCTGTGATTTATGTCATAGAGTGATCTGCCTATGATTTCCTCTAAGAGTTTTCTAGTGTCTGGCAATACATTTACATCTTTAATCCATTTTATGTGTGGTGATAGGAAGTGTTCTAATTTCATTCTTTTACTTGTAACTGTCCAGTTTTCCCAGTACAACTTATTGAAGAGGATATCTTTACCCCATTGTATATTCTTGCCTCCTTTATCAAAGCTAAGGTGACCATATGTGCATGGGTTTATCCCTGGGCTTTCAATCCTGTTCCGTTGATCTATATTTCTGTTTTTGTGCCAGTACCATACTGTCTTGATTACTGTAGCTTTGTAGTATAGTCTGAAGTCCAGGACCCTGATTCCTCTAGCTCCATTTTTCTTTCTCAAGGTTGCTTTAGCTATTTGGGGACTTATGTGTTTCCATACAAATTGTGAATTTTTTTATTCTAGTTCTGTGAAAAGTGCCACTGGTAGTTTGATAGAGGTTGTATTGAATCTGTAGATTACTTTGGGTAGTACAGTCATTTTCACAATGTTAATTCTTCCAATCCAAGAATGTGGTATATCTATCCATTTGTGTGTATCATCTTTAATTTCTTTCATCAGTGTCTTATAGTTTTCTGCATAAAGTTTTTTGTCTCCTTAGGTAGGTTTATTCCTAGGTATTTTATTCTTTTTGTTGCAGTGGTAAATGGGAGTGTTTCCTTAATTTCTCTTTTAGATATTTCATCTTTAATGTATAGGAATACAAGCGATTGCTGTACATTAATTTTGTATCCTGCAACTTTACCAAATTCATTGATTAGCTCTAGTAGTTTTCTGGTAGCATTTTTAGGATTCTCTATCTATAGTAATCAAGTCATCTGCAAACAGTGACAGCTTTACTTCTTCTTTTCCGATTTGGATACCTTTTATTTCTTTTTCTTCTCTGACTGCTCTGGCTAAAACTTGCAAATCTATGTTGAATAATAGTGGTGAGAGTGGATGACCCTGTCTTCTTCCTGATCTTTGTGGAAATGGTTTCAGTTTTCAACATTGAGAACAATGTTGGCTGTGAGTTTGTCACATATGGCCTTAATTATGTTGAGGTAAGGTTCCTCTATACCTACTCTGGAGGGTTTTTATCATAAATGGGTGTTAAATTTTGTTGAAAGATTTTTCTGCATCTGTTGAGATGATCATATGGTTCTCCTTCAATTTGTTAAATAGGGTTTATCACATTGATTGATGTGTGTATATTGAAGAATCCTTGCATTCCTGGGATAAATCCCACTTGATCATGGTGTATGATCCTTTTCATGTGCTGTTGGATTCTGTTTGCTAGTATTTTGTTGAGGATTTTTGCATCCAAATTCATCCATGCTATTTGCCTGTGGTTTTCTTTCTTTGTGACATCTTTGTCTCGTTTTGGTATCAGGGTGATGCTGGCCTCTTAGAATGAGTTTGGGAGTGTTTATCCCTCTGCTGTATTTTGGAAGAAGGATAGGTGTTAGCTCTTTAAATGTTTGCTAGAATTCTCCTGTGAAGCCATCTAGTCCTGTGCTTCTGTTTGTTGGAATATTTTTAATCACAGTCACAATTTCAGGGCTGGTAATTGGTCTGTTTATGCTTTCTATTTCTTCCTGATTCAGTCTTGGAAGGTTGTGCTTTTCTAAGAACCGGTGCATTTCTTCCAGGTTGTCCATTTTATTGGCATATAGTTGTTTGTAGTAATCTCTTATGATCATTTTTATTTTTGCAATGTCAGTTGTTACTTCTCCTTTTTCATTTCTAATTCTAATGATTTGAGCCTTCTCCCTTTTTTTCTTGATGAGTCTGGCTAATGGTTTATCAATTTTGTTTATCTTCTCAAAGAAGAGGCTTTTAGTTTTATTGATCTTTGTTATTGTTTCCTTCATTACTTTTTCATTTATTTCTGATCTGATCTTTATAATTTCTTTCCTTCTGTTCACTTTGTTTTTTTTTTGTTGTTGTTGTTGTTATTCTTTCTCTAATTGCTTTAGGTGTAAGGTTAGGTTGTTTCTTTGAGATTTTTTTTTATTTCTTGAGGTAGGATTGTATTGCTATTAAATTCCCTGTTAGGACAACTTTTGCTGCATCCCATAGGTTTTGGGTCATCGTGCTTTCATTGTCTTTTGTTTCTAGGTATTGTTTGATTTCCTCTTTGATTTCTTCAGAGATCTCTTGGTTGTTAATTAGGGTATTGTTTAACCTCCATGTGTTTATATTTTTTACAGATTTTCTCCTGTAATTGATATTAATCTCATAGTGTTGTGGTCGGAAAAGATACTTGATACAATTTCAATTTTCTTAAATTTACCAAGGCTTGATTTGTGACCCAAGATATGATCTATCTAGGAGAATGTTCCATGAGTACTTGAGAAGAATGTGTATTCTGTTCTTTTTGGATGGAATGTCCTATAAATATCAATTAAGTCCATTTTTGTTTAATGTATAATTTAAAGCTTGTGTTTCCATCTTATTTTCATTTTGGATGATGTGTCCATTATAAAAGTGAGGTATTAAAGTCCCCTCCTATGATTGTGTTACTGTCGATTTCCCCTTTTATGGCTGTTAGCATTTGCCTTATGTATTGAGGTGCTCCTATGTTGAGTGCATAAATATCTACAATTGTTATATCTTCTTCTTGGATCAATCCCTTGATCATTATTTAGTGTCCTTCTTTTTCTCTTGTAATAACCTTTATTTTAAAGTCTACTTTGTCTGATATGAGAATTGCTACTCCAGCTTTCTTCTGATTTCTATTTTCATGGAATATCTTTTTCCATCCCCTCACTTTCAGTCTGTATGTGTCCCTAGGTCTGAAGTGGGTCTCTTGTAGGCAGCATATATACTGGTTTTGTTTTTGTATCCATTCAACCAGTATGTCTTTTGGTTGGAACACTTAATCCGTTTACATTTAAGATAATTATTGATATGTATGTTCCTATTACCATATTCTTAATTGTTTGGGGTTTGTTATTGTAGGTGTTTGCCTTCTCTTGTGTTTCCTGCCTAGAGAAGTTCCTTTGGCATTTGTTGTAAAGCTGGTTTTGTGGTGCTGAATTCTCTTAGCTTTTGCTCATCTGTAAAGGTTTTATTTTCTCTATTGAATCTGAATCAGATCCTTGCTTGGTATAGTAATCTGGGTGTAGGTTTTTCCCTTTCATCACTTAAAATATGTTCTGCCACTCCCTTCTGGCTTGCAGAGTTTCTGCTGAAAGTTCAGCTGTTAACCTTATGGGTATTCCCTTGTATGTTATTTGTTGTTTCTCCTTTGCTGCTTTTAATATTTTTTCTTTGTATTTATTTTTTGATAGTTTGATTAATATGTGTCTTGACATGTTTCTCTTTGGATTTATCCTGTATGGGACTCCCTGTGATTCCTGGACTTGATTAACTATTTCCTTTTCCATATTAGGGAAGTTTTCAACTATAATCTCTTCAAATATTTTCTCAGTCCCTTTCTTTTTCTCTTCTTCTTCTGGGACCCCTATAATTAGAATGTTGGTGTGTTTAATGTTGTCCCAGAGGTCGCTAAGATTGTCCTCAATTGTTTTTTTTTTTTTTTCTCTTTATTCTGCCCTGCAGTAGTTATTTCCATTATTTTATCTTCCAGGTTACTTCTCTGTTCTTCTGCCTCAGTTATTCTGCTATTGATTCTTCTAGAGAATTTTTAATTTCAGTTATTTTGTTGTTCATAATTGTTTGTTTGCTCTTTAGTTCTTACAGGTCCTTGTTAAACGTTTCTTGTATTGTATCCATTCTATTTCTAAATTTTGAATCACCTTTACTGTCACTACTCTGAAGTCTTTTTTCAGGTAGACCGCCTATTTCCTCTTCATTTGTTTGATCTGTTGGATTTTTACCTCACTCCTTCATCTGCTGTGTGTTTCTCTGTCTTCTCATTTTGCTTAAGTTATTGTGTTTGGGGTCTCCTTTTTGCAGGCTGCAGGTTCATAGCTCCTGTTGTTTTTGGTGTCTGCCCCCAGTGTCTATGGTTTGTTCAGTAGGTTGTGTAGGCTGGTTGAGTGGACTAGGGCCTGTGTTTTGCTGGATGAGACTGGATCTTGTCTTTCTGGTAGGCAGCATCCTGTGGTGTGTTTGTGGGTGTCTGTGACTTTATTATGAATTTAGGCAGCCTCTCTGTTAATGGGTGAGGTTGTGTTCCTGTCTTGCTAGTTGTCTGCTGTAGGGTGTTCAGTACTGTAGCCTGCTGGTCTTTGAGTGGAGCTGGGTCTTAGCATTGAGATGGAAATCTCTTGGAGAGCTTTCACCATTTGATATTATGTGGAACTGGGAGGTCTCTGGTAGACCAATGTCCTGAACTTGGCTCTCCCACCTCAGAGGCACAGACCTGACACCCAGCCAGAGCACCAAGATGCTGTCAGTCACACGGCCAGGTACATGGGGAGTTTCTTGCCTTTTGGGAAATCTGAGGTCTTCTGCCAGCATTCAGTAGGTGTTCTGTAAGAGTTGTTCCACATGTATATGTACTTATGACATATTTGTGGGGAGGAAGGTGATCTCTACCTCTTACTCCTCCACCATCCTGAAGGTCAAGCTTAACTTCTTGAATGAATTTAAGCTTGAATGAATAACAAATTTATGCATATAATTTTAAAATCACCATAGTAATGACCCTGGATTGATACAATTGCTCTTTTTGTGCACAACTAAAGCACTTTGTTATTCTTTATATCTATTTTTACAAAGTTATTGAAACCTCTTTTGATTCACATCCTAACCTATTCCTTTTTCTTCACAACATTATGTTACTTGCATATTTGATAATCACACATTGTAATACATATTTATCCAAGCTGTAAACGAAACTCTTGAGACAGATCCAAGCATGGCACTGTGACATAGTAGTAAACCAGTCACCTAAGAGGACACTAATTCTTATAGTGCAAGATGCACTTTCATTTACAAGCTTACATACTTAATCACATTATTTTCATCTCTGAAATGACATGATGCGGCACTCTGGTGAAGTATTGCTCAGATCTACAAATAATATGTTTACTAGGTTTTCCCCCAGCTCTGATTCAGAAATATCATAAAAGAAGGAAGCTGATCTTACTCTTTTTCCTTAATAAATAAATCATTACTTTTTGTCATAGGAACATCTGTGGCCATCAATTCTGAAACATGCCTTCCTCTCTGATCAGTTTCAAATTTCTGGCACCTCTCCCATTTTCCATGACTTCTCAGATAACTTCAGACTAGCTTGTGCATTACTTTGCAATTCTCTTTATAAACTGAAACATAACATGTGAAGGATAATCAATCCACTTAAAGCCAATGAGTTTATTTTTTAAAGTATTATGTGTTTGCATGTTTTTAGCAGTTTCTTAACTTTTTCTCCCATTTATAAAAATATTTCTGGTTTTCTAATCGTCATTAAGTGATGAATTTCCAAGTGACAGCCAAACTAGCACAGATCTTGAAACAAGTAAAAATGATAGTATTTTGCTTTCCACCATAATAATGTTGTTTTCTGCTATAACAGTATATTGTCAGAACACCAAATCAAATAGGAAATCATATCAAACTGATAATAAGGAACTTTTTTATCTAGAAAAAAAATAAAAAGTATGACTTTTATCTTCCAGAAGTTAAGGCTTTCTAGGTGTTTTAAGGGTAAGATAGCCAACACAAAATCCAGTCTGATTTGAAAAATCTGGAAAATTCAACCTTTCTTGAGTTAGGCTCTATTTTCCCAAAGGAAAGCCTGAAGTCTAGCTTCCAAGAGAAGCTTCCAACATAGATTTTATAAATATCTCCTTATTGCAATAAATTCACATCTTCTCACCATCCACACACACATAACTAAGGGCATCATTCTATAGGTTGTTTTAAAGCATTTTGACATCTTTCTCTTAGGGTTCATCTTATGTTATTTTTATTTTTATAGCTTGTTGGTATACTAATATATGAAGCACTAGAAAATTCAGATTTATTAACCCTCTCTGGAACTAGATATTCTTGCTATCCTCATGTCAGAATACAGCTCTAAATCATTCTCAGCACTATTCATCATCAATGCACAAAAAAAAAAAAAAAAAAAACTAAGCAATCAACCAGGCAAACAAAACCAAGATCACATGAATCCAACAAAACATAAGCATGAAAAAAGTAGGAATTTAAACTTTAGCTACACTCTCATACCCAAAATTCTGTAACATATTCTAAGATAGAAAAATAATTCATATTATACTGTTGATTGAGGTGATCTGAGGCACTCAGTGAAGACATGGAATTTTCTCTGACAACTTTTATGTACTGCAATTAAGTACTTCAAGTACTGCTTCATTAATTAAAAATAGTTGATATACAGTAAGAAAAATTGAAAAACACTATTTCCTTGATTTTGAGAGGTTTTTATTATTGTTCCTGTCTTCCCCAAATGTCTTTTTCTCAATCTGATTGTCTATTATTTTAACAACTTTGAGTAGAGTAAGTGCTGTTCTTGGATCAGGCAACATGGTATAGAAAATCCCCAAGTAAGCAACCATAATAAGTAGAAAAATACTTATTAAAATTGCCCAGGAAATAGTTTTCAGTCACAGACAAGAAACCTTAATGGATGTCATAAAAGGCTAATGATAATGCAACACTGACTATTTCAATGGAGATATAATATTTCCTGGGAAGAAAATGTATGTATTTCCTGAAATATCTGTTGGGAATTATATTCATAATAGCAGCCACACACACACATACAAAAAAGGTTAAAAAAGAAGCAAACAAAACAAAACAGGAAAAGTGGGATTTAACCTGTAAGTAAATTTTCCTGAGAAGAAATGAGTTGTGAGCTGTCTTTCACAGTGTGTATTGAAGTCCAGAATATGAAAAATAATTTAATTTGCTATTTTTATGTTTAAGGATTCAAATTTGAATATAGAGTTATAGGGACAGGAAGGGTTCATTTGTTTGAGAAACCCTTGATACTGGATGAACTGTCCCTCTCAAGTGCTCTAATATAACATCCTATGGTTATTTATACCTACTCTCGCTGTAACATTATTTTCTTACTTACTTCTCTCTCTTCATTAAGGGTTCTTGAGCACAGAGAAGGTAGTGTTCAGTAATAGCCATCCACAAAAATATTTATCAAGTGAATGAGTGATGAAAATAAACTTTACTACACAAAACAACTAATGTATAAAGAGTAATTACTTGGTGCATGGGATAGATTATTGGATATTTTATTTCCAAAAAGTGCATTTTCAATTTATCTTCAGTAGCTGGCTAAGAGGTAATTTTCATGATGCTGTCAAAAGTGTGAACAATGTAACATGCAGGTAAAACTGAAGTTGATATTTTGAGAAAATGTAGACAAAAAAGGTTAAATGAAAACTGAAAATAAACAAGATATATTTTTCATAAAGAAGCAAATGAAGTACTTAAAAATTATGTAGACAGTTAATAAAATTATGTTATTAGTAGTCCTGTTAATTTGAGCCATGTTATTATCAGCTCTGAGGATACTATATATCCAGGTCACATCCAGAAACCACGTCCCCCCAAGGATCATCTAGGCAAAGAGGAAAGGTCCCAGCCAAGAAATATTTGGGTAAAATCTTGGAGGTTAGACTAAACATCAACATAGAACCTTTGTCCTTGTGATCTGACAAAGATTTCTGGGGGCAAGATAGGTAGGTCTGTGGTCTAGTACCGCATCATCTTCATAAGGAATATGGAGATGACATCTCTTCCTTAAATATAAAAAAAGCCTCTGTTCCTTCTTCTTATAGCCCCAGTCGAAGGATAAAAACAGAATTCCATGATATATTCTAAGGCAGTGGTTTTCAACCAGTGGTGATTTTTGTCCCACTAAAGGAACACTTGTCAGTATTTGGAGACATTTTTGATTATCACAACTGGGGTGATGCAGGTAGAGGTCAAAAATGCTGCTCAATATTTTACAATGTACAGGGCAGGTCCTTACTCCCAACAACAGAGTAGCTGGTCCAAAATGTCAATAGTACTATAGTTAAGAAAACTTGTTCAAAAGTCTGACTATAGCTAATTATGTAAATTATATAATGTATAACATATATTCATATAAGCCTACAAATAATAATATAGATATTTCTTTATCTGCATATAGAATATAGCTGCTTACTTTATCTAAGTGGCTTTACTGAAACTAGCTAAGTCTATTGCTCTATGAAGACATGGCTTCAAAGGTGGTGTCACTACACCTACAGCTGCATACTTTTTAAATTGTCATCCTGCCAATGCCTTCTTTTGAAAAGAAAACAAAGATCTGTTTTTGGCTTTTGATTCCCTGCCAACAATACAATCTTGATTAAACTAGCAGCTTCTTTTCCCTTAAAAATAAGGCTGAGTGTTTCTATGCAGTTGAGAGTGAATCACCTTGGGGATTAGTCATCAAAAAAAATACATATTATAAGCTCTTTAAAGTTAAAGCATAGTGTTAAATATATAGCAGCTTGCCGTCCCACCCACCTTGTTGTTAGTGAAGATAGAAAGATGTTTTAAAAACAGGAGGCAATAAATGCCACCTGCTTTTAAAGTACAGGGTTCCTTACATTTGCATTTCTGTTTGTATTTAAAGCCTGATATTCACATTGAATTATGTTGGTATTTGAAAACAGACTGACTTTTTAAAAAAGTATTTATTTTATTTATTTATTTTTGGTTACCTTGGGTCTTCTTTGCTGCACACGGGCTTTCTCTAGTTGTGGCGAGCGGGGGTTCCTCTTCGTTGTAGTGCATGGGCTTCTCATTGAGATGGCTTCTCTTGTTGCAGATCACAGGCTCTAGGCACGTGGGCTTCAGTAGTTGTGGCACGCAGCCTCAGTAGTTGTGGCACGCAGGTTTAGTATTTGTGGCACATGGGCTTAGTTGCTCTGCAGCACGTGGGATCTTCCCAGACCAGGGCTTGAACCCATGTCCCCTGCATTAACAGGCAGATTCTCAACCACTGAGCCATTAGGGAAGCCCAAAACAGACTGACTTTAGTGTATCAACTTCAAAAATGTAAAGAAATAGGATATTATTCACATATTTTCATGTCTAGTAAATACCTGCAAAATTAAACACCTAAATGTTAAAACTGGTTATCATGGAATGACAGAATTATAGCTGAGTTTTAAACATGACATTTTCAATAATTAATAAATGTGTTACTATAATAAATTAGCAGGAGTCATTCTTTAAAAAGCTTAATGTATCCCATAAACCCAGATCATAATGATAATTTATAAACTGAAAATGGATTACAATATATGCTTTCAATCTGCTTTATTCTCTTGAAAAATACAAGAAATATTTGTTCCTCTCTCTCTCCAAACCCCATACTGCCTCACACTCCTACCACATATACACAAAGTCAAGTTTTAAATGTTTTATGGCTACATTCCATTTATAGATATAACAATTTATTGTATTGAACTGGTCCCCTATTTTTGGACATTTTTGTTGTTCCCAAAATTTAGCTCATATATAAAGCTTCAAAGAACATCCTGATATATCTATATCTACATCTGTATCTACATAATTTGTATGTTTCCTTTATAATTTCCTTAGGATAAATTCCTAAAGTACACAGCCAAGTAAAAGGAAGGCACTTTTTAAAGTCTTCTGGTACACAGTGACAAATTTCCCTCCTGAAATCTTCAGTGTTACTGAAATTTAATTAATTAATTAATTTATTTATTTTTACTGTTACTGAAATTTAAATTCCTATGTTCAACCTAAGAGGAGGCCCACTTTTTCTTATCACTAAAATAATACATATGATTTTCATATTTTAGCTAACTGATCACATGTTACATTACTACATACTTAAAGTCTTTTATTCAAGTGAAAAATAAACTTTTGTGTGTATCTCCCACTGTAGTGTATAAATTCAATGAGAGTATGACTATGGCTTTCAGAAGATATAACCTTGACCACTATGTCATCCTCCAGGTTCCTCTCGTTTACTCGAGCCCTTTCTTTTATCCCATTCTCCTGTTTTTGTATAGGATCTTAAGTGACATTCGTATTGTAGAATACTACTTACAGTTTCCAATGAATAGATGCACTCTATGACATAAAATAACTAGAGACATGGTTGTACTGTAAATAATACAAACAAAAGACACTATGCTCTGATATCAAAAATGTGCCTTTCATTTGGGAAGAGGTGAAATATAACTGGCATTTATCTGAATAGATAATCAATGAGAAGTCAAATAAAATTTAGCAAAACACAAAGACTAGAAGAAATAAATATGAGTACACATTTCTAACAATAAATTCAAATATACTCCTACATTAAAAGAAGGTAGCATTTTTTTTTTACAAATGAACATTTTCATTTCTTCATCTCTAAATATAGAGCAACAATAGATAAATATGTAATATTTATTAGTGCTCTACCTTCTCAGCATAATCCCATTAATTATGTAATATATGGATCCTTTATTAGGCTAATTTACCTAATAGACTATGGCACTTTCATTGTTAGGCAGTTTAACTATTGTTTCAAACATACAACTATTTTCTAACACAGGTTGTCAAGCTTTTATCACTTTATCCATATCAGCAGTTTTCTAGGGCTTAAAAAATCTCTAAGAATATTAAGCACTCATTCTCTTTAATAAGGCTATGTGGATCTATAGCTGTATCAATTGAACCAGGCATAATCATCATCATCATATTTATACTCTGCTTTATAATTAATAAAGTGATTTCATAGATTTTAATTCATTAGATCATCAAAATAGCCCTGGGAGGCAAGTTTCTTGCTCTGTTATAATTTTCCTTACACAGATAGAGAAACTAAGGCTGAAGTTCACATGGTCATTATTGCTGAATTTAACATTATATAGTATTTCCCATTTAAATCCCATTCTATCCAGTTTACTTCTGTTTACTTCCAGTTTACATGTGTACATGTAAAAAGTATTCAATATTACACATTTCTGTTACTGTTTCTACTTTACACAACCAATTGCATGTGTGAGATAAACTAATCAATGTGACAATTGTTTTTAGTGTTTTAACATGAGAATTGGCCCTACCATCTTTTCCCACCATTATTTTTCCTTCTAACATTATCTATAAAACTAGAATGATTAGGGATGCTATAAGCCATCTAATACACTCAGCAGTCTTGTCATATTCATTTGACATGAAATTGATCTAGTGAGTTGATGGTCACTCCATTCCCCAGAGGCACAGTGAACAGAGAATCCACTCTTTCATGGTTGACATCAATATGATTAATGGCATCAATATGATTCATCATTTCATCAATATGATGTAAACAATAAACTAATTCAGTCAATTAAACAAACAAAAATGTCAATCTACTTTTTTTATCAGCTAAACCAAACAACCAATTGAGTGACACTATTAACTTTTCAAACAATTGCTTTGAAATCATACAGGATACAGCTTAATCTGAGCTTATTTTACTTGAGAACCTTATATGCATATATACTATAAAGACATTTTTCAGTATAAATATTTTGGTAAAAAATATTTTATTTATATACACCTATAAAACTAATTTTAATCATTTTTAATTTTATATATTTCATATTTCTAGTGGCATTTCTTTATCTCAGCAACTTAATATTCTTGTTCACAAAACTAATATGTATGTGTGATGTGTGTGTGTGTATATATATATATATATATATATATATATATATATATATGGAGAGAGAGAGAAAGAAAGAGAGGGAGAGAGAGGAGAGACATGTAAATAGTATTTTATATTTGAGGTAGAATGTAGATCAGATACCTACCACATGTACTTTCTAACATAATTATTTTAAAAGTTAGTATAGTCTATCAAATGTAAATATTTTTTCTAAAAAGATGAGTAAGTATTTTTTTCAGGGTTTTAGTTGCTTCTGAGACCATGGGTAATCCCTTAGGGCAAGAAACTTGAAGACAGAACACACACATGAAGTGTCAATCATAGAAGAGAAACTTAGATTTTATTGTAAAGCTGTGTCATAGCTTCTCACAAATATTCCATCTGCAAACATTCATGTAGGTTATACATTTTTTCCCTGTTCACTCACTTCAGGAATGTAAGAAAACTCATCTGAATGAAATTCAGGAAAAAAAAGATAAAACAAATGTTATTGAAATCAAGGAATTCTAATTAGGGAAAGGGTAAAGATGGTATTAAAAGCATTTGGATATGCACAAAAACAGGACTATTTTTATAATATAAAAAGCAATATTATGTACATTTTAGGTAACCAGCCATTTTACATGTGTTGTCATCTATTTATTTGCATTATCAATATATCTGACTTACCCTTATCCGTCCAATGCATTCATTTCCAACTTTATTGTTTTAAATTATCAGTATCATCCAGCAATTCTGATGCTCTCTGTGATAAACTTTCTTTTCTGCAGACAGGTCAAATGATGGTTCACACAGAGTTACCCACCAACCCACCCCAGCCCACCATCTGTGGCTCTATATTACATTTTCTGTTGATTCCTTTACAGGGAAGAGTTGCACTAGGGTGAGCTATATCTTACATACTCTTTAATTGCTTTGCTGTAAACTCCTTTGTTCCTGGAATGAGTACCACAAGAGATTTGTCAAAAAGATAATCAAAAACAGGAAGAGTGAGTGTGAGAGACAATGCCGCTTTCCCAGTAGTGTAAATATATGTTACTTCAAACACCTCATGTTAGTACCTTTAGACTTCATCTCCATTTATTGAAAAGAAGCAACAACCTTTAGATTATTCCGACATTGTTTTAAATATACCCAGCTGTATCCAGAAAGTTCTTGTTTCTTTCAACATATACTTCAGGGGCTAAAAGAACTGGTTTCAACATTTAAACTAAGATTACTCAACACCCTTATTTGTCACATTTTCAGTGCTTCTCTCTGATGAAATATGTTATTGACAAATGTCAGCTACTCTATAATGCGCTTTGCTTCACACTGAGCACAAAAATATACTAAATAGTGAATAATCTATATTAAACATTTTTGTATTTCCTTGTTCACTAGAAAAGTTGTGTATAAAAGAAGAATATGATGTCATCTGTTAAAATTGTACCCAGTCAATGGTAATTCCATCACCCAGATGAAAACTACACACAGAATCAATAATCTTGGTAATATCCATAACTGCATTTTTTGTGAGCATGTGTTAATATTTCTACAAACAGTTCAGAATGATCTAAAATATTTTTTTTAATGAAGAGAAAGCTAATTTTGTGCAGCAAGGTAGAAATCAATGAAGTTTATATCTAAGTGATTATGCTGTGTTGAAAAAGCTTCTAAAGTAGAGCTGCAGGTTTTTTTGTCCTTTCTTAAGTAAAATTATAAGTACAAAGGCATTAAAAATGTAAGGGGTATTTGTCAAAGCAGAAGATTCAAGCAATGGTACATATCGGTTATTAGCATTATAATGTTGATTACATATAGGCTTGTAGTTTTATGTAAAAAGAAAATGTGACTTGCATGAAGTTTAGAAGTGATTAGGACTGTCAGATAGTAGTTATGTCTCCTCACCCACAATGCAATGTCTTCTATTTGCTTCCTACTGTCACTCCTCTGAATGTAGACCAAGAATGCTCATGGTGAAATTCTGAAAACCCACACATAACAAGCAAGGCTAACTTTATGTGTCAGTTCTTCTTTCCTTGTAAAGCCGTGCATCATTCAACATCTGAAAATTTGATTCAGATTTTATTCTGACTCTTATGACTAGAGTCATGGTACTAGTGTGAAAGACAAATAGGAAGAGTGCTAAAATTTAAAAACAAATGTAGTAGGGAATTCAGAAAAACATTTTCATTAAATTGTTATTTTTCTTTTGAAATTCAGGGAAAACTGATTTGTTCAAGAAGACTCAACAGAAAACTAACAAGGCCCATAAAATGCTAAATCACTGGATTGTACTATTAATTTAAAAGATTATCAGCAAGGTATACCAGGTAAGAAATCAGATACATATTTTACACCTAAAATTAGAATGTGTGTGATGACCTCATCAAAATAGCATAATGTGGAAACAATACAAATAGTCAGTATAACTCTTGATATAGTTTGCTGTTCCTAGAAGTTAATTTGCTTGAAAAGTAAGTGTTGATCTTTGGATAATTCTTTTTAAAGTATGCTGAAGACTAGAGAATTAAATATATTTTAATGCACTGCCATGACAAATCTTGAAGAAAATATATTGATAATTTTAATGTTTGGAAATAGATAAGTTTAAGATGTACAATAATTTCTAAGATTATTTGTACAATGATCTTTTTCCTGCTATAACTTTTTTTAAAGAATGTACTTTTATTTGAAAAAGCAACTTTCTTGACTCACTTTGGTCAATAAAGTACAGGTGTTGTGATAGGTACTTCAATGGAACACCATAAGAAATCAGAAAAAAAGTGATATTTTTATATTTTAAAGAAGTTGAGCAATGTGATGGATAGTTTGGTTTTTCAGCACATACGATGAGGTAAGCATTTCTCCAATAATTCAAAAAATTTCACCCCGAGAGTACTCCCTGATTTTACCTCTTTTTATTTTCCGGTTTCGATTTCCTCTGTTATGAGATATACTGAAACATTAAAGGTAAAAAAAAAAGCACTATTATACATTTCTCAAAACCTATAGAATGTACCACACAAAAGTAAATACTCATGTAAACTATGATATTCAGTTAATAATAATGACTCAATATTAGTTCATCAATTGTAACAAGTAAACTACACTAATAATTAATAATGGGGACAAGCATTAATAATAGGGTTGATTGTATACAGGGCAAGAGGAAGTATGTGAGAACTGTCTGTCCTTACTGTTAAATTTTTATTTAAATCTAAAACTGCCCCCCAAAACAAAATTTATCATTTAAAAAAATACAATATTCCAGTTTGAGAAAATATATTTTGAATATTATCACTATACATTACTACAAAATATTTTTGCAATGTATTACTATTCACTTTTCACTTATTTTTGCATTTTTTAATAAATGAGAGAGTGAAAAAACACATTAATTTTATTTGGGTTCCTAAATACTCTATTCTTAGTTTTTAATGGATTATATGAATTTTAATATAAAAAGCTATTCTTTGATTAACTTTTAAGAGCAGTATTTTGAAAAAATTAGGAAGATAATTTCAAGAAAATTTTGTATTCATTTTTTAAAAAGGTATTTCTTCAAATAAATGCCTAGATGCTAGTATATAGTTTCTACATTGTTGTACATATGCAAATATAGTGTTAAGTAGAATGGATGCCGATGTTTACAGAATGTTTGAATCTATTTGATCAACCCAGTGAATGAAAGTGAGAAGTCAATATAATCATCATAGAAGGCCACGTCTATGGACAAGGGTAGTGATGGATATTGCCTCAAATCCTCTCATTTGTGCTATGGCTTCTGGTCTCTTCCATGGGTATCTGGCTCTGCAGCCCAGGCTGGCTTGCCTTGGTCCATTGCTTCCTGATATTTGAAGTGTTCTTAAACAGCTCACACTGCTTCAATAGGAATGTAGTAACTGCATTTCTGTTGCTCTTGTTGTTATTTTTCCATTTCTCCTTCTAATTCTATGTGGTTTATCTATGAAATGCAGAGGCTGTGGAATACTCCAACTCTTTTATGTAACTATACTGAAACTTGCTCTCTAGATTAGAGATATGTAAACTCTTGGTTGATCATCAAAATCATTTAAACAGTTTTGAAGAAATATAGATACATATGCCTTATCCAAGGATAAATGAATCAATTATTTCCAGAGGTGGAGCCTAGAAACTCCTATTTTAATAAATACCTATATATGACTATAATTAGAAACCATTGCCTGGGAGTATAATTAGCCAAAGTATGAGATTATTGTGAATGTGTGTGTATTTGTATGATTACTACCCTAAAACTCCATCTCATTAGGCCAGTGCTCTATATTCTATACTTATTTCTTCTCTTCTAATATAAATATTTTCAGGGCAAATAATTGTTGTCTAAATCAGATGATCTAGGTTTTGTCTTTTTGCTATATATACTATAGCTCGTTATTAATATTTGTTATTGCTACCTGTCCAAATACATATAATGGTGAAAGTACAAAACAATCCTTTCGGTCATGTCTTCTAATCCTTATGGAGCCCACCAGACAAGCAAAGAAGTTTGACCTGAGAGGTCCTAGAGAGGTTCTTTGACTCAAGGCAACTCATCCTCTTAAACTCAATTTTAATGCTCATCATGTTACTTTAAATGCATTGACTAATTTTTACATTTAAAATAGGTTTGTATATTGGCAAATAATTATTTTAATTTAATTAACTGGCAAGAGTAATGGAAACACAAAGTTTCAAATATATTTTTTTCAGAGGCTAACTTGTCAACTTCTCATAGAGTCTGAATGGATTGAATAGTCATTGGGTTGAAGCAACGAAAAAACATTTGCTTACCTAGTTTTTAAGAAAAAAAACATTGATTTTTATTAAGATTGATGAAATGTTAGAAACCTATAAACACACCAGATAAATATTTTAATTTTTTTTGTTGTTGTTAGAACCCTTCCGCACTTCTCAATTAACAATCATATACTAATGGTGGCTTTCACATTTAAGAAGAATGTTCAATCATAAGCAGAAACTGAGCATTAAGAGGAAAAAAGAAAGAAAAAGAAAAAGCAAGTGCAGCAATCCAATAAATAATGGGCCACAAAACCCATAGGTACCATGCATAATGGCCATGAGGTCAGCAGCCCCAAACTCTCTATTCAGATGAATAGAAAAAGCCAGTCACAGACAGTTTCCCAAAGCGATCCCAAGCAGTATGCATAAGAGCAATAGCTGTAAAATGGAGTCCCAACAGACTTATTCAAACATGCAAATTAACAGCATTGAAAAGCAACATACAGTAATCAGGTTCCATTTAGTCTTGTAACATCATCTGGGACACAATAGCTGTCTGTGTATCCTGTAGACAGTTTGTATTGGTAATAGACACCACATGAGTAATTAAGCACTTTAAACAAGTCAACCATTTAAGCTGTCCTACAAGTTAGGAGTGAAAAGCAAAGCTGAAACAGAGCAATAACAAGGAGCCATTAACCTTGAAAATGCTAGTCCACCCAAAAGCATATGTTCCCCCAAATGAGAGCAGATTGTAGGTCTCACCTGCACTTCAGATGTTTGCTTCATTACTGTTCTACACACTTAAATAACTTAGATCCCAAACATGTTTTTTTGTAACTAGAAATAGTAATTGTGGTGATCATCTTCTAATTCATTTTGTATTTTTAAAATATTTAAAGATCTATTTAACAACTGGTTAAAAATAGTCATCTACTTATTGCTTCCAAGCTTGCTCCATTTTTCTAACTGCATGATTAACTTCAAGACTTATAAGTTGATGTACCCTGGCACTTTGTAACCACATGTCATAAGGCTAGTGTTTGGGGAGTCTGTGATTCCCAGTGTAATCATACACATAAGTTTTGGATAATCAGATTTAATCTGTTTTAACTTCTGGAGTATGTACTGGGAAAGAGTGGTGGAAATAATTTGCCAGGCACTACAAAAGATCACATTTAAAGTGTCTGCAGTAGTCATGTGCTCCTTTCCAAGAGAGGAGATTGTAGAACCCAATTTTCTAAATTATCCCTTTTCTAAATTATCCCTGATGTTAAAATGATGTACTCTTGATTGCAATGGAACTAAATGAAGGGCAGTTGCTTCACTATTTGAAGATCATTATTCTATTAATCCTCAGCCTTTACTCCCAAGGCTAAATAATTTAAATCCCTTTAGTCTTTCTACATAATTCTGCTTTTAAAGTGCTTTATCATTTTTGTGTATGTTCTCTGAACTCTTTGTAATTTATTCATATCTTGCAGCTGCATGGGTATTTTAGTATGGCCTTTGCCCTACAGCAATCCTGCCAGGTCACTATGGTCAATGTTTCCTCTAATTTTTTCTAGCTGTGTATAGACTGGATGACAAGGGAGCTGCTGAGAGGGTAGGGTCAGGTCAGGGTGTCAGTGGGGTTACTGACTCACCTGGATTTAATAGCTGGGACAAGAAAGTGGACCAATAGAACCTCCTGAGGCTTCAGACCTGCTATAAATGATGTATGAGACTTTCTTACAGTCACTTCTGAGTTACCCTCAAGGGAATGAAACTTTACCAACTGTTGTGTGGATGTTCAACTTAAAGTAGTGACCCACAGATGTCAACCACCACAAAAGTTATTTAACTTATCCTTAACCTCACTATTAAACATTCAGCCTCCTTCTAAGGAGCCAGTAGTTTAGCTTTGAAGATTTGACTTGTAATACATAATAGTTGGGGACTTTTCAGGTGTCTTCCTAGGGAAACAAGAGAATGCTCATTAATTTTAATTCTCTAATGCACTCTTCAGTGGTTTGATGAGTCAGGCTCAAAGTAATAGGAGTCATTTTTATATTATTCACTCAAATGCTTTGAACTTCAAGATCTATTATCTTCTCCCTGTCAATATGTCCAAAGCTGTTAAGCAAATATTATTAAAGCAAAGAGTCCAGTGTTTATCTGATTATAGATAGCCTAATATTATCCCATATTAAGGCAAGGAAGGAAGCAGGATAGAGGCAAGCTTATCCAAACAGACAAATTACAGAAAAGAGAAAGAAAAAAAATGAGGGTGGGTATGAGTGAATGAAGAAGTGTAGCAACATTCCAATGAGAAAGAAGCCAAGATAGCAGGTAAAAGGTAACCTGTGCCCAATTAAGCCTGGGAAGTTGAGGGAAAGTACTCATAAAGAAAACAAGTTTTTGGAAAAAAGGGCCCAGGGTAAGAATAGGGTAGATATGTGGATTGAAGTGTTTGGAAGGACTGGAAATTAGACTGAATACCATTGTATGAAACAAGAGATATTGTGCCACTCACCAAAAATATTAAGAAGCAAGATGTTAGAACTAATTAAGGGTATTTTGCTACTGTGTCCCTAACATTTCAGTGGGATCAACTAGAAATTTTGCAAAAATTGACCATTCCTCTGAAATGAGAAAGATTATGGTCAAACAGTTCGTGGGCAACCAGTGTAGAACTTTGGTAATAATCCAATGAAACTGCATGCTGTTGCTAACTTGTAAATATTAGTGTAGCCATAGAAAAGCTCACAGATTTCCTTTTATAATATCAGCTAAAATTATACAATGTATATTTATTTCTTTTATCCAAACCCCATATGCTCAATAATATTGTCATATTAGCTAAGACTATGATGAATGTAATGGAAAATGAATGAAGTAGAGTTGTACATGAAGAGATAAAATGATCCAGTAACAGGGGATTGTATGAGAGTCAGAGGTACTTCCCATCACTGGGAAATAAAAGTCAAAATAATTGTGTAACAGCAGCTCTAAAGGCCTTGCTCAGCATTAGATTAAAACTTGCTATTGCACTAGACTCATTTTATAAGATAATTAAATTAGATTCTAAACAATTGATCTAGACATTGTTGCATGAGAAGAACTGCACATTCTCTTCTCTTTTGTTTCCAATTATTTTTAATGAATAATTTTATTTTTCTACATTATATCTATTTTCATTATAAACAAAAAATCTAATCATACATGTATCTTTCTACTAATGGGAGGGAAAAGGAAACTTTAGAATGAAATATTTTTCTCTTAACAAAACAATTTCTTTCATCTTATCCAACACAGGACATCTTAATTAGAGTTGATGGCAAAATTATTTTTATACTGAAAGCTGTGCTAAAAGCTATGATCCCTAATAGTCCATAAAGATTATTGGGCAGCATGTTAGTTCCTAATAAAACCAAGATGATTTGAGAAAATTAAAGCAAAATGTCAATGCATTACAGGCTAATGTTCGTTCTATAATAGAAATATTAAAATTCTAAACACTAGTAAATTAAGAAATTTTATATAATTTCTTCATGTTGATACTTATGCTTTTCATGAAATATTTATCTTTCTCTTCTCCTCAAGTTCTTTAAATGCAGTGGAACTTTACTAGCTTTCATGAGAGAAAAAGTAGTTTATTTAACTGTGATTATTCGATTAAATATGTAGAACTGCAACTTTTTTTTTTTTTTCAAAAGTAAGGGTTTTCAGTTTAATCAAATAGTCTCCAGCATGGGAAAATAGAATGTTTCTCTTTAAAAAGAATAGAGAGGGGTTAGGTTGAAGTTCTGGTCCAGATGAATTATTATCCTTAATTCACCCAAGATTCAAGCAAACTGCTCAAGGGATGATTTCAAGCAAACTGGGAGCAAAATAGTGTTTGCAATTTAATATAGTTTATCTAGGGAAAACATAGTGAATATGGTTATATGAATCAGTTTATCTGATACTCATGATTTAAATATTCTATTAATTCATTTATTTATTCATATTTGCCAAGTCTGTCATGTCCTTTCACAATCCTTCCTGGGGTCCCAGCTCTCTTGTGAGGTTATTATTGGATCTTCTATAGACCACTAGCATAGTGATTACAACTATTGTTATTATTATTATTTCCTTATTTAAGTGTCGTATTTGTCCTTGAGCCTATAGGAAGTAGCACATAGGTTTGTTGAATAAAAAAAAAAGAATAATTAACAGAAGCGATCAAATGATGAAATAAATTGAAATCTTTTTTTGTGAAATACAGTATAATATTTCACTACCATTAATATAGTTATTCATTTATTTATACTCAGTGCAATTCTTTGAAATCTTCTTGCTGGTTTGCTATTAAGAAATAAATTTGAGACTCTGCTGTCCAAACAAACTATTGCCTGCTTTTTACTACATGCCCACAACATATAAGTGATTATCAGATATCTCACTAGAATAATGAAGTTTATCCAACATTTCAAATTTTTAATGCAGTTGAAAAATATCAAGAATATGAAATACAAGACGGAGGTGTTGAGCTTAGCACTGTTCATTGATTGGAAGGCAATAAGAGCATATTCACTTTTAATTCTAAATATAACACTAGGAAACCTAGAAATATATAATTAAAATAAATGTTATACACAAATAAGTAAGAATTTTCATTATGAAATTTAATACACAGAGAAACGTCCTCATTTAAGTGATTTGTGATCATCACAATTATCTTTTATCTATGTTGGAATAAAAAACAATCATAGAAGTCAAATTGTGACAAATGCCACATTTTCTAGTAAAATGACACAATGCACACTCACACTGGGCACCTAGAATAAAGATGAGAATAAACAAAATATGTTCAATGGATGAACAAATGTGACCTTTGGGGTTTAACAAATATAGAAAACATGGACAGCCATGCAATTTCCCTAGTGAAAATCCTTATGGCAACTGTTCCTTTCCCACTTTCTACACACTTGGCCATAAATGTGGATCTATTTTTTCTCTGGGGTTTTCTGTGTGCAAGCAGCATTTTATTTTCTCTTTTTTTAATTAATTAATTCTGTTCTTATATTCCTCCTGCTTTAACATCTACTTTCCTCTGCATTACCTATCATCTTCCAAGATTATTTGATTAAAAAGCTATAGTGACATTTTATACCTTTCTTTTCTACATGCTTATGTAAATTTAGAAAATCAAACAAGCAGATATTCAAATAAATAAATGAAATAATTTTGACTTTTTGCTGATTGCGAGCTCATGACCAATGCATCCATAAAAATAACAGCCAGGCATGGTTAGGTGTGTTTGTTTGGTTTCGGTTGGTAAACATCCTTTTATCAATATTTGTTGACATGTTCTGCCTTCCCTGGAGTAGCTCTTCCAAACTTTTTGTCTTCACAAGAGCCCATCCACATTCATTGACTTCTCACTTCTCTCCCTTAACCTTAATCCTTCCTCCCAGAAATGGAAGGAGTTTCAAGAAAGAAAATGTGCATAACTATTTGTACCCATTGCTAGTTCACCTAATTTAATTGTCAATGTTTAGTTAAAGAATAAATGTACATAAAGATGCAAATTTTGTTTAATGCTGAATGGATGAGTGTCAAAATTAATATTCATATGAACCCCGGGCAGAAGACAAATATCATCATCATACAGTATCATCATTATACAGAGACTGAAGAATAAATTTGATGTTATACAAAATATAACAATTATTAACATTGTAGTAGTTGATTACTTTTTTAAAAAACATTGATATAATGGAGAAACAATAATTTCTCAGATTTATTAGCTGCTAGATTGACTCTGTCTTTCCTACACTGAATGTTTACAATGCCAAACATATGCTTTCCTTCACCGGAGGTCAGTTGTGAAACATTATATTTCTGGTTTACTCAGCAGAGGCAGGACACCGCTCATGGTAATATTATCACCAAAGCAGTAAAATGTCCTTTCTCTTTCATAGTATCTGATTTGAGGAAAGGTTATTTTCTTTAATGTTTGTGATACACAGCAATTCCTATATAGAAAAATTATATTATCCAATTAGTATACTAGCTTCAAAAAAAATCCCATGTCCTTCCGAAAGTTATTGAGCTAATGTGCTCGTTCCTAATATTTATGTAGGTTATCAGCCTATTTTCATATTTTCAATTCCTTTTAAGTTTATTAATAATATTTTTGGAAATAGAACTATCAGTGTTTGAAGTCATAATTAATTATTGCAACATTTTACCGCTTTTAAATATACATCTAGACTTCAATTCCCTGGTAGAATTTCAATATATATTGCACACTGGAAGTTTTTTTACTGTATCACAAATCTATATGTGGAATGGACATCCAGAAATTACAATAAGTTTGAACGATGGCTGACTTTGTTTTAATCACCAACATTGTAACTAGTTAAATGATGAGGAGTACTTATCATAGCATATCACTTTCTCAATGATCTCACGCAGGATCAGGCAAGTAGGTGGGCAAAGGCTGATATCAAACTCAAAGAATCATAGTTGCTCATCAATATTTCTAATGTCTCTATCTCACTAATATCTTCGTCCCTGGACAATGAAAAAAAAAAACAACAAAACATTCACTTCCGAGGCTGTGCTTTGAAGGAAACAGCAGAAAAATCATGCAGTAGAACAGCAACTTTCCCTTCCCTACTGTATCCTCTTCACCCAGAATATTTCTTTATCATCACTCTTCCTCTATTATTTTGCTATCATCTAACAGAAAGGAATCATTCCCTTTTTACTTACTAAATTGTCCCAAAAGCCGTTCTCTCCTC
The DNA here is from genome assembly GCF_011762595.2 of Tursiops truncatus. Lineage (NCBI taxonomy): Eukaryota > Metazoa > Chordata > Mammalia > Artiodactyla > Delphinidae > Tursiops > Tursiops truncatus. Next base: position 30,776,109 of record NC_047051.1, read on the forward strand.
TGTGTATATGTGTGTGTAAATATTGTTCTATATTTTGTACCATTACCCTTATCCTTTCAGCTAAATAATTTTATTTCTTTCTAAATGAAAATAAGCTCAAATCTCCCTTTTCAGCATAAATAACTTTTTTTGAAACTAATACTCTTTTAAGTCTCCACTCCTTATCTTCTGCCTTTGTCAAAGTTTTTCCTAAAAACAGTTTTTATCTGCTATCTGTAGTTCATCATCATCTACTTACTTTTGAGTATCTTGGAATTAGTTTCTCTCTAAAAGTTGGCTAAATCTATTTTTAAAAATTACCTGTGCAGGTACATATTTATAATATTACATAAATTATTATCACACCAACAATTTTAGTTCAGTCTTCTGATTTCTTTCCCTTCTGCTTGCCACCCCCATAATCCATGTTACCATTCAGTCTATATATTCATTTGAATTGTTTCTCTATGATCATATAATACTCTCTCCCCGCATCTCTATTTCTCTGTCTCCCTCTCTCTCACATACCTACATATTCACATGCACACATATACAATTAAACACATCTATGCATATATTCAATGTTTTATTTAGTGAATGCTTCCTTTAAAAATCATCATAATATCTATACATTTCAGTATCTTGCTTTTCTCAGAGAAAATATTCATAAATTTCCCTACATCTATATTTATAATTCACTCCTGTTAATACCCATATAGGATGTTATGATTTATATATACCCTGATTCATTTAATCTCTCCTCTACAGAGGGGTGGTTCACATGATTTCCTTTTCTTTTTTTGACACTACCAATCATGCTGCAGTAAACATTATTATACATATATCCTTAAGATTTGATGTTTTTATTCTAAGTGATATCAAAGTATTTAGCCACTCATGTGGTGGGAGCAGCACCATAACAATAGATACTAATGGTAAGGAACACACTTGTGTGAAACAACTTCATTTCTATGAATAGATTTTCATGAATAGAATTGTTGGGTCAAAGGAAAAGCACATTTGTAATTCTGGTAAATGTTTCCAAATCGCTTTCCATAAAGATATCAATAATTCATATTTCTTTCAAGAATCAAAGTTAGTACTTTTTAACCAACACTTCTCTGAGTGATATCAGTTTTTATATTTTTTTTTAGTCTGATACGTATTGTCATTTCATTGTTACTTTAATTTGCATTCTCATTACTACTAATGAGCTTGAACTTTTCTATTTCCCTCCTTCCCTCTCTCCCCTCCCTCCTCTCTGTACTTTCTCTTCTGTTTTTTGACAACCTGAACTTGCTTTTCTGAGAAAAATGTTTTCATATTTTTCCCATTATAGTATTGGGATGTTTGATTTATCATCTTCTCATAATATCATACAAGTTTTGAGTAATACTACTCTTAGTCTCTGCTTTTAATTAGTTTTTCCAAATCAATTAAGCATCTATTGTCTCTCCTTGGAGTACCTGGGAATTCCTACATCAAAGTGCCTGCAGATTTAGTTAGTGGTGAAAGCCCTCTTCCTGGCTTGCAGATGGCCATCTCCTCTTTGTGTCTTCATGGCAGAGACAGAGAGAGAGCTCTAGCCTCTTCTTCTTCTTATAAGGACACTAATCCCATCATGGGGCCCCAGGCTCACAACCTCATTTAAACCTAATTACCTCCCAAAGTTCCCACCTCCAAATAACATTATATTTGGGGTTAGGGATTCAACATATAAATTTGAGGGAGACAAATATGTTCAGTTCATAGCATTCTGCCCCTTGTCCCCCACAATGCATGTCTTTTTCACATGCAAAATATATTCATACCATCACAACAGCCCCCAAATCTAACACATTCTAGGATCAATTTAAAGTCTACAGTCCAAAGTTTCATCTAAATTTTATTTAAATCAGATATAGGTGAGACTCGAGGTGCAATTCATCTTGAGGCAAAATTCTTCTCTAGTTGGGAACCTGTGAAACCAGACAAGTTATGTGTTACCAAAATATAATGGTGGACAGAAACAGAATACACATTTCCATTTCAAAACACAGACATCAGAAGAAAGGGGTGATGGGCCCCAAGCAAGTCCAAAAACTAACAAGGCAAATATCTGTAGATTGTGAGGCTTGAAAATAATCTTCCTTGATTCAATGTTTTGCCTTCCTGACTCACTGAGGTGGTAGTCCCACCTCTGCTGGACAGTGGTTACGTTCCTGCAAATATGAGGGGTGGCTCTGCCACATGGAATGTGAGGGGGTAGGGAGAATAAAAAGTGTGTTGTACCCCAGCTTCTTTTGAGTGGCTTCATCTCTCGCAATGCTCTGGGTGAGCCTGTCTTCAAGGCTTGGGGGTGACTGCTGCCTGGTCTATTGAAACAGAGGGGATGCTTCCCCATTTGAAACCAAGGAGGCAGTTCTAATGATTCCCAAATTGCCTTCCTGGGTCATTCTTCCCACATCTTGAAAACCAGTGCATGTTCACAGCCAAACAGTTTTATGGACTGGTCCTACAGGATCAAATAAGTCTGACAGCCTTCCTTCATTCCATCCAGTTTCCAGCCTCTTCAATTAACACTGGCCATGTTTCTGCTGGTGTGGCTGACTACGTCCATGTTTCACACCAACATGAATCTCTTTATCAAATGACTGTTAAGCCACACTTTTGGTGTTCTTTTCCAAACACTCTCATTTTTTGCCATATGGATAGGCTGAGAATTTTCCATATCTTTAAGTTCCACTTCCTTTTTATTTAACAATGTTTTCATTCATTTATCTCTCTCTTCTCACATTTTACTAAAAGTAGCCATGAGAAAGCAAGTCACTCCTTCAACACTTTGCTTAGAAATCTCCTCAGTTAAATATCCAACTTCATCTCTTACAAGTTCTACGTTTTATAAAGCACTAGAACAGGAACACAATCTAGCCAAGTTCTTCAACCTTTATAACAAAGATTACCTTTTTTGCATTTTCTCCATTGTCCAATAACAAGTTCCTCATTTTCATCTGAGATCTCACCAGAATGGTCTTTGCCATCCATATTTGTATAATTTTTTTAATGTTATTTAGACTTTTCTCTAAGAAGGTTTTTTCCCCCAGCTCTCTTCTTTTCATCCTGAGTTCTCACTAGACTGCATGGCAATCTTGATTTTTTCTTTCATGCAACTCAAAACTCTTCTAGCCTCTACTCACTTCCAAAGCCACTTCCATACTTTTAGGTATTTGTTACCTCAGCACCCTACTTCTCAGTACCAATTTCCTTCTTACTATGCTTGGGCTTCTATAATAAAATATGATAAGTGGCTTAAAATTTCTCATGGTTCTGGAGCCAAGAGTTCTAAGATCAAGGTACCAGCTGATTTAGTACCTGGTGTGGACTCTCTTCATGGTTTGCAGATGGCCACCTTCTTCACATGGTGGAAAAAGTAAGCGCTCTGGTCTCTTTCTCTTCTTACAATATAAAGACACTAATTCCATCATGGAGGTCCCACCTTTACAGCTTAATCTAAACCTAATTACTCCCAAATCTCGTACCTCCAAGTATCATAACATTGGAGGGTTAGAGCTTCAACATTTGGATTTTGGGGTAGGGGGGCCGACGCAAACATTAAGTACGTAAAACCTACCTTGGTTGAGAATTTCTCTCCCAACTTTTAATTTCATATAGTCTTCTACAATTATTTCTATAAATTTATTATGTTTTCAATTTATAGTCTATTTACAAGTGAATTTAGTATATTATGTGAGATAGATGCCAAACTTTCTTTTCCAGAATGATAGTCAATTGTCATCATCATTTATTGAATAAATCATGCTTTATTTTCCATTCAACTGAAATACTGTTTCTATTATTTATTAAATTCTCACATTTTCTGTGATATATTTGTAAATCCCTATTTCTTTAAGCTACATATTTTTTACTGTTTGATAACCAGATAAATTTTATTAGAATGGCTCTATAGTGTTTTGTGATGTGTAGTAAAGCAATCTCCCATTTTCCTTTTTCATATATTTGCTGGAATTGTCACAAGCTTAAACATTTCTTAGTCATAACTGATATTTCCATGATATTAAAACATCACCTCCCAAAACAGGGATTTCTTTTCATTTGTTAAGATTTTGTTTTCAACACTACATATGATTGTTTATTATTATATAGATCCTTCATATTTCTCATTAAACTCATCCTTATATATTTCACATTTTTTGTGACTAAGAATGGACTAAAATAAAACACCAATTTTACAATTTGTCTTGTATCCATGTCTACTTCAAAATCTTCTATTGTTAAGTGTATCAATTTTTTTACTGGTGCCTTTTGAGTTTTCTAGGTATATGATCATGATATCCACAACTGAAACAACAAATATGTTGTATCTCTTCTTCCCCAATGTTTACTGTCTTTCATTCCCTTATCTTTTTGAATTTGATTTTTATCAAAATCAAATTTGAGCCTTCTCTGGTGGTGCGGTTGTTGGGAGTCCACCTGCCGATGCAGGGGACACGGGTTTGTGCCCCGGTCTGGGAGGATCCCACATGCCGTGGAGTGGCTGGGCCCGTGAGCCATGGCCGCTGGGCCTGCTCCGCAGTGGGAGGGACCACAGCAGTGAGAGGCCCGCGTATGGCAAAAAAAAAAAAAAAAAAAAAAAAAAAAATCAAATTGGATTCTGACTTATATCAAATGAAATTCAAATAATTTCATAATGACTCCATTAAAATTTCATTGAAATATAATAGCAATAATGCCCATCTCTGCTTTTCTCCTTATATTTAATATCGTTTTAGTAGTTTTTCCAGTTGCAATAATGCTTACTGTAATTTTTTGTAAACAGGCTTAATAATACTTAAGGAGTTTCTTTCTCATATTCCCTTGCATCTAGAAACCACATAGGTGACTTGCAGTCTACCAGTCAGAATCATCTCCATGAGAATGAGATTCAGAAGTAGCTAATGCAGTAATGACTTCTTATAGGGAGACTGATGTTAAAAACAGTGATACTCAATTTGGTCAATGGGGGCAGAAGTGAATCTGTAACACAGTCCTGCAAATCATAGATGCTTAGTGGTGGTGACAATGTAGTTTTCAAGTAGAAAGACTACTCAGTGGTTGACATATTCCTTGGTTATATAGCTTTGCTCTCTGGCTCTCTAGCATTTCCCGAGATGTATTAACTACTCCTTATTCTTTAATAAGATTATTTCCTGTTTAAACTGGCTAGAAAGTGTTTTCTTGCTCACACCTCTCAGTTCTGTGCAACACAATAATTGCTAACAAGACAGGATGCAAAGAACCCAGAAGTAAATGAGAGTGTAGAATTGAGTTTTGCAACTGGTTTGGATTGGAGGCATAAGGATACAATTTATACTTGCTATGTTCTGAATGTGTCCCCCTAAAATTCATATGTTGAAATCCTAATACCCAATGTGATGCTATTAAAAGGCAGGGGCTTTGGGGAGGGATTAGTTCATGAGGGTGGAGACCTTATGAATGGTATTAATGCCCTTATAAAAGTGATCCTAGAGAGATCCCTAAACTCTTCTGCCATGTGAAGATGGTCTGCAACCCAGAAGAGGGCCCTCACCTGACCATGTTTTCACCCCAGAGTAAGACTTCCAGCCTCAAAAACTGAGATCAATCAATTTATATTTTTTATAAGATACTCAGCCTGTCGTGTTTTGTTTTAGCAGCCCAAACAGACTGAATAGTACTAATGTGGGAACTTAGAAGTCCTTGACTACAGTGGCCACCCGGGACATTTTCACTTTGATTATTGAAATCAAGGTTTTGGCTGACTGAATGACTGTTAGCACAGACCATTGAGAAAGATACAAGCAATATATATAGAACGCTTAGTTGACCAAATGTTTCAAATAGTGCTGAGGCACTTAAAGGACATATTAAGCTCAGAGTTTAAAAATCTTGGTTTCTGCAAGGCCAGACTTCCTTAAAATAATATCTTTACATCATTTAATTGTAGGGATTATATAGCTGGAAATTAAATCTATGGTAGGAAACTCTGGATTGCTGATTTGCTGTGGTTGAATTCAGAATTTCATGAGGTCACTATGTGAAAATTAAAGGGTTTACTGTGGAAAAGTGGGGCATAAAACTGGAATGTGGCTAAGTGAGAGAAAGTGGATGACTCAAAAAAATCCCCGAATCCTTTGGACTTCCTCTCCTTTCATATCTCCTGAGGCTGTTTTGTCTTCTTTAAATCTCTGTAATGACTTTCCCTGAGGTAGGTATCTTGCAAGGGAAAGTTGCTTATCACATGTCATTATCTCTACTATACTCCCTTTAGATCTCAGGGGCCAATTATACTATCAAACCCAGAACAAGACTTTTATGTCAAATAGATTTGTAAGCATTTCCTTATTTATATCTACCTTGACCTTGGAAATATACATAGTGATGAATATTTCATACATAGTGATGAATACCATGAGTGCAGAACCAGGGAGAGAGAAATACAACTGTAGATTGTTCTAAACGTTTCACTATGTATACACTTACCGGAGTCTCTGGATTCAATAAATGATCTTGAGGAGCTACGAATGGTTCTAATTTCTGCTGACCTTGAATACCAGCACACATTATCAATGGTGTTCTCAATTAAATGAAGGTTAGATGCCCAGAAGAATGCTAAACACTTAGGAATGGGAATGTTGGCGTGGATTACTTTTGCATAACCTATTTAGTCATCTCCTATCCATCAGCTTGAAAATGCCTGTAGGATAGTCCCTTCACTAAGACATTGAACATGTATCTGTGAGAAGTGTACCCACGAACTTGAGAGGTTTTATAAGGATGGTCCTCTGTGGGATTTGGATACAAGTAGAAGACCCAACCCCTGAACAAAACTCTCTCATTATAATGTGGATTTTGAGATCCTGGGGCAACAGAGACCAGTAGCAATACTTAATTGCCAGAAGAAATAAGAATATTGTTAATGGAATAGGTATCATGGTTAAGGACAAAACTAAAGTAGTTTAACCCTGAGAAATGTTGTCACTGATCAATGTACAGTCCCTAGTACAGAAATAGATGGACAGTCCATTAAGGTCCCACCTGAGTTGTATTTGTTTTTTAAGTTAAAAAAAAAAAAAAACTTCAGAGTTCTAAAATGATTACCATGCAAAACAAGTTTCCCTCACCAAGACACTCTAATTCCACACTTCTTCTCCTCTCTGCACCTCTCACATCACGCCCTCAATGAAATGAAAAGAACAGTTGCACTTTTTCAACATCTTTCCTCTCCCTTCCCCTAAGCAATTCTTAGATTTTGCTGATGAGGTTTACTATTTTCTGTTATAGAATAGTACTAAAATTCCTCTTGTAATATTTCATTTCTATGTCAAGAATCCTTATGTCACACTTATAGAACATATTCTTAGGTTAGTATAATCAATTTAAGGTCTGTCTTCTAGTTGACTCTTTGTTTTGTTATAGCTTATAATTTTGAGGCAAGAGTTAAATTTATCTGATAAAAAAATTGTCTCAAGGGAGCAACTGGAATTGGAATGATAATTATTCAGGTGTCTTTCAAAATGGTTTGTTTGAAGAACTAGTGCCTTCTTTAAACAAAGCACTTAATTATTAAATGAGAAAAATCAGCTCTCATAAAAAATTAATAAGCTGTAAATCTATTATAAAAACATGTTATCAATATCTTCAAACCCCTTTTTAAGAAGGATTAACTTTGTGATAGTCCTCTGTTTTGCTGCTGGGACCATAATAAAGTGTGTGTTTGCTTTAATTTTTTTTTTTTTCCCAGGATTGTCAATTCTGGGAAATCAGGAATTTCCTGGTTGTTTGCATGTAAAACATCAATTGATAAGTTTCTTTCATCTTTGATTCCATGTTGCTGGAAAGTTTGACCAAGCTTGCCTGTTAATTTGTCCTTAGTTGCAAGTATTACAGGCAAACTCATACTTTGTCTAATGAAAGGATAACTCTTCTTCGACACAATGAGAACTGAACAGTGACTGAGAAGCAGGAAATTCCCTGGAATCAGGAAACAGAAACCAAAGTTGTTTCATACAGTCCCCACTGGGAGAGTGAAGATTGGACATAGAGCTGTTAGAAATCACAGGAGAGGGGGAGACTGGAGAGAAGAAAAAGTCCAGTGACGCCTTTGTTTGTGTGTGTAAAACATACCAACTATGTCATGTGAACTCCGCCTCCCTCAAAAACAAATGAAAAGAAGTGATTTTGTGTTATTTATGGAGAACAACAAATAGACTGGTGTCTCTTTGTGTTAATATGTAGTAGTCACAAATGAGGGCTCGGTTTGCAGTTGAGTTATAAATGTTTGTCTCTATAAATATAACAATATACTCACCAAACATCATATTTTTATTGATATCTGTTTAATAGTATAAGTTTGCTGGCATCCAATAAGTCAAGTCAGCTTTCAAATTTTAGTGATATAAAACACAATGTCACTAAAGTAATTAACACTATTGTAAATTGTAATTTATTTTAAGTACTCATTTTCATCTTAGAGATAATCCTAAATGGACAGTTTCTACTATTACAGAGACTTGTAGAATGCAAAGTGTTAAAAAAAAAAAAAGCCCTAAAAAAATAATTAGGCAAGAAGTATCCACATATTCTACATTAGGTTGCCTGATTCTCCTAATCTAGAATTTGACCAAAATGATCTTGTCATTCACTAATTCTTTGAGGAGATTTTTTGCATAATAGTTAATTTTCCATCATACTACCAGTTAAAGGATGGGGCTGTGCAGGCTCAGTGTTCGAAGACTAGAACAGGGGATGGTAAAATTTTTTGGAAGAACTTGAATGGTTTTGTCCAGAGTTTAGTGAGGAGGGCACAGAGACAGGTGTGTGATTCTACATAGAAAAATCTAGATGGGAAAAATAGGCTGGAGCAACCCATGATACCAGATTAGAGGAAGGGCTGAAACAGTTGCTAGCCAGGCTCCAGATGTTGTGGGATTTTCTATGGGATGGAGAGGATGCCTGAGGATGTAGTAGGGTTAACTTGATGTTCTAACAGGATGCCCATATATCTGGTTAAACATTATCCAGGTGTGTCAATGAGGGTGTCTCCAGAAAGAAAAATTAACATTTGAAAGAATGGACTGAGTAAAGCAATCCTCTCTAATGTGGGTGGGCATCATCCTGAATAGAACAAAAAGGTGGAGAAAGACAGGATTCTCTCCCTATCTCTCTTTGTCTCTCTCTGTCTGTCTCTCCGTTTCTTTTTCTTTCTGTTTTTCTGGAGAACCCTGATTAATACAAGTCATCTTGACAGGACTAATTCAAGGATCCTGCTGGCTGGGGTAGCCACCCACCGAAGCTGGATGGCGTAATGTTGGTGAGAGCAGAAAGCAAGAGGCAGATAGTGGATGCCCATTTTTTGCCCCAAGAAATGATACAGGGGGCCCTCCTCAGGATTGGGGGAGAAATAAATTTCCAAAGAATCCATAAAATTGTCACTTTAAGTGGGGAAGTGAGCAGCTGATCACTTAAAGTAGAGATTAGCACCAGTCAAGAAAGGGATTAGCCCTTTTGTCTAATCACCCCCTTCCTTGGTACCAGCCATAGAGATTCCAGAGCTATCAACAAACAGAAGCAGGAGGTGGAGCTCACATGGTGAAAGGCCAGACTGTTTTCCCTTGTACACTGCCAAACTGCAAAATATTGTGTTAGGCTCTTTGGCGGAGTGGGAATTACTTTAAGTTGGCTAAGAAAGTGAAGGTTTGAAATTGGTTCAGACTAGGCTTTATATCTAAATATGAGTGTTTTATACCAAAAAGTGAGCTGAAAAGATATGGGTCACATGATATATCAGCCAGAAAAATGTTTAAATATAGTATTGTAGAAAGTTACTGTTTGAATTCTATTGAATCCAGTCCACTTATACAAGCTCAAGTGATTTTTTTTTTTTCCATTTCCTTTCAAAATACTTAGTTCAGGAAATAGTCACAAATTCATAAAGGTATATTCTCATGATCTTGGGATCTGAAAAACATGGCTCCAGAGGCCATGAAATGTAAGAAGGAAAAAATGATGCAGGGACAGAATCCTATAAAGATGTGGATCCTAAGAATCTTTCAGGCATAGTTGTCCTCAGAGCTAGTTAATTTTGTTCTGAGGTAAGGGTGAATAAATTGGAATTTCCTATCTGCATTTTTCTGTTTTTGTGTAAGAATGTCTTTGAGCACAATTATAACATATATTCTCCAAATAAGTAGCTAAAGGTAATAGAAAAAGGGTGCTCCATTTGGAATTAGAGGAAAGCTAAAAGTCAGTGCTCCTTTTCTCTATAATCTTACTAATTTATATGCAGGCATTTTTTGGAATTACCAGCAATGGGAAAATTCGATCTCTGAATATAATATAAAAAGTAATATTTTCAGCAATTTGGGGAATTTATGATGATCCTCATATAAAAGAGAGATTTCATTGATGAAATTTGGAAAGGAGTTAGATATAGATATATAGGTATAAATACAGATATAGATAAAGATATAAATGCACACATTAAGTCTGTGTGGTCCTGTGGTGTGTACATATTTTAATTTAATTTAATTTAATAAAAGTTTAATATCTGTACTATAAAGTAACTCCTGTATAGTATTAAAGATTGTTACTCTGTACTTTTCTTTTTTTAATTCTTTTCCTTTTGTCTCTAAAAAAATGAAATTTTGCTGTGAGTCATCGAAAATTATTTTTAAAGAAATTAGAGGACAACTTAACATTATACAAATGTGTATTTAGAATTAGAGAATTTTGAATACAACATCAATAAAGCCATGGTGTTAGTTTTTCATGATTACAATGTGATGAATCTTAATTATTTTGAGCTTTAACTTTAAGTGGATAACAATGACATTCAACTTCAAATATTGGAGAAGATTTATTTAATTGCCTTATTTGGTACATTTTCCTCCCTTTGAATTTTTTTCTCTAATTTCTTGATGACTTCTGTAAAGAAATTCTCTATAACTGAATATTTATATTTTAGAATCAGGAGATAAATGTATACATGAACAATAAATTCTCAAAGAATAACTATTTCACTGAGCTACTCTAAACTGTTTAGTTACTTATATAATCAATGATTAGGCAGTGGTTCTCAAACCTAATTGCACATTAAAGTCATCTGGGTATTTTTAAAAAATACATATGTCCAGAACCCATCTTCATGTAAATGGTCTGGAAAGGGACAGGGGAATGTTTCTGTTAAAAACCTCTCCTGGTGTTCCTCACCTGTGACCGCTAAATTACACTAAAGCTGCAAGATTTGTGGTTACTCTTACTAATAGTTCTTGTTCTTTACATCTCACTCTTCTGCATTAAAGAACCCCCCTGCAGCCTCTGGGAATAACTTATTTGCTTTGTTATGGACTTTAAACTATCCCTCAAAAATGGTTTCCAGAATACTTGGAAAAGTAGATTTAATGGATATTGGAATAAAGAAAAATAGTGTTACATGAAGCACTCTGATTTAGTTATGATGGGCTATGAAGAAGAGATTTTAAGAGTGTTGGAAGTTGTATGGTAATAAAACTGAATGAAGGAAAAAAGGATTGAAGATGAATTATCTGAGATAAGTAAATGAAAATGGCATTAGTAAAGAAAGAAATGAATGGAAAAAAAATAGTGGTAAGAAAAGGAAATTCCTCCTAAATAATGTATTGGGTCCGTATCATATCTCAAATCCTACTTTGTAAAATGTCTTTTAGCTTTTGGTTAAGAGTATGTGGGCCCCTACATTTCCTTTGTGTGAAGGCTGGTTGCTTCTTTACTTTGTGCATTTTCTGTATAAGAATCTCATTCCAAGATTCAATCAGAATGAATGTACATGTAAATACCATACCCCTTGGTATTTTTTGTAATATGTGTTTTACTTATATAATTTTAGCTAATTACAACCCTTTTACTCTTTTTGAAGGCCAAAGTGGGCATGATGTTTAATTCTATGTAATTTGGAAGGAATCAGGAATCATCTGGAAATCACTGGGGAAAAAAAAAAAAAAACATGCTTCCAGTAAAGAGATATTAAAAGTAATAAGAAAGAACAAGCAGTCTAAAACATCAGGTACAAAATGTGCTTGGTTGTGATTACTCGTAAGCAAAAAATGCCAAGAACATGGAAAAATTGCCTGCAGTATGTTTAAGCTATGACCTGAATTATGCCTGATAGCCTTGCTTAAAATATAATTGAACAGCCAGTGGGAAAACAGGAAATTGCCTGGATTAGGTGTTGGCTGAGGCTATCAGGAGACTAAATGGATGAAAGTTCAACAAATTACTGAATAAAAAGTACCATAGTTGGTAACTACCTTTCCTTGAGAGAGCAGAAGAAATAGTTTCAACTATCATATAAAGGATAAGGTGAGGATGCTGATATAAAATATAGATGTTCTCAAATCAGTAAACTCAGATGGCTTTAAAGTATTGTAAGTATTTTCAATGATACCAAGTATTCAGAGGTTATTTCTTCATATCAAAGAGATTCATTAAATTTGTCCTCAATAAGGAAAAAAATGTCTATCCAATAAAAAAGATATATATCCCATGAACAAAGTCCACAGGAAAATAACAAAGTTGAAAAAAAATTAGCTTAAAATGTACTGACAGTTGAATAGTTGTTTATTTCATGTATAACACACTCATAAAAATCAATTAAAAATAGACAGCAATAGGAGATTCATAGAAGAAAGTGTGCAAATGGCATGGAAACATTAAGAGTTCAGTTTGCTCAATAACCAAAATAAGGAAACAAAATGAAATAAATTTTAGTATATAATTTTTTTAAAGATTAAAAGTATTACTAATTCCTAGTGTTGTGTGAGAGAGAAAAAAAATTCTTAGGTGTTAATAATGGAAACATTTGTGTGTGTTTTTAAATACCAGTTTGTATTTTGCAATTTAATCTATGTTATTTTTATGAAACTATAATTTTCACTTTTATGTAAATACTACTATAACTTTAATTATGTCTGTCATAGGATAATTTATATAAAAGATTTATTCTTCTCACTATCATTTATTTACCTATGTTTTCTTAAACTACTTTTTTGCATATATGTTTTACATAAGGATTATGATGTCTTAAGTCTCCTGCCCCACCCAATAAACAAACTCTTTAAAATTCAGGAATGATAATCCTCTAAAATCCTCTAATGTAGAGAAGGATTTTGTCAAAATACCTGGAAGAAACAAATGAGCTCCTACCAAGAAAAAAGGAATCAACTGATAGGTGTCAATGGATATTGACAAAAGCATTTGCTAGGAAGAACAGTTTACCCCTGAACCTCTGCTCTCATATATACACACCATATGCAAGTGGGTCTTGACATTCCACAGCTGATGATGCGAGTAACAGATGTGAGAACATAATTGGTTTTCATTCAAAATCATGAGCATGAGCTTGAAATACAGACTTCAGAATGCTCAATTTGTTAATGACCAGCTCCACTTGATTGTTTGAACATAGTGAACACGAAAATTTATGGTATGTAGACCAGAGAGGAAATCTAAGGTAAATTCTTTCTAATCACACACCTTGAAAAGTTGTTACATTTATTTAAAACCTTTACATCCTGATGAGTCCATTTAAAAACTTTACATCCTGATGAGTCCAACTTTAAGAAATGTGAACGTTACCCAATTCTAATAGCTTCACTAGAGTCAGCCTTGGTGAATATTAGAAGTAGGTAGTTTTTTTCCTTTGGTGATCTTCTCTCCACTCTACAGTCTTTTTCTTATTTCTCACAAGTTCTGGACAGTCTTACTCCATAGAATAACAATTTAATAAATTCATCCACACAGTCTAAGTTATTAAGATCACCCTGTGGTACTCTTACTTTGCAGAGGGTGCCATGTTAGAAAAAAAGGCACAGATTAATTTCAATATATATGAATGATTTTCCAATTATGCAATTTAGGAACTTCAGGCTAGACATAAAGAAAACATTCTAAAATCAACCCCATATCTCTCCTGATGTTTGTCTACTCCAACCCTGGTAACTCTGTTTTCCAAACCAGTAAATATTTATAATCACCCTTCCTGCTGTATAAGCCAGCCATCTAAATTGCCCTTGACATGTCTCAGATATGTGAAATCAATTTCAAGTTGTTTTGATATTTATCTCCTAAATATGTCTTCCATCCATCTCCACTCTCTCCACATTTGTCAAGGCTACATTTTTTTTCTATGGATTAACTGAATAGACAAGTTCAGATGATTTTCAAGAGCAAATGGGTATCTTCAGCATGACTGGAAATGATGTTTTGAATGGAAAAAAAAAAATGCAGGGAGAAGTAAGATGAGCTAGTACTTCAAATTCTGATAATATAAAGATTTCCCCAGTCTCCTTGGTGGTGTTAAACCCTCAGCATGAGGCTTCCTTTTAAAATGTTGAAGGGGAGAAATATTTCAGGCAATAATCTGATAAATCTAGTAAAACAGATTTTATTTTGCATCCACCTAATTAAAGCATCAACTAATCTTAGTAGAGGAATTTTTTAAATCTAATTAAGTTTACCTAAAGCCTTCTAAGAGAATTTATGATCCACAAAATATTAGCCTAGTAGCATGCAATTTGGCAGCATTTCTAATTGTTTTCCAAAGATCTTTTTTACCCAAGTGATTAATAAATGTTTCATTTGGTACACTGCCCCCCATCCCTGTGGCCAGGTGTAATAATCTCTGAAAATTTCATGGTTTAATCATGTCTTCATTAGATAACTCATTTTAAGAATTAGAATTTGAATTACTGAAGACTAATAATATTAAGTACAATATTATACAAGAGTATACTTTTGGAATTTTGCGTGTGTGTGTGTGTGTTTGTGTATGTGTGTGTGTCTGTGTGTATTACTTTCTGTTTTCATCCCCATAGTAACTCTTTAGGATTAATAGGTAAGTTGATAGAAATTATTATAGCTACCAATTTACATATGAAGAAATTAAGTCTTGAGAAATGTCTTGGTTTACTTAGGTCTTAGAATATGTCAGGAACATACCACTCAGAGGAAAATAAGGAACTGACTGAGCACAGACTTGCTAACAAAACTCTATAGAGGCAATTCTTGGAGCTTAATGAATATGTAAAGGCTTTTAAAGTCTCTGAAAACTAAATCAAAATAAATCTCAGCATGAACAGAACAAATCAGAGCAACTTCTTCTTTGCTCGTCAGGGTGAATTTTGAAATGTTTTTCTACACATAGTTATTTTTGATCTGTGTATGTGAATGTGTGTGTGTGTGTGTGTGTGTGTGTGTGTGTGTTTATGAATTCTAGAACACCCAGGTCTAGTTGAGCAAACTTTAACTTCTAATTTAGAAATCTTGAGAATCTCTACTAATTCTTATGACTTAATGTCTACACTTGATACACTTTGGGTCAGTAAATACCATAATCAGTTTCTTGTATAAGTCAAAGAACATAAAACTAGGCAGGACAAGAGTAGGGCAGCATATCTTGTGAGGGGAGATATTTAGTAGGTCCAAAGGACAACTAAACTCAATTATTTTTGAAATCAATTTAATATGATTTGATAAAATATGTAAAGTTTGTGCCAGGTGCCTTGGGGATGAACAATGAATAAAATCTAATTGATTCCTAAAGTTAATTATAATGCACAAGAAAGACTGACATGAGGTGAAATGGGTTAAATTTTAAGATAGAGTTTAAAATTTAATGAAACTTATATGAAATAAGGAGAAATCAATTCTAACTGAGAAAGTAGTTAGCGGTGTAGTGGCATTTGAACTCCACTGAAGGTTGCATATAGAACTTTTCCAAGAAAAATAGATGACAAATGGATTCTAAATTAGGAGGTTGTGAGTCAATAATTATTTGAGGACCTCTAAACATGTTGTGATGGCTTAATTTTAGTATGCATGAGAGAGTTTGGTAAAATATAAGACTGGAAAATAAGTTGGAGACAGATGATAAAGCCTTAAATATGATGTGAAGGAATTAAGATTTTTTTCCCCATGGTTAGGGTTGTGACTGCATGCCAACTCTGATTGATTGATAGTGACTTCCAGACCCTGGTACTGAGAGGCATTCAGAGCACCAGGGTGAACTTAAAGATGTGTTTAATCAGCAATGTCTTCCATGGGTAAAGGAGGGTGCCAACTGAAATAAATGCACAACCTAAAAGTTGAGAGTTATATTTTATTTGGCAGACATTCTGAGGACTTCAAGGTTGGGAGACAGGACTCTCAGATCACTCTGAGGGACTGCTTCAAAGAGACAAAGGGGGAGTCAGGATATATAGGAGATTTTGCAACAAAGACCAGGTAGCTCGAACACCAAAAGATTACTGTTAATTAAAGAAAACCAGATATTTCAAGTTGAGGAATTTAGTTCTTTTCTATGTATGGGAAGATGCAAGAGTCTGGCCTCACTGAAATTATTCCTTTGATATGTGCCTCAGCTATCTGGGGCGAGTATCCTGTTCTTTCCCATCCTGAGTCCCCTCAGGGTGTACAGTTGGGAGTGACTGCAGTGACTAGGGCTTGGCAGTGGGCAGCCAGCCCATTTATCTCCATCCTGAGCTCCCTCAGGGCTCACCATTTGGGCAGCTATAATGTGATGGTTTGATGGCTGCAACATCTTTTGTTTACTGATATAGCAGGCAATATTTTTCATTCACAAGTGGTTATGAAGAAATTAGGTAGGGGGAAAACATAAAATAATTTTGTTTTCCTCCCACCACCTGCTTCAACTATGCTATATCAGATCTCCCTTCCAGACTCTTACTAACATCTAGGTAAATCTTAGAGCTTTCCAGTAACTTTCCATTATGAAAACTATATAACTGTGTTCTCATTCAGCGTTTTAAAAATCAAATATAATCTAATTCACTTTAATTTTTTATCAAATTCAACATATGTACCTCTTTCGCTTACCTGATGGGCAAGTCACTTTGGGTTGGGTTTTGCCAAGATTGTTCAAACCAGGTAACTTTCCTCATCCACAATTTACCACAGTAAACTGACATATATTTGCATAAGCTGACGTAATAAATACTGGGGTAATACAGCTTGTCCATTGTTGGCCCTCTCTCTCACAACTCTGCTTTCTTTAGAAAGTGTTTATCCCTTTGTTTAAATAAGATAAGCGTAAATCAGTCACTTTCCTGCCTCTTTATCAGGTTGAAATACTTAATTAGCAGCCTTCAAATGGGTTTGGAAGCAAATAGACAATTAAGGAGGTGAAGGTATGGCAGTGGGATGTGACACAATGAAAGAAAGCAGCAAACAAAGGGTGTTTTATCAAGCCAGCTGCTGCTCTGAGGAACGAGCTTTCGTCCCACTGGGTCAGCTCTAGGAGTCAGTGTAAAACCCATACCTCAGACCTATTCAACTCAAAGGGCTTTGAAGGTAATATGTTTATAAGCTAAATCCTAACAGTCATTCCCGAGCACTGCTCATGGGGAGGTGTGTTCATTCCCAGGCACTTTTGGCTGCTACAAAAGTGGCAAAGCAAAATCTAAGGCACAGAAAAAGCTCTCAGGCAAAGTAATTAAGGTTCTGGCATTTGGAAGTCCAGTGAGTATTCCTGAACTGGGAATGGAAAGGGGACATGGACAGGGCACCAACAACATCTGCTATACAGTGTCTAAACAAGACATCACAAAGTCTATAAGGGGCTCCCATGGGTGCCCTCTTTTTTGACATGAGGATTGTTGCTGATGAAAAAAATATAGGAAAGGCAGGAGAAATCTCCCCAGGATCTCATGACTCCTAAAATGTCTCCAGCTTCAATCAGTTCTTTCCTATGAAAGTCTTCTGTTCACATCAACCAGTGAGGTGACGGGTATAGGGCACTTTGGACCACACCTTATAAGCCCTAACAGCTAATTGAAGGCTTGATTTATAGTACTGGAGTACTTAGCATCTATAAAATTATGTATTCACGTCACAGCCTTTTGTAATCATCCACTATATTTTCACAATTTTTGCTTTTACTGTTTTATCAAAATATGCTTTTCATTCATATTCATAGTCAAGTGCTATGGCTTTGAAAAAAGATATTCATTTCTAATAACTTATTTGCAGGGTTTCAAAATGATAATTTTTTTAATTCAAGTATAGTTGATTTACAATGTTTCAGGTGTACAGCAAAGTGATTCAGTTATACATATTTATATATATTGTTTTTCAGATTATTTACCATTATAGGTTATGACAAGATATTGAATATAGTTCCCTGTGCTATATGGTAGGTCCTTTTTGTTTATCTATTTTATATATAGAAGTGTGTATCTGTTAATCCCAAATTCCTATCTTATCCTTCCCCACCACTTTCCCCTTTGGTAATTATAAGTTTGTTTTCTATTGACACACAAAATCTTAAGGATAAGAAATACAGATCTAAGAATAAGAAAGTCTAATCTTTAAAAAATTAATTTTAAAAACTCTGATATTGCTAGATGTTTTGCCAAAAGTGACACCAAGAAAAAATACACAGGATGCTACAATAAATTCTGTCTTGTCCCTTTTTTTTTTTGATTTGCAGTAATTATAATACTTACAACTTCTTAGTTATGGAATTTTAAAATTACTCACCCAGAATTATTTTCAATTTAAAAATGGAATGCTATCCAAGAAAAGCCTTAACAACTTCAGTGTTACAGCTTACCTAGAGAAATTTTAGCTAAATGTCTTATTTAAGCTGGGTATTTTTATATATAACTCACACTTTTCTCCAACTCCTTTTCATTCACTCCCTCACGTTATGTCTTATGTGATTATCTCCCACACTAAATTATAAGTCTTTTTAAGGACAGCAATTGTCTTTTTTAATGTAAGATTATCAACCTCCCCACAAACACCTCCAAGTCCTAATACTAGTAAAATGTTTTCCCTAAAATCTCTCTCTATACATTACTTTTAGCACAAAAATAAAATCTGAAAGTTTGCAATAGCATTTGCAGGTGGTTTTAACTTCATTTCTTTTTGCCCTTGAAACATTTGAGGAACATACAGTATAACAAGTAGCTAATCATTATTAAATTGATGGGTATTCATTATAGTCATTTTAATGTAGACATTACATGCTATTCTATATGCATGCCCTTGTAAGTTAACTTCATTTTGTGCCCTTAAAATGATTAACAGAGAAATACTTTGGTACATACAAATTTCAGCTCCTTTCCCATCAATAATACCCTTAATTGTGAAAATCCAAGAGGGAGACGATGGTAGTCAAAATAGATGCACTTTCTGGCACTTGTAACCTGTACTTACAATCATTAATCTTGAAGGATTCCTCAAAAGGAAGCAGACCTTTCCTTTTACTTAATCTATTTAATTATGTAAATTTCACTTGCCAAATATGGATGGTTGTACTGAGGTTTTTCAATTCTATGGAGTATTAGAAATGAGCTCCTACTTTAGGACATTAACTTTTTTTGCTATCTATCTAATCATTTTGTTTTTAAAAGAATAATTTGTAAAGCAAATGATCACTATTTGAAAACTGAAAAAAGCATAGGAGAATTGTCTAAAAGCAGACACTAAGCAGCTTAATTTTTTTAAAACAGGTTAACAATAATAATGAGAGCTTATATTATTCAACACTTATTTTGTGCTGGACATTTTAAGTACATGCCATGTAGTCTCTCGTTAAATCCTCCAAACAAACTGATAATGAAGATCCTATAATTCTGTCCATTTTACAGGTGAAATAAGTCTCTGCAGTTTAGCACCTTAACAAATGTCACTGAGCTGATAAGCAATAGAGTTGAGCTATCAGCCTAGGGGGTCTGATGTGCTCTAAAACAGACCTCTAAATTGTTATAAAGAAAAATAAACATGTTGCTGGAAAACTCTATGCTTGGACTTATATTAGAATTAAGAGAAATGAATCTTACATGTTTATTTTTAACAAATGTTGTCTGTTGTGTCACGAGTATATTATAATTACATGATTAAAAATAACATTGCCCACAACATTTGTTACTCATTATTGACCTAGGATGGTTCTTACTGTTAAATAAGAGATAGTGGCCCTCCATCTATAGGCCCCATTTGGCTCTTGCATTAATTCCATCAAACTGGGACTTCAAGCTCGATGGGGTGAGAGCACCCAGCCTTAAGAATAATTTTATCACTGATAGGTTGCTGTGGCTACTTGCTGGAGACTTGGCTAGCTTGCAATTTTTCCATTGCAAAGTTATGGACCCTGGGCTAGTACCTTTAAATTTCAAAGGACAGTAAAAGCATGGGGTTGGTGTATTAAACATCTTCACATGTCTTCTTCTACATTGTCATCTTAGAATCTACTGAGTCTCTTCCTTTTCTTCTCTATGATTATTCCTGTCTTGTTCTCCCTTCCTCACCACCTACAACTCTGGCTCATTTCTCCTCTCCCTACCATCTACATATCTTCTCTATTTTTCTCCTCCACCCTCTATTATAGTTCAACATTACTTATTACTTTAAGAAGTGGAAGAATGGAACACAGTTTGTTCCATTTCTAGAAAAAGTGCTAAGCATACATTTTAATAAATGTATCTCTTCCCCATGATTGTTAAAATTCCATGACAGTCTTTGAAGTAGGAAAAAAATCTTAAAATTACCCTCTGTCATGTCGAAATATTCATAATATTTCCCAAAATACTTGACATAAAATATTTTACACTTATTTGTGATATATAGTCAAAATTTTAAAAGGTTTCTATAAGCATGAATACAATAAGTGATGCTGATATTGGTGTGATACTCTCTATATGAGATACAGTTATCTAATGCTGTATAAAAAAATCACAGTGTATTTTCAAAAATAACAATTTTTCATGGTTTCAATAAGTTAGCGATTCTGACAGGACAAGTAGGGACCACTTGTTTCTCCTCCACAATGTTTAGGCCTCAGCTGGCTAATGTGAAGGTTGGGGAGTGTAATCACCTGAGGGCTGGTTTATTCAATATCTGGTAGCCTATACTGATGAAGGATCTCAGGTCTTCTCCAAGCAGACCTCTCCAAGGGGTTCCTCGCTGGGGTTGGTCTCTCTGAGCTTCTTCTCCACATGGTGCCTGTGGTGGGTGGATAAACATCCTGAGATATCACCATTTATGACCCAGCCTCAGAAGGCACATATCACTGGCTCTACCATCTTCTATGGTTGAGGCAGTCACAAGTCCCATCCATATTCAGGAAGAGGGGAAAGAGAGTCCATCTCCTGGTGGGAAGTGCAAGGTTTCGGAGGAGCAGGTGGGACCAGAAATATTGCTATGCCATTTTTAGAAAATACAATCTATTTTCTGTTCTCCATTTTACATATGAATTATACACTGCCATATGTTAACAGTGATTTCTTCTCTATGTGGAATATGCCCTTAAATCCAGTGATTATTCCTGTGGCATATAATAAATTCCAAAGATGTAACATAACTCCTAATTTCTTTCTAGCTTGAAATTGATAATCTGATGATAAGGATGACTCCAATTGATAGTATCTATATAGTGCTTTCCAGTTTGGAAAAAATAAAATTATATACATATGGAATTTTGCTTAACAAACTTTCCTGTGAGGTAAGTAGAGTATGGTTCTCTGTCTTCAGAAACAGGCTTTAAAAATTTGCTCAGGTTACAAGTAGATACAAGTAAAAGAACAATGAAGGCAGCCTACTTTCTTTCACAGTGCTAAAGGAGAAAGCATTATTTTAGATCTAAAATGGCTTTTTTCCCCTTTTCTTCAAGACACAATGACCAGAGGTAAAAGTATAGAAAGTAGCATGTTGCTACTTTCTCTTGAGAACGTTTCGTATGGTATATGCGTCATCAAAATGAAAAAGTCTTAGTTTTCCCGTCCTGTGTCTGAGTCAATACTCAAAGAACCATGAAGTATGGATGCATGTAACTATGTAACTGTCACCTTCCCATACTCTGCACTTTGGTACAAGGCAGAACACCCTGTGCAGGGAAGGCTGGCTCAGTTGATTACTGCTGGGCTAGTGGAAACAGAAAGACTGCACTTGAACTACTTGCTGAGAGGGTGGTACTCTTGGATCACTAATTAACCATAATCATTATTAGGGTAGCTATTGCTTTAAAACTATTTCTAAGCTTCCCATTTATTTTCAGGTTCCCTGTTCCCCTTGCCCTGCCCACTTAATTTGTTTTAAATTTCAACTGTTGACTACAGCTTTCTATAGCACTTACTCATGACTACGCCAGATCTCTACCTTCTCTTTCCATTCAAACAGCTAAATTGGAAGTGTATAGTGCTTGATTTATATTTAGATGCATTTTTTAAAATGAAAAATTAGTTAAAAGTCTGCACAGCTTCAGGAAACATTATTGAAAGTCCTTTAAAACCATTATGTAGACTCACTCAAATGGCCGCTACAAATGTACATTATAAAATCAGCCTTTTAGCTGTTAGTATTTCATTGGAGTTTGTACAATTTTCCTTTGCTATTGTCAGTATTTAATGGTAATAATTTAGTATCATAAAGCTAGACATGTTTCTTTATCTGAGAATAATAATGGCACGTATAGAGAAATAAGTGAGGAAGGAAGGAAATTTAAAAATGTGGTAGAGGATTGAGGTTTAGGAGTACATCAAAATTAGTTTGCAACAATATTGGAACAAACTGGCTTAAACTACAGGTACGTTTATCATTTTAAGAAAGTAGAAGTCCATATGGAGTGTGGGGTTCAGGGTTAGTAGATATAGTGTCTCAGGGATGACCCAGATTCTTTTTGTCTTTCAACTCTGTCACCTTCAACATCAGCTTCATGCAGGGCTAGTTCTCTCTGTGGAGGTGAAAAGGTTGTTGGTATCTGCAAACTGCTACACTGCTTGCTTCCTTTTACATATTCAACTGGAGAGGGGAAAATAAGTAATGAAGACAAGGACTGGGAATAGGAAAAAGAGGGAGAGGGAAAAGAAGAGGGTTAGAGGAAGAGAGAAGAAAGAGAGAGAGTGGAAGAAAGGAGGGAAAGAGGGAGGGATGGAGGGAGTAAAGACAAGATGGGATGCAAGAGAGGAAAGATCCTTTCAAAAATCTCTCTGATGGACCAGTCTCTCAGGGAGGGCACTAGTAATCATGTACTGACTGCCTCAGGGTGAGATTCTAACCCATCACAGGTGACAATCATGGCAAACATGACTGGAATACAGCATCATATCAGGACCTTTTCCTGGAGCTGCACACTAAGTCAGCATTTTCTGAGTCTCTTGGGGTACATTGTAGCAGGGTGGATCCCTCAACAAGTTTAAGATTCTTTTAAAAAGAAAGATGAGGAAATAGATATTGCCGACATAGCCTAGTATCTGCTATGGATAGGCAGGTATAGAAATCATGCAATAAACTTAGCCACATACAAAAGGGCTTGAACTTTTTTTTTCTCCTAATACGCAGTTCCTGTATCATTTATGAATATCTCATTGGAAATAATTCAACTAAATTATAAAATTATAAAATAAGGTATATTAAAGTAAATATATTTTAAGTCACTGAGACAATCATTCTTATTTCTTTTACTTTTATTTGAGAAACTTGAACTGTTGCAATTTACTATTGTCTTTTCTTCCAGGAAGGATTGCAGCTCTTTACAATTATTTCCTCTTTCCATTATATAAAATACAACTTCAATATTATCATGACATTAAAGTATTAATTCATTTAACCTGTACTTGATAAATACCCAGGTCTTAGCCAGTTATATTTGTGTTTTGTTAATCCACAACTAAGTTTTGTTAATCCACAACTTAGTTTGACTAAACTAAGTCAAACTTTTGACTGGAATTATTCCTGAATGATATCCCTATATTCTGCTTTGGACAAGTGTAAGCAATTACTATGCACACACACGGAATAAGATTGTCACAGGGAAAGTATAGCAATAAATAGCATCATAGTGACTGAAGGTGGGCATCTTTTCAGCTACTTCAAATTAAGATCTTCATTTGAACACGAGTTTGATCATTTTATTTGAAGTACTATGAATATACAGAACAGCAAAAAATAAGAAAATTAAAAAAAAGGAGATTTGATCTGCAGTCCCAATTCTACCACTAACTAGCTGGATTACATGTATAATTGTATTTGTTATCTCTGAATGTTTTTATCCCTAAAATGAGAGAGTTAAACCACTCAGTTCTTAAGGGGGCTACCCTTTCATGTCTAAATTCTATAGTGAGATATTAAAAATATAAAATATCAAAATAGATCATAAAACTGTGTGAAAATTATGTTCATATTATTTTTATTCCTCTGACTAGAGATTTCCATAGATTAACATAAGTAATTGAGAGTTAGCTGTTTTCAATATGGAGCTAATTATTTATTTAGGTATGAGGAAGTAATTTTTCAGCCTTTTGAGTGTATCAGATTCTGGGAATGTTGCTTGCACTATCTAATTTAATTCTCAAGTAATCCTTCAAGGTAGATGTTAGACTCATAAAAACTGATGAAAAACAATAAAGCACAGATTTAAAATTATTTGTCCAAGATCATGCAACTAGTAAATAGTGGAGTTGGAATATAAATCCAGGTCTCTCTATGCCTGTTTATTATAGTCAAATGATTATGTATAATTTACCTGTCAAGCATGTAATACTTATTGATGGAGAATGGAAGTTCAAAAATTGCTTTTTTTTAGAATCATATATTTATAAACCACAGAAAGTTAAGCCTTCTGCTAAAGGTTGAGTAAAGTTTGAACAGTTTTAGATTGCCAAAACAATTTAAGTAGGGTAGATTTGGACAGTGTAGAACAATCAGTCTTTTCCTTCCTTTGTAGTAGTGATAGAAGGAATTTCTCCACTCTAAGGCTCCAGAGAATGCTTTGAAGTACTCTACAAGGTATAATGTGGGAGAATCTGGCTATAGTTTCCATTTATATAAAAAGAGCTTTTATTTTAAAAGCACTTTCACATGCATTATGTAAATATTCAGTAATGAATATTTAATCCAAAGGCATCTGAGCCTCATCTATATTTTTATGGAGCATAATTTATGCAACTTTTAGTCTCCTGATATCTCTGCCCTCTGAAGAACCCCACTTATGACAGCTTGTTAAAAACTAGATTTAATAAATAACCAATATTAATACACCTTGCATATAAAAAAAACACTTTGTTCCAAAATACAACTTCTTACAGAGAGTTTTGTTTTTATAGCGTCAGTGGGCTTCACTGTTAGCATAATGGAAAAAATACAGGTCAGGACACTTAGAGCAGCTTACTCTGTAGGGCTGAAATTGCTCAGGATGAAAATTAAAACAATAAACTTCAGCCTAGATGTCTTCATTACTAAAGCATTGGGTCATTTACTTTAATAATGTCAACGTACTTTCCCTCTCACATTCTGTTTAATTAGGAAAGGAAGCAATATGCAAGAGCACACCTCATGGTGTCCCATTACCTTGGAGAAATGTTTTCTCTGTTTCTAAAAATAACATGTCCAATTCTTATACCCTCTGTAAGGGATACCTGAAAAGGTACCTCAATTGGAAGACAACATAGGGACACTAGAATAAAATTGACTTTCACCTTCTAAGGAGAATGTACTTGGAATGACAATAAAACAGGTATTGTGTATATTTTATACCTAAAATAGTGTAAAAAAATGCATAGTCTCAAACAGTTATATGAAAATAATGTTGTCCAGAAATTCTGACCAGAGAGTGAAGGGAATCTGAAACTAACAGAAAGGGTACGTATCCATTCTGGTAAAATATCAGTTTAGTGTAGTTACCACCAGTGGATGTAACAATTTAGCCTATGTTTTCCTTCCCAGTATTTTGAAAGTGTAGTAGAAAGGAAATTGGGCTGTGTTTATCCAACTCCTGGAATGACCCTACAGATTGCCAGTCATTATACACAGTCATTATATACATAATTTTTAAAATAAATAATCCAAAGGGCAGTGCATGATTTATTTTGGTTAGAACAATGGAGGGTTTAAACAGCACATTGTGTAAGCAGGGCTCATTAGGTGTAATCATAAAGTAAGTTTATTTTATCTCCCTTATGTTTATTCAGGGGTGAAGTTTCCCCCCTGCCTATGGATGATAACACAGGCCCATAACTTTTCCATTTACACGTAGGTAATAAAGAGTTCTATGATCACGCTAAGTCAATAAACAAGCTGTCCTCCATGGAAAGTACATGGTTCCATCCAATTGACTTTAATCTTTTTCCCCTTCCCTGGCAAGGGTCTGTTCTATGCAGGAAGCCTAAGGCCAACCATGGGGCTTGGTTGATGTCCATACCTACTGCTTCTCCCTCAGATGTTATCCCAACGTGTTGGTCCCTTTGGTTTGGGAGTGGAAAAGCAAGCAAGAGAAGTAAAGGGTGTCAGAAAAGTACTGCACTTCTATTATTATAAGACGGCTTTGCGCTCAGTCGGCCTCACAGGTGTTTAAAGTTGATTCGTGGGGAAAAGAGTCCTCCCTATCACTGATACCATTTTCTTTCAGTCTCTTGATACCTTTGATACGTACTCCAATAGCACAATCCATGCCTTTATTGCAGTGCCTGTGAGGTCAGAGATTCCTGTAGCCTTTCTCTGCTAAGCAATAAGGTAAAGCTCATTCAGAATTTTTGGTGTTTTTGGCATGAAAGTGGCCAGTGGGAACATGCCTTCATACTTTGCCTTTCCAAACTATTGTAGTGTCAGCTTCTTGAGAAGCAGATGCTTTTTCTCAGCTTGTCCATAGCAGCTTATGGGCCTGTTACACTCCCCATTTCTCAGGTTTGACTCAGACCACTGTCCATTGCATCACAATCCATCTCAAACATCAGGGCCACATATTAAGCTCTCCAAGTATTCCATTGAAGCCCTCATCTCAGCTTGAAAGGACAGTGAAAGCAACACTTATTTCTTCCCACTCTGCAGTGGGTCAGGGTGAGTGGGAGACCAAACATCATATTACAGCTCTCTCTAAGGAAATCTCCATCACCCACTGTGCTGCAAATCTCTGCCCGCTGGGTAATATTTTCATAACTTCAATCTGAGTGAAAGTTTTAAGAGCCATCTAATTACTTTTCAGACTCCTACTTTAAAGTTTTGTAGGATACATGGCTTTGGAATTAACTTCTATTGTCTTCATTTCTTAGCCAACAGTAAGATTGGGAAGAATACCATACATAATCCTGTTCCAAACACTCTAGTACTTTTTTTCTTGAAACTGCTTATACAATACTAAATGTTCAGAAGTTGCTTGAAAAATGGTGGTATAGACTCTGATTTGGATGCAGACTATTAGGGAGAAGATACTTAGAAACTAATTAGACATTGAAATGATCTAAAAAATTATTTCACAATCTGGCTTTTGGGAGAGAAAGCAAACTATTGACTACAAATTAAATCATTGCTCTAACCTTTGCATTAACAATATCAAGTTAGATCCTTCCCATTGGCAATCTCAAAACCCAACTAAATGCATGCATCTTAATTTGTGCTAAAATCTGAAAGAAAGGCTTAGCTTGTTTCTACATGTTTTTAGAATTAATATCAAATTGGAAATCAGAAATTAAAAATTTGTTATTGCAGAAACATCTACATGTATAGTTAATTTCACATTTGTGTTCAGATGTTTGGCATGGAATAGAAGAAACATCAGACTTTTGTTTTTTCCCCTTCAAGGTTGGCAAAGAGACAAAAAGGCCAAATTCAAGGGAGCACTTCAGTAGTTTACATTATCAGAGAAGAATTATGTGTAAGCATTTCTACATAACTTCCTAAGTTCCTATGAAACTTTGGTCAATATTTGGTATTGATTATTAACTACCTTTTTAACAATCTGCTCAGAGGTTGAGAAAGGTTGTTGATGAGATGTGATGTAGGAAGTCATATTGCTGAGGAAGGACTTCCCAAAATTGCCAAGGGTGCAGTCTCCAAAAAGAAGTGGAGGTAGAACAATCTGAATATCCTTGTAGAGAAATGAGAGAAGAGTCATGAAAGCACCTGATGACTTTCAGCCAAAAACTGAAAGAAATACAAAGAAAAACAAATTGCAACATATCTGTTCTCTTTTATAGAAAAGAAGTACAAAGCTGTCAATGGCCACAAGATTGATACATGTAGTACACTTGTCTTATACTATTATATATAAGACATTTGTGGCTTGGAATATTCTAATCCTATTCCAAAATTTCCAGAAAGAGACAAACAAATTAGGGTCTAATTCCCAAATGCAATTACATAACTTATTTCAGGCCAAGTTTTGAAAGTCAGGAGTGATGTAGGTTTTAGTTCCCAAACTTCTACTTCTTGGGCAGATCTGTGGGGTTCTGTTCCTTAGAGAAACTCATGAGCCCTAGAGTATTAACTTGGCTCTGAAAAGAGAATGAAATGCTGCCTTGTGCTTCCTTAGTCTCTAATATAATTACCACAAATCCTCTCTCCAGTAATTGCAAGGTCAGATCCACATTCCTCACCCTTGAATTGCAAATTCCACTCAGGTCTGGCTGGCAGCAGCAGAAGCTAGTATTAACTGAGTGTTTATTATATGCCAGATATTTTACCAACTGTTCAAGATGAATTTTCTGGTAAAGACCCCCTTAGCACATCGAGTAGTAGCCTTTATAATTTTATTAATGTATGGAGAAAGCCCAAATCAGAGCGCTTAAATGTCTTCCTTGAATTATTACAACTCATAAGCAAAAGAGGCAACTGGCAAACCAAGGACACACTGACTCAAATGCTCATATGTGATGTGTGGACTACCTCCCTGAATGACCTTGTGTGAATGAGATACTGTATGGGGCTGAGCTTCGTACCAACCGGAGCCCAGAAACACACTGCTGATTTTTGAAGCTAGATTTCCTTTTCTGTAACAGGGTCAGACAGGTGAGACACAGGTTGCATGATATGCTATGTTATTTTTCCAAAAGATTTTGTCTATTTATTGCTACATTTGTGAATAAATATAGATACATATACACCTACGCACACAGGGACACCTGTATTACTTACCTTTCACTCTTAGCAAGCACTAAAACAGGCACTGAGAATATGAACATGAATGAGACAGGACCTCTACCTCTCAGGGACCTGTGGTTTCATTTTGAAGACAAGATGGATTACAACACAATCATGTAAGTGCTATAATAGATGAAAAAAATATATTTGAAGAGGACAGGGATAGAATGATTTCCTCCTTTGTCTATAGGAATTGGAGAATGGAGTGGCATTTTTGCAATGAAGGTCTTTTCTCCATTTTGTAGCTTATATCACATTCATTACTCCATTTTTATTACTTACTTATCCTTAGTAATCCACTTATTTAAACAGCATACGTAAGCATTCTTGCCTTCTTAAAGATATCCAAAAAGCAGGTTTCAAATGACTAAGCAAGTGGATGGCATGTGACTCAGACTTATTTCAGTTGAGGAGGTCTGGAATGACCTGGTTACTAACCTTAAGAAGCTTACCTTACAAATAAATAAATAAATAAATAAATAAATAAATAAATAAATAAATAAATATATAAATAAAAACAATGAAATGCAGAAAGTGATAAATGCTAAGTATTATGCTAAGTGGTATAAGAAGTGGTCTTGGGAATCCTGTTTTAAGTCATAAAGGGTTTCATTGAACTGGCATAGCTGTATTAAATGAGCAGCCCCTCTTTTCTTTTCCACTGCTTAATCAACACTATAGCAAGCTTATTGTTATTCAGATAGGTACCAAAAATTAATGTTTGGAATCAGAGTCATTTCTCAAATGAGATTCAAAGAGGTGTGTAATGGCCATTACCTCATCAGCATTTAGTGTCTCTTCTGAAGGAGAGGAGAGTATGGAAGAGAGGAATCAGAATTAGGAATAGTGAAGATAAAAGAAAGGCCAAAGGAAAGGAATTTTTTTTCATTATACTGTGGACTTTAATGGATCTCTGTTGTCAGTCTAATTTGTAAAGATCAATGGTTTCTGTTAAACTGTAGTCTGGGCTTCCCTATCTCCTTTTAATTCATCTACTCAGCACAAGCTTTCTTTTTGAAAGATAAGAGCAAGAGAGAGTTTTCAGCTATTTTTACTGGTCCGTTTTTTTTTCCTGTGAGCTCTCAAATAACCTAAAATGTATATGGGAATAAAAACTTCTTAAATCAAGGAATAGGATGTGAAAGCCATAAGTTGAAATACTGTCAGAATACAAACAAACCACAGTTTATCAGAGTGCAGTTGTGTTTACAAGTTGCTAAACATGTGAAGGAAAAACGAGGAATGGAATCAAATTTTCAGAAATTTCTTAATGTCTAGCTGTGAAAACCTACAGTAAAACTGGCTCAGTTTTCACAATTTATCCAGGTATCCTTATGTCAAAAAGGAAATTTAAAATTCTTTGTGAAACATACTTTAGCTATTTGAAAGGATGCATTAGCATAATGCATGGCATAGAAGATGTGTTCCTTGTTTTATTTTAGTTGATCATATCTGTTTATCTAGTATTCACAAGACTATTGTCTAATACTCAGAGTGATGGATTCAGCTTTCTGTTTTCTCAACGCCTTGATTTGTTACTTTAAAATACAAGAGGAGGGCTTCCCTGGTGGCGCAGTGGTTGAGAGTCCGCCTACCGACGCAGGGGACACAGGTTCATGCCCCGGTCCGGGAAGATCCCACATGCCGCTGAGCGGCTAGGCCCGTGAGCCATGGCTGCTGAACCTGCGCGTCCGGAGCCTGTGCTCCGCAATGGGAGAGGCCACAACAGTGAGAGGCCCTTGTACCACAATAAAATAAAATAAAATAAAATAGGAGGAGAAAATAAAATATATTACATTAAAACATTGATAAGTGATGACAAATAAAATTATAAATATATATAATAGCAATCACAAATATATAATTTTACCTGTAATATGCTTTATAAATATACATATTATATAAATATGTTTTATATATAGAACTATGTAGGTAGATAATTATTTACTTAAAATAATATTTAATATATAATAAATATAATTATACATAATACCTATACCATTATATAAAATTTTTATTTCTTACTGATATATAGATGAATATTTTGCCTTTCTAACTTCCATAGAAAACAGCTCTCACTGAAAAAGTTTGATATTACAAATTAATGATATTTTATTGCACACTTTTAGAATACATTCTAATATTTGAGCACAATCACCCACAACCACTATGCACAATGTTGAGAGTCCCACCTTATGATATGAACATTGTAATTCTAAACAACATTCAATCATCTGAAAAAGAATCAATTACCTTTTGTATAATGTACTATGAAGGTCAAGGAAGTTGACTAATACATTTTAAAAGAGTTTTCAATAATACATTTTGAAATCAAAGTGTTTCTTGTTTGTCTCAGTTAAACTGAAATATAATTTACCACAATATTCTATCCCCCAAATATTTTAGTTAATGAAGGTTTACTATGTGATTTACTTTCAAAGAATTTTGGAGTCTGTGGTAAAAAGATACAGAGAACAATGTAAAAAATCCTAGCATGAGTCAAGCAGACTTAGATTTGGATCGCATCTCTGTGATGGTCCAGCAGATTGCCACAGTAGAACCGGAAAAGAGAATCTAAAAGTAAATGTGTGCTCAAACTTTGTATTTTCCTATAAGTTTGCCTTGCAGCTGAAAGAACCCAACAGAGCCCAACACCTAGGGCACAGGCTTAAAGGTGTGTTACTGGGAGACACATAACTTTATAACAAAACCTAATTGGGCCCATGCCCCCAGGATAAAGAGCACAATAAATAGTATTGGTGAGAAAGTCTCTAAGACAACCAACCCAAATCAATGCTACTGTCTGGCACAGGCCCATTCATTCTTTGCCATTTCCCAGTCTATCCTTCATCAAGTCACTGTCTCCTTTAAAAATAAATCATCAGTAAGACATATACAAGTACTGAAAAATGAGAAAATGATCTTAAGCCAAAGGCCCTTGAAGAACAGTAATAAATTATTGGAAAGAACAAGAGGAGTTCTGATGGGAGCTTTCAAATGAGTACTATGTCTTAGTCTCAAAAAATTCCGGAAAATATGACCTTTCAAAATGAGCTCACCATTCAGATAAGAGAAATGGAGGTTCAAGGAAGTGATTATAAGACAAAGGAAGGGGATAAATCAATCTGGAAGAGCTGAGACGGAAACTAGAAACTAGAACTGAAGATATTATACGGACGAAAGTGGCACTTAATGCCACAAAAAGAGAACAAATGTGATTGACAAAATCTGCCTTCCTCTTCATCAGGCACAAGTGGATCAACATGAGGAGATCACAGGCACAAAGGAGCAACATGGTTATGCAAGGTATAAAGGAGGAAGACATTGTAGTAAAATAATCACAACCATTCTGGTCAAGCTACAGAATTTCAAGGGCTTAAAGAAAAAAAAAAAAGACAGGTACACAGGGCAGAAATTCAGAATGACATTAGATTCCTTCATAAAAACAATAACAGAAGTTACTGAAATATATAGACACAGATCGGAGGTGAAAATGTATTGGTCACTTGTGCTCAGAAACAAAGGAAATAAAAAGTTAATATTCATACACACAAGGAATTTAAAAATGGAAAGAGGGTTGGGGAAAGGGAGTTTTGAGGGAAGGAAGGTTTTGGGTGAAGTGAAATGGGAAATAACCAAATAGTGCAGCCACCAAAGAGACTGTCTAAATAACTTGGGAATGGAGAAGCTGTATTTAAATCTCTTAAATGACCCACTGAAGCAATTTAATTATAAAACACAACTAAAAATGATTGGAATTATTTTTAATAGAATAAAATGTAAAGTAACAAAGGAGAAAGAGCAATTATGTGTCTGTGATTATTTCCTTATGTTTTTAAACAAGGAGTCAATAATTACAGTCTAATTTGAAATATACAGTTAAAAGACACGATGATATTGGCACCATTTTCACTAGCTAATTTTAGAGGGACATTTTAAAAATACCGTATTTTTGAGTGTATATGTATGTGTGAATAAACATTTAACTTAAAGTCAAGAGTTCCTTCCCTTACACTTCCATGGTGGTAGTTGTTAAATTTTATTGAAATTAATACTTTTAAAATAACATGTATAGTGTAGTCTATTTTCCTTAAAATATCATCAATCTCTCCTCCTATAAACATGTGTTTACATTAAATATCAGAAATTATCTTTGCCAGATGTTGATTGGGTAAATTTGTGGGAGGTCAGATATGATATGTTTACTGCTCTTTGAATTTTCCTGTCCTGCATTTTCCTGTGTTCCTATATTGTCCTAATGATAATATATCATTTAAAAAATGCTTTTAGTATTCAAAAGTATCAGCATATTTCTTCCATTTCTAAATTCCATTATACTGTATTATCTTAAAATACAGTGTTTAGGGCTTCCCTGGTGGCGCAGTGGTTGAGAGTCCGCCTGCCGATGCAGGGGACGCGGGTTCGTGCCCGAGTCCGGGAGGATCCCACGTGCCGCGGAGCGGCTGGGCCCGTGAGCCATGGCCGCTGAGCCTGTGCCTCCGGAGCCTGTGCTCCTCAATGGGAGAGGCCACAGCAGTGAGAGGGCTGCGTACCGAAAAAAAAAAAAAAAAAAAAATATATATATATATATATATATATATATATACAGTGTTTAACCACTTTCTAAAGTGTTCTAATTATCAACTGCACAAAAATGATAATAGATTACAAATTACTCATAGTTGCACATTTATGAAAGTTTTTAGATATGTACTTTCCCAGAAGTCTCTTCTGAGACCAAAGAAACACAAAAAAACATTAAAAGCAGCAGGCTACCTTTCTGTTTTAACTCACTGGTTTTTACAGATATTGGAACCAAAACTAAATTAAAATTCACTATGTTTTTGAGTGCCTAAAATCTCTTCCTAGGTACATGTTCTCATCTATCACCACCTCTACCCCTACCACCCACCTATCATTGTCAAATAAAAGCTAAACACCATCTTTCCCCTCCTCCTCTTAAGATTCTACATTCTTCAAATGACCAAGGTTGTACCGTGCTAGGATGCAACCAAAGTCAATGTGTGTTCCATACATTTAAACTGATCAAGTATGAGTTAAAACTTTTTGGGTGCATGAGTCTGAGTCATTCTGGTGATTGAAGATCTTTTTTAGTACTTTAAACCAGGAAACATTAACAGTGTTCTATATTCCCATAAGTAAATTATATCTAGACAACTCTGGTTGAATTGTTTGGATGGGAGTCAACACTCGCTCTCCACCTGTTTCCTTACAGTAGAGATGCATTCATTAGTGTAACACTCTTGGTTACTGTTCATCCTTCCCCCAACTCCTTCCTGAGAGTGAAGTGAAGTGAAGTGACTTAATGTGACTAATAAGTTTGGGTGAAGAAATTGGTCACATATAGCTCAGCTTTTTATTTTCTCTTTCCTCTTGAGAGAGGCTACCTCTTTTCTGCTTGTCTAGTTTCTTCACAGTCAGCCCATTACTGCTGGTTGAATAATCTAACTCTGGGGATTAATATGAAGAAGACCATTCAACTCTTACATATAAACCACTTTCTACAATAATTAGCTCCTTAATAAAGATAATATTTTGATTTTAATTTGTCTCCTTAATAAAGATAATACTTTGATTTTCATTTGTCTTACACTGTGTAAGATTTAGTACCTTGGCAGAGATATAGCATTGCACTTCTTATTGGGCCCCAGCAAAGTGTGCTGTAATTTGTAGGAAAATGTCAGAAAGTAGTAAAACCTCCAATCTTGGGCTGTAGGATTCTATAAAGCCTTGTCTCAAAATATTAACTCCTAAACCTTTCTAAATGTAATGTTCTGCATGCTGTAAATATTAATTCTGTTACCTATTTAGTTGGTAAATGTAATTTTAACAGCACACAGAAAATTGCTATTATTATTACTATTATTGTGTTATAATGGACTGCAGAAAAATAACTTTCATTTTTAAAGTTACCTCTTAAGTATATACTTTTTTCCTTCAAGTCAAAAATCCAGTTTTTAGCTTAACATCTCTGACATCAAACCATAGTTTAATTTGCAACATTATTCTTTGTTTCTTAATTGTATTAAAATAATGACATATCCTTACATGCAATAGTCATAGATTGAATGAAATATGGTATACTGACTTTCTTCATCTGTTTTGGATCTAAACTTTAAAAAGAGTGGCAACTTTTAAAATCTTTTTTTTTAATATCTATACCTCTGTTGAAATAAGCCATTTCAAATGTGATTCATTAAAATAAAGTCAAGTAAGACAGACAGGGAAAGAAATATTATATGATATCACTTATATGAGGAATCTAAAAAAATGGTACAAATGAACCTATTTACAAAACAAACAGAGTCACAGATGTAGAAAACAAATGTATGGTTACCAAGGGGGAAAAGGGAGGGAGGGATAAACTTGGAGATTAGGATTGACATATGCACACTACTATATATAAAATAGATAACTAATAGGAACCTACAGGGAACTCTACTCAATACTCTGTAATGACCTATATGGGAATAGAATCTAAAAAAAGAGTGGATATATGTATATGTATAGCTGATTCACTTTGGTGTACAGCAGAACTTAATACAACATTGTAAATCAACTATAATCCAATAAAAATCAATTCAAAAATAAAGTCAAAAGAAAATGTCAAGTGTATTTTACTTTTCTCTTTTTGATTTTATTTTGAGGGACTAGACAAATACATATAGGAATCAATGACTTCTCTGAAAGTGGATATGGATATCATGAAGTTTAGGAATAGCCTGGGGTGGTCAGAGTTTGGGGATGCCTAGAAATACCATGTGGTACAAGATTATGCAGTTTCTTTGGCAATTTGCAATTACCAGCTTGCTACCTGATAAGACTTGGACATAAATATTCTCAGGAAGATGTTCCTGTCCCCTAATATAGCTGACCCATTCTTCACTTCTGGCTGCACTACACAAAAGGCCATCAGATTAATAAAGAGACTGCATCCTTCATAAAATGGTTGAGAATAACCATGGAGGAGTAAAGGTCTATTTCCCTGACAATATTTAATATGGGTAAAATGGGATCATCTAGGGGTGGTCCGTATAATCCTCACCCTAGGCAGGTAGCATCATTGGAAATGGGACATCTCTGTTGGGACATGAAACAACAAAAGGAAAATGCTGTGGATCTCCTGCTTTGTACAATTGTCTTTACATAATTTTGAACCTTGCATCCTTTATAAGTATTAAAGATATTTCTCTCCTTTGCCTTTGTATTCTGGATTGTTTCCATCAATCACAATAACAGTTTGTTATAAGAAATTAAATTTTGTCATTTGTTTTAGTAAAAAATAAGGCAATTACTTCCTTAGGAATAATTTTTTTAAGAAGCATTTAAGGAAGAGCATAGATCTCTGGAAAATATTTTACTGTGGCTTTATCTTCTTTCCTCTCTGTATTAAATTAGCAGTAAAGTGGAGAATAACTGGAGAGTAACAGGCTTTAACAAATTCGTAGTGGCTTTACACCACATGCATCAAGATATTATTCCCTTCAGCAGCATTGAGAGATGAGATAGATCAATAAATCATGTATGGTGGAACCCAGTTTTACTGCAGTCCCACAGAAAGCCAAAGGCTTACCTTCACATACCCAGAGGAATTGTATTACCTAAAAGAATACAAAGTCTGATATATCATAGATTCTAAAAATTCTATGAATTTTTCTTCTTATTCAAAACAATGTATCTAAAAGAGATTTTCATAAAAAGAGTTTTTGTTATTGTTTTGAGATTAGGTGGCCATTTACATGGTTTTCAAGTTAAAACACCTAAGGTGGTTTAATGTAAGGAAAGAAAGCAATAACTTTAGGATTGCAATATGTTAGAAGTAGACGGTCACTTACCTGTTTCCAAGTGTTAAATTACTTTTAAAATGTCAATGTAACTGTAATATCATTAAGAACTTTAAAATCTTTTTAAGAAAAAATGTGCTATTCATGCTGGGTTATTCATTATGAATTTCTATGTAGCTTTTCATATGTAGATATATTTACTTCTTCAAATATAAAGCTATGGAAATATAATAAGACCAATCAATTTCATTTATGTGTGAATCATGGCCCTGCTTCTGGGTAATATTCACTTTTAACAAGAGCTAGAGAACAGGTCTCCTTGGCAATGACCATCGCACAGAGTACTATTTACTGCTCCTGAAAGCCATCGCCATACAAAATGACTAGGTTCTGCATAAAAAATTTTATTTGCCACTCTTTCACTTTGTCCCAGCTTATCCTTCTCCCTCCCCGTGTCTACTTTTTCTTTTATTCCCTTTACTCTTTGGGATAAAATTTTATTGAAATACTTCACAATGAATAAGGATAATAGGATATAATGGACTGAGATACCCCCACTTATCTTCAAATCTGTTGTTCTTTGTTATCATCAATGTACTTTTTTTTTAGATAAAAAAGCATAAATGATATTCAGTGATATCCTATTTCAAAACTTCTTGGCAAAGAAGTGTAGCTTCCTCACATTCAATGTTTTTGGAAGTTTCTCATCTTCTGCATGCTAATCCCATCCTTTGGAAATGTGTAGAGTATATGCACAGTACAATGTAAAAATATAAGCACTATGAAGGCACTTTTGTAAAGTTTTGCCCTTTCTCACTCATTATTTTAAATCAATAGCAGTATTCAAATATCTTTTCCTTCATAGTTAGTTTTAATAAACTATTATTAATATTCAACCCTTCTACATAGACTCATCAGTCCTAAAATTTAGAATGGTGGAGTGGACTAACTTCCATTTTATAACTTCTGATATTCTTATTTTATATCCTTATTTTAGATGATCTCATGTAAAAAAATATTTTAAAGAAATGGAACAAGAAACAAAATTCTAGTTTGAATGATATTCATAAGCATGTCAAATTCTTGAAATCTGAAATTTTAACATTTGTGATTAGACCACTTTCAAGCAATAGTGAAAGTTCATGGTAAGTACTGAGTATAATCCTGTTGAGCACACATTTGAATTGCCTGCTGTCAAGCAGGTGTCCAAATGTGGGTCATTTAGCAAGTGTGACAGATTCATTGAAGGTTCACCATCAACTTCTCTACATGGAATCCTTATTTCTCTTTGTGTTATAGTATCATAGCTATGGGGTTGTCTGATTTTTGTAATCTTCATCTCCCTGTGGTCCTTGGGTAATTTTGAAAAGACAGAGACCATCTAGCACACAGACTCTTAAGGATATTCATTGACATCTTGGCATCATGTGTATAGGGGAAGCAAATAACATAAATATTTTACATTACAAAAGTCTCTTCCTTATTATCAAGTCTTCAAAACACTAGACATTAAATTAATAGTGATTCAAAGCTATTAGACAAAAGATTGTAGTTATTATTTTCTTTAAAGGTTCCAAATAGCATTTTCTGTGTCTCATCTTCCTTCCTGTGAGGCATTTAGCATACCATTAAATACAACATTGGCCATAACCCCATTAATTAGAATGCACCTGAGAATTTCTGGATTTTTTCTATCATAGTGAGAAAATCCTTATTTAAAAATATGTAAAATGTAAAGTTTCCATCTCTATTATGTTACATAATATATATCAAAGGATTTATATTCAAAATATATAAATATTTCCTAGATCTCAATATTAAAATGATAAATGGCACAATAAAAATTGGACAAAATATTTAACCAGTTCAGCAAAAAAGATGTAACAATTGCACATTAATGAAAATATATTCAATGTCATTAGTCAACAGGGAAATTCACCATAAATTTACCACTTTTTAGGTTTCACTAAAGTTTTCTTTCTCACTTGATAAGTACTTTTACAATAGCTGGAATATTTTTGAAGAGTATTTTTGAAATGTATTCATAAGCTTCTTTTTTCCCTGTATATAAGTATATATATATTTACCTGTGTGTGTACATATATATATACACATATGTATACATATATTCCAACTGTTACTTTATTTACCTTATTATCCTTAAGTTA
This sequence comes from Tursiops truncatus, assembly GCF_011762595.2. NCBI lineage: Eukaryota > Metazoa > Chordata > Mammalia > Artiodactyla > Delphinidae > Tursiops > Tursiops truncatus. The sequence goes on from NC_047051.1 coordinate 30,814,984, forward strand.
AATGTAAGACACAAGGAAGCAGTTTTGCTTTATTTAAAAAAAAATGTCCAATCAACACCAATTACGTTTAGTGATATATTTGGGTCAGGATGGACAAGGAAGAATGGATTCTTGTGCTACAGTTCATCTCCAACAATAATATGGCACAATGGTCAGTAGAAGACATACTAACCCTGCACTTTTTTGTGCCGATCAGGAATTCTGATCTCTTCTTTGAAGCTAACAAATCAGGTGAAATAACTGAGTTTTTAAAAAGCTTAAGCATGAAGCTCAAATACACACACACATATGTATATGAATGTGTACGTATACATGAATGTAGGTATAAATTTTTCTTAGTCTTTTCCTTTTGCCTTTTTATTAATAGAGTCTTGTGATTTTTGTTATTTATATGTTTGTTTGTATAAGAAGTCTTTGTTTACCCCAAATTAAAAGATAGACTTTCTTGTATTTTCTTCTAGGAGGTTTATTATTTTGGCTTTTATATAAAGGTCTATGACTAATATCAAGTTTAAATTTGTATATAGTGAGAAGTAGAATTCTAGGATTTTTTGATACACATATTCAATTGTTCTACCACCATCATTCTGCAAATAATTTACTTGGCCTCTCTGTTGAAAATCAATAAAAAATATACATATAGTATATTTTTATATATACTATACATAAATGTATTATAATATAATATATATAATATACTATATATTATATATATAGTATAATATAATATATAGAATATATTATAATATATTTACATATTATGTATAATATATATAGTAAGTATATACATATATAATCATAAATGCAATAAATCATATTTTTTCTATGTATAGAAGAATCTATTTCTGGACAATTTTTTCTGTTTCATTAACCTATAATTTTGTCCTTATGCTAGTTGCTCGTTATCTTGATTACTATAACTATACAGTAAATCTTAACACTAAATAGTATGTCCTCTGATTTAAAAAAAATAACTTTATATATTTTAGGTTATTTAATTTTTCATATAATTTTGGCTAACAGTTTGTCAAATTGTATGAAGTCTACTGGAATTTTATTAAAATTGCTTTGACTCTGTGGAGATCAAGTTGGGAGACTTTGCATAATAACAATATTAAGTCTTTTAATCCATGAATATGATTTTACTATTATTTTTTTTAAGTTTCCTTAACAGTATTGTATAGTTCTTCAGTCTACAGATTTTGTACATATTTTATTCAATCTATCCTTAAATATCTTATATTTTGATGCATTTTAAAATTTTACTTTCCAATTTTTTTTGCTAATATAATGAATACAATGGATTTTAATATAAAGTCTGTATCCTGTGATGTTCTAAAAGTCTCATTAATTCTGTTTTTTCTTTTAATTTTTAAGATTTTTTAATTACATTATACAGTCATCTTAAATTAAATAAAATGTTAATTTTTACTTTCTATTCTTGAAAGTGATGGTTGTTGTTCTTTTTCTTATTGAACTGACCAGGAAAACTGTTGAAAATGACTAATGAGAATAGATACCTTGTCATTTCTTGATTTTAAGGAGGAAATATTCAGTATTTCACTATTAAGTATTATGTCACTGAAGATGTTTTCATAAATACTCCTCTAAGGTTGAAGGAAATCTTATTGATCCCTAGTTTGCTAAGACATTTTGTGACTGGCTTTTGAATTTTATTAAATTGTTCTTCTGCATCTACTTGAGATAATCTTTTTTTAATTTTTCCTTTATCATGTTTATGTGATGAATTATACTTATTGATCAAATCTTTGACTACCTAGGATTAACTGCACTAAATGTTGATACATTATCATTTTTATAGTATGCTGAGATGGATTTGGTTTGATAGTATTTTATTAAGGACTTTTACATCTATGTTCATGATGAATATTGCCACATAACCTTTCTTTTTCAGTTTTATTTCTTATTTAAAAATTTGTTATTTCTTTGTTAGGTTTAAGTATGGGTCGAACATTGTCTTCATAAAATGAGTTGATATGTGTTCCTTCATTCTCTGTTTGCAAAAGAAGTTTGTATTATTTTGAGATTATTTCTCTCACATTTTTTATAGAGTTCAATAATAAAGTCATCTACTTCTGGAGGTAAGGTTGTTAATTATGAATTCAATTTATTTAATAGATATAGGGCTATTTAATATTTTCTATTTCTTTTTGTGGCAGTTTTGGTAGTTTGGATTACAAAAAATATTATATATTTTCTCCAAATTGTTGAATATATTGATTTTAACATCTTGTATATAATTTAAGGCTTCTGCTATTATTTTTCTTATCCCCTTCTTGTCTACCATTTGGCTTTTATATCTCTACTTTTTCATCTTATGAAATTTAGTTTTTAAATTACTGATTTTTGAACTTTCTTATTTTTCTATTATAAATATTTTAAACTTTATATTTAACCCCCAAGCCAGCTTGGCTGCATCTGACCAATTTCAATATATAGCTTTTTCCTTTTTATTTTGCTCAAATATTTTATTGTTTTCCTTGTGATTTCTTCTTAGATGCACAAATTACTTAAAAGCATATTGTCAGGGCTTCCCTGGTGGTGCAGTGGTTGAGGGTCCGCCTGCAGATGCAGGGGACACGAGTTCATGCCCTGGTCCCGGAGGATCCTGCATGCCATGGAGCGGCTGGGCCCGTGAGCCATGGCCGCTGAGCCTGCGCGTCCGGGTCCTGTGCTCCACAGCGGGAGAGGCCACAGCAGTGAGAGGCCTGTGTTTTTGTGATCCAAAATTTGGGCTGTCTTGGTAAATTTTTTATGTGCATATGAAATCAATTGTGTAGTCTGCACTTTGGAAAAATAAGCATTCCATAGGCAACAATTAGGTCAAATTGATTGATATTATTGTTTTAGTGTCTTGTGTCATGCTGATTTTCTGACTTTTTATATTCCAATAAATTGCTCAGAGAGAAGTTTAAAATCTCTAATTATAATTGTGGGTGTGTCCATGTCTCATCTTTGTTCTCAATTTTGCTTCATGTATTTTTAGACTGTGTTATTAAGAATATACACATAGGGTACTGTGTGTCTTTATAAAAAGTGACTATTTTATAATTATGAAATGTCTCTCAATGATATTTTTTCTATTAAGTGTATGTTACCTGACATGAATATCACTACACCAGCTTTCTTATAAATTTTATTGGCATTTTATACTTTTCCCCATCTAGTTACTTTGTATCTCTCTCTGCCTTTGTATTTAAGGTTAATTTCTTCTCATTCTTCTTCTCTTTTTAAATGTAGGCATAATTGACATAATATTAAATTAGCTTCATGTGTAAAATGTAGTGATTTGATGTTTGTATTATATATTGCAAAACGCTCACCACAATAAGTCCAGTTAATATCTGTCACCATACAGAGTTACAAAGGTTATTTTTTAAAAGAGAAAATATAATTGTCTCTCTCTCTTTTTTTAAAAATCTAGTCTAACAAATGGCTATCATTAAAAACTCTAAAAATAACATATTCTGGGCAGGATGTGGAGAAAAAGGAACCCTCCTACACTGTTGGTGGGAATGTAAGTGGGTGCAGCCACTATGGAGAAGAGTATGGATGTTCCTCAGAAAACTAAAAATAGAGTTACCATATGATCCTGCAATCCCACTCCTGGGCATATGCCCGGAGAAAACTCTAATTCAAAAAGACACATGCACTTCTATGTTCATAGCAGCACTATTCACAATAGCCAAGACATGGAAAGAACCTAAATGTCCATTGACAGATGAATGGATAAAGAAGATGTGGTACATATATACAATGGAATACTACTCAGCCATAAAAAGAACAAAATAATGCCATTTGCAGCAACATGGCTGGACCTAGAGATTATCATACTAAATGAAGTAAGTCAGACAGAGAAAGAAAAATACCAAATGATATCACTTATCTGTGGAATCTAAAATATAACACAAATGAACCTATTCGCAAAACAGGAACAGACTCAGGGACATAGAGAACAGACTTGTGGTTGCCAAGGGAGAGAGGGTTGGGGGAGGGATGGAGTGGGAGGTTAGGGTTAGCAGCTGTAACTATTATATATAGAATGGATAAACAATGAAGGTCCTACCGTACAGCACAGAGAAATTATTCAATATCTTATGAATAACCATAATGGAAAAGAATATAAAAAAGAATGTGTGTATATATATATATATATATATATATATATATATATATATATGTGTGTGTGTGTATAACTGAATCAATTTGCTGTACAGCAGAAATTAATACAACATTGTAAATCAACTATACTTCAATTTTTAAAATGTTCCTTGACAAATATATATAAAAAAAGTCTAGTCTGACAACATTGGCCCTTAGTTGATGTGTTTTATACACTCATTTTAATTGGAAAGGTTAAAGAAAAGGTTATTTTTCCATCAAACTTCTATTTTTTCTCCACTTGTTTCAACTCTTCTTTGTTTCTTTCTTTCTCCTTTCCTGTCTTTTATTAGGTTATATTAATATTCTATTTTGTCTCATCTATTCATTTTATTACTATTTATTTTTCTTTATGTTTAGTTGGTTTCTGTAAGGTTTATAATATATGCATTTTTAATTTATAATGTACCTTCAAAAGATATTATACACCTTTGTGTAAGATCCTCAAAAAAATACACTCCTTATTTCCCTATTCCTCTTTTCTGATGATATTTCAGATTTTTATTTTTTTATTTTTTATTATTTTTACATCTTTATTGGAGTATAATCATATTACAATGTTGTGTTAGTTTCCGCTGTATAACAAACTGAATCAGCTATATGGATACTTATATCCTCATACCACCACCCAGATTTTTAGATTTACATATGCTATAGATTCCATAATATATTCCTATTGTCTTTAACTTTAAAAGTCAGTTAGACTTTAAAAAAAAATGCCTGCATATTTGCCAATCTCACACATTCTATTTTTTGTATAGATTTGTTGGGGCTTTTGTTGTTTCTGTTGTGGTTTTTGGTATAATTTTTTTATAAGCTTGAATAATTTTCTTTTACTTTTCTTGTGAAAATTTTATTGTGATTTTTTTCAGTATCTGTGTCATGATATCTTTGATTTGCTTTCATTTTTCATGATTTTTTAATATAAATGATGGTTTCTTTTATATGAAGGTATTTTCTTGATATACAAGTGTAGGTTGTTTTTCTTTCAGCATTTTAAAGTGTTTCTTTCATTGTCTTCTAAAACACATTATTTCTGATGGGATAGTGAAAAATTTTACCTATGTTTCCCAGTATGTGATGTATCTTTTCTTTCTTCTGGATGTTTTTAACATTTTTTAAATTACTTTTGGTTTACAAAGATTGCTTTTGTGATATGTTTTGTCATGGTTTCTTTTGTATTTATTCTGCTTGGATATTTGTTGAGACACTTTAATTTATATAGTACTAATTTTCATGTAATCTGGAATATTTTACTTATTACATTGTAACATTTGTCACACACACCCCTATTCCGTCTGGGCTCCAATTTCTTGGAAAAAGTTTTATAGACCAATAAGTCTTTTTTCATTTATTGTTATTTTCAGCTTTCTTTCTCTCTGTGCTTCAGTTTGAAGAGTTTCTATTGTTATGGTTTCAAGTTCACTGATCCTTTCTCTTCAGTGCCTATTTTGTGTATAAATTCAAAAATATAAAATAATTTAAATTTTTGTAATCTATACATATTCAAATTGGTTATTTTTTATATTTCCACTTTTTCTCTTAATTATGTCTGTTTTTTTGTAGGTTCTTAAATATATTTATAATAGCTCTTCCAATAAGTTTGTGTGCTAATCCCATAATTTCTAACATTTTTAGACATGTTTTTATGAACAGATTTTTCTCTTGGTTTCAGGTCTCCTTTTCTTACTTCTTTACATGTCTATTAATTGTTGTTTGGGTGGTAGATGTTGTGCTCATGGTTTTATACTCTGCTTTCCATTGTATTTCTTTAAAGGTATTGAGCTTTTATCTTCATGGCAGTTAATTATCTTGTGGATTAGATTGATTCTTTTAAGGCTGTTTTTTAAACCTTTGTTAGGGTGGCCCTCCAGTAGTCTCTTATCTAGATATTGTTTGTTTCTCCTTATAAACTGTGGTCTTTCCAGGATACCTATTGAATGTTTTTTTCCTCTCAGGTTGGTTGGAACTCATATATCTCCTGGTGAGCACTCTTGTTTTATAGATCCTCTGTTGTTCCATTACCTGGTAGTTGTTCTTTGGCTGACCTAAGGAATCTCAATTTATATAAATCAAGTTTATTAGTCAGTCAAAGACTCAAGTGGACCTTTATGCTTGAGCTCTTTCTCTCATAGTTCTATTACCTAAGTACTAACCCCCCCAAATTCTAGACACCTCAGATTTTCCAAATTGAATCTTACATCTTAGAGCTGTGCTCTGGAAAGTTCATCCAGGAAGAAAGCAAAAGCAACTGTAAGATTGATGTCATTCATTTCCCTCTCTCAAGGATTACATTTTAATATTGTATTTTTCCAGTGACAGAAATAGTGGTTTCATCCATTTTGTCCAGTTTTCTAGTTGTTTATGCTTAGAGGGCTAATCTAATACAGTTATACCATATGACAAAAGAGAAATAAATCAAGTATATTGTATTAATATAGTCCTCCATTATTAGGTTGTTTACCTTACTTATCATTCTGTTAGCTACTTTAAAGATGAAAGCAAGTGTCAATATTTTTTGAGTCTATTCACTCACCCAGTTCCACCACTTCCTATGTTATGCAAAGACCTTAGATAAAAAGTTTTTATTTTTAAGCAGATATTAATTTTTATGTACTCTTCTTTGTTCTTCCTGCTTTACTGTTCCTCCATCTTATATAATTTTCCTTATGCATAGAGCAATATTTGAGTCTTTTTGTGTGAAAATCAGCTAATGAGAAGTGTGCTCAATCTTTCTTTCTCTGAAATTATGTTTAGTCCCTATATATTTTGGAGATGTACTTTAGCTGGGTATTTAATTCTGGTACTGGCTTACTTATTTTTTTTCATAGCAATCTAATTATGTCAGTTTTATTCTGTTTAATATTGCCTCTGTGATAAAGTCAGCTGCCAGTTTTATTATTACTCCTTGGAAGGTGCTGTGTATGTTTTCTTTTTTCTTCTGGATGCTTTCAAGATTTTCTCCATATCTTTGATTTTCTTTGAATGTAAAGGTTTTGAGGTTTGTCAAGTATCTTCACCTGTGGATTGATGTCTTTCTCTTTGGGAAACTATTGTCTGATATCTCCTGAAAAATCTCCCCCTTTTTTTTCTCTACTAGCCACTCCCATTGCACAAATTATAAAAATCTCTCATGATGTCATCTTTTTACCTCAATACATATGCAACGTTATGTACTATTCTATCTTTCCATTCAATTATCCTTCTATCAATATATAATGTGCATATCCTAATATAATTTAAAGTAAATTTTAGTTCTTAGTTTTAGTTATAATATCTTTCAACTTTAGAATTTCCATTTAATTATTTTTCACAGAGTTCAAATCTTTAGTAAAATTCTTTGACTTTTAACTTATTTTCCTGACCTTATACATAGTTATTTCTAAATCTATATCCTATAGCTTCAATATCATGAACACCTCTGTTTCAATTTTCTTGGTCTCTTTTTCTCTGAATTTTCAAATATTGTTCCTATCTCTTGGCATGCCTGTTAATATTTGATTGAAATTTAGATATTATTTATTAAAATATTTTTTGGAGACAATAATGTCATTTTTGCCTCATAGAGAATTTAATTTCTGAGAGGCAGTTAGGGAGGTGTCACATCACCTTAATAAAACAGAAGATGAAGTTATTTAAGGCTTGGCTTGACTTTTTGTGAATACCATTCTTTTTCCTTGCTCTATTTCTAGGTCTACTTGTAGGGCATAGCATTTCAGGGAACTCAACTGAAAACCCAAAGTATCCTTTCTTTGGTAAGCCATGAATTCCAAATTTTAACACCCACTTCTGTAAGACTGATGAGAGCTTTACTCACCTTTTTAGTCTTTTAGCTATTGTTTTCTGCTTACTTTCTTATCCTCTCATACTATTTAGCATAGGAATCAACAAATACCTTCAGGAGAAAAGCATTGAATAATATAAAACTCAATATGCTCCCTTTCTCTCTGAGATCTTTAATTCCTTGGGTCCTTAATTCCTGGAAATTTTGGCTGCTTTCCAATGTTGTTTGAAGAATGACTTTGTGATAGATCTGACATTTAGTCATTTTTGTTAGTATGATTATTCTGATGGAATACTCTCCCATATCCGGAAGCGGAAGTGAACTGTTTACTTCTTAACTGCATAAATAAGTTACATATCCTCCCAATGCAAATCCATTATCATTGTCTTTAATGTATGCTTCATTTAAAAAATGAATTATTAAAATGTTGGCCTCTAAATTGATGAATCTAAAAGTTAATCTATACTGAGTTGGAGACAGAAGAATGACCCACAAAGTAGAATGTTGAAGGATGTTATGAGGAAACACCAAAACTGTGGTCATGAAATTACTTTCTTCTCTTAGATGATTACTGCTGCTTCTAAATCTTAATAGGTCTAGTTTTAAAGCTGTACTTTCAACAACAAATTTTATAATGAATCCATTTCAATCTTTAAAGTTGTACGTGTATTATAATGTATAAACATTTTTGTAAAGGAGTATATTTATGTAATTTATGAATAAAAAATCCTTTTTTTTTTACCTGGTAGAGGTATGAGTAGAAAAGCATTTAAAAAATGCTGTAATACAAAGCACACACTTAAAAATTTTTGTGAACTCGAGACTTTACTTTTAGGAACTAATTTCTACTAGATTTTATCTACCTGGAAGAAAGCCAAAGGCTTTAGTCTTACTTAGTGAAATGTTAAAATCAAATAATGATATATTGTGCAGATCACAATTAGGATTTTTTTTTCTTTTTTTTTGGCAGTATGCGGGCCTCTCACTGTTGTTACCTCTCCGGTTGCGGAGCACAGGCTCCGGACGCACAGGCCCAGTGGCCATGGCTCATGGGCCCAGCCACTCCGCGGCATGTGGGATCTTCCCGGACTGGGGAATGAACCCGTGTCCCCTGCATCGGCAAGCAGACTCTCAACCATTGTGCCACCAGGGAAGTCCGCAATTAGGAATTTTATTCTATGCTGATAACATCCACACATCTCTTTCATTCTTGATTAGCTTCAACTATATATATTATATTCATGTAATTGGGAATCCATATTCTTTCAGAAACTTTGAAGTCCATAAAAGAATATTTTAATTAAGTAGTTTTATTGATCAGTTGGAGAAATATTTTAGGTACTAAGTAAGATGCTAAATTCATTTCCTGAACTAGCATATCCTCTCAATTTTTATTTACTTGAATTGTCAGGACTATTGAGAAAATGAAGGTTTATTAAAGGACTCCTATTAATTTAGTCTGACTACCATTGAATCTTATAATCAGCTTCACATTTTAGCATGAATAACATGCAATTTTGCAGCTTGGGAAACAACATTTGGTTTTTACATCTTTATCAACATCAATCCAAGGCTGCTTGTTACTTATTAAACAGCACAATTTGGTTTAAATTCAGCTCATCAAATATGAGTTTCTCATTTCTCTGTTTGAGATAATTTGACTTTCTGGAAAATAAAAGCAACTATCATGTTGATGTATGCTTCATTAACAAAAAAATCAAGCAGCTATATTTTACTATAGGTTTTGCACTCAGATTTTCAAAAACTTCTGCAGTTTCTACTTTGAAATACTAAAGTCCACCTGTGTTCATATTAGGAAGGCAAAATTTATGCATTTCCTCTATGGCAGATAACAGATTTAATATTTCTATACATCTTTAAGAAGAAGTTAGAGAGCCTGGTTTTCCATACATGGCAATCATCTTCTTTAACTGGCAGCATTCATGACAGAATAAACTCCATTAACTTGTCCTATTAGTGCTCTGTGCAGTCAGCAAGACCAAGGTTGCATAAAATGATGAAATGACTAACAGACTTCCTCTGAGCCCTGCCGAGTGCTTTCTGCCACCCAGAATATATAATTACTGCTCACATAAACAGGCAGAATTTAGTATTCTATTGCTCAAGCAGTCCCTGGAAATCCAAGAAGTTTCTTAATGAGAGGAATAAAAATAAAGTCTTTTCTGTCTGTGCATAGAGAGTAATTTATTATACTTTTATTATAGACCTATTATATTAAAAAATAAAACTTCTCAGTAAAACCTAATCCTTTTTTCCATTGGCTAATATGATGATCAGACAACTTGGCACAACCTAAAGATCTGCAGACTGAAGAGGTTTTCTGACTAGATGCCTCCCCAAAGCCTATTCGTTACTTGTGGACAGCAGAACACAAGGTGAGCCAATAACAGAGGAAATGGGAGCTAATGAAGCCAGCAGACCAGAGGATACTTGACCGAATAGAATTAAATAGAAGACAGATATTACATCATTAAAAATAATCTCAATTAAGTGTCTTAAAACAGGTAGGTATCTTGCTCTGCAGATGGCGTAGCTGTTAGTACTTATCTGAAGAGAGGTATTCTCTCCTGTAATAACTTGTGCAAGAAGGAACATTAGTCACTTCAGAGATATAAATAGCATTTTTCTTCCCCTCTGCCTCAATTTTCTGCTGCTTGCCTTTACCCTCTGCAACCCTCTCCTTCCATGCCCATTTGAGGTGAAAGCTAGCTTCAGAGATGACTAGCTGCATGGGCCTGCCAATATAAACCTTGAGTACATTACATTTTAGTCTAACAAAATATAGGAAGCATGAAGCTAAGCAATCATAAAGGGAATGATTGAAAGGAAGAGTCAGAACAGATGTAGAATGAGGAGAAGCATGAAAAAAATCAACATTAAAATCAAATCCAGGTCACTTTTTGCTAGCAAGAATGAGTTTATGATTTGCAGATTGAATATAACTAAGAAGAAAAGTATTTTTCATAACAATGACATATATTCAGGCTTTTGTTGGAAAAGGATTCTTTTTTATATTACAGCAGTATCTTTTCTTGCTCTTGTATTTAAAGGTCTTTTTGCATTTCCATTATAAGTCCCTAGATTGAGTGTTTTGTAACTTGGCCACAAAAATTCACTGCAGATAGAAATTTTAAATTCAAGATATTATTCTTGTGGTGGATTTTCTAGGCTATTAACATTTTTCATGCATCCTTTTGTGAGTGAATAGGACTATATAACTTGTTTAAATGTTCTAGTTATAGAGAACTGTTAATCCTTCCCCAATTAAGAATCTTTTATCTGAAATATAAAATTTAAATGATGTAATACTCTCTTCTGAATCAGTAATTTTATGTTTGTAACATGCATGTTTTCAGGAACTAAAAAAGAATGATTTGAATTTATTAGATAAGCTGCATAAATCATGCAATCAGAACAGAAGTTATTTTTGGCTCCACAGAATCACTGAAAATTAGAGTAATAAGGAACTTAAAAGTCACTTAATTTGGTCAGGATACAATAATTACTCCAAGCAACAAGTAAGGTATATGGGCCTACTATGCGACATAGTAAAAAAAAATTTCTTAAATTTTGCTCAGGATGAAATTATGGTTTTTGTCCATGAACAATGGATGAAAGCCATCATTTCCTTTAGGGTAAGTTCAAATGTCATAGTATGTCTAATCTGATTTCCACTTGCCTTCAGAGGAATGCCAAAAGAGAGTATATTGTATTTATATATTACTATTCAATATCAAGCTCTATGCCATCCTTCATAATATTTTTTCCTAGATTGTTTAGAAATTTGTTTAAGAGAAATGATAAAAACTATAGCCTAAAATAAAGTATGTTTGATTAATGATGTATATCTCTGCTCATTTATGTTACGAGAACATTAAACAAACTGTCAAATATGAGTTTTAGCCAGTACATTCTGTTGACAAATCTAGACAAGTGAAGAGACAACTCAAATAATTTTTGTCTAGGCTATTTGCACTATGTGTAGAGAGGATGCAACACACAAATCTTAATTAGAAATAAAAATAAATAAGGTTTGATAAATAGGAAAGGGTTACAACAAACTGAGATCAAGAAGCTGAGAAATATAATGAGTTTATCTGAAGGCATTAGGAATTTGAAGTGGTCTGGAGACACCCAAGGGTATCTTTAATTTTCACAGTTTTAATACAGCAATCTGATGTTAGTTAACAGTTGAAGCCATAAGATTATGAGAAAAGAGGTAGAATGAGGGCAGTACCAGAAACCTGAAGAATGCCTTGAAAGACACTGAGAAGAAAGAGTCAGAAATAGAACAAGGGTATGTTTTGGGTTACATACATTTAAAGTGGAGAAAGTTAAAAGGAAAGGTAAATATCTTAAAGCGCAGGAGAAACAGATAAGAAGACAAGTACTGAAGAGTCTACTTGCGTTGGTAATAAAGAGGTCAAGAGCAAAGTTGATTCAGTGAAATGGTTGGAAGAGATTCATAATTACCATAGGTTGAAGACTGAATGGGAGGCGAGCACATAGAGCTTGAAGTGCCATGACAGTAGGACCAGCTCTGTCTTGTTTTACATAGTATCCCCATGTGTAGCACAGAGCCTCACATAAGAAAGATTTCCAGTAATAGTGTGTTAACAGATAGACAGAGATTGACTGATTCATCACTATTCTTTCCAGAAACGGAATTGAAAGGAGAAGAAAATAAGTTGAGCCAAAGCCACAGGGGAATGCCATATTTAAAATTTTCATTTTCTTATACTTCTGTGTAGAAATTGAAAAGAAGTTCTCAGCATTAGGGAATGAAAATTTGAGTATATAAGAATTGGTGGAGAGCTAAATTATGAAACAAAGTCTAAGACATTGAGAGAGTATAAGATGAAGGTTAACAGTGTGGCAGTCTTATCTCCTGGAGAGAAAGAATTGTAGTTGGATGTGATATAGGTCAGTGCATATGAGGGAAATTTCCAAAGTGTTACATAAGTATAACACAGATTTTATATTTCTTAATATAGAAGGCAGCAAAGTACTATCATGAAGGTAAAAAGCAGGAAGTTGGGTAAAGATTGTAAGAAAAGTGAAAGTTCAGAAAGCAGAAAGATTATAGTTAACAGGCAAGAAAAAAATTGATAAGCAGTATTAAAGTTTAACCTGAAATTAAAATCGTTAGTTTATAATGTAAGCTATTTGCAAAGCTAAGGAACTTCAAAGACTAGATATACAAGATAAGACTGACTGGAAAAGAAGATAAATAATTCTAGGATTAGGTATTTTGGGTAAAAAAATAAATAAATTAAAACAAGTGTTTAAATTAATTGAGCAGTTCCGATGAGCATATTTTGGGATGCTTAAAATAGGGAAATAAAGCCAGAGGTGTCTGGCTGTGTGATAAGGGAAAAATCAAGAAGTTAGAGACTTTTAGGAGGTTACAACACAAGTATTAATAAACTGAGAGCATGAGATAGAAGGGATAAGTGATTTGATGAGATATCAGCATTTTATATGTATGAGGTGGAGAAAGATGTTAACCCTCAGGATATGGCTATGGAAAGTCAGTGGCTAAACACACAAGGGTGAAAAATACTGGAATTGAATGGATCATTTCAATTCCAGTAGTATACTTTTATTCATTGAAGTATATTTAATTTAGAAAATTGTGTTAGCTTCAAGTGTACAGCAAAGTGATTCACATGTGTATTTTTTTTCTGATTCTTTTCCATTATAGGTTATTATGAGATATTGAATATAGTCCCCTGTGCTATAGTAAATTCTTGTTGTTTAGGATCAAACTACTTTTTAAACTAAGATGTAAGACAGGTTCTCCACATAGGTATTAAGAGGACCAAATGGTGCCACACACCTTGAAATAAAAAAAGAAGTCAATAAGCTAGATGCAAAGTACTGATGGAAGGCTAGACCAGTTATTAATTATAATAAATTCATTCAGGAAGTATAGCTGGCAGTAATCCAATGGCTTGAGATTTAAAGTAAGAGTGTTTTTTACATGAGAATAGACCCAAGGGATAGTGCAAATATTGAAAAGGAAAGCTGTTTAGAGATATTTAGGACAAAGGAATCATTTTTGATTTGAGGATAAGACAAGTTACACAAAAACTAAATGTAACTTCATTACAATTAAAACTTCAATTTACGTTTGATTGCTTTTAGTCCAAAATTTTATTGTGTGCACTTTGAATCAGTCCATGGGTTATTTACTGTGGATGTCTAGATGATTAAGAAAATGTCTGTGTAATTGAGGAGTTCACAAACTACTAGGAACTCACAGTTTATCTGATCTCATAAATGGAAGAGTTTTCCCATATAAAGGAATCAATAAACATAAAATCTATTGTTATTTTTATCCATAATTTGCAGTAATTGTTTACTTAGAATCTGCTAATGGCTGTCATTGCTTTATGAAGTGGAATCAAACCTTATTCCTCTCCTTAACGGAATAATAACTTATTTGTAAGTAAAATGAAAGAGAAATATGATGTCACATAAATGATAGAGACAGTAAGTGTTTCAGGAGTTTGCAAAGGGAAATTGGACCATGTAATCTCATTTTCCTGTGTTTCAAAGAATGCTGTCTCAATAATCACCATTCTGTTATTGTTTTGATGAAAAGTAAAATTAAAAACATTCTAGAGGGATTTTATAGAATGTCCTCACACATTCTAGAGGGCATTGTAGAAAACAGAGCATCCTCTGAAGTTTCTCTTTCCCTGCTAGATCTGCCTAAGGGAGTAAAGATAATTATGATGATGAGCTGTATCTTTATTATTGTAATTTATTGAGTGCCAATGGTACACTCAACACAGTAGTAAATAACAGAAAGAAAATGATCACTCCAGCCTCAGGTCAGGGGCAGAACACAATTACAAACATAGATATAGAAAGGGAGGGCAAGCCCAACACTCAGTGGCATTGTAGAAAAACTAAGCATAGACTAGATCACTTAAGCTGACCTAACAAATATGTGAGACATAAGAGAATAAATTGAGGAAGATTAGTGATTAGTGAAGGAATAAATAACACTTCAAGATTATGAAATAATATGGGACCAAATCAACCAGACCTTGGAGGCCAGTCATAATTTCAAATATGTAGTTCATTCTCAGATCAGATCTCACATCATACATCCTAGGCTTTGATATGAAATTTATGGTTGCCACTGTGAAAATGAATCATCTTATGTATTGAATAACTCAGAAGTCCTCATTGAGATTGCAGGAAAATTTAGCAATAAATTAACAATTATGGATGAGATGGGAGATATGAGTGCTATAAGAACAAGAGGACTTATCCAAGTCTGGAAGGGTCACAGAGATATATAGGTGGCGGTGTGATTCTGACTTGTAGATTGGGGTGCAGAAGAAATTGGTCCAGAGAGAAAGAGGATAAAAAGCAGAAAAAGGGTGAGAGAGAGTGTAGCAGAGTAGTGATACTGGAGAGTGGAAACTAGCTGGTATATAAAGACTTTTTAATTTTTGTCTCAATCTTTTCCTGAAGCCCATATGCAATTCTATCTCCATCTTCATTAGACAGCCTAGTACCCTTATGATAAATTCCTTTTCTTTTTTTTAAGGTTCTGTTAGGTATAAACAAAGAATCTTAATCCTTGATAATGCTCTGATATCCACTGATACCAGGAAACAGTTAAAGTCTGACATATTCATAATATTCAAGAAAGACAACAGTAAAGATGGTTCAGTGGGCAAGGATATGGAATGAAGCATTCTAGAAAACTTAGGGTTAATATAAGATGTTATGTTTTAAAATGTGAGATGCCATTAAGCATATGAACATAGTGACATGGTCTTATTCGTCTAATTCTACCATACAGGTATTTAGGTCAATTCCTTGAATTTTAACAGATGGGGGTACTACATAGAAAAATGTTACTAAATTTTTGAACTTATTACTTTGAGAGCAGCAGAAACTAAATGACAAAAAAATCTTCAATATAAATATGATGAATTGAATATGAAAACCTGGGATAATTTTTCATACTTTTTTGTGAGAATTTGCCTTTTCTGCCTAATCTCTGGGTATATAAAACTGATTCATTTCAAGATGTAATTTAAAAATCTTGTATCTTTATTTTGAAAATTATTTCAGCTGAAAATCTCTCTTCTCCTGTGATGTCATAAAATCTTATGTATAGATTTGATTTATTTTATGAATCCTGCTTTTGGTTTTTTATCTAAAACAAAACAAAACAAAAAATAACAACAAAAAACAAAACTATCACCAAAATCAAGTTTACAAAGATTTTCTCCTATACTTTCTTCTAAGAGTTTTATTGTGTGCATTTCACATTTAGATCTACAAACAATCTTGAGTTATTTTTTTTGTTTTTTTCTTTTTAGGGCAGTGACCACTCTATGATGTACCACTCTATGTCAAATTCATTTCAAGGATCTTTGGCAAAACCAGAACTTACATAAGGATGTCAAAGTAAAAATCATACCAGATAAATTTAAGCTGGCAAGGAAGACTCTATTCAATGTCATTGTGATAGAGAGGCCAGAAATCAATCTGAGCTCAACTCTGCTGAGACAAAACGTTGGAGAGTTTTTAAGAACTTAGGTGGGGATGGGGGTTGTAGACCATCTTTGTTTGCTAATTGACTATACTCAAAAGATAAATAAACTTTCTTGTATCTTCATGATGGTATGTAGTTTTATAACTTGGAGTGAGGTGTCCACCTAAGTTAGTCTCCCCCTACCCACAGAATTAGAAATAGGGAGACTATCTTCATTGCTGGTTATATTTTGAAGAATGGCCCTCAGGTCCTTGAGAAAAACATTCTTATGTGGTAAAACTGACAAGAAGTATTTTAAAGTATCTCAAACGGGCGGAAAAAACATTTCACGTATAAATTTTCTAAAGTAAATAATCTAAGAAGAGGGCAGTCAGGGACCTAAAGTCAAGAAGAAGCCTGTTTAAAGTTTAGTTAAACTGAGGGGAATGGTAAGGCTATCTTCATCAAGGACAATGTCATCATTGCCCTTTTAAGAGGTCTAGTACATTAAAGTGTTAGTTTATGTTTTGTCAAAAACAATAACCTAAATAGGTTAATATTTCATTATAATTTATTTTTCCGAGTCATTCCTAGAAAGAAGCAGAGTTTCTAAAATACTTGTGATATCATTTCAATTGATAAAACTCCATAATTTTAAGTTGTATGAAAGCCTTTTTAAAATTTTTCTTGAAAACCACCAATATTTGATAACTCTTAGTCCTCATGTCTAACATATAAAACTATAGGCTACATATTACAAGAAATCTAGAATTTAGGATAATGTACAGATACATGTCATTAGGTATATCTATAATATAATTTCCTCATTTTGCATATTTTGAGAGTTTTTTTTTTCATACCACTCTCATGAACGATGCATTTGGACTCTGAGATTTGGATATAATGCCATTAATTAGTAATGAACTGTCTCACAATAATAATGTACTTCTTTTTCAATTGAGGTATAATTGACATAAAACATTATGCTAGTTTCAGGTGTACAAAATAATAATGTGATATTTATATGTATTGTTAATGGTCCCCACACTAAGTTTAATTGACATCCACCACCACATGTTATAAATCTCTTTTTCTTATGATGAGAACTTTTAAGAGCTACTCTCTCAACAACTTTCAAATATACAGTAATTATTTTTTTATTAATTTTTATTGGTGTATAGTTGCTTTATAACGTTGTGTTAGTTTCTGCTGTACAGCAAAGTGAATCAGTTATACATATTATTAACTATGGTCACCATGCATTACATGGTCATGGTCACCATACATTACATCCTCAGGAATTATATAATTTTAAAACTGGAAGTTTGTGCCTTTTAACTACCTTCATCCATTTTCTTCACCCCGCACATGTTTTTTTTTTTTTAATTTTACATATTATAACGCTATCTATATCTTTCCTGGAAAGACTGCAATTCATCCAGTTCCACTACAAACATAGTGAACATCTCATTCATGGAGAGAGAAAAATATATATATTGCTCTTGAATTACACTTTTCCTCTTTATTTTATCCTTTGGAAATTAATTGTCCTTCTTAATTAACTCTTGGATTTAATTTTAGCAATTCTTTGAATAAAAACTCATAGATGAAAGCAGATAATGGTGACTCTACTGTTGTGATCTTTGTTCAAACACAATTGAAGGGAATGTCTACTAGTTTAGGAGGACATTTAAAGGAAAATATATCCTGCATTCTGTTTAGCTAAGGTCTGTTAAGCAATGTGGTAAGGACTGTCTCTTATCATGCATAGAAGTCAGCGACCCTTACTCTTTATTTATTTTATTTTTATTTATTTATTTTTGGCTGTGTTGGGTCTTCGTTTCTGTGCGAGGGCTTTCTTTAGTTGCGGCAAGCGGGGGCCACTCTTCATTGTGGTGCACGGGCCTCTCACTAATGCGACCTCTCTTGTTGCAGAGCACAGGTTCCAGAGGCGCAGGCTCAGTAGTTGTGGCTCACGGGCCTAGTTGCTCCGCAGCATGTGAGATCTTCCCAGACCAGGGCTCAAACCCATGTCCCCTGCATTGGCAAGCAGATTCTCAACCACTGCACCACCAGGGAAGCCCGACCCTTACTCTTGAGGATCAAAATGGGAAGTCAAGCCATAATCAGGATGAAGAGGTTATATTAATAACGTGGAATGGTGGGTAGAATATTCACCTTGGGCCTAGGCGTTTTTGTGAACCCTCTTGAGGTAAAGGATATGCTCAAAGATAGCCAAGAATTTGAATATCTCCAAAGAGATGGGACCTCTGATCACTGCTCTCATTCAAGGGCAATAGGATTACATATTTCTAATCAGATTCAAGGTAGAAGTTTTATCTATGACTCCCATTTTGGAAGGGATTAGGGCACAGAGCACCTAGATGGGATCACAGATAATTTTGGAAACTCAAAATTCACTAGTGAGAAGGCAGAAAGATAATTATTAAAAGAGTATCCTGTGTCTTTTAAAATTTTCCATTCTTCCCTTCTTATGAGTCCTTTGTTAATAAACAAGGGTATCCACTTTGGATCTTGGAGAATTACAATTTCAGGAGAAAGGCAGTGCCCAGCTTTTGGAACTTCGTCACAGTTGTCTTTTGGAATCAAAAGAAAACTGGAATTAAGGACAATATCATAGGAAGAGCTTGGCAGATAATTCAGGGAAAGCAGGACTACCCTCCTCAGGCCAGAATGAGAAGAGGGGAAGGCTTTGCTGACAGAGGAGGTTAAGGCTGGGAAGGGGCCATCAGTCCTGGGGGCAGTGGTGAGTGTGATAAGAGTCAGCAGTGAGAGACCCTCCCACCCAATACTTCCTTGTCCAGAGCCAGGGAGACCTGAGGATCCTAGCCAGTACCTTCACGCCATTGTTTGATGTTTCAGCAAGCATATCACATAGCTTACACTGAGCACACATATTATTTATTCTTCTTATCACAACTGGAAGACAGCTTTCCATGTGCAGCTGTCTGAAACGGGCCTTTGGATCTGAATAAGGAAGTAGCTTGCCTCTGCCTCAAAAATGCTAAGTTCCAACCTAAATTACTTTATGTTGACCACCTTGTCTTTCCGATGTCCTGGGACATGTTAATTCCCACATAGCAGAGTTGGAGATCTTGACATCCAAATATCCCGATGAAAAAATATAGCATCACATTTATAAATGAGGGATCTGGAGTCAGGGAGACCTTGATTCATATCCTGCCTTTTTAATCTTTTCCTAACTCTACATCCTCAAAAGCATTACACTAAGTATATAATAAATGAACATATTAAGATTACTCTGGTCTTAAAAAATATAGAAAACACTGTATTTATTTCCATCAACAACATGATCGGATACTGATTAAATATTTACAGTTCACAGTCTGGATTTTGCCACCAAAAGGACACTGCGGTCTTACCTATAGCAACTCTGTTTGGTCTGCTCTGGACTGTCTATGTGTTGAGCTGCATCTCGCAGACCTACAAGCCCTGTGCTTGGTCAGCTTCAAGACTGAATAAAGAGCCTGGAGTCAGGGACAGAGACTTCAATGGTTTAATGAATGGGGAATCTTACACATCTGAAGCAACGTCCTGGAGCAACATCCCACCATGTGCGGCAGATGATGGGCAGAAAATGGAAGCAGTCTTTGCTCCCTGGGGGAAAGGGGAGATTGCAAGTTATAGTGAGAATTACATCAGGTTGGATCTTTGGTTACCAGGAAAACTAGCAGAGGGGTATGCCTCTCACTGTCCCTTAGTTAAGAAAAATCACCAGCTGGTGTCTGGGGCAAGTATGTAGGAAGGTCAGTCAAGTGAGTAGGGTGTAAGTGAAGTAGGCACTGGTCAGGCAGTGGATGTAGAGGGAGCAAGAGAACAGCCATCTTGAGGGACCTGACCAAATACCATGTATGCTGCAGGTAGACCAAGGACATGCTATAAAAATTATCTTCTTGTGACTTTATACTACTTTGTATTTTCAAAGGAGGAAATTTTCTCAGTGATTCATACTTGTCAAGTGAGAATTTAGGTGTAGTGAAGGAATTCATATGATTCTACTCAAATGGGAAATTTTATTGTAGGACTGTGTTTTAATTTAAGTCAACAGGAGTGTTGACACCCCAAAAGGCATGGGAATCAATGAAGAGGGGCAGATGAGTAGAGGAAACCTAAATTCAAGGAAGGACTCAGGGATACAACTCTTATGATCTTAAGGCAGCACTGCTTCCTGTAAACAATTTATTATGATCTTCATGACAATCATGTTAAAATCACAATCTGAATATCTGCCTCTGTTGGAGAATTTCCTCAGACAAAGTAAATGGTCTTCTGGCACCTCCTTCTGACTCTCTCCTGACTACTCTGCACAGGGTTGCATAAAGAGTGCTGTGATAAGGCCAGACACCAAACAAGAAACAATCACTTTTTATTGACTCCAAGACATATTTTTACATGTTAACATTTATGAAATCTGACTGTATTCCACAACTGATGGTTTACATAAATTCAATGACAAGACATTTTCTTTCTTGAGGGCATATTCAAACCTTTGTATATTACAGTAGATGACATCTTAGATTTGATGAAATATAGTATACCCTTTGACTAGTGAAGGAAGGGATTAGAGAGCTAAGATCACTTACAGAAGATCATGACCCAGAATCTGAGAAAAGCAGCATGATTCTCAACAGTGAGGACTTTTGAATTTTAAGATGTGACAAAGAAGGATGAATGATGGAAGAAACACAAACTCTGGAATCTGAGAGACCTAAAACCATAGGGCCTAGATCAAAATATTTATTATCAATATGACAGGGAGAAGTTGTTTTAACTTTTTTGAGTTTCATTTCTTACCCTATAAATTGGGATGATAATACCTATAGGGCTACTGGGAGCTCTAGATATATGTGCCAACCCTGTAACATCCATTATATATTTAAATTTTTCAAATAATTTTTATGCTACTCTTTTAAGATTGTTAGAAAAGTAGTGTTAGTGCTGGCTGGGTTCCATTTGGTATCTTACCCTTTACTACAATATTAACGATGCCTCACAGAGATGTCCTCCTGTAATAATGTTTATTTGGTCTTAATATCTCCTGAATATATATAATTGCTCTTTTTGTTGCCTTAAGTTCAATATAACCACTGTAACCACATAGTTTTCTGGCAAGTGATTTCTGTCGAAAGCAAGATTACTTGAACCAAACTTGGTTTAATTGATTTGTTCAATGGAAACACTAAGAATAGCATTTGAAAGGTGTAAATTAGTCTAAAACTAGTTACAGGAGCTGAGGGATGAAATAATGTCACAATCAAGTCCCAACCTGTCAAAGCATCTCCACTGGAGAAGTCTTTTAAATAAATTCCATTTCTGGTTCTCAGGACTACAGAGCCTCTACATGACAATTGTTCATTTCATCATTAAGTGCCAAGGTATTTATGTCATATTCTATAAGCACCGCAATATTAAAGAAAATAACCAACATTCATGCAATGGTAAACAAAATTAATGATTCAGAAAATTATAAAAAGAACACTGAGCTATTAATATTAGTCTGATCTTTAAGAAATTTCAGCCCAGCAGTACTAATGTTATTAAAAATAACAAGATCATAACAAGTAATCATTAGAATTTGCATATGTGGGTGAGAATGTTCTTAATTACAAGTTACATTCTCTAAATTATTTAGAAGTTGTAAATCAGAACAAAAAAAGAATAACAAGTTTAAGGAGTAAAGTGTTTTAGGGGATTTTCAAGTGCAAATGAAGGCAACAACAATAGCAAAAAAAAAAAAAAAAAAAAAAAAAAAAAGCTTTTTTTTCCCAATCAAATATTTTACCTGAATAAAATATTATGACAGTAACTATAAAAGTTTATAAAATTCAGTATACCTCCATTCATCTGGAATTCTGTTCCCTGAAAACCTCAAGTGTTCCTGAAACAGAATTGAGTTGAACTGAGTCCAGGAATTTCCAAAATAACAGACATAAAGTTTAGCTATTAAGTCATTCATTTAACAACTATTTGTCAAATATTTATGATCTGGGAGTCATTATGTAAAATGTTAGGAAAATATTGATGGACAGATCTTGAGGTAACTTCCATATCTAGAAAGATGGATTTTAGACCTACTTTTCTCTGTACCTCCCACCAAGAAAAACTAAAAGTCCTGGAAAATATATGTAAAACAAACTTAAGATTACCCTGAAAGCTAGAGAGATTAAGTCAGACCAGCTAAGGAGTTCAAGACCCAAGGGATGATGGTAGTGAGTTCCCTAGATTTTTGTGTAATGTCATTTATCCTGAACTGAATCATGAAGAAGCTGGCAACCTGGAAAAGCCAACAGATGCCAACAAAAATCCCCCCCGAAAAGCCTGTTCTCTGTGGTCAAAAGACCAGGAAAGAGGCAGCCAAGCAAGACAGAAAACTTTTTAGATGATAACCACTTTTCTCTAGTCAAACACCACAGACCAAATTGCAACTACACCCCAGCAAAGGCCAAATGGTGAACCTAGACTTCCACCCTTGCCAGGCTGTAGCAGGATGACCCACCTTGCCTGCCACATTGGTATCAGAGAAGACTGAGTGGGGAGCTAGAACTTCTATCCCAGCTTGAATAGAAAGACTCCCAACCCCAGTGTCAGTGAAGTCCAGTGCAGAGCAGTGAAGAGGTGCCCCTCTCCCCTAGCCCTTGCCCTCCCAGATAAAGGTAGTATCAGCAGATGCCCTAGTGGGAGCACCTGAATTCATACTCCAGCCCAGCTGTCACAAAGAGTCCCTCATTTCTAAGTGTTAAAGGAGGCTGAGTCCAAACTTCCACCCCACCTGGCAGTAACAAGGTATCACTCCCCACCTTTTACTCATCAGACAATACAAGAAGAAGCCAAAAAAACACACAAAACTTTAAAAAGATCAAGAGTTTTATAATACTGAAAATGTTTAGGTTTTACTTGAATATAACTCATTGTACCATGAACCAGGAAGATCTCAAACTGGATGAAAAAAGACAACAATCAGACACCATGATGGTGCAGATGCTAGAATTATAGGTCAAGAATTTTAAAGCACTTATAACAAATGCTTAGGCAAATATTACAAACATTTTTTAAACAAATGTAAAAATAGAAAACTTCATCAAAGAAATAGAATACGTAAAGATGAACCAAATGGCCATTTTATAACTAAAAATTATGATAGCTGAAATTAAAGTAACTCAGTGGATGTGCTTAACAGCAGAATGGAGAGGACAGAGGAAAAAAATCAGTGAACTTGAGGAGAACAATAGAAATTTCCCAATCTAAACTAACAAAGAGGAAATAGACTAAAAAATAATTAACAGAGGGGCTTCCCTGGTGGCGCAGTGGTTGAGAGTTCGTCTGCCGATGCAGGGGACACGGGTTCATGCCCTGGTCCGGGAAGATCCCACATGCCGCGGAGCGGCTGTGCCCGTGAGCCATGGCCGCTGAGCCTGTGCGTCCGGAGACTGTTGCTCCGCAACGGGAGGGGCCACAACAGTGAGAGGCCCGCGTACCGCAAAAATAAATAAATAAATAAAATAAAAATAAAATAAAATTAACAGAGCCTCAGAGACGTGTTAGAATATAATAAAAGATTTAACATTTGTGCCATCAGAGTTTCAAAAAGAGAGGATAAGTGTGTGTGTGTGTATTGGTGATAAAGAGGAAGTATTTGAAGAAACAATGGCTGAAAATTTCACAAATTGGGGCAAAAAACATAAGCCTGTAGAATTTGCTGGTTCCTTGAGTGACTGTGTATTCTAATTGCAGAGTGAGAATACGGATGTATGGAGGAGGGAGTAGATGTCAATAAATGCAGTACAAGGGTATAAGCATTGCAGTACATATTTGAACAAAATGATGATAGAGAGATTAACTCTGATTGGAAGAGGGAAATACATTTCACAGGGATGGAGACGTGAATCTGATCTTCAAAGTATAGAGGTTAGCAAAGGGAAATGCAAGAAATAGATGTAATGAGCAGTGAAAATATTTGGCTTCTATTTTTTACTCTGGTTCATAGTGTTTTTGACTTTCATGTCTATGTACTGAGATGAGGTAGACTATAGGCCTGGAGTAGACTGGCAGCAGCTCTTCAGAAGATAAGAGTGATATGAGTGGTTTTAACAGTTCTAGGCAGGTCCAGTGATAACTAGAGAATAACTGCAAGTATAACATACGGAGCATGTAGGAGACTGACTTCCAGAATGGCAGGAAAGGACCTTGATAAACTCATTGCCCTCTAAAACAACAACAATAATATGGAAAAGAACACTAAAATCAACCATTTCAGAATGCTAACGGTTAATCAAACCCACAGAATAAACTGAAAATGGTCTCTCCAAGAGAAAGTCCTGAACCTCAGTAAGACAGCAGGGTCTATGACATTTATCTTCATGTCCAGGGAAATCTTCTGACCAATAATTGTCCATTCTTAGATACCAAAACCAGACAAAGACATCCCAAAAAAGGAAAACTATAGACCAATATCCCTTATGAATATGGATAAAAAAATTCTCTACATCATACTAACAAACCAAATCTAGTGTTTAATACATGAAAAGGATTGTAATATGTGACCAAGTGGGAATATCCCACAAATGTGGAATATTTTGGATGGTTCACATATGAAAATCAAACACTGTAGTATATCATATTAATAGAATAAAGCATAATAAGTGTATTATGGTGATAAAGAGGAAGTATTTGAAGAAATAATGGCTGAAAATTTCCCAAATTGGGGCAAAAAACATAAGTCTGTAGAATTTACTGGTTCCTTGAATGCCTGTGTATTCTGATTGCAGAGTGAGAATACGGCTGTATGGAGGAGGGAATAGATGTAGCACACTCATTTCAATATTGGTAGGAAAAGCACGTGACAGAATCTAACACTTTTCCATTAATAAAACACTTAATGATTGGTGGGAGAAAGAAACATCTTCAACCTGATAAAGAATATCTTCAAACAGCCCTTAGCTAACATCATGCTTAATGAAGAAAAAATGGATTCTTTCCTCTTAAGATCAGGAACAAGGATGCTCACTGTAGCCACTTTCATTCAACAGTGTACTGTCAGTTCTAGTCACAAGATTATGCAACTCCAAATCCTTTATTTTTCTTTTTTAATATCTCTTCCAGTATCTTGATATAGGATACTTCTACTTTGCACAACTAAAATATTTACATTTATAACTTATTTCCCTTATATTAATTCAAAACAATGGAAGCAGAATATTTTTCTTAGATATAATATAATTATTTAGCATACTTACTTATAATTTATAGAGAGGATTCTGGGGTCTTTTATATAATTTTATTCTTGCCTTGACCAAATTAGGTGCTGTATTTGTTATCATGAGATAACTGGATAAAAATTTTACTTACCAGGTATTTCCTTATTTCTAGGCCCAAAGATATCACTTAGACTTAGTTGCCATGTTAATAATAACAATGTTTCAAATTTTTATTGTTATATTCACAGGAATCTCATGCCCTTTTATTTCTCTGTGTTTATTGTTCATCACTCATTTTATGACACAATTTGTTCTTTCTTGATTTTACTCATTCCCATCTCCAGTGATAATACAACAATTTCTTATTTGGAATTCAGAATATCTCTCTTACACTTCAAGTACACCTTTAATTTTATCTCCTTCATCAAGATTTATAAATTGATCAACTTGGTTCCAAATGAAAGCTTTCAGTGAAAAAGATTCTGATTCTACATCTGTCTTAAATATCTTAAAAGAAGTTAGCTATTACAAATCAAAACCAGAAATGTTTTGATTATTATTATATTCATCATTATTTTAGTCTGGATTTGATTATTTCTAAAGTCAAAGAATATCCACTTAGCTATATCTATTGGTATAATGCTGCAACATGTATTCCTTAGACATCTTGACAAGTGTGTTATGTGAGAAAAGTGCAGAAAAAAGAGGGAGAATAATTATCTCCAAAGAACCAGTGTGATATGATATTGAAGGTTATCTGCACACTTAAGAGTGATTTTTAGAATTTTCTTTGAAAGAAAATGTCATAACCTATAGTCCATTCTTATCTGCTTTAATAAAAAAGGCAATGAGGGCTTCCCTCGTGGCACAGTGGTTGAGAGTCCGCCTGCCAATGCGGGGGACACGGGTTCGTGCACCGGTCTGGGAGGATCCCATATGCAGCGGAGCAGCTGGGCCCGTAAGCCATGGCCACTGAGCCTGCGCGTCTGGAGCCTGTGCTCCGCAACGGGAGAGGCCACAACAGTGAGAGGCCCACGTGCCGAAAAAAAAAAAAAAAAAGGCAATGAATGTCACAACTCTGATATCGCTTATAAATTTTAAACATGTCAAATTGCATACTATTATTCCCATAACTTTTCCATGAGGTAAGAAAACCAGAAATACCAGTATGGGAAATTATATAGTATAATCTGGAGCCTTTCAAAATTTATTTTATGTGACATTTTGCAAAATATAATTTTTCTTTTCTCATCAATATCTTCTTCGGACTTAACTATTCTCTGTCTTCTTTTTTGAAATTGCCTCATAAATAGCTTGCTTGGTATGATGTTACACAAATAAAAAGTAGCATTACCTTTATTGTTATGATGATCATTTTTATTTTAGGTTGATAGTTATACTTCTCAAGTTCAGAAAACAGACATCTATCCATATCTATTCATAAATGTTTCCAACATATGGTATCTAGACACTTGGTCAAGAGGCTGTTTAGTAAAACACAATACAAAAAAGGAACAATAACTTCCTAAATCTCAGCATGATATAATATTAAAGGCTATCCATGAACTTAGGAATGAATTTTAGAGGTTTTTTTGAATAGGAAGATCATAACCTATAGATAAGATAATAGAAAATAGGGGCTAAGAAAAGATAAGTAGGATGTAATTTAGTAAAGAAAATAGTATTGTGTTTTGTGGAAGTTTGGGGCTGAGTTTCAACATAAAATATTTTTTATTACATTCTCAATGAAAATGTTCAAACGAATGTGACTTATTTTAGAAAAGACCACTGCTATAATCTGTACAGCATTACAGTGCAAATAATAAATCAAATGGTTGTTATATATCAATTATATAAAATTGATACGGTCTGTTCAGTACAGACAGCTTTCTCTATGCAATGGCTATTTTGACAGAAAACTATGTATATTAACCTTGGTAAATTAAATTTTACTTTTTAATATACTTGATAAAGCCCTAAACTTTAAAAAACATATTTTGATAAATCTTAAATTAAATTTTTTTCTACAAATAAAAATATTCTTATATTCTTTTTTATCTGTTGGCTTAAATAGTTCACAAAAATGTATTATTATGACCGGTAATTAATATTATAGAGAGAGTCAACAAAATACGTTCATTTACCTATTCAACAAATACTTACCATTCATAAGTATGCAAGGTTCTTAGACAAAATAATAAAGGTTGAAGCTATTCTCAAGAAGTTTAGAGTTCAATAAAAAGGGAAATGATTACATTATATATATTTTAGAACAGTAGTTTACCATTAATTCCTTTTCATGATATTCATTAATTAGAAAGAGCAATGGAGTCATAATTTTTTCAAACTTTCTGTTTTATGTTTACAGCTACCCTGAACCTCACACTAATTACTACAAGTTTAGAAGGCAAAATGGACTCTTCCTACTGGCATCAGCAAATTGCCACTAAACCTGGTCCTAGTGATTTCATTTTGCTTTGACATCTGAAATGAGTAAGTCAGATTTTGTGAATGTTACTTGGGTGAAAATCCAAGAATAAATGTTAAGAAGATTAGGCTTAGCAACCTTAGCTACCTAAGTGTCCATCGACAGTTGAATGGATAAAGAAGATGTGGCACATATATACAATGGAATATTACTCAGCCATAAAAGGAAATGAAATTGAGTTATTTGTACTGAGGTGGATGGACCTACAGTCTGTCATACAGAGTAAAGTAAGTCAGAAAGAGAAAAACAAATACCGTATGCTAACACATACATATGGAACCTAGAAAAAAAAATTGGTTCTGAAGAACCAAGGGGCAGGACAGGAATAAAGACGCAGACGTAGAGAATGGACTTGAGTACACAGGGAGGGGGAAGGGTAAGTTGGGAAGAAGTGAGAGAGTGGCACTGACATATATACACTACCAAACATAAAATAGATAGCTAGTGGGAAGCAGTCACATAGCACAGGGAGATCAGCTCCGTGCTTTGTGATCACCTAGAAGGGTGAGATAGGTAGGGTAGGAGGGAGAGGCAAGAGGGAGGGGATATGGAGATACATGTGTATGTATAGCTGATTTACTTTGTTATAAAGCAGAAACTAATGCAACAATGTAAAGCAATTATACTCCAATAAAGATGCTTAAAAAAAAAAGAAAAGAAGAAGATTAGGCTTAGGGCTTTTTTCTTTTTCATTTTAACATCTTTATTGGAGTATAATTGCTTTACAATGGTATGTTAGTTTCAGCTTCACAACAAAATGAATCAGTTATATATATACATATGTTCCCATATCTCTTCCCACTTGCGTCTCCCTCCCTCCCACCCTCCCTATCCCACCCCTCCAGGCAGTCACAAAGCACCAAGCTGATCTCCCTGTGCTATGCGGCTGCTTCCCACTAGCTATCTACCTTATGTTTGGTAGTGTATATATGTCCATGCCTCTCTCTCGCTTTGTCACCGTTTACCCTTCCCCCTCCCCATAGCCTCAAGTCCATTCTCTAGTAAGTCTGTGTCTTTATTCCTGTTTCACTCCTAGGTTTTTCATGACATTTTTTTTCTTAAATTCCATATATATGTGTTAGCATATGGTATTTGTTTTTCTCTTTCTGACTTACTTCACTCTGTATGACAGACTCTAGGTCTATCCACCTCATTACAAATAGCTCAATTTCGTTTCTTTTTATGGCTGAGTAATATTCCATTGTATATATGTGCCACATCTTCTTTATCCATTCATCCGATGATGGACACTTAGGTTGTTTCCATCTCTGGGCTATTGTAAATAGAGTTGCAATGAACATTTTGGTACATGACTCTTTTTGAATTATGGTTTTCTCAGGGTATATGCCCAGTAGTGGGATTGCTGGGTCATATGGTAGTTCTATTTGTAGTTTTTTAAGGAACCTCCATACTGTTCCCCACAGTGGCTGTATCAATTTACATTCCCACCAACAGTGTAAGAGGGTTCCCTTTTCTCCACACCCTCTCCAGCATTTATTGTTTCTAGATTTTTTGATGATGGCCATTCTGACTGGTGTGAGATTATATCTCATTGTAGTTTTGATTTGCATTTCTCTAATGAGTAGTGATGTTGAGCATTCTTTCATGTGTTTGTTGGCATTCTGTATATCTTCTTTGGAGAAATGCCTATTTAGGTCCTCTGCCCATTTTTGGATTGGGTTGTTTGTTTTATTGTTATTGAGCTGCATGAGCTGCTTATAAATTTTGGAGATTAATCCTTTTTCAGTTGCTTCATTTGCAAATATTTTCTCCCATTCTGAGGGTTGTCTTTTGGTCTTCTTTATGGTTTCCTTTGCTGCACAAAATCTTTTAAGTTTCATTAGGTCCCATTTGTTTACTTTTGTTTTTATTTTCATTTCTCTAGGAGGTGGGTCAAAAAGGACCTTGCTGTGATTTATGTCATAGAGTGTCCTACCTATGTTTTCCTCTAAGAGTTTGATAGTTTCTGGCCTTACATTTAGGTCTTTAATCCATTTTGAGCTTATTTTTGTGTATGATGTTAAGGAGTGATCTAATCTCATACTTTTACATGTAGCTGTCCAGTTTTCCCAGCACCACTTATTGAAGAGGCTGTCCTTTCTCCACAGTACATTCCTTCCTCCTTTGTCAAAGATAAGGTGACCATATGTGTGTGGGTTTATCTCTGGGCTTTCTATCCTGTTCCATTGATCTATATTTCTGTTTTTGTGCCAGTACCATACAGTCTTGATTACTGTAGCTTTGTAGTATAGTCTGAAGTCAGGGAGCCTGATTCCTCCAGCTCCATTTTTCGTTCTCAAGATTGCTTTCACTATTCGGGGTCTTCTGTGTTTCCATACAAATTGCAAAATTTTTTGTTCTAGTTCTGTGAAAAATGCCAGTGGTAGTTTGATAGGGATTGCATTGAATCTGTAGATTGCTTTGTGTAGTAGAGTCATTTTCACAATGTTGATTCTTCCAATCCAAGAACATGGTATATCTCTCCATCTATTTGTATCATCTTTAATTTCTTTCATCAGTGTCTTATAATTTTCTGCATACAGGTCTTTTGTCTCCTTAGGTAGGTTTATTCCTAGATATTTTATTCTTTTTGTTGCAATGGTAAATGGGAGTGTTTTCTTGATTTCACTTTCAGATTTTTCATCCTTAGTGTATAGGAATGCCAGAGATTTCTGTGCATTAATTTTGTATCCTGCTACTTTACCAAATTCATTGATTAGCTCTAGTAGTTTTCTGGTAGCATCTTTAGGATTCTCTATGTATAGTATCATGTCATCTGCAAACAGTGACAGCTTTACTTCTTTTCCGATTTGGATTCCTTTTATTTCCTTTTCTTCTCTGAGTGCTGTGGCCAAAACTTCCAAAACTATGTTGAATAAGAGTGGTGAGAGTGGGCAACTTTGTCTTGTTCCTGATCTTAATGGAAATACTTTCAGTTTTTCACCATTGAGGACGATGTTGGCTGTGGGTTTGTCATATATGGCCTTTATTATGTTGAGGAAAGTTCCCTCTATGCCTACTTTCTGCAGGGTTTTTATCATAAATGGGTGTTGAATTTTGTCAAAAGCTTTCTCTGCATCTATTGAGATGATCATATGGTTTTTCTCCTTCAATTTGTTAATATGGTGTATCACGTTGATTGATTTGCGTATATTGAAGAATCCTTGCATTCCTGGAATAAACCCCACTTGATCATGGTGTATGATCCGTTTAATGTGCTGTTGGATTCTGTTTGCTAGTATTTTGTTGAGGATTTTTGCATCTATGTTCATCAGTGATATTGACCTGTAGTTTTCTTTCTTTGTGACATCCTTGTCTGGTTTTGGTATCAGGGTGATGGTGGCCTCGTAGAATGAGTTGGGGAGTGTTCCTCCCTCTGCTATATTTTGGAAGAGTTTGAGAAGGATAGGTGATATCTCTTCTCTAAATGTTTGATAGAATTCGCCTGTGAAGCCATCTGGTCCTGGGCTTTTGTTTGTTGGAAGATTTTTAATCACAGTTTCAATTTCAGTGCTTGTGATTGGTCTGTTCATATTTTCTATTTCTTCCTGATTCAGTCTTGGCAGGTTGTGCATATATAAGAATTTGTCCATTTCTTCCAGATTGTCCATTTTATTGGCATAGAGTTGCTTGTAGTAATCTCTCATGATCTTTTGTATTTCTGCAGTGTCAGTTGTTACTTCTCCTTTTTCATTTCTAATTCTATTGATTTGAGTCTTCTCCCTTTTTTTCTTGATGAGTCTGGCTAATGGTTTATCAATTTTGTTTATCCTTTCAAAGAACCAGCTTTTAGTTTTATTGATCTTTGCTATCATTTCCTTCATTTCTTTTTCATTTATTTCTGATCTGATTTTTATGATTTCTTTCCTTCTGCTAACTTTGGGGTTTTTTTTTTTTTGTTCTTTTTTCTCTAATTGCTTTAGGTGCAAGGTTAGATTGTTTATTCGAGATGTTTCCTCTTTCTTAAGGTAGGATTGTATTGCTATAAACTTCCCTCTTAGAACTGCTTTTGCTGCATCCCATAGATTTTGAGTCGTCGTGTCTCCATTGTCATTTATTTCTAGGTATTTTTTGATTTCCTCTTTGATTTCTTCAGTGATCACTTCATTATTAAGTAGTGTATTGTTTAGCCTCCATGTGTTTGTATTTTTTACAGATCTTTTCCTGTAATTGATATCTAATCTCATAGCATTGTGGTCGGAAAAGATACTTGATACAATTTCAATTTTCTTAAATTTACCAAGGCTTGATTTGTGACCCAAGATATGATCTATCCTGGAGAATGTTCCATGAGCACTTGAGAAAAATGTGTATTCTGTTGTTTTTGGATGGAATGTCCTATAAATATCAATTAAGTCCATCTCGTTTAATGTATCATTTAAAGCTTGTGTTTCCTTATTTATTTTCATTTTGGATGATCTGTCCATTGGTGAAAGTGGGGTGTTAAAGTCCCCTACTATGAATGTGTTACTGTCGATTTCCCCCCTTTAGGCTTAGGGCTTATAATGGTGGAATGAAAGTTGAGATTGACTTAAAAATCTGATCATCATATATCAATGCTATCTTGTCCATGAAGCTTACATGATTAATGCATATCACAGATTGATCTTTTCTCTAAATTCCTGTAGGCTGCAATTATTTATTTCATCTCTTCTTGTCTCTTTTTGTTCCTATCCATCAGTTCATAGGTTCCTTAAAAGCAAAGTAATTCCCTCTGTGTCTCCCATCTTCACTTGGACATCTAGCTTGGTTCTGAACAGCACTTAATCTTATGTGAAAACTCACCCATTTATGATATCAGTGTCTTAATGAAAATTACATTAAGAAAGGACTGAAAAAAAGTTCAGTGTTTGCATATTTTTGGAATTCTGATTAAAAAGTGTGACATGTTGACAGAGTCATAGAAGAAATGCAGATTTACTCATTTTCATGCCCCCAACAGAGCACACTTAGTGCCTTAACATAGTAATAAATGCTAAGTTGAATTATTTACTCTAAGAACAAAAAATATATATCTCACCTGTCTTTATTAAAAAATCTGCTTCTGCCATATCAACCAAGGGGGTAGGAACTCACCATACTTAGAATTCTGTTTAATTCACACAGCGGAACATGGGGAGAGGAAGTGGGTTGGTGGGAAGAAATCATGTTAAGCTTCTTTTAGTCCCCAGACATCAAAGGTTTTCACATTCCCTCCAAATCATTTTAGTGCAGTGAGTTATGCCTTACACATTGTGCGTTCCATCTTCTTCACAGGATGTTTTGAGAATTAATAATATGCTCAGCTCAGTTCACATATTTCTTCACACCTCTGTGGATCTTCTCCACACCCCAAGGAGTACTTTATAGGCATCCTTTACTGGAGTTTCAGTATGCTCAATTAAGAATAATTTAATTAAAATTTTATTTTAAAAATACCATCAAACTCCCCAATGCTTTCAAACTTACAAGCATACCTCTCTGTAAAGCATATATTAATTAGGGATCCCAGCTACATTTGGTGTTCTTTGGATGTCTTGAACTATCTAACCAAGCACTTCCCTCTTCAATTTAAAAAAAAAAAACAAATGTAACTGGGGGAAATGTGCAAAATTAATATGCACCTGGCACCTATTCATTGCTTCTGTATGCGGTGTTCTTGCTGCAATTAGTTGGAGCTCTGCACACTGATGAAATGAACCAGTTGCAGAGGGGAATGCCAATCTGTCCCTTTACCTTTACTTTTCTGATAAATTTAAACTTAAATCATCAAGATGTTACTTTTAAGGATCAGTTAATTTTTCAAGATAACTCTTTGGTGTTTTACAGATTTTTGAAGTCCCCCCCCCCAATAGTTTCTTGTATGACTAACTAACTAGGTAAGTAAATGAACAAATAGGAAAATATTTAAAGAGAGGGAAGTAAGAGAGATGGGGGTGGGGGAAACAGGACAGAAAAGTGAAGAAACCAAGTGTGAACTAAAACCCTAAAGGATTGAATTAATTCTCCAACTTTTTAATCAAATTGTGTGTTGTTGTAAAGAACATACTGGCTTTGTGGTCAAAAGTTATTTGTTCTACTCTCCAGAATTTCTTGGCAGTCCAGTGGTTAGGATTCTGTGCTTCCACTGCAGGGAGCACCAGTTCAATCCCTGGTGGAGGAACTAAGATCCCTCATGTTGTGCGGCCAAAACAACAGAAACAAAAAAATTATTTGTTCTACTCTCAATGATTGGCAACTTACAAACACCTTATATAGTTTCTAGCCAATCACTTAACTTGTGCACTCCTTGGATTTCTCATTTACCAAAAGAGAACCAGATAATCCCCAGGCCCTCTTCTAGCCCTTATTTTGATGTTTGTGCCATACTCTCACTGTCCCATCCAAGGACTGGCCCTGAGTCTCAGAAATTATATTTTACTTGTTCACATTTCCTGCTAAACAAATTGCTCAATTGGAGAGCTTGTGACATGCCCACTTCTTATATCCACAGTTCCTGGCACAAGATAGGCCTTGAATACACATTTACTGAACTATCACACTGAAAAAGGCAAAAATAAATAAATAGCATTAAACTGAAAAGCTATGTAAACCTTTTTTTTTTCAAAGTAAATATCTATATAACTAATGTTTTTAACTTTAAAAATGTTACATTCTAAGGAAGGTGAAAAATAAATGACAGCGAGAAACACAAGACATATTAATAAATAATGGGCAGGTTTTACTGAAAAGTAAAATCAAGAAAAGTAGGATAACCTGTATCACAAAGCCTGTGAGGAAGAAAAGGCAATTTTATAAAAGAAAACTAGTCCACAATGGCCTCAGCTGCTGTCCTAATCAGAAGAATGCTTGTATAGTCTGTGTTTAATGGTCTACAAGTGACAAATTATCATTTTTCATTTGTTTTTATTTCTTCTTGGTAATTGGAAAGATAATATAATAGCATCAAAAATAGCATTTATGACTTCTAACAATAAGGACCCAACAATATGCAACTATTTTGAGACAATGCAATATCCATGGGCAGTTCTAAGAAGAATGAGCTAATCACTAAACAGAGCTGTCTGATGAAATATCCAATTTAGTTGTTTTGCATAGATGTTATCTCTTGCCACATCAGGAGAAGATTTTCATACAAAATGATTAATCAGCATTAATTTTGGCTGCCACATTAGTCTACCCATCCAGTTTCTTGCTGTTAACTTTACAAATGGCAATTAGTACAAAGTAATTTACCTAAAACAGGACTATTTCACATTCTTTTCCTAACTCTCTAAGATCTGTATTTTTTTGTGTGTGTGGGGGTTTTTCTGGATTCTTTCCCTCTTATCTAGTTATTCTATTTCCTATATTCAAAATAGTTTCATCTTTTCTCCTGTTTTCCTCTTACTTCTGTTTGCCTTCTTCCTCCACTGATTTATTTTCTATCTTACTCTTCTTATCTGGCATCCAGTGCTCATGGATTTGATCTTAACCAATAATAGAGTCAACTTTCCAGTCTAGTTAAAGAATCATTCTCAGTCTGCTATTGGTTCATATTGAACGCTGTTTGAAAAGAAATTATACCTTAAAAAGGTAATTTAAAGGACAAGCTAAATCTTATTACAGTATAAAGCCAAATAGTCACAATGTATATACATGATCATATCAATTTAGCCTCTCACAGAATCACTTTCTCTAAGTTCGGTTGCAATGTTATGCCTTTGGCTTTATCTAAGGATGTTAAAAGAAAAGGCTTTTGACAACTGTAGCATTCAAAATCCTCTAAATACATTCCCTTCTGGGAGAGAAGAAGAAAGAGAAGATCATCGCTTTCCCTCACATATTGTTATTCTTCCTTTTCTTTTTTTCCTTTGTTCTTTTTTCTCTTTGACAACTAGGAAACTCAGCATCAGATTTTATATTCACTTCTAACAACTGGTAACAAAACAACATAACCAGCTTAAACCTAAAAATATAATGCAGTTTAAAATATTTCTGTTTTCTACTATTTACCTTTATTATCATGGCTTCCAGATTCAGAAATGAGCCGTGTGTCTGCTGTATCGAAAGTCTGATGAAGTATTCAGCAAAGCTCTTCTGCAGAAATGTTCTCTTCCTCCATGTCAGGAGGAGATTCTTATACAAAATGATTAATCAGCCTTAGCTGGATATAAAACCTCCATGTGCTAATACATGTGAAGTGTGATGTCAGTGAACATTATAGAATTGGTTTCTGTATTTAGAGAGATGTAAGCTGACATTTTACTTGCTACTCCCAAATGCAGAATTTGAGTCCATCTTAATAAAATACACAATTGAGTTTTTAATGGTTAATTAATAGTTTTCATTTGAAATAAAATCACAGAAAAAAACCCAGTATAGAGAATTTCCAAATTGAATTTCAAAATTATGCTCTTATTATGGGTAAGTTTAACCATATTAAGTTGCATTGGAAATATATTCCAACAAGGAACTTTATAAGGAGGTGATACAGCTACTTGAGATTCTCTTTGACAAATATCATTATCAGCAACACAGATAATGGTTATAATCAGATTAATGTACACTTTAGTTTTCTACTTCTATAGAGTCAATATGTTTGCATTTTAAACAACTTTCTTCCAAATGGCCCACATAATGTTGATCTAATGCCTTCAAAGCTGGCAAAAAAATACCCTTCAGAAGAGAAATTGTTGATATTCTTTATTCATCTTTTTAAGTCTCTGTGAATAATGTCAGAAAAAATAACTGACACTTGGACCTGTTATTCTATTGCTGTTAAATGTTATTGATATTGTTACAACCAGGAGCTCTATGGATTATACACAACTTCTTTCTCTAACTGTAGTGGATAGGATGGCCAGAATATTGCCAGGGGATCCTCATTTTCTCTGGTACAGTGATTCATACATCAATCTCATTTGATTTCCTTAACCCTATTTCAAAAATTTTGATAAAACGGTCCACAGTCAATGACTGTTTGTTTCACAGATAAAGAGTAGAATTGTGGGGAAACTAAATGAGGGTGAGAGGTTAATATGATAGTTTCAGCCATCATATAAGTTTAGCAATCTGTAGAGTGAGGCCACTTGCTGCTATAGCCAATATCGGAAGATTGTTTGGCACAGTTCTAATTCATATGCAAGCCAAACCCTATAACACTTGAAATGTTTAAAAGAAGTTAATTGCAAATATTCTGGAATGACATACAATAATATATAGAAGAATTTTTTTTAGAGCCACAGAAATGAAGTTTCTCGGTTTCCTCTAGCTTAGGAGATGAAGTATCTAAGAGCAAGTGAGTACAATACCATAGAGACAATCATGAGTGAATTTGCTGTCATTTTATTTAAATTAGCATTCTCACACTTCAGTTGTGTATAATTTGTGATATAGTCCCTGTGACACAGTAGTGAGCACTGCTGCTTTAGATGCAATTTAGAGAGGATAACTAGTGTTCTCCTGCGGGTCTTTCTCAACTTTCAAAGGTGCAAAGAGTTTATTAAACATCACTTACCCCCTACCTTTCCCAACTAAATATCTGTTAGTACCCAAAAGCCTCAGGCACAGGAAGGCAGCCTATTAAGATATGAGTATTTGGCTAGGAGTTTCCCCATTGAATATTCTTTCTTATTCAGTTACAAGAGTAGTATGGAAAGAAAAAGAATACTCATTTATTTTTATATTGTAAGTGAGAAATACAGGTGCCTAGATAAGAAAGAAATGATTCAATTTTGTATATCTGCCGCCATAATTTCTAATTGTTCATAAATATTAGTATATGATTTTGCATCATTCAGCAAATCATCTCTGGTTATGTCTGAATCAAATTTTGTTCTCAGAATTATATAGTGTATGACTGTTGATTTTTCTATGCTCTGGGTTAAGTGGCAAATATACAGATTTGAATTTAACCAAGGTAGATTAGTTCAAATAGAAGGCTAACTCTTGAAAATTTGAAAAAAAAATAAAAGAATTTTGCTCTATGCTTCATAAAGTCAATATGTTGAATTCAGTCTCATGGGAGGTCACTGAGCCCGATACTATGGCTATATAGTTTTATGACTCTTAATAACATTTGTTGCATGCAAAGCATAATGACAGAGGAAACCAAAACTTATGCTTCGGTGCATATACTACTTTTCTTTGTGGTTCATGAAGAATAAAACAATACATTGAAGGCCACAACTAACTGCTGAAGGAAGAAATTGAGAAATAATACTCATGGATTTAATTTTTAGTTGATTTTCTAAGTATGATGTATCATATTCTATTTCACTATATTCTAATGCTTCTCTTGTATTTTGAAAAATAAAAGTTAAGAAATGCTAGTTGGGAAATGTGTTAATCTGTGACAAAATTGTTCAAGAGAAGCTTCTTTTTGATATCCATAGTCTAATCTTTTTTTACTTCTTCTTTTTTTCACCTAGCAAGGTTCTCTCTAAGGCTGAAAACATCTTATCTAGCAAAATAATGAAAAAAGAAACTCACGCTAGATATAAATGAAACTCAGATACAAATAATTTGATACATTTTTAAATTTTATTATAGGACAAACTCCATTTATAAG
This sequence comes from Tursiops truncatus, assembly GCF_011762595.2. Classification (NCBI taxonomy): domain Eukaryota; kingdom Metazoa; phylum Chordata; class Mammalia; order Artiodactyla; family Delphinidae; genus Tursiops; species Tursiops truncatus. Next base: position 30,853,732 of record NC_047051.1, read on the forward strand.
AAAATCAGGATTAAAAGGGATTTCAGGAATTTCTGAGGCTTTATTCATAGGACAGTTCTTTAGGGGAGTTGTCAGGACCTTTTAGTATGTCATAGGAATCACTATCCAGAATATATTTGCTTTAGAATAATTATATATTATTAAACACTTTTGAGGTAGAAGAGAATTTAATTTGAAAATTCCCATTTTATAAATGATTGAAAGACACTTCCTTCATCTCAGAACTAGTGAGTGACAAAGCTGATCCTAGAAATCAGTTCCTATGATGATTAAGAAGAATGTTTAGAAAATAAAATTCCTTTTCAAAAGAATAAAATATTATTTTCCTTGCACAGTAAGATAAACCATGAATTCATTTCCCACATTCTTTGTGAGCTCAGGCAAATGCAGCTCAAATGATAAAGCAAACCTAGATTGGAAAATCCATTGACTTAGGGTACAATGTCCATCCTCTTGACACTTAAGGTTAAAAATGAAAAGAAGTGAAAAAGTAGTCTATGGAGAGTGCTCATTTACAACATAAAGAAAGAAGATTTGCATGCTGCAGAAACTGATGGGGATTTTTGATTTGTTGAATGGCGTTTATTAATAGCCTTCTTCAGATAATTAAAGCATTTGGTATTCAAAATAATTGGAATCTTTGAAAATAAAAGACTTAACCTTGACAGTAGTTTTAGTCTGATGACTGAAACTCATCCCAATAAGAAAAAAAGAATTCTCTTAAAGTTTCTAATGATATTTATGGTGCTTTCTAGGTGCATAATATGTTTTCTATTTAAATAAATCAGCTATGCTCCTCAATATGACCCACTGGGTTTGAGTTTAGTAACAGCAACACAGAGTGGTAATGTCTTTCCTTGTTTCAAGTTTAGGCAGTGAGTCAACTACAGAAACTGAGGGAAAAGATATTGCTTAAGGCCGTGTGTTATTTTGCTTTGGCAGTGGGGTTGGGGTTAAGGAAATGGAGTTAATACATAATAAATTCTTACTGATTAGTTTTTCCAAATAAAATGAAAAGTTTGTGTTTTTTTTTTTAAATTAAAAAAAATTAAAAATTAAGAAAAATGTAAAAATTAAGTGCTATCTTGTAGAATTCTGAGGGTACTAGAAGTTTGAACATTTATTAACTACATATTTATTCTTGTTTATATTCAATAAATGGAAAAAATAAGGAAATGTTTTAGATAAAATATCTGATGCCTCAAAATCTCAATTCAGTGGTAGATCTCGATACACTTTATATCAGAAACAATTGAGGGCTTCTGTGTAAAACAAATGTTTCATTTTCTAAAATAATCCTCAATTAGTTTCAGTGAAAATCATGGTAGAATTTGTTCTGAGACCATTTTGTGACCAGTTGTGTCCACAACTGGTCACAAATTTTTTTTGTTTGTTTTTTTTGCGGTACGCGGGCCTCTCACTGTTGTGGCCTCTCCTATTGTGGAGCACAGGCTCCGGACGCGCAGGCTCAGTGGCCATGGCTCACGGTAGCCGCTCCACGGCATGTGGAATCTTCCCGGACTGGGGCACGAACCCATGTCCCCTGCAACGGCAGGCGGACTCTCAACCACTGTGCCACCAGGGAAGCCCCGGTCACAAAATTTTGAAACGAAGATAAAGGTGTACTGTTTGTGAAAGTAATGTTCAAACAGTAAAACAAAATGAAACAAAAATTACTGCATTTTAAGTCCTGGGTTCTTAAGACCTGGTTTTAAGTTTCAACTTCATAAGTTATCAGCTGTGTGACATTACCTGGTAAATTACCTCCCTTATCTTTCTTGTGTAGAAAATGAGAATAATTATATCTGCCCACTTACATCACATCTTGTTGTGAAGATCAGACCACACTGACGCCCATAAAAGTGCTTTAGGAAATCACAGTGGAAATTGTATTGTTATCTTTTGAATGAGAGAGAAAGATAAGAATGAATTTGAATAAGGAATCAGAGGAACATGTCTATAAATAATTCTATACAGAAACTACACAAAGAAAAAGAAAATCTGAGAAGACAACAGAAAACTGTATAACCAGATACTGAAACACTGAGCGTCTATTATAACTGCATTTATTTTGTATTGTTTCCAATTTATTCCTCTAGCTCCTGTTATTCAGGTTCCTCTGCTGTTTCTCAAAGACAATCATTGATTAAAAATAAATATATAAATAAAGGACTTTGATCCTCTCTCTCTGGCTTCTGCATCTTCTATTCCTTCCTTTGACTTGCTTATTTTACCCCTGGATCTCTATCAAGAAACCTGGATCTGAAGCAAGATCCGTAAATGATGCTTTTATCCCCCAAAGATGCATGTTTTCAGAGTTTCTGACCAAGACTTAGACTGTGCACTACAGAACTTTGCCATTTATAAAGGAAGTTTCAGTCAAAGAAAGTTTAAATTTGATACTTTATTTACAGTGCATCAAGTGGCCTTTATCTAAAATAATCATGAGTTCTCATTTCACAGTGGTGTACAAGAAGAATTGTGGATTGAGCTTTTTAAGTGTTGGAATTTATTTTAATAAAGCTCTCTTTGTTTCAATACATGAGTTTTTACTAAAATCATTTAATGCTTTATAATTTATTTTAAAATACATGAAAAACAAAGTTAAATATTTTAGTATTTGATAATGATTTACCATTTCGATCTGATGTTCTCTGGAGATTAAGTACTCAATGTGTTAGCAAGATTGATTTGCTAGACCTTCCTTTTTAGTGTTATTAGACAAATCAGCTAACCATTTCATAAATCTATATTTCATAGGTAAAAATCAATCATGTTTATAGCAATCAACCCAAAAAAGATGACACTAACTAAATTTTTTGGTCTATCTATTTTTAACAGCTTTATTGAGGTATAATTTTTATACTATACAATTCACTCATTTTAGGTGTACTATTGATGGTTTTGTGTAAATTTACGGCTGTGCACCCACCTACACAATGCAATTTGGAACATTTACATGACCTCAAAAAAAAGATCCATTATGCCTATTTGCAGTGACAATTCTCACTTCTAGCTGCAGTCAATCACTAATTTACTTTCTGTTTTTACAGATTTGTCTTTTGTGGATATTTTATATAAATGGAATTGTATAATATTTTGTTTCTTACACCTGGTTTCTTTCACTTGGCATACTGCTTAAAACTTTATTCATATTTTAGTATGTATTAATACTTCATACTTTTGTATTGGTTAATAGTATTCCATTGTATCAGTATACCCTGTTTTGTTTAGCCATTCATCTGTTGATGGAAATTAAGTTGTTTACACTTTTTTGGCTATTTTGAATAATGTTGCTATGAACATCATATACATGTCTCGTGTGGCCATATGTTTTCATTTATCTTAGGTAGATACCCTGAATTGCTGGATTGCATGATAAATGTATATTAACTTTTTAAGAAGCTGTCAAGTTTTTTTCAAAGTGACTGCATTATTTTGCATTTCCACCAATAGTGTATGAGATTCTAATTTCTCCACATTCTCACCAACACTTGTTACTGTCTGTATTTTTGAGTATGGACTTTTTAGTAGGTTTGAAGTGGTATTTCATTTTGGTTTAAATTTACCTTTCCCTAATGTCTAATGATGTCAAGCATCATATGGTGTGTTGATTGATCATTCATATGTTTTTTCTGTTGAAATATTTTCATTGATAAAACTGGACATTTGTCTCTTTATTACTGAGTAATAACATTTTTTAATCTTCTGCCTGTAAGTTCTTTATCAAGGACTTATTATAAGGTATATGATTTGCAAATATTCTCTCCCAATCTGTGACATGTATTTTGATTTTCTTAATGGTGTCCTGTGAGGTGCAGAGGGCTTTTATGTCTGTTATTTTAGTATTTGTTTTCTATTTATTTGGCATAAAACCATAAAGAAATTTATAAAACAACTTGAGAAATATTAACAAATATTATTATCAAATTAATAAGAAAATTAATAGTTTAAACACTAGCTACAACATCTGAACCAACATTTGGGATAAATCACACTGCAAATACTGAGTCAACTAATGAAAACAATATCCAATCTCATTACTATTCAAATAAATGTAAACTCTAAACTCATGATAGTGTATTTTGCTTATTAAACCAGTAAAATGAAAAAAAAATAATCATGATACCTCTTGAAGCAATTAAGAAGGGGCCAGTTGATAACACCTATTTTCTCACCCTCATTTTTTAGCAATTGAGATCATTTAAAAGTCCACAGATGGAGAACAAACATCCCCTTTATTACTGATAAGGAACTGGCTGGTGAACATACCTTTGTGTGAGAACAAAAACAAGCTTGCTAACTCTATTGTCAATCCTTTCCCCCAGTCCAGGCCTTGGGAAAGTAAGTTTGATTTTGTAGAGCACCAACACTTACCCAGGTTACTGTCTCTCACTGATCCAGGTGGAGAAGAAAGAACCAGGCAGGGTTTACACAGGGAAGAGAGTTATCAGATGAGTTATCAGACAAGGGATTTATTATAAAAATTAAACCTTACTCAACTGTGGAAAGAGCTGAGAAGATGAATATCCAAAAGGGAAGGTTGAATTGTCAGAGAAGTCACCAACCAGTTGATCTGAGAAACCATAGTGGTAACCAACCACTATGTCTAGCCAATAATGTGTGATCATTAAGAGATACTGGCAAAGAAGGTGTTTCTTTTGTAGTTCTGAAGCTAAATATTTTGTGAAGGGTGTGATGACTCTCTCAGTCAGAAAGGCCAGTAATTTGGAAGAAGAGCTGGTCATGGGGTAAAGGAAAATAAGAGGTGACTCTGTGTTCACTGGCATTGCCTCCAACTGCATAATCTTAAAGAAATAGATTCTGATTTTAGTTTTAAAATCTCACATGAATTCTTTGTTGGACAACCATAACCTGGAATCAACAGGCAAGGGGATTCTGAGAAATGTAATTCTAGTTTAACTAATAGACAGTACAAACCATCAAGGGACCTCCTGCCCCAACTTTAGCTTCTCCCATCAAGAAAGATGAACCAATGACTGTTAGCTTCAAACTAAACTCGCTTCTCTGCAGGATGGAGTAAGGGGTTGGTCAACAGGTCCGGAACATTTATGGATACTTCTTTTTAATAAACATAAAGAATGGGTAAGAGAGCTTCCCCTTGGCTATTTCCAGTATTGATGAGGATATTTGAAAAGTGGCATTCTCATATATTATTGGGGGAAACATATGTTAATACAGTTTTGAAGTATAATTTTGAAATATGTATTAAAAAGCTCAAAACATGAATGGTCTCTAATACACTATTTTCATTTACAAGCATGTATCTAAAAGCAGTAATTGGAAATATGTGAAAAGATATATTTATAAGTATATTATGTGTAGCCTTGTTTATAATGAGAAATCTAAAAAGCAACTTCAATTTCCTTTAATATATAATTGCTTAAAAATTACGATGCTAACATCATTGTTGTTAAGATGCAATTATATATATAAGGAAAATGTGATTTTATAATGACAAATAAGGATGATGTATAGTGTGTAAATATGTTAATAGGGTTATTTAATAGAGTTACAAGAATTCAGTTAATATTATTTCTTCATATTGTTAAAAGCTGTTTGAATTTTTACAATGGATATGCATACACTAAAAAGGAAAATATAGTGTTATTATAACATTTTGAGAGTAAAGAACTATGTGAAAATTGTCTATTCAAAGTAAATACTCTGAACAAGTTCAAGGTTTTTTTGTTGTTATTGTTTTTTTTAAGAAAATTGAATTGATTTTGGATGACTGCAGCAAAACACACTGGTTAAAATACTCCTATCCATGTCGTGCTTGTTTAAAAAATTTCGAATATAAAGTTGAAAAATGTGAATGCATTTTAACCTCCTGAAGTTTTAATGAAATTGAGAATAGTATTATTTCTTTAAGCCTGTTGAAATGGTTTCAATATAATCCTTTTCCTAAAACAGTTTACTGCATTTAATGGGAGCATCAGAAACACTTTCACTTCTTTTTCATACAAGACTATAAGAAAATACAGCTTATTGTTCCCATTCTATTCTCCATTCTTCTTTTGGCTTTGATTCTAAGGACAGAGCACCCGTTTCTTTACTACAGATATGACTCTGCATAAATCTCATAGGAAAGCTCTCTATGCAGGAAATGATATGGTGAAAAAAAAGTTCTTCCTCCTTTCTATATAATTTTTCCCTCTGTGAGCTTGTGGTCTGACCCTGAGTTTTATTATGAATCCCAGTTGCCAACAACTTTCTTTTGTGAATTATAATTACTGGCTTCTCTCTTTGTTAGAGGCATAAATGTTTAAACTATAAGGGCTCCCTTGTATAAGCATACCTGCCACACTCCCATGTCTTCTTTCAGCTCTTTTCCTGTGAATAAAAAGACTTTTAGAGTAAGGTTAAAAGTCAGATTTGTGGACAAATATTTTTCTTTGAGTTGGTTGAAGGTCAAACTCTCTGATCTACATTGGCTAAGTACCATCAAGACACAAGTACATTAGCTAGTAAGAGAGAAGAATGTAAGTATGAAATTAAACTTTATAGAAATCTTCACATGAAATGAATGAACAAAAAAGCATATCTCATAGCAACCCACAGAGTGATGGACATTTTAATGACAGGACTGCAGCTTAAGGTTATGACCACAGATTATGAAGCTAGACTTCCTCAGCAGTGACATTCATCTCTGCTGTGTATTCATAGGCAGGTTTCTAAGCCTCTCTGTGCCTCAATTTTCCATTTATAAAACAGAGGTAATACTAATGGCTACCACATGGGACAGCTATAAGGATTCAATGAGTTAATGTATGTCAAATATTTAGAAAATGCTTGCTGCTACAAGTACTGTATGCTATACAATGATTATTACTTTTGATATTTTTATAAAGGGAATAGAAGAATCATTAAAGTGGGTCAGTATCATTCCCCCAATGTTAGAGAGCTTAATGATTTTGTGCTCTGTGTATACAGCTGTTTCTTTCATAATAATATAATAACAACAATGTCAAGAGCTTACTATGAGATACACTTTATATGTATTATCTCATTTGTTCCACACAAAATCTATAAGGAAGATTAAATATACAAATGAGCAAACTGAGGCTGATTGGGTTTGCTCGAGGTCAGTTAATGAGTGACAGAGCCAATCTGCCTGATGCTAAAGTCCCTGCCCTTAAACCCTGTGTTGTGCACCTCCAGAACTAAAGTTGAAGGTAGGGGGCAGGCATCGTTCTTACATCTAGTTTCTATAAAACCTTGTTGAAAAATTATTTTAAACCTTATTTAAAAATTCAACCAGAAACGTGATCTCCTTTTATCAAATAAATCATTTATGTTCTATTTATAACCCACTGTTTTTTAAAAAAATATGTTTCCTGAATTGACTCAAGGTAGCCTTATTTGTTCACCCAATTAAAATAAATCAAAGATTCTTAGGTTTCTAAAGTATATTTTGTATAAACTTTGGTCAAAATGAATATGATCAAAAATACTCAGAGTTAAAATGGCAAGAAGATGAGCAAGGTTTAATCCATGAATATTATTGTAAAGTCTCATGTCATGACTTTCCCAATAACTTAAGATCCAGACATCATATGCTGTCTTAAGGATCTGCAATTTTAAACAATTATATTTTCCCTTATTTTGTAGCTTAGACTTAATGATGTTGTCTTAAATCTTTTATTTTCCTTGCAACTCTGCGAATTAAAGCAATCTAAATTTCATTCTTATTCTTTCTTCAGACACTGCAGGATCTCTGGAGGATAAGAACTGCAAATCTTGAATTTGTTTAAGTCGAAGAAAATAGGTGAACGGGGGCTAATGGAATGCAGTAGATTTGGTAAACAGAGGATTTTCAATTTACTTTTTAGGCTCCCCTTCATCTGTGTTTTCTCTCCAGTTCCAAATAAGGTCTAAATCAAAACCTAGAAAACAGCACTGCTCTGGTGAGTTGTTATTGGTATTTTTACATAAACAAAAAACAGACCTATTTTTCTGGAGAAATTGTATTGTCCTTTGGACATAAAAGTGTCTTAAAACATATACAAATCTAAAATTACTGTAATGTAAAATTACTTTGCTACAGTTGTCCAGTTCCCAACCACACATGCAACTCTGCCCCTTTATCATATTCATCATATCCAGTTACTCATAAATAAGGGTGGATAAGGATGCAAGCGGCACAAATGAAGACGATCCAGCATTATAAATGAAGAAATAATATTTTAAGGTAAAGATTCATTTCAGAATTTTTATTTTCTAAATTGTCTTGACACTAGCCTTAAGGTCTGTTGAACTCTGATGAATATCACATTAATTTCATTCATCAATCTCAGGATTGATAGATTTTAATATTACTGTTCTATTTGTGTGTAAATTATATCCTAAAAGTACATACTTAATAAGATTGAATATTGTTAAATTATTTGCAAATTTCCCATTATCCTGTAACTTGATGAGATGGTTATTTAGAAGTTAGGTATATTAATTTCCTAGGGCTGCTATAAAAATGTACCACAAGCTGTGTGGCTTAAACCAACCAAAATGTATTGTCTCACAGATCTGGAGGCTAGCAGCTCAAAATCAGCCCTGGTGTCTATAGTGTCATGCTCCCTCTGAAACCTATAGGGGAGGATCCTTTCTTGTCTTTCTCCTTCCTTGGTGGTTTTGGTTAGCTTGTAATCTTTGTTTGCAAATCTTTGTCCCTGGTTTGCAGCTGCAACACTTAATCTCTGCCACTATTGTCACAAGGCATTCTCCCCTCACGTGACTATGTCTCAGAGTCTCTTCTGTTTCTAGAAGAACACCAATCATATTGAACTAGGGCTTGCACTACTTCACTATGACCTCATTTTGACTTGATTACATCTGCAAGGTCCTACTTCCAAATAAGGTCACATTCTGAGATACTGGGAATTAGTTTGACAATTATGTTGCACTATCCTCACTTATCACTGTTTTTTGCATGGCTGTTTATAGCTCAAACAAAGTTATGCTAAATTAAAAGCATGCAAATTGGAACAATTTTGTAGATATGACTTCAGAGCTGGACCATACTTCAACAGATTAACTGATTATTTTCACTAGCCCCTACCTTTATGTAGTATTGTTAACTTTATTCCAAATTTTGATAACATTACCATGCACTTAATTATTTTAGGCAGCTACATAGTTATGAATGTATCAAAAATTCCATGCCAATTTAGTGAAAGTAACAAAGCCAAATCCATCCTCTGTATCCCAACACTGAATTAAATCTTGCAGACAAAGTTTTGGGTGAAGTAGAAAAGAATAGCTTTATTGCTTTGCCAAGCAAAGGGGGCCACAGCAGGCTAATGCCCTCAAAATTTGTGTCCCAACCCAGGGGGTGAGTGTTGTGAGGAGTTTTATAGTCAAAGTGGCCTTGGCCTGCAGTGGCTTGAAGCAGGGTCGACCTGCAGTGGATTGAAGCAGGGTTTCAGTTCCTGGCCAGTGATCGAGTTTGGGTCGTGGCGGCGAGAGCACTGAATCCTAGCCACTGGACCAGTGGTCAGTGACAAGACCCTGGCCCTATGGCTTTGCAGAAAAAGATTTCCCACAAAGATGGAAAGTAGTGAAACAAGTAAAGTATTTATTAAGAGAAAAAAAGAGTACAATACGTGTAAATAGACACACGGGTAGGCTCAGAGAAAGAGTCACACCCTCGTGGCAGTTTGAATCACTTTTATGGGGCATTTCTTCTAGGTTTCCTTTGACCAATCATTTTGATTTACCTGGTTCAGAGTCCATATTTGGTGTATCTCAGGATTTTCCCATGTGTGCATGCGTGGCTTTTAGCCAAGATGGATTCTACCGAAGAGGCTTATGGGTAGTGAGCATTAGTAGCCATCACTTAGCATCACTCCACTTTTGACCTCCAAGGAGCCTTTCTGTGCATGAGTAGTCAGGGAGGTCTCCTGACTTCAAGAATGAGGAATATGTGGTCTCTTATTTTCTATCAGGACAGGGCCCAGCCTCCTCTCTCAATTGTCCTGTTATTCCCATTTACGAGTATCGGTCCACAAGGAACAAACTCAAACCATTTGCCCTGGGGGCCCATCTGTCTCTTGTCTCAAAGGGGCAGGGTTGCTGATAAGGATAAGGGTTCATGAAGGACCCTTATTCCTCAATCCAGAGATCATCTGGCATCAGGCGATAATGGGCAAACTGTGACCTCTGGAATGAACAGTGCTTCATCAAATATTGTAGTTAACATCTTGTATTTGGTGCAGGTTTTAGTGCTGCAAAAGAGTTCAAAGATATTGTTATGTATATCCCTTGAGGGGGGACCAGGACCCTGTCCCAAGGCTGCAGTATTGTTTCTTGACTGCTCCTCCCTTATCTCTTCATCCCTTCCTTTCCCTGATTAGCAACTGTTTGAACCTGTTCTTTGGAACCCTGGGAAGGGGACACAGAAAGGCTTATGTGCCCAGGAGCCCCACAGAGTACTGCTTGGTTTCACTGTTAATCTTATACTGTTTTCAATATCTATACCTAAAATTTTATGATTGATTTTTTAAGGTTAAAACCTAGTGTCAGTATTCAAAATTAGCAAAAATAACTTAGGGCAATGAATTTTGTTCCAGATAAACACCTAAGGATGCACAGAAACAACTCAGGCTCCCTTCCAGAGTCTGGAAATATTTCTAATCAGTAATTTTGTAGTAAACCTACTCATTAGCAATACTTGGTACTCTCTCTGTGTTAGATCTTTTGTACCTGAACTTTCTGGGTTTTAGTTTCAGTTATATTCACTATTTCAGGAAGTTCCTTGCTGGGTATTTCTTACTTGTTTGATGAAGCTTGATCCTTCTGCCTGACTTGTTTTAGAAGTAGTTGCTTAAAAGCTGTGAGTTCTTCCACTTATCACTAAAAAGTTTTTCTCTGACAAAACTGAGCTAAATTCTCTGCCTCTGGGATTGCATTCATTGTGTTAAGTAAGGCAATCCCCCAAGCAAAGTCGTGTTCCTTCTCCAGGGTGGTCTGCTGGGGAAACAGGCAGGCCTTTCTTCAGAGTGGCTGATGCCACTTCAAGCCTGGCCAACTCCCTGTGTGCTCCTTTCAGCCTTGCCTCTGGCCACAGGGATGCGCCCTGTGTCCTCCCCTGTGTAAAGCTGCTGTGGCCCAATGTGCCTCTGGGCTTTACCCTCAGCATCTGGTTGAAGCCTAGAATGCTGTTTCCTCATATTGACATCTCTTTCTGGCTCCCAATACAAATACTTAAGTATTTTTATTCTCAGAGTTTTGTTGTTAATATGGTACCTGTAAAGGTTTAAATATATATATATATTAATTACAGTAAAGGTAAAAAATTGAAAACTGCTGCCATGCTATGATGATTGTCTCTGGTCAGAAGCCTCTGATCCACTTTCTGCTAAATTCTGCAGTAGGGGTCAAATTCTCCTCCTATCTGACCCCTCCCCTGTACTACAACATGCTGGTAAAAAAAAGGTTTGAGATTTCAGCTAAGGTTAAGTGATGTTTAAACTTTAGTCAGCTCTCACACTGACACACTTAAAATAGAAACCAAATAATTCAACACATTCAAGATTTTGGAATAATCAAGCAGAGAGTGAAAATATTTTTTGGATAAAGGGCTATCATTTCTGTATTAAAAAGCTAATGGATGCATTAAGTGTTCTAGTAACTGCTGTTTGAAGCAGCATCCCCCTCCACACAAGCACACCTTACCCCTCCACTTCTTCCCAGAATTAGAATTTGGAGTGTAGACACTCCATTGATTGTGAAGAAAATGAAAATACAACTGAGGCATATTTTCATGTTTAAATGACCACTATACAGCATATATCTTCAAATGGCTGAGCCAAACACAGGAGATGGAGTAAACTAATGGTGTTCTTCCTTCCTTTTAATTTTTTTGTGCTTTTTTCATATATCAATATTACATATTTCAAATATTGTAATGGAGATTCCATACTTGCACACATATTATCTGGGTAATGTTGGAAATGCACACATATTATCAGGCAAATGTTGGGAACACTGTCACTTAAAATTTTTGGTCTTAGTTTCCTAATTTGTCAAAGTAAAGTTAAAGATAAATAACAAATGAATTGTACAGTTTTTTAAATAGTATATCATGCATTTAAATTCACTTGAGAATTAAACTTTATAGTTATTACTCACAGAAAATTTTCTCCACTCTAAAGTTGAGTCAGATAGGGACAACACTCTTTGACATAAATCACAGCAAGATCTTTTTGACCCACCTCCTAGAGTCATGGAAATAAAAACAAAAATAAACAAATGAGATCTAATGAAATTTAAAAGCTTTTGCACAACAAAGGAAACCATAAAGAAGACGAAAAGACAACCCTCAGAATGGGAGAAAATATTTGCAAACTAATGAACGGATAAAGGATTAATCTCCAAAATATATGAACAGCTCATGCAGCTCAATATTAAAAAAACAAACAACCCAATCCTAAAATGGGCAGAAGACCTAAATAGACATTTCTCCAAAGAAGACATACAGATGGCCAAGAGGCACATGAAAAGCTGCTCAATATCACTAATCATTAGAGAAATGCAAATCAAAACTACCATGAGGTATCACCTCACACGAGTTAGAAGGGGCATCATCAGAAAATCTACAAACAACAAATGCTGGAGAGGGTGTGGAGAAAGGGAACTCTCTTGCATTGTTGGTGGGAATGTAAATTGATACAGCTCTATGGAGAACAGTATGGAGGTTCCTTAAAAAATTAAAAATAGAATTACCATATGATCCAGCAATCCCACTACTGGGCATCTACCCAGAGTAAACCATTTCAAAAAAGACACATGCACCCCAATGTTCATTGCAGCACTATCTACAATAGCCAGGTCATGGAAGCAACCTAAATGTCCATTGACAGATGAATGGATAAAGAAGCTATGGTACATATATGCAATGGATTATTACTCAGCCATAAAAAGGAGTGAAATTGGGTCATTTGTAGAGACATGGATGGGTCTAGAGACTGTCATACAGAGTGAAGTAAGTCAGAAAGAGAAAAACACACATTGTATATTAACACATATATGTGGAAACTAGAAAAATGGTACAGATGAACTGGTTTGCAAGAGAGACATGGATATAGAGAACAAATGTATGGACACCAAGGAGGGAAAGTGGGTGTGTGTGTGTGGGATGAACTGGGAGATTGGGATTGACATATATACACTAATATGTATAAAACAGATAACTAATAAGAACCTGCTGTATAGCACAGGGAACTCCTATGTACAGTAGAAACCAACACAATATTGTAAAACAACTATACCCCATTAAAAAAATGTTTTTTAATAAATAAATTAATTAATTAAAAGTTGAGCCAAAAAGAAACCAAGTTACAGATTCTTGGCAAATGTAGAATAACTTTACCAACACTTCTACTTTTCAACCGGGATCCTCTAGAGCTCATACACTTATTACTCACACATAATTTTGTCCATTTGTAAACTCTATGCCAAATGCCAGAAACTACCTCTTAATTTTGAAAGCAGATAACAAGTCTTGTAATCAGTTACTAGCTCTGTGACTTTGGACAAGCTGCTGAACCATTTTGAAACCCAGTTTTCTCTAAAAGATGAAAATTGTAGCTAATATATAGAGCAGCATAGGAACAAAAGAAGGAAGAAATTATCAATGAAAATTTAAGAATATGTAAATTGGAAAGTGTAAAAAATGCATTATTTGGTATATTACTGGCCCCCTTTTTAGTGACTAAAAAAAAAAAAAAAAGAAACAAACTATGGAATGAATTATAACTTTGGTTACCTAAGTTACCTATTCAATAAAATAACCTGAAGTCTTTTTTTTTTTTTTTTTTTTTAATGCGGTGCGTGGGCCTCTCACTGTTGTGGCCTCTCCCATTGCAGAGCACAGGCTCCGGACGCGCAGGCTCAGCGGCCATGGCTCACGGGCCCAGCCACTCCGCGGCATGTGGGATCTTCCCGGACCAGGGCACGAACCCGTGTCCCCCGCATCGGCAAGCAGACTCTCAACCACTGTGCCACCAGGGAAGCCCTAGCCTGAAATCTTTAAGTAACAATGAAGTATACAATACAATGTGTACACCTTTCAACTTGCAATAATGTGAAGGATGTGTTTTAATTAAAACAAAACTCAATTAAAAATACAATGTATGGTATAATCCCACCAACATATCTACCTCTTTGTTGATATTGATAGTGATACAGATGCATAGATATGTAGATATGCATGCAAAGAATAATCTAGATGGATATACTGCAAAAACTACATGGTAGCTATGTATAATATTATATTTATTTATTTTGATTCTTTTAAATGTTTCCTACATAAACTGTATCCATTTCATAATAAAAGGAAATTCACATTTAAAACAAAAAACTGTGCCTGAAAAACCAAACATAACTAAATATCCCCCTTTGAAATATACCCCTTGAAAATGGGAGTCAAGTGATGGTGCTAAGGAACTAGTTCAATAAAAAATAAAGCCAACCTAAACAACCAAAACATTTGAAAGAGAAACACATTTTTAAATTACATGCATATTTGATAACTTCTCCCTTTCCTTTTGGCTTCACAGCTGAGGAAAGGAAAAAATGAATTCAGTTACAGGTGATTCATAATTTATATAAATTCATTTTTTAAGGAACTGAGCTCTAGTAGTTATCAATTATTAGAAGATTTACAGTGTATTTACGAATGATACATAGACATGTCTGCTAGAAAATAATGGATTCTCTCCAAAACAAATGGAAATAAGTGTTGCATTTATACATAGGAAAGAAGATTTAATTCCATCATTATTATTGCCATTTTTAACAGCAATACAACTCTGCAGCAGCCATTATAATTATTGTCATAGGCTGGGAGGTTGTGGGAGGGCAAAACCATTTTTATAGATTAATAATCTCTTGTGGTCATGGAGTACCCAATGTGCTTCTTCTCTCCTGAGGGGAGGGGAAAGCGAGGGAGCTGAGTCTGATTAAATCTGAGAACGCTGGGTTTCTGTATGATCTTAACAAGGAAATGAGATTCAGCGTCCCGTTCAACTACAGTAAATATTGCTTGGTGGCAGTGAAATCTTAATTAGTATTTCCCCCCGTTAAACAATTCCAGTGTTTAATAGACACTGTAATAGTGGCATTTGCTTCTCCTGAAATGTTCTTTTTTCAACTTTTTTTTTAAATCTCATATTTTCAGAGGAAGGACAGTCTGTAAACTTCCCCTGTCTTGTCATGCTTATTTGCCATTGCCTTACATCCACCTGAACAGAAGCTATTTCTCTCAGGTCAGGTCAATCATCTCAGTTTTTATTACAACAAAGACGTTTCCACAATAAAAGGCTAAGCTGAAAAGCGAATTATGTCAATACTTAGTCTATTTTTAGAGACATAAATAATTTCAGATGGCTTTTTGAATGTATTTCTAGAATAATGTCATGATTCTTATATTTAATTACAATGTAATGTAATTTAAACCCATGGACAACTCTTCTGAAGCTGAGACTGATTTTTTCTAGATTTACTCCTAAATTTCTAACAGAATTTACATTCACTTTTCATTTTTCTTCATTCATTGATTTAAAATTTATTTAGAAAATGTAAATGTGTTCAGAGGTTTAGACATGGACCTTATTCTCAGGGAACTATCAAACTATTTGGGGAAGATACATCATGTACAGAAGAAATAAATATGTATCTGCCTTCCAAAAGTTTAGTTGATTTATATGGTGAAACTTTTCAAAGTGTCCATAAAGCAAAGTTAAAAAAACTAATTAAACTAATTTTTATACATAAACTTTTGCAACTGGTTTAAATGTTTTGTTTTGTTTTTTTTTCTTTCCTATAAATTGACCAGGAAATATATTCTTTGAACATCTTAATCCCTAATCAGTATACATCTGTAAGTCAAAAAGGAGTAGTAAGGGGACAGGATGTTGGAACAATGCTGTAAAACAAAACTGTCTCCAATAGGACATATGGTTACCTTTTTTATTTTATTTTTTAGTAGACCCAAGAATATTAATGTCTTCTTTGTTCTGCCTACTACTGTTTCTACAGATTGACAACAGAGTACTTAATTCCTCTTATCAGGTAAGAGAAGTGAACCAGGAGTGTGTGGTTAATGTAGAGCTAGGTAGTTTTTATTTTTAATTCAAAAAATGATTGGAATATGGATAAAATGGTAAAATTAGATCAGAATAGTTTCTTCTGTTAATCTAGTATCACAGCTCTCTTGTCACTCTTCTAGGAAGCTCAGTGAAAATCGTAAAAATACTAAGCAAATGAAACGAAACATAGCTCTCTGCATCTTTGGTTAATGTAAACTCAGTGTTCTTCAATTGAGAGTTTAGAGAGAGTCATCCCAACTTGTATAGTTTAACATAATCTCAATCACTCTTTTAATACTAATTTTGCTCTGTTAAACTTCTTGGCCACAGGTGAATAATATAGGTATAAATATAAATAACTATAAATATGTTCTTAAATGAGAGAGAGGGTCTCAAAATTCTCACCTATGATGCATTGATATTTTTCAAGTCATTCTGCTGCAGAAAATATATGGACTTTGCTAAATATATGGACTTTAAACACTTTTTATGAAATGATTAAAACAGTGAAACTAATAGATGCAAAACAATGTAAATTTGTAAAGTATGTAATATTTTAAAATTCCTTCTTAAGATGCTATCCGTTTTGATTCAAAAATAACTCAAAAAGGAAACTAGGTATATATTATCCTCTTTTTGTATATGAAGAATGAAATTGAAAGAGGGTCAGTGACTTTTTCCAAAGAATACATTCACAAGCTCTTAGATTTGGAAAGGGTCTTTTAGGTACTGTGACCATATTTTTATTTTATTATAGGGATCATTTTAAAAATGAAGGGAAAGCTAGAACATCCTTGGAAAACTAAGGTATATGTTTTAAAAATCATGTGGTCAATTACATTCTTTCAATTCCATCTATGATAATTTAGTTTTGGCTTGAATAATTCCAGTGATGGGAGAAAAATATTTTGTGTAACAGGTTGTTCCTTTTTTTTTTTTTTTTTTCTTTTGCCATGCCGCGCTGCTTGTGGGATCTTAGTTCCCTGATCGGGGATCAAACCCAAACCCTCGACAGTGACAGCACAGATTCCCCACCACTGGACTGCCAGGGAATTCCCTGACAGGTTATTCCTTAACAGACTTTTTTCTTATTAGATATTTTATTTATATTTATCCAAAACTTTCACTCATTTATCTTTTACCCATTGATTTTAAGTTTGAACTTAGAAAATGATCTATCTTCCACATAAGAATACTTTAAATATCTGAGTACGTTCATCACGTCCCTCCTTTCATTAACTGTAATTCTCTTTCCCTCGCCACATATTTTTTCCATTGACCATTATGAAGCATGATTTTCAGACACCTTAAAGTTTTCCATAGTTCTGTCTCAAATGTATCATTTAGAAATGAGTGTAGACTACAATAAAAGTAACTGGTGAAATAGAACAAAGTACCAGTTTAAGTATTGACACAGATTTAGGACTGTTTCTAATTTTATGTTAGCTGATAATGCCTGGCATCATGCCATCATTATGACAGGCATCCAAAGTCTGATTCTTTCATGGGACTCATTGTGGAATGCAGAGATCCACCCTTGGTTGTAATCACACTAACTCTTTCCCTCATGGAAGAAGTGCTCCCCTGCTACCTCCTGAGTTTCATTCTCCTCCTGACCCTGGGACAAATCCTCTTCTTTGCTGGATCACCTGTCCTGTGCAGTCCAAAACAGTCTCCTCAGGATGAGCTCTGATAGCCCCACAACACCTCACGCATCTTTACCTCAGCAAATGGGAAAATTCCTGTTAACTCTCTTATAGCATTTTTGTCTGGGTGTCTCCAGCCAGACTCCTGTCTTAAAGTTCTGGTAAAAGAAAACAGGCATCACTTTCTATGTTCATGTGTGTGCCAATCCCTATCAATCTCACGTCAATCTGCTCTAAGTATTGTATGGTGCAAAACCTCATAGTTGCAATGCCACGGCATAGTCAAAATCCTGACAGGCAGGGAGAGGTCAGGCTCACCATTCTACAGGAAATCCCCATTCTACTCTAAAAATTCACTTGAAAGAATCTTTTTCACTCTTCTAGTCTTCTATCATATAATTCTTTTGGAATGGATTTTGTTTTGACCAGCTTTTCTACCCGTTAATAAATACTGGCATGGAGTTATTGGAAAACCTTTTTTTTTTTTTTTTTTTTTAGAATGGGTGGGTATTTAAAGCTATTGTCTTCAGCTTTAAATTTTAGCTAGAACTCTAAAAAAAAATGCATTTAACATTTTCATGTATTAGCCTCATCCTTTACAGAACATGGGAAAAGAATCAAAACTTTTAAGTTTAATCTATGTACAAATTGTAGGAAAAATAGAGTTGTAGTAAGAGATGCTGAAATAGCTTTTTGTACCTCAGCTTCCACTGTTACGCATAATATTTAACAGCATGAAAACAACTTAATAGTCATAGAGTCACTGGTCCCATCATTCCAAGCCCTGGGTGCATCTATACTAAAAATGCTTATATAATCCTTATCTCTATAGAATTCTCAGGAAGAAAGAAAAATCAGAATGCTTGACTAACATAATGTTGTCAATATTTATGACACCATGTAAATCTAATCCTCACTGCTGGGGAAAAAAATCAGCTTCTTTATCATCCAATAGCTCTTAAATAATAAAGTTTACTTTGGAGGATTAATCATAGGGATCCTGCTTATACATCTCTACCCTGCTCTTTTAAATCATATCACATCTTCTTTTCATTTAGAAAGAATCTAGATGATTTGTATACCTTTCTCTGATTTATGGCTTTGAAGGAGAGCTCTCAAAGGGCTCAGTTAACATGGAAATCAATAATGCTGATGCCAAAATGGCTCTGTGTAGGTATGTTTCCTTCTTTCCCCACAATGCTGTCTGGCACACTTTCCTAAAAGGTCCCTCCAAATATGTCATCTGAGCATTACTATGGAATCAGAGACTAAGAATTGTTCATTTTAAAATCTAAATTGACATTTAATTCTTATGATTAGTATTTTAAAGCCAATTATTAACAAGTATTTTTTTCCTGTAAATTATCACAAAACCCAGACTTAAGAAATAAAGAACTTTAGAATTGAAATTGGAAATTTAAAATGTATGGATTCTAGTGATCCATTTTAATACTACTCGGTTCCTGGGTACCCTACGTGAGTTACTGCATTTTGGCTACTGCTCACTGTTCCCTTTGAATATTTAGATAACTTACAAAAACATACATAATTCAGCAACATAACATTCATAGTTGAGTAAGTAAAAGAGAAACAAAGAGCATAGTTAGCTAACTGAAGGTAATTAATTAATGGAGAGAGGATTAAGATGATAAAGTCTCATTTTAGAAAGGACCTGCAGCAGCAGTCCCCAACTTTTTTGGCCTCAGGGACTGGTTTCGTGGAAGACAACTTTTCCACAGATGGTGGGGGATGGCTCACGCGTTAATGCGAGCTATGAGGGGGGTGGTGGTAATGCGAGCGATGTGGGGGATGATTCAGGCTGTAATGCGAGCGATGGAGAGCGGCAGATGAAGCTTCTCTTGCTCTCCCTCAGCGCACGTCCTGCTGTGCGTCCTGGTTCCTGACAGGCTGCAGACCGGTAGTGGTCCATGGCCTGGGGTTTGATCTACAGTGATATAGCAGGTCCACTCCTCTGTTTTGGGAAGAATTATATCCATACCTAGAAGAAGAAAATATATATGATTCACAAATATCTTTCAATGAGAGACTGTCATTTTTCAAAATAAGTCACTTATAAATTTTAAAACCTTATAAGTTTTAAAATCTTCACTGTGAAGAAATTTATAAGGTTTAATAAATTATCTGTAATGCATATTATATCTGTGGTTTATTTTTTTCATTTTTTTGATAGAAATAGACAATTACTTCTTCCTATAGTTTGCAACATAATCCTTATAAAACGTTTGAAGGTTGTAATCACCACTTCGTGGACACTTCATTAAAAAATAAACAGAAAACCTTCCCGTTTCTTTGACTTTTTATATGTTCTATATGTTAATGTAATTGACTATTTTGAATTTCTCCATAATTCTTTCTAACTTTTCAATAAACACACTAAAATGTGGATCTAATATCTGACTAATGGAATACGTATGAAGAGCTGATATGCTTACCACTGAATTTTCTCCTGGGTTATTGAATTCCTGATCTTTCCCTAGAGGATCTTTTTGGGGGTGAATAAACAGCCAATCTGTGCTTAAATCCACTATTTAGAGACTTTTATAGTCAAGAGCTTTCTTAAATAGCCTGTGCTTTCCACATGTATGAAGACACCTTGCTAATGAAGAGGGAGTATAAAGAGAGGGACAGGAGGCCTGGAGATTCCTTTATTTTGCATAGACATTAAGGGACTTCTTGGAAGGAAACCACTCATTTAAAATCTGGCCCTTCTTGCAATTCCATTTTCTTGCCCCTGATGTTTAACATCTTGCATCTGGGTTAACTTATTTTTAATATTGCTAAACCAAACTATGACGTGCTTTTGTGATGGCTATGAACTTTGCAAAAAATATATAATAGTAATTTTGAACATCATTGAACTTCACTCATGTCACTGGAAACACTGGGAAGACATTGACTGTTCATGATCTATTCATTATATGCTAGCACTTAGCATTCATTCACTCACTTAACACATACCTATCAAACACCTACTATGTGTCTGACCCTTTTCTAAGGTTATAAAACAAAACTGCTTGCCCTCAAGGAGCTTACATTCCACTGTCTGACATATGGACATACTCAATAATCATTAGGTTTCTTTATTGAATGAGTGAGTAAGTAAATGAATTAGTTCTTCCAGAAATGATCCTGTTTATAAAATCATTTAAAAATAGCTACATATTTTTTAACCTATGAAGACAAATCTCTATTAGTCGTATAAGATCTCTGTGAGGATTTTATATTGCATTTTTTTTCTTTTTTGTGTGTGTTTCCCTCACTTAACACATTTTTCTCTTTTTATGCAGCCATTAAAAGTTGTGATTATTTAAGATCCTATATTTTAAATATATAACATATATATTAAATACATATAAATTGGAGGCTTATCTATAGAGGTGGTATGTAGATATATAGATAAATTCAGTGTAAGTCTATTTAATATTTGATCTGGTATGAAGCAACAAACAGAACTACTAATTATTGCCCATCCCTCCCAAATGAGTACAAATCAAATATTCCTGACTTTTTAAAAAAAATTCTAATCACATGCAACAAAGTGCTCATATACTTTAATAAACTGACATTAATTTTATTTGGTTTTATACTTATTTTCATTCATTTGTTTGTTCTTCCTTTTTTTTAACACATTTTTAATTTTCCACCTAATCTATGTCACACTAATCTCTATTGTCAAATTGTTCAAACATGGAGGAGAAGACTCCATGGGTTACCATTATTATTTATATTCATTAAAATCATCACTATTGTTAACTGGGTCCACTGTAGTTTCCATTGTGATGAACGTGTTAAACTCAATATAAATTATCCATTTTTAGTATTTACTCATATTTTAGTATGTAGTATTCACTTTTAGTATTAATTGGAATATTTTTATGGTAGAAATTAATATAACTATAAAATATTTTTATTTAGTATGTAGAATTATTAATATTTAGTGTTATGAATGCAAGAATAATTTAGTCAGGAATATGTATAAAGGCTGTCATTGTGTCCAGTTCTTTTATTTTCAGGTGATATCTCACTCAATATAATTTAACATCCAGTTGCTTTTGAGTTACAGAAGATTTGGTACAGTAAAGGTTATATTATGGCATCATTTCTATGTTGTTATTCATTAGAGTGCAAATTATAATTTTTCAAATACTGTAAATGTCACTAATGTCCTTATAGCTTCTTCCCTTAATGATTAAAATTCCAGATTACTCACGTTATGTACGGTTTTAGTGGCTTCATGTTATAAATCAAAACACTTGAGATACCTTTCTATAGATATAATGGGTGGGTCAGAATTATTTATAGCATATGCTAAGGATAGCACAAGTGATTTAAGATTGACTTACAGCCCTTTACTGAAGAGTAGACTTTTGGAATAATAGAAAAGTTAGAATCACATCATCCAGTGCATATATTCTCATGAGTGCTCTCATGTTCAACATATGAACTGTCAGAGTGATCATTTACCATGGATGCCTCTAATGGATGAATTACTCATTTCTGCCTAATGGACCACTCAGCATTTCAACTGAATGGTAACTAAGCATATTCTTTATAGTGTTCAATGATCAAACACCTAGTATATTGCTAAGTCCTTAGGGGTACTCAGTGGTTCATTGATGATGATTTTGCTTATGGAGTCAAATGGAATAGGGAAACAGAAAAATAGAAAATAACAGAAAATAGAAAAAAACAGAAAATAGAAAAATAATCAATGGCAAAATCTTACATATATTAGCCATATAGTTAACCATATATATATTAACCATATATTTCTCTTTTAAAAAATATTTATTTATTTGGCTGGGCCAGGTCTTAATTGTTGCAGCATGCAGTATCTTCATTGCAGCATGTGGGCTCTTTAGTTGCGGCATGCAAACTCTTAGTTGTGGCATGTGGGATAGAGTTCCCTGACTAGATGGAACCCAGGCCCCCAGAATTGGGAGCATGGAGTCTTAGCTGCTAGACCACCAGAGAAGTCCTCCAATGTTAACTTTAAAGGAGATTAACACATTTGTCTACTAAACCTGTGACTATAATACAAAACTGTTCAAAGGTAATGAATTAATTAATAGAGTTTTATATGTATACAATATATGATAGGTAGATCTCTTTAATAAAAACTTTTTAAAAGATGTTTTATATTTCTTCTAAGATGATATAGTTTATATCTTAGCCTCAGTAATAACTATTATCACATTTACAACAGTGTATTGAGTCTACAATATTTACTACATAAACCTGTATTATATTTTAGAGTATTTCTAATTAAAGATGATCATTATTTTCAAATAAAAAATAGTATATATAAAGTTAACATGATGTATTATATAAAATTTTCAGTTTTAATGTAAATGTTTTATTTGAAATTTGGTTCTGTGCAATCTTTATGTTCATTTTGCATCCATTACTATTGTGTTTTAAGAAATTCCACAATTTGCTTACATTAAATATAAGTGAGGGAGACAGAAGGGCAGATATCTCTTCATTTTCTGCTATGCAACTGATATTTGGCAGTAGATTAGTAGTCATATCTGCTTGTAACCTACTTTTACATGGTATAGACCTAATTAGGCTGATGAATATATGAGTAATGTATCATTTTTAATTGGTAAATGTCACTATTGAGTAGAAAAATGTGAAAATTTAAAGGTATGAAGATTTCTTTAAATTCTCCATATTTACTGAGTTCTATTTTTCACTGTGCATACAGAGTAACATAGAACTCTATTTGGTCCATTTAATTCCATGAGTTAGCTTTATACATTTTCATTTGTGAATTTGAATTTTACATTTTCTAGACTCAGAATTAATCTGTGGTGTAATGTGGAGCATTGAAATGCAAACAAAATTAACACTGCCAAGAAATATTCCCTACAGTCTGCTATTTACATCAGTTAACCCATATTGTGGACTATAGAATCTTGGCAACACATAAATTGGCCACACAATCTGTGCAGGCATCATATTTTTTAATATTTGGAAAGTTTCCATTCCTTAAAATATTGTAATATAACTATATTGTTTTTTTCTAGGCAGTGACTAAACACATGTACTAAAATGAGACTAATACATACTTTACCATACAAGTAACTAAGGCATTTACACATACGGTAAACTGTAAATGATGTAAAAATGAGAATTTAATATTAATTTCTAGTGTTTCTATACTACTGTAAGAAATAAATGAAAGCCCTTAGTCAGTGGAGGAACATGTATCCATTCTGGATTTCATTTTTACCTAAGTTTTCAGGTGTTTTATTGGGTCTATAACCTCTAAGCCAAAATTCTTAATTTGTTACATAGACCTATTGTCACATGAAAAATTTTTCCCAGTCTCAGCTGATGGCAGTATTTAAAATGTGTTTCCTGTACCACCTATGTATGGGTTGCTCCCTGCATGATGCCCATCTATGCTGATGGCCTGGATCATGTGCTATATTGGTTTCCTAGGACAGCCCAAACAAATTACCCCAAACTGAGTAGATTAAAACAATAGAAATGTATGGGTCTTATGGTTCTGTAGGCTGGAAGTCTGAAATTGTCAGCAGGGCTATATTTCCTCTGAGACTGGCTAGAATCCTTCCCTGTCTCTTGTTAGCTTTTAGTGACAGCTTTCATTCCTTGGTGTTCCTTGGCCACTTCACTTCTATTTCTGTCCCTGTCATGAACATTGGCCATCTTCCCCCTATGTGTCTGTGTCTCTTTCTCCTGTTCTTATAAGGACACCATATAAGATTGTATTAGGACCCACCCTAGCCAAATACAATCTCACCTTAACTCCATTACATTTGTAAGACCCTATTTCCAAATAAGACTCATATTTATAGATATTGGACATTAGGACTTCAACATATCTTTTGGGAGGGACAGGGTTCAATTCACAACACTTGGCTCCTCTTGTTTTATTAAGCTCTGTGGTTCTGACCCCACATTGAATGCTATGTATCTTTATTTTGTCTTGCATTTTACTGAGTCACTTCCTGATTTGAGAACAATCTGAAGATGTGGTGCTATGGTCTGAATGTTTGAGTATCCCTCCAAATTCATATGTTGAAACCCTTAATCCCCAAGGCAATAGTATTAGGTGGTGGGGCCTCTGGAAGGTGAATACATAATGGGAGCAGAGCCCTCTTTAATGGGATTAGTGTCTTTATAAAAGAGACTCCAGAAAGATCTCTTGCCCTCTTCTGCCATGTGAGAACACAGCAAAAAGATGACTGTCCATGAACCAGGAAGTCCTCACCAGACAGGAATCTGCTGGCACTATGATCTTGAATTTCCAACCCCCAGAACTATGAGAAGTAAATGTTTGTAGTTTATAAACCACTCAGTCTATGTCTGTTATAGCAGGTGGAATAAACTAAGACAGCTGCCTTCCATCTTTTCTATGCCATTGCACTTCCTGTGAGATTTAGAGTCTGTCCAATTTGGAGGTGCCATCCTCGGTTGGCACCTCAATTTTTAAAATTACACTAAGATATAAGGCCCACAGATTTGGAGACAGAATATGGTCAAAGGGATTTGCATACCTTTTTTCTCCCTTTTAAAGAACAAATCTAAGGAATAGCCACTACCACTGGCTCTGTTTTCTGATGTTTGCCATAATGTCAGAAACTTCAATGACTTGAAGGATACTGGGAACAGGAGCTGGCATTGCTAAGAGACTGGTGATATTTTCAAAAGAAAATGTCCTCAGCCAAGCTCCAATAAGGAAACTCCATTCACCATTCCAGCAAGAAGGAATTTGTGTTCCTACCCTTTTATTATATTCTTAGGGCTGGGTTGTCAGCTCTTTTATTTTTTCCCCTAGGGCAAGATGGTGGGTCTCTGGTGAAATTTAATTACAAATGCTGCCTTATCTTCATGAAAACCAATCACAGCCCTGCACTTGTTGAAATGAGTTATTCTTTAATGGATTTAGGAAGAAGTACATAACAAAAAGAGCTACATAAAATGCCTCAAGCAGGGAATGTCTAGGTTATTCATTCTCCTTTATCCTGATATGCATATATCTTAGAGTAAAAGTAGCATGCATAGGTTGCTCAAGAAAAGTTATGGTGAACTCTTTTTGTTTTGCTGGCAGTTTTATATGACTGGGAGGATGGTATTCAGGAGATCTTCACTGATGTTTTCCCCAAACAATATGTAACACCTTTTTAATATATCACTTGCTATAGTAGTAGGAGCTATTCCCTTTTTATCCATTTTAATACAGACTAAGAGCTGCAGTCTATCCTAAAATGAGACCCACTGTTGTAAAAGTCTATAGATGAAGATTTTCATATTTGGAATTGACAAGTTTCACGCTGAAAATTAAATGAGTTTAGATGCAACACAGTGATATTTTTATGGGCTCCAGAGCTGGACAAACTGGGTTAGAATTCTTGTTCTATTACTTACTAGAGGAGAGATTTGAGGCAAATTAATTGAGTCAATATAAGAAAAGTATCTCTCATATACATGGAACTCATTTCAGTAGTCCTGTTACAGGCCTTAAATTCCATCGTTTGACATTTAAATTTAACATCATATAAGAAATATAATTTCTGGGGCTTCTCTGGTGGCGCAGTGGTTGAGAGTCCGGAAAAAAAAAAAAGAAAAGAAATATAATTTCTGCTATACACTTACATTCTCAAAAGGAGGATATGCAAGAAAACTAACTGTAGCAAAACCCTAAAGAGGTGAAAATAGAGCATGAGATTTGTAATCCAAAAGCTACTTGCTGTCCTGAATCCTTCTCTGCTTCCAGAAAACACTGGAGAGCCCTTCATCTTGTCCACATACCAAAAGTTAAAGATTAAATTGGAATCAACTTTTTACAGTTTTAAAAAATTGTTCAAAAGAAGCATTTCATTTTTGGAATGAATAAGATAGTTTTAACATTTTATATTTTACATGCTTAAGCTCATTAAAGGTCAGAAAGCTGGAAAAACTTTTCCTTCCAATAAAAATGAGGTAAAATAATATAAATCTAACATCTTATTAATTTTTTTAAATCGAAGTATAGTTCATTTACAATGTAGTGTTAGTTTCAGGTGTACAGCAAATTGATTCAGATATATATATATATTCTTTATCAGATTCTTTTCCATTATAGGTTATTACAAGATATTGAATATAGTTCCCTGTGCTATATGATATGCCCTTGTAGATTATCTATTTTATATATAGTAGTGTGTATCCGTTAATCCCAAACTTCTAGTTTATTCCTCCCCACATTTTCCCCTTTGGTAACCATGAGTTTGTTTTCAATGTCTGTGAGTCTATTTCTGTTTTGTAAATAAGTTCATTTGTATCATTTTTTTTAGATTCCACCTATAAGTGATACCATATGATATTTGTCTTTGTCTGATTTACTTCACTTATGATAATCTCTAGGTCCATCCTTGTTGCTGGAAATAAAACATTTTTATGTAAAATGTAAGATTTTGATATTCCAAATTGTGCTTACTCTAAATAAACTACTTTGAAAAGTGAAGTATAACTAATATCCATTAGAGAAGAAATTATCAGTGCTCATATGTATAGACTGTCACAAAATAAATGCATCAGTGTAATCAAGTTAATAAATAAAAGTTTAGAATCATCTTTTCACTCTTTCCCAGTAACTATTCCTCGGCTCACCAAAGGTAAGCATCATTCTGACGTCTTTCATCACAGATTAGTTTTGCTTATTTCTGAAATTAATGCAAATAGAATCATGTGAAAGGTGCCATTTTGTTTCTTTTGATGAACATTATGTTTTCTAGACACAACCACATAATTGTGTGTATTAGTTCATGATTTTCATTGCTATGTAGTTTTCCATTTTATGAAACACCAGTATGCATCCAGTGTATTTTTATTGGATATTTAAATTATTCTGATTTGGGAATGATTATAAATAAATAATGCTGCAAGGATTATTTTTGTTTATGTCCTTTGAATATTTAATGGCATTTTGTTTGTTACATAAAGGCACTACTGTTTATTGATTCTAGACTAGGGCTATTTTGGATATTACAAATAGTAATGACCATTTGTGCATGTACATTTATTTTGTTTTTGTTAGGACCACACCAAGCATTCTAAGATGCACCAATGTTCAACTTTATTAGGTACTACCAAACAACTTTTCAAAGTGACCATTCTAACATACACGTCTATCTATAGTTTTTGAGTGTTTCAATTATTCTACAATGTCACCAGGACAGTTGATGTCATCAGTCTTTTTCATTTTCACCAGGTTGGTTGCTCTCATTGTAGTTTCAAGTTGCACTGCCCTATGCTTAATGAGGCTGAGAACATTTTCATATGTTTATTAGCCATTTTCACATCCTCTTTTATAAATAGCTTTTTTGTAGTAAGTTTTTAATGTCTACATTTATTCATATTATTCTAAAAGTAAATATGAGGTTTCTGGAGCAAGGAAGGATTATTATTACTTCCAGCAATAACTGCACCAGTACTCAATGCCCTATTTTTTTCTACAGCAATGCAAATGAGAACCAGACAGGCAGGTCTGCTTGTACATCAAAGGGGTTTTATTACTTTTTCTTTGCAACAAAGATTTATTTATTTATTTACTTGTTTGTCTATTTAGTTTTCTTAACTGTATTGTAATAAGACCACTTTACATAAGATCTATCCTCCACAAATTTTAAATGTACAATACATTATTGTTGACTATAGTTACAATGTTGTACAGCAGATCTCTAGAACTTATTCTTCTTACTTAACCCAAACTTTATCCCTGTTAATAACTCCCATTAATGCCCTCCCCCTTCCCAGACTCTGGTTCCTACCATTCCAGTCTTTGATTTTATGGATTTTATTATTTTAGATACCTCATGTAAGTGGAATCATGCAGTACTTTTCTTTCTGTGTCTGGCTTATTTAACAAAACCTAATGGTCTCAGGGTCCATCAGCATTGCTGCATATTGCAGAATTTCTTTCTTCTTTAAGGCTGAATAGTATTCCATTGTATGTATATATCACATTTTCTTTATCTAGTCATTCCTTTATAGCAGTTTAGGTTGTTTCCACATCTAAGCTACTGTGAACAGTGCTGCAGTGAAAATGTGAATGCTACTATCTCTTTAATATAAAGAGGGTTTCTAAAGTCACAAGAAAGGAATTCTGAAGTTAGGAACCTCATTTAGTTTATATGTATGCTGTCCAGTTTCTACCCGTCTTCTGAGAGATAAAAGGGAATCCAATCTCCTTAATGTAAACACTTCCACTTTGAGAACAAAAAGGGGAGGTGCCTGGAGTTTTATGTTCTGGAACATAAGTAAATGTCTATTTATACTGGGAGAAGAAGATAAAACAAACAATGTTTCCAAAGTTTCAGATTTTATCCTATTTTGAAATATAAATAACATGCCTAGAGCAGTTAAATATCTCTGGAATCCTCACTACTTATTGGTATTTTTTTAACTTTTAAGATCTGTCCATTAACCCAAGATGCAGGGTTTTTTGCCCTAAAACCTCTAACTTTCTGAAACATGAAAATATTCATATTACTTCCCAGCTGTTTTCTGTCCAATTTTTTATTGAACTTTTTAAAATTAATATGGATTTGCAGTTCTTCATATATTTTGAGTGCAATTTTGTCACCTTTTGTTTTCTGTCTCTTTTCTCAATGTTTTTAACGTATTTGTGTTTCTATGGTTTAATATATTTAATGCTGAGATCTTCCAGTTTACTAATCCTTTCAAAAATCAGTGTCTAATGTATTACTAAACTCATTTACTGCAATCCTAATGACAAGTTTTATATCTTTTAATTTTAGTATATCCATTTTAGTATTTTTCTCTATTCCTTATCTTTGGTGAAGTTCTCTATCTTTTCATGCATTTTCTTGAGGATATTGATTACAGTTACTTTAATGACAATGTCTGACTCCTTTGATAGCTAAATCATCCATGGCCCCCTTTTTTTTTTTAATTGGAGTATAGTTGTTTTACAACATTGTGTTAGTTTCTACTGTACAGCGAAGTGAAATAGAGTTCCTTGTGCTATACAGCAGATTGTCATTAGTTATCTATTTCATGTATAGTAGTGTATGTATGTCAACTCGAATCTCCCAATTCATTCCAACCCCCCTTTCCCCACCTTGGTGTCCATACGTTTGTTCTCTACATCTTTGTCTCTATTTCTGCCTTGCAAACCGGTTCATCTGTACCATTTTTCTAGATTCCACATATATGCGCTAATATACGGTATTGTTTTTCTCTTTCTGACTTACTTCATTCTGCATGACAGTCTCTAGGTCCATCCATGTCTCTAAAAGTGACCCAGTTTCATTCCTTTTTATGGCTGAGTAATATTCCATTGTATATGTATACTATATCTTCTTTATCCATTCATCTGTCGTTGGACATTTAGGTTGCTTCCATGACCTGGCTATTGTAGATAGTGCTGCAGTGAACATTGGGGTGCATGTGTCTTTTTGAATTATGGTTTTCTCTGGGTATATGCCCAGTAATGAGGTTGCTGGGTCATAAGGCAATTCTATTTCTCATTTTTTAAGGAACCTCCATACTGTTCTCCATAGATCTTTGTTAAACTTTTCTTGTATTTTCTCCATTCTATTTCTGAGATCTTAGATCATCTTTACTAGCATTACTCTGAATTATTTTTCAGGTTGACTGCCTATTTCTTCTTCATTTATTTGGTATTGTGGGTTTTTACCTTGCTCCTTCATCTGCAGCTTATTTCTCTGTCTTCTTATTTTGTTTAACTTACTGTGTTTGGGGTCTCCTTTCTGCAGGCTGCAGAGTCATTGTTCCTCTTACTTCTGGCGTCTGTCCCCAGTGAGTGATGTTGGTACAGTGGCTTGGGTAAGCTTCCTGCTAGGGGGGACTGCTGCCTGTGTTCTGGTGGGTGGAGCTGCATCTTGTCCCTATGATGGGCAGGGCTGCATCTGGTGCTATGTTTTGGGGTGTCTGTGAACTTAGACTTTAGGCAGCCTGTCTGCTAATCTGTGGGGTTTTGTTCCTGTCTTCCTAGTTGTTTGGCATGAGGTGTCCAGCACTGGAGTTTGCTGGCCATTGGGTGGAGCTGTGTCTTAGTGTTAAGACTGAGACCTCTGGGAGAGCTCTAAGCAATTAATATTCCATGTGGCTAGGAGTTCTCTGGTGGTCCAACGGCATTGACTTGGCTCTCCCACCTCAGAGGCTCAGACCCAACCTCTGGCTGGAGCACAAAGACCCCACAAGCTACACAGCACAGAAGAAAAGGAAAAAAAAAAAAAGAGAAAATGAACAGACAAACAAAACCCCAAGACAAATGATAGAAGCAAAACTACACAGACAAAAACACAAAAAAACCCACACATGCACACACACAAAAGAAAAGAAAACAAAAAGAAAAGAGCAACCAAACAAATAAACAAAACCAAAAATGAAAACAAACACTAAAAACTAAACTAACAAAAACAAAAAATCAAAATCAAATCAAAAGCAGAAAGCAAATTAAAATAGGCAAATAAAACAAACACACAAAAACGATAAAAAAGATAAACAAAAAGCAAGAAGAAAACAAAAGGAAAAAACACAGAGCAACAAAAAAATAAAGTAAAAATAGAGAAGTATAAAATATAGTTAAAAAGATGAAAACAAAGGAAAACAAAGGAAAAAACCAAAAATATGAAAAAAACACAATATAATGAAAAAGTAAAGTAGAAATAGAAAAAAAAACATTAAAAATAAAAGCATAAAAGAAGAAAAGAAAAAAGTAAATAAAAAAATAACAACAGAGCAAAACATTAAAAAAATAGTAATAATAATAGTATTTTCCTGTGGCCTTAGCCGTCAGTGTCTTTGTCCCCATAGCAAGCCACATCCAATCCCTGCCTACCCAAGGAATCCTCCAATACCTCTAGGTAGGCCTCTGGACCTGCTGTGGGCACTCTGGGGCTAGCTCAAACTCTGATCTGGCCTTACTCCCATGTGTACTTGCCCCCAAATTCCACAGTTGTCCCCAAAGTCCACAGCCTCAATTTTGGGAACACTCATTTTCTATTCAGGTATACCACAGATGCAGGGTTTACCAAGCCAATTGCAGACATGTAATCTGTTGCTCCTAAGGCTGCATGGAGAGATTTCCCTTTGGTTGCACTGCTCCTGGAGTTCAGATTTGGTTTTGGCCCCACCTCTGCATGTGGACCACCCTCAGGCATCTGTTTCCCGGCCAGGCAAGAGGCGGTAAAAGCAGCAGCTGATTAGGGCTCACTTGCTCGCTTGGGCTGGGAAGAGAGAGGGATATGGCAGTCACAATTGGGCTGTGTGGGTAGTGCCTGTTGTGGCAGAGGCCAGCAGAAAGTTGTAACAGCCTGAGGTGTGCCGTGTGCTCTCCCAGGGAAATTGTGCCTGGATTGTGGGACCCTTGGCAATGTTGGGCTGCACAGGCTCCCAGGAAAGTGTGGGCAGTGACCTGTGCTTGCTCACAATATCCTTGGTGGCAGCGGTGGCAGCGTTAGCCGTCATGCGCACCTCTGGGGTCTGAGATAACAGCTGTAGCTTGCGTGTATCCCTGGAGCTCATATAGTTGGTGCCCTGCCATCTGTGAGGGCACAGAGCAAGAAGATCCTATGGCAGGCCCGCCCTTCTATTCATGTAGCCCACAACAATGGTTCCTTGCCTCTCTGGCAGGCCCAGCCTTCTCCCAAGACTCCCTCAGCTGTGGCACACTAGGCCACTCAGGCTGCCTTCATGCAGCCAACCCCAGTCTGCTCCCGGGGGTCTGATCTCCAAAGCCTGAGCCTCAGCACCCAGCCCCCACTGGCCCAGGTGGGCAGACAAGCAACTCAGGCTGGGGAGTGCTGGTGGGCACTGATCCTCTGTGTGAGATTCTCTCTACTTTGCCCTCCACACCCGTGTTGCTGTACTCTCCTCTGATGCTCCGAAGCTCCTCCCAACCCCACCAGTGAGGGAGCTTCCTAGTGCAGGAAATTTTCCTCCTTCACAGCTCCCTCCCAGATGTGCAGGTCCCATCCCTATTCCTTTGTCTCTTTTTTTTCTTTTTTTCTTTTGCCATACCCAGTTATGTGAAGATTTTCTTGCCTTTTTGGAAGTCTAAGTTCTTCTGCCAGCGTTCAGTAGGTGTTCTGTAGGAGTTTTTCCATGTGTAGATGTATTTTTGATGTATTTGTGGGGAGGAAGGTGATCTCCACGTCTTACTCCTCTGCCGTCTTGAAGGTTTCTCCCCATGGTCCTATTTCTATTGCCTGTTTCCTCTTGGTTTTGTTTCTTGATCATTTTTGACTGAATGCTATAAATTCTGTAAGGAAATTGCTGATACTCTACATCATGGTATCTTCTCTATAGAGAATTTAATTTTGCTTTTGACAAAGAGTTAGATTAAAGGTAGATCACCTTACATCTTAATCCTGTCTCAGATGGAGGTGTTCAGGCACTCAGATCTTGTCTAGTCCCATTATATTTCACTCCTAGGAGTTAGCAAGTCAGGATTCTTTTCTTGCATCCTGGGGCATACAAAGGTCCATCCTTTCCCTGAAATCCAAATTTTGTGTCCCAGCACTCTTTCAGCAGTGTTACTGGAAGTTCTACTTCAAAACACTTTGTCAAGATTCTCAGGCATCATCTATTTATAAATCAGCAAATATCAGTTTCACCTTGGTGAATTGTCTTGTCTCTCTGAGATTGTGGTTCCCCAAGGTCTGGTTGCCTAAGTAACTCCCAGATACTTTCAAAAGATATTTTGGTGGCATTTTTTTTTTTAGTTTTGCTTGTTTTGTTTGATATTACAGCCAGTGTTTCTAGTTATTCTTGGAAAGAGAATTTCTTCTCTAAAACTTGGTCCATTATAGCCAAAGTGGAAGTTCTACTTAGACTATAATTATTCCTAAATTTCTACTTATCATTTAACATAGAGTAAAATTTTTATTTTTTAATAGAATATTTCTCTGACATTCTATATTATCCTGTTTCATTTTTTAATGTTCTCAGAGCTCCTATATACTTATCGAGGTTTGTAATTAAGTAGTTTTTAGATTAATTTGGTTTATGTCTTTATTTGTCACTAGTCTGTAAATTCTAAAAATGGAAGGGATATGCCAGTTTGCTTACCATGTAAGCATACAGTAGACACTCAATAAATACTTTTCAATCCTGAATAAACAAACAAAAATTTATCAGACATATAGAAGAAGAAATCTCCAAAATTCAGCCAGCACTTAGACAAGGGTTAAATTGGTCTAATTTCAATAGGTTATTGTAAGTTAGTTAAACATATCTCATAGGAAAATATTCTCCAGAGTTAAAATGCAAATATACCTAAAATTTTACTTGAGGTATTTCTTTGTAATAATTTATTAAAAGTCCAATCACATAATGTAGACACAGTAGTGTTAGAAAGACTTTTAAATGAGAAACACAAAACAGAGCATGTTCTCTGTTTCTAAAAATATTTGAAAGCTCCTGCATAGAAAACAAACTAAAAAATAGATAATAAAAAGCATGGTTGTAATAAGTACTGATATCAGAGACTAATGTGATAAAGCTCATTAAAATATTAAAAATGCAGTTAAATAAAACTTGTTTTTGAGAGGCATGTTCAATAACATCACATTTTATGGATAGTCTCTTAATAAATGAATGCATTATAAAAGTAATTTACCATCATAAGTTCTCAATTCAGTATATAATAATTCTCTAGTAAAATTAACATCTTTGACATACAGCCCAAATATACTCAGTAGATTACTTTAGCCCATAAAAAATATTTTCTTTACTTATAGCTACTCTTTTGAGCCTTAATATTTTATCATTAGGCCCTAAAATCTACCATTCCAACATGTTGTCTACTATTGAAAAATTACTCAAGGTGAAAAATGTCTATGAACACATTGACTTAATAAATTTTCTAATCTTAGAATTATTTCCAAAGAAATTTCAAGTCAGAACTAGATAGACCAGTTCCAGAGTCACACAGATTCTATTAGCAACAAGAAATTTTAACTGTTAGAATAACATCCCTGTGTGGTAAAGGAGAAATAAAAGTTTGCCATCAGTAAGATATCAGAAGTAAAAGTAACCTATCTTTTTTTAAAAAAGGGATATAATTTTTAATGTGTTTACTGAGCTTAGGATATAATTTTTAATGTGTTTACTGAGTTTAGTGTCAGATGTATTCTTGCTCATATCTAACTTTCTAGAAAAGTGAGTAATATTGGTACAAAGAGCAATGCACTTGGAGCCATAGTTTTGGGGTTTGAATTCTAGCTTTATAATTCATTATGCTCTTAATTTCACATTTTTGTTTCCATATCTACAACATGGTGCCAACATAATCTACCATTTAGACTTAAATGACTAAGATAAAACATCCACAAAGTACATATCAGAAATTCTGGCTCAAATTAAATATCCAAGGTATGCTACATTTTCTTTTAATGCTGTATTAATGTTTATTTTAATCTCATATTAATGTTGTTTAGTATCTTTTATCTCATATAATTTTTATTCATTCTAATATGCATCTTGTAACCACCATACCAGGTCTATAAGTTGAAATACTTTCTACAGAGTTTAACATAAATTATTTTCCTTTTACAGAACACCTTCCTTTAAAAAGTTAAATCTTGTGGGAAAAGTTGGAATATAAATAAAATATTTCATTGAGAAAAAAATTCACTAATAACCTTTTTGATCAGGAACTAAATTGCAACAAGTGTCTGTGCCTCTTGAAATCTCAGGGGAAAATGCTGATGATGGAGCTCAGCCTGACTTGTAGAATTTTAGGGAGCACTATAATCAGATAATATTCACTGTCTTGAACATAAATACAGGTAGTATAGTTCATGAAATATAGCTCCCAAAGAGAAAGTTTTATGAGGCTAAATATAAACTCTATTCTGTTCATTTATCATGACCAATTATTATTATTGTTATGCTGTCAAGAACCATTGGAAGCCACAAAACACATGCAAGTCACACTTCTAGTTTAAATGACATATTCCAAAATACAGAGTCAGAATTCAATAGTGGCTTTTTAAAATTCAACTCACCCTCCCAGGATCCTCAAAGTGGTGTAGAAGATTGGTCTTCCACTCTTAGTTGATGTGGGTGGAGATCCTCTTTTTGACAGCAGAGAGATGTCCACTGCTTATACTCAAGTTCCTACATCTTCTTGGATTGGCCACAGGCCTGTGCAGGCTCATCTTTTCAGGATCTTGGTAGAGATGGGAAGCACCATGAGGGCTGAATTTAGAGGATGGGAGCAATGATGAAGTGCCGCCCTGGTATTGGAGATGAATTTCTAAAAAAAACACACCCAAGGTCAAGCTCCCATTTGCCTTTCCTCTGCATATTTATGTACATTCTTTCAAGGAGTTTCAAAGATGTCCTTTAGTAATCCTAACTTCAGTTTGAAGCAGGATTAGGGGAGGAGAGAGGTAGGAGAAGGTGTGAAGAGGAGGAAATAAAATGTTTTACCTTCTTGCATTTACATATAAAGGGAGGTTAAGCTGCTTTTTTCATCAGATCATACCTCCATTTCTTCTCCCAGTCAGGCAAAACCATTTACCTTCTTCAATAAGCAACTAGAAATATAAGCCTGCAATTATCCTCATCTGAAATCTCAAATTACTTGTCCTCAAAGGAGTATAACCAAGTGATCTTTACTTTTCATAGGGTGCTACAGATAGGAATCCTCCCACCAGTGCTTCCAAACATCGCCCCCACATCCATGCTCTGAATCCAGGTGTTCCATCTTCTTGGAACAGATGCTTCATCCTCAACATTCAGCATCTGGAGAACACCAACACTTATTTTGTCAGTTCTTATTTTCTAATAATGTCCCAGGCATAAAGTGAGGATTTTAATCATTTATTCTAACTTCCAATCTTATAAATAGTTCAATGGACACTAATAAAACATAATTCAATGAAAAGAAAAAGGAGAAAATGCAGGTAAGATGTGTTTGAGATATTCATAGAATCCTGACCTGAGCTTCTCAGGCTGGGTGCCTGACAGGGTTCAACTGATTTTTAGTTGAAGAGAAAATGTTTAAATCTCCCTCAACAATAGAGTATGTTCTTTTTCTCTAATGAAACGCACAAGTTCAATAAAATCGGAATTTTTTTTAACTTGTCACTTGACATTTTAAAATTATCATCTTGGTTAGTTCTGCCCTTAATGGTAAAATAACAGTGATGAGACTAATATAATTAGAGAAGCAAAAATTACCATTTTGAGGGCTTTTGCATCTCTTACATTTTTTTTTTAATAAATTTATTTATTTATTTTTGGGTGTGTTGGGTCTTTGTTTCTGTGTGAGAACATTCTCTAGTTGTGGCGAGTTGGGGCCACTCTTCATCACAGTGCGTGGGTCTCTCACTGTCTCTGCCTCTCTTGTTGCGGAGCACAGGCTCTAGATGTCCAGGCTCAGTAGTTGTGGCTCATGGGCCTAGTTGCTCCACGGCATGTGGGATCTTCTCAGACCATGGCTCGAACCCGTGTTACCTGCATTGGCAGGCAGATTCTCAACCACTGCACTACCAGGGAAGCCCTCTCTTATATTTTTGCTAAAAGCTTTGTGTGCATTATCACTAAACCGTCAGAATAGCTCAGTGAGGTAGGTATTACTTTTCCCGTTTTATAGATTAAGAAACTGAATCTCAGTGATATTAAGTTGTCACATTTCTATTAATACACAGACCCTGGCACCCCAACTTAGTTTTGTGTGAGACCAAAGCTCATGTCTCTGGTAACTGAGCTACATTGCCAAATATAAGCTGAAAAGTTTCCCTAGTATTTTACAATTTACCAAATATTTATCTTTTTCTCATTAATGCACCTCACAATCTCATAAATAAATTATATATGCATTATTGACACTTAAATTTTTTTTATTTGTTTAAATGTTATTTTATTGTGATAAAAACACTTAACATGAGATCTACCCTCTCAACAAATTTTTAAGTGTATAATACAGTATAGTATCTATAGGCACAATCTCCTACAATAGAACTCTAGGACTTAATTATCTTACATAATTGAGAGTTTATGCCCTCTGAAGAGTAGCTTTTCATTTCTCCCTCCCCTCAACCCCTGACAACCAACATTTCACCTCTGATCCTATAAACATGACTATTTTAAATACAGCATATAAATGGATTATCAATATTTATTCTTCTATGACTGGTTTGTTTCATTTAGCATAATATCCTCAAGATTTTCCACATTTTCACATATTTCAGGATATTCTTTTCTTTTCTATTAAGGCTGAATAGTATCCCACTGTATATATCTACCACATTTTTCTTTATTGTTTCATCCATCGCTGGATATTTCCATGTCTTGGCTACTGTGAATTGTGCTGCAATAAACATTGGCGTGCGAATATCAATTTGAGATCCTGATTTTAGCTATTTTGCAAAAGTATGAAGGAGTGAGATTGCTGGATCATATGGTAGTTCTATTTTTAGTTTTTTGCAGAATGTCCATATTCTTTTCCAAAACAGCTGCATTATTTTGCATTCCCACCAAGAGTGCACAAGGGTTAGAGAAATATCTATTCAAGTCTTTAGCCCATTTTTAAATGATGTTATTAGATTTTGTTTTTTGATTTTGTTTGCTTTTATTCTGCTGAGTTGTAGAAGTTCTTTATATACTTTAGAAATTAACCCTTTAACTGATGTATGCAAATATTTTCTCCCATTTCCAGGTTGCCTTTTCACTTATTGGTGGTTTCCTTTGCTGTTTAGAAGCTTTAAGCAAAAAGAAAACAAGGGAAGAGCTTCAAGATGGTGGAAGAGTAAGACACAGAGATCACCTTCCTCCCCACAAATACATCAGAAATACATCTACATGTGGAAGAACTCCTACAGAACACCTACTGAACACTGGCAGAAGACATCAGACCTCCCAAAAGGTAAGAAACTCCCCACGAACCTGGGCAAAAGAAAAAAGGAAAAACAGAGACAAAATAGGGCAAAAGAAAAAAGGAAAAACAGAGACAAAAGAATAGGGATGGGAT
Organism: Tursiops truncatus; assembly: GCF_011762595.2. Taxonomy (NCBI): domain Eukaryota; kingdom Metazoa; phylum Chordata; class Mammalia; order Artiodactyla; family Delphinidae; genus Tursiops; species Tursiops truncatus. Next base: position 30,892,494 of record NC_047051.1, read on the forward strand.
CTGCACCAGTGGGAGGGAGCTGTGGAGGAAAGGTTTCCACACACTAGGAAGGCCCTTCTCAGGTGGTGGAGGGAGGAAGCTTTAGAGCCATGGAGGAGAGCGCAGCAACAGGGGTGTGGAGGGCAAAGTGGAGAGATTCCCGCACAGAGGATCGGTGCCAAGCAGCACTCACCAGCCCGAGAGGCTTGTCTGCTCACCAGCCAGGGCAGGTGGGGGCAGGAAGCTGAGGCTCAGGTTTCTGCCGGATCACAAGGAGAGGACTGGGGTTGGTGAAATGAACACAGCATGAAGGGGTTAGTGCACCACAGCTAGCCGGGAGGGAGTCCAGGAAAAAGTCTGGAGCTGCCTAAGAGGCAAGAGACTTTTTCTTCCCTCTTTGTTTCCTGGTGTGTGAGGAGAGGGGATTAAGAGCGCTGCTTAAAGGAGCTCCAGAGACAAGCGCCAGTCACGGCTATCAGAGCGGACGCCAGAGATGGGCATGAGACGCTAAGGCTGCTGCTGTTGCCACCAAGAAGCCTGTGTGTGAGCACAGGTCACTCTCCACACCTCTCCTCCCAGGAGCCTGTGCAGCCCGCCACTGCCAGGGTCCCGTGATCCAGGGACAACTTCCCCGAGAGAATGCACGGTGTGCCTCAGGCTGGTACAACATCATGCTGGCCTCTGCCGCCACAGGCTTACTCCGCAACCGTACATCTCCCTCCCCCCAGCCTGAGTGAGCCAGAGCCCCCGAATCAGCTGCTTCTTAAACCCCGTCCTGTCTGAGTGAAGAACAGATGCCCTCAGGCGACCTACACGCAGAGGCAGGTCCAAATCCAAAGCTGAAGCCCGAGACCTCTGCAAACAAAGAGAAAGGGAAATCTCTCCCAGCAGCCTCAGGAGCAGCAGACTAAATCTCCACAAAAAACTTGATGTACCCTTCATCTGTGGAATACCTGAATAGGCAACTAATCATCCGAAATTGAGGAGGTGGACTTTGGGGGCAACGATATACATACATATACATATACATATATATATATATATATATATAATATATATATATATAATATATATATATATATAATATATATATATATATATATATATATATATTTTCCCTTTTCTCTTTTTGTGAGTGTGTATGTGTATGCTTCTCTGTGTGATTTTGTCTGTATAGCTTTGTTTTTACCATTTGTCCTAGGGTTCTCTCTGACCATTTTTTTTTCTATTAATTAAAAAATATTTTTCTTTATAATTATTTTTTATTTTACTAACTTTATTTCATTTTACTTTATTTTATTTTATCTTCTTCTTTCTTTCTTTCTTTTTTTTTTCCTCCCTTTTATTCTGAGCCGTGTGGAGGACAGGCACTTGGTGATCCAGCCAGGCATCAGGGCTGTGCCACTGAGGTGGGAGAGCCAACTTCAGGACACTGGTCAACAAGAGATCTCCCGGCTCCACGTAATATCAAAATGGCAAAAATCTCCCAGAGATCTCCATCTCAATGCCAAGACCCAGCTCCACTCAACGACCAGCAAACTACAGTACAGGACACCCTATGCCAAACAACTATCATGACAGGAACACAACTCCATCCATTAGCACAAAGGCTGTCTAAAATCATAATAAGGCCAAGGACACCCCAAAACACACCACCAGACGTGGACCTGCCCATGAGAAAGACAAGATCCAGCCTCATCCACCAAAACACAGGCACTAGTCCCCTCCATCAGGAAGCCTACACAACCCACTGAAACCAACCTTAGCCACTGGGGACAGACACGAAAAATAACAGGAACAACAAACATGCAACTTGTGAAAAGGAGAACCCAAACACAGTAAGTTAAGCAAAATGAGAAGACAGAAAAACACATAGCAGATGAAGGAGCAAGGCAAAAACTCACCAGACGTAACAAATGAAGGGGACATAGGCAGTCTCCCTGAAAGGGAATGCAGAATAATGATAGTAAAGATGATCCAAAAATCTTGGAAATAGTATGGAGAAAATAAAGAACATTTAACAAGGACCTAGAAGAACTAAAGAGCAAACAAACAGTGATGAGCAACACAATAAATGAAATTAAAAATTCTCTAGAAGGGATCAGTAGCAGAATAACAGAGGCAGAGGAATGGATAAGTCACCTGGAAGATAAAATAGTGGAAATAAATACTGTAGAGCAGAATAAAGAAAAAAGAGTGAAAAGAATTGAGGATACTGCAGAGAAGAATAAAGAAAAGAAGAGTGAAAAGAATTGAGAACAGTCTCAGAGACCTCTGGGACAACATTAAATGCATCAACATTCGAATTATAGGGGTCCCAGAATAAGAAGAGAAAAATAAAGGGACTGAGAAAATATTTGAAGATATTATAGTTGAAAATTTTCCTAATATGAGAAAGGAAATAGTTAATCAAGTCCAGGAAGCACAGAGAGTCCCGTACAGGATAAATCCAAGGAGAAACAGGCCAAGACACATATTAATCAAACTATCAAAAATTAAATACAAAGAACAAATATTAAAAGCAGCAAGGGAAAAACAACAAATAACACGAGGGATTCCCCATAAGGTTAAGAGTTGATTTTTCAGCAGAAACTCTGCAAGCCAGAGGGAGTGGCAGGAAATAATTAAAGTGATGAAGGAGAAAAACCTACAACCAAGATTACTCTACCCATCAAGGATCCCATTCAGATTTGAAGAAGAAATTAAAACCTTTACAGACAAACAAAAACTAAGAGAATTCAGCACCAGCAAACCAGCTTTACAACAAATGCGAAAGGAACTTCTCTAGGTAGGAAACACAAGAGAAGGAAAACATCTACAATAATAAACCAAAACAATGAAGAACATGGTAATAGGAACATACATAACAATAATTACCTTAAATGTAAATGGATTAAATGCTCTAGTGAAAAGACACAGACTGGCTGAATGGATACAAAAACAAGACCTGTATATATATGCTGTCTACAAGAGACGCACTTCAGACCTAGGGACACATACAGACTGAAATGGAGGGGATGGAAAAAGATATTCCATGCAAATGGAAATCAAAAGAGAGTTGGAGTACCACTTCTAATATCAGACAAAATAGACTTTAAAACAAAGACTATTATAAGAGACAAAGAAGGACACTAAATAATGATCAAGGGATCAATAAAAGAAGAAGATAAAACAATTGTAAATATTTATGCACCCCACATAGGAGAACCTCAATACATAAGGCAAATGTTAACAGCCATAAAAGGGGAAATCGACAGTAACACAATCTTAGTAGGGGACTTTAACATTCCAATTTCACCAATGGAGAGATCATCCAAAATGAAAATAAATAAGGAAATACAAGCTTTAAATGATACATTAAACAAGATGTACTTAATTGATATTTATAAAACACTCCATCCAAAAACAACAGAATACACATTCTTCTCAAGTGCTCATGGAACATTCTCCAGGATAGATCATATCTTGGGTCACAAATCAAGCCTTGGTAAATTTAAGAAAATTGAAATCATATCAAGTATCTTTTCTGACCACAATGCCATGAGACTAGGTATCAATTACAGGAAAAAATCTGTATGAAATACAAACACATGGAGGCTAAACAACACACTACTTAATAACAAAGAGATCACTGAAAAACTCAAAGAGGAAATCAAAAAATACCTAGAAACAAATGAAAGGGACAACACGGTGATCGAAAACCTATGGGATGCAGCAAAAGCAGTTCTAAGAGGGAAGTTTATAGCAATACAATCCTACCTTAAGAAAACAGAAACATATCAAATAAACAGCCTAACCTTACACCTAAAGCAATTAGAGAAAGAAGAGCAAAAAACCCCCAAAGTTAGCGGAAGGAAATAAGTCATAAAGATCAGATCAGAAATACATGAAAAATAAATGAAGGAAATTATACCAAAGATCAATAAAACTAAAAGCTGGTTCTTTGAGAAGGTAAACAAAATTGATAAACCATTAACCAGACTTATCAAGAAAAAAAGGGAGAAGACTGGAATCAATATAATTAGAAATGAAAAAGGAGAAGTAACAACTGACACTGCAGAAGTACAAAGGATCATGAGAGATTACTACAAGCAACTATATGCCAAGAAAATGGACAATCTGGAAGAACTGGGAAAATTCTTAGAAATGCACAACCTTCTGAGACTGAAGCAGGAAGAAATAGAAAATATGAATAGACCAATCACAAGCACTTAAACTGAAACTGTGATTAAAAATCTTCCAACAAGCAAAAGCCCAGGACCAGATGGCTTCAAAGGAGCATTCTATCAAACATTTAGAGAAGAGCTATCACCTATCCTTCTCAAAATCTTCCAAAATATAGCAGATGGGGGAACACTCCCAAACTCATTCTATGAGGCCACCATCACCCTGATACCAAAACCAGACAAAGAGGTCACAAAGAAAGAAAACTACAGGCCAATATCACTGATGAACATAGATGCAAAAATCCTCAACAAATACTAGCAAACAGAATCCAACAGCACATTAAAAGGATCATACACTATGATTAAGTGGAGTTTATCCCAGGAATGCAAGGTTTCTTCAATATACTCAAATCAATCAACGTGATACATAATAATAACAAATTGAAGGAGAAAAAGCATATGATCATCTCAATAGATTCAGAGAAAGCTTTTGACAAAATTCTACACCCATTTATAATAAAAACCCTCCAGAAAGCAGGCATAGAGGGAACTTGCCTCAAGATAATAAAGGCCATATATGACAAACCCACAGCCAACATCATCCTCAATGGTGAAAAACTGAAACTATTTCCACTAAGATCAGGAACAGGACAAGGTTGTCCATTCTCACCACTATTATTCAACAGGGTTTTGGAAGTTTTAGCCACAAAAATCAGAGAAGAAAAAGAAATAAAAGGAATCCAAATTGGAAAAGAAGAAGTAAAGGTGTCAATGTTTGCAGATGACATGATAGTATACATAGAGAATCCTAAAGATGCTACCAGAAAACTACTAGAGCTAATCAATGAATTTGGTAAAGTAGCAGGATACAAAATTAATGCATAGTAATCTCTTGCATTTCTACACATTAATGATGAAAAATCTGAAAGTGTAATTAAGAAAACACTCCCATTAACCATTGCAACAAAAAGAATAAAATATCTAGGAATAAACCTACCTAAGCAGACAAAAGACCTGTATGCAGAAAATTATGACACTGATGAAAGAACTTAAAGATGTTACAAATAGATGGAGAGATATACCATGTTCTTGGATTGGAAGAATCAACATTGTGAAAATGACTATACTACCCAAAGGAATCTACAGATGCAATGCAATCCCTATCAAACTACCTCTGACATCTTTCACAGAACTAGAGCAAAAAAATTCACAATTTGTATGGAAACAAAAAAGACCCTGAATAGCCAAAGCTATCTTGAGAAAGAAAAATGGAGCTGGAGGAATCAGGCTCCCTGACTTCAGACTACACTACAAAGCTACAGTAATCAAGACAGTATGGTACTGGCACAGAAACAGAAATATAGAACCATGGAACAGGATAGAAAGCCCAGAGACAAACCCATGCACATATGGTCACCTTTTGTTTGATAAAGGAGGCAAGAATATACAGTGGAGAAAAGATATCCTCTTCAATAAGTGCTGCTCATAGATCTCTACAGATACATGTAAAAGAATGAAATTAGGACACTCCCTGACACCATACACAAAAATAAACTCAAAATGCATTAACGACCTAAAAGTAAGGCCAGACACAATCAAACTCTTAGAGGAAAACATAGGCAGAACACTCTATGACGTAAATCACAGCAAGATCCTTTCTGACCCACCTCCTAGAGAAATGGAAATAAAAACAAAAATAAACAAATGGGACCTAATGAAACTTAAAAGCTTTTGCACAGCAAAGGAAACCATAAAAAACATGAAAAGACAACCCTTAGAATGGGAGAACATATTTGCAAATGAAGCAACTGTCAAAGGATTAATCTCCAAAATTTATAAGCAGCTCATGCAGCTCAATATTAAAAAACAAACAAACAACCCAATCCAAAAATGGGCAGAAGACCTAAATAGACATTCCTTGAAAGAAGATGTACAGATTGCCAACAAACACATGAAAGAATGCTCAACATCATTAATCATTAGAGAAATGCAAATCAATACTACCATGAGATATCATCTCACACTGGTCAGAATGGCCATCATCAAAAAAATCTACAAACAATAAATAAAACAATCTACAAACAATAAATTCTAGAGAGGGTCTGGAGAAAAGGGAATCCTCTTGCAGTGTTGGTTGGAATGTAAATTGAAGCAGCCACTATGGAGAACAGTATGGATGTTCCTTAAATAACTAAAACTAGAACTACCATACGACCCAGCAATTCCACTACTAGGCATATACCCTGAGAAAACCATAATTCAAAAAGAGTCATGTACCAGAATGTTCATAGCAGCTCTGTTTACAATAGCCAGGATATGGAAGCAACTGAAGTGTCCATCAGCAGATGAATTGATAAAGAAGATGTGGCACATATATACAATGGTTTATTACTCAGCCATATAAAGGAATGAAACTGAGTTATTTGTAGTGAGGTGGATGGACCTAGAGACTGTCATACAGGGCGAAGTAAGTCAGAAAGAGAAAAACAAATACAGTATGCTAACACACATAGATGGAATCTAAAAAAAAAAAAAAATAGTGGTCATTAAGAACCTAGCGGCAAGACGGGAATAAAGATGTATACCTACTAGAGAATGGACTTGAGGATATGAGAGGGGGAAGGGTAAGCTGGGACAAAGTGAGAGAGTGGCATGGACACTACACTACCAAACGTAAAATAGATAGCTAGTGGGAAGCAGCCCTTAGCACAGGGAGATCAGCTCCGGGCTTTGTGACCACCTAGAGGGGTAGGATAGGGAGGGTGGGAGGGAGGGAGATGTAAGAGGGAAGGGATATGGGGACATATGTATGTGTATAACTGATTCACTTGGTTATAAAGCAGAAACTAACACACCATTGTAAAGCAATTATACTCCAATAAAGATAAATAAATAAATAAATAAATAAATAAATAAATAAATAAACAAACAAACAAAGGGGAGAAGAAAAAAAAAGAAAACAAGGTTTCTCTGTAACTCATTTGCCCAAGAACCCAAAATTTTAAAAAGTCAGCGTCAGAATTTGAATTCAATTATTCTAATAATGCACACTTTTTATGCAAAATAAATCCATAGACTTCATTATAGCTTTCCTGGAAACACCACATGAAACATTAACTATTTTTTAGAACTTTCAAAAATAAACAGGAAATACCAGTATAGAATTTTAGTAATGAAGCCAAGAAGGAAATAGCAATATGTGAGAGGTCCTCTGGGCAACACCTGATTTTGTTTTATGAAGCACATTTTTTATGTGAAATTACTCTGGAAGAAGCTACTGGCATCTTTTATTCAAGTCAAAATAAAATACATAGTTTATGCCTACCATCTGAGAGAAAGGACCACCTAACAGTATTCTTACATGTTTGTCGGATCTATCTGCTCACTGGCATGGCCCATTTGTGGGTTGATCCAACAATTTCATTTGTCACAGTGATCTGCTGACTCATAAATATTTCATATAATCTCTTAACTTAGTGGATTGTATTACTAATATCTAGTGCTTTTTTTTCACTCCTAAAATATAAGATTTAGCCTATTGCTTGGTAATTGAATGGAAAAATAAATAAAATAAAAATAAATGTTTTTATAGAATAGTTCTGGTGACAGTATTTTTTAGTTCAACAGAAAGATGGAGAAATAAGAAACCTCTGTTCTCTTATTTTATTCAAAGTTAATAAATACAAGACAATAAGGAAAAAGGGAAAATGTTATTACTATGAACATGCATCAGGTACTTTATAATTTTTACTTTATTCATAATAATAAACATATGCACTTGTATTTGAACTGACCAATGATGTACCTTGCTTGGTGCAATTATAAGGATATGTTCCAATCTGCATTCTGATTTCGTAACACTAGGAAGCTCTTATTTGAATCAATCCCAACAGCAATTTGGAATGACAACAATCCATTTAAAAACAGCCTGTTATCCTTCTCAAATATAACACGATTATGTAATTCATTGTTCAGAACTAGTTCTTTTCTGTCTTAGAAAATGTGAACGTTCTAATTACCCACTCATCTTGGTTCAAACACTATTGTAATTCTTTAAATTGGATTCTTCTACAGAATACAGAGGTTGGGAAATTATTTTCTGATTGAAAAATGTGAAAAGTCAATTTACTAACTTTATACTCTTTCTTTGATGACTAAATATTTACAGTAATTTTGAATGATTCTACATAAAGTACTTAATATTAACAGTGTTTAATGATTATGTGGAATTTTAGTCACTATGAAGTGTTCAGAAATTGCAGGCATTTTTGTACAACATCACTCTTAGATAAGTCAGTATTCAGTCCACATTTTATGCAACTCAGAAAAAATAAACCAAATGAGGGAAGCCTGTCAGGGCAGTTTACCATGGTCTAGCTTCAAAATGGAGATGAATTGCTGCTGCCATATCAAGCATATGCAATCCATCCAAGATCTTTAAAACTGCTGCAGTTAGCAACACTGAGTGATTTTGAAGCACTAGGATCTTTTCCCCCCAGTATGTATATAATATAGCTAGAGTTTCCAAGATGGGATTCTAGAGGTCAGGGGAAAACAAAAATATATCATCGTGCTCCAGTGTCTTGCACAAAATTCATACCCAAGGTAAGCTCCCAGAAAATGTAAGTTTAATGAAGGAATAAATGTTATTAAGACCATTTTTACATGGAATGACCAAATAAAATCAGTTCCAGAAGCTCTAATTTAATCTGACACGTCCATCCTGTCTATACAAATCTGATCTAGGGAAATTCAGAACTTTTAGGCTTGACTGACATTATTGGTACCATATTCTGTAAGCCAGTACATATTTATGCTGAAATAGCACGTTTACACTGAAGAACTGAGCAGATTATAGGAAAAATATCTCTTCTAATTTAGTACCAGTAGCATTTAACATGGTGCATCAATAGCCAGCACTGAGGGGCCAGTGGATCAGGAACTTTCCCAAACAGTTTTGCCTATGATTGCAATTAAGTGACAATAGTCTATAGTGACCAGTTCAAGAGTAGAAAAATAAAAGGAAAAAAACAAAGACAAGAAAATAATGTAAAAGTAGATGAAATAGAAGGAATGAGAGAAAAATAGATAATAGATAAAGTGAGTAAAATTATTATGTTTTTACATGATTTTGGTGGCATCCTGGTCACAGGTTAACCATTATACTTTTCAGATACATTCCACAGAGCCCTTGTGTTCAGAGAAAAAAGAGAAAGAGGAGGATTAGCCAGATGGGCAGATTTATACCTCCTTCCCCTGCTTCCTCTTTCAAATAAGGTAGTTCTACCTTTATATATAGTTCCATAATATTTCTACAAGATATTTCATGTGAAGAAAAGTTTGGATACCTTTAAAAATGTTTTATTATTACTTTTTTATACTCCTTCTGTCTAGGGGGAAAATAATAGGTAAGGAGGTAAAGATTTAGGCAATTATTTTCATTCTATATTTGACAGATCCTATGTTTCAATTTGCAGTCCACCACCCATTAGATACAGAAAACAAGTCTTCAGACATAGACCTTTTATGGTTCCCATTGTTATCTGCAAAATCATCTCCTTCTGTGTTGCCTGTTTAACTTAGACTCTTCCTAAAGTGGCAACTTCATTTGTCTCCTGACATACCCTATACTTTCCCTCTTCCATAACTTTGCTCATCTATTCTCTCCCCTACCTAAACCACTCTTACTGATGTTTTTAACCTGTCTTTATAGCCATCTTTCAAAGCCCTCATCAAATGGAAATATACTTCAATGCCTTTTTTGCAATTCCTATATGATGGGAAATTTTCCTTCTCTGTATTTTAACACAGAGATATATATCATGTATTATATGTTTGCTTTTAGTTTTTGTTTAGATCAATTATAAAGTTAATAGCACAGTGTATTGGTGAAGTGAGAATGCTCTGGGATTAAGATGCCTCAGCCAAATCTCAGTTTTGCCACTTTCTAGGTATATGAACCTAAACTAGTCACTTAAGCACTTGGTGCCCCAGTTTTCTCATTTCATAGATGTTTTGTGAAGTTCAAATACAAGGAAAGAAGCAAAAATACTGATAGTATTTTGTACACAGTAAGTCCTCCATGCAGCTATTTATTAAGATCATTATTATTTGTTTTATGAATATGCATTATTTCCCCAAAGACAACAAGGACTTTGTGCTTTGTTTTATTCTGTCATTATACATTATAGACTATCAAGGTGGTTGATATGCAATAGGTAAAGACTATTTTGAATTGAACTGAAATCAACTAAATCAGTGTCCTTTTTAGAGTTCCTCTGCAATAGAAGCTTGCCATTTTTCTTTCTTTTTTCTGGGTTCCCTGGTAGAGTTCCAACTTTGGTGATTACATTTGGTTTATAACATTTCTGGTGTGCTTTAATTGGAAATGTGTTTTTCTTGCCTCACAGAAGGATAAGAAAAAAGAGGAAGCATACAATGATTCTACCTATAAGTGGTTGCATTCCACTGTAATGTGGAGGAGACTAATTCCCTTCACCCTGACTAACGGAGCTCTGTGGAGACACTATTCATACCGTGGAAATGAAAACTCTTCAGGAGACGCCTTCATGAAGCACAATGGCTAATATGCATTAGGAGTTTACTATGGTTATATCTGTATGATACATTTCTCAGATGTATTTTATATTTATCCCTTCAACAGTCCTAAGAAGTGGGTTGTATAATTATTCCCCTTTTTCCACTTAAGACAATGAATTCAGTGTTTGCTTGACGTGCTCAAAGTTACACAGCTAGTGAAATGGCAGAATCTGAATCTGAAGGCAATTGATTCCAGAGATGGTAGATTTTGCTAGATTGATTCTTTATATCCTAATATTGAGAGTCATCTTGAAGCATTCTTAGCAAATGTAGAAATGAAGAATGCAAGAGTGACTGCCAGAAATTCCCATAAAATGCCACTATATGAACTTCTAAGGAACCCTGACATAACTCAGCATACAGAGTAGAATAGACTCTGAACTGAAAGTGTTCAAATTCTCCCATCCCAAGGAAGAAATCTCATAAAAGAAAGTTAATTTCAGATGCAGAAAATGGAGTTATGTTTTGTGCACAATTGAGCTTATAATCTGAAATCCGTAGCTATTCATAACTATTTATTTGAACCTCACTAGTCCAATTTAAACCAATATTTTCAGAATGTAATTTATTCAAATTGAATAAATTAATTTTAAAAGCACTATAAAATGTGTGTGTAAGCAGCATGAAGTGATGATTTTATAACGCTGCCTATCCTTTTTATAGAAATTTTTTTTTTTTTTTTAGAAATGGAACCTAAGGGCATTTCTATTAATAGTAACCTAAAGCTCTTTCTTCATTGTTTATTCTTGGCTTGAAATCATTTCCAAAGAATACAATTCAAATACTTAATCTTTATTGCATCTTCTTTAGAAAATTTCTCAAAAGGTTATATATGTTTAATGTTAGCAAACTTGTTTTAAGACTTTTCACTCTCAATTTTTTCTTACAAGTTTTGCAGATATTCCAAAGTCTCTTCCTATTCCAAAACAAACTTCTAAAATATGAGTCCCCGTGTAGGCCAAGATGACTTCTGATTCCTCCACTACCCACTTCAACTTTAGCATATGCCTTTTGGGCTGTCAACTAATAACGTTTGCTTTTCACTTTGTTTGTCTATTACTATGTAACAAACCACTCCACAGTTTAGTCTTAAAGCAACAGCAGATACTTATTTGCCCACAGTTCTCTGATTTGGGCACAACGTGGAAGAGACAGGTTTTCTATGCTGCATGTGGCATCAGCAAAGGAAGCTCAAATGGAGCTGGAAGATCCATTTTCAAAATGGCCTCATTCAAGCGTCAAGTTTGTACTGGTTGATAGATGGGAGCTCTGCCAGAGCTATTCAAGCAGGAGTCTTGATTTTTCTCCCTGCAGTGTCTCTATTAGACTAGATTGGATATGTAAAGTGTAGTCTCAGGATACTAGTATTTCTTCCATGGTGGATGGCTTCCACCATGGATAAAAAGACAAATGTAAAGTTAACAGGCATTCTTATATATTAGGCTCAGAACTTGACAATATTACTTCTGAAATAATTTATTGATTACAAATCCAAGGGGAGTGATTGCACAAGATTATGACTAGCAATGACTAGTAAAAGATATGGTTCATTGGGAGCTGTTGGGGCAGGGGTCGGGAATGGGAATGTAACAGATTGGCATGCTCTTCTATCATGTAAATATCCAAACTCTTAGGTATTTTAAAAAATGATTTCATATGAAGATGAAAAAATGGAGAGGAGCAGACGTTAATCAAATATTCAAAGAAGCAATTGTAAAGTTGAGAAGCAAGGAAGAAAAAAGGTTCCAAGGAAAGAGAATAGCCTGTGCAAAGTTCCCTTGGTTATGAGGAAACATGCTAACTATGAAGGATGCCAATGTGTCTGGAATACAGAGAGTGAAAAGGGCTGGGATGTGAGATGAAGCTAGAGGGAAAGATGGGAACTGTAGGGCTTTTGGGGCTGCATTAAGGGAGTTTTCCCTTTATTCCAAGAACACTGAAAAGTTATCTAAGAGTTCTAAGCTAGAAAGTTACATGGTAAGAATTCCAATTTAAAAAAATCACTTTGGCTGATACACAAAGAGTTTCTCCATTTATAATATTGGAATAGTAATATCACTTCATAATGCTTAAGTGTTCAGCATAGTGTCAAGCACATATTAAACACGCCATAACTGTTAGTTCTTGTTATTAACTGCTGTTATTATTACTGCTATTTGTTTTTTCTGGTGGCTTAGAACTACATTTGTATTCACAAAAATCAGAGATGTTTGTCCAGAAAGTCAGATGATGGGAGTTGTTTGCTGGACATGCAGGAAGGGAGGAGAGTCCTTTTGAAGAAGTAAGCCTCATCTGGTGCAAAAACTCAGCAGAAAGATCAAATTCCTCCTTTAAAATAATACACACACTCAAACACTGTGAGTGCTTAAAGAATAATTAAGGTGAAGCAATACAATACCTAAGAAAGCTGGTAGAAACAGACCTTAGTGGCAAAGTTCTATCTAGTCAGGATAAAAAGTGAAAACTATTCCCAGGCCTAGCTGAATTTCCAGCATCTTCAGTGAGTACTGAGGAGACTATTCTTCCTATAACATCAGCAGCCCAAGCTATGCTTTGTTCCTCCAGCATCTTGACTCTTGAGGACTTATTGGTCTTTTCTTGCCATTTGATTTAGTCAGTAGTCCTTGGTCTACCTGTCTGGTCTCCTGCACCTAACTTTAGTGACAACATGAAGGAACAGCAGTAGTGAAGGAGGCAGATTTTCATCAGGCACTTTATGCCTCAAATTTATTTAAAAATTCACTAAAGATTTACTCATCAAACATTTAACAAAAACCTACTATGTGCCAGACATTTTTCCATATTCTAGCAATCTAGAAAACTGACTCTCAGGAACTTAGGTTCTAGTAATAAGGACAGAGGTAATAGGGGAATAAATAAATGAGAAGCAAAAATTTATCTTAATGATAACTGTCAAAACAATATAAAAATTAACTGATATAGTGGAAAATGGCTGGGTTTGTGGGGAAGGAAGTTGTGCATGTTATATTGAGTGATATAAAGAAGCCACAATTAGCATTCTTGGACCTAGGTTTCTATCAAGAATAAGCACTAAGTTCAAAAGTTCTAAAGGCACAAACAATATTGGGGTATTGAAGGAACAGAAAGAAGTTTAATGTTGTTGACTCATGGTCTATCAGCAAAGAGTAGTAGGGGATGAACTTGGAGAGGTAGGCAAGGGTCATATAATGAGACTCTTATACCCATGCTAAAGAGTTTGAATTTTCTTGCATGTGCAATGGAAAACCATGGAATTGTTTTAGAAGTGGAAATATATGATCTGATTTACATTAAACAACTATCATGGTGGGTGCTTTGTGTTGAACAGACAAGAGGGACTTCAGGTAAATAATTTATGATGCTGTTTCAAGAGAAAAATGATGTTGGTTTAGATCACAGTGGCAAAATTGAAGAAAAAGACATTTAGACTTTGGATGCAAAATTCTAACTTCTGTTAGAATAAACAAGAACTTTGAGTCTATGGATAATTTTGGAGTGGGAAGTATTACTTGGAAAAAGTGAAGTTTATGATAGTAAGACATGTCAGTGTATAGGGAGTAACTGGGAGAAAAAGATGAAATAGTGTATTCACCCTGAATTTGTGGAGTATCTAATTTTGTTTTATAATGTTCAATAAATGGTTTTATAATGTTTATGGTGGAGTATCTAAGAATAAAAAAGAGTTTTAGGCATTTTTTTCCCATGTGATTAGAACTTGGTAGTCTAATTCTAACCCTAATGCCTCTAAAAAAAGAGTTCCTTTTGTCTCGTCTCTTTTTATGTGGAAGAAGGATAGTTGTAAAGAAGGCTTACATGTCACCCCTGCTAGAAGTGGTACCAAAAATACACAGATCCTTAATTTTCCTCTTTGGATATTTGGTACAGTAAAAGAGTCGATCTTGGTGCCCTGAGGAACAATTCCTGCTATTGTGTTTCTGATTTCCATTAATGGAAATGATATAATAAACAGAAATCCAGATTGAGGGTCAGTAGACGTACTTTTGTTGGGGTGGGGGAGGAGAATGACGTCCAGGAAATGTTTTATTAACTGACTCTGTGATAAGTCATATACACTGAGTATGTCTCATTTCCCAATTTACGGAGTGATGATGCTCCTTCTTCCTCCAGGATTCAAAGATAACTTTGCATATCATGTATAAGGCATTCTAGAGAAAAGTACATTTGAAATACAATCTCTAATAGTACAATCTTTAAATGTGAACTCGAACCACTAAGTGATTTAGAGACTTGCCCTAAGTATTACACACTGAGTAACAAAGACTGAGTTTATCCATTGAATTCTTAGCTTAAAATCCCTCATTCATGCCGAGTCAATCTAATTTTTCAAAACTCGTGTTTTAATAACCAAAAGCTAACACTCTATCTTTAAATATCTATGAATTGAAGGTACAGGTAATTTTCAAATCTAAGTGTGAAGGTGGTAATCCTTAAAGATTAGAACATGTGGGAAATGTAAAGTAGTTAATATAAAATTAGACTAAAATGTGCAGTGTATGTTTTTCATATTCAGCTTCTCAGATCCTTTAAGTATGTATAAAATTGACTGTGAATAGTTCTTTATTACTAGATTTACAAACTTTGGTTGACATTCTATAGCTTGAAGGTAAAATATCATGAAACAGTAAAATGAAGAATACTTAAGAATTGCTTAAGTGCCATGACTGATCTTTCTTATTATCCTTTATTAGTGCATAAGTCATTAAAATGAAGTCATCATCATACACATACACATCATTTCAAACCTCTAGGACTGGTATATAGTATATTTGATTCTTACATTATTATGCAAGATATATTCATGGCTAGTTTTAACACACTGTTTGCTCCGAGTCAGTTGTCGAGCTTCCCCAGAGTGATATATCTGGTTATACTGTGGTGGGTGTTTACATGAATGTTATTGATGATTTAAGCAACTTGGCTTAGAGGCTCTTTTAATAACTCCTGCTGAAGAAGAGGTAATAATAGTGAACAACACTGTCATCTGTCATACAATACTTCAGAATGTTCCCATTAAGAGAGAACCACTCAGCAGTTTTTCCAGGTGTTACCTATCAGCTACAAATACCTCCTTATTTTCAGTTTCACTCTGTATCAACATAAATTAGTGGTTTTACAAGTTAATTTCTTTTACTATCAACTGCTTTCTCTGAGAATGTGTCATGAGTTCACCAACAGCAGTGACATCTCTTATATCCATAACAGCATTTTCATTCAATGTAAATATTTTATTTATAGATTAGCAAGATGTAAAATGATATAACCAAAAAACAAGCAAAATCATGTAGAATGCCTGCCCCATGCATCAATATTATGTAGAATATCAAGTTAAAGGATATGTATGTTGGTGTAGTGGGTAGAGGGTACTGCTGAAGAGAGAGTCCTTTGGGGTATGAAGGTCCTGGTAGAAATTATTTCTCACCTCTACCAGCAGTAGGACCGTGGGCATATTATGAACCTCTCTAAATGTCAGTCTTCATCTTTAAATTGAGGATAATAATGTAGCTACTTTTTTTTTTAATGTAGCTACTTTACAGTATATATTGCAGATGATATCCTTAATATGCCTGGCATGTACTAAGCATCTGAAAAAGTATAGATATTATCATTAATGTATTGTTATTGTGAGGATTAATGTTAGAAATAGAAAATAATGACATTTTTATTTGTGGTGGTTTTTAGATACATCTGATAATTCTTTGACAACCCGTCCTACTTTTTGTGGAGTTTAATCCTCTCCCCAATATGGATTGGCTTTAATAACTCACTTCTAACAAATAGAACATGTTGGAAGTTGCTGTGTGGTGTGCTTTCTTTTTTCTTAACATCTTTATTGGGGTATAATTGCTTTACAATGGTGTGTTCGTTTCTGCTTTATAACAAAGTGAATCAGTTATATATATACATATGTTCTCTGTGTGGTGTGCTTTCTAAGATTAATTCATACATTGAGGTAAAGTTCCCTTCTGACTCTCTCTCTCTTTTGGGACACATGCATTTTGAGCTCTGAGTAGTCATGGAAGAAGTCCCTGAGCCACCATGCTGCAGAAATAACATAGAGCTTGAGAGACCACGGAGGGCTGGTGCTCCATCCTCTAGCTGTTTGATGTTTCCAGTCTATAACCAGATACGTGATGATTCCCGCCCCAGCAGTCTGACTGTCACTGATGAGAGATCTGAGCATGGTGTTATTATTCAAGCCACAGTTGGGAGGTAGCTTTTAGGCAGCAGTAGATTACCCAAACACTATTACTATGTCACCCCATTCTATCTTTCTGCTCTTTTTCTCTCTCCCTTTCACCATCTCAGTAAGTTAATTATATTTTTACGAATAGTATAAAAAATTTATTTTCAAATGGTGATACTGTATTCCTTGTAGGTCTGTGTGTAAGAGGCTAAGGGATGTAGAGAGTGAAAGATTGTGGGTTACCTGTGGATACCCCAGATGTCCCATGGGGTAATACATAATGGGAAGATACTTATGAACGAGAACAGTTATCCACTCTTGGAGAATCTGCTACATCATGCAGGTCATAGAGCCTTAGAATATTAAACCTGACATGGACACTCTCGGCTTCATTACAAAATATCCCAAATGCTAAAAAGGGATGAAAATGGCCCTAACAAACTATGCCACTTCCCCAAGCATTATCTATTGTTTTCTGATTTCCATCATCAATGTTTAGTTAATTTAGTAATTAAAAGATGTATCACATTGATGAGTCTGCTGTATTTGTTTCAGAGAATAGTTATTACACATGGCACTGAAACCCCATCAGAGGAAAAGACATTCTGCAGCTTTGCTTCAGGAAATTTTATAGCAGTGAAACTTCCGTAATTTTTCTCACCTCACAATTTAAATGAAACACTTCCCTATCTTAAAATCAGTTCAGTTACAGAGACATAGATGCCTAGAAAACTGTAAGTTTGTGTCAGAAATTTGCCAGAGATCTATTCTCAGTCTTGTGCACTCTTCTTCAACGTGATGATGCAGTTTCATGTGTACAGAAAAGGTGAGACCCTCTGATTCTCAGGATGAAGGTTAGTCTCCCATAAATATGTGTTGAAATTTAGAGTTAATCTGAATTAAAGAAATGTTAGTTTGTAAAAGTTGGCAGTAGAGAAAACAATTATTTTTAACATTCTCTTTGACTTCTTTTCTCGGTATCACCCCACTTTCACGAGCTCATCTTCCATCTCGGAAATGTCAAGTGCTCCCTTCCCCCCCTATTTTGTCTGTCTGTTCCCCTGGTATGCAGTTAATGTATGAGATTTTCAAGGGCCAACAATTTGGGGATGGAAAGGGACAAAGAAGAATTTTGCTTGCTCCCAATGTTCTCTGAAATATGTGACAAACCCTGCAGGAAATAATACTTTGGATGCCAGACACTCATTACCACATTAATTGTCTCAGTCATGACAGTTTGGGCCTGAACAAATGTCTGGGAACCTGCTGGCTCCTTGAGAGCAATACAGGCCAAGGGAAAGCAGGCTTGGAGCTCCCCAAGCCGCCAGCTAAGAGATGCTGTGATCAGCACTTGCCGGGGATTCATCTTCACCACTTGAGTCACTGTTACATTTGTGGGAGCGTGGCTGCTGTCAGAAATCTTGGTCTCTAAAAACTTATGAAAAATATTCATATAAACAAAATTAAAATAGGGTTAAATTATAAATTCTCAACAGGGCATTTTCACAATAATGGAATTGTCCAATTGACTATAGGTCAAAGCAACACAGGGTGAAGGAGGTGGGTGGAGGGCTTAAAGATAAAAGCTCCAGATGGGCTTTGAGCTTCCCTTTATCCGAAATGGAAAGAACAGTAATCAGAGAAGCACATGGAGGGCCATTTGAACTGAGTCGACAGTAAGAAACATTTGAAATCAAAGGAAAATCCAAAAGAAATTCTCCTTAATACTTTCCCCTCCAAATACAATTAATCTTAGAGTAGCATTTTAATTAATGTAATTAGAGGTTTTAATTACTGAAAGTCAGGTTAAAGATGAAAACTACCATGTAATGAAGATGATTATTTTCTTCCTCTAAGCCCTGAAGGAAAACCAAATGCAGTTTTTCTTTCCCAGCCCTTTCAACTTCAGTAGTATTTCCTATACTTAAATAATTCTAAGAGTTAAGAAAAAGAAGTAGAGTGAGCAGAATATGTAAAAAGTCTGATTAAACACAAAGAGAAGATAGCTTTGATCTCTCTCAGGTCATAAAGGAGTCTCATGGAATTAGGTTTCAATGATATCACTATTATTAGAAACAGAAGGTGGCAGTACAAGTGGATCCAATCTTTTCATAAAGCAATTTATAAATAGAAGTTCTTAAATATCAAAAATACAGAAAAAAATTATGACATATGCATCACAGCGTTACTTATAAAATGGAAATTTTGGTAAAAAGTGTACTGTTTATTACTGGAATAAAGACTACGCTACAATAGTAAAGAAACTCCAGATATAGTTTAGACAAGAAAGTTTACTCATATTCTGCATAAGCATCTGGCTGATCTAAGAGAGAGTGGGATAGCTCTGTACCATGAAGTTATTCTGAGACATTGGTTCTTTCCATTTTATTTTGCTTCCATCTCCACATGGACTTTCTGTTTCTAGTTGAGTCACTCCCACTTCTGGCACCCAGACTGAGGAAAGTGGGAAGAAAAAGCAGGAACAGTGAGTAACTGCATTTTTAAAGATGTAGATTGGAAGGTGCATACACTCTTTCCATTTGTATCTAATTGGCAAAACTAAATGTCCTCGAGATAACTAGCTACAAGGGTTATTGTAAAATTTAGTTTTTAAAGTAAGTAGCCATGTACCCATTTAAACTTGGTGGTACAATGGTTCTAATATTGAAAGGGAGAAGGAGGGAAAATATACTCGGATGGTAGGAACAGATGCCACCAAGTCTAACAACAGAGACACCTGTCAATATATTTTGAAGTACCTATTTTTATGGAATGGTGTAACATCAGCAAATGATTTTACCAAAAAATTTGTAGCATTAAAAAACATTTATGTCATACTTCACACACACACACACACACACACACACACACACACACACACACACATCTAAATTTAATAGTTAATTTTATGTGTCAACTTGGCTAGGCCACAGTCCTCAGATATTTGGTCAAACACTAGTCTAGGTTTTGCTGTGAGGTATTTTTTTTAGATGAGATTAGCATTTAAATAACTAGACTTTGAGATCCCCCTTCATAATATGTGTGTGCTTCATCCAATCAGTTGAAGACTTTAAGTGAAAACAGACTGAATCTCCTGAGGGAGAGATAATTCTGCCTTCGATGCCTTTGGACTCAAGCTGCAAGATCTGCTCATCTTGGGTCTGCAGCCTGCCTGTATTTACTGCAGATTTTGCTCATGTCAGCCTCCACAATCGCATAAGAAAATTCTTTAGAATCTCTCTATCTCTCTCCACACACACACACGCACACGCACACACATACGCACACACACAATATATTATCTATTTTATATACATATCCCATGGAATTCAAAAAAAGTGTGTTCCTGATTTATAGGATACTGAAGTTAAATAAAGGTTAACCAGATACCTTTATAAATTATAGTACTAAGGTTTAATATATTCTGGTTTATTTTGTCTCACATAATTTATTTTGAAATTAGAGAGATTTATTAAAGCTTCATATTTCTTGTTAATTTTCCCTCTGCCTCCTGTATTTCTTGTTTGACCAAGTTGCTGCCATGTAATCTGGTATATAGATTTTCAAAATTATTTTCCTCATTGTATGTTATAAAGTGCCTTTATTTGTCATCTTTGTTGCTTTTTAGCTGGAAGCATGTACTTGAAACAACATTGTTCAATTTTTTCAAGATTTATATAATGTTTTTGGTAAATCACTTTTATACTTCATAGCTTTAGTTTTTGCTTTGTAATATAAACTGAAGTCTTTTCTCATTTCCTTTAATAGATCAGTTATAATCACTTACATGTATTGATGAGAAGAATATGTCTGATCTTATTTTTTGCTAATTATTTTACATTTATATATGTTTGCAGGTTTTTTCCTTTTTAAATGTATTTTCTCTGTTTTCTCCCTGTTTACTGCATTTTCTAATATTTACAAAGTTTCAATGATTGTTCCAGAGATTACCTTTATATCATGCCTTAGTTCTGTATTTCTGTATAGAGTAACTATTAGTTTCAACCTATGAAAAATAATAATATCTTTCTGTCCTTTTCTTCTCTTTTCTGTCATTTTCTTATATTCAAAGATTTTACCTATGATATACTCTTTCTTAGTGTTCAACTGTGTACAGTCAAATACACTTCTACTTCTACTAATTGATTTATCAGGTTTATGTTATGTTTTGGCTTATAGCTGTAACACATGAGGCAACCTGTAAGTTCTCAACTTTTCCCCTCATGCCCTTCTCAATATTTTTAGTTGTTTAATCATGTTTATACTGTATTTTGCCACTCTGGTCTACATTTTCCTTTAGAACTTAGTTTTATTGTTCAATATATTTATTGCTTGCTCTTGTGGCTTTGGCTAAATTTTCAACCCTAAATCTTGGTAGGCTGAATTCATTCTCTATTAGATTCCTCAGGAGATTCTTGGGGAAAAAAAAAACAAAAAACAAAACTATTTTTCTGTAGCTTTTATAATTGAAAGATCTTGGTTGGATATAAAATCTTTGGCTCAACCTTTATCTTCTTAAGAATATTTTAAGCCCAGTGTCTTTTAGAGTTGAATAATTGGCTAGAGCCGCCTGAGGAAAAGCTCTCTTTCTTTTTTTTTTTTGTCACTTTACAAGTGACTTGATTTTTTGCCTCTTCTGCCAAAATGTTTAGTTTAAAATTCCAATAACTCTATTAGGATATCTCTTACTATTAACCATTGTATTTCATTTCCCCTGGTATACAGTGGAACTTTCAATATGTAGATTAAAGGGTTCCTGTTATTACTATATTTTGAAACATTCATTCTGTTTCATTGGTGTGATACATTCTTTTTTCACTGTCTTCTCTCATTTTCTAACTCCTCCCTTACTCCTTGATTATTTGTGTGTGTGTGTGTGTGTGTGTGTGTGTGTGTGTGTGCATGTATTGTTTTGGGAGGGGGGATTCCTCATTTCTCTTCACTCAATTTCATCTATTCTTAAGTTTCCTTCACTTCCTTTCCTGTATTTTGCTAGGTCATAATTTTGCCAGTTCCCTTACTCTGCTTCTCTCAGGTTCGAGCCATATCTTCCCTGAGTTGTTGTATTTGAATTTTGTCTTTTTCTTTCCTATGTATAATTCATGGTGGAATCCTCAGTTAAAATTTTCTTCTAATATGCAACAACGTATTTGCCAATCAGTGCTTGTCCTCTCTTAGTAAGTTTTACTGTTCTTCCCCACAACTTTTATTATAGTATTGTTGTGCTGGATCCCTTTTAGTTACCAATAGTTGAAGGAATCAGGCTTTTTTGAACCAGTTGCACTGTTTGGTTTGTTTTTATTTTTCTTCTTGGCTGG
This sequence comes from Tursiops truncatus, assembly GCF_011762595.2. Taxonomy (NCBI): domain Eukaryota; kingdom Metazoa; phylum Chordata; class Mammalia; order Artiodactyla; family Delphinidae; genus Tursiops; species Tursiops truncatus. Next base: position 30,914,762 of record NC_047051.1, read on the forward strand.
TGGTGAGGGTGATGGCATCCAAGATTGCCCTCCAGGTTTTCCATCTCAAAGGCTACCTCTTCTGTTGCCTAGATGAACAAATGTCTTATCAAAATATGGTCCCTCTATTGGTTTTCATTTTGTCTTTTTTTTTTTTTTTTGTGGTACACAGGCCTCTCACTGTTGTGGCCTCTCCCGTTGCGGAGCACAGGCTCCGGATGTGCAGGCTCAGCGGCCATGGCTCATGGGCCTAGCCGCTCTGCAGCATGTGGGATCTTCCCAGACCGGGACACGAACCCGTGTCCCCTATATCGGCAGGCAGACTCTCAACCACTGCGCCACCAGGGAAGCCCCATTTTGTCTTTTTGAAGACAGATAGGTTCAGGAAGCCTTCTGTCCCTGCCTGTGCAGCCCAAGTTCCCACTGACTACTGTAACCAACTTTTGCTGGACTCCAAGGTAAATGATATGCACTTAAGACATGTCATTTTACTAAAAATTCTGATATTTTCTATCCCAGGTCTCCTCCCCAGTCTCTACCACTGGAAACCTACCAGAAACGTACTTCACATGTCTTCATCGTCTACATTTCCTGGGCAGAAAGTTTCCTGTTACATCTTGGACCTCCGACATTTACAATTCAGGATGGGTAACTAACCTTTGAGAACATATTTTTGTAAGTTCTTTCTGGGATCTGCTGCTGCTTGGTCCCTCAGAGCTTCACAGTAAACACCCTCCCGTTTCCTGCACAAGGTGCTCTAGCGCCACAGCTTCCTGCACATATTTGATTATTAACAAGCTCTTTGCTTATGTTGGGATTTATGCATTCCCTTTGTCTTATTACTTCAATCAAAGAGTAGTTGGAATTTTTAAAATTTTATACAGAATTTTAAAGCTGTGAACAATAGATTCAATATGTAAGATGCCACCACGTTTACAGCTGCTGTACTTCAATTTCATTAAGGAAACCAAATCCACAGTGGGTAAATTATATGCTAATATTCCCAAGGCAAGTAGTGTCAGAGAAGGAACTAGAACTCAGGTTCTTAGATTCTAGTCTAATTGGCATTTGCCACACATATTACCTTTATCCCTTTTGGTACACTGCACACCACTAGGAATCATTAATGTTTTGCTTTTTATACTTAATCTACTGTTAATCAAGGTTTTAGTGATATTACATAAATAATAATTTCTTATGATAATGATTTTTTACAAATCCCTTAAATTTAATTCTTTCTTGGTTGTGTCCTAGGCTGGTTGTCAGCTATTACACACAAGGGAAGCCATACTGCTTATTGTTTGCAGATAATCATTATGATTGCTCTGATCTACCAATTACTAAATGCACTGATGGACAATTGATATAATTTGGATTGAGTTGGGGGTTAGCACTAGAAATGCTTACGTCAGCTCTGAATTATATATGTGTGTATATATATATATATGTATTTGATATATGTAATTGATATATATGTATATGTATATACACATGATTTCATGTAATTAATGTCATTTACAATATTTTTCTCAACTCAGAAAGAAAAAAGAAAGAGGTCAGTGAGATGGAATTATTGAGATCTCCAGTAAGGTGGGGGAGCTCTTGAATGATAAATCCTTGTATTCATTTCCCATTTATAAACAAACCCAGAGTTATGGGAAACAAAGGAATCAATAATAGAGCATGCAGGCAAATTCCCATCAGATGATATTATCTGGTACTGCAAGGAGATTTTAGAGATGAAGAAAATACCACAAAATCATTTTTATAATCAGTGTTCTAAACACACATTTGCCATAAATATTGCAGGAGACATTGCTCAGCCATTTTTAATTTCAGAAGTCACAACATGTCTGGAGAATTCAGATGTCTTAACAAATGCTCACAAAAATTATTTCCAAGGCTCTGATACCATAAAGTGAAAAAGATCCAAATGATCATGGGCATGACGTTGAATCCACGAACTTCTGCTTTATCTGTAATCATTTAGCCCACTGGAGTTTTTCATTGCTCAAACCACTTCAGAGACTGCAAGGATTCTCATTCACTAACCAATATCTACCAGTGAGTAGCAATCTACGTGTTCAGCTTTAAAATATCTGGTGCTCTAATGAATGTGTGGCATGAGGTGCATGACAAGATTACTGAGCAGTTCACCCCTTAGTCTGTTTTTCTCTTTGGTTTTTCTTTCCCAATAATAAGGTCTGAGCAAGCTATGTGCCACCTGAAATGGGCAATTTGTCTATGGGCCATGTTTTGCACACTTCTTTAATTGGGTAGTATGTGGTTTCTAAGTCAGCAAAGAAAATTTAGAAAACATTCAGATGACTGTATCCAAAGGCTCATTAGCAATTTCCTAGAGCCAGCCCTGTTTATGCAAATACAGTTTAGAACAAAAATCTAACATTAAGAGAAAATCTCACTCTTTCCATAATAGAGGAAGCTTTTGGGTAATATCCAATTAATAGGACAAGCTATTTTGAATGCAGGCAATTGCTTGTGCCAAGTAAATTCTTGAAGGAACAATTCAGGCTCTGTCCTCCAGAGGCTTGTTGAAGTAGTCACTAATGTCACAGTAGTAATGGCCTGAGTCAAACCATCCATTTACATAAGCCAGAGAAGATCACGCCTTGTTTCCTCTAGCACTTTGCTGAGCTATGCCTGTTGCATCTCTAGCATTAGATATAAATAAACCAAATCTTCATTTCGAGAATGGCAAAGAATTAGAGAATAAAACTTACCTAGAGAGAAGAGTAAGAGACAGAATAACCTTAACAAAATAGAGCCACAAGGATTGAGGTTGTTTTTTCTTACTGAGACATTTGCTTTTCCCTCTCAAGAATAGTTAGCCCTCCAGCCCTCCATTCACTCACTGGCAATGACAACAACAAGAACAATGCCTGTTGGCCTGGAATACACAAGATATGTGGATGGAAAAGAAATAGTTCCCCTTTCTCAATGGCAATCCTAACTGGCCAACCTTTAGGGATTAAAGAATAGTTAAATACTTTCAGGAAAGTATAGATGCTCTCTTTCCTCATATGTTAAGAGCCTTAACATATTGAGAGTACTATGTATTCTAATTTTACAAATCTCAGAGGCAGCTGCTTTTATATTACATAAGGCGTAAATGAGTTGCTCTTTTTATGTAAGTACTCAGCATTAACGCATGAGACAGACTTCTCACAATAAGAACTTGGTGAAATAACACTTGATTAATTTTAATGAGTTCCATACAAAGATAAGAATCTATGTTCCCAAACTGTATAATCTAGAGGTTTTCAGAAATCTCATTTTTCTATTTTTTCTAGACAAATTAGGGTTTTGTAATGGTCTCAGAAGGCTTAAAGTGAGTTCTGACTGCACTCATTACTAACCTGTACTCATTACAGTTCTGACTGTACTCATTACTAAGTTACAAGTTATGTAACATGATAATTCCATTTTCTTATCTTCAAAGTGAGGAGAATAATCATGACACCCTCCAACAGGTTTACGGAGTTCTTTTGATAAGCCAAAAGTTTATATGTGGGGCTTCCCTGGTGGCGCAGTGGTTGAGAGTCCGCCTGCCGATTCAGGGGACACGGGTTTATGCCTCGGTCTGGGAAGATCTCACATGCCGCCGAGCGGCTGGGCCCGTGAGCCATGGCCGCTGAGCCTGCGCGTCCAGAGCCTGTACTCCGCAACGGGAAAGGCAAAAAATTTATATGTGAAAAAACTTCATAAATATAAATTATCTTACAAAAGTTTCTTGTTTTTATATTGGTTGTTGTACTAATCCCTTTTGACCACTTTGGTAGGCTAGAGGAGGAAAAATATAAGACTTACATTTCTAGTTAGTTTATATATTTTGTCATCAGAGGATAAAATGCCAGTATGTGAGGTTATCATTTGCTCTTTGGACAGTTCTAAAGGGTAGATATTGAATTAAATCAGCAAAATATTTCCTTCAGGTTAAATGTAATGACATCCAGGATGTGATTCTCCAAAAGATAATATTTATAAAATATAAATGTAGGTTTGCCTTTTATCCCATCTCATTTAGGTCAACTTAATGTGTACCATCACCTTCAATGGGCATAGTCTCTATATTTTTCACCAGCTTTGAGATAGGTGCTTGAAATATTCTGCTATCTGTTAGAAATTCCTGATACCTGAGCTTGAGTCACGTGTGAAGATACCCTATTCTATGCCCATATATATATACTTCTCATTATGCCATGAAACATGTGACATATGGATGTTTTGAATTTGGACATATTTCTCTGTTGGGATTAATATTAGAAATGGTATCTCATTCTTAATTCTAAACAGATGTACTTAAAATATAAATGAGTATCCTGTTGAACCCAGAATTATTTTTATACACTGGTTAAGGGATATATTCTCTCTAAAACAGGATAAAGTTTCACACTCCTTTGCCATGACAGCAAGGCAAACCTAGTTGAGAATTTTTAACAACTTCATGCTCTTTTGTGGTAATGTCCTTCTTGGGAAATACAGAATGCATGAGGACATAGATGCAGAACTTCTTCCCAAAGTCAGCTTTTTCTATTCTCTTCAAAAGGTTCTTGTAAAACATCTATATGCTTTAAATGATAATGCCAGAAGAATGTTTCAATTTGGGGTCATTTAAATTGACTCAAGACAAAGCAAGAATACAAAATAAGTAAGAAGGAAATAACACCTATATCTAATGACTATATTTCCAAAAGGTAAGGTCAGTTCAACTCAATGTATAGGCTGTATCTTCTCTTTATAGTCACCCAATCAGCAGAGACAGGTTATACTCTGCCTATAGAAGGCATACAAAAGTGCTTGTTGCTTAGATGTTTGGGTGCTAAATGATTCTTAAAAAAAAAAAAAAAAAAAGATGTAACACATTATAGCATATCTATTGGTATAAATTAATGCAATAATAAGCAAAGAAAAAAGAGGTTTATAGTTTCCCTTTAAAGTATAAAACCAAAGAGTTTAAAATTAGAATAAAATATTATGACAGCAGCAGACTATCATCCAATATCTGACTTAATGCAAATGTCTAATATCTAAAATATTTAAAGCATTATTAAGCAGGTATTTGACATTATAGGAATAAAAAAGATACACTTCAAAATGACCGGACCTCTGAAATGGAATTGATTTTCATTGTGTCTGTCAAAAATGGAGAAAAGAAAAAAGTCCACAAAATAAAATGGCATTTGATACAAATGGTGCTATTATTACATATAAATTGAATATTGAGACTCCATACAATCTTCTTGCAAACTAGATATGCAGACATCAGAAAATGAAATCTGTAATAGGGAAATAGAGTGAAGTAGCAAAGAAAAGTGAATTTCAGCATTAAAGATATGGGTGCCCCAGTGGAACACAAGAGTAAATTATATGAAGTGACTTTTATTCTCAAAGAAGGAAACTTAGAATTAATACTGGAATTTTCAACTTGGAAGAAACTTGGATACATTTTAGGTTAAGAAAATGGCTTTTTCTCTAAGAGTGAGTGTTTATAACTCACTACTGTTATTTCAACGGGCTATTTTAACTTAATTTCAAACCTACACATAATTTACAGAAAATATAATTTATGCTGTTTAGCTTGGTTTTCTTACACCTATTGATGTTCAGCAAACCTTTGCATCTCAATATAAGCTTTAAATGATATTGTATGAATAAATACAATTGAATCTCCATACTTAGCTCAAAAATCAGAATCAGCCAATGCAGAAAAGCTCTCTGTTTGGCCACTATAAAATGCATTTTCTTATCCCTACTCGAAATGTGGAGAGCACCAGAATAAAAAGACATCTGCGGGTCACTGCAAAGGAAAAGATAACACTGAAACAACCTGAATATTCTTGTCAATGTGTTTAAATGGATTATTATGTTTCCCTATAACATGGCGTATGCAATGAAAAGGAAATGTAAGGGCAGTGATTCATGCAATGAGCAACGCGCCTGTGTCACCTAAGTCGAGGCTGAAAATGTGAGTCGGACTGAATGGTGAAGCCTGACATCATTTGTTAGTCGAATGAGCTTTCTGACTAGTTTCCCAGAAAGAAAAGAAAGTACATGAGAAAGAGGAGGATAACTGTTGAATTTGCATAGATGCAGAAAAAATGAAGAGTTGAGTCTATTCCAATGTTAAATAGTGGGAAATGTAAAATAATTTAAATAATAAATTTAAGAATAAATTTCTTATGATTTATTAACACATTCACATAATAGCACCATGGTCTACACATGACTCTGTGGTTATATTTTTAAAGAATCATGTTAACAACTATAGCTAAACAAGAATTAGATTGTATTTCTTCACCTTCCTCTTTTCTAAATGCTTTTTGTTCTGTCTTTAAATTCACTTTCATGACCCTGGTCCTGGTCTTTTAAAACAATACACACATGAATATTAAGTAGGTGGATACAACAGAAGAACTTTAGAAATAGAAATATACCCCAAAGCCAATAAGACCCGGAGAGGAGACTAAAGGACTTTTTGGAGGAACAGGGATTTGAAATGAGAACTCCACACCACAAGCAAAGTTCTCTTTCTTATCCTGACAACTCCAGGGAAGCCCTATGAGGCAGGCATCCAGGAGGAGCTAGAGACAGAACACAAACACAGAACACAATGTGGTCTCTTTCCACTTGTCTGCTTTGGCTTATGTCATTTCTTCTACAATGGCTCTAGCTCTCCCTCTACACCTGGGGTAATTTGAACCAACATTAAATGCCAGTTTAACTTCTTACAATTGCAGGTAAGTGACCTTACTTGCAATTGTTTTCCTCCCAAATACTTCTATTATTGGTCTTGTGTCTTACTGTGCTTACAGCTGTCCTGATGTTTTATACTTTTTAGTGTACCCAATTAGCTCTTTACTTAGATAGAAACTCCCTGAAGTTAGGCACTCTATCGGCACTTATCATTCTGCAACCCAGAATAATGCTTTGAATTGTAGTTACTCAATGAATGTCTGTTAAACACACACACACACACACACACACACACACACACACACAGGTATGATAAATAAAATGGATATTTAGAAATTGTGAGAGTAGTCATTCTGAAAAGTGCTTCTGAACATGTAGTTTGAGAGCAGTTTGTATCCAAATTAGCTGTAAAACTTGACCTCCTGAATGTAAAGCTTTGAGGAAAGGGCCTAGAAACTTGAATTTGTAACAAGCTCTTTGGTGATACGACAGCCCCTTAAGATTTGTGAAATGCTATGGGTGTAGAGGGAATAAGGATGAGAGATTTTAATAGACTTCAATCATGTATACTTGTGCCTTCAATCACCTGTATTTCATTATTTTACTATTGTCTATTCTATTCGCTGAGTTCTCCATAAACATCTAGCCAACTCCCTGATTTAGGATGGTATTGTTTAGAGTCTCCAGGGATCAAAGAATCTAATTTAGAAGGGATGTGTATTAGTTTTCTAATGCAACTGTAACAGCTACCCCACATTAACTGTAAAACAATACCCATTTATTATTCTACAGTTTCCATGGGTTGAAAGTCTGGGCGTGGCATAGTTAATTTGGGGCTCTTTTGGGACCTCACAGAACTGAAACCAAGATGTCAGCCACTGCATTCTGGTGTGGATGGAAGTTTAGAACCTGCTTCTAAAGTCATTCATGTTGTTGGCAGAACCATTTCTTGCAGTTGTAGTACTAACTCCACTGTTTTGATGTCAGATAGGGGCCTTCCTTACTCCCTAAATAGCTTTTTCACTGCTTTTGCTTATGGACCTGTACATCTCAGAGCCTTAAAGAACACTCAGAATCCTTCTCAGACTTGCAATCTCTAACTTGCTCATCTATTGCATCTCTTTTGCCTCTCTCTTCTGATGCATCTGTCTTTTACTGCAGGTGGATCAAGTTCTCTGTTTTAAGGTTTTATGCTATCGTATCAGGGCTACTCTGACAACCCAGTATAATTTCCCTATTTTAAAGTTATATCTGCAAAGTCCTTTTTGCCTTTTAATATAACATTCACAGTTTTCAGGATTGAGGTATGGAAAGCTTTTAAAGGTCAATAGTGGCCTGCTATAAGATGTAAATAAAAGTCTTTAGTTCAAATTTCCCTCAGTTTCTTAAGGTCCCTGCTGAAACATTTCCCTAAACTTCCATTCACACCATGTATGATTTAGAGGATACTCAGGACTTAGATTCAATTAAGATCTTAGTTCAGTTTCAATCATCTCTATGGGTCCTGCTAAAATATCTTTTAATGCGACCTGTAGGGACAGTGTCCTTTCATGCATCTATATTTAGATGTAGAACCATATAAGGCTTTTTTGGTATTTAAAATTCCTAAGTCCTCTTTGCATATATAACTGCTAACCACCACCCCAGTTTTGTTTGTATGGATGCAAGTTTTGGTTTGCTCGGGTTTTATTCCAAAAGTTAGATACAGCTCCTTTAAACTAACTGATTCTGCCATGCTGTGTATTTCCAGTGTCATGTCCTCCTGCTAAAATTTAGCTTTATTTGTTCAAAGGTCAGTTTCTGAAATAGTGGCAGAGAAGCATCAGTAAGTAATGAGTTAAGCATTTTTAGCAAAGTAAAATCAAGCAAACTACTGTTTAAAGGGATAAATGACTAAAGAAGAGAGGCTTTCCTAAAGAGAAAAAACTTTCCAGCTCTGGGTATGAAAAATGAAGAAGTGATATTGACAAACATTGGCCTATTTAAACTTGTTTTATTGTTGTGGCTATTTGTTTGTTTTATTTTCCCCCTATATCCATGGAAGAAACAATTAGTACCATAGTAGCTGACCATGATTTAGGAAAGTTGAATTGTCTTTTCTGGGTTGATTGAGCCCAGGAACAAGTCTGTATTGTATGAAATATTAACACCACGTTGGAGAAAGAAAGATGTGAACTGCAAAGCAAAGGGAGTTTCATATAAGTCAAGGACTTTGGATACCCAAGAACCATGGACAATTGTTCAGGATTTCACAGAGTGCTAAGAACTTTACAGAAGTGAATTCATTTCATTTCAAGTACACGTTTAAAAAAATTGAAATCTTATTTTAGATAACCAAACATGATGCAGTGAGGATGAGAGTTAAATACTATTTGCTGAGATCACACAACGTCTACAGAACTGTGATTTGTACACTGCGTGTTGCACTTCAAACCCCATGATCTCTTTGCTCTCAAACATTATTTCCATGGAAAGCAAAAGATTTAAAACTACTCTTATCAAAGCCATGGAGAAAGGTTTAATAGTCACAACGAAAAAGAATGGTGAGATTGGTTTGTAAGTTGCTTGTGTTTTCCATCTTAATTTCTGCTCAAAATTTTTCACTATTCTTTACTTATATGTTTCTTCATTGAAATAGTCAAGGAATGCATGGTGAAATGGTAAAAACATAATAAAGCCCTAAACAATACAAAATACAATACTGTATAAGATCAATATCCCTCCTATATTCACCCAGGAGCTCTCTATATGCCATATTTAGAGGGAACCACTAACACTGATTCATTTACTATGCATACTCTCAGAAATATACACACTTATACAATGTAAATGTATATGTGTGTGTGTGTGCATGTGTGTTCACAGATCTTTCTGTATACTAGCAGAAGCATAGAATACACAGGGACGTAAGACTATTTTTCCAGATGTATAACCTGTTGTCACACATGAAAATATAGCTTGAAGATTATTTTCAATGTATATGTAAATCTATTGCCTCTGTCTTTTTAATAACTGCATAGTCTGTCAATGTATGCCCCTAATTATTAAATCATCCTGCCATTGCCAGAGTTTATTTTTCTCGAGTCTTTAATTATCAACAGACAATGCGGTAGTTTACATGTGCATATATACATCTTTACATACGCGTCTGCAAAAGTCTTAGAAATGTAATTTCTGGGTGAGTGTACATGTTTGAATTTTCAAATTTTCGCATTACTTTCCAAGAGTTTTTAGCTATTTCCACTCTCAGAGACAAGATATGAAGTGACTTGTTTCCTCATACCCTCACCTACACAATATTATCACATATTTTTGATCTGTGCCAAAGTGGAAAGTGAAAAATGGCATCTCATTATTTGTTTAATTTGCATTTAATTACGTGCAAGATTATGTTTCCATATGCTTAAAAGCCATTTATCTTTGTTTTTATTTATTACAGTGAACTGCATCTTCATGCTGTGTCTGTTTTTCTCTTGCATTTTGGTCATTTTGATCACTTGCTTACTGATTTAAAAATACTCTTTTATGATAAGGGAATTAGGTTTCTTCGTCCATCATTTGTGCTGCATACATCTTGTCCTGTTTATCTTTTGATGTGGTTTATGAATTATTTGCCATTTTAAGAATGTTATGAGTCAAATTTATCATCAATCTTTTCCTTTATTGCTTCTGTTTGTGTCTTATTTACAAACTTGATTCTTCTCCATATTTATTTTAAAGACTATGTTGTTGGCTATTTTTGTTGATGGACCAACCATATTTCTTTTTTCTATTCTAATTTTTTTCACATAGAATTTATTTTTGTGACACAAATAGGAATCTAGTTTTTTTTTTCCAAATGGCTAGCCAATGTCCCAAGACTTTGATTTGAAACATTATAATTATGATATGTTCAATTTTATAGATAGATGCACAGATAGATTTGGTGTTTGTTTTGTATCATTTATCTGTCTCTCTCAAATTAAACAGCAAATCCAAATTATCTCAGTTCCAAAGACATTATATTTTAATGGCTGACAGGCTAGGGTAATATCACTTCAACACAAAGACATATTCTCACTAGTTTTTTTTTTTTTTTCCAAGTCTAAATTTTTACATGGAATTTGGTATCAGCTGGTTTGTGTTGTAAAGAAACAATTGGCTATATGTTGGGTCTTACATCAAATTGAAAAATGTTTAAGAATAATAAAATATCAAATTATACTCTAAAGAACAATGTGCATCTTTCCATGTATTTAATTACATATTTTCTCCCTCCATGGCTATAAGAGGTTTTCATCTTTTTTTTCACATAAATCCTGAACATTCTCATTAATTTTATCAATAAGTATTTTATTTTTATTTCCTTTAAATGAGCATAATTTTAACACGGTTTTGAGGATTAAATTTCATACATGTAAAAAATTTTATAAAAGTGATTAGCTCATAGTAAATATGTGTTAGTTATTATTCTTAGTACTTATTGACTAAAATAATTGTATAACTTCACACCTTACTGGGTTTAAAATATATTATTAGTTTCAATAACTTTATAAAATAACAAATTTAGTAATATGTAGATTATTTGGGGTTTGTTCATCAAAACAATGATTATTTTGCCTCTTTAAAAAAATTCCAGGGCTTCCCTGGTGGCGCGGTGGTTGGGAGTCCGCCTGCCGATGCAGGGGACACAGGTTCGTGCCCCGGTCCGGGAAGATCGCACATGCCGCAGAGCGGCTAGGCCTGTGAACCATGGCCGCTGAGCCTGCGCGTCAGGAGCCTGTACTCCGCAGCGGAAGAGACCACAGCAGTGAGAGACCCGCGTACCGAAAAAAAAAAAAATTCCACCTCATTATTATATTTCATAAAATTGCACTGACTTATACTTGCAGATAAATTTTAAGCAATACTTGAATATTTTTTTCTGTTCCTGGCATAATACAAGTAGTTATCTATTTTTTTTAACCACTTTTTCGTTGATTTCTGATACACTTTTTTAGGCATTGATATTAGCATTTCATAAACTATTGATTGCATGCGTGACTTTTCTCCTTTTAATTATTTAGAATTCTTGACATTAAATATCTTTGAATATCTGGGTTAGTTTTCTTGTTTTTGACTTGTTAAAATTTATTGTTGGATTATGTTTGCTTATATGCTATTTAGAAATTTTTCATAAGTATTTATGAATAAATTGTTCTGATTTTCTTTGTTGTACTCTACTGTATATGTTTGCATGTTTTGGGGTATATACATAGTGTTATACTTGCTTTATATAAAAGTTTTAAAGGTGCTTCTTATTTTTATGTGCTCTGGATCTTTAAATATAATTGAATTTATCTGTTTCTTGAAAGTTTGATATAAATCCATTATAAAGGTTTCTGTAATTTTTAATTTTGTGGGATTGGGAGTGGGAGCTGTGAGTTCTTGTGGTGAACAGGGAGACAAAGGGAGAGTTTTATCAAATTCCTTACCCTTAGCTATGATAACTGCTTTGTTAAAAAAAAAAAAAGTAGTTCTGTCCCTCCCAAATTCAGGGTTTCAGCTCTTTTTGTATAGAATTGATTGTAGCATTCTCTTAGAATTTACTCATTTTCCTTTGTTTTTGTATTATTTGTCAATTTCATTTTCAAACTTTTAATTAGTCCTTTTAAAAAAATTTTTTTAAATAAAATAATGTATTTTATTGTTGTCACTGTTGTTTCAGAGAATTCACTTGAATTTATGTGCTCTAACTTTTGTTTTTTCTTTATTATTTTTTGCTATTTATTATATTTTAATGCTATTTTTATGCTATTTTTATGCTATTTTTATGCTATTTTTTATGCTATTTATTATATTTTTGCTATTTATTGTACAATAAATAAATAAAATTTATTTGCTATTTATTGTATTTATTGCTATTTAAAAATTCTGTCCTGAAGTTAATGATTTTCTTTTTCTCATTTTCTGAGTGAATTCTTAATTAATTAAGATTTGGTCACATTTCATAATGAATAATTTCCTTTACTGATTTCCTTTACTAATCTAATGGTAGATGTTAATCATATCTACAAAATACCTTGACAGTAACCTCTAGGTTAGGACTGGATTAAATAGCTGAGTACTATAACCTAGCCAAGTTAATGTATAAAACTAACCATCACAATGAGGGAACTCACCTACAAGGGGAAAGTGATTTCCATCACAAATATGTCTTGTTCATTTCTCCAGTTTCCCTCAAGGAAACTTTCATCACCTCACTCACTGCTCCCTGGATTCTAATCATCTATCTGTGCCTTAGCACATGGAGCTGGGGAGAATACTTGGGGTGCTAAAATCACCTAAACAATTATCTGATCCCATCACAGCCAAACTGGAACACCACATCCACATTTACTTGGCTTCTTGCTAGCACACACTTTTACCTTTTAGATAATAAAGGCAGCGATACCCTAAGCAAATTATGGGGATTGGAAGGGAGGGAACAAGAGCAAAACTATGACGTTGTCCATATTTTATCCCACTTATCAGTGTTGTTTAGCTTTCTTCTAACTAGACTATAATTTCCTCCACTGAGGGATTTTTAGAGTTTTTACTTTCATTCCTTAGACTCTTCAATTTCCCTCTTATCATCTTTGGCATCTTCATAGTTGAGTTGCTTGAGTTAACCAGCAGATTTAACAATAGATTTAAATTTAGAAAAATTGTTAAGTAATGTTTGCTTATGGACAATTATTATGATAAAGAGAATTTCCTTTTAAAATCAGATAATATAATAAGCAAAGTTAAATAGATAAATATAAATAATAATAGCCTGAAAAATTTTAGTCATGATGGAGGGAATTGAGTTATTTAATCTTTCAGGAAAAAATTCTCACATTTTTGTTGTTACCGTTGTTCCAACATATCTAGGTCTTCTAATACACCCACAGTAGCACAGCTCAAGAAACAGGGATTCTCATTGTTTAATGTGGAAAGGTAGACATATCAGAATCTGGTGTATGAGAGTTTGTGATTGGAAAGAGTTCTTCAGGTGATTTTCATATGTCTTCCTCAGATTACAGGCCAATCTTTCCTCAAGTTGATAATCATTTCTCTAAAGCTGGAAGTAGCCCATAACACTTAATTGTAGTCCTACATAAAAAAGGAGAACTATTCATTTCTAGCTATCTTTTCAAGCCTGAATTTTAACAGCACAACATATTTTTGGTATATTATATTGAAGTGGTATGATATGTATGGTATAATATCTTTGGTATATTATACATTGGAAATTGCCATAGATTTTTTACTCTATGTCTGTCTCCCCGCTTCTCTGAATGTCTCTCAACAAATAGATTAATTTTCAAGGGTAGACACAAAATCATATAAATTTCGCAGTGCTGGCTGTGTATCCTCCACTTTTAACTCAGGAGGCATAAGGTTTGAATGGACCATTAGAATTCCTCTAGTTCACTGGTCATGGTTAAAGAAGAATGACATTTAAACAGTTAGTTCCCGATTTTTGCAATTTTTCATGTTACCAGTCATTTTACTCAGCTTAATAAGCACTTACATTTTACTTCTTACCATTTTTCTTCTCATTCATTGATTCACACCAATGAAGTTAAGCGTCATTTAAAACAGATGAACCAGCAGCATATTTTTGTTTTTCTTTACAGTAGTCTGAATTACAGTATGGTTTCCTTTTTCCAATTTTTGGACTAGTGGAAATAACTACTTGCTACAATTTATCCTGTGTTAAAGTCAACCAAAAAATAAAGAAAATGCAATAGCAATGGATAACACATTTGATAGTACTCTATGATGACTAGATTTTTTAAAGTCAACATTTTTCTATTCTACATAATAATAATTTTTATTTATTTCCTGTATCCCTGAGTTAATTCTCCATCCTCAGTTTTTCACTATTTATTGGAAAAAGGAGTCTCAGCAAGATTATTTAATCATTTTTTCAGAATTTTAAATGAAAAAAATCAGGAGAGGAAAATACACATATGTAATTGGCAGAAATCTTGGGTTATTCAGGCAGTACTAAAATGGTTTAGAATAATTAATTTGTATGAACACTCCATCATTAGGGAAAGTGAAGACCAGATGGATAAGGTGAACATCTCTACTATCACTATTACTAACATCAAAAACAGCAATCAAAACTGGTCTCTCTGCTCTGCCAGGTATATGTGTCTTATTCTTATTCATTCAAGTCCCCACATGATATATGAGAAAATATCACTGACCACATTTTATGGACACAAACAAACTACTTTTATCGTGTTGAACAACCTAAGTTCATGCAGTTAGTATATCTGGAATATGAACCCAGTCCTCGTGACTTAAAAATGGAGTTTCCCCCACAATTCTAAACTTCTTCCAATTCTCATCTTTTCTTCCAATATTACAGGTATTTTTTTTTACCTTACTTTCATTACATGTTATAAGAACCCCACTTTCAAATGCTTATTTTATACACTCATAGTATCACCGAGGAAAATATTAAGAGTTATAATAATGACAGTTTCTTCCTCTCAGAGTTCAGAAGCAGAAACAAAAAATGTGAACATCTATAGATGTGTTTTTGAATGAGAAATATTGGGGGAAAACTATTTTGCACCAGAAGTTTGACTAAACTCTGATTTGGTTTAGTTGGTCTTTCCTATCACCACCATTAACAGAAAAGTGGCCTTGTCTGCCTTTGTAATATGTGACCAAAAACAACTTCCAATCCTGATGCCCTTATTGAATGAAATAATATGAACAGACCTCACAACCTCATAGTGGAAATGAGAGAGTAATAGCTTGGGCAGTAGAATTCTTGCTTCATTTCTCATGACTCCAAATGAACCACCTACTCTTGTGCTTTAACTGATATACCACCTGTTAGATTGCCTTTAATTAATTTTAATATTTTCAACACAAACAAATTGATATTTATGTATTAGTGTCTATGAACTTTAATCTCTGTTTTAGGGGAGGTTGGTTTATTTTGAAGTACTCAAACATGGAATCAGCAATCTAGGGATGGTTAGTTAACATTTGAAAAACACTAATCAGGCATCTACACTCTAGAAGTGACCAGTACAATTGCTTCAACAGACCCTAACTGCACCTTCATGAGGAATTCATTAATTAGCATAAGGGATGTTGAAAATAGTTAATTAATAATTAACTAATAATAAATAAATTAATAAGTGAGCAGCATTAAAATTTGTAAATTATCTAGACATATTTTACAGGAGCTACCACAATTGGGTGACTGAAAGAAGACCCTGGTGAGCACCGTCAGCCAACACTCTTTGGAGGAGCAACCCCTGCTCCACTCTAAGACTCTAGTTCAGTCCCTGATTCTGCCAATTACAGCAGATTATGTGCCCTGATTCTCACTGAGGAAATAATTGATGTTACAACTAGAATATCATTACGTCTGCTTCCAATGAATCTTTGAGCAAGGTATATGTTGCCGTATCTAAAAGATAGTTTTCTTGGACTTCACCAAGCTTACAGCAAAGCGTTGTCTGCCCATTTCTGCATGAATGAGGTGTTTTGTAGGTGTGAGCTACCTTAACGTGAGACTTTCATTTGGTGTTAAGCTTGTTTTGGCATTTCTAGATCTCTCACCTTTCTTCAGTCATAAGAGCTAATGATTGATAGCTATTTAAAAACAACAGCAAAGTCAAATTATCATAGGTCAGCTTAATATCCCCATCTGCCATATCCTAATAACATTTTTTTCTTAAATTATAATCATGTCCATCGTTTATTATTAGACTTTGCCTAATACAAGTCCTTACTGTAAGGCAATGTGCACAGGGTTTTAATTTGTTGCTGTATTCTTTGCCATTGTTCCTTGAAAGTGCATGTCCTTCATTTCATTGCCATCCTCGTCCTGCTATATTTCCGCAGCGACTTCTCAGGTTCATAGCACATCATAATTCCTACAGAGGAGTCTTAAATAGTAGAGAAGAATTGTGTAGGGCTTCCCTGATGGTGCAGTGGTTGAGAGTCCGCCTGCCGATGCGGGGGACGCGGGTTCGTGCCCCGGTCTGGGAGGATCCCACATGCCGCGGAGCAGCTGGGTCCGTGGGCCATGGCCGCTGGGCCTGCGCGTCCGGAGCCTGTGCTCTGCAGCAGGAGAGGCCACAGCGGTGAGAGGCCCGTGTACCGCAAAAAAAAAAAAAAAAAAGAGAATTGTCCTATCCATTCCACTCAGTTGGAGGCCTGCTTCAGTTTTATAGGAGCCAGTATTCACTTAGAAGTTTAAGGTCCAGCTTTTCAAGTGCAAGGGTTGGCAACCCCTAAAACTCCATGAACACTTCAAAATAGTAGTGTGGAGCCTGAAAATACTTGTTGAAATATCTAGGTTTCTAAACAAAAGACTTTTGAAATTCCATGTTCTTTGGATAACAACATGCTCATAATCTTATCCAGGAGTATGCTGTAGTAGGTTCTGCTTCTTTTCTCTTTTTTATAAGTTCTTTATCAGTGTTCTGTCCAGCTATAATTCATCAAAGGAAAAAACCTACTTTTTCCGCACCTATAATTCTTGATCAAAACTTTAACTTCCACTAGTCCCTTTGATAGGACAGTTATGGATGGAAACATCTTCTTTTACATGGAAAATGTGAAGATGAGTGTCACGAGCCAAGAAAAGGTATGTTCTCACAGCTTGTAGAAAGTCTGTGTTCACTCAGCAAGAAGAACTTGGTACAAATTAACATGCTAGAATATTTCATAAGAAAATATATTCATATAATTTCTTTCTGTTCAATATTTAACATATTATATACTGTTTAGCGTATTCTCCTAATTAGATTATATATAATTTATGGTGGGTAATCAATGTTTTTACTTCTATAATCAATACACTTTAAGCATTACTTAAAGTTTCTATTTTCTAACACTTCTCAGAGGTATAATTATATATATATGTAAAATATTTTCTGCAGCCTGGTCATGCAATCATTTACAGTACTTCAGTAATATAGTGAACTACACTAAAGTCCACAAATTTTGTAATAAACAAGAGCATGAACAGCAGGAAATAGGTAAAGAAAAAACAGGAAAAAGCAGTAGCTTTAGTTGTAAGGGTTTCCTTTCCAGCTTTACCAATAACTAGCCAGGTATCCTTGGGCATCTGACCTTGGACATCTGTTCTTGGGTTATTATGAGAATTAAAGAAAAATAACATAAAAAGACAACTAACTCTTTTTGTAGAATGTAGTGGATGCTTACAAATGTACCTTATCCACCTGTATTTTTAGGGTATACTCTTTTTTTTTTTTTGCGGTACGTGGGCCTCTCACTGTTGTGGCCTCTCCCGTTGTGGAGCACAGGCTCAGCGACCATGGCTCACGGGCCCAGCCGCTCTGCGGCATGTGGGATCTTCCTGGACCCGGACACGAACCCGTGTCCCCTGCATCAGCAAGCGGACTCTCAACCACTGTGCCACCAGGGAAGCCCCCTAGGGTATATTTTTTGAAAGACAAAATGATCTAAAAAATGTGCTCACTATGAAAGAATTTTCTAAATGAATGCAAAGTCTTGGAGAAAATTCTGGTTTGTTGATGGTTTTGAATAGAAAAACCAGCTGAGTAATTGCTTAGAAAAATAGGACTATCAAATGTATAGTATTCATAGTATGAAAAACCTTGGTGTGAGTACATTAAAAAGAAGCATGTTTTTAAACAGAGCAAAACTAGTTACCTGGAGGAAAGAATTACCTCAAATGAATAGACCTTGACAAGAAAAATTTAAGAATAATTCAAAAAAATGACAAAAGTATGAAAGCTAAAATATAAACGATGTCTGATGGGAATGCTTAATTTTAGGAAAAATTCACCTCAGACTTGATTTAAAATAACTTTTCACTACTTAATAGAATTAAGAATGCTCTTTTTTCACTGTAAATCTAGTGTTCTATTTTCAATTGATTTATAATATACAGATAATTTTTAAAAACATTAGGTAATTTCAAACCTCACTATTAAAATAGTTTAATGTATATGACTTTTGAAAATGTTCAAATTTGAGTTTTTATGTATGAGGGGGAACAATGGTAAAGAAATGGTAAAGGCAGCAGCTCTCCTGCCTCCAAAATATCTTGCAGGATCTATATTCCCTTGTAGTATATGTTTATTGAAAATGTTAAATATATACAAAGAAAAGTGTACAGATTTTTCCTTGACTTCTCAGTATGAGGGTTGACCAAGAAGCTTCATGCAGCATGATTAAACTTTGGACAGGTTTCTTCCTGATTCTATCCTCCCTACCTACCCCACCTCCCTTTTCTTAGAGCATTTACTTTAGAACACCTCATTGTAAATTATTTCTCTGCCCATTTGAGAAATAAATCTTTTTAAAATTCTCTTCTCAGTTTTACAACCCAGAATGTCTTTCTCATGGACCTGAGAACCATCTTTAAAAACGTACATATGAAGAAGTAGCAGCCCTATCTTCCAATTTCCTGGGAGGGTAGGAGACCAACATTGGAGGGCACTTTGTTCCAAGTTGTAAAATGACTTTGTGTCATGAATATATGAGTAGTTTACTTTTCCTCTGCATAAGGTCAATTAACCAACAGAGATGATCAAGACTGTACCCTCACTCTAGTGCTTAATAACCCTTCCATCTTTTCTTTCAAAGGAGTTGAGTTCAACCTAAGTTTGGGCTTCTCCCCTAAAGCAATAGCTTTGAAAAAAGTTATTCTTACCAGTTTAATTTTTTCCAGTGCAAATTTTGCTTTGACAGGTGTT
Source organism: Tursiops truncatus (assembly GCF_011762595.2). Taxonomy (NCBI): domain Eukaryota; kingdom Metazoa; phylum Chordata; class Mammalia; order Artiodactyla; family Delphinidae; genus Tursiops; species Tursiops truncatus. The sequence goes on from NC_047051.1 coordinate 30,934,168, forward strand.
AGTGCCAAAAACGAAAATAAAGCAATATAAGGAGACAGAGAAAAAATGTACTATTTTTATGTAGGATATTCAACATGTTCTCTCTGATAATGAAATGTCTGAAAAGATACCTGAAGGAAACGACAGATATGGATTACACAGAAATGAAAGAAATAGCAGTGCAAAAAGTCTTTGATGTGTCATTGGACTTGGAAAGTCTCAGGAGCATCAGGAGACATTTTTCTCCATGGATCATCATTATGCATGAGGTCTTTCAATTTTCTTCTTGCTCAGATGAGAAAACTGAGGTTCAGAATAGTTTGATGGCTTCTGTAGATAAATGAAGAAGATTTTTCTATTAGGAAAGCTATTCAATAATCAATCAATGTGATTTGCTTGTTGAGTTGTGTTTTTCTTTACTAAAGAATGTTAAGGAATTATCAATTGGAAAATCTAATCAGTTCACATCAGAAAATGTAATCATTTATAAGAAATGGGAAAATTTAGGAAAATTCTTCAGTGGTAAATTATAATACAAAGAAGTTATTAGTAATGAAAAATTGAAAACAAACTTGAGATGTGAATTCTATACATTTTGAAAAATGAAGTTTCAATTACTGACCAAGGCACTTTAGAAGAAAACTGGTTCATAAAGAATCTGCTTGAAACTTCCTTTAATAATATTAATTATAAAGTACATGTAAAATAGAGAAGGGATCTAAACAGTAATGAAAGACTATATACTTCAAATATAGCAATAGTAAAAGGTAATCCAGAATTCTGGCTCTGCTACTTATCAGGTAAGTACCTTTGGGCAAATTTTAAATTCTTTAAGCTATGATTTCATGATTTATAAAATAAGGATATTTATATATAACTCACAGGATTGTCATAGGATTAAATGAAATTATGTATGCAAACTGCTTGATATAGCACATGCTTAGCGTTCAAAAACGTCAGCAATTGTCATCATGAGTATTTTTATATTGTTACTAAATTGATTGCAAAACTCCCTGGTTTAATTTATGTCTTAGTATCTTTTTAATATTGAAAGTTTAAAGAACATTCAAAAACAGAGAAAATATTATAATAAACAACTTTGTGTTTCTATATTCAAATTCTAAGTTTTCTCTCCTCAGCAATGGATTATGAGAAAATAAATATCAGTCATCCTATCATTTAATCCATAAATAAATCAGAATATATCTCTAAAAGATCAGGACTTCTAAAAAATAACATGTTCTATATATCATTCTCACAGCTAAAACAATAATTCCTTAACGTCAAGTCTAGTCAAGTTCAAATTTCTCTAATTGTCTCAAAATTTGTTTCAATTGGTTTATTTGTTTTGGTATCAAGATGTAAATAATATTCACACATTGAAACTGGTTATGTCTCTTTAATCTGTTGTAATCTATAATCTCTCTCTATCTGTCTTGTTTACGAATTCAGGCTATTTTTAAATTTAAATCCAAGAATAAATAAGGCTAATATTCTATCCTATTCTACCCATTGCAACTGTCCTCAAGATGTCTCTTGGTAAAGGAAGTGAGTAATTCCTCAACTGTCCTCAAGATGTCTCTTGGTAAAGGAAGTGAGTAATCGCTAGGCTTTTATAGAGACAGGAGAGGTGGCAGTTGACTTCTAGTTCAATAGATGGGAAGCACTCAAGAGAAGGAGCGTGGTCCTCCCAGGGCAGTTTGGAGCTGGGGTGAAGCAGTCAATCAGACTTAGCAGTAAAATCAATAAAGGCAAATTGTTTGCCTCTGCCCACAGAGTTCTTCTTGATAAACAAGATTTTGCCATTAGAGATTACAGAAAAAGAGACTGCTACAAAATAGACTACGGTTCTCCCCAGATAATCCCAAATGAGGTAATCATTTCACTTGCACACTCTGATCCTATCATTTTAAACCTTTAAAAAGAATTTCCTGGTATATAGCCATGATTGAAGTCACTTACCAAAACTCCTCACATATATCGTACTGTATTTTCTCTTTTTTTTCAAAGTAATAAAGCAATAGAAATAAAATCAATATGGAAGGAACTTAATATGGAAGGAACAATGATGTTCATGTGCAGATGTTAATTGAAAGAACTCCAAAAAGTAAATATTCCAAACTGTGGGAAAGTAATTGTACAAACACATCAGTTCCATCATTTTGGATGGCCAGGAGAACTCAACTGATTAAGGGGGTGTGATTAAATTTAGCCAGAATATTAATACAGTAGCTCAAGGAATAAGGCAGAAATGTGCAGACTGTGTGATTGAACGAGAATTTCTAACACATTAATGTACATGGGTAAACTTGGATTCCCAACACCAGATGAACAAATGATCCTGAGGTGGAAAGTTGTAAAGGAATTAGAAGCATTGTGAAAGTCTGAAGGTTCAGCAGTAGGAACAGTAATGAGAAAAGCCAGAAGTCAAACACTTCACCCAAGGAGGGCACATACGTGTGCCATGGTCTAAACATACCATAGAGAGATCAGAGGACATCTGGCTCTGACAATGACTATTGTGTGCACTTGGGCAAATCATTTGATTTCTCTGAGCCAAGTTTCCCTTTCTCCTTTGGTAAAATGAGGAAAGTAACATCTACCTGGAAGCAGTGCAGTAAATAGTAAATTATAAAATACATGTAAATGATCTATCACAATGTTTTTGGTGATGTTTACAAAAGAGTGACAAGTATTCTTCACATACAATATTAGACTCGAGATTGTAAGGCACTTAAAGCTCAGCTGCTCTAATCACAATGCTTGAAATTTGAAAATGGAAGCCATCATTAATATTATTATGTTTAAACCTCTGTGACTTCTCTGCCAATGATTCATTCAGTTGATAATTATATGCTTCTAATGATGGAGAGTCCATTTACTCCTGAGTTTGACCAAAATGCTTCCAAATACACACAGTAACTTCTTGTGAAATAGGAGTTTTGCTTCTGTTTCGATCTGAGTTAGGAACTGCTTTTACTTTCCTGCTAAGCATATTAAATCAGAATACAAGTCACTGATGTTTGGTAGAGTGGATCATATATTTTTGTTTAAAGAGGTGGATATGAGTGCATTTTAAAATCATAACTAGTACAGTGTCCAATGTATAATATATCTTCCTTAAATGTTTGCTATTGGTGATAAAGATGATAATGAATCTATTTCTGATCTTTGCGCTTACTGCAATCATTTTGAAGCTCTTTCAGTTTTGTATAAAATTCTCTTCCTGTTGTGTTCTTCAAAATATACAGCTGGCCACCATTATCTCAGACATGCCTCTGTGGCATGTGTGTTTTGTATTATTGCTCATTTGTTTCTTTCTCTGCCTACTCATCTGTTTTCCTGGCTGTGACTTTTAGCTTCCTCATTTGTCTAAGTAAGAATTGTCCTTGGATGTTTCCCTTCCATCATTTCTATTGTTTCTTGCTTTCTGGTCACTTTGTTTGACAGCATCTGTGCAACACTTCACACTCATTAATATCCTCCACAAGTTGCTTAATGATAGAGGAACCCTGTTGAGTGTTTGCACAGTTAAGAAAGAAACCTGTCCTGCTTTTGATAAAAGCCTGTACACAGATTATTCTTAATTTAAGAAATTGTCAGAAGTTAATGACAAGGAAATAAAGGCAGATGCAACTACTCAGTAATTTCTTTGAAATGTGGGGTGTGTGTGTGTGTGTGTGTGTGTGTGTGTGAGAGAGAGAGAGAGAGAGAGAGAGAGAGAGAGGGAGAGAGAGAGAGAGAGATTTAACTCTTTCATTGAAGAAAAAGCACATACATAGACAAAATATACTTATGAGAAGTGGATCATCTAACTATAACTAATGCTTAAATGTATTTTGTTAAAACATGCCAATGATAATTATTGGAGAAAACATTTAGATAAGCTTAATTATGCAAAATGCCTAGTCTCTTTATTGTATATTGCATGTGTGCCTAATATATTTCAAATCAAATATCTCTCATATTATTTTAAAAGAAATGTAAATACTTTGACTACCTCAGTGATAATAAGAATGTTCTAAAATAGACATTTATGTCTTGACCAGTGCTTAGTTCTCACAACGGATAGAGATGGTAATGCAATGAGACATAGTTCAAGATGACCAAATTATCACTCTTTGACTCAAAGATGCAGGCTGGCTATTTCCTCTTTGTGTGTCTATAGCTGCTGTTGACTTTTTATTCTAGAAGTTTCTGTGGGAGAGGCTATTTAAAATCAAGTGCTCACATACTATGGAGTTTCTGCAATAGTTATACTTTGTGGAGTAAAAAGCTATAAAGGGTCATTTACAGTTCAATCAAGGTTTCTGAAAATGCAGCAGCTGTTAGGTAGATGAAGAACATGTCAGCTAATATTAAGAATGACATAAAGAGCGTGTTCACCCAAAACTTGAAGTCAGAACACAAAGGATAACATAAAATCCTTTCATAAGGAAATTCAACTCCATGGGAATCCTGGTGGGAGATCAGGGGTTTTACTTCACCCACCACTTCCCTGGGGTGAACTGAAGTGTGAAAGGAGCTCCAGGTTCACTCTGGTTTCCTCCTCCTAAGATGGCAGCTATTCTCTAAGTCTTCAAATGTCTTTCTTTTTCAGACAAGAACAAGAATTAAATTTTCTTAAATTTCCTGTCTTGAAAGAGTGTCTGGTTACTTTGAAAATCCTAAGTAGTTCTTTCTATCCTTCTCCTTTTTCAAAAACTTTTCTCTTTTATAGTTAACTTTGTTTTTCCCATTGTTTTAGTTAATTGTAAAAGACAGAATTTTAGTCACCTCAACTGATAAGAATATTTACAAACTATTTTGTTGTTGAAATAATAAAAGTGGCTCCAACACATCTTCATTATTCCCAAACACACAAACATATATACCACAGACTCACTGGGTACCAATATCTGGACAAGTGAACTTTAACCCAAGGATACTACTTACATTTCAGTTGGGACTTGTTGCTTAGGAATCAACTCCTTCTTCTGGACCCTAGGAGTGCTTGTCCCAGTAAAAGTGATTGAAGTTTATTAGCTCCATTAATTCTAATCTCTAGAGTTTGTACCCAGGGACAGAGGGCGATACTGTCCTTCTAAACCTTGGCTTGTCATTGGCAGAGATCACATACAAGATGTACTGAACACATATTCTATAGAATTTGCTACAAATCAGCTAATCGGTCCAGGACAATGTTTACACAGAGGCCTTTTTGTCTTAATTGGCCATGGGTATTTTTTGGTTATTTTTATCATCCCAAATGAGTGTGGAGGAAAATAGACAACATTAAAAATAAATCTCATTTATGTGCTTCCCAAGGGTAATCAAATCATTTAGGCAAGTATTCACATGCCAGAGAGGAAAAAGACAATGGACTACAGAGAATGACTAGCCTGTTGGTAATTTTCTGCAAACCTATCCCATCCTGTCTCCCTTTCACACCTTTATTATAGCATTTAATCTAAAATAAGCCAGATCTGGAAAGCTGTCTGAGATTTGGCCAGGGAGAGGTCCTGTTCAGTTTTATTTTACCCTGGGGTCCGCATGTAGAAAATATCTTTATTTCTAAAGGAGTCCCAGTTTCACAGACAAAAGCATCAACACAAAAACCTTACTGGAAACTCTCAGTAGCCCCAAAATTATAAAGGCTAATAAATTATAGTGTTCTCCCAAGCTTTCAAAAGGCTCCGGGAGTTAGCATGGAGGCAATCTTCTCTAGTTTCAATCTGTTGTGCATCATAGATAAATTTCCAGAGCTTCATAGAATTGCACATGTTTGAAGACATTGACTGCAAGAAAACAGTTTACATTGGTGCTGCTCATGAGGGTCTCAGAAGGAGAAAAGGACCATCTGTGAATGCACCTACAGCAGGGTTTCTTCAACTGGGGCCAATGGTTTGGATTCAAGAATCCATCTGCTTGTACCTCCCAAACTATTTGTAAAATTGCATGGCACTGTGCATACTTTTTCCAACCAATTTTTTTCCCCAAGTATGTTTTTGGTATTCCCTAAAAATAAATATTATTTTCAAATGTCCAAACCAACATTTGCACTGTGACATACAGGAACAAATGCTTGTAACTGAAAGTTATATGTGCACTTTGGGACATGAAAAAATTTAGTAGATATTTTAGGTACATATTATATATTGCATGAGTTAGATGTGTGTGTTTTCATTTCATTTTCACAGCGTGAATTTAGTAGCTTTAAATGAGTTTATAATGGCTAAAATATACTTAACATTCACATATAATTAGGCATAATAACCTTACCTTGACCATTTCCAAAATGAAATAAATAATAAACTTCTATGGACATAGAAAATACCAACATAAAGGAATACTTATTTCTGTGAGGTAGACACAAAATATATTTACTGAGAAAATTAGAAATATTTGCAGAAAGGATTATTTATATTACAGGAAATGTAAAAATAACGTAGTATAGTTACTACGCTTTCTTCATCAGAAGGAAAAATTTAAATATAAGTATGGATATTAATATCGAGAGTGTGAGGCTGCTCACTGAACTCTCTTCTATCTAATCAGTATGAATCATCTACATGCATTCTTTCAGACTTCCTGTTGCACAGTCTTGAAAGGAAATGAAAGAGAAATAAACAGAGTCATAAGGAGCATCATCATCCAATCATGAGGCAAGATGTTCATCAGTGCCATGAAATATTGAGGCCACAGAACATGCATTAATCATAAGATGATTTTATGTGCCTTTATTGTGTGTTTATCCTAAAAGGTTATGGAAACAAAAATATTTACAGAAATAATGTCTTCCCAATAAACCACCTGAGAGAAAAATGTTTAGAAAGTCAAATGATAAATAATGTTTTATTTAAATAGAAATCTAGCTCTAAAATTGCCAAGGAAAGCCATTGTATCAGTTCTTAGGGAACAAGATACATGTAAAGAGGTGCAAATGTTCAAATTAAATCTAGAAATATAGCTGAGGCAACTACTTTCAGAAAATAGTAGAATAATTAAACCACTTGTGAGTCAGTGCCAGATAGATACAAGGTAATATATGCTCATTTGGATATATTTTGAAAAGGAATGTCTTTACTTTTTCATAAGTTTTGGGATAACTTAATTATTAAATATGTATTGACCAAAGGCATCAGGAGTCCATGGAAAAATAGCTGATTCTAGGGCTGGAACAGGGAGAACATAAAATAGTTCTGGAACAATTCATTGCACTAGAAAATAAAGAAGTGTTCAAAAATAAAGAACAGAGACCTGTCAAAGAGACAGCAGAGCCAATCAGAAGGAATATTTAGTGCCAAACCTGGGACAATTTGATCAACAAAATTAATATTATTGTATTAGTTCATAAATCAAGGCATAAAATAAATATCCAGGAGTTCATATTGATATCAATAAATAATAAATTAATTAATACATAAAAAAGTAAGGAACAGTAGGCAAATCTTTCTTACAGAAGTATTCCAAATGATATATGCAGACATCCCCCCCTGCCAGGAAATGGTGCTTAGACATTCCCCCACACACCCCACCCCACCTCTCCCCTGACCTTGAGTATTGGCAGGACTTAGTGACTCATTTCCAAACAGTAGATTAAGAAAGAGAAAAATAGCCCCATAGCACCTTTGCAATGGTGAAATCCAGCAGACGCTATCTTAACCAAGTGATGGAAGATATGTCATCAGGGATATCGTGTGGATGTACTGATATGACGTGATAAGGAGGGTGCTTCATCTCTATGGTATGATATCTACATTCTGAACCATTAAACAAACAGACAAACCAAATGTGAGGGGTGTTCTTGACCAGTACTCTTCAAAACTCTCAAGGTCATTACAAAAATCAAGGAAAGGTTGAGAAACTCTCACAGACCAGCAGAGTCTAAAGAGACATGATAACTGAATGCAATGTGGATCCTGAAACACACAAAACAGATATTAATGGAAAAACTGGTGAAATTTGAATAAACTCTGGAGGTTAAATAATGTAATGTACTAATAATGGTTTCTTAATTTTGACAAATGAACCAAGAGTGGAAGATGATAACTTTAGAGAAAATTGAAATTGAGTGAGAGGTGTACAGAAAATCTCTGTAAATTCCTTGAAACTTTCCTGTAAATCTAACATTTTTCCAAAATAAGAAGCTTCTTAAAAGAAATACCTGTTGACTAACCTGTTTAAATTAACAATATTATGAATGCCAACTAATAAAGTTTTTCTTTCTAATTTTTATTTACACTAATGAGAAATCCAATATATTTTCTTGTTTTCCTCCATAGTTTCTCCCTGCTGTACTCTTAGTTATCTTATAGTTAGATGCTATTTTCAAAATTATATAGTCCAACAAAGGAGGCAGAATATACAATGGAGAAAAGATAGTTTGCTCAATAAGTGGTGCTGGGAAAACTGGACAGCTACATGTAAAAGAATGAAATTAGAACACTCCCTAAAAGCATACAAAAAAATAAACCCAAAATGGATTAAGGACCTAAATGTAAAGCCAGACACTATAAAACTCTTAGAGGAAAACATGGACACAACACTCTTTGACATAATTCGCAGCAAGGTCTTTTTTTTACCCACCTCCTAGAGTAATGAAATTAAAAACAAAAATAAAAAACTGGGACCTAATGAAACTTAAAAGCTTTTGCAAAGCAAAGGAAACCATAAACAAGATGAAAAAACAACCCTTAGAATGGGAGAAAATATTTGCAAATGAAGCATCAGACAAGGGATTAATCTCAAAAATATACAAACAGCTCTTGCAGCTCAATATGAAAAAAACAAACTACCCAATAAAAACATTGGTGGAAGACCTAAATAGACATTTCTCCAAAGAAGACATACAGGTGGGCAACAAACACATGAAAAGATTCTCAGCATCACTAATTATTAGAACAATGCAAACAAAACTACAGTGAGGTATCACCTCACACCAGTCAGAATAACCATCATCAAAAATCTACAAACAATAAATGCTGAACAGGATGTGGAGAAAAGGGAATCCCTCTTACACTGTTGGTGGGAATGTAAATTGATACAACCACTATGGAGAACAGTATGGAGGTTCCTTAAAAAACTAAAAATAGAACTACCATATAATCCAGAAATCCCATTCCTGGGCATATACCCTGAGTAAACCATAATTCAAAAAGATACATGTACCCCAATGTTCATTGCAGCACTATTTACAATAGCCAGTATGTAGAAGTAACCTAAATGTCCATCAACAGAAAAATGGATAAAGAAGATGTGGTACATATATATACATCTATATAATATATATACATATATTATATATATAATATATATACAATGTATATACATATATATGTGTGTATATATATATATATATATATATATATATATATATACACAATAGAATATTATTCAGCCATAAAAGGAATGAAATGGATGGACCTAGAGACCCTCATACAGAGTGAAGTAAGTCAGAAAGAGAAAAACAAATAATGTATGCTAACATATATAGATAGAACCTAAAACAAAAATGGTTCTTAAGAACCTAGGGGCAGGACAGGAGTAAAGATGCAGATGTAGAGAATGGACTTGAGGACACGGGGAGGGGGAAGGGTAAGTTGGAACGAAGTGAGAGGGTGGCATGGACATATATACACTACCAAATGTAAAATAGCTAGCTAGTGGGAAGCAGCCGCATAGCACAGAGAGATCAGCTTGGTGCTTTGTGACCACCTAGAGGGGTGAGATAGGGAGGGTGGGAGGGAGATGCAAGAATGAGGAGATATGGGGATATATGTACACATATAGCTGATTCACTTTGTTATACAGCAGAAACTAACACACCATTGTAAAGCAATTATACTCCAATAAAGATGTTTAACAAAAAATGAAAAGAAAAAGAAAAGGAATTAAATTGTGCCATTTGCAGAGATGTGTATGGACCTAGAGACTGTCATACAGAATGAAGTAAGTCAGAAAGAAAAACAAATATCATATAATATAGTTTATATGTGGAATATAGAAAAATGATACAGATGAACTTATTTGTAAAGCAGAAATAGAGACACAGACTTAGAGAACAAATGTATGGATACCAAGGGGGCAAGGAGGGATGGGATAAATTGGAAGATTGGATTGACATATACACACTACTATGTATAAAATAGATAACTAATGAGAACCTACTGTATAGCACAGGGAACATACTCAATACTCTGTGGTGACCTAAATGGGAAGGAAATCCATAAAAAAAGGTATATATGTATACCTATAGCTGATTCACTTTGCTGTACAGCAGAAACTAACAAAATATTGTAAAGCAACTATACTCCAATTAAAAATTAATAAAAAATATTATGTAGTCCAGGAAATAGGGTCAGTACGATTCAACTATATATTCATTGCTTAAAAGAAATCATTGTGCTTAATTGTTAAATTATGTGATGGTAAATACAGCAAATGGCCAAAGCTTTATTGCAGGTTTATTTTGTTAATGAGATACCAGGAGATCATGAATGATTTAGGATACACATTATAATATTATACATTGATAATGTAGATAAAATCAATATATGGCTAAAGAAATATTATCCATCAGCTACACATTTATATTAACACATAGAGTGGGAAGGGAAAGCTAGTGGGTAATAAACAAACAAAAAATCAGTTTGTAAGCTAACTTCACATGTACACAATGCCGTATATTGTTTTCCTTTAAGAGAAAGTTATGCTGTGCATTTGGATCAGCAACACGAGGTATGTAGTATAACAAATGACCTATTTTCTTCAGTTGCTAAATGTGTGACAATTACTCTGAAGAAATGCTTGAAATGATGAGATTCTGAGATAGCTTGTTTTGCGCCAAACCCTTTTGATCTGGTTCCATTATATTCCAGGATTCACAGCATTGTTATGAGCACACAATTACAAGTCCACATAAATAGATATAGTGGACTCATAAGAGCTGCAGAATGGAATTCAATACCCAATTGCCAGACTCTCCCTCTGAAAAAAGGAAAAGGACTTAAGAATGGACACCAAGTTTCATGTAAGAGAAGAAGAATTTTCTGTTTTCTATTTCCAGATCTTAATAAAAATTATATTCCTACACTCTCCCTGATTTCTTTTTAGAAGACAAAAAGAAATCAAAGAAATAAATATTTTTATCAAGATTAACATATTTATTTTTCTCACTGTCATGTGTCCTGCAAACTTTTCTCATTTGCCAGATGAGTTCTTGAGTCAAGGATAAAAACCAAGAAAGAGCACAATATAACCCACTTCCTTTTTGAACCCATGGTCAAGGTATAGTTAGATATTCCCTTGCACAAGCATAAATATATTTTTTATTACATATATTTATATATAATATCATCTATTATTTACATTTTATTACATGTATATGTATATATATATATGACTCAAAGAAGAATCAGAACATATTTGAAAGACAATTTATAGTAAATTTGGATATCGTTTATCTGAAGTATTTTCTGTCAGCGCTCTTTCCGGTCCTCTATGGCTTGTAGTTAAAAAAAAATTCTGTTAAAATGCTTAGTGCCATGACATTATTCCCCAATTCCTTCTGTTCTGATAATTTTATTTACCTACTAGCCTTACCATTTGAAGGCAGTAAGGGAATACCAAGAAATTCTGAGAGAATACTGAAGTAGAACTCATTCGGTGTTTTCACTCTATACCACCTGTCCCTTGCCAGAAAAGTCCTTCTCATCTCTTTACCGTTCATGCATATATTGTACGGCTTTAAGGCAAAACTATCATCTCCCTGTGAAGTTCATACTTGTCAGAAACAATTATATACTCTCCCTGTTCTCACTGTGTATATATGCAACCCTATTTTAGTGTGGACTATATAGTTGTAAGCACATGCCTATATGCTTCTCTCTCCCATTAGAAAGTGGGCTGATTGACTCCAGGACTCCATGTTATTAATCTCACTTTTCCACTGGAGCTTACAAAGTGCTCTATGGGATTATTTATGGTTTTTGAATAAATGACACTTAGAAAATTCATATGTTCTTTCTTATTGGTCTCCACATGCAGAGGAAAATTGGTCACTTCCGGCAATTATATGTGTCAAATACTGTTGCTACTTTTTATCTGAAGTACTCAGAAGGGATGTTTTGCCTTCCAGAAAGTTTTCAATTGCACAACTGCCACAGTTAAAAATCCAGAGTCAAGTATCAATACCCTGCCATTTGATTGAGTATGGCATTTATAGAAAGAAAACATTTTCAGGTTGTGGGATAAAAGTGTGAAATGATGAATGTATTTTTACTTGAAACATTTTTTTCTCCAACAATGACATATAACTACGCTTTTGTCATTTCCAAATACAGACACTTAGTATATAGTTTCTATTCAGGGTAACTCTGCCTCTCCATCCCATAACATTTAGAATTTAAATTTCGTAGCTTGGGACTGAAAACCGTACCTGCTTCAGACAGGTAAAATAGGAGTCATCACATTCATACCTCTGAGTGCACCAGAAGGTGCAAGGTTTATTGCTCCACCACATGATGCAGGCTATGTTATTTCTAGAGTGAAATCTACAAACATAATGAAATTGAATTGAATATCTAAAGGTGGATATTTACCCTGAGGGCACTTCGCAAATTCTCACGCTGAGGTAACAAAGAGAAAGCATGTAAGGAAAAGACAAAAATATATACATAACTTAAATTGGAAACTACTGAGAAGAATAAGAAATAATAAGATTGGAGAATTGATAGCACAATGAACTGGGAATTCCCTCTCTGTACCCAGAGCAAAGGATTTGATATGAATATTTCTTGGTTGAACAAACTAATTTGAGTTTTATTGTAATAGGAAAAGTGTTATATAGTCATTAACTTTATAAGTAATTCACATGTAGAAAATATATCTCAATCAATATTGAAATAATTAGCTTCAACCCTAAAAGTGCAATTTAACATTGAACTTCTTTCTCTTAACCATTTTGCATTTTTTTCTGAATGATGCAGATAGTTTTGAATTTTCTACTTTTTTTCTGTACTGGCATTACTTAGATCCACGTAGAAATTCTCTAGTCTCCTTAATGCAGGAGAACTTTAGGGTGAACCGAGAAAATAAGTAATGTAATTGAAATCTATCTTTGTGCAGGGGATGTGAGCACCCCATTTTCAGAAGAGCATATATAGCTGAACACGAAAAGATATTTGGTTGGCTGCTAACAAATGGTCATTTAGCCCAGTTCTGGGCATACACTAGTTATTAGTTTAGGAAGGGTTTATCTACCAGGTCTGCTTATAAAACATTTTCAGTCTAGATATTTTTTAGGTATTCCTGTATTATCTTTAATCTCTATACTCATTTATCACCTATGTGTTCCTATAAAAATTTTGAATCTCCCATGTTTCCCGTTGACTTTATATTAAGATCCACCAGATGGAAGCACAGCAGTGGCATGTATAATGAGACAATAGGACAATGTCATGATAGAGTTCTTCATTTCAGAGCGAAAACGATTCATGTGATGTTCTCAAAGGCCTGAAGAAAATGTGTGACAATTCTACTGACATTTGAAATGTTGATATTATATTAACTGGTATAAAATTTCTAAGGAAGACCATCACTTTAACTGTTACTGTTCATGGGATACAAAAAGACAATATTCTCAGAGTATCAATAAATTGTCATTCACTATACTACATTTTCTATGCATATGAGGGGAGGATATCCTGAAAAATAATTCAGAAAGAGAGATGGTGAGTAATCAAAGATAAACATGTACTAACTTACTGTGAGAACTATCCATGAAGATGAATTATGTACCAAAATATAAAAAATGAGTAATTAAGAATACAAATAAGAAAAAAAGATGGTATGAATTTCCAGTAGTAGGTAAGTGGAAAATAGTGATATAATAAAATAGTGGTGCCAAGTATTAGGCATATTCCATCTTCTCTCCAGAAAGTTAAAAATCAACAGTGTCAGACAGGTTTAACTAAATATATCAGAAAACACTGGGTAAATTATATAAAATTTCTTCTTAACTACACTCAGGTGCATAAAGCTGACCCTATGAAAATTTGTAAGCTAGAATGCTTTCTTCAACTCTCTGTAATTCTACACTAATTCCAATATTTTAATCTTCTTATGGTACCTATAACCAATACTAAATTGGCTGAAAAATGACTTCCCATTACATGGTGGATTTTCACATAACTTAGATTTTATCTTATTACAAGAATCCTCCTGTGGAGGGTAATATCAATCCCAAAGTAATGAATCTTTAATGATAGACTGGTGGGTGTTATGGCAAATGAATAAGAAAACTATTTTAAGATATCACCTTTTTGAGGAAGTTCAAGCTCTAAAATCTTATTTCACTTTAACATATTTTGCTACTCTGTCAGGTAGCAAACAAAGAGAAAAAGAGTCTCCTTGAGCAGGGATCTTTTCCACATTGCCTAAGTGTAATTCAAAATTTTGATTAGTAGCTTGATTCTCTATGTAATTATTCAATTCCTTTTATTCTTTTAGATTTTTACCATTATGTAACTAATATATGGCTTTTAATCCCATGCCAAGATTCCACTTTCTACAACAATTGAGCTAGGACCTTGTTTTCTTGTACACTGTTGGAACAGAAGAATTTGGTCATTCAGTTATACTCAGAGTACAAGCTGTAAAATACCAACACTGATTTATGCTTTCCTGTTTTGGAATCATGCAGTCTTAACTGTCCACTGAGTTTTCATTGAGCCTCTTGAGCAGCGTATCAAGTATTCAAGAAAAGTGATTATCTTAAGTCATCATTCTATTTAAAGTAAAGGCTCAGTGTAGAGATGAGTTTACTCATTTTTATATTAATCTGTAAAAACATATTTAAGTTAACAAAATAAGAATTATTAAAGGCACAGCTAGTTGATTCTTTCTTTAAAATGTGCATATATATAAGTATAGGAGAAAATATGTGTACATTTTAACACATTGGAGGACAGAAGATAACTGTGTGTGTATACATACATATATATTATATATTATTTATATATATGTAACCACATATAATTTCTCAAACTAGAGATGACCACTAATATCAAGCTGGTGAATGACTATAAATAAGGACAAACATACACATACACACATATTCATTCACCAACACACTTGGATATATAATATAGATATAGACAGTATTTTGGTCATAGAAATGTTATAACTCATTATGGTCCATATAATGAAATCCAAACAGAGAAGAAAACAAACTTAATATGTTATTAAAAAAATAATTGATGCTTTTCTTTTGGACAATTTTCAGTATTTTTTTGTTTTTTGATGTGGACCATTTTTAAAGTCTTTATTGAATTTGTTACAATATTGCTTCTGTTTTATGTTTCGGTTCTTTGGTTGCAAGGCATGCGGGATCTTAGTTCCCCGACCAGTGATCAAACCCGCACCCTCTGCATTGGAAGGTGAAGTCTTAACCACTGGACCACCAGGGAAGTCCCCAGTTGTATCTTTTTCAATAACTTTAATTATTATTTTGAAAACGCTAGTCTCCAGGGAGGGACTGAGACCCCCTTTCCTAAGGGAAAATATTTATTATTGTTGACCTTCTCTTGGAGAAAGAGCAGCCAGAGAAAAATAAATGCAAGGTGTTATATGGCATGCTTTTACTTTGCCTATAAGAACTTTGTTCTGGGGATCAATATTTGCACCTTGTAGAAACATGACTTGCATGTTGCCTTTGCAATATGGGTCAGGAAATCAATGTAACACTACAGTTGCTTCCACCACCCTTCAGTTGTCTAGGGTTGCCATGACCATGCACTCTTTAATTTTCAAATTAAATTTGGATTCATTCCAGAGATCCCTTAAAGAAATTGATTTTTGACTGTAAGTGGCTTACATTGTGCGCAATGTTTGCAACTGATGTTTTGGCAACCACAGCTAGTTGGCGTAAAAACCTCATGTTATCTTTGCCAGATGCTAACTTTCAGGGGAGAAAAGTCTTTGCCCTTTAATGAATTTTATCATTTCTCTTTTTTATATCCTAATTTTCAGCTAACTGATTTTAATAAATTAAGAGTTGTTGATCATGAACTTTGGTTATAACAGGTAATTTTCAATTTTTTCCCAATTTCATAGTTTATATTCTTAGATACTATTTGGCTTCTTTTTCTATGTAATTGGAGTTTGGCAGTGTATTTAACTAACAATAGGCAATTAGGAGCTGAAGAAACTTTGAAATTATAATCAGTTACTTTTGCAAAACTAAATCATTCACCCAGAATGATAGATTCTTGTTAAGTAGATATTTTAGTTAATATATAATTTTTCCTTTCAGAATTTTTTATAATAAGGTTACAAATAAATCAATTTTTTAGTCCTTAACTGAAAATATAAATAGTATTTCAGGATTTTGTGGTGTCCTGGGCTTTCAAAAATCATTAATCATCTTTGAGCAATCTCCAAATAGGTTGAAAGCAATAGATATGGTTTTGAATTTCGCCTAATTCTACGATACTCTGAATGTACATTTTTTTCTTTTCAAAATGCATGTTTTTGCCACCAAATATTGAAAAATTAAAATCAATATATGGTACAAAATTATATTTAAATTAATATTTAAAGCATGCTCATATATATTACTGTTAAGAATGGAAACTGATACACATAAACCTTTGAGGAAGCACATTGGTAATGTGACAAAAACATTAAAATGTTAAGAGTTTTGAAAATTATTTTTGATTCTAAAAATTACTCTGGTGAATAATCCCAAAATTAGTAAAATCTTGTATAGTATAGGCATTTATAAAAGTGAAATCAATAAAAAGCAAAACATGAAAGTAACCTAAATATTCAAAATAGAGGGACTAAGTTAAAGAAATCTTGATACAAACTTAAAACACGAGACAGTCATGAGAATGATGGTTTTGAAGATAAAAAGATATGCATAAATCATTAAGTTAAAAATCAGGATATACATATATATGCTTGTGAGCATATAGGAATACATATGTATATTCCTACATATACATGTACATATATGTCTATTGTGCTCACAACTGTGTAACAAAACATTGGAGAAATTTTTAAAATACAATGAAAAAATACCTGTATGGTATTAATTATTGAGTTAGATTGGGTTACAACTATAGGTTTATTCATTTACACTGGTTTTATTTTCTAATTTAGTAAATTTACTGCAACAGTAATATCTTATTACCCTTATTATATAATACACATAATATAAATTTTATATATATATAAGTTATATGATAAAAGTCAACTTAGCTTTAAACTGAAATAAAATATACTAAATATATTATAGAAGATCAGCTCCGTGTTTAAGGAGCTTAAACCTTAAGCCTTATCAGTATATGGCTACAGTAAAAGTGGACTTTCTTTAAAGATAAATAGTAGAAGTAATAAAAATGAATTATTTATTTATATTTATAAGAAGCAATAAATATAAATTATTTCATATTTTTACATGTTTAACTCTTCTTTCATTTGTCAGGTACTTACTAAATGCCTGCTGTATGCAAGAACTGGCTATGTTTTAAAGATGAAATAAGAGAAAAGACAAATGTCTGTCCAAAAGGAGCTTACATGTATAAAGGAGGAGATAAACAATGAAACAAATGGAAAAATAAATGATTAAAATTAGTAATATAGCCAAGTTAGTTATGGCAGAAACATAAAGTCTGCCTAGCTTTACATTAATAGAAATTAACTGAGGGGCTATACCTGTCCAGTGTCTTGATGAAATTACCTTGTTCCCTATAATCCTATATGAGCTAGGTAATATGATCTACAGAGATAAGAAAACAGACTCAGAAAAAGTAAATTTACCCAAGACCATTAGCTAGTGTATATCTCAGAGTCAAACCAATGTCAATCTATTCTAGAGTCTATTCTAATTCTAAACTCCAATGATAATTAATTTGCCTAGAAAGATGAGTAGGCATTTGACAGGTAAACAAAGTAAGAGAGGAATATTGATTCTAATCCACTGAAATTTGTTCAAATAATATTTTGTAATCCCATAATACAGAAGTGTTTATTCCTCTTACAGGATTGGTGGTGATGATATTAAGATCAAACCCTGGTACTTATAGCCCTGTTCTAAGGACTTTATATATATGAAATCCTTTATTTCTCATTAATAGCACCATGAGGGCATAATGTTCACTCCATTTTATACTGAAAGAAACAGAGATGTTAAATACTTTGTATAGAGACACACTGCTGGTAAGCATTAAAGCTAAAATATGCAATAGACATTATGCCATCTAAGTCCATACTCATAACTGAGAGTATGAAATCCTGCTTCTTTCAGAAAATTACAGGCTGTGCTAGACAGTAAGGTTTAAGCAATGGGTGAACCATTAGAGAATTCAATTTAAAGTAGGCATTTTTTTCTTCTCGTGAATGGAAACCAGAATTATCAAGAATGGCCAGGTTTGAGTGACCACCTCTTATACCCTGAAAGCATCCTCTGTATTGATCTAAAATGACACTTATCAGTCTACTGGATGAGTACATGTTTATTTTACTATGACCTCTTTCCTTCCTCTACCGCATTCATCATTTTTCAGGCTGCAGCTCCTTGACAGCTGGAACTCTGCTTTATTTGTTATGTGATCCTCAGCATCTGATTTGTCCCAAAGGCACTATGTTTATCAACAAAAGGCTAGTTAGGAATCCTAAAAGAAGGTTTAGGCAATAGATGATGAGGTCCTAAACCATAGTTATACCAAAGGGGATGGGAATTAGGGAATATACTGCTGAAATATTTAGAACATAATGATCGTCTAGATATGGGCTGAAAGAGAAGGAAGTATATAAGATGACTGACAAATATCTGGGGGCTGGGGGTTGTGAGGGGGTGGGATCATTCACAAAGAGAGGAATTTTAGGAGTTAAGTTTGAGATATATTGAGTGTGATGTGCCTGTTGTTTTTAAATAAAGATGAGTTGTCCAGAAGGCAGCTGAACACAAAAGCTGAGGGACTCGGATTTGGTGATATCACTTATGGATGCCTATAAAAAATACATAAATTCCAGGGAGAAGCTGGGAGATGGGATTCCCTCACAATGGTATGGCAATGTGCCAGGGGTGGGGTTTATGGTGAGTGTGTGTCTCAGCCTTTCCTACCCATTTCAATGTGGATATTTTCTCAGCCACCTGAAGTGTAGGAGCCACTGAGCTAGTTTCTGGGTTTCTCTCAGAGGGAACTGTTATGTGTAGCTCTGTGTGTAGCTGTATATGTACAGTGTGTAGCACAGAAACTGAATAAACATTTTTCCAAAGAAGACACGTAAATGGTCAACAGGTACATAGAAAGATGCTCAATATCACTAATCAGCACAGAAATGCAAATCAAAATGCATATTGATTTTGTTCACACAATGAGGGGAACTCCCTGGCAGTCCAGTGGTTAGGACTCCATGCTTCCACTGCAGGGGGCACGGGTTCCATCGTTGGTCGGGGAACTAAGATCCCATCCCGCAAGCCATGTGGCATGGCCAAAAGACAAAAACAAAAACAAAATATCATCTCATACCTGTCAGAATGGCGATTATCAAAAAGACAAGAAATAAGTGTTCGCGAAGATGTGGAGAAATGGGAACCTCTGTGCACTGTTTGTAGGAATATAAATTGCAGCCACTATGCAAAACAGTGTGGAGGGTCCTCAGAAGATTAAAAATAGAGTTAATCATAAAATCTAGCAATCCCACTTCTGGTTAATCCAAAGGAATGAAATCTGGATCTCCTCAAGGAAATATATGCAATCCATGCTCGTTACAGTATTATTCACAATAGCCAAGGTATGAAACCTAAGTGTCCATAGAGGGATAAATATATAAATGTGTATGTATATAATGGGATATTATACAGACTTAAAAAAAGAAAGAAACCCTGCTATTTGAGACAACATGGATGAAACTGGATGGTGTTATGTTAAGTGAAATAAGCCAACACAGAAACAAATACTGCATGTATCACTTACAGGAGGAATTTTTAAAAGTCAAACTCAGAAATAGAGAGTAGAATAGCAGTTGCCTAGGATTAGAGGGTGGGAAAAACAGAGAGAGTTTGGTAAAAGGATACAATCTTTCAGTTATAAGATGAATAAGGTTTGATGATCTAATGTATAACATGGTGATTATAGTTGATAACACTATGTTGTAAAATTGAAATTGACTAAAAGAGTGAAATTTAAGTGTTCTCATGAAAAAAGAAGGAAATGTAAATATGTGAGGTAATGGATGTGTTAATTAGCTTGATGGTGGAATCCTTTCACAATGTATGTTTATCAAATCACCTGGACATACACTTTTAATACACAACAATTTTGTCAATTATACCTCAATAAAGCTGAAAAAGAAGATTTATTGTAAAGCAGGTACAAGTCAATTTCTAATACTAATTCAATTTTTTTTTTTTTTTTTTTGCGGTACGCGGGTCTCTCACTGCTGTGGCCTCTCCCGTTGCGGAGCACAGGCTCCGTATGCGCAAGCTCAACGGCCATGGCTCACAGGCCCAGCTGCTCAGCAGCATGGGGGATCCTCCCAGACCGGGGCATGAACCCATGACCCCTGCATCGGCAGGAGGACTCTCAACCACTGCGCTACCAGCAAAGCCCTAATTTAATTATTTTTTTCAGAATTTGTGGCACACAAGAATGGTCACTAAAAGGTCTTTTGGGTTTCTTGGAAAGGATGGAAAAATTAAATTTAAAAACTGGCAAATGTTTGTGACAAGTGCTACTTTGGGATATCATCCAAAGTGAACAATTCAATCAAATCTTTTGTGTGGGGTATTTTCACAAACATGTGAAGTCGATAGTTCAATTTTCATTCTTACACTGTCAAATGAATGTGTTCCTTGATTTTAAAACTTAGCTGATAACAATTGTCCTGATTCAATTTCTCTTTTTCCCTTTTATCGCAGTTCCTGACTGCAAGCTTGGAAAGGACTTCAGCTGTAGCCAAGAGTCAGCCAGTCGATTAGCAGTCTCTTTCTTTGAACTATTTCTTTTAGTATTTTTTTTTCAATTTTCTGAAAGCCCATTTTCAGATAAAAAAGGTGTCTTCCTCATTGTGTGTGTGTGTGTGTGTGTGTGTGTGTGTGTGTAACTAAAGCAACTGACCCAGGATGCCCATTTCATAGGGTCACTGTCCTCATATGTTCCCCTTGTTGACAGAATCCAATCCAAAACACTCCCTTCCAATCCTGTGCTTCTATTTCCATTGAGCAAGAGTGACTTCCTGTTATCTCTCTGCATTCTAGTTTTCTATCCCAGTAGAGTGAACCAGAACCTCCAGCGAAGATTTCTCATTTACAGCAATCACCTCAGCAACTTAGAGTGACTTTCTGAGAATATGGTCATCACCCTTCTGGCCCCTCTAGTCACAATTTCTAATTCTTATCCCTACACCTCAAATCATTTATCACTGCTGCATTTTTATTTAGTAGACCTTATCACTTTCAAGTGTACTATATATTTATCAATAATTTATCTATCTATCTGTCTATTTATCTATCCCTATTCCTCTGACTGGAATGTGTTGTTGTTTTGTTTCTGTTTTGTTTCTTGCTTTGTCCCTAACAAGGACACTTCTGGAAACATAGTGAGACTTCAATATATTCTCACTGTGGTTAGAGGTATTCTGAGAATTATTCTGCTCCTGATAAGAAAAATCTTATCAAAGAGCAGAACACATTTCTGCTCCAGCCTGACCTTTAAAAGTAGATGAAAGCCAGGGCTCACACGGAATCCCTCAGCTCACTTTGCCACTGAAGCTTCTCCAGCCACACTGAACATTGCAGGAATCGTCTTTGTTATATTACAATTCCTTAGCTTGTAGTCACCATTTGTTTAGTTACTTGATTGAGATGGCTTCATGAATAAAAATGGAGTTTTCAGAGGACAGCTAAACTGCTCAGACAAGTTAGGAGAAAAAACAAACAAACAAACAAAAATAAACCTACTGTAGTTGATTCAGGTAATAAAATATGCATGATTACCCCTTCCTATTAGTTTATGCACTCTGGGTGACCTGCTTTCTCCTGCAATTTCAGGCTTCCTAAAGGAAAACACAGGGCCACTGCTGGAGACCTTTTACATCTCTGGAGTTCTATGACAGGTTTGGCTTTTCTTGGTATAGAAATAGTTCTAATGTTTGCAAACATCGTTTCCACTGGTACAGGCTTTGTTTACTTCGTAATGCCTCGACATTTCTCGTGTATGATTTTTTTTTTTTAATTGTAGAGGGGTGGAGCTCCTCCTTTCTGGGAAGTAGAGAAGGAATGCAACCCACAGTTTTGAAAACTTCTTCTCTGATATTGGCATTTAGCAGTAGTACTAACAGCTTGATCCTTTAGAAAAATTCAAGAAAACCATGTTCTTGACAGGGGGATAACTATTTCTTGCTGGAGTAAGAGCAGCTTCAGCATCTTCTGCAAGATTGGTAACCCACTTCTGCAAATTAGCAGACTGAGTAGGGAGGCTGAGCAGCAAAGTGGGAGCCTTCCCTTTAACTGTGTTTCAGTGTTAAGTGTTTCAGTGTTAAGAGTGGTTTCAGCTTTTTTTCCCAAAGTATTGCCGTAGTACAGCAGTGAGAAATCATAATAAAAAGAAAAAAGCAAAAACAAAAACAGGTAGCTAATGATGACAAGTATCTCTGAAGTTACAACAGAGATGAGCCTATACTACACTGGGGGACTTATCTGGAGATGGTTGCAGTGGCTTCCCAAAAATGCAAAATAAAAACCACCTTAATTTTTTGGTTATCATTTACTATCATCTTCCAAGTACGAGTCTTCTTAAAAATATCAATCAGTAGATTACTATCTGACCTTAATATTTGAAATGTCCTTAGGATATATCACTATGGTTTCTTTCTTAAAAAACAATTTTTTTCTCCTTTCAGTGTTTGGTTCAACTATCATAGCATTGAACAGTGTGGGGGCGGGGAAGTAAAAGCATAAGAAATGTTTTTTTTTTTTTTTTTAATAGCACAGAAATTCAGTCCAGTCAACTTTCACTTGTCTCTTTTATGTTGGTGTCCAAATAAGTGAATTTTTGTAAAAGTGTTTACTCCCACTTTGGGGGCAACTAAAATTAAAACACACTTGTATACCCCTTGCAAATTTCAGAACACATGTAAAATATGTTGCCAACATATAACTTAACTAGCGTCATGTAAACCAGACAGCAGGTTCACAGCTTTTTACGTCATCCTTGATGTACACTTCCCACATCCAGGGTGCCCATCCTGCTGAAGGCTTTGAATCGGGCTGTCTTTCTTCTGACACACAGACATCAATCTCCAGCACTCGGAAAGATCTTTTTTAACTTATTTTTTTTCCTCAAGGTAACTCCCAGGAATGAAGGATAAGGATGCCTTTTACATGTGTTAGCAGTACATGGAGCCAAAGTGACTGCTCTGGGAGGTTTATAGGCAGAAACAAAATCAAATCCAGTTGTTGTTTTTTTCTTAACCTAACCAAATGTAGAGTCCGGAGTAACATCTCAGGAATAACTTTTGCTTCTAACTATTCCACATGCCATGGCTCCTCTCTGCCTCTCTCACCTCATCACCCACTTCTCTGTTGTTCACTTAGCCTCAGCTATGTATCTTCTCTATCACCACCTTGAGCTTGGCAAGGCCAAGTTTGTCTCAATATCATTGCATTTGCTTTTCCCTTGTTTTTAATGCTTCTCTCAGATCTTTGAATGGCTGCACCTACCTTTCAGGTGAGAGTTCAGAATTTACCTTACCTGAGCACATCAGCTAAACTAGCCTCTTGTTGCAGACAATTTCTCACATGATTCTGTTGTATTTCCTTAGTGGTTCTGGTCACTGTCCTACAATGTGTACCTATTTGTATCCTTGATTGTTTCTCTTCATTAGAGTGAGAAGAGAAACATGTTCTATTTGTAAACCAGAATGTATATTCACTGGCTGGAACCTATTGGGCATATTAGTACATAATTTTGAATTAATTCATTGATTTAAATGTGGTAGAGTCAAATAGAAAACAAAAGTTGGATCATGCTATCAATAATTACCAAATGATAAAGCATCATCATTTGAATCAAATGATTTGAAATATAAAATCGTAAGTGGCTGAAAATCATCAATACAAAGTAAAATTTTATACAAGCAATCTGAAGATCACTTCAGTAGGAGAGACAATCAGACTCCAGGGCTTATTGTCTTCATTTACCAGCTGAATACTCCATAAAGCCTTCTTCCGACTATGTATCACAGATATGGAGGCAGCAGGACCTCTTTATACAATACTTGGTATATAAGGCATTATTATATGTCTACTCTTGATCTCTTCAACTTTATTGGGAAAATTAATGAAAATATAGCTTGATCCTGTGCTTTCTTCACCTCTTTGAGATGATCTGCATAATGTTAGTCAGGTGCTACAATATTTTGGGATCTATAACCAAAGGCTTTTCTTAATAAAAGTGAACATAGAAATTTGTAATAGATAAATATCAAAAAATAGAAGACATGAGTCCAGGGGCAAAAGCATTTCTAAATTCACAAAAGTGAGTTGTGGCTAATGGATACACACAATTCAAGAATTCCTTTGCCAAATCTAGTGCACATCCCAGCACTACTATGTAATAATGATATTGGAAAAAGCACAAGTGAGAGCAGAAATGACGGTGGCTTCTGATTCAGCTTTGGCTGATGAGCTAGATGAACTGCCAGCATTTATAGCACAGGGGCTAGGAGGAGTAGCAATAGCCAATTTTCTGTTCAGATAATACAACATCTTCTTTAGCAGAGGAAATTGGTTGAAAGTTCTCTTCATTTTCAGATGCCTTTTGTTCAGTACTTTATAAGTGCAGTTTGCCAGGGTATATTTCTATTTGCTGGAAAGTTTTAATAATTAGGATGAGTCCTAGCAAAGCTGTAAGAGTTTTCTCGGCACTAAAGTCAGGTTTGATGAGCACTGGGAGATTTTTGATGCTTTGCACCAGTGGTTTGACGATGTCCAAATGTTCCTAGTAGAAGACCTAACAGGCTGTGTGCCTAGGCCAATTGATTCTAACTCAGATTCTGCAACGTAACTGCAGCGCAGGGATGGGAAATTGAAAATGAGAGTAAGTGAGTGAAGACTGTGTATTTGATCCCATTTAACGTTCTGGTTAATCTACCATGAATCTGTACTAGCCAAAGGTAAGAGCAAGACTCTTTTGAATTCCCTCTCCACAGGCTAGAAGTAGACACACATTTGGGCAAACATTTTTAATGACATATTTTTATCATTTCTTTTTATGGAAAACAACATCACCACACTTTATTACTCTTTTAAAAAAGACTTACTACTCTCGCAAATTTCTAACTAATGATATAATTACTTTATTAGATAGCATAATTAGCAATTACTTAAAGTATAAAGAGTGCCTGGTAAAGAAATGCATAATTTACTAAATAATTTTTATTCAAATGATTATTAAGTTAAAATTAGAAGTTGCTGAAAACTTCAAGTAATGGTTTTTACCAGTGCCACATGATAAAGTAATTGCTCAATTAGCAATTAGTTACAAACAGCAATGCCCTTTATTTTTACTTAAAATAAGTAAGCTGATTTCCACTCTTCAAGAATGAATATTAATTAGATGGAAAGATAAACAATATCACACCTTGTTAGTAGAATCTACAGTCATACAGAAGTTCTGTCTGTTCATATGAATTAGGTACAGAAATAAACAAACTTTTACTTTTTATCCTTTACTACAGAAGCATAGGAGTGAGGGAGAAATTCTGATTTTTAAGCTTGATTTTTCTGACTTCCTTTACTAAAGTGAACTACGTGCACTTTTATTCCTTAGAAAATAGAAGTGTTACTGCTCACGTCTTTTAATTTTTAAAATATGAATCATTGTGAATACAGATGATTATATAATAATTTAAAACACACCTTAAGTTTTTAGGTAATCATGCTTACCTTTTTATACTGTGGCATTCATAGTTCAACAATTTCTCCTTCCTCTTGGCGTTAGTTTACATAACATGTAGGAAAGTTAGGACATAGTCTATACTATAGTCCTATTATATTATTTTTCTTCTTGAAACTCACCCATTGTGTTTTTAATTATTACACGTATAGCTTTTTTTTATGGTTTCTGTCTGTGTATGTTGTTTGAAAGGTAATAAATATTGGGAAAGGAGTAGGGCTTTGCAGGCAGGTAGATGTATGCTTCATTCCTTCAATTCATGGTTCTGCCCCTTATGTGCTGTGACACATATAGCAATTAAACCATTGCAGACTGTTTTCTCATCTCAGAATAGGGGTCATGAGTGCTCCCTCACATTTAAAGATGAAATAAAATAGTGTATGAAACACTGCCATGTGTACAACATTCAACATGTGCCACACCCTCTCTGTTCCAACCATAGCGTTCTAACTATTGAGAGGGTTCAAGTAGATATGAAATGATGGTAAAACTGAAACGCTGTAGGACTTTCTGTATTGGGGGAAAAATTTGTTCTGAGGTTGCATAACATCTCCTCTGTCTCTACATTTCTGTGTTCTGAGTGAAACCAAATTAACTCTAGAGGTAATATTTGCATGTTGAGGCCAAGGCAAGTAAATACTTTTTTTTCCTAATAGCAGAAAATATAAGACAAGGCAAATGTATAAACTAAATGCATTTATTTATTATAATAACAGTCTTCAGACTGGGGGTTAGCTAAATCCAGAGAGAACTGAATGGTGCCTCCAAGTCCCTGTTGTGAAACCAAACATGTGATTCCTCAGACAGTCATGCAGTGCCACAAGGACTCTATATTAGCAAGTGTGTTTGATAACAGTTCTCAGTTGTGTTCTCCATTCACATCTCTTATGGGTTGAATTGTGTTCCCTGAAAAGGTATATTGAAATCCTAACCCTGGAACCTCAGAGTGTAACTTTATTTGGAAATAGTCATTGCAAATATAATTAATTAAGTAAAGATGAGATCTTACTGGAGAAAGATGGGCCCCTAATCCAGTATGACAAGAGTTTATGTAAGAAGAGGAAAGATAGACACAGGGAGAAACACAATTTTGCAATAGAGGCATAGGTCGAAGAGCAATGCATTGGAACAGCAAGGATTAACTGCCACTGCCAGAAGTTAGACAGAGGCAAGGAAAGAGTCTACCAGAGTCTCAGAGGGACCATGGCTCTGCTGGAGCCTTTAATTTGGGCTTCCAGACTCTTGAACTTTGAGATAATAAATTTCTGTTGTTTTAAACCACTCAGTTTGTAGTACTTGATTCCAACAGCCCCAGGAAACCCATCCAACATTATATTAAAAAAAAAAATAACTGAAAGTAGTTATATGAAATAACTCACTAAAATCAGTCACAATGACATCAAGAAGAGGAATAGCTATGTTCGAGAAGCTAGAGGAATGACAGGGAAAAAAAATAAACAAACAATAGAAGTCTGTGCTAGTTTATAATTATTACTTTATAATCAGAGTATTTCTGAACTGAAAACCAAGTTTTCATTTCTTGTGTATGAGCTTCTTAAGGTCAAGGACTATGTATTGTTTATTGTATATCCTTGGGCCCTTGAACAATGCTTGTCATGTAGCAGGTGTTCAGAGAAGGAAAAAAGGAAGAACTGAAGCAGAAAGGAAGAAAAGAAGAAAAGGAGGAAGAGTGGGGAATGAAGGAAATAAGGAAGGAAGACTCAGGAAAGGAAAAGTAGAGAGAAGAGAGGAGAATATTAAACTGTTTTTTTCTTCTATGCACAACTTAGATAGAATTCATGAAAACCGGAGACCAAATTTTAGTTATTAAGAAGAATATTGATGTATCATTCCCTAAAGAAGCCATCTCAGTAAAACGTTGTTCTAGCTTCTCCAAGCCTATCCCGAGTTGTGAATTATTACAAAAGAAATATGGCATTGGCATTTAAATTTAATTAATATGTAACATTTTGCACCAAAATTAAATGTATTCTTTATAAAAATTAACTTCAAAATTGGAAACAAATAGTGTTATAGATAATGTATATACCAAAATAGTTGTATATTTTGAGATTGCTATAGGGATACTTAAGCCAGTTTGTATTACCTTCTGTCACTACTAACTGGTTTGCTGACTTCTCAGAACTTTGAGAATCAACTTTATTGATATTGCTTAGTTAAATATGTGTATAAATGTTTTTAGCCTTTAAACTAGTTTTTTTTTCCTAAAGAAACTGTATGATATCTATTCCTGACATTCTGCTTCAAAATGTATCTACTCCATGTTATAAAATGCTTTGGATGGAAGGTAAAAAGCATACATTTCACTATTTATAATGTCTTCTGTATGTTTACTTAAATAAAGTAGGAAAGAATATCAAGTATTTTAATAAATATTTAACTTTATTTCCATTATAAAAACTATCCCACTTTTAAATTTTTTTCTACTTGTTTTAATTATTTTTGATTTACTGAGTTAAAGTACTTTTCACATTTATTTAAGAGGCTGGTGGGTGCCAAGGGGCAGAATAAGTGTATAATTAGACACACATAGCATAGAGGGAAACCCCTAAATTTCTCATGCAGTTCATTCAGCAAATGAAATATGCAGGTGTTTCATTTAATATTACAGGGTAAATTTGGTCTTCAGGGCAGCAACAAAGTTTGAGACTGTCTCTGACAATGGGGAAGAGACTCCAGCACAGGAGCAAGGAGTACAAATGGATATGATAACAGCATACATAACACACCAGATCAAATGAGTCTGTTTATTGGTTTGTGAGTTTCTTTGAATTTTGTTGAACAAGCATACAAAGTCTCAAGATTATTTGCCATATTCTAAAATATATCATATATCATACAAAACTGGTGACACCATTTGAAGAGTTTTGAGTTTCTCTCTTATTCACTTAATAAGAATTAATCCATCATCCTTTAGTCTCACCCCATCCTACAGGATTTCTAGTATTTCAAAAATAACAACAACAACAATGAAAGATAGTGCCAGGTCTTTTACAAACAGTATAAAACTCCTCATTTAAACCCTACAAGGAAGTTAGAATGCTTTCTGTTTATATATGAGGAAACTGGTGTTTTGTAGGTGCTTGAAGTGGGTAAGATTTTCAACTGCCAGTTCATATGTTCCACTTGGTTAATGATTCAGATAATCTAAATTCAGTGCAAGAAAGTTCACACTGAGCATTTACTATTCTCCAACGATTGGACTGGGCACAAGGAAGGAAGAAATGAATCCAGAACTGCACCTTTTTTTCATATGTAGGTTATAGTAGAATTATTAAATGTCTAAAATGCACAAGAATGCTAAATTATTTAGTAATATGTTAATATCTTAATAATTATCAACAATTTTTAAATGTTACGTTTAAAGCAAGGGCTTATGCAACACATACCATATGCTATGTACTGTTCTAAGTGCCTAGAATGTTTACCCATAATCTTCATAAATAAATCTACAAAGAAGTAAAACAAAGAGAAAACACATGCACCAAGAGATTAATAAGCTTGTTCAAGGTCATACGTCTAGTATGCGGCATCAGAGATTTGCAACCAGGCAGTCTGACTCCAGAGGCTCTCCTTAACCACTACACTGCACTGCCACTGCTGAGCTGAGGCACCTCCCACATAAAAGCTTATCCTCTGGAGATTATCTGTATAGTTATTCAAAACTGACTACATGAGAACACCAGCTACTGAAAATACTACACCTCTTTCACTCACTACTCACCGTGCTATATCTGCATCAGTCTTAAGTCCATTTCTCCAGGGATACTGCCATAGATATTTGCTTTGCGTGTGTTTGTGTAAATTGTCTCCTTAGAAACATGAAAGAGCAAGACTGTAACTATAAAGGGCATATTTAAATAGGTTATTAAACACTAGTGTGACTTCTAAAAACAGACTACCCCTACAGATAAGCACATACACTCCTTAAGTATATAAATTATTTATGAGTTTAAATACATTTTCAGAAAAGTGAAAGAGATGTGTATTAGAAATAGAGAGGTTTACAAACAGAGTATTATTTCAAGGAAAATTTCCCCTCCATCCTATTCAATCATCCATGCTTTTTTACTACATATACACTCTGACTTGCGCTAGTTTATGCTGAGGGAAGGGAAAATAGATCTAATATTTACTGAAAACTTGCTATGTAGCAGGCATTTTCACACACGTCTTCTAACTCTAATAATGCTTCATAGAATTATTATCCTCTTTTTACATCTTAAGAAATTGAGACATTGTAGGTTAAGTGACTTGCCCAAAGTCACACAGCTGGTTAACAGTGGAAAGAGGATTCTAACCCAGGTTGTCTTACCCCAGTGGGCTAGGTTTGCCTTTAAAAAGAAGACAACATAAATGTAATTGAGATAAACTTTCTGGACACATAGATTCAGTGATGAATATCTGAAGCCCTCCTATTACTTTTCTTTTTATTTCCCTTTTAATTATATTTATGTGATATTTATTGTTATTTATTTATTTTTTTATTTCTTAAGCAGTTTTGTGGCTAACATTCAGTGTTTTTTTTAAATTTATCTACCAAGTCATAATATGCATTCTTATCTATTGTAATTGAGCTAAATCTGAGAGGTTTTCCCCACCTTTTCTACAGAAATCTGTGCCTCAGGAAAGAAACAGATAGATCTAGCAATATCCATGATGTCATAAGCTCCATGAGTAGTCAGTTATCAGGGTCACTGTTTAGCTTGCATGGATGCCTCTTCTCTAGGAATAGCTTGCAACACAAAGAATTGGTCCTCTGGCCACCATATTGTTACTCTATGGCTTTTTTTCTTGACCATGACTGACAGATGCAGAGTGGGGACATCTGGTCCAACCTGGGCCAACCTAGAGTTTTAACAGTGTGATATGAGAGACATAGGTACTAAGAGCTGTTAGAACCCAGATAATGTTCATTTTAATACTCTTGTTTGCCCCATAAATCCCTGTTGTAGAGTTCCTCAGAGCAACTCTAGCTCCTGTTTTCCAGCTGCTTGATTTTAAAGCTCTTTCTTGGTTTCCATAAGACTTACATATTTTATTTTTCTAATTCATTTTAACTTTGGATCTAATAAACTAGAGTTTTCTATTGCTTGCCATTAAAAACATGTTTACTCATATATAACCATAATTTTATATGCTATCAAAAGCCCACATGAAAAAGATAAATTCCTCAAATGAGAAATATCCATAATGGGAAGGATAGCCTATTTGTAGATTCATTACTCACACATTTTGTGATAATACCACCATTGAATGTTATCTGTATTATTTCCTGTTGCTGCTGTAACAAATTACCACAAACTCAGTGACTTAAACAATGCAAATTATTTTTGTTTACCCTTTTGGGTAAATCAAGTAGTCATAAGGGCTATGTTCTTTTGGGGGCTTATGGGGTAAAAATCTGTTATTTTTTTTTTTACCTTTTCCAGCTTTTAGTCTGCCTACATTCCTTGGATAGCTGTCATTTCCTCCATCTCCATTTCCTGCATCATTCCAACTGATAGTTTCATCTTTATATCTATTTTTTCTGACTTTGATCCTTTTGCCTCCCTCCTATAAGAACCTTGGTAATAACATTGGACCCACTGGGTTAATTCAGGATAATCTCCCCCATCTCAAGATTCTTAATCACATATGCAATGTCCTTTTGACCCTGTAGGGCAACATGTTCACAGTTTCTGGGGATTAGGACCTTGATATCACTTGGAGCCATGTAGATTATTTGGGAGTCATTTTCAGCCAACCACACTATAAAGTGTAGATTATTATGATGTTCGTAAGAGGTCTGCTGAGAGCCACATTTTGCATTGCCTGCTCTCAAGATATCAGCAAATCTCATTAGGTTAGTAAGGCTTCCTAAGACTTCACAAACCAGAAAATGTTCTGAATTCTATGCATTACCATGAACTTTAAGAGGGAACGAAGTAAAAATAACACAAACTATAAGATCTTCCTCTCACTTCAAGTGACAAAATATCTACTCTTTCTGACTTCATGTACAGAACATTTTGGAAAGATCAATGAGGGTGAGAACTCTAGCAACTGGTACACATACATATGTACTTTAAGTTAATTAACCTGTTCAAGATGATTTATAAGTTAGTCTTTATTGTAATTGACAACTAGTATTTTGAAAGAAATGTTGTATTTGGAGAAAGTGAAATAAGTGAAGAAGTATCATCAATTTATAAATCAGTTCACAAGATTTTTTTTTTTTTTTCCGGTATGCAGGCCTTTCACTGCTGTGGCCTCTCCCGTTGCGGAGCACAGGCTCCGGACATGCAGGCTCAGAGGCCAGGGCTCACAGGCCCAGCCGCTCCGTGGCATGTGGGATCCGCCCGGACCGGGGCACAAACCCATGTCACCTGCATCGGCAGGCGGACTCTCAACCACTGCACCACCAGGGAAGCCCAGTTCACAAAATTTTGCATACTAGTTGATTGTGTATTCTCTTGTGAACATACCATTTAATAGAATTTTAATAATTTTTTTATTGTCCTCCAAAGGCCAGATACACCCAAGACAAATCCAACTCTCCGCATAGTATAAAAAGCTTCTAAAATGTTGAAGGAACAGTTTCAATCTGTGAGTTGATACAACAGAGGAAATGTAATATTATTCTTTGGCTTTAATAAGCACAGCTTGTAGTTAAAAGTTATATTTTTAAAAGGAAAACATATTTTGGATCTTTGAAAGAAAATGAGTAGCAAATGTCACTTGAAGTTTGGTGAACACGAGTAATTAGGGCCCAGATGATCTGCTGGACCCTCTGCCTGCACACTGTCAAACAGCCGAAATTGTCAACACTTGTTTACAGCTGTCCTGATTAAGAGTCTCATAACCCCAGGTTCTTAATACCTACAATTGTCAATCATTACAAACAGAGACTACACCAATGACCCTTGTGAAGCAGAATTAGAATCTGACAGAATCTGACAGATTTGATAATAGTGAAGTATCCTGGGGCATGCCACAATCACTATTATGAGCGTCCACTTTCTAAACTACCAAAACACTGTTAAACACAGAAGTGGTACCTGTCTCAGATTTTTCTTTCCCTGGAGAGTGAAAAGAGAATTTGGAAGCCATGCTCTGATTCAGAGATGAAACTCACTTTTGACCATTCAAATACTATGCTAATCAAGTAATGCATTTCCTTCAGTGGGCAATTTTGTGTGAGACACTGGAAAAAAGCACAAGATTTATAATAAAATACTGTGAATTCAAGTATTTTTTCCATCTATTTTTGATCCTGTGTTCACAAGTCACTTAATTTTCTGAGTTTCAGAGGCCAATCATAACTTTAAGAAAAGAACTTCATTGTTGTATTTTTTGAATGCTTCCTCAAAATAGATGAATTTTCAACAGCATTAACTAATAATCCTAAAAACAATCTTATGAAGTGGATACTATTACTATCCACATTTATCAGCAAGATAACTGAGGCTTAGACAAGTTAGGTAAATTGTCCATGATTTTATTAATAGAAAGGTAATAACACTAACTTCTAAAAGCTTGGATACAGCTAGGATTTAATGAACTTTCACACTCAAAAGTGGATTGTGAGATTTGAAGAAGTATAGCATATTACACAGCACACTTGATGTGATTATGAATGATCTGTGTTTCAGTCTTTACTGTGTCAACTACTATGACTATTGTTTAGGTAAATTACTTCACCCCAATTATTATAAGTAAACTCATCTATAAAATAAAAATAAATTCTATGAGATTTTCTGTGTGAATTAAGTGAGTCAATGTATGTGAAAAGTGAGTTAAGTTTCAGGACACAGAGCAGGAGCAAATAAATTATTTCCATTATCCATTATTCCCTTTCCTCTTTTTTTTTTTTTTTTTTTTTTCCTTCCCACATAATAAGAGATAATGCTAATGCTGAAGACTGGGAAAACAGAGGTATGATTACAAATTTTGTCTCCACCTTTTAATAATTCACTGGGGAATTTACTTAATCCTGTTTTGTGATCACAGTATGGGGGTCATGATATGGATTGTAGAAGACATTAAATGAGACAAAATTTATAAGGCACTAACTAGCCCAATGGTTGGCATGGAATATGAATAGAACACATTCTGTTCTCTCTCTTTCAAAGTAACACTTATACCCTGCCTTACAGTTGAGTGGGTAACAAGAGATCTGCAGAGGCAAAAAGGGATTAAAAATGTTTACTCCTTAATTTGACAAACATCAACTGACCACCTGTTTTGTGCAGTCAAGGTGCTCTGAAGACATTCTATAGTGGACAAGACAGACAAGGCTCACAGGACTTACTTCCATGGTAGAGAGAAAAAGCAATAAATATATAGATGATTAATGAGTTACGCACTAAGAAGGAAAGCAAAGGGAACATTGGGATGGTGTGAACACTTAAAAACTAGTGTTTGGGCTTCCCTGGTGGTGCAGTGGTTGGGGGTCCGCTTGCTGATTCAGGGGACGTGGGTTTGTGTCCCGGTCCAGGAGGGTCACACATGCCGCGGAGCGGCTGGGCCCGTGAGCTGTGGCCGCGGGGCCTGCGAGTCCGGAGCCTGTGCTCCGCAATGGAGAGGCCACGGCAGTGAGAGGCCCGCGTACCGCAAAAAAAAGAAAAAAAAAAAATGTTTGGAGGGAAGAGAGACAGCCATGCAAAGCAGGAAAGAGTGCTCCAGCCTGCAGATGCCAGGAGAGCAATTTCCATGTGGTACAAATTACCTGAGGTGTGAATTTTGTTTCTTATGAAATTACCTTTCTCAAGAAAAAAAGTTACATAAAAATACACTAATTTTACATGTGTGACTTGATAACACTGACAATATATTTTGTTTTCAGAAATTTTTCTTTTGATTCTGAAGAATTCTAGTTTTACTCTTATTAAAAAGAAAAACCTCTTGCCCTTTCACATAAACAAACGTGAATTATTTTTAAATCAGTCTTTTTGCCCTTTTGTTTCATTTTTGCCTTTTCTCTTCCCATTATTTCTTCCCCTCACCATAATTTGTCTTGATAATATGTTTTCTTCCATATTTTATTTCTTATATACATAAACACATATATTCATTTTCCAAGGTTTTGCCACTATAAAAATTTTTGAAATCACACAAGTGCTTGCAAGCATGCATGCATGCATTCAGGTTTTAGAGCTGGATTAAAGTTCTTTGGGGGAAAATTGTTGTTATTTGATTGCTTAGTCAAATGCCTTTTATTGTTTTAATAGTTGTTACTGGGTTGTTTTCTAACGTGGCTGCAACAGCTCACATTTCCAGTAGCACTGAATGAAAGTACTCTCTCATCTGGGTCACTGGCAATGATAGAGATAAACCCTTTTAGACTTAAAATTTTGCCTATTTGATAAGTAAATGTGATACCATGAGGTGACTTTGATTTTACTTCCTTGATTACCACTAAGTTTGAGCTTCTCTTCATGTTTTTTAGCAATTTGGGTTTGCTCTTCTGTGAAATGCTTGTTCTGTTAATATTTTGTTCTTCATTTTTCCTTTTATATTGTTAATTTCTTTATTATCAATCTTTAAGTACTTCTTATATTTTCAATGCTCCATATTGCCAATATTTTCCATAAATCTGTTGTTTCTCTATTGACTTAATTTACAGGAACTTCTCCCTGAAAATCCAATTTTTATATTGTGAATATGGGTTTTGGGACTTCCTTACCTAATTTTACATTTACCTAACTAGATTTTCCTATACTGTTATGCCTTTTATTTTTATGCTGATAGTGTTTTTTTTACATTATAGTAATATAATTATGATTTTTACATATAAATATTTAATTCTTCTGTAATTTCCATTGTAAATAATATAATATAAGATAGAGCCTAACTTTGCTTTCTTCTGGACACCTATCCACTTGGGTTATTATTATTGAATAATGAATCTTATTGCTCCTGACTGGAAACATCATTATATATTATGTCCTCATGCATACAAGGATCCATTTCTAGATTCCCTTTGAAGCATAGTTTGAGGAAAGTGAATGAGCCTATTTGTCATTACTAGAGTGAGAGGGAGACAGTAGCATTAACTGAATTTCTATAAGATAAAATCAAATCACATAGTGCCTTGTAGACTCTTCTAAAATAAATTAAAAGTACAGAAGTTAATTCAGTTAAAAAAATAATGTCTGCAGTACAGGTGCTTAATATGGAGAAAGAGAAGAAAGAAGACTCCTTTTAAAAGGCCAATTCAGGGAACCAAGTCAAAGAAAATGTGGCAAGGAAGATGAAGTAAGCTTAACTCAAAATATTTGGGGTCTTTGGGTAGTCATTTATTATCTACAGTAATCTAGATAATATAAATATAATATAATTGGTGCTGTACCACACTGAGCTGAACCACAGTGAAGTGTATACAGAAAATTTCAGTTTTCTAGGGTATGTAGAGAAGAGTTTCTAATAAATCAGAAATGTTAGTTACCCGATACTTAATGAAAAAAACTCCTGTGTTTCAGCTGCTTGTTGATGATATTTCTAATTTGTATTCATCACCTTCCTTGAGATAGTTAAGTTCAGTTTATTGAAGGTAATTGAATCTTTTATGATTCAGAATCCTCAGTGCCTCAGGGACATCATTCTAAACATCAATCCTAATTTTATGGGCATAGATCAGACAGAAACTAGTGAATATAAGTAAAACTCTGGAAATTGCATTTTTACCAAAGCCCTGATATCAACCTAGTTTATTATGCTTTTTTGGGGTTATTTGACTATTTTTCCTAAAAAGCTGAGTGTGTAACAATTTTGGTTAACTCAAGTTTCAGGTTTATTGTAATATTTATAATACATTAGAGGATGCAAATCTTTTTTTCTTGAGAAAATTTTCCTTCTATTTTTTTTTTTTCCAATTGGTTCAAATATAACAGAAGTTACAGTCAGGAGATTTTAGTGAGGATACACAGGAGGAAAAGAGTGAACATAGACTTTGTTATATACATTAACAGAATGATATTAAGTTGATTTTAGGCAAGAGGAAACAGAAGAAAACCTGAATCTTATCTTACAACAGTTAGACCTTCCTCTCTTGCAGTTCACAAAAGAGATACATTATTATTAGGCTGGATATACAAACCCAAGTGTGAAAGCTTAATGAGCTACACTGGGAACAATGGAAATCTCTTTTTACTTGAACACAAGGTGCCTTAAGTTGAGAACTGCAGCTGCAGAACAACCTGCCCTTTCACCCTTCACCTTTTACACCCATGTTCAGACTGTCTTCTACAGGCATCAAGCAGGGGCAACCCTGGATCATATCAGTCCTCACAAAGCAAAGAGCTTTCCCTGCTGTTTATGGAAAGGTGTCTAGCCCTCAAACTTAAAGATTTTTAAGAGTGGGTCAATGTGCATGGCATGAAATCTATCCTGGCTGCTCACACAGACAAGGGGATGGGCTATGTCACTTTTCTCTAGACTCACTGAAGAGAAAAAGAGAGAGACAGTGAAAAAGACATAGAGACAGACACTTAGAGTAAGATAAAAGAGAGACTTTTTGAGAAATGAGAGGCAGGAGCCCAAGCCACTTTATCACTCTGCATGTATTAAAAAGTTCCAGAGAGAAAAAGCCATCTCTACCCCAATATAGACTACTCCTCCAGCTAATGATACACCACAACAAAAGTCATCTAATTAGTGTCCTTTGATCGATCCAATTAACACTTTTCTTTGGTGGTGGTAAAGTGTAGTGGTGATGGGTGTTGTGATAATTGGAGGAGAAAGAGAAAGAACTAGAAACTTTAAACTCTTTTCTCTTTAAAACCAGCAGTATTCATCTTACTAACGAATGGTCCTTCTTTATCTCGGAATGCCCTTGGAACAAATGCACAGTTTAGGAAAAATGTTCAAGGAGCAATGAAGGTAAATGGGACAACATTTTGCTAATATGGGGAACTATGACAACCCTGGAGATCAGTGGAAGATCTGATGCCCCAGCAAGATTCACAACATGTTCTACTGCTTTTATTAAAATTATTAAAAGTGTAACTTATTACTTAGGGACCAAGGCTGCATATCAAAGGTTATTTTGCTATGCACTAATGTTTTTCAGAATGTCATTTAGAAAAGATGAGGGGAGAATGTGGATATGGAGGGGAAGAAAAAGAGTTACTTGAAGAAGAGCAGAAATAAGACAAGAAAGGTGACAACAGGAAGAATACTGGAATAAAAGAGATGACCCCCAAAAGCAAAGAGCCAAGAAAGAAATGGAAATGGAAATGTCCTGAAACATTACCTTTCTTTGACAAGGTAGGGTGCTAGTTGATGACCTGACCACACTTGGTATTTGTTTTCCATCCAAACACAGAGGCTGCACTACTACAACATAGTGGCCCACCTGCTACTAAGGTGGACCACTGATTATAGCCTTCAGCAGTGGCCCCGTGCACTCACTGTTATAAACTGGTCAGCTGCTACTTCAAAATTTCCTTCTGAGCCCAGGCTACTAGAAGAACCCTAAGCATTGGTAAGAGCTCAACATGTCTTTTCACATTAAGAAGAAATGTTATTTTTAGAAGGGTTATTATTAAGCAATCACTACTTCATGATCTACTTATAGATAAGGCTTGGAGATGAACAAAATGTTTGGCTTTCACCAATAGAAGAATTTACACCATAATTTAAATCTACTCACTCTTATATTTTCCAAAATACTTTAGCATTTTTATTTAGCATGTAAAAGTAATATATCTAGAGTGTAGGGCATTTGGAAAATATTTTTAAAATAATAATAAGAAAAAGACACACAGACCTTTATCCCCTTCAAGATAATCTCTGTTCCAATTTTAAAGATCTTGTTACCTACTATCAAATTGCCCCAAGAAACTTATATTGACTTTTCCTCC
Source organism: Tursiops truncatus (assembly GCF_011762595.2). NCBI lineage: Eukaryota > Metazoa > Chordata > Mammalia > Artiodactyla > Delphinidae > Tursiops > Tursiops truncatus. The sequence goes on from NC_047051.1 coordinate 30,972,962, forward strand.
CATTGTGTGTGTAAGAAAGGAATTAATTTAGCGAATATATTTTAATGTCTGTCCCTTCGTTACTCCTCATTACTACATTTGTTTAATTATCTCTTTATTAATCAATCCCATAGTTGCCTCCGTACCTTTTCCAGGGTAAAGCCTATAAGTTCCTCTTCAAATCCAGTTACCAGGGTCTCCGTAGCACACTGTCAATACAGCTTTTACAACACAACTGCACCAAATCTGAGCCCCTGTTCCCTGACAACCAGCCCCTCCCACTTTGCTCAATTCACCAGTCAGTATTCTTAACTTTTTATTTGGCAAATTGTACATGTTTGGACACATGTTTTGTATGTACTTCATTGTCTATATGTCCAAGATGGGTATTTATTAGATTTGAAGGGAAACTTAGAAGTTATTTTGTTAATATTTTTTAAAGATAAAAAACTATGTGCCACAATGTTGAAAAAATGTCTTGACAACTTCTGCTTTAGTGCTCCCAATAATATGAGCTCATCACTTGACAAGCTAGTACTTACTTTTGAATTTTTGTCCAGTTAAAAAAAAAACTTTTTATTTTAACCAAAATTATATTTCCCTATTCGGGCTAATAAGGTTATGTAGAGCACAACTTTCTTTTCCTTTCCTTTAAAAAAAAAAAATTCTGTCAAATAAAAGTCTAATGTCTACCTTAACTCTTGTCTTTAAATCCTAGCTAAGAAATCCAGTCCCTTCAATTGCTTCTCATAAGACTCTCTCATCACACTCTGCATTGTTTAGATCCACTCTAATTTTAATGTCCTTCTTAAAATATAACATTAACTGATCAATGATATTTAAATGTATTCTGATCTTCATCCATATCTAAAAAGTTAATAAATTTCAATTTAACACAAATTGTTCTTAGAATGGTCATATTTCCTTGTGCTCATGGCTTTATTTTCTATGTAGTCATAAAACATTTACCTAAAAATTATTTCTATGTTTTTCCCATGGAAATATTTTGCATTTGATTTTATAATTAGTGACTTGCATTATTCAATCTTTTCAAAGAAGGGCTATATTTATTTCCAACTACATTGCCCAGTGTTTTGTACAATAGCACTTAAAAAGCTGTTTTTATATATGTTATATATTTCATATATTCAAGGGTAGAATCAAACATGCAATAGCTAAATATATATTGTGCAATTAATGAGACCAGGGAGATGATATCTATCCCTTATTTTATCAATAACTTGTAGTATGGTATTGGTTGTCATGTTTAACTTATGAAATTAAATGTTCTAATTTGAAAAATTAACATAATATTCCTTTTCTAAACAACACCTGTGACTATGGTGATGTTCATACAGTATAAGTTGACTAAGAAGGCTTTGAAAGAAGAAAAGTGCTGTACAGAGAAGTAGAAGAGTCTACTGAATTCTTCTGCATCCTCCACAAAATGGCCTTCACACTCTTACATGGATCCTAGTGGCACACAGGAAATATGACCCCAACAAATAGTTGATATTGATCTCTTCTCGTTTTTGACATTCACGGGAGAATTTCCCACGTTAATATTTAATATATATTTTTTAAATGTTACGTTTTCAAGGGAGAGTAGGAGGACCCTGAACTCACCTCCTCCTATGGTCACACCAAAATTAAAACTGAATACAAAGCAACTATTGATGAGAAAGACCTGAAGACTACCAGAAGAGATCTGCTACAATTAAAAATATAAAGAAGACACCACAACAAGATGGGTAGGAGGGGTAGACACAACATGGTATAGTCAAAACCAATATTCCTTGGTATGAAACCCACAAATGGGAGGATAATTACAGTTGCAGAGGTTCACCCCAAGAAGTGAGGGGTGCAAGCCCCACATCGGACTCCTCAGCTCAGAGGTCCTGCACTGGGAAAAGGAGCTCCCAGAATATTTGGCATTGAAGCCAGGGGGGTTAATTTTGGGAGAGCCAGAGGACTGTGGGCAATAGAGACTGCAGTCTTAAAAGGTGCACACAAAATCACACATTCTCCAAGACCCAGGGCAGAAGCATTAATTTGAAATGAGACAGGGTCAGACCCACCTGCTGATCTTGGAGAGCCTCCTGACAGGCAGGAGACAACTGGAATCCACCCTGGGGACATACACGCTGGGGGCAGCCACTATGGGGAGCACATACTATCACAAGGACATTGGTGTTGTCACGTGCCATTTTGGAGTCCTCCCTCTAGCCTATTAGGATTGAGAGATTACCCACCCAAAAGTGGGATGGCACCAGTCCCAGGCCTTTCAGCCAGCCACCTCAGGAGCCAACCTCACTTACTGGCACACCAGCTGACTTAGGAACCCCTTACCACACAACCGCCCTGGGATCCATCTCCACCCACCAAAAGGCCCAGGACCCAGCCCCACCCACCAATGTACTCACACAAGCCCCTGGAACTCAGGGTCCCACAATTGGAGACTCTGGGACACAGCTCCTCCCGCCAGTAGCTGGCACTAGCCTTGTGACTGTCTTCACCCACCAGTGGGCAGGCACCAGTCCCAGGATACTTAGGCCTTGGCTCTTCCCACCAGCAAGTCAATGCCAAATCCAGGGCTCCCAGCACCATCAGCAAGAGACCCTGATGTCTGGTTCCATCCACCAGAGAGTTAGCCCTGATCCTGAGAACATCTGGACCCCGACCCCAGCCACAAACAAGCCAACACTAACTCTGCAAAACCCAGATCCTGAAGCATATCCACCCACCAGTGGGCTGCAATTAGCACAAGGACCTTGCCTCACCCACCAGCAAGTGGACACCAGCCTTGGGATCATCACAGCCCCGCAGCCTGCCATATCAAGACCGAGCACATCCACCAGTAGGCTGGCACCAGCTTTGGGACACCTTGGACTCCTCATAGAGCAGACCCAGGATCCAGCCCCACCCACCATCAGGACAACACCAGCCCCAAGATGCCCAGAAACCTAGCCCCACCCGTCAGAAGACTAACATCAGCTTCAAGATACCTTGGATCCCCTATCAAGTGGGCCCAGGATCCAGCTCCACTCACCATCAGGGTAGCCCCAGATTTGAGATACACTGGACCCCCCAGCCAGCCATGTCAGGAACTGGCTCTGCTCACCAGCAGGCTGACACTCAATCTGGGACCACTGGCCTCACAACCAGCCACCCAGAAACATACCTCAACATAATAAAGGCTGTATATGACAAACCCACAACTAACTTCATACTCAACAGTTAAAAACTGAAAGCATTTCCTCTAAGATCAGGAACAAGACAAGGATGTCCATTCTCTCCCCTTTTATTCAACATAGTTGTAGAAGTCTTAGCCACAGCAATCAGAAGAAATAAAGGAATCCAATTTGGAATGGAAGAAGTAAAACTGTCACTGTTGGCAGATGGCATGATACTATACATAGAAAATACTAAAGGCGCAATGAGAAAACAACTAGAGCTCATCAATGACTTTGGTAAAGTTGCAGAATACAAAATTTATATACAGAAATCTGTTGCATTTTTATACACTAACAATAAAATATCAGAAAGAGAGATTAAGGAAACAGTCTCATTTACCATTGCATCAAAAAGAATAAAATACCTAGGAGTAAAATTACCTAAGGAGGCAAAAGACCTGCACTGCAAAAATTATAAGATGCTGTAGAAGAAATTGAAGACCACACAAACATATGGAAAGGTATATTGTGTTCTTGGATTGGAAGAATCAATATTGTTAAAATGATCATACTACCCAAGGCAATCTGCAGATTCAATACAATCCCTATCAAATCATCAATGGCATTTTTCACAGAACTAGAAGAAAACATTTTAAAATTTGTATGGAAACACAAAACACCCTGAATAGCCAAAACAATCTTGAATAAGAAGAAAGGAGTTGGAGATATCACACTCCCTGACTGCAGACTATACTACAAAGCTACAGTCTTCAAAGCAGTATGATACTGACACAAAAACAGATACTTAGATCAATGGAACAGGATAGAAAGCCCCAAGATAAGCCCACACACTTATGGTCAATTAATCTATGACAAAGGAGGCAAGAATATGCAATGGGGAAAAGACAGTCTCTTCAATAAATGATGCTGGGAAAATTGGACAGCTACATGTAAAAGAATGAAATTAGAACATTCTCTAACACCATATAAAAAAAAATTGATTAAAGACCTAAATGTAAGACTGGATACTATAAAACTCCTAAAGGAAAACATTGGCAGGACACTCTTTGACATAAATCACAGCAATTTTTTTTTTTTTGGATCCATTTCCTAGAGTAATGGAAACAAATGGGACCTAATTAAACTTAAAAGCTTTTGCACAGCAAAGGAAACCATAAACAGAATGATAACACAACCTACAGAATGGGAGAAAATATGTGAAACTATGAGACCAATAAGGGGTTAATTTCCAAAATATACATACAGCTCAATATCAAAAAAACAAACAACCCAATCAAAATATGGGCAGAAGACCTAAATAGACATTTTTCTAAATGAAAAATGCTCCATATCGTTAATTATTAGAAAACTGCAAGTCAGAATCACAATGAGGCTTCACCTCACACTGGTCAGGGTGACCATTTTTAAAAGTCTACAAATAATAAATGCTGGAGAGGGTGTGGACAAAGGAGCACCTTCCTACACTGTTGGTGGGAATGCAAATTGATGCATTCATTATGGAGGACAGTGAGGAAGTCCTTAAAAAACTAAAAATAGAGTTACCATATGATCCAGCAATCCCACTCCTGGGCATATATCTGGAGAAAACTAATTTGAAAAGATAGATGCACCCCAGTGTTCATAGCACTATTTACAACAGCCAAGACATTGAAGCAACCTAAATGTCCATGGATAGAGGAATGGATAAAGAAGATGTGATAGATAGATATTTATATATATGGATGACCTTGGATTTTGCAGTGAGATATTGGGTACAATACTGTTGATATTAGACTTTATTAAAATTAAAAACTTCTGCCCTGAGAAAGATACTGTTAGTAAAATAAAAGACAAGTCACATACAAAGAAAATATTTGCAAAACCTATATCTGATAAAGGATTTATAAGCAAAATACACTTATATGCAAAATTTCTTAAAACTTAACAATAAGAAAACCAAAAGATCCAAATAAAAAAATGGGCAAGTGATCTAAAAGAACATGTCACAAAAACATATATACAGATGACAATTAAGAGATTTTAAAATTTCTTTTATCAGAGCTTTGAAGTTTTTCACACAAATCTTGTTCATATTATGTTACACTTATGCCTAAGCATTTCAGTTTTATGGTGTTATTGTAAATTTGAATATTAACTGTTCATCATTGTTTCTACACAGGAACACAATTGACATGTTTTTAAGTTCTGTCCTATAAGCTCAGTACACTCACTTACTAGTCCTAAGAGGTTTTCAGCTATTCCTTGGGATTTTTATGAATAGATTATCATGTCATCTGCAAAAAAAGGTTCATTTCTTCCTTCCCAATACATATGCATTTTATTCTTTTTTCTAGACTTATTGCTTAGCTAGGACTTCCAACATGTTGATTGAATAGGAATGTTGGGAAAGGACATCCTGGCTTTGTTCCCAATGTTAGGGAGAAAACTTTCAATTTCTCATCAAGTATGATGATGTTAGCTGTAGGTTTCTTGTAGGTGCTCTTTATCAAATTGGGGAAGATTCCCTCTATTCCTAGTTATCTGAGACTTTTTATTATAATGGGTGTTAGAGTTTGTCAAATGTTTTTCCTCCATTAACTGATGTACAAGTTTTCATCCTTCATCTGTTGATATGATGAATTACATTGACTTTCAAATGTTGAAGCATGCTTGTATATCTGGAATGAATCTCACTTCATTGTAGTATATAAAACTTTCATGCATTGTTGGATTTGATTTGCTAACATTTTTGAGGATTTTTGCATTGATATTCATGGGAGATATTGGTCTGTAGTTTTTTTTTTTTTTTTCTGGTGTTGGAATTAGGAAGGCTCTATAGGATGCATAAGAAAGTGCTCCTCTGCCTATATTTTCTAGGAGAGATTGTAGAGAATTAGTCTCATTTCTTCATAAATATTGGTAGAATTTATCAGTGAAACGTCTTAACCTGGTGAATTTAATATTTTTGGTAACATTATTAACTATGATTCAATTTTTTAATGGATGTAGTTCTATTCAGATCATCCATTTCTCCTTGTGTTAGTTTTGGTAGTTTGTGTGTTTCAAGAAAGTGGAGAGCCTTGCAAAGAATGACCAAATCAAAGACCTGAGGAAAAGACCAGCAAAATATGAACCTGAAGATTAAAAACTGAAGATTTTGTCTGGAAGCTGCTACAACATGAAAGTACAAGCTGTTTCTCACCTCAGGCATGTATTTGCAACAGTTTGTTATATTCCCTCTTTTTATTTTTCTAAGATTTAAAATTTGCTTCTAATATTTAGAACTAGAGTTCCTATTTCAGTTACCTAATTGAGAGGAGAGAAAATCTACTGATTCCAGCTGGTCATCTCAAACTCCTCTCTGCCAGGTGCTCCAGATTCTTGGTTAAAATGCAGTGAGAATTCTTTATAGTAAAGAAGAGGCTTTTAGAGTGGGAAGAAGAGGCCTATTCTTTTGCATTAGTATAAAGAAAACATCTTTTCAATAAATGTTAAAGCTAGCCTTGTCTGTGCTTGTGCATTCCCCAGAGTAAAAATAAATATGGAATTACTAAAGATAGTTACTACAAATAAACCTTATTTTTTAAATGAAAATAATATTAAAAATTAAAAAAAAATATTTCATCTAAATTATCAAATGGGGACCTGGAATTATTCATAATATTCTTTTATTATAATTTTAATGTCTTTGAGGTCAGTAATGATACCTCCTCTTTCATTTCTGATATTTATAATTTTTTTCTTTGATATTTTCTTGCTTAGCCTGGCTAAAAGTTTCTCAATTTTATCAATCTTTTCAGAAAACCAGCTTTTGATTTTGTTGGTTTTCTCTATTGTTTTCCTGTTTTCAGTATCCTTAATTTCTGCTCTATTTTTTATTATTTATTTGCTTCTTGTTTAGACTTCATTTGTTCTTCTCTCTGGTTTCCTAAGGTAAAAGTTTAAATAACTGAGTTTAGATCTTTCTTCTTTTCTAATATTTACACTTAATGCTCTAAATTTCCCACTAAGCACCACTTTTCCTCATCCTACAAATTTTGGTAAGTAGTATTTTCATTTTTATTCAATTCAGAATATTTTTAAAAATTATTTGAGGTTTTCTCTTTGATACCTGTGCTTTTAGAAGTGTGTTCTTTGATATTCAAATACTTGGGGATTTCCCAACTATTTTTTGCTGCTGAGTCTTGCTTAATTCCATTGTTATCTGAGAGCATACTTCATATGATTTTTATTTTTTTTAAACTTGTTAAGGTATGTTTTATGGCCTAGAATATGGTCTCTCTTGGTGAATTTTCCATGTGACCTTGAGAAGAATGTATATTCTGATGTTGTTGGAGTACTCTATAAATGTTACTTAGACCAGGATACTGGTAGTGCTATTGAGATCATTTATATCCTCGCTGATTTTTCTACATGCTTGACCTATCAATTACTGACAGAGGAGTGTCAAAATCTAAGACTATAATAGTGTAGAGTCTATTTCTACTTTCACTTCTGTGTTTTGTCTCACTTATTTTGATTCCCTGTTGGGAGACACATACACTTTTAGGATTGTTATGTCTTTGAAAATTGATCCCTTTTCATTATGTAATGCCTCACTTTACCCCAGATAGTTTCCCTTTTTCTGAAGTCTGCTTTGTCTAAAATTAATACAGCAATTCCACCCTTCTTTTGTTTAGTTGTAGCATGGTATATCTTTCACTATCTCTTTATTTTTAACCTGTCCATGTCTTTACATTTAGTGTGGAATTATTGTAGGCAACATGTAATTGAGTCTTGTTTTGCAATCCACTCTGACATTCTCTGTCTTTTAACTGGTACATTCAAATTTAAAATTGTTATTTATATAGTTAATTTTATGTCTATCATATTTGTAATTGTTTTGTATCCATTTCACTTTTTTTTCACTTTTTCTGCCTTCTCAGTTTTCAATTGAGCATTACATATGGTTGCATTTTATCTCTTCCCTTAGCATATCAATTTTACTTCTTATTTAACAAAAAGTAGTGGTTGCCTTTGAGCTTCTAATATACATTTTAACTAACCTGAGTTTATCTTCAAATAATACCATACCACTTCATATTTAGTGAAGTTACCTATAACAGTATTTATAATTCCTTCCTTCTATCCCTTTTGGCTTGCTGTCATTAACTTAACCATATGCTATAATCACCTAATATGCTGTCACTATCATTACTTTAAATAGTTACCTTTTGGCTTCCCTGGTGGCACAGTGGTTGAGAGTCCGCCTGCCGATGCAGGGGACACGGGTTCGTGCCCCGGTCTGGGAAGATCCCACATGCCGCGGAGTGGCTGGGCCAGTGAGCCATGGCCGCTGAGCCTGCGCGTCCGGAGCCTGTGCTCTGCAACGGGAGAGGCCAGAGCAGTGAGAGGCCCGCGTACCAAAAAAAAAAAAAAAAAAAAAAAAATTAAATTAAATAGTTACCTTTTAATCAATTAAGAAAAATAATATTTTTATTTTTATTTTATTTATTCCTACTGAATATTTTTCCTTTCTTTTTGTACATCTAAATTTCTGACCTATATCATTTTGATTCTCCTCTGAAGAACTACTTTAAACATATTTTGCAAGGAATATGTTATGAACTGAATATTTGTGTCCTCCCAAAATTTAAATGTTCATCCTGACCCCCCACTATGATGGTATTCAGAGGCAGAGTCTTTGGGAGATAATTAGGTTTAGATGAAGTCTAGAGGGTGGGGCCCTTGTAATGGGATTATTGCCTTTTTAAGAAGAAGAGAAAACAGGGCTCTCCATCTCTGCCATGTGAGGACACAGCTAGAAGACAGCCATCTACCACCCAAGAAGAGAGCTGTCACTAGATGCCAACCTTGCTGGTACCTTGATCTTGGAATTATCATCTCCAGAACTTCAATAAATGAATTCCTTTTATTTTAACCATCTAGTTTATGGTATTTTGTTATAGCAGTAAGAACTAAGACACAAGATTTGCTGATGATGAATTCTCTTAGTTGTTTCTCAGAGAAGGTATTTCTCTTTCACTTTTGAAGTATAATTTTAATTGATATAGAATCCTAGGTTAGCATTTTTTCCCTTCAAACTTTTAATTAATATTTCCCTCCACTCTTGTTGTTTGCATGGTTTTTTGATAAGTCCACTTTGATTCTTATCCTTGTTACTTTATAGGTAATGCTGGCTTTCTCCCTGCCTTCTTTCAAGATTTCTTTTTTATCTTTGGTTTTCTGCAGTTTGAATATGATATACCTAGGTGATGTTGGATTTTCGTCTGTTTGTGGTTCTTTTTTTTGGAATTTATCCTGGTTTGTGTTCCCTGAGTTTGCTGGATCTGTGTTTTGAAGTCTGTCATTAATTTTAGAAAGTTCTCAACAATTATTACTTCAAATATTTATTCTATTCTGTTCTTTCTTCTCCTCCTGATATTCCAAATACAAATATGCTGCACCTCTGAAATTGCCCCACAGTGCTTAACGTTCATTTCCTTTTTTTTTATTCCTCTTTGCATTTCAGTTTGGGAATTTTTATTGACCTATCTTCAAACTCACTGATTTTTTTTCCTTCATCAACTATGCCCAGCCTACTGATGAGTCCATCAGAAGTATTCGTCAGTACGGTTCTTGTTTTTTTATTTATAGCATATCCTTTTGAGTCTTTTGTAGAGTTTCTATCCTTCTGCTTACATTACTCTGTTCACACATATTGTTCATGCTTTGCATGAGTCCTTTGAATATTAATCACAGTTATTTTTAAAACTTTATCAGATAATTTCAACATCAGTGTCATATCTGAGTCTAGTTCTCTTGCCTGCTTTGCCTCTTAAGACTGTGTTTTTTCTTGCCTTTTTTGCAAGAAATACAAAGGAAATACAGGAAGGCTGGGAGGGACATGTTTAGGAGGAATATCCTTCTCCCAGGTGGGAAAAGGCTCTGCTAATATTTCCCCCTCTGGAGAATACACCTTTGTTACAGAAAACATTCTAGGTATATTTCAGAACGTCTACTTTTTCCTTCCCCTGCCAGAACCAGGAGGGCATCTTTCTAGAATCTTCACTCTTAGAACCTGATGAGGTTCCTGGAGGTAAACCCCTCAAAAGTGTGGGGCTCCTCTATAACTGCAGTCCCCCAGGAGTTTCTGATTCTCATGCAAGTTCAAACTCAGCCTCCATCAATTTGCCAAATTACCATTTTGGTATCCCTACCACTTTATGGCACTAACAGCTTCTGCTCTACATAGCAGAACTCATCTGTGACTCTCTATGTTCACCTTCCTCTTTAAATTTCCAGATGGAGATGTGCCCTGCAACCTCATTTCTCTGGTAGGCCCCAGAAAAGTTGTTGATTTTCACTATGTTCAGTATTTTTTTTTTTTACTTGTATGAGTGAAACAATAATTTCCAAGCTCTTTACATGTTGGAACTAAATTCAAATTTTCATCTTGCCTAAATTTTAATACCATTTCTAATTTGTACCATTTTCATATGTTAGTGAAGTTAGTGAGCTGCTATCATTATTATCCCCATCATGAGTATTCACATGCCATGGACATGTACTAATTTGCAACCAGAAATAACACCAGGTAAGATTTATGAACAAACCTCTTAAAACTCAATGATTGTAGAATAAAAGCTAAATTCTGGATTTTATTATTTATTATTTTTAATTTTAAAGCCTTATTTCAGGCTGGTGATTTCTGCATGTTCTCATTTGAAATTATTTATTAACCACCAATACTGTATTAGCTTTTGTGCCTTGGGCTGCTTAGCATGATTGTTTGGGGCAAATGTTAATGAAACCAAGGCCACAAGTTTAATCCCCACGTGGGTCAATTATCTTTCCAAGTTCCACAGCACAGTTTGCCCTCCTTTCACAGACTCCAATCAGAACATTTTGCAAATGAGTATTATTGCTCACTGAGGGTATACAATTAAAGAGCATGGATTGAATTACTTTTAGAGAATAGGAATTCAATGTTCACATAGTCTAGTAAGGAGACCAGCAGTTCTACGATCTTATAATAGCAGGACATTCAATATTTATGCTTTTTCAGACCTCTAATTAGTTTCACACTATCCCTTCAAGCAATAATGACCAAAATATAAAATGACATGACACATCCAATGTGAAGTGTATGTATACGTAAAATTGGTAGATCAATGACATCCTACGTGCCAATAAATGGGTTTTAGAAATCTACCAAAAAGAAGTTCCATTCACGACTTTTGTATTATAATTTGTGCAAATACAGTACAGATATTTTGTAAAGCAATTGATGTGCTTTTACCAGAATATTTTCTTTATATTATTTAAGAGAAACAAAAAGATCCTCAACATCAAACTTTTACTTCTCATCTAGGTGTTTTTCATAAGAAACGGAAATAAAGACTAGCAAAATATCAACATAATTTACTGCTTTATTGTTAAGTACTCTATTTATAATCTCTAATGATTAGTATTTTCTTAATCTCTCCCTCTCAACTCACTCCTTTTCTCATTCTGTAAACATTTTTAAGTTGCTGTTATTTTACACAATCACCACATGTGGCCTCTATTTTTATATACTTCCTTAATTATATTATTCAATTCCCCCTAAAACACTCCACTAAAAAACAAACTACCAATCCTGTCCATTATGTCTATCTATTGCCATCCCATGGCCATACCCTTATTTCATTGACTCTATTTTATAAAGGTGTGACAGTCACTCACAATACCAAATCTAAAAGACCCCGTTGGTCCTCCTCTTACTTCACCAGTGCTAGGAATTTCATACTTGAGCTACTTTCTTAAACCCTTTCCTCCACTAGCTATAATAACACTACTTTTTCCAAGATCCCTTCAATTTTTACTAACCATGTATTCTGTTTTCTTTGCTGGCTCCAATTTATCTGCTTTTTCTTTATGTATTTGTTTTTCTCTCCAGTATTTTTATTTTGGACTTCTCTTTCTAGTCAAAAAGATCTCTGAGTAATCTTAACCACTTTTATGTCTCCAACTCCTGCCTTTATACTAAATTTTTGGTTTCCAAATTTCCAAAATGAGTCCAACCCTGTCCTCAAGCCCATAAACTGGACAAATGATTAACTCCTCAGTAGTGTCTACCATTCCTCCCACTGCATCAGAGACAGATCAGTTGTCAGTTTCTCTCAACTGTACCTCTTTAACCTGTCTTGTATCTGGTCTCTCCACTCTAATTTTTACTGCTATTACCATGGTGCAGACCTTAGCCACAGCCTGATTTATAATTATAAGCTCTTAAATAGTTTTTGCCTCCAGTCTTGCACAATCCATCTGGCTTTTACTGCTAGATTGATTTTTCTAAAATTCAAATCTAATCACATTTACTCCTGATTAAAACCCTTTAATTGTTCCCTGTTTACCACAGGATAAAATAAAAACTTCTTTGTATGACACATGAGGCTCTTGTTGATCTAGACCCTACCTTACAACCTCAGATTCCTCTTTCTTCACATTCCTTTCTTTGTCCATGCCAGATCCCTTACAGATTTCCCATTGGGACAGACTGTTTCAGGCACTTGTGCCTGACTCTTGCTTCACACCCAGCCTCAACACACAAACACTCTAAATATCTCCAAATTGCTCAGTGGACAGTTTCTCATCTTCAAAACTTAGATCAAAAATCACCTTTTCTCTACAAATTTCCCTGATATTGTTTAGATTATAAATAGATTTTTGTATCCATGTTTTCAAGTCCAACTTCCTTACTGGATTTTAAGCTCTTCACCAGTAGGAGATTTCTTATTCATCTTACTATTCCCAGGATATCATGTGGTTCCTGGAAAATAGGTAAGTATGTAAAATAGTTGACAGAACTGAAGTTTTTATTAATTTGTAAAATTAAGCACATAGAAAGTAAATATTTTTCTATAACTGCAAGTTAGAAAGGATACCTCTATTAAACTAGTTATTTGAAACTTGAGAAGCAACTAGGACTACTATTATTAAGAGAAATTACATACTTTTTTTGACCTCATAGAACCCAAAGTGAAGCTCGGCAGAAAGAGGAAAAGGCTCTGAAAACATCAGAAGGTGTCCCACTTCTCAGAAAATGCGATAGCTGAATTCTCTTAGATCCAGCTATTATATTCATAAATAAGAATATATGAGAGTAAGATAAAGAGGTATTACGTTTCAATTGCAATTAATAGCAAACTGCTTCCCTGTCTTTCCTTATATTCAACATCAACTAAAGACCTTAGAATTATGACACTGTGGGAACACAAGAGGAAGAGTGGCAGCATAAACTTATTTTAAACACTTTTCTTGAGATAGGAATGAGCTTAAAAGTTGGCTTCAACCTAAGGAAAATAGGAATAGGCAAAGAAAATTCTTTATATGTTCAAAAATCAGTGTCCCTCTTAAATTCTCATTGCTTTCCTTTCTTCCTGCAGGTGAAGTGGTATAATTATGAAATTTTAATTGTGAAAAATAAAAATAATATAATGAATAAAGTAAAATATTTTCTATAAATAATATGTAAATCATATATATATACATTTATATAAACTATGTAACTCTCAACTGTTAACTCTATCTGCTTGCCTTTATACCATTTCCTAACTTTGATCTGTTTATGCATCTTCACATCTAGACAAGTAGTCAGACTGACCCTCGAATAAAAAAAGGAATTACGATTTACTGTGATAAATTAAACAGTTTGCCATGTATTTGTCAATAGGTTGGAATGCCTTCACAAAGCAGTCTGCTTTGTCAGCAAGTAGTGCTTTATTGCTGTTCCCTTGTAATTTCCCCATGGGCGGGTGCCAACTTGAGATTACAGCAAGACAAAACCGGCAGGTGTCAGATTGTCCATCTTCCTCTTCAGCTACCGCGTTTATCCTCATTAACTTGCTCACCTGTCTTGCAGAGAATCTTTGCCTCACTACTTAGAAGTGCAAGATGTGAATGATTTTTTAAAAGAAATATTACCCACAGAGATGCCTAGAGAAAGTCCCCTTTATTACCTGATATATACTTTATCAACATTACCCATTGGATGGAAACTGTAAGAAAGCTGTTTGGCTCATGGGAGGTAGTGTGGCTGAAAGGGTTCATTCACTTTAACATTCTATGAAAGTAAATACACACAGAAAAAGGATGCTGACTTGTGTAAGGTTGAAGACAAAAAAAAGGGAGGGGAAGGGGCTTTGTGATATGTTCATAGATAGTGCAGGAAGCATTTGCAGAGTGCAGAGGTCACAATTAGAGAATGCCATACTGAAGGAACCACTCTAAGTTCACAAAATTGCTGTCCATCTGATAACCACTCAAAATGTATGATGCAGGATTTAGTGTTTTTGTTTTTGTTTTTCCTACACCTAGGTAACATAGAGGTTCCACTGTGAGTTGATTTCAGTGTTCTGAGTCATACAGCTTTCTAATTTTGTATTAGTAAGTCAATTAAGTGAATGAATTGAAGGCTAAATTCTATAGGACAGATGATAAAAAGAATGCACATACTTCTTCCCTAGGGCAGAATTTCCAAAACAGGGTAAGACATACCCAAAGGGTTACTGAAGATGCAAATGATCCAATGGCAAAGGCTGAATAACTATTATAAATACTATCTGCACTGAATTTTTTCTAAAATTAATTTAACATATTAAGCTTACCTAAATTTAATTTTTTAACAACTATTCTAGAGGTCTATCTGAAGTAAATAAAATTAAGAATTTGTAAGTAGCAAATAGCTTTAATGTTTAAAGTTACAAGTGAATTTTAAATGTATTCATTTATTTATATATACATATATTTCTATATAAATATATTATATATTTCTATATAAATAAATAATATGATACACCTACATATATATATACACAAAATTACATATTACAATTGTTTGAAATAGAGTGTTTTAACTATCATAAAAAAGATAATATTGATATATTACTTAAGAGGATGGTCTTTGGAGTCAGGAGATCTCTGCTTACCAACATGATCTGGATTTTAGTCCTAGTTGTGATATTTACAAACTGTCACCTTGGGCAAAATTTTAATTTCTTTCTTCCTTTAATATTTTAAATTGTGCTAGTAATATCCATATCACAGGACTATTTTGAAAATTAAGTGAGATAACATTATAGAAATTCTTAGCATATCGCCTGGCACACAGAAGGTAGTTAAGAAATCATAGATATATTGAATCTGTCTTGCAAAATATTTTTAAACTGTAAAAATTATTCCTTGGGTAGAGGGCAGGTAAATTACTCAGCTGTTTTGAGGGTTACATAGACCACTGAACAGGCGGGATGTGAAGTCCTCTGCACATCTACCACTGAGACCACATATTTACCTCTTGACTTCTTGGCAACCACAATTACCCAAGGAGGACATTATTAATCATTTTTGACCCCAAATACAGAACCTTGGTTTTACAAAAGAAATTATATCACAACATCAAAGGATAAATATGAACACTGCAATACTAGATTTTGATGGTGAGATAGCATTTGCCAACCAGATGTTGTTCTAGAAAATCTAGCGAGTAGTTACTTTCTTAGCCAAAGGCTGCTTTATTCTTGCTTCAGAATAAAACCTGTTGGCTAGTAAATGGTTAAAAACAGTGGTTGACTATTAGCAAGACTGATGCTATTTCTTCCTTTAAAATTTATGTTTATCTTTTGTAAAAGATATTATAAAATGATTATAAAGTATGAATACTTATTCTATTTTAGAAAGAAACTTTCTTCTGACCTCCCTCCTTTTTCTTACATTTTCTCTCTCCTTTTATATAGAAAAAATGAGGTAACACTCTTCTCGTGGTGTGAGCTTTTATTTTTGCTTAGACTAATGAAGTATATGCTCACTTGGTGTTCCTGACTCCTCACCATGTAGAATTCCTTCTATAGAGGAAACAGACAACATGGTCATTTAGAAATGTACATTAAGCTATGGTTGCACTAGAATAAAATCTAAACTCTCTTCCGTGGCCTAGAAGGTCCTACACAACTGGACTCTGTCTATTTCTGTTTCTATGTGGCACTTCTTTTCCCACTTTTACTACTATCTCATAACATGCAGGTCAGCTAAGTCTCAAAATCATTTCCACCTCAGGGCCTTGACCCCTACCATGTTCCTTCCTAGAATTATTCTCTAAGGGCCTCTGAGTGACTGATTCCTCCTTTTTGCAGATATCAGCTCATTCAGTTCCTCACAGAAACTTCCCTACCTAGACACACAGCCTGAAGGATCTTTTCATTTACACAATACCTTGTGTACTTCCTATACAGCATTTATCACAGTCTCAAATTATTTTTTGAAATTATATTTTACTTATTGTCTAATAACTATTATCTCAAAAAATAACTTCCCTCATGAGAATGAAAACTCCAAGACTGTAAGGAAACTGAATGTTTTTTCTTGGTCATCTGTCACCATACAAAGACATTACATAATCATTGACTATATTCCCCACACTGTGTATTTCATACCTATGACTCATTTATTTTGTAACTGAAAGTTTGTACCTCTTAATCTCCTTCAACTATTTCTTGCCTCCCTTTACCCCCTTCCCCTCTGGCAATTAACTGTCTTTCTCTGTATCTATGATTCTGTTTCTGCTTGGTTGTATTTGTTCATTTGTTTTGGTTATTTTTGAATCCACATATAAGGGAAATTACACATTATTTGCTTTTCTGACTTATTTCACTTAGCAAAATACCCCCTTGATCCATCCATGTTGTCACAAATGGTAAGATTTCATTATTTTTATGGTTGAGTAATGCTCCATTGTGTGTGTATGTGTATATATACATACACACAGTGTTTGAATAGACTACAGGTGAATATGCTACATCTTCTTTATCCATTCACCTATTAATGGGTGCTTAGATTGCTTCCATATCTTAACTATTATAAATAATGCTGCAGTGAACAATGAGGTACATGTTTCTTTTTGAATTAGTGTTTTGTTTTCTTTGGATATATACCCGGGACTGGAATTGCTCACTTGATCTATTTTTAGTTTTTTGAGGAACCTCCATACTATTTTCCACAGTGGCTGCATCAATTTACATGCCCACCAACAATGTACAAGAATTCTCTTTTCTCCACATCCTCACCAACATTTGTTATTTGTGGTCTTTTTGATAATAGCCATTTTGACAGGTGTGAAGTGATATCTCATTGTGGTTGTGATTTGCATTTCTCTGATGATTAGGGATGTTGAGCATCTTTTCCTGTGTTTATTTGCCATCTGTATCTCTTCTTTAGATAAATGTCTATTCATATACACTGCACATTCTTTAATCAAGTCATTTGTTTCTTTTTTGTTGAACTGTATACCTTTTTTTTTGTATATTTTGGATATTACCCCCTTATCGAATATATCATTTGCAAATATCTTCTCCCATTCAGCAGGTGTCTTTTTGTTTTGTTGATAGTTTCCTTCACTGTGCAGACCTTTTTAATTTGATGCAATTCATTTGTTTATTTTTGTTTTTGTTTCCCTTTCATAAGGAGACATATCAAAAAATTGCTAAAATAAATGTCAAAGAGCATACAGTAAATGTTTTTTTCTAGTAGTTTCATGGTTTCAAAACTTACATCTAAGTCTTTAATCTATTTTGAGTTTATTTTTATATATGAGATAAGAAAGTCATCCAGTCTATTATTTTGCATGTAGCTATCCAGTTTTCTCAACACCATTTATTGAAGAGGTTGTCTTTTCCCAATTGTATATTCTTGACTCTTTTGTCAGAGATTAATTGCCTGTATAAATTTAGGTTTATTTCTGGGCTCTCTATTTTGTTCCATTAATATCTGTGTCTGTGTTTCTGCCAGAACCATACTGTTTTGATGACTTTAGCTTTGTACTGGAGTTTGAAATCAGGGAACATGATGATACCTTCAGTCTTTTGCTTCTTTCTCAAAATTGTTTTGGCCTTTTGGGGTCTTTTATATTTTCATACAAATTTTAGAATTATTTGTTCTAGTTCTGTGAAAAATGCCATTGGTATTCTGATAGGGATTACATTGAATCTGTAGATTGCCTTGGGTAGTATGGTCATTTTAACAATATTAATTCTTTCAATCCTTGAGCATGGTATATCTTTCTCTCTGTTTGTGTTATCTTCAATTTCTTTCATCAGTGTCATAGTTTTCTGAATATAGGTCTTTTACCTCCTTAGTTAGAGTTATTCCCACATACTTTATTGTTTTTAATGAGATTGTGAATGAGAATGCTTTCTTAATTTCTTTTTCTGATAGTTTATTGTTAGTGTATAGAAACACAGCAGATTTCTGTATATTAATTTTGTATCCTGCAGCTTTACTGAATTCATTGAAAAATTCTAGTAGTTTTTTAGTGGTGTTCTTAGGATTTTCTACATATAGTATCATGTCATCTGCAAACAGTGACAGTTTTACTTCTTCCTTTCCAATTTGGGTTTATTTTATTTCACTTTCTTTTCTGATTTATGTGACTAGGAATTCCAATACAATGTTGAATAAGAGTGATGAGACTAGGCAACCTTCTTGTTCCTAATCTTAGAAGAAATGCTTTAGGATTTTCATCTTTGAGTATGTTGTTAGCTCTGGGCTTGTCTTATATGGTCTTTATTATGTTGAGGTATGTTCCCTTGATAACCACTTTGTGGAGAGTTTTTATCATGAATTGATGTTGAATATTGTCAAAAGATTTTTCTGCATCTATTGAGATGATCATATGATTTTTATCCTTCAATTTGTTAATGTGGTGTATCACATTAATTAATTTGTGGATATTGAACAATTCTTGCATCTGAAGACCTGAATGTGTTTGAACCACTGTATCTCAAACAGTGTGTCAGCGTGTGCCACACAGGAATAATCTGATATAGATTGTTGAATAAGAGAATAAAAGCCTTGTTAGTATAGTATTTGAGAGGTGAGAAAATAGCTTCAGATATATTAGTCTAGAAAATCCAAATTCTAACTATAATAATCTAAATAAAAAGATTGTATTCCATATATATTTGGGGAGAGAATAGGAATCATCAAACTTCATTCAAGGCATGGAATGCTTCATGGAAAAAAATCATATACAATATATGGATTATGAAGAATGCTATTCAACAAGAAGCTTAAATCACGAAGTTGATCTCACTGTGTTATGCAGTTGCTTCCCACTAGCTATCTATTTTACATTTGGTAGTGAATATATGTCAATGCTACTCTCTCACTTCATCCTAGCTTCCTCTTTCCCCTCCATGTCTTCAAGTCCATTCTCTATGGCTGTGTCTTTATCCTGTCCTACCCCTAGGTCCATCAGAACCATATGTTTTTTTTTAGATTTCATATATATGTTTTAGCATACGGTACTAGTTTTTCTCTTTCTGACTTACTTCACTCTGTATGACAGACTCTAGGTCCATCCACCTCACAACAGATAACTCAATTTCATTTCTTTTTATGGTTGAGTAATATTCCACTGTATATATGTGCCACATCTTCTTTATCCATTCATCTGTCGATGTACATTTAGGTTGCTTCCATGTCCTGGCTATTGTAAATAGTGCTACAATGAACATCGTGTTACATGCCCCTTTTTGAATTATGGTTTTCTCAGGGTATATGCCCAGTAGTGAGATTGCTAGGTGAGAGGGAGACTCAAGAGAGAGGGTTTATGTGGATAAATGTATACATATAGCTGAGTCACTTTGTTATCCACCAGAAATTAACACAACATTGTAAAGCAATTATACTCCAATAAAGATGTTAAAAAAAAAAAGAAGCATAAGAGGAAAATTGGAATTCGTGCACAAGGAGAAGCCTGGGTAAATATTTAGAAAGAAGATATAAGGTTGTGATCATTAATTTTATGCATCAACTTGAGTGGGCCATGGATACATAGATTAATCATTGTTTCTGGATGTTGTCTTTGAGGATAATTCTCATGAGTGGACTCAGTAAAGTAAATTGCACACCCCAGTGTAGGTAGGCATCATTTGATCCACTGAGGGCCCAGATAGAACAAAAGGCAGAAGGAGGAATTCATCCCTTTTTTCCTGCCTCACTGATAGAGCTGAAACACGTTATTCTATCTTCTCTGACCCTCAGATTGGGATTTAAATCATTGGTCCCCTGGTTCTCACATGTTCACACTTGAACTGAATTACACCACCAGCTTTCTTGAGTCTCTACCTTACAGACAGCAGATAGTGGGAATTCTCAGCCCCCATAACTGTGTGAGCCAATTCCTCTCAACAAATCTGTTTTTTTCTCTAGAGAACACCAACTAACATAGGGATGAAAGTTATAAAGGCTTCTGGGTTAATTATTCTGAAAGGATGGGGAAAAATACATACAACTGCTGTAGTTAGTTAGAATTCAACCAGTTATTTTGATAATGAGAGCAAAAGGAAAAGTGAAAATAATGTTCCAAACAATATTGGTAAGTTTTGCCAACAACAACAACAACAACAACAACAACAAATACATAGAAAAGAATAAATCAAGACTAAGTTTATGTTTGCAAATGAACAAATTCAGGAGGATAATATAGTTATCAATGATGCTGAAACTAGTAATTAAAATAGAAAAAATCAAATACTAGGAAAAACCTCAAATAAAATGTTATGTATTTTCATATATTATTGAACATAAAATAATTTTAAGATACAGGATTTAAAATGTCCAGAAAATAAATTAATTGTTTTTCTGGGGTGAGTTTGAGGAAGGAAAACATGTTTTGTTGTTATGTAGAGTATTTCAAGCAAACAACATAAAGTTGTTTAACTCACTCAGTTTACATTTAGACAACAGGTAATTACCTGCATCTTATGCACTTACCAGAATCCCCTTATACCAGAATTCAACAATTTTACAATTTATTGATGATTTATATGTAACAAAAGTACAGATTAAGATTCATGGACTGACTGGAAAAACTGTAAAATTAACAATTTATGTCACTGATTTGCCAAGTAATTTATGAAGCTGAGCATGTATAAAGTCACAGGACCCTAGCTATTGTTTCAATAAAACTAATCCAAAATGCAAAGTCTTCAGCCTTGTATATTGGTTGTTCTGACAAGATAATTTAATTTTATTGCTTGATCTGTTTCTAAATATTCTAAAATTACACATGTACAAACACATGGGATTGTTACCTGCTATTAACCTCAAATAATATGAATACAAATACATGCACACAGCACACAAACTCTCTCTCTCTCTCTCTCTCTCTCTCTCTCTCTCTCTCTCACACACACACACACACACACACACACACACACCCCAATATAACCAAATTATAAGATGTTTCCTGGGATCCTATATCTTTCTGAGAGTTGTTTAATTTTAACAATTTAACTACTTTTACATTATATAAAGAAATAAATCAATTTAAGTATAGGCTGTATTCCTGATCATGGGCTCAACATTAAATGCATCACAGTGATTACTAAGAGCATAATATGAGAACAAAAATACAACTATAAACTTTGACACTGCATAAATCACTAGATACATAGTTATTCCTGGCTATGAAGTACACACATACGCATACAGATGTATACACATACAACAAACAGGATTCTTTACATTACATATATGACATCCGTAGGTTAGTTATTGAATCTATACATTTTCATCCTTGATAATTCAACTAACACTGTGTTATATAGAAATTGCTCTAGAACTGGATATTTCATACTAATACATTTCTTCATGACTTTTGCCTCTCACTCCTCTGATTTTGGAACAACCCTACATCAGAGGCAAATGTTTCTTAATCATCATTCTTTTCTTAACCTTTCAAGTCAACATCTGGGCTACATTTATATTCTCTTGACTGTCACCTAAACAGTTTCCTCGTGCTAGATGAAGAAACTGATTCCTGTAATGAAATCAATTCAGTTGCAATATGGAGGAAGGAAACATGTTTAATTACATATCAGAGGTTATACACAATGCTACAGCAGCTAATTAAACAATACATTCAAACTCTCAAGTTGTTCTTGTTGTGTCACAAATCCTGAAGCATTGTCCCATTTGTTTTTCTATGGAGACTTCTGAATTGATTGACAAGGAAACATAGCTTCTTTCATTTGTTAAAATTCCAAACATTTCTACATTATAGCATGGTTCTAGGCACCAATAAATGCTTGACCAAAGATTTCTAATTAATATATAATCATATACCATACTAATGTATATTTTATATATAAATGTAGTATCAGTACATCTATGATAAATCTGGACATTTCTTTCTCTATAATATAAAAGAAAACAGAATGTCTGTGCTAACCCATGCGATACCTGCAGTGTAGGTCATATTAAAATGAAATGACTTTTATCACTTCCCCACTGAACTTGCTACTCCATTAAGGTAGATCAAATTGCTTATCTTGACAGAGATTGATTACCAATTAACTGTAGAATAAGCCAACAAAAATGAAGGGCTCAGAAATGCCTTGAAGTTTAGTGAGACATCTTTATTAAATATGGAGGTCTGTGGCATAAATACTTCTAAGAAAATTGTTTTTGAAAAAATGTTATAGATGCTGCAAGGAGTGGTAATGGTATTCTGACAAAATAGGAAATCTTGGTAGTTCTGTAGTGAAACTTAAGGTGACCTTGTAAAGAGCTTACATAAACCATCCGATAAAATTCAGGGTTTCTGATATCCTTTACTCTCGCCACAATTTGACACCGAGTTGCACCAAGTCAAATGAACCTATGTGAACAGCCATCCTTCAAGCATAAATTCCATCTTTTCTCTGCCTCCCAGAGTATGAAATAGCTGCTGCCCCTTCTTGTTTTTAAGTTTCTTTGTCAAGTTGCAAGTGGAGCTTGATACCCTCTGACTTTCACAGCTCTCCAAATTTTATTGTATCTGTGGTAGTCCTCAGATAACAAATATTTCTCTATTCAGGTCTAATAAAGTTAGTGAAGAACATTAGGATTAAATGTTTCCAAGACTTAATTTGTTTTAAGTTTTCCCACATGTGGCTTAGTAGATAGCTTCTGAAATGGCAGCTCCAGAGCTGATCCTCCAAATCCCAGGAGAAGGTTAGTGAGCATCTGCAGTCTAAATTATATTGGCTCCACCAAGCTCCATGCCCTTTACAAAACAATTGTCTGATGTGTGGCTACTTGGTTTTATCAAACAAGTACTTCTGCTTTCTGAAACCTTTCAAAATGGCAATGGGTCTCAAGGACCTAAAACCACCTAATATTGAAATTCTACATTAGTTCTGGGTTCTACAAAGCTCATGATTTTATGTCTGTAAGTTCTAAAAATATTAGCACAAAACATCTACATTCAAGGTAACAATGAAAAGCTGAATGTGCATGAAGTATGTTATTGGAAGGATTTACCTAAGATAAGCTGGTGATAATGCTTGGAAATATTTTTCTCTTTTTACTTGCCTGATGGATGCAGATCAAATTCTTTGAACTTATGAGAGTGATCATAAAATGTAATCAAAGTTTCCAGGTCAAAAGTTGCTCTGAACAGTTCAGTAGGCAGCTGCATCAATGCTATAAAGCACCATGACTACTAACCTAGGTCCTGTTTCTAGAAAACAAGATGAAAACATTTTCTTTTAAAAGAAATGTGGTCAAGGCCTAGGAAAAGAATGACAGCTATATTTATATGGCCTCCAACCCTAAGGAACTCCAAGCAATTTGCAGATATTTTTAATGTAATTAACCCCCAGAGTATTCCTGTTATGTGTGTTTAAAACTGGGTTGCAAGTACCATCATAACAGTTTTCAAAATGAGAAGTCTGAAGGGTTAGATTAGTGGCTTAACTCAAGTTGACAAACCAAATACTTGCTAGGTTTTTAAGTATAATTTCATTTCTTTCTTGCAAGAAATTCAAAATATTTTGAGGGTTGGCGAGAAAGGATCTCTAAATTTACTATCTAACAAAAGGAACCATCCACTATGTGAAAGGCAGTTAGCATAGCAGCACATTCCACAAATGCGGAAACTCCAAATTACCAATTGCTTAAAGACTACCAGAATGTGACTGCCTACTCTTCTGGTGCTTCAAAATTGTGTTCATTTGAATCTGATGCTTTTAGTATGGAATTCCTGTCTGAAAGATTCTAGGCAGGTTAAAATGTGTGTGTGTGCGTGTGTGTGTGTGTGTGTGTGTGTGTGTGTGTGTGAGATCTTTGAAACATGAGGTTTTATTAAATACATTTATTGCGTACAATTTTTTTTACAACTGCACTCCCTTCTACCTCCCACAAAATGTGAAGAATTATGCCAGAAAGAGGCAAAATTACATGTTATATTTTTAAATATTTTTCATACTCTAATAGAAGACAGAGTGTGATTTCCCAGGGGAAATATTATACTCCATCAAGTTTATTAAATGAGATATTGAAGGAGCCTGATAACACAGAAGAGTGGTCAGGTGTGTCAGTGAGGCCAATATCAGTTCATTCCCAGAAGACAAAAGTAAAAGAACTCCTGTTGTTAGCGTCTCATTTATGATCAATTCAAGAAACAAACCATTTTTTATTGAGCACCGCAACATACCAGGAAACACAGTATAAGTTAAAAATATAAAGAGAGTTAGACAAGGTCAGTACCCTTAAGGAAAATAAGAAGAAAAACATTTAATCAATTGCAAAGTAGTTTTAAGAACTACAGTGAGAAAAGAGACAGATATTAGTTAGTAGCATAGACTGAATTGTGGACACACCCTACCCCTGCCCCACAAAATTCCTATATTGAAACCTTAAATCTCAATGTGTTATTTGGAGATAGGGCCTTTAAGAAGGTAATTAAGGCTAAATGAGGTTGTACGTGTGGGCCCAAATCTGATAGGGCCCGTGTCCTTATAAGAAGAGGAAGAGACACCAGAAATCTCTCTCTCTCCACACACACAGAGCAAAGGCCGTATGAGAAGGTGACCATTTGCAATTCAGAAAGAGAGGCCTCACCAGAAACCAGTATTGATGGCACCTTGATCTTGGACTTCTAGCCTCCAGAACTGAGAGAAAATACATTTCTCTTGTTTAAGCCACCCAAAATGTCATATTCTGTTATGCCAGTCCAAGCTAATGAGTTAGATAGAGATGATAGAGAGATGATAGATGATAGATAAATAGATAGATGTTAGATATAGATAGATATATTTCAATCGTCTTGGCATAAATAGTACTACTACTACTACGAGTAAATTTGTATGTCTATCAGTACATAGTATTTTCATGTATGTTATTGTATTTACTACCTAAGACAATGCTATCATTCAAGTGTCTTTAATTATATTTCAAATAGAAATATATTAAGGTTTAGAGACTTTAAGTGATTTTCTAAAATTACTCAGTTATTAGGTTTGGTGACTAGGACATTAAATAACATCTGAATTACAGTAAGTTTTCTCCAAGTGGATATCTACAGTTTGTGGGCTAACGTCAGCATCCCATCCAGTCACCCGTTTTATTGCTATTAAAAACCCATGATCTCTGCCAACACCTATCTCTAGTTCTCAATTTGTGTGCTTGGATGTAAGGCAGCTTAAGCTTAGCTAGGTCAGTGCATTCCTTTACTCTGGCCACAGAGATTACTCTAAAAATGGCTCCATGAAGCCCATTTATTGCTAATCACAGGGATTTTGTTGGAGTACCTTGAAGAGGTGTTTGTTCTCTTTCTCTAAACTTGAATCAAGAGGAAGTAAAATGGGAAGTGCAGCATCCATCTCATCACTATGTGCAGCATGAGAATGAAACAAACACAGGGAGGAAATCCAAGCCAAGTAGAGGGACAGAGAAACTGAGTCCTGAAGACATCATTTGACCAGTGAAGATGTTATACCTGATGTTTGCCACTATATTTTGCCACTCAGACTGCTTTCATTCATGTGCATCAACAAATGTTCCCTTTCTTGGTTGAGCCAGTTTGAGTTGGAATTCATAATTGTCACAACCTAGAATCCTAACTGAACAGGTTTTCCTCTAAAAAACTATCTGTGAGGCAACTTCTAGACCAATGGCTGTATTAATCTTTGGATGTGTATTTGAGTTATGAGCCTTCTTGTGAAGATGCTATAGGCATTCATAACCATGAACACAGGGTTAACATCACAAAGCTGGGTCAAAAAGCTGCTAATTTCAGGAGGCAGACATAAGTGAAAAGTGACCACCATAAAAAAGAAATATAGAATTGAATGCAAGACAATGTGGTCTAGAATGAGCTAAAAAATTACAATAAGAATATTTTTATGTACAACGACTAAAGAGGAAAAAAGTGGCTAAGACCCCAAGATGAATACATTGAGAAGAATGTTCAATAAAGGAGAAAACTAATGACCAAGGATTATAGAGTCAGAATTCAAAAGAAACTGTCTTATTTGCTGTGGTAAATGGTGACTAGAAGGATAGTTTTATCCTCACACAAGAATTGTGAACCTAGAATCCCATTTTGGTGGAGTACGGGGAGCAAATTAAGGACAATGGAGATAGGGACCACTGAGCAGAGGCTATGGAGAAGACTATTCCAAGCTTCAAGTTAAAATGGCTCTAGAGGGGTCCTCAAGGCTTACAATGACACAGCCCATGTCTCTGAGGAAAACCCCAGTGAAAATAAAACTGTATAATCATCCTTGTATTCTCAGTACCTGAGAATGGCACAATGGCATAGTGGCACAATGGCAACTCAGCAAAATTGTATTGACTAAATGAGTAAATATTGAATGAAGGCTTCATTTATTTAAAACTTTGAAGGAACTTGAAGTTCCTTCAAAAATCTAGCATCAATCTGAGCCATAAGAAGGGCAAATTTTACCAGAATAATTCCTCTAAAATTGAAAGGCTTTAGAAAGGGATTACAAAAAGGAGGGGCAAGAATTGCTATCTATAAGGATTCATATAAGGTTTTAATTATACACTCAGTTAAACTCTTAACAATACTCTACGTGCATGTGATTATTATGAACACTCACACTATAGAAAGAATTAGGTCTTCATTCAAAATGACTTGCCAGTCTATTTTGAACTGCAGAAGGGAATTCCAGGCGCCAATAAAGCAGGAGGAGTCAGAGAAATGCTGGGATTCCAAGAATGTGGTCTAACCATTATTTCAAGTCCAAACAAGTTAAACATGCAGAGAAAAGAATCTCATTGAGGAATCACAATGACTAAAAACTGTCTGGTTTTGTTTGTTTGTTGTTTTTTGGTCATATAATAATTTAAGGAGAACATCTAAACAACCTAGGAAAATAAACTTTTTCAAGAACTTTATTTGGGCCATTTTCATACACACATAATGCTATGCTAATTTTAAATGAGTCTCAGCTTTTCACTTAAACATGCCAGCAGGAAGTCTACTTGGCAATACTTTCTTGGATGTTTTGCCAATTACTGTATGTACTGGAAAACAACAAAACTGCCTTCTATAAAAAGCATCACATAATTCAAATTTTTCAATGATCCAGAAGGGGTTCCACTTCAATTACTCTGAATGAGTGAAATTTTACTATATTCTTCCCACATCAATTCTGAATTCACTGTCTTCTCAGGAAAGAATTCTAAAAACATTACATAGGGGCTGCTGAATTTTGTGAAGACCTCTTTGCTTGCCTAACAGGACTATCCTTGGCAAGTTCGAATTGTTCCCTCTGCATGTGTTGTTCTGAACCATTCCTCCTTTTCTGGATCCTCAATGTCCCTGAAGTAGATGATCACTGCCCTCTTCTAGCATCAATACCTTGCATTTATTAGCACTAACAATCTGAGGGCAATGGCAGCTGGAGTAGGACTCAAGGAAACAGGGAAGGATTGAGATAGGTGATTTAGAGGCTGTTAAATGTATGTAGTGTAAATTGAAGCTGTGGATTGTCAATGACAAAACTCATTTTGCCAAGTTTAAATAAGAACTTTAGTAAAGATGAGCTGTTCCCAAAGCACATTTTAGGTGAGAAAAGAAACTTTCCATCCTGTAGAGTAAAAGAGTTGTATGTTTTACCAACAGTCATTCCATGTGATCTTTCAGTGGTAACCTTTGTTCCATTTTCAATAAACTCTTAATCTTGAAGAAATTTTCCCATTTTATATTTGTTCCACATTTATTTAAAGAATTTACTTAAAATCTATTAAAGAATTATAAGATTCAATATTGATCTCTTAAAGAAAACCAAAAAAAGCCACTGATGCAATACCAGCAACTGTTTTCTCAAGCCAAAATTGATTTGATTGAGAGCGTCCCCTGTATAAAAATGAAATGCATTTCTGTGGATGCACTGATGCTTCACCATCTGTCCAACATCTCAGATTTACTCTCCCAGATAACTTCATATTTCACCCTGCAGTCCCTAACGAAACATCACTTTAAACAGGGGGCCACATGGAAAAATACACTTCAATAACATTTGAAGGTCTTACATTTAGCTGCAAGGGCTTCTAAACTAAATGACTAATGTGTCTAGAGAGAAGCTCCATTTGAAGTTATGGAAATGGGGAGGAGCAAATGCAAGAGATAGAATGTATTAATAAAACAAAATGATGGCAGTAAAAGACATAGGGATTTACAGATAAAGCCAAAAGATGCTGGCAGCCATCTATCAGTCTTCCTTGATGAAATAGGTATTGGAAATTAACTTGGGAACCCTATGAATTACATTCAATCCATGCTCTGGGCTAAGCACTTGTCAATTTCAGCTGCTATTGCAACCTATTACTTACAGACTACATGGCAGGCAAGCTAATAGCACTGGATAGTGTCAAAGAAAATAGGAGAATAAACTGAATGTAGCAAGGCTTGTCATTGACAGAGCATGTCTTTCTGAAGGCCAGGGTGAACACCCAAAGCCTCAGTTGTTCACTTCCTCCGAGGTAAGTCCTTAACTTTACATATTATCATTCTGTCTATGTAGAAGAGCCTTCCTGAAGGATTAGTCACCAGTCATGGAGATATCTGGGTAGTTTTGCTACTGTTTTCAAGGCCTGTGGAAAATGCTGGGAATTTAAATGTTTTTTAACATTTAAATTCAATTTAAAGTTGTCAACTCCTTCCATTCTAACATCAGACAGATGCCATCCTGACCATTTAATTTTAGTTTCAAATAAGATCTGTCCTCTTGTTTTAGGTTATTTTTCTTTTAATCATAAGCTTACTTCCTATGTTTACCTAGGCAACATGTAACTCTTACACATAAGAGCAAATGGAAAGAAAGGTTGTAGTTTGTATTATGAAACATATTATCTCTCTACTTCCCATAGACTCTGTGTATGAGTGAGTACATTTAATATTATCTCATAAAAATAAGAAAGATGCATCTGTACAACAAAACATTTCTTTAAGATGAGCTCTACCAGTGCTCTGGAACTATATTGTATTTTTCAACTGATAAGCTTGTCTAACATTGAACTATTTAAATAAGCAAGCACCTTCAGAGTAAATGTCAGCCAGAGCGATCTTCTGACTAACAGATGCTAGTGGGCATAGAAAGGGGGAGAGGGACATAAAAGCACTGAAAAATCAAGCAAGGCCAAATTAGAACAAATGTTTGTCAAGTAAAAAGGGCAGCTCTTCATCTGATGGAAGGGGTTTAATTAGAAAAGTCACAGAGAGAAGCTGTTTCAAAAGTACTGGTCCCGTTCTGTTCAGATAAGCTAATGAACCTCATTGAACTTTGCAGAGAAATGTTGAACCGATAATCCGAGGAAGAAAGAATTCACAAAATGTGTTGCTGTGCCTCTTACATTCAAGAGGGTCAGTTGCTTGGGGCACCAGATCATAGCAGAGAAGTGCTGCAGGATTTACTCTCTGATTCTCCTTCTGAGTGGCTGAATAGGTCAATGGATCAGAGGAAAATATAATTTAAATATGTCCTTCTCTATAAAAACAAAACATTTTATTGTTAAGCGGTGTTGTAAAATATGAATCACATATTTTATGTACCAAATCACCTACAAGATATATAATCTACACTGTGGTCTATTTCTATTCATCCCTGGGAAATTTCTCCTCCCCAATAGTAACCATAACAAAACTCTATTAAAAGACGTACATTTTTTTTTTTTTGGAATTAGTCAAGGTCACCTTGCATATATAAAAGAATATTGTAAAGAGAATTTTATAACAATGATAGTGTAAGGAAGACACAAATCTCAAAGGAAGCTAGATATGGAAAAATCTCACTAAAGTCATTTACAAATCTCACTTAAAAAAAGTCTCTAAACTCTTCTGATTGTTTAATGCTTCAGTGCCTTTGTCAGTTTTATTTTCCTTACTAGTTAGCCTTTTGCAGAGAATTCATGTCTGGTATTGAATTCCTTGAGAGAGTAATAAAGCACATACGGAATAGAGTAGCATGTGGAATTAAATTGCAAAATGCTTATAGTGGAGCTTTTTCGATATGGGACATTTACCAGCTACCTTTAGGAAAGTTTCTTTTGTTATCTGACATAAGCAAATTCAGGTGCTATGCACTGAATGAATTAATCAAAGCTTCCCCTAATCCACTTACTACCTCATGCAAGAAACCCAGAAGCAAACACCTAGTTGTAATAACAAAAAAAAAAATTGAAGTTAACAGGTACCATTGTCATTTTCAAAAGTATGAAAAATACACACAGACATAAATAAACACATGCACACACACATATAACCACACACACTCCAGAGAACCCTAGTCAGAAAGAAGTTGGACCATTATATTCTATTACCTTTCACATTTTCCTGTTGGCATGGAGAAAAAAAATCATTTTATAGAAATTGTTACAAATGTTCTGACTTAAAACTGGAAAGTATACAATACTTAAATACAAACAAGCTGATTTTGCCTTTGGTGGGGAGGATGATGTCAGAAGAGGGAATCATTATCAAAATGCATTGTGTTTACTTAGAATTTGATACTTGAATCTGATTCCAGGGGTCTGATACCCTTCAGATATTAAATGGAATTACTCTCAACTACTGGGTTTCTGAGTGGGAAACTAGACCTGGAACACTTTCCTGCCTATATCTGAGATCCAGCTTAATGTTCTTATAGCTTTAATACTGGGAAACTATCCTAGTCTCAGGAATTTCTTCCATTACTCTAAATCAGTGGTTCTTAACTGGGAGTGACTTTGTTCAATGGGGAACACTGACAAGGACTAGAGACAGTTTTCACTGTCATAACTGAGGGGAGGAGGTGCTACTGGCAGTGGAAAGAGGCCAAGGATGTTGCTGAACATCCTACAATGCACAGGGCAGTCCCCACAACAATGAATTATCCAGCCTCAAATGCCAATAGTTCCAAGTTGGAGAAACGTGCACAGTGTAACCCATGAATGTGAGGACTGTATTTCTCAGGATATCTCTGCCATCATACATGCAACTGTTTCCGTGGCAGTCAAATTATTTACTTCCACCTAATTTGTATGTACAGCCTCTTGCCTTTTTTTTTGCTCACAGACAAAATCTGCTTCCAGATTTCATCCTAGAGGCACACAAGAGCTAGTGAATCATATGTGTGGTTCTTTCTTGATAGCATGAAGGGATTTATTTAGAAATGCCAATTTTCTGAGGCATGAGGGGAGATTGGGAGAGGTGGAGATCGAAGGTGTTGAGAGCAAATGTCATCTACTTAAATGTCCCCCCTCCTGGGGTTATTACAGAATTGAAGCATGGCTCAAGGAGTTTGTATCAACAACTATACTGAGTTTGTCTTACACTATTACCTGCTCTCTAAATAAGAGAGAAAATAGATGAAGTAACTGCAAATAGAAAAGCAACCAGTTTCAGCTACCTCTTATTTCTGACTTAATGGAAAAAATTTTAATAGATTTAATTTATCATTTGTGAAATGGTAACTTTACAAAAGTTAACTTAGATGGTTAACTTCCTTAGATGCCAGTCTTTATAAAGCAAAGCCTATCCCAATAATTATTATACCTAGGAACTAAAATTAATCAGGTCACCTGAGAAAGAGAGAGACATTTACTTTAGATCCTAACTTAAATATGTGAACATGGTTACTCTTTGTTGGTAGCTATTCTTGCATATTGTAGAAGTCTTTTTTCAATTTATGGCTAAAGGTAATCATGAAATAATTCACTGGATGTTGGTGTTGGAAGGGGGCTGAAAGACCACTTAATCCAACCTTCTAAGTAGTGAAGGACTCTTTTCTAAATTATTTCTGATGGATGTAGAGCAAGCCTTATTGGAAATTTCTAAGGATAGCAGCTCACTCAAGATTAAATGAATCTTGGTGTTAGAAAAAATTGAGTAAGTAATTTGTCTAACCACTCTCAAATTCTTAAATCCTCTCTACAACAGCTTTGACATTCACCTCAGTCATTCTTTAAGTCAAGAAATATTGCTTGAATGTGAGTGCATTAATTTCCTTATGCACCCTTTGTTCAGTATTTCAAGAAATAGTACTTAGAGTTACCCTGTTTTAAACCTTCGAGTGTTAGATTCTGGGAAAACAATAGTAAAGTGAAGTGGGAATAATCCTTCCTTCATGGAAGATTATACTTAAACAATAGAGACATGCTTCATAAATATGAGACAACAAATTAGTTAATATGCTATGAAGGAGAAGCACACAGAACAGAAAATTTAAAGAAGGCTTCCCTGAAGAAGTGACTTTTGAGATATAATAATAAACTCAGCACCATCACCTCTAGCAATTAGAAAACACTACCTTATGTAAAGCTGGTATCTCTCTTTTGATTGTGATTTTGTAGCTCAATGAAGAAAATCTTAAACCTTCTTGTTAAAAATAATTTCTATCCTTTAACCTTTATTCATCCCCAAGATAACAACTTTAAATAAAATTATCTAATTCCATCTTCCCAACAATGTTAGAGATAGTTATTATTTTCCCCTTTTACAAATGAGGAAATTGAAATTTAGAGATGTTTCATATCTCTTCAAGTTCATACTGTTTATAAGTCAGTAAGCCAGTTCACACTGCTTATAGATCAGTAAGCCAGAAGCGAAATTCCAACCCCTAAGGCCACAAACCACTTTACAATGTTTGAAAACAGCTGTAGTATCCACCTGTGGTCTTCCTCTGTCCACACTAAACTCTCCCAGTTCTCTTTTAGAATTCTTCACTTCACTGGTTTTTATAATTTTTAGCATCCTCATATTTTTCCTCTCCTCTCACTTAAACAATATTCAGAGTGGAATGCAAATTCCAGGTATGGTTTGATAAACATGGTATAAATTGAACTATCATTGCTTTTTCTAGATCTTATATTTTCTTTAAGTCATAATTTACTTTTCTATTAACCATACCACATTTTTAATCACATTAAATTCCCTGTCAATTGAAACCTTTGTCTTATTTTATTTTATTATTATTATTATTTTTTGCGGTACGCAGGCCTCTCACTGTTGTGGCCTCTGCCATTGCGGAGCACAGGCTCTGGACGCGCAGGCTCAGCGGCCATAGCTCATGGGACCAGCTGCTCCGCGGCATGTAGGATCTTCCCGGACTGGGGCACGAACCCGTGTCCCCTGCATCGGCAGGCGGACTCTCAACCACTGTGCTACCAGGGAAGCCCTGTCTTATTTTTAATACGGTATGATACTAAGCTGTGTTTCTCCCTTACTGTACATCTGTACTACTTTCACAAGACAGCTGTTTGATTGTCAGGCATTTAAAACTCTTACGAAGTTTTTCTTTATATCAGGAAAAATATGTCTCCCTGTACATACCAACCATTAATCCTCATTCCCTATGGTCAAACATATCTGCTCATGTGACCCCCTGACAACAAGGATCATAAGAGTTAGCATTTTTTAAAGCACTGTCATAAGTGCTTCCTCCTAATTACCTCATTTTAGCTCCCATTATGTGTTAGGAATGATGGGTTATCTCTATGAAATAACTGCAGCTTCAGGAGATTCTGTAGCTATCTAAGGTCCCACAACCGGTAACCATAGAGCTAGGATTTGAATGCCTCCTTTGGCTCCCTAACAAATATGTAAATACAGCTACCAGACTTATCTTTAGTTTTCCATTCTTTCACTTCTTTATTAAATATGTATAGAATATAAGAGAGAAAAATAAGCTACACTCTATACCCCCTTCCATATCTTTTGTTCAAATAATGAAAATATGTCCCAGAAATATGATGTGATTTAACACTATGCTAGGCATTATACAATAAAAGGGACAGAATGGAAATATTCTAAACTAGACTAGAACCAAGACAACTTGTCTTCTTGGATGAGGTATCCCCTGAACTGTTTTCTGAAAGATGAGAGAAAATTACTTGGAAATGGAGTGGTGAGGAAATGTCAAGGCATAGACATGCAAAGGCTGGAGCAGGCAGGACCCTTCTTGTGAATGGCCTTTTGCTCAATATTAGAAAGTCAGGGGAAAAAAATAAGTGCAACTGAAGTAAGGAGATGCCAGGTCATAAAGTACCTTATAATTCTGTGCTATGGAGTTTGGACTTTATTGTGAAAGCTATGGGAGTCATTACAAGATTTTGAAGCAAGGAAAACGCATGATTAGATTTGCATTTTAGAAGGCTCACTCTGGCAGCAGTGTAAATAATGGATTAGAGGAAAGTAAAACTAAAAGGAAGGAATCCAGACAGGAGGATGTTACAGGAATCCAGACAAGACAGGGTCAGGGTCTAAATTAAGGTGGAAACAGTGAGAATATTAAAACTAGATAGATTCATAACTCAAGTGATAGTTTGTAGGTAGAATCGATGTGATTTGTTGGCTGGACAAGGGAAATAAGGAACCAGGAAGACTCAAGATCACCCTTGTTTTCTTAATTGTATACTGTTATCAACTGAAAATAGAGATAAAAAGAAGCAAGTTTAGAGTGAGGAGAGGAGTTACTTTTCAACATTTGAGGCTAAGGTGACATGGATTTCTGAGCGAATCAGTTTGAGAGCAAAGGATGTTTTTCTGCAGCTCAAGATGGATCTTAGGGGTGATCAATGTACAAGTAGTAGATGAACACATGACTATAGGCTTTCACTAAATATATATCAAGTGATAAGAGAAGGTCAAGTATAAATGTAAGGGGAAATATATATATATATATATATATATATATATATTTAAAGTCCTTTATATATATATATATATAAAGGACTAACATGGGACATCAGGAAAATAGGAAGACAAGCTGTAAAGTATCAAGTCACTAGGTGTCACAAGGTAAAAAAATTATCTATTACTGAAGCCAAAGACAACAGAGAGGTCAAGATAAAGTCAAAAAAGTCTCCTTGACTGGAATTTCTTTGAAAGGCTAAGGAGAGTACTTTCAAAGACCAGGGAGTAAATGAGAAATACATGAAACAAATAAATTTAACAACTATTTCAAGAAGTTTACCTGAAAGAATGTTAGCCAGACAAGGGAAAGAAATGGTATTGGAAAACATTGCTTGGTTGATGTTTCTTTGCTCTTCTTGTTTTGTTTTGCTTTGGAATTATAGCATGAGAGAATGGATTTAGATAGAATGGAAGCAAAAAAGCATTTATGGTTCTTGAGATGTTGAAGTTTGCATTTGCTGATACCTATTTTGTCCTACAAAGATGGGGGAGAGGTCATCTTTTGAGAGTGAGGGTTATTGAGAATCTAAAAAGCTGGGGGGAAAATCATTAATATTTGAAATAACCTCTGTAGGAAGGAAACTCCCTGGGGATGTTGCAAAGGCTTTCCAGTTTAGGTTAAAGACCAAGAGTTGGCAGTGACCCCAATTCACATTCTGTGAATGATTTCCAGCAATCCTTAATGATACCAGTCAGAGAGAAGGCAATGATTTAAAAATGAGCTCCTGGCAGTTAGGCTGTATGGAAAGAAAAAAAAAAGGAGCAAAGAGGGAAAGTGGGTGAGGAATGTGTTGATGAATCCACTCACCAAATATTTATTGAGATAGATGCCTAGGAGTAGGGCTAGCAATTAAGGTTGTTATTATCAAAAGTAGACACAGTCTCTGCCCTGTTGGAGCTTTGGGTTATTGGGTCTTGAAGTCTAGTGAAGATAGGGAAGGTCATACACTTAATTCTCTGTTTCTTTAGGCAGTATTTATTGGCTAACCAGTATGAATAATATCACATATTTATACTTTAATGTATCTTTATTATTTAACTTCTCAACTTTGAACATTATATTTTATTTCCTACTTATACAAATTAAGATTATAATCTGATTTACAATATTTCTCATCATTCTCCAAAGTTAGTAACTTAAAAAAAGTTAGTAACATTCTCCAAAGTTAGTCACAGATATTTAGTACATTACCTGTGATGGTCATGCTTACACTATCTTCAGAAATCATAATCCACATGGGTCTTGGAGGCTTTCTTAGGTTTCTAACATATTCAAAAGAGATTTATTTTGTCTCCCTTCAGAGTAATCCATCTCGTTTGTGTGGCTGGGGGACTTGAGGGCTCTGTGTAAGATCTGCATCCATGAGACAATATAGAGAAATTTCACATCATAGAAGCATCTCTCTCTCATTTTCCCTTTTCTTTGCAAATATTCTAAGAATGGTACAGGGGCAAAGTTAAAAAAAATTTTCTGTCTATAAAATTCAGGATTCCAAAGACTGAATGCCATTTAAAACCCTTTCTGGAATAAGCTGAGATATAAGTAAATAAAATAAAATAGCAGTTAGAAGGTAATATATGGAGATTCAACCAAATGCTTTAAAAGATTGAATTGGAGGCAAACTTTTATTTGATTGTTACAGCATTACTAAATTGCTTTGTCTTTCTTAGGATTTACCCATTAACAACTTAGAGGGAAATTTTCACTTTGCAAATATCTTATAAAATCATGAGGCAAGTGAGAATTGTGTTATATCTGACCAGGGTAGCAATTTCTGCCTGAAAATACAAAAAGAAAAAGTCAGACATGTAGTTTTGCTCAAAGGGGGAAATCAGCCATCTAGAAATTCAGGTTATTTAGTATATTCTAATAAATAATGGGGCTTTTTAATCTCTTTCACTCGATACTTTAAAATAAATTCTAGGTCCAAAACCTCATTTTATTAGCCTATAGGGGTGAAAAAATTCACTGAAAATTGTAACAACCAACTTTTTGTAACTTAATTAGATATTTACATTAAGTCACAATAATATGTGTACGAGAAAAGTGCTTTGGCATAGAGTAGGAAACCAGAATTTTGATTGGAAGAACATGAACGTCTTAGAAAATTCAGTATCAAATCTTGATGAGGAAGAATGGTTAGGGTCCCACTATCCCCTCTGGGGCTAAAATGCTTAAGGGAAGAATCTGAATCTGTTGATGCAATTTGTGTTTTAGTTCAGAAAACACTGTCACCCAACACAGTATCGGTATTAATGTGATTTGCTAGTATCTCTGCTCTCACATATAGTAGTTGATTTCTATACACTTTCATTCTATCTCCTTTTAGTTACTTAATAATGCAGACCTGGCCAAAACAAATATGTGAAAAGTTTTATATCCTTGTCTTTATTTTCATGCTATTGTGCTATTAACATATATTTGCAACATTTTTTGCTAAACCGTTGTGCATGTGCAAAGACATTTTAGAGACTGAGAAGAGGTTATTACTCTGCACGTTTCTGTCACTATAGTTTCTCCTCGGTACATCCAAATGATATTAACCACCTCTTGGAGTGTTCCAGCAGACAAACACACACACACACACTAAAACAGGATCCTAGGTTTTACAACACATATATCACAGACCCAAACACATCACTGAAGAGTAAAGTTGAGTAAGTTGTTTATATAGGTAGCATTTGTTGTTGATACTTTTGTTATTACCATAGGTTCTAACATTTACTTTTCCTATGTACTGGCACTCTCAAAAAAAAAAAAAGTCTACATTTAAGATATAAACTACATCACCTTAAAAATGCTGAGGAGTTATACTAACAAAGATGTCCAGCTAAGTCAATAACAAGTAGGACAGAAAACTTTGTAAATTCCATCTGCTGGAGTACAGTCACTTATCTTCTCAAAAATCACATCATTAATTGCTCATTGAAAATCTTTCATTAAAGGGACTGCAGAAGGGCACCCTTTGATTACCTAGGTTTAGGTGGAGAATCAATTTGTAATTCAGCTATTGATAAGTAGCAAGTGTTTTAGGGAACTGAAATGGTTTCCAAACAGAAATACAGTGCCATTTCCTAGCAAAGACATCAATAGAAACATCAGTCCAAGAAATATTCATAAATAGGTACAAGAATTTGCAAATTA
Source organism: Tursiops truncatus (assembly GCF_011762595.2). Taxonomy (NCBI): domain Eukaryota; kingdom Metazoa; phylum Chordata; class Mammalia; order Artiodactyla; family Delphinidae; genus Tursiops; species Tursiops truncatus. Next base: position 31,011,240 of record NC_047051.1, read on the forward strand.
GAGATACTAGCAAAGAAACCTTTGACCCAGTACGCCAGGAACAACTTGTTATGCTGTATCTTCAGAGAAAGGGTCAGTATTTATGATATCTTTTAAATTTTCAACACAATGTAATTTTGAATAGGTCTGTTAGAAGATTAATCAGGGCTATTTTTTGTAAATAAATTGTGATTTGATAGACCAAATATAAAAAATAAATAAGCAGGATAAATGTCAGCCATTAGTATGAATACAAATGTTTATTATTTTATAAAAATTAGATAACTGACATTTAGATACTTTGAAATTTTCCATCAAAATTCCCAGAAACTTTCAATTGCGTACACTTAAAAAAAGTGTTGAAATCTGGGATCAGGAGACTGAAGAACAATTTTAAATGTCTTTATACATTCAAGTTAAAGCCATTAAGGTTTAAAAAAATAAAAGAAGGAGGGGTTTGTAAAGAAAATTGCGGTCACTGTTAGTTTCACTGGGAACAAGATAATTTTAAAAAGCTAGTTGGGGGCTTCCCTGGTGGCACAGTGGTTGGGGGTCCGCCAGCCGATGCAGGGGATGCAGGTTCGTGTCCCAGTCCGAGAGGATCCCGCGTGCCATGGAGCGGCTGGGCCCGTGAGCCATGGCCGTTGAGCCTGCGCGTCCGGAGCCTGTGCTCCACAGCGGGAGAGGCTGCCGCTATGGGAGGCCCGCATACCGCAAAAAAACCAAAAAAAAAAAAAAAAAAAAAACCCAAAGCTAGTTGGGATATGGCAATTAAATTACTTAATCTGTTTTACAATTATGTTAAAAATATGTATTGCTTTTGTCAGTGCTTATTAAATATCAGGTATTATGCTATGTGCTTTGGACAACTTTATTTTATGTAATTTTTATTACGACTTCATAAGATGGACATTTTTACACCCCTCTTACAGATGAAGAGTCAGAATACTTGAAAACTTGATTTTCTCACAGCCACAGAGCTACAATATACCAAAACCAAGCTATAAACCTATATCCTGTCTAAATCTCTGCAATATTTTCTCTATATGATACCTTAAATTTTTGAACACTGGATTTTCTGATCTGAGTAGAACACTAAATAAATAAGAGATTGGGAGACAGGCTCTGTTGTCAAATTTGAACAAGATATTTAAATATGATAGGAACTTTAGGTAACTAAACTTTCAAAATCTCAGTTTCTTCATCTGAAACATGAGCATAACTGTAAGTAACTCAAGAGGTTCCTCTGATTATTAAATAAAATGATTTTCTTCCTAGTACAGTGGCTGGCAGATGGAAATATCTCAGTAAATGTTGATGGTACTCGTCATCATCATCATAGTCATCATTGTCACCATTTCCTGGTCTTGGGGTAAGCATCAGCGTTCTATTATGTTGTTGTTTGTTTTTCTCTGAATTTTGTATACTTCATCATATCTGAACAAGATCTTTATATGATTTCATCGTTATTATGTGTGATATTGGCAAAGTCACATAAATTACTTTTTCCTCATCCAGAAAGCAGAGGGCAAGCGATATTATATCTGTTTTATCACTTTCTTTACTTGACATAGGAAACTTAATTTACGTACATAAAAGTAATTTGTAAGTCAAGTTATGAAAACAAGAGAGTTTAGACCAGGTTGTAAGTAAACAAAACAAAACAAACCACCATCCTTCACTTGCTTGAATAGATATTACTAACCAATCACTGCACTCCAGCTTGCCAGCGTGGCCAAGATGTCCCAGAATTCTTCTTTAACTGACTGTTCCAGAGCCATTAACAATTAATTCAAGTTTGCACATAGGATAAAACTTATTTGTCACCTTCCTGGCCTCACGTTTTAGTCTATATCCCTGGGCAAATTCATATTTATCTTCCTGACTGACTCCTCATTTTTCTTTATTGAATTAAAAAATGTCAATTTATCCATGGCTTCTGCATAACTACAGTTAAAATAAGAAATCAAATTATCATAATTTTGTATAGCCCTTTAAATTCACTAAATATATATTTTAAATAAATATTTATTTGTTATTTTAATTTTATTCTGCTTAACTAAAGTCATCATTAATAAAAATCTAAATTAGGAGCTTCAAGATGGTGGAATACTAAGATGTGGAGATGACCTTCTTCCCCACAAATATATCAGAAATACATCTACATATGGAACAACTCCTACAGAACACCTACTGAACGCTGGCAGAAGACCTCAGACCTCCCAGAAAGAAAGAAACTCCCCACATACCTGGGTAGGGCAAAAGAAAAAAGAAAAAAGAGACAAAAGAATAGGGATGGGACCTGCACCAGTGGGAGGGAGCTGTGAAGGAGGAAAGGTTTTCACACACTAGGAAGCCCCTTCACAGGGATAGACTGTGCGTGGCAGAGGGGGGAGCTTCGGCGCCGCGGAGGAGGGCACAGCAACAGGGGTGCGGAGGGCAAAGCAGAGAGATTCCCAAAGACAGAATCGGTGCCCACCAGCACTCAGCAGCCCGAGAGGCTTGTCTGCTCACCCGCCGGGGTGGGCGGGGCTGGGAGCTGAGGCACGGGCTTCCTTCCAAGTGAGTGCAGGGAGAGGACTGGCGGCGTGAACACAGCCTGCAGGCGTTAGTGCACCATGGCTAGCCAGGAGGGAGTCCGGGAAAAGGTCTGGAACTGCCGAAGAGGCAAGAGATTTTTTCTTGCCTCGTTGTTTCCTGGTGCTCGAGGAGAGGGGATTAAGAGCGCTGCTTAAAGGAGCTGCAGAGATGGGCGCGAACCACGGCTATCAGCGCAGACACCAGAGACGGGCATGGGACACTAAGGCTGCTGCTGCCACCACCAAGAAACCTGTGTGCAAGCACAGGTCACTATCCACACCTCCCCTCCTGGGAGCCTGTGCAGCCCGCCACTGCCATGGTCCCGTGATCCAGGGACAACTTCCCCAGGAGAACACACGGTGCAAATCAGGCTGTTGCAACGTCACGCCAGCCTTTGCCGCTCCAGGCTCGCCCCACGTCCGTACCCTTTCGCTCTGGCCTGAGTGAGCCAGAGCGCACGAACCAGCCACTCGTTTAACCCCGTCCTGTCTGAGCAGGAACAAATGCCCTCAGGTGACCTACATGCAGAGGTGGGTCCAAATCCAAAGGTGAAACCCAGGGGGCTGTGTGAACAAAGAAGAGAAAGGGAAATCTCACCCAGCAGCCTCAGGAGCAGTGGATTAAATCTCCACAGTCAACTTGATGTACCCTTCATCTGTGGAATACCTGAATAGACAACGAATCATGGCAAATTGAGGAGGTGGACTTTGAGAGCAACAATATGTATATATATATATTTTCCCCCCCTTTTTCCCTTTTTGTGAGTGTGTATGCATATGCTCCTGTGTTTGATTTTGTATGTATAGCTTTGCTTTTACAATTTGTCCTAGGGTCCTGTCTGTCCATTTTATTTTTTGTTGTTTTTGTTTTTAGTATAGTTTTCAGCAATTGTTAGCATTGGTGTATTTGTTTTTTGGTTTGGCTGTTCTCGTCTTCTTTCTTTCTTTTTTTTTTTAATTACTTTAAACAAACTTTTTTAATACTTATTTTTTTGTTCTTTTTATTTCCGTGACATTTTTCTTTTATTTTATTTTATCTTTTTCCTTCTTTCTTTCTTTTTTTCTCCCTTTTATTCTGAGCCGTGTGAATGACAGGCTCTTGGTGCTCCAGCCAGGCGTTAGGGCTGTACCTCTGAGGTGGGAGAGCCAAGTTCAGGACATTGGTCCACCAGAGACCTCCCAACTCCACATAATATCAAACAGCAAAAACCTCTCAGAGATCTCCAACTCAGCACCAAGACCCAGCTCCATTCAACGACCAGCAAGCTACAGTGCTGTACACCCTATGCTAAACAACTAGCAGAATAAGAACACATCACCACCCATTAGCAGACAGGCTGTCTAAAATCATACTAAGGTCACAGAAACCCCGAAACATACCACCAGAGGTGGACATGCACACCAAAAAGACAAGATCCAGACTCATCCACCAAAACACAGGCACAAGTCCCCCCCCCCACCCCCAATCAGGAAGCCTACACAACCCACTGAACCAACCTTAGCCACTGGGAGCAGACACCAAAAAAACAGGAACTACAAACCTGCAGCCTGCGAAAATGAGACACCAAACACAGTAAGTTAAGCGAAATGACAAGACAAAGAAAAGTACAGCAGATGAAAGTACAGCAAGGTAAAAACCCACCAGACATAAAATATGAAGAGGAAATAGGCAGTCTACCTGAAAAAGAATTCAGAATAATGATAGTAAAGATAGTAAAGATGATCCAAAATCTTGAAAAGAGAATGCAGCAAACAAAATAAATGTTTAACAAGGACCTAGAAGAACTAAAGAGCAAACAAACAATCATGAACAACACAATAAATGAAATTAAAAATTCTCTAGAAGGGATCAATAGCAGAATAACTGAGGCAGAAAACCGGATAAGTGACCTGGAAGATAAAATAGTGGAAATAAATACTGCAGAGCAAAATAAAGAAAAAATAATGAAAAGAATTGAGGACAGTATCAGAGACCTCTGGAACAACATCAAATGCACCAACATTCAAATTATAGGTGTCCCAGAAGAAGAATAGAAAAATAAAGGGACTGAGAAAATATTTGAAGAGATTACAGCTGAAAACTTCCCTATTATGGGAAAGGAAATAGTTAATCAAGTCCAGGAAGCACAGAGAATCCCATACAGGATAAATCCAAGGAGAAACATGCCAAGACACATATTAATCAAACTATCGAACATTAAATACAAAGAACAAATATTAAGAGCAGCAAGGGAAAAACAACAAATAGCACATAAGGGAATCCCCATAAGGTTAACAGCTGATCTTCCAGCAGAAGCTCTGCAAGCAAGAAGGGAGTGGCAGGACATATTTAAAGTGATGAAGGAGAAAAATCTACAACCAAGATTACTCAACCCAGCAAGGATCTCATTCAGATTTGAAGGAGAAATTAAAACCTTTACAGACAAGCAGAAGCTAAGAGAAATCAGAACCACAAAACCAGCTTTACGACAAATGTGAAGAGAAACATTCTAGGCAGGAAACACAAGAGAAGGAAAATACCTACAATCATAAACCCAAAACAATAAAGAAAATGGTAATAGGAACATACATATCAATAATTACCTTAAATGTAAGTGGATTAAATGCCCCAACCAAAAGACATAGATTGGCTGAATGGATACAAAAACAAGACCCATATATATGCTGTCTACAAGAGACCAATTTCAGACCTAGGGACACATACAGCCTGAAAGTGAGGGGGTGGAAAATATATTCCATGCAAATGGAAATCAAAAGAAAGCTGGAGTAGCAATTCTCATATCAGACAAAACAGACTTAAAGAGAAAGAGTACTACCATAGCCAAAGAAGGACCTGACATAATGATCAAGGGATCAATCCAAGAAGAAGATATAACAATTGTAAATATTTGTGCACCCAACATAGGAGCACCTCAATACATAAGGCAAATACTAACAGCCATAAGGGGGAAATCAACAGTAACACCATCATAGTAGGGGACTTTAACCCACCACTTCCACCAATGGAGAGGTCATTCCAAAATGAAAATAAGTAAGGAAGCACAAGCTTTAAATCACACATTAAACAAGATGGACTTAATTGATATTTATAGGACACTCCATCCAAAAACAACAGAATACACATTTTTCTCAAGTGCTCATGGAACATTCTCCAGAATAGATCATACCTTGGGTCACAAATCAAGCCTTGGTAAATTTAAGAAAATTGAAATTGTATCGAGTATCTTCTCCAACCACAATGTTATGAGATTGTATATTAATGACAGGAAAGAATCTGTAAAATATACAAACACATGGAGGCTAAACAATACACTACTTAATAACCAAGAGATCACTGAAGAAAACAAAGAGGAAATCAAAAATACCTTGAAACAAATGACAATGAAAACACGATGACCCAAAACCTATGGGATGCAGCAAAAGCAGTTCTAAGAGGGAAGTTTACAGCAATACATTCCTACCTTAAGAAACAAGAAACATCTCAAATAAAAAAACCTAACCTTACACCTAAAGCAATTAGAGAAAGAAGAACAAAAATAACCCCAAAGTTAGCAGAAGGAAAGAAATCATAAAGATCAGATCAGAAATAAATTAAAAAGAAATGAACGAAATGGTAGCAAAGATCAATAAAACTAAAACCTGGTTCTTTGAGAATATAAACAAAATTGATAAACCATTAGCTAGACTCATCAAGAAAAAAAGGGAGAAGACTCAAATCAATAGAATTAGAAATGAAAAAGGAGAAGTAACAACTGACACTGCAGAAATACAAAGGATCATGAGAGATTACTACAAGCAACTCTATGACAATAAAATGGATAACCTGGAAGAAATGGCCAAATTCTTAAAAATGCACAACCTTCCAAGACTGAATCAGGAAGAAACAGAAAATATGAACAGACCAATTACAAGCACTGAAATTGAAACTATGACTAAAAATCTTGCAAAAAACAAAAGCCTGGGACCAGATGGCTTCACAGGCAAATTCTATGAAACATTTAGAGAAGAGCTAACACCTATCCTTCTCAAACTCTTCCAAAATATAGCAGAGGGAAGAACACTCCCAAACGCATTCTATGAGGCCACCATCACCCTGATACCAAAACCAGTCAAAGATGTCACAAAAAAAGAAAACTACAGATCAATATCAATGATGAACATGGATGCAAAAATTCTCAACAAAATACTAGCAAACAGAATCCAACAGTACATTGAAAGGATCTTATATCATGATCAAGTGGGGTTTAACCCAGGAATGCAAGGATTCTTCAATATACACAAATCAATCAAAATGATACACCATATTAACAAATTGAAGGAGAAAAAACAGATGATCATCTCAATAGATGCAGAGAAAGCTTTCGACAGAATTCAACACCCATTTATGATAAAAACCATCCAGAAAGTAAGCATAGAGGGAACTTACCTAAACATAATAATGGCCATATATGACAAACCCACAGTCAATATTATCTTTAATGGTGAAAAACTGAAACCATTTCCACTAAGATCAGTAACAAAACAAGGTTGCCCACTCTCACCACTATTATTCAACATAGTTTTGGAAGTTTTAGCCACAGCAATCAGAGAAGAAAAAGAAATAAAAGGAATCCAAATCAGAAAAGAGGTAGTAAAGTTGTCACTGTTTGCAGATGACATGATACTATACGTTGTGAATCCTAAAAATGCTACCAGAAAACTACTAGAGCTAATCAATGAATTTGGTAAAGTAGCAGGAAACAAAATTAATGCACAGAAATCTCTTGCATTCCTATACACTAATGATGAAAAATCTGAAAGAGAAATTAAGGAAACACTCCCATTTACCACTGCAACAAAAAGAGTAAAATACCTAGGAATAAACCTACCTATGGAGACAAAAGCCCTGTATGCAGAAAACTATAGGACACCGATGAAAGAAATGAAAGATGATACAAACAGATAGAGAGATATACCATGTTCTTGGATTGCAAGAATCAACATTGTGAAAATGACTGTACTACCGAAAGCAATCTACAGATTTAATGCAAACCCTATCAAACTACCACTGGCATTTTTCATAGAACTAGAACAAAAAATTTCACAATTTGTATGGAAACACAAAAGCCCCGAATAGCCAAAGCAATCTTCAGAAAGAAAAATGGAGGTGGAGGAGTCAGGCTCCGAGACTTCAGACAATACTACAAAGCTACAGTAATCAACACAGTATGGTACTGACACAAAAACAGAAATTTTGAACAATGGAACAGGATAGAAAGCCCAGAGATAAACCCACACACTTATGGTCTCCTTATCTTTGATAAAGGAGGCAAGAATATACAATGGAGAAAAGACAGTCTCTTCATTAAGTGGTGCTGGGAAAACTGGACAGCTACATGTAAAAGAGTGAAATTAGAACACTACCTAACACCATACACAAAAATAAACTCAAAATAGATTTGAGACCTAAATGTAAGACCAGACACTGTAAAACTCTTAGAGGAAAACATAGGATGCACACTCTTGGACATCAATCACAGCAAGATCTTTTTTGATCCACCTCCTACAATAATGGAAATAAAAACAAAAATAAACAAATGGGACCTAATGAAACTTCAAAGCTTTTGAGCAGCAATGGAAACCATAAACAAGACAAAAAGACACCTCTCAGAATGGGAGAAAAATATTTGCCAATGAAGTAACTGACAAAGGATTAATCTCCGAAATTTACAAGCAGCTCATGCAGCTCAATATCAATAATACAAAAAACCTTATCCAAAAATGGGCAGAAGACCTAAATAGACATTTCTCCAAAGAAGATATACAGATTGCCAACAAACACATGAAAGAACGCTCAACATCATTAATCATTAAAGAAATGAAAATCAAAACTACAATGCAATATCATTTTACACCACTCAGAATGGCCATCATCAAAAAATCTACAAACAGTAAATACTGGAGAGGGTGTGGAGAAAAGGGAACCCTCATCACTGTTGGTGGGAATGTAAATTGATAAAGCCACTGTGGAGAACAGTATGGAGGTTCCTTAAAAAACTAAAAATAGAACTATCATATGACCCAGCAATCCCACTACTGGACATATACCCTGAGAAAACCATAATTCAAAAAGAATCATGTACCACAATGCTCATTGCAGCTCTATTTACAATAGCCAGGACATGGAAGCAACCTATGTGTCCATCGATAGATGAATGGATAAAGAAGATGTGGCAAATATATACAATGGACTATTACTCAGCCATAAAAAGAAATGAAATTGAATTATTTGTATTGAGGTGGATGGACCTAGAGTCTGTCATACAGAGTGAAGTAAGTCAGGAAGAGGAAAAGAAATATCGTTTGCTAGCACATATATATAGAATCTTAAAAAAAAAAAAAAAAAAAAGGTCACGAAGAACCTAGGGGCAAGATGGTAATAAAGATGCAGACCTATTAGAGAATGGACTTGAGGACACAAGGAGGGGGAAGGGTAAGCTGGGACAAAGTGAGAGAGTGGTAGTGTATATATACTACCAAATGTAAAATAGATAGCTAGTGGTAAGCAGTAGCATAGCACAGGGAGATCAACTCGGTGCTTTTTGACCAGCTAGAAGGGTGAGATCAGGAGGGTGGGAGGGAGGGAGACGCAAGAGGGAAGAGATATGGCGATATATGTATAACTGATTCACTTTGTTATAAAGCAGAAACTAACACACCGTTGTTAAGCAATTATACTCCAATAAAAATATTAAGGGAAAAAAATCTAAATTAAGTTTTGTAGTTTCTTCTAAACTTTGGGTTGTTGGCCTGATAACCAATGTAGGAATACCTGACTGGTGTTCATGATTATGCATATAAAATATATTGATCAATATATTTTTATATTGTCTCATTAGAACACTTCATTCTCTGCCACCTCCCAGTCACCAACTCAGGACCAAGCAAATCAATCCTTCCCACCTTCCAGATCACCAGCCAGTGTTCCTAATTTTCTTTATCATTTATATTTGTTTACTTGTCTTGGATAAATATTCAGATCTCAGAATCAGAAGGAAAAATCTTTAAAATACATTTTTATATCAAGCTTCCCACCTCAAAGGATGAAAAATCACGCATTTTGTGTAGAGCACTGACAGGTACATTTTGAAGAACTCCCCTAATGATGCTGCTGCGTGCCCTAAGAAAAGCTACTTATGTAGAAAATTGAGGGCTTTAAGAAGGTAGTTAGCACTTTGCTTCTCACCTGGGAGGAGCTTAGCAAGCATCAATCATTCCCTTCTTCCCTTCTGCTCATCCATCTTCACAAATTCCAGACTCACTGATCAGTGGTAGAAGAAATCTTCAATGCAACCCCAGAATTGTGACTGAGAAAACTGAAGCGACTTAGCCAGTCTCATACATTCACTCCTTGCATTTCCCATCTTGTATCTACCTGCTGCTTGACCGTTTGCCATTGTCCACATTTTACTGTCCAATTCATTCAGTGAAAAACTGGCCTCCGGCTCTTTGCAGGAATCAGGGAGAAAAATAACATCTCTTCAGAAACTGTTATGTGCTAAGTATTTCACATGAATTATAGTATCAAATTTCCATCGTGATCATATGAAGTAGATATTGTCATCCTGGTATTATAGGCAAGAATACTAGGGTCCAAATAATTTATGTAATATTTCTCCTCTGGCAAGTAGTAACAAAAAAATTCAGATTTTGGTTTGTCCTTACAAAATCTATGTACTTTTCACTAACCTTTCACCAGACTGTGATTTTCTTCTTAATGAGATTATAAAGTTTGTATTTATACAGACTTTAGAATATGAAGGACACTGTATTTTCAGGTAAAACCCATAGGGAGTAGTGAGCAACAGTTAGTGCAGGCTGTAAGGGAAGACTAGGCTCATGAGAAATTCTCCCTGCTTCTGCAAGAATTCTGACCTAAGGTTATCTTTTCTGCTTACACTGTTTTTAATTCTAAACCAATGGCTGGCTTCTGTCCATAACCATAATCTTACTGGATTCCAAACCACTTTTGGAAGCCCCCAGACAAATGCTATAAACTCTCATTGTCCACTGAGAATTCCTCACTAGTCAATTTGACTTTTTCCCTTTGATTCAGAGTAAGTGATGAAAAGCAAAGAACATGATTCTGGCTCTGAAGAAAATTCTGAGAGACAGTCACATAAATAATAGAAAATAAGAGTGATATTATGAAAATAAGTGTTTAATCTCTAATGTTCAATAATTTGAAATAACTTGTCAACAAATTTATATTTGACAATGTAGATGCATTTGGATACTAAAAGTCAGTCAATATGTATATACATATACACACACGTAACAAATGTATATATCACATTATATATTTTATGAACTTTGTATGTTCATTGTATAAAAATGTCCCTTTTTGAATGACAATAAATAACTTGTTTTGTTGTTATGTATTTAATTCTTTTTTTCTTAACATAAATAAAAATAGAACTAATGGTACTTTATTACTTACCTTGAAGAAATACTGAAGATTAATTAGATGTTCTTAAAGTAATCTTAGCTCCTTAGAAAAATAACAAAAATAAATAACATTTCAATGGAAACAATTAGTGTACATATAACATGCATATTTCAAATATATATTCATATAGGTGATTCCTATTTGTATGTGCATGAATATTAAATCTATATTTTTACAAAGATTTTTTCTCACAACACACATTTACATACATATATAGATTTGCCTTTTTATTTGTCTGCTTATTTACAAAACTGAAAAAAAACTTCAAGGAAATCCTTTGTGGATTTTGCAGCTCTTCAAGGAAATATCTATTTAAAATGTCTGGAATGTGTATTAAGGAAAAGAAATGATTTCACATTTTCTTGAGAAGAAAAAGCAATTTCACAGTGCACAAAATGGCTTAGAGTAATATGGATTTTTTTCACTGTATTCTTAATTAAGAAAGATTGACACCTGTGAAGGTTTCAAGCCAACTAAAAATCCCAGATTTTAATTAGCTTTTCTAATGGTTACGTTTTCCTGCTAGAAGTCATTTGCAAATCTATCAATTTCTCAGGGACAGTAGCAGAACATAAATAATATTAATAATTATGTTTACTACTTCCATATGTGTCATGGTATGCAGCAGTGCAGAGATAGCACTAGATTAAATAATTAAATATGGTACAGTGGCTTTTGGCATTCTCTCCTCCACCTTTATAACCTTCCTTTCTAGCTCTCTGGACTGTACACCTGACTGCCACCCACTAACACTGACCCTTGGTCCCCTTATACATGCCTCCGGGTAATCTTACCTTCTTACTGCCATGCCCCATTCATGTCAATTTTCCACCCGTTCGGACATTCTAGCCTCTCTCTTACAAAAACTACAAACACTGCCTTCCATTATTACTTGCTATAAGCTTAGAATTTTGATAAACTGAACTTTTGTAATACTGAGATATTATATAGAAATCCAACATACTTTTTACCCATTTTATTAATAGCTGGATACTGTAGAGCATATTTCTCTTCCAAAGGGGTGTTCTTATTTTAACAGGGGGAAAATGTTAACTCAAATAATGAATCACTGACAGTGGGATTTTAAGTACTGTCTTTCAGTCAGGAACAGATTGAGGTGACATTCAAACCTCATCTGATAGGTGACAAGCCACTTTACATTAGTGCATAACATTTCTGAAAAATTGCAGAGGGAATAAATATCAATCTTTTATCCTATCATGAATCTCTAAGAGAATATATGACTAATCATAGGGTGGAATCTTGAGATAAATCACTACATGTGCATATATATTTCCCAGTAGGTTTTGCATAATTGTGTTTATACAGGTTATACACATGTATGCAGACACACATTTGACACACACTTGTACAGGCACATGCATTCACACATACATCCCGATATTTATTTTGGACTCAGCCTATCTATTCATTATTTTCAACCATTTATGTTCCACATCAAGTCAATCAATTGCATGGACTGTAGAGTGATTTAATTAAGTCATTGTGTTAGCTAAAAATAGACAACCAATGCCAGATTTCTCACATTGTCTAAATGCAGCTATTATATTTATACAATTAATAAACTTCTATGGATATAAAAGGATCATCTGTACATAAATTTTACAAATTGCTTGAGATATTTGACAAATACATTATTATTTGAAAGCTTACTTTAAATGGGATTTTGGACTTTCATTTGAAAGAACAAGAGATTAATAAAACCAAAATTAATTAAAGAAAAGATGATTAAATAACATGTGTTACAATCTCAGAACAGTTGACTCTTCAGTGAATGAGGTGTCATTCGAGAAATTCTAATAAATAACGTGTAACTGTTTCATTAAAAAGTGCAAATAATATTTTTTTTGCAAATAATTTTTAAAAATTGTGTTGAAAAATAATTTTAAGTAACTAGAACAATTAAAACAGTCTTTAGAACATATTGCATATTTGATGTAGAGTAATTTTTATATATTGAACTTTTCTTTTTCCTTTTTTTAATAGACTCAGTGGACTTTCAGAGGCATATTTCCAGCATCTTTGGGGATCTTTATATTCAAAAGGGATACACAAATCTATTAATTGAGTGAATAATTATGTTCTATAGTTTGACATTAATTTAAAAGATTCAGTGTTAGTATCAAGATGGCAGAGTCATTGGATGTAGAGCTTACCTTCGCCCCACAAATACCTCAAAAATACATCCCCATGTGGAACAATTATCACTGAAACATAACTGGAAACTGGCAGAAGGACTCCTGTACAAACAAGACTGTAAGAAAGATACATATGTAATCCTTTAAGAAGGGGAAACAAAGTGATTGAGTTGGGACCTGTGCCTCTGGGAGGGGACTCAGAGGAAAAAGGAGAATAAATGTGCAGACATCCACCTTGGAGAGTTAACAATGAGAGCCATAGACTGGGTCCTACACAGTGGGGATGAGCCTCTTTGGCTGGTTGGAGGACCACTGGGACTAACAGGAAGGCTGTGGGAAACCTGGATTATGATTGTGAAGAGTGTGCATGTGCTGACTTGCCCCTGAAGAGGGCGGGGAGAGGGCTACTCTGGGGTTTGCCAGTTGCTGTGTTTCTTGCCACTGCCTCTGGCACACCCCAGCCTTAGCCAAGTGAAAGTTCCGACCCCTCTCACTCCACATCTCAGTGCAGCACTGGATCTGGAGTGGCCACAACCAGGGATAAGACTCAATTGTGGGACACAGAGGAGACCTGGTCCCAGCATGGAGCCTGTATGGGGCAGCAGTGGCCATTGTTGGCCCTTACTGAAGCAGTACATCAGAAGCAGCCCAAATCTCAGACAGTAGCTACTCTACCACAGCTTACCCCACCCCTGACAAACACAGAGAGTCCACGCGGGCCCCACCTGCTCTGCAGCGTGACTCCACAACAAGATGGTGGCAGCAGAGACTGGGGGCAGTGATCTGCTATAAGGGACAAAGCGGTCTTGCAATTGAGCTGCATCTGAGTGGAGCAAGGGAAATAATTGTGAGTGTCTGCCCAGGCAGAGTATTAACCTCTGTCTGCAGGCTGACATAAGCTGAAATCTTACAGGCGACCCACTTGCTTCAACATTTCCCTACTCTGCAGCAAGGGTTCCAGTGTGGGGAGGGAGAAACACACTCTTAAAGGGAACAGTGTCAGCTCAGGCTCAGCCCTCAGAGCTTCTGCTCCAACAACTTGGGATCACACCCCACCACCGATAGGGTGGTGTTGGCCACTGAGCAGAGCAGAAGTCTGCCTCACAACAGGCTCCAGCTCTAGCCCCTCCATCTCCAGCCCCGACCTTACCAATGTGATAGCTGCCAGCACTTCCTGAGGAAAGATGTGACTTGTGTCCACATCAAATCCAGTTCTCCAACCAAAGGCATTGGATACACACAGTCTGTATAGAGATGCTCCCACATAAGCACACCCCTTCAAGACTGCAACAGGTAACTCTTTCACCTAATTCATAGAGGCAGAGAAAGTTAAGCAAAATGAAAAGGCAGAGGAATTCCTCTCAATTGAAAGAGCAAAAGAAAACCCCTGAAAAAATAAATGATAAAACAGACAGTTTACCAGATGAAGAATTCAAAGCATTAGTAATAAAAATGTTAACTGAATTAAGGAAAAGATTAGAGGTACACAGTGAAAATTTTAACCCGGAACTAGAAAATATAAAAAGACTCAATTAAAAATGAACAATCCAATAGCTGAGATTTAAAAAAAAAAACACACACTAGAAGGAATGAATATCAGACTAAATGATACAGAAGAAAGCATAAGTGATCTGGAAGATAATGGAAATCAGAACAACAGACAGAAAAACAAATTTAAAAAATGAAAAACAGTTTAGGAGATTTCTGGGGTAACATTAAGTATATCAACATTCTCATTGTAGATGTCTCAGAAGGAGAAGAGAGTGAGTAGGGCATTGAAAATACATTTGAGGAAATTATGGCCAAAAACATCCCACACCTGAAGAAGAAACAGATATCCAGGTATAGGAATCACATAAAGTCCCAAACAACATGAACCCAAACAACCCACACCAAGAGATACCATAATTAAAATAGCAAAAGTTAAAGATAGAGAAAATTCTAAAGTCAGCAGGAGAAAAACAGAGTCATATACAAGGGAATCCCCATAAGGTTTTCAGCTAACTTCTTTGCAGAAACTTTGCAGGCCAGAAGGGAGTAGCACTATACATTCAAAGTGCTGAAAGGGAAAAACCTGCAACATAGGATACTCCATCCAGCAAGATTATAATTTAGAATATAAGGAAGGATAAAGAACTTCTATACAGGCAAAAATTAAAAGAGTTTATCAATACTTAACCTACTTAAAATAAATGTTAAAGGGTCTTCTATAAGTGGAAAAGAAGTAAAAATCTATAGAAAAAGAAAAAAATCAAACTAAGTAAAGCAAATATATATGATGGTCAACTAATTATATAAGCCAGCATAAAAATTAAAACACAAAAAATTGTAAAAGCAACTATAACTACAATAAATAGTTAAGGGATAAACATGAAGATATAAAATAGGACATCAAAAACAAAATCTAGACAAGAGGGACAAAAAGACAGATCTTGTAGAATGTGCTTGAACTTAAATGACTACCAGTTTAAAGCAAGTAATATATGAACTTCATGGTAACTGCAAATCAAAATGCTACAATAGATACACAAAAACTAAAAAGAAAGGAAAACAAGTATACTAGTAAAGAAAATCATCAAACAACAAGGGAAGGAACAGAAGAAATAAATGAACAGAGAAGAACTACAAAAACAACTGGAAAACAAGCAATAAAGTGGCAATAAGTACATACCTATCAATAATTACTTAAAATGTCAATGGACTAAATACTCTGGTCAACAGACATCAGGTGGCCTATTGGAAAAAATACAAGACCCTTCAATACGCTGCCTACAAGAGGCTCACTTCAGAGCTAAAGACATGCACAGTCTGAAAGTGAGGGATGAAAAAAGATATTTCATGCAAATGGAAATGATAAGAAAGCAGATGTAGCACTACTCATATCAGAAAAAATAGACTTCAAAACAAAGGTTATAACAAAAGACCAAGAAGGGCATTATATAATGATAAATACAGGAAGAGGATTAATATATATGAACCCAATACAGGAGCACTTAAATATATAAAACAATAATAGAATAAAGGGAGACACTGAGAATAAAACAATAATAGTAGGGACTTTAACATCCCGCTTACATCAGTGGACAGATCATCCAGACTGGAAATCAATAAGGCAACAGTGACTTTAAAAGACACTATAAACCATTTAGACTTAAAGATATCTACAGGATATTCAATCCAGAAACAGCATTTACACATTCTTTTCAAGTGCACATGGAATGTTCTCCAGGATGTAAATTGGCTGCACCAATTTAAATTCCCACCAACGGTGTACAAGGACCCTTTGCTCCACATCCTCGCCAATATTTGTTATTTGTGTTCTTTCTGATGATAGTCATTCTGACAGGTGTGAGGTGATATTTCATTGTGATTTTTCATTTACATTTCCCTGATAATTAGTGATGTTGAGTATATTTTCATGTGCTTATTGGCCATCTGTATGTCCTCTTTAGAAACATGTCTACTCAGGTCTTATGTCCATTTTTTAATTGGGTTGTTTGTTTTATTGATATTGATTTGTATAAGCTGTTTATATATGTTGGATGTTAATCCATTATTGGTCATATCATTTGGAAATATTTTACCCCATTCAGTATGTAATCTATTCATTTTGTAGATGGTTTCCTTTGCTGTGCAAAAGCTGTAAATTTTAATTAGGTCCCATTTGTTTATTTTTGCTTTTATTTTCTTTGCTTTAGGAGACAGATCCAAAAAATTTTTACTGCAAGTTATGTCCAAGAGTGTTCTTCCTATGTTTTCTTCTAGGAGTTTCATGGTTCCAGTCTTAGATTTGGGTCTTTAATCCACTTGGAGTTTACTTTTGTATATGGGAGAGGTGTACAGAATAGAAGAACTGAATGTGAATAACTGAGAGTTTAGAGTTCCTTGTGGTAGTCAATTTGAAAATCCTGGAAAATGAGTGTGATAAAATAAAAAAATATATTTGGCCATTGTCCCAGGTTTCTGGCACAAAACTCTTCAAACCCCTGGAATTTCCTGAGTTTTACCTTTTGTCATTCATAAAAAGACACTTTTGAGCTTATGCTAATGAGGTGACTTATGGTGGTACCCCCTAGATGGACTCAGGATGCAGCTGGTCAACAGAAAGACCAAATGATTAACAGGTTGGAACTTTCAGCCTCACCCACCAACCACTAGAAAGGGGAAGCAGGGAGTTGAAGATCAAACTTTATTAAAAAAATCTCTGGAATAACAAAATTTGATGAGCTTTCAGCTTGGCAAATCCATCTACATTGGCAAAAGAGTGGTGAACTCCAGTTCCATGGGGACGGAAGCTCCTGTGCTCAGGACCCTTCCAGACCTCACCCTATATACGTCTTTATCTGGCTATTCATCTGTATCCTTTATAATAAACTGGTAAGCATAAATAATTGAGTCTCTGAGTTCTGTGACCTACTCTAGCAAGTTCATTGAACCCAAGAAGGGGTCATGGAAACCTCTTCCCATCTATATCATCTTGGGTCAGAACCTGGTGACAACCTGTGCTTGTAATTGGCATCTGAAGTTGGGAGGGGGTGCAGTCTTGAGGGACTGAGCTTTTAACCTGTGGGAACTGATGCTATCTCCAGGTCGATAGTGTCAGAGTTGAGTTAAATTGTAGGACACTCAGTCAGTGTCTGTTGAGGATTAGAAACTTGCTAGATGGTATTGGAAAAACACACATAAATGGGCCCAAATAGTTTCTTGGAAGATAATGGTGGTGACATTTTCAGTAAGGAAGAAGGTGATGTCCAACAACATCATTTGAACCTGCCAGTGAGCAAGTGGAGCTGGGAAAGGATGGTTTTACAACAAGAATTCTTGACTCTCTTTTCACTCCTTTTATAGGAAGGATGCCATTACAATAGGGTTAAGATTAAGCATATCCTTGTAGTCAGTGAAATGATCTGGGTGCTTGAGGAGACATGCACAAGTCTTCCATGCAAGCTTGATAAGAGTAAACATTTTTGAAAGTCTAAGGAAAAATGACACATTTTAGTTTCTACACATTTCATGTTCAAAAACCAAAGTTCATTTTATCAAGGTGTTTAAAATTTGGCAGAGTTTTCTCTGAGTTTTGTATATGTCTCCAAGGAATACACTGAACTAAAACTTGTACAATACATATAAATAAAGGCAGTGAGAATATTAGTATCATTATGATCATCTAGTGATTGGAAAAATTTATACGCAAAAGGAAAATTTCATGGGAGAAATCTTGACATACAATACACTTTCTTGTATTAACTAGTGTTAAATTTTTACTCTAAAAATCTACACATTAAGGGTAAGAATTTCAATAATTTCAAATCAGTGTACTGAAAAAAGCAAGTCATTTCTCTAAACGTATTTCTTTTACCACTTTTTTGGGGGAGGCCCTCAGTGTTGTCAACCATATCAACACCATCGTGGGTCTTTTCAGAAATATCCAACGTGTGTACAAACACACACTCACACAAATTAGTGTAATGAAAGCACACTGTTACATACATCTTGCATCTTCCTTTTTTTTCCCCATTTAATAATATATTAGATATGTTTCGTGTTTTTCGTGGTATTTTTTCTACTAATTTTATGTTTTTTGTGTTTATTTTACCTCTATATCATTGAATCACATGCATTTTTATAAACCCCTAAAAAGTGAGGTAAAGAAACCAGCTGAATTACTTTTGTAAATGGCTAACCAACCATATTTACATCATTTATTAAGTTACCACTATTGTCTCTGTTAAATTTAAATGCTTCGATTGTTCTGCATTAATTTTATAATTATCTGTGTCACAGTACCAAGACCACACTCTTTCAATTATCAGAATTTTGCAATACTATCAATATTTGGTAATATATGCCATGTTCGTTACTCTTAGAAAATTCTTCTGATGATTCCTACAAGTTTATTCTTCTGGATGATCATTTGTGTCACTTTATCAGCAAAGAGGTTATTTGTGGAGTATTTTGAACTATTATTAACCTATTTAAGGGATTTTTTGAATCACAAGAAAATGCTATTTGGAAAGAATGAGAAAAGATGAAGGTGATGATGAGTTCATATTTCCCAAATTAGTGGAAGTATAGCATAGTAAATCAGGAAGAAACTACAAAGTGGTATTACAGGAGGTTCTGCTGAGAACATTTAAGGAGAAATTTCAGAATCTCTTCAATACTCTAAAATTTATTGAAGTTTCTGCTATATGGTTTTAACTATTTGGCCAATAGAGAAAGTAAGTTTTCTAAGTTTTCAATCCCCTTATTCAAATGACCTGCAAAAGGAGATAATGAAGTATGAATAAACTAGGAGGAAAGAAATTAATTAGTAAGAAAGAAAGGCTCTAATAATTCATAATGATGTTGTGTCACTTCTATAGTTTTAATATAAAATTTAACTTTTGCTGGTTACTACTTATTTAAATCCAGTTCCCCCCTCCTTTTTTTTTCTCCTTTATTTTACATGCAGGACCAGTGCCTGAGATGAATTTACAATAATTTCTCAAGTTGCCTTGCAAGATGTCTAAAATTTCTTTCTGCTTTTATAAAAAATGGAAGTCAAACTAGAAGAATATACAGTTTGTGATAAATTGATATATTTTTCTTTACTTGAGAACATGGACTATTTTCTCTCCCATATATTTAGCTGTTTTGGCTTTACCCTTTCCACTTCAATCAAAGTATAATTTTCAAGGAAGACTGTGTCTTAAGTTTTCATTGAAGACTCAGCTATGTTTTCTTTCTCACTGACTGTACGAGAACTAAATGTCCCAGCTGAGAAAACTCACTGCTTGCCACCATTTGAGGTACCTACTGCCCATAGGCATAATTATTGCCCATCAACCCTATAGAGATCTGTAAATGTATTTGGAAGGCCTGAAAATGAGATTGATCCAATAATAAAAACCCCTAAGAAAGAAGCTGGAGAAAACACTGGAAACAAATATCCTTCTATTATCATCTCAGCATTCACTGTAGTTAGCTCCATGACAGAAAACAAAAGAAAATATTTTGTGGCAGCACTTCTGACTAAATGATGGGAGATTTTCTTAGTTGTACATTTGAGAGGGAATGGATGTGTGTGACATATGTGTAATTACTCAATTATCAGAGTGTGTGTATGTATGTGTACCTGATATTGAATAGTTCATATCCTAATATATTATGTTTTAAAGTTTTAAATGCTGTCAGCAAGCCTCTATGTGGTGCGCACCTACAGAGCCAGCAAACTCATATCATCAATATTGCTATATCTTTAATAACCAGCTACATGTTGGGTAAATACATTTCCGTTTAGAAATATCAAATTATTGGACCACTTGCTATATTGTTAATGTGAAAGGCTTGGGGGAATCTATGAATACCCTAAACTCATACTTGCCATGGAAAAATTTTACTCATCTCTGAATTATTACCTGGCCTCTGAAAATCATTATCATCATTTGGCTCCCTTGGAGAGATAATTTACCTCATATGGACAAGCATTTTCCTCCCAAGAGGGAGTAGTTTTACTAGCTTGTGCCTCATAGGATCAGAAATACTTTAATTGTTTCTTTAGTGCTGATAGCTTCTTTCAACTGGTGAGAGGACTAATCATCTTATGCAAATACCAAGCCAATGAAATAATATGATGTTTGTATTCAAAGCAATTAGGTTGCCACTTCAATTTCAGTTCTATACTAATAACTTGCAATAAGAAATCTTGGAATATCATTTGTTATCTTTTTTATTGAACCTCTAATTAGTAGAATGCATTCAGTGTTTTTGAAGATTATATGTATCTACGTAATAGATAATATACACTATATATAGACACTATATATATTAGAAAAGTTTATATATATGTATATATATATATACTACATATACACTATATATATATTAGAAAATTTATGAAGCTTAATATCTTAGTTGACACCTTAATTTTTGAAAATGGACTCAAAGTACATGAAATTTTAATACAATTTTTAAAAACAAAATAATTTTATTTAGGAAAACAACTGATAATAAAAATAAAATTATGGGCCATATTTATCTCTTGCCTGTACAGTCCACTTTCTTTTTCTTTTCCTGGACTAGTAGCTAAATAGCTCTGTGCAAGGCTGCTAGATTATTGATTACACACAGCTCATCAATGGGTCCCAATACACAGACACAGACATACACTCACATCTATATGCACATACAGCTGCAGATTCTGAGGTATTTTATTTTATTTTATATTTTATTTTATTTTATTTTATATTTTATTTTATTTTATTTTATATTTTATTTTATTTTATTTTATTTTTAGTCTTTCCAAAGGTCTGGTTCTTATTTCTATATGAAATGTACTCTCTAAATCGCCCTGGAACTCTACCTTGGGCAGCTTTATGCATCCTAAATGAAGACAGCAGGGCCCTGGCCATGCCATAAGAACAATGTTCTTATTGCAGGTTGCAGACGCTAAGCAACAGGAGTCCTGAAGCTGCATCTGACTCGAGGTTGTCAAGCTTTACAAGCTGTTATTTTCCTGGTTCCTCACTGTCCTGGGGACTGCCTGATTGTCCTCTTGAAGCTTTAGCCACTGACTCCTGTTTCCTTACTGTGATGCTCTTCTGAAGTGACATAGGGGCTTGTACAGATTGTTCTAATGAGGGTAATGTACAGAGCTCTTACAAAGAAGATGTGTGGGGAGCAGGCAGGAAGCATCAGGGATGCCTGAATGATTTGTTTAATCTGCCTTTTCTATTAATCTACATGCTGCACGCCCTGTTCCCTTGAGAGGTTTTCAGTGGCATGTCACTGGTGTTTGAGACCCTCAGATTTGTACTTATAGAGCCCTGGTTTCAGGAATAGGAATAAGATTCTACCGTTTTATTATCTTCTATTGAGACATCAGGGAAGGAAAAAAAAGGGTCTTTTGTATGAATGATGTTTCTCAGTTAGAAAAGTGAGGCTAGTCCACGGGAGACATTTTCTCAATATCCCATTTCCATAGATTCCATAGATCCTGTATCAATTAGAATCTCTTTTCCTTTGAATTTTATGAAAAGAATACTACATGAGAGGGAGATACTAAGAATGAGAAAAGGAAGAACAGTTTCTTAAAGGAAAACGAAAATTCCTTGAACACATCACAGTACTACTGAAAATGTACTGCAGCAATTGAAATGCAGATTCAAGTCCTGTTTTATTTATTGTAAAACATTACAGATGCACTCAAAAGACAAGCCATCAGTTAGCAATGACAAGAGAACATGAAAATGTACAAAAATAAATTGGGCTTTAATTTTTCTTGACTGAGTATAGACATTTATCATAACTAATGTACTTATAATAACATAGTACTCTTGTTTTTCCCATTCTCTTTTGTAATCTCATCTATTTTGTGATTTGTCTTAAACCTAATTAGAAAGCAATAATCCTGGCTGTTATAAAATGGCGATATTTCTTTTGACCCATAATGGTGAAACCCACTGCAATTAAAGTTATGGCAAAAGTTTATGCAAAAACAGTGCAATGTTTTTGCTAAATAGTGTGTGAAGTCCTCCTACTTGTGATACCTAATTACTGGTGTCATGCTCGCAACAGCAGCATCTGTGCATGCTCAACACTCTTAATGGGCAGCTCCTACAGGACTAATGTCTTTTAATTGATGGCGTTTAGCGTGGCTTTTGATTTCTCTCTCCTATGAGAAGCTATGCCCTTCTGCTCTCCTGTCCCCAAATGAGCTGGCTCTCTGCTGGGGAACGCGCAGTACAGATGGTCAACAAAAGGTGAAGATTGCTAGGACTCTAGTTATCAGTCTCTTTTCAGCCAAGAGAAAATCTGAATTACTAATCAGCTTCCCTCTGTCCCCACATTCAGTCTTACTCTTTGCCCAAGCTGTTTACATTTGGACTTAATGCTAATCTCTCTTTGTCAAATGGCTTTATCAAGTCCCATTTGACTTGAAACACACCTTTGTAACTAGCAAATCAGGGTTGGACCATTCTAGTTCCTCAGTACCCTCAGATCATTTCAAATACAAGTCATTCTTTCCTTGGGGAGAGAGCTAAATCCTGGTTAAATTTCATCTCCGGTATCATCTGAAATGGGAAGAAAAAGTACTTGAACACAATAGAACTAAATAGCAGATCACATATCCTTCACATGAATCTGGATAGTGCATTCTCTATAGAATTGTTATCAATGTTATTATGTTTAGCTCTTCACAAATAGCACATTTGGACTTGAATTTTCTGAACAGTGTACCCTTAGTTCTACTTCGTTAAGAAGTCAGGTACATCGGAAAGGATAAATGAAATGATATACACCTTTCAGTGTATTGACCTCACCATTTTTCTTTGTTACTAAAGACACTGTTTTAAAAATCATTTGCAAAAGTTCAACACATAAGGTTGTGATCGTAAAGAAAGTCTACAAAATAAGGTATAACTTCCAGGTCTGCAGTGCTCAAAACTTCTGAGACTGGGGGCCTAAAGGATAGAAGAGGGTCAATTCAGGTTTAGAAGGGGGAAGAAAATTGGCTACCCACTGCTGGCCAATTAACAAGCTTCTATGTCCTTAGTTTTAAAGACAAGCAGCAGCAGGTCTGCCTGTGTGGCCACCCAGAGGGAAGTGTCACAAAGTTCTAATGAGATGTTGTTAATTTTGAGTGATATTCAGTGCAGTCTTCTTTCTGCATTAGGGGGAAAAGAGACATAAGATTGCATTCCCTTAAATCATGATCCTAGTACTGGTTTCTAGGCAACCACAACAACAGAATGAAAAAAAAAATTGAGTCTTTGTAAGATTTTTTTTTTCCTGAATAAAATACATGTTTTTGCTTGTCAATCAGTCTTTTTTCTTTTTTCACTGTGTATTCTGTAATGGGATATTTCTAAATCTGAGCTTTATATTAAAGAAAAATCACTCAAGGTAAGCGTTATGTGCTGCTATTTACTTTATGTTATAAGAAAGACACCTTTTAAAACAACTTAATGAGATTAAAATGGTAAATTCTGTCTATATTAAGAAGTAGATATTTTTTCAGATATATGTAAGAAGACTGTCATTTCTTGGTAGTAAAGATTAAAAACCAAAACAATAAAAGCAGTGTTGTAAGACTAAGCAAAGACATAAAACTAAAGCAATTAAACAGCTACTTTAATATAAACACTTTTTAATGTTAAAAGGTATCACAGAGGTGCACAAGTAGTATGCCAGATAAACAGCACCAGTCTTTGGCTGCTGTAACAAAATACCATAAACTGGGTGCCTTAAACTGTAGACATTAATTTCTCACAGTTCTGGAGGCTGGAAGTCCAAGAACAGAGTACAGGCTGATTTGGTTTCTGATGAGCGCTCTTCTTGGCTTGCAGAAGGCTGTCTTCGTGCTATGTCCTCAGAGAGTGGAAAGAAAGGGCTAGATTTCTGGTCTCTTCTTATAAGGGCACTTAGCCTATCATGGTGACTTCATCCTTGTGAATTCATCTACACCTAATTACCTCCAAAGGCCTCAACTCCAAATACCACCACATCGTGGGATTAGGACTTCACCATTTATTATAAATTTGAGGGGGATACAAATTTTCAGCCCGTAACAATCCCTGATACTTGTTTGATTACTGTCATTTTGCAATTTATTTTTATGTTAAGTGGTTTAGTCTTCACAATAACACTTTGACATAGGAATTCTTACCTCATATTATAGGTGGGAAAATTAAGTCTCAATAATTAATTAACTTGCCCAAGTTTGATTTTTACTTTGGGTGTTCTGACTTCTGGATCAGAGATTAGCAAAAGTAAAAATACTTAAATATTAAAAGTCAAAAGTAAATTATGTTATTCTCCTAAGTAGTCCCTGGCATTAATAGTCACAAAATAAAGGCTTTTGCATGGATGAATGAAACTATTTTACTTCTTGAGAAAGGATAACTCATGCCAGACACAGTTCAGCACTTAAGGTCAACACTTGGGATACAGATATAAACAAATACGCCTGTGAGAGTTCACACAGGGGGCAATGGGCACAGAGACAGATATTATAATTTACATACAATATTCTGAAGTATATCGTCGTTCTTATTATATTATGGAAATAAAGGAGTGTCACCTAGGCCAACCTGGGGAAGACCGAGGTAACTGGGTCAAGCAAGGTTTTAGTGAGATTCTGAAACAGCCTCAATCTCAGGACCTTATCCAAACATAAAAACAATGCTGTTTAGAAGCAACCATGGAAAAAAAAAAATTAAAAAATAAAAGCAACCATGGACCATGTGAAACATGTTGCACATTAAACTCTGAATATAATTGTATTCCAACAATATTGAAATAAAGAGTCTTTTCTCAGATCTTTTGTGAAATGAAGGAGTATTCTGAACCAAGCATGTCAATATCTCTACATTTTCTTATGCATATAATAGGGAGAAATACATGTATTTCCATTGTAGAAAGGAGTGAGAACTTGTGAATATTCCAGGAAACTAATGAATTTCGCATCTTTCTCAAATGTATTCTTAATTGGAACTCTTAAAGTTCTGAAGAGTTGCTTGCTATTTCTCCTTACTTGAAAGGTCTTCTACTTCCTTCATGCCAAATAAACTTCTGTTTTAATTTTACTTTTAGTTATTATACGACATTTTCCTGATGCTCTCCAATTGACTGTGACCTGACCATCAATTTTGTAATATTTATGTAGATATATAGGAAATCCAATGAGTATATGTTTTATTACTATTACATTATTACTTGTTCAAATTGGTTTTGATTAAATCAAAGTCCCTTTGCAAACAATTTATTTTTTTTCAATACCTGTTTTTTAGCAAACATATATGAAAGTTAAGCTTGGTTGATGTTTTCATATGATAACACTTTTAATTATAGAAGGAAGCATACCATATGAGGAGCCAGAAGCTATATTAGCAGTGAATGACTTGTTGTTTTAGAAATGATACACTATTGCAAAGACTCATTAAAAAGTTAGGGTTTGGCTCAAAATTCTTGATAACAAACTCTTGTGCAGAATAATTCAATAATAGCAGAGGATCTCTGTCTAAAAATAGTAAATCAATTTTTTATGTCCTGACTATGGTTAATTAGAGTTTAAAATAATAAATAATTAATGATTCTATATGTCTATTAACCCAAAGCACTTTTAAACTGACCAATTTACTGAAAAAATTTCCAGTATAGAAAATAATTAATAATCATTAAAATGTTAGCAAGTACACATTAGAAAATATGTATTTATCAGCAGACAAAAAAGAATCATATGGTGGTTCTATTTTTAATGTTTTGAGGACCCTCCATACTGCTTTCCATTGTGGCAGCACCAATTTATTATGCATTCCCACCAACAGTGTACAAGGTTCCCCTTTATCCACATCACTGCCAACCTCATTGCCTTTCACTTTTTTGACAATAGTCATCAAGACATGTGTGAGGTGATATCTCATTGAGTTTGATTTGCGTTTCTCTGATCATAAGTGACATTGAGCATCTTTTCTTATACCTGTTGCCATTTGTATCTCTTCTTTGGAGAAACATCTATTCAAGTGCTTAGCCCATTTTTTCCAGCCTTATTGAGATATAACTGACACATAACATGTATAATATTAAGCTGCACAATGTGATATGTGGTTCATGTATATATTTTGAAATGATTGCCACAATAAGGTTAGTTAACATATCCATCACTTCACATAATTAACATTTTTTGCATTTATGGTGAGAATTTTTAAGATCTACTCTCTTAGCAACTATCAACTATACAAGACAGTATTGTTAACGATGGCCTCCACATAATACAATACATCCCCAGAAATTATTCATCTTATAACTGCAAATTTAAACTGCTCTCTGTTTCTGTAAGTTTGACTTTAGGTAGATTCCATGTAAAAGTGAGATCATACAGTATTTCAGAGTATAGTCTCTGACTTATTTAACTTAGAATAATGTCTATAAGGTTCATGCATGTTGTCACAAATGCAGGAGTACCTTATTTTTATGGCTAAATAATAAATATCCCATTATATATTATATATTACTATGTATATTCTATTTTATACATTTAATATATATTATGTATATAAAAATTATATATACAGTTGACCCTTGAACAACACAGTTTTGAACTGCACAGGTCCACTTTTTTTTTTTTTTAAAGGGCGTATGCGTTTTTTTTTGTTTTTTGGTTTTTTTCTTTTCTTTTCTTTTTAAAGAAGGTGTTGGGGGTAGGAGTTTATTGATTAATTTATTTATTTTTGCTGTGTTGGGTCTTCATTTCTATGTGAGGGCTTTCTCTAATTGTGGCAAGCGGGGTCCACTCTTCATAGCGGTGCACGGGCCTCTCACTATCGCAGCCTCTCTGCTGTGGAGCACAGGCTCCAGACGCCCAGGATCAGTAGTTGTAGCTCACGGGCCTAGTTGCTCCGCGGCATGTGGGATCCTCCCAGACCAGGGCTCGAACCCGTGTCCCCTGCATTAGCAGGGAGATTCTCAACCACTGCACCACCAGGGAAGCTCACACAGGTCCACTTTTATGTGGATTTTTTTTCAATAAAAACTACAATACTACTACAAGGTCTGTGGTTGGTTGAATCTGCAGATGCAGAACAGTGGATACGGGGGTCTGACTATAAAGTTATACACAGATTTTAAACTTGGGGAGAGTCAGTGCCCCTAACGCCTGTGTTGTTTGAAGGTTTTACAAATATAAAATACACTTTCTTTATCCATTCTGCCATCATTGGACACTTGGGTTGTTCCCGTGTCTTGGCTATTGCGAATAATACTGCAATGAACATGGGGGCACAGATACCTCTTTGAGTAGTGATCTCATTTCTTTGGATATATACCCAGAGGTGGGATTGCTGGATTATATAGTGGCTCGATTTTTGACTTATTTAGGAAAATCCATATTGTTTTCCTTTGTGACTGTACCAATTTACATTCCCACCAACAATGTACAAAGATGCCCTTTTATCCACATATCTTCCCAGCACTCGTTATCTCTTGTCTTATTGATAATAGCTATTCTAAAAGGCCTAATGATTTTGAAGATGTCTGTTCATGTCACTTGCTCATTTTTTAATTGAATTATTTGCTTATTTTTCCCTATTGAGTTATAAGAGTTCCTTATATACTTTGAATATTAACCCCTTATCAGAATATAGGTTACAAATATCTTTTCTCATTCCATTCCTTGCCTTCTCTTTTTTTTTTAATTTTATTTATTTATTTTATACAGCAGGTTCTTAATAGTTATCTATTTTATACCTT
The DNA here is from genome assembly GCF_011762595.2 of Tursiops truncatus. Lineage (NCBI taxonomy): Eukaryota > Metazoa > Chordata > Mammalia > Artiodactyla > Delphinidae > Tursiops > Tursiops truncatus. The sequence goes on from NC_047051.1 coordinate 31,039,676, forward strand.
TTAGTGTATATATGTCAATCTCAATCTCCAAATTCATCCTCCCACCCCCCCATTTCTTTCCCCCCTTGGTGTCCATATGTTTGTTCTCTACATCTGTGTCTCAATTTCTGCCTTGCAAACTGGTTCATCTGTACCATTTTTCTAGATTCCACATACATGCATTAATATACACTATTTGTTTTTCTCTTTCTGACTTACTTCACTCTGTATGACAGTCTCTAGATCCGTCCACATCTCAACAAATGAGTCAGTTTTGTTCCTTTTTAAGGCTGAGTAATATTCCATTGTATATATGTACCACATCTTCTTTATCCATTCATCTATCGCTGGACATTTAGGTTGCTCCATGACCTGGTTATTGTAAATAGTGCTGCAATGAACATTTATGGTTTTCTCTGGGTGTATGCCCAGTAGTGGGATTGCTGGGTCATATGGCAATTCTATTTTTAGTTTTTTAAGGAACCTCCATACTATTCTCCATAGTGGCTGTATCAATTTACATTCCCACCAACAGTGCAAGAGGGTTCCCTTTTCTCCATACCCTCTCCAGCAACTGTTTGTAGATTTTCTGAAGGTGCCCATTCTAACCAGTGTGAAGTGATACCTCATTGTAGTTTTGATTTACATTTCCCTAATAATTAGTGATGTTGAGCAGCTTTTCATGTGCCTCTTGGCCATCTGTATGTCTTCTTTGGAGAAATGTCTATATAGTTTTTCCACCCATTTTTGACTGGGTTGTTTTTTTTTTGTTTGTTTGTTTGTTTTTTTGATATTGAGCTGTGTGAGCTGTTTGTATATTTTGGAGATTAATCTCTTGTCAGTTGCTTCATTTGCAAATAGTTTTCCCATTCTGAGTGTTGTCTTTTCACCTCATTTATGGTTTTCTTTGCTGTGCAAAAGTCTGTAATACAGAGTGAAGTCAGAAAGAGAAAAAAAATATTGTATAGTAACACATATATGTGGAATCTGGAAAAATGGTACAGATGAACCTATTTGCAGGGCAGGAATAGAGACACAGATGTAGAGAATAGATGTATGGACATGGTGGGGGGAAGGGGTGGTGGGATGAATTGGGAGAATGGGATTGACATACATACACTACCATGTGTAAAATAGATAGCTAGTAGGAACTTGCTGTATAACACAGGGAACTCAGTTTGGTGCTTTGTCGTGAGCTAGATGGGTGGGATGGGGAGTGGGAGGGAGGGAATATATATATACATATAGCTGATTCACTTTGTTGTACAACAGAAACTAACACAACATTGTAAAGCAACTATACCCTAATTTAAAAAAAATACTATACTGGTTTAATTACTGTGGCTTTCTAATATGCTTTGAAATCAAAAAATATGATGCCTTCAGCTTTGTTCTTCTTTCTCAAGGTTGCTTTGGCTACCCAAAGTCCTTTGTCATTCCACATAATTTTATAATTGTTTTTGATCCAGCAATCCGACTTCTGGATATTTTTCCAAAAGAATAGATGTCAGGATCTTAAAAAGATATTGGTACTCTCATCTTGTAGCAGCACTATTTACAATAGCCAAGATGTGGAAGCAAAGTAAATGCCCATAGATGGATGAATAAATAAAGAAAGTGTGGCATATTCAAACAATGGGACACTATTCACTTTTAAAAAGGAGGAAATGTTGCAATATGCAACAACATGGACAAACCTCATTGACGTTATGCTAAGTGAAATCAGCCAGTCGTGGAAGTATGAATAGTGCATGATTCCACTTAAACAAGGTATCCAAAATATCCAAACTCATAGAAGCAGAGAGTAGAATGGTGGTTGCCAAGGGACAGGAAGCAGGGACAAAGGGGAGTTGCTAATCATTAGCTATAAAGTTTCTGTTATTCAAGATGAATACACTGTTCTAGAGATCTACTGTACAACATTGTGCCTATTGTTAACAATACTGTATGTTACACTTACAAATCTTCTAAGAGTGCACACCTCATGTCAAGTGTGTTTACTGCAATAAAATAAAATTAAAAACCTTGGAAGGAATTTTGGTTCAGTGTTGAGGTTGAACTATCAGGAGAATGTATTCTGATCCAAGCAACTCTACATGATACTGAAAATATATTTTAAATAGTAGAGAAAAAAAGGAAGAGAACAGAATGTGAATGTTTAGACATATAGTCTGCCTCCTGAGAAAGGCTGGAAATAACTTTGTAGTAGTGTTTGGAAGACCATTTTTTTACTATATATGAACCTCCACTAGGGAATTTACTAGAAAGTAGGGTTTGCTTTTTTTCTCACAGGAGCTAATACACTGCAAAAGTTCTCAGCAATAATTTAAATCATTGTTAGTAGTTTGTAAATATAATAAAGTGCCATTACCTGAGCTACCTATCAAAATAAAAATTCATATTATTATTCACCCAATAATTAATTATTTTCTATTTCTCACCCAAGCAAGAATAAGATTAAAATATAAGTATGTTGGGGGGACCTTAAAGATGGCGGAGGAGTAAGACGTGGAGATCACCTTCCTCCCAAAAAATACATCAAAAACACATCTACATGTGGAACAACTCCTACAGAACACCTACTGAATGCTGGCAGAAGACCTCAGACTTCCCAAAAGGGACGAAGCTCTCCAAGTAACTGGGTAGGGCAAAAGTAAAAAAGGAAAAACAGAGACAAAAGAAAAGGGATGGGACCTGCACCAGTGGGAGGGAGCTGTGAAGGAGGAAAAGTTTCCACACATTAGGAAGCCCCTTCACTGGTGGAGATGGGGATGGGGGAGGGAAGCTTCGGAGTCACAGAGGACAGAGCAGCAACAGGGGTGCAGAGGGCAAAGCAGAGAGATTCCCACACAGACGATCACTGCAGACCAGCACTCACCAGCCTGAGAGACTTGTCTGCTCACCTGCCGGGGCAGGTGGGGGCTGGGAGTTGAGGCTCGGGTTTTGGAGGTCGGATCCCAGGGAGAGGACTGGAGTTGGCTGCATGAACACAGCTTGAAGGGGGCTAGTGTACCACAGCTAGCCGGAAGGCAGTCCTGGCAAAAGTCTGGAACTGCCTAAGAGTCAAGAGACCATTGTTTCAGGGTGCAAGAGGAGAGGTGATTCTTCCCTGTCTGCCCACAGAAGGCAGAGCACCACCTAAACAAGCTCCATAGATAGGCGCAGACCGCAGCTATCAGCTCGGACCCCAGAGAAAAGCATGAAATGCTAACACTGCTGCTGCAGCCACCAAGAATCCTGTGTGCAAGCACAGGTCACTATCCACACAACCCTGGGGCCTATGCAGCATGCCACTGCCAGGGTCCCGTGATCCAGTGACAAGTTCCCCAGGAGAACAAATGGTACGCCTCAGGCTGTTGTAATGACACATCAGCCTCTGCCGTCACAGGCTCCCCCTACATTCCAATTATAAAAACCATAACCTTCCTCCCCACCCCCCAGCCTGAAGGAACAAGAGCTCCCTAATCAGCGGCTGCTTTAACCCTGACCTGTCTGAGTGGGAAGAGATGCCTGAGGGTGACCTACACTCAGAGGTGGGGACAAAACCAAAGCTGAATCCCAGGAGCTGTGTGAACAAAGAAGAGAAAGGGAAATTTCTCCATGTAGCTTCAGGATCAGCAGACTAAATCCCTACAATCAACTTGATGTACCCTGCATTTGTGGAATACATGAATAGACAACAAATCATCCCAAAATTGAGGTGGTGGACTTTGGGAGCAACTGTAGACTTGGGGTGTTCTATCAGGGACTGATTTGTTTCTGATTTTTATGTTTAACTTAGTTTAGTGTTTAGCGCTTGCTATCATTTGTGGATTTGTTTATTGGTTTGGTTGCTCTCTTCTTTTATTTTTATTATTATTATTTTTAATTTTTATTTATTTATTTATTTATCTTTCTTTTTTTCTCCATTTTCTTCTGAGACTTGGGGCTGACAGGGTCTTGGTGCTCTTGCCTGGTGTCAGACCTGAGCCACTGAGGTGGGAGAGCCATGTTCAAGACATTGGACCACCAGAGAACTACCAGCCACACATAATATCAATCGACGAGAGCTCTCCCAGAGATCTGCATCTCAACACTAAGACCCAGATCCACCCAACAGCCAGCAAGCTACAGTGCTGGATGACCCATGCCAAACAACTAGCAAGACAGGAACACAAAACCACCCATTAGCAGAGAGGCTGCTTAAAATCATATGAAGTTCACAGACACTCCAAAACACATGACCAGAGGCAGCCCTGCCCACCAGAAAGACAAGATCCAGCCCCATTAACCAGAACACAGGCACCAGTACCCTCCACCAGGAAGCCTACACAAGCCATTGAACCAAACTCACTCACTGGGGTCAGACACTGAAAACAATGAGAACTACGAACATGCAGCCTGTGAAAATGAAACACGAAACACAGTAAGTAAAACAAAATGAGAAGACAAAGAAATATGCAGCAGATGAAGGAGCAAGGTAAAAACCCACCAGGCCAAAAAATGAAGAGGAAACAGATAGTCTACCTAAAAAAGAATTCAGAGTAATGAGAGTAAAGATGATCAAAAATCTTGGAAACAGAATGGAGAAAATAAAGGAAATGTTTAACAAGGACCTAGAAGAACTAAAAAGCAAACAAACAATGATGAACGACAAAATAAATGAAATTTAAAATTCTCTAAAAGACATTAATAGCAGAATAACTCAGGCAGAAGGATGGATCACTGATCTGGAAGATAAAACAGTGGAAATAACTACCACAGAGCAGAGTAGAGAAAAAGGAATGAAAAGAATTCAAAACAGACTCAGAGACCTCTGAGACTACATTAAATGTACCAACATTCGAATTATAGGGTTCCTAGAAGAAGAAGGGTAAAAGAAAGGGACTAAGAAAATATTTGAAGAGATTATAGTTGAAAACTTCCTTAACATGGGAAAGGAAATAGTCAATCAATTCCAGGAAGCACAAAGAGTCCAACATAGGATAAATACAAGGAGAAACATGCCAAGACACATATTAATCAAACTATCAAATATTAAATACAAACAAAAAATATTAAAAGCAGCAAGGGAAAAGTAACAAATAACATACAAGGGAATCCCCATAAGGTTAACAGCAGATCTTTCAGCAGAAAATCTGCAAGCCAGAAGGGGGTGGCAGGACATATTTAAAATGGTTAAAGGGAAAAACCTACAACCAAGATTACTCTACCCAGCAAGGATTGCATTCAGATTCAACAGAGAAATTAAAACCTTTACAGAAAAACAAAAGTTAAGAGAATTCAGCACCACCAAACCAGCTTTACAACAAAAGTTAAAGGAACTTCACTAGGCAGGAAACATAAGAGAAGGAAAAGACCTACCCCGAAACAATTAAGAAAATGGTAATAGGAACACACAGATCGATAAATACCTTAAATATAAATGGATGAAATGCTCCAACCAAAAGACACAGATGGGCTGAATGGATACAAAAACAACATCTGTGTATATGCAGTCTACAAGAGATCCACTTCGGACCTAGGGACACATATAGACTGAAAGTGAGGGGATGGAAAAAGATACACCATGAAATTGGAAATCAAAAGAAAGCTAGATTAGCAATCCTCATATAAGACAAAATAGACTTTAAAATAAAGATTATTACAAGAGACAAGGAAGGACACTACATAATGATCAAAGGATGAATCCAAGAACATATAACAATTGTAAATATTTATGCACACAACATAGGAGTACCTCAATACATAAGGCAAATGCTAACAGCTATAAAAGGGGTAATACACAGTAACAAAATAATAGTAGGGGATTTAACACCAAACTTTCACCAATTGACAGATCATTCAAAATGAAAATAAATAAGGAAACACAAGCTTTAAATGAAACATTAAAAAAGATGGACTTAATTGATATTTATAGGACATCTATCCAAAAACAACAGAATACACTGTCTTCTCAGGTGCTCAGGTAATATTCTCCAGGACAGATCATATTTTGGGTCACAAATCAAGCCTCAATAAATTTAAGAAAAATTGAAATTTTATCAAGTATCTTTTCTGACCACAATGCTATGAGACTAGGTATCAATTACAGGAAAAAAGTGTAAAAAGTACAAACACATGGCGACTAAATAATATGCTACTAAATAACCAAGTGACCTCAGAAGAAATCAAAGAGGAAATAAAAAATGCCTGGAAATGAATGACAATGAAAACACAATGACCCAAAACCTATGGGATGCAGAAAATCAGTTCTAATAGGAAATTTTATAGCAATACAATCCTACCTCAGGAAACAAGAAACATCTCAAATAAACCACATAACCTTACACCTAAAGCAATTAGAGAAAGAAGAAGAACAACAACAAAATCCCCAAAGTTAGCAGAAAGAAAGAAATCATAAAATCAAATTAGAAATAAATGAAAAAGAAATGAAGGAAATGGTAGCAAAGATCAATAAAACTAAAAGCTGGTTGTTTGAGAAGATAAATAAAATTGATAAACCATTAGCCAGACTTATCCAGAAGAAAAGGGAGATGACTCAAATCAACAGAATTAGAAATGTAAAAGGAGAAGAAACAACTGATACTGCATAAATACAAAGGATCTTGAGAGATTCATAAAAGCAACTATATGCCAACAAAAATGGACAACCTGGAAGAAATGGACAAATTCTCAGAAAGTTACAACCTTCCAAGACTGCACCAGGAAAAAATAGAAAATATGAACAGACCAGTCACAATCACTGAAACTGAAATTCTGTTTAAAGATCTTCCAACAAACAAAAGCCCAGGACAATATGGCTTCCCAGGTGAATTCTACAAACATTTAGAGAAGAGCGAACACCTCTCACTCTCAACATCTTCCAAACTATAGCAGAGGGAGGAACACTCCTAAACTCACTCAATGAGGTCACCATCACCTGATAACCAAAACCAGACAAAGAGGTCACAAGAAAAGGAAACTACAGGTCAATGTCACTGATGAACATAGATACAAAAATCCTCAACAAAATACTAGGAAACAGAAACCAGCAGCACATTAAAAGGATCATACAACATGATCAAGTGGGGTTTAGCCCCAGTAGGCAGGGATTCTTTAATATACGCAAATCAATCAGTGTGATACATCATATTAACAAACTGAAGGATAAAATCCATATGATAATCTCAATAGATGCAGAAAAAGCTTTTGACAAAATTCAACACCCATTTATGATAAAAACTCTCCAGAAAGTAAGTATAGAGGGAAACTACCTTAACATAATAAAGTCCATATATGACAAACCCACAGCCAACATCATTCTCAATGGTGAAAAATTAAAACCATCACCTCTAAGTTTAGGAACAAGACAAGGTTGCCCACTCTCACTGCTATTATTCCACATAGTTTTGGAAGTTTTAGCCACAGCAGTCAGGGAAGAAAAATAAATAAAAGGAATCCAAATCAGAAAAGAAGAATTAAAACTGTCACTGTTTGCAGATGACATGATACTATGCACAGAGGATACTGAAGATTCTACGAGAAAACTACTAGAGCTAATCAAAGAATTTGGGAAAGTAGCAGGATACAAAATTAATGCACAGATATCTCTTGCATTCCTATACACTAATGATGAAAAATCTGAAAGAGAAATTAAGGAAACACTCCCATTTACCATTGCAACAAAAAGAATAAAATACCTAGAATTAAACCTACCTAAGGAGACAAAAGACCTATATGCAGGAAACTATAAGACATTGATGAAAGAAATTAAAGACAATACAAACAGATGAAGAGATATACCATGTTCTTGGATAGGAAGAATCAACATTGTTAAAAAGACTAAACTCCCCAAAGCAATCTACAGACTCAGTGTAATCCTTATCAAATTACCAATGGCATTTTTCACAGAACTAGAAAGAAAACTTTATAATTTGTATAGAAACACAAAAGACCCCTAATAGCCAAAACAATCTTGAAAAAGAAAATGGAGCTGGAGGAATCAGGCTCCCAGACTTCTGACTATACTACAAAGCTACAGTAACCAAGACAGTATGGTACTGGCACAAAAATAGAAATATAGATCAATGGAACAGGATAGAAAGCCCAGAGACAAACTCATGCACATATGGTCACCTTAACTTTGATAAAGGAAGCAAGAATATACATTGGATAAAAGACATCCTCTTCAATAAGCGGTGCTGGGAAAACTGGACAGTTACATGTAAAAGAATGAAATTAGAAAACTTCCTAATGCCATACAAAAAATAAACTCAAAATGGATTAAACACCTAAATGTATGGTTAGACAGTATAAAACACTTAGAGGAAAACATAGGCAGAACACTCTATGACATAAATCATAGCAAGATCCTTTTTAACCAACCTCCTAGGGAAATGGAAATAAAACAAAAATAAACAAATGGCACCTAATGAATATTAAACGCTTTTGCACAGGGCTTCCCTGGTTGTGCAGTGGTTGAGAATCTGCCTGCTAATGCAGGGGACACGGGTTCGAGCTTTGGTCTGGGAGGATCCCATATGCCACGGAGCAGCTAGGCCTGTGAGCCACAACTACTGAGCCTGTGTGTCTGGGGCCTGTGCTCCATAACAAGAGAGGCCGCAATAGTGAGAGGCCTGCGCACCGCGATGAAGAGTGGTCCCCACTTGCCACAACTAGAGAGAGCCCTCGCACAGAAACAAAGACCCAACACAGCCAAAAATAAAAATAAATAAAATTCAATTCTATATTAAGTGAAACTTAAAAAAAAAAAAAAAAGCTTTTGCACAGAAAAGGAAACCAAAGGAAACCATAAACAACACAAAAAGACAACCCTCAGAATGGGAGAAAATATTTGCAAATAAAGCAACTGACAAAGGATTAACCTCCAAATTTACAAGCAGCTTATGCAGCTTAAAAAAAAAAAAAAGAAAAAGAAAAAACTCAATCCAAAAACGAGCAGAAGACCTAAATAGACATTTCTCCAAAGAAGATATACAGATTGCCAGCAAACACATGAAAAGATGCTCAACATCACTAATCTTTAGAGAAATACAAATCAAAACTACCATGAGGTGTCACCTCACACTGGTCAAAATGACCATCATCAAAATATCTACAAACAATAAATGCTGGAAAGGGTTGGAGAAAAGGGAACCCTCTTGCATTGTTGGTGGGAATGTAAATTGATACAACCACTATGGAGAACACTATGGAGGTTCTTTAAAAATCTAAACCTAGTACTACCATATGGCCCAGCAATCCCACTACTGGGCATCTACCCTGAGAAAACCATAATTCAAAAAAGCATCATGTAGCACAATGTTCATTGCAGCACTATTTACCATAGTCAGGACATAGAAACAACCTAAGTGTCCATAGACAGATGAATGGATAAAGAATGTGTGGCACATATATACAGTGGAATATTATTCAGCCATAAAATGAAATGAAATTGAGTTATTTGTAGTGAGATGGATAGACCTAGAGTCTGTCATACAGAGTGAAATAAGTCAGAAGGAGAAAAACAAAAACTGTATACTAACACATATATATGTAATCTTAAAAAAAAAAGTTTCTGAAGAACCTAGAAGCAAGACAGGAATAAAGACACAGATGTAGATAATGGACTTGAGGACATGGGGAGGGGGAAGTGTGAGCTGGGACAAAGTGAGAGAGTGGCATGGACTTATATATACTATCAAATGTAAAATGGTAGCTAGTGGGAAGCAGCCGCATAGCACAGGGAGATCAGCTCAGTGCTCTGTGACCACCTAGAAGAGTAGGATATGGAGCATGGGAGGGAGATGCAAGAGGGAGGAGATATGGGTATATATCTATATGTATAGCTGATTCACTTTGTTTTAAAGTAGAAAATAACACACTATTGTAAAGCAATTATACTTCCATAAATATGTTAAAAAAATGAAAATAGAAAAGTAAAAAATGAAAAGGAGTGAGCTATGAAGCCATAGAAGGACATGAAAGAAAGTTAAATACTTATTACTAAATAAAAGAAGGCAATATGGAAAGGCTGCATAGCATATTATTTAAAACTAAATGTCATCCTGGAAAAGACAAATCTATGGAGATCATGAAAAAGGTTGGTAGTAGCCAGGGGTTGGGGCCAGGAATGAATAGGTAGAACATGGAAGAACTTTAGGGTAGTGAAAATATTCTGTATGATCCTATACTGACGGACACATGTCTTTATACATTTAACCAAAACATAGAATGTATAGCACCGATAATGAACTCTAATGTAACCTATGAACTTTGAGAACTTATAATTTTTCAGTGCAGGTAGATCAATTTTACCAAGTGTACCACCTCTGGTAGGAGCTATTGGTAATAGAAAGGTGATGCATGTGTGGGCCATGGGGCACATGGGCGATCTCTGTATCTTCCCTTTAACTTTTCTGTGAATCAAACTGCTCTAACAAAATAGTCTTTAAAATGTTATCTTAGACATTTTTCTGTTATACTCACTTTCAGCTTGTGTACCTTGTTTAAAATTTCCATTTAAACAACTACACTCATCCCTCTTTCTCTTAAACTACTCTCCAGCCGGTTTAAATACCAACTAGAGACTGCCTTTTAACTAGCTCAATAGTCTCTTGGTTTTTACATCTGTTCTACCATAGCTTCTGTCTTCATTTTACCTACATGTTCCTTCCTGCCCCAGAGTTTTGGGTACTCTGGGCTCTATTCTTCTTCAATATCAAAATTAAAACTTTATGTTTTGGTATTTACAACTCCAGCCACAAACTAAGAAAATATTTCCATTTATACTGTCCCTAATCCATTCCATTTTCTCAGAGTGACTTTATATGTTGCACTGATTTGCGTATTCTCTTATAACTATTTTTTATGTCCTATTATTTTCTTTTTTACATTATGCTCTATCCCAAACTGTAATTACAGTTTTTCTTGAAGTTCATTAATTCCTCCTTGTGTCTGGTTGCTCCTTACATTCTGAAGCCTTTACAAATTTTCAAATTTAAATTACACAGGTTAGAAAAAATGATTGTGGCTTTCTTCTTCCAGATTTTGAATTTCCTGAAGATAATAAACCAGTATAAAATCTCTTCACTTTTGTGTATTTAAACACCCACCATCCTCATCCAAGCTACAATCTATCAGGACTGTTATAATAATCTTTTATCTGGTTTCCATACTTATACTTTACTTCTTGACTGGCCCACTTCTGTTCTTGTAAGACAATATTCATTCTTTATCAATAGCAGAAGTTGGTTGTTTGGTTGGTTGTTTGGTTGGTTTATTTGTTTACTCATTCATTTATAAATCTCTTAATTTCCCTTCATTGTCTTTTCAACAAACATACAGTCAAATCCCAAATGCTTTCCATTGTCTAGAATTCTGTACTCAATCTGATTTCCTAGTTATAGCCACAGATTCACCTTGTACTAATCTCTCCTTTACTCACTGTATGTTTACTTTATGTTTCTCACACTTGCCAACCTCTTTCATGCTTAGAATTTTGCTGCAGTTATTTTCTCTGCTCTTCACTCTTTGTCTTCATATGGCTGGCTCTTCTCAATCTTTAGAGATCATATTAAGTACTATGTCATTGGCACAGATATCTGTGGCCACCCTGAGCAACCACCACACATTATTTTTTATTAAACCACGTTTTTCATGTGTTCTTCTTTAGATCTTCTTGCTTGCTTATTGTTTATTTTTCTCTAGATCTTGTGATATGTATTTATTGATAAATTCATTTGATATTTAATATTTACCACCTTCTTTTCTAAATTCTGTTAAGACAGAGGATTTTCTGTATCAAAAAACCTATGCTGGGACTTCCCTGGTGGCACAGTGGTTGAGAGTCCACCTGCCGATGCAGGGGATGCGGGTTCGTGCCGCGGAGCGGCAGGGCCCGTGAGCTGTGGCCACTGAGCCTGCACGTCTGGAGCCTGTGCTCCGCAATGGGAGATGCCGCAGCAGCGAGAGGCTCGTGTACTGCAAAAAAAAAAAAAAAAAAAAAAACTATGCCAACACACTTAACATAGTAGGCATTCTTAACACATGTTGAGTATGTTAAGTAAGTTAATAAGCAAATAAATGAGTTGACAGGTTAATGGCTTAAAATGCCCCATCATCAAGTATTTCATATTCCAGTTGCCCTTGAGATACTTGATCTTTTTTTAAAAAAAATTTCCCATCCCTAGATATAGGAAAGGTGAATAAACTGGCCCTGTTTCATATGATTTTATATACACACAGGAAGTAGAGGATTTGTTACATAATTAGTTATAATATACTTCCCCCAAACACTACCATAATCCATCAGGACATCTTGTTTTAACAAAGTTCTATAAACATATACCCATATTTAAAATCTTATGTCTCTACTAAGTATACCATGATGCAAAACAAGTACCATTTCTACCAATATTCCAGATGTTATTAGTGCTTACATATATATTCTAATTATTTTTGTAAAAAATAATAACATGTAATACAAAGTTGCTTTAATATTATTTATGTTTTAAGCTGCCCCCAAAATATTCCAACCAAGACATAGAATAGTGTAGTATTTATTGACAGAGTATTTGTTTCAAGGACCATTCACATGTTACAAAAATTACACAATTTTAGTTGTTAAAATAACCCATATAAGCAACATGATTTAAAGGGATATCTGAGTCTGAGTGCTCAAACTGTTTTTTTTTTCTAATTTATATATATTTGTATAATTTTATTTAATTTTTAGAATCCTATTTATTTTTGACACAGAGATAATAATAATAAAACAGTTGCATGAGATTTAAAAGTAATTTATGTGAAAGAAGGTTTAACATGTTTATCCTATATAAAGGATAGCTAAAAATAGTCCATCATAGTTTATATAAAAATAGGTGACATGGATATGTATTAATATCACTAAATGCTTATCTCAGGAATTTATTCCACATCTCAGTAGTTTCTATCTGATTGCAAGGATCCATAAGAATTATAAATGATTTCCCCATTTCTTTATGTTTCTAACAGACTGGAAATCTCAAATTAGAATTCAGTCTCTTTTCTCTCCATGACTTTTAGTATCTAGTTTCCATTTGAAAAACCAATGCATTTGTCTAAACCACCAGGGTGCCTAACTCTGAGAGGAGATGGAGGTATACACACACTAACTTTTATGTCATCTTGTCATGCTGTGGTATCTCAAGGTGCTTTGCAACAATATTAAACTTTAAAAAGTCATCTCTACTGCTGAGTTAATTAGTTAAAATCAGATAAGTGGCAATGACAACAAACATATCTTACATTGAGGCTTAACCCTGGAGCCAATATCAATAGACATGGAGGAGTCCCTTGAAGCAGGTGCCTTGTAGTTCAAAGGGAGACCACCTGCTGAGACATATTTTATCAGGGAAGATATAAGGAGACTTGCTTTAGTTGACTTCAACTTTTGAGCAGTGAAAAGAATCCCTAGTCCAAAAAGGTAAGTCTGTATTTTGATGAGCACTGTGAGTTAAAGTTATCTTAGTGGTGTGACATGAAATTTAAAATGTGCCACTGGAACAAGCTTTACATGCAATGATGTAAGTTGTTAATAATTGGCAGCAACTATGTTTTGAATCAGTTATAATACATTGAATAAATGAGTTAGGCTATCCAAGAAGGAACTATCATATGTTTTATACCTTGTAAAAAAAAAATGATGAAGACACCCACTGAAACCATCCTAAGAACAGATAAAGTCCTCTATTTCTTTCTAGCTAAGAGCAGATATATTCATCAGATTGAGATAATAAAGCACAAACCCAAATTGCTTAACCTCAATAATGCTACTCACTGTTGAAAACCCTAGGAAGCCATGGAACTAGCCTCTGTCAAGGAAGAGAACCTCAGAAGGAGCATTTAACATTTGCACAAACCCACTAAACTTTTGGAGTGACATCAGCAAGACAGTGATACGGGTCATTCCCAACTTCAGTCCCCCTCACAAGAAGACCAACAATCAATTATGCATAGACATCATTGTAAAAATCCTAAAACACAGAGTCTGAAGTACACCCTGGACCAGAGACTGAGAAGGACTGCATTAGAAGAGTAGAGGGGTGGCTGCATACTGACCCTAATGCCTCTCCCCCTGGTTAGCACAGCACCACACAGAGAGAAACTCCTGTGCTTACAGTTTCTCCAGTGGGCAAAAGAGAGCTCAAGGTAGACATCCAGCTTCCCCAGTGTTGTGGGCCTTCGCACCTGTGTCTCACCTCACAGGAACTATAGGGCGAATATATGGGGCTTGACCACTGGAGATCAGGTTGTGACAAAGAAGGTGAGTGAGGTTTAGATCAACCTGTGCTTACATCTTGGCAGACTGAGTTCCTACTTGCAGGAGTACTCAAGTGGCACAACCAGTGGATTTGCACATCTGCAGAGCCAAGACTGTGGCCCTATTCTGCCATGGAACTTGGGGCACAGTTCTGCCTCATTCAGAACGACAAACAATAATCTTGCTGGCCTTTGGTCTTTTTCTATCCAGTCTGGGCAGGGAAACTAATTTATAGTTATGCCTACTTCTGAGTGCAGCCCCTAGTTCCACCCAACCAGGAGCCTGGTGTGAGCTCCTGGGAAGCTACATAATGCAGTAGCACTCAAGTGATGAGTCTGGTTAGCAGTGATATTCATCTATAGCATAAGGATGATGGCCCTATTTGGCCAAGGAACTCTGAGCACATTTCTGCCTGATTCAGAATCTTAAGCAATGAGCCTTGCAGGTCTTGGAGACTGTTCTGCCACTCTGCCTAGGCAGGGAAGCTAATTCATAGCCTCTCCTATTGCTGAGTACAGCCCCCAGCCCTACCCAACCAGGAAATCTGACCAGAAAGCCCAGGAATCTGTGTAGCCCAGCAGTACCTGAATAGAGGACCTGGCCAGTGGCTGTGTCCCTCTGCAGAGCCAAACTAGCAAGGAGCTTGATGCATAGTTCTGTCTCATTCAGGACCCCCCATAATGAGCCTTGCCTGCCTGGGATTCTGTTCTGCCACCTCATCCAACCAAGGAAGATAATTCATAGCTTTGTTTGCTGCTGAGTACAGTCTCCAACCCTATCCAATTAGGAAACCTGGACAAAGCACCAGAAAAACTAAACATCGAGCAGTACTCAAGCAGAGGGCCAGCCCAGTGGCTATGTCCACCTGCAGAGCTAAACTGATAGCCCCATCTGGCCAGGGAGCTTGGTGTGCAGTTTCACCTGATTTGTTTCCCAATCAGTGAGCCTTGCCAGCCTTGAGGCCTGTTCTGAGGCCTTGCCAGGGCAGGGAAGCTAATTTGTACCCCTGCCCACTGTTGAATAAAACTTCTAGTCCTGAAAAACCAAGAAGCCTAACCAGAACATACGGAAAGCTGCATATCCCATCCTACAGCTCCTATAGAGTGGCAGTTGACTAGTGAGCCCTGCCAAAGACTTGCCCATATTCAGAACAAAGCCAATGGTCCCATCTGGCCAGGGAATTTGGTGCACCATTCTGCCCAATTTAGGTCTCTAAACAATGAGCCTTGCTGGCCTTGGGATATATTTTCTTTATCTCCTCCCAGGAAGGGAAGCTAATTTATAGCTCTGCCTGTTGCTGAGTATGGTATCTAGTCTCACCTGATTAGGAAAACTGACCAGGGAATCTAGATAACTATGGAGCATATCCTACAGCCACACTTGAAAGGGAGCCAAGCTAGCAGTCCCATCCAACTATACCCAGTCAGCAACATCACCCCATGACTTCAGTTAGGCAGTGGTCTCACCCAAGTATAGACCCTGAAAGAAAGCTCTATATGCCCAAGGATGTTATCAGCTAACACATCCAGAACCCCAAGCTGATCTGACAGGTGAAGGACTGTCTCTGTCAAAGCAAACATGTAGAACCTGGAAGAGGAGACCACTTATTTAAATATGCAGATATCAATGCAAAGAATCATGGATCACAAAAATATCAGGTAAACATGACTTCACCAGAAGAAATAATACAGTTCCAATAACTGCTTCTAAAGAAATAGAGATCTATGAACTATCTGACAAAGAATTCAGAATAGTCCTTTTAAAGTAGTTTAATGGACTACAAGAGCACACAGGCAGAAAACTAAACAACATTAGGAAAACAATGCATGAACAAAATGAGAAGTTCAATGAATAGAAACTATCAAAAAAACAAACAGAAATCCTAGAGCTGAAGAGTACAATGACTGAACAGAAGAATTTAACAGAGAATTTCAACAGCCAACTCAATCAAGTAGAAGAAAGAATCAGAAAAATAAAGACATTTAAAATCATCTGGTCAGAGGAGTCAAAAGGAAAAAGAATGAAAAAGAGTGAAGAAAGCCTACACGACTTATGAAACACCATGAAAACAAACAATTTATAATATGCATTTAAGTCTAGTTCATGTCTTTCCATGGCTTGATAGCTCATTTCTTTTTATTTTATTTATTTATTATTATTTTTTTTGTGTGGTATGCGGGCCTCTCACTGTTGTGGCCTCTCCCATTGCGGAGCACAGGCTCCGGATGAACAGGCTCAATGGCCATGGCTCACGGGCCCAGCCGCTCCGCGGCATGTGGGATCTTCCCGGACCGGGGCACAAACCCAAGGGTTGAGAGTTGGCAGGCAGACTCTCAACCACTGCACCACCAGGGAAGCCCAGCTCATTTCTTTTTAGAATTGAATAATATTTATGGTCTGGAGGTACCACAGATTATTTATGTATTCACCTACTTAAGGACATTTTGGTTGGTTCCAAGTTTGGGTAATTATGAACAGAGTTGCTATAAATACCTGTTTGCAGGCTTTTGTGTGGCCATGAGCTTACAATTCCTTTGGGTAAATACCAAAAAAGCACAATTGCTGGTTGTTGTGATAGGAATATATTAGTTTTGTTCTAGAATAACATTTTGTGGATAACTAATCAAAGAGAACAGTATGTCACTAGATTGAGGGAAATCAATATTTAAATGTCACATCTAAATCAAAAACAGGATGAACATGCTTTCTGTTTGTCATTTCGACCAGTAGGAATGTCTTTTGAACAACAGTTAAAGTCATTTGAACCTAAGTGACATATACAGAACATTGCACCTAACAGTGGCAGAGTACACATTCTTCTCAAGTGCACATGGAACATTTTCTAGGAGAAAACCTGGAAAATTCACAAGCACACAGAAATTAAACAACAGTCTCCTGAAAAACCAATGAATCAAAGAAGAAATTAAAAGGGAAAAAGTTATCTTGAAGCAAAATAAAATGGAAGCGAAACATACAAAACTTAGGGGATGCAGAAAAAGGGGTTCTAATAGAGTAGTTTAGAGCTATAAATGTAAACATCAAGAAAATAGAAAGGTGCCAAATAAGAAACCTAATGTTATACCTAAAGGAACTATAAAAAGGAGAACAAATTAAGCCCAAAGTTAGTAGAAGGTAGTCAATAATAAAGATTAGAGCAGAAGTAAATAAACTAGAGATCAGGAAAACCATATAAAAGTTTATCAAAACTAAGAGTTGGTTCTTTGTAAATATAAATGAAATGGACAAAACTTTAGTTAGACCAACCAAAAACAAAAGGGAGAGAACTTAAATAAATAAAATTATAAATTAAAGAGGAGACATAACAACTAATATCACACATATACAAAGAATTATGAGACTATTATGAACAGCTATACAACAATAAACTGGACAACCTAGAAGAAAATGGATAAATTCCTAGAAACATACAACCTACCAAGACTGAATTAAGAGGAAATAAAAAATATGAATAGACCAACAATTAGTAACAAGATTTAATTAGTAATCAAAAACCTCCCAAAAAATTAAGCCCAGACTTCATCCCAGCTTCACCTTCCCCCTCGTGACCTCAAGTCCATTGTCTACATCTGAGAATTTATTCCTGCCTTGCCACTAGGTTCAACAGTAACATTTTTTAATATTCCAAACGTATGCATTAGCATACAGCATTTGTTTTTCTCTTTCTGACTTACTTCACTCTGTATGACAGACTCTAAGTCCATCTACCTCATTACAGATAACTTAATTTTGAGAGCAGCAATGACATATATACATATATACACTACCAAATGTAAACTAGATGGCTAGTGGGAAGATGCTGCATAGCACAGGGAGATCAGCTCGATGCTTGGTGATGACCTAGAGGGGTGGGATAGGGAGGGTGGGAGGGAGGATCAAGAGGGAGGGGATATGGGGATATATGTATACATATAGCTGATCCACATTGTTGTACAGCAGAAATTAACTATATTGCAAAGTTATAGTTATCAGAACAGTATGGTACTGGTATTAAAACAGACACATAGACCAATGGGACAGTATGAAGAACCCAGAAGTAAACTCATGCATAAATGGTAAACTAATATATGAAAAGAAAACAAAGAATACTCAACGGAGAAAAGGTAATCTATTCAATACATGGTGCTGGAAAAATTAAATATGCACATGCATAGAATGAAACTTGACCCCTATTTTACACCATTAACAAAAATTAATTTTAAATTGATTAAATACTTAAATGTAAGAACTGAAGCCATAAAACTAGAAGAAAAAGTAGTGATAATAAAAGCTTCTTGACTTAGATTTTGGCAACTTTTAAAAAAAAATTATGACTCCTAAATCACAAGTAACAAAATAAAAGGTAAACAAGTGGTACTACATCAAACTAAAAAGCTTCTACAGAGAAAAAGAAACAATCAACAAAACGAAAAGGCAATCTACCTGTGGAATGGGAGAATTTGGTTGCAAAACATATTCTGATAGGGGGTTAATATCCAACGTATATAAGAAATGTATACAACTCAGTAGCAAAAAACAAATAACCCAATTTTAAAAATGGGCAAAGGCCCAAATAGATAGTTTTTCCAAAGAGGATATTCAAATAGCTAACAGGTACATGTAAAGGTGGTCAACACCACTAATCATTAGTGAAATGCAAATGAAAACCACAGTGAGATATCATCTCATATCTGCTAGAATGGCTATCATCAAAAAGACAAGAGATAAAAAGTGCTGGTGAGAATTTAGAGAAAAGCGAACCCTCATATACTGTTGGTAGGAACGTAAATTGGTACAGCCAGTATGGAAACAGTATGGAGGTTTCTGAAAAAAATTACCATATGATCCAACAATCTCACTTTTGGGTATAGATCCAAAGGAAAAAAAAATCACTATCTCAAAGAGATATCTGCACTCCTGTGTTCATTACAGCAATATATACAAGCCAAGACACAGAAACAACTAAATATCCAATGACTGATGAATGGATAAAGAAAATATGTGTGTGAATATATATATATATATCTCTATATATACATATATATAGATATATACATACATATATATATACAATATTTATCTATAAAAATAAGGAAATCCTGCCACTGAGATAATATGAATGGACTTTGAGGACATTATGTAAATGAATAAGTCAGACAGACAAAGACAAATACTGTATCATTCCACTTATATGTGGAATCTGATAAAACCAAACTCATAGAAACAGAGATCAGATTTTGTGGTTGCCAAAGGTGTGGGTTGGAGATTGGGGGAATCGGGTGAAGATGATCAAGATGTACAAACTTCCAGTTATATGATAAATAATTTCTGGGGATGTAATGTATACATGATAACTATAGCTAACAATACTGTTCTGTATATTTGAAAGTTGCTAAGAGTAGATCTTAAAAGATTTCATCACAAAGAGAAACATTTTCATAATTATGTGAGGTGATATGTGTTAACTAAACATATTGTGTTAATTTTTTCACAATATAAACATATAGCAAATCATTATATTGTGTACTTTAAATTTATGCAATATTATACGTCAAATATATCTCAATAAAATGGAGACAATTTCCAGAAGTTCTTACTCTCATGTAGGTCTTGGGCAATTATGTTTTTGATATATTTTCTTTGTTATTTCTTTTTAATTCCTCTGTAAATTGCATTACTGATCAAATTATCCACTTCGTTTCACTTTGGAAATATATTACCCATTAATATCAGACCTTCATAATTTCTTGCTTTGGCCAATAATTGTGAGCAGAAGCGATGGGAACAAATTTCAGCCAAGTTTTAAGAACAATTACATGATTTCATCATGCCCTTGTTTCCTTTTTCCTTGAGATTTGTAATATTCCAGATACGGGCTGTGACTTTAGCCTGAGTCCAATAATGAAGATAATGTGGAACAGAAGCCATCCAGTCCAGGAGACCCAAAAGTCTGATGAAGAAGTTGTGATCAAAGGTTACTGAGATTTAGGATTTGGGTACTACTGTGCCATAACTTAACCAAAATTGATTGCAGCATAACAAACAAGTAGGCAAATACTTGAGAAGCTCGAATATACATTATAAAAAAAGATAATAGTATGTCAAGTTTGTAAAAGACTACATAAGACAAGCATGTTAAAGCATGATGGATTCAAGTTATTCCACAGATTAATAGTTCCTCCTGCATTATAAGTTTCACTCAAAAATGTCAGAATTTAAGTTGAAATATCTTTAATACGGAAAACATATTTTCTTTGAGTGGGTGTGTACTTCTAGGGATGAGCATAGTAGAGGTGAAAACACTTCAGAGAGCTTCAGGAAACAATTCTCCACAGAAGACAGAATAATAACTCCACATTTGCAATTTAGGTCCATAATTGGCTTGTAAGAATGTTCAGTAATTATATGAAGGTAAATTTAATTTTCAATTTTTCAGAATTCTTACTCCTTAGCTGGTAAAGGAAGAAAAACAAATCAGAGAGAACCACTACACCTATATCACTGTCTTTTCATTAACTAAATGTCTCCTATATCTTCATAGCTACATGGAGCACTATTTCTAAAGTCACTGTATTCTAATTAGAGCAACAACATTAATTTTCAACACTAGAAATATAATACAAAATTGCTATTACATACAATGAAGGAATTATTAAGTAAAGGTATGCAGGAAAAAATATATTTTTTGTAGAACTGCATAATGAAAATGACATATGAAAAAAACACTTTTTTTTTGCTGTGTGAAAATGCATGTATAATGTTGATCATGGAAGGAACCACCACCAAATAGTCTGTTCACTTTGATGTTGACAAGGTATAATTTTAGAAAATCAAGTTGGAATACAGTCTATAATATATAAAGTTGCTAGCTAAATCATCACTGATTAATGGTGTGACAGACAAAAGTATTTTCAAATTATTTTAAAGACAGAAGATCTTTGAAGAAAAACATATTAGGGCTTCCCTGGTGACGCAGTGGTTGAGAGTCCACCTGCCGATGCAGGGGACGTGGGTTCGTGCCCCGGTCTGGGAGGATCCCACATGCCGCGGAGCGGCTGGGCCTGTGAGCCATGGCCGCTGAGCCTGCGCGTCTGGAGCCTGTGCTCCACAACGGGAGAGGTCACAGCAGCGAGAGGCCCGCGTAACCCAAAAAAAAAAAAAAAAAAAAAAAAAAAAAAAAAAATTAAAAATTGGCAGGTGTTAGTACCAGTGAGTGATATTTGTTTTATGTTCCCTATATGCATATACCTTTTCAAGAAAATATAATACATGAGTCAAAAAGATGTAAAAGATCCAAGTGCATATGTGTTATTTAATTCTGTGCCTCTGCATCTACAAACCAGTTGATGAAGCTGATGACAATTTTGCACCTAAGAATCGCTATGGGCTAAAAGGATAAAATGAGCATTGCCAACATTCTTTTGTTCCTTTTGGGTCTGGGAACACCAAGACCCAAAAGGAAAATGGAAATATTTTGGCTATGGTTAATGGAAAAAATTTGTATGATTAATATCAAAAATTTTCTATACATCAAACTAAAAAATATCAAGCATGAAGAATATGAAATTTATGTCTCACAATTTAAAATGTCTCTGGTCACCCATAAAGTTGCCAATATATTTCTGCAAAACTTAAAATTATTTTTCCCCTACTGAGTATAATTTCTCTTTATCCAACACAATGCCATCCAATTTCTCCAAACTGGACTACCAAAATCATTAACCTTAATTTTACTATGTCTCTTATGTATTCTTGAATAATTTATGTGACAATAAACATTGTCTCATATGAAAACACTAGAAGAATAGTTTTATACAAATACATGTGTCAATTTTTGATGTTCTTGAACTTTTCTAAAGTGGTGCTGGTGGGAAGATATTTGAAAATCAGAGTGAAGAGTTGACGGAATTTGATCTTGAAGAATTTATTTAGGTAACAATGATAATTAAGAGACTATAATTAGAAAGCCTGAGGTAAACTTGAAAACATGAACCAAAAAAAGTAGAGTGAGACTCTCAAGCAATAGTCATATTGGAATGCATGCAATTGACACATAAGACAGAAAGGCTGAAGTGTCACCCTGTAATCCACTATAATACAGAAGTTTATCAAGACAAAAAAATTACATTACAAATTTCTTCCATATTTGATATAAAATCCTCTAACATGTTCACTGACACCTAGTACTTGCTGGACTCTCAATTCTGCATGGTTGTCCATCATTAAGCAAGACAAGCAAGGGTCACTTATTAAAAAATTTGTCAATCATTTAAATGTTTTCCACTGCTAAATCTCTAGTACCTAGTGTATATTAGGTATTCAATAAATATTTAAAGAAATAATGATCTTTCATTATGGGAATGTTTGGTTTGTTGATCTTCCTAATCCATTTTCACATAGATTATCTGAACCAGAAACTTATTCATATTCAATGTTAGTTCCATTCCCTAGAAATACTACTCCCATGGGAGAAGTTTTCCTTTATTCAAATTATTACATATAAGACAGGAAAAGTTAGAAAAAAAATCATCCCATTTCCATCACAGGAAATAGTTACTGATGCAACCCTACAACAAATATCTAAAATCTGAGTAGCTTTAGGAAGCGAGTGTATTTTAATTAAGGTTATATTGTTACATAACAAATAAAAGGTGGTAAAATATATTAATCAGTTTCTAAAAGTCATATTTAACATTACAAATAGGGTTGACTATGGTACACTGAAATGCACAGAAGACAAAAAATTAAGAAGCCAGAAGGGGGGAAAGTTGAAGTAGGAAATAAAAATAGAAATATATGACCAGGAGGATGCTTCCTTTATTGAAACACCTCTTAGCATATTTCTTTGTTTTTTTAAGAATGAATATATTTAATTTAGTTTGCTAATGCAACTTTATTTAGCTGCCTGTTTACCTTTCTGCAAAGCCTCATTACCCGTAAAAACAAAGAATGAAGTTGATTAATGTGCTCTAAGTGTGATGTTAAAATTGTAATTTTCATATACATAAGTGGATGCTTCTGCAGTATTTTGTTTGATAATTTACAGAGTTAGCACCGTCCAAACCACTAATCAGTTTCTTTTTATGATGACAGCTGCAGAAGATTCTTTTGGAATGCTAATTTTCATTAGTGCTTTCCCTTCCTGTGGACTAGATGCCTGGCTCAGAGTGATTTCATCATTGCAAACTAAAGTTTTGAGAGCAAAGGCACTTAGGCTATTCATAAGTTTTCTAAGAGTACACAGAGAAAGTATTGCAAACACAAAATCTAATGGGTGAATTTCAAATGTGTAAAATGAATATAAATAATATATATGATATTGAAGGCACATGATCACAAAATTGCTGACTAAAATTGCTGAAATTGATATATAAAAACAGAAAAAAGTGCTTAAATATAGCAAAATGACATTGTCCATCAATTTTAGAGAAAATTAATTTATATATTTACTATTAATTTTTAAACGATAAAATTTTAATTCATTAATATATAGTAGTTTCTACCTATACAAGTACTTTTTCATTTATTCTTGTAGATTAGCATTAATCATTTTGGGCTTTTCAATCAAATTTTTTCTTTTTAACAAAATTTCTCATATTCACTGACTGCTTCTCATGTGCCAGGGACGTCATCTCTTGGAGGGCAGCACAATTACTATCCCATTTAAAGATGAGGAAACTGAAGCACAGAATTTTGGAGGAACTTGTGATTCAGCAGAGCCAGATTTGAAGCCAAAGAGTCTGAATCCAGAGCCTGGCATCATTAGCAGGTATTAATATTAAATTCATACAAATAAGACATATAATTCAAAGCAGAGATAGTAGGTGGATTAATTCCTTGTCTTACCATGTGTGAAAAATAAAGATTAAACCTAGATTCCTAATATCCTACTAACCCATGTTTTATAGAATTGCTTCCATTTCTCATAGTAACTCCCACTTTGCCTGAATAGTAGTATTGGTTTCTGTTAATTTGGAATTTTCATGCTTGGATGATAGTATTAATGTTTTATGTCAGTGTAGATGTTAAGTCTCCAATCAAAAGGTCTAAATACATTAACATTCTGCCTCTGTGCATAGGTATGAGGAGATAAAATGACATGTTGTCTGAGAAATTATGTTTGTACAAATTAGATATATTTTCATTTAAAAAACTTGGTATAAGGAAGACTTTTGATGTATTCTTTCCTCTTTTGAAGACTGAGTAAAATGTTTTATCCATAATATTAAAATAATAGTCAACCTTAGATTTTCAATCTTGACCTTTCCAGAGATAAAATATTAATATATATAATAAATATAATTTGCAATATTGTTAATTGTAGATCTTCTTTCCTATTTTTGTCCTCAATCAGTCTAATACTGCAATTTTTAACATCTCCAGAGAACGCTAATTTACAAAAATAGGTAGCTTTCAGCAAAAACAAAATTACACAAATCAAAACGGTTACTTGACAAATTATTATCTACTTCCTTATAATCCTTTTACTTTCAGCTATCCTTAAACAATTAGTAACACTGAACACTACCTCCACTTTTTCACCCTCCATTATTTTATTAACTGTTTGCATCATGATTGTGCCTTTTGTCAGCCTACTCAGATAGTTCTGAGGAGTACTATCAAACTTTCACTTTCCTTGATGGTTATGCCACTATGTGACCATCTGTATTTATAAATCCCCTCTTGGTTGAAACATAAGTTCTTTCAAAAAGTCATATTTACAATGATAGTAAAATGTACAACCATTTATACTTCATGGCTTATGCTAGTGAATATGAGGATATTTTTAACTCTCATTTAATTATGCATATTATAAAAGACACTACCTGTAAAACAGGGGAAAATTACTTAGAAACGTAGTTTTCTAAGATTTAAGAAACTATATATATTTTTTAAAAAGTGCACAGTTGAAATTCTAATTTGCATCTTTTAGGCTACTATAAAAAAGTATTGCTTTTTTAAAAGTCCTTAAGTAAACTTTATGAAAGGGAATATTATTGTTCCCATTGTTGTCTCTATTTATTGTGCAGAATATACCCAATCAACTAAGTGGAAAATGTAGAAAGAAAAAGAAATTAGTGGAATTATAGTGTTATGATAGCATTCTACAGATACCCATAGAAACTATAAATATTTTCTTATAGACCTATTAGGAAATTTCAATGTTGATGGTTCCTTAGCATAGGTATTCCCTTGAGAATCACTTTTCAATGTGTTCCAGGGTGCACTGTGTAATTTTGTAAAATTTTTGTTGTCACAATGATTAGGGGACACTAATGGCACTCAGTAGAGAATGCTCTGGGTGAGACAGTCCTACACAATGAAGAATATTCCTACACCCCACACAACATTTTAATGTCACACAATATTTACTTAGATTAAAACTGTTTATAATTAACTGAACCGGAAATCTAACCATTGTACATATAAACACACAATATTTGTTCTATTAATTTTATATATGCTAAATTTTCAAGAAATGCAAAAACTGTGTAATTCCAGAAAGGACTATACACATTTGGTTTGAAACTCCTTCAAGAGTTGTTCATGATTTCAGAAGATGACATCTCCAATCAAATACCACTTGTGGTATCTGAATCATTACAAATTTGTTTGTATCTGTCTGCATTTGTAGCTGTTAGAAATACAGTGCACAGAACTGACTCTTTTATCTCAACTTATAGTGAGGTCATATTTGTGTATTTGCATATTGAAATGTGTACTGTCTTATTATACATTTCTTTCCTTTCATTTCTCTTTTACACATTTAGGGCATTGTATTGATTTTACAAAATTACATGTATAAGTAGATTTTATTATCCATTATTTTTATTGAAGAGATTTTAAAAATTCATTTTACATTTGTTATTAAAAAATTGCTGAATTTGATAAGGTTGACAATCAAAGACATAGCAGAACATTCTGAAATAATAAAATATCGATACATTTCTTTTTTTTTTTTAAACATCTTTTCGGGTATAATTGCTTTACAATGGTGTTAGTTTCTGCTTTATAACAAAGTGAATCAGCTATACATATACATATGTTCCCACATCTCTTCCCTCTTGCGTCTCCCTCCCTCCCACCCTCCCTATCCCACCCCTCCAGGCGGTCACAAAGCACAGAGCCGATATCCCTGTGCCATGCGGCTGCTTCCCACTAGCTATCTACCTTATGTTTGTTAGTGTATATATGTCCATGACTCTCTTTCGCCCTGTCACAGTTCACCATTGCCCCTCCCCATATCCTCAAATCCGTTCTCCAGTAGGTCTGTGTCTTTATTCCTGTCTTACCCCTAGGTTCTTCATTTTTTTTTCTTAAATTCCATATATATGTGTTAGTATACGGTATTCGTCTTTCTCTTTCTGACTTGCTTCACTTTGTATGACAGACTCTAGTTCTATCCACCTCATTACAAATAGCTCAATTTCGTTTCTCTTTATGGCTGAGTAATATTCCACTGTATATATGTGCCACATCTTCTTTATCCATTCATCCAATGATGGGCACTTAGGTTGTTTCCATCTCCGGGCTATTGTAAATATAGCTGCAATGAACATTTTGGTACATGACTCTTTTTGAATTTTGGTTTTCTCAGGGTATATGCCCGGTAGTGGAATTGCTGGGTCATATGATAGTTCTATTTATAGTTTTTTAAGGAAACTCCATACTGTTCTCCATAGTGGCTGAACCAATTCACATTCCCACCAGCAGTGCAAGAGTGTTCCCTTTTCTCCACACCCTCTCCAGCATTTATTGTTTCTAGATTTTTTGATGATGGCCATTCTGACTGGTGTGAGATGATATCTCATTGTGGTTTTGATTTGCATTTCCCTAATGATTAATGATGTTGAGCATTCTTTCATATGTTTGTTGGAAGTCTGTATATTTTCTCTGGAGAAATGTCTATTTATGTCTTCTGCCCATTTTTGCATTGGGTTGTTTGTTTTTTTGTTATTGAGCTGCATTTTTGTACATTGTAAATTTTGGAGATTAATCCTTTGTCAGTTGCTTCATTTGCAAATATTTTCTCCCATTCTCAGGGCTGTCTTTTGGTCTTGTTTATGGTTTCCTTTGCTATGCAAAAGCTTTGAAGTTTCAATAGGTCTCATTTGTTTATTTTTGTTTTTATTTCCATTTCTCTAAGAGGTGGGTCAGAAAGGATCTTGCTGTGATTTATGTCACAGAGTGTTCTGCCTATGTTTTCCACTAATAGTTAGAAATAAGGTGTCCATATGTGCATGGGTTTATCTCTGGGCTTTCTATCCTGTTCCATTGATCTATCTTTCTGTTTTTGTGCCAGTACCATACTGTCTTGATTACTGTAGCTTTGTAGTATAGTCTGAAATCAGGGAGCCTGATTCCTCCAGCTCCGTTTTTCATTCTCAAAATTGCTTTGGCTATTCAGGGTCTTTTGTGTTTCCATACAAATTGCAAAATTTTTTGTTCTAGTTCTGTGAAAAATGCCAGTGGTAGTTTGATAGGGATTGCATTGAATCTATAGATTGCTTTGGGTAGTAGAGTCATTTTCACAATGTTGATTCTTCCAATCCAAGAACATGGTATATCTCTCCATCTAGTTGTATTATCTTTAATTTCTTTCATCAGTGTCTTTTAATTTTCTGCATACAGGTCTTTTGTCTCCTTAGGTAGGTTTATTCCTAGATATTTTATTCTTTTTGTTGCAATGGTAAATGGGAGTGTTTTCTTGATTTCACTTTCAGATTTTTCATCATTAGTATATAGGAATGTCAGAGATTTCTGTGCATTAATTTTGTATCCTGCTACTTTACTAAATTCATTGATTAGCTCTAGTAGTTTTCTGGTAGCATCTTTAGGATTCTCTATGTATAGTATCATGTCATCTGCAAACAGTGACAGCTTTACTTCTTTTCTGATTTTGATTCCTTTTTA
Organism: Tursiops truncatus; assembly: GCF_011762595.2. Classification (NCBI taxonomy): domain Eukaryota; kingdom Metazoa; phylum Chordata; class Mammalia; order Artiodactyla; family Delphinidae; genus Tursiops; species Tursiops truncatus. The sequence continues at coordinate 31,067,829 of NC_047051.1, forward strand.
TTTCCTTTTCTTCTCTGATTGCTGTGGCTAAAACTTCCAAAACTATGTTGAATAAGAGTGGTGAGAGTGAGCAAACTTGTCTTGTTCCTGATCTTAGTGGAAATGCTTTCAGTTTTTCACCATTGAGGATGACGTTGGCTGTGGTCTTGTCATATATGGCCTTTATTATGTTGAGGAAAGTTCCCTCTATGCCTACTTTCTACAGGGTTTTTATCATAAATTGGTGTTGAATTTTGTCAAAAGCTTTCTCTGCATCTATTGAGATGATCATATGTTTTTTCTCCTTCAATTTGTTAATATGGTTTATCACATTGATAGATTTGCACATATTGAAGAATCCTTGCATTTCTGGAATAAACCCCACTTGATCATGGTGTGTGATCCTTTTAATGTGCTGTTGGATTCTGTTTGCTAGTATTTTGTTGAGGATTTTTGCATCTATGTTCATCAGTGATATTGGCCTGTAGTTTTCTTCCTTTGTGACATCTTTGTCTGGTTTTGGTATCAAGGTGATGGTGGCCTCATAGAAGGAATTTGGGAGTGTTCCTCCTTCTGCTATATTTTCGAAGAGTTTGAGAAGGATAGATGTTAACTCTTCTCTAAATGTTTGACAGAATTCGCCTGTGAAGCCATCTGGTCCTGGGCTTTTGTTTGTTGGAAGATTTTTAATCACAGTTTCAATTTCAGTGCTTGTGATTGGTCTGTTCAGATTTTCTATTTCTTCCTGATTCAGTCTTGGCAGGTTGTGCATTTCTAAGAATTTGTCCATTTCTTCCAGATTGTCCATTTTATTGGCATAGTGTTGCTTGTAGTAATCTCTCATGATCTTTTGTATTTCTGCAGTGTCAGTTGTTACTTCTCCTTTTTCATTTCTAATTCTATTGATTTGAGTCTTCTCCCTTTTTCTCTTAATGAGTCTGGCTAGTGGTTTATCTATTTTGTTTATCTTCTCAAAGGACCAGCTTTTAGTTTTATTGATCTTTTCTATAGTTTCCTTCATTTCTTTTACTTCTGATCTGATTTTTATGATTTCTTTCCTTCTACTAGCTTTGAGGTGTTTTTTTTTTTTTTTTTTTTTTTTTTTTTTTTTTTTTGTTCTTCTTTCTCTAATTGCTTGAGGTGCAAGGTTAGGTTGTTTATTTGAGATGTTTCCTGCATCTTAAGGTGGGCTTGTATTGCTATAAACTTCCCCCTCAGAATTGCTTTAGCTGCATCCCATAGGTTTTGGGTCATTGTGTCTCCATTGTCATTTGTTTCTAGGTATTTCTTTATTTCCTCTTTGATTTCTTCAGTGATCACTTCATTAGTAAGTAGTGTATTGTTTAGCCTCCATGTGTTTGTATTTTTTACAAATCTTTTCCTGTAATTGATAATTAGTCTCATGGTGTTGTGGTCGGAAAAGATACTTGATACAATTTCAATTTTCTTAAATTTACCAAGGCTTGATTTGTGACCCAAGATATGATCTATCCTGGAGAATGTTCCATGAGCACTTGAGAAAAATGCGTATTCTGTTGTTTTTGAATGGAGTGTCCTATAAATATCAATTAAGTCCATCTTGTTTAATGTATCATTTAAAGCTTGTGTTTCCTTATTTATTTTCATTTTTGATGATCTGTCCATGGGTGAAAGTGGGGTGTTAAAGTCCCCTGCTATGAATGTGTTACTGTCGATTTCCCCTTTTATGGCTGTTAGTATTTGCCTTACGTATTGAGGTGCTCCTATGTTGGGTGCATAAATATTTACAATTGTTTTATCTTCTTGGATCGATCCCGCGATCATTATGTAGTGTCTTTCTTTGTCTTTTCTAATAGTCTTTATTTTAAAGTCTATTTTGTCTGATATGAGAATTGCTACTCCAGCTTTCTTTTGGTTTCCATTTGCATGTAATATCTTTTTCCATCCCCTTACTTTCAGTCTGTATGTGTCTCTAGGTCTGAAGTGGATATCTTGTAGACAACATATATAAGGTTCTTGTTTTTGTATCCATTCAGCCAATCTGTCTTTTGGTGGGAGCATTTAGTCCATTTACATTTAAGGTAATTATCGATATGTATGTTCCGATTCCCATTTTCTAAATTGCTTTGGGTTCGTTATTATAGGTCTATTGCTACTCTTGTGTTTCTTGTCTAGAGAAGTTCCTTTAGCACTTGTTGTAAAGCTGGTTTGGTGGTGTTGAACTCTTTCAGCTTTTGCTTGTCTGTAAAGGTTTTAATTTCTCCATCAAATCTGAGTGAGATCTTTGCTGGATAGAGTAGTCTTGGCTGCAGGTTTTTCTCCTTCATCACTTACAGTATGTCCTGCCACGCCCTTCTGGCTTGCAGGGTTTCTGCTGAGTGATCAGCTGTTAACCTTATGGGGATTCCCTTATGTGTTATTTGTTGTTTTTCCCTTGCTGCTTTTAATATGCTTTCTTTGTATTTAATTTTTGACAGTTTGATTAATATGTGTCTTGGCGTATTTCTCCTTGGATTTATCCTGTATGGGACTCTCTGTGCTTCCTGGACTTGATTAACTATTTCGTTTCCCATATTAGGGAAGTTTTCAACTATAATACCTTCAAATATTTTCTCAGTCCCTTTGTTTTTCACTTCTTCTTCTGGAACCCCTATAATTCGAATGTTGGTGCATTTAATGTTGTCCCAGAGGTCTCTGAGACTGTCCTCAGTTCTTTTCATTGTTATTTCTTTATTCTGCTCTGCAGTAGTTATTTCCACTATTTTATCTTCCAGATCACTTATCCGTTCTTCTGCCTCAGTTATTCTGCTATTGATCCCATCTAGAGTACTTTTAATTTCATTTATTGTGTTGTTCATCATTGCTTGTTTCATCTTTATTTCTTCTAGGTCCTTTTTAACTGTTTCTTACATTTTGTCCATTCTATTTCCAAGATTTTGGATCATCCTTACTATCATTATTTTGAATTTTTTTTCAGGTAGACTGCCTATTTCCTCTTCATTTGTTAAGTCTGGTGCATTTTTATCTTGCTCCTTTATCTGCTGTGTGTTTTCCTGTCTTCTCATTTTGCTTATCTTAGTGTGTTTGGGGTCTCCTTTTAGCAGGCTGCAGGTTCATAGTTCCCACTGTTTTTGATGTCTGTCTCCAGTGGCTAAGGTTGGTTCAGTGGGTTGTGTAGGCTTCCTGGTGGAGGAGACTAGTGCCTGTGTTGTGGTGGATGAGGCTGGATCTTGTCTCTCTAGTGGGCAGGTTCACGTCTGGTGGTGTGTTTTGGGTCTGTGGCCTTATTATGATTTTAGGCAGCCTCTCTGCTAATGGGTGGGGTTGTGTTCCTGTTTTGCTACTTGTTTGGCATAGGTTGTCCAGCACTGTAGCTTGCTGATCGTTGAGTGAAGCTGGGTGCTGGTGTTAAGACGGAGACCTCTGGGACATTTTCGCCATTTGATATTATGTGGAGCTGGCAGTTCTCTTGTTGACCAGTGTCCTGAAGTTGGCTCTCCCACCTCAGAGGCAGAGCCCTGACTCCTGGCTGGAGCACCAAGAGCCTTTCATCCACATGGCTCAGAATAAAAAGGAGAAAAATTAGAGAAAATTAGTAGAAGTATGAAGAAAGAAAGAAAGAAAGAAAGGAGGGAAGAAAGGAGGAAGGAAGGAAGGATGGAAGGAAGAAAGGAAGAAAGGAAGGAAGAAAGAAAGAAAGAAAGAAAGAAAGAAAGAAAGAAAGAAAGAAAGAAGGAAAGAAAGAAAGAAAGAAGCAAAGAAGGCAAGAAGGAAAGGAGGGAGAGAGGGAGGGAGGAAGGAAGGAAAGAGGGAAGGAAGGAAAAAAGACAGAAAGAAAGAAGATACAGTGAAATAAAGTATAATAAAGTTATTGAAGTAAAAAATAATTATTTAGAAAAAAAAAAAAAGGGACGGATAGTACCTTAGGACAAATGTTGGAAGCAAAGCTATACAGACAAAATCTTACACAGAAGCATACACATACACCCTCACAAAAAGAGGTAAAGGGGGAAAAATCATAAATCTTGCTCTCAGAGACCACCTCCTCAATTTGGGATGATTCATTGTCTAAAGGAGTGAAGGAAAGAAAGAAAGAAAGGAAGAAAGAAAGAAAGAAAGAAAGAAAGAAAGAAAGAAAGAAAGAAAGAAAAGTATAATAAAGTTATTAAAATTAATTATTAAGGGGAAAAAAAAACATGGACAGATAGAACCCTAGGACAAATGGTGGAAGCAAAGCTATACAGACAAGATCTCACACAGAAGCATATACATATACATTCACAAAAAGAGGAAAAGGGGAAAAAAATCATAGATCTTGCTCTCGAAGCCCACCTCCTCAATTTGGGATGACTCATTGTCTATTCATGTATTCCACAGATGCAGGGTACATCAAATTGATTGTGGAGCTTTAATCCGCTGTTTCTGAGGCTGCTGGGAGGGATTTCCCTTTCTCTTCTTTGTTCTCACAGCTCACAGGGGCTCAGCTTTGGATTTGGCCCTGCCTCTGCGTGTAGGTCGCTGGAGGGCGTCTGTTTTTTGCTCAGACAGGACGAGATTAAAGGAGCTGCTGATTCGGGGGCTCTGGCGCACTCAGGCCGGGGGGGAGGGAGGGGCACTGCGTGCGGGGTGGGCCTGCGGCGGTAGAGGCCGGCGTGACGTTGCACCATCCTGAGGCCCGCCGTGCGTTCTCCCGGGGAAGTTGTCCCTGGATCCCGGGAACCTGGCAGTGGCGGGCTGCACAGTTTCCCCGGAAGAGGGGTGTGGATAGTGACCTGTGCTCGCACAGAGGCTCCTTGGTGGCGGCAGCAGCAGTCTTAGCGTCTCCCGCCCGTCCCTGGGGTCCGTGCTTTTAGCCACGGCTCGCACCCGTCTCTGGGGTTCGCGCTTTTAGCCACGGCTCGCGCCCATCTCTGGAGTTCCTTTAAGCAGCGCTCTTAAACCCCTCTCCTCACGCACCAGGAAACAAAGAGGGAAGAAAAAGTCTTTTGCCTCTTCGGCAGGTGCATACTTTTCCCCCGGACTCCCTCCCCGCTAGCCGTGGTGCACTAACCCCTTCAAGCTATGTTCAAGCCACCAACCCCAGTCCCTTCCCTGCGCTCCGACTTAAACCCGAGCCTCAGCTCGCAGTCCCGCCCGCCCCGGCGAGTGAGCAGACAAGCCTCTCGGGCTGGTGAGTGCTGGTCGGCACCGATCCTCTGTGCCGCAATCTCCCCGCTTTGCCTTCCGCACCCCTGTTGCTGTGCACTCCTCCGCGGCTCTGAAGCTCCCCTCTCCGCCTCCCGCAGTCTCCACCCATGAAGGGGCTTCCTAGTGTGTGGAAACTTTTCCTCCTTCACAGCTCCCTCCCACTGGTGCAGGTGCCGTCCCTATTCTTTTGTCTCTGTTTTTTCTTTTTTTCTTTTGCCCTACCCGGGTACGTGGGGAGTTTCTTGCCTTTTGGGAGGTCTGAGGTCTTCTGCCAGCCTTCAGTAGGTGTTCTATAGGAGTTGCTCCACGTGTAGATGTATTTCTGGTGTATCTGTGGGGAGGAAGGTGATCTCCGCGTCTTACTCTTCCGCCATCTTCAAGGTCCCCCCGATACATTTCTTATTCACAATTTTTTAAATGGCAAGCTGACAGAGTAGGGTAATTTGAGACATGTTTGATATATATTTTTTTGATGTCATAAGAAGAAGAGCAATGTGGCAGTGTCATTACTTCTGCCTTCATTTTATATTCAGCTGTAATATACTGCAGTGATCTTATTACAGAAATGAAACTTTAAAAAGACCAGAGAGTGACATGGGTTAGAAAGAATCAAAAGGTTGCAAGATGACACCATAAACAGAGTTGGAACAGAGACTATTCCTACTGATAATAGAATTGAAGAAAAAGAAGAAAAGCAAGGCCTTGATGCAAAATTGATGGCTCTAAGAAAAATAAGTAAACAACCAAAAAGACCAAAAAAATTTCCCTAAGAAGGAGAAAGGGATAAGGTATATTGATGCCATATTTATAAATATAGAAAAAAGTTTATGAAGGATATATTTGTGACATATTGCTCAGAATTCATACATTTATTGAAAGCACTGTATATTTTTTTTTTCTGTAGAAGATACTGCGGCCTTCTTAAATTAGCTGCAGTAACACATAAGACAAGATACACACATCCCCTAACAACATTGAAACCAGAATGCAACAACTCTGCAAGAAATCTAGTCATCTCATTTATTAGGATGATTTATTATTCACTGAGCACCAACTCAATGCTTTTTATAACAGAGAAAGAAGTTTTTTTTTTTCTATTTCAGGTATTTTTTAATATAAATAAAAATAAATGAAGGAATGGAATTGTCTTGAGTCTGCTACTATACCACTTATCACTTTTCTCTAGAAATTTATCATAGAAAAAAGGAGACTCAAGCCTCTAAAGAATAAATGATTAAAACCAAGAAGTAAAGAATATAACATAACAAGGTGAATAGAAATAATTTAGGGGGAAAAAAAACACATAAATTCCAAAGTTTCCAACCCAGTTTGAACACTTATTCTTTGGAGTAAATTACTATAAATATAAAATAACTTGAGTCCTTTTCTTCATACTTCTCCATTTTTTTCCATAAGTTACCTTCTAGCCCTATATGAATGCACATTTGTATCTTCTCCTTAAATGCTTTAAGACCCAAATTAATAATTTTTTTCTTAGTAAGAATCTTTCATTTTCTACATAATCTCTGCATATTCTGCCTTAAATTACCCACAATTTATATTACATACTCATGCAAGCACAAATGCTCACATACTTAAATGGAAAGTCCATTGAATTTAATATAAAATACACCTGAGAATTATTAGACATATATCTTCATGGAAATATACATTGTAACAAGATTGTTCAATCAGTACATGGATAATTTCTAAACGTTAAAAAATAATACCTCTGCCTTATAACAAAAATATAAATAATTCAATGAGAACTTACCAATTGGCAGGTAGAGTGATAAATGCTTTTCAGACATTTATTTCATTGACTCCTTGCAGCAATGCTGAGTGATATTTATTTTTGCCACTTAATGGATGAGGAAACAGAGGCACGAGGAATCAAGATGTTTCTCATAGTCATGGAAAAAGTACTAACCAGGATTAAAAATCATAATTCAAATCATGTTTTTCATCTTTATTTCCTACTTCATTCCAAGAAATTATTTCTAAAATTTACTTTTTAATAAATTTAATAAAATACAGAAAGCACAAAGTGTTAATGTAAAAACACACAATTGTGTTACCACACTCTAGAATTAACCGCTATTAACTATTTGTTTTGGCTTTTAGTTTTACTCTAAGAAAATAATATAGTAGCAAAAAAGTTAATGGTCTCCCTAATCATCACCTCATGTTTTCTTTATCCCTTCCTAGAGGTAGTAACTGTTATGCATTACTTCACATCAGTTTAATTATTTCACATACATGTTACAAGTATACCTATTTTGTTCTTCTTTTCTAAAGTCATTACTGTTTATGACACTAGTCTACTGTTAATTCTTCTCATGGCCACTTTTTATTTTCTTAGATTTTGAAGGGGATATCTTTTACAGAAACTGAAGAGCTCTCTTAAGGAATGTGACCAGAAGCAGGAAAATGTCATACTGGGTAATATTATACTGCCACATCCTTCAAACTAATAGGGGTCTCTGGAAACAATGGAAAGGCAACTAATTATCCATTTGAACAAGGTAAATTTTATGTACTTCTGTGAAATCTCCATTCCAAAATGCTCAATATATTTCTTCTTAGAAAGGTATGAATGCATAGAACATCAAAGTCATACCAAATTCCATTTTATAGCCCACTGTAATAAGTAATAGCAAATGTGCAAATCAAACTCATAAAATTGTTTATCTGACCTATTTTCTCAAAAATGGCAAAGATGAGACTATAATTAAAATTTGGTAAGGCCTAATATTTTAAATTATGTCTCCATGATCAAAGAGAGGCTTCACTAGAACATTTACCTTCAGAAAGGAATGAAAAGACCACAGGGACTGTATCATTATGTGAAAGCAAATGGCATGGCAGTTCAAAATGAAATTGTTTCTGTTTAATATTTTTCCCACTTAATCGCAGCATTCTTTCTCCATTTTTCAATGCTTTGCTAAGTAGAACTACATAAGCAAACTTTCCGTAGCCAAGATTCTTTGTCTTCCTTGTTTCTGGATCTCTAAAGAAATGTCTTTGCACAACAGTCTATAAATGATAGTACTACCACTACTTACAGAACTACTTAAATGATGGTTCCATGGCCCCCTGACAATATTGATGTTTTAAAGGGAGGCTGAGTAGTTCTCAGGACTAAAATATTTGATCTTCTATGAGGATTGGGCTGTCTCCTGGGAGATTTTAATGTAGCCATTTCTGCAAACAGGAAAGCCTCTATACTCAGACAAATGCAAAAATACCAGTCTTGGGAAAAGATTTGGGGACTTGGTGCTTATTGATATATAAAAAGATATAAAACACAGAGCAAAAGGATATAAATTCAATTTGAAGTGGCCCCAAATGTAATTCTAGATGCACAAATTAATCATAACACATGTACAATGATATAATACTATAAACTGTACTGTGTTAGAAACACATATCTCAATCCATGTGCTGAAATTTCACAACAACTTCAGGCCTCATTTTTCTTGTATTACAAGTGAGGCTAATACAGCTTGTCATCTGTCTCACAAGGAATATTATGAGGATGCATGAGATCATTAAGTGAAGAGTCTCCAAGTGTTTAATCTACTCCCTGGCAAGAACTCAGAATCCCATTCACCCTTGCAGGGCAGTAGTGCATATTTATTCCAGAAAGAGTTAATTTTTTTTCCACCCACCCTGAAAATGCTATACTTGTGTATGGTATATAAATAGGTCTATTTATAATGCATTATGAGATACTTAGGATAAGAGTCAAAATTGTATTTTAAGTAAATTAAAATAGTAAAAATCATCAGAATGGCTCCATATTACTTTGTCTCACCCTATGGATGGGAAAGTGTATTTTAAAAGATTCACAGGTATAAAAATTAATATATAAAAATGTAGACCATCAGGAGTATCATTAAAAGGGCCAAGTTATACCTGAACAGTTTTTGTGTCATTTCTTATTATCAAAGTCATTTGATTACTCTCTTTTTAACTAAACAAGCTTTTTAATAGATAACAATTATAAAGGTATTTTTGATGCATTATTTAAAACCAATGTCAAATTTCAAGCTAGGGGATGACATAGTCCTTTTTATAATCTTATAAAATAAATTCTCACTCTTTAATATAATAAATATCTTGAAAACATAAAGGCTCATAGAAATGTTCTAAGATGTTCAGAAGTGATTATTATGAATGTTTAATGAAGCTTGCTTTATTAAGCACATGTCGGTCACCATGCTAGGAACTTTCACATGAGGGCAAATGGCTCCATGGCAATCAGGCATGATGGACATGGTCCCTAGGGATGTTCCATGCTAGGACAAAAGATCAATGATACCCATAGCTGATGGGAACACAAACCTGTAGGATTCTGACACCTGTGTTCTTATCACAATGCTATACTGCTTCTCCCAGAAAGGCCTAAGTAAACAAACAAAAAAATTAGATCTGTCTCAAACAGGAGAGAAGTTTTTCATAATCTTGTGTGGTAACTAATTTTCTCTGGAAAAGAGTAAAATTCTTTGTATTTGGTTTTGATAACAAAAGTCAAAAAAAAAGAGAAAAGAGGGGCTTCCCTGGTGGTGCAGTGGTTGAGAGTCTGCCTGCCGATGCAGGGGACACGGGTTCGTGGCCCAGTCCGGGAAGATCCCACATGCCGCAGAGCGGCTGTGCCCATGAGCCATGGCCGCTGAGCCTGTGCGTCCGGACCCTGCGCTCCGCAACGGGAGAGGCCACAACAGTGAGAGGCCCGCGTACTGCAAAAAAAAAAGAGAGAGAGAGAAAAGAAATCAACTGTTGGCAAAAGACTTAAAACACAGAGAAACAAAATGAAAAATAGAAGGAAAACCTGTTATTGATATTCACACAAATAAAAATATTTTATAGGAGTGTATCACAAATTTGACATTAATTATGTAATTCATAGCGTGACTGTCATCTCCCAATTAAGCAAATATTTCATAAAATCAATTAATCTGTACTGTTGGGGGGCTCTGTAGAATATTTGGGATGGATAATAATAGGTGAAAATGTAGCTGAAATAGAATTATGTCTTTCTTCCCAAACTTGACTATTTCTGAAATTGACTCAATTTCAATATTCTAGGCTTAGATATAAAATCATGTTTTATACACGGGCATAAACCAACCAAAATCACTTTCAGCAAATTTGGAAGTATCAGTAGTCACTAAATTAATAACAAAGGTTAAACTTCTTTAAAAACATACCAGTCTTTCTGATCATTACTCAAAGACTTGCACTTTTTAATCTGCAGACATGTATATTCAAATAAATCAAATGGGTTTTTAATTTTGTATAACTCTAATTTATGAGATAGTATGCATTAATAGGAAAGATACTATTTAGGATTCCTGGATTCTTGTATAATTTTGCCAAATCTGTAAAAGTCTGGTTAAAAATCATAATTGCTAGTCTTGCAAATCTCCCCTCCAAGCAAGGAAAATAGACTAAATAATTTTCAAAATTACTTAGCAAAAGAAAGAAAAGGCGTTTGCTATATATGCAAAGATGTTTGATTTTCTCAAGTTTGTAAGCTTCTTTGTATTTCATTTTGAAAATTAAAAAAAAAAACACTTATTGATAGTGCATATATCAGTACCATCTTTAATACTTTTGCTTTCTTCATTCAATATTTTCACACAGTTGATAAGCAAATAGATTTTATGCTACTATTAAAACAAAATACAAATTTCTGGTGTCTTTGTCTTTACAATAATGGCTTGGTATGTGAAAAGAAGTATGCTAATACCCAGCTCTTACATCCATGGCATATAGAAAAAACAGAGTCCTTTTTCTTTATGTATAGCTTTATATTTTTGCTGCCAGGGATTTATAGTTGAACATAATGTAGCACCATGGTATGAGCAAAGTTAAATGGAAAAAGGAAAACCGCGATTCATATTTGAAAAGAAAAAAACTCCCAAGAATTATATCAAGGATCTTTCCCTGCCATTTTCCCATCTCCCAGTTAATGTCCAGACTCATACTACAGGCAATCACAGCAACTCCTCCAGGACCACAGTCTATTATTCCTTATTTTTTAATTATTTTTTTTAATTGGAGGATAGTTGATTTACAATGTTGTGTTAGTTTCTGCTGTACAGCAAAGTCAGTCAGTTATACATATATTCACTCTTTAGGTCATTACAGTATACTGAATAGAGTTCCCTGTGCTATTCACTATGTTCTTATTAGTTATCTATTCTATACATAGTAATGTGTATATGTCAATCCCAATCTCCCAATTTATCCCTCCCCCTGCCTTCCCCCTGGTAACCACAAGTTTGTTTTCTACATCCGTGACTCAACTTCTGTTTTGTAAATAAGTTCATTTGTACCATTTCTTTAGATTCCACATATGTGATATCATATTTGTCTTTCTCTATCTGACTTACTTCATTCAGTATGACAATCTATGTAGCTGCAAATGGCATTATTTCATTCTTTTTTATGGCTGAGTAATATTCCACTGTGTATATGTACCACATCTTCTTTATCCATTCCTCTATCAATGGACATTTATGTTGCTTCAATATCCTGGCTATTGTATATAGTGCTGTAATGAACATTGGGGTGCATGTATCCTTTCGAATTATGGTTTTCTCTGGATATATGCCCAGGAGTGGGAATGCTGGATCATATGGTAGCTCTATTTTTAATTTGTCATTCTAACCAGTATGAAGATATACCTCACTGTGCTTTTAATTTGCATTTCTCTAATAATTAGTGACATTGAGCATCTTTTTTCATGTGCCTCTTTGCCATCTGTATGTCTTCTTTGGAGAAATGTCTATTTAGATCTTCTGCTCATTTTTTGATTGGGTTATTTGTTTTTTTGATATTGAGCTGTATGAGTTTTTTTTGTATATTTTGAAGATTAATCCCTTGTTGGTCTCTTTGTTAGCAAATATTTCTCCCATTCTGTGGGTTTTCTTTTAATTTCATTGATGGTTTCCAAGAATAAAATACCTAGGAATAGACCTAACTAAGGAGGCAAAAAACATTTACTCAGAAAACTATAATACTGATGAAAAAAATCAAAGATGACAAACAGATGGAGAGATATACCATGTTCTTGGAAGAATTCTTATACTGGGAGAATCAATATTGTCAAAATGACTATACTACCCAAAGCAATCTACAGATTCATTGCAATTCTTATCAAATTACCAACAACATTTTTCAGAGAATAAGAACAAAAAAATTTACAATTTTTATAGAAACACAAAAGACCTCGACTAGCCAAGGCAATGTTGAGAAAGAAAAATGGAGCTGGAGGAATCAGGCTCCCTGACTTCAGACTATACTACAAAGCTACAGTAATCAAAATAGTATTGTACTGGCACAAAAACAGAAATACAGATCAATGGAACAGGATAGAAAATCCAGAGATAAATCCATGCACCTATGGTCACCTAATCTTTGTCGTAACAAAGGAGGCAAGAATATACAATGGAGAAAAGACAGTCTCTTCCATAAGTGGTGCTCAGAAAACTGGACCTTTACATGTAACAAATAATTGAAAACATTCTCTAACACCATACAACAAAACAGACTCAAAGTGAATTAAAGACCTAAATGTAAGACTGGATACTATAGAACTCTTAGAGGAAAACATAGGCAGAATACTCTCTGACATAAATTGCAGCAAGACCTTTCTTGATCCACCTCCTAGAGTAATGAAAATAAAAACAAAAATAAATAAAAGGGATTTAATTAAACTTATAAGCTTTTGAAGTCTAGTTTATACTCAAATAGTAAATGATTATTTGATTAATGCCTGTCTTCTCTATTAGACTAGGAGCAAGGGTCTCTTTTATCTTTTTGTTCTACCTCCAGTAATTTACCAAATCAGCAAGTGCATTATGGGCATGGAATATTTATTAAATTATTTTAAAGTGAAATTAATATGCAGATAAACCTAACTTAATGTTATACGACCTGTTATTAGAGCCTAGTCTATCTACACAATGTGCTAAAATGAAAGCAATGTCCAGATATAAACTGTTCCATATTTTCTTTCTTTTTGATACTAATTTATGAGATGAAAATTTTATTTATTGAAATGAAGAGTTCACCCAGTTCTTGTTCTCCAAGCACCATTCTGATTAAATCGAATTCATGCACCAACTTAAGGAAGTACTCTTGTATGCCCAGATATTTTTGTAGTCTAAGAAATGAAATTATAAAGAATGCTCATTGTATATCCCAGTATATGTAGTTACTGCCTCCAAATATATTGATAACATCAATGCTATACTAACATGATTTAACCCTTAGTTATACATATTTACTTTTCTATACCTGAAATGCAAAAAAAAAAAAAATAAGTATGGTGACTCAAGAAAATACTCAATATATCCATGGAATTGTGTTTGTAGAGTGTATATTTGTCGACATATATTTTCTCTCCATTTCTCATCTCTAGCTCCTCTGCATGATATTCATTCCTAGAAATGGCAACCATGGCCAGTGGCAGCTCCAAGATTTACATGGGCCCTGATGGGGGAATTCTGAAATGAAGAGAGCACTTGCCTTTGGTATGTCCAGATAATGTCTTGGAGATGACTCCTGTGGCTGCAACTCTGAGCTACTTTATTTTGCTCAAGTGAGGTCAGATTTCCAGCTCCTTGGGAAAAAATGAAGGCTCATGGAACTGGAAAACAGCTGTTCCCAAAAGATAAAGTTGCCCAAAGGATTAAAGAAAGAAAGAGGTGTCTTCTTCCAAGGGTTTCTTTTTTTTCTTAAGAAAAAAAATAATAAAGTTTTTGCCCTTTTCTGTACACTTTCACCAGAGGACTGATCCATTATAAGCATATGTAAAGACAGAATACCTTTCTTATATGATTTTATTTTTATAAAATAATTGTGTTGCACATGGTCTTAAGAGAGTCTGGGAAGGAGTTAGGAAGAGCCAACTATATAAAAAAAAGAAACATGCCATCCCTAGGTTCAATTCTTGAGTTTGTTTTCAAAAATAAGAGATTTTTTTTTGATGCAATACGCTTGCCTTAAAAGCAAGTGACAGTTCAGTACAATAATCTCCATTTAGTCAATTGGATCTTTTGTTGAGAGGTTCATTGTTGAGGAAAAGTGGAAGGAATCAGAACACCTCAAATCATTTCTTCACACAGAGTATGTGTAGATGATATTGGTCACTTTTGCTCTCTCAGAATGTGCTGCCCATTGGAAGTCTAAGTCAATGGATAATATTGTGTAGGACCTACAATGGGCTCTAGAATGCAATACCAATGAATAGGAATTCCACGAGGTTCTTCTTAACAAGCAGAAGTTTTTCTCCTTAACTTTCAGTCTCTTGGCTCTGAAAAGTAGTTAAGACTGCCTTTCAAAATAACAAATTAGGGGGTTCCCTGGTGGCGCAGTGGCTGAGAGTCCGCCTGCTGATGCAGGGGACATGGGTTGGTGCCCCAGTCCGGGAAGATCCCACATGCCACGGAGCAGCTGCGCCCGTGAGCCGTGGCCACTGATCCTGTGAGTCCAGAGCCTGTTGCTCCGCAACGGGAGAGGCCACAACACTGAGAGGCCACGTACCACAAAAAACAAAACAAAACAAAACAAAACAAAAAAGCAAATTAGGCATGTATATATATATATATATATATATATATATATATATATATATATATATATATATATATATATATATATATATATTTCTCCCAGCTTCACAGAATAGTAGTTTTAAAAGGAGTTAATAAACTTCTACTGTGATTTTCTTATGTTCAGAATAGACTGTGTTCTCCATGCTTTACAGGCAACATATTCTGTCTATTCATTATCTCCAGTAAAAATCATAAAAAAAAATGAAAATTTCTATCATAAAAATATACATTTCACTGTATTTCTTTCACATTATATCATGAAATATGTTAGTATTAAAAATGTTCCTAGTAAGCCAGAGAGTATTTATATGAAATTTTGTCACATACAATATTAAAAAGGTGTCTTATTTGAGTGTTCTATTACTAGAGAGAGGCAGAAATGATCTGGTCTATAGTGTATTACACCAGAAGCTAGAAAATGTAGAATCTTAAGTCCTTGGCTCTGCTGCTGACTATTAAATAGCACCAAATGACTCCTGAATCATCTGTGCCTCTTTTTATTCACCTTCAAGAAGAGAGAAAAAAATTATCCTTCTTCAAAGTGGTAGAGGGAATGATGAAAATAATTAAACATATCAGGGTGGTGATCAGAAGTTTAAATGATCACTTATGGAAATATTAGAAATTAGGGGGCAAGGCATTTCTGGAAGACTGTCAGGACCAAGTCCAAAGGAATTGATGAATTGGCAGGAGAAGCCATGGTTTGGCGATTCTCCCTAAGTGAGGAAATTACCACTTGTCTGCACAGAAAAGATTTAATCATGTGGTGATGCAACAATACACCCCGGTACTTGGGTTCTTTAGGTGGAACATGGTCTCCTGGAGCCATGTGGTTAAAGCAGGAACTTTCGGATCATTGGTTCAGCAATTGTTCATGTACCTTACAATAGTAAACCTCATATTTTCCTCTGAAAATTCAAATTATTTGTCACATATTGCTCCTGTAAGATAATAGTTATAGGGAGATGAAAGGGTAAAATTTTTTCAATAGGTGTAATAGACTACAGAATAAAAATAATGTAACAGTTCTAAGAGCAGGTAACCTAAAAAGTATAATTGATGTTGATACAAAGCAATATGAAAGACTTGAGAACTTCTTAATTCCTGCATGAGACCCTTCAAGAATGAACCAGTTGTAGTGATTTTCAACTTTTGCCTCATGTGGGAACCAGCTAGAAAGAGGCTAAAAAACTTATGCACACCCCACACCCAAGGTCAAATAATAAGAATTTCTGGGAGTGGAGCTCAGTGTTTTGTGCTTTAAAAGTTTTACAGGGAAATAAAGTTTTAAAAATTCTATTCAGGGGAGGAGTCAAGATAGTGTAATATGGAGACACAGAATTCATCTCTCTTTCCAAATACATCAAGAATGCATCTACAAAGGCAACAATTCTCATAGAGTACCTGCTGAACATTAGCAGAAGACTTCGGACACCTAAAAGGACAAGAAAAAAATCCTCTCTCAATCAGATAGGAAGAAAGAAAGAAAAGAAAGAAAAGAGGAATCAAAAAAGGGACCAGCAATGCTGGCAAGAAGCTGAAGGTGAGGATAGGTTCCCACACTCACAAACACTCTCCCTCATGGTGGTGAAATCAGCTAGGACAGAAATGGGTCTTCAGGGAATTGAAGGAGAATGCAGCAGACAGTCTGTGAAAGACAGGACAAAGTATCCATCTTGACATCAAGACCCGGCTCCACCCAACTGCCTACAGCCTCCAGGGTTAGACACCGCACACCAAACAACCAGCAAGACAGAACCACAGGCCCACCCATCAGTGGACAGGCTGCCTAAAGTTGTACTAAGCTCAAAAACACCCAAAACACACCAACCAATGGGGCCCTGCTCATCAGAGGGAAAAGACTCAGCTCTACCCAACAGAGAGCAAACACCAGTACCTCCTACCAAAATGCCTACATAAGCCCTGGAGCAACCTCACCCACCAGGGAGCAAACTTGTTTCGATAAAAAAGAGGAACTACAACACTGCAGCCTGTGGAAAGGAGACTATAAACACAATAAGTTAGATATGTTGCAGATGAAGGAGCAGGGTAAAAATCCATAAGACCAAATAAGTGAAGAGGAACTAGGCAATCTACCTGAAAAAGAATTCAGAATAATGATAGTCAAGATGATCCAAGATCTCAGTAATAGAATGGAGGCATAGATCAAGAAGACACAAGAAATGTTTAACAAGGACCTAGAAGAATTAAAGAACAAACAATGATGAACAACACAATAACTGAAATGAAAACTACACTAGAAGGAATCAATACAGAATAACTGAGGCAGAAGAATGGATAAGTGACCTGGAAGATAGAATGGTGGAAATCACTGCTGCAGAGCAGAATAAAGAAAAAGGAATGAAAAGAATTGAGGAGTCTCAGAGATCTCTGGGACAACATTAAATGCACCAGCATTTGAATTATAGGGGTCCCAGAAGAAAAAAAAAAAGAAAGGGTCTGAGAATATATTTGAAGACATTATAGTTGAAAACTTCCCTATCATGGGAAAGGAAATAGTGAATCAAGTCCAGGAAGCACAGAGAGTCCCATACAGGATGAACCCAAAGGGAAACATACTTAGTCACATATTAATCAAACTAAAAATTATTAAATACAAAGAAGAAATATTAAAAGAAGCAAGGGAAAACAACAAATAACATACAAGGGAATCCCCATAAGGTTATCAGCTGATTTTTCAGCTGAAACTCTGCAGGCAGGAGGGGAGTGGCAGGATATATTTAAACTGATGAAAGGGAAAAGACTGCTACCAAGATCACTCTACCTAGGAATGAACTCATTCAGATTCTATGGAGATATCAAAAGCTTTACAGAGAAGCAAATGCTAAGAGAATTCAGCACTACTATCCAGCTTTATAGCAAATGCTAAAGGAACTTCTCTAGGCAGGAAACATAGCAGAAAAAAAAAAAGACCTACTAAAACAAACCCAAAACAATTAAGAAACTGGTAATATGAACATACATATCAATAATTACCTTAAATGTAAATGGATTAAATGCTCCAACCAAGAGACAGACACTGGCTGAATGGATACAAAAACAAGACCCACATATATGCTGTTTACAAGAGATCCACTTCAGACCTAGGGACACATACAGGCTGAAAGTGAGGGATGGAAAAAGACACCCCATGCAAATGAAAATCAAAAGAAAGCTGGAGTACCAATACTCATATTAGACAAAATAGACTTTAAAATAAGGACTATTACAAGAGACAAGTGATTGTTACAAGTGTCCTTACACTACATAATGATGAAGGGATCGATCCAAGAAGAAGATTATAACAATCATAAATATCTATGCACCCAACATAGGAGCACTTCAATACATAAAGCAAATGCTAACAGCTATAAAAGGGAAATCTACAGAAACACAATAATCATGGGGAACTTTAACACTCCACTTACACCAGTGGATGGATCATCCAGACAGAAAATTAATAAGGAAACATAAGCCTTAAATGACACATTACAACAGATAGACTTAACCTATATTTATAGAACATTCCATCCAAAAGTAGCAGAATACACTTTCTTCTCAAGTGCATATGGAACATTCTCCAGGATAGACCACATCTTGGGTCACAAATCAAACATTGGTTAATTTAAGAAAATTGAAATCATACCAAGCATCTTTTCCAAACACAACACTATGAGATTAGAAATAAATTACAGTTTAAAAAAAACTGTAAAAAACACAAATAAATGGGGCTAAACAATATGCTATTAAATAACCAAGAGATCACTGAAGAAATCAAAGAGTAAATTAAAAAATACCTAGAAACAAATAACAACAAAAGCACGAAGACCCAAAACATATGGGATGTAGCAAAAGCAGTTCTAAGAGGGATGTATATAGCAATACATTCATACCTCAAGAAACAAGATAAATCTCAAATAAACAACATAAACTTGCACCTGTAGCAACTAGAGCAAGAGCAGCAACAACAGAAAAGCCCAAAGTTAGTGGAAATAAAGAAATCATAAAGATCAGAGCAGAAATAAATGAAACAGAAACAAGAAAACAATAGCAAAGATCAATAAAACTAAAAGCTGGTTCTTTGAGAAGATAAACGAAATTGATAAACCTTTAGCCAAACTCATCAAGGAAAAGAGGGAGAGAACTCAAATAAATAAAATTAAAAATGAAAAAGGAGAAGTTACAATGGACACTGCAGAAATGCAAAGCATCATAAGAGACTACTACAAGCAACTATATGTCAATAAAAAGGACAACCTGGAAGAAATGGGCAAATTCTTAGAAACGTACAACCTTCCAAGACTGAAGCAGGAAGAAATACAAAATATGAGCAGACCAATCACAAGTAATGAAATTGAAACTGTGATTTAAAATCTTCCAACAAACAAAAGTCCAGGACCAAATGGCTTCCCAGACAAATTATATCAAACATTTAGAGAAGAGCTAACACTTATCCTTCTCAAAATCTTCCAAGAAATTGCAGAGGAAGGGACACTCCCAAACTCATTCTTTGAGGCCACCATCACCCTGGTACCAAAACCAGACAAAGATACTACGAAAAAAAGATAAAATTACAGACCAATATAACTGATGAACCTAGACACAAAAATCTTCAACAAAATACTAGCAACCCAAATCCAACAACACATTAAAAAGATCATACACCATGATCAAGTGGGATTTATCTCAGGGATGCAAGGATTCCTCAATATATGCAAATCAATCAATGTGATACACAATATTAACAAATTGAAAAATAGAAAAAATATGGTCATTACAATAGATGCAGAAAAATGTTTTGACAAAATTCAACACCCATTTATGATAAAAACTGTCCAGAAAGGGAGCATAGAGGCAACATACCTCAGCATAATAAAAGTAATATATGACAAACTCACAGCAAACATCATTCTCAATGGTGAAAAACTGAAAGCATTTCCTCTTAGATCAGGAACAAGACAAGGGTGTCTGCTCTTACCACTATTATTCAACATAGTTTTGGAAGTCCTAGCCACGCCAATCAGAGAAGAAAAAAAAAAAACAAATAATAATAAAAGGAATCCAGACTGTAAAAGAAGAAGTAAAACTGTCACTGTTGGCAGATGACATGATACTATACATAAAAAATCCTAAAGATGCAGCCAGAAAACTACTAGAGCTAAGCAATGAATTTAGTAATGTTGCAGGATGAAAAATTAATATGCAGAAATCTCTTGCATTCCTATACACTAACAATAAAAATCAGAAAGAGAAATTAAGGAAACAATCCCATTTACCATTGCAACACAAAGAATAAAATACCTAGGACTAAACCTACCTGAGGAGGCAAAAGACCTGTATGCAGAAAACTATAAGACACTGATGAAAGAAATCAAAGACAATACAAACAGATGGAAAGATATACCATGTCCTTGGATTGGAAAAATCAATATTGTGAAAATGACTCTACTACTCAAAGCAATCTACAGATTCAATGCAATCCCTATCAAATTACCAATGGCATTTTTCAGAGAATTAGAAGAAAAAAATTCACAATTTATGTGGAAACACAAAAGACCCCAAATAGCCAAAGCAATCTTGAGAAAGAAAAACGGAGCTGGAGGAATCAGGCTCCCTGACTTCAAACTACCTTACAAAGCTACAGTAATCAAGACAGTATGGTACTGGCAGAAAACCAGACATATAGACCAGTGGAATAGGATAGAAAGCCCAGAGATAAACTTATGAACCTATGGTAGCCTAACCCATGAAAAAGGAGGCAAGAATACACAATGGAGAAAAGACAACCTCTTCAATAAGTGGTGCTGGAATAACTAGACAGCTACATATAAAAATATTAAATTAGAACACTCCCTAACACTATACACAAAAATAAACTCAAAATGGATTAAAGACCTAAAAGTAAGGCCAGACAATATAAAACTCTTAGAGGAGTACATAGGCAGAAATCTCTTTGCCATAAATCACAGCAAGATCTTGTTGACCCATCTCCTAGAGTTATGAAAATAAAAACAAATTAAACAAATGGAACCTAATTTTCCTTAAAAGCTTTTGCACTGCAAAGGAAACCATAAATGAGATGAAAAGACAACCCTCAGAATGGGAGAAAATATTTGCCAACAAAGAAACTGACAAAGGATTAAACTCCAAAATATGCAAGCAGCTGATGCCACTCAATATCAGAGAAACAAAGAACCCAATCAAAACATGGGTGGAAGACCTAAATAGATATTTCTCCATGGAAGACATACAGATGGCCAAGAGGCACACAAAAAGATGCTCAACATATTTATTAGAGAAATGCAGGTCAAAACTACAATGAGGAGTCACCTCATACCAGTTAGAATGGCCATCTTTTCAAAATCTACAGACAACAAATGCTGGATATGGCATGGAGAAGAGGGAACCCTCTTACACTGTTGGTGGGAATGTAAATTGATACAGTCACTATGGCAAACAGTGCAGAGGCTCCTTAAAAACCAAGAAAAGAACTAACATATGACCCAGCAATCCTGCTACTGGTCGTATACACTGAGAAGACCAAAATTTAAAAAGATACATGCACCTCAGTGTTCATTGCAGCACTATATACAATATCTAGGACACAGAATCAACCTAAATGTCCATCAACAGAGGAATGGTTAAAGAAGATATGGTACATATGTGCAATGGAATATTATCCATAAAAAGGAACAAAATTGTGTCATTTTCAGAGACGTGGATTGACCTAGAGACAGACATACAGAGCAAAGTAAGACAGAAGGAGAAAAACAAACATCAGTTATTAATGCGTATATGTGAAATCTAGAAAAATGTTACAGATGATTTTATTTGCAAAGCAGAAATAGAGACACAGACGTAGAAAACAAACGTATGGATACCAATGGGGAAGAGGGGTGGTGGGATGAATTGGGAGGTTGGGATTGACATATATACACTACTATGTATACAATAGATTACTAATGAGAACCTACTGTATAACACGGAGAACTCTACTCAGTGCTCGGTGCTGGACTAAATGAGAAGGAAATCCAAAAAGAGAGGGGATACATATATACATATGGCTGATTCACTTTTCTGTACAGCAGATACTGACACAGCAGTGTAAAGCAACTATACTCCAATAAAATAAATAGATAAATAAAAATTAAAAAAAAATAAAGTCAATGAATGTTGAGATTTAAAAATAAATTAATTAAAGTAAATTTCTTTTCAAAAATAAATTTGTATAGGTGATTTTAATATGCATCCAAATTTGAAAGCCACTGATTTAGTGCAACATGCAGCTACCAAGAGTAGAAATTTCTTCCTGACTGCTGTAAAAAAAAATAGAAAAACATCTCTTCTTTTCTTTAAAAGAGCTGTATATAAGAAATAACTACTCATAAAACTTGTAAAGATTAACAGCTAAACCAATGTTTCTTGTCCACTAGTATTCAAACCAAAGATTCAGCTTTTCACTCACCTGAATCTATAATATCCTTTGAAATGCATGAATTTGAACTCTGGTACTTGCACTCCTGGGACTCTCTACACAAGTCTAAATATTACTTTTAAAGTACTGTGTTAAAGTCCTCAAGGGAATTTTTCTTCTGTCATGATTGACTTTTTGCCATCAAATGAGTTATTCATTTTGATTATGGACTTAAGTGGTAACATGAATACTCTGCCCGGCATTCAGACCATATCCATCACAACATAATAACACCTTATAAATGCCATCATACTTGTGTATACCTGTAAAATACATATATTGAGTGCCACATGCAAGCTTAGGTGTGATACATGTCAGGACCAGCTACATAATTTGTAGGGCCCTGAGCAAGATGGAAATACTGTAGTCCTTGTTCAAAAACATTACAAATTTTAAGATGACAGCTGCAGAGCATTAAACCTGTAGGGTCCAATGGGACTGCACAGATAATACATCCATTAAGAAGGAGCCCTGTTTATGAAATATATACATATATTTTTTTAGGAAACTTGGATGAAAAAAAAAGAAGGGAAAGGAGCAGAGATGGATAGCTAAGTCAAAGAATAGAAAAAACTTCAATACCTCTCACACTAATTGTTTCATTTGTCTAGTAGTACTGGGTTCCCCAAACTTGCTGGTGGGCCAAATCTATCCCACTCCCTGTTTTAGTATCTAACGTGTTATTGGAGCATAGTCAGGTTCATTAATTAATGAATTGCCTATGACTGCTTTTGTACCACTCCAGCAGAAGTGAGTAGTTAGTGACAAGAGCCTGCAAGGCCTACAAAGCCAGATTTAATATATTCACTTTCTGGTCCTTTACACAAAAGTTTCCTAACCCCCGAGTAGTATCATGGACTAGATGTAAAGTCAAGTTGAAAATTTTTTTAAATATGTACTTTAACTCTTCTACTACTCTTTCTATTACCAGATAACTGCAACAATTAAATTACCTTTCCCATCTTTTTTTATAACAAAATATGTGAAGATGCATCCCAAGTAGATCTCCAAATTTTAGATTAGAAAATCATAATCATTAATTGGTCCCATCTACCAATCCCTGCAATGTCATCAGAAGTCTGATAAGCACTCAGCACTTCTGGGCAGCACAATGCTGCCCAGAAGTAAGCATTTCAAGAGGAATAAAGTTCAAATAAGACAGTCTTCAACAGTTCACAGTATCTCTGAACGATTTGTGGATGAAAAGTCACTATTTCCCTTATTTGCAGCATTTTTAGGTACCATGTTACAGAGCATGCCTGTATACCTGCAAATGCCACATTAGCCTGGCTATCAAAGGCCAACATTTAGACTCAGTTTTTGGAAAATTCATCTGAAATAACTGTGCAATTATATAAAAACTTATCCATAAAACAAAGCAAATCTTATTAAAGCCCCATGCTCAGAAATTACCAACTTTCATTTTAATGACCTCCAGATGCATTACACAATAGCAGCTCCTCAGTTCAGGAAAATAAAAGTAGAATTACTATGCACTGGGGAGTTAGCTAGAGAAGTATTCAGTTCTTCAGAGATATAATTTCACTTCAAGCATAAGCAGTCAGGGATGAGTTGTGAGTTTACAGTGAAACATATAAAACTCACCTACTTTTTTCTTTTATTTGAATGGAGGGAAAGTTCAATCAAGGCAATTGGACTTATTCTTTTCTCTGCCAAGAGTTGAGATTTTAACAAACATATTTTACTGGTCATTTAGAAAACAAACACAATGGCATTCAGTTTAGTTTTAAATGGTGAAACAGAAATAAAAAAATAACAACAGATGCAGAAAATAAAATTGAATTCCTAGTATATTGAAAACAAGCTTAAATACTGTATTCAGTTCCCATGTGGTGTATAATTTTGTCTGATGGCCTGAATATGACAAATGTTACTGGTGACTCACAGCTCATGTCCACATGTAGCCACAAAATCCAATTTTTGTGACAAACTCTTTTTCTTTCTTTCTTTTTTTTTTATTTTCTATCTGCATAATTCTAACAAATTTTGATTTTATTTCAAATTATAGCAAAGAAAGTTACCAATGTGTTTTCACCACCTAGATCCTATTATTTTGTGATGTTTTTCAAAGAGAGCCCATTGTATTAATTGCAAACTATGGTGAGGATGCCTCTTACAAGGCCTGAGAAATCCACCAGTTTATGACATTCCAAAATTCTTCCTACATTAGAAAATGTAAACAAAAATAAGAAACACAGAGTATTTCCCATTTCTACATCTTTCACCATTTCTGTGGCTGTTATATCCTGAACTGAGACTTTCATCAAGATTCTTCCCAGAATCATGTCATAGCACTTTCATCACTGCTTTCATGTGTGATTTCCCAACAAAACTTTGCACAAGCCTACACTTTGATGCAGAAATTTTCATCAAAGTGTAACATACAAACAGAAAAGCAAACAAATCAAAGTCTACAGCTCAATTTCACAACTAGAACACTTTTGTTTAATCAGCATCAAATAAAGTAGCAGAATATTCTAGCAAGTCAGAAGCCCCTAATTCTTTCTTTTAGTCACAGCCTCCCAAGAGGTGCTAATATCATGAATTCTAACCTGAGATTACTTTTAAATATTGTTGTATATCATATAAAGGGGATAACACAGTGTGTGTTGCTGGATTAGTTTGCTCCATATTAAGCTTGTGATATTGTCACATTGTCACATGAATTTTTAATTTTATTTCCTAGAGAGTTATGATTATGCTATGAATCAGCATCCTTAGTCTCCTTTATGAATTCCTTCACTATATAATTCTGTATTCATTCACTTTTATAGTCTTTTATTTCAATTAACTCTTTGATATCTACTTTTTTGTAATTAACTGTTCTGGACATTATGAGAATAAAAATTTATGTTAAATATGTCTTTGTCTTAAGGTGTTTAACATTTAGTGGAAGGAAACAAACATAACTAATTCAGATGCCATATAGAATTACAGAAGCCCTAAATAGAAGTATAAGAAACATATTGAAAGGATACAAAAGTAAGTTGTATTATTTTTTTCTGAGAAAGCCAAAGAAAATTTCATCTGTGAATCTGCCTTGACGGTTGAGAAGTGTTTAGATAGCTAATGAAATAGTATAGGGTACTGCTTGCAGACAACATAGATGAACAATGTCCTGTAAAACAAAACTGAAAAGAATCATCAGGAATAATTGTGATGAGATGCACCAGCTGATTCTGCTGGAAATGTACCTTGGGGATATTTTTCACCATGCAGGAGTTATTCAGTTCCTCTTCCATTTCCATTGTTCCTTTCGGAAAGTAACCTACTCCATTTATTCCATTGTTTTCTACTGATAAACTGATTTCTTGACCCTCCATGGATTTTTCCCTCTTCTTTTGTCTTCCGTATTGTCATTATTCAAAGAAAACCTGATCACACTAAGGGAAATCAAGATGGCAGAGTAGGAGGATGCTGAGCTCACCTCCCGTGAACAAACACATCACATAAAACTACATGTTGAACAACTCTCACTGAAAACCAACTGGAGACTAGCAGAAAAACCCTTACGCAACCAAGGCTGTAAAGAAAGATCTACAGGGAGTCAGGTAGGAAGGGAGGAGAAGCAAACAGGTAGGAAGCTTCACCCTTAGCAGGGGACACAAATGTGGAGGGGGATATCACAACAGTTGAGATCCTCCTGGGGATTGAGGGTTTGGAGCCACATATTGGGCACTCCAGCCTTGAGGTCCAACACTGGCAAGAGGAGTCTCCTTAGCTGGTTCAAAAACCAGTGGGACTTACAAGTAGACTGTAAGAAACTGAGACTCAGATCATAAAGAATGTGTGCACATGCTTCTGAAGTACTGGCAACAGCACAGAGGAAGAAGATTGAAACTTCTTGGGGTTCTGCCCAGTTTATATGACCCCAGCCCACAGAGGGTGTCTGCTCCAGTCTCTGTTACTCCAGTGCATCTCTCCACTAGGGCAATGGCTGCCTTTGCCAATTAGAGTGAGCACACTTAGAGAACAGAGCCAACTTGGACAAGACCCTATCTCTGAACAGGGCAAAGACAGCCATTACCCGCACAAACATGGAGGCAGCAGATTGAAAACTGCCCGGGTCTCTGACCAACTTGGCAGGACCATCCCAGCATGCAAGCAAACCTTTGTCATGCATCCTTTCTGTCCCCTTTCCTGCCAGTGTTGCTCCCCCCAAAACCCAAATAAACAGAATAATAAATGAAAGAGGACAGATTACAACCAATATCACAGAGACACAAAAAATCATAAGAGAATACTACAAACAGTCAAATGCAAACAAATCAGACAACTTAGAAGAAATGAATGTTTCTAGAAACACACAATCTTCCAAAACTGAATCAGGAAGAAATAGATAATCTGAACAGACTGATTACTAGTAGTGAATTTGAATCAGTAATAAAAAAATATCCCAGCAAACAAAAGTCCAGAAATGGATTGCTTCTGAATCAGGAAGAAATAGATAATCTGAATCAGGAAGAAATCAGGAAGAAATAGATAATCTGAACAGACTGATTACTAGTAGTGAATTTGAATCAGTAATAAAAAATATCCCAGCAAACAAAAGTCCAGAATTGGATTGCTTCACAGAGGAATTCTATCAAACATATAAAGAAGAGTTAATATCTATCTGTCTCAAACTATTCCAAAAAATTAAAGAGAAGAGAACACTCCCAAATTTATTCTATGAGGCCAATATTACCCTGATACCAAAACCAGACATGGACATTTAAAAACAAGAAATTTAGAGGCTAATATCTCTGAAGAATATAGATGCAAAAATTCTCAACAAAATGTTAGCAAACCCAATTCAACAATATATAAAAGGGATCAAGTGAGATTTATTTCAGACATGCAAGGATGGATCAATGTCCCCAAAATTAATCAATGTGATACACCACATTAAAAAAATGAAGTGTAAAAATCACATAATCACCTCAATAGATGCAGAAAAAACATTTGGCATAATTCAACATCCATTCATGATAAAAATTATAATCAAAGTTGATATAGAGGGAACATATCTTAACATAATAAAGGCGATTTATGACAAGCACTGAGCTAACATCATACTCAATGGTGAAAAGATGAAAGCTTTTGCTCTAAAATCAGGGAAAAGACAAAGATGCCCACTCTCACCACTTCTGTTTAACCTAGTAGTTGAAGTCCTAGCCACAGCAGCCAGATAAGAAAAACAAATAAAAGGCATACAAACTGGAAAGGAAGAAGCAAAACTGTCACTATTTGCAGATGAAATGATATTATATATAGAAACTCTTAAAGTCTCCACCAAAAACTATTAGAACTGAGAAATGAATTCAGTAAAATTGCAGGATATAAGATTAATATAGAGATTCTGTTACTTTTCTATATGTTTATAATGAAATATCAGAAAGAGAAAGCAAGAAAACAATTCCATTTAAAATTGCATCAAAAAATAAAATAACTGGGAATATTCTTATTCAAGTAAGATGTATACTCTCAAAACTATAAAACATTAGTGGGGCTTCCCTGGTGGCGCAGTGGTTGAGAGTCCGCCTGCCGATGCAGGGGACACGGGTTCGTGCCCCGGTCCGGGAAGATCCCACATGCCGCGGAGCGGCTGGGCCCGTGAGCCATGGCCACTGAGCCTGCGCGTCCGGAGCCTGTGCTCCGCAACGGGAGAGGCCACAACAGTGAGAGGCCCGCATACAGCAAAAAAAAAAAAAAAAAAAAAAAAAAAAAAAAAAAAAACATTAGTGAAGGAAATTGAAGATGACACAATAAATGTAAATGTATTCCATGTTCATGAATTGGAAGAATTTATATTGTTAAAATGTCCAAACTACCCAAAGCAGTCTATAGATTTAATGAAATCCCTATAAAAATGCCCATGGTATTTTTCACATAAATAGAACAAATAGTGCTAAAAAGTATATGGAACTGCAAAAGACCCCAAATAGCCAAAACAATCTTAAGAAAAAATAACAAAGCTGGAGGTATCACCATCCCTGACTTCAGATTTTACTACAAACCTACAGTAATCAAAACAGTATGGTATTGGCACAAAAATAGACACATAGATCCTTGGAACAGAATACAGACCCCAGAAATAAACCCAAGCACTTATTACTAATTAGGCTATGCAAAGGAGAAAAGACAGTCTCTTCAATAAGTGCTGCTGGGAAAACTGGGCATCTACATGTAAAAGAATAAGATTAAAACATTTTCTCACACCACATACAAAAATAAACGCAAAATTGATTAAAGACCTAAATTTAAGACTGGAAACCATAAAACTCCTCAAAGAAAACGTCTGTGGAACACTCTTTGACATAAATCATAGCAATATTTTTTGGTCTGTCTCCACAGGCAAAAGAAAAAAAACAAAAATAAACAAACGGAATCTCATTAAACTTAAAAGCTTTTGCACAGCAAAATAAACCATTAACAAAATGAAAAGACAACCTACTGAATGAGAGAAAATATTTGCAAATAACATGTCCCATAAGGAGTTAATATCCAAAATATATAAACTGCTCATACAACTCCATATCAAAAAATAAACAACGCAATCAAAAAATGGGCAGAAGACATGATAGATATTTTTCAAAAGAAGATTTTCATGTGCCTATTATATATATATATATATATAAAATATATAAGCTTATATAGTCTCTACAAAATATTATTACACAGTTATGTATATATAATATACATATGTAAGAGCTTTATGGAGGTAAGTAGATGTACAAAGAATTGTACATATTTAACATGTACAGTTTGATGAGTTTGGACATATGCAGACATCTCCGGTACTATCATCAGGGAGAAATGAAAAGTTGTTGTTCAGCATGTATAAAATTTCAGTTATGCTAGATGAATAAGTTCTAGTAATCTTCTGTATAACATAGTACCTATACATAAGAATATGATATTGTGTACTTCAAAATTTGTTAGGAAGATAGACCTCATGTTAAATGTTCTTATCACGTACACACACACAAAAGCAGCACTCATAAATTTTACACAATGGAATTTTGTCTCTATTATATATTCATTTTTTCATGTTTTAATTCACATGTCATTAGAAGCTCAATACATGCTTGGAAAATGTTGATATTAAGACTGTAAAGAAAAGCCTGAGTTGTTAGCTAATCTCTTCTTTCATATGTGTTGCAACAGTCCACATCTATCCTCTGTTACCTTAAATTTTACTTCTATGGCTTGAACATCCATATTCCTAACAATAAGTTGTTTTTTAAAATCTTACATTATTTTTCATCATGATAGCATTTGCTTCCTGCTAAGCATGCAATTATTTTAGTCCCTGCTTTATGTACCACAACCAGTATGATGTCATAGTTGCTCAAAATAAATGAAAATATTGTATGGCCACAGTAACTTTCCCAGTACTGACATTAGTATTATTACTCTTGAAATCGCTCTTTTTGTGCATTTTGGAAACATCTCCCTGTGTGTCTAGTGCATGATTGGCTTTCTGCAGATTACCATAAGATAACTGCTGAGCCATCTTTATGCCATCCATTCTCAGCACATGATCAGTCTAGTGCAGCTAAGCTGCAAGCCACACATCTTCGATGTCTCTAAAAGGATGGGACAAGTGGTTGGAAACTAGTCTAAATGAACTCAAATGGAAAAATTTGCAGAAAAAATATGGATTAGAGTGATTCTCTTTGGGTATTAAGAAGATCTGTTATAAGAACTACCAAATCTGAAATTTATTTTCTTTTTGTAGATATCGAAGAAAATTATTCTATGTATAAATGGAATTAAAATATGAGTTACAATACTATTAGCAAAGTATTTTAAAATATGACTATGGTCTTTAATATTTTGTATGCATGAGTTACTTGGACAAATATTTGATCAAACTAAAATATTAGTCTACTCAATATTTACTATTAATTGATTCTTTTTCCCTAAATTTCTTTACCAAAAAAAAAAGACATTGGTTATTTATACAACACAAATTTATTTAACATCTGCTATCTATTGAAAACAATCCTATTAACAAATTATACAGTATGTAATAAGATACTGTTGATGCCCTTCATCATTATATTTTATCAAAGTAAACAAAACAAGGATGAGCATTCCCTCAGATCTCTTTTCTTATGAATTTATGGAATAATGCATAATGGGAACAAAATGAGACCATTTGTTAAAATGTAAATTATAATACACATTTCATTTGTTTTCTTATAATTTTCCTGTTTTCCCCTGCTGTGTGGGGACCCTTATCATACTTCCCAGGAAAATTAGATGTTTTGTCAATACTACTGCAAACATGTAGATGCAAAGTGAAAAACATATAATCAACTTGGATGAGTTGTTCTCATAATCATATAAATGTATCACTTGATTTTGGGCTCTACCAACTTTGCTCAGAAAATTTTTGGATTATTAAAACTATCAATCCAATCCAATCAGTTTTATCCATGGAGACTATTTTTGTGTTACTTTACTGCCTTAAGAGTTGTATTGACTGGGGTATGGCATAGAGTCACAAATTCAAAAAGTTAATATAGATCTACATTTGTTTTTCTTACATTTTTTGTTTGTTCTGGTACTGTATTTTATTTTAAGATATTTGTTTACAAGGTTTTATATCTCTGTTTCTCATAAGTGAAGAAATTAGCACTCCATAGCACTAATCTACTTACAAATTACTTGAATACAAATTACCTCAACTGCTTCCTATCCTTATTTCAGATGAGAACCCCAGAGTGAAAACAAATCTTGGGTCTGATATGCCTTCTAAATGCTTTAAAGGAATGTTGAAATGTTTTCATTTTTGATATGTCAAGGACAATCTAAAGGATCCACTATTTTTATAGACATTCAGAATTTCAGGTTTATAGAGTAAAACATAATTTAAAGCTTGGGATCATTTCAGAAGATACATTTTATACTGTAGTGACTCAAATAATTGCACTTACCATGATTTTTTTTTTTTTACATCTGTGTTTGAAACATCTCTGACTAAATGAAGATACTGTCAAAATCCCTAGAGGGATTCTGTTTATGATCCAGTCTTGACTGATAACAGAAGTAGTGTGGGAAAGTTCTAAGCAACAGGAACTTTTGAACTTATTGTGAAAATTTCTCTTTTTTGGAGAGTAGGTGATCTGGCCAACGAAAAGCAAAAATGAGGGATCCAAGTCAAAATCTAATGATTTGTCTTTAAAACTAGTTTAGTTCTCTCTAATATTAAAAAAAAATAAGGACAAAGGTAAAGAGACATTTCTCAAAAGAAGATGCATAAATAACAAATTTGTAATGAGACAACCAGAAAATATATATTTTGTAATTCTCTTTTATTCATTTCCTTCTTTGAAACTTTTTTTTCTACTTAGAGAAAGATTATTTCCAAGATTACTACAGTCAAAATGGAAAAGCAAAAATAATGCTATTCATTATTGTCTTTTGTTTTACCTCCAAATTGGATCTGAGGGTAACAAGGTACAGAGTTACTGTTATATATTAAATTGCAAAGAGAATAATAAAAAACAAAATTATCCAATTCTAATTGAGAAGGGTCACTTGTGCTAGGGGGAGAGGAATTTAAGCATAACATTAAAGAAGATCTGATAGTGGATACAAGAGAAGAAGACCTGAGGGGCTAATGTGGACAGAAGTGGAATCAATTCAAAAAGACTACTAAGCAACAGATGACATGAAAGCTGCTGTGCCCAAGTTCATAGGCCATGATTGCTAATAAAGAAGAACTGAAGAGGTCTTGGTGGTAAAATCAAGATCCTTGTTATCTTATGTCTTCCCTCAATACTAGCTTGCAATTCATCCATGGATAACCCATCAGGGAGGTCCAGTCCTTACTTAGAAACCATTTTGTGCCCAATTAAATACTTCTATTTTGAAGTATCCCTATGATATTCCTAAGCTACAAAAATAGTTGCCAAGAGTTCTTGGCATCCCAATGGACAATGGTGTTGAGGAAGGGAACATTTACTCTAGTTTGGGGGAGTGTCTGGGAATAATAATATCACTTAAAAATTTAGAAATATTCAACCCAATTGCTAACCAAATAAACACAGATAAAAGGGATATACTTTTATACATCAGTTGGCAAATGTTTGTTACCTAAAACTCAGTTTTTCCAAAGGCACAATAAACAGACACACTACTATGCAACTACCATGAGCATAAATTAGTTCAAACATTTTGGAGGTTATTTGACAGTTTATATCAAGAACCATAAAACTGGTCATACCTTTAAGACAGAAAACACTTCTAGGAATGTATCTTCAGGAACCAAGCAGGAATATGCAGAAAAGTATATGTGTGTTTAAGTATCATCAAGGTATCATTTAGGCATTACTTATTATATCATAAAATACAAAACTACCTAAATATCAACAATAAGTTATTCTTTAAGAATCCAAGTAAAAGTGTACTCTTGTATCCTTAGGATAGAAAAATTTAGAGGCAAATTTCATTATATTCATAGGGTATTTTAAGTAAATTTTGTTTTATATAAATAAATACAAAATGAATTTTATATAACTATAAATGGAATAAAATAAAATACATCACTCTATGTGGGATAAACAAATACACACACAGAAATTCACAGACACAGACACACATGCATATACCCACATATACATACACACTGTCCTGCATGCCCAGAATTGTGTAAGACCAGAATTTTGTCCTTTTTTAAGGGGGGAAAAGTTACAGGATACGTTAGCATAATAATGCCACTTCGTGTATTGCTGGCTGATGTTCCTGAGTATTCTGCCAAATTAACAACTGTGTTGTGACTCAACATAGCCTGCTCAGAGCTCTTCAGAAAGAGCTTCATTTTATCTCTCTCTCAATTCTTGCACATATTCCCAGCTTCCAGTTCTTGATGCAACTACACAGCAATCATCCCGCCAACCCAGTATTTCAAATTTATGTCTTATAATCCAGAATATGAAATAGAAAATCTGTTTTTTAGGATACGCCCAGAGTCAAGGTAATGTCAACACAACAGGATCTCCCTTTTGAAAAGATATTATAACATCCAAGAACGCAGTTACAAGAAGACAATCAGTTGACTACTTTTAAATTGATCCAATGGAGTTGACATCCAAATTTCTGTTCCACATGTAGGTTTTCAGACACCTAAAACGATATACTTTGACTTGATAATGCTACCTACATTTTAATATTCAATTACATCCTCAAGTAATACTTTGTTTTACCCTAATGCTTACTCTAGTGAGAAAAAAATACTTAAAGCCTTAGTATTGATTACTATAGCACTAATAAATGAGAGAAATTTTAATCCAGATATTACAGATTCACTATAAAATTTTCAAAACTAATTGTTAGAGTTTAGAGTATAGAATTTACACATGTCAGGCAAATAATGGTTTTACCTCCACTTTATACAAAAATGTCAACCATTTCTGACTAGTAGACTATACCAATTAAAAAAAAAAGAAAGCAATTTAGTATAAATGTATCATATAATGGTGAGAGTATATTGATAAAACAGTAATACTGGAAAAAGATATAGACTGGTCAGAATGGTCATCATCAAAAAGTCTACAAACAACAAGAGCTTGAGATGGTGTGGAGAAAAGAGAAACCTCCTACACTGTTCGTGGGAATGTAAATTGGTAAAAACACTATGGAGAACAATGGAAGTTCTTTAGAAAACTAAACATAGAACTACCATATGATTCAACAATCCCACTCATGGGCATATATCTGGAGAAAACCATAATTCAGAAAGATACATGCACCCCAATGTTCATTACAGAAGTATTTACAATAGCCAAGACATGGAAACAACCTAAATGTCCATCGAGAGAGGAATGGATAAAGAAGATGTGGTATATACGTATGTGTGTGTGTGTGTATATATATATATAAAATGGGATTTTACTCAGCCATAAAAAAGAACAAAATAATGCCATATGCAGCAGCATGGATAGAACTAGAGATTATCATACTAAGTGAAATAAGTCAGACAGAGAAAGACAAATATCATATGATATCATTTATATGTGGATTCTAAAATATAGCACAAATTAACTTATTTACAAAACAGAAACAGACTCATAGACTTCAAAAACACACTTATGGTTACCAAAGGGAAAGGTAGGGGGAGGGATAAATTAGGAGTTTGAGATTAACATATACACACTACTGTATCTAAAATAGATAATCAACAAGGACCTACTGTATAGCACAGGGAACTCTACTCAATATTCTGTAATAATCTATATGGGCCAAGAATCTGAAAAAAATGGATATATGTGTATGTATAACTGAATCGCTTTGCTGTACACATGAAACTCACACTGCATTGTAAATCAACTATACTACAATATAAAATAAATACTAAATTAAAAAAAAAGAGATATGGTACAATCCAAAAGAATCTGAATGTTTCATCCTTGAGGAATATCATTTCATCAGTGATCAGTTTCTTAAAAGAAAAAATGAAAACTTAACTGCATTAGCTTTCCACACTTTAGTTTGCCAGATGAAAGTAAATAAATGTAAATAATAATGGCAGTTAATTTATACTTTTGATTTAATCAAGTGTTTGATGAAAGAGTATAAGTTACTGTTTAACCAAGATTTGGAGACACATTTTGACTTTAAGTGAAGCCAAATATATGCTTATACTATACTCTGCTGTGTCAACTAGAGAGCTTTTGAGTAATTATATATATATATATATATATATATATATATATTACTTTAAACAATAAAAAAAAATACATCATGTAACTGAGAAGTTCTTCCATGGCAACATGTTTCTAAAGTCAAATCCCACAGTAAAGATAAAAGCTTGTACCTCAACACTAGCTCATTCAAAAGCTACAAATTAAATTGCATTAGTTCTATGTCTGAAGTAGTAGACTATGGAATACAGTGATTGGCTTAGGTAATTTGGGTTTACTCTAGGAATTGGAATAACTTTTCCCCCACTTGCATTCAGAAAATTCAGGATACAGTTGAAAGAATCAACCAGTTCAGTGTTCACCCCGTTTGCCACTCAAAGTGGCAAGTGAATTTTTAGAACTGACTAGGATTTCTCATTGTCCATTTCTTAGGATTGTCTCCACATAAAAAAAGTAAAATTTCAATTCTAGCTTAAGCTTCACCATAAAATTTCTCCCCATATATTGAGACAGGATTGTGTGTATTGTAAGTCAGAGAATGGACACAGCCTAGGGGTATCAGCTAAGCTCATGAGAAGGACTGAAGTGATGACTCAGTGTCAGTTTTAGCTCTATGGAGCAGCTGACTTCTGTTCATCTGGAGAATATATTGAAAATCACAGTATTCAAAGTCAAAACACATGATTTCTAATTCCAATTGTAAAACCCGCTAGGTTTTGTAACAATCTCTCTGTGATGAAGAAATTTTATCTGTAAAATAATTAGTTCTAAGAGATTTCAGTAAACACCAGATCAAATAATTATTTTAATGTAAAACTTAAAGAAAATAAATATTATGCACAAAGGTTTAAGTATTGTTGACATTGTTAACATGTTATCAGCTAACAGAATCACTTTACAAGATGGAAATTGCAAATAATTATTTAATCATCAGTTTGAAATTTTAAGATATATTTAAGTAAAACTCTAAGCCCTACGTTTCTGAACAACTTTTGATAAATAACATCAATAAAAAGAGAAACAGCCAGTGAATGTGGTACTGATTCCAACCAGGCACTTAAAAAACCCTTCTCTTAATTTTATTGTTTTTTCCTAGTTCCTTCCGCATGCTCCATCTGCAAGTTACTAATCCAAGAACAATCTCATTTGAGTATATATATATATATATATATATATATATATATATATATATATGTATAATTTCCCCCCTCCAACAGAGATAGTTTCTTGAACTAAAAGGATGTTAAAAAAAAGATTAGTGCCTAGTAGAGAATCTCCTCCTGAAGCAAAATGTGGACCCAATAACACAATCAGAAGAAAAAAAGTATAACTTGGAGATTTGAAAGAAAGCAAGTTTCATAGAGTATATAGTCAGGAACACAGGACCCAGAAACCTCAGACAATCTCATGAGAATTTTCATTAAGCAAAGATAAGCTTATTTCTAAAAGCCTCCATCATCTCCATGACTTTCCAAATTGGTTTCTAATTACATTAAATTTCCTAGAATAACTGTTTTTCTGGAAGAAGAATATCCTGATTAACAAAAAAATTGACCCATTTTTAAATTATAATTTGTATTATGAAATATTTTATTGACTATACACAAATAGTAAAAGCTGGGTTAATCAATCAATAATCATGAACTTGATGACATGGACAAAGTTTTCCAGGAATTCGTAACCTAAAATTTTTGTGACAAACCTATATAGTCATGAACAAATCTGATATACAGAAAGTCTTTCAGAATCAATGTATGGGTCATCTGGCCAAAGCAGTAGATTCATGATTCACATCTTAAACATGCACATTAGTGTATTGATTTATCATTTCTGTAATAGTCATATCCTTTTTATTCCTATACACTTGAATGATTTCTTCCTTTGTTAAGCCTTATAAATCATGTAACTTTGTACCACACATGTCAACCAGTAAAATTACAATGGTCTACTTAATGAGAACCGTTATCAATGCTGTATATTGAACTAGAAAAAAATAAATAAAAGTCGTGTCATTTTTTTCAAAAAAAAAAAAGGAAAAAATGGAAAGTCTAGTAACGGTCTCTACTTTCTCTCTTGACACACTGTTTCAGCCAATGTTTTCCCAGTACTAACTTCTTGTTGAAATTTCCATGATTCTCTTTAAATAACTACTCATTTTTAAAACTTCATACAATGTTTTAGAATGTGCTGTTCTATTTAATATTTATGGTTGCTCAATACTGTCTCAATTTGCCAACCAGATTTTAAGCTTCCAGGGGGTAGTTCTCAGGACAAGGCAATACTCAGCAAAGGTTTTTAATTAGTTTATTAAACAACTTTCAAGTGCTAGGCTCAGTATCAGGAAATGATATAATTTTCCAGTAATAATATGCTAATTCTGTATAATTGATGTGATCACTTACACACAGATTTACCATGTTCCCTGCCTTTTAAAATTCATTCAAAAAATTGGAAGGTAACTGAAAGAAAAGTGAAGATTTCAGAAGTTGTTCTACGGTAAAACAATTTTTTTCTTTTAAAATTAATAACCATCTTTTGCTTAGCACATATTTTAGAAAATTTTTAGATCCGAACACTTAGTGTATAATTTAAACTGTGGGCTCATAGTGTGGAGATCTTATTTTATATTATCTTCTAAATGATGTCTGCAAACTTTGTTCTTAAAAAATATTATTGTAGTAATATACTACAAAGGAATTATAAAATTTAGCAATGTCTGAGACTTTAATTCTAAAACTCAGCTTCATCTCCGATAAGGTACTCTTTTTTGTTGTTTCACCATTTTCCTCCAAGAAGGTAGACTATATTATTCTAGAATATATTAAAATCTGGTGTCCACTCATATCTGGCTTGAAGCAGAAGGGAGAATAGTACAAGACAAATGTAGAGAATAAAGAAATTATTGTTATTTCTTGCCTCCAGTTCTACTCTACAAATTTCTTATTCTCTCAAATTGCCTATTAACCTAGATCCCAAGAAATAATATTTGGAATATGATTTCCTCTTTGTTGACCTTTTAAAAAATACAGTTTATTTTTTAGAGCAGTTTTAGGCTCACAGCAAAATCGAGCGAAAAGTGCAGAGATTTCCCATATACTCCATGCCCTGACACCTGGATCACCTCCCTTATTATCAACATCTCCCACCATAGTGGTACAGTTGCTATAATTTATGAACCTACATTGACATTATTATCACCTAGTGTTCATAGTTTACAAATCTTGAAGTTGTGCACTCTATTTGTGTTTGGACAAATATATAATGACATATACCCACCATGATAGTACCAGGCAGAATAGTTTCACTGCCCTAAGAATACTCTGTTCTCTGCTTATTCATCTCATCCTCATCCTTAATCCACAGCAGCCACTGCTTTTTACTGTTGCCATAGTTTGCCTTCCCCAGAATGCCCTAGAGTTGGAATCATACAATAGGCAGCCTGTTCAGATGGACTTCTTTCACTTAGTATTATGCATTTAAACTTTCTACATGTCTTGATATGACTTGATAGCTAATTTATTTTTATATTGAATAATATTCCATTGTCTGGATGTAACACAGTTTATTTATCCATTCACTTACTGAAGGGCATCTTAGTTGCTTCCAAGTTTTGGCAATTATGAATAAAGCTACTATAAATATCCATGTGCAGATTTTTGTGTAGACATGAGTTTTCATTACTTTGAGTGATTACCAAGGAATGAGATTGATAGATCACATGGTAAAATAATGTTTAATTTTGTAGAGGCCTTTTTTAATATGAAATCACAATTCCAAAAACCCCATGTTGTACGTGGTTAGAATAAATAGCATGGGGTTGAAAAAAAGTCAAAGTCTCAGTTTTATGGAGAGATTGAAAATTATTTAAAATGATGGCTTGTAACTCAACAGTAACCACCCAGACTAGATAGCAACGAGTTTTAGGCCTAAAAATGTAAATTTCATAAATTTTTGGATAACTGATAATTACATGGTACTCAGTAGATCCTTGGGAATGTAAAAGAATTATGATTTTCTTAAAGCAAATTGTTCTTATGGTGATCAGTTTAATTGGGTTCCTACTGTAAATATTTTTCTATTGTCATAGTAAAGTCATAGCCTCCACTACCTCCTCTCACCCACCTTCAGAATTGCCACTGTTTAAAAACACTGTTGTAAATGTCAAGAAATACTCATTGTGCATGCATTTCAGTAAAGAAACTATTACAAATATTTGCTTGTGCACAGACCACTGTTGAACCAGAGTTTCGAAAATTGTGTTCTACAGAATAAGAATTTTAATAGTTTCCCAAGTTACATAAGGTTGTAAATTAACTTATATTACATTCCTTTATCATTCTCAATATACATTAGCATGTTAAATGTTTTGAAAATGTAGTAATGACAAAGATTGAAATTTCTCAAACTTACCTGTGCACAAAACCCTTCTCACAATTAACAGCAAATAATCCATGGACTATCTTTTAGAAAGAGTTATCTAAACATATAAATTTATTTTTTCTAGTTTATAAATTAAATATTCCCTTTTTTCAGGTATTATTATAAAGGCATACAAAGTAAAGGTCTGTATTTCTCTATTTATTCTTAAAGCTTATACTGAGCGACCATTGTACCTAAAGAGTGCTCTTTTCTATCCAGAGAAGAAATAACTGAAAAGATGTTACTAAGAGTCTGGCAATGTAGGACAGAAAATTATACTAAAAAAAAAAAGTCATAGAGTATAATAATTCATAAAAAATAGCTATTGTTTTGATAGATGATTTTTTCTGAAATACGTCTTTTTTTTTTTAGTTTAGTTTGATAAAACCTTTCTATGTACACTTATTGGAATAAATTTGAACATTGTTTTATTGAACAGGATTACAATTTTGAATTTAACTTCATATAATGATATCAATTTTCAAAAGATTTTTAAAAGATTTAGAAAAGTTTATACCTATATTTAATAGCACCAGGTAGGATCTCCTGGTTATTGCCTGTTCATTTGTTTCCTTCCATCAACTCACACTGCTTTTTGGTTTTTGAAAGTAGTCTTTGTGTAAACCCTGACCAATGCTTCCAACTTGTTGTCCACAGCAAAATTAACAATTGGAAGACTATTTGATTTAAATAGCTTATTTTAATCACTAAGATGACCTTTATCCTTATTATGAGGAAGATCTGTTCTGATCAGTAGTTCATGCCATTTAATTATTTTTATTATTATTTTTTTAACATTTTATTAGAGTATAATTGCTTTACAATGGTGTGTTAGTTTCTGCTTTATAACAAAGTGAATCCGTTATACATATAAATATATCCCCTCCCTCTTGTGTCTCCCTCCCACCCTCCCTATCCCACCCCTCTAGGTGGTCACAAGCACTGAGCTGATCTCCCTGTGTTATGCGGCTGCTTCCCACTAGCTATCTATTTTACAACTGGTAGTGTATATATGTCCATGACACTCTCTCACTTCATCCCAGCTTACCCTTCCCCCTCCCCGTGTCCTCAAGTTCATTCTCTATGTCTGTGTCTTTATTCCTGTCTTGTCCCTAGGTTCTTCAGAACCAATTTATTTTATTTTATTTTTTTTTAGATTCCATACACATATGTTAGCATATGGTATTTGTTTTTCTCTTTCTGACTTACTTCACTCTGTATGACAAACTCTATGTCCATCCACCTCACTACAAATAACTGAATTTTGTTCTTTTTATGACTGAGTAATATTACACTGTATATATGTGCCACATCTTCTTTATTCATTCAGCTGTCGATGGACATTTAGGTTGCTTCCTTGTCCTTACTATTGTAAATAGAGCTGCAATGAATATTATCATACATGACTCTTTTTGAATTATGGTTTTCTTAGGGTATATGCTCAGTAGTGGGATTGCTGGGTAATATGGTAGTTCTATTTTTAGATTTTAAGGAACCTCTATACTGTTCTCCATAGTGGCTATATCACTTTACATTCCCACCAACAGTGCAAGAAGGGGCCCTTTTCTCCACACCTTCTCCAGAATTTATTGTTTATAGATTTTTTGATGATGCCCATTCTCACAGGTGTCAGTTGATACCTCATTGCAGTTTTGATTTGCGTTTCTCTGATGATTAGTGATGTTGAGTATGCTTTCATGTGTTTTTTGCCAATCTGTATATCTTCCCTGGAGAAATGTCTTTTTAGGTCTTCTGTCCATTTTTAGATTGGGTTGTTTGTTTTTTTGACATTGAGCTGCATGTGAGCTACTTGTAAATTGTGGAGATTAATCCTTTGTCAGTTGCTTCATTTGCAAATATTTTCTCCCATTCTGAGGGTTGTCTTTTCACCTTGTTTATGGTTTCCTTTGCTGTGCAAAAGCTTTGAAGTTTCATTAGATCCCGTTTGTTTATTTTTGTTTTTATTTCCATTTCTCTAGGAGGTGGGTCAAAAAGGATCTTGCTGTGATTTATGTCATAGAGTGTTTTGCCTATGTTTTCCTCTAAGAGTTTTATAGTGACTGGCCTTACATTTAGGTCTTTAATCCATTTTGAGTTTATTTTTGTGTATGGTGTTAGGGAGTGTTCTAATTTCATTCTTTAACATGTAGCTGTCCAGTTTTCCCAGCACCACTTATTAAAGAGTTTGTCTTTTCTCCATTGTATATTCTTACCTCCTTTATCAAAAATAAGGTGACCATATGTGTGTAGGTTTATCTCTGGGCTTTCTATCCTGTTCCATTGATCTATATTTCTGTTTTTGTGTCAGTACCATATTGTTTTGAATACTGTTGCTTTGTATGTAGTCTGAAGTCCAGGAGCCTGATTCCTCCAGCTCCGTTTTTCTTTCTTAAGATTGGTTTGGCTATTCGGGGTCTTTTGTGTTTCCATACACATTGTGAAAATTTTTTTTCTAGTTATGTGAAAAATGCCAGTGGTAGTTTGATAGGAATTGCATTGAATCTGTAGATTGCCTTGGGTAGTAGAGTCAGTTTCACAATGTTGATTCTTCCAATCCAAGAACATGGAATTTCTCTCCATCTGCTTGTATCATCTTTAATTTCTTTCATCGGTGTCCTATAGTTTTCTGCATACAGGTCTTTTTTCTCCTTAAGTAGGTTTATTCCTAGGTATTTTATTCTTTTTGTTGCAGTGGTAAATGGGAGTGTTTCCTTAATTTCTCCTTCAGATTTTTCACCATTAGTGTATAAGAATGCAAGAGATTTCTGTGCATTAATTTTGTATCCTGCTACTTTACCAAATTCATTGATCAGCTTTAGTAGTTTTCTGGTAGCATTTTTAGGATTCTCTATGTATAGTATCATGTCATCTGCAAACAGTGACAGCTTTACTTCTTCTTTTCCAATTTGGATTCTTTTTATTTCTTTTTCTTCTCTGATTGCTGTGGCTAAAACTTCCAAATCTATGTTAAATAATAGTGGTGAGAGTGGACAACCTTGCCTTTTTCATGATCTTAGAGGAAATGATTTCATTTTTTGACCAATGAGAATGATATTGGCTGTGGTTCTGTCATACATGGTCTTTATTATGTTTAGGTAAGTTCCCTTTATGCCTACTTTCTGGAAGGTTTTTATTATAAATGGCTATTTGATTTTGTCAAAAGCTTTTTCTACATCTATTGAGATGATCATGTTTTTCTCCTTCAGTTTGTTAATATGGTTTATCACAGTGATTGATTTGTGTATATTGAAAAAAACTTGCATATCTGGGATAAACCTCACCTGATCATGATGATCATGGTGTATGATCCTTTCAGTATGCTGTTGGATTCTGTTTGTTAGTATTTTGTTGAGGATTTCTGCATCTATATTCATCAGTGATATTGGCCTGTAGTTTTCTTTTATTTGTGACATCTTTCTCTGGTTTTGGTATCAGGATGATGAAAGAGATTTTTGTAAGTGGCCTTATCCACCTTTGAGAACTTAAATCAGTTGCCTATGTGATATTTCAGCACCTATTATATGCTTACCTTTAGTTTAAAGTGTTATCAATATAGATGGTGAAACAAAATCTACATATTCACCAACAGGATGCCAATATAAAATAGCCAGCCAACAAGAACAGAGTCAAGAAAATAACAAGTAGAATCAGACACACAAAATAAATTTTTTGAATTGTTTGGAAGAGGAGAGAGCATGTTGACTGGTAAAATAATAAAAAGGACCAAATTGTTGAATCATCTTCAAAACAAATGATAGATCTTATACATAATTGAATTCATTAATGATTTAAAGGCAGAGGAGTAGCAAGACTCCGGCCAAGCATTTTCCCCCCCGGAAAGACTTGACTCTGTGAATGGAATTATCCAGCTGTAATTTCTCTCTGACATTTGGAAAATTTTGGTACAGATTTTGAGATGTGAGTATAAGCAATGCATGTGGATCATTGTCAGAATAGAGGGACCCATTCAGTTATGAAAAATCTCTTTTTTATATCCTATTAATTACATAATTCATGCGACATTTTCCAGTAGTCCATTCCTCATAAATTCATAAGATGTAGGCTCCTTTACATTATACAGGGACCAGGTATATTGGCATAAAAGCATTTTCAAGAAAAAACTTCTCCATTATCTTTCTGCAGTAAATAATACATGTGTATGTTCCAGTAGAGTGTCTTACAAAGAATTTTGACTGGCTAATCTCTTTTCTTTCCCCAGCAAAGAAAGAAAATAAATTACAGACCTGTAGTTACTCTGATATATCCAACTGATATTATTGGGGCTATTCATGGAAGAAAATGGTGTAAACTCATATGTTACTTAAGTATGGCCAGTATGAATGCTCAAGGTCCAGTTCTTACCTCAAAAAAGTCCTGAGAAATACCAGAGGAGGAACCAAGATGGCAGAGTAGAAGGAAGTCCCCTCACTCCCTCTTGAGAGAACACAAGAATCACAACTAGCTGCTGGATAAACATCGACAGGAAGACACTGGAAGTCACCAAAAACGATACCCCACATCCAAAGACAAAGGAGAAGACAAAATGAGATGGTAGGAGGGACACAATCACAGTAAAATCAAATCCCATAACTGGTGAGTGGGTGACTCACAGAATGGCAAATATTTATACCACAGGAGTCCACCCACAGGAGTGAAGGTTCTGAGCCCCATGTCAGGCTTGACAACCGGGGGGTCCAGCAATGGTAAGAAGAACACCTAGAGAATTAGACCTTAAAGCCTAGTGGGAATTGATTGCAGGACTTTGACAGGACTGGGGGAAACAGAGACTCCACTCTTGGAGGGCACACACAAAGTTGTGTGCGCATTGGGACCCAGGGGAAGGAGCAGTGACCCCAGGGGAGACTGAACCAGACCTATCTGCTAGTGTTGGAGGGTCTCCTGCAGAGGTGGGGGTGGCTCTGTTTCAACGTGGGGACAAGGACACTGGCAACAAAAGTTCTGGGAAGTACTCCTTGGCATGAGCCC
Organism: Tursiops truncatus; assembly: GCF_011762595.2. Taxonomy (NCBI): domain Eukaryota; kingdom Metazoa; phylum Chordata; class Mammalia; order Artiodactyla; family Delphinidae; genus Tursiops; species Tursiops truncatus. Next base: position 31,112,138 of record NC_047051.1, read on the forward strand.
TCCCAGAGTCTCTCACTAGCCCACCAAAGAGCCCAGGTAAGCTCTAGTGTTGGGTTGCCTCAGGCCAAACACCCTGGGAGGGAGGGAACGCAGCCCCACCCATCAACAGTCAAGTAGATTACATTTTTACTGAGCTCTGCCCACCAGAGCAACAGTCAGTTCTACCCACCACCAGTCCCTCCCATCAAGCCTCTTAGATAGCCTCATCCACCAGAGGTCAGACAGCAGAAGAAAGAAGAACTACTTCCTGCAGCCTGTGGAACAAAAACCACATTCACAGAAAGATAGACAAGATGAAAAGGCAGAGGGCTATATACCACATGAAGGAACAAGATAAAACCCCAGAAAAACAACTAAATTAAGTGAAGATAGGCAACCTTCCAGAAAAAGAATTCAGAATAATGATAGTGAAGATGATCCAGGACCTCGAAAAAAGAATGGAGGCAAAGATGGAGAAGATGTAAGAAATGTTTAACAAAGTCCTAGAAGAATTAAAGAACAAACAAACAGAGATGAACAATACAATAACTAAAATGGAAACTACACTAGAAGGAATAAATAGCAGAATAACTGAGGCAGAAGAATGGATATGTGATCTGGAAGACAGAATAGTGGAATTCACTGCTCTGGAACAGACTAAAGAAAAAACAATGAAAAGAAGTGAAGACAGCCCAAGAGACCTCTGGGACAACATTAAATGCAACAACATTCGCATTATAGGGGTCCCAGAAGAAGAGAGAGAGAAAAGACCTAAGAAAATATTTGAAGAGATTATAGTTGAAAACTTCCCTAACATGGGAAAGGAAATAGCCACCAAAGCCTAGGAAACACAGTGAGTCCCATACAGGATAAAACCAAGGAGAAACACGTCAAGACACATAGTAATCAAACTGGCAAAAATTAAAGACAAAGAAAAATTATTGAAAGCAGCAAGGGAAAAATGACAAATAATATACAAGGAAACTCCCATAAGGTTAACAGCTAATTTCTCAGCAGAAACTCTACAAGCCAGAAGGGAGAGGCATGATATACTTAAAGTGATGAAAGGGAAGAACCTACAACCAAGATTACTCTACCCGGCAAGGATCTCATATAGATTCGACGGAGAAATCAAAAGATTTACAGACAAAAAAAGTTAAGAGAATTCAGCACCGCCAAACCATCTCTACAACAAATGCTTAAGGAAATTCTCTAAGTGGGAAACACAAGAGAAGAAAAGGACCCACAAAAACAAACCCAAAACAATGAAGGAAACAGTCATAGGACCACACATATCAATAATAACCTTAAACGTGAATGGATTAAATGCTTCAACAAAAAGACACAGGCGTGCTGAATGGGTACAAAAACAAGACCCATATATATGCTGTATATGAGAGACCCACTTCAAACCTAGGGACACATACAGACTGAAAGTGAGGGGATGGAAAAATATATTCCATGCAAATGGAAATCAAAAGAAAGCTGGGGTAGCAATACTCATATAAGATAAAATAGACTTTAAAATAAAGAATGTTACAAGAGACAAGGAAGGACACTACATAATGATCAAGGGATCAATCCAAGAAGAAGATATACAATTATAAATATATATGCACCCAACATAGGAGCACCTCATTACATGAGTCAACTGCTAACAGCTATAAAAGAGGAAATCGACAGTAACACAATAATAGTGGGGGAATTTAACACCTCACTTACACCAATGGACAGATCATCCAAAATGAAAGTAAATAAGGAAACAGAAGCTTTAAATGATACAATAGACCAGATAGATTTAATTGATATATATAGGACATTCCATCCAGAAACAGCAGATTACACTTTCTTCTCAAGTGCGCACAGAACATTCTCCAGGATAGATCACATCTTGGGTCACAAGCCAAGCCTCAGTAAATTTAAGAAAATTGAAATTATATCAAACATCTTTTCTGACCACAACACTATGAGATTAGAAATGAATGACAGGGGAAAAAAAGTAAAAAACACAAACACATGGAGGCTAAACAATATGTTACTAAATATCCAAGAGATCACTGAAGAAATCAAAGAGGAAATAAAAAAATACCTAGAGAAAAATGACAATGAAAATATGATAATCCAAAACCTATGGGATGTAGCAAAATCTGTTCTAAGAGGGAAGTTTATAGCTATACAAGCCTACCTCAAGAAACAAGAAAAAACTCAAGTAAACAATCTAACCTTACACCTAAAGGAACTAGAGAAAGAAGAAGAAACAAAACACAAACTTAGCAGAAGGAAAAAAATCCTAAAGATGTGAGCAGAAATAAATGAAATAGAAACCAAGAAAACAATGGCAAAGATCAGTAAACTAAAAGCTGGTTCTTTGAGAAGATAGACAAAATTGATAAACCATTAGCCAGACTCATCAAGAAAAACAGGGAGAGGACTCAAATAAATAAAATTAGAAATGAAAAAGGAGAAGTTACAACAGACACCACAGAAATACAAAGCATCCTAAGAGACCACTACAAGCAACTCTATGCCAATAAAATGGACAAGCTGGAAGAAAGGGACAACTTCTTCAGAAGGTATACCCTTCCACGACTGAACCAGGAAGAAACAGAAAATATGAACAGACCAATCATAAGTAATGAAATTGAAACTGTGATTAAAAATCTTCCAACAAACAAAAGTCCAGGACCAGATGGCTTCTCAGGTGAATTCTATCAAACATTTAGAGAAGAGCTAACACCCATCCTTCTCAAACTATTCCAAAAAATTGCAGAGGAAGGAACACTCCCAAACTCATTTTATGAGGCCACCATCACCCTGATACCAAAACCAGACAAAGATACTACAAAAAAAGAAAATTACAGACCAATATCACTGATGAATATAGATGCAAAAATCCTCAACAAAATACTAGGAAACAGAATCCAACAACACATTAAAAGGATCATACACCACGATCAAGTGGGATTTATCCCAGCGTTGCAAGGATTCTTCATTATACGCAAATCAATCAATGTGATAAACCATACTAACAAATTGAAGAATAAAAACCATATGATCATCTCAATAGATGAAGAAAAAGCTTTTGATAAAATTCAGCACCGATTTATTGTAAAAACTCTCCAGAAAGTGGGCATAGAGACATATGCATACCTCAACATAATAAAGGACATATACAACAAACCCACAGCAAACATCATTCTCAATGGTGAAAAACTGAAAGCATTTCCTCTAAGATCAGGAATGAGACAAGGATATCCACTCTCACCACTATTATTCAATATAGTTTTGGAAGTCCTAGTCACAGCAATCAGAGAAGAAAAAGAAATAAAAGGAATACAAATTGGAAAAGAAGAAGTAAAACTGTCACTGTTTGCAGATGACATGACACTATACATAGAGAATCCTAAAAGTGCCACCAGAAAACTACTAGGGTTAATCAATGAATTTGGTAAAGTTGCAGGATACAAAATTCATGCACCAAAGTCTCTTGTATTGCTATACAGTAGTGATGAAAAATCTGAAAGAGGAATTATGGAAACACTCCCATTTACCATTGCAGCAAAAAGAATAAAATACCTAGGAATAAACCTGTCTAGGGAGACTAAAGACTTGTATGCAGAAAAGTATAAGACACTGATGAAAGAAATTAAAGATGATACCAACAGATGGAGAGATATACCATGTTTTTGGATTGGAAGAATCAACATTGTGAAAAGGACTATACTACCCAAAGCAATCTACAGACTCAATGCAATCCCTATCAAATTACCAATGGCATTCTTTACAGAACTAGAACAAATCATCTTAGAATATTTATGGAGACACAAAATACCCTGAATAGCCAAAGCATTCTTGAGGGAAAAAAACGGAGTTGGCAGAATCAGACTCCCTGACTTCAGATTATACTACAAAGCTACAGTAATCAAGACAATATGGTACTCGCACAAATACAGAAATATAGATCAATGGAACAAGATAGAAAGCCCAGAGATAAACCCAGACACCTATGGTTAACTAATCTATGACAAAAGAGGCAAAGATATACAATGGAGAAATGACAGTCTCTTCAATAAGTGGTGCTGGGAAAACTGGACAGGTACATGTAAAAGAATGAAATTAGAACACTCCCTAACACCATACACAAAAATAAACTCAAAATGTGTTCAAGGGGCTTCCCTGGTGGTGCAGTGTTTGAGAGTCCACCTACCGATGCAGGGGACACAGGTTTGTGCCCCAGTCTGGGAAGATCCCACATGCCATGGAGTGGCTAGGCCCGTGAGCCATGGTCACTGAGCCTGTGCATCCAGAGCCTGTGCTCCGCGATGGGGGAGGCCACAACAGTGAGAGGCCTTTGTACTGTAAAAAAAAAAAAAAAAAATGGATTCGAGACCTAAATGTAATACCAGACACTATAAAACTCTTAGAGGAAAACATTGGAAGAACACTCTTTGACATAAATCACAGCAAGATCTTTTTGATTCTCATCCTAGAGTAACGAAAATAAAAACAAAAATAAACATATGGGACCTAATGAAACTTCAAAGCTTTTTCACAACAAAGGAAACCATAAACAAGATGAAAAGACAATACTCAGAATGGAAGAAAATATTTGCAAATGAATCAATGGACAAAGGATTAATCTCCAAAATATGTAAACAGGTCATGCAGCTCAATATTAAAGAAACAAAAAAACCCAATCCAAAAATGAGCAGAAGACCTAAATAGACATTTCTTCAAAGAAGACATACAGATGGCTAAGAAATACATGAAAAGCTGCTCAACATCACTAATTATTAGAGAAATGCAAATCGAAACTACAATGAGGTATCACCTCACACCAGTTAGAATGGGCATCATCAGAAAATCTACAACTAACAAATGCTGGAGAGGGTGTGGAGAAAGGGAACCCTCTTGCACTGCTGGTGCAAATGTAAATTGATACAGCCACTATGGAGAACAGTATGTAGGTTCCTTAAAAAACGAAAAATAGAATTACCATATGATCCAGCAATCCCACTACTGGGCATATACCCAGAGGAAACCATAATTCAAAAAGACACATGCACCCCAATGTTCATTGCAGCACTATTTACAATAGCCAGGTCATGGAGCAACCTAAATGTCCAGTGACAGACGAATGGATAAAGAAGATGTGGTAAATATATGCAATGGAATATTACTCAGCCTTAAAAAGGAACAGAACTGAGTCATTTGTTGAGATGTGGACGGATCTAGAGACTGTCATACAGAGTGAAGTAAGTCAGAAAGAGAAACACAAATATCGCATATTAATGCATGTATGTGGAATCTAGAAAATTGGTACAGATGAGCCAGTTTGCTGGGCGGAAGTTGAGACACTGTTCTATAGAACAAACTTTTGGACACCAAGGGATAGAAACCACGGTGGGGTGGGGATGGTGGTGTGCTGAACTGGGTGATTGCGTTTGACATATATACACTGATGTGTATAAAATTGATGACTAATAAGAACCTGCAGTATAAACAAACAAAAATCAAACAAATAAAACAACTAATACTAAACTTTCTTTGGGTTATTTGTATGGAAATATGTTAATATAAATGTTTCAGACATTACATGAAATTTCTAAAAATCTTATATGTTCTGGTATAATGTTATAAGTCATAATTCTAGTTATTACTTTAAAATGTATATCTCAGAAATAACTAAATTTCCTTGTCAATTGCATTATTATGAACTTTCATCAAATCTTTAACCGTGGTCATTTTTAAGTCTTTTGTCATTTACAGACAGTTCTGGGTGTACTCTGATGCTTTTTGAAATATGTTCCTATAAAAGGGTTTCATCTTCAAGGAATTCATGGAAAAGACTCTGACAAGTACAGGTTTCTGGTAACTGACTATACTGCTGAATGGAATAAATAAGCATTTTCAGACTCTAATGGAAAACTGATGAACTCATACAAGTGCTAACAAAAGATCAAGATGGAAAAAAATTAATTACATGGGGCTGAGTGAACTGATGAGGATGATTATAATTTTTGTGACTTTCTGTTTGAATAAAAAAAAAAATCCCGGGCTTCCCTGGTGGCACAGTGGTTAGGAGTCCGCCTGCTGATGTAGGGGACACGGGTTCATGCCCCAGTCTGGGAAGATCCCACATGTCGCGGAGTGGCTGGGCCCGTGAGCCATGGCCACTGAGCCTGTGTGTCCGGAGCCTGTGCTCCACAATGGGAGAGGCCACACAGTGAGAGGCCCGCGTACAGAAAAAAAAAAAAAATCCCACAAGGACTCAGAGGCAAAAAATATACAAATCAATTTTCACTGCAAAGTAAAGGAGCTGTTACAGTGGAGGATTACTGGACTGAATGTCAATATTATGACATAGTATGAGTGTGTTTCATGTTTGGTAATAGCAATCATTGTCGCTTTTGTTGTGGTCATCTATTTGCAATGCTTGGTGTAAGTCTATCTCTTGTAAAAATAAAATGCAATGTGTGTGTGTGTGTGTGTGTGTGTGTGTGTGTGTGTGTGTGAAAAATAAGTTAATTTTTAAAAAAAAAAACAGAAAGAAAAAAAGTCCCACATACTGAAAGATTTATTCTTCCTTTTGTTTTTGTTTTTTTTAACATATAACAATATCATTTTAACTGCTAATAAATGGAATAATGTGAAGAAAAATAACATACAAAATAAGCAACACCAAAAACTGAGATTAAAACAGGCAACACTGATCTTGTAGTTTAGAGGGATCATTTTTCATCTTAATAGAATGCATTTATAAAAGCATATAAGAAACATATTTAAGTGTTTTCTCTTGTAGTTTTCCCAGTTGTCATTCTTGAAATTTAAAATGATTTTCTAATAAATGTGAGGCAATTTTTGGTATGCTATAAATATACTATACCAGCAGCTTGTAGAAATAAAGCTACCAAGACTTGAATGATGTTAAACACTGTGGCAGCTATTTATGACTAAATAAATATCATTCTTTTTGGAAGCACACCTTTGTCAATCAAATTTCTTGAGGTGGCTGCCCTAATATTCATGAGTTCCTGATTGTTGACATCTGAAATATGTAGGAATCATGAGTTAAAGGAAAAGTCATTTTGAAAATGTGTGAGGTCTATTACCATTAAATCACAGATTATCTACAAGTAATATAAACTCATCTAATTTTTCCCACTTCTATTTTATACATCTGTATTCCAATGATATGGTAATTGCTGACCAGTTTGTACTTGTCTACTGTTTTTTGTTTTTATATATATATATTTGTTTATCTTTACCAGAATACCAATAAATGTGTAATTATTGAAAAATACTGTTAAAATTCATTGATAGTTGCATGGTATTATGTCAATTCATAAATGTCAACCATCATTAAATGACATAGGTAAGTATACATTAAAAATCATTGAAGAAAAATATATGTACAGAGTCTATTTTGAAATTAATTTTTAAACATTAATTAGATTGTAGCACATTTTAATCCAATGTGCAACAACTTGCACATTGTATTTAAAACAACTTACCTAATGATAATTATGTCTTTTCAGGGTATATTTCTTGAAAAAAATGTGTATACATATATACTTATACAGAGAGAAAAATTCTAACTTCTTTTTATTTACAGAAGATCTAGAATTTTTGGAATTCAAGGATATTATACAAATAGCAAACAAACAATAGAAAACTTCATTACCAAATGATTAGTGTCCAGTTTGGGATATGCACACACTTGGGATACATTGGGGTAGTTGAGAAAATTACTAAAATTCCTATAAATATTGATTTCTCATACAGTTTTAGTTACTATTTGTTTTGCAATTTGTAATGTACATAATACATTGATATAGTGGTAGTGCAAGTATGCAATTTATTAATAATTCTATGTAATTCTAAATATCTCTATTTAAGAAATGCCTTGAGGACATTTTTTAATGAAAAATATGAGGGATCAAAAATTATATAGATACATAGGTAAAGGACATAGTTTCATAGTTTTCAGACAAATCAGTCCTATCAAGTATTTTTTTATATCTGTGTATTCTGAAATATTGTTGGAAAATTCCATATAAAACCTGGCTCTTTGTTTGCCATTGGGCCACCAATAACCAACCCCAAGTTCTTTTTCAGCTGTCTTTCTTGACTGTTTATTCTAGTAATAAAGAAAATGTCAAATATATTTAATTAACAGGTAGATCAAAGAATATAATATTTGTTGAAAAACTTGCCATCTATAAAACAAATCACATAAAGCAAAATAATGAGAACATCAATTTTAATCTTTCACTTGAACTTTTCTATTTTAAGTCTAATACCATATTTGAGGAAATCATGAGCTCTTAAATAGAAAGATACATACCTTTGTGGTATTTCAAGCTTAATAAGTAATACACATATATATATGATATATATGAAGAGAAAGAATGCAAGGGTGAAGATCAAAGTTAATGTTTATAATATTTATGAGGGAGATGACAAAAAACCCTCAACTCTTAATGGTACTTGAGGCCTGTGCCATACCTAAATGGAGATAATTAAATTAAAATGACATCTGATATATCAATCTAATAGTACTTTATCAGATTAAGATTTATGAGTATCTTAATTTAATTTTTTTTAATTGTGACATGAAAGTAAACAAATTACACATTCCTAAAGTTTTGTACTACCTCACACATGTTAGAATGGCCATCACTAAAATGTCTATAAATAATAAATGTTGGAGAAAGTGTGAAGAAATGGGAACCCTCTTACAATGTTGGTAGGAATGTAAATTGGTGCAGCCACTATGGAAAACAATATGGAGTTTCCTCAAAAAACTAAAAATAAGAGTTACCATATGATCCAGCTATTCCACTCCCCAGCATATACCCAGACAAAACTATAATTTGAAAAGTTACATACATCCCTATGTTCATAGCAGGTTTATTTATGCAATAGCCATGACATGGAAACAACCTAAATGTCCATCAATAGATGAATGGATAAAGAAGATGTGATATACACACACACACACACGCACACACACACACACAATGGAATACTACTCAGCCATAAAAAAGAATGAAATGGTGCCATTTGCAGCAACATAGATGGACGTAGAGATGATCACACTAAGCAAAGTAGGTCAGAAAGAGAAAGACAAATACCATATGATGATATACGTGGAATCTAAAATATGACACAAATGAACTAATCTACAAAACAGAAAACAGACTCACAGACATAGAGAACAGACTTGTGGCTGCCAAAGGGAAGGGGTGGTGGGGAAGGGATAAAGTGGGAGTTTGGGATTAACAGATGCAAGCTAGTATATATAGGATGGATAAACAACAAGGTCCTACTGTATAGCACAGGTAACTGGATTCAATGTCCTGTGATAAACCATAATGGAAAAGAATATGAAAAAAAATGTACGTATGTGTATAACTGAATCACTTTGCTGTACATAGAAATTAACACAACATTGTAAATCAACTATACTTCTATAAAATATATAAAAAAGAAACTAATATGAAAGCCACAATAAAGAATTCACCAACCAAAATAAGAAGCTTTGTTACTACAATTCTCCATTTCTTATGAGAGCTGTGGAATTGGTTGTTTATAAATTGCTTAACTTCATCAATTTACAAGCCATCACAGTTAAGTATTGTGAGCTATAAAATATTGAAGGAAAAGGATGGTTTGCAAGACATATTTTTCCTTTTTTTCATAACTAATAATATTGGCTGCAATATATTAATTACTTCTGATGTTTTAGGTATTATTCTCTGTATATTTCATATAGTCTTCATAACAAAATTGTGAGGTGACATTATCTCCATTATACAGATTGGGAAAGTAAGGCTTTGAAGGAGTTAAATTACTTGCCTCAGTTCACACAGTTTTAAGTGGCTAGAGTACAATTCAAAAGGGTATCTAGATCTGTCTAAGTTTCCAACTACCATACTCTAACAGGGCTTTGTTCTGAATACCTGTCTCATTTTTTACTCTGGCGAGAAAGTCAAACAAAGTAGAAACCTCAAGAGCTAGCTCTAGAGATGTACTAGGTTTCTTTTTTCTTTGATACACACCTTGATCATTGTTACTCCTACTACATGGGGTATCTTTTAAAACTATGGTATTTTAAACCATTCTTAAAATGAAGAAAAACAATAACTAGAAATAAAGAAGCTCAAACCTTCACTTATACCACCAAAGCTCCACTTTCCTCTCTTGTCATAATTGTATGATTCTTGTAGCCTCAATTTAAACTTGAGGTTTTCCAAAGTGCTTTATAGAGAGAAAGGAAGGTGAGGGCAATTCTTCTTTGACAATTTTCAGCCCAAGCTAGGAGAATAAAATCTCCTAGAGAGTAAAGCCCAAGTCTGTGGAGATCAGTTATCTGTGTCCTTCTTGAAACCCCCCACACCATTGAGAGTTTGTGCCAATATCACCTACTCACGTGGAAGTTTGTGTCAAGGAATAAGGATCATGTTGTTAGCATACTTTGTGTAAATGAATAACAATGGCACTTAATTGTATGCTGGAAAGGATTTCAAACCTTATGTTTATGATAATGATGAAGTTGTACAAAATTCATCTTGACATTGTTAGTTCTAATAGTTACATAGAAAAGCCACAAAATGGTATATTTAATTTAGAATATAATAGTTATGAATAATTTTAAATTGACATCCTAGAAATTCTGGATCCTGCTTTCTTGAAACATAGTGAACACAAATGCAATGGTAGCATAGATTCCCAACTCAGTGCTTTAACCCTAACCTGCATGTAACACCTGTGTCCAGCAATCATTTATCTCCTAGCTGTGACTGGCAGAATACTTGCCAATTAGTGTCAATCGTAGAGGTAGACTGAGAATGTGGGCATCTGATCAGGAAGAAAAGTACCGACATCAACACATTTTGTATGAAAATAAAAGCAACACAAAAGTTGTCACAAACAAGTTTATACAAAACACAGTCTCATAATATTCCCTGGTCTCCAAAAAATTCAGACTACATCAATTAATTTCATCAAAACAAAAGTAAGGTATGATCACATGATATCCTGTAAATTTATTATATAATCTATAATATAGATCTTATTCATATTTTTGCCATTTCCTAAATTATCTCATGCTTCTTAATAACTGCTACCTAGAGAAAAATCAGCAAAAATTTTTTTTGATTGTATTTTTTTGACTGTACATCTTTTGACTGTATTTTTCCATATTGTCTTCTTGATATGGTATGAAAATTACATGGCAGATTTTAAATGGGTATATGGGAAGAAAACCCTTCTACACTTGATCTAAAGGGAGGTAATCCTTTTCCAAGAGACATGCGGGTAATTTATAGTTAAGCATTTTCTCTTGATCTCTATACCTCTATATAACTTTTTCTACCAGGAGTTAATTTGATTAAGTGCATACCAGGAGGGAATCCAAGCAAAAAGAAGGGTTTTCTTTGGGCAGACAGCCCAGAAACTTTTTTTTTAATTGATTGAGCCACTAGTGATACACATAATTGACTTAAAATGAAGTAGGTTCTGAAAGCACTTAAGAATCTCAAATGGAGATCATGGACCATGGGTAGATTTGTGCATTTTTACCATTTTTATATCCAGAAAATCCTCATTTTATAAAGTTTAATGAAAATTCTGCTTTTCTGAGCACGAAGGAGGACAAACAAAACATTGAATCATGGGATTTTCTGAATATATTCTTTTAAATATCCGAGATCATTTCAATGCCAGCATATTGTTAAATACATTATCTTTGTCTTATAAGCTCAAAGCACAGACATCTTGAAATAAAGATAATTCTAAATGTGAAGGCAATTCTTACCCTGCTTCTTCTTACTACTGGGGTTTCTCAAGTACACACACCTATTTATCAGAAGTAGTTGGTTTTACTTGAAACATATTCTATTTTCTAAGTCATTTTTCAATATTTTTCAATATTATTTTCTATGTTTTTTCTTACCAATTTATATATAACTTAATTGAACACCAAATATACAATTATATAGAGAAAATATTGGATGAAAATAGTAAGTTCTAAATAATACTAAATATATAAATTAAGGAAAATTTTAATAATAACTGATGCTATATTTTAGGTTAATAGCTTTAAATGTGATTTTTAAAGATGAGAGCTAAGACAGTTAAACAAATGTGCTACCATGTGCTGATATGTGTTGAAGCCTTAATGTCAGTTAAATATAATTTTGATATTTATTTTTTTTAGTCTTGGGAGACTGGGAATAAGGCTAAAAATGCATGGTATTTATTTAAGAGATAAGATAAGGTTTTGTAAAGCCATCTTAGTACTTCAAAGAAAATCAAGATTCTTTCTTAAAATGAAGCTCAGTCAGTATACTCTTGGGTCTGAGTATACCAGAGACTTATTTACAATGTGTGAAAATAGTTAGGGAGACCTTAGAAGGTTAAGCATAGTGAAAATCTTTGGAAATCTTGTACTAAGCCAGTTAAAGCTGCATTACTAAAGAAAGAATGCTTAGACCATAACAGTCAAACCAGGGAATAAAAATCCAATCAGTTATTTTAAAAACAAAAAAGGATGTTGATATTGTTAATTTTTTACCCGATTATATTAATATGATTGTGGATGGAGCTGTTTGGTGCACTAGGGCAGGCAGAGCACTCTTCCCCTCCAGTTGAAGAGCTCTGGTAAATCTGCTTGGTCCTAAGGTATTTAATGTGATTCTTCAACCTCAGGAGACTGGAACCTCAGGCTACTGCAGGATGAAGTTTTATTTCTATAATTAATGAATAGTCTATAATACAGCTATTAGTACCTTCATCTTAGAGATGAGCATCAGAGACCCAGGGAGTTAAAGTATCTTATTTTGGCACACTTAGAAAATTGTAGATCCAGGACTAGAACCCATTTCAGTATCATTTTAAAAGTCTTTGTTTTCTACTGTAATATATAGCATGATCAAAAAGTCATTCTTTAATAATACTTTTAGGCAGTAACTTCCATGTGGGAGACACAATTCTAATCAATGAATATGATTCAGTAAAGAATGTCCCATTTTCTTGAAACTCACTTTTTTTTTTCTCTTACACTGATTGATGTCCACAGTGTTAGTAACTTCACTAACACATTTCTGTCAGGTTCTCCAATATACTATTGCTTACACTGACCAGTTGTCTTCCAGGCTTACATAGGTAAATGGCTATTCCTTTTTAAAAAATTAGTTTCACAGAGTGTGATAGTCATACTCAGCTAGTCACATATCTTCACAAGATAATGAAAGGTGTGTGGATTCGTGGTGGAGAAAAGTCTATTTGTATCCTTTGCCACATCCTTCCACAAATATTCTGATGTACGTCTAATGGCAATACGTTTTGTTGTCCTATACTTGAGACTAATTGCTGTAGAAAAACACTGCTACTAATAGGAGAGTGTCATAGCCCTGGGATACATCAGGGAAGAGAAAAATAAGAGCACTGCCAGTTGAAATAGCTTACTTCAGAACACTGAATCTTAAGTCTCTACAAGTCTACTTGGATTTGCTTTCTCTGCCTGGTTCAAGTTATAAACTCTCAAGGAAGCACTATATTTCCAGCAAAGCAAACCAAGTTTTGAGAATAAATCCAGGTAATATTAAACCTCAGATACCAACCATATATCTCAGATACCAACCATATATCTCTATCATCTGATCTTATTTTTTCCATGCAAATCTCTCTATGATTAGGAAGATCTAAAATTTTGTCAGTACATTTAGTATAAGACACCATAGAGAAGCAAGAATTTTCATACACTCTTAGTGGGAGTGTATTTGGTATTCACTCTAATGAAATGTTGCCAATGCCTACCAAAATTTCAAATATGTATACATTTTCAACCAACAATTTCATTTCTAGGTATTTATCATACAGATATACTCACACACAAGCAAAATCATTTATGTACAATTTTACACATAATACAGTGTTTGTTGAAGCCAAAGAAATTTAACAGTCTAGAAATCCAAAAATAGACCACTAATTTTATACACACACATATTTACCTATCAACATAACAGAATATTATGAAGTCATAAAAATTGAGAAAGCTTTTTATGTGTAGAAAATTCCCAAGGTATATTTTTTAGTGAACTACAACAACAACAAAAAGAATAGAATGTACAGTAGGATGTTCGAAGTACTTTATTACATAGTAAAATAGGTAAAAATATCTTGATACACATTTACTCATATATGAATGCAAAGAATCTGCAGTAAATCAACAACAGTTTTAAATATGGGAAAGGCAAGGTATATGAAGACAAGAAGAGAGAATTTTAACTTATATGCCTATTTATAATTTCAGTTATTAAACCATATGTTTGTACAATCTAATAAAAATATTAATATAAAAATACATAAACTTACAAAACAATAAAATTATAAACACGTCTTGTTCTCAAGTGTTATAGTTTTTTTTTTTTAATTTGGCCAATGGGAGACAGTGAAATCAGTATTACAGGATATCATATGATCATATATTTTCTGTCATAAATACTAAGTTGCATCTACAATTATAGTGATCAGTGTGATTGTTAGTTGTCCAGTTCATTATACCTTCTAAAGATTAATGTTGCAACTGCCATTGAGTGGTATTTTGGAATGAAACTGAGAGGTCATTACAATAATTGGACTTTTTATTTTATTTTTTCCCATTCTTTTTCAAATTATTTTCCCATTTAGCTTATTACAGAATATTGAGCAGAATTCCCTGTGCTATACAGTAGATCCTTTTTGGTTATCTATTTTAAATATAGCAGTGTGTACATGTCAATCCCAAACTGGACTGACATTATATCAAATTTGTATCATAGATTCATCTCAAAATAAAATATAAAAGTTGGGTTTTTCAATGTTATTGTGGTTTCTTAAATAATTCTAAATTAGGTTGAGTTTCACTAAAATAGCTTATCTTAAAATTTATAGTTTTATTAGCCAAGGAATTGTTTTGTTTAGAAAAATCTAGCACACTAGTATATAAACTATAGAGACATAAACTCTATAAAATTAAAGATACAGAGTACTGTATTTAGAATGCAAGTAGTAAAAAGCTATATATGCTTCATATACTTTACAATTTATAGCACAAGAGCTTGGTTTCATGGAACAATAATACAATGAATTTCAGGTTCTAATTTGTGGGTATAAAAAGCATCACTTCTGATAAAAACACCTGACTTGAGTGTCTCTGAAAACTAGTTCCACAGATTTCTAGTGCTTTTCAGAACATGGGAACTGATTGTGATTAATCACAGAAAAGCCCTTCTCTAATAAGGCTCTGTCTGGTCCAATTGCTGAACATGACAGTCTTGAGAATTACATCGCCAAATGGTCTTCTAGAGATGGAAGGCTGAAAGATTGGCTGAATTAAATAGCTCACTCAGATGACCTTAGAAATGGACACTTTGTCTGAAGGTGAAGAAAATTTCATGCATTACTGATTTTTCATACTATATATGTATTTTGAAAGAAAAACGTTATAGGACGTTTCTCTTATCCTGAACACTTCCAGGTATCATTATCTTGTCTAAATGCTGCAATCACTCAGGTGTGCATCCATCCCTTCACTCCTGATTACGGATAACATTTGTAGCATGAGGATGAGGGAGGGAGGCGAGAGCCTGAACATTGAAAAAAGTCATCAAGAATCATAAGAGAAGAGAAGCTCATTTTTATGATTTTGCCACCACCCAGTCAAGTGCCAGCTGCAGACATTTATTATTATTGTATGTGGGCTTCTAAGACAAGTGAGTCATTTCAAAGAGTGGGTTAGCCTCCAGCATAATTAATAGCCAGAAGATATTGTAGATAGATTTTTTTCAACTCAACAGCAAAAGTTCTTTAAATTTATCCATCGAGTTACGTACAACCCAATCATCACACAAACAAAAGACAGTTCTGATTGTACAGAGATACATAACCACTCTCACCAAAGGAGACAGTCCTCTATTAAAAAAATATTATACATGCTTATATTTACTTAGAAAGAACTTTTGTCAATCATATGAAGGCATATATTTAGGAAAATCTCAGTACGGTGGTTTAGATAAACCTTATATTTAGCATTATGTTTATCCACCAATAAAGCCATACTGATTAAATAAATGTTTTGATATATCAAAAATAAGAGTTTAATGAACTATTGTGTTTTTATCTATTTAAAAACAAAACACACACACACACACACACACACACACACACACACACACACACACACACATATATATATATATATATATATAACTTAGAAAATACCAATAAGCAAAAAAAGAGAATAATATAACCCATAATTTCAGTACTCACATAACCACTGTTGGGAATATTGATGTATACCCTCTATTTGTATTTTCTTGTGTTGATATATATATATATATATATATATATATATATATATGCATACACACATATATATGCACACAAACATATATATGCAGATGCATACACTCAGTCTCACCTGATTGAATTTTTTGACTTTTGTCCACATTTGCTAATAAATAACCCTATGGTAAAAATCATTTAAGCTAAACTATTGTGTAATCCCATGATTATTTCATGAAGAGATATTCTGAGACACATAATAATATAATTTAAGACTATTAATATGCATTACCTAGTTTTTTATTAAATTTTATTTATTTATTTTTGGCTGTGTTGGGTCTTCATTGCTGTGCACAGGCTTTCTCTAGTTGCAGTGAGTGGGGATTGCTCTTCATTGTAGTGTGCGGGCCTCTCATTACAGTGGCTTCTCTTGTGGAGCATGAGCTCTAGGTGCGTGGGCTTCAGTAGTTGTGGCACGCAGGCTCAGTAGTTGTGGCACATGGGCTCAGTAGTTGTGGCTCACAGGCTTTAGAGCGCAGGCTCAGTAGTTGTGGTGCATGGGCTTAGGTGCTCTGCGGCATGTGGGATCTTCCCAGCCCTGGGCTCGAACCCATGTCCCCTGCATTGGCAGGCGGATTCTTAACCACTGCACCACCAGGGAAATCCTGCATTACCTAGTTTATCTCCCAAAACTGGTACCAGTTTATACTCCCAACAATATTGTCAGCTAGCATTTACTTCCATAAACCTTGAAAACAGATGTCTTGCTGAAAATCTCATACAAACTATATGTTTAAAATTACATTATATTGTAGTCTAAATGTGCATTTGTTTTATTATAAAAAATGACATTTATAATTACATCCCCTGTTATTTTTTGGATAATTGTTTATTTTGGATATTTTGCATATTTTAGTGGTTCCAATTATCATTTTATTTGTGAGAACACTAACATTAAAGTTACTATTTTTTTCATTTTTATTGAATAATTTTTATCACTTATTTGTCTTAAAACTTAAGATTTTTCTTAAATTTCCTAATATGTGCAAAGTTTTTATGTTAATCTAGTAAATTTTAACAATCTTGAAACAACCAAATTGAAGAAAATGCCAATAGACAAAATTGGTACAATTTGAACATCAGAATAATTAGGTAATGTATTATGACCCATAATATAAAATAAGTATCCATGAGTCTAACCTGATATAAACAATTGAATAAGTTAATAAAAGAAGAAAATATATAGCTTTTTCTTACACTATAATTTCCAATTAATAAACGTAGAAAGCATAATTGAAACAGAAAATTACCATTTGGAGAATAAAACAGTAAAACTTGTTCCATACAAGAATCATCTATGGATACTAAAATTAATACAAAATAGTATGAAGAGGAAAAAGTGTTTTTCAATGTTTCAAAGTACCTCCCCACAAGATGCTTTTTTTTTTTTAAACATCCTTGTTGGAGTATAATTGCTTTACAATGTTGTGTTAGTTGCTGCTGTACAACAAAGTGAATCAGCTATACATATACATATGTTCCCATATATCCTCCCTATTGCATCTCCCTCCCCTCCTCCCTATCCCACCCCTTTAGGTGGACACAAAGAACCGAGCTGATCTTCCTGTGTGATGGAGCTGCTTCCCACTATCTATTTTACATTTGGTAGTGTATATATGTCCATGCCACTCTCTCATTTCATCCCAGCTTACCCTTCCCCAACTCCATGTCTTCAAGTCCATTCTCTACATCTGTGTCTTTATTCCTGTCCTGCTCCTGAGTTCTTCAGAACCAATTTTTTTCTTTTCTTTTTTTTTTAGGTTCCATATATATATGTGTTAGCATACAGTATTTGTCTTTCTCTTTCTCACTTACTTCACTAGGTATGACAGTATATAGGTCCATCCACCTCAAAGCAAATAATTCAATTTTGTTTCTTTTTATGGCTAAGTAATATTCTATTGTATATATGTGCCACATCTTCTTCATCTATTCATCTGTCGATGGATGCTTAGGTTGCTTCCATGTCCTGGCTATTGTAAATATTGCTCTAGTGAACATTTAGGTGCATGACTCTTTGTGAATTATGGTTTTCTCTGAGTATATGCCCAGTAGTGGGAGTGCTGGGTTGTATGGTGGTTCTATTTTTAGTTTTATAAAGAATCTCCATACTGTTCTCCATAGAAGCTATACCAATTTACATTCCCACCAACAGTGCAAGAGGGGGCCCTTTTCTCCAAACCCTCTCCAGCATTTATTTTTTGTAGACTTTCTGATGATGGCCATTCTGACTGGTGTGAGGTGATAACTCATTGTAGTTTTGATTTGCATTTCTCTAATGATTAGTGATGTTGAGCAAACTTTCATGTGTTTCTTAGCAATCTACATATCTTTTTTGGAGAAATGTCTATTTAGGTCTTCTACACATTTTTGGATTCAGTTGTTTGTTTTTTTGATACTGAGCTGCATGAGCTGCTTGTATATTTTGGAGATTAATACTTTGCCTGTTGACTCGTTTGCAAATATTTTCTACCATTCTGAGGGTCGTCTTTTCATCTTGTTTATGGTTTCATTTGCTGTGCAAAAGATTTTAAGTTTCATTAGGTCACATTTTTTATTTTTGTTTTTATTTCCATTTCTCCAGGAGGTGGGTCAAAAATGATCTTGCTCTGATTTATTTCATAGAGAGATCTTCCTATGTTTTCCTCTAAGAGTTTTATAGTGTCTGGACTTACATATAGATCTTTAATCCATTTTGAGTTTATTTTTGTGTATGGTGTTACAGAAGGTCCTAATTTTATTTTTTACATGTAGCTGTCCAGTTTTCCCAGCACCACTTATGGAAGAAGCTATCTTTTCTCCATTGTATATTCTTGCCTTCTTTATCAAAAATAAGATGACCATATGTGCATGGGTTTATCTCTGGGCTTTCTATCCTGTTACATTGACCTATATTTCTGTTTTTGTGCCAGTACCATACTGTCTTGATTACTGTTGCTTTGTAGTATACTCTGAAGTCCAGGAGCATGATTCCTCCAGATCCACTTATTTTTCTCATGATTGCTTTGGCTATTTGAGGTCACTTGTGTTTCCATACACACGTGAAATTTTTTGTTCTAGTTCTGTGAAAAATGCCATTGGTAGTTTGATAGGGACTGCATTGAATCTGTAGATCGTTTTGGGGAATATAGTCATTTTCACAATGCTGATGTTTCCAATCCAAGAACATGGTATATCTCTCCATCTGTTTGAATCATCTTTAATTTTTTTCATCAGTGTCTTACAGTTTTTTGCATACAGGTCTTTTGTCTCCTTAGGTAGGTTTTTTCATAGGTATCTTATTCTTTGTGCTGCAATGGTAAATGGGAGTGCTTCCTTAATTTTTCTTTCAGATTTTTCATCATTAGTGTATAGGAATGCAAGAGATTTCTGAACATTAAATTTTTATCCTTCTACTTTACCAAATTAATTCATTAGTTCTAGTAGTTTTCTGGCAGCATCTTTAGGATTCTCTATGTGTAATATCATGTCATCTGCAAACAGTGACAATTTTTCTTCTTCTTTTTTGATTTGGATTCCTTTTATTCATTTTTCTTCTCTGATTATTGTGGCTAAAACTTCCAAAACTATGTTGAATAATAGTGGTGAGAGTGGACAACCTTGTCTTTTTCCTGATCTTAGTGGAAATGGTTTCAATTTTTCACCATTGACAATGATGTTGGCTATGGGTGTCTCATATATGGCCTTTACTATGTTGGGGTAAGTTCCCTCTATGCCTACTTTCTAGAGAGTTTTTATCACAAATGGGTGTTGAATAATGTCAAAAGCTTTTTCTGCATGTTTTGAGATGATCATATGCTTTTTCTCCTTCAATTTGTTAACATGGGTTATCACATTCATTGATTTGCGTATATTGAAGAATCCTTGCATTCCTGGCATAAACCCCACTTGATCATGGTGTATGATCCTTTTAATGTGCTGTTGGATTCTGTTTGCTAGTGTTTTGTTGAAGATTTTTGCATCTATGCTCCTCAGTGATATTGGTCTGTAATTTTCCTTTTTTGTGACATCTTTGTCTGGTTTCTGTATCAGGGTGATGGTAGCCTTGTAAAAGTAGTTTGGGAGTGTTCCTCCCTCTGCTATATTTTGGAAGAGTTTGAGAAGGTTAGGTGTTAGCCCTTCTCTAAATGTTTGATAAAGTCGGCTGTGAAGCCATGTAGTCCTGGGTTTTTTTTGTTTGAAGATTTTTAATCACAGTTTCAATTTCAATGCTTGTGATTGGTCTGTTTATATTTTCTGTTTTTTCCTGGTTCTGTCTCAGAAGGTTGTGCTTTTCTAAGAATTTGTCCATTTCTTCCAGGTTGTCCATTTTAATGGCATATTGTTGCTTGTTGTAATCTCTCATTATCATTTGTATTTCTGAAGTGTCAGTTGTTACTTCTCATTTTTCATATTTAATTGTATTGATTTGAGTCTTCTCCCTTTTTTCTTGATGGGCCTGGTTAATGGTATATCAGTTTTGTTTATCTTCTCAAAGAATCAGGTTTTAGTTTTATTGATCTTTGCTATCGTTTCCTTCATTTCTTTTCCATGTATTTCTTATCTGATCTTTATAATTTCTTTCTTTCTGCTAACATTGAGGTTTTTTTGTTCTTCTTTTTCTAATTGCTTTAGATGTAAGTTTAGGTTGTTTATTTGAGATGCTTCTTGTTTCTTGATGTAGGATTGTATTGCTATAAACTTCCCTCTTAGAACTGCTTTTACTGCATCCCATAGGTTTTGGGTCATCGTGTTTTCATTGTCATTTGTTTCTAGGTATTTTTTGATATCATCTTTGATTTCTTCAGTGATCTCTTGGTTATTTACTAGTGTATTGTTTAGCCTCCATGTGTTTGTATGTTTTACATATTTTTTCCTCTAATTATATCTAGTCTCATAGTGTTGTGGTCGGAAAAGTTACTTGATATGATTCCAATTTTCTTAAATTTACCAAGGCTTGATTTGTGGCCCAAGATACAATCTATCCTGGGAATGTTCCCGGAGCACTTGAGAAGAAAGTGTACTCTGTTGTTTTTGGATTGAATGTCATATAAATATCAATTTAGTCCACCTTGTTTAATGTATCATTTAAAGCTTGTCTTTCCCTATTTATTTTCATTTTGGATGCTCTGTCCATTGCTGAAAGTAGGGTGTCAAAGTCTCCTACTATTATTGTGTTACTGTTGATTTCCCCTTTTATGGGTGTTAGTATTGGCCTTATGTATTGAGGTGCTCCTATGTTGGGTGCATAACTATTTACATTTGTTATATCTTCTTCTTGGATTGATCCCTTAATCATTATGTAGTGTCCTTCCTTATCTTTTGTAACAGTCTTTATTTTATACTCCATTTCGTCTGATATGAGAATTGCTACTCCAGCTTTCTTTTGATTTCCATTTGCATGGAACATATTTTTCCATCCCCTTACTCTCAGTCTGTGTGTGTCCCTAGGTCTTAAGTGAGTCTCTTGTAAACAGCATATGTGAGTCTTCTTTTCGTATCCATTCAGCCAGTCTATGTCTTTTGGTTGCAGCATTTAATCCACTTACACTTAAGGTAATTATCGATATGTATGTTATATTCCCATTTTCTTAATTATTTGGGGTTTGTTATTGTAGGTCTTTTCCTTCTCTTGTGTTTCCTGCTTAGAGAAGTTCCTTTAACATTTGTTGTAATGCTGGTTTGGTGGTGCTGAATTCTCTTTTGTTTGTCTGTAAAAATTTTAATTTCTCCATCAAATCTGAATGAGATCCTTGCTAGGGAGAGTAATCTTGGTTGTAGGTTTTTTCCTTTCATCACTTTAAATATGTCCTGCAACTCCCTTCTGGCTTGCAGAGTTTCTGCTGAAAAATCAGCTGTTAACTTTATGGGGAATCCCTTGTATGTTATTTGTTGCTTTTCCCTTGCTGTTTTTAATATTTTTCTTTTTCTTTAACTTTTGATTGCTTGATTAATATGTTTCTTTGCATGTTGCTCCTTGGATTTATCCTTTATGGGACTCTCTGCACTTCCTGGAATTGATTGACTATTTCCTTTCCCATATTAGGGAAGTTTTCAACTATAATCTCTTCAAATATTTTCTCAGACTGTTTTTTTTTTTCTCTTCCTCTTCTGGGACCCCTATAATTTGAATTTTGTTGCATTTAATGTTGTCCCAGATGTCACTGAGGCTGTTCTTAACTCTTTTCATTCTTTTTTTTTTATTCTGATCTGCAATAGTTATTTCTACTATTTTATCTTCCATATCACTTATCCATTCCTCTGCCTTAGTTATTCTGCTATTGATTCCTTTCAGAGAATTTTTAATTTCATTTATTTTGTTGTTCATCATTGTTTGTTTTCTCTTTAGTTCTACGTCCTTGTTAAGCATTTCTTTTATTTTCTCCATTCTATTTCCAAGATTTTGGATAATGTTTATTATCATTACTATGAATTCTTTTTCAGGTATACTGCCTATTTCCTCTTCATTCGTTTGGTCTGGTATGTTTTTTACCTTGCTCCTTTATCTGCTGTATATTTCTCTGTCTTATTTTTTTAACTTACTGTGTTTGGGGTCTTCTTTTCTCAGGCTGCAGGTTCATCATTCCCATTGTTTTTGGTGTCTTCCCCCAGTGGGTAAGATTGTTTCAGTCGGTTGTGTAGGCTTGCTGGTGCAGGTGACTAGTGCATGTGTTCTGGTGGGTGAGGTTGGATTTTCTCTTTCTGGTAGGCAGATCCATGTCTGGTGGTGTGTTTTGTGGTGTCTGTGAACTTATTATGCTTTTAGGCAGCCTCTCTGCTAATGGGTGGGTTTGTGTTCCTGTCTTGCTAGTTGTTTGGCATAGGGTGTCCAGCACTGGAGCTTGCTGGTTGTTGAGTTATCTTGAGTCTTAGCATTGAAATGGAGCTCTCTGGGAGAGCTTTCACCATTTGATACTACAAGGGGCTGGGATGTCTCTGGTGGACCAATGTCCTGAACTTGGCTCTGCCACCTCAGAGGTTCAGGCCTGACACCTGGCTGGAGCACCAAGACATTGTCAGCCACACGACTCATAAGAAAAGGGAGAGAAAAAAAAAGACAGAAATAAATAAAATAAAAAAGTTACTCACAATAAAAAAATAAAAGAAAACAGTAATTTAAAAAAATAAGAGAAAGAACAGAGCATCCAAACCAAAGAAGAAATCCAAATGGCAAAAGCAAAGCTATACGGACAAAATCACACAAAGAAGCATGCACATACACACTCAGAAAAAGAGAAAAAGGAAAAGATATATATGTATATTAAAAAAAAAAAAGAAGAGTGCAACCAAACCAATAAACAAATCTACCCATGATAATAAACTCTAAATACTAAAACTAAGATAAACATAAAACCAGAAACAAATTAGATGTAGAAAGCAAACTGCAAGTCTACAGTTCTTCCCACTGCCTCAATTTTGGGCTGATTCGTTATCTATTCAGGTATTCAACAGATGCAGGGTACATCAAGTTTATTGTGTACATTTAATACACTGCTCCTGAGGCTGCACAGAGAGATTTCCCTTTCTTTTCTTTGTTTGCACAGCTCCTGGGGTTTGGACTTGGCCCCACCTCTGCATGTATGTCATCTGAGGGTCTCTGTTCCCACGGCAGAGAGGACAGGGTTAAAGTAGCAGCTGATTCAGGGCTCTGGCTCACTCAGGTTGGGGCGAGGTAGGGGTATGGAATGTGGGGTCAGGCTGTGGTGGCAGAAGGCAGCATGATGTTGCAACAGCATGAGGCACACTATGTGCTCTCCTGGGGAAGTTGTCCCTGCATCATGGGACCCTGGCAGTGGTGGGCTGCACAGGCTCCTGGGAGAGGAGGTGTGGGTAGTGACCTGTGCTTGTACACAAGATTCTTGGTGGCTGCAGCAGCAGCATTAGCATTTCATGCCCATCTCTGTTGTCCTTGCTGATAGCCACAGCTCATGCCCATCTCTGAAGCTTGTTTAGGCAGTTCTCTGAACCCCCTCTCCTCCCGCACCCTGAAACAATGGTCTCTTGACTCTCAGGCAGTTCCAGATTTTTTCCCAGACTCTCTCCCAGTTATCTGTGGTGCACTTGCCCCCTTCAGGCTGTGTTCATGCAGCCAACCCCAGTCTTCTCCCTGGGATCTGACCTCTGAAACCCAAGCCTCAGCTCCCAGCCCCCACCCGTCCTGGCAGGTGAGGTGACAAGCCTCTCAGGCAGGTGAGTGCTGGTCCGCAGCAATCCTCTGTGTGGGAATCTCTCTGCTTTGCTCTCTGGATCCCTGTTGCTGCGGTCTTCTCCGAGGCTCTGAAGCTTGCCTCCCCATGTACCCCCCATCTCCACCAGTGAAGGGGCTTCCTAGTGTGTGGAAACTTTTCCTCCTTCAGAGCTCCCTCCCAGAGGTGCAGGTCTTGTTGCTATTCTTTTTTCTCTGTTTTTCCTTTTTTCTTTTGCCCTACCCAAGCACGTGGGGAGTTTCTTGCCTTTGGGGAAGTCTGAGGTCTTCTGCCAGTGTTCAATAGGTGTTCTGTAGGAGTTGTCCCACATTAGATGTATTTTTGATGTATCTGTGGGGAGGAAGGTGATCTCCACTTCTTAGTCCTTTACCATCTTGAAGTTTCCACCTCCCTCCCACAAGATGCTTATTAATTAAAAGGAGAAAAAACAGCAAATTTACAATTGAAGAATTTGGCATACATCACTTTAACTGGATATCAAAGTAACATCATCAATCACCAATATTCCAGCTTTTTGGTATCATGTGTCTCATGATATGATGTACTGAGAACACATCATTTCTGAGTTATTCTTGCCAAAAATACATAACTTCAATCTAACTGTGAGAAAATATGACAAGACCAAATTGAGGAAGATTCTACAAAATACCTGGTCAGTACTCCTCAAAAGTGCCAAGGTCATAAGAAACAAAGGAAGATTGAGGAACTATTCCAGACTGGGGAAACTAACAAGATGACAATTAAACAAAAGTGACAGGGCTTCCCTGGTGGCACAGTGGTTGAGAGTCCGCCTGCCGATGCAGGCAACACGGGTTTGTGCCCCAGTCCGGGAAGATTCCACATGCTGCGGAGTGGCTGGGCCCGTGAGCCATGGCTGCTGAGCCTGCGTGTCTGGAGCCTGTGCTCCAAAACGGGAGAGGCCACAACACCTAGAGGCCTGCATACCACACACAAAAAAAAGCAAAGCAAAAAAAAAAAAAAAAAAAACACAAAGTGACAACCTGGATTGAATTCTGAACCAGCAAAGGGGCATTAGTGGAAGATTAGCAAAATTTGAATAAAGTAAGTAAATTTGTCACTACTAGCATGTCTATATTAATTTCCTAGTTTTTATATTGTATTATGTTTATATAGGACATTATCATTTGGGGATGTGAATAGACAGGAATAAGTAAATACCATGCACTATTTTTGCAATTTATAAGTAGCCTAAAAATTATTTCAAGTAAAAAAATTAAAAATCTAACAATTGGCTCCTTTGAGTTCTCCATGTTAATTATCATTCCTACAATAACATCCTCTCTATGAGGTCATGTGTATACCCCTTCCCATTATACTTGATTTTTGGTTTTAGTACTTCATATTAAAAAAATTAATTGATCTGGGATTTATTTTGGTATTCCTCAAAATGTTAATCTGTTGCCTTACCACCATTTATTGATTAGACAACTCTTTGCTTATTTGAACTGCCAATCTCATTTTATGCTAATAGTTTTTAAATGTCATTGAGGCTGCTGTTTCACTTTCATATTTATTTCATTGATCTCACTGTTCTTGGGCCAGTTCTATAATGCTTTTATTGTTATGGATTTATAATAAATTATTCTATATAGTAAGTCATATCTCTTTATTCATTTTATTTTTTTTTTCAAAATTGATTGGATATTTATACAGGTAGTTGTTTTTTTTTTATTATAGTAAATTAAAAATGGTTATTAGAGTCTCAAAAAGACTTATTAGGATTGTACTCATTGTTGCAAGGAAATAACTGGAAAATTTATTTGAGTTCTGTTTGGAGAGAGAAAAGTAAATTGCACTATGTCTCATGAGAGTCTAGGGCACACTATTTATATATTTGAAAGAAAAGAGGATTCCAGAAATATTCTGTGGTCCTTCTGGGGTACCTGGTAGAATCAAATGAGAAATTTCTCTGTAGGGTCATACTCTCAAATTGGATACACAGTTGTGATTGACATATACACACTAATATGTATAAAATAGACAACTAATAAAAACCTGCTGTTTAGTACAGGGAACTGTACTTCACTTTGCTGTACAGTAGAGACTAACACAACATTGTAAAACAACTATACCCCAATTTTAAAAAAAAATTGGACACACAGAATTCTTACAAACAAATTCCTCCAAAGGTGATTTTATGATCTACAATTACAGACCACACAAAGTTACCAAGAGCACCTTTTTCTCTCTTTCCTAAACTCTGATGACATGAGCATTAGATCTTTGGTTATAGTCCCACAGGTCCCTGAATCTCCAACCATTTTGATTCAGTCTATTTTCTTTGTATTGTTCAAATTGTGTTCAATTTTTTCTATCTACTAGTCTAGAGCATCATTTTCTGTCCTTCCTTCATTGTGCTGCTGAGCTCATCCTTTGAGCTTTTTATTTCAGTTATTGTGTTTGTCAGTTCTAAAATTTCCAGTTTCATATCTCCCAATTCATTGATGAGACTTCCATTTTTTTGCTGAGTCTTTCTGTTTTTATAATTGGCTGTCAGTGTGCTTGTAATTGCTCATTCAAGCTTTTTTCTTAATGGCTTTTAAAAATCTTTCGTAGATAATCTTAACTTTTCTATCATCTCAGTGTTGACATCTATTGATTTTCCTTTTTCATTCAGTTTGAGATCTTCCTGGTTCTTGATATGACAAGAGATCTTCAGTTGAACCCTGGATATTTTGTATCATATCATTAAACTCTGAATTGTATTTAAATATTCTGTTCAAACTGGCTTCCTTTGAGACCACATAGGCAGGAGAAAGAGGAAGGGTATTGTGCTCTTACTTCCAGGTGTGGCTAGAAGTCCAGGTATCCCAATTGGTCTCCATCGACACCAAGGTGTAGGGAGCTCCTCACAACTGCTGGGTGTAGGAGGGAGTTCTAGCTTCTCATTAAGCCTCCAGTGATACCTTCCTTGATGGCCAAGAAGAGTAGAAGTACCTTAGTACTACACCACACACACACACATGATTTCCACTGACACAGTGTGGAGGTCATAACGGCAAGTGGTAAAAGTCCTGACTCTCCAATAGATCTTCTTTGACACCACACAAGTGAGAGCAAAGATGTCAACTCATTACTGCCAGATGGGGGTGGAAGTCCAGCCTCCACACATAGTCTCCATTCACACCATGGGAGTGTAGGGGAGAGAGATGGAGGTGAAACTTACTCCCTTGATGGGGATGGAAGCTCCAGCTCCCTGCTTTACCTTCTCTGACATGATCCCAGTAGGAGACCCAGAGTACATTGTTACAGCCCAAGAAGGTAGAAGTCCATGTTCCCTACCTCTGCTTTGCTGGCATAGGTAGAAGAGGAGGCAGGGTTTTTTCTATAGTGTTTAGATGGAGTAGAGAAGTTATTGTCTAAAATTTTTTATCATAGGCTACATTTTCCTCGTCCTTTGGCTAGAGATAGCAGAATTCTGTTGCTGTTGTTTTCTGCATTTTGTTGTTGTTGGCATTTCTGGATTTCTGTTTCCTTTATCTACATGTCTGGGATATATGAGGTAAAAAATAAAACCCAGGGAAGTCACCACTACATCATTCCTGGCATCCCAAGTTTCCTAACTAGTCTTTCTCCTCTATCCTTTTCAGAGTCTTCTTTTGTTTGTTTCAAAAAATGGCAGGGCTTTTGGTTACACTCAGTAGAATGTATATGGGAAAGTACATCTACTCCTTCTTCTCAGATGCAAATCTTACAATTCACTTTAAAAATACATTAAAAAATATTTTAGAAGAATGGTTGTGACATAAATTTGTAAAGGCACCAGTTTTACAAAAACTTTGAGTACCATGACATGTTCAATATAACTGGAACTGGAGCATTACAATCTCTGTTACTTCAAGTTCTTCATTCCCCAGTTAGAAGTGGGGAGAAATATAAATTAAAATGAGTTTCATCGTGTTGCATTAATTTTTCCACTTATCGTTTATCATCTTACTTTTTGGTTTTATGTGTTTCTGAACTGTAGAAGAGATTAGAAAGGAAGAAAAGAATAAGTTAATTAAACTTGGGCCTCTAAAAACTAAAAAAAAAAATCTTTAAAGTCTAGACAAAAATGTGAAGTAAAATTTTGACTAAACTGTAAGAAATGTATCTGAGATAATCAATATAACGTATATATATTTAGTTTACATTTACTTTTGTGACTTACTCAGGAAAAACAAAAGTTACATGTGTTAGCAGTAAGTGTCAGATATCCAAGAACCTAAGCAAATATAAATAGGACTTTAATTTTAGGATTATTTTCTAACAACCTTTACCAAATTCCAAAATCAAATTATTTTCTCTGTCTTCTTTATGTTTCTCTCTGTCTTTCTCTTTCTCTTCTTTTCTTTTCCATTCCTTTCTTTCCTTTCCTTCTTTTATATCTACTTTGTTTTTTGGGGGGGGTTTTTTGGTAAGACTTTCTGTCTTTAATCATTATATGTCAGTTAAGACTATCTTCTGGATATTTGTATGTTATAACAAAAAGCATCGTGACCACCAGTCTGTGTCCAGAAAATAAACTTTCAGAGGAGAAAAGTCAAAAGAAAATCTATAAATTAAATATGACATACAAGGAAAAAAATAGAATTTTCTTAGCAAAATAGGTTCTGAAATATCTGCTATCAACCCCCTTTGCTTTATGAACCTGTTAAATTTGTTTGTGCAAAACAATATACAGTAGCAAAGATTTTTACTGGATTTTCACTCCTGATTTCTACCATATTTTGACCTTGGTGAAGTATAGTGGAAAACCGACACAAACATTCTTTCTCTATCTAAAGTTTGTTGCCTAATGAACTATATATACAACATAAACTCATGCAGTGTTATATGTCAATTATATCTCAATAAATAAAATATAGCTAGGGAATAATATGAAATTAAATGTAGCTTTCTGTTTCATCTTTTCTTAAATGCTTGATCTGTAACATTTAAAAACATCCTAACTAGGGTTTCTCATATTGTGGCATCAATGTTTCTTTATTTCATGTTCTGGTTAAATTGAATATTTCTGTTGAATTGGAATAGTCTTCAAAAATATTCCACGGGAATTCCTTTACAATCTAGTGATTAGGACTCTGTGCTTTCAATATTCCACAAGTTTGAAGTCTTCATCTACCTACATACTGTATATATTCAATTTAAATGTGGAAGATAATATTTAACACGTAAATATCTGAAATCTTGCCACTGTTTGTGGTGTTCTAAGAATTTGTTTCAAACAGTGCTGAGGGGCTTCCCTGGTGGTGCAGTGGTTGAGAGTCTGCCTGCCGATGCAGGGGACACAGGTTCGTTCCCCGGTCCAGGAGGATCCCACATGCCGTGGAGTGGCTGGGCCCGTGAGCCATGGCTGCTGAGCCTGTGCGTCCAGAGCCTGTGCTCTGCAACGGGAGAGACCACAAAAGTGAGAAGCCCGTGTACCGCAAAAAAACAAAACAAAACAAAACAAACAAAAAAAACAAAACAGTGCTGGGGATATTAAGCAACACAACCCCTTCTGACAACAAAGGTGCTATCAAGGGCAGTTGCATCAATAATGAGTGGATGTAAACTCCCTAAATAATCATAGATTAGATATTGCATAGCAGTTTCAAAAGCACAATTATAGCCCATTGTGTCACTAATGTGTGCATTTAGGCCTCTTAATAGTACATATTGGCCTAATGACTGTGAGACAGTGGAACTAGTTATCAATGTGTAGATTCTCATTTCCTTGGTATATTTTAGGAGAAGAAATAACTATCTGTTTGAAATTATTTAGGTTCATTCTTACTGGAGTCAGGGGGTTGGAAAATATTTCCTCTAGTGGGCCCTTCTGGCCCTGTGTCATTAGGAAAAAAATTACTAAATTGTTACTCAAGTGTTTCTCAACCTTGCTTCAGAGATGCAGAGCTCAATTTATGATACACATGGGTCACATTTGTCTCAATTCATCTCTCACACTGAAATGTGCAAAATCTAGGCATAGGTCTCCCCAGCTTGTTAAAGCCATTCCCTAATTTGCAAACCCACTGTTTCTAAAAACAGAAAGAAAATTTTTTATTGTAAGAAAACATATAGATTATCTCCTGCTTACCTCCAGTAAACCAGTCTTAATCTCATCCTAAAAAGTCAAATAAATTGTATTAATGTTTACCTGGAACCTATTTCCCAGCTGTTTTATGGGAAAAAATATAATAAGTAATTATGCATCATTACCAAACACCTGACCAATTCCTAAAAAGTAACTAAAATACAGTAAAATTCTTATATACAAGTAACAAATTATCATGCTAAACTGTTAAATGTTTAAAGCATCATTTTCTCATCAGCAATCTATTTTTAACATTTTCTCTCTGTGCAGTAGCCTGTACAGTTGCATGTCATTACAGCAACACTACATTCATTATAAAAGTGGGATAGAAAGTAAAGCTTGAAGAAAGCTGAGAAACAGAGAGACAAGAGGATTTCAACAGTCTTTGTTTCTGTTTTCAAAAGTGATGTGGCAGAGGATTTGGGTGGTAGTGGAGCAATTTTAGGCAAACCATACTTTTCAGAAGAACTGGCAGAGATCCCCTATCCTTTTAGTGTTGTCCAAGCACTCCTGAACAGAAAGTAAGTAATAAATATTTATGTAGGTAAGATTCATGCTTTAGGGTAAGAAAAATTAAAAAAACTCATTTTTGCTTACACTTTGCTTAATTTCACCTATTTTTAATTAAGTATATTGGAGGAATCCAGGCTCTTTCACATGTAAATGAAAGGATATTATTATACCTATAATTACATCTGCACACCCTTGTTTTTGGCATTCCTCCTACTTTTCTAAGTATCTAAGCATAATTCTGATATCCTACCAATATTTTGGTAACAACTTTCCCACACATTATGTATTATGTTTTAAACTCTTAAATAAAAATCATCCTTGCATTAATATTGGCAAAATCAAATCAAAACAGAAGTAATCACATATTCTTTGATATTTAAGGTTTTTAAATCTCAGTAAAGAGATTTATTGGGAAAACATTAGTGGGAAGAAATTTGGGGAGTTTGTTTAAACTGCAAAGAGAACTAAACTTACTGAACGTACTACTTTCTATAAACTTTCAAAATGTTCCAATATCAAAGTTCTTAAATAAAATACATTTGCATTTGTCCCTGGGCCTTCCCCAAGGACTTGTGTCATATTCCCCTAACTGATATCTCACTGCCTTTCACTCTGATTACAGGAAGAATTGCTTCATCCTGCTTTGGCTTCTCCAGACATTTCCTCTTAGACAGTGGATGTTCTCCCCAGTCCTGGACAGATTACTCTTTCCCTGAGTGCCATAAATTTAATGATAAATGATTAGGATTCATAATGCAAAGTCATGACCCCGATTAACACATTTTCCTTTCTATTTTCAGTTATAACTTTGAAACTTCGGATTTGATTTATTTACTTAATGCAAATGCCAGTTACAGTATATGTGATTTTGTGTTTTAATTATATTTCTGATCTCTTATTTAGTTCTACTAGTATTTATTATAGGGATAAAACTGAGGTAAGAATAAAAACAAAGATAAGAAAATTCAACAGGTCTACTACAAAACAAAGGAGACATTTTTAAAAAATATTTTTTTCTTTCTTTACATAAACAATAAACAGTCAACTAAAAACTGCTACTCAGAACACTACTAAGATATTTAGGAGATTTGAACTTGAGTCCTTAAGAACATTTATCCATTTCCACCAGTGTGTGTCTACTTCTAGATTCATACTTATAACATATTTATTGTATGAAACATATTTATTTACAAACATATGTTTATATATGTATATATTTCCATATTTATATTTATTTATACTAATATATATTTAAAATTGTATTGCTCAAGAATCATTGTTATTTCCAAGTTGTTAAGCTATATCTAATTTTTCTGAATTAGTTACTTTAGAAGACACTTATACCTTCTTATATAATAGAAGACAATTTCTTGAATATTAAAGTCTTAGCAATCAAGATAAATATTTTGTAAAACTAAAAATGAAAATGAGAGCTTTAAGAATTAAAATTGTTACTGTATCTCCTTTATACATTTTAACGTTCAATTTTGCTAACAAATAGATAAATCAGTTTAGAAGCAGGCTAATTTAGGGTATATGTACAAGCTTTTAATTACTCCCTCTTGAAAGTGGGGATGTTCTTGCAGTAATTTGTCAGGGAGACCTGTTACCAAAAAAATATTTCAATAAATAACTCATCATCTAACCATAATCAATGACCAAATGAAAACAGTAGCATACTCAGTGTGGGTCTTCAAAGAAATAGAAAAAATAAAGTCTCTACTCCCAAGGAATGGCACAGTCAGTGAAAGTGCAACACATATTTAGAAGCTGATGTGCACTTAGTCTAACAAGGCCAGATCAAGTAAACACAGTTCATTCATTTAGCTAGTATCTATTAACTACTTATTCTGTTTACTTCACTGTGCTTGCCTTTATAAATATCAAAATAAAATAAACATTATGGCTGCCCCAAAAGATGTCAGAATATGTTACAAAAATAAATATGGAAATAAATAATTATAATACAATATAATAACTGCTATACCAAAGATCATCTGCAAGGCAGAGAGAAGAAGCTTATGGGAAAAAATACTTACTTTGACTAAGGAAGCCTGGGGAGGTCTCATAGAGGTGGGAGTATCAAAATTAAGTGTTACAGAATAAATAGCTTTCTGTCCAGTATTGGTGGTAGGAAAGACATTCCAAATAAAGGAAGCAATTTTTGTAAAGACATGAAAAAGTGGAAGTATGGCATTTTTCAGAGGACTAAAGTAGCTTGGCATTGTTGAACTATAATGTACCAAAGAAAAATAGCCGGTTATGAGACTGGACATGTAACTGAGCCTGATCATATCAACACAATACTGTTAATGTCTAAGTGAGACAAGCAAGAAATAAAAGCAATAACCATGTATTGTGTTTCCATATAGGAACTCAGGGGGTTCTGTGCTGGAAATCTAGATACCAGTATTTTCAGCATATCAGATGCATTCGAAATCATGGGTAGGCTATCTAAGTTAGAGGAGGGAAATAAAGTACAGATCCCCTTTGGACACCAATAGTGAGTGTGTAGATTAGAAGGTAAGTTGTAAGTGGTCTATGGAGATAGGAAGAGCATGAAGGATGAACATTCTTGCAGAATCCTGGGAGTAGTAAATTTCATATACAGAGTAATCAACAATCCCAAAGTCAAATAAGTAAAGACTAAATGTATGTATAGGATTTGGCAACTGGCATATTACAGTTTGTCTTAATGAGAGAAATTCTGTGGAGTGCCAATGTTGCAGTAGACATCTATAAATCTGTAACAAAGAGTAACTTGAAAGCCATGTTTTCCAATTTTAAGAACCAGGGACTTGAGAAAGAAAAAGATTTTGTGAATGCTAAAAGCTTAGAGTCCATACAAAATTTAAAGTCTAAAGAACTTATGAATCATATTGTGGAGAAAGAATGTGTAATAAAATTATTATCTTATTCCAGATCAATCAGAACAAAAGGTGTTAATACCACAAACAGGGACCATGGGTGGGTATTTGGTAAAAGAGAATCTAATGGGACAGAGCAAATATTTAACACCCAGTGTGTCATTAAGAGTTTATATATAAACCTTGAATAAATTTAGAGAATTCAAGAGACAAAATAAGCTCTTGCCAGGCTTTTCAGTTCAGTTTCACAGAGCTTCATTTTGGCATAAGAATTTTGTGAGTGTGACAATCATATTCACTAAACTTGGTTGCAGTAAAATGAGAAAATGGAAACATAAGTATATACAACACATTTTGAACTTTGTATTCTAGCTTACAGGTTGAAAGACAAAAATTTTACAATTACTGTACTTATAATATTTTGCCAATGTATGCACAATATAAAAAGATGTAAATTGTGACATTAATAACATAAAATATGGGGATTGGACAAATAAAAATTTAGAAAATTTTTATACAGTTGAAGTTAAGCTATTGTCAACATAAAATAAACTGGTATAAATATAGCATGTAGTATAAAAGCCTCATGGTAATCCCAAAGCAAAAATATATATATTATATACACAAATGATAAGAGAAAAGAATCAAAGTATACCATTTGAAAAAAGCATTTAATGACAAAGAAAAACAGCAAGAGAGGAAGCAAGGACTAACAGAATTACAGAACAATCAGAAAACGATTAACAAAATGGTGATAATAATTCTTGCCTATCAATTAGTACTTTAAATATAAGAGGCTTATCTTTTCAAATTAAAAGGCATAGACTGGTTGTACTGGTGAAGAAATGAGACCCAACTATATACTGCTTATGTAGCAGGGATAGCCATACTTATGTCAGACAAAATAGACTTTAAGCAAAAGATAGAAAAGAAAAAAATATATAATATTATTATTATACAATAATAACCAGGTCAGTTCATCAAGAAGATATAACAACTGTAGATATATGTACCCATATTGGAGCACCTAAATACATTAAACAATACTTAACATATCTAAAGGCAGAAATAGACAGCAATGTAAGAGAGTATTTCAATACCCCATTTTCAATAATGAATAAATCATCTGGACAGAAAATCAAGTACTTTAACTACACTTTAGAACTAATGACCTGAGAGACATATACAGAACATTCAATCCAATAGCAGATGTGCATATCATATGTTGTCACAAAACAAGTCAATCAATTTAAGAATATTGAAATCACATCAATTATCTTTTTCAACCATAATGGTATGAAACTGGGAATCAATAACAGGAGGAAAGCTGGAAAATTCACAAATATGTAGAAAATAGATAACACACTTCTCAAAAAAAATGGGCAAAAAAGAAATCAAAGGGAAAATAAAAAATATCTTGACCCAAATGATAATGGGAACACAACACTGAAAACTTAAGGGATTCAGCAAAAGCAGTTCTTAAAGGCAAAGTTTATAGCAATAAATGGGTACATTAAGAAAAAAAGAAAGATCTCAAATAAACAACCTAATTTTGCACCTCAAGGAACTAGAAAAAGAAGAACAAACTGAGCCCAATATTAGCAGACAGAAGGAAATAATAGAGCTTAGAGAAGAAATAAGTGATATAGACACTAAGAAAAAAATAGAAAAATCAACAAAATCGTTTTTTTTTTTCCTTTCTTTTTTTTCCATACGCGGGCCTCTCACTGCTGTGGCCTCTCCTGCTCCGGACGCGCAGGCTCAGCGGCCATGGCCCACGGGCCCAGCCGCTCCACGGCATGTGTGATCTTCCTGGACCAGGCCACGAACCCGTGTCCCCTGCATCGGCAGACAGACTCTCAACCACTGTGCCACCAGGGAAGCCCAAACAAAATCGTTTTTTAAGCTTATAAATTTGGGGATAGACTAAGAAAAAAGAAATGACTCAAATAAAAAGAATTATAAATAACACCACACAAATGCAAAGGATTATAAGTGACTACTGTGAACAATTATACACCTACAAATGCAACAACCTAGAAGAAATGGATAAATTCCTAGAAACATACAACTCACTAAGACTGAACCATGAATTAATAGAAAATCTGAACAAACCAATAATAAAACAGTAGATTGAAACAGTCACCAAACGTCTCCCAACAAAGAAAAACCCAGGACCAGATGGTCCACTGCTGGATTCTACCAAATGTTTAAGGGATAATTAATTCCAGTCCTTCTCAAACTCTTCCCAAAAATAGAAAAACAGAATATTTCCAAACTCATTTTTCAAGGCCAGCATTGCCTTGATAATGAAGCTAGACAAGGATACTACAAGAAAAGAAAATTACAGGCCATTATCTCTGATGAACATAGATGCAAATCTTTTCAAGAAGGAATTTACCTCAACATAATAAAAGCCATAGAAGGAAAGCCAATAGCTAACATCATACTCAATGTTGAAAAGTTAAAATCTCTTCCTCTAAAATCAGAAACAAGACAAGAATGCTCACTCTTGCCAGGTTTACTCAATATGATATTGGAAGTTCTAATCAAAACAATTAGTCAAGAAAAAGAAATAAAAGATATCCATATTGAGAAGAAGAAAGCAAAATTATCTCTGTTTGCACATGGCATGAGCTTATACATAGAAAAAAAGACACCACCAAAACCTGTTAAAACTAATAAATGAATTCAGTAAAGTTACAGGATACAAAATCAACATACAAAAATCAGTTATATTTCTATATACTAACAATGAATTATCTGGAAAAAATAAAGAAAATAATCCAATTTACAATTGCATCCAAAACTATAAAATATTTAGGAATGAATTTAACCAAAGAGCTAAAAGACCTGGATACTTCAAACTGTAAAGCATTTTTGAAAGAAATTAAAGAAGACACAAATGAATGGAAATACATTCCATGTTCTTGAATTGAAACACAAATATTGTGAAAATATCCATAATACCCAAAGTGATCTACAGGTTGGATGAAGTTCCTATCAAATTCTAATGGCATTTTTCACACAAAAACAAAATAAAACAAAACAAAAAACTATCCTAAAATTTGTATGGAAACACAAAAGACTCCAAATAACCAAAGCAATCTTGAGAAAGAAGAACAAACTGGAGGAATCATAATTCCTGATTTCAAACTATATTACAACGCTATAGTAATCAAAACCATATGATACTTGCCTATAAACTGACACATATATCAATGGACTAGATTAGAGAGCCCCAAAATAAACCCATGCATTTACAGTTAACTAATTTTTGACAAGAATCCTAAGAACATAAAATGGAGAAAAAATAGACTTTTCAACAAACAGTATTGGGGAAACTGGATACCCACATACAAAAACATGCAACTGGACCCCTATTGTATACCACTCACAAAAATTAACTTGAGATGGAATAAAAGCTTTAAGATCTGAAATCATAAAACTCATAAAAATTAGAGAAAAACTTCTTGACGTTGACCTTGTCGATGATTTCTTGGATAAGACACCAAAAGCACAGGCAACAGAAGCTAAAACAAACAAGTGAGACTACATCAAACTAAAGGGTTCTGCATTGCAAGGACCCAATCAATAAATTGAAAAGACAACATATAGAATTGAAGAAAATATTTACAAACCATATATCTGATAAGGGGTTAATATATAAAATATATAAAAAGTCATACCACACAATAGCAAAAAAGCAAATAATCTAGTTAAAAATGGGTGAAGGACTGAAAATACATTTTTCTAACAAAAATATACAAATGACTACTTAGCACATGAAAAGGTGCTCAGCGTTACTAATCATCAAGGAAATGCAAGCCAAAACATAACAAGTTTATCACCTCACTAATTGTTAGAATGTCAGTTATCAGAAAAAAAATAAGAAATTACAAATGTTGGTGAAGATGTGGAGAAAAGAGAAACCTTTACACTTTTGGTGGAAATGTAAATTGACATAGCCATTATGGAAAACAGTATGGTAGTTTCTCAAAAAATAAAAATAGAACAGCCATATGGTCCAGCAATCCAATTCCTGAGTATATACCTGAAAGAAATGAAATCAATATCTTGAAAAGATGTCTGCATTCTTATGTGCATTGCAGCATTATTCATGATAGCCAAGATATGGAAACAGTTCTCTTCAGCTGATGAATGGATTAAGTAGATGGTATATGTATATAAGTAATGGAATATTATTCAGCCATAAATAATGATATCCTGCCATTTGTGAAAACGTGGAAGAAACTGGAGGACATTATGATAAGTGAACAAGCCAGACAGAAGAAAAAGAAATACTGTATGTTATCACTTATAGGTGGAATCTAAAAAAAAAGAAAAAAAAATTCATAGATACAGTAAATAGAATAATGGTTGCCACAGGCTGGAGGATGGAAGAAGTAGTGAAATTTAGGTCAAGGTTAAAAACCTTTAGTTTTAAGAATAAATTCTGAGGTACAGCATGGTGACTATAGTCAATAATACAATATTGTGTAATTGAAAATTGCTAAGAATAGATCTTAAGCTGTCTCATCACAAAAAAGGAAAGAGTTAGGTGTATGAATATCAAATCATCACATTGTACAGTTTAAATATATAAAAATGTATTTGTCAATTATTTCTCAATAATTGTTGAAAAAAATCCAAGTCCATATCCATGTCTGGATATGGATATAGGTAAATATAGCTATCTCAAGTGTCTGAGTAAGAAATTACAAATACCTAGAGTAAAGCAGTCTAGAGACTGAATCAAGTATTAAGTAGGTAGTCCTAGCTATTGATTAGATGGTGGGTATCAGAGAGCAAAAAGTCAAATTTTTCTTTCAGATTTCTTACAAATAAAGTTATGAGAATTTATATGTTGTGAAAATAGATATAGCCCAACAGAAAAGTAAATTGTAACTTAAAATTAGTTTTGGACACAGAAAATTACACACAAATCTAAGCTTTAAATATTACTTTAAGATAATTTAAAAATGTCAAATAGACTGTAAGTATATTAAAAAGATATTCACACACTCTGAAGCTTTTACTTGCTTTTTAAAGCATTAATAAAAACCACCAAAGACTAAATTTCACTTTATACAAATATTAGTATATAGTTTCTGTAAAGTCACCAGTAATAGGGCTAAAACAGACTAACATCAAATTTACTTCTTTTGTAGGTAACTTGGTCCCTTTTCATATTTTATTTTACTTCATCTTTAATTTATTCTACCAAACAATATGTCAGTAATACCATTTCCACAGAGCCACTTCATTTTAAAAGAGGCAGAGTGAGATGGGCTCATTCATCCTACTGCTAAGATAGTTTTCTTAATTCCTATCTTCAAATAAGTTTCATAGGGATTAATTCAATGGAATTTGAGACAGAAAAGAAAGACTTCTCAGAAAACATATCATTCTTTTTCCACCCTGCTTGAGGGTATCTTAGAGAATTGCTAAATTGCTTGGATAGAATGGAGAGTATGGCATCATTATTTCTCAGCAATTTAAAAATAAATACAACAGTTAAAGTCTTTGTGCCATTATGATGACCTTAATACTATAAACATTGGGAATTAGAACATGTGACTTTGTTTTAATTAGTTTATTGACAATTGTCACTACAAAGGAGGCCAGAAATGCTTTTAAAGGGAGATAAAACAAAGTAGATGGCTTAATTTTGTTTGTAAAATCTGGCATATTGCAATAGCCTAAAAAAAATTCATAGTTTACTTAGCAGAAAAAACAGAAATTATAGAATTTTATTTTAATGTGTCCACAGTAAGTTCAGAATACCCAGTCAAATAAGAAGTTCAAAATAATGTTGATCAATCATAACTGTAGCTTTTGTTATGTTGGAAAGATTAATTTTAACTATTAAGGCAATTCAGGTGGGCCCCAGGCTTCTTATATAACTATAAGATCTAGGGGGCAAAATATACCCCTTAAACTCTACTATATACAAATGGACCTGAAATATATATATATATATATATATATATATATATATATATATATATATATATATATATGTTTGTTTGTTTGTTTTTTGCAGTACGCGGGCCTCTCACTGTTGTGGCCTCTCCCGTTGCAGAGCACAGGCTCCAGAAGCGCAGGCTCAGCGGCCATGCCTCATGGGCCCAGCCGCTGTGCAGCATGTAGGATCATCCTAGACTGGGGCACGAACCCGTGTCCCCTGCATCGGCAGGCAGACTCTCAACCACTGTGCCACCAGGGAAGCCCAGACATGAAATATATTTTACCCACAGAATTGAAGTTGAATGATACTGAGGAGGTTTTTATTTTTTTAATGTTTGAAGATTCTTTCCTGACAACTAATGATCCTTTATGAGTATTGTAATAAGACAGAAATGTAAACCCATATGACAGGCGGATCATTTCATAGTAGTTGTATATAAGCTGCTACTAACACAGACACTCAGGAGTCTGCTTTTAAGTCCCAGGTGACCAATAAAAGCAGAAATTAAAGGTATATCATATATACACAAGGAAAATTCCAAAGGAGTAGGACACATAATGTAAAAGAAAATAATAGTAATAGTAATAATAATAGTACAAGGACCTATGAAGAAAACAAGGATGCATTTCTTTTTAGGATCAAGGAAAATATTCCTATTAAATATCATTCAGAATTTAAAGGCAGTGAAAAAGGAAATAAAATCAATTTCATGGCAGAAGACATGATAAGCAATGTAAAAAAGTAATAAGAATAATAACAAATTGGGAAACATTTATAATATATCAGAAACAAAGGGATAAACATGTATTCTTCTATATTTTTGGTAGAAATGGGATAACTAGAAATGTTACATTTGTATTACCAGTTGAGTCATCAGTCTTACTTGTGAGAATCTATTCCAAAGATACTCTGGCAAAATATAAAATGATTACACAGAATGTTATTCATAATGATATTGTTAGTAATATCAAAAATTAGAAGGAATACATAAATTTGTCAAAAGGAAACAGACTTTAATACAATCACATATTGCACAACATGCAGATGTAAAAAAGAATGAGAATTCTCTCAGTCATGGGGATACTATTAGCTAAAAAAAAGCAAGGCAAAGAATAATACACAAGCATTTTATTTTCACATAAATAAATTTGTTTTGCTTTCATAAATGAGATCAATATTTTCCCAAAAAAGCTTTTGACAATATCTAATGTCTATTCCTGATAAAACTCCTGAACCTAATAAAATGTATCTACAAAACCTTAGTGCTAACATCCTACTTAATGGTGAAAGACTGAATGATATTTTCTTCAAAAGATCAGAAACAAGATAGCAAAATCTCACCACTTTATTCAATATTGTAGTAAAGGCTCCAGTCAGTGCAATAAGGCAAGAAAAACAAGAAAAAAAGCATCCAGAATAGAAAAGAAGAAGTAAAACTATTTAGAAAGCTGTTGGAATCTATAATAGCTACCAAAACTAAAAAGTGAGTTTAGCAATTTTATAGAATACAAACTCAATAGTGAAATAAATTGTATTTTATATACTAGCAATAAGCAATCAAAAACTAAAATAAAAGTACAATTTTCAACTGCATCAAAAATATGAAATACATGGAGGTAAATCTAAAAAAATGCAAAGGGCCTGTGCATTCTTATGTAGGAAATATTGCTGAATTCAGAGTTCTTAATAAATGAAGATATAGACCATGTTCATGGGTAACAAGATGCAATATAATTAAGATATAAATTTAACCCAAATCAATCTATAGTTTTGATACAATCCCAAAATTTCAGCAGGCTCTTTTAAAAATAAAATGTGACAAAGTGATTCTACAATATATGTATAAGGAGAAATGCAAAGGACATAAAATAACAAAATAATGTTGAAAAATAATGAAGTTGGAAAACTAACCCTGTGTGATTTCAAGACTTACAGTAAAGCCACTGTAATCAAGGCAATGTGCTATTGGTATACAGATAGACAAGTAGATAAATGGAATAAAATAACAAACTAGAAATAGATTCAAACTATATAAATAACTAATTTTCAACAAAGATATAAAGGTTAGTCAGCAGAGAAAGGGTATCTTTTTTCACAAATGATAGTGGAAGGTAGATATTCATATACAAAAAAGAACTTTAATCAATAATATGAAACATATAGAAAACATTAGTTTTAAATGGTTAATAGACATAATGTAACACCTAAAATTATGAAACTTGTAGAATAAAATGTAGGAAAAAATCTTTGTGACTTGGATTAGGAAATATTTCTCAGATATAATACCAAAAGCATGATACATGAGAAAACAAATTAATAAATTGGAATTCATGAATGAAAAAAACATCACCTGTTCTTAGAAGGATACTGTATTTTTAAGAGGACTGGCAAAATATTTGGGGAAAATATTTACAATGTATATATGTCTGAAAATGTTTTATATTCAGAATTTAGAGAATTCTCAAGACCCAATAACAGGAAAACAAGCAAGACAATAAAGAATGAGCTAAATATTTGAACAGACTTCATCAATGAAGATACACAGATGGCTAATAAGCACTAACGTGAAAAATGGTCAAAAGTATTAGCTATTGGGAAATGCAAATGAAAACCACAATGATGTAGTACATACTTATTAGAATGTCTAAAGTAAAACTACTGACTATACCAAGTGTTTGCAAGGATGTTGAGGAAATGTAACACCTACATTGATAGTATGTAAACTTGTTCAATCACTTTGGAAACCAATCTGAGAATTTCTGAAAAAAATTAAACACATCTACCATAGAAACTAGCAATTCCACTTCTGGGTATTTATCCAAGGAAATAAAATCCTGTTTCCAAATCAAATGTTGTACACAAGTGTTCTTAGAAGCTATTTTTGTAGTAGCCATAAACCGAAGATACTCTAAATGTCAGTTGGCTGGTGAATAGATAAAGAAATGTAATATATCCTCCCCATGGAAAACTACTCAGCAATAAGAAATATCAATACACACGACAACATGGAGTTCACAACCATTATAGTAAGTATAAAAAGCAAACACAAAAGACTATGCACTATAAGATCCTACTTAAACTCTCTAAAAGGCAAATCTACAGGGACAAGAAATAGATCATACTGGCTTGGCAAAGGGGATAGGGTGGGGCTGGGGCTGGTGGCAGCCCTACTCTGGAGGGAGAGTTCCACATCCAGGGAAAGAGAACTTTGGAGTGTGATGATTATGCTCACTCTCTGGATTGTCATAACACTTTCATGGATCTAGACACGTGTTGAAACTAATCCAATTGTGCACTGTAAATATATGCAGTTTGCTATATATCAACTATGCCTCAATAAAGCTGGGAAAATAATAAATAAAATAAAATTTAAGATGACATAAGAGCCCACAGAGAGCTTCTGATGGCCAAATATGGAAGGATTTGATCATTGGAAAGAAAAATAACTACAATAAAAAAATCTCAACTTCATAATGATACACATAAAAGAGATGGGAAGGAAAGGCAAAGGAAAGAAGTCAACATTTATTCTATATTTTCTGTGTAAACTATCTTTCAGGATAACCAATTAGGTAAACCTGAGTATGAAAAGTTATTCATTATGGAAAGGATAATATCAGCTAGTAAATGTGAAATAAGTGTTTCAGGCAAAGTACATTAGTGAATAAAACCATTAGATAAAGGATTTATGGGTAACTTTACAATGAGGTTCAGGATGTAATAGTTTTACCTACTGTTCACTCTCAGCATCACTAAAAGCAGGACAATAAGGTAGTATATGCTGCCTGATGTAATATAACATGA
This sequence comes from Tursiops truncatus, assembly GCF_011762595.2. Classification (NCBI taxonomy): domain Eukaryota; kingdom Metazoa; phylum Chordata; class Mammalia; order Artiodactyla; family Delphinidae; genus Tursiops; species Tursiops truncatus. The sequence continues at coordinate 31,155,929 of NC_047051.1, forward strand.
CAAATTCAGCACTACTAATAAATATTGTTAGTTAAAGAAAGTTGAAACTGAATCTATTCAAATCTTTACAGATATCTTACAGGAAATGCAGGAGGAAGAAGCTAAGTGACACCATGAAAAAGCAGAGTTAAAACCACAAACTGGTACAAATTATTCAACAAGTATAATGGAGCAAAATTATTTAACAAGTTAATGACATAAAAAAGAGAAGAGTTAATTAAAAAAGCAAAGGCATAAAAATAAAATGCAATTTAAGAACTTGTTTTAGATTCTGATTTGTATAAACAATTTTAAATATAGCTAGATATTAGATGATAGCAGGAAAGTATCAATTTTGTTAGTTATAAAAATGTAAGTAACTATTTACATTTTGGGGAGAGATATACATCTTAACATGTATGTTGAAATGATGTATGGTCTTGAAGTTGCTTTAGAATACTTTACAGCTGTATCAAAAAAGGAATGGATGAGGCAAGGATGAAGTGGCAAAATCTGGAGAGTCATTTGATCTAGGTGCTGGAGCGAGTGGGTTTGTTACCCTTGTGTGTGTTTAATATTATTCACAGTAAATATTTTGAAATTACAAAATAAAAATATTCTGAAAACAAGATATTCTTCCTGTCTCTTCTCAGCTAAACTGGCTTTACTGCTTTTCTACTTGTTACTTGTTCTTTCTAACTCAATCATTTTCCCTGCTCCACAGATCACAGGAATAGACCTAGTCTGGGATTTATCTGAAAGTTGCTTCAACCAACTATAATTTAAGAAGGATGCAAAGTGAGTATTGATGTGGATTTATAAGAATGTGATTAGACCATTTTATGGAGATTTTTCCATCCTTCTCACCAAAAGGAAATACAGAAACCTATTCAGCTATATGAAATACATGTTTATTATTTCACAGTGGTTTGTGCAATAGTACATAGATGTAAATGAGATATTCTAGGACTTTTTTCATATAAGTAGTAAGTAATTTTCAAAATTTGAATGACAAAAATACCCTTTAGATAACATTTACATTGCCTCAGAGTTCTCAAATGTTTACAGCAATTCTCATTGCACTTTATTATGAATATAGAAGATTTTGAAACTAAATGTACATTAATTGTAACATAAAAGTTATGTCCATTCAAATACAATCCCTGATTAACCACTTTATGTATTTACTGCTCTATTCCTTCCAAATAAGGTAGAGGATAGGAAGATTCTAAGAGAGAATTTATAAAAGAAACTCTACTGTTCACCATATTTTTTAATATTCTTTATTGCATAGAGTCACTTCCAACATTCTTACCATTACCTTTGACTGCATGTGTTAACATTATTAAATTGTTATACATGTTTCTATCTTATATACTTTATAAATGTATTTCACATATCTTTCTAACATATAAAGAAAAATTAAGTAGAACACATATTTTTGTTCAAAATAAATTTTGAGAACATATGTAATTCTCCAAAAGATGACATTTTTACAACAAAACTATAAGATTTAGCTGAACAAATGACACTAAAGCTGTGATTTGTTTTCAGAGAATTAATGAAGCACAGAACAAATGTAATTAATTATTAAATTCAGTAGGTAATCAGACTAAAATACGCTCTAATTCCAATTTAAAAAGTAAAAGTCTACTAATTAACTCTCAAATCCAGAAGCATGCCAGAAATAGCTTATTATAAATACATCTTTAATTTTATGTATTTTACTTGTATATATAAATATATATACATATATATGTATATAGGAAGACAATCCTATTTTTGTCAAATTTGTCCTCAATTTCTGTTAAATTATTCATACATATTCAAACACACTAATTTAAATATTTCTAATAAAATAAATTGAGAAATTTCTTGTTAGTCATATACAATCATAAGGATGAAAGAACGTGTTCATCTGCTGTTTGTTTTTTTATCCTGTCTGAACGTGATTTGGTACTGTATTCAAAATGGAAATGAATATCCCCAACTGAGGAAAATAGACCATTTTTGAAGCTTTTGTTCCAGTTTCATAAAAATCTGCAATGTTCAACTATGGCATAAAGCTTCACTAACCTAGAAGTTAGGAAAATACTCTTTCAAGCAACATTCAAGAACTTTTTCATTTGTTCCAATCTTTTGATAGTTTGTGAACAGCAGAAGTGTTTTCATAGCTTCCTCAGTAGAGTTCAACAAATAAATATGAAATAGCATAAAAATAATGAATACTCTTCATGGCATGTTTGCTTTGTGACAGACATATGCACAACATGCTTGCCTTACAGGGATCCCAGACAGATTTCTATCCCCATTTCACATTGGCTGAGAGTGGTTGCCTGACCAGGCAAAAAACACACGGTTAGGAAGCACCGTTTAGTCACAAGCATATATAAGCCTGAGTTCTCAGTCACCACTAGGCCCTTATTTCTAGGTGACAGAACTAGTGTTTGCTTCTGGCAAGACAAAAATAAATAATATACAGGCTCTGCTCCCTACATACACGGAATGAGGGAGCAAGCAGGCCATGCAACATTTGCAAGTTCCTATACCTCACTCAGACTCAATTTCCTCCCTTTAAATGGAGGGTAACAATATAAAAGCATTGTTAGCAAGGTTACATGAAACAGTGAATGTAACATGTGTACCACATAGTAAGCACTCAACACATTTTAGTTCTTTTCTATTCCATAATTCTGTAACACAGAAGAGATTCAGAACAAAGGAAATAATTCTGAAGGCAAGTTAATTTTAAAAAATATTCAGTGACTTTGATTTATAACCAAGTAAGTTTCAGTTTGAAGAATAACATACTTCACAGTTTAATAAAAAGTATAAAAAATCACCAGTACACAAAAAATCACTCTTAACCAAATTACTTTAATGACTTGTGGTAAATGCGCTCTTGAATGTTGGACAATTTGAGAGTAGCAAAGTGCTTTATTCTTACAAGGATCATTTATTCTGTATTTGACAAAAACGATGAATATTTCATTCTGCTTTACTTTTAAATGGGTATTATTGTCTTTGTTGTTTGACAATGTCAAGAAAAATGTCACACCAATCAGAAAAGCCCATTCATACTTAATAGGTCGACTGCAGAACAGAATGTACCTTTGACTGGTTTATGGCTTGAAAATTCTACGTAAACAATGTTGATATTTCCATTTTTACCAAGTATCAGCACAAGACACTTTACAACTGTTGTTTAAGCAAAGCACAACTGTTCGTTGCTATAAAAAACAGTAGCAAGTAACAGAATGTTGGTATTTTTTAAAAAAAAACTGCCTATTTACTGAAAATGGGTAGTTATAACAGTAGTGTGTTTTAACCTTTAACTCGGTAAACTTTATGTTCACTAATGATCAAAACATATTGTTTGAATTTGAAGTTCATGGAACTGTGGGTTAAGGATTAGAACATTTTTTGGGCAATGTTTGCAATTATATTTTTATAAGTGAAACTGATAATTAGCATATGAACTTTATAAGTATAGACCTTAAATGCTTTTTCTTTGTCAGAGCCTTTCTAGAATATTCTCTTAAATTTCTTATCCTAAATACCTTGATGTTGCCTATTCTCATTTAAATGTTAATGTGGTCAGCAAGTGTAATTGCATAGCACCTTTCTTATCAAACTCACTTTTAATTAAGTACTTCAAAAGAGAGACCAAACTTTCTAAACATTTTACAGCTATAATGTTTCTTTACAATGATGTGATCAGATTTCAAATACCCACAGACAATTTTATGAGAAGAAATTGCTCTAACTCTCTCTTACTTCTTTGAATTGGTGTATGAAGAACTACACCTCTTTCTCTGTGTTGGGACTGCGCTTTAAGAGGACTCTGTGTGTGTGTGTGTGTGTGTGTGTGTGTGTGTGTGTGTGTGTGTGTGTGTTTTGCTGATCGGTACAGGAATTCAGGAGAAAATGCATTACCCTTGAGTTCCAGGGAACTTCGACAGATTTATGAGATGTATTTGTGTGCTCAAGCATATCAACCAGTGCCTTCCCTAAACTCAAAATCATTTAGAAATCTCTCTTACAGTCCATCTCCTTATCAAGGAGAAATGCCCTGCAACCATTACTAAAGCTTCAAAGCCTATCATTTAAAACAAATCTCCAGGCAATCTCTTGCTTTTAATATCAGAGGCTTATTACTTGTACTTTACATATAGACACAAATATGGAAATTTGTATTTTAAAAGTCTCATGCTTATATGCGTGTATACAACAGAAACAAAGGCTATTAAATATGTTTGACTTTTTTAATTTAAATGTCTGCTTTTTGTTTTTTAAAAAAGTTAGTAAACTTGACCAACAGGACTGTCAAATCAAAGGTCAAACTAATACCTGGAAAGGTGCAACAATGGATTTAGTGGGGGCAAGCTGGTTAAAGTAAAAGTCGAGCTTAATTCAAAGCAGCAGGAGCAACAGATGCTGTTGCCTTTATTTTCCCTTGTTGCCAGATGGAAAGGGAGAAATAAATACTAGGATGGAGAAGAAAGCTGCTGAATTGTGTCTCTACTCTTTCATAGCTTGCTGCCACATTTCAGTACACAAAGTGGCCTGAGCAAAGTGCTTTATTTGGTGTGGACATTCCAGCCCTGGTGACCAACTCTCTCTTTAAAACAGGGGCATCAGTAGGATGGAAATCATACATAAACATTATTTTTTTCCTCATGAGAAATGAAGTAATTATGTTGTATTCTTTTATTCTGAGAAATCTTATGGCAACTATGAAGTTATGTGTTCCCACACAGAACTGTATTGTCTTTAAAGGCAAAATTAGGTCTTGTATCACTCTACCTTCAGCAACTTGCATTACCTGGCATAGAGTATACACTCAGTAAATGGCCAAGATTCAACACAGAATCAGTTTTATTTTTCCAATATTACTGAAGGATTATTGTGCACCTACTTTGTGCCCATCATTGTTATACTGCCTTGCAAGAAAAGTCTTCTTTTGCACTTCTTTTTGTGATAGCCCTTCTGAGGTTATGTAACCTAATGGAGTACATTAATTTTGAATTTATTAATTATTTGTTGAGAAGCTGGCATATGTTAGGAAATTTTAGCATTGGAGATAAAGTAGTGAAGACAGCATTAAAAAATCCTAATCTCATAAAGATTATATTAAAAGCAATAAAAATAAATAAGTAAATAATACACAGGCATACCTCAGAGCTATTGCAGGTTTGGTTCCAGACCACCACAATAAAGCAAATATTGCAGTATAGTGAGTCAAGTGAATTTTTGTTTTCCAGTGCAAGTAAAATTTATGTTTACACTAAACTGTAGACTATCGAGGGTGCAATAGCATTATGTCTAAAAAAAAACAATGTATATACCTTAATTAAACTATACTTTATTGCTAAAAATTACTAACCATCATCTGAGCCTTCAGGTAGTTGTAATCTTTTTGCTGGTGGAGTCTTGCCTAGATGTTGATGGCTGCTGACTGCTCAGGGTGGGTGTTTGCTAAAGGCTGGGGCAGCTACTGTGGCGATTCCCTAAAATAAGACAATGAAGTTTGCTGCATTGATTGACTCCTTTCATGAATCATATATCTGTAGCACCTAATGCTGTTTGATAGCATTTTATGCACAGTAGAAATTCTTTCAAAACTGGAGTCAATTATTTTGAACTTATAAACTAAGTTTATGTAATATATGTAATATTCTACATCCATTGTTGTCATTTCAACAATCTTCACAGCATCTTCACCAGGAGTAGATTCCATCTCAAGAAACCTCTTTGTTTGCTTATCCAAAAGAAGTGACTTCTCATCCATTAAAATTTAATCATTAGATGGCAACAATTTAGTCACATCTTCAGACTCCACTTCTAACTCTAGTTCTCTTGCTATTTCTACCACATCTGCAGTTACTTCCTCCACTGAAGTCTTGAACTTTTCAAAGTCATTCATAAGAGTTGGAATCAACTTCTTCCAAACTCCTGTTAATGTTGACATTTTGACCTCTACCCATGAATCAGAAATGTTCTTAATAGCATCTAGAAGAGTGAATCCTTTCCAAAAGGTTTTCAATTTACTTTGCTCAGATCCATCAGAGGTATCACAATCTATGGCAGCAATAACCTTACAAAATGTATTTCTTAAAAAATAAGACTTGAAATTCAAAATTACTCCTTGATCCATGGGCTGCAGAACTGATGTTGTGTTAGCAGGCATGAAAACAAATTAATCTTATTGTTCATCTCCATCAGAGCTCTTGGGTGACCAGGTACATTGCCACTGAGCAGCAATCTTTTGAAAAGAATCTTTTTTCTGAGCAGTAGTTCTCAACAGTAGGCTTAAAATATTTAGTAAACCATGTTGTAAACAGATGTGCTGTCATCCAAGATTTGTTTTTCCATTTATAGAGCACAGACAGAGTAGATTTAGCATAATTCTTAAGGGTCCTAGGATTTTCAGAATGGCAAATGAAAACAGGCTTCGACTTAAAGCCACCAGCTGCATTAGCCCCTAACAAGAGAGTCAGCCTAGGCTTTGAAGCTTTAAAGCCAAGCATTGACTTCTCTCTAGCTATGAAAATCCTAAATGGTATCTTCTTCCAGTGTAAGCCTGTTTTGTCTCCATTAAAAATCTGTTGTTTAGCACACCCACTTTCATTAATTATCTTAGCTAGATCTTCTCGATAACTTGCTGCAGCTTCTGCATTAGTATTTGCTGCTTTATCTTGCACTTTTATGTTCTGGAGATAGCTTCTTTTTTTCAACCTTATGAACCAACCTCTGCTAGCTTCAAACTTTTCTTCTGCAATTTCCTCACCTCTCTCAGTCTTCATAGATTTAAAGAGAGTTAGGGCCTTGCTCTGGATTAGGCTTTGGTTTAAGGGCATGTTGTAGTTGGTTTGATTTTTCTACCCTGACCATCTGTTGCACTTTCTTATCTTTTGTGTGTTAACAGAAGTAGCACTTTTAATTTCCTTCAAGAACCTTTTCTTTTCATTCACAACTTGGCCAACTCTTTGGTACAAGAGGCCTAGCTCCTATCTTGGCCTTCAACATGCCTTTCTCACTAAGCTTAACCATTTATAGCTTTTGATTGAAGTGAAAGTTGTGTTATTCTTCCTTTCACTTAAACAATTAGAAGCTATTGTAGGATTATTAATTGGTCTAATTTCAATATTATTGTGTCTCAGGGAATAAGGAGGCCTGAAGAGAGGGAGAAAGATGAGGGAATGGCTGGTCAGTGGAACAGTCAGAACATACACAACATATGCCAATTAATATAAGCATTTTATATTGGCGTGGTTTGTGACACCCCAAGCAGTTAACTTGTAACATAAAAGATCAGTGATCACAAATCATCATAAGAAATATAACAATTATTAAAAAGCTTAAAATATTATGAGAATATAACCAAAATGTGACCCAAAGACACAACATGAGCAATTGCTTTTGTAAAAATAGCATCAATAGAATTGTTTAACGTAGGGTTGCCACAAACCTCCAATTTGTAAAAAGAAAACTGAAATATCTTCAAAGTGCAATAAGGCATAGTGCAGTAAAACGAGGTAAGTCTGTAGTGTCTACTTGTCTAAGCTTGGGATCCTTAGAAAACAGAGCCTTCATCAAAGCATAAACACAAATTCTTCATTGAGAAGTATTAAACCAGGGCAGTAAAGGCAAAGGCCAAGTTTAGCGTGCCAGAGAGGATGGGAGCAAATCCAAGGTGATGTGTTATAGAGGTGGACCGTGCTTCATAGCCATGGCCATTTGTCTATGAGGGATAACACTAGACAAGGTTTAGAGAAAAGTAGTTATTGGAAAATAAGAAGGGAGGGGAAATTATCTCCCCATCTTCAGGCTCCTTCCTGTTGTTTTCTATTTCTCATTAGTCAAAATTTCCCATTACTCTCCTGCTCCTGTAGTGTTGGTGGTGGTGTGGTGGTGGTTAAGTCCCATTTACAATACTTCTGGGTTACCTGGACTTTTGATATGAAGCTTCTTTGGAATTTGGTAGTATTGATTGGACCTCTGTGTTTCACATTGGGTAGACCTAAGTGCCATTATAAACATTTTATAAATATAGCATTTGGCCAAGCTGTGGACATGTAACTCAAATCAGTCTGATTCTTTTCCTAAGTATGTTATTCTCACCTGAGAGGGGGACTTATGAACTTACTGAGGGTCCATGATACAATCCTTGTGTTGTCTGTGGTCCTCTCTTTCTTTGGAGGAAACAACATGCAGCAAAAAAGAGAGAGGCAACAATAAGATGATTGACTGGAGAGAGTTTAAATGGCTTTGTGTCTTTCCTTTAAGGTGGTAGATAACCTCTGGTTCTGACAGCTTTTCTATTTGATTCAATCAGCTACCCCAAATCTTTAATAGATCACATTTTTTAAGCTGCTTTGAGTTGGGATTCTGTAATTTGCAACTGAAATAAATGCTGCCTAATGCAGCATGTATTATTTTCTTCATTTTTCATAAAAGAAAGTGGAGACATTAAGTCACTGATTTAGTTGTTATTTTGACTAAGTTATACCAGCCACTCTGGTGTGTGTGCCATTGATAGCTATCAATTATTACATATTTACTGAGAATTACAACATAGGAAAACTATATGAGGACACTAAATTATATTGAATTTAAAGTAATCTGACAGCTGATTCAAAAAGTAGTATCCTACTTTCCAGGGTTTCAGGCTAGTCGTTATAAATGCAAATATAAATTGTGTACAACTCTAGACAGTTTTAGGAATTTTGTAGTAAGTATTTTGTATTAGTCTTGATACAAAAGTCTTTGTCTTCATTTCTATCACATAGAATGGGAGCTAATGTTTACTCTAGCCTACTATAGACAAGACATTGTACTCACATACATTATCTCACTAATCACACTCAATCATCCTAACAACTCTGGTATCCCTCGTCTCCAAATGTAGAAACTGGTCCTCACAAGGGATAAGTAATTTTCTATCAAGCTGCAAGTATTTGGAGAAAATGGGGCTAGATTATCAGTATGTCTGACCCTGGAACCTTTAACTAATGCACCACGAAACTAAAAAATAATTTTATACTTATTCTATTGTGGGCTTTGGATAAATAGTAATTTTAGACAATTCAGTGTACTTTTGGCAGTAAATCAAATAAATAGTTATAAATAAAGTATAAACATGTCATATACCAAATATTTCTCTTACAGACACTAACCAAAATGCAAACTTGGAATAAACCGCTTAATTGGGAGCATGCCCTAGTTTTGCACAAAAGCAGTCTACAAACTAACTATTTCTAATTTTCTTTTAAAATACTTTCCTCAAATGTATGTAAGCCATATGCAATATATTATTGCTAAAAGGGAAAAAAGAAACTGGGATTTTAAGCATATATCAATGCACAGTTAATGAATTAACATACACCAGAAGGTTTCTTTTCTTTTCACAGCATCTAATTACTCTAAATATATTAGCGCATATATTAGCATAATTATTGCACATACTGCTCTTAAATACCCATAGAAAAGACGTATATACTATTCTATATCATTCAAGCCATTGAATATTTTAATTCATTGAACATGAACTTAAAAGAAAATGTAAGTGTGTGTGTGCATATATATATATGTATGTATATATATATATATATATATATATACACACACACACATACACATATATTCAGGTGTTAAAAAGCATCACCTCAGATAATTTGAATATTTAGATTAGTCTTGATAAACACTGAGAGGGCTTCTTATCTTTGATTTCCTTGTTCAGATATTTTTAACTTATTCATCTCCTTAAAAAAAGCCATAGAACATTTTATTCAAAAGTTCTTCAAATACAAGACAGAATAAAACATGAAGGGAGAAAAATTGTATCTAACAATTATACAGCTGAAAAACCAAGTTTGCCTTCAGATATATAGACAAATGTGAAGAAAAAAGAAAACGAAAACAACCATACATACTAATGAGACACCAACATCTACATCTAAATACAACCTATTCTCTCATACTAATTAAATCAACAAATTGGTACAGAAAATAATGTCACATGCTTAGGAACACTTAATATTTATAAAAAAATTCAGTTACATATCATCAGTTTTAATAGTTTAATATTTTATCAGAGCAAATATGAGAGATTTGTAGACGTTACAAGTAACAACACAAATAAATTGGAAAGCATTAAGGAACATTACAAGAACAAACTGTGTCAAATTATCTTTATGCCCCAAAATGTAAGAGAATGTTAATGAAGCATATTTAAGATAGACATAAATACACAAATATATGCATATTTATGTTTATATGTTTACCTTTGGGGACATGAGATCTTTAAAAATGGTTGAGTTTGTATTTTAGTAACAGTGTTTGCATTCATTATTAATTCATTGTTAAATTCACCATTAGTGTTATTTGTCAAATATTTCCAGCTCTGAATTTTCTAGACACAAGGTAAGATTGCACTTCCTATACCCCTTGAGGTTGGGTTGTGGGGGAGCAGTAAGAGGGGAAGGGGTTGCCTGTGATTCTCAAAGCAAATGAATGGTGAAGAGGATAGAGCATATAATGGCTGGTGAAAAATGCTTCAGAGTTTTCTTTCCCTCTGCCTAGGAGACTAGCAGTTTTCAAGATGGAGACTCATTTTGGGGGATATGGCCTGCTAAGTCAAGCCTAGGTCACAGATTGAAGAGACGTGGAGCAGAACACTGATTGAACTGCAATGGGCATGTCATTGAGCAAGAAATATTTTCATTATAATATGTCATTAAGATTTTAGAAGTTCCTGTTAATGCAGTATACATTAATCTATCCTGATTGATAGAGAAACACAATTTTTGTTCTTTTCAAATAGAATAATAGTTTGGCAACATTCTGGTGGTAAAAAAAAAACCAGTAAGATGTGCACAAGTCCCTGCACCAACCTCACCCACCAGGGAGCAGACATCAGAAGCAGAGGAACTATAATCCTGCAGCCTGTGGAAAGGAGACCACAAAGTCAGAAAGTTAGACAAAATGAGATGACAGAGAAATATGCTGCAAACAAAAGAATAAGATAAAAGCCCATAAGAACAACTAAATGAAGAGGAGATAGGAAATCTCTCTGAAAAATAATTCAGAGTAATAATACTAAAGATGATCCAAAATCAGAAAAAAAGAATGGAGGCATGGATCTAGAAGATATAAGAAATGTTTAACAAGGAGCTAGAAGATTTAAAGAACAAACTAATAAACAGAGATGAACAATACAATCATTAAAATGAAACATTCACTAGAAGGAATCAATAGCAGAATAATTGAGGCAGAAGAACAAATAAGTTAGCTGGAAGACAGAACGGTGGAAATCACTGCCACAGAACAGAATAAAGAAAAAAGAATAAAAAGAAATGAAGACAGTCTCAGAGACTTCTGGGACAACATTAAATGCACCAACATTCATCTTATAGGGGTCCCAGAAGGAGAAGAGAAAGAGCTTGAGAAAATATTTGAAGATATTATAGCCAAAAACTTCCCTAATGTGAGAAAGGAAATAGTCACCTAAGTCCAGGAAGTGCAGAGAGTCCCATACAGTATGAACCCAAAGAGGAACATGCTGAGACACATATTAATCAAACTGAAAACAATTATAGACAAAGAAAAAATACTAAAAACAACAAGGGAAAAGCAACAAATGACATACAAGGAAATCCCCATAACATTATCAGCTGATTTTTTCAGCAGAAACTGCAGGCCAGAAGGGAGTAGCATGATATATTTCAAGTGATAAAAGGGAAAAACATACAGTCAAGAATACTCTAACCAGCAAGGCTGTCATTCATTTCCTAATAGTATTTTAAATACCACTAAGATTGTCTCTCAAGTTCTAGCTCAGAATTATACAAGTAAACTCTAGAAATAAATGACCATGTTACGCTCTCTGAAGAAACTAAGTCAAGAGTATACCTTGCACTGAGACACAAATGGCCATACCTCAATGGCCTTGGGCCACCAACAGCATATATCTCTAACATTAAAGGACCTCACAGATAGGACAAAAAACATGGCAACCTTTAAGTAATCAATGAATATTTAGCTTTTATAAAATCAGAACTTAAAAATAAATTTCTTAATAAAAATATTCATCAGGTTAACTGTTTATAGCTCATGGAAAACATAACACAGGGAAATATAAAGGAAAGGGGGCTTCAATAGCAAAAGAGACACCTGAAGTGTCTGGAAGTTGAGATGTCAGAAAAGGCTTCCCCAAATGGAAGCTGTACAGGGTGAAAAGGGATGCATTTGAAGACAGCCAACTTGGATTTTGATCTCCAACTCCGAATTGGGAAACTGATATAGTTATGAAATCCCTGGACATGGTCTGAACCCCATTCTCTGAACCTCACTTTCTCTATGACATGTTTCTCTCTTTTGTGCCCTTAACTTTTCTCCTCTATTGTCTTCTTTAGGGTTTAATCAGGCTTTCTCTCCTCTCTTCTAAATAAAAAAATCATTCTTCCTAAATTTTCTTTTTATCTATAGCCCTATCTACCCCTCTTCTTTACAAAGTTGTTGTGTTGGCCCCTTCCAAGCCCTGATCATTTACTTTTTTGATCTCAATTTTTCAAACCTGAGCTATCTCTTTTCTTCACTGAACACTTGATACAAACTGCCCTCACCTTCATGATGCTAAATCAAAGAGACAATTTCAGTAATTTTCTGGCTGATGTTTCAACAATATTTGACAATGTTATCACTTGCTCTCTTTCAAAGCAAAGCACTCTTTGCACTCATTTTTCTATATGGTAGTTCAAGGGTTTCTCTCTAAGGGGGCTTCAGGAGAGAAATTTGATCGTTAAAAAACTGCTAGGAGATATGCATTGTAGCTGAATTTGCAAAACAATTATTTCCCACGTATTGAGAAGTAAATTTTTGATTCTATATCAAAAACAAGATGGGGGGATTCCCTGGTGGCACAGTGGTTGAGAGTCCACCTGCCAATGCAGGGGACACGGGTTCGTGCCCCGGTCCGGGGGGATCCCACATGCCACGGAGTGGCTGGGCCCACGAGCCATGGCCGCTGAGCCTGCGCATCTGGAGCCTGTGCTCTGCAACAGGAGAGGCCACAACAACGAGAGGCCCACATCGAAAAAAAAAAACAAAAAAACAACAAAGAAAACAAAAACAAGATGAGAATACTGCAGTAACTGGGGTGGGGACGTTGCACTGCCAGAGCTTCCATGATCCCCACAATTCCTGACTGCTTTTCTGCCTCTCTGATGCTTATCACATCCTTTTCAGACTCTTCTTTATTAGTTGTACCTTAAAGCTGGTTTTCATCAAGACTCTTCCTAAGCCCTTTGCCCCTTATCCTTTTGCCCTCTGACCCAGTTCCATAAGACTTTAAATGAAATGAAAGTAAATGAAACCCATTTGAGCTGTGTTAGGGTTCTCTAGAAGGGGGATGGTGATTTGCTGGAATGATGCAAAGATATCAAATGAGCACTGGGCAGGAATTGTTCTTGTTCTCTTAAGGTCTGGAGCCAGGAATGGGTAACATGGAATGGCTGCTTGATTTCCTGAATTTACACACAATATTTCTAGTTACCAACACAGATTGGCTGACCACTGTGAGTCCCAAATTCATTCCTCAGGAGGGAATCTCATTACATACACAGCATCCCCCACCTATTAAAATCAGTCTGCTCTGATATTAAAAATGTCTTCTTTTCCTAATCTTAATATACTTCAGTTGTTGCTTCCCAATAAAATTTCTTTCAGAATTTAGCAATTATAATGCATTTCAACTTTTAAACACCTTGACACTTCACTCTGAAGAATAATCTCTCACCACTTTTGTCCTACAAAGGAAAAAGTATATATAGTATCAATGCTGAAAAGCTAAGCCCAGCTAGTTCAGTTCCTGGTTTTATAAGAAATTTCAATCAAGTAAAATGCTTTTTTTTCCTTTCAGGCAGTTGGACCAAGTCAAAGACAGAGAAACACTATGAGCTAGTTTCTGCAAATTCAGTCCATTGCTACAGTTGCTCTGCTAGAAGTGGTCCCTCTGCTACTGCAATTTAATAAAGATAGAAACGATTGAATTTCCTAACTTCACCCAAACCAATTAATCAGCAAGCAAATTAAAGTCAACTGTGGATTGAAACCCTCAGTCACAGTTTAGACTTACTACCTTCAGTTATATTATTGACAAAAAAATATCAGATTTATAGACAGCAGGGCATTCAGACACTTTTGGAAATGAACATGATTCTTCATGTTATTTTTCTCAGGTTGCCTGCTGTGGACTTATCCTCACACATCATTACTGAAAAAAATAGTATAAATATTTCCATTATAACTCCAATTGCCACGGAGTTTTAACAATTTAATTTTATAGTTATAATATTGCAAACTTTGCTTTGTCAAAGAAATGTTCCTCGTCTAAAATGTCAAATTAATACCTTTCAGTTCTCTTATAAATAGATAAATCCATCTTAAGTTAATTGGAAAAACAAACACACAAAACCTTAATATTATAATTTTTATCCTTAAAATACCCAGGCTTAAGTTCTTGCTGCCATTATGGCTTTGCAGAGCCCTGGAATTTTGTGCTTGAAGGCTATGTGTATTTTTTCTGAATTGTTGTCTACTAACTCCCCAGTAGCTGTCTAATGGGGTTTGGCCACACTTCAAATTTAATGACACTAATTGCACTTAAACTACTTTTGTAACAAGTATGCCAGTATTTTATATATTTTCTTCATAACTAAATGAATTTGAAAAGAATTCAGCACTCTTAGGCTTATAAATTACATGATTATACATTTGGTAGTCTTAAATCTCAATAATTGAAATATACCTCAATGGTATACCAAAACTTTCTGTAATTAGTCAGCAATAATGGATCTTCTGAACATGAAAGCTTTCTATCTGTAGGTTTACTGGACATGTTGATCCCTTTTCATACAGTCTCATAACATACTGCTTCTAGACATTTTAACTAATGGAATCATGGAGCAAAAGGAGTGTGAGAAATTAGAACCTTAGAGTGGGAATTTCTATTTCACTTCCTCGAATTCTGAGATAAATTATGTTGACTGCTCCACTCATTCACCATTTCCTTATTTATAGACTTACTTGGATGTCTATTATACAATAGAATATATACTTATTTATTATTTTTCTTTTTTTAAATTATTTTTATTGAAGTATAGTTGATTTACAATATTGTGATAGTTTCAGGTACACAGCAAAGTGATTCAGTTATATACACACATATATATATATATCTATTCTTTTTCAGATTCTTTTCCATTACAGGTTATTACAAGACATTGACTATAGTTCCCTGTACCATACAGTAGGTCCTTGTCATTTATCTATTTTATATATTGTAATGTGTATCTGTTAATCCCTAACTTCTAAGTTATCCCTCCCTTCCTGCCCCCTTTGGTAACTATAAGTTTGTTTTCTATGTCTGTGAGTCTATTTCTGTTTTTCATTTGTTTAACTTATACTTTATATTGGAGTATAGTTGATTAACAATGTTGTGTTAGTTTCAGGTATACAGAAAAGTGATTCAGTTACACATATACTGGTATCTATTCTTTTTCAAATTATTTTCCCATGTAGGTTATTACAGAATATTGAGCAGAGTTCCCTGTGCTATACAGTAGGTCTTTATTTGTTATCTGTTTTAAATATAGCACTGTGTGCATGATATTTGGGATTGACATGTACACAACTATTTATTTTTTTCCAAAAATAATCCAATCACTTTTTTTCAAAAAGAAGTGCAGCTATATAATTCAACATTTAAAAGTACTTTAAATACTCCAGTGAGCAGGAGCCATTTTTTGATCACTTGTTCATGAAATTTCATGAAAGCATGAATATACCTAGGTACACACAACAATGATAAAATAAAATCAGTAATAATATGCTTGTACTTCTAAAATTAATGTATACAGAATACAGTCTACCACTGCTCAGGATCTTTAAAAAATCAATTCAGTTGTTTAAGTATGAGGTTCACACACAGAAGTAAATTAATTAAAATAAAACTAGAGATAGGGTCAAAATTCAGAAGATTTATATAAAATGGCAAGAATCACCACATTATTTCCATGTGTACTTTAGTTTTTGGTACAACCTCTTTATAAAAGGTAAATTGAATGCATGTACAGGAAATAATATAGCCTGCTAATGTTATGTTGAGGACATAACAGAGCACCATAGACTTTATGTATGTCTTTCTCACTGGTACTAGAAAAAACAAAAACAAAACCAAAAACAACCTACCAGAGCAAAGATAGTCTTTTCAGCAAAAGGTGCTGGAAAAATTGTCCATCAACATGCAAAAAAAAAAAAAAAGAAAAAGAATCTAGACATAGATTTTACACCCAGCAAAATTAACTCAAAATGGATAATGGACCTAAACGTACAACACAAAACTATAAAACTCCAAGATAATATAGAAGACCTAGATGACCTTGTGTATAATGATACATTTTAGATACAACACTTAAAGTACAATCTATGAAAAAAATATTGGTAAAGTGAACTCAACTAAAATTAAAAATTTCTGCCCTGCAAAAGACAATATCAAGAGAATGAGAAGACAAGCCCCAGAAAGTATTTGCAAAAGACACATCTAATAAAGAACTGTTATCCAAAATATGAAAAGAACACTTTAAACTCAATAATAAGAAAATTAACAACCTAATTAAAAAATGGGTCAAAGACCTGAACAGACCTCTCACCAAAGAAGATGTACAGATGGCAAATAAGCATATAAAATATACTCCACATCATATGCCATCAGGGAAATGCAAATTAAAACAGTGAGATATCACTACACAACTATTAGAATGTCCAAAATCTATACAAACTGCCAGATATAAAATAAATAAGCAACAAGGATATATTGTATAGCACAGGGAGTTATAGCCATTGTTTTATAATAACTTTTAATGGAGTATAATCTGTAAAAGTACTAAATCATTATGTTGTATACCTGAAACTAATATTATAAATCAACTATACTTCAATAAAAAATAAATAAATAAATATGAATCTGGAACACTGACAACACCAAATTCTAGTGAGGGTGTGGAATATTACCAGTTGTTGGTGAGCATGCAAAATGCTATAGATACTTTGGAAGAGAGCTTAGGTTTTGTTTGTTTTTTTCTTCAAAAGTAAACATACTTTTACCATATGATACAGCAATTGTGCCCTTTGTTATTTATCCAATGGAGTTGAAAATGTAAGTTGACACAAACCTATACACGGACATTTATGGCACGTTTATTCACAATTGCTCAAACTTGGAAGCAATCAAGATGTCCTTCAGCAGGTGAATAGATTAATAAACTGTGGCACATCCAGACAATGGAATATTATATAATACTAAAAACAAATGAGCTATCAAGCCATGTTGAGACATGCAGAAGGCTTAAAGGCATATTACTAAGTGAAGGAAGCCATCTGAAAAGGCTACAGATTGTATGATTCCAACTATACGATATTCTGGGAGAAGCAAAACTATGGGGATAGTAAAAAGCAGTGTTTGCCACAGGTTAGGGAGAAAGGAAGGATGAATATGCAGAGCACAGAAGATTTTTAGGACAGTGAAACTAATCTGCTTGCTACTATAATGGTTGATGCATGTCATTATACATTTGTCCAAACACTTAGAATGCACACACCAAGAGTGAAGCCTATTGTAAACTATGGACTCTAGGTGATAATGATGTGTCCAAATAGGTTCATCAATTATAGTAGATGTACCACTGTGGTGGGAGATATTGATAATGGGGAAAACCATGTATGTGAGGACAAGGGGTATATGGAAATCTCTTTATCTTCCTCTCAATTTACCTGTGAACCTAAAACTGTTCTTAAAAAAAAAAATCTTAACAAACAAAAAAAATAAACTGCCCAGATTTCAGACTTTAGGAACTAGGTGGCATGAAGATGCAAGAGCTATATTTGAAAAGTGCTATATAATGAATATTTTTGTAGTTTGTTACTAGCAAGGACAACTGTATGTTAGTATATCTTTCCTTATATAATAAAAGATAAGCCTGGGTATATATTTTATTATAACTTTAACTTGATTTTTGTAGTCTGAAGCTAGAAGCTAAAAAGCTAAAAAATGAGCATAAGGAATTAGTTTTTTAAATTGTATTGTTTACACTGAGGTCCATGGAGACCAATCTTTAATGTCCCAACAGATGGTTCTCCACGATTCCACTGTGAATGTCTGACTTTTCTAGTCACATCAATCCCTAGCTTTTGGAGTCTACTGTGTCTTACACTATTTTTTCTTTTATCACACTGTTTATCTAGTCTGTTATATCTTCCACAAAAACAGCCATTGTGTTTTAGTTGCATATGTCTTGCTATCTATGGAATTATCTGGAATACGTTTCCTCCTACCCTGTCCCTTCACTGACCCTTGCTTGTTCTTCACTATTCTAAGCCAATTGTAATGGATACTGTAGTATTATACTCTAAACCTCTTTTTAAATCCTATGCACACATACTTCAACTACTGGGAATATTAACTGCTGATAGCTCACAGCTCTGCCCCTCACTGAGAATTGCCTTGGCCACAGGGAACCCTATTGCCAAGGAGCTGCCCACTGACAAGGACAGGTTGATGCAGAAAAACAAGACCCACCCTCCATGGGTACACCCTCAAATATGTACAACTATAAAACTTATACCAGATCCAAGGCTTTGCATAATAACAACTAGGTTTTCAGTTGCAACTACAGTGAAGGTCAACTTCTGCTGCCCAATCCAGTGATCCTCTCTTCCTTATGGTGGTATCTCACAAGACCACTCCTCAATGAATCTTCCACACATAATTTCCTATCTCAGAATCTGTTTCCAGAAAATCCAATCTAAGATACCAACCCTTGAATTCTCTAAGATATTTGGAGAATGGAGAAAATCAGGGAAAGGAACACTTTACAAAGAGGGATTTTTGCTCTAACCTCAATATGAAATCATAATAAATAAAAGACTGCTTTCAATTATACCAATGGTAGGCCTAATATGTAGATGTGAGTCCAAATACAACACCTCTATTACTCAATTCCTTTTAAGACCAAACCCAAAATCCATATCTCTGAACTTTATGAAATGGAAAATCTTGACTTTGGTAGAGCAGACCAACCATGAAGAAGTTCTAATTCTTTCTAAATCAGCACCCCTTAGCAGCTCTGGACTGTTCTTACAACTTCAAGTAAAGAGAACACATATTCTTAAAAACAAACAAACAAACAAAAAAAACAGAAAGGATACTTGATTAGATAAGGCCTACCTCCCTGATATTAATGTTTGGTTTTCCAGGAATTTATCACATTCAGTGGATATCTTTGGACCTCACCATAAAAATTAGCACACTTCTCTTTGGGAAAGTAAAGAAGATAAATTATAAACTTCTTAGCAGCATTACTGATTACAAAGTCTGTTACATAGGGTTTTACATATAAGGATGGATATATTTTAGTTAGTATTATGTTTATTATCTGACAAATTTTTCAGCCAGATTGCAAACATCTTTAGAAAAGAACTATGACCTTTTACCTGTGTTTCTCAGCTTTAGTCATAATAGCCTGTGACATATGGTTGGTGTTCAACAAATTGTTTTTAATAAAATGATTGGATAAATTTTAAAAATTGGTAAATATGTTTATCCAAGTAATTGATAATATTTTGGAAAAAATTTAGAAACTGATCCATTTGTATGCCATTGGTTATCTCTTAATTTTGCACAAATCTATTAATCAACATTGAACTCAGTCATCTATGAATTCAGCTATGTCTCTAATGTCTTCATAAGACTATTAATTAGAAGCTTTATCAAATGTACTCCTAAAGTCAAGCTAAATTATTATACACGTTTATATATATATGGCCACTGCAAATGACCACATAATTTGTGCACTACATAGCTACTGGGAACACCATTTAAAGGGCACCAGTGAAGCTGCTCAATCAGGCAGCCCTCTAAAATCTCCCTGAAATGTACTCTACAGACCTATTTAAAAAAAAATTATTTCTTCATCTTGTTTGTGATGAATTAATGTGAATTGTGACCACTGATTTTATTTCTAACTATTCTCCATTCATATGTCAAATTTACCAGAATGTAATTTTCCCTTTTTGAAAACAGAACATGTGCTCATCACCAATATTGGAAAATATTGCATGTTTCTCATATTTCTCAAATATTACTTACAGTGGTTTTGTGGTTTAAATGACAGCATACATTTAAGCATCCTGTAATACAATTCTTCCATTTCTGGAGACAAAACCATTTAAATGATGAACTGGGTTTTGTGTGTGTGTGTGTGTGTGTGTGTGTGTGTGTGTGTTTGTGTGTGTGTATGTGTGTGTGTTCTATGTACCACTTTGTAACAGTCATTGTCAGTGATCTGCTCCTAGCCTCTCAAATCCCTTTACCGTTTTAATATGTACATGCTGTTAACCCTCAGGGCCAGTTCCTGCAGTCCATTATTCGACTCTTGCCATTAGACTGTAGATTGGGAAGTACCTGGGAAGTTGCACCCACCTAGGGTAGCCACTAACTAAAGAATGTTGGGGCAATGGCATAAATACTCTCACTTCCTTATTCCTGATAAGATAACTCTGAGGTGAAGGTTACAATGTCTGCAGAACTTCCTTATGCTTTGAGTTCAAGTTATATCATAAGGAGATTTGCTTGACATTACACCTTCAACATTATATAATTTTGTGAAATGTGTCCCTCAGAAAAAAAAGATATGTTGAAGTCTTACTCTCCGTTACCTCAGAATGTGACCTTATTTTGAAATAGATCACAATCACCTATTTATAGAAGTAAGCAAGGTAAAATGAGGTCTTTCATCTGGGCCTTGATCCAATATGACTCATGTTCTTATAAGAAGAGGCAATAAAGACACAGTGGGAGAGAACCATGTGAACATCAAGGCAGAGATTGGGTGATGCATCTACAAGCAAAGGAAAGTCAAAGACGGCGAGCAAACCACCAGAAGCATAGAAAAACGTGTGGAACAGATTTTCCCTCACAGTTCTCAGAAGGAACCAACTCTGCCAACACTTTGGTCTCAGATGTCTACTCTCTAGGACTGCGAGACAATAAATTTTTGTTGTTTAGGCCACTTGGTTTGTGGTATCTTGTTACAGCAGCTTTTGAAAACTAAACACTCCCTTGCCTGAACCATTTTCCTATTCCCTCTCCCTTCACTGTGAACATTTTCTAAAAAATTATTTTTATATGAGTATCCATCTCAGTGTCTGCTTCTAGAAAATACTATCTAAGACAACTCCTAACTTGTATCTCAAATTATTTGGTGTGCGAAAAAGATTATTAGAAGAAAATTGGTAAAGACCAGTCCTCTTACAGAGCAAGCCATATGTATTTTGGAACTGAGCCTTTAGTCTTCATTTCACCATCCGTGAATATCATACCTTTCTCTCTAAGAGATAACAATTACCTCATTAACTTCCACTATTATTCTAATAACAGATTTTAGCACTTTCCTCATTAACTCAACTTATTTCTGGATATAAGTACTTTAATTCTATTCTTAGAATGTCTTGGCTTCTGTTTGCCTTTACTCTAGTTTTCTGCCTTTCCTTTCGTCTTGGGAAAATCTTATAGATTTGAGCTTATTGCAGATTTCCCCAATCTATCATGTAGGATCCATTTGCTGTTTCCTGCTTTTCTTCTACATTACAGTTATGCAAAAATGTATCATCAGAATTTATTTCAGAGCCTTTCAACACTCTCAACACATGTATACTTTAGAGTTACAGATGGGATCATGGGTTCACATTTACCTTTTTTAAGCTTTTCTTAAGTCAAGAGTATGTCTTTAAACTACTAAGCAATTCTGTCCTCACCATCCTAAATTCTAAATAGGCACAGTCACTTTAATTGAAAGGTTTCCATAACACTCACATCCTCAGACAATTTTCTTCCTTTGTTTGAATGAAATCCAGCAACAGCCCATTTGCTTCCCCATGTAAGATGAAATTGTCAACAAGGTAAATAACAAATTTATTAGATGCCATCCTTTTGGCAGAATTAGATTTCTAACAGATGTTTTCAGAGTTTAAGTCCTCCATTATTTCCATACAGATGGTTTTGTGTTAAGTTCAAAGTCTCATGAATTTTTACCCATAATCTTCATTTGATTTGAATATATATCAGAGTTATTATTTCAAAACATATTTATTTTGTATTTATGTTTTACTTCCTAACAGCCAGATTTTGGCAGATAATTACCCACAAAGATATTAATTTTCTTTATTTTCCTTATTTTTACCTTTATTCAAAGACTCTATTTTGCTTTGTAGAACATGTTTATAAAAATAAGGCATAAAATTATAAATATTCTCAATATGTTCACCTCTGTTATTCCTTTCTTTTAAATAATAGTCATCTTGAGCTGTCATAAGAAAATATCATAGACTGGGTGGCATAAAGAACAGAAATTTATTTTCTCATAGTTTTGATGGCTGGAAGTCTGAGATCAGAGTACCAGAATGATCAGTTTCTGGTGAGAGTTATCTTCCTGTCTGGTAGATGGATGGCCACCTTCTTTCTGTGTCCTCACATGGTGGAGGGGGAGCCAGCTCCCTGGTGTCTCTTCTTATAAGGGTACTAATCCCATCATAAGAATCCCATTCTCATGACCTCATCCAAACCAAATCACCTCCCAGAGGCCACATCTCCAAATACCATCATATAGAGGGTTAGGGCTTCAACATATGAATTTTAGGGTGACATAAATGTTGTCCATAACAATATCCACTGCTCTTTTCACATTGCTCTGCTCTGCCAAGTCTTGTTAATACCTATGAAAGCATACTATGTTAAACCTCAAGCTTACTCAATATGTAATATGGACTTCAGACATACAGACTATATATAGATCCTTAAATCATAATATTATTTTAAATTCTCTTATTGTAACCAAACAGGACCCTATCAGGCCTTCCTGAGACAGACTCCCCTCCCCACTATGTTGTCTGCCTGCCTCTTGTTTGTAGAAAAGCTGTAGTGTCCCAGGCCTCCACCGAATCAGAAAAGCCTGGCTCAAGAATTAATGACTGAAAAAATGTGACTATGTAGTGACAAAAGTAGCACTTCGGCCAGTAGAACTGGTAAAAATGTAAACAGTAAATCAGCAATATGGCAGGCACAGAATGTTTAGTTTCTCCCTGAAGAACATAAATAGCGGTATCTGATGCACATTCCTGAGTTACTTTACAGATATTAAACCCCCGACTAAATGGTAGAAGTTAATTATATGACCATGAGCATGTCACCCTCAGACTGGCTGGAGTCTGAGGATTGATAATGTTAACCCCTGTGACACCACCCTGCTACCTCATCATCAACCAATCAGAGAATTTTGCACGAGTTGATCACATACCCTGAGACTCTTTTCCCTTGCCTTCCCCTTAAAACCCATCTGAGTGTTCTGGTCTTTTGAGCATGAACTGTCCCATTCTCCTTTCTTGGTCCTTGCAATAAACCTTCTATACTCCAAACTCTGATGTTTCAGTTTCTTTGGCCTCACTGTGCATTGGGCACATGAACTTGGGTTCAAAAACATTATCTGTTACTTACTTCTAAGAATTACTATATACTCCTTCAATGTGGTCTTTATGCATGCATGTGCTACGTGTATATCTGTATGTTCAATATATTGAGAATCAAATTCCAAATTAATGTTTTTTTTTTCTTTCCACATATATACCAATTCAAATCTTTCCAATTACATTGAGAAGTCTGACAATGAATTTGTTTCCCTAGTCTTCATGAGTTCCAACTATCTCCTGCCAGGAGACAATTGTTTGGTCATCACAAACCAGAGTACTGAAAATTTGTATTCCTGCATATGAATAAAATAATAAGCTTCCAAGTCCTCATTCTTTTCCAAAGTTTTGACTATCAATCTGAAGACATGATTACTCCACAGGTGTTTCTAAGACTTTCAGTTTTTTTTATCTAGGTCTTCAAAGGCAATAGAGACACATCAAGTTTCTCTCAATCAGATTACTTGTTTCAGGCATGAACCAGCATAAGTGGATAGCATTGCATGTTGTCATCCTAGCAGTCACATTTCTGGTTTATGGTTCTGAGTTCTTAGGTATACACAGATCCACTTTTTCTCCCATTTGGTAAAGAAAAATCATCAACAATATTTTAAAATAGGTACTACTTTTTAATTATTTCATTAGCTTGTCTTATCTTACCAATTAGATTATAAACTCATCTATATTATATCTAGTAAATCTTTTAAACTATAGGAGACACTTGATATATACCTGATTAATTAGCCATACTAATTAAGCATGTGTTTGAAAAAGTTTTTATTGAATTAGTATGTAGGAAAAGAAAGGTTCTAGGTGAGTTACAATGGTATAAATTTGACATAGGATCCCTCATAATGAGTGGTAGATTGTAAGCCACTCAACTACATGATTTGTACAAAATAAAATTGAGCTATTGATGTTTATAATAATTATGCCTACAAAAATTAATAATTACTTAGGGATACCTTTGTTTTTTGAGAGTAATTATGCATATTTATTATTACTATTTTGTGATCATGTATTAAAAATTGATTAAGACAATTTGTGAAGGGTAATTGCAGCCTTGACTCTAGTGAGATCCTTGCAGTGGCTGAGGCAGGGAGTGATACACTCACAGTGGCAATTGGGACAGACTGGAAGACAAAGATTGAAGGCTGGGAGTTTGCAAAGGACTTCACTTTTAAACGTGGATTTCTCTCTAATACAAATGTCAACAATGCCATGTAAAAGTGGCAATGCTTGAGGAATTCTGAATTCACAACAAAACATCATCTTTCAGCTAATCCACTGTGGCCAGACACATAAAACCCTGCCCTCTTTGTGGATTCTGTGCACTGCCTGGACTTGTTGAATGTCTGGATTCTACAGCGCTTAAAGTAGAAAATGTCACCATGATTTCATAAGGAGTTCTTCATGGTTAGGAACTGCTGTAAAAGATTGATTTCCATGTCAGCTTAAAATTTCCCAGCTTTATCAGTTCAAGCCATGTTCTTAGTTTCAATGTTGCTGGGTTTTTTTAAATTATTATTTAATATAGTCAATGTGCATACTTTAAAAAATCTACTTGCAAGTGAAGCATTTTCCAATCAGTATTTTGAATTTACTTGATTAAGAAAAAAGTGTGCTTCTCAATTGTGAGAATTTTCTCAGTGTTTTCCTTTGACTTCAATATGATACATTTAATTTTATGTAAACATAGACTTCTATTGCCAGAAATAATTTTATAAATTAATGGACAAACTGACAGTTTTTTGAAGTAAGATATTGAGTCATATACACAATATAGATAAAAACCTTCAAAACAAATATGCAGCACCGTAGGAAGTGGAATATAGACGGGTTTAATTTATCATGATTGCTATGAATCAGCATTAGATTTTCAGTTTGCGTTTATAACTATTTTTATATTGCATTTCTTTTTTTTATAAAATTCTCAGTTAGTTATATTAACATATACAAATAGATTCACAGTTGAATGTCTTATATGATTCTTAAATATCTCAAAAAGAGAAAACAGATTCAAGGAATAAGGTAAGATTATATCTCAGAGGCAAAATTTTCAATATTTGCCTGGTATATATACATAAACATGTACATAGATAAAAACAAATGTAGTTTCTTGTACTTATGAGACATGTTCTATCACTGAGAAGAAAATCTTTTCTTTGTAGAATTATTATAATTCATTAAAATCAATAAAGTTTCTTATTTTTGTCCAAACTAGGAAAAACAAACAAAATTAGGAGTATAAAATCTCAGGTCTGAAGATCAATTTTTTTAAAATAATTTTATTGGAGTATAGCTGCTTCACAATATTGTGTTAGTTTCTACCATAGAGCAACGTGAATCAGCAATAAGTATATACATATCCCCTCTTTTTTGGATTTCCTTCCCATTTAGGTCACCACAGAGCACTGAATAGAGTTTCCTGTGCTATAGAGTAGGTTCTCGTTGTTATCTATCTTACACATAGTATCAATAATGTATATATGTCAATCCCAATCTCCCGATTCCTCCCATCCATCCTTCCCCCTTGGTATCCATACATTTGTTCTCTATTCTGTGTCTCTATTTCTGCTTTGTAAATAAGATTGTCTATACCAATTTTTTCAGATTCCACATATGTGTTTATATGCAATATTTGAAGATCCCTTTTTAAATTACATAATTTAATCATCTACTCACTGAAAAATTCATCACAAAAAGGTAAAAACTTGAAACTCCAAGTATTTTAAGAAAGTGCTCAAGTTCACAGGACTCGTTCATGGTGGAGCCCAACCGTAGCACCTAGTTTTCTGTTTGTTTGCTTTTACTTCAAAGACCATATTCTTCCTGCCAAGTAATGCTGCTTCTCAGAAACTCTTGTGTGTTGGCTAAATATGTGTCATCTACACATTTAAACATACATCTCTAATTTCATGCAAATATTTGTTCAGAAATTTTGAAGAGAGCTCTTTATTTTAAAAGATATTTCTTTTTAATTTTTAAATTGCTACCTACAACAAGCTACCTTCTCTGGAACACTGAAAAAAAAGCATATGGTCTCTGTGCTCATGTAGCTGCCATCTGAAGGAATGGCAGCCCTGTGCTAAGTGCTTTAACACATACGACCTTATTTTATCATTAAAGTAAAATAAGTAGTTATTTCCTTTTTTACATGTACAGATAAGCAACTGAAAATAGTTTCAACTTGCCCAAATTCACAGAGTTTAGTAAATGGTAGAGTTGGAATCCATCTTTTCTACACCTGCCTAAGCTTCCAAGGTTCATTGAAGTTAGAATTACTGATGATCTTCACCTGTAGCTTCAGGTCCTTTCCAGTATTAAAACAAAATAATAGAAACAATATGCATAACCATGTTTTGTTCCCAGTTCCCTCTCAGCTACCTAAAGGTAAAATCAAGTGAATCTACAAACCCAGGGAACTGCTTGGTCTCTATCACCACCTTAATGTCTGTTTCCTGGCTTTAGAGCAAGCACATGAGGATGAGAGCTGGACTCCTGCATGATAACAAATTAATGAATTAGTAAATTCCATTGCACTTCATCTTCATGTTGGTCCAGTCTAAAAGATGAGTTTTCTGACCACAATCATCTCTTTAGTAGTTACTTTGATTAGTATTCCAATACTCTTCTCTGAGTTCAAAGTTCTGACTGGAAACCCAGGATATTGGTAGTGATACTATTAAGCTGCTACTACTGCTGTTTCTACTATTTTTCTACCACTCCTATTTATTTAATGTTGTGAAATCCTTATGGTTCTTGCCAGAATTCCTTTCCATAACAGACACCTATGTTTCCAATCAAATAACTACTTTCCTATGCAAATTAAATGAAATTTTGCTGCTTTTTGAATCCTAAATACCTACCATTATTTGTAATCACCAATAGTGGTTCTGGAAGACTTACTGGTTGAGACAACATCAACCGACCATTTCTTGTATTATGGCAAATTTGCCATAGTCTTTGGACATCATGACTTATTGCTTGACTACCTGGAGTTTCTTTGAAGTCATATGTTCTTAGAAGCCCAGACCTTTAAGACACTCCTTTATCTCATCAAACACACACACACACACACACACACACACACACACACACACACACACAACACCAGATCTGGGATGCTGCATTTTCAACACAAGTCTAAGACCAAATTTTTCTCTGTTAACTCTAAGCTTATCCTCTCTCCACCAACTCTGTGTCTCTGTGCCTGATGGCAACACTGGCTCTGATGTGGGTTATTTGATCTTCTTGCTTTTCCAGACTCTGTCCTATTGCTTTTCATTTATGGTTGTGGCTTGTCTTCTTTCTCCCAGATCTAGCTGTTTAGAATGGTGTAAGACTGAATTCCTATTTATTATCTGTTAACTAGATTATTTAACTACCCGCATCATACAACAATTCATGTTTCATTCTTTATTCCAGGGCATCATGCAAATTCATGAAAAATACTTCTCTGAAATTTAGGTACACTGTATTCGTGGATTTATTCTGATCTTTAGCCTTGATAGACTGCCAAAGGGAGAAATTAAAGAATGAAAAAATTTTATTTTTTCCAGGTACATGCAGTCAAGATGCGTTCAGTTCCAAAAGTCATTTTGTCATATTTCATTCTCAGTGACTCCATGCTGATTTTGAATAATTGTTAATTTTTGTAAGTCAGTCTTCAAAAATTTGTCCTAAATTTGGTCTGAGATTAACACTAAGCTCATTAATTAATCACTATAGGTTAACCTATTTTTCTTCTTCTCATCTTATTTTATAAATTGTTGTATTATTATTATTATTTTGAGAAACACTTACTAGTATTTTACCTCCTTTTTGGCTCTTTAAAATGCCAGATATCAGTTATAGTGCACTGACTGTCTTACGGGAAAACTACATCATTGTTTCGGGATATATTTCATTTGAGCCAGAAGAGCTGAACTTATTCAGAGCTACTATTAGAATATTTTCACCCACCTTGAACCTAAATCCCTCTCAACAACATTCATTTTCTCCTTTTTAGTTTGTAGATCACTCACAATGACAGAGAAGACAAGTAAAATAGAGTTGAATGCTTTTACCTTCTCTTTGTCACTTATCAACATTCAATCATCACCTGCAAGAGACATACCTATCCTTCTGTTCCTTTTTCAGATACAATTTAAAAGCCCTTCAAATTTGTTATATATTTTTCCTGGGAATGCCTTGCAAAACTCAGCTGCCTTAAAACTTCACCATTTTAGTGCATTTTCTCTGGCCTCGTACTGTCAAATATTCTGTGTTGGCTGTACTCTCCTTCTCACAACTTCCCGACAGAGCCTTTTATCATTTAATAATTTTTAATTGTGAATTCTGGTACTTGATGTTCACAAGCGTAGAAAATTTTATGTTCTGAAGCTGAATTGTGAATAGGGAGTTGTATTTGGAGAGAATTGTCTGAGTAGCTCAGAGTAGCACTGACCTCTCAAAGGCTCAGTTTTTTGTAGGGAGTAGAGGAGACTTGAAGAAATAAGAGGGATAATGGGGGTTAAGGGAAAATAGAACAGAACTTTAAGGAAGATAGGGGTTACGTGAGTCTGGTATAAAGGAGTAATAACATGGAAACTTTAAAAAAGTTATAAGATATAAATATATGTGTGTATATATACATATATATATATATATATTTCTATTTATCTATCTAGTGAATATCTTGACCCAATAACTTTCATTAACCAAGAAGAAAAATTATCTTCCCTTTCAAACTGTCCCATTTTCCACAGTCATTTTTAAATAAAGACAGTTTTATTTCCTTGAATTATTAACTGCTCTTAAGTGAAGTATAGTTTTATCACTTTCCTATTACTACTAAATTGATCTTTTTTATGTAAGTAAACATGGGGGTAAAACATTTTATCTTTCATGTTATTAGTTTTACATTAGATTTTCCATTGTAATGTGTTCTAAAATCATTAGAGAAGATATTTTGGTAGACACTGGAAACACTTTCATTTCATCCCATAAATACATAACTATATCAGTAAATATTTTATGCATGTTATATTTTAACTATGAATATAAATCAATGAATTATAAATAAAATATCTAAGCATATCATGAGACCATGTGCATAATTTTGTTTGTATATTTTAGGTTTTCTTCTAATTTTACTATTGGTCATAACTGCTGAATACATATGAAGCTAAAGATTTATCAGTTTTTTCACAGGTTATTTGCTTGATTTGTAAAAAGAAAGTTTAATATTTAGCAATCAGTTAAAATATTGATATTGTCTAAAATCAAACCAGATTTTGTAAAATTTTTTTCTGGCTAAGATCAGAAATTAATATTTTCATGAATTCTTAAAATTATCTAATCCAAGTTTTTGGTTAGAGTTTTATAATCACTTAAGTATGATTAAGATAAGCATTGTGTTGACATGGTTATTGGTTTCTGTCACAAGGAAGAACTCTGTTTCCTTTGCCTGGGGTGCATATTTGTACACTGGCTTTCTTCCCATTAAATTATAGTTCAGAGCTGAAAACCAAAGTATTGCCGGATTTTGTAACACTGAAACTGCAGTTTTGGATCATTTTAATGATTAAAATATTAGAAATCCACCACTCCTGAAATCAAAGTGACTTGGGAAGTAAATTTACCAGGAGACTAAAACTCTAAACTCCTTTAGCAATCATAACTCTCAGGTGGAAATTTGGTCCCTAGAGGTATTGTGCTCTGTTTTTGTTTGTTTGTTTGTTTGTTTGTTTGTTTTGTGATACGCGGGCCTCTCACTGCTGTGGTCTCTCCCGCCGCGGAGCACAGGCTCCGGACTCGCAGGTCCAGCGGCCCTGGCTCTGTTTTTGTTTGTTTGTTTGTTTGTTTGTTTGTTTTGTGATACGCGGGCCTCTCACTGCTGTGGTCTCTCCCGCCGCGGAGCACAGGCTCCGGACTCGCAGGTCCAGCGGCCCTGGCTCACGGGCCCAGCCCCTCCGCGGCACGTGGGATCCTCCCGGACCGGGGCACGAACCCGCGTCCCCTGCATCGGCAGGCGGACTCCCAACCACTGCGCCACCAGGGAAGCCCCTTGTTTGTTTTTAAAACAATTTTTAGGAAGTTAGATTTTCTTTCCTGTCTTAGAGATATATCCTAGGTACAAGTATAAAACCACGGCAACATGTTATTTCTGAGGGCATGCAGGAAAATGAAGAAATTTGATTGACCATCATCCTATCTGAATGGCCTTCCATTGCAGGAGTATTATAGATGTAATTCTCACTTGGGGTGAGAAGTTAAATTATAGGAGTTCCAAAATCTAAGAGTCCATATAACTGTAATATTCTTTAATATATGTGAAGAAAAAGTGGAGGTCAGCATATGTGGGGAAGGTAGAAAACATATAGAAATTTAGAGGCAGGGGTTCTACAATTTAATAATGATGATCATTGTGCATCCCATGCCAGTTTACTCACTTCTTCAGAAGCCCAATTCTCATCTCCATCAGATTCCAGCAGGAGGCATAGAGAAAGTACCATTTCCCATGTCCCTATGTACCCAGGAAGCCATCCTGCCTCTGTTTCTTGATACGAAGTCAAGAAACAGACTAAAGTTGTTGTTTTTGTTTTAACCCCAAACTCTTTCACTAGACTCCAAACTTTGGGGAAATATAGTTAAACAAGGTGATCATGAAGATATCTAACCTATTATGATTCTAAAAATTTGTCTCCCCAAGTTTAAATCCATGCACCCTGAGGTGGAGAGAATCAAGCTCATTATGTTGTTTATCCCAGGTAACTATAAAAAGTGGGAACTTCTAAGTTTCACACCCAACAATTAGCTTCTTTTCTCTTTA
Source organism: Tursiops truncatus (assembly GCF_011762595.2). Classification (NCBI taxonomy): domain Eukaryota; kingdom Metazoa; phylum Chordata; class Mammalia; order Artiodactyla; family Delphinidae; genus Tursiops; species Tursiops truncatus. The sequence goes on from NC_047051.1 coordinate 31,187,301, forward strand.
CTACTGTGCATATAATTGGATTTGAATGAACTGGATAAATATAAGAGCAGTCTCTATATGGGGTGGCTGAAAAATTCAATAACCTGAATCCAATGTAAGCATATATAGTTTGTTAAAATAATATCAATGTTAAGGAAACTATAATAATCAAAATCACATTAAAGTCAACATTCTTATAGCAATCTCTACATTGCTGTTTAATATATACCTCTCTAACTGTAACTCTATATAATGTTAATTGAAATATTTCCTGTGGTTTTTATTTCTTTTGATCCTTTAAGAAAACTTAGCTAATTATTAACATGTAAATTTTCAGTACCTGACTAATGTCAGAGGTTATTGACAAAAGAATGAATGAAATGGATAAATGGTAAAACTATACAATCTAATTCTAACTAATTTTTAGGTATATTTCAAACTATTTTAAATCAATCCAAGTTTAAAAACCAAACAAATTATATCTCAGGGTACTAGAGATGGTGATTTCCATCTTTCTGACTATTTAAAGGAAGAGAGGTCCATTTTCTTATACAAGAACAATCTTTCTATTCATACTTGAGATTCCATACCCTGGGACCTGTATCTAAATTATTTACCCCTAATAATTTTTTTTCAATGTGTAAAATTGCTTAAGATGCTTTATTTTTAACTACAACATCAAAAGTGTTTTCCCCTCCCTCTTCCTTCTGGCTACAATCTATCTCCTTTGTCTGATAACTAAGCATTTAATCTGAATTTTCCTTTGTAACACCATTGAAACAGATTTGTTAAAGTGCATTAATGTCTCATTATTGACAAAAGCAAGGAATACACTTTCATCCCAATGTGATCTAATCCCTCTATGGTACTTGAAATTGAAGCTCACTCTCATTTTTAGCACTATTATCTATCATCTGTGTCTCTTAACTGCCATGATAATTTTTTTTCTAGATTTTTCTTCCCTTTTCAGAGTTCTCTGACTGTACAGATTTAGTTTTTCACTCTAAATTTTAATCATGCCTTTTTCTTCTTTCCTGATTTTCTCTTTTCATCTAGTCCAATTTCAGTTTACACTCTTACTGAAAGAGCTCCTTCAATTCCTGACTTCAATCACCTATAAAACAGTGATTTCTAAGTCTGCAACTCTAAACAAACCTCCCACTTGAACTCAGTCATTGTATTTCTGTGTCCTTAACGGATCTCTCTATATACAGATGTTTAAATGTTATCTCAAGTTTATGTTCCAGAATGAACTAATAGCCCCATAACAACTTCTTTGGTGAATCCTCCTCCCATTCTTATGGTCATGTTAATGAAAGGCACTCACCTAAATTCATAGTCCTCTCTTAATTATTGCAACACAGTGCAAATATGTTTCAACCTTCCTTGCTCTTAGGTGTGGCCATAAGACTGAGTTCCAGTAGATGTAATGGGAGAGGAAGTAATGTATTATATTTACACACATAGTCAGAGACACCTTCCATATATACTCCTTTATTCTAATTTATTCTAATTTTCTTTAAGTTGGAAGGAAACCTGAGACAAACTTAACTGTTAGAAATTGGAAATTAGGAAAATTTAAGGTCAGGTCAGTTTAAGGACCTGAATGACTGTGTTGAAGAGAGCTGCCCCACACAATTCCATTTTATGAGCAAGGAATAACCTCCTATTATATTATACCATTAGTCATTTGTGGGACTTTATTATTTTGAATACCATAAAAATAAAGATAGCTAAGCCCAAAACTTGGATGTCATTGTAGACCTGTATATTTATCTGATCTGATCAGTCATGTAGATGTTTGTGTACAGTCACACATCTATCTATGAAGCTAGCTAGCTAGCTAGTTAGCCATCATCTGTTCATCCTATTTATCCCTTTAGATTTCCACCATTATTTAATTCAGGTATTCATCTTTTCTTAGATAAAAAATTTCAATGGACCATTAATAGGTCTCCCTGAACATAGCCTCAACCCTGCTTATCTCCCATCTCCCCTTAGTCCTGTATTCAAAATAATTTTTCTTAAATAAATGCTTAATTATTTAACTCATCTATTCAAAATATTCAATTATTGTCATTATTTTCTATTAATCTAATATTTATTGAATACAATGATTCAGGCATCCTTAGTTAGATCGAGGTATAAATAAGCATAATCCCCAATTTTAAGAAACTATTTTAATGTGAATTAGACATAAAAATAACTATAAAAACACAGACTTTCTCCCCTTGTACATAGGATAAAAGCCAAATCCCTTGGCATGACATGAGAGAACTTAGTGAATTTCTAGTAGTTATTAAGCAGATGTTTTGAGAGCATTTGGGAGAAAAAGCAATGATCATTAGGAGCCAGCATGGGCTCACAAATAATAACTTCTTTTTTGATAGAGCTGCTAGACTAGCAAATTAGGTGAATTTTACAGACAAACTTTGTTATTTTGAGTAAAGCTATGTTTGTCCTCAGGGAAGTTCTTTCACTGATGTCCTTGGAAGAAGATGGGACGATATTAGTTGGAAGGCAAAATATTAGAATATTGATGGATACATGATAATTAAATGTCTTCATATATTTGTCACTGTTATTCCCAAAGAGCTTGGGCATGGGAATAATTTAATCAAAAGTATCCATTATTAATATTAAACTAGGACTATTCTGTGGAATGGATTTGATTGTAGAGAAACTGGAGACAATTGGACCAGTTGTCACTGTGCCATCAGAATGGTAGACAATAGCTGCATGTGACTATTGAGTACTTGAAATGTGGCTGGCATCACTAAGGAAGTACAGTTTTAATCTTATTGAATTTAATTAACTCAAAGTTGAATACCCACATGTTGTTAGTGGCCAGCATATTGAACAATAGATATCTAGAAGCTTTCCATCATCACAGAAAGTTCTACTGGATATTCCTGGTTTGATAGATATAAGATAAACATAACAGTGGTGGATTTGTGGTAGAAAAGAAACTAATTCAAATACAGAAATTATTTCAAAGAACAATTTAATGGACCTTTACAACTGATTGAAAAATTGAGGTTTGAGGGAATCAAGAAGCCTCTCCAGCTAGGGGGCTGGACTGATGTCTGAAAAGAAAATATTTAGAACGCACACTTTTAAACTATTTAGAAAAAGGTAATGATAAATAAAGAAAACATTTTCATATATGCAGTAGCACAGGTAAATTTAAACCTGTGATGGTAAAATTATTTAATACTTATTCATTGCTTATTGCATTTGGGCTACTATAGAACCACTTAATATATTGTTTCATTTACTCTTCACTTGCAATCCTATGATATAGTATTAATTCAGGGTGTAACATCATTATTATCACACTTTACATATGCAGAAACAAAGCCTTAGAAAAGTTAAATATCATATTTACAAGATGACACAGCTATATAATGACCTAGCAGGGATTTCAACCCTCATCTATCCAATACAAGTATCCAAAATTTTAATTACCAGACACCACTGCTTTGTATTCTATAGGATGCTGCTTGAAGAGTCTTTTCTGACACATTCTTCCTATAGTAAAAGCTAGTGTGAAAGGCACTTGACACATGAGGATGTGATCAGTTAATGCAGACATTTCAAAATCTATAGTAAATCTAATATTCTTATTTTTTCTGAACACATGGTCAAAGCGTTTACTTTCATTTTGTATAATAAACGTTCAGCATGAATTTATTTCAGCAAAACTAAGTTCTATAACTAATGTAAACTGCAAATTAAAATATATAGCATTAACATTATAGTAATAACTCTAAAATAAATGATTGTATTTTAAGTCCACATTGTCACAACTTTATTTTTTGTGAGTAAAATCTGAGAATTACAAAGCTTGGACATCAATAAATATGCTATCATGGATATACTCTTTGGAGTTTTATTTTTAATTTTCAATCTCTTTATGTTTTTGACCCCAATCAACAAATTATTCAAAATTATCACTATCTCTATTCCAACCCCAGAGTTTCTGCAAATGTTAATACATAATTTGAATTAATAATTTATTACATACTTGCCTTGTGAAAAAGAATAAAACATTTTGCAGTTACAACAAAATTAAATGATTGTGGCTAAAATGCCTTTGTATTTCCCTTGGCTCTCAGTAATAGCAGGAGGCAACACCTTAAAGAAATGAACCCACTTCTTGATCTTTGCTTCTCTACTAGTAAGAAGCTTGCTTAGAACATAAGCTACAGGATTTGCACCTCTCAGAAAGTCTGTTTCATATGAATCCGATTGCTAAATACGTATTTGGCTGGCAGAAACATTCTATTACTTGGAGATGAAACTCAGAGTATAAAGAGCAATTCACATTCGAAGGAAAGAGGTGAATTAGGTGTTTGTTGATGTTATTAGGCATGTCTACTTCTGTATATACATTCCACAGGACTGAGAGTCTCAGATAAAATATAGTATGCTCAGTGAAATTTGAATTTCAGATATATTTGTTTCACTATAATGTATGGGATAAACTTATATTAATTTTTTTGTTGTTGTTGTTTATCTGGATTTCAAGTTTAACTGGCATGCTCTGGTTCACAGATCAGAGAAGGAAGTAGCCTGAATAGAGGGTATGTAACTTGCCTAACAGTCTTTCAAGGATGGAAATGACATCTTCCAAGTCATTCCTTTGGAAAAAAAGTAGGAAAATGTGTAGCTAGAGCCATAAGAACAAAAAGAGAGGCACTGTAAAGACAGTAAGAGAAATATAAGGGGTTATAATCAGCTACTCTCTTTTCAGGGATTTTGCTCTTACAGAAATTTGAATAGAGTACTCAGTCACGGACCTTCCTACATTGGGTCATGTTGGAACTAATGGAACAACTAATCAGAAAAAAATAACAAACAAATAATAATTTCCTTTATCCATATATATACTAACTATTGTAAATGAAGCCATTTATATAATTTTACAAGGAAATGAGTTGGAATTCAGAATGCAAATTTTTCCTCTGATTAAGCAAAAGGGGCCATATTATCTAATCTTTCCAAATCACAATTTTCCCACCTTAAATCAGTAAATCAATATTGTCGATCTAAGGGCTATAAGGAGTTTTCTATAAGTAATTTGTATTTGATTCAGTGTTTGGATTACATTAAGCACTCAGTACAGTTTTACTAGTATTACTAAGAAGATATAGCTATAAAGTATAAATGAAGTATGTTATAATTATTTTTACATAAATAGATGTTTTTAACTAAAATAGACTTCATTTTATCACAGTGTCCTTTACTCTTAGGGCAGTATTCTCAGGCAGAGTAAATTTTCAAAAGTATTTTGCTGGAGAAATGACTATATTCAGATAATTCAATCTAATCATACAACTTAATGTCCTGTGACAACAGCTCAGAGCCAGGTTCTATTATCTTGCCTGAGATTTTCAGAACTTTGTCTTTGGCTTAGAACAGTTGTTTCTATGAAGATATATTTTAATTTGCATAACTTCATTAAAGATTTCTGTTTTCTTCAGGTCTGATTGAATTTCAAGTGGTAAATCTATGATGGAAGATGAAAAACGTATCTCAGTTAAGTATCAATATGTTATTCTAAAAACTTGAATTTATTTTATTTTTTAACCTTTTTCCTTATGGGAGTTTATAGCTACCTTGATCATAAGCTATTGTGAATATGAAATTATTACTTTTCATTTCCAGATCAAGAAGAAAATCATCCTGAAAATGGAAAACATTATTACTATGATTACATAGTAAATCAAAACTAAATTATTGCTAAAACTATTGTTTTAATAGCATAATTTTAGTTTTTATTATTCATAATTAAAAGAGGAAAATATTAGTGAAATAAAATAATTTCTTGCCTCCAAATTTTCACATTTCATATTGTTCTTGCTAGTATTTGTGTATATATCCATCATAATTCAGTAGCTAAAAAAGATACTTTCCCTTTCATACCAACAGAAACCAACTTCTGAATTAAAGCTACTTCATATATCTAGTCTCTTCGCAATAGGAATTGATGATCTATTATTTCATAGGGTTTGAGAATTCTGACAAGAAGTTCTGGTAATTCAGAGATTTAAACTGTATGTGGATGAAAATATTAAATTCTGTACAAAAACAAAAAGAAGAGAGAAAAACTGATATCGGACAAATGTTTTGATGAAGTTTTAGAAAGAAAAAAAAGGATAGACACTAACCAAACAAAGTTTCATTCAAGCACTATATATAATGCAACCAAGAACAGATGTGAAGGACTGATATTAGAGTAACAATGAATAATAAAATTCTTCAATGTCAACTCCCATTTTACCTGATTCTCACTAGTTCTTTGACTGAATTATAAATGAGGAAAGTACATTGGTAAAGCACTAAGTATATTTTAATTATTGAATTTGCCATCAATCTATCACCGAAAATGATCCACTGCCAACATTTTGAGTTACCTACAAAGGGGCTGAATAACAGTGACACATTCTAGAGAAATAAATCTAGTTAACCAAAGCTGCATTATTGAAAAATAATAATAGTCACAGTAGCTGAGCACTTTTTATGGGACTGGTAATGTGTCAAATGCTTTATTTTCTTGTTTGCCTTCCCAGAAACCCTTAGGTAGGTATTACTGTCATTTCCATTTTATAGGTATGACAACTAATTTTAAAAAGTTAACTAAATTACTAAATCTCACATTACCAATAATTGGAAGAGCCAGGATTGATCTTTCCATAGCCATCTGTCTATCTGTTTATCATGTATCTATCTATCCATCTATCTACCTATCTATCTAGGTCCTCTGAATTAAAACTCCTATGCTGTAAGCTCTACCTGGTCAATATGTGACCATAACCTGATTTAATTTTTCTTCAGTAGAATAAAGTAAATAGAGAAACTTAGCCCTGGGGTTTGTTATGGTACCAAATGAGAAAACATTTGAAATCTGTAAAAACTATAAAGTCTAGTACTATTACAGATATTTTTATTATTAATAAATAGAAAGTTCAGGCACTGGGTTTATTAAAAAATAAACTGCATGATGCTTACAGTATAGTTTGACTATTTCATAGATAGTTAAAAATAGAGGATGTATCAGCATTTCATAAAAAGTTCAAAGGACAGAGACATTTCATAGGAAGGAGAATGGGCAGGAAGGAAAAAAGAAGGCTCAGATAGGTAAGAAAACTAATATAGAATATTTTAGGATGGTGGGCCAGGAGTAAACAGAAGTATTCAGGAGAATTATGTAACTTAATTTAGCTATCTTTTCTGCAGTATGTAACAGTTTCTAATCTTCTGTATCCTGATCAATATGTTATCATTTTACCAATAAAAATAGGTGAAAAGTAATAGTTTTAATGTACATGGCTTTTTAAAGTGATTTTTCACATGATTTATAGGATTAAACATTTGTAATTAATTTTCTGTGAAGACATTTGCCCACATTGGCTAATTATTAGTTTCCCAACTATTGCTTCTTCATTAGTTAGAGAAACATTTCATGTGTTAGGATATTAGTCCTTTGTGATATGAGTTGCAGTTTTTCTCAGATTAATATTTGTCTTTTGATTCTGCTAGTGTTGATTTTGTTGTGGAATTTAAAAATACATATCGGTTTTAATTTTATTCTTTTATGGATTCTGAGTTTTGTGCCATGGTGAGAAAAGTCCTTCTCCATCTGATATATTTTTTAAAAATTATTCTTCTATGGTATCTCCTAGGATTTTTGTGGGGTTTATTTTTATATTTAAATATTTCATGTGGAATTCTCCTTAGAGTAATAGTGTGAGATAGGATTCTAATTTTTGTGTTTTCCATGGGTCTACAAAATTGTTGAAAGAGCATTTATTACAAAACTGAAACTTTATCTTTCATTAAATTTCTATATGAATTTGGATGTATTTATACGTCTCTTCTTTTGCAATAACCTACTAATTTATGCAACAACATTACATTTAAACAGCATTATAATTTTATAATATGTGTTCTAATGTAGTAGAGCTAGAATTTCAACATTATTCTTCATTTTCAGAAAAAGTATTTATTTATTCATTTATTATTTATTTATTTATTTGGCTGTGCCAGGTCTTAGTTGAGGCATGCTGGATCTTCATTGCTGTGTGTGGGATCTTCATTGCATCATACGGGATCTTTAGTTATGACATGCGGGCTCTTAGTTGCAGCATGCAGGATCTAGTTCCCTGACCGGGAATTGAACCTGGGCCCCCTGCATTGGGATCATGGAGTCTTAACCACTGAACCACCAGGGAAGTCCCTTCAGAAATTTCATGAATACTCTTGCTTACTTATTTATCCACATGAACTTTAGATTCAGGTTTTGAAGTTCAAAATCTCTTATTTTTATTTGAGATTCCCTTAAATTTATTGATTAACTTAGGGAAAAATTTCAGCTTTATTATATTGAGTCTCTTGCTTTTCAAGTAGCAAATAACATAACTAAGGTTCCCTAACATTTTCTCCCACAACAGCCCCATCTAAGCCAGGACATAGCAAAGTAAACTTGACAGTCTAGCCTGAACACGGAGGCCCTGAAGTTTAGCCTGATTGTGCCACTCTCAGCACCTGTATGGAAAAGTCACCTAATTGAGACTGGTGGTCTGCTGGTGGCTCAGCATTGAAGGAGAGTGACCTCCAGGGGAGGCTTGGGTCGGCCCCCAGGTCCATGAGCAGGATGGAGGAGAGGTATGGAGGCTTGGAGTCCACAACCAGTGAGGAGTGAGGGGAAACTAAGGCTGCTGAGAGAAAATGGCATGATTACCCAGAAACCTTACTAAAGTCAAAGGGAAAAAACAAATCGAACACCTGGAAGCTTCATTGAGTCCAGCAGGGAAAGCGTTATGAGGTAAACTTGCAGTGGTAATAATGCCTTTTCCTAAAACATTTTTCTCACAATATGAGTTAAACGTGCAGCCCATCATCCCAACCCAATTGTGCTATTAAATGTCTATCTATTTCCTCTCTTTTAGAATAACTGTTTTAGGAGTGTGGAAACTTTTCTACCTTAATTACCTATCATATCTCCAACATTTAGAATACCTCCTAGCAGTTAGGAGACACTCCAAACTTTTTTTTGAAAAGAAAACTTCATACATATGTATTCAATAAATAAGCGAATAATAAGGTCATGAATAAATGGAGTGATATTCTGCTAAAGATATTACCTTTGATCATTGCATTCCATTAGTATATTAGTGAGATGGGCCATGATAAAATAGGAAAGCCCAAAAGGCCAGAAGTGTCAGAAGAGAGGTTGTATGAAAGTTAAAGACAAATATGCAATCATTCTTTTGCTTGAATTCCATTTTGTTTAGTGTACTAGGTGAAGTCAAAATTATTACTTAAGTAATTTTTAAAATCTCAATTTGTCTATACGGCCTTGACCATGTTATTTGCCTAACAGAAAATTTTATTTGGAGTTTTATGGTCACTTGAGACCTGGATCTTTCACTTTTCCTCCAAAAAGCAAATGGGAATAAGCATTGACTTTGCTTGTTATCATTGAAAAGAATATGGTCCAGATGAAACTTTGCTATCAGTGGCTAATGCAGTTTCTTATTCCTATGTTCATTATGAGTGAACTTGACCATTGCAATAATTTCTATAATCGTTTCCCTACCGTTAGAACGATTTTTGATGATATCACCCTCATTCTTCACTTGCTTAATAAGACCCCAGTGCATCAATGAATCATTTTAACTTTCTGCTGTGAAGGCTTTTCATGCCTAGGCCTAACCACAGTCTCTAAGTTTTATGCTGTTCTTCTTAGCCAGGGTTGTGAGATATTTGACTACAGTTGCTTTCTAGACAATTCAAATAAGTTTTTATAAATAACAAAATAAATATTCACCTGTTTCTTTGATACTATTTGAGTACAAAAGGAATTTGATATTTTTTGGATACCTACTATGTGTGAGATTGTGTGCTACAGCTGTCACATTCATGGTTTCATTTAAAATTAAGATACTATTTTCCTTATAGTAAATTAGTAATTGTACACTGTAAAAATTTTTGAAATGTAAAAATTTACAAAATAGAAAACAAAATTAACCAATCTTTCCTCCCAGCCTAGAAGTAACCATTCTTAATATTGTATGTATGATTTTACAGGGTTTTTCCGTAGATATATTTAACATATGTATCTGATTGTGCTGGTCATATAGTTGCCTACTTATTCAGTTATGAACATTTTCTCATTTTATTATAATATTTTAAATTTGTATCACCAACTTACACACATTAGGATTAAGATGTTTACAATATAAGTATCATTTGTGTTTTCAGTCATATATAATATATGAGATCTGTTGAAGGCAATATACTTTCTCCCTTCTCCTCAAATGATATAAAGTTGCATTAAATTGAATAAACCAGTTTCATTTCAGGTTTACAGTGACTGCAAACTAGATCTACAAGTTATCAGCTTATCACTTCTGCTAGTTTAAGTGAGAGGCAATGAGAACAGAGTGGACATGGGAGGTGAGTTGAGTTGTGTGGTAGTGAAGAAAATAAATTACCAATATGTGGGTTCGTGGATGGTCTTGACAAATATCAAGGCAGTTATACACCTGAAGCTCAGTTTTGTAAGGTTATTGGAGATGGAGAAGTGTGGAGCCAGAAACCTATGTTTTACATCCAGCTTTCTTGAAATCCTGCTTAAATTCATGCTCTGTTTGGTAAAAGGCACTCAGATACTGTTGGGAAATAGCTTTAGTCAAGTTAATATGATAACAGTCACCATACATAGATCTCTTTCCTCAGCAGGGCTTGAGTCAATTGTAGCCCAGAATTAGGGAGCAGGCAAGAGGAGGTACCCACTTGTCCTGTCCACAGGTGTCCTCAATATTCTTCTCAGTCCATCCAGTGGAAGAAAAGGATTAGGAAGAAGAATTAAGAGACTGTGATAAAGACATTGCCTATCACTTCATCCCACATGAAGCTTTTCATTTCAGATTAGTTTTGTTTTCAGAATTGAATTCCTTGAAAAATAAATAAAAGCTTAATTTGAAATCAGTGAGAAAAGATGAAGAACTAAAGGACCATGGATGAAAATATACCCTAAATAGAAAGTTAGCAAAGGTGATGTGGCAAAGCCACTCCACTGGAGAAGACCATCACAGATTTATTGGTAAAAGCTTTGGGACCTCAAAGGAGAGGAAGCACATGGTTTATGAGTTTATTTTCTGGACACTGTTTTGATGGTGGTAGGGAAATGTTCTTTGAGATAAATTGGTACAGCAGGAGGTTAACATCACGTAGTGCTGAGTAGAACTATGTAGACATGTTCTTATAGCAACCTCAGAAAGTGACTATCATTTGTGTGTTGTATCTGTGACCCCTCAGGCCACTATTTCCTAGAATTTATTCTGAGGTAATTGAAAATTCTAAATTGCTTACGAATAAATGATGAGCACAAAACTTTCAACTGGATAACTACTCCAAAGGATCAGTTTCATCTCTGTAACAATTTTTTTTAAGTCTTTCTTAATCACTATTTTCTTAATTTTTATAGGGTACTTGAGAAACCATATAATTCTCAGAAATAATCTGGTTGGTAAAAACAAAAAAAAAATCCAGAATGAAGACATTACCTTTAAATTGTTCTTCCTGATGGCTTATTGATAAGTATAAAATGACTGCAAATATAAAAGAATCCAATAAATGCTTCACTTTAAATTAGTACATGCAATGAAAGACTTAAAGGGTTATTTGGCAGCATTTTGGTGAATTTGACCCTGACAGTTGAGGATATTTATTATTATTTATTTGTTTGTTTGCTTATATGGTTTTTGCTGTATTTACTGAGTAAGAAGCAGAATTAAGAGAAAGTGTCAGGCATATGGTATTTGTTTTTCTCTTTCTGACTTACTTCACTCTGTATGACAGACTCTAGGCCCATCCACCTCACTACAAATAACTCAGTTTCGTTCCTTTTTATGGCTGAGAATGGACTTGAGGACAGCAGGGGGAGGGAGAAACTGGGATGAAGTGAAAATAGCATCGACATATATACACTACCGAATGTAAAATAGTTAGCTAGTGTGGAGCAGCAGCATAGCACAGGGAGATCAGCTTGGTGCTTTGTGATGACCTAGAGAGGTGGGATAGGGAGAGTGGGAGGGAAGCTCAAGAGGGAGGGGGTATGGGGATATATGTATGCATATGGCTGATTCGCTTTGTTGTATGAAAGAAATTAACACAGTATTGTGAAGCAATTATACTCCAATAAAGATCTATTAAAAAAAGAGAGAGAGAGAAAGTGTCAGACAAAACAGAAGATGTTTGCTATGACACATTTAATTAGCTGACACAAATATTATATTAGCACTTTTAATAACTTGACCTTCAATTGCTCCTCGGGTGATACAACACAACAGAGAGAAATATCTTTCTTTTAAAATGACAGCTGCTGATAATTCTCCATATTTACACATTTTGTTCCTTCTAAAATAGCACAGTATGTCCTTAGTTTTGTGATGTTCCTCTAAGTTTAATAGGTCTGAACTCACATTTTCTGATAATCCAGCTTTTCACAGTAGGCCAAGTTCATTGCCAAGTCAGGGGGATAAGGATTATTCCATAGCTAGGACTACGAAAGACTGCAGAACAGGAAGAGAACGAAAAGTATTGAGTTAAAAGATTTGCATTGATCTAGATTATCACCAAAGTCACCTAAATATTCTCATGGTGTCTCTGCTCCCTCCAGATGCTCAATCTATCTTAACCTGACTACAGATCTATTTGTTCTTATTCACATCTTTGGTCAGACTTTGACTACAAATAAAATGTTCAATGGCCCCTTAGAAATGAAGTGTCAATGTTATCCACTTAAACCTCTGGCCACCACTTATCTTGCCCCAATTCTACACTCCTCAACTATGTAAAGTCTCCATTCCAGCCAGGCTGCTCCATTTTGCTCTAGCTTAACTTAAAACATCACTGCCTCCCACCCTCTTCCATAAAACCACCCTCAAACATACATCTGACATACTTAGCTGCTTCTCCAGACACCTCATTTTCATTGCTATGGTCCCCAAGTATTCTAAGAAAAAAATAAGATTAAACTCTCAACTTCTGTAATACTGCTGTTAGTTGATAGTGTACTTATGATATTCTCATGGCCTGTTTTCTTGAGGTCAAAGTGAGGTCCTGCAGCTCGTGAATGGTCCCACTGCTTGGTCTTACAAATACTCCATAGTTACTCAAGAAATATCCAGTGGTTAAATAAATAATTTCTGATATATTTACCAGCAGTCTGAACAGAAGTTATATGAAATTTGTGACATGTATAATAGAAATAAAGTAGAGAATGTATTCTAATTATCTCCAAATGTATACTATGACAAAAGTCACCAGAGAGTCAATCAGGAAGCATCAAGAGGTATATGGGTCCCCACTTGCCTGTGGTGTCCTTACCTTCTTTCTGGGCCTACCTGTGTCTTGTGTCCACAGAACAGTAACTGGGCAACATTTTGCATGATGAACATCTTACCTGATCCTTCATAATCTTTACTGTTTCCCATGGTCAAATCCACTAGGCTGAGATTTGTCCACTTAATAATTCTTTTAGAGGTTTAAAGTTTAGGAAATAATTTAGAAAGAATAAATCCACGCTATGGGTTGAATATTTTACAGCCAAATAAACAACTAACATATGTAAAAAAGTAACCAGTATTTACTGAATACTGATATATTTAAAATACTATTCAATGGTTTTTGTGAATGTGTCTTATTTATTCCCAATTTTTAACAGTGAAGAAATTGAAACTCAGTATGGTTAACCTACCTTCCCAAGGTCACACAGTCAGAATAACAAAGGTCAGATTTGTGCTCAATATGCTGAGTTGTATGATAAATGTATTTTTAATTATTTTAGGAACTCTCAAACAATTTTCCAAGTGGTTGCACAATTTTGCTTTCTTACCAGCGGTTTATGAGTATTACAGCACCAGTACATTTTGGTAGAACTTGGTATTTTTAGTAATTCAAAATCATAACCACTCTAAGTGGTATGTATTGATGTCTCACTGAAGTTTTTACTTGCATTCCCCTAGTGACAAATTATATTTAGCATCTCTTCTTGTGTGTATAGCCATTCTGTGAAGTGTCTGCTCAAAACTTTTGCTCATTTTTTTTGGGTTGTTTGTCATATGTCTACACAAAGACTTGTACACAAATGTTCATAGCTGTTTTATTTATCAAAACAATAGCCCCAAATCATAAACAATCAAAATGTCATCCAATAGGTGAATGGATAAATAATAAATATGATATATCAATGCAATGAATACTAAACAATAACTGGAAGTTACTGCTACATGCAGCAAACTGAATGAATCTCAAAATCATTGTGCAGAATGAAAGAAACCACACCAAAAAGAAGATACTGTATGGTTCCATATATATATGGAGAGAGAGAGATAAATATAGATAGATATATAGATACATAGATAGGTGTACATATAGATATAACGATGATAGATAGATAGCCAGGCATAGGTACAGATATGTAAGTATTTGTAACTTCATTAAAGTGATGATGTCACAGGGGTATGCATTTGTCAAAATTCCTTAAATTGTACACTTTAAGTGGGAACATAAGTTATACCTCAGGTTGATAATAAATGATGATTTATAGATAGAGAGAGAGATAGAGAGATAAATAGAGACATGGTTGTCTGTATATGTACATAGCAGAGGACAGATCAAATAAAATTTGATCCCAGTATTATGCTCTTCACTATGCCTAATGAGACTAGAGGAAGTGTCTGTATACGGAAATATCTCTACCATGATTTTGATCTTATCTGTTGCTACCTCTTGTTTTATCTTCTTATTTCCATGTCATTTACTGATTTTTCCATAACCTTCATTAAAAAAAAAAAAAACTCTGAAAATTCTCAGTTTGTTCATAATTTCTTATGTTTAAGACTTCACTTTTAGAGTCAATGTTGTTTCTAAAGTTATAAGCTATTCTCTTATTGTTCATATATACCACAAAATACCCCATTTTATGACTGGCACTCTCTGCTAATGTGTACCCTTTCAAAACAATCATTACTCTTGCGAATTATCAGGAAATGAATTGTCTTTTTGCCATTTACAGTTCCAGGATGAGTAATAATATAAACACAATGACTTCAGCAGGAAGAGGACAATTTCTAGGTTCAGGATTGTCTTAAAAAAAAGTATCTCCTGGGACTTCCTTGGTGGTCCAGTGGTAAAGAATCCACCTTCCAATGCAGCGGACACGGGTTTGATCCCTGGTCAGGGAACTAAGATCTCACATGTTGTGAGGCAACTAAGCCCGCGTGCCACAACTATTGAGCTTGTGTGCCTCAACGAGAGAGACTGCATGCCACAACTACAGAGTCCACATGCCCTGGAGCCCCCCACGTCACAACTAGAGAAGATAAAACCCACACGCCACAACTAGAGAGAAGCCCACGTGCCGCAACTAGAGAGAAACCTGAGCAGACCACGTGCCTTAACGAAAATATCCCGTGTGCCTCAACAAAGATCCCGTGTGCTCAACTAAGACCCAACGCAGCCAAAAAAAATAATAATAATAACGGGGAAAATAAGTACATATTTTTTAAATGTATCATTATTAAAAAAAATAAGTATCTCCTATCACCCAGTCATCCTTAATAAGCTGACAAATGGATCAAAGGAGTAAAACATCAGCCTACCTACAGCTCCTGGTATAGAGATATAAACACTTTTTTACACACAAAAAAAATGAACTCAGTAAACACTTATTGAATGTATGAATGAATTTTGGGGTAAGTCTGAAAAATAGTTCTCTTTAAAATTGTTTAACTTCCTTCAGAATCAGAAATAAACTGCAGTACATTATGGAGACTAGTATTAACACTCTAGCATCACCATTATACTTCACTCTCCAAATAACTCTCTCAATTCTATAAAGTTCTGACACCTCATGGGGAAATATATACAAGAAGAAATTTAGCTGCGACTGAGTGGGAAATCTAGCTCAACCATGACATTTTTTTTTTTTTTTTGGCCGTACGCAGGTCTCTCACTGTTGTGGCCTCTCCCGTTGCAGAACACAGGCTCCGGACGTGCAGGCTCAGCGGCCATGGCTCACGGGCCCAGCCGCTCCACGGCATGTGGGAACTTCCCGGACCGCGGCACGAACCCGTATCCCCTGCATCGGCAGGTGGACTCTCAACCACTGCGCCACCAGGGAAGCCCAGCCATGACATTTTGAAAGTGAGTGCTCCACGTGATTTCTTGCTTCAAAAATTAGGCTGGGCAATCTCCGCATGTTCACGTGTAGGTATGAGTCAGTAAATCACTTTGAAGACTGCTTCTAATAAATTTGGTGCATTGCAAACGTAGAGGTTTGCTCAAGTTAAACCTAGGTTTTTTTAAAAATTCTCTAACCCTAATTTTTCAAGTATCCTCATGCCTATCTTTCAAATTAGAAAAAAAAAAAGAACTTATCTGCACTACCTCTGAGTAGAGCTGGAGCATCCTCTTCAGAAATCTATCCATATTTCCCTCATCAATTATCTCAAGATGGTCTCTCCCTAACTCAACTATCCCCCTTTTAATTGGCAACATGGGCTAGTTTTGCTCCAGATATTTATCAGGGAATATAATAAATATGACTATCTACTGAGGTAAAGCATGTTTTGGATAACTGTCTTATAGACATTCATCTAGGTGTTTTGAAATCTAATCCTAGATGAAACCTGGATTAGAAAGTTCTGTGTGCACTGGCTTGCTTTACAGAAATCAGCAGAAAACACTGGTTTTACTGATTTACTTTTTGACAGAATAAACCAGAACATTTGTGGGCACAAGAGTGATACTAGACATATATATATATATATATATATATATATATATATATATATATATATATATATATATGTATATATATACAGTTAATTTACCAATTTTTAAGAATATTGGTGGATCTGTAAAATTGTTTTATTTTACTTTCAAAGCAAAAGTTATTTCTAAATTTTTAAATTAAATACATTTATGCTTATTAAGCAAAAACTATCAGTGGTTTGATTTTCTAAAATAAAAAATAATATATAAGCAGAATGGTTTTCATACATATTTAGGTTTTGTACAAATCTAGGTTACACTGGCTTGGCTGTCTGCATCTATTACAATATTAAGTGCATTTCGTGGAGAATTTGTTTTTAATATGAGTTTTTAAAAACTTTTTTCATAAGTTATTTTCAAAGCCGCATTTTATGATTACTAAATTTGAAGTTAATTACTCCCACTTGCAAATGATTCTTCTCGCTAGGCCATAATATTTTTAATGGAAAAACATTCTGCAAGTGTTGAGACACCTGGTAAGATCAAATCAAATTCTGCAAAAAGGAGGATGTTCTCAATTCTTTTTATTTTTAATATTTTAATGTGTAAATATTTCAGTCCAATGGTTTTTCAAGAGACTAACACTTTGCCTCCATTTAAAATATCTTTGATAGGTATTTTTACAAGAAAATATGTATAGAATAAGTTGCCTCTACTTATAATAACATTTTGTTTCCCTAAATTTAAATTATACAAAAACCATAGACTTCATCAATTTTGTTCCATTTTAGCAAAGAATTTAAATTTATCCAATTAAAAATAAACTCTATCAAAAATTTATTCTACAAGTCAAGATATTGCAAATAGCATTATAGATTTTCAGAATTAACTTTTATACTCCAATTGCAGTAGCAGAATTTAGTACCTTTTTTCCTCCTTTCATTTTTAAGGAGAATTTCAGTGTCTTCTAGTTTGCAAAACTATTTCGACAAGTGAAATTCACTAAAGTTACAAAAGTAAAGATTTTAGTGTTCCATTTGTTGACTATTTTGATTAAATTTTATTTTTAACAAAATACAACTAAAATATAAAATATTATAGATTTTGACAACTACAATTTTTATTTGATTGGTAGACTAGCACAGTTTTTTATATACTTGTACCAAAGGCAATTCTAAGTACATTTATGCTTCATAACTTTCTTAAGTTACTAGGACAGTTTTATAGCCCTCTGCTATATTCTACCAAATTTGGTATTTGTAGTTTCATCTCACAAAAAAATACATTTATTTTTACTGATAAACTTTTAAAATGAATTTTAAAAATCAGTAATAGTAACGTCAGATGTTTCACCTTTAAAACAGAAGGAACATCAAAGTGTTTTACAATGATCCATTGAATTAAAAGGGAGAAAAAAATTACTCATTACTAGAATTAATTTAGTTTGCTCTTTGAAGCTTCTGATGACACATATAAAACTGTCCATCACCTAGTTGTCCTTGAAGGTTTTCATGTGCTAATGTATCTAACACATAAACAGCCATCACTTACTTTACTTCTTCTATGTACAGAAGAAAATTTGGGATTAAAAAAAATGAGTGAAGTTGTAAGTTCAGCCTCTGGGTAGATTTTGAAGTTTGTAAAAAATACCCTCCTTTAAAAATAAGTTGAAATAATATAGAAGAATCATCATTTGATCCAAATGAAAAGTTACCTTTCAGAATATGCCAATGCACCATTTACAGCTTCATGTATTAAACCATCAACAGTGAGCACAGTCTTTAAAATAATTAAAAACTATTGAAGCAGATGTTGACCCTGCTACAATAGATTTGTGTTTCCTGCTTTTCATGTGGTAGGGTCTCCATAGTGGACAACAATTGTTGACAAATATTTTCTGAAAGTTACACATTCATCTTCAAATTTCTTTTGAGAAAGAGATAGACCAGTAGGGTAGGAATTATTTTTTTTAATATACATACTTTATTTCTGTGATCTCATTTCTGCCAAAAGGGTATATTGCAAAATTTAAACAAACAAATAAATGAATAAATGAGTTAGATGCACGTTTTTCATTTTAAAATTCACTCTAGCAAAAGCATTCACACTATTCTCCATATTCTCTATGGCAGGACTACTCAACCTCTATTCTCCACACATGTTTCCCACATATTTTTAATATTAATACCTATCCTGTTAAATGAGGACCTAGAGGTTTCATGTACCTGGCAGGCCAGTGCATAGGCCAAGGAACAGCAAGCTGTTGCACCAAGTGGCCATTACAGGGAGCACATTGGAAGACTTGAAGGAGTAAGCTGTTCCTACCCTCCTGTGTGGAGGGACACTTTATTTTATTAAACAGCACCCTGCAAGCTTCTTTTGATTTGGAAGTGTTAATCATATTCTATCTGAAAAGAGCTGGAAAATAAAATGTCGATTATAACCGATTGTGTTTCAGATTTTCACACAGAATGCTGTGAGAAGCATGTCCCTCAGTATTAATAGAAAGCGTGTCCCACAGTATTAATAGAAAGCATGGCAGAAAGAGTAAATAACAATCGGGGATCAAACAAACCATCATATGCTTAGTTTAATGCAATTATTAATAAAATTGTGTGACCAAAAAACAAAATAAAACTCTGGGAAAATTCAAAACAAGACAGGACACGATGCCAGAACAATAGGTCTAAGCTGGACCCATCTTGGGCAAACTGGAACATGGTCACCCTGGTTAAACCCAAAGCCTGAAATCTTTGCTAACTCTACTTAGAGCTTATGATATTTCTTGGTAAGATCTTTTCCTTAAAGAAGACTCAGTAGAACCAAATTTCTCCCAGTTTATTCTACGTATTATATCCAAATCTGCATGGCTTTTCTTATGTGTTTTGTCTTGAAAAATTGACAGCACTTATGTTAAATAAAAGTCCATAAATCTCCATACATGTCATGTTTCAATTGATCCTGGCTATTTACATAACAAAAAAAATTCGTGAGGATGTTCCTCAGATTTTACATCAATTTTTGACAAATTTGCATTTGTATGCATTTATGTTGAAGTATGCATTTATGTTGTATGCATTTATGTTGAAGTCTTGGCTGTCAAAGTCTTGGCTGATTACTCAGACATTTTTCCATAAATTTCCTTTATTCTTATTAGTAATACACTGTACATGCTGTATCTCTAGGGATTATAGAACAGATTTAATGTTTTAATAGAATTTATCAAAGAGGTTAAATTTTAATTTGAGTCAAATACAGCACTATTCTAGATGCTTGAGGATCCTTCTAGAATGCAATTCCCTTCTGGGATTAGGGACAATAAGAATAAATATATGGTAACCCATGAACACAGATCTGTGTTGTTCCTAGCAGCTAGTTGCTATTATGTTATGCTTCACGCCATGCTGCTGCAGACTAGTGGGAATATTTTATTCAGTTTCTCAAATTTCATCAATACGGTGAATACTTATTTATATCCCCAGCATCTATATCCCTGTTCTTCTGAAAACAGCTCTGATTCCACTCTGAGTAAATGTGGTCTAGGGCAAAGATAAAGCAACAGAAGCTATACTGTCCAGTTTTCTCATGATAGGTTAGATAGATGATAGACACATTATAGATAGATAAGATAGATTTTCTTCAACCAGTTTGCAATGGATTTTTTGGTTACTTGGAAAATTCTAATAGTAAAAATTCTAATACTAAGACAACTATTTATTATGGAATCATGAATATTTTACCAGAGGCTCCTTATTTTAATAGAATGTGACTCTGCCTTTGGGAGAAGCGCTTAATTACAATGTAAAAAATAATATACTTTGCTTTAATTTAAACTCATGATGCTTTAACTCAAACTTAAGCACACTTTATTTGCATTTTGTCTTCATGTACTTTAATTCATTCCCTCATTAGGTAAATAGAAAGAGAAGAAGTATTTTCATAATATACATCCAAACCAGACAAAGAATGTTTATGACCAATTCAATGTTTCTTTATAAATTAAGAGCTGACTACCAAAAAGGTGATTTAATCTACATTATGAATGAATATTAGGATGTTAATGTGGAAGAATAACCTGCTGTTTATTTGTTGCTTTGTTTTTAATTGTACACGTCAGTGACACTTAGTATTCCCCCACACGCACACCTTCTGTCTTGGTAAATGCTTGAGAATTTAGTAGTCATATTTTTCCGAACGAGCAGACAACATTATAAAATTGCAGATGGATCAGTGTGCATGCAAAAAACATCCAAGCAGCTGCAGGTGAAGTAGATTTTGGACTGTAACCTATTTCACAAAGTGAGCTACAGCAGACCCAGTATTACTGTTATAAAATTCCCTTGATTTCTCAGACCCCCCAAGGACTATTAAATAAGATTTTCCTACCTTGACATAAGTAGAATAAACCATCTGGTTCAGATGATAGGCTGTGCCTGAAGGGGCAGCTATAGCCTTTGCTTCTACCATAGAACTAGCAGAACTAAGGGGTTATAAATGTATGAATATTCCATAAACATAATTCAGTTTGTAAGATGCATTCATTGAACTGATTAAAAAATCTAGAAGACATCTAGTGCAAAGCCCAGGTTATGGAGAGATTCGGCAATATTGACTAGGAAAGGGAAACATCAGAAACGTAAAAGGAAGGAAAGTTGTGGTTTTCAGAGAGAATAGGTCCAAAGAAAGAAAGGACTGCCTGAACTTTAAAGGCATTGTGGTGTTTAACATCTTCCTCCTGTAGTCGGTGTACCTTATATGTGTCTATTGACATGGCCATTGTCTGTCTCACAATGCAAGATCTAAAAGCTTGGCAAGGAGCCACATAGACATGGACACTTAATACAGGCCCTTTGATAAAAAGAAGAGAACGGGAAGAAAATGAGAATAAAGAGGACTATATAAATAAGAAAAAGAAGAAAGGGTAAAAATCATTTATTAGTGTGAAATATAGTATTTTTTTCTATTTTATGAACTAATGTTCAAATGATCCTGAAGTGTTACATTCTTTATTTTACATAAACAACTGACATAGGTAATGACTATATTGTTAAAAAGTAATTTATAGTCTTCTTAAGAACTATGTGTATCCAAAATTAATAACTAAGGAGAATCTTGACACTGCCAGAGAGTGTGCCCTCCATTGACCCTGAGAGTATTGGGATGGCTTTATATATTGGAATATGTCTTTGATTGCTTCCTCAGTTTTGATAATACAATATCAATTTGGGCTCCATTTAATAAGCTTACTATTTAATATTTAGCTGTGAAAATAGTTTACCTGCACTCTGGAATTTTGTCAGGGCAAATAATATTAAACTCACTACTGCCCCAAATCCAAAGTTCATTTTAGAGAAAATAATATTTAGGCAGGATTGCCTGAAGATTATATGATCTATCTATTTCTCAGATACCATGATACCTATGCCTTTATACAGGACATCAGACAGCTGGGTAACCTAAATTCTATTGTATTGCTGTCCCTTAAGACTAGTTTGATTAAATTGTGATTTGGTACAATTTCATTAGCCATATATTGAGTGACATCATAAGAAATAGTCCCATGCAATTCAAAGCTGTGTTTAACAGAAGGTGTGACTGAGAATTTTGTCCCATTAGATTACAGCATCCTCTTTGGAAGGAATTGGGAAAAATTAGTTTACTTTTATCTTACGGATATTATGAATCATCCACTTATCCTATTTTCTCTTCTAATTTTCTACTATAGAGGTTAGAGTCAAACTGTGACCAAACTTTTTGTGTTCTAGCCTCATTTCTAGGCCTATTTATAACTCTCTCCAGGTGACCTCTTTGCAACTCGTTTCTACTTTATTATTTTGCTGGATTTTTTTGTATTTTATGAAACTTCTTAATTTTCTCTGGAATAATAAAGGAGAAATATAAATAATATTAATATAAATTGATTTAACAACAAATTTAGTTATATTTTAAATTTTAAAAAGAACATTAAAAACTACACTTCAAAAAATATATTTAAGGTATGATTGTGTGTGTGTGTGTGTGTTTTGGAAGAGACTGTAGCATAGTTGAAAAAACTAAATTGAGATTATAATACCCAGATTACTGAAGGTTATGAGATGAATCATTAACAAAATTATACTTACCATATATTGCTTGAGTGCTTACTTTGTGTCTGATGCTAGGCTGGCTATACTTCAATCATTTTGTAGTTGAGATAAGTTAAGCTAAAAAAATAAAATGACTAAGGTTATACAAAGAGTATGTGTTAGAACTGAAGTACTGAAGTTTTCACCCAGGTCTTTCTGACTCCAAATATAGTATCTATTTAAAAATCTCATGGGAAGCCTTTCAACATAGTTTTAAGTTATGTGTTCTTTAGTTAAAGCAGAACGTGAAGAACAGCAGCTCATACCTTAGAGACACAGGTCACAGCTTATCCTTCTCCCTATGGAAATCCCACCAGCATGAAATTGCTGCCAAATGGCTAATTAAATCTTGAATACATCAATAGGAATATATTTACAGAAAGAGATGATTCTATTATACTCTGAAGTGGTGGTACCACATCTTATACACATTTGGAGAAACATATTTTAAGAAGGAATCTGATACACAAAAGTGCCCATAGGAAATGGTAAATAAGTATTTCATATGAAATGCATTGCAAAAATAGTCTATATGTAACCTACCAAAGAAAATACTGCATCATTTATTATCACAATTAATTGTGTAATAAGCACTAACAGTACTTAGTGGTATACTGCAATGGACATTACTTTGGTTCTCAATCTATGCGTAGGCTGCTTGGTTCTCTTGTCCTGAACTGGCCTTGTTAAGATGAACCCATGTATCTGTGTTCAGCTGTGGTTTGACTAGGCAACTGTGCTCATCTTGGCTGGCATTTATCACTTATCTTGTGCCTCAACTAGATCAACTGGGGTGACTAGCTCATTTCATACTTTTAATCTTCCAAGAGACCAAAGAAAGATATTGTGGTAAAGGCACACAGACAAGAGACAAAAAGAAAGGAGGCAAGGCTACTTGAGACCTAAGCTTAGACCTGGCACAATGTCATTTTTGCTACATTCTACTGGCTAATGCACATCACAAGACTAACTCAAATACAAAGAACAGAGTCAGGGTTAGGGTTAGAGTTCTCAACTTCTTGATGAGAGGTACTGTACAGTAAAGTCACATAGTAATGGACATACATAAAGGGAGTGGTGGAGAATGGGGCCTTTTTGCAAACATTCTACCACAAATACTAAGTGAAAAGACAAAATAGTTCTTCCAATATTTGTTATTTCTATGTATTTCTCACAACAGTTAAAACTCCAATTTGACTAAAATAAACCCTCTAATTTGGTCTTTTTCAGTTTTCCAATTATTTATACTTCCTTTCCTTAAATTTCTAGGCATTTAGCATTCATGTGCTGCTCTAGCATGTTCAGTCATTCAGCACAGCCAACTATGATGCCTCAAGAAAATCATTTTGTTTGAAACTCAACTGTTCACCTCATAACAATATTAAATCCTAGGCAACTTTCAACATTTGGTCTCCTACTCCCACTCAAAAAATAGAGTTTCTAGAGCAAAATCTTGTACATGACTAAATAGATCCAATGTCATTGATAATACATCAAGTGGACCTCACTGCTGTATTCCTTTATTCATCTCATAACACTGTTGTATATTCTCAAAGCAGCTCTTCCAAGAATTTCTATATTCTTTAAATTCACCAAATGTTTTAATTTGCCAAGAAGAATAGTATCATGAAAAATGAACCCCATGATTTCAGCTTATAGCTGTTACCAAATTCTCTGATCTCTTTAAAATGTTTCCCCTCTCCCAATATTTCTTTATTAAAGGAAAAGTTGTCTTCCTCATTCCTAATGAAGTTTAACCTCTGTATTTCTTTTTCTGCTGTTGCACATTCTAGGACTTACATCATCATTCTTTTTCTTTCTCTTCTCAGAAAATTCTTCTGAGACCTCTCCCATCTGCATTAGAATATGTTCAGGTCTCTCTTATATTAAAAAATGGAAGCAAAAACTTTCCCTATCAAGCTTCTATGATATATTTTCCCCTTGCTCTTGTTGCTAATTTTCAAACAATCATTTACATTCTAAGGATGTAAATTTATGACTGCCACATTTCTTAATCCCCTACTGTGTGGCTTCTTCTTCCTCTCCAAACTGAGAACCACACCTCCCATGGAAATGTACTGTAACTTTCTGAAGCACAATTACTTGTTCTCTGTGTTCTTTATCCTTGACATTTTCTGCAACCATCAATTTTCTCCTACTTTGTGAAATCAACACCTACTTTCATTTTGTAATTTTATTATCTTGATTTTCTTTTAACTCTGCCTCTTTTTTTTTTCTGCTCATTCTTCTCTGCAGTTTCTTCTTCTTTATTCCTCACTAAATAAATAACAATAAATTTAGTAATATTTGTAGAGCACCTACTTTAAGCCAGACAATGAACTACATGTTTAATATGCATCTCTTCTAACTTTATACAAACCCTATAAGAAAGTTGTGATTAATATTACCAAATTGCAGATAAAAAATAGAGGTTGGATTTACACTATCTACATTCAAAGACATTGATCTTAATTACTACTATATTTGACCAATAAATAGTGCTCTATATTTATCTCTCAATATTTCCCCCTTTATTTTGTTGTAAATGTCACTCGTTCTTTGGTTTTTCTACTATCCTTTGTATTCAAATGCCCATACCAGTCACTCTCATTCTGACCCCTCACCTTTATTTACTGGTAGCTTACCTGTTCTGTAGTCCTATAACCACCTGTCCTCTTGTCATATATTCCTTATCAAACTAAGAATATAAAAAGTGAGCTAAAATTTATTGAATGCCACACACCTTGCCATCATTCTCATAAATAATAAGTTACCACTTATTTATTGTTCTTTGTCAATAGGACACTGTGAGAAGCATTCTTCACACAATATCTTATTTAATGTTCTAAAACTTTTGAAAATAGAAAGCTCTTATAGCACTGGACTTATATTAACACATGTCAACAGTAAATAAAAAGTAAAAATAAAAAATATTTTATTACTATCTACAATATTCATCTTATGCCTGATTTGCTTCACTAGTATAGATTTCTTTTTCTTTTCTTTTTTTTTTTTTTTTTTTTTGCAGTACATGGGCCTCTCACTGTTGTGGCCTCTCCCATTGGGAGCACAGGCTCCTGACGCGCAGGCTCAGCGGCCATGGCTCATGGGCCCAGCCGCTCCGCAGCATGTGGGATCTTCCCAGACCGGGGCATGAACCCATGTCCTCTGCATCTGCAGGCGGACTCTCAACCACTGCGCCACCAGAGAAGTCCACTAGTATAGATTTCTTGATTTGGCCCTGAAGCATTTGAATTTGCAACTGTGAATTAGCAAATAAGAACTCTCATTTGATCCCCTTTTCCACTGCATTTCTTCAGCCTGAATTCATCTCTCTCAAGCATCCTTGTCTTTTTACATTTTAGTGCAACTTGAATAAAAACTAACAGAAACAAAATTTATTGACTTGTTTCTGAAAATTCAATAATAAGGTAGGGTCACACATTACTTTCATCCTTTGGCTCTGGTTGTTTATGATTTTCAAGGCTCTGCCTTTCTTGTGTTTCAGTTTCAGTGCTATACTGACTTCACAAATAGCCACAAGCATCAATCAACCACAAGTGCATTCTTCATCATTCATATCCAGGGAGAAGGAGGATGCTCCCTCCCCTTACAATCAAACTGTATCCTGAATTATACTTGCGTTGAACCACCCTGATGCCCTTGGGGATATCATTTACTGATTGACTTGGGTCTGGGTTCCTGAAGCAATTACCACGGCAAGAGAGTTAAATTTACTCTGACTCCTAGACAAATCAGGCCCACCCATGAATAGCAGAGCAGAGACAATGTAAAACCTCTTAATCTTTGCACAATGTATGAGGGTGAAATATATGATGCAATATATGATGCTATTTTCTTTACCTTCCTGAATAAGAGACACTCCAGCTTTTATAAACATGCAACCTGAGATTACCTAGCACACAGTCTCAAATATAAGACTCAGGTCTAAATGTTCAACATATATTTGTGAGCAAATATATGGAAGAGCTTGACAGCCTGTGAAGAAAAAAAAAATAAAGTTACTGGGTTTAATGAACACTACTAAAACAAGCACAATTTAAGATATAGATTCTTGGGGTTGAGGAAGATGGCGGAAGATTAAGACGCGGAGATCACCTTCTTCCCCACAGACACATCAGACATACATCTACACGTGGAAATGCTCCTATAGAACACCCACTGAATACTGGCAGAAGACCTCAGACCTCCAAAAAGGCAAGAAACTCCCCACGAACCTGGGTAGGGCAAAAGAAAAAAGAAAAAACAGAGACAAAAGAATAGGGACGGGAACTGCACCAGTGGGAGGGAGCTATGAATGAGGAAAGGTTTCCACACACTAGAAGCCCCTTCGCAGGCGGAGACTGCTGGTGGCAGAGGGGGAAAGCTTCAGAGCTGCGGAGAAGAGCGCAGCAACAGGGGTGCAGCGGGCAATGTGGAGAGATTCCCACACAGAGGATCGGTGCTGACTGGCACTCACCAGCCTGAGAGGCTTGTCTGCTCACCCACTGTGCGGGCGGGGGCTGGGAGCTGAGGCTCGGGCTTCCATCGGATCGCAGGGAGAAGACTGGTGTTGTCTGCATGAAAACAGCTGGGAGGGGCTAGTGCACCACAGCTAGGCAGGAGAGAGTCCGGGAAAATGTCTGGAGCTGCCGAAGAGGCAAGAGACTTTTTCTTCCCTCTTTGCTTCCTAGTGCGTGAGGAGAGGGGATTAAGAGCGCCATTTAAAGGAGCTCCAGAGACGGGCTCGAGCTGCGGCTACCAGCGTGAACCCCAGAGACAGGCATGAGACGCTAAGGCTGCTGCTGTTGCCACCAAGAAGTCTGTGTGCGAGCACAGGTCACTCTCCACACCTCCCCTCCTAGGAGCCTATGCAGCCCGCCATTGCCAGGGTCGCATGATCCAGCGACAACTTCCCTGGGAGAACGCACAGCCTACCTCAGGCTGGTGCAACGTCACGGCGGCCTCTGTCGCCACAGGCTCACCCCGCACTCCGTGCCCCTAGCTCTCCCTGGCCTGAGGGAGCCAGAGCCCCCAAATCAGCTGCTCCTTTAACCCCATCCTGAGTGAAGAACAGGTGCCCTCAGGCGACCTACACGCAGAAGTGGGTCCAAATCAAAGCTGAACCCCGGGACTGTGCGAACAAAGAAGAGAAAGGGAAATCTCTCCCAGCAGCCTCAGGAGCAGTGAATTAAAGCTCCACAATCAACTTGATGTACCCTGCATCTGTGGAAAACCTGAATAGACAACGAATCATCCCAAATTGAGGTGGTGGACTTTGGGAGCAACGATATATATATTTTTTCTTTTCTTTTTCTTGTTTTGTGAGTGTGTATGTGTATGCTTCTGTGTGAGATTTTGTCTGTAAAGCTTTGCTTTCACCATTTGTCCTAGGGTTCTGTCTGTCCATTTTTTTTTGTTTTTACTTTAATTTTTTTTTATCTAATAATTACTTTTTATTTTAATAACTTTTTATTTTATCTTACTTTATTTTATTTTATCCTCTTTCTTTCTTTCTTCCTTCCTTTCTTTCTACGTTTTCTCCCTTTTATTCTGAGCCGTGTGGATGACAGGCTCTTGGTGCTCCAGCCAGGAGTCAGTGCTGTGCCTCTGAGGTGGGAGAGCCAAGTTCAGGACACTGATCCACAAGAGACCTCCCAGCTCCATGTAATATCAAATGGCAAAAATCTCTCAGAGATCTCCATCTCAACACTGACACCCAGCTTAACTCAATGACCAGCAAGCTACAGTGCTGGACACCTTATGCCAAACAACTAGCAAGACAGGAACACCACCCCACCCATTACCAGGGAGGCTGCCTAAAATCATAATAATGCCACAGACACCCCAAAAAAGACCACCAGGCATGGACCTGCCCACCAGAAAGGCAAGATCCAGCCTGATCCACCAAAACACAGGCACTAGTCCCCTCCACCAGGAAGCCTACAAAACCCACTGAACCAATTGTAGCCATGGGAGACAGACACCAAAAACAACGGGAACTATGAACCTGCAGCCTGCAAAAAGGAGACTCCAAACCCAGAAAGATAAGCAAAATGAGAAGACAGAAAAACACACAGCAGATGAAGGAGCAAGGTAAGAACACAACAGACCTAACAAATGAAGAGGAAATAGGCAGCCTACCTGAAAAAGAATTCAGAATAATTCTAGTACAGATGATCCAAAATCTTGGAAATACAATAGAGAAAATGCAAGAAACATTTAACAAGGAGAACTAAAGAACAAACAAACAATGATGAACAACACAATAAATGAAATTAAAAATACTCTAGAAGGGATCAATAGCAGAATAACTGAGACAAAAGAACGGATAAGTGACCTGGAAGATAAAATATTGGAAATAACTACTGCAGAGCAGAATACAGAAAAAAGAATGAAAAGAACTGAGGACAGTTTCAGATACCTCTGGGACAACGTTAAACACACCAACATTCGAATTATAGGGGTCCCAGAAGAAGAAGAGAAAAAGAAAGGGACTGAGAAAATATTTGAAGAGATTATAGTTGAAAACTTCCCTAA
Organism: Tursiops truncatus; assembly: GCF_011762595.2. Lineage (NCBI taxonomy): Eukaryota > Metazoa > Chordata > Mammalia > Artiodactyla > Delphinidae > Tursiops > Tursiops truncatus. The sequence continues at coordinate 31,216,736 of NC_047051.1, forward strand.
TATGGGAAAGGAAATAGTGAATCAAGTCCAGGAAGCACAGAAAGTCCCATACAGGATAAATCCAAGGAGAAACGTGCCAAGACACATATTAATCAAACTATCAAAAATTCAATACAAAGAAAACATATTAAAAGCAGCAAGGGAAAAACAACAAATAACACACAAGGGAATCCCCATAAGGTTAACAGCTGATCTTTCAGCAGAAACTCTGCAAGCAAGAAGGGAGTGGCAGGATATATTTAAAGTGATGAAGGAGAAAAACCTACAACCAAGATCACTCAACACAGCAAGGATCTCATTCAGATTTGATGAAGAAATTAAAACCTTTAAAGACAAGCAAAAGCTGAGATAGTTCAGCACCACAAAACCAGCTTTACAACAAATGATAAATGAATTTCTCTAGGCAAGAAACACAAGAGAAGGAAAAGTTCTACAATAACAAACCTAAAACAATTAAGAAAATTGAATAGGAACATACATATCGATAATTACCTTAAATGTAAATGGATTAAATGATCCCACCAAAAGACACAGATTGGCTGAATGGATACAAAACCAAGACCCATATATATGCTGTCTAAATGACCCATTTCACTCCTGGGGACACATACAGACTGAAAGTGAGGTGATGAAAAAAGATATTTCATGCAAATGGAAATCAAAGAAAAGCTGGAGTAGCAATTCTCATATCTGAAAAAATAGACTTTAAAATAAAGACTATTACAAGAGACAAAGAAGGACACTATATAATGATCAAGGGATTGATCCAAGAAGAAGATATAACAATTGTAAGTATTTATGCACACAATACAGGAGCACCTCAATACATATGGCAAATACTAACAGCCATAAAAGAGGAAATCTACAGTAACACAATCATATCAGGGGACTATAACACCCCACTTTCACCAATGGACAAATCATCCAAAATGAAAAAAAATAAGGAAACATAAGCTTTAAATGATACATTAAACAAGATGGACTTAATGAATATCTATAGGACACTCCATCCAAAAACAACAGAATACACATTTTTCTCAAGTGCTCATGGAGCATTCTCCAGGATACATCACATCTTCAGTCACAAATCAAGCCTTGGTAAATTTAAGAAAACTGAAATCATATCAAGCATCTTTTCCAACCACAATGCTATGAGACTAGATATCAATTACAGGGAAAGATCAGTAAAAAAAAAAAAAACCAAAGTTAGCAGAAGGAAACAAATCATAAAGAAGAGAACAGAAATAAATGAAAAAGAAATGAAGGAAATGATAGCAAAGATCAACAGACGTAAAAGCTTGTTCTTCGAGAAGATAAACAAAATTGATAAACCATTAGCCAGACTCATCAAGAAAAAAAGGGAGAAGACTCAAATCAATACAATTAGAAATGAAAAAGAAGATGTTACAACTGACACTGCAGAAATACAAAGGATCATGAGAGATTACTACAAGCAACTCTACACCAATAAAATGGACAACCTGGAAGAAAAGGACAAATTCTTGGAAATTCCCAACCTTCTGAGACTGAACCAGGAAGAAATAGAAAACATGAGCAGACCAATCACAGGCACTGAAATTGATACTGTGATTAAAAATCTTCCAAGAAACAAAAGCCCAGGACCAGATAGCTTCACAGGCGAATTCTATTAAACATATAGAGAAGAGCTAACACCTATCCTTCTCAAACTCTTCCAAAATATAGCACAGGGAGGAACACTCCCAAACTCATTCTACGAAACCACCATCACCCTGATACCAAAACCAGAAAAATATTTCACAAAGAAAGAAAACTACAGGCCAATATCACTGATGAACATAGATGCAAAAATCCTCAACAAAATACTAGCAAACAGAATCCAACAGCACATTTAAAGGATCATACACCATGATCAAGTGGGGTTTATTCCAGGAATGCAATGATTCTTCAATATATGCAAATAAATCAATGTGATACACCATATTAACAAATTGAAGGAGAAAAACCATATGGTTATCTCAATAGATACAGAGAAAGCTTTCGACAAAATTCAACACTAATTTATGAGATTAAAACCGTGCAGAAAGGGAACTTTCCTCAACATAATAAAGGGATATATGACAAACCCACAGCCAAATCGTCCTCAATGGTGAAAAACTGAAAACTTTTCCACTAAGATCAAGAACAAGACAAGGTTGCCCACTCTCACCATTCTTATTCAACATAGTTTTGGAATTTTTAGCCACAGCAATCAGAGAAGAAAAGGAAATAAAAGGAATCCAAATCAGAAAAGAAGAAATAAAGCTATCACTGTTGGCAGATGATATGATCCTATACATAGAGAATCCTAAAGATGCTACCAGAAAATTACTACAGCTAATCAATGAATTTGATAAAGTCACAGGATACAAAATTAATGCACAGAAATCTCTGGCATTCTTATACACTAATGATGAAAAATCTGAAAGTGAAATTAAGAAAACACTCCCATTTACCACTGCAGTGAAAAGAATAAAATATCTAGGAATAAACGTACCTAAGGAAACAAAAGACCTGTATGCAGAAAATTATAAGACACTGTTGAAAGAAATTAAAGATGATACAAATAGATGGAGAGATATACCATGTTCTTATATTGGAAGAATCAACATTGTGAAAATGACTCTATTACCCAAAGCAATCTACAGATTCAATGCAAGCCCTATCAAATTTCCACTGGCATTTTTCACAGTACTAGAACAAAATTTTCACAATTTGTATGGAAACAGAAATGATCTCGAATAGAAAAAAAACAATCTTGAGAACGAAAAATGGAGCTGGAGGAATCAGGCTCCCTGACTTCAGACTATACTACAAAGCTACAGTAATCAAGACATGATGGTACTGGCACAAAAAGAGAAAGATAGATCAATGGAACAGGATAGAAAGCCCAGAGAGAAACCCATGCACATATGGTCAGCTTATCTTTGGTAAAGGAAGCAAGAATATACAGTGGAGAAAAGACAGTCTCTTCCATAAGTGGTGCTGGGAAAACTAGACAGGTTCATGTAAAAGTATGAAATTAGAACACTCCCTAACACTATATATAAAAATAAACTCAAAATGAATTAAAGACCTAAATATACGGCCAGACACTATCAAACTCTTAGAGGAAAACATAGGGAGAATGCATGATGACATAAATCACAGCAAGATCCTTTTTGACCCACCTCCTAGAGAAATGGAAATAAAACCAAAAATAAACAAATGGGACCTAATGAAATTTCAAAGCTTTTGCACAGCAAAGGAAACCATAAACAAGATCAAAATACAACCCTCAGAATGGGAGAAAATATTTGCAAGTGAAGCAACTGACCAAGGATTAATCTCCAAAATTTACAAGCAGCTCATGCAGCTCAATAACAAAAAAAACAAACAACCCAATCCAAAAATGGGTAGAAGACCTAAATAGACATTTCTCCAAAGAAGTTATACAGATTGCCAACAAACATATGAAAGAATGCTCAACATCATTAACAATTAGAGAAATGCAAATCAAAACTACAATGAGATATCATCTCACACCCGTCAGAATGGCCATCATCAAAAATTCTAGAAACAATAAATGCTAGAGAGGGTGTGGAGAAAAGGGAACACTCTTACACTGCTGGTGGGAATGTGAATTGGTACAGCCACTATGGAGAACAGTATGGAGGTTCCTTAAAAAACTATAAATAGAACTACCATATGACCCAGCAATCCCACTACTGGGCATATACTCTGAGAAAACCATAATTCAAAAAGAGTCATATCCCAAAATATTCATTGCAGCTCTATTTACAATAGCCAGGACATGGAAGCAACCTAAGTGTCCATCTACAGATGAATGCATAAAGAAGATGTGGCACATATATACAATGGAGTATTACTCAACCATAAAAAGAAACAAAATTGAGTTATTTGTAGTGAGGTGGATGAACCTAGAGTCTGTCCTACAGTGTAAGTAAGTCAGAAAGAGAAAAACAAATACCGTATGCTAACATACATATATATGGAATCTAAGAAAAGAAAAAAGTCATGAAGAACCTAGAGTTTATCAGGGAATAAAGATATAAACCTACTAGAGCACAGACTTGAGGATATGGGGAGGAGGAAGGATAAGCTGTGACAAAGTGAGAGTGGCATGTACATATATACACTACTGAATGTAAAATAGATAGCCAGTGAGAAGCAGCCACATAGCAGGGAGATCAGCTAGGTGGTTTGTGACCACATAGAGGGGTGGGATAGGGAAGGTAGGAGGGAGGGAGACGCAGGAGGGAAGAGATATGGGAACATATGTATATGTATAACTGATTCACTGTTATAATGCAGAAACTAACACACCATTGTAAAGCAATTATACTCCAATAAAGATATTAAAAAGAGATGTAGATTATTTCTCTCTCCATATATATATAGCTTATAAGTTAATTTTAAGTTTATTATTTTTTAGAAACACACATACCCCTATAGCATATAGAGGCATATATTTGAATTGCTAAAGGAGATTACATTTTCTCTATATGTTCAAAATTTTGTAAATAAAAGCCTTATTTTTTTCTAAATTATTTTTTCCCTGATGGTCCATTAGTAATTCCATTAATAAAATATTAAGTATTCTTATAGTGTTGAAAATAATTTATATTATTTTAAATCACAGAATTAAAATTTTTCAAATGTGTTTTTTTTTTCAGATGTATGAGGCATAGTGGAAAATATACATTTCAACTATAATATTTATTCTTCTGACAGTAGACTCTAAGCAATAGTTACTGAATTGAGTTGTATAATTCCTCTAAGCAGTGGATTCTTTCTATAATTTGACATTCAAACTAAACCTTTAAAAGTTATCTCCATTACCCATATCAGAAATGTATGAAGAAATTCATAGGAGTATAAAAATAGTGTTGGCTGGAGACAATGCATTCGTGTATATACATCACAGTACAATAAAGTCCTTTTAGAAATATTTTCTAAATGATTAGTGTTCAAGCACTAAATATGAGAAAATAATTTCTTGGGATATACATGGATGTTTCATTCTAAAGGATTATGCTGCTTTATAATTCCTTAACTAAAACGGATGTTTAAGTCTCACCATCCAATTGCACCATTGACAAAGCATGCAGTGATATGAAACTCCCTTCTTTAAAGTAGAAGTTTGTGTAATTTAATGTAAGGCTCAAATATCATGTAACTCTTCCTTGAATTTCTGAAGTGGTGTGTGTCACAAGCACCTCACAACCTACTTGTAAGCATGCTAAACAGGCTGTAATAATGGTATTTCTTTGGTAATCACTGATCTCAAAAGAGCTACAGTTGAGTTCTCTTTGGGTTCTGAGTTTTAAAAACAGTACCTAATCATTTGTTTAAGAAAATTCTAGGGAGGACCTTCAAGACGGCAGAGGAGTAAGATCTGGAGCTCTTACTCCAGAAGGAGTAAGGAGATCACCTTCCTCCCCACAAATACATCAAAAATACATCTAATGTGGAACAATTCCTACAGAACACCTACTGAGCGCAGTCAGAAGACCTCAGACTTCCCCAAAGGAAAGAAACTGCCCCCGAACATGGGGAGGGCAAAAGAAGAAAGGAAAAACAGAGACAAAAGAATAGGGATGGGACCTGCATCTCTGGGAGGGAGCTGTGAAGGAGGAAAAGTTTCCACACACTAGGAAGCCCCTTCACTTGTGGAAAGGAGGTATGTTGGAGAGGGGGAAGCTTCAGAACCACAGAGGAGAACACAGCAACAGGGGTGCAGCAGGCAAAGTGAAGAGATTCCCGTATAGAGGATTGGTGCAGACCAGCACTCACTAACCTGAGAGGTTTCTCTGCTCACCTGTTGGAGAGTTTGGGGGCTGAGAGCTGAGGCTCAGGCTTTGGAGGCCAGATCTCAAGGAGAGGACTGAGGTTGGCTGTGTGAAAACAGCCTGAAGGGGGTTAGTGTGCCACAGCTAACCGGGAGAGTCCAGGAAAATTCTGGAACTGCCTAAGAGTCAAGAGACCATTGATTTGGGGTGCATGAGGAGAGAGGATTCAGAGCACCGCCTAAATGAGCTTCAGAGATGGGTGTGAGCCATGACTATCAATGCAGATACCAGAAACGGGCATGAAGCAGTAAGGCTCTGCTGCAGCCACCAAGAAGCCTGTGTGCAAGCACAGGTCACTATCCACACCTCCCGTCCCAGGAGTCTGTGCAGCCTGCCACTGCCAGAGTCCCGGGATCCAGGGACAACTTCCCTGGGAGAACACAGTGTGCCTCAGGCTGTTGCAACGTCACGCTGGCCTCTGTACCCACAGGATAGTACCGCATTCCATACCCCACCCTTCCCTCCAGCCTGAGTGAACCAGAGCTCCCTAATCAGCCGCTCCTTTAACCCCCTCATGTCTGGGCAAAGAACATATGCCCGAGGGTGACCTACATGCAGATGTGGGGCCAAATCCAAAACTGAACCCCAGGAGCTGTGGGAACAAATAAGAGAAAAGGAAATTTCTCCCAGCAGCCTCAGGAGCAGAGAATTAAATCTCCAAAATCAACTTGATGTACCCTGCATATGTGGAATACCTGAATAGACAACAAATCTTCCCAAAATTAAGGCTGTGGACTTTTGGAATAACTGTAGACTTGGGGTTTGCTGTATGCAGCAGACTAGTTTCTGATTTTTATGTTTATCTTATTATAGTTTTTAGTGCTTGTTATCACTGGAGGATTTGTTTATTGGTTTGGTTGCTCTTTTATTTATTTTTTTCTGCTTCTTATTACTTTTTTATACTTTAAAAATATATTTTTTATTTTAATAACTTTATTTTATTTTTAGATCTTCTTTCTTTTTTTCTCCATTTTCTTCTGAGCTGTATGCCTAACAGGGTCTTGATGTTCTGACCAGATGTCAGCCCTGAGTCTCTGAGGTGGGAGAGCCAAGTTAAGGACATTGGACCACCACACACCTCCTAGCCACACATAATATCAATTGGCAAGAGCTCTCACAGTGATCTCTGTCTCAACACTAAGACCCAGATCCACTCAACGAACAGCAAGCGACAGTGCTGGACACCCAATGCCAAACAACTAGCAAGACAGGAACACAACCACAACCATTGACAGAGAGGGTGCCTAAAAGCATAATAAGTTCACAGACACCCCAAAACACACCACAAGGCATGGTCCTGCTCTCTAGAAAGAGAAGATCCAGCCTCATCCACAAAAACACAGGCAGCAATCTCCTCCATCAGGAAGCCTAAACAACCCACTGAACAAAACTCAACCACTGGGGGAAGAGAGGTTGTTCCTGAAAACAGTGGGAACTATGAAACTTCAGCCTGCAAAAGTGAGACCTCAAACACAGTAAGTTAAGCAAATGAGAAGACAGAGAAATAGGCAGCAGATGAAGAAGCAAAGTAAAAACCCATCAGACCAGAGAAATGAAGGGGAAATAGGCAGTCTACCTGAAAAAGAATTCAGAGTAATGATAGCAAAGATGATCCAAAATCTTGGAAATAGAATGGAGAAAATACAAGAAACCTTTAACAAGGATGTAGAAGAACTAAAGAGTAAGCAAACAATGATGAACAAAACAATAAATGAAATTAAAACTTCTCTAGAAGGAATCAATACCAGAAAAACTGAAGCAGAAGAATGGATAAGTGACCTGGAAGATAAAATAGTGGAAATAACTACCACAAAGCAGAATAAAGAAAAGAAAGAAAAGAATAAGGACACTCTCAGACCTCTGGGACAATATTAAACATACCAACATTCAAATTATAGGGGTCCCAGAAGAAGAAGAGAAAAAGAAAGGGACTGAGAAAGTATTTGAAGAGATTATAGTTGACAAACTTCCCTAATACAGGAAAGGAAATAGTTAATCAAGTCCAGGAAGTGCAGAGAGTCCCATAGAGGATAAATCCAAGAAGAAACATGCCAAGACACATATTAATCAAACTATCAAAAATAAATACAAAGAAAAAATATTAAAAGCAGCAAGGGAAAAACAACAAAAATATGCAAGGGAATCCCCATAAGGTTAACAGCTGATCTTTCAGCAGAAACTCTGCAAGCCAGAGGGAGTGGCAGGACATATTTAAAGTGATGAAAGGGAAAAAAACAACAATCAAGATTACGCTACGAGCAAGGATCTCATTCAGATTCGACAGAGAAGTTAAAACCTTTATAGACAAGCAAAAGCCAAGAGCATTCAACACCACCAAACCAGCTTTACAACAAATGCTAAAGGAACTTCTCTAAACAAGAAACACAAGAGAGAGAAAAGATGTACCGTAACAAACCCAAAACAATTAAGAAAATGGTAATAGAAACATACATATCAATAATTACCTTAAATGTAAATGGATTAAATTATTCAACCAAAAGACATAGACTGGCTGAATGGATACAAAAACAAGACCCATATATATACTGTCTACAAGAGACCCACTTCAGACCCAGGGACACATACAGAGTGAAAGTGAGGGGATGGAAAATGTTTTCCATGCAAATGCAAATCAAAAGAAAGCTGGAGGGCTTCCCGGGTGGTGCAGTGGTTGAGAGTCTGCCTGCTGATGCAGGGGACATGGGTTTGTGCCCCAGGCTGGGAAGATCCCACATGCCGTGGAGCAGCTGGGCCCGTGAGCTATGGTTGCTGAGCCTGCATGTCCGGAGACTGTTGCTCCACAATGGGAGAGGTCACAACAGTGAGAGGCCCACGTACAGCAAAAAAAAAAAAAAAAAAAAAAAAAAAAAAAAAGCTGGAGTAGCAATTCTCATATCAGAAAAAATAGACTTTGAAATAAAGACTGTTACAAGAGACAAAGAAGGGCACTACATAATGATCAGGGGATCGATCCAAGAAGAAGACATAACAATTGTAAATATTTCGGCACCCAACATAGGAGCATCTCAATACATAAAACAAATGCTAACAGCCATAAAAGGGAAATTGACAGAAACACAATAATAGTGGGGGACTTTAACACCCCACATTCACCAATGAAAGGATCATCCGAAATGAAAATAAATAAGGAAACACAAGCTTTAAATGATACATTAAACAGGATGGACTTAATTGATATTTATAGGATGTTCCATCCAGAAACAAAAGAAGACACATTCTACTCAAGTGCTCATGAAACATTCTCCAAGATACATCATATCTTGCATCACAAATCAAGCCTTGGTAAATTTAAGAAAATTGAAATTATATCAAGTATATTTTCTGACAAAATGCTATGAGACTAGATATCAGTTACAGGAAAAAAAACTGTAAAAACTACAAACACATGGAGGCTAAACAATACACTACTAAAAATCCAGGAGATCACTGAAAAAATCAAAGAAAAAAAAACACCTAGAAACAAATGACAATGGAGACACGAAAAACCAAAACCTACAGGATGCAGCAAAAGCAGTTCTAAGAGGGAAATGTGTAGCAATATCATCCTACCTCAAGTAACAGTAAAAAACTCAAATAAACAACCTATCCTTACAGCTAAAACAATTATAGAAAGAAGAACAAAAAGTCCCCCAAAGTTAGCAGAAGAAAATAAATCATAGAAATCAGATCAGAAATAAATGAAAAAGCAAAGAAGGACACAATAGCAAAGGTCAATAAAACTAAAACCTGGTTCTTTGAGAGGATAAACAAAATTGATAAACCATTAGCCAGACTCATTAAGAAAAAAAGAGAAGAGACTCAAACCAACAGAATTAGAAATGAAAAAGAAGTAACAACTGATACTGCAGAAATACAAAGGATCATGAGAGAATGCTACAAGCAACTAGATGCCAATAAAATGGACAACCTGGAAGAAATGGACAAATTCTTAAAAAAGCAAAATATTCCGAGACTGAAAAAGGAAGAAATAGAAACTATAAAAAGACCAATCACAAGCACTGAAATTGAGACTGGGATTAAAAATCTTCCAACAAACAAAAGACTAGGACCAGATGGTTTCACAGGCTAATTCGATCAAATATTTAGAGAAGAGCTAACACTTATCCTTCTCAAACTCTTCCAAAATATAGCAGAGGGAGGAATACTTGCAAACTCATTCTATGAGGCCACTATCACGCTGATACCAAAACCAGATAAAGAAGTCACAAAAAAAGAAATCAATAAGCCAATAACACTGATAAAAATTGATGCAAAAATCCTCAACAAAATACTAGCAAACAGAATCCAACAGCACATTAAAAGGATCATGCACCTTGATCAAGTGGGGTTTATGCCAGGAATGCCAGAGTTCTTCGATATACACAAATCAATCAATGTGACACACCATGTTGAAAAATTGAAGGAGAAAAACCATATGATCATCTCAATAGATGCAGAAAAAGCATTTGACAAAACTCAACACCTATTCATGATAAAAAACCTCCAGAAAGTAGGCATAAGGGGAATTCACCTCATCATAATAAAGGCTATATATGACAAACCCACAGCCAACATCTTTCTCAAGGGTGAAAAATAGAAATAATTTCCACTAAGTTCAGGAAAACGACAAGAGTGCCAACTCTCACCACTATTATTCAACATAGTTTTGGAAGTTTTAGCCACAGCAATCAGAGTAGAAAAAGAAATAACAGGAATCCAAATCGGAAAAGAAGAAATAAAGCTCTCACAGCTTACAGATAACATGATACGAGACACAGAGAACCCTAAAGATGCTACCAGAAAACTACTAGAGTTAAACAATAAATCTGGTAAAGTAGCATGTTAAAAAATGTTAAAAAAATTAATGCACATAAATCTCTTGCATTCCTATACACTAATGAGGAAAAATCTGAAAGAGAAATTAAGGAAACACTCCCAAACACTCCCATTGCAACAAACAGAATAAAATACCTAGGAATAAACCTACCTAAGGAGAAAAACGATGTGTATACAGAAAAGTGTAAGACACTGGTGAAAGAAATTAAAGATGATACAAAAACATGGAGAGATATACCATGTTCTTGGATTGGAAGAATCAACATTCTGAAAATGACTATACTACCTAAGGCAATCTACACATCAGTGCAATCCCTATGAAACTACCAATGACATTATTCACAGAATTAGACCAAAAAGTTTCAAAATTTGTATGCAATCACAAAAGACCCCGAATAGCCAAAGCAATCTTGAGAAAGAAAAACAGAGCTGGAGGAATCAGGCTCCCTGACTTGAGACTATAATACAAAGCTACAGTAATCAAGACAGCATTGCACTGGCACAAAAACAGAAATGAAGGTCAAAGGAACAGGAAAAACACATGCACATATGATCACCTTATCTTTGATAAAGGGGGCAAGAATATACAATGGAGAAAAGACAGCTTCTTCCATAAGTGGTGATGGGAAAACTGGGCAGCTACATGTAAAAGAATCAAATTAGAACACTCCCTAACACCATACACAAAAATAAACTCAAAATGGATTAAAGACCTAAGTGTAAGGCCAGACACTATAAAACACTTACAGGAAAACATAGGCAGAACACACTATGACATAAATCACAGCAAGATCCTTTTTGTCTCACCTCCTAGAGAAATGGAAATAAAAACAAAAATAAACAGATGGGACCTAATTATACTTACAAGCTTTTGAACAGCAAAGGAAACCATAAACAAGACAAAAATACAACCCTCAGAATGGGAGAAAATATTTGCAAATGAATCAATGGACAAAGGGATAATCTCCAAAATATACAAGCAGTTCAATATCAAAAAAACAAACAACAAATCCAGAAATGGGCAGAAGACCTAAATAGCCATTTCTCCAAAGAAGGCATACAGACTGCCAGCAAACACATGAAAGGATGCTCACCAACATTAATCATTAGAGCAATGTAAATCAAAGCTACAATGAGATATCATTTCACACCAGTCAGAATGGCCATCAATCAAAAATATCTACAAACAATAAATGCTGGTTAGGGTTTGGAGAAAAAGTAACCCCCTTGCACTTTTGGTGGTAATGTAAATTGACACAGCCACGATGGAGAACACTGTGGAGTATCTTTACAAAACTAAAAATGGAACTACCATATGACCCAGCAATCCCACTACTGGGCATATACTCTGAGAAATCCATAATTCAAAAGGTTGTGTAGCACAATGTTCACTTCAGCTCGATTTACAATAACGAGGACAAAGAAACAACCTAAGTGTCCATTGACTGATGATTGTATAAAGAAATGTGGCACATATATACAATGGAATATTATTCAGCCATAAAAAGAAATGAAATTGAGTTATTTGTGGTGTGGTGGATGGATTTAGATTCTGTGATACAGAGTGAAGTAAGTCAGAAAGAGAAAAACAAATACCGTATGCTATCACATATATATGGAATCTAAAAAAAAAGGTTCTGAAGGACCTAGAGGCAGGACAGGAATAAAGATGCAGACATAGATAATGGGCTTGAGGACACAGGGAGGAGGAAGGGTAAGCTGAGATGAAGTGAGAGAGTAGCACTGACATATATACACTACCAAATGTAAAATAGATAGCTAGTGGGAAGCAGCCGCATAGCACAGGGAGATCACCTTGGTGCTTTGTGACCACCTAGAGTGGTGGGATAGGGAGTGTGGGTGGGAGATGAAAGAGGGAGGGAATATGGGGATATATGTATACATATAGCTGAGTCACTTTGTTATACAGCAGAAACTAACACAAAATTGTAAAGGAATTATACCCCAATAAAGATGATAAAAAATAAAATAAAATATCAGAGATTTAAAAAACAGAAAATTCTATTCCAACATGCATAGTGTGAACTCCTAAAATTAACTCTATTTATAGAAAAAGTTGACAGCATACAGATCCCACTTGAGCTAGGCCTTCTGATGAGTTGAATAAAAAGAAATTTTGCAGAAAACTTTGGAGAAAGACGTTCCAGCTAGAGAATTATCATTCAAGTAAGATATTTACCTGACTTGATTTTTTTTTTTAACATCTTTATTGGAGTATAACTGCTTTACAATGGTGTGTTAGTTTCTGCTTTATAACAAAGTGAATCAGTTATACCTATACGTATTTTCCCATATCTCTTCCCTCTTGCATCTCCCTCCCTACCACACTCCCTATCCCACCCCTCTAGGTGGTCAAGAGCACCGAGCTGATCTCTCTGTGCTATGCGGCTGCTTCCCACTAGCTATCTATTTTACATTTGGTAGTGTATATATGTCCATGCCACTCTCTCACTTTGTCCCAGCTTACCCTTCCCACTCCCCATAACCTCAAGTCCATCCTCTACTAGGTCTGTGTCTTTACTCCCTTCTTACCCCTAGGTTCTTCATGACCTTTTTTTTTTTTCTTAGATTCCATATATGTGTTAGCATATGGTATTTATTTTTCTCTTTCTGACTTACTTCACTCTGTATGACATACTCTAAGTCCATCCACCTCACTACAAATAACTCAGTTTTGTTTCTTTTTAAGGCAGAGTAGTATTCATATATATATATATATATATATATATATATATATATATATATATATATATATATATATATATATATATATATATATATATATAAAACACATCTTCTTTATCCATTCATCTGTTGATGGACACTTAGGTTGTTTCCATGTCCTGGCTATTGTAAACAGAGCTGCAATGAACATTTTGGTACATGACTCTTTTTGAATTATGGTTTTCTCAGGGAATATGCTCAGTAGTGGGATTGCTGGGTTGAATGGTAGTTTTATTTTTAGTTTTTAACGAACTTCCATACTGTTCTCCATAGTGGCTGTATCAATTTACATTCTCACCAACAGTGCAAGAGGGTTCCCTTTTCTCCACACCCTCTCCAGCATTTACTGTTTGTATATTTTTTGATGATGGCCTCTCTTTACCGATGTGAGATGATATCTCATTGTAGTTTTGATTTGCAGTCCTCTGTTGATTAATAATGTTGAACATTCTTTCATGTGTTTGTTGGCAACCTGTATATCTTCTTTGGAGAAACGCCTATTTAGTTCTTCTGTCCATTTTTGGTTGGATTGTTTGTTTTTTGATATTGAGCTGCATGAGTTGCTTGTAAATTTTGGAGACTAATCCTTTGTCAGTTGCTTCATTTGCAAATATTTTCTCCCATTCTGAGGGCTGTCCTTCCCTCTTGTTACTGATTTCCGTTGCTGTGCAAAAGGTTTTAAATTTCATTAGGTCCTATTTGTTTATTTTTGGTTTTATTTCCATTTCTCTAGGAGCTGGGCCAAAAATGACCTTGCTGTGATTTATGTCATAGAGTGTTCTGCCTATGTTTCCTTCTAAGAGTTTGATAGTGTCTGGCCTTATATTTAGGTCTTTAATCCATTTTGAGTTTACTTTTGTGTATGGTGTTAGGGAGTGTTCTAATTTGATTCTTTTACATGTACCTGTCCAATTTCCCCAGCACCACTTATTGAAGAGGCTGTCGTTTCTCCAGTGTATATTCTTGCCTCCTTTATCAAAGATAAAGTGACCTTATGTGTGTGGGTTTATCTCTGGGCTTTCTAACATGTTCCACTGATCTATGTTTCTGTTTTTGTGCCAGTACCATACTGTCTGATTACTGAAGCTTTGTAGTTTAGTCTGAAGTCAGGTAGTCTGATTCCTCCAGCTCCGTTTTTCTTTCCCAGGTTTGCTTTGGCTATTTGGGGTCTTTTGTGTCTCCATTCAAATTGTGAAATTTTTTGTTCTGGTTCTCTGAAAAATGCAAGTGGTAGTTCGATAGGGATTGCATTGAATCTGTAGATTGCTTTGGGTAGTATAGTCATTTTCACAATGTTGATTCTTCCAGTCCAAGAACACTGTACATCTCTCCATGTGTTTGTATCATATTTAATTTCTTTCATCAGTGTCATAGTTTTCTGCATACAGGTCTTTTGTATCCTTAGGTAGGTTTATTCCTAGATATTTTATTCTTCTTTCTGCAATGATAAATGGGAGTGACTTCTGAATTTCACTTTCAGATTTTTCATCATTAGTGTATAAGAATGCTAGAGATTTCTGTGCATTAATTTTGTATCCTGCGACTTTACCAAATTCATTACTTAGCTCTAGTAGTTTTCTGGTAGCATCTTTAAGATTCTCTATGTATACTATTGTGTCATCTGCAAACAGTTACAGCTTTACTTCTTCTTCTCTGATTTGGATTCATTTTATTTATTTTTTTCTCGAATTGCTGTGGCTGAAACTTCCAAAACTATGTTGAATAATAGTGTTGAGTCCGGGCAGCCTTGTCTTGGTCCTGATCTTAGTGGAAATGGTTACAGTTTTTCACAATTGAGGATGATGTTGGTTGTGGGTTTGTCAAATATGACTTTTATTATGTTGAGGAAAGTTCCCTTCATGCCTACTTTCTGCAGGGTTTTTATCATAATTGGGTGTTGAATTTTGTTAAAAGCTTTCTCTGCATCGATTGAGATGATCATATGTTTTTTCTCCTTCAATGTGTTAATATGGTGTATCACATTGTTTGATTTATGTGTATTGAAGAATCCTTGCATTCTTGGCATAAACACCACTTGATCATGGTGTGTGATCCTTTGAATGTGCTGTTGGATTCTGTTTGCTAGTATTTTGTTGAGGATTTTTGAATCTATGTTCATCACTGATATTGGCTTGTAGTTTTCTTTCTTTGCGACATCTTTGTCTGGTTTTGGTATCAGGGTGATGGTGGCCTCGTAAAATGAGTTTGGGAGTGTTCTTCCCTCTGCTATATTTTCGAAGAGTTTGAGAAAGATAGGTGTTAGCTCTTCTCTAAATGTTTGATAGAATTCACCTGTGAAGCCATCTGGTTCTGGGCTTTCGTTTGTTGGAAGATTGTAAATCACAGTTTCAATTTCAGTGCTTGTGATTTGTATGTTTATAGTTTCTATTTCATCCTGGTTCTGTCTCAGAAGGTTGTGCATTTCTAAGAATTTGTCTATTTCTTCCAGGTTGTCCATTTTATTGGCATAGAGTTGCTTGTAGTAATCTCTCATGATCCTTTGTATTTCTGCAGTGTCAGTTGTTACATCTCCTTTTTCATTTCTAATTGTATTGATTTGAGTCTTCTCCCTTTTTTTTCTTGATGAATTTGGCTAATCGTTTATCAATTTTGTTTATCTTCTCAAAGAACCAGCTTTTAGTTTTATTGATCTATGCTATCATTTCCTTCATTTCTTTTTCATTTATTTCTAATCTTTTCTTTATGATTTCTTTCCTTCTGTTAACTTTTCTTCTTCTTCTTCTTCTTCTCCTTCTTCTTCTTCTTCTTCTTCTTCTTCTTCTTCTTCTTCTTCTTCTTCTTCTTCTTCTTCTTCTTCTTCTTCTTCTTCTTCTTCTTCTTCTTCTCCTTCTCCTTCTCCTTCTCCTTCTCCTTCTCCTTCTCCTTCTCCTTCTCCTTCTCCTTCTCCTTCTCCTTCTCCTTCTCCTTCTCCTTCTCCTTCTCCTTCTCCTTCTCCTTCTCCTTCTCCTTCTCCTTCTCCTTCTCCTTCTCCTTCTTCTCCTTCTCCTTCTCCTTCTTCTTCTTCTTCTTCTTTCTCTAATTGCTCTAGATGTAAGGTTAGGTTGTTTATTTGAGATGTTTCTTGTTTCTTAAAGTAGGATTGTCCTGCTACCACCTTCCCTCCTAGAACTGCTTTTGTTGCATCCTGTAGTTAATGGGTCATCGTGTTTTCATTGTCATTTGTTTCTAGGTATTTTTTTATTTCCTCTTTGATTTCTTCAGTGATATCTTGGTTATTCAGTAGTGTATTGTTTAGCCTCCATGTGTTTGTATTTTTTACAGATTTTTTCTTGTAATTGTTATGTAACCTCATAACGTTATGGTGGGACCAATTACTTGATATGATTTCAATTTTCTTAAATTTATCAAGGCTTGATTTGTGACCCAAGATATTACCTACCCTGGAGAATGCTCCATGAGCACTTGAGACGAATGTGTATTCTGTTGTTTTTGCATGCAATGTCCTATAAATGTCAATTAGGTCCATCCTTTCTAATGTATCATTTAAAGCTTATGTTTTCTTATTTATTTTCATTTTGGATGATCTCTCCATTGGTGAAAGTGGGGTGTTAAAGTCCCCTACTATGATTGTGTTACTGTCGATTTCCCCTTTTATGCCTGTTAATATTTGCCTTATGTATTGTGGTGCTCCTATGTTGGGTGCATAAATATTTACAATTGTTTTATCTTCTTCTTGGATCAATCCCTTGATCATTATGTAGTGTCCTTCTTTGTCTCTTGTAATAGTCTTTATTTTAAAGTGTATTTTGTAGATATGAGAATTGCTACTCCAGCTTTATTTTGATTTCCATTTGCATGGAATATCTCTTTCCATCCCCTCACTTTCACTCTGTATGTGTTCCTAGGTCTGAAGTGTGTCTCTTGTAGACAGTATATATATGGGTCTTGTTTTTGTATCCATTCAGCCAGTCTATGTCTTTTGGTGGGAGAATTTAATCCATTTACAATTAAGGTAATTATCGATATGTATGTTCTTATTATCATTTTCTTAATTGTTTTGGGTTTGTTATTGTACATCTTTTCTCTCTCTTGTGTTCTTGCTTAGAGAAGTTCCTTTAGCATTTGTTGTAAAGCTGGTTTGGTGGTGCTGAACTCTCTCAGCTTTTGCTTGTCTGTAAAGGTTTAATTTCTCCATCAAATCTGAATGAGATCCTTGCTGGGTAGAGTAATCCTGATTGTAGGTTTTTCCCTTTCATCACTTTAAATATGTCCTGCCACTCCCTTCTGGCTTGTAGAGTCTCTGCTCAAAGATCAGCTAGTAACCTTATGGGGATTCCCTTGTGTGTTATTTGTTGTTTTTCCCTTGCTGCTTTTAATATGTTTTCTTTGTATTTAATTTTTGTTAGTTTGATTAATATGTGTCTTGGCATTTTTCTTCTTGGATTTATCCTGTATGGGACTCTCTGCACCTCCTGTACTTGATTAACTATTTCCTTTCCTGTATTAGGGAAGTTTATCAACTATAATGTCTTCAAATATTTTCTCAGTCCCTTTCTTTCTCTCTTCTTCTTCTGGGACCCCTATAATTTGAATGTTGGTGCATTTAGTGTCTCCCAGAGGTCTGAGAGTGTCCTCAATTCTTTTCTTTCTTTTCTTTATTCTGCTTTGTGGTAGTTATTTACATTATTTTATCTTCCTGGTCACTTGTCCATTCTTCTGCCTCAGTTTTTCTGGTATTGTTTCCTTCTAGAGAATTTTTAATTTCATTTATTGTTTTGTTCATCATTGTTTGTTTCTCTTTAGTTCTTCTAGGTCCTTTTTAAACTTTTCTTGTATTTCTCTGTTCTATTTCCAAGATTTTGGATCATCTTTACTATCATTATTCTGAATTATTTTTCAGGTAGACTGCCTATTTCCTCTTCATTTGTTAGGTCTGGTGGGTTTTTGCCTCACTACTTCATCTGCTGTGTGTTTTTCTGTCTTCTCATTTTGCTTAACTCACTGTGTGTGGGGTCTCCTTTTCACAGGCAGCAAGTTTGTAGTTCCCATTGTTTTTGGTGTCTGTCCACAGTGGCTAAGGTTGGTTCAGTGGGTTGTGTAGGCTTCCTGGTGGAGGTGACTAGTGCCTGTATTCTGGTGAATGAGGCTGTATCTTGTCTTTCTTGTTGGCCAGTCCATGTCTGGTGATGTGCTTTCAGGTGTCTGTGACCTTATTATGATTTTAGGCAGCCCCTCTGCTAATGGATTGTGTTGTGTCCTGTCTTGTTAGTTGTTTGACATAGAGTTTCCAGCACTGTAGCTTGCTGGTCATTGAGTGAAGCTGTGTGTTGGTGTTGAGATGGAGATCTCTGGGAGATTTTCACCATTTAATATTATGTGGAGCTAGGGGGTCTCTTGTGAGCCAGTGTCCTCAACTGAGTCTCTCTCACCTCAGAGGCACAGCCCTGATGCCTGGCTGGAGTACCAAGAGCCTTTCATCCACACAGCTTTCTTCTTCTTTCTTCCTCCCTTTAGATACTCTTTGTTTAAAAAGAATGTACTGAAGTAAGTCAGGGAAAGCCAAATATATGAAATTGCTTATATGTCGACTCTAAAAAAGATACTGCAAATGAACCTATTTACAAAACAGAAATGGAGTCACTGATGTAAAAATAATGTGCTTTTTAGGCATGTCCATAGTCTTTTGGGAAGTTCAAAACCCTCTTTGGGGTGAGAGGTGTTTGGTATGTGTTAAAAACTATTTTTGTAACAACACCAAGACATTTGTTACTTTCACTGTGTAAGCTGATGGTGTAAAACTAACGATGGGTAAAATTGCTGGTACCTTAGCATGAATCAAGGAAGTGACACCAAACTGTACTAGCAGTCATAATATTCTTCAATGCCACACACTCACAGTGAAAAAATAAAGTAATAAAAATCATTAATGTTATTAAACCTCAACTTAAATGTGTGACCCTTTAATATCCTGATGATAAAATGAAGGGCATTGCTACAGCATTTTTGCTGCATACTCAGGTCCTGTAATTATCTGAATATAAAGCCCTCATAAGATTGTTTGAAATGAAAGCAGAACTAGCTAGTATTTATTTATTTATTATTTTTAAATAAAACACCAATTGTACTTACATGAACAACAGATTGACAAGCTATGTCATTACTCCTGGTTAGGATGTTGGCAAACATTTTCTCAAAAATTAATGATGTGTGCCTGTCATTTTACAGCCAATTTTTATTTCAATAATAAAATTTGAGATTTCAAGCAAAAGTTAAAATTTTGGAAAACTTATAGGTATCATGCTATAAGATTTTGTTCTTATTTTAAAATGAATTTATAAATTAACCTTCAATAAATATGATTCTATTTATTTGAAATGTCCAGAATATGCAAATTCATAGAGACAGAAAGATTTGTGGCTGCCAATGGCTAAGAGGAGAGGGAATCAGATGAGAGATGCTAATGAACTCAGGGTTTCTTTGTGAAGTGATGAAAATGTTTTGGAATTAGGTACTGTTGCTGGTTTCACAACCTGTGAAGATACTAAAAATCATTGAATTATAATTTTTAAGAAGGTGAATTTTATAGTATGTCAATTATATCTCATTTTAAAAATTAACACAAATATTTCCCAATTTCATTTTCTAATGCAGTAAATATTGACATAATCCCTATGACTAAAGCCTTTTGAGATCCTCAATAATCTGAAGAGCATGAAGATAACCTGAGGACAAAAAGTGTGAGAACCACTGATGTAGGCTAATCAGTGATCAGAAATTCAAACAATGAAAATAACAATAATTATGAGGAACTAATGGAATTATCTGGAGATTGACAGTTATCTCTATCTCTCACTCATGGTTGAACAGTTTGTTTTACATTTAGATTTACATTGGCAATCTGCTGTAATATGTTTGCAAATGAGTGGCTAACTGTCACTGCATTCTCAAAATCTGATTGCAGAAGGAATCAGGCTGATTGCTTTGTTCATTACAATTGCTCCTAAGGTTAAATCCTTTCACACCAGGATACCTCACATGTCATTCTTTCAACAGGTACCCATATCTGGAACTGTATACAGTGGTCATATGGTATAAATAGCAGCTGGGTGTTCTTTCCCTATATAGTGGCTCTACATGCACCAGGTTAAACTAGAAGGAGAAATCAGTTGGGGCATGTACATAACTGACACAGCCTTTCCCTCCAGCCACAAAGGTGAGGCATATTTAAGGAGTTGTATCTAGTTCCATAAGCCTGGAGTATAAGGTGCAGGGGCAAACACAAAGTGATGTTAAAGAGGTAGTTAGATCGAGAGATTTTCTCTGCTCTCCAAACTAAAAGGTTTGGAATTTATTCTTTAGAGGTTAAGGCATTATTTATCAAACTTTAACCAATATGTTTTATAAGAATGTTTCCTAGTAAAAATCTACTGATTACAATGAACACTTCTTATTTTCTTATTTGCCTTTATAACCTATGATAAGTAACTGTCCATATTAAGCTTTCTGTTAATGAATAAATTCATTAATTGGAGGTGGATTTATAAGTACTCAGCCAAAAACAAACAAACAAACAAAAGAAGACTTGGTGGAGTTCTATGGTAGTGCAGTGGTTAAGAATCCACTTGCCAATGCAGGGGACATGGGTTTGAGCCCTGGTCTGGGAAGATCCCACATGCCGTGGAACAACTAAGCCTGCATGTCACAACTACTGAAGCCCGCACGCTACAGCTCAGGCTCTGCAACAAGAAAAACTCCTTTAATGAGAAGCCCACGCACCGCAACAAAGAGTAGCCCCGCTTGCTACAACTAGAGAAAGCCCACACACAGCCAAAAATAAATGAATAAATTTATAAAAATAAAAATAGCTGGGTCAATTTAAAAATAAAAAAAGACTTGGCAGTTGTGATTTAGTTAAGGAATTTTAGATGGAACAATTTTCCTGGATTATCCAAGTGGGTCCAATCAAGTCACCCTTCCGGGCTGTGGTCAGAGTAAGATGTAACGATGAAGAATCAGAGAGATACAATGATGCTGACTTTGAGGGCAGAAGAAGGGGGTGGGAGCTCAGGGATATGGGTGACCTGAGAACCTGGAAAAGGCAAGGAAACAGATTCCCCTCTAAAGCCTCCAGAAAGGGATGCAGCCCTGACAACATCTTGATTTTATCCCACTGAAACCAATGTTAGATTTCTAGCCTACAGAAATGTAAAGTAATAAATTTATGTTGCTTTAATAAGACACTAAATTTGTGTTCATTTGTTATGGCGACAATAGAAAACTATTACTAGCAATCACATTCATATAAATGGAGAGGTGGTTGGAGGATATGTGAAATAGGAACTGGAGGATAGACTCTGAACAAAAAATAAGTGTGAAAATTGTTTCGTTATTATTACAGAATTACAGTAGTATGGAAGAATGATATTTTTGCATTGTTTTCTAAAGTTTATTTTTAATTGCAAAATAGATTCTGCAAAGAATAATTATTTCAGATATATTTCTTTCTGCAATAATCTGTGCTCCATCTTCACAACTAAATCTGTATCTACAGTCAGCAGGTTAATGACAAGCATAGTTTACACGTTGAAATGAAGAGCTGGTTTACTCAACAAGCATTCAAACTTACAATTACTTTGACAAACATTCATATTCTCAAGATTACAAGTCAGTAGTCCTTGGAGTTATTAAAACTGAACTTTCTGAATTACTGGAAAATTTTTTGTATCAAAGACAAAATATAGAATTACATTTAACGTTCACTTTATGGTAACAGTTATGTAAATATTTGTTAATCTTCCTTCTTCACGTCTTACAATGTGAAGCAGCATTAACCTTTAAGTGTATAAAGGGTTAACACTGCTTCACATTTCCAAAAGCAAAATTTCTATATGAAATTTCTTTCATAGCATTCTGTTTTTTTTTAACTTGTGTTCTTTGGTTTTAGCAATAATTTAATTTAATAAGTATACACATATATACATACATTTGCACCTCTGTATATACGCATATATATACATGTTAAAAGTTGTCATTAAAACTGGAGAAAATTAGTTTCAAGCATATTTTTAACATTATACGTGACACTATTAACACTAATAGAAAAATTAATATACTATCTGTTATGCATACATATATCTCTATGGAGAAAAATACATAACAATCCATATTTAAAAGAAGAAAAAAAGAAAAAAATAATACAATAGGACACTCAGAGATTATATAACAAAATGAAGGAAATATCAAGGAATTACTAAAATCAGAATTCATAAAAACTAATGAAAATTTTAAATATATTTGTTTCAGCAGTAAGCACACATGTGAAAAATTTATTCATTAAAAGAAAGATACACTTTCAGATTAGCCCCAAATTAACACCCAAACATGTGTCTAAAAGAAACACATATGTAGAAGTTTACACTATTTTACAGATGTCTTTGAACTGACCTATATATGAAAATGAAAATTCTTTAATCATCTTTAAGTTTTATTGAAAGGTGAGAAATTGTTATTGCTTATCAATATGTAGCAGCATTTAGAAAGTTATAAGCACATGCTACGTAAAAATCTATTTTATGTTTGACACATAATAATAGAAAATCTGAACTCTTCCTTCTGATTCTGAACTTTCTGATAACAGAATAGAACAGAATGGGTGATGATTAGTTCATGTTCATGATGGGGAGCCACTTGGAGGCATAAAGGGCTCCAAAGGTCATATGTCTGCATTGTCTCAAGGTTCTTAATATAGTTGGTGGCTACAGGAAGCATTAAATTTGGGCCTTGTTGCAAACTCAAAGGAATTTATAAAAAAATAGATTATGAGATTTTAAATTATCATAAAAATGGTGGTTGTGACTTAAGGAGGTAATAAAGCAGTTTATTATCCGTTGCCACCTACTCAAGATATAAGTCCTCTAAGCTGCTCAAATGAAAGCCAGAATTGCATAATGAGCTAATAGCAGAATGAGCTAATAGCAGAGTTATTTAAAAAAAAAATTTAGGGGATATAGTTTCTCATGTCTCCTATCCACAAAGAAGAGAAATTAAGTACCTGCCTATTTTGAGACATTTTCCAGGACCCCTGTTTATAAGCTACTGTGGTAGGCTGACCGATGACCCCCAAAAAGATGTCCACTTCCTAATCCCCGCAACCTGTAGGTGTTACCTTATGTGGCAAAAAGGACTTTGTAGATGTGACTAAATGATTTTGAGGTGAGGAGATGATTCTGGATGATTTCAGTGGGCCCAGTGTAATCACAGGAGTTCTTATAAGAGAGATTCAGAGAAAGTCATAAATGTGAAGACGGACAAAATAGGTTGGAGTGATGAGAGAACGGGTCCAGAGAGTACAGGTGACTTGTAGAAGCTGAGAAAGGCAAGCAAAGGATTTTCCCTCCAGAAACTTCAAAAGGAACCAGCCCTGTCAAAGTGTTGACTTTAGCCCAATGAGACTGATTTTAGACTTCTGACCTCCAGAACTGTAAGAAAATAAATGTGTTTTGGTTAAGTCAGTAAGTTTGTGGTAATTTATGACAACAGCAGCCGGAAATAGATATAATTATTTAAACAGGGCTAATGAGAGCTAACATAACACAGACACAGATATTAGAAGTTTCTGTCAGGAGCAATCTCAAATTCAGTTAATGCTTTATCAGTGTCCAAGAATTTCTTCCCTAAAAACAGCATATGGGAAGCTGCTTATAACAGGTAAGGTTATGTTCATTGGAACACAGGGATTACTTGGCTTTGTTCTTCAATGAAGATAATTTAAAATTACATTTTTTATTTACCTCTTAGAACATATCATGGTTCCTTCAAAATCAAATAGTAATAAATAATTAAGATAATGAAAAAATTATTAGAATAATAAAATTAAGTTTTCAAATTCTTTATTACATTCTTCTTTCTTCTGTAAACCTCTTCCTTCTGATGCATGTCCAAAATAGAAACTGGCATGCAAATTCCTATGTTAAGTCCTAAGAGAAACCTGCCCCAGATTGAATAGGAAAAAAATGACAAGGAACTTTGGCAAAATTAAAATGACTGTTACAAGCTATATTTTTAAATTATATCTTTATTACTATAATAATATTGCACATGGATGTGACTCTATTATAAAACTTGCTCAAATAAAAATACGGTAAATAATTTAGATTATAGGACTTTAAATAATTTTATGATAAAAAAATTATGATTTGTTCTCAGAAAACACTTAGAAAATTTAATAAACCTGAACAAAGACATACTAGAAAAGCTTTTATAAGGATCATAAACACACAATCTGCCTGCTATTTTTTAAATGTAATATATGTACATGGTTTAAAGAATTCAAACAGTACAAAGACTGTATAAAGAAAAATCAGTTTCTGTCTTAATATCCTGGCCCCATCTTCCTCCCACAGGAGAAATACTACAATGGGTCTCCTAGCATCATTGTAGAGACATTTGGGGCTCATACATAGAGAATGTATGCATAACTGCGGTCCTGCCATTTTAACAACTGTTGTACACTCTCACATTCAACTACATTGTTTCTTAGTTTATTTTAAATAATACGGTTTGCAGGTCATTCTATTATCCATTTATATAGGTTTACTTGTTCTTTTTAATAGAAACATCACATTTTCAACATATAATATACCATCATTTATTTAATCAGTCATTTCTGTATATATGTGTGTGTGTAAAATACCATTAGTCACAAGGAAAAATTTAAAAGAGATTTAGATAATATGTAAAAAATAATACCACCAAAACTAGCTATTGTAGAGTGTATAGGCTACTAAAGAAAGGATGAAAAGGACAGAATGTAATATTTGCTCAGTGTTTCTGTATTTATTGTAGATTACAATCACAGTTTAGAGTTATTTCTCCTCTTTAACCTTTGCTGTAAATTACTTAGTATGGGACTAAGCAGTAAATGTAGGGGTGATTAATATGTTATTTCTTATATTAATATTGAATGCTGATGTCTAGAACTGTTCCAATCGATTATATCTTTCTTCACCTAAAATTATTCATCTTTTGCAAAATGTGACTTCAATAAATAAGTCATAAAATGGATTCCACTCTCTCCTTAATTTCCATTATTTCTTCTGGGTGGTGTCTAAATAAAGGCTTTTATGTTTTTCTGTGATGATAATGCTAAGAAGAATAGAAAACCTGATCCAAATTCCAAAGCCACATCATATAATAAATTATTTTGTATTAAACTACACATATTCTCATCCCAGACTAGCTTCCACAGATTGAATAAGCTACTATAAAATTTAAAGTATGAAATTTACTTTGAATGTCATTTTATTTCACATTATGGAAAGCACAAATACGATATTTTCAAATTCTGATCAAATGTTAAATGTGTATAATGATTCAGGAGAAACAGAAATCTTCACATTCAGAATTAGAATTCTCTATTTAGCAGCTAAGTAAGCTTGGACAATTCATTTTCACAGAGTCTTAGCTTTCCAATATCTAAAATTCAATTAATAATACCTGTCCCACAAAATTATATATCGATAATATGATACATGGAAAGATTTTTATTATTCACTTCAACAGAAACTAATTGATGACTTTATATCAGCCAATATGCAATCAAATGTTGGTTGCTATTACTGCTAATGATGTATGCCAAACAAAAATATAAATATATCAGTAAATTTATTTGTAATGAAAGAGCATAGAGTTAAAAGAATGATGATCTGGGTTCTATTTATGGTCTTCAAACTCTCCAGTTGTTTTATTTGTGTAATCTCTGAGCCTCCAATTCTTTACTTATTGACAGAGAAGATTATATCAGCTAATCTCTGAAATTCCTTTATTAATTATATCATTAATAATAACTTTTGCAGGTCATAATATATGGGTATCTATATTGATTGTAGTAATAAGTTGAATTTTAAAGTGACTCTTAGGCCTTTCCTATGCCATGAGTAGAGTAAGAATAGTGTATAGAATTTATGATTTATAAACACCAAGATATAGCAATTGTGCTAATTGTCACCAAGAAAAATAGTAAAACTTTATTCAAAATTGTTGCCAACTAATTTTGGGAGTCAACATTCTAATGTTAATACCTGGAACAATTATATCAAACTAGTAGCAGTAGGAGGAGACAGAATGGAAGGGAGGAAGGGAGAAAGGAAAGAAAGAAGGAAGCAGGAAGAAAAATATAGGCTGTATTGTTGAAATGTCAAAATGCATAGTAGACACAAAAGGTTTCTATGCAGGTAGTGCAGATAGCAACCATAAGTAATAAAATCACTCTCCAAAAATAAGCCAAGGAGACCTCAGAATGTACATGGAGAAATTACCTCACAAAATGGGCAATGATCTAGTCAAACATAATTCAGTCTGATAGAAGAAAGGAGGTTAAGAAATTGTAGATTAGCCGCAAGATGGAGAAAAGAAAGAAATCACATCCTTGTTTTTCATTCTGAGAAGCAGACTATGAAAAATTATTCATTTTACAAATCATGTATATTCTAAATTCAGTCTATCTGTCTATACAATGATACCTGTGCATTGATTGGCCTGGATCTTATATTAATTGGCAGAAATTGCAAATGCTCATCAGCCAGACATAAAAACCCTTATTTTCTTAATGTTTTCCCAACCACCACTTTCCTAACAGTTTCTCAGATTTTTGTCAGGACATTCCTACTTGTCTCACATATTTGCTTTCCACGGCATGACTCACAATCTCCTTTGTCTCCTTTGGACTAAACTGATGCATGCTAATATAGTTTTAGTTAGCCAATCTATCATTTACTCCTATGTACACACGGATTTTACTCTAATATATGTACATAAATATGAGCATTGATAGGGTCTTTGATTATTTTTAAATTATTTGCAAAAAATGAATACAGCAGTCCCAAAGCTAATTTTTTTTTTTTTTTTTTTTTTTTTTTTGCGGTACACAGGCCTCTCACTGTTGTGGCCTCTCCCGTTGCGGAGCACAGGCTCCGGGTGCGCAGGCTCAGAGGCCATGGCTCACGAGCCCAGCCACTCCGCGGCATGTGGGATCTTCCCGGACCGGGGCACGAACCCGTGTCCCCTGCATCGGCAGGCGGACTCTCAACCACTGTGCCACCAGGGAAGCCCCCAAAGCTAATTTTAACAGCATATAAAAGTTAGTATATATAAAAGCTTATTTTAAATTACATTCCATTGAATCCAGTAAAAAAAAAAAAAAGCAGAAACACTTTTTTGTCTCTTTTAGTAATGTAACTGTACCCTGAACTAAATGATTTATTTATTCTATAAGATTTTAAAAACAAAGACTGAAGGAATCTAGAGGAAACATAAATTACTAGGCAGGAGGCTATATCGTATCTATGGTAAATGATGATTATAGGGCTCTGAGAATCACTCAAGTATCGTCTAAAATAACTTTCTAAGTTTATGATTTTTCTTTATCCACAGGAATAGAGATAATAATAATTATTTCCAATTCCACTTATTTGAAAATGTATTTTCTTGTCATTCTTTCCTGATTGACTATGAATATACCTGGCATATTCATTTCAATAAATATATCAGATGAATTTTGTCAGCATGTAAAAAAATATTTTTTTATCATGTCAGTATTTTCTTTGTCACTATTTTTCTTTATGTATATTTGGATGCCAAAGAATCACATCTACTAAACTTGTATTGTGTAGCAACCATCACAGGTTTTCAATCAGATCTAAATATAGAGCAGCACTAAATTTAGGAGGAGGAGAAGCTGAGAGCAATATTATCAATAAATATTATGATTTATTATATTGTACATAGTATAGTAATAAATGTAATAATAAATGTCAACTATTGTCGAAGTTTTAACAATATCCAACAAAAATTCATGTAGAAAGTGCTCAATCAATACTGTTGAATGAGTGAACGAAGGATAATGCATTTAATAGCAGCTACTTAGACTGGTTTGTGTGGCAAAATATAGATTGCAATATAAATATGACTGTATTCAAATACTCATTTACCATGTGCTGTGGTATGCATTCTAGGGTAAAATTGAGGTATGTTAATTTTAAAATATCATGGAATCCAATGTATGATAGACAAAATGGCCAGATTTATTAATTGAAGCATTTAAGAAGGAAGAGAAACTCAAGTGTGCTAGTGAAAGAACCACATAAGCCTCCTTTATCAGGTTACAGATTTCACCATTACATGATTTTAGCAGATATCTAAATCTATATTTTGTTTATCCAGTTCATGCTAGGCATTGTGAAATATACACACATACACATATATCACATACATACACATACACACATAGTAAATATAATAAATAAGAATTGAAGCAAACAGGGAAACTTTAGTAAACATTATAAGCTTATTAAGAATATAGAAAGCTTATTTAAGTAGGAATTAGTGAGACTGGATCAGGAAGTAATGTTCAAGAAAGACTTAGAATTCTGTCTCGGCAAATATATCAGAAAGGTTGATGTTTTTTAAAAAGTTGCTATTGGAAAGTCAATGGAAAAATAAAAAGTTGTAAATCAACTTTCACAGATTATCAAGAAAAAACTAGAGAAAAATAATATGTAGGGTCTTCCTCCAAACAGTCAACTACTTCTAGGGTAAGAAACTGAAAAGTGCAGTACCATTAGTTCCTGAAAAGGACCCAACAAAACTGTTTGAATTTGCTTGCGCAAGGAAACACAGACATTATTTAAATAGCCAAACTTTAAGAAGTATATCTTAAAAATAAACTCTGACCTATTTTTCCTGAAGAATAATATCAAAGTAAAAAAGACTTTCAACTTATAAAAAAATAACAATGCGGGTATGTTCTTTTCTTTTTATGTTTTTAGCTCTTTTTTTTGCACACACTTTTTCCTCCCGTCCCCCTTACTTGTTTACTGTCTGTTCCTTTTTTATACTGTATTAGTGTCAATTTTCATAGTAGGTATCTGATGTAAAAATCTGTAAGAAATGTCACATTTCCAGTAAATCGTTACATAAGTTGTCAAATGATGAGAACACTCTTTCTCCTATAACTGGAGGAGAACAAGGATGTCTGCTCTCTAGGTGGAGGTCTTGTGAACCATGATGGTTATCACAAATTTGCTGATGCTGAACCAGTTGTCATTCTAGTAAGAGCTGGATAAAGTTGTCCTAGAAGATATCAGCTCCCTAATTCAAGACAGAGAAACTGACGTCACTGTCAAAGTCATAGGAGACCATCTAGATCAGCAGTCCCTAACCTTTTTGACACCAGGGACCAGTTTCATGGAAGACAATTTTTCCATGGACTGAGGGGGCAGGGGATGGTTCTGTATGATTAAAGCACATTACATTTATTGTGCACTTTATTTCTATTATTATTACATTGTCATGTATAATGAAATAGTTATACAACTCACCATAATGCAGAGTCAGTGGGAGCCCTGAGCTTGCTCTCCTGCAACTAAATGGTCCAATCTGGGGGTGATGGGACCACCTCAGCTCCACCTCAGATCACCAGGCATTGGATTCTTATAAGGAGCACACAACCTAGATCCCTCGCATGCACAGTTCCCAGTAGGGTTCACACTCCTGTGAAAATCTAATGCCACTGCTGATCTGACAGGAGGTGGAACTCAAGAGGTAATGAGACCGATGAGGAGCGCCTGTAAATACAGATGAAGCTTCGCTCGCTCTTCCACCGCTCGCCTCCTGCTATGCGGCCCGGTTCCTAACAGGCCACAGGCTGGTACCAGTCAGAGTGCCGGAGATTGGAGACCCCTGATCTAGACCACACGATTCCCTAAGATGACCATCAATGTATAATTTATCCTTTAAGATGACACAAACTTCTAAGGGAAATATTAACATTAATTAATTAATTATTAATTAACATTAACACATTTTGATGTTGATGAAGGCATGATTCAGAGAAAATTCTGAATTTTCAAAAGTCACTGACAAAAACAATATTGTTTGTAGTCGTGACAGCAACATTGGTGTGAATATATGAAATATCATAATCATTGGTCTAAATAATGAATATATCCTTATAAAGCAAAATTAAATCATTATAGACAAATTCATCTTAATTTTCAACAGTTCAGTTGCATTTATTCAGTGTTTGCTAGGCACAAGGACCCATGAAGATAACATAGACAAAAGAGATGAAAACTGTGCACCCTAGCTTAAAGGAGATTAAATTACTTTGGTGTAAATACACACACACACTAAAATACTAATACTAATAATACAGTTCTGACTATGAGATTTTGTTTCCTCATCTTTGATGGAAGACTAAGAAGACTAGAAAGTTTCTAGGGTCTTATATGACTAAACACTGAGGTAAATATTAAATAAACTTGTAAAGTTTATGGACACTGTTTATTTCATGTATTACCATCCACTTAAATAACGAAATTTTGGCACTTCCCTGGTGGCACACTGGTTAAGAATCCACCTGCCAATGAAGGGGACACGGGTTCCATCCCTGGTCTGGGAAGATCCCACCGGCCACAGAACAACTAAAGCCCATGTGCCACAACTACTTGATCCTGTGCTCTAGCGTCTGCAAGCCACAACTACTGAGCCCGCATGCCACAACTACTGAAGCCCACGTGCCTAGAGCCTATGCTCCACAACAGGAGAAGCCACCCACAGTGAGAAGCCCATGCACCGCATTGAAGAGTAGCTCCCGCTCACCACAACTAGAAAAAGCCGGCGCGCAGCAAGAAAGACCCAATGAAGCCAATAAATACATACATACATACATACATACATAAATGTTCCTTTAATAAATAATGAAATTTTGACTACAATTGGCATATGATCTCATAATTTTGAAAAATGGTCATTCACACAATAGATTTTAAAGCATTTGAAATGTTTTGCTATGTACCATAACAAACCACACCTTAATGCTAATGTATACATTTTAGAACAATGAAATATATTATTAATTTACCTATTGAGTCAATGAGACCTATTTTTACTACTGCATAATTTACGGTATCAGGTATAACAAAATATTCCTAGGTCATGTTTCGGCTATCTTATGTTTGTTTGTTTTTTTAATATCTTTATTGGAGTAAAATTGCTTTACAATGTTATGTTAGTTCCTGCTCTGTAACAAAGTGAATCAGCTATATGTATACATATATCCCCTTATCCCCTTCCTCTTGTGTCTCCCTCCCACTCTCCCTATCCCATGATGATCTCCCTGTGCTATGCAGCTGCTTCCCACTAGCTATTTTATATTTGGTAGTGTATATATGTCAATGCAACTCTCTCACTTAGTCCCACCTTACCCTTCCCCCTCCCCGTGCCCTCAAGTCCATTTTCTATTTTTTTTTTTTTTTTTGCAGTACACGGGCCTGTCACTGTTGTAGCCTCTCCTGTTGCAGAGCACAGGCTCCAGATGCGCAGGCTCAGCGGCCATGGCTCATGGTCCCAGCCGCTCCGCGGCATGTGGGATCTTCCCGGACCGGGGCATGAACCCGTGTCCCCTACATCGGCAGGCGGACTCTCAACCACTGCGCCACCAGGGAAGCCCTCAAGTCCATTTTCTACTTCTGTGTCTTTATTCCTGTACTATCCCTAGGTTCATCAGAACCAATTTTTAGATTCCATATATATGTGTTAGCATATTGTATTTGTTTTTCTCTTTCTTACTTAATTTACAATTTTTTCATCTATCTTCCAAATAAATGTTTTTGTAAATTTTCCCTTTGATTTATACTGGTGTCCAAAAGGCTGCTTTAACTTAGTTTTTAATAGCTTTATTGAAAGAGAATTGAATAAGGATTATTTCTTTTGTCACTTTTTCCTACTGATTTTTTTCCACTTATTCTTCCCTCCAATCATTATTTGCTTCCTTTTCTGATTATTCAGACACCATTTTTCAGTACTACTATCTTTGTTAAATTTAATTTTCACCTCTTATAAAACTATTTTTCACTTAATACAACCAGAGCCTCTTGACATTTATCCCTTTCACAAGAATTATTTTATTATTTGCTACAGGTTGATTCCGCCATCTCCTTTTCCTCTCCCTCACTATTGCTAATGGGAGAAAATACTATCTGTATTCATATGCCACCTTCTCCCTCCTTATCACATTCTGAAGAGCATCTAACACTAACTTGCAGTAATAGAAAGGGTTTGAACAAAGAAAGGGGAAAATCCTATAGCTGATGGCCTTCCAGCAGGATTGTAAAATCATTGCTATAGGGAGAAACCAGCTGTTGCCATGGCATTTTGCCTAGCATAGTTGAATCAGGTCTCTTCTTTCTTTAATGAAGAATATCGGCATCTTATTATCATAGGTATAAGAGGCCACATGTGTCCCATTCACTTATAATATCTGTGAGTTACTTCAATGAAATCATGATAACTCACCAAGAATCAGACATTTGATCTCAGCCCTGCCTCTTGTCAGTGAAAAGCTACATAAATCTGTGCAGACAAGTCATTTGACCCTGTTTTGGTTTAACCAGTGGTAACCAGGGTTAATGATACCTGTTTAAATTGGTTATTGAGGCACTGTATTTATTGTTTAAACCTGAACCCTACGTCAACATCAGAGTGCACTGAAAATTATGATATTTGGGGTATGTTAGATAAGCTTAAATTACTCATAATTTACTTTTGTGACAAAAATAAACAAGTAAATTTTCAAGATTATTAAGTAACATATTGTCTATTGCCAAAGAAATATTTAGTAGTTTAAGAAGGTGTTGATAATAATAAAGAGTTTTAAGTTTGAAAGATTATATTACCATCTGGGCAAAAGATTCATGAGGAAAATGAGACATGCTTATTCTCCATTACTTTCTGAGAACTCAGAGGCACTTGAAATTTGATTGGGAAAAAAAGAGCAAACAAATTCTACTGAAGATACTGGTTATGTGTACATTCTCTGGAGATCTAGAATCACTGCTTTTTACAAGGCTTAACTCTGAACTTATTTATGTTAAGTAAAAGAGAAACGACAGTTAATTGTGTTAGTTGTCAGTATGGTATAAGCTTAAGAAAATATAATTTTTTTTGTTTTCTTTTCGGTAAAATGATATCTGTTAAACTCTAAAAGAAATTTCAATAGAAAGACATTTACTAGAAAAATAGTGATTTAGCATTAGTATTCAGCAACGACATAGTTAATTTTATTTGTCCACTTAAGGCATATTTCAGAGAGCTGGGCACACTCATCTCATGGCTTCACATTGAAGCCATAAATTTGTCCAACATGTTGTGTTAATTAAATTGACTAATATTATAAATTTCTGAAAGAAATTCTTTTTTTATATTAATTAGTTTTAAAGATTTATTCTGCTTCATCAAAGGATTTCTTTATTCAGGGAACAGTTCATTCTCTTTGTCATTAGATAACTCATTTTGAAAATTCCCTACGTTTTTTCAAAATGGCTGCAGTTTTGCAAGTTCAAGATGAATTATTTTTTACATATCTAAAAGTAGTGAAATAAGGAGGATTCTCCAAAAATGACTTTGGGAGATCACTTAATTGTTTAGCTGGGCCTGAAGGAACTTGCTTTCCTCAGCAAAAAGAGTAACACCTAAAGCAGGCAAAAGTTCATGCCTAAGAGGCATTTAAGAGAGCAGATAAGCTTTATTTCAGACAATTCTTAATGTAAAAAGACTGTGCATAGTTATAAAGTATAAGAAGTGAGTTTTGTTATAAGGTAAAGTAGAGAACCAGAAACATAATCAGAGTTGGCTAACCAGGGCAGATTTAACTTGGAAATGGTGGGTTCCACACTCTTTCCAACAGTTGGTTGTCCAACATTTCTTTTCACAGTAACCTTGTATATTTCCAGTTGCAGCACAGGCAACCAGTAGCCTGTTCATTCTCTATTAAGAGGACACTTTCTCACAGATCTCCTATAAAAAGTGAGACCCCCAAGAAGGAGAATATCCGTAATGGAGCTCAGACCCACATTAAGATTCCGACAGAGCCCCAAGCTAACACCTCTCATGAGTTGACACGGCATTTAAGTGGACCACATCTTTTCTTTTCTTGCTACTTTTGCTCTAAGTAACTTTGTATTTTTGTCCAATAAGGTCTTTTCCATAACCCATTCTGTAAGAAATTGTGGAATTTGTCTGAAGCCATTTTTCATGGCCAGGGGTAGACTCAGAAAGGATTCCCATGAATGACATGTAATAATTATGAAAAGATCCACCATAGTTGACAGCAAGAAAATTAGTCAAAGTCAAATCTATTCTTATGATTATCCCCTGACTTCATTCACCCAATCCCTTCCCTACTGAGGAAAAGATAGTTTCTACCATCCCTCCCTATGAGTTGTCACCATGAATTTATCTAAGCAGTAGTAAATTTTATAGTTTCCCTTTGGATTTGTTTCTTCAACATAAAAATCCATTTCACCAAGGCTAAGTGATCCTAAAAATTAAGGAACAGCATTGAAATATTTATATTCTGGAGAAATTGCTCCTGGGGGAAATAAACTACACTGCTAAAAATGTAATGAGTAGGTAAAACATCAAATTTAAAAATGATAGCAGTTTTTTATAACTGAGCAATTACTGAATGAAAAAAAGATTTCATCTGATAAGCACAAGACAACATAAGATCTAACATCAGATTTCAAAGTTTCCTGTTGCCTAGTATCAAGCTTTTTGTCTTTCCTCTTGTTTTGTTAACCAACAAGGGAATCCTGAGGAAAGTGCAAGTAGCATCCACTGGCTTTTGTTTTTAACACATATCATGAATATAATTTATTAATTTTATGTAATACTTATTTAATGCATGTCTTTTCTCCTTGTCTATATTCACTGCTAAATTCTCAGCATCCAGCGTAGCACCTGACACATGGTGAACTCTCAATAAATAATTATTGAAGGAATTTGCTACTTCGAAAATTCAGTCCATATCAATAAAATGGAAAAAATGAACTAAGTAATCAAGTTATTTGGCTTACAATAATTTTTATTTTAAATTTCTCATTTCAATGAAATCAACTCTCACTTGGAAAAAGTGAATGATATATTTTAAAAGCAATGTTAAAAGTAAGTTTCTCTATTCTTAGAATATGAAAATGCTTTGTTTTCTCCTGTCTTGTTATATTTCTGAGATTGACCTGGAAATTGCTGAAGCTTCATGAAATTTAACGTTGTCTTTAGGTAGAATGGGGGAGTATAGAAATGAATTTAAGCTGTCTGCTGTAAACATTTCTTGGTAATTTTAAAAAAGCTCCAATTTTAGTAGTTTGTAGCCTGCAAAGTAATGTTCCAATGCTCAAATCAAAATGTTGGAATCTAATATCTTAGCTTCAGTACAATCTGTAACACTGTCATTTATCTGTACTAATTATTGAGTTTGATGCTAAAACAGTAGAGACAAAAACCAAGATTCCTCTCCTCTAGGAGTTCTTTTACTTTAGTCCTGCAGATACACTTCAGAAACAAAGCTGGAGTAGGCAACACGTTCAAACAGAGGGGTCATTGTAGAATTTCATGAAAGAGGAACCTCACCTATGTTGAAGCTATAATGGAAAGCCTCCCGAAACAGGTAATATTGGAGCTGAATACTTAAGGATTTGTAAAAATATCCATGTGTAGGAGTAGGAATGTACATGCTAGAAAATGAATGTAAAATACTGAGATATTTGATTAAATATGTTGTACTTGCTTTTGGGTAACTGTAAGTCATTCAGTGTAGCCGTAGTCAAGGTGCCTGTGAGGAAAATAATGAAAGACAGGGCTAGAAAGGTAGGGAAAATTAAGCAGTGAAAGTCTTGTATTAATTCAAGAACTGTAGAAATATCACTAGGGTAGTGATGGTTCAAAATTTCTATACATGTATATCTTTGGAGTGGCAAACTTGTTGGCTGTCAAATATGTAGAAAGGTACTGCTAACGTGTTATTTGGAAGATGTTTGCATAGCAAACACTATTTTTATTTAGAATATCTGTTCTATTTTTCTCTAGGTTTGGGAGAATGCTTACTTTACCTGCTATGGATATAACCCTCCTTGTTTCTTTACATGGTATAGATTTTTCTATTACTCTACTTATATATCTTTCTTATTGTTGGTTTCTAATAGACAGAATATGTATTATCATGTTTTTTAACCCAATCTGACAATCTTTCTTTTTTAATTGGAGTATTGAAACTACTTATAATTAGCGATATGATTTGGTTTAAATATATCATCATACTAATTGTTTTATTTTAGTCCTAAATATTCTTTGTTTCTTATTTCTTTCCCCTGTCATATTTTATTTATTATACAAGAATATTTTTAGTATTCCATTTTATCTCTTCTATTGACTCATTAATTCACTTCTTTCTTTTTCATTTTAGTAATTTGACTAGAATTTACAAAACATATAACTTTGTCATCATATTCTAACTTCAAATAATATTATTCTAATTAATCTATAATGTGTATCCCATAGAACTGTACATGTCAATTTCCCCTTTTCATGTTATTTATGCTATGATTGTCATATATTTTTCAATATGTATTATAAACCCGTTCATGCATTTTTATCATGTTTTTCTTTAAGTTGCCAAATATTTTAGAATTAATTTTAGAAGTGAGAAAAAATTAGTTTATGTTTACCTCTGACCATACATTTCTGGACTATTCTCTCTTTGTCCATGTCTTAGTTTCCATTTCCAATTGTTTTCTTTCTGCCTGGAGAAATCTCTTTAACAAATTTTTGTAGTGTAAGTATTCTGTCAACAGATTCTCTCAGAAATAGTATACCATAAAAAAAGTGTTTATTTTGCCCTCATTTTTAAGGATATTTAGTAAGATATAGCATCCTAGTTTAATAGATTTTTATTTTAATACTTGTAAGACTGCTGTTTCATTTTCATGCACCTTGCATTTTCATGTGCCTTGCATTGCACATCATTCTTACAGTTGTTCCTTTTTACATGAGTGTGGATTTTACTCCTCTTTCCCCTTCTGATTGTTTTTAATAGTGTTTCTCTTTGTCATTATTTTTCAGAAGTTTTACTGTAATGCATCTTGGTATTATTTTCTTTGTGTTGATCTTGATTATTTTGAATATGTCTGTTTCAGATTTCCATGAAATCTGAAATATTTTTGTCCATTATTACTTCAAATAATTCTCTGCTCTTTCCTCCACATCCTCTCCTTCTGGTATTCTCAGTAAACCAATGGTCAATTACTTGATATTGTCACACAGACCACTGAGATTCTGTTTTTTTTGTCTTTTAGCATTTTTGCTATCTATATTTCAGTTTGGGTTAGTTTCTGCTGCTCTTTATTCAAATTCACTAGTTTGATAATTTTTTGTAGTGTCTAATCTTTTTTATGCAATAGAGTGAAGTTTTATTTCATATTTTGTATTTTCAGCTATAGAATTTCTTTGAAGCTATATTAGTGATATCATATATTAGTGACAGGATCACCTATGATGATTTGATTCATCATCACATATGATTCATATATAATTAATATATATGGACTAGTCATCTGTATATATATATATACATTTGTGTATGTAATGTAACTTTTTTGAGTCAGTGTCTTTCTATTGTATAACCGCTGTCACTTATGGGTTTT
Source organism: Tursiops truncatus (assembly GCF_011762595.2). Classification (NCBI taxonomy): domain Eukaryota; kingdom Metazoa; phylum Chordata; class Mammalia; order Artiodactyla; family Delphinidae; genus Tursiops; species Tursiops truncatus. The sequence goes on from NC_047051.1 coordinate 31,254,684, forward strand.
GATTCTACTGAATGACTTTTCCTTCTGGTTATGAGGTATAAGCTCTTGCCCATTCTTATGTCTAGAAATTTGTATTGTATACTGGACATTATAAATAGTGCTAGTATCTAGACTTTGTTACCTTCTTTTTAAAAGAGTGTTGAATTTTGTTTTGGCAAGAATTTGATATATTTAATCACTTTGATCCATTTGAGACTTATTTTTCACCTTTCTGAGGATGAATATAAAGTATCTTTTGCTCTAGGACAAGTTGAGCCATATTTATGGCTTTGCTGAAATTTCTATTGAATGTTATTTATATTCAACAGGGTCTTTACACACTTATTATTCATGTCATGAATTCTTCCAATCCCATGAGATCTAAGAATTCTTCAGGTTACACTTTCTGGGTAGTTAATCCTTTCCTGGTAGTTGTTCTTTGCCTGAACTCATTGCATATCATTCTATGTATATGTAGCTTAGAGTTAAAACCAGGATTCAAGGGAATCTCATACAGATTTAATTACACTGTCCCTCAAATTTCAGCTATCTCAACTTTCCTAAACTCTTTTTCTGTCTCCTCAGCTTAGCAAGACTATAAAGCTTTGATTGGGTTCACTCTTTCTGTGATGGGGATGCAGTAAATGCTTCCATGTTAACAACAACAACAAAAACAAAAACAGAGACAAACACCTCACTTCATTTTCCTTTTATTTCTTATGGGACACAGACTTATGCTGCTTTTTTTTTCAATATATGAAAATGGCTATTTCACATATTTTCTCCAGTTTTCTTATGGTTCTAGCAGAAGAACTAGTTTAATACCAGCTACTCATCATGGTCAGAAGCAGATATCCTAGCCAACATATTTTAATTATCTCTCTTCTCCACTGTTTGAGGGCCCAAGCTTGGCCATTAATTCTTTATTTATTTTCAGTACCTAGCTGAGTACTTGTTACACCCTGAGGCTCTGCAAATGAAAATATTAGTATCTAGCTCTAAAACTAGACTGAGTTAAAGGTATAGATTCATACATTACCTGTATGTTGGTGTGTTTGAAGATATACTCAATTTCATTACTAAGAAAGTATTATTTTCAACCATGTGGTCAAAACATGTGCCATACTACTTGGTAATGTATTCTCTTTACTTAATAGTTGCTGATACTTTTTTTGTCCTTTTCTATTGTGTATTCTTTGTTCCCTGGCTACTTGCCTCTGAATCCTGCCTCATCTGTGGTAATAAGAGGGCTAATGCATCTAGTTTGCTTTGAGACAGTACTAATATATTCGAGATTGAGTCCTAACTGAAGTTGGATTCCCATGTTGGGCAGAAAATAAATGCCATGACACATCCTATATGATTTTTAACAAATATTTTCCATAATACAAATAATATTATTAAAAATGTTAACACTGGCTCTTGTGTGGGCTACATCTTCTTTGTAGTTCTGTGTTTTGCTTTCATTCCAAGTCCTCTGTTCTTTCATAAAGAGACTTCATAGTTATGAATCTGTAATAAGTTAAATTCCTTCTTTCCTTCTCTACTTTGTGAATTCTGTAGTTGATAACTTCTGGGCATTCACCAGTAACTCTGCTTTCCCATATTTATCATTTAGAGATATCTCTTTCTAAAATCATTTTCATCTTTTCCAGTTACTTGGAAGAAAACTTAAACTTTAAATCACATTTCCTCAGAGCCATTTACTATACTTTATTTTTTCTTACCCTGGCAGTATTAGGTTTTCCTCCTCCACTTGTATGTATTCAACAGATTATTAATTGCAGTAATAGACAAAGAATGAAATATACTGTTTACAATATATGGAATCATATAGACCTATTCTCACTTAAGCGCTGTGCAATTTTAGGTAAATTACAAAATCTTTCTATCCCTCAGAATTCTTACCTGTGAAAGAACTCATAAGGCTGCTATGAGAACTGAAAAGAGCAAGCATGCTTTTGATTGTTTGGGTACTTAGAGTAGTGCCCAGCTATAAATGCTTTCAGTAAATGCCATATAATATATAATGATCCTCTTGTTATTCTTTCTCAATAATCAAAATTTTAGAGGTAACTGGGGCTTCAAGAGGAACAAAATTATCTTTGCATGATCAAAACCTTTTTGGCCATATTTGTAGACATTTAATATTAGGTAGCTTACCTAATGTTAAGCCTACCCTTTGAAATTATAACACAGTCATTTACAATCCATAGGTCAACGTTTGCCAACTTTTAGGAACAAATTATTAGATGAATTATTCATTTGTTCTATGTCCATACAATTATGTGTTTGTTTATTGTCCACCTCCTGGATTAAAATACAATCTCTATAAAGGATATCTGCTTTGTTTACCTTTGTATCTTCTATACCTTGCACACACAGTCACATAATGAGTATCCAATATATACTAGCAAAAAAATGTAATATATATCTAAGTGTTTTACTGCTAATACCTTTAAATATTCAACTGTAGAATTGATAATACTAGTGATTTATGAGTTTTTTTTCACACAATATGGTATCACCTGCTTTGTGCTGATTAATCAAAAGAGGCTATATAAACACTATACTATCTATAAACTTGATCTAAATTATTTATAATAAAAAGGTTAATAAAACTATAACAATAGTATCATTTTATCATTATTATTATTACTATTCTAATTTGAAGATTGTGTCCCTGATTCATTAATTAAGAAAAAAAAAAAAAGAAAACTGGAGCAGAGAGAAAAAAAATCATGTTTCAAGTTTTCGAGTCTAATTTTTGAGAGTCATAGTGGAAATGAAGATCAGTTATAAATCCAAGCTCTTTTTCTATGAAGGTGTGTATTGATTAGTCAGTTCAATTCAGACCATCAGAGAATGATGTGTGTAATGAGAACCTCAGCTACTGATATTTTAGGATAAAATCAGTAAATAAGAATATAAAAGTTAAGCTGGTCTGAGACTATTACACAGCCTCAGGTTGATATACCTTTGAGAATTTCTAAAGAGGCAGTTTTAAGAATGTCTCAAAATAGAATAGTTCTTTGAATGTTTCATGGTCTTTTACTCCATGGAACACAGTCAAGGAATAGGAGTAAAGTAGGAGGAAAATACAATCTAATTTTGCAAAATAACTGAACCTTTTTGTTTTGTTGCTACCATCTTCTGACTTTCTTCATGGGAGGAAGACTTGAGTTAATGGCTTGAAAATTGTTAGGCTCCTCAGGTGTGTGTCAAGCCACACAATCCCCTTCATAACCAGTAAGAATACATGCCAATTTCAGTTGTTGGCAGTCATTTGTATGACCTGCCTGGCTTAATATAGCAGCAAGTTGGGAAAATATCCAACAAAGCACAACTTTGAGACAGAATTGAGTACCCGCAACACAATCAAATTTAAAACGAGAAGAAATTGGCCATGGTTTTGAGTGATCTGAATGACCAAAACATTGGTAAACATCGTGAAGCACTGATGAATATTATATCAATTGCCAATAACTTAAAAATACCTTCAATAGGGCTTCCCTGGTGGTGCAGTGGTTGAGAGTCCGCCTGTCAATGCAGGGGACACGGGTTCGTGCCCCGGTCCGGGAAGATCCCACATGCCGCTGAGCGGCTGGGCCCCTGAGCCATGGCCGTTGGGCCTGCGCGTCTGGAGCCTGTGCTCCGCAGCGGGAGGAGCCACAGCAGTGAGAGGCCCACGTAACGTTAAAAAAAAAAAAAAACCTTCAATAAAATATATGCTTTAAATTTCCGTCTAAGAAAAAATAAAATTAATTTGATGTTAAACTCGGAAAGTCTCACTAAAATGAAAATATGATGTTAGTATAGGAATAACCATAATTACACATGCATTCAAATATTTGGTCTATCTCCATTTTTCTTAATGTGTTATTAACTACTTCTATAACAGCTGATGTTAATTATGACCTCCCAAAATGCAGCTTTCATTCACTTTACAAATGCAATTTTTGTTCTATTATTCTCTCTCTGGCACAAAATTCTGAAGCAGATAATACAATGAACAATCATTTGGTTCAGTCCCATCAGTCTCTAACAGAGTTTGTAATTCCCTTTTGACCTCCTATTTATTTACAAATTACACTACTATTTTTCTAGTCTAAAAGAACTCCCATCTCTTCTGATGGCCCTTATTTGATTTAATTTAGATGACTTTGATTGTATCCATGTCTTTTTTTTTTCCAATTTCAGTTAAGATTGCTTCTTTTCTTTCCTTTTTTTTTTAACATCTTTATTGGAGTATAATTGTCTTACAATGATGTGTTTCTGCTTTATAACAAAGTGAATCAGCTATACATATACATATATCCCCATATCTCTTCCCTCTTGCGTCTCCCTTCCACCCTCCCTATCCCACCACTCTACTTTTCTAATGTGGAATAGTGTATCTTGTCTGTAATTAGTATCTAACTATAAAATGTAGATGACTTTTTAATCTTTTATTGAATAAATATTTTCTTAAACTTCACCATAAGTTTAAATAAGCTTCTTTTCCTCCTTTTTCTCAAAATTTCTGAAATTTGAACTTTGTTGAATAGAAAATTCATGCAATCATTTGGAATATATGATTACTTTTAAGATTGAGTATTTTTTCCTCAGAGTCAGTTTTCTTTTTCATAATAAAAGAATGTCATTCACATTGGCAAGTATTTTTCTTTTTTTCTTTATCAAAATTCTATTTATTATTCAGAGGTGTTCAATCAAAATATCTTGATTAGTTGCCTCTCTGCTACTTTGGTTCAGAAAATATATGCAGAGTTAGGAAGTCAATTTCTGAGGTTTTTCAAGTAGATGTATGGATTGCATATATGGTACAATTATTGTAATTGTTATAACAATTACAATTGTTACATCAGTAGTCTCAAATTTCATTTTAAAATACAGGAATTAATCAATAGTTTTAAATTCCCTTTCATTAACTTTCAAAGACAGTTTCCAGAATTCAAAATGCCAACTCTCCTCAGTATTTTAAAATAATTTCTATTTATTGCATCTTCTCTTTAATCTTGAAACTGGCAATGAATTTAGTTAGTGTACCTAATATTACAAAATAAAAAATACACCGTAAAAGAAACATCTTAAATTGTCCCCTTAGTGATTTTTAAAAATTTCATCTCTTTCCAGTTTTTTAAACTGCACTCTGGCTGTTTCATTCAAAACAGTTTATTAAGCAGGAAAATGTGATTACATAAATATATGAGTTTATTGTGCATGTCACTAAATAAAAACTATCAAACCAGTATTTCCAAAATATGTTTAATAAAATATTGGTTTTTTTAATGGATATAAATAGCAATCACATTAATATAATTTTCATTACTGTAAGAATTCAATTAAGTCTAATACACATAGTTGAGATAATACATAGTTTCAAATTAAATCTAATATTCATAGATATATTCTATGCCATATTTCCTCAGCATTTTATCACAGATTATCTTTTCTAGGAGCATCTTTCTAATAAAGTACTCCATGGAATGCTCTTCAGGAAAATAAACAGATTTCTTCTTGTATTCCATGCTACTGAAAAAGTAAAACCTATTGTGGTAATTAGCTAATATTCACTGATCCCTACCCCTTTGGTTTATATGCTTTAGTTTCTATTTCTAAATTTTCCATTTTCTAATATGCTCAATTAGTAAACCATCTCAAATAATTTTGGTGCAAATATCCCATTAATTCCCTTTCCTTTCCTGCCACAGACAAACTTTATTCATCTTTATGTTGGACAACAATATACCTGGTATGCACATCAATTTTACTTATCACAGTAAATAGAATCTATTAGTCTTGTCTGTTCCCTATGCCTTAATTGTGAGCATTTAATATCAGGGTATGGATCTTGTTAAAATTTTGTATGTCACAAAAAAACAGTGTTTATCACATTCAATAAAGAAGAAAGATATTAAAAGTAAAGTTTTTAATATGTTTGTATATTGGCCAATTGATATGTCTAATTGTATCTCTTGCCTTTTAAAGAATTGCTAGCATCAATTACCAAAAATATGTGGGAATGCATTCCAGTGTCAAGGTCTATATTTGGAGGTGTAATCTTTTTCCAGGCAAACTTTGACTCTGCACATCAAACTTTGTGTCACCAGATGTTTCTAATTGACTATTGGTTACTTTCTTCAGTACAGTTTTCCTCTTTCAACTTTACATTTACATTGAATGAGAATGAAAACATGGTGATTACAGTACAGCAAATTAAGATCTACAATGGCTTAATTAGAATGGCAAATTATTCCATTCTTTTCTTAGAATATTCTCATAAAATCTAGTAAAAAGTGTACAAACAGATGAGGCATTTAAAAGTCTTACTTAATTTTGTACCTCATTTTAGAAGGATAGACTGTAGTTGGAAAACAAAGAGAAAAATGTAAAATGAACAACATAAAGTGAAAAGAATATCAACTTAAGTGTTTAAAAATTCAGCAATTTTTTCAAGTTATCCAAACAAAAAATCTATTCTACACCATGCCTAAAGTTTGGGCACTCATTAAAATTTCACCCACTGCTCATTCTTCTCAAGAGAATCTCTTTCATCTATGTGGGGATTCTCAATTTACTTTGTGTTTAAGTACCTAAAATAAAAATACATAGGATTATGAAGGAATTAAATAATATGGAAGTGCGTTTAGGAAGATGTTTTTAAAATAAATTTGTAACACGGAATACACATGTGCTCTGTTAAATAATAAAATTTAGTGTATGAACTAATAAATACTGTACAGTTTTCCAGTTTTATTGATAAATATTTGACATATAACATTATATTAAAGATACATGGCTATCGATTTGCTACATGTATATATTGTGAAATAGCTACCATAATAAATTTAGTTAACATCCATCACCTCATATAGTTACAGATTTTTATCTTATGATGGGAACTTTTAAGATTTACTTTCTTAGCAACTTTCAAATATAAAATCCAGTATTGTTAACCATAATCATCAAGCTGTACATTCTATAATTGTAAAGTACTAAGCATTTCAGGAGGTCTACAATTGAAATTTGTATAAATACATATGGTATGATTCCTTTTGGTGACAATATTGTAGATATCACTAATACTACAATGTAGTGAAATTATTATATCATTTTCCCCATTCAGCTTTATAAGACTCCTTTTATTCTATCCATGGATTCCTTCTTCATGAAATCATGCAATAAAACAGAAGTCTAATTAGCTATAGTCATAACAAAGTCTGTGGATCATCTGTGATTTACTCAGAGTTACAAAATATCTCTGTTCCTCAGACACCCTCATTCTTTCATTTGTTTATTGAGCATTTGTTCTAGTTTTAAATTATGCCATTTCTGTGCCTTTCAAATTGTCAATATGAAGAAAAATTTACAGTAGCTGGCATTAGATATTGCAGAAATAAGTAATAACTGCTCTTAAATACCCCTAATAAGGATGTAAATTAATACACTATTTATTGTATTGGAAAGCACATTGGCACAAGTATTCATAGTTTAGACTTTTGACTTCTTGGTAGAGATAGAGGACAAGAACATTAATTTTGTTTAGGGAAAAAAAGGATTTTTTAAAGTAAAAATGCCTCAAGGACAAGGAGAGTGCTAAAGTAAAATAAAGAGCAACATTTCGGAAAGTCAGATGAAAGATTTAGGAGATTGGAGAAAATTAAAGTTGATTGTGGGGAAGGCTGAGATCTAACACAATTTTTGCTACCAAATTCCCCAATTCCTCAATAATGGGTGGATCCACATGCGTAGAAAAGAGAGGTTTTAAAATAAGGATTACTGCTTGAAAAGTTCTTTATGAAGCTGCTAGATCCATTCCCTCTCCATAACCCCAACTCAATTTTAAATAGTCCATCAACTGTCTCTCATCAGCTAACTGCCCATTCTCCAGAAAAGATCAGAACATATTCTCTAAAAAAAAAAACACTAAATAGAAGTTTCTGGACTACATATGTCAGGTAGAATTAAGAAGGAAGAAAAGATACACTTAATGAATGAGGAAACCACCAGCATGTTTCCCCCAACTGCCTCACTTCTTACAACACTGGGGTAAACATGTCATACTTTTACTTCTTGTAGAAAAGATACAGTGGCATCAAATCACCCTCAGGGAAGCCCTCAAGAAGCAACTCCCAGCCACAAGCTGCAGAATCCTCTTCATGAAAGGCAGAAGCCAAAATAAATAACAACAGAAACAATGAAAGGAAACAGACATATTCATGGTAAAGAAAACTGTATCCCAGAGAGAGATAATAGCAGGTATACCATCTTCAAACAAGAATGAAGTACTGGGCTTCCCTGGTGGCGCAGTGGTTGAGAGTGCGCCTGCCGATGCAGGGGACATGGGTTCGTGCCCCGGTCCGGGAAGATCCCACATGCCGTGGAGCGGCTGGGCCTGTGAGCCATGGCCGCTGAGCCTGCACGTCCGGAGCCTCTGCTCCGCAACGAGAGAGGCCACACCAGTGAGAGACCTGTGTACCGCAAAAAAAAAAAAAAAGAATGAAATGCTTTCATAAAAAAGAAGAACAGAAATAGATCTGTTGAAAATTAAAAACTTAATAGCTGAAATGAAAATTCAATAAAAAGTTTGGAAAATAGTGTTGAAGAAAACTTCCAGAAAACTGAGAGAGAAAGAGAGAGTGAAAGAGAGAGAAAGGAAGAAAGGAAGGAAGGAAGCAAGCAAGCAAGGAAGGAAGGGAGGGAGGAAGGGAAGAGCAAAGGAAGAAAAAATTGAGATTAGTATCCAGTAAAGAGTTCCAGAAAGAGAGAGAACTGAGTAAAAGGAAAGAAAGGACTTAATTAAAACAAGAACATTTTCCAGAGCTTATGCATGTGTGTTTATAAAGAGCACATATTACTCCACACACTAAAGAAATATATACCACCACCAAGGCACATTATTTTGAAATTTCAGAAAACTGAGGATGCACAAAAATTCAACATGCTTCCAGAGGTAAAAATAGGTTACATACAAATGTAGCTATATACACTTGTAAGTCCTTAATCATGAAATTACTAATATGCTATACACGTATTAGGAGGGTGAGTCAGCTACCATGGATGCATGTGTGTGGTAGAAACGAAGGGAGAAATACAAGCTAAATCGTCATCCTCTGGGGTGCAAAGTCACTAGTTAATGCCTCAAACTAAAAATTTAAGAAGTAGAAAAGCAATCATATTAAGCTGAGTTGTGGTGGTTAAACAACAGCAAGGACTTAGCTAAAAGAGTTTACAGTGTTAGTCTTAAGAGAGAAAGAGGAGAAAAAGAAAACTACAATTTCTAAAACTATGTGACTCTCTGTAAGAATGCACAATTTTGGTTTTAGAAAAGGAATAAACAAAATATATTCAGATTACTGATCCCAAATTAAAGCCACAATTATCTCTAAATAGTTAATTAATTTTTATCATATCAGTGTTTATAATATCATAGCTAGTAAATAACCAAAATGTACAAAAACAAGAGAAAATTTTAATGAAATATACTGCATCTATATAGTGGGACATTATGTACTCATTTGATATTTGAAGAGTTTTGAGTGTTATGAAAATTTTTATAAATTAAGTTGAAAAACAATAGAATATTTTATTTTCCTTCTAAATTTTCTGCATTTTCAAACTATTTTATAATGGCCATGTTTATTTTATTTATAAAGTTTTAAAAAGTTAAAAATCTATGAAACTGTAACTACAGATTTTCCTATTGAGGTTGTAGGTTCACTAACTTTTTAAATTCAATCATAACCAGCAAAGGAAATTTGACTTTATAAACATAACATAAATGGTAATAGGTTTATTATTTTTCCTTTTTAGCTTAAGTAAAAAAGGTTTTCAAGTTAATAGCTTATAGCTTTCCTCAGGAATAGAATTTGGGATGAGAAATTGTACTTTGCCAATAGGAACCTCTCTTACAGACAGTAATATTGTTATTGTCACATATTGCTATATAGTCAGAAGGAGTTATCTTTTATTATTTTTTACTACTTCAAATGGCAATTTATAGTTCTTTCTTTCACATTTTTTCAATGCCAAAGAGGTGAAGGTATAATTTTCTGCAAATGTATTTCCCGGTTATAAATCTGATTTGAACACAAGAATGCATATATTCATGTACTTGCTAAGCCAAAGGTATAATAGAAATGCACAAAACACAAATAATTTATGTCTACATGGTGCCACAGTTTCAAGAAGAAAATTGAAAAGCAACCAATCAGCAGAATCTGGTGTGCTTGAGTTCTGTCCCTGAGTTACTTACCTGATATTTTAACTGAATTGACTAAATGAGCTCATAGAGATATTGCTTTGACATTGGAAGCTTGAATTGGCTATGACATTATTTAGTAAAGATATGTTTCCAGTCACTAAAAATTTTGAAGCTTTTGCAGTTTTCTACATAAGAAGAATAAATATATTGTCAGTAAGTCCTTCCCGAGGACAGACAAGATGCGCAGCTCTGTGTTAAGCACAGCAGAGACTCAGCAAAATGATTTTGTAGTCTTTCAGGTGCAAACCTAACATTTGTGAATATGTAACACAAGGAAATCTATAATATGTAAGTGTAGAGATTTGTGGGAGAGGCCACATAAACTGAGGGAGTGAGTGAGTAAGCAGTCAAGGGAGGGCGTATATATTCCAGAATTTAGAATTTCAACACAGATAAGTTCCTTCTGAATTTCCATCAAAATTCTAAAGGGGTAATTATGTTTTTACTGCATAATGTGCTCTTTCATAGCTATGTATATATGAGAATAATGCAGATCTGATGCATAGATTTGCCATTTTTAAAATGAGCAAAGATGAAATATGGAGCTTAAACACATAAACCTACACTGTAAAATTGCTGACTAAAATAAAATCGTAAAATACCAAAATATGCAAGTGACACAAATCTTCCACTTATTCAATTTCTCACAAGAAACTCACAATAAAAAGTCTGTTTTCTTATGGTATAGCACAGTGATTGCTCAAACGTATACTTCTATTTGCCAGGTAACCTTACTGCTAATTTATATCAGAGGAGTTTATCCATCGTGTCTATTCTCAAATGATTAATTGAAAGCAAAGTTATTAAAAATGATAATTAATTACCTTATTTGTTTCACTTAAGTGAATCTGTCACTGGTCATACTGAGTATTTTTGGTAGAGCATTTGATTATAATTTCTCTGCCTTTCTGTTTCTCCCATCCAGCTTGATTCAACAAATGTAGTAAAAAGACCTAAGCTTTCTTTGTGAGAGTGCCAACAAAACTGGCACTGAGTCGAAAGGGAAAAGATTATTTTGATCTTGTGATTGACTTATTCAATGGAAATAAATGACTTTCTTTGTCGTCCAAGAATCCTCCTAATATACACTGTGATTTTTTTTTTCTGCAGTATTGCCACTACTTAGAGATAAAAAGGACAGTTCAGAAACATAGAGAAAATATTCTGCTATTTTGCCTTTCCTCAAAGGTCACTGATGGGAACGTTAGAGTTGGTGAACAGGTCATTTTGCATCTCTTAATATGTCTTTATGGTCGTAATCAGTTTTTCTGATGCTGTAATTCTCTCTCATACTATAAATTTTATCCAAAATGGAATACTGCAACTACAAAATTTATTTCTATGACTAGCAAACACTAGAAGTGATATTTTATTTCCAAAGCTACGTGTGGAAATCAGAGCCATAAGTAGAATTTATGAAAGTGGGTATTATTTTCCCTTTTAAATAATTTAAAATATTTAATGTTTAGTCACAGTATCAGAAATTCTTCCACTGGAGTTTTTCCTTGGCTACGTCAACAATTCTTTCAATAAATATTTATTGAGAATCTATTGTATGTGAGGCTGTGAAGTAGTTTTGAGGGATAGTTATTTTTAGGCAGTTATGCAAAATAGTTATTTTTAGACAGTTATGCAAATTTCCTGTTGTGGGGTTAATAACATGTCTTTAGGGTGCGGCACCTTGGAGAATATTAGCATGTCATTAGCTGAGCACAAGGACTATAAACATGATTCAATTCTCAGGTACCAGTTAGGGGAGTGGGTTAGAAATGGACAATAAAAGGGTGATGAGTACATACTTGTTACAAAGTTTAATCCCCTTTAACACTTTGCAAAAACAGTACATGAATGCTATTTGAATGAGCAAATTGTCATGACACATAGACTTAGAAAGGGAGAAAGGATGATCTGAGATTTAAATTTTAGAGTTTAAGACTTAAAAAAGTGGCACAGTTCAGCTGTCAATAACATCCATGAATCTAAATTGGATTAATAGATGAAAAGAATTCATAGAACTGAGAAAGCAGTCTCAGAGTGGACCATCATCATGAACACTTCATTTGTCCAAAGATGAGGATAGCAATAAAGAAGAACTAAATATTGTGAACTCAATGGCAATGTTCTGTAGTTCTAAATTACAATTTGAAGATAATTAGATAATGACTAACACAATAGGAAAAGAGAAGAAGGAAGTTTCACGAAGTTCCTAGGTCAGTAGCAGCCCTGAAATTCATAAAGAATGTTGTATCTGAAGTTAAGATAAAAACACCAGTTCACATACAGTACATAATTTTTCTTTATCATATATATTTTTAACAGGCACTGTATAATTTCATCATCAGAACAAACGAAGGAAACAGGAGAAATATGGAGTATTTTGAGTGGATAGTGTCTTTGGGGATGTAGCAGTCAGTCACATCAACACCACATTAGTAACCACACTAAAATCCAGTGGTTTGCAACAAAAAGTATTTATTCTCCTATGCATGGTCTACAGGCTGTGATTTGTCTGACCTAGGCTGGACTCAGTTTTGTTGCTACGTCTTCAGCTGTGGTTTGGCTGGGCTTTAGCTCCAGGCTGCAGGTTGAATTCAAGATTTCTCTACATGTGTTTTGTTGGGGGTCTAACTGAAAAGGAAGGATTCCTTCTAACATGCTCTTCTCATGACAGCTGTGGTAAACTGAGCAAACACACTCAACGCCTCTTCATGTGCCACATTCTCATTCCTTTGGCCAAAGTAAGTCACATGAACAAGAGCAGCATTAAGGATTGAGGATATTTATATATTCCACACACAGTAGGAGTTGGACAGAAAGGACATTTGCAAAAAAGTAATCCAAACTATCACAGGGGGAATACAGGTCTCACTTAAGAGGATGAGTTGAGAGAGATTTATCAGAAAAGATGACAAAGAATAAAAAAAAATAAAATACAGCCTTCTGTCATAGATGTAGAAAACAAACTGTCTACAAGGGGGAAAGGGTTGGGAGGGATAAATTGGGAAATTGGGATTGACCTATACACACTACTATATATAAAATCGATAACTAATAAGAACCTGTAGCACAGGGAACTCTAATCAACACTCTAATGACCTATAGAATCTAAAAAAGAGTGGATATATGTATATGTATAACTGATACACTTTGCTGTACAGCAGAAACTAACACAACGTTGTAAATCAACTACACTCGAATAAAAATTAATTTAAAAAATAGCCTTCCTCTCACCTTTCCCAGCCAATTACATAATTTTTAAGATGTAAGTCTGCCCTCTTACTCTTTGCTTCTCCCCTTCTGTTCCTTCATTTCTGCACACCTTCTATCTCACCCCAAAAGTTACCAGCCTTTGCAGTTTTTGTTCATGTTCTTCTGAATTTCTTTCCTAAATTCATATAGATGCATATGAGAATATGTGTATAGAGAGATTATTCCTTCTGAGTAGATGAGAAAAATGAATATGTAATATTTCATTTTTCGGATATATCACTATTTGATTATCCATTCTCCTGATGATGGCCATATGGATGGTTTTAAGTTTGGGCCATTATGAATAAGACAGTTTTTAAACACTCTTTTACAAGTCTTTTTGTGGACATAAATTTTCATTTCTTGTGTAATGAAGTAGGTGGGTAACGGGATTGATGTATATTTAAATTCATGAGAAGCTGCCAAATAATTCTCAAGGTGGTTTAACCATTTCACTGTACCACCAGAAATGTATGCAACCTTCACATCTTGCCCTCATGTGTGTGTGTGTTTTTTTTAAATAGATCTTTATTGGAGTATAATTGTTCACAATACTATGTTAGTTTCTGTTGCACAACAAAGTGAATCAGCCACATGCATACACATGTCCCAATATCCCCTCCCTCTTGAGCCTCCCTCCCACCCTCCCTATCCCACCCCTCTTGGTGGTCACAAAGCACTGAGCTGATCTCCCTGTGCTATGCAGCAGCTTCCTCTAGCCATCCATTTTACATTTGGTAGTGTATATACTTCAATGCTACTCTTTCACTTCATCCCAGCTCCCCCCTGCCCCGTACCCTCAAGTCCCTTCTCTATGTCTGCGTCTTTATATTCCTGCCCTGCCACTAGGTTCATCAGTACTGCTTTTTAAAATTACATATATATGTGTTAGCATACGGTATTCGTCTTTCTCTTTCTGACTTACTTCACTCTGTATGACAGATTCTAGGTCCATCCACCTCACTACAAATAACTCAATTTCGTTCCTTTTTATGGCTGAGTAATATTCCATTGTATATATGTGCCACATCTTCTTTATCCATTCATCTGTCGATCAACATTTAGGTTGGTTCCATGTCCTGGTTACTGTAAATAGTGCTGCAATGAACATTGTGGTACATGTCTCTTTTTTTTCTTTAAACATCTTTATTGGAGTATTATTGCTTTACAATGGTGTGTTAGTTTCTGCTTTATAACAAAGTGAATCAGCTATACATATACATATATCCCCATATCTCTTCCCTCTTGGGTCTCCCTCCCTCCCACCCTCCCTATCCCACCCCTCTAGGTGGTCACAAAGCACCGAGTTGATTTCCCTGCACTATGAGGCTGCTTCCCACTAGCTAACTATTTTACATTTTGTAGTATATATAAGTTCTCATGGTATATGCCCAGTAGTGGGATTGCTGGGTCATATGGTAGTTCTATGAGGTATCACTTCATGCCAGTCAGAATGGTCATTATCAAAAAACTTCATGTGGTTTTATTAGTCTTTTTTATTGTAGCCATTTTATACTGTGTGTGGTGCCTAGTGCTTTTAATTTGCATGTCCCAGATGACTAATGTTGACAAAGTTTTCTGAATGCTTACTGGTGATTTGATGTCTATGCAAATTTTTTGACAATTTTTATTAAATTTCTCATCTTGTTGGATTTTTTGGTTTGTTTGTTTGCTTGTTTTTAGTTCTGGAGAAAAGACTGCTGACAGATATATTTACTGCAAATAATTTTCCCATGTGACTTTCATTTTCCTAATAGTATCCTTTAATGAAAAGGAAATATTAATTTTTTGGAGCTTCCTTCACCAATTATATTTCTTCTTGGTTAGTGATATTTCTGCCCAATTAAGTATGTCATTTTCCTACCCCCCAAACACAAACCTATTGTATTCTGTTTTCTTCTAAGAGTTTTATGGCTCTGAGTTTTACATGTAGATCTATGATCAAGATTTTTGTGTACAGAGTGAAATAGGTATTGAGGGTTTTTTGTTGTTGTTGTTTGGCTAATGGAGTTATCCAGTTGTTCTAGCAATTGTTAAAACATCTGTTAAAAGCATCCAATTCTCGGGCTTCCCTGGTGGCGCAGTGGTTGAGAGTCTGCCTGCCGATCCAGGGGACACGGGTTCGTGCTCCGGTCGAGGAAGATCCCGCATGCTGCAGAGTGTCTGGCCCTGTGAGCCATGGCCACTGAGCCCGCGCGTCCGGAGCCTGTGCTCTGCAATGGGAGAGGCCACAACAGTGAGAGGCCCACGTACTGCAAAAAAACAAACAAACAAACAAAAAACATCCAATTCTCATTGAATTAACCTAATGTCTTTATCAAAAATCAAACTGATGATATGTGGTATGTGGGTAGGTCTAGCAGGAACAGCACTGTTCAAAAAAACTTTATGTGACAATGAAATGTACTATATCTATATTGCCCAATAGGGTAGTCACTAGCCACACATGGCTATTGAGTACTTGAAATGCCACTGAGACAATCAATATTTCACTTTATTTAATTTTTATTAAACATGGAAAGAAAAGATCTGGAAACTGTATTCTGTTCCATTGATCTCTTTTCTATTCTAGGTCAATCATATTCTCTGAATAATAAAAATCTTAATTGCAGGCAGTACAATTACTGCAAATTTGTCTTTTTTTTAAAAAAAAACTGCTTAGGCTGTTCTATATTCTTGATGTTTCCATATAAATTTTAGGATCATTTGTTTCTTCTAAAGAGCCTGCTGGAATTTTTATAGGGATTGTATGGAACTTATTTATCAGTTAAGGGAAATATTGACATCTTACAACACTGAGTCTTCCAATCTCTGAGAATGACTTCTCTTTCTATTTCTTTGGGCTCTATTTAATTTTCTTAGTAATGTTTTCTAGTTATCATTATAGAAATCTTTTACAGTTTACTTTTCATTTATTCTTAAATCCTTTTTGTATCTTTTTCTGCTAGTGTAAATGGTACTTTTAAAATTCATTATCCATTTGTGTTTTTGGTAATTTGGAGACATGTAATTGATTTTTGCACATTGATCTTAATTCTATGATTATGCTAAATTTACTTCTTGGTTCTAGTAATTTCTTGTAAAATCCTTAGTATTTTCTATGTCTATGATGAGGCTGTTTTCAAATAAAGGGAGTTCTATTACTTTCTTTCCAATACTTATACTCTTGGAGTTTTAATGTGCACAATCATGCTTTCCAGTCTTGAAGACTTTTATTTCTTCCTTTCTGAACTTTATTCCTGGTCTTAGGGAGAAGGCATTCATTCATTTGCCTTTGGATATTCTGTTAGCAAGAGGTATTTTAAATATTGAGGATAGTCCATTCTATTCCTACTTTGAAAAGAATGCTTAGTTTTTCCAAGTGCTTTTTTCTGCATCTGCTAATATGGCAGATGATATGGATTGATTTTGAAATGTTGAAGCAATCTTGGATTCCTGGAATAAACCCCACTTGATCATGCTGGCTCACAATAAAGGTAAATAAACCTCTTCATTCCTAAAAGGACATTATTGTCTTAAGTCCTATTTTATCTAGTATTAATATTGCTGAACCAGATTCCTCATAGCTAATATCAGTCAAATATTTCTTTTTTCTAAGCTTTTATTTCCTTTATCTTTAGATTGTCTCATTATATTTTAAATTTATTTTTATAATAGCTCTGTAACTCTGCTTTTTAAATGGTGAGTTTAGTTCTTTTAAATTTATTTTAGAGATAACATATGTATATACATATATATGTAAAACTGTTTTTAACATAGAAGTTTATTGCAGTTTGTCCCACTTTTCTTCATTTAGAAAATTTCTTTCCATGCTTCTTCTAAAATGATACTCATACCTTCCTCAAACCATGATACTATTAAGAACTTTAGCATACTCTCCCCTCTGTTGTGTTTTCTCTTCCATAATACCAGCCTATCTTGTCAGTATTATGTAGATTTTCATTTGAAGTTTCTCATAAATATACTTATGTTTTCTGTTTTTATTTTTTTGTGTGTATCTAGGTACACATATGCATATATATATTTGATGACAAAATATAACTATTTTATAGTAATATGTACCTATTTATTTAAAGATTATAATAACTATAGTTGATTATCTTTTTCCTAAGTAAATCTGGCAGCTTATCTTGAGTGTGTGTCTGTCTATTTTTAAGTACTTTGCCCAAACGTTTTTATTGAAGGCATTTGTGTGGTAACCCTTCTGAGGCATTATATGTTTGCAAATATTTCCTGAGGATATTTTTTATCATCCCTTAATATATTTAAATAAGAGTTCATCAGGATTTTGAATCTATGTTCTAAGCTTTTTTTTTCCCAACACTTTGAAAATGTTGCCTCAAGACTTTCTTGATTCCAGTACTGACATTGAAAAATCTGATGTAAATCTCATTTTTGTTCTTTTGTATGATCTACTCTTTCTCCCCATAGCTGATAGAGACCTTCCCTTTTTCTCTAATAATATATAATATAATTAATGTAGGTTTTTCCTAAGCTCTCTTATTTGACCCTTTTTTAGCTCTCTTTAATCTGAAATCTTCCTTGGTTTTTCAAAATATTTAATGGTGTTTGTTGAATATCTTAACTGAGATCCTTGTCTCAAATGGTCTACCATCCAATTAAACTTCTGAAATGAACTCTAACTTATAGACAGAAAGCGATAAGACCTTTGTACCAATATTCTGTGGGTTATTAATGTAAAGCTCAGGGTTTTTTTGTATTAAATACCAACTTCTAAAATATGATTTATAATGAAATTTTCTGATAATTATCCAGAAGACACACTTAATGGAATCTGCATTAGCAATGTTAGAATAATTATCAAAGGATAGTCTCCACATGAATTTTTCAGATGTTCTACTGAAAAGACCAGAGATAACAAAGTTGTGCCTACACAGAATGTGAGTTATTAATACACATTGTCTTCAAAGGATTTACAAAGCCAGTAGTAAATGTGCATACATGTGTGTTGATACTAGTTTTTATATGTGTACTTTTAGATTTTAATTATTCTTACCTCACATCATCATAAAACTTTAGAATCAATAGGGTGCTCATATTTAGAACAACATTTTGTGAACATAAATCATTTCTTTAATATCCAGAAAATTAAGGAATAAACTCAGGAACTGTTACAAGAGGAGGCTGATGATGACTAAATATGATGTGACGTGGTATTCTGGTTGGGATTGAGGACTAAAAATTGACATTAGATAAACACTAAGTAAATATGAATAAGGTATAGACTTTAGTGAATAATAGCATATCAATATTTGTTTATTCATTATGACAAATGCACCATACTAATGTAAGATATCAAGAATAGGAGAAAATGGGTACCAGCTGTATGGGAACTCTCTATACTATCTTTGTAATTTTTCTGTAAATCTAAAATTAGTATAAAATATTTTTTTTATTTTAAAAAAGTAAATTCAGGAAGCCTCATGTTGTACTTACTAACATTTTATTTTCCTTAACTGTATATGAGATGATTAAAACTTTCCAGGTTAATAATTTCTCATCAGTATGGTATAAATATTAATATTTTTTGACACATAAATTTGTATAGGACTCTAGCTCTTGGAACTTAGAGTAATTATTTGTTACTCTTCATAGCATTGGTAAGTATGTAAATATAGTATTTTTATTTTTTTAATGTGAGAAAAGAAAGGTAATTTTTTTCTTTATATTAGACTATTTAAGTCCACTCTAAAATCTCTTAGCATGTTATAAGATGTAATTTACTAAATGGAACTTGGCCAGCCAGAGAAATTCCTTTATTTATTTATTATGATTTTTTTAATGATATGCAATTCTAAAAGTGAGCAATGTACACTAATTATCAAGGGCATTAATCCTATTAACTGTATCAATTATAAAATGGATTTAATCAAAGAAAAGGTGCAATAAAAATGCAAACAATTCCATAGCACATTTCCCAGTGCCTTGTTTACTAAAGCTTTCACTGCTTATGGCAAACTGCAAAGCAATTAAGGACCATAGTTCATTTGTACCATGGTTGTGAATACCAATGGAGCCGCACTTCCACAAAGCTACATGCACATGGACGAAATGCATATGAAAACCCACACTTCTGTTGTCAAAGTCTCTTTCCAATTTTCTTCCTTGATTTTTTTGAAGTATAATTGACAAACAGAATTGTACGTATTTAAAGTGTACCTTGTGATGATTTGAGATATATATATATATATATATATATATGTGTATATATATATATATATATATATATATATATATATACAGTAAAATGATTATCACAATCAAATTAATTAACCCATCTATTATTTCATATGGTTATCTTTTCTGTTTTTTTATTTTGGTGAGAACTCTTAAGGTCTATTCTTTAAGTGAATTTCAGGTACATAATACAGTATTATTAACTATAGTTACTATGATGTACATTACATCCTCAGAGCATATGCATCTTATAACGAAAACACTGTACCTTTTGAGCAACGTCTCCCCATTTCCCCCACCCCCAACCCCTGGCAAAGTCTCTGTTCAATTTACTTCCTTGATTTCTGAATTTCCATTGGTCCATTCTAGTCCATGGTAACTGATTCCTTAGGTTCTGTAGTGTAACACTGGCCTTTACTCCCAAATGTGTCCATGTGTGTTTTCTGAAATATATTGTACAGATAGAATTGAAAATTTAGCTGTTATTTAAACTGATTCAATGAAAGAATGGAAACCTCCAATGTTGATTCAAGTCACTTTGTGACTGAGATATTAAGGTCGTCTGCTTGATTATGACTGTGAACCAGAGTAGACCTGAGAAGTCTATGGGGGTCATACACATACACAAACAATAAAGAAAAGTATATGAATATGTATATAATTAGACACATTGTGACTTTATAAATAAATTATAGGAACTTATACCAATGTCTTTAAAGTGACCGTGCTGACACTTCTAGCCTAAAATAGTTTTAGAGACTTTTCTCATCTGACTTGCAGAAAAAGTCCAAAAGCAGCCTCAAGCTGGAATCAATTTCAAGGGTTATGATTTTCTTTAGACATATTGGTGTGTACACCAGCTCTAAACATGAATCCTTTAGTTTACATTTGAGAAGAGTTTTACTGGGTGGCTGCTGGAAGTTCTATGCATATGTATTTGTATACTTTTCAAGCCACAGAATCCCTAATACCAAAGAATTTACATTCTCTCGTAAAAATTTTATTCATATTAAAATATTTAAGAATGGCAGTGTGTTATTAACTTTCTTCTATTTTTCCATCATTCCATGCACTAACATTCACTTGAACTTTATTTCTCTTCTTAACGACAGTCTCAGTGGTGATGTCAGAGTGTACACAGAACTGCCATCATTTTTTATAATTATATTACCATTCTTAACGTAAAATCTGCCTGACTCTCCAGAGTTTTCCATCTTAGTGATAACCGCCATTACATGTCATGTTATCTCTTTTAAGTTATCCCTCAATAGTGACTTAACTAGCATATTTCTCTGATAATTTTCATTGTCTTCTAAGACTAATCTATCAGCTTGTTGTTTTAGCTCCCTCGTCTCAGTAAAATCTGCTAGTGTTGGCAATATAGCCTCATGTATGTATACGATGAACTCATGTTTATCAAAACCATGAATCAAAACTGCAGCTTAAATATCTAAGTTAGCCTCTATGTATTGGTCAATTCCAACTCCTGATTTGCTCAACATATTTTTGTTAAAAAAATTAATGGGGCTGAGTAATCCATATTAGTTATTTATTGAATCAAAATGTTAGACACAATCAGTTTTGGAAAAGAAGGGTATAAGGCTAATTCAAATTGGCAGATAATCAAAATATAATTTATATTTGCTTTTATATATATATACATACATGTATGTGTTTTTGTGTTAAAAAAGATATACATATATATCTTTCTTAATGTTTCCTACAATCACAAAATATCAAGCTTAGAGAACACCTCACATGTAAGTTGATACAACGACATATTGAATGTTCACATTTCTACAACCTCTTGGAAAATAATATCTAAAGCTTTAATAAATTTCTGTCTTAGGAATTCTCACTCGAAATGAGTGAGCATTTTCTAGGGTTTCCTATGATACAACCTTAACAAACTACATAGGGCATTTACTTATAGGTCCACAATCCTTGAAGCCAACTGTGTCTTGGAGTTCTGAATTTTTAGGGTTTTAGGAAGATAACATACAACATATTCAGAGGGATCTGAGGCAGAGCCTCATAGCCAAATATTTCTGTAGCACACATATATAGTCATACTAAATGTCATAAAGAACAAAAACATCCTCATGTCATTTCAAGTCAGTTTTGCTCTCAAACAAGTTTAGGTCAAATAAGGTTTTATGATCAAAATACATTATAAAAAATGTTTCAGTTTTCCATGCTTTTGAGATTTCAAAATTCCTAACCATTATTTTGCTTTCTTTCTCTTGGATTGCATGATATAATTATGCAAGAAAATACCTGAATATAATACTAAGTTTTGTGGCCATATGGAAATGTCTTATTACTACTAGTACTAGAGATTATAGATTTTTTTTCCAAAGGACAATAAACAGATGACTATTAACATTCATCCAGATTCTCCTCCTTCAAGCAAAAGCTATGAAGGTAGGGTGGAGGGACAAAAAGGACAGGGTAAGTCTCTAGGCACTAAGTAAAAGACTTTAAACTTCTTGTGTTTTTACTCCATCAGTAAAATAGTTTTTATTCTCAGTAGTGTATATTTATAAATTAAATGTAACCCTATTTATATATTATATACACTGTATGTAACACACAAAAATAGACATTAAAAACAATGGAATAAACATACAAATGCCTTAATATTTTTCAACATTAAAAGTGATTTTAAGTATCTTCTGTTATTCACATCCTTTTGGAATCTGCTGAAAAAATGGATGCATACTCTATATCCTCTTTCTTGTGGCCCAAACTTATACCCTTAGGGTAGGAGACAGCATAGCTGAGTTGTATTTCTCAAATTTTGGCATATGTGCCACTGGTGATACACGAGGTGATTTTAGGTGATACATGGAGGCACATATTTTAGTAAATAATTATTTAGTAATTTAAGTGTATTTAATAAATATTAATCATTTTTAAAGCTCCATCATTTTAACATTTTTTTAAACATCTTTATTGGAGTATAATTGTTTTACAATGGTATGTTAGTTTCTGCTTTATAACAAAGTGAATCAGCTATGCATATACATATATTCCAATATCTCTTCCTTCTTGTGTCTCCCTCCCTCCCACCCTCCCTATCCCACCCCTCCAGGTGGTCACAAAACACCAAGCTGATCTCCCTGTGCTATGCAGCTGCTTCCCACTAGCTATCTGTTTTACATTTGGTAGTATATATAAGTCCATTAACGTTTATTTTAAAAAATCACAATTAACACATTAAACTCTTGATTTTATTGACATCCTTGCTTATGTGAAGCGTACAATTTAAAAAAAAAACTTAACCAGTATAAAGAAAAATGTTATCTTTATAAATAAAATCACAGATGTTTTGTGGCTATGGCAGGGCTTCAAATGATAGTATGTGAGTGAATGGAATTGTGAGTGAATGGAATTGATAGTATGTGAGTAAATGGAATAGGAAACAAAACCTAGCAACCAAGAAGGAAGACTCTATTCAATCCATTTTAGTTTGATGATTGCCTCAGGTAATGCAGGGAAAGTAGCTAGTATAGTGCCTGACTCAAAGTAAAAGCCCAATGAATGCTGGTGTTAAATGAAAATACAGTAACCACTTGTTCAGCTCATCTCTTTCCTCAACCCACTAGCCTTAAGGTCAGAGACAAAGATGGATAGCATGTAAAGAATCTTAATGCAAATCGTTGATAAACTCCTGTCTAGATTTGTCCTCATCCATTCAGTAGACAGCAGTACAGTGTTCTAAACACATTTTTTAAATCAATAAGATAGTATATATATATATATATATATATATATATATATAATATAATCAACAGCTTATTTTTAAATAAGAATTAACCTTTTCTAAAGAATTATTTTTGTTTTATTTTATTATATCTAATTGAAGCTGTTTTTTTGAGTTCTGGCTTTATATTCTCCACATCAACTTTGAACAGCTCACCAAAATATAGATGTAATTTAAACAAAATCAAAAAAAAAAGTATTAATTCCTAAGATAACCTTCACACATTATGGAATGAGTAGTCCCATTCTTTTAAAAAACAAAGAAAGGAAATGAGCATCTTTGAGCTTTATAGCATGAGGATTGTCTGGGATAGAAAATAAATAATTTGAGAACTCTGAGCTTTCAAATCAGATGTCTAAAGCCTAACTCATACTGGATAATGTTCAATTCCATAAAAACCCAAAAACAAAAGGCAGAAAAACTCTGATATTTGCTTGAGGAATGGAAAGCAACTTTATTCCAAAAGTTAATTTTCAATCTGTCTTACAATAAAATAACATTCTATAGGTACTTAAAACACATTTCTCAGTGATTACTCAGAATGTTAAAAGATGATGGAAATCCCCTTACAGTTCATTATATATACTTAACTGAGATTGACCTAGGTTCTCAATAGAAATTACCTTTACAAGACATGAAACAACCCTCTCTCTTTGCAATCTCAGTCCTCTTTCGAGAACCTAGACAGAGCTTAGTTGCCTTGTACTAAATTTCTTCTGATTATGAACGCCCTACTCTAGTAAAATTGTGTTAGCTCTGTCTCCCAGGAAACATAACAGTAATGGTCATACCATTTATTTAAATCTAGGCCACATTTGATTTGGTGCCTATTGTGTACTTTCCTTTGTTTTGAAATTCCTTTTTGAACAGTACGAACCCCATGCTGTTGTAGGAGTGCTGAAAATGCTGACAAAGAAGCAAGGGGTAGCCTTGGTTTTCTCCACCCTTTATCAACTATCACAGACTCTCCATTAGCATCTGAAAGTGACAGCGAAAGGTAAGCTCATCCCAGCCCAGGTCCCTGTTAAGGAAGATCACCATTATCTTGGACTTCCGGTTCATTCCCCATCCTCCAGATTCCGATCTTCATAGGACTCAACAGTGCTTGTTCTGCCCCTTATCTTCCCCACACCTCATTTACTAAACCCATTTCCCTGTGCCCTCTGAAACTCAAAGTCAAGTATCAGCAGAATCAACTTTATCTTCAATTGTATGAAAATTCCCTCCTCCATTTTGCCATAGCTGAAACCCAGCTCTCTCTTAATAACACTATTTCTCTGAAGTCCCTGCTTCCTGTCTTACATGCCTCATAGCCTAGGATCTGGAAGTTAGTCTTTTTGCCATTTTTTCAGAGACACTTGACATGTTCTTTCTCTGGTCCTTTCCACTGCTGTTCCTTCTACATGGAATGCTCTCCTGCACTTCACCCTCCACATCCACAGGGCTTCATACTTCACTTCCTTCAAATGACAGCTTCCCAAAGCTTTCTCTAGGCCCTATCTAAAATATCAACCTCCTCCCTACATCTCATATCTTCCTCCCTGATTTCTTTTATCATCTTACACCAAAGTGATTCAGATCAAGGAAAAATGTAAGCCTGATACTTGCTGGATACTGTGCTGCAGATATTATATGTATTATTTAATAGCCATTTTGTCAGTGATTGCTGTGGGCCAGGTTCTGTGCTATGTACCAAACACAAAATGATATGATAAAGGCCATAGAGTCCTTAGCTTTCCAGAGTTTGGACATTAATGGTTTATCAAATCCCTACTATGTTTCAGCTGTTTTACATGTAGTCACTGTAATTTGGAAAACAACCCTTGCCTGATCTCCTTTCTTCCTTCTGTTTTCTCCGTATTACCATAGCAATTGATGTAAAGCACAAATCTGAATTCTCCCCTCTACTTAAAAACGTACAGTTTCCTCTTCTTGGAATGTGTTGGAATGTTATTTCTCCATATCTTTATGTGGTCAATTTCAACTCACTCAATATTCAATATTTAGTGTGATTTACCATATTTGAATGCTTCCCCACTCCCTTCTCTTTATATAAATCTAGACTTCATTAGATTTTCTTTCATCTGTGTTCTCATAGCTTTTATTACAGTATCTATCACTCCATCACAAAATAATTCATTGAAATTCTATTGATCTATGACCTTATCTGTCTTTGATTCCCCCCATCAAATAACAGAGACATATAATAAATGCTTGATAAACAAATCAGTACATTGTAGTTCTCTATGAGTGTACTTCCATGGGGAAGAAATGGGAGAGCTCACTAGACTCAGGAACACAGGTGAAGGAACTCAGGAAATAAAAACAACTACTTCTCTCCTGTGCTTAGCACACCTCTTGCCACCATAACTACAAGCCTCTCAGAAAAGGATAACTCAGAAAATGAGGATGGTGGATATGTCCCTTTAAAAAAAAATTGTCAATGGGGGGAGAAAATTTTGGGAACCACAAAAATTTAGAATGAGAAGAGCACTTGAAATAATATAATTTCACAGATATAATGAATTCCATATTACAGTGGAGGAAATAAGACTCAAAGAGATTAAGTGCCTGCATCAATGTCACACAGCTGGTGCATTTTAGTATCCTCATTTAAATCCATATAATTAGGAGTGTTCCCACTCTATGAACCTCCATTCAATTTCTGAGAAGTGAAAATGGTGTGGAAATCCATATGGGTGTCATGAAACATGATACATTTTGCAACACTTTAGTCCTTTATCTCCCCCCATGCCACCTCTATGAGTCAGCCTAGCACTACAAAAATTTCCATCTGCCTGGGAGAAATAGGTTTATTATCACAAGTATTCACGTGTCCTGCTTTATCTGTTTCTTTCTCCCTACCTTTTATTTGACCACTTACCCATAATCAAATATATGATTTTCCTGCTGCCATCATGTTCTTTCTTCGAGATTTCCTGTTAGACTAATCTTTAATTCTTCCTCTTTTCACTTTTATGTGTTAAATTTATTTCCTTACAACTTTCTTCTCAAGTTGTATTCTTCTTAAAAGACAGATATTACTTGGCAACAGAGCCCTATGGAGTCTTCCTGGAATGATACTATGGGTGTCTGGGCTCCTGGTTCCAGGGGTGCCTGAGTAGAGGTAACTGCACTTGGTTGCCCATACTTCTTGCATGTATTTGTCATCAACAGGCCCTTGCCTGCCTGTAGATTTACTTACAACAGGATTCCTTGGCTCTCTTGAGTCCCTAACAGCCGCTTCTTATGGTAAAAGAACCCCAGAAGAGAAAGACACAAATCTAAGAAAAATCCCTTATAAATTCCTAATATTGTAGTTGTATTGGGATCTTGTGACTATAGTTTATCTCAAGGGGGAACAAAGTCTGTACGAGAAGCAAAATAATTCACATCATGAAACTATCCAAATATCCGCTTTCCGGATGGTCTGTTCCTTTCCTGCTCCTGTGACACACCATCCTTAGAATCTGTTCATGCCAACTGAGCAAATGTTTCACTTCCTGGAAGCTTCTATCAGAACTTCCCGTTCCCATTTGTCAACATTCACCAATAAGGACGTCAACATTTAATGTAGTCTTAGCCTTTGTTCAGTGTCTACAGATTTTCTTCTCCCTTAAACTCTTTTCCTTCCTTTATGTGTAACTATGAATGGAATTCAACTATGTGAAACCAATGAAAAGAGGCTATTTTTGAGCCTGTGTTTTGTTAAATGGGAACAATATTATTAGTGTGTAATGCATATTTAATACAGTAACAATAATTATTTTTAAGTACTATTAAAGATGCTTTAAAGCCACTTTTAAGAAGACAAATATGCCAGAGTCCCTGGTGACAGGCAATGCTATTAATTGTAGAGGTTTTGTTAGCTTTCTGGGTATTCCTTAAATTGTAGGCAGTTGAAATGCTTAGCACTCCCTCACTTTATTCATGTCTCTGGGGACTCGTGTCATTCTACTCTTAGTCTGTTGTAATTTCACATGATGTTCTTTCTTTTCTAAATCATGCCTTAAATTTTCATGACTTGGACATAAGTTAAAAATCAATTGCCCATTACAAGCAGTTCATGAGCTCAATATCAAAAAAACAAACAACCCAATACAAAAATGGGCAGAAGACCTAAATAGACATTTCTCCAAAGAAGATATACAGATTGCCAACAAACACATGAAAGAATGCTCAAGATCATTAATCATTAGAGAAATACAAATCAAAACTACAATGAGATATCATCTCACACCAGTCAGAATAGCCATCAACAAAAAATCTACAAACAATAAATGCTGGAGAGGGTGTGGAGAAAAGGGAACCTCATACATTGTTGTTGGGAAAGTAAACTGATACTGCCACTATGGAGAACAGTATGGAGGTTCCTTAAAAAACTACAAATAGAACTGCCATACGACCCAGCAATCCCACTACTAGGCATACACCCTGAGAAAACCATAATTCAAAAAGATTCATGTACCACAAGTTCATTGCAGCACTCTTTACAATAGCCAAGACATGGAACCAACCTAAGTATCCATCAACAGATGAATGGATAAAGAAGATCTGACACATATATACAATGGAATATTACTCAGCCATAAAAAGAAACGATATTGAGTTATTTGTAGTGAGGTGGATGGACTTAGAGTATATCATACAGAGTGAAGTAAGTCAGAAAGAGAAAAACAAATACCATATGCTAACACATATATATGGAATCTAAAAAAAAGACAAAAAATGGTTCTGAAGAACCTAGGGACAGGACAGGATTAAAGACACAGATATAGAGAATGGACTTGAGGACACGGCGAGGGGGAAGCGTAAGCTGGGATGAAGTGAGAGAGTGGCATGGACATATATACACTACCAAATGTAAAATAGATAGCTAGTAGGAAGCAGCCATATAGCACAGGGAGATCAGCTCGGTGTTTTGTGAGCACCTAGAGGGATAGGGAGGGTGGGAGGGAGACCCAAGAGGGAAGAGATATGGGGATATATGTATATGTATAGCTGATTCACTTTGTTATAAAGCAGAAACTAACACACCATTGTAAAGCAATTATACTCCAGTAAAGATGTCAAAAAATAAATCAATTGCTCAATGATCAATAAGATCTCCCCTCTTTTTTCTGTTTTCTTGTAAAAGCAAAAGTATCTTTAATATATTTCACTGTATTTTAGAATACAGTATGCTTCAAACTTACCTGTGTATATCTTTGTTATTGTTTCTTCTATCATATTCAGAATCCTTCCAATACACTTTGCTTTCTCTTATGTTTTATGGAGAAATACCAGGCTCTCTCAAATGCATCAGCTATATATTATGATACTAGGTGACTAAAATTCTTGTTTCTATTTTCTCCAAGTTTCTGCTGCATTTCTTTTAAAACTTAACTTTCTGGGACACTTTAATTGGCCCTTTTTTTTTTAACATCTTTATTGGAGTATAATTGCTTTACGATGGTGTGTTAGTTTCTGCTTTATAACAAAGTGAATCAGTTATACATACACATATATCCCCATATGTCTTCCCTCTTGTGTCTCCCTCCCACACTCCCTATCCCACTCCTCTAGCTGGTCACAAAACACCGAGCTGATCTCCCTGTGCTATGCGGCTGCTTCCCACTAGCTATCTATTTTACATTTGGTAGTGTATATATGTCCATGCCACTTTCTCCCAGCTTACCCTTCCCCCGTCCCATGTCCTCAAGTCTATTCTCTAATAGGTCTGCATCTTTATTCCCATCTTGCCCCTAGGTACGGCATGACCCTTTTTTTTTTTTTTTTTAGATTCATATACATGTGTTAGCATATGGTATTTGTTTTTCTCTTTCTGGCTTACTTACTTTGTATGACAGACTCCAGGTCCATCTACCTCACTACAAATAACTCAATTTTGTTTCTTTTATGGCTGAGTAATATTCCATTGTTTATATGTGTCACATCTTCTTTATCCATTCATCTGTCAATGGACACTTAGGTTGCTTCCATCTCCTGGCTATTGTAAATAGAGCTGCAATGAACATTTTGGTACATGACTCTTTTTGAATTATGGTTTTCTCAGGGGTTATGCCCAGTAGTGGGATTGCTGGGTCATATGGTAGTTCAGTTTTGCAAGGAACCTCCATACTGTTCTTCATAGTGGCTGTATCAATTTACATTCCCACCAACAGTGCAAGCGGGTTCCCTTTTCTCCACACCCTCTCAAGCACTTATTTTTTATAGATTTTTTGATGATGGCCATTCTGACCGGTGTGAGATGATATCTCATTGTAGTTTTGATTTGCATTTCTCTAATGATTAATGGTGTTGAGCATTCTTTCATGTGTTTGCTGGCAATCTGTATATCTTCTTTGGAGAAATGTCTATTTTGACCTTCTGCCCATTTTTGGGTTGGGTTGTTTGTTTTCTTCATATTGAGCTGCATGGGCTGCTTGTAAATTTTGGAGATTGACCCTTTGTCATTGCTTTATTTGCAAATATTTTCTCCCATTCTGAGGGTTGTCTTTTCATCTTGCTTGTAGTTTCCTTTGCTGTGCAAAAGCTTTTAAGTTTCATTATGTCCCTTTTGTTTATTTTTGTTTTTATTTCCATTTCTCTAGGAGGTGAGTTAAAAAGGATCTTGCTGTGATTTATGTCATAGAGTGTTCTGCCTATGTTTTCCTCTAAGAGTTTGATAGTGTCTGGCCTTACATTTAGGTCTTTAATCCATTTTGAATTTATTTTTGTGTATGGTGTTAAGGAGTATTCTAATGTCATTCTTTTACATGTAGCTGTCCAGTTTTCCCAGCACCACTTATTGAAGAG
Source organism: Tursiops truncatus (assembly GCF_011762595.2). Classification (NCBI taxonomy): domain Eukaryota; kingdom Metazoa; phylum Chordata; class Mammalia; order Artiodactyla; family Delphinidae; genus Tursiops; species Tursiops truncatus. The sequence continues at coordinate 31,284,938 of NC_047051.1, forward strand.
GCTTTCTTTTCTCCATTGTATATTCTTGCCTCTTTTATCAAAGATAAGGTGACCATATGTGCATGGGTTTATCTCTGGGCTTTCTATCCTGTTCCATTGATCTGTCTTTCTGTTTTTGTGCCAGTACCATACTGTCTTGATTACTGTAGCTTTGTAGTATAGTTTGAAATTTGGGAGCCTGACTCCTCAAGCTCCATTTTTCTTTCTCAAGATTGTTTTGGCTATTCGGTGTCTCTGTGTTTCCATACAGATTGTGAAATTTTTTGTTCTAGTTCTGTGAAAAATGCCAGTGGTAGTTTGATAGGGCTTGCATTGAATCTGTAGATTGCTTTGGGTTGTAGAGTTATCTTCACAATGTTGATTCTTCCAATCCAAGAACATGGTATATCTCTCCATCTATTTGTATCATCTTTAATTTCTTTCATTAGTGTCATAATTTTCTGCATACAGGTCTTTTGTCTCCTTAGGTAGGTTTATTCCTAGGTATTTTATTATTTTTATTGAAATGGTAAATGGGAGTGTTTTCTTAATTTCACTTTCAGATTTTTCATCATTAGTGTATAGGAATGCAAGAACTGGTCCATTTTTAATCCCTTTTGACATCACATAATTATTGGTTTCCTTTGTAGGAAAAAAGCAGCAGACACTTGTTGTTAAGTATAAAATATTTTATTGTAGAACCTCTTTGAACACTTCAGATTGACCTTTTGTGTGATATGTATGGAGTCAGCACTGAACAATATGGCCTCAGGTAGTATTCTAATATTTTAAACAGATCTTCTCCACCAGCTACACCAGACGATCTCTTGGTTAACTTATGTACCTCCTTAAAGTTCCTGCTATCTTTATTGCAATGACTTTGAGGTTATATTCACTTCTGGCCAATTAAGCTGTAAATCAGAATTTCTCATTAATAATGGTGCAATTGTAGTCTACAGTGAAATTGCTCAGCAAAGAGAGATTTCTGTATACATTTAAGCTTTGTTAATTTGCCAAAGAACAGACAAAATTAGAGCAGCCACAGCCAGCTCTACTCCCTCACCCTTTCAAAAAAAGTCTATCTGGAATATTTGCATTTCATTCTCTTTCTAAAAATATTTGTCTCATCCTATGTTATTTTGTATACCTTTAGGAAAATTGACTCAATGTTGAAATTTTATTAGTCATGAAAAATAAGCTTATAGTATTCAACTCCGTTTAACAGCCTAAAACACAAAACTTTGTTAGCCAATGGTGTTTAAATATTGTTGCACCTTCATTAATGGTATTGATGCTACCAAAACCACCGGTTTGCATGGCTAATTGCTTTCCCATCTGAGAGATGAAACAGACAAGCTGTGTTGGATTTGGTCATGAGATGTTCTAATTTACATTTGTAATTTGTGTGAGCTCTTGTCAACACAAACACCAAAATGGCCACTCTCCACAGGAGGCCAGAAATCTAAGTGAACAGAGGGCTATTACAGAGAAGTTGAGCACATTTACATCTCTCTATACTGAGAGAAGAGACAGAACACAGTTGGGAGTTTGAACAAATTTTAGCAAAGGCTGAAGTATCAAATGTACTGAGAACGTCTTCTATTTTTTTGAAAAAAGAATTCCTGAAAGTCTGTGATTCCATGAAATGTTGCTTTGCTGCTTTGCTAAAGACTGTCAGTCATTGAAATATATGACTCAAGAACATCTAGCATGAATATATTTTTAATCTATATGTTATGGATGGTTTTATCACATGGAAAAACATCCTTTTCTTAGTATGGAGAATATCTATGTGTATATTTCATCTTTTGGATTGTGACAAATATACTAAATTTGGACTGCTGTATAGAGTTAAAGGTCACAAGTTTAGAGTTAAATATGCATTAAAGTGTGCATTCAAGTCTAAAGTATTTTAAAATTAAAGAGACATTTAAAAGTTTATGTTAAATTAATAATGAATCCTTTAAGTTAGGTATGTAAAAAAATAAAATAAAAAAAAACCAACCTATCAAGCAACTCAGTATATAAGACACAACTTATTCACTTGTAAGGATAACACTAAACTTAATGACTATGCTATACAAATGATGTTATAATTGGCATAGTATTATAGAATAGTATAATAACCTAACAATAGCAGGAGTTTTAGTTAGAAAAATGTGTCCTATTTCTTCAAGGATTACTTTAAAAATAGAATTTTGTTTTAGTAAATATTAATGTGTGTTTAGGGGGTCATTCAAAACTATGATTGATTATCTGCTTTTTTGGATTCCTCTTGATCACCTTTAAATTGTGAAATATAATTTTACTCCTGGATATTATCCACTTAAATTATATTTATATTTATTTATTGCATACCAAACCAATTATTAATTTTTACTGTTTTTTTTTTTTTTTAGATTCTCTATGCTTAAGTCAAAGTATTCCCTCCACTAAAAATCTCTGGTTAATCTAAAACATGAAATGCAAGCTATTTTAGTTACTCCATAATTGCTCAGAAATAGTCTTTTCCTAGGTACTCTAGGGGATACAATAGTGAATCGAAAAACTTATCCTTTAGAGAAGGAAAGAGACCAATGTACCAATAACAGGAATACAGTGTAAAAAGCATAGCATAGATTGGGCAAATCCTCACAAGAGGCCAGTGAAAAGAGGTAATTTGCAGTGTGGTGTGGGGAAGGGACAGAGCAGTAAAGAGGGAATCTAAGAAAGAGTTCCTGAGTTGAGCCTTAATAAAGAAGACTTTGATACAAGGAAGTAAACTGGTTCATGCATATTTTTGCAATGTTTTCATTATTCAAAATGGCATGAAGATGGCTCAAGGAGTGGCCATCTCATCTGTGTGGTGAGAAAGTCTTGTCTATGGATAGAATCTTTGAGAAAGAACTTGGACAGGAACTGTAGGTAGAAGGTTGAAAATGTCAGAATTAGTAGGATTTGTGAGTGAGCTTTACCTGTAGATTTTGGGAAGGTCTGAGGATTTTGAATGGATAATTACAAACGTACTTTAGAAACTTTAAATTGGCCTAATTTTTTGGTTTTGACTAAGACTAGCAAAGGGGTCATTTGCAAAGCATAGACTAGAAGTGAGAAGCTGTGAAGGCCTATTTTAGGGCCTACTGGTGAAATTTTAAAAGGGGACACGTTTGAAGGTATGACAGACAGAGTTCACATCAGAAGCATGTGAATTTGTGAAAGTATACAAAATAATAAGTATGAGAAGAGGCAATAATTGTGAGAAAAGTTTTAAGGGGAGCAGAAGAGAGTAGATGAAGGAGTGAAGTTGTATGATGTTTTTTATGAGCCAGCCAAATCCTTCCTCATCTCCATGAAGCCACTATCATTAACCTCCATTATTAACAGAGTGTTCATTTTGTGCTGATGGAATATGAGTACCAAGCTAGGAAATAGACTGTCTGGTTTCAAATCCACAATCAACCGTGAGATTTTATATAAGTCATTGAAACTCTGTGAGCCTCTGTTTCCTCATCAGTAAATAAGGATAATAATTCCAACTTCACAAAGTGGTTTCTGTTACTTTCTGCCTCCAGGGCTCCAAAGAGATCTGTAAGCTTTAATAATTTTGCGTGATAAAGTTTTGTGTAATCTCCACAATGAGGTACGCATTTGTAAAGAGAAAACCTCCATGCATGTCATGAATATGCTCCAGTTCCTCCTAATGCACAGGACTATAAAACTTAAATCACCCTAATAACTTCTGCCAAAATACGGTATTAATTTGTTCACTCATCCATCCACTCAATTAAACTATATTTATTGAGAACATACTATGTTTCAGCCACTGTGTTAAGGAAGAGTAACCAGCAAAGCTAAGGCCTCTGCCCTCATAAGTTTTAGGTCTCAGTAAAAGGAGAAAGGCAATAAACAAATGAGGAGGAGCCAGCCATCCTCATTTGGCTGAGAAGAGTTTTCCAGGAAGATCTTGATGATCAGCATCTTCATTCACATCCCAGTCCCCTCAGTTATGTGGTGCATCCTAAGTAATGTGTCTCTAATGATGCTAATCATAATCACTTATCCTCTTTTTGCCTCAGTTTTCTCATCTTAAAATTGTTTTACATGAGAAAATCCCTCTTAAAGTGATTGTGAGGATTAAAAGAGTTAATGTAGGTAAAGTTCATAGTATGTAGTGAATTTGGTGTATTTATGAATAATAATGGTTTTGAAGTTTGTACATTATTTCTTTTTATACATATATGCATATATGTGTTTTTAAATTGCATATACCTACATATATGTATTTACATAGCGATATGTACAGAATATGTAAGTATATAAATACACACACAGATAGTGTATATGTACATAACATAGTATATATACATATAGTTAGAATTGATGCAAGGTTAGGTTTGTTTGTTTTTTATAAATTTATTTATTTTATTTATTTATTTTTGGCTGCGTTGGGTCTTTGTTGCTGCACGCAGGCTTTCTCTAGTTGTGGTGAGCAGGGGCTACTCTTCATTGTAGTGCGTGGGCTTCTCATTGAGGCAGCTTCTCTTGTTGTGGAGCACGGGCTCTAGGCACACGGGCTTCAGTAGTTGTGGCACGCAGGCTCAGTAGTTGTGGTGCACGGGCTTAGTTGCTCTGTGGCATGTGGGATCTTCCCAGACCAGGGCTTGAACCCGCATCCCCTGCATTGGCAGGCAGACTCTTAACCACTGTGCCACCAGGGAAGCCCTAAGTTAGTTTTAATGCTATTCTTGCTTGTTTTCTCACATACTTTATTGAGAATAAAGAAAGTGACAGTGTTACAGCTAGCATAAGAATTTGTATTCAATACAGAATATGTTTTCATTAGTCAGGATGTTGCAGTAATGGAAAACCCTAAAAATTTCAGTAACTTAATGAAATGCAGTTTATTTCTTACACATGCAAAGTCTGAAGCAAGTCAGACAGTCCTCCTACATATTGGTCACTAAGTCATAAGAAACAGGGGCCTTCCAAAGATATCCTAACAGGTGAAGAGAAGTCTTGAGAATAGTGGAAGTAAAAAGGTCAGATCCACAAAGGGCTAGTCTTACTTCCATCCACATACCTTAGCCAGAATTCAATCATGTGACCCAACCTACCGGCAAGGGAGATGGGATAATATAGGTTTAGAGACTTTCCACGTGACCAGGAAGAAGAAATGTATGAATTCATAAAATTGCTTCTGCCAAAGTATCTGGTGAAGTGTGTTGGATACATACTATAAAATGTATAGCTGTCGCAGTGGAAAACAATTCTCGCATAACACTTGCTTTAACAGACAAAGTAGCAATCTACAAATCTGCCATAGTTGTATTCAGCTCTATCTTTCAAGATTATAGAGCAAAAATATTCATCTCGCATAAAGTTTCTTCTCTCCTCAGCATCAATTTATCCCTATTTCTAATTGTTGTTCAGATCAGATGGATTAAAATAAAGCACACCTATATGTGCGTTATAAACTGTAATAACTTCAATGCAGCATAAAACATGTTATTACTGCCATCAATATGTATTTGTAAAATATATTTATGTACAAGTACACACACACATGCATGCACACAGTAACACGCACTGTCTTATAGTAACTCTTAAATGGTTATCTGGCTCTGCTTTTTAACTTAACTGGAATATTTTCAAAAATCTCTAACCAGAAAGTGAAATATTTCAAGGTGTGTGGAGTTGCAAGAGACTGAGAATGCTAACCACATGGTCAGGTCTCAATAAATATTTGTCAAATGAGCAAACAGGGTCAGGTGGTAGAAGAAATTTTGTGCCAAGCTGAGGAATTTGGATGTTATCCCACAAGGACAACCATAGGAAGTTTTTAAGCTGAGAAATATAGCAGGATGAAAACAGTAATTTAGAAATGTTACTATGTCACTGGATGCAGAAATGATGAGAGGGGAAAAGCTGGAGAGGAAAACTAATCTAGAAGCTATTGCAGTAATTCTATATATGAGGCTGGGCTTAAACAGTGGCAGTTGAAAGAAAAATAAGGAACAAATGCTGGGATGTTTTAAATAAAAACTAGTGAATTATTGAATGGTGAATTGTTGACCATACAGGGAGAAGAGAAAAATCAATTATTTCAAGATACTGAACTTTGGAGCTAGGATAAGACTTGAATGGAGTGGGATCATAAGAACTTGCTTGTCCATTTCACAAGCAACTGCACTACCACTTACCAGTGATTCCGCTATCTGGAATATGTGTGAAAGGGTACATGTGCATTAATCTTTTTTTTTTTTTTTTTTTTTTTTTTTTTTTTTTTTTTGTGGTACGCAGGCCTCTCATTGCTGTGGCCTCTCCCGTTGTGGAGCACAGGCTCCGGACGTGCAGGCTCAGCGGCCATGGCTCACGGGCCCAGCCACTCCGCAGTATGTGGGATCTTCCTGGACGGGGGCACAAACCCATGTCCCCTGCATCGGCAGGCAGACTCCCAACCACTGCACCACCAGGGAAGCCCAATCATTTTGAATTAGATCTTTTATTCTATGCAACCTTCATTTAAAGAGTATTAAACTTCATTTGGGGGGTTGAAATAACACTTTTAACATTAATTTAGGTTATGGGGCCACAAAACACTATACATTCAATGCTCACATTCAAGTAAACAGCCCCATTCAAGTAAATAAGTATTTCCACCTCTAAATAATTAGTAATTAAATTAAAAGGAAAATATTTTAAGGAGATGTATTGTAAAATATGGCACACTGTCATAACTAGACCTAGGCAAAACCATTGTGTGAGCTACTTTCCATCCCAAATTAAAATTGTCCTTAGGTCTTTCATTTTACTTCATTTATAGGGATAACATTTAGCCTGTGCTGATTTGTAAATTAAGAATGGAATTATAGTCTGAAGTCAAGGAGCCTGATTCCTCCAGCTCCATTTTTCTTTCTCAAGATTGTTTTGGCTATTCAGGGTCTTTTGTGTTTCCATACAAATTGTAAAATTTTTCTTCTAGTTCTCTGGAAACTGCCATTGGTAATTTGATAGGGATTGCACTGAATCTGTAGACTGCTTTGTGTAGTATAGTCATTTTCACAATATTGATTCATCCAATCCAAGAACATGGTATATATCTCCACTTGTGTCATCTTTGCTTTCTTTCATCAGTCTTATAGTTTTCTGCATACAGGTCTTTTGCCTCATTAGGTATGTTTATTCCTAAGTATTTTATTCTTCTTGTTGCAATAGTAAATGGGAATGTTTTCTTAATTTCTCTTTCTGATTTTTGTTGTTAGTGTATAGGAATGCAGGAGATTTCTGTGTATTAATTTTGCATTCTGAGACTTTACTAAATTCACTGATTAGCTCTAATAGTTTTCTTGTGGAATCTTTAGGATTTACTATGTATAGTACCATGACATCTGCCAACAGTGACAGTCTTACTTCATTTCCAATTTGGATTCCTTTGTATTTATTTTTCTTCTCTGATTGCTGTGGCTAAGACTTCCAAAACTATGTTGAATAATACTGGCAAGAGTGGACACCCTTGTCTCATTCCTGATCTTAGAGGAAATGTTTCCAGGTTTTCACCATTGAGAGTAATGTTTGTTGTGAGTTTGTCATATATGGCCTTTACTATGTTGAAGTAGTTTCCTTCTATGCCCACTTTCTGTAGAGTTTTTATCATAAATGACTACACTACAAAGCTATAGTAATCAAGACAGTATGGTACTGGCACAAAAACAGAAATATAGATTGATGGAACAGGATAGAAAGCCCAGAGATAAACCCATGCACCTATGGTCACCTAATCTATGACAAAGGAGGCAAAAATATACAATGGAGAAAAGACAGCCTCTTCAATAAGTGGTGCTAGGAAAACTGGACAGCTACATGTAAAAGAATGAAATTAGAACACTTCCTAATGCCGCACACAACAATAAACTCAAAATGGATTAAACACCTAAATGTAAGGCAGGACATGATAAAACTCTTAGAGAAAAACATAGGTAGTACATTCTTTGACATAAACCACAGCAAAATCTTTTTTGACCCATCTCCTAGAATAATGGAAATAAAAACAAAAATAAATAAATGGGACCTAATTAAACTTAAAATGTTTTTCACAGCAATGGAAACCATAAACAAGATAAAAGACAACCCACAGAATGGGAGAACATATTTGCAAATGAAGCAACTGACAAAGGATTAAACTCCAAAAATACAAGCAGCTCATTCAGTTCAATATCAAAAAAACAAACAACCCAGTCAAAACATGGGTGGAAAATCTAGACAACATTTCTCCAAAGAAGACATACAGATGGCCAACAAACACATGAAAATATACTCAACATCACTAATTATCAGAGAAATGCAAATGAAAACTACAATGAGGTATCACTTCACACTGGTCAGAATGGGCATCATCAAAAAATCTACAAACAATAAATGCTGGAGAGGGTGTGGAGAAAAGGGAACCCTCCTGCACTGTTGGTGGGAATGTAAATTGATACAGCCAATATGAAAAACAGTATGTAGGTTTCTGCAATCCCACTACAGGGCATATACCCTGAGAAAACCATAATTCAAAAAGACACATGCACCCCAATGTTCATTGCAGCACTATTTACAATAGCCAAGACATGGAAGCAACCTAAATGTCCATCAACAGAGGAATGGATAAAGAAGATGTGGTACATATATACAATGGAATATTACTCAGCCATTAAAAGGAACGAAATTGAGTCATTTGTAGAGATGTGGATGGACATAGAGAGTGTCATATAGAGTGAAATAAGTCAGAAAATCAAATACTGTATATTAACGCATATATGTGGAATCTAGAAAAATGGTATAGATGATCTTATTTTTGAAACAGAAATAGAGATACAGATGTAGATAACAAATGTACAGATCCCAAGGGGGAAAGGGGGAGCGTGGGAGGAATTTCGAGATTGGGATTGACACATATACACTATTAATACTATGTATAAAATAGACAACTAATGAGAACATACTGTATAGCACAGGGAACTCTATTTAATGCACTGTGGTGATCTAAATGGGAAGGAAATCTACAAAAGAGGGGGTATATGTATATGTAAAGCTGATTCATCTTGCTGTACAGTAGAAGCTAACACAACATTTTAAAGCAACTATACTCCAATAAAAATTAATTTTAAAAAATGAATGGAATTATTTCTTTCCCTAATTTATCAATAAAATTATTTTGTTTGTCAAATTGCCTGTTTTGAACTAATCAATATTGAAACTAGCTTATCCAATAAAATATTTTATTTCAATTTTCATTCAAGTTAGTGAATTCCCACCAATTACAGATTGATTCAGTACACAAACAGTTCTCTAGTGCTCTATGAACTATTGAGATTATCCAAGGAAACTATTATGGAGTTTATCCTTACTTCCTGATGGAATATGCAGAAAGTTGAAAGAAAGGTGTAAAGAAAAGGATTGTAGATTAAAACATTTCTGGGACTCAGGCTTGTTCCACGTTGAGCCTCTCTTTCTGGAAGAATACCTTAGTTCATGATGAAATACTTTTATTTCAAGTGAAATGAAGGTATTCTTGTAGTTCCATCTCATAACTTACTGAAAACCTATTTTCTCAATATTTTCTAATTCTGAGTACCTGTTATCTAATAGAGTAGGTGATTATGAGTGAACCCATTTACTAGTTTATGTGCTTTTTCTGCTGAAGACTAGAGATAAAGGGAAGGGAAAGGCACAAACGTGTACTCCTTACATACATGATTAGAGTGAGTTCTCAGGAATCTTAAGAACTTGGTTCTTATCTTATTGTTCCCACTTTACAGATGAAGGAATTGAGGTTTTCTAATTAAAGGCATATAATTTCTGTACTTCATTGAATCTAAATCAGTCTTTTTTTAAGATATACTGTTATTTTATACATCACAAAGGGGAGAAAAAATAGTCAATTAGAAGACGCCATTTGAAAAGTCATCCCTACTTCAGAAATATTAAAAGGTGAGCCCATGGGAGTGTGAAGTCAGCAAGACAGCAGACTAGGAAGCTGTCTTCCTTCCCTGAAGATACATATGGAGTTGACAAAAACTACAGACTAGGACACCTCTGTGAAAACTCTAGAGACAAGTTGGGAAGCCATAGCACCTAGGCCATTGTAAAATGAAGATAGGATTCCCACAAGAGGTTAGGAACATTCATAGCATCCAGCCAAGCCACTTACCCACGTGACACAGTGTAGAGCAAATGGGAGGAAACCCCTCACACCCAGGCTCCTCCCTCAAGATAGAAACAAAAGAATGGACCAGCACCCGATGTTCTGGATGGTCTGGGGGCTGCCCAAGGAACTGAGCTCTGTCTTCTCCTACTTGGGGTGGTTGCCAGAGTCCCACAGCTTACTGTACCTTGTTTTATACACAGATATTACAGGCTTTGATGTCTTTCTTAGAATTTTGTTTTTTGTTTTTATGTTTATTTTTTTTGTGGTACGTGGGCCTTTCACTGTTGTGGCCTCTCCCATTGCGGAGCACAGGCTCTGGACGCACAGGTTCAGCAGCCATGGCTCACAGGCCCAGCTGGTCTGCGGCATGTGAGATCTTCCCAGACCCGTACTAGGAAAAGTTAGTTACAAACTTGAGAAGTCTAAGATAAATGCTGGGAAAAATGTGGAAATATCTTCATTCCTTTGTTTAAAGAACAAGACATGGATAACTAATCTTTCGAAGTTTCAAAAACAAAAATGCAGCTCTTCTCTAAACTCTTTTTTTTTTAATGGATTTAACTTAAATGGACTATTGCTTAATAGAAATATTTACTATCCAGGAAACTTCTTTGGATTTTTTCCACTCAGGACTGAGTATGTTGGTAAGCCAAAGAAAACATGTATTGTCAAAAGATTAAGATCTGGCTTGATTAATAGGTAACATTTCACCATCTATATATTTCTTTTCTCTCCAACATGCATTTAGTTTATTCATCTCATACAATCTGGTTTTTAAATTTTCATCTTTTCTCTTTAATATCATGGGACTTAGAGGTCAAACTGAAAAGACCATATTGATTACTTTTGTATAAAAATCCTAAGAATGTACATGTATGAATGCCAAAATTGAAAATAATGACATCACTACATAATCTCAAGTGTGAAGAGAAAGTTAGTGAATGGATTAAGAAACTATACATAAAACATATGGTTTCTATTAGATTCAAACTTAGATTTAAAATATCCAGCCATATTTCCTCCTGAAAATGCATATTTATTGAGCATCTTTTTCCTGGTTCTATTGCCTTAAGAGTCCTTTCTCAAACAACTTTCAGGGTTTGAATAACCTATGATAGAAGATATCCTAGAAAATTGAGATTCAAAGCACAAAATCGAAATCACAAAACAGGTAACTTTCATGCCTGTGAACAGAACAAGCTCTTGTTCTGTGCCTGAAGGGAACAGAGCATTTTGGGCAGGAAGCTTCAGTACCAGTACGGTCGGTAAGCACCTGTGCAGATCTCCTCCAGTCTTATAAATATGCCGCACTCACCCCTTCCTCTGTGCCTCTGTTCCTGAGGTTCTTTTTTCCTCACCCTGGAATATCATTCTTTCACCTGCTCTCCTATCGCAATTCCACCCAAACTTCAGCATTCAGCGTAAGACTTCTCCAGGGAGATTTACATGGCTTCATTGTCTCCCTTTTCTTTAAAATGGCTTGTATTTCCAAGTCTAATCCACTCACAACTTAGCATTTAATTATACCTGTGTTAATTTCCTGGTGTTTTTGACAGTATTTGAATATAATTCTATTTAATATTAATTCTTGATATATTCAGGTATCTTAGATTCTTCCTAGTGAAATTATCAGTTCCTTAAAAATAGCTATGTTTTCATAATTTATATATTCTTCCATAACATTGAATACAGTGCTGAATTTATATTTCAAAAAATCACAAAGAACCTGTTGATGAATTTTGTCTGTAAATTCCATGGGAGAAGCGGACATGTTGATCTTTTCCCCGCAGCTTTATTGAGGTATACTTGACAAATAAAATTGCAATGACTGTGTTGATCTTACCCATCATTAAATGCCCAGTGCCCAGCACAGTTCTTTTTGAATAGCAAGAAACCAAGAAGTATTTGTTGAAGGATAAATGAATGAAAGTATGAGTAAAAAAGGAATTGTGACCTTAAATTGAACACACGAAGGTAACAAGTCAATAAATAGTCTTGCATAAATGAATGAATGATGTACTTTTCAAGAAGTAGGAAAGTCCAAGGATCTCTAATAGATTCAAGGATCTCTAATAGGTTCATTCATGGGGCATGAACCCGTGTCCCCTGCATCGGCAAGCAGACTCTCAACCATTGCGCCACCAGGGAAGCCCTAGAGTTTTTATACAGTAAAATGCTAAGATTTTTTATTACTCATTTTGATTCTTCAAGTTTATTTTAACAATCACCTGAGGTCTGCCACCAGGGCTGTCCTGGGTGGGGAACAATGACAGAAATCTGAAGGTATCACCCCCAAGGACTCCAGCCTGATGACCCCACCCACCAGGCCCAGAATGAATGGAATTGGGGCATCGCCTTTGTCTTTGGGTTGACAGCACATTAGCTGGTCACAAATGTCTCTTTCCCAACACAATAGGAACAGGCACATTGAGCAAGTGTGAGGGCTGGGCCTATCATCTGAGCCAGAAAGCTTCCCAAGGCTTTTTTGTCAAGTGAGGATACTGTATCGGGCAAAACTATTCCTTAAAGGTAAATGAGATTCCATATATATGTGTTAGCATACGGTATTTGTTTTTCTCTTTCTGACTTCACTCTGTATGACAGACTCTAGGGGACATATATACACTACCAAATGTAAAATAGATAGCTAGTGGGAAGCAGCCACATAGCACAGGGAGATCAGCTAGGTGCTTTGTGACCACCTAGAGGGGTGGGATAGGGAGGGTGGGTGGGAGATGCAAGAGGGAGGGAATATGGGGATATATATATATATATATATATATATATATATATATATATATATACATATAGCTGATTCACTTTGTTATAAAGCAGAAACTAATACATCATTGTAAAACAATTATACTCCAATAAAGATGTTAAAAAACCTAGAAAATTGTACAGATGAACTGGTTTGCAGGGCAGAAATAGAGACACAGATGTAGAGAACAAACATATAGACACCTAGTGGGGAAAGTGGGGGTGGGGGCGTGGGGGTGGGGGTGGGATGAAGTGGGAGATTGGGATTGACATATATACATTAATATGTATAAAATGGATAACTAATAAGAACCCGCTGTATAAAAAAAATAAATAAAAATTCAAAAATACAAAAAAAAATTAATAAATATTAAAAAAAAAAAGATTAAGGAGAGCAGACACTGCCCTGTCCTTATGGAGGTCCCAACCTAAGGAGGGACCCTGACATTCAGCAAAAAACAACAGCAAAAATAAACAACCAAAAAAAAAAGATGTTAAAAAATAATAATAAATATTTTTTTAAAAAAAGGTAAATGAGAAATAAAGACTTTCCAAGATAAACAAAAACTGAGGGAGTTTAATACTATCTAAGAAGGTAATGGAGGTCCTGACTGGATGTGATAGATGTGTTAATTAAATAGATGGCAGGAGTCCTTTCACAATGTATATGTTTATCATATCACCAGAATGTATACTTTAAATTTTGTCAAGTATACCTCAATAAAAGTGGAAAAAATATTATGTTCTATTAGTTTCCTATGGCTGCTGTAACAAATCATCACAAACTAGATTGCTTAAAACAATGCAAATTTACTCTCTTACAGTTCCTGAAATCTGAAACTGGGCCAAAACTGAGATGTCAGAATTTGGTTTTTTGCCTTTTCTATTTTCTATGTATATGTTCCTTGGTTCATGGCCTCTTCCTGCATCATCAAAGCCCACCATACAGCATTTCAAATCTCTCTCCCTGCTGAGGTCATCACATCACCTCTGTCTTTTGTAATAGAATCTCTGTCTGCCTCCCTCTTATGAGGACAATTGTGATAGCATTTAAGGACCACCAGGAAAATAATGAAGGGCAGTTTCCCTATTTCAAGATTCTTAATCATATTGGCAAAGTCTCTTTTGCCATATAATGTAGGATTTGTGGGATGCAAGGGTTAGGACCTGGATATATTTGGTACAATTACTCCCTAACACAGGAGAGTTTTTATATATCTTAAGATTAGTCTTCCTAACAAATTCTAACATATTCATAGTGTTTTAAAAAGCATATAGTTTGCTTTGGCAGAGGGGGGCTTTTTTTTAATCCAGTGTCCTACAAGAGCCAGCAAAATATTTGGGACAACAAAACTTTCCTTGTCCCAAGGTCATACAAAATTTACTTTTCTCTTTTAAATCTCTGCATGTGAGTTTCTCTGAAAAGACCCACAAATATAAAATTGATGCCTAGCCTCAGTAGTTGTCAGAGTGTATAGACAGTTAATGAGGATGTCAACGAATACCTGTCTGGTCATTTAACCACTTTTCTCTATAACTTCACCATTCTTTACATTAAATTACACCCAGAAAAATGAACCATACTTGCTGTCTATCAGCAGCCCTTGGTTACACATTGTTTAGTAGTTGAAAATCACAGAATTATTTTTAACAGGTGTCTAATTTTGGTAATTACCTGGAGTAGGCAATTAACTTTTTTTCTGATTCCAGTAAGAATAATTATAAAAACACATCACAATTTCTTTCCTATGAAGTGTTGAGACACATTTGATTCCTTTACAGTGTTTTCAATTTTCATTGTTTAATTAAACAGTTACAGAGAAGGCCACTTGGAGGACACAGCAAAAGGGACCATGGATGACTTCAGAGTCATTCATTTGGCCCAATGGTGCTATTTTTACAATGATCTGTGGGATTTCTGTTGTCAGCAAATGTCCAGCTCATTGTTTTCACATTTCTGTCTTCAGGGGGTTAGCTGTTTTGCCAGAAGCTCCCATGGAGCTTTGCTGCAACACAACCCTCTGTTCAGGGCTCAACTGTCTCCACTAATGGCATTTTCTCGCACAGTGCGGCTCCCTGATGTGTCCCCTTGTGTTTCATTTTTACTTTGTATGAAATGTACTGCAAATAGCTGTTTATGCTCCGTCTATTTTATGGTATCATGCCTTCTCTTTGGTGTATTAAGGGCCTGAAAGTCTTCTATTAGCTATTTTCTACTTTAATTAGTTGCCTGCCACTCTTGTGTCTTTGAGCTATGTAATCTCAAATAGGTAGCAAGCTAAATTATCTGACATTTTCTTCATGTCAGTTTGTTTTAAAATGTGCCTTAGCAGTTTTTAGCAGGCATATATTATCATTATGATAACATACCAATAAAGATTAAATATGCTTTCATGTACACATAAAACATAAGTACATCTACAAATGCACTTTTAAAAAGTGAAGGACAATAGATAACAAGTTCAATGTCTGAAAGAAACTGGGTCAGAACTAAACAAGGTAAACTGTAGGTAAGGAGGACTTTTAGCAGAAATGGAAAACATGATCCTGGAATTTCTTTTCTGGAGAACAGGAATAATAATACCTATCTCAGACATAATATTTGCAAATCTTCAGTGTTTTATCTGGCAAATAGCAAGTGTCAACAAAAATTGATTATATTACATATCGTATGTCATGTTATATCATATCATGTAAATGTGTATAGTTACTCATTTAATTCAGCATAAAAGTCTTTTATGAGTACCATGTAACAGACTTACGTGTTTGAGTGCCTACTATGTGACTATATTTGGCTCATCAGTTATACTGATTTCAATCGACTCTGTGCCTAAGACATGAACCATGAACTTTTATTGAGCATGTAAAAATTGTTTTCGAGCAAGGCATGCAAAGGACCATTATGTTTCTTGAATGCAGAGATTATGTCTCATACACTAAATAAATTAATCTCTCAACTGTAACTATTTAGGACACTTTAAAAGGTTGTCCCAAAACCTATGGGATGCAGCAAAAGCAGTTCTAAGAGGGAAGTTTAAAGCAATAAAATCCTACCTCAAGGAACAAGAAATATCTCAAATAAACAACCTAACCTTACACCTAAAGCAATTAAAGAAAGAAGAACAAAAAAACCCCAAAGTAAGCAGAAGGAAAGAAATCATAAAGATCAGATCAGAAATAAATGAAAAAGAAATGAAGGAAACGATAGGAAAGATAAATAAAAGTAAGAGCTGGTTCTTTGAGAAGAAAAACAAAATTGATAAACAATTATCCACACTCATCAAGAAAAAAAGGGAGGAGATGGAAATCAATAGAATTAGAAATGAAAAAGGAGAAGTAACGACTGACACGGCAGAAATACAAAGGATCATGAGAGATTACTACAAGCAACTCTATGCCAATAAAATGTACAACCTGGAAGAAATGGAAAAATTCTTAGAAAAGCAAAACCTTCCGAGACAGAACCAAGAAGAAATAGAAAATATAAACAGACCAATCACAAGCACTGAATTTGAGACTGTGATTAAAGATCTTCCAACAATCAAAAGCCCAGGACCAGATGGCTTCACAGGTGAATTCTATCAAACATTTAGAGAAGAGATAATACCTCTCCTTCTCAAACTCTTGCAAAATATAGCAGAGGGAGGAACACTTCTAAACTCACTCTACAAGACCATCATTACCCTGATACCAAAACCAGACAAAGATGTCATAAAAAAAGAAAACTACAGACCAATATCACTGATGAACATAGATGCAAAAATCCTCAGCAAAATACTAGCAAACAGAATCCAACAGCACATTAAAAGGATCATAAACAATGATAAAGTGGGTTTTATCCCAGGATGCAAGGATTCTTCAATATATGCAAATCAATCAACGTGATACACCATATTAACAAATTGAAGGAGAAAAACCATATGATCATCTCAATAGATGCAGAAAAATCTTTTGACAAAATTCAACACTCATTTATGATAAAAACCCTCCAGAAAGTAGGCATAGATGGAACTTACCTCAACATAATAAAGACCATATATGACAAACCCACAGCAAACATCATTCTCAATGGGGAAAAACGGAAACCATTTCCTCTAAGATCAGGAACAGGACAAGGTTGTCCACTCTCACCACTCTTAGTCAACATAGTTTTAGAAGTTTTAGCACCAGCATTCATAGATGAAAAAGAAATAAAAGGACTCCAAATCCAAAACGAAGATGTAAAGCTGTCACTGTTTGCAGGTGACATGATACTATACTTAGAGAATCCTAAAGAAAATTACTAGAGCTAATCAATGAATTTGGTAAAGTATCAGGATACAAAATTTATGCCCACAAATCTCTTGCAATCCTATACACTAATGATGAAAAATTTGAAAGAGGAATTTAGGAAACTCTCCCATTTACTATTTCAACAAAAGGAATAAAATACCTATAAATAAACCTACCTAAGGAGACAAAAGACTTGTATGCAGAAAACACTGATGAAAGAAATTAATGATGATACAAACAGATGGGGAGATATACCATGTCCTTGGATTGGAAGAACCAATGTTGTGAAAATGACTATACTACCAAAAGCAATGTACAGATTCAATGCAATCTCTATCAAACTACCAGTGGCATTTTTCACAGAACTAGAACAAAAAATGTCACAATTTCTTTGGAAACAAAAAAGACCCCGAATAGCCAAAGCAATCTTGAGAAGGAAAACAGAGCTGGAGGAATCAGGCTCCCAGAATTCAGACTATACTAAAAAGCTATAGTAATCAAGACAGTATGATGCTGGCACAGAAACAGAAAAATAGATCAATGGAACAGGATAGAAAGCTCAGAGATAAACCCACACACATATGGTCACCTTATTTTTGATAAAAGAGGCAAGAATATACAATGGAGAAAAGAAAGCCTCTTCAATAAGTGGTGCTGGGAAAACTGAACAGCTACATGTAAAAGAATGAAATTAGAATACTCCATAACAACATATACAAAAGTAAACTCAAAATGGATTAAAGACCTAAATGTTAGGCCAGACACTACAAATCTCTTAGAGGAAAACATAGGCAGAACACTCTATGACATAAATCACAGCAAGATCCTTTTTGACCCACTGCTAGAGAAATGTAAATAAAAACAAAAATAAACAAATGGGACCTAATGAAACTTAAAATCTTTTGTACAACAAAGGGAACAATAAACAAGAGGAAAAGACAACCCTTAGAATGGGAGAAAATATTTGCAAGTGAAGCAACTGACAAAGGATTAATCTCCAAAATATACAAGCAGCTCATGCAGCTCAATATGAAGAAAACAAACAACCCAATCCAAAAATGGAGAGAAGAACTAAATAGACATTTCTCCAAAGAAGATATACAGATGGCCAACAAACACATGAAAGCATGCTCAACATCACTAATCATTAGAGAAATGCCAATCAAAATTACAGTGAGTTATCACCTCACACCAGTCAGAATGGGCATCATCAAAATATCTACAAACAATAAATGCTGGAGAGGTTGTGGAGAAAAGGTAACCCTCTTGCACTGTTGGCTGGAATGTAAATTGATACAGCCACTATGGAGAACAGTATGGAGGTTCCTTAAAAAACTAAAAATAGAACTACCATGTGACCCAGCAATCCCACTACTGGGCATATATCCTGAGAAAACCATAATTCAAAAAGAGTCTTGTACCCCAATGTTCATTGCAGCACTATTTACAATAACCAGAACATGGAAGCAACTGAAGTGTCCATGGACAGCTGAATGGATAAAGAAGATGTGGCACATATATACGATGGAATATTACTCAGCCATATAAAGAAACGAAATTGAGTTTTTTGTAGTGAGATGGATGGACCTAGAGTCTGTCATACAGAGTGGAGTAAGTCAGAAAGAGAAAAACAAATACCATATGCTAACACATATATATGTATCTAAAAACGAACAAATAAGATTGTTCTGAAGAAACTAGGTGCAGCACAGGAATAAAGATGCAGACATAGAGAATGGTCTTGAGGACACAGGGAGGGGGAAGGGTAAGCTGGGATGAAGTGCGAGAGTGGCATGAGCATGTATACACTACCAAATGTACAATAGATAGCTCGTGGGAAGAAACTGCATAGCACAGGGAGATCATCTCGGTGCTTTGTGACCACCTAGAGGGGTGGGATAGGGAGGATGGGAGGGAGATGCAATAGGGAGGATATATGGGAACAAATGTATATGTATAGCTGACTCACTTTGTTATAAAACAGAAGATAACACACCATTGTAAAGCAATTATACTCCAATAAGGATGTTTAAAAATTAATTAAAAATAAATAAATAAATGAATAAATTAAAAATAATAAAATCAAATATTTTATCTCTCCCTGCCTCTCTGAAAATTCCAAATGCTGTTGCTCAACAAATTTCATTATATTCTCAAGATTTTAGGATATTTAGGAGGCACCATGGTACAGATGCTTTATATACAAGTTACTTAGATCACTCAAACATGTAGAAAATCTATGCACATTTACATTTATTGCAGAGAGCCGTTAAAATGTCTACAGAGACAGTCCAATCTTGTGGAATGGGTTATTCTGCCATGCTCCTTTTCAAATGAATCCAAAATACTTTTACAGGATGCCACTTTCACTGTTCCAGTGACTCCCGAATACTTATCCCACATAGTACATGATTTTGAGTTATGCCCATCAATTGTCTCCCTTCTATTTCTGCCTACCAAAAGCAAAATAAGTGACTTCTACTGATCTTTGCCAAAGAATAAAATAGTGATCAAAAAAGGTTCCTAACAGTAAGCACAGTTGTAAAATACAGGCCCCTTCATCATGTGTCTTGTAAATTTTGGAACCTAAAGAACTAGAAATAATTTGTGTGTGTGTATCAAAACTAAGAGCTTGATGTAGAGTTGAAAGGGTCATTACATATTTAAGGATTTACAAAGAGCCATATAATATATCCACTGCATTCAAAACATTTTATAAAAGTACTTAAATATTTCATTCTCACCACAACTAATGTTTTATAATAACTTAAAATAATTTAAGTGGTGCAATGTAGGTGAAGAAACAAAACTCCATTGATGTATTTTACAGTGTAAGCTGT
The DNA here is from genome assembly GCF_011762595.2 of Tursiops truncatus. Classification (NCBI taxonomy): domain Eukaryota; kingdom Metazoa; phylum Chordata; class Mammalia; order Artiodactyla; family Delphinidae; genus Tursiops; species Tursiops truncatus. The sequence goes on from NC_047051.1 coordinate 31,304,957, forward strand.
TAGGTTCTTTGTTGACAGATATAACGTGATTTATCAAATTTTATTAAGGTCATTTCAAAAATCAAGTCAAATGATTCAGCCAAATGTTTTAACTCATAGAACTTTAGCAAATTTTGAATAAGACTAATGTGACACAGGCAAAATAGCAGGGCTGTTAAGAGCTCAAATTCAGCCCCTCACAGGCTGGGCTCAGGGTTTAGCCTAACTCTGTGAGCTTTGTGTCCATGAGAAAGTGACTGCATCTTTCTGTGTGTCTATGTTTAAACCTGCAAAAATGAGATAATCAGATCTTACAGCATCATCATGGGAATTACTAACTAGAGACTTATAAAAGGCTTAGAATAGAGCATGACACATACTGAGCATTTGATAAATTGCAACTTGTATTATTAAAACTACAGGTAAAATAGATCTGTATCCTAAATCCATGCCATGTAACAGCAATGGCATAGTCACATAATCACAAATGTGAAAATATCGTAAACATCATCAGAAAAAATCAATATCCCTACTCCCAGTGTTTATCCTAGTTAGTCCATATTTTTCATGGGATCTACCAGAATCAAGTCACATTCCAGTCATTAAACTTCCTACTAATAATCTATGCCATAACCTAAAATTGAGGATTTTTTAACAGAATATCATATTAGTCTCTTAGCATATTACCATACCATCTTTTGACTTTGACTCTTCTCTTCCTCTGGAATTGGAAATTGGAAAGTGAAGGCAAGAACAACCTCTGTTGCAATGATATCTGAGTACATTTTCTCCCCTTACTAAGGAAGATTGGAGATTTCCTTTTCCAATTCACAGTACAGTCTTATTTGTACAACTGCTTTGGGAGGGATTTGGTACATGTGGATTTTGATATAGAATATGACTACCAATAAATTATCATACACTGTCATTATTTAGAGAGAATAAAAGATGGGCTAAAACATTGCAGTATGCGAAAATTTCTTCTTTTACCATTTTCCCCATAGTCAGAGCCCTACATTGTGGTTCATCGCCAGTGATTCCTTTTCAACAGGGTAACATCTTTGATGTTTGAGGGAAGAAGTGAAAGTTAATTTCCAATCCATCTGGAAACTACTATTCTCACTTCTCAGGAAAAAAAGACATTAAAATCTAATCTAAATATAGTCTTTTGAAAGAGAACAATTCTATCAGGTTGTGCTCAATTGTATTTGCCATTGAATTTTGAAAATATTCTTAAATTTCATTAGGACAAATGTATTTTCATTTTTCAATGCTGGGTAAAATATTATATCGAATAATGTCTTTGCTAATTCAGTTATGGATTCCACAGGCTATAATCCTCCTTTGTACATTTTAGTAATTCTACATAAGCTCTGTCTTCTAGGAATTATTTTCTAATTTTCTTCTTTTTCTACTAAAGCAGACCATTTCTTTTCTTTTCATTGAAGATCCATTTTGAAACGTTCATTAAATGTTGAATGTTTATCAGTAGCTGCCATCTCTGTGTTCCTAATTCTTCTTTGTGGCTTTCAACTTTCATTTTTCTCAATGCAAACACTTTCAGATTTTTACTTTCATCTATTCTTTAAGGACTTGAAGGATGACAAAACCACTTTCAGAAAGTGCTGGGTCAGTAACATAAGGCATTTTTTAAAGATTTTCTACCATGCATAACACAGTAAAGCAGGAAACAAGAGGAAGCAAACTAGAGTTGTGTGAAATTGCTCATTTATTCTTCTCAAGTAGTTTTCAGTTTTTCATGAAACTGCTGAAAAATTCACAAATTGTATTCCAGTGAGATGAATATTTGTTTTCCAAGTGTTCATCAAAACTTCTGTCTTCAGGTAAACATTGCATATGCATAACACCTCCTGTTCCCAGGTGTGCTGTTAGTACCTGCTTGTTCACAGGCATGAAAATGGAAGTGGAGTTTTAAATATGCACATGAACTTTTTTTTTTCTTAGATTCCATATATATGTGTTAGCATACGGTATCTGTTTTTCTCTTTCTGACTTACTTCACTCTGTATGACAGACTCTAAGTCCATCCACCTCATTACAAATAACTCAATTTCATTTATTTTTATGGCTGAGCAATATTCCATTGTATATATGTGCCATATCTTCTTTATCCATTCATCCAATAATGGACACTTAGGTTGCTTCCATGTCCTGGCTATTGTAAATAGAGCTGCAATGAACATTTTGGTACATGACTCTTTTTGAATTATGGTATTCTCAGGGTGTATGCCCAGTAGTGGAAAATGGACTTGAGGATATGGGGAGGGGGAATGGTAAGCTGTGACAAAGTGAGAGAGTGGCATGGACATATATTCACTACCAAATGTAAAATAGATAGCTAGTGGGAAGCAGCTGCATAGCACAGGGAGATCAGCTCGGTGGTTTGTGACCACCTAGAGGGGTGGGATAGGGAGGGTGGGAGGAAGGGAGACACAAGAGGGAAGAGATATGGGAACATATGTATATGTATAACTGATTTACTTTGTTATAAAGCAGAAACTAACACACCATTGTAATTATACTGCAATAAAGATGTTAAAAAAAAACTAAAAAAAATAAAATAAAATAAATATGCACAGCCTGGCTGGCTGGATAAGGAGAGATGCAAAGGGAGCTGGGAGTGGTGCTTACACTGCTGCAGGGGTGGGCATGCATTTCCTTCCTCATCCCTTTTCCAAAATGAAGAGTTTAAGCTTCAGATTTTTTCTAATAGGGAATTTTTGTTCTGATATGCTCTTTCTACATGTCTGGCTAATTTTATTGTGGGAAACCACCTTCTATGTCAAAAATCTGTTCACTTTTATTCATAATAAGAAAAATAATAAATGACCCAGATGCATTGGCTTTTTCCCAGCATTCTTTGTTTCCATGTATAACATTTTCTTTTGACGATAATGTAATAATTCATTCATTTCCTGCTTCAAATCGTAATTTTCTGAATGAACAACTTTAAATGCCATAGTCCCTTAATGGATCAGTAATATGACAGCAAGTTTAGGTATCTGCTAGTTTTAAATACCACACAAAGGGTACTTTGAAATTGGTTTTCCTCTATGTGCATTTAAATGATATTAAAGCATTCCTTAATTTGGATGAGGTAAATTATCCCTTCACATAACTCTGACAGAGGCATTTGTAAGATAGGAGCCCAACATAAAATGTCATTTGGGGCCCCTATAAGTGGCTGAGCTGAGAAGCAAATTTTCCTTTCTTTCATTCTTCTCTCCCTCCCTCCCTCCTTCCCTTCCTCCCTCTCTCCCTTCCTTCCATTTTTCCTCTCTCTTTCTTTCATTTATTTCCTAAAATCTCAAAACTTCTCATAACCGATTTTTAACCTTCACACAAAGCAAAACAGGAAAAATCCCTGTATAAACTGAGCAGGTATAGGACAGTAGGAAAAGGTGGGCCCAGACTCAAGGCTTTCAACTTTCAAAATGTTGTATAATATTCTGTTCATTGGATTCACTAGGCCTTAGCCGTTTCTTGATGCCATTCCAAAGCTTTGAAACTTCTTTAAAACTCTTTGTCTTGATTTCCTATACCTCCTATCTACCAATGGATTCAGTTATATTCATGTGTGCATCTCCTGAGTTGCTTATTGAGCATAACATAATAAGAGATTACTACACATGCACACATATGCATTGTCCTCCCAGCATATATGATGCATCTGTGTGAGCACGTGTAAGAAGTATTCATTCAGCCTATTTTTTCAGAATTTTCTGGAGGGAAGAGAGTTGGTTTTTTTTTTTCATACATTTTTTGTTCATTAGGGACATATATGTCATTTTGTTTTACTATCAGATTTTAGAAATAAATTTTGAATATGAAAGTAAAATAGTGAATGTTTTTTAAGTTAACTGTTCCTTTTTAAAATTTTATTGAAGTACAGTTGATTTACAATGTTGTGTTAATTTCTGCTAACAGCAAAGTGACTCAGTTATACATATATATATTCTTTTCCATTATGGTTTATCACATGATGTTGAATATAGTTCCCTGTGCTATACAGTAGAACCTTGTTGTTTATCCATACTATATATAGTATTTTGCATCTGTTAATCCAAACTCCCAGTACTTTGCTCCCCCTAAAATTGTTCCTTTTGCTATCCCTGCCTCTATTTCTCATTTTAAACATTTTATTTACTATTCTTCTTTAGTTTTAAGAGTGGCTAAGGCATATACATGTTGAGATGAATCCCAAGTACCCTGCTGTAGACCAACAGGCCTTGGATGGTGACTATAGACCAGCAGTATGAATGAAGATAATGACAGTCTCTTGTTTTATACCTTAGAACATTGAGCTCTTCTAAATTAAAGGTCTAGCCAAAATTATCATAAAGGGAATCATAACTTCCATGATGTGCTTTATTTCCTAAGTGGGCTCATAGTCAGAAAGACTTCCCAGGAGGTAGGATCAAATTATGAGATCCCTAGGAGTTTAAAGGCTTTTTTGTGGGTTGCATTGGTACATTTGCTCATTCGGAATCTTTCATGTTTACCTTTACAATTACCTCAAAATATATAATGAGTATCTGTTATATAGCTTTACATTATTATATAAACTAAGGTCACACTGGTGAAAAAGACACAAATCTTTCTCCTCAGGAAGTTTAAAATCTAATAAGTGAAAAGACAATTATGACGTGTGGCAGATACAGGGCATTGTGAGAGTCACCTGACCCAGCTGTGGGAATCAGAGTGCTTCAAACTGAGGAAACTTGTAAGACTCAGAAGAAAAGCAGAGTATGCATAAGAGGAGAAGCAAATAATGTACTCCGACAAGAAGCTATGATATGAGGATGGCAGTATTGAGAGATGAGTGTGGATAGGGACCAGTTTATGAAAGGCCCATAGACCATAATTACAATTATTTACTTTATCTTGGTGGTATTGAGGGGCAGATGGTCATTAAAAAATTTTTAAGTACCAAATGGATACATATATTCACACACATATATATGTACCTGTGTATGTGTATATATGTATAATTATATGTGGATTTCTTGAGACCTGAGGACTGATCAAAGATGGAGAGACAGTTATAAACCTAAGTGAGTCCCCAGAATGATTTTTGTGCAAATCTCCAGCCCATTTCCACACTGTGCATGAAAGATACATTATGAATATTCTGCTATCAAGGTATTGGTTTCCCTTCTAACCTATACTCACAGGTTTGACTGTTAGTTCTGTGGAGAGAGCATGAGTTGAAAAAAAAATATTGCTCCCACTTCCTACTAGCTATGAATCTGGGCAAGTAGCTTAGCTCCTCTTAATTTTAGTTTCCTTTCATTTATTAATTTTTTAAAAAAAAGGTTTGGTAATTTCTCACTCATCCAGTATATGGTACTGTAGAATATAAAATAATCTGAATAATTAAGTTCTATAGTATGATACTGCTGTGTTATATCAAAGGAATTTCTCAGGTAAGGCTGCACCGTGGCAAAAACCATGACAAGGATAACATAGTTTGTGTGAAGAATGATGCTGGAGCTGGTCAGCATGAAACCCCTTCACTTGTTTCTGAGTCATTCAGCAGCCATAGCAAATAATGAGAATGTAAGAATTTTATACAATTCAGAGATGACTCTGGTAGGGGTGAAAGAATGATACTTTGAAAGACAAAGGATGAGGAAGGAGAGGGATAAAATTGAAAAACACACCCTGAAATTTATTATTTCTTACAAAGCAGATGTCAAGGAGTATCATGCAGTATATGTAACAATAGGAAATAATGTAACTAGATACATCTCAGTACATTTTAAACACAGTATATATAACTGCTCCTAGATGGCATTCTTTGAGCATGTGAGATGTAAGGATTGTTCTTACCATGCTTATCAATGCTCTCAGATGAGAACAAGGATCATGTATTCTAGTTTATCTCAAAGGAAATGAAGAACGCAACCCAAAGTTCTACTGTGCTGAGGTCTAATCATCTTTGTACCACAGACAGAAAAATATAATTTTATTAGCTTTGTTAATAACAATTTTATATTCTTATTTTGTGGGTGGATCTTTTAGCTTAACTAAAATAGTAGCATCCCAGGGCCACAAGACTCTTCTTGGGAGATAGAAGATGTGCCCAGATTTTTCTGGTGAGTCAGTAACTCCAGAAGGTAAGCTTGGAAAGCCATGTGCATAAGAGCTCTGCAAATTATTTGTGGCCTTGTTTCCTACAAATTCTGATAGCCATTTCTAATCAACACATGTATCTACATTCTCAACTCTCAGCAGAAAAGCCTGATCAGATTCAGAAATCTCATAACTGCATCTGGCAAGGCAAGCATTACTTTCAGATGTTCCTATGTTCTGGTCTATCAATTAAATGTATTTTTCCATTTAATGCAGACTCAACTAATTCCATTTTCTCAGGCTATCAAACAGGAATGTAAAGCCCCATTTCTTTAAAGGGCTGGAAGGAAGCACCAGTTATCATCCAGAATACCCGTTTAGTTAAAGTGATACCTAAACTTTACCAGACTAATGAATTGAGACCATTTCATAGCAATTTTATTCTACCTCCTTTATTTAATGTAGTACCCAAAATGTTGTACACTCCTTGGCTGCCTGGTATACATTTATTCATAACTCAGAATCATCGTGAATTCATTAATAGCCCTTCTCATTGTAAAATGGTACTATCTGCAAACACTTCACATGGCCTATCAATCTACTCCATTTACATTTATAAGTGTCTTTCATGTGTCCATCCCATAGTGCTATGCAGACTTAATATAAAAGAAGATACAATAAATATTTAAAAGGCTAAATCAAACAATTTTTTTTGTTAAACCTTACAAATCAACAGTAATTTTTAAGTTCTCAGGCATAAAAGAATAGATTCCTAGCTGAAGAAGAAGGTGTAGAAGGATTTGTGATCTATTAGAATCAGACTGCAATGTGGCAGGTGAAGGTCAGTGATTGTAAATTGTGACAGAAACCCTTCCAGAATCAGAAAATCTTTATGTGACAAGTTTGCACTGGGCCGGTACAAAAATGAAATTATATGGTTAGTAAAACACACACACACACACACACACACACACACACACACACACACACACGAACACACACATGAATGCACACACAACTTTACAGTAATCCAAAGGTCAAAAGTGTGATTTTAAAGCAAAGAAAATCACCTCTTTGTGGTTACCAGGATGGTTGACACTTTAAACATTTATACTGGAGAACCAATCAGTAGCAACCCAATTTTATCTGTACTAAATTCAGGGAAATTTGAAGACATTCATGCTTGAATATCACACAGACATTTATACAAACATCAAGCTGCTTCATAGGTCTGCAGGGACTGGGAAGAATATCTGAGTACTGTCTGCATACATATGACACTGCAGGCCATGGCATTGAATGTTATTTGCTAAAAATATCTAAATATAAAGTGAAATAGGATTTCAAACAAGCCCCAGGGGAATCAGAAAGTAACTTGGGAAAGCACAAACCATTCCCAAAAGGAACACATTGAAAGGACAATATAGGGATAAAGAAAAGATCCAAAGCAACTCATGTTTATTCCAGAAAATTCAAAAACATAGAGTTATGTCAAGGAATGACACAGTCAGCAGTATTCAAACTAGACATATAGCCTTAAGTAGGCATTCAAACAACAAAATGCTTATGGACAGTATATTCTAATCTAAGTATCAGGGCCAATAGTGTGCACATTTAACATGAGCTGTTAAAATGATATCATAGGAAAAATTCAAGATTTATTGTCTTTGTCTAGTGATGAAAAATCTAAGGCGTTCTTGGTTTAAAAAAAAGAAGAAAAAAAACAATATAAGTGTTCAAGCTTCTAGATTCTATTGAATTTGTTTTACCTTTATGATCATGGAAACTTTATTTAATGTCTCATTTTGGAATTTAATGAAGAATTTAAGATTTTTAAGGAATCTTAAGATTCCTTAAGAGGAAAGGTGAGGAAAGGTGATATCACTGCTGTACTGTCTTTATCATTATCCTATTATCCAATGCTGTAAAGATCTGGTAAGTTATTTTCCCATACACAGACCACCCATCATTTTTTTTTTTTAACATTTTACTCATGATTTGTTTCTTTCATAACCCTAATTGTCAAAATTTCCATGTTCCAAAAAAAAAAATTGCACCTAATGGAGTTAAACCAGCAAAGAATTTATTCATGACTATTACAGTATGCATAACCCCTCTAAAATAAAAGTCAAGAGGATTTTTAAATGCTAGGATGATTCATGATTAGATTATTTGTATTAGCTAATTTTCAATTATCTTATTGAAGTTAGATTCCCTACCCCATAGAAACTACAAGAGAAGGGCTCTCTCTTCCTTGATTACATGATTACATTTCAAAGGGTTGACTTCCAGGTCCTGGAGAAATACATTCCTGGTCTGTAAAACTGACAGGAAGCTGGGAAAAGTTTATATCTCAAAGGGGCAGAGAAAGAATTTCCAAATGCAAGGTTTTTAAGGTCAATGTCCTAAGAAAAGGAAGAAACCTGTCTAAAGGTTAGTCAAGCTGAGAGGAATATTAAGGCCGTATTGGTCAACCGTATGCATCTCTTAGAAAGTACCACTCAACAGCCCCAGAAGCTTCGCTCCTAGACAGATGACAGTTGGAAGTATTCCAAATAGATTTTGATTAACAAAATAAGGATATACCAATATCCATAGCATAATAAAGCAACCACCATTACATCGCAGAATAATAGAAGAGTATGGTATGTACACAAATGTACTCAGTATAATAAAACAAAATCGTATTTAACACCATCAACATGATGATGAAAAATGGATAAGCCTCATGTTCCTAGAAACACCATACATAATAAAAGGTGCTAATATTCATATTTTCACATTTTAATAATGCTATTAATCTTCTGTAGTCAATAGTAATGGATGTAATATTTTATCATTTTAAACTTCTCAACCTTTTGATGTTTAAAACAGTGAATATAGTTCTGTACATAGACATGATACAGATACATGTCTATATTGAATAAAAGAAACTAATTCTTGACCACAATTAGTTTTAAATGAATACTGCTACACCAGTGGGTAAAATGAAACCCACTAAATTTATTTTCTTTGCCCTGGGTCCTTTGTAGTAAAATACTCACATCTACATGCTCTGAGGAGGTTGGCAGAACACACCTCAATTAACATACCTTAATGACTCTATTTGGTGGTTACCAAATTAGAAATTTAAACAATATAATGGAAAGAAGTGTTTCAGGATAAATAAACCCTGTTGCTGTGGGCAAGCTCAGATCCTTTCAGTTCCTTTCCTTGAAACTGTGCTTGCCTGTAAGTTGCCCACCTGGCTGCTCAGGCTCTCCTTGGGAGAGGAATCCATGCTCCTTCCCAGAGGAAACTATTCAGTTGTCAACAGCTTTGTTTAATTTCCTCTCGAAAGAAAAACTAAAACTTGTTGGGAGCTTTTCCTAAGTCACTGCAGGTAGTTAACAGTTTGGTTAAAAATAATTAAGCCAATTTGTTAATATGAAACTTAAAGTCTTTCAGATAGAACACAAGGCTCACAGGATAAAAGAGATTGCCTAAGTGGAAGGTTCTCGGGGGAGGCTTGGAGCCAGACCCAGCATGAGGTGCTTTATTTTCTACCGCAAGTCTTCACACTTCTGCAAAATTGTTGGAAGCCAGTTTCTCCGTGGGTAGTTTTGCTTATTATTTTCTGCATGTAACTTGTCCTTACCGGGAGTGCCTCTACTTGCTCCTAAGCAGATACCCTATAGCTAGCTCAGAGCATTAACAGAATGCAGAGTGAACTGAATACAGTGTGACAGATGCCTCTAGAAGGGACAGCCAAGTAGAAACAAAAGACAAAGAATAAGTGAGATACACTGCACTTGCCTCTGATAAAGATAGAATTAAAGCTCATTCTTCCAGAATAAAGGAAAGGCCCATTCGATTATGTTAATCTTATTTTTACTTCTGAATCATTTGAAGTAAGTTGTCTAGCTTTCATCAGTCATAAATGTCTGTTAGGAAAAGGTAAGGTGTTTAGTTCCCAAATGTTACCTTAGTTAACAATGACGCAATGTTTCATCTTGTTGCAGCTAGAAATCGAGCTCAGTCTCAAAGTTTGACCTTCTCGTGTGCAGATACATTTATATACACTATGTTTATGCATTCATTTTCCCATCAGTATATATTTATTGACTGCCTTCTCTTGATCAGGCACACTGATACTGCAGCAGGCAAGGCAGAAACCCACATATTCTTGTCTATTCAGCAATTAGATTAAAACAATAATATAATTATATGAAGATGATAGTTTTAAAACTCTTGAACCCAGGTTTAAGAAATTTGCTTTTTAGTGCTAAGTCTTCAATTATTATTATTTTTTTGCCAACCTGTATATAATAGATTCATAGGCAAGCAAGTAGTAATTCTTACCTGAACATACCACCAAGACGGGGAGGTACTCATATTTCTCAGTAGGACTATATGCCTCTCTGTGTCTGTTTATCTGTCTGTCCACATTCATATATATGTGGTATACATTATAACCATCTAAAGTATGTCTGTAGAGTAAAAACAACTGATTTCCTTATAAAGATTTTTAAATCATGCATAAATTAGAAGTATAATGTCTATAAATGCAATTTATAATATTTATATGTAGATATATCCGATGATAACATTAATTAAACTACTATTTTAGTTTCAGAAGTATTTCTGATGTAAGCTATATTTATATCCCCAAAAGGTAGACTGCCCAGTTTTAAAATATAATAAAAATGTACGGTTATACTTCATCAATTTCTAAATGAAGATTTTGTATTCTTCTACTCTAACAACATAAAAATCAATTTTAAAAGCTCTGTGTTTGTCTCAGAATCCTCCTACACATTTTTTATAAAAACAAAATATCTACCTCATTGAATCTGATTTAGAGTATGTATGTGAAGAAAAACAGAACACCCTGAAAAATATTTGTCTTCTTCCAGCTATGTTTTATATGTCTCAACTTAATACACATTAATTTTGAAAGCCAGAAAAAATATTGTAGTAATTTTAAATAAACAAATTTGGCTGAAACATTGCAGAGTGGAGCATAATGTATTTGGGAAAATAGCTACAGCCATTCCACAAATGAGTAGGTAAATGTTCAGTGTGAAACAGTATTGAGATTTCTAAATAGATGTTTTGCCCAAGACTCCAGAACTAAGAATATCCTCTGTTGATTTAGTAATTGCAGAAAATTCAGAATTTAGGATGCACAAGGGACACTTTTTTTTTTTTTAGTTTATATTTTTCACTCAAGATTTTAAAAAACAGCTTGATTGGAACTATTCTACAATCCAGCTACCTTAAAGGTAAGTGGTTTAAGAGTATTTCAGGGCTTCCCTGGTGGCGCAGTGGTTGGGAGTCCATCTGCTGATGTTAGGGGACGCGGGTTCGTGCCCCGGTCCACGAAGATCCTGCATGCCGCGGAGCGGCTGGGCCCATGAGCCGTGGCCGCTGGTCCTGCGCGTCTGGAGCCTGTGCTCCGCAACGGGAGAGGCCACAACAGTGAGAGGTCCGCGTACCGCCAAAAAAAAAAAAAAAAAAAAAAAAAAAAGGGTGTTTCAGTGTTTAAGAGTATTTCAAAACATTATTTCTTCTTAACCTCTGCTTCACATTTCAGATTAATTTTTGCTTCATTCCCATTTAATATTAGCACTCTAATGAAATAAACCCCCTGGTTATTCTACCAACAAATGAAACATATTTATTGAACACCTACTGTGTACAAAGCATTTGAGAGGTTATATAAAAATATAGCACAAGCCCTCACCAAGATTGGCTTCTTTCTGGGGAGATTAAAGAAGCATAAATGAGTATACATCAGAACCTAACACAGTATGTATAGAATCATAACACTGAACAGCAATAACTACTATTAGTTAATTAGTAGTTATTGTTTTATGTTATAAAAAATGTTTATTGTATATACTGCTATTTTACTTAATGCTGCGTGATAATAAAGAGCTAGTTCCTATCCTTAAAAATTCAAATCACAGAGCACCTTAAAGGTAGTATTTAAGACACCGCTTAAACTAACCCCTCACTGTCCATGAAGAAATTGATGAGTCTACAATGCAGAAAATAGACTGCACATGAAAAGAAAATGACTTTAAAAACAAGTGCAAGAAAACAAAGTATACAAGATGTAATGTAAATGTGAAATATTTCATTAAAATGAAAAGATTCTGAAAATGGAAGTGAAAAAATCTAGGGGTGTGATTAATTAGGAAAATCTTTGAAAAAATTAGTTGAGATAGCACTTGGCATCTCGAAGGCTGCATGAGATTTGAGAGGCTACCACATATATTTGTGATGCCCCAAGTGGTGGCTTTGAAGTGGAGCCCAAATAATTATATAAAGGATATTTTTATTTTCACATAAAGTAGGTTAAAATCCCCAAGAAAAAGACAAAGGTTATGCATCAATCTGCAAAAGGAAACGAATGTAAGTGCAAGAGATTTTACCAAAAATATAAAGCCAGTCACACAACTGATAATGAAAACCCTAAGATCCATCAGATAAAGAAAAATAATTTCACAACAGGAGAAATACAATTGTCTAATGTACATATTATGAAATATCCAATCTCATTATTGATCAAAAATTGTTAATGTTAATGGAAACTGTGAAGAATTATTCATTTATATACTATAGTAACAATGAAATTCCATGATATTCAGTCTCAAGAGTTTATACACTAGTGATCATTCAGTGAAGCATAATTTTGGAGAATTTCTATGGAAACCAATGTAATATTTTTTGTCAAAAAATTTAAAGCTATATCTTATACCTTAGCAAATATCCTTAGAAATTATTTTGAAGAAATCATTCAAAACTTCAGGCATAAAGATAACATTGTGACTTTACTTTTACCAGTACAAATTTGGAAACAACATAAATAGGAAAATGAAAATATTATGACTCAACTATTTAGTAAAATATTATGCACACATTAAATACTGTGTTTACGCATTTCAATATGTGTATAGTTATTGTCTCTACCTAGTGGGGTTATGAATGAATATTTTCTTCCTCCTTATATTTCTGTACCTTAAAAAAACCTTAATTAAATGTGTTCCTTATAAGATGGAAAGAGTTTGCTAACATTGGTAAGCAAAATATTTGTTAAGTGAAATCAAGTAAATTATTAATAGGCAGTGAAAGAGTGGAAGACAAAGTATGGAAAGGTGTATCCAGGTCAAGTTCAAGTCTCACTGTAACAGCCAACATAGAACACTCCAGCCTGTGGGGCTACAAGACAAAGGAGTTACTGGCCTCTTTTACCATGTTTCATGGTGACTGAGGTCCTAAAATGAGGTCATTGAGTCAACGTAAAATACCATTGCATCACTCTCAATGCCCCATTTAAAATCTCAGGAACATTCACCTGCGTTTACTTTCAGAAATATGAGCTCATTATAACACTTGAGAATAGCTCACACACGTTTTCTGAAATTTTGTGTTTGAAAAAAATGGATATGTGTGGCAATGGGATATCCCCCACTCATTATTCAGATCTTTCAACACTTTAAGCTCTTGCTCCTATAGGGCCTAAGGCTGTTGGATGTATATTAATAGTTTCCAGTATCCATTTGCAAGAAATATTACCATTTCACTACACTAGGTATTTTCCATGTTACTATTTTATATTGTAAAGCTAAATGTAGCTTGGCTGATAGTCACAGTTATTTGAAAATTTCACTTGTACTTTGTTTATTCACAAAATCTTTGTTTAAAGCTATAGTGATTTTAAACAAATTCTTTGTCTTTTAAAGTAAGTTTTATCTTTCAAAACAATCAACTGGTCATGAGCACATCAGCAGTTGAACTCTTTAGTTTCTGGGAATAGTCAAGAAAAATTTTTAAAATATATCTGACTTGTGTCACTTGCATTAAGAATATCTGCCATGTCTCTAAACACGTGGAACTGTGTTCATTCCCTTATAGAATTTCTGTTTAACCTCTTCATATTAAGTTGACATTAGCAGTTGATAGTAATGTTGTCACCAAAATGTCAAAGATCAACCAAACATCCTGATATCTGCTCCACAACAACGAGCGATATCAACCCAGAAAAACATAAAATTCCAGCCAGCAAGTGGCTTCACACATACTTTTTGCGATGTGTGCTTTCAGGTTTGTCTCAAGAAAAAGAAAAAGCCAAGTAAGTTAAAAATGGTCAGTTTTCTTCTTTTCTTCCCACAAAGGAATATGAACAGTAATTGATTTAAATATTTGGATATACAATGGCCAGATCCCTACTTTGTGGCCCATTAAAAGAGTAACTAAGTGACTATCACCTTTCTGTATCTTTCTCCATAAACCCAATAAAAATATAACCAATATGCATTGTTATTTCATTGGTATCAATTTCTTTAGAGTCATATTTCTTCTGTGTGATGTTATGGCTTCATTTGCCAGTTTGTCTTTATCTCAAATAAAATTAAATATTAAATGTTTCTTTAAAAACATTTTCTTTACAATTACCTTGATCATTAATGTATTCTTTATACATTCAGCAAATAATTATTTGTAAATAATTCAATTCTGCAAGATAGTTGTAGGGAGGAGGAAAAGAATGCAAAAATGAGTGAGACAAGTCCCTTTCATTCACAAACTCATAATTGGGGGAGGCAGATTACAGTGTAATAAGTTCCATAAAAAGGATATTCACAGAGTGCTCTGGGAGCTCAAAACCTGAGGATGTGAAGAGTACTTCCCCAGAGAAGGGAGAGCACTAGCTTGCCTCAGAAGATGAATAGGGGTTTTCTAGAAGGAGAAAAGAGGAAAGTGGAGGAGATAAATAGCAAAGTAAAGGCCTTAAAATAATATGCTAGGCTGGAGAAAAGCTAAAATATGAGTACTGTTGGAACTTAGAAAATTTGCTTGATAATAATTGACACAATTGACTTTATATAGGAATTATTATTGGTTTTCTTTTCTGAAAGTGAGACTTTTTGATCCTACTAGGACCTCCTCAAACTGCTTCAGGAGAAACTCCTCCCTTCATTAACTGCTTACACACACATATTTTTTTGGAAATCCTCAAGTTCACTAGGTTTCTTCTCTTCCCTGAGATATTGAACTTCCTTTCATTTTGATTGGAACCCTGCTCTTCTCATTCTTCAGGTGCTTGGCTTCCTCTCATCATGGAATCTCAACCACATTACTCTTTCTCACATAATCATACTTTATTTTCATCACAGCAACCATCACTTTTTGAAGTTATCTGTCTATTTCTTATTATTCTTATTATTTCTTATTATTTGTCAATTGCTATAAGGATATAAAATTTGTAAAGTCAAAAAACCAGTCTACTATTCAACACTAAAACCATTACATATAAAGCAGAGGTGGACACATAGTAAGCATTATATAATATGTTTAAAGAAAGATGCAAAGGAAAAGCAAATGGAATGTATAAACTAAGAAAAATCAATCAAGTAATACATCAGCATCAAAATTGAATTCTCCCCCCACAGCTTTTTAAGATTGGACTTCATCAAGAAGCACGCAGTAAAAGAGAACAGAAAGACTTTGTGGAGAAAGAAATTGAAGTCTTATGTTTTGCAAATGCAGTTAAAAGAACCAGTAGCATCTATGTATTAATATTTATTTCCACTTATATTCAAAGGTGGGTGAGTCCTAGTGATGTTGTTTACATTAACCTTACTTATATCACCGAATACCTGTGAGATTCAAATGAGAAGTGGGTGTAAAAATATCATAAAATGTAAGAGACTGCATTTCTTTGCCTTCTAATAGTAAAAGAAATAAAATATGGATTCTTCTGGGGTTGTAAGAAGACAATTTAAGATACCAATTAAGTAGATTACCACTGGTATATTTTCCATTACCATCTGATTCTTCTCAGTCTATGAATTTTGTCAGGAAAACAATAACTAACAGAATTATAACAAATAGATCTTTAGTTGATCTTCAGAAAAGTGTTTGTATCGTGCTGAAAACAGTGTTATTTTTTAAATGTCACACATAATTGTGCATAGCCAAAGTAAACGAGCTAGTAAATGGGCTGGCATTAATAATTATAATGACATGCATGCAATATCAAGTATTGACTAATAAAATGACTGATAATTTTCAGCTAATTAAATTTAAAATTATGAAAGAACTTTAAACAAACGTGACTTGTAGCTTTTATAATGTTTAATTAAGTACATGCTAAATGTAACAATAAATTATTTCATCAGTAAAACTGTGAATACATGTGCAAAATAAAATATTTTCAATAAGAATATTAGTATCATTGGGCTTTAAATGTCATTCTTTTTTAAAAAACGTTTTATTTTTGTGGATATTTTTACCTTTTGCATATGATTACATACTTCCATTAAGCTACTTAATTAAGTAGGCTTTTAATCTTATTGCAGATTTACAAAACATCTCTATCACTGAGAATTATGAAACAAATGAAAAAAGAAAAAAGCAACCTGCAAAATGTTTTTAAGTTAGAAGAAAAAAGAAAAAACAGTCACAACCAAGAGGAGCCTAAAAAGCAGATATCACTATTAAATATAATGTGATATCTTTGTTGGGATATTGGAACTGCAAAAGGACAGTAGGAAAAAACTGAAGAAATAAGAATTTGGCCTTTAGTTAATATTAATGTATCAATATTGCCTCCTTAATTGTGAAAAATACACCATACTAACTAACGTAAAATGTTAATAATGGAGAAAATTTGGAGCGGAGCATATATGAACTCTGTACTATCTTTGCAATAATTTTGTAAATCTAAAACTTTTATAACATGAAAAGTTTATTAAAAATATGTTCATAGATTTAAAAGTGATCATTATACTGTCAACTCATTAAAAGATCAAAAATATTTGGTGAGTGATAGAATAGCAAATTTCAATCTTCATCCTCCTCATCTTAATAGAATTTTTCTTTACAAATAAAGAACATTGGAATTATTTTGCCAATGAGTAGTAGGTGCCTATATAAGAATTTTGAAATCTAGTGTTGAACTTTTAGTCTCAGAGAGCTACCAATAATTAAACATACATGTGGAGGATTTGAGAAGATGGTGGAAGAGTAAGAGGCGGAGATCACCTTCCTCCCCACAGATACATCAGAAATACATCTACACGTGGAACTGCTCCTATAGAACACCCACTGAACTCTGGCAGAAGACCTCCCTCTCCCAAAAGGAGAGGGGATTAAGAGCGCTGCTTAAAGGAACTCCAGAGACAGGCACGAGCCGCGGCTATCAGCGTGGACCCCAGAGACGGGCATGAGACGCTATGGCTGCTGTGGCTGCCACCAAGAAGCCTGTGTGCAATCACAGGTTACTATACACACTGCCCTTCCCAGGAGACTGTGCAGCCCTCCACTGACAGGGCCCCGTGATCAAGGGGCAACTTCCCTGGGAGAACGTCACGCCAGCCTCTGACGCCGCAGGCTCGCGCACATCCATACCCCTCCCTCCCCCAGGCCTGAGTGAGCCAGAGCCCTCGAGTCACCTGCTCCTTTAACCCCGTCCTCTCTGAGTGAAGAACAGACACCCTCAGGTGACCTACACGCAGAGGTCGGGTCCAAATCCAAAGCTGAACCCCAGGAGCTGTGCGAAGAAAGAAGAGAAAGGGAAATTTCTCCCAGCAGCCTCAGGAGCAGTGGATTAAATCTCTGCAATCAACTTGATGTACCCTGCATCTGTGGAATACCTGAATGGACAACAAATCGTCCCAAATTAAGGAGGTGGACTTTGGGAGCAATGATACATATATATATTTTTTTTCCCTTTTTCCCCTTTTGTGACTGTGTATGTGCATGCTTCTGTGTGAGATTTTGTCTGTATAGCTTTGCTTTCACCATTTGTCCTAGGGGTTGTGTGTGTCCTCTTTTTTTTTTAACTTTTTAATTTTTTTTCTTAAAAATTATATTTTATTTTTTTATTTTAATAACTTTATTTTATCTTACTTTATTTTATTTTATCCTCTTTCTTTCTACTTTTTCTCCATTTTATTCTGAGCTGTGTGGAAGACAGACGGTGCTCCAGCAGGCATCAGGGCTGTGCCACTGAGGTGGGTGAGCCAACATGAGGACACTGGACCACAAGAGACCTTCCAGCTCCACGGAATATCAAATGGCAAAAATCTCCCAGAGATCTCCATCTCAACACCAAGACCCAGTTTCACTCAATGACCAGCAGGCTACAGTGCTGGAAAACCTATGCCAAACAACTAGCAAGACAGGAACAGAGCCCCATCCATTAGCAGAGAGGCTGCCTAAAATAATGACACAGACACCCCAAAACACAAAACCAGAAGTAGACCTGCCCACCAGAAAGACAAGATCCAGCCTCATCCACCAGAACACAGGCACTAGTCCCCTCCACCAGGAAGCCTACTCAACCCACTGAACCAACCTTAGCCACTAGGGACAGACACCAAAAACAATGGGAACTATGAATCTTCAGCCCACAAAAAGGAGACCCCAAAAACAGTAAGATAAGTAACATGAGAACACAGAAAAACACATAGCAGATGAAAGAGTAAGGTAAAAACCCACCAGACTTAACAAATGAAAGGAAATAGGCAGTCTACCTGACAAAGAATTCAGAATAATGATACTAAAGATGATCCAAAATCTTGGAAATAGAATAGAAAATGCAAGAAACATTTAATAAGGACCTAGAAGAACTAAAGAGGAGACAAGCAACGATGAACAACACAATAAATGAAATTAAAACTACTCTAGGGCTTCCCTGGTGGCGCAGTGGTTGAGAGTCCACCTGCCGTTGCAGGGGACACAGGTTTGTGCCCCAGTATGGGAAGATACCACATGCCGCAGAGCGATTGGGCCCATGAGCCATGGCCACTGAGCCTGTGCGTTCGGAGCCTGTGCTCTGCAGCGGGAGAGGCCACAACAGTGAGAGACCCGCATACCGCAAAAAAAAAAAAAAAAAACTCTAGAAGGGATCAATAGCAGAATAACTGAGGCAGAAGAATGGATAAGTGGCCTGGAAGATAAAATAGTGGAAATAACTACTGCAGAGTAGACTAAAGAAAAAAGAATGAAAAGACTGAGGACAGGCTCAGAGACCTCTGAGACAACATTAAACACACCAACATTCGAATTATAGGGATCCCACAAGAAGAAGAGAAAAAGAAAGGGACTGAGAAAATATTTGAAGAGATTATAGTTGAAAAGTTCCCTAATATGGTAAAGGAAACAGTTAATCAAGTCCAGGAAGCACAAAGAGTCCCATACAGGATAAGTCCAAGGAGAAACATGCCAAGACACATATTAATCAAACTATCAAAAATTAAATACAAAGAAAACATATTAAAAGCAGCAAGGGAAAAACAACAAATAACACACAAGGAAATTCCCATAATGTTAACAACTGATCTTTCAGCAGAAACTCTGTAAGCCAGAAGGGAGTGGCAGGACATATTTAAAGTGATGAAGGAGAAAAGCCTACAACCAAGATTACTCTACACAGCAAGGATCTCATTCAGGTTTGATGGACAAATTAAAAGCTTTGAAGACAAGAAAAAGCTGAGAGAGTTCAGCACCACAAAACCAGCTTTACAACAAATGCTAAAGGAACTTCTCTAGGCAAGAAACAGAAGAGAAGGAAACAACCTACAAACACAAAACAATTAAGAAAATGGGAATAGGAACATATATATTGATAATTACCTTAAATGTACATGGATTAAATGCTCCCACCAAAAGATACAGACTGGCTTAATGGATACAAAAACAAGACCCTTATATATGCTGTCTACAAGAGACTCACTTCAGACCTAGGGACACATACAGACTGAAGGTGAGGGGATAGAAAAAGATATTCCATGCAAATGGAAATCAGAAGAAAGCTGGAGTAACAATTCTCATATCAGATAAAATAGACATTAAAATAAAGACTATTACAAGAGACAAAGAAGGACACTACATAATGATCAAGGGATCAATCCAAGAAGAAGATATAGCAATTGTAAATAGTTATGTATCCAACATAGGAGCACCTCAATGTATAAGGCAAGTACTAACAACCATAAAAGGGGACATCGACAGTAACAAATCCTAGTAGGGGACTTTAACACCCCACTTTCACCAATGGACAGATCATCCAAAATGAAAATAAATAAGGAAACACAAGCTTATATGATACATTAAGCAAGATGGACTTAATTGATATTTATAGGACATTCCATCCAAAAACAACAGAATACACATTTTTCTCAAGTGCTCATGTAACATTTTCCAGGATAGTTCATATCTGGGGTCACAAATCTAGCCTTGGTAAATTTAAGAAAATTGAAATCTTATCAAGTATCTTTTCTTACCACAATGCTATGAGACTAGATATCAATTACAGGAAAAGACCTGTAAAAAATACAAACACATGGAGACTAAACAATACACTACTAAATAACGAAGTGATCACTGAAGAAATCAAAGAAGAAATCAAAAAATACCTAGAAACAAATGACAATGGAGACACGACAACCCAAAACCTATGGGATGCAGCAAAAGCAGTTCTAAGAGTGAAGTTTATAGCAATACAATCCTACCTTAATAAACAGGAAACATCTCAAATAAACAACCTAACTTGTACCTAACGCAATTACAGAAAGAAGCAGAAAAAAGTCCCAAAGTTAACAGAAGGAAATAAATCATAAATATCAGATCAGAAATAAATGAAAAAGAAATGAAGGAAATGATAGCAAAGATTTATTTTATTCCAGAAATTCAAGGTTTCTTCAATATAGGTAAATCAATCAACGTGATACACCATATTAACAAATTGAAGGAGAAAAAACATATGATCATCTCAATAGATGCAGAGAAAGCTATTAACAAAATTCAACACCCATTTATGAAAAAAACCCTCCAGAAAGTAGACATAGAGGGAAATTTCCTAAACATAATAAAGGCCATATATGACAAACCCACAGCCAACATCGTCCTCAATGTTGAAAAACTGAAAGCATTTCCACTAAGATCAGGAACAAGACAAGGTTGCCCACTCTCACTACTCTTATTCAACATAGTTTTGGAAGTTTTAGTCACAGCAATCAGAGAAAAAAAGAAAATAAGAGGAATCCAAATCGGAAAAGAATATGTAGAGCTGTCACTGTTTGCAGATGACATGATACTATACATAAAAAATCCTAAAGATGCTACCAGAAAGCTACTAGAGCTAATCAATGAATTTGGCAAAGTAGCAGGATACAAAATTAATGCACGGAAATCTCTGTCATCCCTATACACTAATGATGAAAAGTCTGAAAGTGAAATCAAGAAAACACTCCCATTTACCATGGCAACAAAAAGAATAAAATATCTAGGAATAAACCTACCTAAGGAGACAAAAGACCTGTATGCAGAAAATTATGAGACACTGATGAAAGAAATTAAAGATGATACAAATAGGGCTTCCCTGATGGCACAGTGGTTGAGAGTCTGCTTGCCAATGGGGGGACACGGGTTCGTGCCCCGGTCCAGGAGGATCCCACATGACGCGGAGCAGCTGGGCCCGTGAGCTGTGGCCACTGGGCCTGCACGTCCGGAGCCTGTGCTCTGCAACGGGAGAGGCCACAGCAGTGAGAGGCCTGTGTACCGCAAAAAGAAAAAAAAAATGATACAAATAGATGGAGAGATATATCATGTTCTTGGATCGGAAGAATCAACATTGTGAAAGTGACTCTACTACCCAAAGCAATCTACAGATTCAATGCAATCCCTATCAAACTACCACTGGTATTTTTCACAGAACTAGAACAAAAAATTTCACAATTTGTATGGAAACACAAAAGACCCCGAATAGCCAAAGCAATCTTGAGATCAAAAAACGGAGCTGGAGGAATCAGGCTTCCTGACTTCAGACTATACTACAAAGCTACAGTAATCAAGACAGTATGGTACTGGCACAAAAACAGAAAGATAGATCAATGGAACAGGATAGAAAGCCCAGATATAAACCCACGCACATATGGTTACCTTTTCTTTGATAAAGGAGGCAGGACTGTACACTGGAGAAAGGATAGCCTCTTCAATAAGTGGTGCTGGGAAAACTGGACAGCTACATGTAAAAGAATGAAATTAGAACACTCCCTAACACCATACACAAAAATATGCTCAAAATGGATTAAAGACCTAAATTTAAGGCCAGAAACTATCAAACTCTTAGAGGAAAACATAGGCAGAACACTCTATGACATAAATCACAGCAAGATCCTTTTGACCCACCTCCTAGAGAAATGGAAATAAAACCAAAAATAAACAAATGGGACCTAATGAAACTTAAAAGCTTTTTCACAGCAAAGGAAACCATAAACAAGACCAAAAGAGAACTCTCAGAATGGGAGAATATATTTGCAAATGAAGCAACTGACAAAGGATTAATCTCCAAAATTTATAAGCAGCTTATGCAGCTCAACAACAAAAAACAAACAACCCAATCCAAAAATGTGCAGAAGACCTAAGTAGACATTTCTCCAAAGAAGATATACAGACTGCCAAAAACAAATGAAAGAATGTTCAACATCATTAATCATTAGAGAAAAGCAAATCAAAACTACAATGAGATATCATCTCACACCAGTCTGAATGGCCATCATCAAAAAATCTAGAAACAATAAATGCTGGAGAGGGTGTGGAGAAAAGAGAACGCTCTTGCACTGCTGGTGGGAATGTGAAATGGTTCAGCCACTATGGAGAGCAGTATGGAGGTTCCTTAAAAAACTACAAATAGAACTACCATCTGACCCAGCAATCCCACTACTGGGCATATACCCTGAGAAAACCATAATTCAAAAAGAGTCATGTATCAAAATGTTCATTGCAGCTCTATTTACAATAGCCTGGAGATGGAAACAACCGAAGTGTCCATCATCAGATGAATGGATAAAGAAGATGTGGCACATATATACAATGGAATATTACTCAGCCATAAAAAGAAATGAAACTGAGCTCTTTGTAATGAGGTGGATGGACCTAGAGTCTGTAATACAGTGTGAAGTAAGTCAGAAAGGGAAAGGCAAATACCGTATGCTAACACATATATATGGAATTTAAGAAAAAGAAATGTCATGAAGAACATAGGGGTAAAACAGAAATAAAGACACAGACCTACTAGAGAATGGACTTGAGGCTATGTGGAGGGGGAAGGGTAAGCTGTGACAAAGTGAGAGAATGGCATGGACATATATACACTACCAAAGATAAAATAGATAGCTAGTGGGAAGCAGCCGCATAGCACAGGGAGACCAGCTCGGTGCTTTGTGACCACCTAGAGGGGTGGGATAGGAAGGGTGGGAGGGAGGGAGTCACAAGACGGAAGAGATATGGGAACATATGTATATGTATAACTGATTCACTTTGTTATAAAGCAGAAACTAACACACCACTGTAAAGCAATTATACTCCAATAAAGATGTTAGAAAAAAAAAAAGTGGCTTTCCTTTGTTTCATTCTTAACCACAGCATAAAGGGACTTTTCTAATCAACATTAATGAAACCACCTAACAGATTATTTTCTGATATTTATATTTAATTTGATACAAAGACCAATGCTTGGCACATAGTAGATTATTAGTGAATATATATTGAACAAATATATAAATATTCACAGAGCTACCTTTAAAAAATAACGATCTCGAAAAACGATGACAAAAGCATATTCAAAGTATGAAAATAATAATGTTCCAGGAGCAGTTAAGGCAGAAAAGATAAATAAAGTTTGATTTATTCTCACAAATAAGGTTTTTTAAACCATTGTCTTAATACTACTGTACTTCCTTTAGTAATGAAAAATGGCAAGGCTTTGCCTTATCTCAGTACCGTACAGAAATGACAACGAGCTCTTGCTACAAAGCGCAAACAAAAGGATTCAAGATATATTACTGAGACAGTACCAAACCAACCACTGACTCTATCACAAAAGGTATAATGACTAAATATGAAATGGATTTTTGAAATAAGGGCCATATCTTGCCCAAATAATTACTGTATTAAAACCACTGTCATTTTGGTGGAGAGCTGACAGTTGAAATATCTCACAGATGACAGTCTTATCATATTACAGTTCTTCTGCTTTGCACATTTCTCCCTTTGTTCCCTGCCTTGATAAAGCTGAACAGCAAAACGTTAACACAAGCCTCAAAAGTTCAATTTCCAGCTTATGTAACGTGTATGACATACTAGCAATGCCCCGCTTCATTAGAGTTGATCATATTTTCTTTGAATTCATCCTCAAAAAATCCCATCTACAATCTGTAGCCCATTTCAAGGACTTTACATTCTTGTTTTGACTCTTACAATTTCTTACTGTGATATTTTTTCTTAATAAGAATCTCAAAAGAATCTACCAAAGAAAGGCAATCCATACAATATGAGTACACCTTCTTGCAGTTTAGATCACCTGCATTTTTGTTACAAAACATCAGAATATAAGGGCAAATGGCCAAATTGGATTACACTCAGGGTTGCTGCTAGAAAATCACAAAGTCCATCATCGTTACCAGTGGTGGAGTTAGAAAGACAATTGGAATTTAGAAATGTATTTTTTAATGGTGCATAGAAAAAAATGCACAATGTGCTAGATATTGAATTTTCCCTGATTTGGGAAAAGTTATAATCATTTCTAATTTTCTTTTATGTAACATATGACCATCTGAGATCAAGTAAATAGAAATTTCTAAATGTCAATGTATAAAATATTTCATAAACAAGAGACACAGCCAGGAAGTCTGCTGTATTTCTGGAAATGTTCCCTACACTCTAAAGTTGACAAGGCAGAGTGCCGTTGCAGCATTAATTACAGCCCTCAGAATGAAAGAATATTTCTTTGTAATTAAGACTTTCTGAATTTAAAGAAATAGTATCTGCACAAGCTTCTCTGCTTTTATTGTAAATTGTTACATAATAAATGAAATCAAGTGATTTAAATACTGGCTACTGAACAGACTCAGCCTTTCACAAACAGCTTGCCCAAACTGCTGCATTGTTTGTCCCCAAGTACTTATACCTTCTCAACCCTACTTTTCCTGTGGCAAAGGAAATCCTGAAGGCTCTGCTAGAGCAGAGGTGCCAGTCACAGGGGCAGGGCTCCCTAAAGGACACAAAGCAAAGGACAACTGAAGTTCAGTCCCGAGTAGATGTTGGGACACTCTTTCAGAGAGCAACAACCAGACTTGAAGCAAAAGTCTTCCAGATGAGGATGGATTTAAAGGCACAGGCAGTTTCACTCACAGAAGAGGTAAGAAAGACTCCCTGAAAGGATGGTGGGCAGAGCAGAGAATGTCTTTTTATGGCTACTGTGGCAGCAATGTTCAGAACCTACACAGGAGTCAGCAGAGTCACAGGATGAAAAAAAAAATGTTATTCAACTAATACATACACTGGGAAGAAGGGGATATTACAGATCACCATGATTTATGATT
Organism: Tursiops truncatus; assembly: GCF_011762595.2. NCBI lineage: Eukaryota > Metazoa > Chordata > Mammalia > Artiodactyla > Delphinidae > Tursiops > Tursiops truncatus. The sequence goes on from NC_047051.1 coordinate 31,330,408, forward strand.
GCATGGGCGCTAGAGGTGTGGGGAAATTGGAGGAACATGAAAAGGACTACAATAGAGATTCATCTTCTGCTTTCTTGAAAAGTGTCCACCAGGAATTTTCACAGCTGAGACAAGCTTTCCCCAGCCCTAGCTGGAAAGACCAAGACTGGAGGTTAGCATCCAAGAATAAACTGATACTTTCCTGGTCTCCCTTGCACAGGCTAACCAACAATATTCCTTCTCCCATTCCTTTCATCAGTCTCAGTAATTCTGAAAGTATTAGAAAGTTCAGTCAAATGTGGCTTGTAGTAGCTGACCACACCTATATGCCCATTCTAAATGGGTTTTTTCCCACATCACACAATCAAAAGCTACCTGGTCCAATATCCATGTTCCCAACATCATCAGTCTCAAAATTAACACATACTTCCTTCCTTCCATTATCTGTCTGAAAAGTGGTTCTCAGGTGATCAGTATGGCCTCAGATCTGTTGTAAGTCATTCCATTATAGGGCTACAATCACTGAAATATGACTCCTGGCCCTGGGAGAGCAAATGGCCCCAGAGACCACAGCTCTCAGGCACCCAGCAAGTCAGTACCTCTACATCACTGAGCAGTGTTTTGTAATCAACATTGAAACGTTCCTGTGATACCTAAGGCTCATTTCTGGTACATCCTCATTTCTGCCATAAGCAAACAGTTGTCTGTGCCGCCTACTACCGAGTATGAGCTGTGCTTCTGGTGCTACGCAGGATTCTGTCTAATGCTTTTATTCATTTTGTATCATCTTTCAAACTCAGACTCCCCACTCCACTAGAAAATCTCCAATCAGTGATGACTTGAGTATCTACATTCGCTTCTTCACAATAGTTCTCCGAATCAGTTGTCTCCAATGTCAGTGGCTAAAATCAATCTGTGTTTCAGATTCCACTTATACAAGGACTTTAGCAGTTTGAGTTGAATTGCCTTATATGACAAATAAAAGTCTTTGTTCAAAAACTCTGATGTGGATGGTATACCATTGTTTTAGATTTTCTTTTTTTTTCTTTTTGGTTTTTTAATCAACTTAAATCTGACTCCAGAGTATTACTCCAGCTCCTGACCCCTTTTATCTAAGGTTGTAGGAGAAAATAGATGGCCTGTTGTTACCCAGGAAAGGAAGAGAAGGCCTTGAAACTTCAGTCTCTTGTGAATGCTGAGTCTGACAGTCCTTGGAAGCTCAGTGGTGCTGCTGTGTCTTTGCTAGGCGCCTAATATTTCTTTCCAGAAATCATTACATTTATGGAATAAAATCCACACGAAATAATATTATTGATACTTTCAAGCACGTTTTTGTAGTTATCATCCTTCAAACTTCTTCAAAATAAGAAATTGTACTCGTATAAGGAAAGGAATATATCTTGTCTAAGTTTCCCACTGCCCCCAAATTTCTGGTACAGTATTGTATACATATTAGGTACTGGATATTATTTTTATCAATGAAAAATTAATATTGAATTAAACACTATTAATACTCAATTTTGGATATTTTCAATTTGGTTGACACCTGCTTAATTCATATTATGATACATTGCAATCCAGTGAAGTCATGCTTAGCCTTTTTCTTTCTCCCACAAGTATGAAGTCTCGTGTCCCAGACTGTGTCTTAATTTAGTTGAAAAATGATTTATGCCATACAGTAAATGTGTCTGCATGTGTGTGTGCATTCACCTATTTAGGAATTGCTATGCTACACAGAGTGCAAAGTAATATATAACATGGAACTTGCAGACTTACTGTGGGTTTGAAACCTGCCTCTACCATCTATTAGCTCTGTAAGTGTGATCATCTTAACTTCAACAAGCTCTTGTTTGAAAATTTTCAAAATAGTAATAATACCTATTCCATGGGGTTCTGGTCAGGAGTAAGTAAGAGGAATGCATATAAAGCACTTGGTGGGGCATATGACACGTACTAAGTTCCTAATGAACATTAGCTAAACATATCTACCACTAGTCTTGCAGGAAAATGGCTTTCAATATTTTGAAAGCACAGTACATAATATAGTTAAATAACAACTAAGTACTTGATAAACTAAATACATTTTTGTCACAATATTTCTCTTACTATGTGTAATGAACTCTGGTATAATTTTTTTCTCTTCCACTCTATTCTACATTTGTTTATATTATTTCATTTTTTAAAATCTGAGCAGAACCCACTAAATTGATTTCATAATCCACTAAAATAATATTCTCTGACATGAAGAAAAAAGAAGTAGCATTCTAAAGTGAATAATCATGATAATAGAAAATATTATTTTAATATATAGTATTATAATAGTTTGGGTTCTGATGAATTTCAGGTTTTGTTTGTATTAGTGGATAAAATGCAGTGTTTAGGAAGGGAATTTCAACGTCTGGCAGCAGATATTGCAAGAATGTACTTTTTTCTGAATGACACCCAGAGATTTTGTAGAGATAGGGATATTACAAAAACTAAAAGGAAGGAAAAAGGTAGAGATTTTTTTTTGTATTAAAATACATAACACTTGACCTGAACAACATTGAACAGAGTATTTGAAATAAAACTTTCCTTAGAAAATCCAGAATGTTTACCAAAATGTTATAAACTGTTTACCAAAATGATATACAAATATTTCATAATTAAAATAAATTATATATTTATACTTTAAGACACCACGCTGATCTCTAGTAAATTAATATTCTGGACACTACAAATGTGTTAATACAAAGTCATGTAAATGTACAGGTCAAGGAGTTCATTTGGTATTTCTCTGGGCATTAGCACAAAGGTACTTGCTCTTTTCAATATAGTCTGTAATTCTCCTAAGTATTACATTTTCAGCTTTCAGTCAGGCTTTCAATTCTTAGTAGTTTGATGAATTTTCTTACTATCATGTCATGTTTTTAATAATTTAGTCCCTGACTCCAGTCCTTGATTTTATGGGATGTTATCATGACATACTCATTGAATTTTAATATGCTTTTTCAAACATATGTATCTTACAAACATTTAGCATTTAACTGTAGATATTACATGAATTAGAAGTGTTTCTAATCCTTTACTGCAAAAACTAAGTATTCATGGGATTAGATGAAAAGTATGAATTGTAATTCTAATTTATTTATGAATAAAAGAGCCTCAAAGTTTCTCCTGTTTTTATTCTGAAAAAGCATGTTCAAAAGCTTCATGTCCTTGGTGAGCATTTATTTTTATTTCAAAATAAAATGCAAATGTAGGACTTCCCTGGTGGTCCAGTGGTTAAGAATCCACCTTCCCATGGAGGGAACAAATGTTCAATCCCTGGTCTGGGAAGATACCACATGCCGCAGGGCAACTAAGCCCATGCGCCACAACTACTGAAACCGTGCTCTAGAGCCCATGAGCTTCAAATACTGAGCCCATGCACCACAACTACTGAAGCAAGTGCGCTCTGAGGCCCACATGCTGCAACTACTGAGGACCATGTGCCTGGAGCCTGTGCTCTGCAAAAAGAGAAGCCACTGCAATGAGAAGCCTATGTACCACAATGAAGAGTAGTCCCTGCTCGCCACAACTAGAGAAAGCCTGCACAATGAAGACACAACGCAGCCAAAAATATAAATAATTAAAATGCAAACATAAGTTACATCATTAAATTTCAATCCCCCCAATGGAAGGAACTTTGGAGAAAAAAAATATCCCAATTTAAAAATTCTTACTACTGTTTATTTTCCACATATCTCTTTTCCTAAAAAGGAAATCAGCTTAAAAGGACAAGTGATAGAAGTTTGATTTTGTAAAAACTGACAGAAGATATAATAAAAATAAAATGAGTGTTGAACGTTTGAATATATTTTGTAAAACATTGAAATAAGCCCTTTCCAAAGGTTTATAATGGATATAAATAAGATTTATTTCACTTTTTTAGAGTTCTAAGGAAGGAAGCTGGTGGTTGAGATATGGTTACCAGGAGAAGTGGAGATTTCTTTAGAGTATCAGAAAATTTATGACAATTAAAAAAATATTAATATCAGTTATCATATAAAAAACTTCTGATTCACTTGATTGCTAAAGACATTTCATGGTAAGGTAGTATGTTAAAAATAAATGTTTTGTATTTAACTGGAATTCTACTCTTTAGCAAATTGATTTCTCTTAGACTAAGATGTTAAAAAAACAAAACAATGCAATACAATATGACTTTAAGTTCCAGCCAAGGTGGAGTAGCCCCATTCCTCTCTTTTACTAAAACTATAAACCTCTGTACATAGAGCAACAAACAAGCATAGGAAAACGCTGTAAGGTAGAAAGAAGAAGGCAAACTTCCTAGGAACCTCAGACCTAGGGGAATGACAGGGTATTGAATTCCTGGGGAGACCTTATTGCCTTGCATATATCCCTGACAGAAACTGTCAACCCAGAACTGCCAAAAGGCCTAGACAAAAATAAACACCAAAAAAGGCCTGCTCTCTCCAGACAAAGGGCCAGAAAAAGGGTAGCCTAATACACCTAATACACCCATCCTACCCCCCCCCACACACACACACACAGTTTCAGCAGGGCCAAATGGGGGCTGATTTTCCACCCATCCTGTATCCCGTAAAGTAGGCAGTGTGCTTCATCTAGGTAGGGTTGGCCAAGCAGAGAGCTAATCATTTCTTTACACTGTTGAGTTATGTAAGCTTGTAGTGATTGATTGGTTCCTATATGTTGTTTAGAGACTTCTATAGACTATAGCTTCTAATAATTAAATTAATCAAATGAACCTGTTGTTTCTGAATATAAACCTAGCATACACAATGTTTTATTTAAACTCCAGTTTTCATCTTGAAGAATCCTGAGTAATAATTTTTCCAACTTTTATTGTATTAAAGTCAAAAGCACATGACATTAAGCCTGAAATATATCAACTAACTTCCCTGACTTTCGGTTTCCATAAGAGTACTTAATGTTGTTGATTGGAAATGTCATAGCTATGTGAAATAGGGGGTTAGATTTCACATAGCTATGTGCAATAGGGGATTGCAAGTAATAGGAGATTAAAATACTCCTTTACTTGTCCCATCACTTTCACCTGACATATATGTTTATATTGAGTGTACACTATGTAAAATCAGTGTTTCATTTGCTGAGGATACAACAGTGAACAAAACAAAAGGATCCTGTCTCATGGAACTTATTTCTAAAAAAGAAAGCAGAAAATAATCAAGAACATAAATAACTTACCTAGTATGTGAGATGTTGATGACTCCCAAGGAGAAAAGAATATATAACATGGAATATAAATGTAAGGTGTTGGTTAAGGGAGATGTTTTCAGATAGGGAAGGTTTCACTCAAAGTGTATCATTTGAGTAAAAATTTATGGGAAATGGGCAAGGTCAACTTTGTAGCTATTTAGAAAAAGAACCTGAAAGGGAAGCATGCCTGATACAATCAAGGAGCAGTGTCTAGACTGGAAAACTGAGAGAGTGAGTAGTAAAATGTAAGAGTGGGATGCTATGGGTAAATGTTATATGGATTATTCTAAGAACTTTGGCTTTAATTCTGATTAGCAATAGAAGAATAAAAATATTGAGCACAAGGGTGACATGATTGCCTCACTTGTTCGTAAGATCACTTTGGTCACTCTGTTGAGAATAGACTATAGCAGGGAAGGCAGAGGGAGCTATTCCAATAATTAGGCATGAGATGATCATTGATTGGACTAGTGTTGGTCTTGTAGTTGGTGGGAATTCATTGAAGGCGGAGTCAATTAGTGCTGATAGATTGAGTTTAGAATTTGAGAATAAGTAAAGAGTCTAGGCTGAGTCCAGATATTTTTGCCTGAAAATTAGGACTATGGAGCTTCCATTTATTGAAAAGAGGAGGACTATGACAGAAGCAGTGTTTGTTTGTTTCAGTGGTGGAGGTGGGTGGGACGAAGGCTTCAAAAGTGATGAAGAGGGGCTTCCCTGGTGGTGCAGTGGTTGAGAGACCACCTGCCGATGCAGGGGATACAGGTTCATGCCCCGGTCTGGGAAGATCCCACATGTCGCAGAGCAGCTGGGCCCGTGAGCCATGGCCACTGGGTCTGCGCATCTGGAGTCTGTGCTCTGCAATGGGAGAGGCCACAACAGTGAGAGGCCTGAGTACTGCAAAAGAAAAAAGGGATGAAGAGGAATGAGCCAAGGAAGCAGATAAAATAGCTGGAAAGGTAGAAGAAAAACAGAATTACTTGGAAGCCAAAATGAAGAAAGCATTTTAGGAAAGAGGATTGACTATTTAATGCTGCTGATATGCTAAATAAAGTGAGGCCAAGAACTGACCAACAATGTGGACGTCACTGGTGATCTTGACATGGAGCAGTGGAGATGAAAGACTAATTGAGGTAAGTTCAAGAGGAAATTGGTAAAGAGGAATGGGAGATAGAAAAAGTAGAAAATTATCTTAAGGAGAGAGTGTCAACAACATAAAGAATAAAGATGATAAAACCTCAGTTCAGGTTTTTCAGCCCTTCAGGGATGCCAGGATAAATGCTTCATGCATTTTGTTTCCTTGAATCTTTATAACAAACCTATGCAATAAATAGTATTATCTGTATTTAATGGTTGAGAAAACTGAAGTACATTAAGATTAGAAAATTTGCTTAAGATCACAGAGACCTAATTTTTAAGCACTACATTAGGCTAACAATGAGGTAGTGGAAAAGTATCCTTTTAAATAGTTTTCAAATAGCCAAAACAATCTTGAGAAAGGAAAACAAAGCTGGAGGTCTCACACTTCCTGATTTTAGAACATATTAAAAAAAACTATAGTAATCAAAACACTATGGTGAAGATGGTGGAAGAGTAAGATGTGAAGATCACCTTCCTTCCCACAAATACATCAGAAATACATCTACATGTGGAGCAACTCCTACAGAACACCTGGCAGACCTTAGACCTCCCAAAAGGCAAGAAACTCCCCCACATACCTGGGTATGGCAAAAGAAAAAAGAAAACACAGAGACAAAAAGAATAGGGACTAGACCTAAACCAGTGGCAGGGAGCTGTGAAGAAGGAAGTTTTCACACACTAGGAAGCCCCTTCACTGACGTAGAAGGGGAATGGCAGGGGTGAAGCTTCAGAGTCATGGAGGAGAGTGCATCAACAGGGGCACAGAGTGCAAAGCATAGAGATCCCGGCACAGAGGATCAGTACCAACCTGCATCCAGCAGCTTGAGCCGCTTGTCCACTCACCCACTGGGGCAGATAGGGGCTGGGAGCTGAGGCTCTGGCTTTGGAGATCAGTTCCCAGGGAGAGGACTGGGGTTGGCCATGTCTGCCAGCACTGCCTAAAGGAGATCCAGAGACAGGAGCAAGCCACAGCTATCAGTATGGACATGAGAGACGGGAATGAGACGTTAAGGTTGCTGCTGCAGCCACCAAGAAGCCTGTGGGCAAGCACAGGTCACTATCCACACCTCCCCTCCTGGGAGCCTGTGCAGTCCACCATTGCCAGGGTCCCATGATCCAGGGACAACTTCCCCAGGAGAACACATGGTGTACCTCAGGCAGTTGTAATGTCACGCTGGCGTCTGCCACCACAGGCTCGCCCCGCATTCAGTACCCCTCCCTGCCCCCGACCTGACTGAGCCAGGGCCGCCTAATCAGATGCTCCTTTAACTCTGTCCTGTCTGAGTGAAGAAAAGGTGTCCTCAGGCGAGCTACATACAGAGGCGGGGCCAAATCCAAAGCTGAACCACAGGAGCTGTGGGAAAAAAGAAGAGAAAGGGAAATCCCTCCCAGCAGACTCAGAAGCAGTGGATTAAATCTTCACAATCAACTTGATGTACCCTGCATATGATGAACAAATAAATAGACAACAAATCATCACAAAATTGAGGTGGTGGACTTTGGGATCAACGATATATATATTTTTTTTTCCTTTTTCTCTTTTTGTGAGTGTGTATGCTTCTGTGTGTTATTTTGTCTGTATAGCTTTGCTTTTACCACTTGTCCTAGGGTTCTGTCAGGCTGTTTTTTTTTTAGTATAGTTTTCAGTGCTTGTTATCATTGGTCGATTTGTTTAATGGATTGGTTGCTCTCCTTTCTTTCATTGTTTTTGTTTTCTTTTTTTATTACTTTTTAATTTAATTTAATTAATTTAATTTATTTTATTTTTTATTATTATTTTTTTGTGTGTGTGGTACACAGGGCTCTCACTGTTGTGGCCTCTCCCATTGTAGAGCAAAGGCTCTGGATGTGCAGACTCAGCGGCCATGGCTCACGGACCCAGCCGCTTCGTGACATGTGGGATCTGGGATCTTCCAGGACCGGGGCACGAACCCATGTCCCCTGCATCGGCAGGTGGACTCTCAACCACTGCGCCACCAGGGAAGCCCAATTTTACTTATTTTTAATAATTATTTTTTTTATTTTTTATTTTAATAACTTTATTTTTTTCTTTATTTCTCCTTCTCTCTTTCTTTCTTTTTTCCTTCCTTCCTTCCTTCCTTCCTTCCTTCCTTTCTTTCTTTCTTTCTTTCTTTCTTTCTTTCTTTCTTTCTTTCTTTCTTTCTTTCTTTCTTTCTTTCTTCCTTCCTTCCTTTCTTTCTTTCTTTCTTTCTTTCTTTCTTTCTTTCTTTCTTTCTTTCTTTCTTTCTTTCTTTCTTTCTTTCTTTCTTTCTCCCTTTTCTTCTGAGCCATGTGGAAGACAGGCTCTTGGTGCTCCTGCCAGGTGTCAGGCCAGTGCCTCTGAGGTAGAGAGCTGAGTTCAGGATATTGGTCCACAAGACACATCCAAGCTCCACATAATATCAAGTGGTGAAAGCTCTCTCAGAGATCTCCATCTCAAAACTAAGACCCAGCTATACTCAACGACTAGCAAGCTACAGTGCTGGACACCCTATGCATAACAACTAGCAAGACAGGAACACAACCCCCCCCCCCTTAGAAGCAAGTCTGCCTAAAATCATAATAAGGTCACAGACACCCCAAAACACCAACCGTAAGTGGACCTACCCACCACAAAGACAAGATCTAGACTCATCCGCCAGAACACAGGCACTGGTCCCCTCCGCCAGGAAGCCTACACAACTCACTGAACCAAACTTAGCCACTGGGAACAGACACCAAAAACAATGGGAACTATGAACCTGCAGCCTGTAAAAAGGAGACCCCAAACACAGTAAGATAAGCAAAATGAGAAAACAGAGAAATACACAACAGATGAAGAAGCAAGGTAAAAACCCACCTGACCAAATAAATGAATAGGAAATAGGCAGTCTACTTGAAAAAGAATTCAAAGTAATGATAATAAAGATGTTCAAAAATCTTGGAAAGAATGGAAAAAATACAAGAAATGTTTAACAAGGACCTAGATGAAGGAAAGAGCAAAGAAACAATGATGAACAACACAATACATGAAATTAAAAATTCTCTAGACAAAATCAATAGCAGAATAACTGAGGCAGAAGAACACGTAAGTGACCTGGAAGATAAAATAGTGGAAATAACTACTGCAGAGCAGAATAAAGACAAAAGAATGAAAAGAACTGAGGACAGTCTGAGAGACAACAGTAAATGCAGCAACATTCGAATTATAGGGGTACCAGAAGATGAAGAGCAAAAGAAAGAGACTGAGAAAATATTTGAAGAGATTATAGTTGAAAACTTGCCTAAAAAGGGAAAGGAAATAGTTAGTCAAGTCCAGGAAGCACAGAGAGGCCCCATACAGGATAAATCCAAGGAGAAACACACCAAGACACATATTAATCAAAGTATCAAAAATTAAATACAAAGAAAAAATATTAAAAGCAGCAAGGGAAAGACAACAAATAATATATAAGGGAATCCCCATAAGGTTAACAGCTGATCTTTCAGCAGAAACACTACAAGTCAGAAGGGAGGGCAAGACATATTTAAAGGGATGAAGGAGAAAAACCTACAACCAAGATTACTCTACTCAGCAAGTATCTCATTCAGATTCGACAGAGAAATAAGAAACCTGTACAGACAAGGAAAAGCTAAGAGAATTCACCACCAACAAAGCAGCTTTACAACAAATGCTAAAGGAACTTCTCTAGGCAGGAAAAACAAGAGAAGGAAAAGAACTACAATAACAAACCCAGAACAATTAAGAAAATGGTAATAGGAACATACATGTCAATAATTCCCTTAAATGTACATGGATTAAATGCTCCAACCAAAAGACATAGACTGGCTGAATGGATACAAAAACAAGACCCGCATATATGCTGTCTACAAGAGACCCACTTCAGACCTAGGGATACATACCAACTGAAAATAAGGGGATGAAAAGAGATATACCATGCAAATGAAAATCAAAAGAAAGCTGGAATAGCAATTCTCATATAAGACAAAATAGACTTTAAAATAAAGATTATTACAAGAGACAAAGGAGGACACTACATAATGATCAAGGGATCAATCCAAGAAGAAGATATAACCATTGTAAATATTTATGCACCCAACATAGGAACACCTCAATACATAAGGCAAATGCTAACAGCCATAAAAGGGGAAGTTGACAGTAACAAAATCATAGTAGGGGACTTTAACACTCCACTTTCACCACAGGACAGATCATCAAAAATGAAATAAATCAGGAAACACAAGCTTTAAATGATACATTAAACAATGTGGACTTAACTGATATTTATAGGACATTCCATCCAAAAACAGCAGAATACACTTTCTTCTCAAATGCTCATGGAACATTCTCCAGGATAGAATATATCTTAGGTCACAAATCAAGCCTTGATAAATTTAAGAAGATTGAAACCTTATCAAGCATCTTTTCCGACCACAGCACTTTGAGACTGGATATCAGTTACAGGAAAAAAATATGTAAAAAATACAAACACATGGAGGCTAAACAATACACTACTTCATAACCAAGAGATCACTGAAGAAAACAAAGAGGAAATCAAAAAATACTTAGAAACAAAAGACAAAGAAAACACGATGACCCAGAATCTATGGGATGCAGCAAAAGCAGTTCTAAGGGGGAAGTTTAGAGCAATACAATGCTACCTCAAGAAACAAGAAACATCTCAAATAAACAACCTAAACTTACAACTAAAGCAATTAGAGAAAGAAGGACAAAAAAACCCAAAGTTAGCAGAAGGAAAGAAATTGTAAATATCAGATCAGAAAAAAATGAAAAAGAAATGAAGAAAGCAATAACAGATTAATAAAACTAAAATCTGGTTGTTTGAGAAGATAAACAAAATTGATAAACCATTAGGCAGACTCATCAAGAAAAAATGGAGAAGACTCAAATCAATACAATTAAAAATGAAAAAGAAGTAACAACTGACAATGCAGAAATACAAAGGATCATGAGAGATTACTACAAGTAATTATATGCCAGTAAAATGGACAACCTGGAAGAAATGGACACATTCTTATAAAAGCACAACCTTCCAAAACTGAACCAGGAAGAAATAGAAAATATAAACAGACCAATCACAAGCACTGAAATTGAATCAGTGATTAAAAATCTTGTAACAAACAAAAGCCTAGGACCAGATGGCTTCACAGGCGAATTCTATCAAACATTTAGAGAAGAGATAATACCTTTCTCAAATATTTCCAAAGTATAGCATATGGAGGTACACTCCCAAAATCATTCTACAAGGCTACCATCACCCTGATACCAAAATCAGAAAAAGATGTTACAATAAAAGAAAACTACAGGTCAATATCACTGATGAACATACATGCAAATATCGTAAACAAAATACTAACAAACAGTATCCAACAACACATGAAAAGGATCATACACCATGATAAAGTGGGGTTTATTCCAGGAATGCAAGGACTCGTCAGTATATGCAAATCAATCAATGTGATACACCATATTAACAAATTGAAGGAGAAAACAATACGATCATCTCAATAGATGCAGAAAAAGCTTTCAAAAAAATTCAACACCAATTTCTTATAAAAACCCTCCAGAAAGTAGGCATAGAGGGAACTTATCTCAACATAGTAGAGGCCATATATGACAAACCCATAGACAACATCGTACTCAATGGTGAAAAACTGAAACCATTTCCACTAAGATCAGGAACAAGACAAGGTTGACCACTCTCACCTCTATTATTCAACATAGTTTTGGAAGCTTTAACCACAGTAATCAGAGAAGAAAAAGAAATAAAAGTAATCCAAATTGGAAATGAAGAAGTAAAGCTGTCACTCTTTGCAGATTACATGATACTATACATAGAGAATCCTAAAGATGCTACCAAAAAACTACTAAAGCTAATCAATGAATTTAGTAAAGTAGAAGGATAGAAAATTAATGCACAGAAATCTCTGGCATTCCTGTACACTAATGATGAAAAATCTGAAAGATAAATTAAGAAAACACTCCTATTTACCTTTGAAACACAAAGAATAAGAAACCTAGGAATAGGGCTTCCCTGGTGGCACAGTGGTTGAGAGTCCGCCTGCCAATGCAGGGGACACAGGTTCGTGCCCCCGTCCGGGAAGATCCCACATGCCGCGGAGCAGCTGGGCCCGTGAGCCATGGCCGCTGAGCCTGCGCGTCCGGAGCCTGTGCTCCACAACGGGAGAGGCCACAGCAGTAAGAGGCCAACGTACCACAAAAAAAAAAAACAAAAAAAAAAAACCCTAGGAATAAACCTGCATAAGGAGACAAAAGGCCTGTAAGCAGAAAACTATAAGACACTGATGATAGAAATTAAAGATGATACAAACAGATGGAGAGATACACATGTTCTTGGATTGGAAGAATAAACATTGTGAAAATGACTTTACTACCCAAAGCAATCTACAGATTCAGTGTAATCCCTGTCAAACTACCAATGGCATTTTTCACAGAACTAGAACAAAAAATTTCACAATTTATGTGGAAACACAAAAGACCCCAAATAGGCAAAGCAATCTTGAGAAAGAAAAACGGAGCTGGAGGAATCAGGCTCCCGTACTTCAGTATATACTGCAAAGTTACAGTAATGAAGACAGTATGGTACTGGAACAAAAACAGAAATATAGATCAATGGAAGAGGATAGAAATCCCAGAGATAAACTCACGCACATTTGTTCACCTTATTTTTGATAAAGGAGGCAAGAATATACAATGGAGAAAAGCAACCTCTTCAATAAGTGGTGCTGGGAAAACTGGACAGCTACATGTAAAAGAATGAACTTAGAACAGTCCCTAACACCATACACAAAAATAAACTCAAGATGGATTAAAGACTTAAATGTAAGGCCAAACACTTTAAAAATCTTAGAGGAAAACATAGGGAGAACACTCTATGACATAAATCACAGCAAGATTCTTTTTGATCCACCTCTTTGATAATGGAAATAAAAAGAAAAATAAACAAATGGGACCTAATGAAACTTAAAAGCTTTTGCATAGCAAAGAAAACCATAAACAAGGGGAAAAGACAACCCTCAGAATGGGAGAAAATATTTGCAAATGAAACAACTGATAAAGGATTAACCTCAAAATTTACAAACAGCCCATGCAGCTCAACAACAAAAAAACAAACAACCCAATCCAAAAGAGGGCAGAAGTCCTAAATAGACATTTCTCCAAAGAAAACATGCAGATTGTCAACAAACACATGAAAAGATGCTCAACTTCACTAATCATTAGAGAAATGCAAATGAAAACTGCAATGAATTATCACCTCACACTGGTCAGAATGGCCATCTTCAAAAAAGTTACAAACAATAAATGCTGGAGAGGGTGTGGAGAAAAGGTAACCCTCTTTCACTGTTGGTGGGAAAGTAAATTGATAAAGCCACTATGGAGAACAGTATGGAGGTTCCCCAAAAAACTAAAATTAGAACCACCATATGACCCAGCAGTCCAACTCCTGGGCATATACCCAGAGAAAACCATAATTCAAAAAGCCACATGCACCCCAATATTCATTGAAGCACTATTTACAACAGCCAGGACATGGAAGTGAACTAAATGTCCATCGACAGATGAATGGATAAAGATGATGTGGCACATATGGACAATAGAATATTACTCAGCCATAAAAAGAAACAAAATTGAGCTATTTGCAGTGAGGTAGATGGACGTAGAGACTGTCATACCAAGCAAAGTAAGTCAGAAAGAGAAAAACAAATACCATATGCTAACACATATATATGGAATCTAAGAAAAAAGAAAAAAAAAGTGGTTCTAAAGAACCTAGGGCAGGATAGGAATAAAATCACAGACGTAGAGGATGGACTTGAGGAAACAGGGAGGGCGAAGGTTAAGCTGGGACGACATGGGAGAGTGGCATGTACTTATGTATACTATCAAATGTAAAATAGATAGCTAGTGGGAAGCAGCTGCTTATCACAAGTAGATGAGCTCCATGCTTTGTGACCACATAGAGGGTTAGGATAGGGAGGATGGGAGGGAGACACAAGAGGTAGGAGATATGGTGATTTATGTATATGTATAGCTGATTCACTTTGTTATAAAGCAGAATCCAACACACCATTGCAAAGCATTTATATTCCAATAAAGGTGTTAAAAAAATGTATGGCATTGGCATAAAAACATTTATAGAGAGAGACCAAAGGAGCAGAATACAGAGACCAGAAATAAATCCTTGCAAATGTGGTAAATGATCTTCAACAAGTGTGTGAAGACCACTCAATGGGGAAAGAATTATCTCTTCAATAAATGGTGTTGGAAAACTGAATGTTAACATGCAAAAGAAAGAAATTGGACCCTTACCTTTCACTATAACACAATTTAACTCAAAATAGATTAAAGATATAAAAAACTCATAGAAGAAAACATAGGAGAAAAGCTTCATGACATTGCATCTGGCAATGATTTCTTGGATATGACAACAAAACATAGGTAGCAAAACCAAAAATAGATAAATGGGACTACATCAAACTTAAAAACCTGCACAAAAATAAAACATTCGATAGAGTGAAAAAGCAACCTATGGAGTGGGAGAAAATAGTTGCAAGCAATATATGCGATAAAAGGTTGTCAAGAGTTTAGCTAAGTTACTCCACTATGTTGCTGCCTCATCATCCATTTCCTTTAGCCAACCAGCCTGCAGACTCCTTAAACTGACACTTGATCCTTCATGAGAGTGTAGGCCTTGTATAGCAGCCCACAGAGCCATAAGTGAATGTGATTTCTGATATGACTTCCACAACTGTCCTTGTGATCAAGTCTCTCTGCCTTCCAATGTCTTTGTCTTGTGGAACCCTTAGTAGAGACCTCAATGGAACATACCAAAACCCTGCCTTTTGTTTTTAAGTTGACCAATCCAGCGTTAGCCCAGGAACCCCAAATCACTTCATCCATTGACCCTAATAAATGTGTGTACCCCAAATCTTTTTTGTCCAGTTTTATTGAGATATAATTGATATACAGCACTGTGTAAGTTTAAAGTGTACAGCATAATTGTTTTAATTTCTCCTTTTTAATTTCTGAATTTATTGATTTGGGCTCTATCTTTTTTCTTGAGGAGTCTGGCTAATAGTTTATCAATTTCATTTATCTTTTAAAAAAAACTGGCTCTTAGTTTCATTGATCTTTTCTATTGTTTTTTAAAGCTCTATTTCATTTCTTTCTGCTCTGATCTTTATCATTTATTTCCTTCTATTAACGTTGGGTTTTGTTTGTTCTTCTTTTTCTAGTTCCTTTAAGTGTAAGGTTAGGTTGTTTATTTAAGATTTTTCTTCTTTCCTGAGGTAGGCTTCTATTGTTATAAACTTCCCTCTTAGAACTGTTTTGTTGCATTCCATAGATTTTGTATCCTTGGATTTTCATTTTCTTTTGTCTCCAAATATTTTGTGATGTCTTCTTTGATTTCTTCAGTGATCAAATTTTTGTTCAGTAGCATATTGTTTATCCTCTGCATGTTTGTGTTATTGCAGTTTTTTTCTTGTAGTTGATTTCTAGTCCTCACTGTGCTGTGGTTGAAAAAGATGCTTGATATTATTTCAGTCTTCTAAAATTTACTGAGACTTGTTTCTTGGCCTAGCATATGATCTACCCTGGAGAATCTAGGGTAGAGCATTGGAGAATGCTCCATGTGCACTTGAAAAGAATGAGTGTTCTGCGGCTTGTGAATGGAATGTTTTATATATATATATATATATATATATATATATATACTAAGTGCATGTGTTCTAATGTGTCCTTTAAGGTCAGTGGTTTCTTATTGATTTTCTGTCTGCATTTTCTGTCCATTGATGTAAGTGGGGTCTTAAAGACCCTTACTATTATTGTGTTAATGTCAATTTCTCCTTTTAGATCTGTTACTATTCACTTTATGTATTTAGGTGCTAATGTGTTGGGTGCATAGTTCAAATATATTTACAACTGTTGTATAGTCTTCTTGGGTTGATCCCTTGATCATTATGTAATGTCCTTCTGTCTCTTATTGCAGTATTTGCTTGATTTTGCATGATGTAAATATTGTTACTCCAGCTTTCTTTTGATTTCCATTTGCATGAAATGCCTTTTTCCATCCCCTCACTTTCAGTCTATGTGTATCTTTAGAGCTGAAATGAGTGTTTTGTAGGCAGCATATATATGGGTATTATTTGTGTATACATTCAGCTACTCTATGTCTTTTGATTAGAGCATTTAGTCCATTTACATTTAAATTAATTATTGATAGGTATGTACTTATTGCCATTGTGTTCATTGTTTTTAGGTTGTTTTTTGTAGTCTTTTTCTTCCTTCCTTCTTCTTTTGCTCTCTTCCCTTGTTATTTGATGACTATCTATAGTGTTATGCTTGGAATCCTTTCTTTTGTGTGTCTGTGTATCTATTATAGATTTTTGGTTTGTGGTTACCATGAGATTTATATATAGCTATTGATATATAATATATATGGGATTATTTTAAGTTGCTGACCTCTTAAGTTCAAACACATTTTAACAACCCTGCATTTTTATTCCATCACCATATTTACTGTTTCTGACTTCATATTTTACATCTTTTTTGTGTGTGTATCTCTTAACTACTTATTGTGTATATAAATGACTTTACCACTTATGTCTTTTAATCTTCCTACTAGCATTATAAATGATTAATTCACTATGTTTTCTGTTTATTTGCTGTTACCAATGAGATTTTTTTTCCTTTCATACTTTTGATATTTCTGGTTGTGGTCTTTATTTTTTCACTTAGAACGATCCCTTTAACATTTCTTGTAAAGCTGGTTTAGTGGTGCTGAACTCTTTTAGCCTTTGCTTGTCTGTAAAACTTTTGATCTGTCCTTTAAATCTTGCTGGGTAGAGTAGTCGTGGTTGTAGGTTTTTCCCTC
The DNA here is from genome assembly GCF_011762595.2 of Tursiops truncatus. Taxonomy (NCBI): domain Eukaryota; kingdom Metazoa; phylum Chordata; class Mammalia; order Artiodactyla; family Delphinidae; genus Tursiops; species Tursiops truncatus. The sequence continues at coordinate 31,347,645 of NC_047051.1, forward strand.
TCATCACGTTACATACATTATGCCACTCTATTCTGGCCTGCAGAGTTTCTAGTGAAAAGTCAGCTGATAGCATTATGGGAGTTCCCTTCTATGAAGCTTGTTGCTTTTCTCTTGCTGACTTAAATATTTTCTCTTTCTCTTTAATTTTCGATATTTTAATTACAGTGTGTCTGTGTGGTCCTATTGGGGTTAATGCAGTTTGGAACTCTGTGCTTCCTAGAGCTGGATGCCTGTTTCCTTTCCCAGATTAAGGAAGTTTTCAGATATTATGTCATCAAGTATGTTCTCTGCTACTTTCTCTTTATTTTCTCCTTCTGGGACCCCTAACATGCAATTGTTAGTACACTTGATGTTGTCTCAGAGGTTCCTTATACTGTTCTCATTTTTTTTAGTTCATTTTTCTTTTTTCTGTTCAGTTTGAGTAATTTCCACCACTTTGTTTTCCAATTCTCTGATCAATTCCTCTGTATTATCTAATCTACTGTTGATTCCTTGCAAAGTATTTTTTTTTATTTCAGTTATTGTATTCTTCTTCTTTGTTTGGTTCTTCTTTATATTTTCTAACTCTTTGTTAAACTTGTCACTATCTCCATCCTTTCTTCTCCTGAGTTCCTTAAGCATCTTTATGATCATTGCCTTAAACTCCTAGCAGATAGATTTATCTCCACTTCACTTACTTCTTCTTCTGGGTTTGTTTCTTTTTCCTTCCTTTGGAACATATTCTTCTGTCACTTCATTTTGCTTATTTTGTTCTTTTTATTTCTATGTATTTGGTAAGTTTGCTATGTTTCCCAATCTTAAAGAAGTGGTCTTTTGCAGGAGATGTCTTATATGTGCCAGCAATGCACTACCCTCTGGACACCAGAACTATATACTCTAGGGGTTCCCCCTATGTAGATCATATGGGGTCCTTCTGTTGCAGCAGGCTGACTACCGTTGGTGATCTTGTAGGTGTGGCTGGCTCCTGGTCAGGTTAATTCCCAGGCCCTGCCTTATGTGGAGGTTGCTGGCCACTGGTGGGTGGGGCCAGGTCTTGGAATGGCTGGTTGTAGGCCTGGGGGTCCTTGATCTAGTGTCAACCTGTTGGTGAGCAGGCCAGTTCCTCACATGGCTGGCTGTAGGGTCCAGGGTGTCCTAAAACTGTTGCCAACCTGCTGATGAGTGGGACAAAATCCTGGGGCAACTGGCTGAGGGGCCCAAAGTGTTTTGGATTTGGTATCAGCCTGATGGTGGGTAGAGCTAGGGACCAAGTGGTCCCAGAGCTAGTACTGGCCCACAGGTGGGTAGGGCTATGTCCTGGCCCAGCTAGCTGCTTGGCCTCTGGAGTTTCAGTGCTAATCATCTGGTGGATGGTACCAGGCTCTGGTGCTAATAAGCCAGAGGATTTTAGATTTTAGGATTTTAAAATGGTGTTTCCAGCACCAGTGCCCTCATAATGGGAAAGGTCCCAGAAATGGTTGTTGCCAGTGCATATGTCCCCAGGGTGAGTTCCAACTGTTTCCTGTCTTTCTGCAAGGATTTGCAAGATCAGCAAGTGGATCTGACCCAGGCTCCTTTCAAATTACTGTCCTGGGTCTCAGAGTGTGTGAGATTTTGTGTGAGCCCTTTAAGCATGGAGTCTCTATTTCCCACAGTCCTCTACCTCCCCTGAAAGTAAGCAAGCCCTGCTGACCTTCAAAGCCAAATGTCTTCCTGGCACAGGACTCCTGGGCTGGAAAGATAGATGTGGGACTTGGACCCTTCACTCCTTCAGTAGAATCTATGTGATTGTAATTATCCTCTCGTTTGTCAGGTGCCCACCTGGGGGGTATGGGTCTTGACTGTACCACATCTTCGTCCTTCCTACCTGTCTCATTGTGGTTCCTTCTTTATATCTTTAGTTGTAGAAAATCTTTTCAACTAGTCTTTAGGTCATTCTTATCAGTAATTGCTCTGTAAATAGTTGAAATTTTGGTGTGTCCATGGGAAGAGGTGAGCTCTGGGTCTTCCTACTCTGCCATGTTGGCCATTCCCCTCCAAATTTTATCTTTCTGTCTACACTTTGCTTTGGTCTCTCTATAAGTCCCTTCAAGGTCTGCCAGTTACTTCTCCCAGGACCTATGTGTAATAAAATTCTCTATTTCAATTTATCTTGTGGTCTGTTTTTGAACCACTGCTTACCATGTAGCACCCTGTTCTCCACTTAGCGAGTGTTAATTTGGTCGATTTGTAATAATGGTTCATATCTAAAATATTAAAGAACTCTTACAAATTAACAAAAAAAAATCAACCTATCCATCAATCAATCAATCAATCACCTGATTTTTAAAAATGGGCAAGAATTGCTGGACATTTTTCCAAAAAAGATATATAAATGGCCAGCAGGCATAGGAAATGATGCTTAATGTCACAAATTATCAGGGAACTGCAAACCATAATAAGTTATCACCTCATGCCTATTAGGATGAACACGATTTTTTTAAAAGGCAGAAAATAATAAATGCTGGAAAGGATGTAGAGAAATTGGAACCTTGTGCACTTGTTGATGGGGATGTAACATGGTGCAGCCACTATGGAAAAAAGTTTCCTCAAAGAAAAAATAGAACTATCATATACCCATCCCACTTCTTGGTATATATAAAAAGAAAGAGAATCAGCATCTCAAAATTATATATATATATATATATATATATATATATATATATATATATATATACACATATATACATATATAATATCAATGTTTATTGAACCATTATCCACAAAAGCCAAGAGGTGAAAGCAATCTAAAAGTTCACTAATGGACAAATGGGTAAAGAAAATGTGGTGTAGAAATAAAATAAAATTTTATTCTGCCTTTAAAAGGAAAATCTTGTGTTTCTGGGAGAGGGGGACATGGGAGTTGCTGCTCATGGGGTATAGAGTTTCTGTTTTGCAAGATAAGAAAACTTTAGATATTTGTTGTACAACAATAGGCATGTAGTTAACACTACCGTAATGTAACTTAAAATGGATAAGATTGTAAATTTTATGTTTTTTACCACAATAAAAAAAATTAATACAATTTAGCCAGGAGTAAATATGTTTTTTCATTGCATGCCTTTACTGTGATCTGAAACTGCTCAACTGTAATAAAAGCTTGCATTTACTAAATAATTTACTAGTGTTGAGTGCAAAGGAGTCTGACATAGATTGTTTATAATTCTATTCTACTAATGAGAAAACCAAGGTTTCGAGAATTATTTTGCCTGAAGTGACATGTATCTTAAATGGTTACATTATTATTCAAATTAAGCACATCTGATTCCAAATAAGTACTGAAGTATAGGATCTGCTTTGTAGTTGTTTGAGTATTTTAGCTGATCTGGAAAAACCCACAGGATGAACATTTTCCAGCATGGACTTCCTTGGTCTAGTAAATTTTAGTAATTTTGCCAAACTCATTAAGGTTACAACTATACATCAGTTAATTTTATTTACAATATATAATATGTGCATACCTGTGGAATAAATGTAATTTTCTTAGCAGCAGTATGTCCTGAAATACTCTTCCTTTAATATAGCTCATCTCATTTGACCCTATCAGGAATGAAGAAAACTTTCCTCTACAATTCCAAGTTCTTCTGACTGGTCTAAGAATTAAATTGACATGAAACAGATTAATAGGAGAATACCAAACTTAATTTTGTACATTTGAGAACTCCACATACATGAGAAGTTTAAAGACAGAAGGGTAAAATGAGGTATATACCTCATTCCTGAGTCAAACAATTCGGATGGGGACCTGGGGCTTCCAAGAACAGGATGGTCATTCACAGGACAATAAGAAGAGCACATGTTTGGTAACTGTTTGCCCTGCCATACAGATGGGGCCACTTAGATAAAACTTACCTATGGTAATAACTCTCTCCTGGGAAAAGTCTCCAATTTAAATTATTCTAGGTAGTTAAGGGAAGGGCAGTAGTTTCTCTTGAACTTGAAGGGTCTCAATTGTCTTTAGCTCAAAATAATCACCATGTAAAAGTGACACATTTGGGGGGGAGGCTTGTTATGAACCCTACGACCCTCTTTACATCTCTTTGTCACATGGTATAGTTTGTGTGAGAAGAGATGGATGATCTTATTTTTTGATGAAGAAACTGAAGTTAAGAGAGTTTGAAGCAACTGCGTTTATCAAGGTAAGTCTTTTGTTAGTAGCAGAATCAAGAATAAAACCCACAATTTCTCATTCTTTGTCCAGGCTCTTCTCAAAAAGGATGCTACTAGCTACCATTTGGCAAATTTACCCATTATTAAAAAAGAAACTAAATGTTTCTGCAACGTTTCACATGGATTTAAAAGATTAAGCACAAGCTTTCAAAAAAATTTCTAGCCTTTGGCTGCTTACCAAGCTACTTCTTTTCTCCTAGGAGGTTTTTTCTCATCTATGTTAATAGTACTTGGATGAAGAACATTTAGAAGCCTTCCTTTATATATTTAAAAACAAAACTCTATCCAGTGCCATTTATACACTTAATAAAATTAGAAATTACCACTTAAATCTGTATAAAACCAAAGCATATTCTTTTATCAACTCTATTCATGATATACCAAGTTTTCCTTAGAATGTCCTAGATTTAAGTTTGTTTATTTATAATCATCTGTTGTTTTACTCTCTCCTTCTCTTTCCCCACCACCCCCAAGTACTGGTGTTTCAGTGTAAATGACACCCTGTATCCTTCTGTTCACTTCTTGCTGCCTTAGCTCTGCTTAGTAATTTATTGTTCCCAGACAGTTCTGATTCTTTTGGCCTTCTAAATAGTAGTTGTGCTTCCTCAGCTGTTTACATGATTCTCTGACAGTATTATGTGCATTGCAAGCCAACTAAAATGGGGCTTTAGCTTCTTAACTTCTTCTAATTATTCTGATTTGTACTGGTTTAAAGTCAATTGAACAGAGGCAGGCAGAAGATCAGTCTCAGCTTGTTTCTTCTTTTTTTTTTTTTAAGATTGATCTTTCCTTCCTATCTGTGTCTTACAAGAACAATATTCATTTTATTCTTTTAATGTATAAGTAATTCAATATTTAGCTATCTTTGCACTGAATATAATCTCTTTTTTCCCCTTCAACTTCTATTCTCTTAGTCCTTTTAAAATGTCCCTTAAAAAAATATCCATGGGTTTAATGGAAGTGGAGATCTTATTGAAGACATAGGTGTGGCTTTTCTCTCTTCTTAGTTACATTCTTTAAAAAGTATTTATGGAATCACAATATGTAGAAAAAATAATAGAGTATGACCATCAGCTACTACAAAAGAGGAAGGATCCAAATTCAGCCAGAGTCTACTTAGGTCAGTTATATTTTAGTTGGTAAAACTAAGACATAGAGGTTTCAGAAGAGATTGGGAGGAGGAAATAGATGTAGAAAATGAAAATATATGTTTGGGAGAATGAGTTTTTGGTTATTTTTCATCCAAACTTTAGAAAATGTGTGCCTGTGGAACATGAGTAAACTCTGTTTTTTTTTTTAATTTTCAATTTGTTCTTGATTAATTGTTTGCTATTGTTTTCTAGTTCTTCATTCTCTGTAACTTGATTATAAATAAAGGCTCAAAGAACCTTGTATGTGGACAACATCATATGTATAGTAATGACCCAGTGACTGAAGAGAAAACCAATGAATTAATATATGGTTGTATATACTTTTTTATTTCTCAAAAATATGGTGTTGTTTAATTCCAAAGTTTAGTAAGTATAATACATGAGTCTAAGAAGTCTCTCCTCTTCAAAAACAATTTAAAACTTGAGAAATATTTTTCTCATTCAACTAAGAACTTACACAAGTACTACTAATAACTTGTCTTATACTGAGTTAAATTTTGTCTTCTTTTTAATAGTATATTATTAACATACTATCTTCTAAAAATAGTCTTGACATACATTGAAGATTAAATTCTTGGAAAAGGACTGTAATTTGAAATAATGATACTCACATCTTATTTTCCATTGGAACAAAATTATAACTGGAAGTCACATTCCTAACCCCGAATGGGCTGGATGCCCATTTTTATAAAAGTAGTCACAAATATATTTAATCAACTATAAATGTTATACCTACATAATCTGAGGTTTCTAAAGGACATATACCTTGGGAAAGGAGAACAGCAAGCCATTATGTAAAATTGAATTTAATGTAACAGAATGCAACAGAATACATTACAAAAGATTTAAAATACTGGACTCCATGTTGCAGCAGGTGAAACTTACCTCAGATGCACAAAGCCCTGGCCTTCACACTTAAATCCAGTGCCACAGTACCTTGAGGGTTTGACCCCAAATTCCTCTGCCCAGGGTATTCTAGGCTTCTAGAAACAATGCTCAAGTCCATGGGAGCAGAGACTAAGTCCTTTGAAAACCTTGTTAGTAAATCTAGGTGACTCTGATCCTCAACCAGGATGTAAATACCTCCAGGTGTCTGTGCCATCCCTTCATGGTCTGTGTTTCCTCTCTTTTAACCTGGCCTCACAGTGATTCTCCCTCCTTCACCTTTCCATGCAGATCTCTGGTTTCACTGAAGTTTTATTTAACATCTCTCCTTAAGTAAAATGTCTCCCTGAAGACACTACTAGCCCTGAAACTCACACAAGTGGAAGCTGCCTGAGGCTGGTTACCTGTTCATCTAAACCTTTTTGCTTTTCCTCTTGGCCACAGGTCCTCACAGCCCTTGCAGTTGGGCATGACCATGTGGCTGCATTTGGGTCAATGCATGTAGGAAAAGTGTTCAGTGTTGCTTCCAGTTCCAAACCATTAAGAACTTCCTATGTGCAAGCTTCCAAAGAATTATTCCCTTTCCTTCTGATGGCAGTGGAGACCACTCTAGGGAAGCCTTGGAAACCACCTGATGGGATGGTAATAGAGCCATAGCTAGAAGGAACCCAGGTCCCTAAATCACCTCTTGGAGGAAAGTTGGTCATTAGAGGTGATGACTGGGATAATTACATGTATTCACATAAATAATTTTTTATGTTAAGCCATGAAATTATCGATGCTTTTCTGTTACAGCAGCTAGCAGTGTCCTAATGAACACATTGTTCATTTATCCACCTTATGGTGCCCAATGACTAAGAGGAGCTTTTCATATGCTCTTTCAAAAAAAAAAAAATCCTCAATACCTTTATGTTTTTACCTTTTCATCTCTAGCAAGTTTCACCTCCTCTCCTCTTCAGTTTTTTTCATGGCCCCAGCTAGAATTTATCATTACCCAAAACAGCTACACCTCTGACATTAAATTCTAGCATCCCATTATTATATTGCAGCCTCCAGTTAGCTCAGTCATTCAGTGACTCTAACTTCTTTGCTTGCTTTTTGTCTTCATGCCATATTCACTCCTGGACTCCTCTACTTCCTTCCCCACTCCTTTGACTGCCTCATTGTCCAACTTGGATTACTGCTCTGGCATGTCCCCCATTCTCTTCTCAGTATTGGCAGCTCCATTTGCTAGTTGATCCTCCTCAGCAGATTAGTGGCACTTACCTGCATGGATTGGTATCTCTATCAATTCAAGGTCCCTGATGTCAGTTAAGCTCTCAATGTGTCTGGAGATAATTCTATGTTTTCCTAATCAATTTCTTCTCCTAGTCTCTACAGCAGTTATTTCAAATCTCCTATATTTCCTTCAAATCTATAATACTGCCACCATGCCTCTCTCCTAGCCAGTGGCCTGTTTCTCACTTCACAGAGAAAACAGAAGTTACTAGACAGAATTCTGTGATAACTTCCTGCTGTGAGACCTAAACTTAAGCCACATCTTGTCATAACAGAAAATGTCTTTTAATATAGTTAATCTTTCACCTGGATTGGTATCTCTAAGGGCTGCTAAATAAAATACAGGATTCCCAATTAAATTTGAATTTCAGATAATTTTTGTTTTCATATAAGTCCCTGGAAATATTTGGTATATACTTATACTAAAAAAAATAGATTTATTGTTTACCTGGAATACAATTTTTTCTAGACATCCTGGCTTTTTGTTTTATTTTTTTACTAAATATGGCAAACTGATTTACTCCACTTCTATCCTTTATCAGCTTCTCACTAAATATTGCATTCTCTTTTGTATCTTCAGTAAGCTATCTCTACTTCCTATTCTTCTAGAATATTTAGCATACTCACTCATCTCTCAAACTCAGTTATTCTCTGTCAACACCATGTTCTTCTCCGATGACTCCTTGTCTCTCTCCTGACCTTTGCAGCCTATTGGAAGTCATGTATGCACATTGTTCCCTCTTCCTCACTTGACATTCAGAAATCTGACCACTATATTCACAAATCTACTGAATTTTCTCTCATCAAAGTTAACATTAATTTTGCTAGATCATCTGGACATTTAGTCTTTACCTTACTTGACTTTTACATAACATTTGACACTAGTGCTCCTTGTTCCTTGACATTTCTTTCTTGGACATTTGTGACCCTGGAGTCTCCTCTTCTCGTTTCTGTACCTCTGAATTCCATTCTTAGTTCATGTTCAGGTTCCTCTGTTCTGCCCAACTTTAAAAGACCAGTGTTACCAGGCCATCTGCTTTGTTTTAGGTCCACTGTACTTGCAATCTCCCTAGAAAAGCATCCATCTCCAAGGCTTCCATCATCATTTCTAGCATAGCTGGAGCCCAGATCTTTCTCTTAACATTCAGAAGTGTGTTTTCCAAGGTCTTCCAGACATTTCTATTTGGATGTACTTCAGGATCATCAAATTAAATATGGCTAAAGGTAAACTTATCATGTCTACCTCCAAAATGTATCCCCTCTCATTGGAAGGCAGGAAGGAACTGATTTCATTTCTGGACACCACTCCCACCCCCTTCAAATCTCCAACTAATTAAACACAAAGAGTTAGGAAATGTATCTACTACACATATTTCAAATCATGCCCCTTACCATTACTCCTACTGTCTCTATTCTTGGACATACAACTTTGATTCAGACCCAGCTTCTCAAGTCATCCATACATGGTCTCCTTCCCCTGCCCACAGGGAGACAAGGCCTTGGGACTGGCTCTTCTTTCCTGCTTGGTTCCTTTCACCTGCTCCTTAATAGGTAATGAGCAAGGTAGACGTTAACTTTTGATAAATCATGTTGTTACCACTCCATAGTTTGGTCTGAGAGGCCTTGTATCTTCACTGCCTCACCACCACTCTGTTCTCCCCAAGAGCTAGAGAAAAGTTCTCTTTGGCCCAGAATACAGCACTGTAGGTTTACCTTCACCCCACCTTTCACCAGAAGGTAGAAGTTTTTGTGATGCACTCTTCCAATAAGCACAGTCCAAACCCAGCTGTACTTCATCATTTGGCAGGCTCTTACTTATCGATTATCAAAAACACAGCCCTTTTCCAGTGGTCTGCTAACTTACAAAAACTTGAAGACCTTCACAAGTCTAAAGCTCCTGACACCACATCTGAGTGGTGCCACATTAATGTTCTTTCCCAAAGTTAAAACATCCACCAACAAATAAGGTCCTTGTGGTGTCCTTGGTTTATCTCTATACGGAGTGCCATGCTTCAGTCCCACCAAGCCTTTATCCTAATTTGAAGCATAAGTGTAGCATCATCCAGAACTCTCATCCAAACTTCAACAAATGGGCTAAGAAACCACGTGACACTATTTTGAGACATTATGTATGGCCTAGGATATTATTTTAAAGGCTTTTGTTCTGGATGGAATCTTCCTAGCCTATCTAATAAGATTCTGACAAGTATCTCCAGCCTCTTGGAGAAGATATGGAATACTCAATGCCTTTATTATTCTAGATAACTGACAATACCCACTGTGGTCATTTTGCAAAACTTCTCCATTGCTCTGAATGGATCTAAGAAGCCAACATAAACCTACAAAAACTTTCACCACAATAGCCACCTACAAAATAGAGGCTTTCTTATTCTAGGTGGGTGGAGTAGGAAATCCTTGGCTAAAATCTGCTTTGAAGGACAAGGTGTCCTTAACCCACACCATATATTTAATATGTTTTCCTGTATCTTGGGGAAAAGAAAACATAAAATTATCAGATTAAACTCTGGTTCTCAAGTGAACTCCCAGAAAATCTTTGTATACCTTTCTCAGGAAGATGAATATCATATAATTAAATTAAGTGGAACATGTGAAGCTTACAAAGTTTGTATGAGAATTTCTTGGCCAACTGTGTGACAGATTTTGTTTACTGTTGCCATTAAAAAACAAGAGACCTGCCTTTGAAACTGCCTCAAAGATCTAATAGGGTGATGACTGGCTGCCTTCACTGTCAATCCTTGGACTTAGGAGAGAGTATTAACAATGTCCAGACTACAGGAGACCCATTGGTTGCTAGCTTTCTGTTGTCTTAAATATCTGCTTCATGGCTTATTAAAAATAACTAAAAGTTAGACCAACCATAGAGAAAGGAGTTATTCATTATTTTGTCAAATACTTAACAGAGAGATATGCATAGAATGAGTTACATGATCCATAGCTACAAAGATATTGTATAGATATTGACTATACAGTTCCAAAACAATATTTCTAGGCTTTATCTAGTCTTCATTGACTTTAACTATACCTGTTAGTATAAATCAACTATACTCTGATAAAATTTAATTAAAATATTTTTTAAAAATGTCTCTAGGCATTGCCAAATGTCTCCTTTGGGAGAGGGGGGAAAATCATCCCAGTTTGAGAACCAATGTTTTATATAATATCTCATTAATGTGTGACAATAATCTACAATTCTCAAGGCAGAGCTGCCCTCCCACATCTCAGAAGGGTCATATCCTTACTTGAAGGCCCACTTCTTCCCATCCTCTACTATCTGTGCCTCCAAATTGAAACAGTAAGCTCTTTGCCAATCTACTGAAAGAATGAAGGAATATCACTGAAAGGCTTTAGTTACTCAAGCCAGGCTGCTGTCATTTTTGCAGCCTATCATCCTCCTGATCTTTCTAGATAACTAGCAATACCTCACTAGAAAGGTGTCAATTTATTAAGAGAAAGACCAATAACATGTATATTCTCTCTGTTCATTCCGAAAAACAACAAATACTGATTATAGCCACCAAGATTTACCACCCAGTATTATGTCCAATCTGACGTTGATAAAGGAACATTAAGTAAGGCAATCATCTAAGTCGACACTTCAAATTGTATCCTCTCCCCCAAGTCCTTAAATGTGTCTGGGATAGCCCACTTTAACACTAGTTTAGTGAGTGGTGTATCCCAGGTGGCTGTCAAATTGTCTATGACTACTGCAAATTCTGAGTTTCTTTATTTTCCAACCAGCTTTCTGGTATCATTCTACCTCCAGTCCTTCCAGACAGGTATTAATGTTTGTTGGAGTTAGCAAATTAAATTCAGAAGCATTTGCTAGTTGTTTCAGAATATCTGCTTAGTGAAACTCCTACTCAACTCCTGTTCAATAAATTACATCAGAGGCTTGTGAATTGCATCATAATACACAGTTAGAAATGAGTCTCAGCACTGTTTTCTCACTGTGGTTAAACCTTTAAAGAGCCATTTTTCATCTTCTTGTAAATTCTTTCCAGAAATGATTATATCAACCATACCACTTCTCCCAACAGTCCTTATTCTTAACTACTTTTCTATCAACATCTCTGAAAGGTAATGAGGTTATGGAGATGCTGAAACAAAGTACTTTTGAACTGCAAATAATAATAATAAAATTTAAAAGTAACCCATGGACTTCCCTGGTGATGCAGTGGTTAAAAATCCGCCTGCCAATGCAGGGGACACGGGTTCGAACCCTGGTCCGGGAAGATCCCACATGCCGTGGAGCAACTAAGGCTGTGCACCACAACTACTGAGCCTGCACTCTAGAGCTCGTGAGCCACAACTACTGAGCCCACATGTTGTAACTACTGAAACTCACGCGCCTAGAGCCAGTGCTCCACAACAAGAGAAGCCACCACAGTGAGAAGCTCTCACACTGCAAGGAAGAATATCTCCCACTCGCCACAACTAGAGAAAGCCCGCATGCAGCAACAAAGACCCAGTGCAACCAAAAGTAAATTTTAAGAAAAGTACCCCATGACAAATAAAGATTATCTTCTTACCATCCTTAGAAATAGATATCTGGCAATGTTCTTTAAAACCATCACTGAAAATTGTTATCTCTCTATAAGGCCACAAGAACATCCAGATTCCAGCTGTGTGTTTAGTGACTGAAATTCCAAATATATAATAATCTTTCTAGATTTCTTGGATAGTGCCCTGAATAGAAATAAGCTTGAGAATTTAATATAATGTCATTTGTTAGCTTTTCTTTTGTCTGGTCCTTAAATTATTGACCTTTAACAGAATGATCCTGTTGAATAGTCCCTAAAATGTCTGAATACTGGCAACTACGTTCATTCTGTTCTCATTATGTACCACTAATGGAGAAAGAACCATTGATTCCCAGTTTATACCCTTCCCTGCAATTTTCCATTCCATTTCTGCAATGTTAGGAAATCAGAGAAGTCGAAGTTATATAAATTTAATTCCAAAGCACCTCTTTTCCATCAGGAGCCTGACATGTCAGACTAATTGGAGACTGACTACCTGTGCCATCTTACTTCTATTTGATGATGTACATTAACCCAGAGGCCAGGTATGGAGAATTTATCTAAACAGTACTTTACTCCCATCCAAGTTGGAATAGGACTTAATGAGTTCACTTATTTCAATCAAGCTTCCAGAGGCCTGACAGGTATCATAAAGGAACATGAGTCATTCATATCATGACTAAAATATTACAGTGACCAGTGTCCCACTCTTTGGCATTTCAACAATCCAGACAAATGTCCTATAAAATAAGCTCCTGGTCTTTAATATCAGACTGTATAGTCCATTATCAAAAAGGACTTTCCCACATAGAATCCAGAAGGGTGTGTAAAGGAAGTATTTATTTGGAGCTCAAACTATTATAATTCTTATGAAATCCACTCCAGGTGTAGACTTAGGAGTGTCTACTGCATCTTATCACATCAATATCTACCCTTGCTCCTGATTTTCAAAATGCAAGTGAGACCTTGTTCTCCTATGGTAGCCCACAAAGAAACTCATACCTAAGCTCTCAGAGAGACCCATGTCCCCAGACTCCATGCATTTCCTCTCTCATTTCCTCTTCCCCCACAATCCTGTCAATCCAAAAATACTTCTTTTTCTACCACTTAAACATTACTTTAGAACAAAAACACCATCTACTCTCACTGAACTGCCATGATAGCCTTCTAATTTGTCTCCTTACAATCATTAGTGTTTCCATATCATTTATTCTCCACAAAGAGGTCATATTCTTTTTTGTTTTTAATGTATCAGATTTTTCCCCTCTTAAAACCATCTGGTAGTTTCCCATCACACTTAGAATTAAATCCAGACTCTTTGCCAAAGCCTAAAACAGCCATCATGATCTGTGGTCCAGGCTCTCTCCTACCCTTCCCCTCTTCAATGGACTATGCAGTCCTTCCTGACTTTTATGTCCTTCCTGAAGCACACCTTGCTTGGTTATCGAATCCATCAACTTTCCTCTAATGAGGTTTAAATAGGTAGCTTCTCATTATTCAGATCTCTTCCAAAAGTCGTCTTCTTCTCTGAGAGGCATCCTAGTAAGTCTATCTAAAAGAGCACCCTCGTCCTTCCTGGATACCCTAATTCCTCCACAGAAATTATCACCTTCTGAATTGTTTTAATATTTGTTAACTCCTTACAGCACAAACACTCTGTGATTCACCATGGTATCTCTAGCAACAGAATAATGTCTAGAATATGGTAGGAGGTCAATAAATATCTATTGAATGAAGAAGTGCCTTCCTCCCATTCTTTATTCCTGCCTTGTCTTGCCACTTAAGTGCTGGTGATCAATTATTCTAATCTCCATGGGTTTTTTTGTTTGCTTTTCTGAGGTTTTTTTTGTTGTTTTGTTTTGTTTTGTTTTTTTTCTTTCCTGGATAGCTGGAAGAAGATTTCAGATACAGGGAAGGGGAAGAAGTGAAGGAAGGAAGAAAATTCTCATTAGAATAGTCAGAGTCTATTTGGGCTACAAAAAAAAAAAAATGGTAAGCCTCTTAGCATATCTCTAACACTTTGTTATACAAAAAGAGCCTTAGTCTCTATTATCTGATTTTAATTGCACAACAAAAAGCTCCCATGAATTTTCTTGCTTGTTCAGTTAAGGGATCAAAGAAAGGAGATGGGGATTATCCTGTACACCCAGACCTCAGGCTCCCAGGCTCTAGATGGGTGCCAAAAGGGAGAATAGAGAAAAAGAAAAGTTGCTACTTCTTCAAAAGCTATAAAAAAAAAAAAACAGAGAAGATACTTGGAAATATTGAGAGATGTGGAAAAGAAAGAAGATAAGGCAGAAAGGACTTGTTAAGTGGTGGACTTGGGTGCTGACAATGTGGAATCAAGGAGGAATTCTAGATGTCTTGCCTGAACTAGTGGAATCATTTTGTAAAAGAGGGATTTGGGGACTTAGTCTGTTAGGGAAATGGTTTTAAATACATGGGTTTACATTTATGATGCCTATTAAAAACCTAAATGGAGATGTCAAGTAGGTGGTTAAAAGTATGAATCTAGATTGGAGTAGAAAGATTTTAAGAAGTTAATAAGCTATAGAAGGTTTTGCATGCCAAGGGAATGTGGAATCATTTGTGACTATGATTTCAACACAATCATGACCATCACCCTCATGTTAGAACACATTTCTAAAATCCTTTTTATTTCTCTAAAAGAAAATTTGTATATAAAATAGCTTACTATATATTATACATAATTTTGAATTATCTATAATGTCCTAGAGGAGAAGAGATGAAAGGCTGAGCTCTGGAGATATGACTAATGCAAATTTAGAACTCAGAAATATAGAGACCTGAAAGTCATTGGTGACTTTAAGAAAAGCTGATTGGAAAAGTGGATAAAAATGAAAGCCTATTGGCTTTGGGTCATGAGAGACAGGAGGCAAGAAATGATGAGTTTTATTTTAAGAAAGACCAGAAAAAGAAATTGAATGGGATCTTGTTTTAAAATATTGTGATATTGTGGCACATTTGTATGCTCATATAAATGAGCTTAAATAAACGTTAATGAGTTAAAAAATTGAGGGGTAAGCCATAGAAATAAAGACCTTGAAGTAGGTGATAGGTGATTAAATCCTATGCCACAGGGAGGAATAGACCACAGACAGAAGGAAAGGGGTTTACTGTAACAGAACTGAGAATCAAAAACTGATGTGGATTTTATATTCGTTTTGTACTGCTGCTGTAGTGAACCACCACAAAATTAGTGACTTTAAGCAACACATTTATTCTCTTTCAGTTCTGGAGGTCAGATGTCTAACATCAAAGTTTCAGTAGGGTTACTTTCTTTCTGGATGCTTCAAGGGAGAATCCTATTTCTTTGCTTTCCATCTACAGAGGTGGTGTGCATTCCTTACATCTCTCCAACATCTCTCTTCCATGTTTACATCCCCTACTGTCTGACTCTGATTCCTTCTGTGGTCCCTCTTGTAAGGACCCTGTGAGTACATTGGGGTCATATGGACAATCCAGGGTAATCTCCCCACTTTAAGCTCCTTAACTTGATCACACCTGCAATATCCCTTTTGCCATATAAGATGACATACCCAGGTTCTGGAGATTAAGACACTGACATCTTTGGGGAAAGAGAGGGGACATTATTCAGCTCACTACAGTTTTCTTCTGATAGTTTCTATTTTCCTCAATTAAAATAGTAAATGAGATAATCAGCTGAAACTGAGAATAAGGGAGAGATTGTAGGAAGTTTAAGGAGAAAAGAAAATGTATGAAAATAACTCAGAGAGTAGAAAAAGGAACTGATCAGGTAAATAATGTAAGAATGCTTGCTGTTACAAGGGCCACCTCAAATTTAGGTCCTTAATTTAAAATAGTACAATTACCACAGTGGAATATGTCTCTAGCCTTATTAATATTCTCAAATGCTAGTGAATAGTCAGAAAATTCTTGGGTTTAATAGTGTTGGGATTTGGTCAGTTTAGTATAACAGAAAGAGAAAGAAATCTAAGCTGAGTTGAAAAGGAAAGAGATAAGACAGAGTATAGGCAGTGGGAAAATGATAAGGTCAATTGGTAATCAGAATTGGTGGGAAAATGTTGAAATGTGGATTCTAGAGTGGGCTGTCAAAGAGTGTACTATGCAAAATTACAATATTGAAGGTGTTAAAATTGTGGTAATAATAAAGTCTAGGCTGTGACCATGGAAGGAAGATAACTACTCCATTACCAGGCTCTGTTGTGTATGTATACAGCTATGTAGCAAAACCATTACTAAAAATATACAAGCAAACACATGTGAGGAAGCAGGGATTTAAGAGAGAGCTAGATTTAAACTATAGAAAGAGGTAAATAGCATGCTTAGAGAAGAAATTGTATATATAGGTGTTATGCACTGAGTTGTGTTCCCCCAACAATTTATATGTTGAAGTCCTAACACCAAGCACCTCAAAATGTGGCCATATTGGAAGATCCAGTCTTTAAATAGACATTTAACTTAAAATAAGGTCATTGTGCTGGGACCAAATCCAATATGACTGGTGTCCTTATATGAAAAGGAAACTTGGACACAGAGAGTTACAGTAGGAAGATCATGTGAAGACACAAGGGAGAAGATGCCTAACTACAAGCCGTTTATTCAGAAGAAACCAACCTGACCAACATTTTAATATTAGATTTCCAGCCTCTAGAATTACAGAAAACAAATTTCTGTTTTCTAAGTCACCCAATTTAGGGTACTTCTTATGGTGGCCCTAGCAAAATATACAATAAGTGATTTTACTCTGTCAATACGAGTTCCAGGGTGCATAGTAAAAGAGCTTGATGAGTTGAGATGGGGAATAGTGAGATCCTGAATCAAACTAGAAGATGCTCAGAAAAAAAAATGAGGATAAAAACGTGGTGATGAGAGGACCTTCAAGATGGCAGAGTAAGACGTGGAGATCATCTTACTCCCAACAAATACATCAAAAATACATCTACATGTGGAACAACTCCTACAGAACACCTACTGAACACTGGCAGAAGACCTCAGACTCCCCAAAAGGCAAGAAACTCCCCACATACCTGGGTAGGGCAAAAGGAAAAGAAAAAAACACAGACAAAAGAATAAAGACAGGACCTGCACATCTGGAAGGGAGCTGTGAAGGAGGAAAAGTTTCCACACACTAGGAAGCTCCTTCACTGGATGGAAACAGGGAGTGGGAGGCTGGGAGAGCTTCAGAGACACAGAGAAAAGCACAGCAACAGGGGTGCAGAGGGCAAAGTGGAGAGATTCCCGCACAGATGATTCATGCTGACCAGCACTCACCAGCCTGAGAAGTTTGTCTACTCACCCGCAGTGGTGGGTGGAGGTTGGGAGCTGAGGCTTGGGCTTCAGAGTTCAGATCCCAGGGTGAGGACTAGGCTTGGCTGAGTGAACACAGCCTGAAGGGGGCTAGTGCACCACAGCTAAATGGGATGGTGTCTGGAACTGCCTAAGTGTCAAGAGACCATTGTTTCAGGGTGCACGAGGAGAGGAGATTCAGAACACTGCCTAAACGAGCTTCAGAGATGTGTGCAAGACATAGCTATCAGCACAGACACAAGAGACAGGCATGAAATGCTAACGCTGCTCCTGCAGCCAACAAGAATCCTGTGTGCAAGCACAAGTCACTATCCAAACCACCCCTCCAGGACACTGTGCAGCCCGCCACTGCCAGGGTCCCATGGTTCAGGGATAACTTCCCCAGAAGAACACAAGCCATGCCTCAGGCTATTGCAAAATCTCTCTGGCTTCTGCCACAGCAGGCTTGCCCTGCATTCTGTATCCCTCTCTCCCCCTGGCCTGAGTGAGCCAAAGACACCTAATCAGCTTCTCCTTCAACCCTCTCCTGTCTGGGCGAAGAACAGACACCAGAGAGTGACCTACATGCAGAGGTGGGGCCAAATCCAAAGCTGAAACCCAGTAGCTATGTGAACAAAGAAAAGAAAGGGAAATCTCTCCCAGCAGCCTCAGGAGCAGTGGATTAGATCTCCACAATCAACTTGATGTACCCTGCATCTGTGGAATACATGAAAAGACAACCAATCAACTAAAAATTGAGTTGGTGGACTTTGGGAGCAACTGTAACCTTGGAGTTTGCTGTCTGCTACTGACTAGTTTCTGATTTTTATGTTTATCATAGAATAGTTTTTAGTGCTTGTAATCATTGGTGTATGTGTTTACTGGTTTGGTTGCTCTCTTCTTTTTCAAAAATTATATTTATATTTTTTATTTTAAATATATTGTTTTATTATATTATTTTAATAAGTTTATTTTATTTATATTATTTTTTCCTTTCTTTTTTCTCCCTTTTCTTCTAAGCCATGGGGCTAACATGGTCCTGGTGCTCCAGCAACATGTCAGGCCTGAGCCTCTGTGGTGGGAGAGATGAGTACAAGACACTGGACCACCAGAGACTTCCCAGCCACATGTAATATCAATCGGTGAGTGCTCTCCCAGAGATCTCCATCTCAGCACTAAGACCCAGATCCACTCAAGGACCAGCAAGTTCCAGTGCTGCACACCCCACACCAAACAATGAGCAAGAAAGAAAAACAACCCCACCCACTACCATAGAGGCTGTCTAAATGCATAATATTTCACCAACACCCCAAAATACACCACCGGATATGCTCCTGCCCATCAAAAAGACAAGATCCAGCCTCATCCACCAGAACACAAGTACCAATAACCTCCACCAGGAAGCCTACACAACTCAATGAGCCAACCATACCAACTGGGGGTAGACACCAAAAACAACAGGAACTACAAACCAGCAGCCTGTGAAAAGGAGACCCCGAACAAAGTAAGTTAAGCAAAATGAGAAGACAGAGAAAAACACAGCAGATGAAGAAGCAAAGTAAATACCCACCAGACCAAACAAATGAAGAGGAAATAAGCAGTCTCCTTGAAAAAGAATTCAGAGTAATGATAGTAAAGATGATCCAAAATCTTGAAAATAGAATGCAGAAAATACAAGAAAGCTTTAAAAAGGACATAGAAGAACGAGAGAGCAAACAAACCATGATGAACAACACAATAAATGAAATTAAAAGTTCTCTAGAATGAATCAATAGCAGAATAACACAGAGAGAAGAACAGATAAGTGACCTGGAAGATAAAATAGTGGAAATAACTACCACAGAGCAGAATAAAGACTGAAAAGAATTGAAGACAGTCTCAGACACCACTGGGAAAACATTGAATGCACCAACATTCGAATTATAGGGGTTGCAGAAGAAGAAGAGGAAAAGAAAGGGACTGAGAAAATATTTGATGAGACTATATTTGAAAATTTCCCTAATATGGGAAAGGAAATAATCAGACAGGTCCAGGAAACTCAGAGAGTCCCATACAGGAGATATCCAAGGAGAAACATGCCAAGACACGTATTAATCAAACTACCAAAAATTAAATACAAAGAAAAAATATTAAAAGCAACAAGAGGAAGGTAAAAAATAACATACAAGGGAATCCTCATAAGGTTAACAGCTGATCTTTCAGCAGAAACTCTGCAAACCAGAAGCAAGAGACAGGGCATACTTAATGTGATGAAAGGTAAAAATGTACAACCAATATTACTCTACCCAGCAAGGATCTCATTCAGATTCGATGGAGAAATTAAAACCTTTACAGACAAGCAAACGTTAAGAGAATTCAGCACCACCAAATCAGCTCTACAACAAATGCTAAAGGAACTTCTCCAGGCAGGAAAAACAAGAGAAGGAAAAGACCTGCAATAACAAACCCAAAACAATTAAGAATATGGTAATAGGAACATACATATCAATAATTACCTTAAATGTAAATGGATTATATGCTCCAATAAAAAGACACAGACTGGCTGAATGGATAAAGAACAAGACCTGTATATATACTGTCTACAAGAGACCTACTTCAGACCTAGGGACACATACTGACTCAAAGTAAAGGGATGAAAAAAGATATTCCATGCAAATGGAAATCAAAAGAAAGCTGAAGTAGCAATTCTCATATCAGACAAAATAGACATTAAAATAAAGACTACTATAAGAGACACAAAAGGACATGACATAATGATCAAGGGATCAACACAAGAAGATATAACAATTGTAAATATTTATGCACCCAACATAGGAGCACCTTAACACTTAAGGCAAATGTTAACATCCATAAAGGGGAAATCAAGAGTAACACAACAATAGTGGGGGACTTAACCACACCACTTTCACCAATGGACAGATGATCCAAAATGAAAATAAATAAGGAAACACAAGCTTTAAATGACACATTAAACCAGATGGACTTAATTGATATTTATAGGACATTCCATTCAAAAACAACAGATTACACTTTCTTCTCAACTGCTCATGTAACATTCTCCAGGATATCATATCTTGGGTCACAAACTAAGCCTTGGTATATTTATGAAAATTGAAACCTTATCAACCATATTTTCCAACCATATCACTATGAGACTGGATATCAAGTACAGGAAAAATACTGTAAAAAATACAAACACATGGAGGCTAAAAAATACACTACTAAATAAACAAGAGATCACTGAAGATATCAAAGAGGAAATCAAAAAATATCTAGAAACAAATGACAATGAACACATGAAGACCCAAAACCTAAGGGATGCAGCAAAAGCAGTGATAAGAGGAAGTTTATAGCAATACAATGTTACCTCAAGAAACAAGAAAAACCTCAAGTAAAGAAGCTAACCTTACACCTAAAGCAATTAAGGAAAGAAGGACAAAAAAAACCCAAAGTGAGCAGAAGGAAAGAAATCATAAAGATCAGATCAGAAATAAATGGAAAAGGAATGAAGGAAATGATAGCAAAATCAATAAAACTAAAAGCTGGTTCCTTGAGAAGATTAACAAAATTCATAAAGCATTAGTTAGACTCATCAAGAAAAAAAGGGAGAAGACTCATATCACTAGAATTAGAAATGAAAAAGAAGTAACAACTGACACTGCAGAAATATGACGGATCATGAGAGATTACTACAAGCAACTATAGGACAATAAAATGGACAACCTGGAAGAAATGGACAAATTCTTAGAAAAGCACAACCTTCTGAGACTGAACCAGGAAGAAATAGAAAATATAAACAGAACAATCACAGAAATTTAATCAGTGATTAAAAATCTTCCAACAAACAAAAGTCCAGGACCAGATGGCTTCACAGGTGAATTCTATCAAACATTTAGAGAAGAGCTAACACCTATCCTTCTCAACCTCTTCTAAACTATAGCAGAGGGAGGAACACTCCCAAACTCATTCTAAGAGGCCACCATCACCCAAAAACAGACAAAGATATCACAAAGAAAGAAAACTACAGGCCAATAACACTGAATGAACATACATGCAAATATCCTCAACAAAATACTAGCAAACAGAATCCAACAGCACATTAAAAGAATCATACACCATGATCAAGTAGGGTTTATCCCAGGGTGCAAGGATTCTTCAGGGTATACAAATCAATCAACATGATACACCATATTAACAAATTGAAGAAGAAAAAACATATGGTCATCTCAATAGATGCAGAAAAAGTTTTCAACAAAATTCAACACACATTTATGATAAAAACCCTGCAGAAAGTAAGCATAGAGGGAACTTACCTCAACATAATAAAGGCCATATACAACAAGCCTACAGCCAACATCGTTTTCTGTGGTGAAAAACTGAACCCATTTCCACTAAGATGAGGAGCAAGACAAGGTTGCCCACTCTCACCACTCTTATTCAATATAGTTTTGGAAGTTTAGTCACAGCAATCACAGAAGGAAAATAAATAAATAAAAGGAATCAAAATCAGAAAATAAGTAAAACTGTCACTGCTTGCAGATGACACAATACTATACCTACAGAATCCTAAGGATGCTACCAGAAAACTACTAAAACTAATCAATGAATTTGGTAAAGTAGTAGGATACAAAATTTATGCACAGAAATCTCTGGCATTCCTAGACACTAATGATGAAAAATCTGAAAGTGAAGTCAAGAAAACACTCCCATTTACCATTGCAACAAAAGGAATAAAATATCTAGGCATAAACCTACCTAAGGAGAAAAAAGACCTGTATGCAGAAAATTATAAGACACTGATGAAAGAACTTAAAGATGATACAAACAGATGGAGAGATATACCATGTCCGTGGATTGGAAGAATTAACATTGCAATCCCTATCAAACTACCAATGGCACTTTTCACAGAACTAGAACAAAAAATTTCACAATTTGTATGGAAACACAAAAGACCCCAAAGAGCCAAAGCAATCTTGAGAAAGAAGACGGAGCTGGAGGAATCAGGGTCCCTGACTTCAGACTATACTACAAAGCTACAGTAATCAAGACAATATGGTACTGGCACAAAAACAGAAATATAGATCAATGGAACAGGGTCAAAATACCAGAGGTAAACCCACACACATATGGTCACCTTGTTTTTGATAAAGGAGGCAAGAATATACAATGGAGAAAAGACAGCCTCTTCAATAAGTGGTGTTGGGAAAACTGGACAGCTACATGTAAAATATGAGATTAGAACACTCCCTAACACCATACACAAAATTAAACTGAAAATGGATTAAAGACCTAAATGTAAGGCCAGACACCATCAAACCCTTAGAGGAAAACATAGGCAGAACATGCTATAACATAAATCACAACAAGATCCTTTTGGACCCATCTCCTAGAATAATGGAAATAAAAGCAAAAGTATACAAATGGGCCCTATTGAAACTTAAAAGCTTTTGCACAGCAAAGGAAGCTATAAACAAGATGAAAATACAACCCTCAGAATGGGAGAAAATATTTGCAAATGAAGCAACAAAGGACTAATCTCCAAAATATACAAGCAGCGCATGTAGCTCAGTATCAAAAAAACCAAACCACCCCATCCAAAAATGCACAGAAGATCTAAATAGACATTTCTTCAAAGAAGACAGACAGATGGCCAACAAACACATGAAAGGATGCTCACCAACACTAATCATTAGAGAAAAGTGAATCAAAAAAAAAAAAGAGATATCTCCGCACAACATTCAGAATGGCCATCATCAGAAAATCTAGAAACAATAAATGTTGAAGAGAGTGTGGAGAAAAGGGAACCCTCTTGCACTGTTAGTGAGAATATAAATTGATATAGCCACTATGGAGATCAGTATGGGGGTTCTTTAAAAAAGTAAAAATAGAACTACATATGACCCAGCAAACCCACTACTGGGCATATACCCTGAGAAAATCATAATTCAAAAAGAGTCATGTACCACAATGTTCATTGCAGCACTATTTACAATAGCCAGGACATGGAAGCAACCTAAGTGTCCATCAACAGATGAATGGATAAAGAAGATGTGGCATATACATACAATGGAATATTACTCAGCCATAAAAAGAAATGAAATTGAGTTATTAGTAGTGAGGTGGATGGACCTAGAGTCTGTCATACAGAGTGAAGTAAGTCAGAAAGAGAAAAACAAATACTGTATGTTAACACATATATGGAATAAAAAAAAAATGGTTCTGAAGAACCTAGGGGCAGGACAGGAATAAAGGTGAAGACCTAGAAGATGGACTTGAGGACATTGGGAGAGGGAATGGTAAGCTGGGATGAAGTGATAGAGTGGCATTAACATATATATACACTACTTAATGTAAAATAGATAGCTAGTGGGAAGCAGCTACATAGAACATGGAGATCAGATTGGTGCTTTGTTACCAACTAGAGGGGTCGGATAGGAAGAGCGGAAGGGAGATGCAAGAGAGAGGTGATTGGGGATATATGTATCCATATAGCTGATTCACTTAGTTATACAGCAGAAACTAACACAACATTGTAAAACAATTATACTCCAATAAAGATGTTTAAAAAAAATAACTTGGTGATATTGAATGAGCTGGAAGACTTGGGCTTCATTTTTTTTTTAATTTATTTTTTATACAGCAGGTTCTTATTACTTATCTATTTTATACATCTTAGTTTATATACGTCAATCCCAATCTACCAATTCATCCGACCACCATCACCCCGCCATGCTTACTTTCCCCATTTGTTGCCCATACTTTCGCTCTCTACACCTGTAAGACTTGGAATTCTTATGTTGACTGAAGAAAAAAGGGATGCACAATATAACAAGATTAACCATGATGGTCTTTTATGGAAAGGAACTTACTCAAATCTATGTTATTTGCACTTTAGAACTAGTCTTTTAGATGGTTGACAGTGGAGAGGCAAGAATTGTTATGGGTATAGGGAGTCTTATCACCTATGATTATTAATTCATAATATATTTCTAAAAGGATATCTGGTACAAAGGGAAACTCATATTTTTTTTAATTTGGTGACATGGCTAAAGAAATAAGTGATATTGACAATATTTTTTGAAGAATTTTAGGACTAAACAATTCCTAGGGCTGCACGTCTGTCAAAATAAATAAATAAATAAAATAATAGAAAGGCTGGCACACAGTGCCAAGTACACAATGAACCCTTAATGAATGCTTATTGAAGTGACAACCATTGAATTGATACCACAACGAAATAGCCAGATTAAATAATGAAGAAATACTAGTAGTACAAAATAACAGAATCGTTAAGTTGGTTACTGATTTCACATACAGTTGCAAAGAAATGAATACAAAATCCCTAACAAAAGCAACACAACATAGGAGAATAAAATCATTAGAAATCACAGACCCACTTTTTAGATAATGAGACCCAGCTTTATAATTGGGAGCCACATTTTCTGCAATTCCCTGAGGAAATTATTTTTAGCTTTCACCTGAGTTTATCAGCAAATACTTGATGACTCATATCTTAATAAGTAACAAAGTACAACCAATCAATAAACTGTTAAATGACAAATATTAAGAATTAATATTGAGTATAAACTATGACCACATCAGAAGGTAAATATAGTCCCAAGTGTTGCTGCTTTACTTTTAGTGCTGTTAACCTGTCCAGGTTTTAATGTTGTACTTGAAATAAAGTGAGACTCAGTATACTACCCCAAGTATTAATTACTGCTTACTACCCTGACCAGTATATAACACTGTCAACAAAAAACTAATCAGTCATTCTAAGAAAGAAGTGAAAAATTTTATTCAAGCCAAATTGAGGCTTGTAACCCTGGAACAGCATCTCAGAAAGCTCCAAGAGTAGTTCTACTCATTAGAAGGCAAAGCACAGTTATATAAGTTTTTTCAGAGGGCTGTACATTAAGTGACATATTATTGACAGTTTACACAATACAGATCTGCAAGTACAAAGTGGTGGGTCATCATGACCACTTACAAGAACAAGAAGAAATGTTATCTTTCAAGGAGTTGTCTTGTTGGTGCTAGGAGACTGTTGCTTTTTATGGTTGAGCAGGTGTTTTTGCTGATGGGGAGGTTTAGTTGATGCATAAAACAGATACACAATGCACAGTGGGGAGACAGAGGAGTCCAAATGACAGAGAAAAAAAAAATTTAAACATCTTTATTGGAGTAAAATTGCTTTACAATGGTGTCTTAGTTTCTGTTTTATAACAAAGTGAATCAGTTATACATAAACATATGTTCCCTTATCTCTTCCCTCTTGCATCTCCATCCCTCCCACCCTCCCTATCCCACCCCTCTAGGTGGTCACAAACCACCGAGCTGATCTTCCTGTGCTATGCAGCTGCTTCCCACTAGCTATCTATTTTACGTTTGGTAGTGTATATATGTCCATGCCACTCTCTCACTTTGTCACAGCTTACCCATCCCCCTCCCCATATCCTCAAGTCCATTCTCTAGTAGGTCTCTGTCGTTATTCTCATCTTACCCCTAGTTACTTCATGACTATTTTTTTTCTTAGATTCCATATATATGTGTTAGCATACGGTATTTGTTTTACTCTTTCTGACTTACTTCACTTTGTATGACAGACTCTAGGTCCATCCACTTCACTACAAATATCTCAATTTCACTTCTTTTTATGGCTGAGTAATATTTCATTGTGTATATGTGCCACATCTTCTTTATCCATTCATCTGATGATGGACACTTAGTTTGCTACAATGTCCTAACTATTGTAAATAGAGCTACGATGAATATTTTGGTACATGACTCTTTTTGAATTATGGTTTTCTCAGGGTATATGCCCAGTAGTAGGATTGCTGGGTCATATGGTAGTTCTATTTGTAGTATTTTAAGGAAACTCCATACTGTTCTCCATAGTGGCTGTATCAATCTACGTATCAATGATCAATGTATCACCAACAGTGCAAGAGTGTTCCCTTTTCTCCACACCCTCTCCAGTGTTTAATATTTCTTGATTTTTTGAGGATGGCCATTCTGACCAGTGTGAGATGATATCTCATTGTAGTGATTTGCATTTCTCTAATGATTAATGATGTTGAGCATTCTTTCATGTTCTTGTTGGCAATCTGTATATCTTCTTTGGAGAAATGTTTATTTAGGTCTTCTGCCCTTTTTTGGATTGGGTTGTTTGTATTTTTGTTATTGAGCTGCATGTGCTGCTTGTAAATCTTGGCAATTAATCCTTTGTCAGTTGATTCATTTGCAAATATTTTCTCCCATTTTGAGGGTTGTCTTTTGGTGTTGTTTATGGTTTCCTTTGCTGTGAAAAAGCTTTTAAGTTTCATTAGGTCCCATGTCTTTATTTTTGTTTTTATTTCCATTTCACTAGGAGTTGGGTCAAAAAGGATCTTGCTGTGATTTATGTCATAGTGTGTTCTGCCACTGTTTTCCTGTGAGAGTTTGATAGTGTCTGGCCTTACATTTAGGTCTTTAATCCATTTTGAGTTTATTTTTGTGTATGGTGTTAGGGAGTGTTCTAATTTCATACTTTTACATGTACCTGTCCAGTTTTCCCAGCACCACTTACTGAAGAGGCTGTCTTTTCTCCACTGTATATTCTTGCCTCCTTTATCATAGATAAGGTGACCATATGTGCATGATTTCTCTCTGGGCTTTCTGTCCTGTTCCACTGATCTATATTTATGTTTTTGTACCAGTACCAGAACGTCTTGATTACTGTAGCTTTGTAGTATAGTCTGAAGTCAGGGAGCCTGATTCCTCCAGCTCTGTTTTTCTTTCTCAATATTGCTTTGGTTATTTGGGGTCTTATTGTGAAATTTTTTGTTCTAGTTCCGTGAAAAATGCCAGTGGTAGTTTGATAGGGATTACACTGAATCTGTAGATTGCTTTGGGTTTTAGAGTCATTTCCACAATGTTGTTTCTTCCAATCCAAGAACATGGTATATCTCTCCATCTATTTTTATCATCTTTAATTTCTTTTATCAGTGTCTTATAATTTTCTGCATACAGGTCTTTTGTCTCCTTAGGTAGGTTTATTGCTAGATATTTTATTATTTTTGTTGCAATGGTAAATGGCAGTGTTTTCTGAATATCACTCTCTGATTTTCCTTCATTAGTGTATAGGAATGCCGGAGATTTCTGTGCACTAATTTTGTATCCTAGTACTTTATTAAATTCATTGATTAGCTCTAGCAGTCTTCTGGTAGCATCTTTAGGATTCTCTATGTGTAGTATCATGCAAACAGTGACAGCTTTACTTCTTTTCTGATTTGGATTCCTTTTATTTCTTTTTCTTCTCTGATTGCTGTGGCTAAAACTTCCAAAACTATGTTGAATAAGAGTGGTGAGAGTGGACAACCTTGTCTTGTTCCTGATGTTAGTTGAAATGGTTTCAGTTTTTCACCATTGAGGATGATGTTGTCTGTGGGTTTGTCATATATGGCCTTTATTATGTTGAGGAAAGTTCCCTCTATGCCTACTTTCTGGAGGGTTTTTATCATAAATGGGTGTTGAATTTTGTTGAAAGTTTTCTCTGCATCTATTGAGATGATCATATGGTTTTTCTCCTTCAATTTGTTAATATGGTGTATCATGTTGATAGATTTGTGTATATTGCAGAATCCTTGCATTCCTGGAATGAACCCCACTTGATCATTGTGTATGATCCTTTTAATGTGCTGTTGGATTTTGTTTGCTACTATTTTGTTGAGGATTTTTGCATCTATGTTCATCAGTGATATTCGCATGTAGTTTTTTTACTTTGTGACATCCTTACCTGGTTTTGGTATCAGGGTGATGGTAGCCTCATAGAATAAGTTTGTGATTTTTTCCTCACTCTGATATATTTTGGAAGAGTTTGAGAAGGGTAGGTGTTAGGTCTTCTCTAAATGTTTGATAGAATTTGCCATCTGGTCCTGGGCATTTGTTTGTTGGAAGATTTTTAATCACAGTGTCAATTTCATTACTTGTGATTGGTCTGTTCATATTTTCTATTTCTTCCTGGCTCAGGCTCAGCAGGTTGTGCATTTCTAAGAATTTGTCCATTTCCTCCAGGTTTTCCATTTTATTGTCATATAGTTGCTTGTAGTAATCTTTCATGATCCTTTGTATTCCTGCAGTGTCAGTTATTACTTCTCCTTTTTCATTTCTAATTCTATTGATTTGAGTCTTCTCCTTTTTTTTTTTCTTTTTGATGAGTCTGGCTAATGGTTTATCAATTTTCTTTATCTTCTCAAAAACCAGCTTTTAGTTTTATTTATCTTTGTTATCATTTCCTTCTTTTCTATTTCATTTATTTCTGATCTGATCTTTATGATTTTGTTCCTTCTGCTAACTTTGGGAACTTTTTGTTCTTCTTTCTCTAATTGCTTTAAGTACAGTTTAGGTTTTTTATTTGAGATGTTTCCTGTTTCTTAAGGTAGGATTGTATTGCTATAAACTTCCCTCTTAGAACTGCTTTTGCTGCATTCTATAGGTTTTGGGTCATTGTGTCTCCATTGTCATTTGTTTCTAGGTATTTTTTGATTTCCTCTTTGATTTCTTCAGTAATAACTTCGTTATTAAGTAGTGTATTATTTAGCCTCCATGTGTTTGTATTTTTTTACAGACCTCTTCCTGTAATTTATATCTAGTCTCATAGCATTGTGGTTGGAAAATATACTTGATACGCTTTCAATTATCTGAAATTTACCCAGGCTTGATTTGTGACCCAAGATATGATCTATCCCAGAGAATGTGCCATGAACACTTGAGAAATTTTGTATTCTGTTGTTTTTGAACAGAATGTCCTATAAATATCAATTAAGTCCATCTTGTTTAATGTATCATTTAAAGCTTGTGTTTCATTACTTATTTTCACTTTGGATGATCTGTCCATTGGTGAAAGTGGGGTGTTAAATTCCCCTACTATGCTTGTGTTACTATCGATTTCCCCTTTTATAGCTGGTAGTATTTGCCTTATGTATTGAGGTGCTCTTATGTTGTGTGCATAAATATTTACAATTGTTATATCTTCTTCTTGGATTGATCTCTTGATCATTATGTAGTGTCCTTCTTTGTCTCTTCTAATAGTCTTTATTTTAAAGCCTGTTTTGTCTGATATGAGAATTGCTACTCCAGCTTTCTTTTGATTTCCATTGGCATGGAATATCTTTTTCCATCCCATCCCCTCACTTTCAGTCTGTATGTGTACCTAGGTCTGAAGTGGGTCTCTTGTAGACAGCATATATACGGGTCTTGTTTTTGTATCCATTCAGCCAGTCTGTGTCTTTTGATGGGAGCATTTAATCCATTTACATTTAAGTTAATTATCTATATGTATGTTCCTATTCCCATTTTCTTAATTGTTTTGGATTTCTTATTGTTGGTCTTTTCCTTCTCTTGTGTTCTTGCCTAGAGAAGTTCCTTTAGCACTTGTTTAAAGCTGGTTTGGTGGTGCTGAACTCTCTCAGCTTTTGCTTGTCTGTAAAGGTTGTAATTTCTCCATCAGATCTGAATGAGATCCTTGCTGGGTAGAGTAATCTTGGTTGCAGCTTTTTCTTCTTCATCACTTTCAGTATGTCCTGCCACTTGCTTCTGGCTTGTAGGGTTTCTGCTGAGAGATCAGCTGTTAACCTTATGGGGATTCCCTTGTTTGTTATTTGTTGTTTTTCCCTTGCTGCTTTTAATATGCTTTCTCTGTATTTAATTTTTGACAGTTGGATTAATATGTGTCTTGACATATTTCTCCTTGGATTTATCCTGTATGGGACGCTCTGTGCTTCCTGGACTTGATTAACTATTTCCTTTCCCATATTAGGGAAGTTTTCAACTATAATCTCTTCATATATATTTTCAGTCCCTTTCTTTTCCTCTTCTTCTCCTGGGACCCCTATAATTCGAATGTTGGTGCATTTAATGTTGTCCCAGAGGTCTCTGAGACTGTCCTCAGTTCTTTTCATTCTTTTTTCTTTATTCTGCTCTGCAGTAGTTATTTCCACTATTTTATCTTCCAGGTCACTTATCCATTCTTCTGTCTCAGTTATTCTGCTATTGATCCCTTCTAGAGTATTTCTAATTTCATTTATTGTATTGTTCTTCATTGCTTGTTTCCTCTTTAGTTCTTCTAGGTCCTTGTTAAATGTTTCTTGCATTTTTTCTATTCTGTTTCCAAGATTTTGGATCATGTTTACTATCATTATTTTGAATTTCCTTTTCAGGGAGATTGCTTATTTCCTCTTTGTTTGTTAGGTCTGGTTGGTTTTTACCTTGCTCCTTCATCTGCTGTGTGATTTTCTGTCTTCTCATTTTGCTTATCTTACTGTGTTTAGGGTCTCCTTTTTTCAGGCTCTAGGTTCATAATTCTCGTTGTTCTTGGTGTCTGTCCCCAGTGGCTAAATTTTGTTCAGTGGGTTGTGTAGGCTTCCTGGTGGAGCGGACTAGTGCCTGTGCTCTGGTAGATGAGGCTGGATCTTGTCATTCTCATGAGCAGGTCCACATCTGGTGATGTGTTTTGGGATGTCTGTGGCTTTATTATGATTTTAGGCAGCCTCTCTGCTAATGATTTGGGCTGTGTTCCTGTCTAGCTAGTTGTTTGGCATAGGTGTCCAGCACTGCAGCTTGCTGGTTGTTGAGTGAAGCTGGGTGTTGGTGTTGAGATGGAGATCTCTGGGAGATTTTTGCTGTTTGATATTATGTGGAGCTGGGAGGTCTTTTGTGGACCAGTGTCCTGAATTTGGATCTCCCACCTCAGAGGCACAGCACTGTCTCCTGGCTGGAGCACCAAGAGCCTTTCATCTACATGGCTCAGAATAAAAGGGAGAAAAAAATAGAAAGAAAGAAAGAAAGAAAGAAAGAAAGAAAGAAAGAAAGTGAGAGAGAGAAAGAGGGTAAAATAAAATAAAGATAAAATAAAGTTATTAACATAAAAAATAATTATTAAGAAAAACGTTTTTTTCTAAGTAAAAAAAAAAAAAAAATGGACAAACAGAACCCTAGGACAAATGGTGAAAGCAAAGCTATACAGACAAAATCTCACACTGAAGCATACACATACACACTCACAAAAAGAGGAAAAGGGGAAAAATAATATATCTTGCTCCTAAAGTCCACCTCCTCAACTTGGAATGATTAGTTGTCTATTCATGTATTCCACAGTTGCAGGGTACATCAAGTTGACTGTGGATATTTAATCTGCTGTTTCTGAGGCTGCTGGGAGAGATTTCCCTTTCTCTTCTTTGTTCACACAGCTCCTGGCATTCAGCTTTGGATTTGGCCCCACCTCTGTGTGTATGTCACCTGAGGGCGTCTGTTCTTCACCCAGACTGGAGGGTTTAAGGGATCAGCTGATTCAGGGGCTCTGGCTCACTGAGGCCAGGGAAGGGAGGGGTATGTACATGGGGCGAGCCAGCGGTGGCAGAGGCCAGCGTGACATTGCAGCAGCCTGAGGCATGCTGTGCATACTCCCGGGATAGTTGTCCCTGGAGCACGGGACCTTGGCAGCGGTGCGCTGTACAGGTTCCCAGGAGGGGAAATGTGGATAGTGACCTGTGCTTGCACACAGGCTTCTTGGTGGTGGCAGCAGAAGCCTCAGCGTCTCATGCCCATCTCTGGGGTCCGCGCTGATAGCTGCAGCTCACGTCCATCTCTGGAGCTCCTTTAAGCAGCGCTGTTAATCCCCTCTCCTTGTACACCAGAAAACAATGAGGGAATAAAAAATCTCTTGCCTCTTCAGCAGCTCCAGACTTTTCCTGGATTCCCTCCTGGCTAGCCGTGGTGCACTAACCGCTTCAGGCCGTGTTCACGCTGCCAACCCCAGTCCTCTCCCTGCCATCCAACCGAAGCCCAAGTCTCAGCTCCCAGCCCCCGCCTGCCCTGGCGGGTGAGCAGACAAGCCTCTGGGGCTGGTCGGCACCAATCCTCTGTGCGTGAATCTCTCCGCTTTGCCCTCCGCACCCCTGTTGCTATGCTCTCCTCTGTGGCTCTGAAGCTTCCCCCCTCCTTCACCCACAGTCTCGGCCCACGAAGGGGCTTCCTAGTGTGTGGAAATCTTTCCTCCTTCGCAGCTCCCTCCCACTGGTGCAGGTCCCGTCCCTATTATTTTGTCTGTTTATTTTTTTTTTTCTTTTGCCTCACCCATGTACCTGTGCAGTTTCTTGCCTTTTGGAAGCTCTGAGGCCTTCTGCCAGCATTCAGTAGGTGTTCTGTAGGAGCTGTACCACGTGTAGATGTATTTCTGTTGTATCTGTGGGGAGGAAGGTGATCTCCACATCCTCCTCTTCTGCCATCTTCCTCAACCCCCGAGAAAAATTTTTAATGTTAATTTTTTCTAGCCTTGCCATAAAATAGGAATTTTATTTTACAACATCAGCCTTTTGACATTGAAATTTTTAATCACTAGAGAAATTGACAACACTTTCATGTTGAATGAGGTTCAGTTAGCTCCTACTTGAATGTATTATGTCTCTGTTTTGTTTACAATACATATATAGCTGGTACTCATGCTGCTTCATTGTTTAGGACAAATCCCATCTTTTTTTCCCCTTTCTGGCTATACATGAAAGAAGCAGTATATAAATTTCCTCCACAAATTTACCAATCAAATTTGTAAAAGAGAAGACGAAGTTGTCCTTAAAATTTCTAGATGATTTTTATGAATAAATAGTCACCAAAGAGGAGAAATTATACTAATAAATGCAGTAAAATAAAAAAACTACTCAGTTGTAGCTGACAACTATAGTGAATAAGTAAAGTTAAAATTATTGGAAATAAAATTGTTAATAGAAAACAAAAATTGCTCAGTTGTCCAAATCTGAAGTTTGGAACTTAGAGTAATAAATATAAAATAAATAGATAAATAAAACTGCTTTAAATTTCACAGGAGGATCATGGAGAATAATGAGAAAGAGGATGAGATATACAGACTTCCATCACATTATAATTTTGGAATTTAATTCACTAAGTTCTTCATCTCTAAAATGTGGACAGTAATAAATTTGTTTTGTATAGTTTTGTTATGATTACATGGGATGGCATATAGGATCTTTTAGAACAAAGCCTCAGGCATATCATAATACTCAGTAAATTTTAGTAGTATTAGTTGTTATTGTGATTTTATCATTGTAGGAGACCAGAATATGCTTCTGAAAATATGTCTCTTTGGCATAAGGATTGTTTTGATCTGAGTATTTTGAAAAACAGATACAGGATAAACTCTGGAAACAGTCTGTTACCCTTTTGTAAGGGAATTCTCCCTTTTTAAGGGTGTCTCTCTCACTCTACCAGGAACAGAAGGATGATTGTAAATCACAAGCAACTTGTTATCAATGGAGAAGGCACAGACTCAAGTCTGCAAAACAAAGTTCACACTTGTTTATTGAACTATTTCTAGTAATCATCCCATGACTTTCCTCCTCTGAACTCTTCTATGTTTTTTTTTTTTTTTTTCTGTTGTTGTTTTTGTTTTTTTCTGCGGTATGTGGGCCTCCCACTGCCATGGCCTCTCCCGTTGCAGAGCACAGGCTCCGGACACGCCAGCCCAGAGGCCATAGATCACGGGGCCAGCCGCTCCACGGCATGCGGGATCTTCCTGGACCAGGGCACAAACTCGCGTCCCCTGCATCGGCAGGAAGACCCTCAACCACTGCGCCACCAGGGAAGCCCTCTTCTATGTTTTAATTAAATATTGTATTTAAGCTCAAGTTCTAGCCACCTCTTTGAGTTTACTCATCCCTGTTTCTCCTATGTGTGTGTGTGTATATATATATATACACACACATATATATGATATACATATTAATTAATTTCTGTTTTTTCTTATTAATCTATCTTTTGTAACAGGGTCCTCAGCCAAGAACCTAAAAAAGTAGAAGGATAAGATTTTTTTCCTCTCCCTACATCATTATTTTATATAATTTCACTAATATTTATTGAGCTTCCACTATGTGAAAGTGATTATAATAAAAACTAATTTATGAATGTTCAGAGTGACAATCAATTTTAAAAGTTCAGGTTGAAATTTTAGAACCCAATTCTTCCCCCTCCACCA
Source organism: Tursiops truncatus (assembly GCF_011762595.2). Classification (NCBI taxonomy): domain Eukaryota; kingdom Metazoa; phylum Chordata; class Mammalia; order Artiodactyla; family Delphinidae; genus Tursiops; species Tursiops truncatus. The sequence continues at coordinate 31,382,006 of NC_047051.1, forward strand.
TCTACACAACTCCAGTCTAACCACCTGAATGAAAAATTATACTCCTCAGCAATTTAAATTATGCCATTATTCCTTTGCTCAATTTTTATCACAGATTTAAGCTCTTTAGTGCTAAGAAACCTGCAGACACAGAAGTTCATAATTTATGTATGTATTTGATAGCCTCATCCCTGACTTCCTAGCCTCAAATCTAGGGTCTTAAACTGCCTACTTAGCTCTGTTAACGGATTTTAATCTTTCATATCAGAGAAGCCATTCAAATGTTCTTAAACATTATCATCTTGGCACTTTAATTGAAATATATCTTTACATTTCAAAAAATGGAACATAACAGTGAATAAAAGCAGCCCCTTATTCACACAATGTATGCTAATGTTGACCCAACTGCCCTTGGCTTTTCAGAGGACTCTTGTGATTTCCTGGAATTTCCTGAACTCAGCACTTTGCTGAACATGGCTATTTTAACTCCGTTGCTCTCCCAATTGCAAAGCAGCTTTTGACATTTGGATTTTATGTTCATCTGGTGGCAACTGCAATTAAAGATTTCCCACATCAATGAGCTAACTTTCTAAGGCCATTTCAAAGAGTGAATTCAATATTCAAATTGCATGATGCTTATTGATCTGTGTGCTACTATTTGTGTGACTGGAAAAGTACTCCTTAGAAATTTTCCTCACACTATTGATAAAAAATAGTGAACAGAACTAATTTTACTTAAGTATTCTGTATTCATATGATGAGAACATAGCTGAAGCCAGATAATTCATTGATTAGTATTGGACATATAGAGAGAAAGAAGACAACTCTCAGGCTTGACAAACAGTGCTTAGTTTGAGAGAATGCATTTATAGATTACTGAAAGTGCAATTTAATTACTTCATAATCATTTTTAAAACGTCTCCCAAGAAATTGCAGGTTCAGACAGCTTAGAAGTAGAAGTTTCCTCTTTAGCCCATGACCTCTAGTAGATTTAGGAACACTTGACGCCCACCCTAGGTTCACAGGCTACAAGTGAGGAATTCCTTTTGTAAGTCTTATGGACATTAAACACTGGGTTGTTATTCTGCTGCCACAAATATATTTTTATTAGATAGAAAAACATAAGAAAAAAATTAAGTAAAGCAAATCATACCAGAGCAATTTAGAGATGTTTGTTTCATTTACACTTGCCTTGAGATTATAGCTACCAATAAAGATTGGATTAGAGAATTATTATAATTATCTGGATAAGTGTGCCATTAAAATTTCCTCTTTCCCACAACATCTATTCACTTAGTTTCCAACGTTTTTAAATAGTTTGTTCACTGCATACAAAAAAAAAAAAAGCCAAAAGTCATTTTGAGTTATTCAAAGGACAATTGAAAGGTTTAGCTTGACTAACATTCCTTCCTAGGTTTAGTGTTTTTAATTGGCCAAAGTAAATAACTTTTTAAATTAATTTTATACATATATTTATGTGAGGAAAAAATACATACTAATTATAATCACTTGGAAAGCAAAGGCTGCTGACATTTCAGGAATCCTTTTCCTTGAATGAGAAGATGAAATCAAGTACATATCCTCAGATCCCATGTTTTGAACTTAATGCAAATGTGCTGGGAAAAAAGCAGTAAAGATTTTCCTTATATTTAAGACAAATAGGAGGAAGTAAATATATAAAAGGAGGGAAAGACTTAGAGGTATACTCCTGCCACCTCATACTAGGCAGAAGCAAGAAAGAAGCTAATTTTTGGTGACCCTGTCTCTTCTAGCTAATAAATTACACAGTTGTTGAAGACATATCAACGGACAGTGATCATTGCTGCTTTAATGTTGCTAAAATGTAGTACAACTATGTAATGTAACATTAATGTATTTTATATAATTAAGTCTTCATATGGTCTCATAATAGTGTAGTTATTATTATCCCTATTTTATAGATGGAAATATTGAGTTATCAGAAGTTTCAGTGACTAACCTGGCCAGTCAGTGGCAGAAATAGTACTAGCAACAGATATTGTCACATCCAGTATATGACAATTCCATTGTACATATGTGGCAAACAGGCAAGTTGTATATATAGAAAAGAGACTACATAGAGAGAAGTAGGCAAACAAATATAAATAGAATACACAATTTTTAATGAAAAGTTTTTCTGTTTGTGTGCGTGTGCATTTGTGCCTACACGCATATGGGTGTGGAGAGAGTATCAATTAGAATAATAATTATGTGTCTTGCTCTGGAAACCCAGAGAGGAAAATCAAATCATCAGGACAATAAAATTAACAGCAAAAGGAGTTGCTTCATAAGTTGAATGGTAATCAGCATGAAATAATGGATACAGTTCTGTTTGATAATTGCATCTCTTCTATGAAAGGACTACCTTACCTAGGTGATAATAATGGATGTTTTTCAATGCATGGTTTGATTTTTCCTGATATGATTAAAAAACAAATAATGAAAAAAACAAATGTGAAGAAAACTTCACATCCAAGTAAGTAATAAACTATCTATCGAAATAATATCAAAATATAATCATTTCTGTAAATATTTGGAATCATATATATGAAGAATTTATACACATTTTATTGAATATGAATATAGATATTATTTCTTAAGTCCTTCATTCTAATTCTTTTTATTACAACCGGATTTCTAATATCATCTTTCTAAAGTAAACAGGTTAGAAAAAATTTTGTTTTCCTTCAGAAAATTTTCCAAAAATAACATGGTTTGTTATTCATTTATTTAATAATATTTCCTGAGTGCTTACCACATGACCAGCACTGTGTCAGGTTCCAGGAACATTAGGAACTAGAACATACTGACGGTGACCTCAGCCTGCAGCAGCTTGAAGCAGGATTTCTGTTCCCAGCCAGATTGAAGTTAGGCCACAGCAGTGAGAGCACCAAATCCTAACCACTAGACCACCAGGGACCAGTGGCCAGTGACAAGGCCCTGGCCCATCAGCTGTGCAGAAATGAATTTCCACATAGAGATGGAAAGTGTGAAGCAAGTAAAGTGTTTATTAGGAGGAAAAGTGGTACGTGTGGATAGACACACGAGCGGGCTCAGAGAGAGGCGCACCCTCATGGTAGTTTGAATCATTTATATGGGGCATTTCTTCCAGGTTTCCTTTGGCCAATCATCTTGCTTTGCCTGGTTCTGAGTAGTATTTGGTTTATCTCAGGGTCTTCCCATTGTGTGCATCTCTTAGACAAGATGGATTCTAGCGAAGAGGCCTACGGGTAGGTTGACATCCCTTACTAAGAGATGACGCTCCCTCTCTTTTTGACCTTCAAGGAGGCTTTCTGAGCACGTGTAGTTAGGAAGGTCTCTTTGACTTCGAGAATGAGGAATGTGTGGTCTTTTATCTCTTATCTGGGCAAAGCTTAGCTTCTCCTCCCTCCCGCTATTTTGGATTATCTGTCCACAGGGGATGAACTCCGGCTGTTCAGCCTGGGGCCCATCTATATTCTGCCTCAATACCATACCCACCCAAAGTAGCTGAGTAGACAAGACAGACAGGCAAACTCAAGGTAGCCCTGTAGTGTGATGCTTAGAATAACTGAGGGAGACACAGCATGCAAAGGACAGAGATTAGAGAGACCCAGGGAGACTTCCCCAGGGGATGACATCTCAGTTTTTGATCCCCCTGAACAAGCAGGATGTAGCCAAATAAAATGGAGTGTGTAGGTGGTGAAGGGAGTGAGTATAGTATTTTAAGCTTCTACAAGATATTTTTAAGAGGCATATTCAAAAATATTGGGTGCAGAGTGGCTGGATTGGGAGGGTCTGTAGGTAACATACTTTGGCTGGAACAAAAGGTATATAACAAATATGAAATGAGACAAAAATGCAATAGGCAGATCATAAAGAGACATATGTATTATATTAAGGGAATTATTTATATGAGAGTGTTTGTATATGTAAGATTCTACTCAATACATGCCTTTTTGCTCTAAAAAGATTTATGTCAATTAATTTGTACTTTGGATTTGATTTTGAAGCATCTTCTAAGATTATCAAAAACAAGAATCATGAAAGTCAAGAGAATCTCTTATTGGTCAGAAAAATATTTCCAATTGCTCACCCTCTCTGCCTCCCTCACACCCCAAATGAGTGTTCCATAAAATTATCTAACTTTTATCATGAAGGGTAGTTTTATCTTCATAAAAGATAACAAATGTGTGTCATACAAAATAGGGATTGATAATCTTTGTAATTTTATCTATGCTAATGTAACTACAAATGCTATTCATATTCCTTGTATGTCACAACAGAAAATACATAACACAGGTAGAACACTAAAAGTATAGTTACAAGTAGTCCTATGCAACAAAACAGTTTACATTCTATTGTCAATGGAATATTTCTAAGCTGTTTGCTTGAATAATGTGTGAGGTAAAGCATTTGACATGTTAATTATATATTGCTTTAAAAAGTGTTTCCTACTATTTTACTTGGAATTGGTTGTGTTTTAATTCCTTTGATTCTCCCCCTGCTTTTCTATTATAGAACCAGAAAAGCAGCTTTTTAAAATATTCAAGAATATTCATTTAAAATATTCTACCTGCAAGAGAAGGTGTCTCATCAGGCTCCTCTTCCCTTGTTCCCAAAGCTCCACATCCTTTACTGCTTCCTCCCTAAGGCAGGAGTTATTACTAAGTGGAGTGGCCAATGCCCGAGATATTATTTGGGAACATGTTTTACTATTAATGCTTTAGAAGTCATAGGATGGGCTTCCCTGGTGGCGCAGTGGTTGAGAATCTGCCTGCCAATGCAGGGGACATGGGTTCGTGCCCCGGTCTGGGAAGATCCCACATGCCGCGGAGCGGCTAGGCCCGTGAGCCATGGCTGCTGAGCCTGCGTGTCCGGAGTCTGTGCTCCGCAACAGGAGAGGCCACAACAGTGAGAGGCCCGCGTACCGCAAAAAAAAAAAAAAAGAAGTCATAGGACAAGTGCAGTTTTCAGATTATAGTGTTCAGATTATATCTAGGCAAGCTTTCTATCCAGACAACGGTTCAGTGTTTTTGTTTATTATTTTTTTAGGTTATTATTAGGAGTTTTAATAAGCTAAGAAAATGCCTACAATTTAATGTTAAGTTAAAAATGACAAAATTATATTTGCACGATGGTCACAACTATGTCAGAGAAAACAAGAATAGGGAAAAACATGGTAAAATTTGGTTATCTTTGGGTATTGAAGTTATGACTTACATTTCTATTTTTCTGTATTTTATTAATTGTTATTTATATAATAGCAACCCCATTATTTGGGGCATTTTACATATTTAATGGGTTTAATATCTCAAAAATCCTATGAAATAGGGGTATCAATATCCCTGCTCTGTAGAAGGAAAAACTGAGGAATGGTGTTGAAGTAAATGTCCCATCATCACAGAGATATGAATAGTGGAGCCAGTATTTGAATCCAGCAATCTGGCTGCAGGGACCTTCCCATCATCACCCATTCTTTATTTTATTTTTTATACACCTTTATTGGAGTATAATTGCTTCACTATATTGTGTTAGTTTCTGCTGTACAACAAAGTGAATCAGCTATATGCACACAACATATACCTGTACCCGCTCACTCTTGAACCTCCCTCCCACCTTCCCTATCCCACCCCTCTAGGTGATCATCAAGCACCGAGATGATCTCCCTGTGCTATGCAGCTGCTTCTCACCAGCTATCCATTTTACATTTGGTAGTGTATATATGTCGATGTTACTCTCTCACTACATCCCAGCCTCCCTTTCCCCGCTGTGTCCTCAACTCCGTTCTCAACGTCTGCATCTTTATTCCTACCCTACCACTAGGTTCATCAGTACCATTTTTCTAGATTCCATATATATGCATTAGCATACAGTATTTGTTTTTCTCTTTCTGACTTACTTCACTCTGTATGACAGACTCAAGTTCCGTCCACCTCACTACAAATAACTCAATTTCATTCCTTTTTATGGCCGAGTAATATTTGATTGTATATATGACACAAATCTTGTTTATCCATTCAGCTCTTGATGGACATTTAGGTTGTTTCCATGTCCTGGCTATTGTGAATAGTGCTGCAATGAACATTCTGGTACATGTCTCTCTTTTTTTTTTTTCTGTCCTTTTAATGTTTTGCATAGAACTTTTTTTTTTAAAATCTTTATTGGAATATAATTGCTTTACAATGGTGTGTTAGTTTCTGCTGTATAACAAAGTGAATCAGCTGCACAGATACATATATTCCCATTTCTCTTCCCTCTTGCATCTCCCTCCCACCCTCCCTATCCCACCCCTCTAGGTGGACACAAAGGATGGAGCTAATATCCCGTGCCATACAGCTACTTCCCACTAGCTATCTATTTTACACTTGGTCATGTATATATGTCCATGCCACTCTCTCACTTCGTCTCAGCTTACCCTTCCCCCTCCCCATGACCTCAAGTCCATTCTCTACGTCTGCGTAGTTATTCCTCTCCTTCCCCTAGGAGCGTCAGAACCATTTTTTTTTTGTATATTCCATATATATGTGTTAGTATACGGTATTTGTTTTTCTCTTTCTGACTTACTTTGCTTGGTATGACAGTCTCTAAGCCCATCCACCTCACTACAAATGATTTAGTATCATTTTTTTTATAGCTGAGTAATATTCCATTGTATATATGTGCCACATCCTCCTTATCTATTCATCTGTCAATGGAAACTTAGATTGCTTCCCTGTCCTGGCAATTGTAAATAGTGCTGCAATGAACATTGTGGTACATGACCCATTTTTAATTATGGTTTTCCCAGGGTATATGCCCAGTAGTGGGATTGTTGGGTCATATGGTAGTTCTATTTTTAGTCTTTTAAGGAACCTACATACTGTTCTCCATAGTGGCTGAATAAATTTTCATTCCCACAAACAGGACATGAGTGTTCCCTTTTCTTCACACCCTCTCCAGCATTTATTTTTCTAGATATTTTGATGATGGCCATTCTGACTGGTTTGAGGTGATATCTCATTGTAGTTTTTATTTGCCTTTCTCTAATGATTAGTGATGGTGAGCATCCTTTCATGTGTTTGTTGGCCATTTGTATGTATTCTTTGGAGAAATGTCTATTTAGGTCCTCTGCCCATTTTTGGATTTTTTGTTTGCTTTTTTGTCATTGAGCTGCATGAGCTGCTTGTATATATTGGAGATTAATCCTTTGTCAGTTGCTTCATTTGCAAATATTTTCTCCCATTCTGAGGATTGTCTTTTGGTCTTGTTTATAGTTTCCTTTGCTGTGCAAAAGCTTTTACGTTTAATCAAGTAGTATTTGTTTATTTTTGTTTTTATTTCCATTTCTTTAGGAGGTGGGTCAAAAAGGATCTTTCTGTGATTTATGTCATAGAGTGTTCTGCATATGTTTTCCTCTAAGAGTTTTATAGTGTCTGGCCTTACATTAGGACTTTAATTCATTTTGAGTTTATTTTTGTGTATGGAATTAGGAAGTGTTCTAATTCCATTGTTTTACATGTAGCTGTCCAGTTTTCCCAGCACTACTTATTGAAGAGCCTGTCTTTTTTCCATTGTATATTCTTGCCTCCTTGATCAAAGATAAGGTGATCATATGTGCATGGGTTTACCTCTGGGCTTTCTATCCTGTTCCATTGGTCTATATTTCTGTTTTTGTGCCAGTACCACACTGTCTTGATTACTGTAGCCTTGTATTATAGTCTGAAGTCAGGGAGCTTGATCCTCCAGCTCCATTTTTCTTTCTCAGGATTGCTTTGGCTATTCGGAGTCTTTGTGTTTCCATATAAATTGTAATTTTTTTGTTCTAGTTCTGTGAAAAATGCCATTGGTTATCTGATAGGGAATGTATTGAATCAGTAGATTGCTTTGTGTAGTAGAGTCATATTCACAATGTTGATTCTTCCAATCCAAGAACATGATATATCTCTCCATCTGTTTGTATCATTTTAAATTTATTTCATCAGTGTCTTAGAGTTTTCTGCCTACAGGCCTTTTGCCTCCTTAGGTAGGTTTATTCCTAGGTATTTTATTCTTTTTGTTGCAATGGTAAATGCGGGTGTTTCCTTAATTTCTCTTTCTGATTTTTCATTGTTAGTGTATAGGAATGGAAGAGATTTCTGTGCATTACTTTTTTATATTTCTGCTCTACTAAATTTATTGATTAGCTCTAGTCATTTTCTGGTAGCATCTTTAGGATTTTCTATGTATAGTATCAGGTCATCTGCAAAGTGACAGTTTTACTGCTTTTCCAATTTGGCATATTTTATTTCTTTTTCTTCTCTGATTGGTAGAGCTAAACTTCCAAAACTATGTGGAATAATAGTGGTGAGAGTAGGCAACCCTGTCTTGTTCCTGATCTTAGAGGAAATGCTTTCAGTTTTTCATCATTGAGAATGATGTTGGCTGTGGGTTTGTCATATATGGCCTTTATTATGTTGAGGTAAGTTCCTTCTATGCCCACATTTTTTCTTGATGAGTTTGGCTAATGGTTTATCAATTTTGTTACTCTTCTCAAAGAACCAGCTTTTAGTTTTATTGATCTTTGTTATTGTTTCCTTCATTTCTTTTTCATTTATTTCTGATCTGATCTTTATGATATCTTTCCTTCTGCTCACTTTGGGTTGTTTTTACTCTGGTTTCTCTAACTGCTTTAGGTGTAACGTTAGCTTGTTTATTTGAGATTTTTCTTGTTTCTTGAGATAGCTTTGTATTGCTATAAACTTCCCCCTTAGAACTGCCCTTGCTGCATCCCATAGGTTTGGGTCATCGTGTTTTCATTGTCATTTGTTTCTACGTATTTTTTCTTTACTCTTTGATTTCTTCAGTGATCTCTTGGTTATTTAGTATCATGTTGTTTAGCCTGCATGTGTTTGTATTTTTTAGTTATTTTTCCTGTAATTGATATCTAGTCTCATAGCGTTGTGGTTGGAAGATGCTTGATATGATTTCAATTTTCTTAAATTTACCCAGGCTTAATTTGTGACCCCAGATGGGATCTATCCTGGAGAATGTTCTGTATGCACTTGAGTAGAAAGTGTAATCAGTTGTTTTTGGATGGAATGTCCTATAAATATCACTTAAGTCCATCTGGTCTAATATGTCATTTAAAGATTGTGTTGCCTTATTTATTTTCTGTTTGGATGATTTGTCCCTTGGTGTAAGTGGGGTGTTAAAATCCCCTACTATTATTGTGTTACTGCTGATTTCTCCTTTTATGGCTGTTAACATTTGCCTTATGTATTGAGGTGCTCCTATGTTGTGTGCATAAATATTTACAATTGTTATATCTTCTTCTTGGAGTGATCCCTTTATCCTTAAGTATTGTCCTTCCTTGTCTCTTGTAAGAGTCTTTATTTTAAAGTCTATTTTGTCTGATATGAGAATTACTACTCCAGCTTTCTTTTGACTTCCATTGGCGTGGAATATATTTTTCCATCCCCTCACTTTCAGTCTGTGTGTGTTCCCAGGTCTGAAGTGGGTCTCTTGTAGACAGCATATATATGGGTCTTATTTTTTATCCATTCGGCCTGTCTGTGTCTTTTGGTTGGAGCATTTAGTCCATTCACATTTAAGGTAATTATTGATATGTATATTCCTGTCACCATTTTCTTAATTGTTTTGGGTTTGTTTTTGTAGGTCTTTTCCTTCTCTTTTGTTTCCTGCCTAGAGAGGTTCATTTAACATTTGTTGTAAAGCTGGTTTTGTGCTGCTGAATTCTCTTAGCTTTTTCTTGTCTGTAAAGCTTTTGATATCTCTGTTGACTATGAATAAGATTCTTGCTGAGTAGAGTAAGCATGGTTGAAGGTTTTTCCAGTTAATCATTTTAAATATGTCCTGCCACTCCCTTCTGGCTTGCAGAATTTCTGCTGAAAATCAGCTGATAACTTTATGGGGATTCCCTTGTATGTTATTTGTTGCTTTTAATTTTTTTTCTTTTTATTTAATTTTTGATAGTTTGATTAATATGTGTCCTGGCATGTTTCTCCTTGGTTTTATCCTATATGGGACTCTCTGCACATCCTAGACTTCTCTGACTATTTTCTTTCCATTTTAGGGAAACTTTTCAACTCTAATCTCTTCAAATGTTTTCTCAAAACCTTTTTTTTTCTTTTATTCTTCTGGGACCCCTATAATTTGACTCTTGTGTGTTTAATGTTGTCCCAGAAATCTGTGAGAGTGTCCTTATTTCTTTTCATTCTTTTTTCTTTATTTTACTGCATGCCAGTTTTTTCCACCATTCCATCTTCCAGGTCACTTATCTATTCTTCTGCCTCAGTTATTCTGCTACCGATTCCTTCTAGACTATTTTTAATTTCTGTTATTGTGTTGTTCATCATTGTTTGTTCTTTAGTTCTTCTAAGTCCTTGTTAAATGTTTCTTGTATTGTCTCCATTTTATTTCTGAAATTTTGGATCATCTTTAATCTCATTACTCTGAATTCTTTTTCTGGTAGACTACCTATCTCTGCTTCATTTGTTTGGTCTTGTAGGTTTTTACCTTGCTCCTTCATCTGATGCATATTTCTCTGTCTTCTTATTTTGTTTAACTTACTGTGTTTGGTGTCTCCTTTCTTCCAGCTGCCAGGTCATAGTTCCTCTTACTTCTGTTGTCTGTCCCCATGAGGTTGTTCCAGTGGCTTGTGTAGGCTTCTTATTGGAGGGCACTGGAGCCTATGTTCTTCCAGGTGGAGCTGGATCTTTTCCATCTGATGGGCAAGAGTACAACTGGTGGTGTGTTTTGGGGTGTCTGTGAGCTTATTATATCTTAGGTAGCCTGTCTGCTAATGGGTGGGTTTGTGTTCCTGTCTTGCTAGTTGTTTGGTGTGAGGCGTCCAGCACTAGAGCTTGCTGGCCGTTGGGTTGAGCTGGGTCTTAATGTTGAGATGGAAACCTCTTGGAGGCTCTTATCAATTAATATTCCATGGGGCCAGGACTTTTCTGGTGTTCTGACATCTTGGACTCGGCTCTCCCACCTCACAGGCTCAGGCCTGCTCCCTGGCCAGAGCACCAAGACCCTGCAAGCCACACAGAGTAGAGGAAAAGGAAGAAGAAAAAGAAACAAAACAAAAACAAACAAAACAAAACAAAAAAAGAACTGAAACAAACAAACAGACAAAACCCCAAGACAAATGGTAAAACCAAAACTAAATAGATGATATCACATGAAGAAATATACACACATACACTCACAAAAAGAAAAACTAAAAAGAGAAAACAAAGAAGAGAGCAACCAAACCAATAAAGAAATCCAAAATCAAAACAAACTCTAAAAACAAACAAAAATATAAATCCAGAAACAAATCAAATGCATAAAGCAAACAAAAAAAGGCAATGGGAACATAAAAAACACACAAAAATGATTGAAAAAAGTAAAAACAAAGAAAGATGAAAACAAAAGAAAAAATACAAAACAACAAAGTAGTGAAGTAAAAATAAAAAATATAGTGAAAAATGAAAACAAAGCAAAACAAAGGAAAAAACAAACATGGAAAAACACAATATAATGAAAAAGTACAGTAGAATTTAAAAAATAAGAAATAAAATACAAAATATATTTAAAAATCAAAAAAGAAAAGAAAAAGTAAACAAAAAAGTAAAATTAAAAGAATAATAATAAAAAAAGAGCAGCAACAAAAAAAAGTAGTGATATTTTCCTGTGGCCTTAGCTATCAGTGTCCTGCCCCCACAGTGAGCCACAGTCAATCCCTGCTTCCCCAGTAAGTCCTACAATAGTTCTAGGTAGTTCTCTGGACCTACTGTGAGCACTGTGGGGCCAGCTCAAATGCTGATCTTGCCTTACTCCCATGTGTACCTATCCCCAAAGTCCACAGTCTCGATTGTAGGAACATTCATTGATCCAGGTATGCCACAGATGCAGGGTTTACCCAGTCGATTGAGGCGATTTAATCTGCTGCTCCTGCAGCTGCACAGGGATATTTCCCTTTCTCTTCCTTGGTCACATGACCCCTAGTGTTCAGCTTTGATTTTGGCCCTGCCTCTGTATGTTGGCCACCCTCAGGCATCTGTTCCTCACCCAGGCAAGAGGGAGCAAAAGCAGCAGCTGATTAGGGCTCACTTGCTCACTCAGGCCGGGTGTAGGGAGGGATACGGCACTCATAATTGGGATGTGTGGGGAGTGTTTGCAGCAGCAGAGGTCAGCATGAATTTCCAACAGCCCAAGTCATGCCATACACTCTCCTGGGGAAGTAGGCCCTGGGTTGCGGGACCCTGAGCAGTGGCTGGCTGCACAGGCTGCCAGGAAAGTGTTGGCAGGGAACTGCTTTGCACACAGGACCCTTGGCAGCAGCCTCTGGGGTCCAAAATAACAACCAGCATTATCAGTAGGCATTTCCCTGCTGTCTGTGAGTGCATGGGTTGGGAAGCTCTTACAGCAAGCCCTCCCCTCTCCTCATGCAACAAAGCTCTTCTGCCTCTCCAGCAGGCCCAGACATTTTCCTGAACTCCCTCCCAGCTAGCTGTGACACACTAGCTTCCCGAGGCTGTCCTCTGCAACCAACCCCAGTCCTCTCCCTGGGGTCTGATCTCCAATGCCCAAGCCTCAGCTCCCAACCCCCACCTGCTTGTCAGTGAGCGAGCTGACAAGCATCTCAGGTTGGTGAGTGCTGGCTGGCATTGATCCTCCATGTGGGAATCTCTCTGTTCTTCCCTCCACATCTCAGTTGTTGCTCTCTTCTCTGAGGCTCCAAAGTTCCCCACTCCGTCCCTGCCATAAGGGGGTTTCCTAGTGTGTGGAAACTTTTCATCCTTCACACCTCCCTCCCAGAGATGCATGTCCTGTCTCAATTCCTTTGTCTCCTTTTTTTCTTTCTCTTTTTCCCTACCTAGGTATGTGAGGATTTTCTTACCTTTTGGGAAGTCTGAGGTCTTCTGCCAGCATTCAGTAGGTGTTCTCTAGATGCTGTTCTACATGTTGTGTACGGCCCCGGGCGTCCCCGGGAGTCCCGACCAGCAGGACAAATCCTTGTGAGTCCGAGGAGGAACCTGTGGGGGTTGAAAAAGGGGGAAGGGCAGGAGACGCGAAAGAATGGAGGCAAGACAGAATCCTGATCAAGCCTCAAACTTTTATTGCTGCGGTAGCTGTATTTATACACTGCAGAGAAAGGGGGGCGGGATTCAGAATGAGGGAAGTACTTGGCTAATCATCATTGGTGCTGCGTGCGCGGGCTTTCATTTTAGGCGCGAACTTCTATCTCATAAATCAGGAAGAGAAGCAGGGTGTCGGCCATCTTCTAATGGCGAAAACTTCTTGGCTCCCAACAACATGTAGATGTATCCTTGATGTATCTGTGGCGAGAAAGGTGATCTCTATGTCTTACTCCTCTGCCATCTTGCAGCTTTCTCCAATGGTCCTGTTTTGACCACTTTCTTCTCTACATTTATTTTTTTTAGTTTACTGAGGTATAGTTGATTTACAATATTACATAAGTTTCAACTTACAACATAGTGATTCAAAATTTTTATAGATTATACTCTATTTAAATATATTATAAATATTGGCTATATTCATTGTGTTGTCCCATATTTCTTTGTAGCTTATTGTATACATAGTAGTTAATATCTCTTAATCCTCTAGCCCTATCTTGTCCCTCTTCTTCTCCATCTTTCTTATGAGTAACTGTGGGGACCTGGACACAATCCAACTCATTTTAGATTCAAGAAAAGGTAATGGAAACAATAAGTCTTGTTTGGTTCTCCTGTTTTAAGCAGTTTTCTCCAATTTAACTTTACCATAGCTGTAACTCAGAAGTTGTTAAAGATTTGTTCATAGAATTAGAAATGAAAAAGGAGAAGTAACAAATGACACTGCAGAAATAAAAAATATCATAAGAGATTACTACAAGCAACTATATGCCAATAAAATGGACAATCTGGAAGAAATGGACAAATTCTTATATATGCACAACCTGCCAAGACTGAATTGGGAAGAAATAGAAAATATGAACAGACCAATCACAAGCACTGATATTGAAACTGTGATTAAAAATCTTCCAACAAACAAAAGCCCAGGACCAGATGGCTTCACAGTCGAATTCTATCAAACATTTAGAGAAGAGCTAACACCTATCCTTCTCAAACTCTTCCAAAATATAGCAGAGGGAGGAACACTCCCAAATTCCTTCTATGAGGCCACCATCACCTTGATACCAAAACCAGACAATGATGTCACAAAGAAAGAAAACTACAGGCCATTATCACTGATGAACAGAGATGCAAAAATCCTCAACAAAATACTAGCAAACAGAATCCAACAGCACATTAAAAGGATTACACACCATGATCAAGTGGGGTTTATTCCAGGAATGCAAGGATTCTTCAATATATGCAAATCTATCAATGTGATAAACCATATTAACAAATTGAAGGAAAAACCATATGATCATCTCAATAGATGCAGAGAAAGTTTTTGACAAAATTCAACACCCATTTATGATAAAAAAAAAAAAAAACCCTGCAGAAAGTAGGCATAGAGGGAACTTTCCTCAACAGAATAAAGGCCATATATGGCAAGCCCACAGCCAACATCATCCTCAATGGTGAAAAACTGAAAGTATTTACACTAAGATCAGGAACAAGACAAGGTTGCCCACTCTCACTACTCTTATTCAACATAGTTTTGGAAGTTTTAGCCACAGCAATAAGAGAAGAAAAAGAAATAAAAAGAATCCAAATCAGAAAAGAAGAAATAAAGCTATCACTGTTGGCAGATGACATGATACTATACATAGAGAATCCTAAAGATGCTACCAGAAAACTACTAGAGCTAATCAATGAATTTGGTAAAGTAGCAGTATAAAAAATCAGTGCACAGAAATCTCTGGCATTCCTATATACTAATGATGAAAAATCTGAAAGTGAAGTCAAGAAAACACTCCCATTTACCATTGCAACAAAAGGAATAAAATATCTAGGAATAAATCTACCTAAGGAGACAAAAGACCTGTATGAAGAAAATTATAAGACACTGATGAAAGAAATTAAAGATGATACAAATAGATGGAGATATATACCATGTTCTTGGATTGGAAGAATCAACCTTGTGAAGATGACTCTACTACCCAAAGCAATCTACAGATTCAATGCAAGCCCTATCAAACTACCACTGACATTTTTCACAGAACTAGAACAAAAAAATTCACAATTTATATGGAAACACAAAAGACCCTGAATAGCCAAAGCAATCTTGAGAACGAAAAATGGAGCTGGAGGAATCAGGCTCCCTGACTTCAGACTATACTACAAAGCTACAGTAATCAAGACAGTATGGTACTGGCACAAAAACAGAAAGATAGATCAATGGAACAGGATAGAAAGCCCAGAGATAAACCCACGCACATATGGACACCTTATCTTTGATAAAGGTGGCAGGAATGTACAGTGGAGAAAGGACAGTCTCTTAAATAAGTGGTGCTGGGAAAACTGGACAGGTACATGTAAAAGTATGAGATTAGATCACTCCCTAACACCATACACAAAAATAAGCTCAAAATGGATTAAAAACCTAAATGTAAGGCCAGAAACTATCAAGCTCTTAGAGGAAAACACAGGCAGAACACTCTATGACATAAATCACATCAAGATCCTTTTTGACTCACCTCCTAGAGAAATGGAAATAAAAACAAACATAAACAAATGGGACCTAATGAAACTTCAAGGCCTTTGCACAGCAAAGGAAACCGTACACAAGACCAAATGACAACCCTCAGATGGGAGAAAATATTTGCAAATGAAGCAACTGACAAAGGATTAATTTCCAGAATTTACAAGCAGTTCATGCAGCTCAATAACATAAAAATAAACAACTCAATCCCAAAATGGGCAGAAGACCTAAATAAACATTTCTCTAAAGAATATATACAGACTGTCAACAAACACATGAAAGAATGCTCAACATCATTAATCATTAGAGAAATGCAGATCAAAAGTACAATGAGATATCATCTCACACCAGTCAGAATGGCCATCATCAAAAAATCTAGAAACAATAAATGCTGGAGAGAGTGTGGAGAAAAGGGAACACTCTTGCACTGCTGGTGGGAATGTGAATTGATTCAGCCACTATGGAGAACAGTATGGAGGTTCCTTAAAAAACTACAAATAGAACTACCATACGACCCAGCAATCCCACTACTGGGCATATACCCTGAGAAAACCAAAATTCAAAAAGAGTCATGTACCAAAATGTTCATTGCAGCTCTACTTACAATAGCCCGGAGATGGAAACAACCTAAGTGCCCATCATCGGATGAATGGATAAAGAAGATGTGGCACATATATACAATGGAATATTACTCAGCCATAAAAAGAAATGAAACTGAGCTAATTGTAATTAGGTGGATAGACCTAGAGTCTGTCATGCAGAGTGAAGTAAGTCAGAAAGAGAAAGACAAATACCATATGCTAACACATATATGTGGAATTTAAGAAAAAAAAAATGTCATGAAGAATCTAGGAGTAAGACAGGAATAAAGACACAGACCTACTGGAGAACGGACTTGAGGCTATGTGGAGGGGGAAGGGTGAGCTGTGACAGGGCGAGAGAGCGTCCTGGACATATATACACTAACAAACGTAAGGTAGATAGCTAGTGGGAAGCAGCCGCATGGCACAGGGATATCCGCTCGGTGCTTTGTGACCGCCTGGAGGGGTGGGATAGGGAGGGTGGGAGGGAGGGAGATGCAAGAGGGAAGAGATATGGCAACATATGTATATGTATAACTGATTCACTTTGTTATAAAGCAGAAACTAACACACCATTGTAAAGCAATTATACTCCAATAAAGATGTTAAAAAAAAAAGATTTGTTCAGGTATTGATACAGCAGCACTTCATTTCCCATTCAAACTGGGCTTGTAGTAAGTGTAACTCTGTCAGACAGAACCTCAAGAGTAGAGGAGTCCTCTTGGCAAAATCATTGAAAGATCAGTTATCATGCAACAGACCAAGTAACAACAGATCACATACTTCAAGCTGTTTTCCTAGCACTTAAAAGGTATTTTCCCTTATCTGTGATCATCATGAAAAAAGGTATCCGCAAACTCACTCATTTATCAACGTGTATTAAATATTTACTATGCCTTTATATACTTCCTATTCTTATCTATTCATTATATTCCAGACTCATATTTTCAAAATCTACTTGACATCTCAAATTCTATAACTGCTAGGTGGCATAAACATATCAAGACCAGAAAGATCTGTCCTTCCAAAAACGATCCCCATGTCCATCATACTTGATTTCCCCTTTTCTCACCCTCACTCCTCATCTGATCCATTACAAATTACTCTTAGCTTCATCTCCAAAATATACTTTGAATCTACTCACTTCTTTTCTATTTTACTGTTGGCACATTACTCCAAGACCCCATTAGTTCCTTTCTCAATGACTACAATTGCCTCCCAACTGATCTTGCTTCATTAGAAGCAATTCAACATTTTACTGATTAAAACCCTCCAATGTCTTCCAAAACCCTGAGAAAAAATTCAAACTTGATATCTTAGCCTAAAAAAGCCTGTATAAAATTGGTCCCCAATCTCATGTCTTACACTTTTCTTCCTCTTTGATTTCTGTGCCACAGACACACTGACTTTTTCTTTCTATGTTTAGAACATAAAAGCACAATTTTAATCACCAGCCATCCTTTGGCCTATGCACTAGCTGTTTTCTCCACTAAGAAAGTTCTTGCCATCATGTTTTTCATCTTCATGAACTTGAAACTTATTTTATTTATTTGAAGTATTTTTTATAATCTCATAAATATACTTAGGTAATATATTTTGCTCTAAATATCATCTTCTAATAATTTTGAAATTTATACACTAGAATCCACTTTTAACAATCTCTAATGTCTACTTTAATTTTCTCTCTTAACCATTTCTTAAAACATCATTATTTAAACTCCCATATACATATTTCAAAGGTATCATTTTGTTTTTATTATTAATTGATTTGATATTTATTTATTTATCTATTATTTACACCATGATCATACAATGTAACAAAAGTGATTTACAATATTGGCAGTTACCAGTTTTCTTGGTGACTATATTTTTTAATGATCCTTTTTTTTTAAGTTGCAGAATATTTGAAAAGTTCTAGTGTAGGTTCAAAAGCACACATAAACACATATAGTAATATGGTATCTTATGCAGGGTTTAGAATCTACAGTTACTGTGTAACTTAAAAACTAACAAGAGTCAGTATTATTTTAAAATTCTTTGAGTGTTCCAGTTTGGTGACCTACAAAAATATACTGGAACAGACCAATGGGCCTTCTGATCAGTACAGAATGAAGTTATTGGTTTGCATTTAAAGGGTATCTTCTATTTTTGAAAATGTATATTTAAGCAATAGAAAAAATATTAACTCTGATAATATATGATGTGAGAAGAAATGGAGAAGTAAAACTAAATAAGTCTTCCATCTCAGGCTCCTTTGGGAAATGTTCATTGATAAGAAATTGGGCAGATTCACTTACGCTATTTAATTTATTACTTTGATCTCTCTGTCTCTTTCTCCCTCTTTCAGTCTGCATCTCTGCATTTGCCTCTCTCTGTATCTACCAGTCTTTATCTTCAGATAGTTCTCCAGCAGGTCCCCAAATGTGTGTCAGATCAGATGCCTGCCACTCAGGCTGACACACCAAGACAACCAAATAAAATCCCCACATAGAGTTCAGATGCCCCTCAATAGATCACTTCTTCACTGGACCTTGAGGTGGGTGAGTCCAAGCATGTGACCCCTAAAGAGTCATTTCTCAGCTCAGATTGCTACAACCAGCGGGTCTCATGGGCAAGAGCCCGTTGAATTTTCAAAGTTAGATGTTTGGGGGGTTAATCTCTCAGATACAGATCTTAAAAGTTGGGTTGCATGATGTGGGGTTCAAACCCTTTGCTCCTCAGGGAAAATCTCTGGGTTTTGAGTTTCTTCAAATTATTAATATAGCTATATATATATATATATATATATATATATATATATATATATATATATGTGTGTGTGTGTGTGTGTGTGTGTGTGTGTGTGTGTGTGTGTGTGTGTGTGTGTGTGTATATATGTATACTAAGCATATTTTCCCATTCAAAACTCTTTGTCTTATGTTTTGCTTTGCCTCATATTAAAATTCACACTTTTGTCAATTATTTTTAACTTGATACATATATCTTTGACAACCTCTTATTTTCAACCTTTTTTTTTTGTATATTTTATTTTAGATACAAAACTAGTTAAGAAATTATAGCTTTATTCATCTACATAGTTATTTTACTGAACTTAAGAGGCTCTCTTTTCATGGTGTAATGTAGTTTTATTATTGTTACACTTTTTTGTCTTTCTCTCTAATTGAAATTTATGTATCTTCTTGTCCCTTCATATAAGTTGCTCTTGGATTTTAAAATATATATTCAAATGTATATCTTCTATGAAAAACTTCAGCTATCAAAACTATCAAAATGTTTCATGTCTTTCGAAATCACTAAGAATCATATTTTTTTTGACATTACTGTTGGCAGAATACTTTCTAACAACCACATTCAGTTTCATAGATAGTTTATCAACACTTGTTACATATAAATATAACCAATCCAAGGATAATATCACTTGAGGTTCTATATCCTGGGAGAAATCTTTAGGTAGTCCTTCTGCTCAGCTTCTTTATGAGAAAAATGGGGTTCCAGTTCATAATGTTGACATAAAAGGACCCTGCACCCCCTCCCACAACACATCGAATGTACAGCTACAGATGGAACAACTTCCTCTGAAAATTACACATTGAGAGATAGAGAGAAACCCCACATCATTGCAGGTAGGGACACAATCTCACCATAAACCTCACTCCCAGCTCAGTGAACTACAGTTGAGAGGAAACTCAAAACCTAGAACTTCTCCCTGAGGAGCAAAGTGTTTGAACCCCACATTGGCCATCCCCAACTTTTCTGATCTGTATCTTAGAGATAAACACCCCAAACATCTCACTTTGAAAATCTAACAGGGCTCTTGCTCATGAGACCCACGGGGTTGTAGTCATCTGATCTGAGAAATGGCTCTTTAGGGCTCACATGCTTGGACTCACCCACCTCAAGGTCCAGTGCAGAAGCAGCCCATTGAGGGGTGCCTGAACTCTATGTGGACACTTTATTTGGTTGTCTTAGAGTGTCAGGCTGAGGGGCAGGCATCTGATTTGACACACATTTGGGAGCCTGCTGGGGAGCTATTGGAAGCTGAAGACTGGCAGGAACTATCTTTGTACCCCTCCTCTGCCATGCTCCAACATTCCAGTATCTCTTGCAATGGAGATTTCACACATGCCTGGTGCCCTTGTTCTTACTTCTGGTGCCCTGGGTTTTGCAGCTGCTGCCTGGCAGATGTTCCTTGATCACCTACCTCTGGTAATCAAGGGGGCTTGCATTCCTGAGGCCCATGGGACTGTAGCAATCAGAGAAATAGTTCTTGGCAGGCAGCCACTCCCAGGGCACTGCACAGACTGAAACACACCCTCAGTCTTTCTGTAAAAGAGGTCTATCTGCTTGTTCTGAAGCTTCAGCCTGAGGGGAAGACTTCTAGTTTGGCTCACATCTAGAGGCCTACGAACCTGCTCTCAGGGACTGTAAGTCACTGCACACCATCTTAGCACTCTCCTTCTGCCTCACCCAGCTCACCGGAATCTCATAGACAGGAGCTTACACATCAGTAGCAATTTTTGTGACTGCCACCCAGGGGCACCTCTAGATCTCCTTGGTATTGGTGGCCAGTGGAGATTATATTATACTTGTGGTCCCATACATTGTATATATTTGCATACTTTAAAAGCTGCTGCCTGAGGGTTCAGCTTCCAATCATCTTTAATCTAGGTGCTGACTGAGATCCTCCCCTTTGGGACACTGACAGGTCTTGGCACAGCCTCAACTACTGGGAGCCACTGAGAATAAGATTGGTTGCTTGAACAACCACAAAGGGTTTAAGAGACAACCAAGAGCTAGGGCAAACTTGAATGATAAGATTCATCTCCTACAGGAGACCACTTTTCAAGATTGGGAGAAGTGGCTGTTTTGTCTAATGCATAGAAACCAACAAGGAGAGTCAAGCAAAATGAGGAAACAGAAAAATATATTTTAAACAAAAGAACAAGATAAAACCTTAGGGAAAAACTAATGAAATGGAGATTAGTAATTTACCTGATAAACCGTCCAAAGTAATGGTCATGAAGATGCTCAAGAACTCAGGAGAAGAATGGATGAATACAGTGAGAACTTTCACAAAGAGATAGAAAATATAAGAAAGTACCAAATTGCTGTCACAAAGCTAAAGAGAAGAATGTCTGTAATCTCTACTGTAACACTTTCCTACCTGTGTTCTGGATGGCATTTTTCTCTGCTCAGATTTTTCAATCATATCCCAACTACTTTCTGTTTTCTAAAGAAACATTAAAATTACTTTATACTAATGGTCTTCCACCCTGTTTTCCAGAATTAGAAATTAATGTGTGTCTAATACCTTTGTTGTCTTTCAATAGAGTTTGGAGTATCCTCTCTTTGTGGATGGCATAACACTGTCACACTAGAATCCAGACCAACAGAAAGTGTCCAGTGTCCTTTATATTAGATGATGAACTCATAGATTTTCAAACTTTGAAGTAAATAAGGAGTTACCCAACACTCAAAGTAGAAATTTACAGCTTTGTCAATAGCCTGACATGCAACTACTTTGTGAATACTTCTTGTGATTGAAAAAAAAAAGCTCCCCCTTTTTTTTTACAAAGCAGATGATATCATTTTTCAACAGGTGTAAATATAGAATGCTTTTACCTTAACTGAGTATCCATGCCCCACTAAATTTTCTTCTCATTAAAAACTCAATTCTGATCTGTTATCTCAATTCAATTCCTCTTCCACACGACAGTCCTTCAATTGTTTACAACAATAACATTACATATGTCAGCGATTACAAATATCAGCACATATGCTGCCACTTCCCCATACTGTGATCATATAATACAAACCATTTTTCTTGCTGAATTTAGATCTAACTTTAGAGTTCTTAACTAAGTTTTGTGGGCAATTTCTGTCAATGGATGGTCAGTGGTACATATAATAATTTGTGTAATTGTTGAAAATATTCACATTATCCCTCTGGGATGCTGACCCAATTTCCCCCCTCCCTGCAGGATGATTATAGTGTCAAATCTAACTCTGAAGTAGGTATTTGACTTAGTTTGGCCAATGAAATGTGCATGGAATTGAATACATCACTTGTCAGCAGAAGCTTCAAGAAATAGTTGTAATTCATGGTTTGCCATGTCTCCCTTCACTTGGCTGCAGGAGCGTCTCTGTCAGTGACATTCTTGCAATAAAAACCATGTTGAGAAGAATTGCAGAAACATGAACAAGAAATAAGCCTTTGTGTCATTAGTCACTGATGTGTGCCTGTTGTTTATAACTACAGCATAGTCTATCCTCTCCTGAAAGACTGTGAATGCATTCACTCATTTATTCATTCATTCATCAAACATGTTTTCATCTCCAATCATCATTAGGTTCTAGGGATACAGCAGTAAACAAGACAGACATGTAAGTTCTGTGTAGAACTTACATAAAAACAAGAAATCAGGGCTTCCTTGGTGGTGCAGTGGTTGGGAGTCTGCCTGCTAATGCAGGGGACACGGGTTCAAGCCCTGGTCTGGGAGGATCCCACATGCCGCAGAGCGACTGGGCCCGTGAGCCACAGCTACTGAGCCTGCGTGTCTGGAACCTGTGCTCCACAACAGGAGAGGCCGCGATAGTGAGAGGCCCGCGCACCGCGATGAAGAGTGGCCCCCGCTTGCCACAACTAGAGAAAGCCCTCACACAGAAATGAAGACCCAACACAGCAAAAATAAATAAATAAATAAACTCCCACCCCCAACATCTTCTTTAAAAAAAAAAACAAAAAACATTTTTTAAATGTTTTTAACACAAATAAAGAATTAGAGATTGAGATGAATGTAATGGAGAGAACTAATTAAATGTTATAATAGAGAGAAGAGGAGTGGAAAGTTAGAGTCTGATTTAGATACTATGTTTAAAAACCCTTCTGTAAGGACATGAAATTTATGCTGAAGGTAGAAAAATATGAGAATTAACAAGCTATGAGAGGTTTTGGATAAAGTAGGAATGGAACAAGGGTAGTGACAACATGGTCAAAAAGCTAAAGGGAAAAAATGTGATGTATATCAGATATTGAAAGGAAGCCAGTATGAGCTAAAGAATATTGAACAACTAATGTGTTCTGAGAGCAGTAGGGGTCAACTGCAGGCTTGTAGGCAGAGATGTGATGTGCACTTATGAAAGGTCACTCTGACTACTTTATGGGAAATAGAAGGGGCAAGGGTGGAAGGAGAAGAAACAGCTAAGAGACTTTTGATGTAATCATGGGAGACAATATGGTGGTTAGACTAGGGTAATAGCCATGAAGATTGTGGCCATATTAAAATTTTAATTTGAGAATGGAATCAGTTGGAATTGCTGATGGAGTAGAATAAAATTTGAGATTGAGGACAGAATAAAGAGTAACCTCTGTGTGCTATTTCCTGAAAGACTGGCATAGGGACAGGTTTTAAAAGGTGTTATAGTGAGTGGAAATGGAGAATTCAAGTTTGGAAAAATTAAGTTTGTTTTGCTTTGAAATGTTCAAATGGATGTCTGGTAGGCAACTGAGTATATATGACTGAAGTTCAAGGGTAAAATCTGTGCTGGAGATATAAATTTGTGAATTATCACAACATAAATGTCATTTAAAGGCATAGTTATGAATATAATTTCTTAGTAAAAGCATATAGAGAGAGAAAAGTGAGAGCACAATATTGAGCCTTGGACAATATCAAAATCCAGGAATTGAGTAAGGAGCAAAGCCAGTGAAGGAGACTGCAAAAGATCTGTTGTGAGAAAGAGGAGAATGCATGAAATGGTATAACGGGGATTATTAACTCTTTCCAAAACAGAGTGATTTGTCACAGTGCCAAATGGTGTTGCGACACCAAGTTAGAGAAAAATAGTGTTTATTAAATTTGGTAACGTGAGAGGCTCTTAGAGATTTTGAAAATAGTGACTGAAGGAAGAATCTGGACCAAGAGGGGTAATACATGAGTTACAGCTAGAGGCATGTGTGCCTCTCTTTAGTAAATTGAGGTTATTGAAAAAGATAGCAGAAATAGGAAAATTCCTAAAAAGTGTTGTGCATCTATGGAGGGTTTTTTAAAGAATGCGAGGCACTAGATCTGTTTCACACTGATAGAAATATCCTATAGGAGGAGAGAGATTTACGATGTACTAGAAAAAAATCATAGCCATAGGCATGAATTCCTTGAGATGATGGAAAAGGATGGAATCCAGAGAACACGTGAAGAAGTTGGACTTCAATGAGATCAATCCATTCCTTCATCTTTACATGATGGGAGGAAACAATGGAGTTTCAGAGGCAGGTAGTTTTACAGACTGAGTGATGGGAAGTTAATGACTTTGAGATTCCCTAAGTAAAGTGAGAGCAAAGTAGGAGTGAGTAAGAAGAGGGTGAAAGACTTTTAATAATAGGTGAGTAGGAATAAAACAGTTAAGCAGGAATGCCAAGCTGATAAAGAAAGTATAGCAGATTCAATGATCATTGATTTCAAGTGTGGCCGGTCAATGTGGGTGTGAATTGCCTTTGTAGGCTAAGAAAAGACAAATACTGTGTTTTATCCAGGGTCCTGGTTTGGACTTGGAGTATGACTGACAGAGAAAAGGGTAAGCAATAATAGTAAAACCATACCATCTAAACTATGGAACATGGAAATGAAGAGACAAGGTTGATAGGTTGTAAGTTGTGGAGTAAAAGGATGGGATGTCTCAATGGGGTCAAAGGATTAGAGCTGTGGAGGCATTTGGGCAAGTGAGTTGGAATATTAGTTGGAATATTAGGTCAGAGTAAAAGTAGCAATTTCTTGTGATACTGTGTACTACCCTGGTCTTAAATCTTCCCTGCTTCACATTTTAATGCGACTGTGATTAATTTAGTAATCCCTGTTTCATGGTATTCTTTCTTCTTTGCCTCAACTGCTTTAGCTATTTTTATCCTATTGCATTGCATGCATATTTATCAGTAATTTAAGATAACTTTTTTGGAACAAAGCAAAGCATCAACTAATTAATTTACATATTTCAAAATACTTCTTTCATGACATGGTTTCTAGATCTATTGCCATTTCAGTTCCTCTTCTCTGAATGGATTCCATTTTTTTCAAGACTCAATAAAATGAAACATCAAGAATGAAGAATAATCACTTAGTAATAGGTTAAGGTGTCACAGTTAGTGATAGGAAGAGGTAAGACGGAGACACAAGCCTCATGACTCCTGGTCCAGCATGCATATCTCTTGATCTGTACGGTAAACTAAGAATAATTGCAAATATTTACTGAGTGGTAATCTTTTTGCACAGTGATGCTTAATACTTTACGTGGTGCATTTCACTTATTTCTTACAAACAAACATGATGTAGATATTAGCTCATTTTAAAGAATGGTAAACTGAAGCTTAGGAAAATTAACCTGTACAAAGTCACACAGCTAAGAAGTAGTGGAGATCATATAAATCCTCAAGCAGTCTGAAACCACAGTCCACTTTTATTTTTCCTCTGTCCTACTTGCTTTCTATTCAGGTAAGCTCAGGTTGTATTTTCTGATTTTAACAACTACTCATATACTCATATTGAGTTTATTTATAATAACTTAAAATTCCTTGGTAGCCTTCATATACAATCTGTTTTTTTTTCTCCTTGCACATAATAGGTACCTAAAAATATTTGATTCATTGAATTAGTGTTCTGTTCAATCAGTAAACTGAATAAACCCTGTTTCGCATATCTTCATTCCAATAATTAATTAAAACATTGATTAGAATAGTACTGGAGGCAGAGTCTTGGAGAAACTTCTCTCCATCATTCTTCTAGTATGACTGTTTAGTCAACTATGCCAATTTTAAATTCATCTAATATGATATCTCTAATATACATTCTTCATCTTGTCCACAAAGATAATCTGAGAGGCTGTCAAAAATAATAATAAAGTTAGATTTTTTTCCCATAATATTCACTTGATCTCTCTGCCTAAGAAAATTATCTAAATAGGAAATAAAATTAATTTGACATTACTTATTCTTAGTGAACCTATGTTGGTTTCTATTAATCATTGCTAGCTCTTCTGAGAATACACAATCCATCTTGATAATTATTAATTTCATTTTTATGTGTGTTTTGTTCAGAAATCATTTTTTACCCTTTTTGCTTTCCTTAATAATATTTGTAATATCTGTCTGTTAATATACTTAGTCTCTCTTTGTTTTCTTTTTCATTCCTTTGTGTATGTGTGTGGCATAAAACTCTTCCATCACTAATTGAATTCAATTTTACTTCTTGTTTCCTTTTTCCATAGATGACAAAGAGTTCTTCACACATATGTCTGGAATAGATCAATATAGGTGGAATGATTTGGGGGTGTCAGTGAGGCCCTGATACTTCCCAAATTCTCTGAACAGATTTGCAAACCATGGCTGGTAGCCCTTATTCTGACACTAAGACATTTTCTTTTTGGTTTTTTACTATATGGAGTCCATAGAGTGGCATTTCTAAAACTTTGTAAATGGTAAATAATAGATAATACTTGGGGACTTGACCCCTAAAATGAACACATAATAATGTATGTGCATAATTATGTTTAAAAGATTTGATGAGCAAAATTTTGCTGTACATGACTAAAGGTACTAGTATATTTCAAGAAGGACTATATCACAGCACTGGGGATGAGGATAGGGTAGGATTGGTCTATAAGGAAGCAAAGAAAAAGGAGGTTCACAAAGGAAAATGGCATTTGTGAGGCTTTGAAGCTATGTTCAACAGACATCCTTTTCCAAAAGACTTCAGATATCTCTGGTCCTACTGGCAAAATCATCCCGATTTGAGTTACCACGTTATCTTAGTCCTACTAGTAAACATTTCATTAATCTACTTCCTTTTCTTCAATTCCTCAATTATAATGGAATTTTCTAAATCATGTTTAATACTATATTACATATTGCTTGTTAATAGGGAGAAAATATGTTCATCATGCAAACATAAATATTCCCATTCTTGGAAAGTCATTTTTTATTGTAAACTAAAATTTTGATACTGGGCTAGAGAAAATATATCTTTATTAACCCATTTCATCTTACTGGGGATATTGCTATACTGGGAAATGTAGTATAGATGTGAGCCTAGTAAAATGAAATGTTTTGCTGATTATAGCAGTGCATCTAGAAGAGTTTTGTGATTTATTTTTCATTGATAGAATAGGAGAGGAAGTGATATGTTACCAACGGTCCTGGGCAGATGAAATAGGTTCTCATTTTCCACGTCCTCTCTTCCCCTTTGCCAGCAACCTTGGGAACCATGTGTTCTAGGCCGTGTAGCAATAAATGTGAAGAGGCAGGCAAAGTTCAAGTTCTAGTAGGCCATAAGTGCCTCACTAAGAAAACTAGATAAGCAACTACTGAAAAATACAAGCAGAGAGGTAAAGTAGCAGAGTATCATTTTAGAAACAATACACTATTTTTATGACCAATAGAAGGAGAATTAAGTGTATAGGATAATGCTATAATTTTGACTTGTGCAAATGAGAGTATAGTGTCATGCACTATTATGTAAAATGTGATATAGAAGGAAGGAAGGATCCTGTGTCAGTTTCCTTCAGAGCTGTTAGTTTATATTTTCATTTTCATCCTTGCTTTAGTCTAGTCCATCAGAATTTTCAAACCATTTTCAAAGGCAGTGTCAAAGCTAATATTTGAACCAAGAGATTTTTTTTATTCCAAGCTTAGTTGTCTTTTTAAAAAAATCATAACTCTACATGTTATTTGGTGGAAATATGTCACACATATTTTCTTATATCAATTGCATTTAATAGTTTATATTCTAAAATTCCAGAGAGCAAGAACTATATCCAACTGTTTGCTTTCCATCCCTTTGTCCAACCATATCCATTAGGTCACACAAAACCTAGATCAGGGTCTCCCGCATTTGAACCTTTACTAAACATTACCTTCAATTTTCATATGAATTCTGCAGCTCCAGCATTAGTAAAAACTATGTAAAACAATAAAACTGTTCTTCGAACAAAAACATCAGCTTTCAATCATCTTTTCTTTGTTGATATAACCTTAGGTTCAACAACATCATATGTAGTGTTAACTGTGTCTTACAGTTTAAGCTTCAGTTATCTTCCTCCAGCTCTTCATCTGTTTTATCATAACTTTGAAATTAGACCCATTCTTCACCATCATTCCTCAGGGATGTCTCCTTTGACCTTCCAGATCAGGCCAACACTCCCCTTGTATATGATAGCCAAGATCCAGTTACCGTCCTTTTGTAGCCATTATGAGAGATGGAATTTTCCATGTTCTTTTATGATTCTTTAATCACTATTTATTTCCATTACCCGACTATATGTGCCTTTATTTTTTCTCGTGCTAGTATCTCTCAATTTTTATCAGAATTGTTAGCACTTGAAGGAATTCATTAAAAGTGTGTCATATGAATAAATAAATGAAACATTTTGTTTTTGTTTTCTAAATCATGATTTTATATTATCTGAAGCTTATCCTCTTGTTACCTCTTTGGGTTTTCATTGATATACATGTTTCTTGCTCTTCTGCTTTCAGCTGTTTTTACTGGACAATAGCACAGAAAAAATGTTCGGTGTAAATACTATTTAAATAATCCATAGACATTCTATCCAAAAAATCCCCACAATATTTGCAGGCTTTTTACTCTTATTAATCTCAAGGGATCATTTAATTTCATTTAAAAATGTGATACAAGGGGGCTTCCCTGGTGGCGCAGTGGTTGAGAGTCTGCCTGCCGATGCAGGGGACACGGGTTCATGCCCCAGTCTGGGAAGATCCCACATGCCGCGGAAATGTGATACAACAGCCTCTAGGACGCCACACTCAGCAAGTTATAGCAAAATGACTTAAGCCATATTTTTATTTTCTTCTTCCCTTCAGGAACCTCTAAGACAAGAGGTCAATTTGGCCCCATTTTATTCTTAAAAAAAGAATTTAGTGTTCTTGACAGGTGTCAGATTACAAGTCTTTAGGGAAAAATGTTTCCTATTTGTCATCAGACCATTTATAACACAGAGAGTTGTACATGGTTTTCCTTTCTCTTCCCCTGTTCCTTACCTTATCCACAGACCTCAACCCTGACCCTCAGAGAGCAACTCCAGATGCAGGAGAGTAATTCAGTCTCCGGGTTATTAAATCACTGACTCTTTAGCACACTTTCTCTACAGGAGTGGCAGCAAACATCCCTTGTGATATTTCTTGTGTGATGTTATACTTTGTTCCCTATAAAGTGGATGGAAATGTTAAACACATTACACAAAAATTACTGAACAAGCATACAATCAGAACACCTTCAACATTTTGTTGTTGTCATCCATGTCATAATTGGTGCTTTTAAAATCATATTAAATTTGTTTTAATGGCCTCAAAATTCAGAGTCAGAATTTTGGTATATTTTTCCCACTGAAAGTATTCTGATTTTAAGGATGAATAACTTAAAGCTGCTACAAACATAAAATAGAGTTGTCTACAAAAAATTTCTTTCCTCCCAAAACATTTTCCATGCATTGGTATTATTATCCATTCTTCAGAGTTTTCTGGGGAAGCTCCAATAGCCTTTTAACAAATGTATCAAAATAACCCCTAAATCTACAGTTAGTCTCATATCATGTATAGCAAACATCCTAGGAAGACTAGTTGGAGGTGACCTCCACCCACAGAAGATTGCCTGGGACCTGATAATGAGGACCACATCATCAGATTTAAAGATTTCAGGCTATCTTTTTATCAAAATGGGCGTCAATCTTCCAGTTCAATCCCAGCAAACTTTCCAGCAATGAGAGGTGACAATGCAGCATCAATTCATGGCCAGCAAGAGTCGGGCCTAGGTGGTTCAGGATGGCGACCACTAAAGCCAGCACCTCCCATGGTAGGTTGTTATTCCCACCACCAGCCACATACTGCAGTAGACAGCTGGGAAGACCGTTAATCATATGGACATCCACCTTATTACCATGCAGAACTTCATTCTGAGTATCAAACTCCATATTGACAGACTTTTCTTCAGTTCCAACATTGAAAGGAAAAAGATGCTCCACCATACCCAGTGCTAGAAGATCCATATCTGACTCCCTGTACAGCACCAAGAGTACCAGTTTCATAGTCATCCTGGAAGGGCAGATTAAGAGTTCTTAAATTGCATGAGTTGGTGACAGGATAGAATCCAATTCTTAAAGCTATATAGTTCCATGCTTACCAAACTTTAGTGTATATACAAATCATCTGGGGACCTTGTAAAATTCAGATTCTAATTCAGTTGTTTTGGAGTGAGATCAGAGACTCTGCATTTCTAACAATCTCCCAGGTGATACCAATGCTGCTGGACCACAGATGAACTTTGAGTGAAGAAGCAGATGATCTTTGAAAGCATATTGCACCTGGAAATCTGAGAACTGGATTCTTCTTCCAGCCCTCAAACAATTTGTGGCAGTAGCATTCATAAATGTGAATGTACTTTCATGAGCGGGCTGTGAGATAAACTGGCAATGGACTTCATATTTGTGGATGATCTTTCATGTTCTAACAAAAGTAGAATCTTGCCCCTAGAGAACATTCTGTCAGGCTCTGAACATGTTTCAGAATGTAACAATAAGAAGCTTTATTTTTTTGCCAACATGACCAAAATCTAGGCAATGGTAATTCATTAGCAGTCTAGAGATGCATTGAAAAAATAGGAAAAGTTCTTTGGATAATGTCCCACTATCTCTTATATCATCATTTACTTGCAGTTGAAACTGAATTTAAAATTTTTAAATTTTTCTTTTCCTCATAGCAAAGGGGAAGAAAGACTTAGGAGTCCATGCCAAAGGTGATTGTCTTAGCTACTTTATGGATATTCAGTTCTTCCTTACATCTATATCAAATCCTAATAAACTGATCCCTTTAACAAAAAACAGGAAAAAAAAGGGCTATATAGTTCCAG
Organism: Tursiops truncatus; assembly: GCF_011762595.2. NCBI lineage: Eukaryota > Metazoa > Chordata > Mammalia > Artiodactyla > Delphinidae > Tursiops > Tursiops truncatus. The sequence continues at coordinate 31,413,087 of NC_047051.1, forward strand.
AAATGCTGTGGATGATTGATTTTGTACTCTTGTTCCAAGCATTTTAAAGCTTGGATCCCGGTATCTTGTCACCACTCCAACCAAAAACTGGCACAAAATGCATCTGACTTTCAGTTGTAGACCATTTCCTCAATGTAGTTACTGACATCTTTATTCATTTCCTCATATCTCCTCTGGGCATAAGGAGGGAGTCAGTGTAATATATTAAAGAAAAAAATAAAAAACACTAACTGTGTGTGAAAGGGAGAATATTTTCACAGCACAATTCTGGCCACATTTTTTGATAGAAGTTTCATATTCACCATCATCCTCAGCAATAATCAAGCTAACTCACTGAGCTGTGCTTGTAAGCATGTTTTTAACAAAGGCCTTAGGTCCTAGGATCTCAGTAATGGCCTCATCGATGGCGTTAATCTCAAATTTCCCCAGAAGTATATCAACCATATGTTTAGCTTCACCCAAACCTAAGTATATTTAAAGGATTTCCTTTCTCATCTCAGAGGCCTCTCTCTCAAGCTCCTCATTTGTCCTCTTATTAATTCCATCACTTTTGTAGATCAAGTAGTCACTAGTGTCGTACATGTTAGACATGTTCCTAATGACCACAGTTTGATGTATATTTTTCCTTTCCCATCTTGGTTTGGATTTAGGGATGATTCCATGGTGCCTGGATTGTGGCTAAAGACATACTGTGAAAGTTTCATTTACACTGGGTGTTAGAGAACACAATCTGTAAATAGCTGTTCTATTGAAAATTTTTTATTATTGCTTATTAAAATTCTATCATAATCAGCCTCTCTATAATATCTACAGTTTCTATCAGAAAATTAAAAATTTAAAAATAACCTCTATAGCATGTTTTAATGCTTAGATATAACCCTTTGTATCAGTCTGGAATAATTTCAAAGCATGTGAACACAGGAAGAAGTAAATATTGATTGAGCCCTGTCTTATGCTGCAGGCATGGTGTCAGGCACTGGAGATTTAGAGGTGAGTAAGGCATTGTCCCAAAACTCTCCCCAGTGAGACTCCTTTGTTTGCTTTCTTCATATATTAGAGTGGCCTCACTTTCCTTCTTTTTCTTTACAGTGGATATTAACGCAATTTGTACAAAAGAATTGATGAACATAGCAAAAGAGACAAATGGCAAAACTATTTGCATTCTTTTTTTACGCGGGCCCCTCACTGTTGCGGCCTCTCCCGTTGTGGAGCACAGGCTCCGGACGTACAGGCTCAGCGGCCATGGCTCACGGGCCCAGCCGCTCCGCGGCATGTGGGATCTTCCCGGACTGGGGCACGAACCCGTGTCCCCTACATCGGCAGGCGGACTCTCAACCACTGCGCCACCAGGGAAGCCCTGGCAAAACTATTTGAAGCATTCTTTCTTGGGCTGGTTTTTCTCCAAATGACAACTGATAATTAGGTAAGTGAATGAGACCATACTGTAACAACTGATTTTCTCTGATTAAAATAGTGTAAGCATAACGATATATTGCAGAGGGAATAACCTTACCTATTGATGCTCACTACCTTCTTGTTGAGTTATCATTTAGTATTGAGTAGAGAAGCAGCTAAATGTACAAAGTTTAGGGTCAAATGAAAATTACCCAAAGCTTTATGGGTAATTAGGTTGGGTTATATTAGGCAAGGGAGTATTCATTAGTTACAATGCAAACACTATGTGGTTACTAGACATTCACATCCCGGCATGATTCCTAGTTCAGCCTTAATTACCTATTCACCAGATGATCAGTTTTGCAGCTGGGTGAAGAGGAATCCTCAGGAAACACTGTCATGTCACCCTGGAAATATGGTGACTAACAGAGCAAGGGGCTGAGCACAGCTCCACTATCTCTGAAGAAGAAAAGGGCTCTCTTTAGAATTCTTCTACCCACAGAGAGAACTTGATGCATCATTTGAGTAAGCAGTCTTCTACATGTGTTTTGAGGAAGTTTGTAAGAGGCCTTTTGCTCTAAAATGTCAACCCCGGTGATTTCACCATTACCATTTAGATTAATTTCCTCAAATATTGGATGTCGTTCAAATCAAGAGCCACAAGGTAAAACCTAAATTCTGCCAGGTGGCCAGTATTTTAAATTGGTGTCAGCTTATAGTTAAGGTGCCCATTTAAGAAGGGTGAACATGTACAGCAGTTTAGCCAAGACAGTCCTGGTTTACACCCTTTGTCATGGCATAATCTTCAATAGTGCCCCATTCACTCTTATTCTGGGTTACATGAAGATAAATGATATAATCTCTAAATAAATCTAAAGTCTGGTCAGGATTTGTGGTTTTAAATAACAGGAACAACTCTGGTTAAGTTAAGTTTTACAAGAGCATCTGATTGGTTGAACTAAGACCAAATATTCAGCTACAGCTGCCAGAGATCAGGGAGAGCTTTTAGTCAGTGCTGCCTCCAAACAAGAGTTTGGGGGCAGACTAACCAAACCAGAAAAAGGGTTCAGAGTCTGACAGCTAAAAAAAACCCCCAAAATTTCTCTTCCTTCTGGTTAACCTCTGATGTGTGGAATTATAATTTGATGTGACAACATGTGTCTCATAAGGGCATAAAGAGACATCAGTTAAATGGGAGAGCCCCAGACCAATAAATTTTTCCTTCTTCATAGTGTTGCCTAGAAACAATCCTTTACAAGTCTCATCGGAACACGAAGTTCTGTAAATGGTTAGATACCCTAAATTTGTTGATAGATCATTCAGATCTATAAAGCCCTAGAAAAATGTAATAGTAAATATTTCTGGAAATTTTATGTTAATTACTCCATTAAACATTCATTTCCCTAATATATGAGGATTACCCTAATGTTCTTGTTAGTATACTCATTTATTAGACATATGTGGTACCTTTGTAAAATGCTATAGTTTCAATTTTTTAGCAGTCCTTAGCTAAAAAGTGTTTGTGTGAAGCTGCAGTTTGATTTTTAAATGCAAAATGTTGTTTTTGCATTTAAATGCAAAATGACCACTTTATTGAAGATGGTGGAAATATTTAATTTCCTATAAAAGTTTGGAAAAGGGATCAGAGACCATCAATGATACTTTGGAATGAAAACAAGCTCAATTCATAGATAGTAATAAAAAAACTTGTCCTGTGCTATACCAAATATATTGATAGAAAATAAAATTTAGCTGTTATTTAAACACATAATCATTTGTATTAAGATTGTTTAAAATACTAGTATACAATATTAAAATACACATTATACCACATTCAAGAAAGACACTTTGATTTTTGTTTGGTAAGGAAACACACGTCTCTCTGAGAATAATAATTTATCGAAGTTTCAACAAATGCACATTCATGCAATACACTCAGAAAACAAGGAGAAAATAAGACAGTATTAATCCCCAGTAATTGGAATAGTGATTTGGGAACTGAACAGCCTTCATTCCGCTTACTAATTCTTTATGTAACCATAAGCTGGCAGCTAAAATTCTGCTTACCTTAATGTCTAAATCAGTAGTATGACTGTAATATATCTTTTATTAATACTAAATCCTGTTCCACCATTAAATACAGCTTAACTTTAATTTTGAAGGCTTAAAACAAAAATAAAAGTGTCATATGTGGACTTATAGCTGGGCCCATATACAGTTTAAGATAAAACACATCTTTCGTAAAAGCATTTTCTCTGGCAGACCTATTAGAACTATGCTTAAACATTCTATGTCCTCTCTAAATGTTCTTCCTTTACCTCTATATTTCTTGATTGATGATGAAAACAAACTCCAGAGACATGTCAAGAATGATCCCCATATAGATTTTGCACTGTAAAATAAATGCCTAATCGCAGCAGGATTATTTGTAAGTGATCCATCCTAATAGAAGGGAAACATAAGACAGTCTATCAATTCTGCCACTACAATTCCTTCAGAACATGAACGATTGCTAATTGTATGCTTAAAAAAAAGAAAAATTCTGAGAGTAATATTGACTCCCTTCAAACTGGGAACTGATGAGCTCCATGCCAATAAAATATAAACACTTCACAGTTTATTACACTGTTCACCTGAAAAAGAAACAAAACAATGTTAATATTAAATAAAATTTTAGCCCAAACAGGACTTATTTAAACATATGGGATTATTATATTATGTTCAATATGTTGTATATTATTCTATGTCAAAAGTCATAATAATTTTACCAAATATTAAATGAAATAATCTTATGATTTTCAGGTGACTATAGAGATGCACTTAAAAATGAAGTTAAATCTAAGCAAAGGCATAACATTTATTACTCTGAGTTACCACCAGCCCACTAACCAACTTGAACCAGTTACTAGAAGTTAGGCTAAAACAACTTCTCCCTAAGTAATTGAAGAAATAACTTATGATAAATTCTTTATATACTCAAAGCAGCTACAACGTCAAAGCTCACAAACTTAAATGCGTATAGTGATAAATACAGAGAAAGAGAAACAGCATAATTCGTATGTGTTCTATGTGTACTAAAAGTTTGTAATATTCTTTTTATCGATATGAATGGAAGTTCTTCAAGTTTTCACAGAACTTTACTATCTTTTTTCAATGAAAAGCTAAAGAACAAAATTACATACTTTTTAGGATGATAAAGCAGAGACATTAAACAGTATTTAGTATTTATTGCCTATGTCATTAGCAAAGTTCTTAAAAACCAGAGTCAAGATTTAAGAGTTCTGTGTTCCACGTCTTGCCACAAATACTAGAACATTTTATTCCGTAGATATGATGATTGCTTTGTCTAATAATACCATGTGAGGCTGACTATTTGGTGAGTGATCACGAATTCAAACAGAAACTTTCCCATAGTGAATCCAAATAGAAACTTCCAATTAAATACCTTTCAATTAAAACATGCCATTCTAGAGCCCAGTATCTATTTCAGAACTTTCTTCACTATGAATTTCCAAATCGCTTAATAGCTGATCTTATTCCAAATACTTTATCCTTTTCATTTATTTCTTGGCCTATGTATATCTGAGATTCTAAATCTCTTAATTATACAAGTTGGATTCTCAAGGAGGATAAAATACAGTCAGAATTCATTCCAATGATGCCACTAATACATAACAGAGAGAACTAATGGGTATAGCTCAGAGACCTAAGCAATAATTACTCTTATGAATTATATTGTGTGAATAAAATATAGATGCATGAGTAATAATATATTCATGTATATATTTTTTAAAGTAGATTTATATTGACTTTCACAGACAACAAATGATTTAAATTTTAAGGAAAACATACTGTGTGACAAGAGTACTATTCTACACTTGCAAAGTCTAATAACATACCAGACCTACAAATAATTTTCTCTTGTTGGTATAGCATCAGGATATACAAAAATAAATAAATAAATAAATAAAAGATAAAATACTTTTTCTCTTCTTTTTTACTTGTTTTTTATTTCTGTTTTTCTGCAAAACTGGACCCCTCCCTATATGTACAGTACTTCCAATATAGCCAAGACTTCCCTCTTGTGGCTGGTTGATGTCAATATACAACTCCTTTATCTTTTAAGTGACCAATTTCTTAAATTGTTTCAGCAAGGAAGATGAAAAGAACCAAACTGCATAGTTTAAGATACATGAAATCAAAGATAAATAATATCTAATTCCAGTAAGCTTATTAGATTCTCTGAAATACTTCAGATTTTAAAATAATCCAATTAAATTCCCAGTATTCTTTCTGACAGTTGATTTAAAACCTTTGCATTCCTGAGTGTGGATATCTTTCTTCTGCTCCTGGCTCACATTTCTAGGGATTATTTTATAAAAAGGTACTGGTCTTCGCTGGTGGTGCAGTGGTTGAGAGTCCGCCTGCCGATGCAGGGGGCGTGGGTTCGTGCCCCGGTCTGGGAGGGTCCCGCGTGCCGCGGAGCGGCTGGTCACGTGAGCCGTGCCCGCTGGGCCTGCGCGTCCGGGGCCTGTGCTCCGCGGCGGGGGAGGCCGCAGTGGTGAGAGGCCCGCGTACAGAAAAAAAAAAGAAAAAGGTACTTTAATGGTTTCTGAAATAAAATATTTCCTTTGTTTAGACTACCTTTTTCAGCCCTACTCTAAGTGGAAAAAAAATAAAAAGGGAGATAGAAAAATGTCCTTTTAATTAACATTTTTGCTTTGAAAACACAGAAAATCTGATTTCCTCAAATTTAGAACTTATTGGGTAGAAATAAGAAATGAGGAGAAAAACTTTAACCTTTAATTCACTAGCATATTTGAGTTAGAATAACAACTCCACTTGCAAACAACAGGTAAAATGCTAACATTCAAAAAAAAAAAAAAAAACTAAAGGGAAATGAAGAGAAATTGAAGACTCAATTTATGTGACTTGCTTTACCATTCATATTTCAATTAATACTCGTATAACCCTCTGACTATATTACAAACTACCATCTTATAGATGAGGAAATTGTTGTTTCAATAATTTCCATGAATAATCCCCAACCTGGACTGTTACACTATCCAAAAATTAATTGCTATATTAGTATTCCTACACAATTTTCTCATTTTTATGCCTATATTTTTTTCTATCTAAGCTTTACTTTCAACTAAAAATGAAGACTATTGAGATAAAGAAGCTAAATAGTTTGACCAAAATTACAGACAAAAATTATGGTCCAGTTATGAAATAAATCACATGGATTCTTTAACTCAAAAGAAAAATATTAAATATACATATTCTTTTTTGGCAATAGGCTTTATCTCATTCTAGCTGAGATAACTATTTCTTGGATGCTGTGAAAAAACACCTATGCAGAGTGAAGTAAAAATAACAGAGGTGCTTTAGCAGATGTGTTTGGTGTGAGTTTCAAAAGCAGTCCGTTTTATGATAAGAGGGAATACAAAATTCTAAAAAAATAAAATTGCAAAGAACTGCAGGTAATATATTTGAACATTTCTATAAAACTAAAACTTAAGGATAGACACAATCCATTGAAAAGACTTTTGAATTATTAACAAGCTTGTCAGCATTTGCTATTTCAGTACAGGCTAGAAGGCTGGTTGCTGTGCCTCCTCTTTGATAAGGTTTAAGAAAAATCACTTTAATGGCAGAATTTCTTTGAGGTAATGTTTATACCGTCGTCCATCACATGTGATGAATTCCAAAACATGATTATGACAATTTAGAGGACTTTTCCTTTTAATAATTGTTCTAAAAAAGGCACATTTGAAAATAATGTAAAAATGAAATGTTTCTTCTGAGAATTAAAAATATTCTACAGGAATTAGTATGTTAAAAAAAAAAACAACTTCTTTAGAGTCACCTGGAAAGTTATAATAGATCATCATTGATTGTTCTTAAGCTTATTTTCTTTGCAGCAATCTGTTTCCAGTGACACATAAGGAAATCCACTCTAGGAATGAATAATATGTAACAGCGGTGGAAGCCTGCCTTTATTAAAAATGTTATTTTCCCCTGTACTTTAATGAACAGGAAATGATCTAAGAAAGATTTCTCGCTAATGCTAAGAGATTTTAACTTAATACTTAACATGAAGACTTCCTTCAGAGCTGAACATACTTTTTGAGCTTCAAATTGTTTGAGTTATCTTTAATTCTGTCAGAAATAAAGCATGAGATAGTAAAATTTGCTATATCTGAGAAAAACCATTTGTCTTAATTCAGTGTCATAGAGAATCTTTCAGAGAAATATCAAGGATTGTCAAATGCTGTTAAACCAATGGACCATATTAGATTTATACCATGATGCATACTTCTACTGAAAGCAATATTGTATTAGTAGAAAATGCAATAGACTTGGATACAGAAGACAAATCTGGCCATATATTTGTCATAAGGTATGCACTCATAAGTTCTCTATTCATTTCAATCGTCACAAAGTACCACATGCATCTTAACTAAACTCTCTATGGTTTCAAAAAAAGAGAGATCTAATGCACACTATAATAATAAAGACACTTTTATAAAGTAGGTCTTGTATGCAAGGGCTCAACTAGATATTAGACCATGAAATACCTGAGTTATTACTACTACAATAGCGACAAGTTAATTAGTGCATTCAAATTTCAGTTGAGAACTCTGTTGTGGTGGGAAAAAGTGTCTGTGTTTCTTTGTTTGTCTGTTTTGCCATACTTAGCAACCATATTTCAAGGCTTCAACCTACTTATATACTCTTGGCCACTTAGTTTATCCTCCAAGTTATATTTTTTACAATTAAGCCATCCAGACTTATAAAAGAAATATTGAGTCTGTCCTGCCCTCAATGGCTTAATCCATTTTTTGAAAGAAACAATAGAAATAGTCTTAGAAAAAAATACTCTATCAAAAAATGGAAAATTGTAATAGACAAACTTGGAAACCAAACAGCTATGAAAAATAAAGAAACTTTCATAAATGAATTTATGAAATTGTTATAAATGAATTTTAGGAAATATTAATACTGCAATAATTTAATATAATGTATTATATTTTCAAAATTTATTCAAGTAAATTGTGTCAGTCATTTTTAACAACTCTTTAAGCTAAGATTTATTGTATCCATTTTAAATATATTAAATTTGTAAATTGTTGTAAGCTTAGGCATATTAGGGAGCAATGGAATAGATTCTAGACTGAGAGGTTTGCGTTTCGTAAAAAGTATGAAACCAGCTATGTGTTCCCTGAACAAATATATGACATCATTAAAAAATACCAACACTATGTCTCTAAAGACTATGATATAAAATGACATTGAAGAAATTGGAAATGCTTATTCTCAAGAAAAGAAAAATTGCAGAAGATAGATTTAGAATGGCTGTTTTGTGGGATAGAGCTATTCCTTCTTTTTTCCAAAGGGCTGAATGATAATCATCAGGAATCAGTCATGTGGAAGCCTGTGTGTGCTCAAATGTCTAACAATGTTTCCTAGAGGGGAGAGCTCCCCATCTCTGGAAGTATTCATAGTCTAAACATCTCAGAAAGAGCACAGAGAAAGGATTTCTGAACTGGAGTTCTAGAGTCAGAGTCTTGAGCTTGGATCCAAGTTCTACCACTGGGAAGGTGAACTGAGCACTGGAGGTTAATGAAAGTTGTTACATCATAAGGTTTTGAGGATTAAATGAAATAAGACATGAAAATCACTTAATGCAGTATGATAAGACATCAGTAAATTTTATGTATTATTATTTCACACACACATAAACCCCTTTCTGCTTACAAGGTATTTACAGGTCAATTCCTATACATTAAGCAGTACATTGCCACCTAAAGTATAAAGACGAATAAGACAGTCTGATTTTGAGGAGCTCATTGTTCTCAAAGTAAATGAAATGCCAAATTGTTTCAAGATGGCCTGACAGGTGCTAACCAGGAAGTGTGGGAGCAGAGAGGAGGCAGGCACTGGGCTCACCTGAATTTCTAAGCAGCTGACAGGAGGCCACACATTTTGGGTGTTTCCAAAATATTTAAATAGATAATTTCTACAAGCAGCTAACCTCACTATTACTTGAAACTTCATATGTAACTATAGAAGGTAGCCTAGTTCCCAGTAATGACTTCAAAATTTCTGTATAGAAAGGGCTGGAAATGAAGTTGAAAAGCAGAACTAGAGCATTTATCTGAAAGCTATAGTCCCATAGCAAGCACATTAATTTTTAAATTACGATGTGTTGTTATTGGGATGGGTTTGAGCAAAGTGACAGAAATCGTGAAGATCATAAAGCCCACAAGCTGTCCTTTGGTGCCACCACTGCTGGCTTTATACTACAAAACACAACTTTATCATTTTTGGCATTTCTTGAAATATTTTATTAAAACCTAAATTCAAAAAAAAAACCTGTAATTTTGACAAGACTACCTTTCTCTTGCTATAGTGCACTATTTAACATGACCAGGTTTTCTTTATGCTTGGAGAACCCTATCCACTGGCTCGCTCTTTCAGGGTCTTTTCCATTCTTCAAGTACCCATTGAATACCATGTTCTCTGATTCTTCTTAAAAAATGGATCTTTTATGGAATGTCATACAAATATCATTCTTATGTTTTATCACAATTTTTATTAAATAGATATTTGGTAGTTTTCTTATTTTCTGAGTCTTATTGATCGATGCATCATCACTCACAACCCCTAAAATTGTACTTTGCTCCATAAACGTTTGTTAAATAGTGAAATTGAATAGCCCTTGCTTATCTCAGTTTAATAGTAAAAGAGGTAAATAAGTAGCTATAGCAAATATTAATAATTTTATGTAATTCTAGTTTTAAAAACTCTCACAATATAATTTGTGCTCAAATAATGTGGTTCAGAAAAATGACTAGTTTTATACTTCCATCAAATTCCTTTGTCACGTGATTGTTAAGTTGCAAATCATTAGCCAATATCCTGTGTTTCAGTCTTGCCCTTTGATAAAGCTGTATAAATTATGTGAATCATAGAAAATAAAAGGGTAAGTTGTGCATTATCAAAATCATAGAGCTAGCAAATAAAAACAATTCATTGGCATATGATTTTGAGCCAAAATTTCATTATGGCTCCCATGTCATTCTAATATAGATAAGGGGCAATCAATCTTTTTCTTAGGTCATTAGTAGCTCCTAAGAAATATGTTATATACAAATTTTAAAATTATAAAACTAATAGAAAGGGATTAGTGAAGCAAATATGTCCTAAAATTTTTTAAAATTGCATTGCAACACACTGTTCAAAAACCTATTTCCCTCAAAGAAAATTTCCAATTTTGACATTTAGATGATTGAATGTCTATTTGTAATTCCTGCAGAGAATACCTATAACTGTGATGGAAATTGTGTGATGAGTCTTAGAAACTTCAGCACTTTAGCTAGCCTTAGGGTAAAGACAGCCAGTATGTTAGAATAGTATAGAAGTTTATTAACAAATCTATTTGCTCTAAGCTAGTAAATATATACCATTGTTTCTCGCTTTCACCTGCTTTGCCTATACTCCTTTTTCCTTTCTCAATTTTTTATTCTAATTCTATTTTAGTTTAATAATGTTCACCTAAAGCAACACTTTCTTAAATGAGAGGCATGAAAGAGTAGTTCCATGATATGTTCTACAATAAAATGGAACCATAGTCAAATAAGCCTGGAAAAAACTACATAACCCATTACCCTTTAGAAATTCAATGTGTGCATTAGTATATTAAAAGTCCTGAGAAATCATACAGTAAAGAATGCTCTTTAACATGGTTAGCCAACATTTTTCAAATTTATATGACTTTTACCATGTAACTTATTAGAAATAATAAGAATTGATTATGTACCATGGACCTCATTAAGCACTTTACCTGCATTCTATCATTTAATCATCATAACCACTCTAGGAGATATGTATTATTATTACCCAGGTTTGCAGATGAGTGAATAAAAGCTTTGCTAAATTAAGAATTTGCTGAAATTGATAGAACTGGTAAGACTCAGGGCTGACTTGACTCAAGAATTCATGCATGTATTCACCATCCTCTTCTGTCTCAATATAATTACACCATTTTATAAAAGCTATTTTAGATTTGATGGGAAAGGGACATATAACAAGGGTGCTAGAGAAGTTCTTGTTCAAATCATGCTTTTGCTTTGAAAAATACTATTTGAAGGAAAAGTATGGTAGCATTTTAACAAAGTTGTGCAATTATCTTAGCTCCAAACTAAAAAGAAAGCCCAAAGAATTCAAAAGTTCTTATTTATTCTTAATATATACTTCTCTGGGCTATACCAATGCTCTTTAATAAGATTTTCACCTTCACTTTCTTCTTAGCTGCTTGATATCTGCTCTATTCTTTCTTTTCTTTTATTCATGTTTACCTTACAATTTTCGTATTTTGTTTACAGTTCATATTCACCAAGTGTTGAGTAATGGTTCAGTTGAAGGTCAAACTTAGTTTTCTCTGATGCTTCTGCTTAATGCATGTTTCCTTAAATACTTGTTTCTATTTAAAGTCAATCAAGCTCAACAATTAAAAAAAGAAACTAAATGATTGATTATATTTATAATGAATTCACATAATAAATTATCAGGTTTTAAAGAGATTTGGGGATTCCGGTAACTTCAGTAAACTCTTTGTGTTGGATAATATACCAGACACAGGATAAAAATTAAAGTGAGATGTGGATTCTGTCTTCAAGGAGCAAAGAATCTTGTGGTGAAAAAAGTTATATAACAAATACAGTTCTATTACTATAATACAGAGAGTGAGAAGTAGAATGAATGTGATATGCATGGAGAATTAGGGTCTCACAGAAAGAAAATATCTCTCTCTGATTTTTGAAAGATCAATGAGTTAGCCAAATGAATGCAGCTCAATATCAAAACAACAAACAACCCACTCAAAAAATGGGGAGAATACCTAAACAGACATTTCTCCAAAGAAGACATACAGATGGCCAAGAGGCACATGAAAGGATACTCAACATCACTAATCATTAGAGAAATGCAAATCAAAACCACAATGAGGTATCACCTCATGCTGCTCAGAATGGCAATCATCAAAAATTCTAGAAACAATAAATGTCAGAGACGGTGTGAAGAAAAGGGAGCTGTCTTGCACTGCTGGTGGGAATGTAAATTGTTACAGCCGCTATGGAGAACAGTACAGAGGTTCCTTAAAAAACTAAAAATAGAACTACCCTATGACCCAGCAATCTCACTACTGGGCATATACCCTGAGAAAACCACAATTCAGAAAGATTCATGTACCAAAATATTCACTGCAGCTCTATTTACAGTAGTCAGGACATGGAAGCAACCTAAGTGTCCACTGACAGATGAATGGATAAAGAAGATGTGGTACATATATACAATAGAGAGCCTGCATTTCCGCAAAGCTGGAACTCCAGCTCGGGGTCTCGTCCATCTGCCATCATGGAACTGCCCCAAAGCCCGAGGGGAGGGTGGGCTCACTGAGGCTGGCGGCTCTGGAGGGGCCTGGTTGCCGAAGCCGCAACAGTCCTGGGGGACTGGGGGACGGCCATGTGGAGGACAGGCTTTTGGTGCTCCAATCAGGCATCAGGGTTGTGCTTCTGAGGTGGAGAGGTAACTTCAAGACACTGGTCCACAAGAGACCTCCCAGCTCCACGTAATATCAAACAGCAAAAATTTCCCATAGATCTCCATCTCAACACCAACGCCCAGTTTCACTCAACGACCAGCAAGCTACAGTGCTGGACACCCTATGCCAAACAACTAGCAAGACAGGAACACAGCCCCATGCATTACAGAGAGACTGCCTAAAATCATAATAAGGCCACAGACACCCCAAAACACACCACCAGACGTGGACCTGCTCACCAGAAAGACAAGATCCAGCCTCATCTACCAGAACACAGGAACTAGTCCCCTCCACCAGGAAGCCTACACAACCCACTGAACCAACCTTAGCCACTAGGGACAGACACCAAAAACAACGGGAACTACGAACATGCAGCCTGCAAAAAGGAAATCACAAAAACAGTAAGATGAGCAAAATGAGAAGACAGAAAAAATACACAGCAGAAGAAGGAGCAAGGTAAAAACCCACCAGACCTAATAAATGAAGAGGAAATAGGAAGTCTACCTGAAACAGAATTCAGAATAATGATAGTAAAGATGATCCAAAATCTTGGAAATAGAATAGAGAAAACGCAAGAAACATTTAACAAGGACCTGGAAGAACTAAAGAGGAGACAAGCAATGATGAACAAAACAATAAATGAAATTAAGCATACTCTAGCAGGGATCAATAGCAAAATAACTGAGGCAGAAGAATGGATAAGTGACCTGGAAGATAAAATATTGAAAATAACTACTGCAGAGCAGAATAAAGAAAAAAGAATGAAAAAAACTGAGGACAGTCTCAGAGACATCTGGGACAACATTAAACACACCAACATTCGAATTATAGGGGTCCCAGAAGAAGAAGAGGAAAAGAAAGGGACTGAGAAAGTATATGAAGAGATTATAGTTGAAAACTTCCATAATATGGGAAAGGAAATAGTTAATCAAGTCCAGGAAGCAAAGAGAGTCCTATACAGGATAAATCCAAGGAGAAATGTGCCAAGACACATATTAATCAAACTATCAAAAATTAAATACAAAGAAAACATATTAAAAGCAGCAAGGGAAAAACAACAAATAACACACAAGGGAATCCTCATAAGGTTAACAGCTGATCTTTCAGCAGAAACTTTGCAAGCCAGAAGGGATTGGCAGGACATATTTAAAGTGATGAAGGAGAAAAACCTACTAAGCAGCAAGGATCTCATTAAGATTTGATGGAGGAATTAAAACCATTACAGACAACAAAAGCTGAGAGAGTTCAGCACCACCAAACCAGCTTTACAACAAATACGAAAGGAACCTCTCTAGGTAACACAAGAGAAGGAAAAGACCTACAATAATAAACCCAAAACAATTAACAAAATGGGAATAGGAACATACATATTGATAATTACCTTAAATGTAAATGGATTAAATACTCCCACCAAAGACACAGACTGGCTGAATGGATACAAAAACAAGACCCGTATATATGCTGTCTACAAGAGACCCACTTCAGACCTAGGGACACATACAGAGTGAAAGTGAGGGGATGGGATGGAAAAAGATATTGCATGCCAATGGAAATCAAAAGAAAGCTGGAATAGCAATTCTCATATCAGAGAAAAGTAGATTTTAAAATAAAGACTATTAAAAGAGGCAAAGAAAGACACTATATAATGATCAAGGGATCGATCCAAGAAGAAGATATAACAATTGTAAATATTTATGCACCCAACATAGGAGCACTTCAATACATAAGGCAAATACGAACAGCCATAAAAGGGGAAATCGACAGTAACACAATCATAGTGGGGGACTTTAACACCCCACTTTCACGAATGGACAGATCGTCCAAAAGGAAAATAAGTAAGGAAACACAAGCTTTAAATGATACATTAAACAAGATGGACTTAATTGATATTTATAGGACATTCCATCCAAAAAAACAGAATACACATTTTTCTCAAGTGCTCATGGAACATTCTCCAGGATAGATCCTATCTTGGGTCACAGTCAAGCGTCCATAAATTTAAGAAAATTGAAATCATAGCAAGTATCTTTTCCAACCACAACGCTACGAGACTAGGAATCAATTACAGGAAAAGATCTGTAAAAAATAAAAAAACACATGGATGCTAAACAATATACTACTTAATAACCAAGTGATCACTGAAGAAATCAAAGAGGAAATCAAAAAGTACCTAGAAACAAATGACAATGGAGACATGACGACCCAAAACCTATGGGATGCAGCAAAAGCAGTTCTAAGAGGGAATTTTATAGCAATACAATCCTACCTTAAGAAACAGGAAACATCTCAAATAAACAACCTAAACTTGCACCTAAAACAATTAGAGAAAGAAAAACAAACAAACAAAAAAAAAAACCACCAGGTAAACAGAAGGAAAGAAATCATAAAGATCAGATCAGAAATAAATAATAAAGAAATGAAGGAAATGATAGGAAAAATCAATAAAACTAAAAGCTGGTTCTTTGAGAAGATAAACAAAATTGATAAACCATTAGCCAGACTCATCAGGAAAAAAAGGGAGAAGACTCAAATCAATAGAATTAGAAATGAAAAAGGAGAAGTAACAACTGACATTGCAGAAACACAAAGGATCATGAGAGATTACTACAAGCAACTGTATGACAATAAAACTGCAAGAAATGGACAAATTCTTAGAAATGCACAACCTGCCAAGCCTGAACCAGGAAGCAATAGAAAATATGAGCAGACCAATCACAAGCACTGAAATTGAGACTGTGATTAAAAATCTTCCAACAAACAAAAGCCCAGGACCAGATGGCTTCACAGGTGAATTCTACCAAACATTTAGAGAAGAGCTAACACCTATCCTTCTCAAAATCTTCCAAAATATAGCAGAAGGAGGAACACTCCCAAACTCATTCTAGGAGGCCACCATCACCCTGATACCAAAACCAGACAAAGATGTCACAAAGAAAGAAAAATAGAGGTCAATATCACTGATGAACATAAATGTAAAATCCTCAACAAAATACTAGCAAACAGAATCCAACAGCATATAAAAGGATCATACACCATGATCAAGTGGGGTTTATTCCAGGAATGCAAGGATTCTTCAATATATGCAAATCAATCAATGTGATACACCATATTAACAAATTGAAGGAGAAAAACCATATGATCATCTCAATAGATGCAGAGAAAGCTTTCAACAAAATTCAACACCGATTTATGAAAAAAAACTTGCAGAAAGTAGTAATAGAGGGAACTTTCCTCAACATAATAAAGGCTATATATGGCACACCCACAGCAAACATCATCCTCAATGGTGAAAAACTGAAAGCATTTCCACTAAGATCAGGAACAAGACAAGGTTGCCCACTCTCACCACTCTTATTCAACATAGTTTTGGAAATTTTTGCCACAGCAATCAGAGAAGAAAAAGAAATAAAAGGAATCCAAATCGGAAAAGAAGAAGTAAAGCTGTCACTGTTTGCAGATGACATGATACTATACATAGAGAATGCTAAAGATGCTACCAGAAAATTACTAGAGCTAATCAACGAATTTGGTAAAGTAGCAGGATACAAAAGTAATGCACAGAAATCTCTGGCATTCTTATACACTATTGATGAAAACTCTGAAAGTGAAATTAAGAAAACACTCCCATTTACCACTGCAGCAAAAAGAATAAAATACCTAGGAATAAACCTACCTAAGGAGACAAAAGAACTGTATGCAGAAAATTATATGACACTGATGAAAGAAATTAAAGATGATACAAATAAATGGAGAGATATACCATGTTCTTGGATTGCAAGAATCAACATTGTGAAAATGATTCTACTACACAAAGCAATCTACAGATTCAATGCAATCCCTATCAAACTACCAATGGCATTTTTCATAGGACTAGAACAAACAATTTCACAATTTGTATGGAAACACAAAAGACCCTGAACAGCCAAAGCAATCTTGAGATGAAAAATGGAGCTGGAGGAATCAGGCTTACTGACTTCATACTATACTACAAAGCTACAGTAATCAAGACAGTAAGGTACTGACACAAAAAGAGAAATATAGATCAATGGAACAGGATAGATAGCCCTGAGAGATAAACGCACACACATATGGTCACCTTATCTTTGATAAAGTAGGCAAGAATATACAGTGGAGAAAAGACATTGCATTCAATAAGTGGTGCTGGGAAAAGTGGATAGGTACATGTAAAAGTATGAAATTAGAATGATCAAGGGATCATTAACACCTTAACACCATATACAAAAATAAACTCAAAATGGATTAAAGACCTAAATGTAAGGCCAGACACTATCAAACTCTTTGAGAAAAACATAGGCAGAACATTCTATGACATAAGTCACAGCAAGATCCTTTTTGACCCACCTCCTAGAGAAATGGAAATAAAACCACAAATAAAGAAATGGGACCTAATGAAACTTCAAAGCTTTTGCACAGCAAAGGAAACCATAAACAAGACCAAAAGACAACCCTCAAAATGTGATAAAATATTTGCAAATGAAGCAACTGACAAAGGATTAATCTCCAAAATTTAAAAGCAGCTCATGCAGCTCAATAACAAAAAAACAAACAACTCAATCCAAAAATGGGCAGGACACCTAAGTAGACATTTCTCCAAAGAAAATATACAGACTGCCAACAAACACATGAAAGAATGCTCAACATCATTAATAATTAGAGAAATGCAAATCAAAACTACAATGAGATATCATCTCACACTTGTCAGAATGGCCATCATCAAAAAAATCTAGAAACAATAAATGCTGGAGAAGGTGTGGAGAAAAGGGAGCCGCCTTGCACTGCTGGTGGGAATGTTAATTGATACAGCCACTATAGAGAACAGTATGGAGGTTCCTTAAAATACTACAAATAGAACTACCATACCACCCAGTAATCCCACTACTGGGTATATACCCTGAGAAAACCATAATTCAGAAAGAGTCATTTACCAAAATGTTCATTGCAACTCTATTTACAATAGCCAAGACATGGAAGCAACCTAAGTGGCCATCAACAGATGAATGGATAAAGAAGATGTGGCAAATATATACAATGGATTATTACTCAGCCATAAAAAGAAACGAAAGTGAGTTATTTGTAGTGAGGTGGATGGACCTAGAGTCTGTTATACAGAGTATGTCAGAAGTAAGTCAGAAAGAGAAAAACACATATTGTATATCAATGCATATATGTGGAATCTAGAAAAATGGTACAGATGAACCTATTTGCCTGGCAGGAATAGAGACACAGATGTAGATAATGGACATGCAGACATGAGGGGGAAGGGGAGAGTGGAATGAATTAGGAGATTAAGATTGACATAGATACACTACCATGTGTATAATGGATAGTTAGTGGGAATATGCTGTATAGCACAGGGAGCTCAGCTTTGTGCTTTGTGATAACCTAGATGGGTGAGATTGGGGAGGGTGATAGGGAGGTCCATGAGGGAGGGTATATATATATATATATATATATATATATACACATACATATATACATATAGCTGATTCACTTTGTTTTACAGCAGAAACTAGCACAAGATTGTAAAGCAATTATACTCTGATAATAAATAATTAAACAAACATGCTGTGTTTGTCAAAAAAATACCCAAAAAACAATGTGATGAAGAATGGGGTTCCATCAGAACAGCATTCACTAATTATAGATGTGATAAATAGCAGTGTGTGTGTATGTGTGTGTGTGTGTGTGTGTGTGTGTGTGTGTGTGCTTCTAAGTTTGAATAAGAAGTACCTCATGATTGTCAGGGCATGAAGTGTAAACTATGAAATGGTACCACAAGAGGCTGCATAGGTAGATACACATCAAGCCATGTAAGTCTGTTGTGTCAAGAGATTTATGAAATCCACTGAATATTTTTATGCAGCGAACTAGCATGGTTAGATTTGCATTCTGGATAGGTTATAATGGCTTTAACCTGGGGAACAGATTTTCATGAAACATAACTGGTGATGAGACCAAACTGGACTTTATCATGATTATACAGGTGAGAGATGATGAGGGTTTGAGTAAAAGCAGTGATAATAAAGATGGAGGTGAGCAGATCAATTCATTCAGCATAAGATGGTAGATGGTGTATCTCTGATATGTTTGTGGGAAAGGTGTTATAGCCTGAATGTTTGTGTTCCCCAAAAATTCATGTGTTGAAACCCTAACCCCAATGTGTTGGTATTTGGAGATGCAGCCTTGAGAGGTAATTATGTTTAGAAGAGATCATGAGGGTGGTACCCCCAAGTTGGGATTAGTGCCATTATAAGAAGAGGAAGAGGAACCAGAGCTCTCTTTCTCCCTCTCTCTCTTTACATCATGTGAAGACACAGTGAGAAGATGGCCATCTGCAAACCAGGAAGAGAGATCTCTATGAAAAATAAATAAATGCTGCCTAAGCCACCAGCTTTTGGTACTTTTTTACAGAAGCCTGAGTTGATTCAGACAGAGAGTGGGACTAGAAGTTGTCAAACTCAACTCCCCCATTTCTAGTTTGTGTGGAGGGCTGAATATTGGAGGCACAGACTAAACCAAGAAAAGAGAAGGAGCATTATGTTTGAAGGAAGATACTGGATTTTGATATGTGTATACTGAATTGGAGGCAGGGATGTCTAATGAGAAATTTCATATATATAAAAGGTGATAGAAACATGACGAAAAGGAGGGAAAGAGGCAAAAGCTACTGCAAGACATAAGTATGCACAGATGCAACTCAAAAACCTCCAAGCATCTTTTCCCTCTCTATATATCATACATACAGTAATCTTGCCTTAAGCTAATTGAAAAATAATCAGATATTTTGCAGAATCAGCTTCCTCTTCTTGTGAACTTTCCTTTCCTTTGGTGGTGCTTTAGTTTCCTGAGGGACAAAGACCATTTTGGAGAAGTGTTTACTGGATGTAAGTAAGAAACTAAAAGAATTCCATGCTGGCTTCCCAGTAACAACTGGGAAACAAGGGAGGGAAATATCTAAAGAGAAAATAATAAGCTTTCAGTGGGTATGAGTAAGAACCTTTTCTATTGCAAGAAAATAAAATCCAACTCACTTAATTTAAGAAAATAAGAGAAGAATTATTTGGCTTGTATGACCAAAGGTTCAGTGGTATCTGTCTTCAGGAATTGCTTGATCCAGGGTCTCCAACAGTATCACCAAGACTCGAATACTACTCTCTTTCCCTGCTCTACTTCCCTCTAGAGGGCCTTATTCTCTTGTTACTTCTGTCTACAGTTGGGGATCCTAGTAGCTCCCTGCTTATATCATTTTAAGAATTATATTAGGAAATAAATGTCTATTTATTTTGAGCTCAAAAGAAAATCCCAGAATTAAGCCTTATTGGATAGGCTTGGTGCATGTGTTTGTTCCAGAACCATTATGTCCAGTGGAAATAGAATGTGCAGATTGGCCCAGCCTGGACCATTGCCCACAGAAGGTGCTGGCAGAGGAGAGGGGGATACAGCACCACTGAAATGGGAGGGAATCCCTGACAGGAAGTCAGGTTCTGACTTAAGAAGGAAGAATGGACACAGGGATGGCAGAATCAACAGCTATCCACCACAGAGCCTCCCCACAACAATAACCAACTTGGAAGGACGAACTGTGTGCCTGTGTGTTGAGTTTGTGTATATCCAGGTGTGCGTTCACATTTACAGTGAGAAGAGTCCACGGCAGGCTACTCCCTCCAAGTCTTTTTCATTTGGGAGATTCCTTCCTCACACTCACCTGGAGAAGATCCTCACCAGATCCTGGCTCCTAATAATCATATCAGCTTTTAAGAAGACATCCCTGGGTAACTTCAATCCTGTCCTCCCCTCTTGCTCTCATTCAAAGCAAATAATGCCCTGTCCAATTTAGCATCAGAGTAACTTTCTCTATATTCATTCCCCAAACGTTTGGCACATCACAGGAAGTATACAGATGACAGCTCTTCAAAATGTGGGGAAAGTGTCAGGGACCACAATGATCAAGACAATATGAAATTTAAAACCATTTTCCTATTGCCTTCTTTCCTTCACAAAGTCAATACACTTATTTTTCCACTCCCTCCCTAATTTCTTTGCTGTCTGCTCCCATTAAATTGACACAAAGACAGTTATCAATCATGCACAATTCAATGTCGATGGTGCTCAGAGTGGCAGTCTTGCTCTCTGTCCCTCTATAAACTGCTGAGAGTCAGAAGGACTGTGAAACTGAATTTTTATATGGCTCCGGAGAGCTGAAACTCTATCCAGAACTGGAAAGATAGTATTAATTTTTACTATATTTTAGTACAAACATGTAATATGTCAGTTAAATTATGTGTGAAATACATCCTAAGTATCAAAATATTCTATACAATTTAAAATTTATAAAATTATTTAACTTGTTAAATATCCAAATTTCAAACAATTTACTTTTAAACAGTACCTTTATAAGGAAGAAAAAGTTGAGCACCTTTTCATACCATGTTAATAAGTTAGAAACCACCTACCATGTGGTCTTTACACATTGGACACTCAATGGAGATGTGTTTTTGAATAGTTATACATAGCATAATTAGAGTAAATATAGAAAATGAATTCATGCTCTGTAAAGGTAAATATTGTCATATCTACTCCCAGTATCCAGTACAGTGTCTGACACATAGTAGGCTTTGCATAAAAATTTGTTGAATGATCAATAAAAGAGAATTCCAATTTATGAGATCTGGAAACAGAAACTGCAAATAGAGTAACTAATGCAAAAGTTCTTTGAAGACAACAAACCAAAAAATGGGGAAAAAATCATCATGCTGAGCTTCAGCTACACCAATCTCAATTAACAATCAAGGTTCTATATCACTAGAGTAAAAATTTTTGAGAGAAAAAGTAAATTGCTTCCTGAGAGCTTCTGTAATGCTAATAGAATCTTTAGACTCCATTGTTACACTGATGATTCACCTATAAAAAGCAACCACACATTTTTTTGGCCTTCATTATCAGCCCATTTCTGGCCTGATTTGCTTTAGATGATTTACACTCTGCTGCACCTGAACTGTGACTTTCCATAACAGAAAAGGGAATGAAAAATGAACAAAAGAAGGGGGAGGGGGATTGTAAGAAGGAAAAAAAAAAAAAGAGTGTAAAAAAAATCTCAACATCCCACCCGCCCACTCTTTATGCTTTAGGTTGAAATGTTAATTATTTGTAAGACTTCTCCCAGCACCTGACTCCTGCAAAATCTTCCACTGTCTTGCATCCAAAGGACTTTGCTTTATGATGAGTGAAACAAAACCTATTTTGGTCTGTTTTGTTTTTCAAATTGTCTGCAGTAAATAGCAAGAGAGTTGGAGAATCCATCTACATTACAATGCTCTTTTGGCATTCTTCACTGCAACCACTCCTTGTGGCAACAATTTAAGCTGGTCAGTTTAAGCCCTAAGCACATCGCTTGCCCATTAGTAGACAACTTTGATAATTTTTGAATAATATTAAACCATTCCAGAGCCCAGGAAAGCCAGAGAGAAAGCGTAAGCCAAACCTTCATTTCCCTGGATAGCTAACATTCTGTCACTGCCACTGGGCACAAATGAAGTAGTGATGACCTGTGGTCAATATGTGAATTGGAAACCAGCCACAGCACTTCATTTCAAAAGCAAAAGTACTCATATTTACTTTACCCAATGATAAGACAAGATGCAAGGGGGTTTTTGTCAGTCTTAGTATGTAGAGTGTGAGTTTACACTCAAACACCTGTAATCATCCTTTTTAAGACTAGTATTGAGAAATTGAATAGAGAGCCTGAATTAATATAAATACTATTACAGGGCTTCCCTGGTAACGCAGTGGTTGAGGGTCCGCCTGCCGATGCAGGGGACATGGGTTCGTGCCCCGGTCCGGGAAGATCCCACATGCTGCATAGCGGCTAGGCCCGTGAGTCATGGCCGCTGAGGCTGCGCGTCCGGAGCCTGTGCTCCACAACGGGAGAGGCCACAACAGTGAGAGGCCCGCGTACCGCAAAAAATAAATAAATAAAAATAAATAAATACTGTTACAAATGAGGTGAAAATGGGAACCCCATTTTGATTTGCATTGATTTTGTGTTTTTATGGTTTCCCCTCTTGAGAAAACTAAGTCTGTGATACTATGCACAAAATTGTCAACTACAAACTGGCCCTTGCCATTGGCACTTGCCATCTACCTCTGCAAGGATTAAATCATATGTTGCTGCAGCTGCTGATTTTCAACAACCCCTAAAAGGAGTTCAGGGTAGAGAGCAGAAATGAGGCACTCTGTGCTCTGGGAAAAAACTGGCAGAACAGGTCTCTAGATAGTTAGATATTTTAAGGAGCTGATTTTATGAGCCCAATTCTTGTATATCCTCATATCTAGAAAAACACTGAAATCCTTCATGGTGACGACTGCTCCTCGTGACTAGCAGAAACCTGCAAAAAATATGTATTTGGTTGCATGTACTCCCCTTTACCAAAATCACATATTTACTGACCTTCCCCCCTACCTCTTTGGAGCAGTTTCTCAGAGCTATCTGAAATGCTGTCTCCCAGGCTGCAGTCCTCGTTTTGACCCAAATAAAACTTAACTCGCAGCTCTCACGTTGTGCACTTTTTTAAGTTAACAGTAAATGAT
The DNA here is from genome assembly GCF_011762595.2 of Tursiops truncatus. Classification (NCBI taxonomy): domain Eukaryota; kingdom Metazoa; phylum Chordata; class Mammalia; order Artiodactyla; family Delphinidae; genus Tursiops; species Tursiops truncatus. Next base: position 31,436,698 of record NC_047051.1, read on the forward strand.
GAGCCTATAGCCTAGTCGATCCAGGCGTATTGGTTTATATGTAGACAGCTATACAATTGGTTGCTATGCTAATGTAATAAAAATTTTTAAATTGCTTAATGCAAAACTTTAGATCGGACTCAACAAAGGATCATGAAAATTTCCCAGTTTAAAATCATTAATTTCATTCCCGCATTCTGAGTGAGTTCTGTACTCTTCTCCCTTTTCTTTGATTCTATAGCCTATCTCTATGGATGGTACAATGCATGTGGAGTATTTCCTTCTGTGGAAGCTTTCTGACAGTGCTGGAATAACAAAATCCACCTTTCATTTTAATGTTTATTAATTTCTCCAGTCTCTCTCCCATGGAAAGAATCTGAAAAATCTCCGTAGAAGTATGAATTTTAAGAGAAATCAAGCTTACTCTTAAATAATTTAAAACTTCTGAGTGTAAGCTATATTTTAAAAATCCATCAAAACAGCATCACTTCCTTTAATGCATTAGGTTTTAAGAATTAAACCTGCTTTCCCCAGTCTTTCTGCACATTAGCATTTTTGATTGCTAGTTAGTAAACATAAGCATTGTAATGGGTTCTTCTAAGATGATTTTTAAGACTCTTTACAGAGCTACTTTGGCTTATCTATATTCGAAACAATGAAATCACCACACCTGCAAAAACTATACTATCTGTAAGGTAGTTAAAAGCCAGCTTTGTCACCATTTTGCCCAGTAATAAGGGAGGGAGGGAGAAGAAAAAAATTAAAATTCACTTCGTTGATTTAAGATCTATCTTCTTAGCAAAGTTCAAGTATACAATACACTAATGTTAATTCTCACCACTATGCTGTACATTGGATCTCCAGAATGCATTCATCTTGCCTAAGTGAAACTTTGTACCCTTTAATCAACACCTCTTCATTTCACCCTCCCTCTACACCCCGGGCAACCACCATTCTACTCTCTGCTTTTATAATTTTGACTATTTTATTTTACTGAGATATAATTGATATATAACATTGTATTAGTTTTGGGTGTATAACATAATGATTTGATAAATGTATATATTGTGAAATGATTACCATAAATTTAGTTAACATCACCTCACATAGTTACAATATTTTTCTTGTGATGAAAACTTTTAAGATCTACTCTCTTAGAAACTTTCAAATATACAATACAATATTGTTAACTAAGGTTAACAATAATAACCATGCTGCTGGGCTTCCCTGGTGGCGCAGTGGTTAAGAATCTGTCTGCCAATGCAGGGAACACGGGTTCGTGCCCTGGTCTGGGAAGATCCCACATGCCGCGGAGCAACTAAGCCCGTGAGCCACAACTACTGAGCCTGCGCGTCTGGAGCCTGTGCTCCGCAACGGGAGAGGCCGCGACAGTGAGAGACCCACACACCGCGATGAAGAGTGGCCCCCGCTCACCGCAACTGGAGAAAGCCCTCGCACAGCAACGAAGACCCAACACAGCCAAAAATAAATTAATTAATTAATTTTAACAAAAAACAAAAACCATGTTGTATATTACATCACTAGGACTTACTTGTCTTATAACTGGAAGGTTATACATTTTGACCACCTTCACCCATTTCACACACCCTCAACCCCCTGCCTCTGGCAGTCACCAATCTGTTCATTGTATCATTGGGTGGTTGTTATTTAGTTTCCATGTATTTGTCTCTCTTTGTCTGAGTTATTTCACTTAGCATGATGCCCTTAAGATCCATCCATGTTTTTGCAAATGAGATTTCCTGATATACTTTCTAACAGCCTGGCACCATGTAAGTATGTACTCAGTACAGGACAACTAATATCAAAGCATGTAACAGAAAAAAAGCATTTTATTGATTATTACTTTTTCCTTCCTACATTTTTAAGGGCACAATAAACTGCATTATACCATCTGCAAAAGAATATTAGTCTATGAAGAAAGGGCTAATGTGGAAAATTCACTGATACTTCTACTCACTTCAGCCCAAAAGGAATTGCATGCTATGCTTCACAGTTGACAAAGCATGGAGTTCATGGCAAAATTATATTGTGAGGACAATAATGATTTTGATGTGGAAAATAAATGCTTTAATTATGATGATTTGTATGCATGTGTCTTTTAATATTTTTTTTTAACCTCAAGGTATTCTTAAGGTAATTTCTGAGATCTCTATCAGAATTTAAAAGGCAGGTGTAAGCTTAGAAATGAAGATAAATCCACAGAATGAATACAGTCAGTGCCGGTGCAGGGTCCTAGGTCCCAATTCTGTAAATACAAGTTGTCAAGAACTACTCAAGTACAATTAAGGCAAAAAAAAAAAAAAAAAAAAAAAAAAAAAAAAAAACTAACATAATCAAGAGTCATGAGTTAGCAATATAGTAATGAGGTTAAAAAGCAATTTTCACCCTGAAATATGTAAATAAACTGAAAGAATGTGAAAATAAGAAGTCACCACCATATTCATATTGCAGCAAAGTAGGGGAAAGTGGAAATGTGCTAAATGGATGGAAGAATCCCAGGGTGGTAAAAGTACAAGGCTGAATCTTAATAGTTAAACCATTCCGCCACTTACTCTCCCAACCCTAAACTTGAGTGATGTTACTACTTAGATTCACAAAATGGATAGTCCTTGTTATCTCTAAAAATGAATTTTTAAGCTCTACAAAGTATATGAAAAAAGAGAAAATATATTATTTATTCTGACTCTGGTCTCAAGGGAGCAAGATGGATTAATTCAACCATCTTTCATAAATGTTTTTACGTTACATCAAACCTAAATGACACTCTGCTGTTGGCAACAGGTACCTGGGATCTCAGTTCTTCCTTTGAGTGGGCGAGTGATGATGAGCACATCATTATCTATTCCTGAGCCCCGGTGTCCTCATCTACATATTGAGGAAATAAGATACGTGTACTTGCCAAAGAGAACTGCAGCAGGAATCAAAGGCAAAGCACATTATTAACTATTAGCAAACGGGTTAAGAGCAGACTCTGGATTGACTTGCTTCAGTTCTTATCCAGGCTCTATGCTTACAAACTGTGGCGCCATGGGCTAGTTATTTAATCTCTCTGTGCCTCAGTTTCCTCACCAGTAAAATGAGGATAATAATACTACTTACCTCATAGAGTTTTTGTCAGGATTAAAGGAGTTTATTTAGGTAAAGAATTTAGTGTCTGGCATATACTGCTATCTAAGCATTTTCTGTTATTACTATAGATATAATGTTGAGAATTCTGACAGATTCTTCTTCATACACAACATGTATTGTTTACACTGAAGTTTAAGCACATATTCAAGTTGGTGGGAAAAGAGCTTGAAGAAAATGATTAAGCACAGCAAGAGTGAAAATGATCTCCAAAAAGCTAAGGCGATCATTAAAAAGTTCCCCAGCCTTTCATTATCCAAAACTGTCAATTTATTATATTTCAGTGCCCCATAAAGACAGTGATCATTATGTCTTGCTAAAAAGTAACTGCATTACATCAAACACCTCTCAAAGTTAATACAAAAATCTAAGTTACACACACACACACACATTTATATATGTAGCTTTAGAGTAAGTATGTAGCTTCAAAAATATTTCCATATCTTTTTCAATAAAATCAGAAAAGAGCTGACTAGAAAGATAATAAATAAATAGATAATCAGAAATAATAGTTAATTGACGGTCAAAATTTTTGGATTGATGTCCATTTTATCTTAATGATTACTTGACTGTTGCTACATAAGACCAAGGACGAATAAAGATTTATCCACAGATTAACTTTTAGTTGCTCAAGCAGCAATAGCTTTGTGGGAAAGAAAATCATAAAAGAAGAAACAGGCCAAGTGATTTTAAGGAAATCTGCAATCATTTTCTACTATAAATAAAGAAAATTGAAAAGCAACAGGCTGTTTAGATTTACAAAAGAAAAAAATTGCATATAGATACTTTCATAAATATTTAAAATGTTCTATGCATTCACAACAAAACACAATACAAATTCATTTCACACATAAAAAGTCTGAAATATGAAATGTCAGGGTGTCATTTAATTCACGGGTATATGTGTATATGACAAGGAGGCTCATTTTATTTCTCCTCTTACAAGAAGGACACTGCAGTAGAATATATGGAAATTTCTAACATAGTATATTCATACATCTAGACTAGCTTATGAGGAAGAAAAGCTCTCCTTGCTTTTGAGGTCATCATAAAACTCAGTGACCTGTGAAGGTAAAAAATTACCAGATTTGTTGCTCTTGGAGCCACGAACCTGGTTGAATCTCTGTGATGTCATAAAGCACAAAGTATACATTTTTAAAAATTTTGCACCCTAGACATCTTCTATAGTCATATTTTCACTGTGTCAACCTACACAATTGCTTTGACCATAATAGCCATGTCATTGAAAAAGATGAATTTTACTTTCTACAGACTTGGCTATAAAATACGAATGAACTGACTATGACAGTTGACTCAAAATAATCCACCCTCAAGTGGTAAATTATAGGATGAATGATCAAAATAAGTAATTTGCTTTTGCTACTAAGCAATAGCCACATATAAAGGGCAGATACATCATTTAGTGAGCCACAAATATTAAACTTTGAAAAGCTATCTTTTCCATTATCCTAAGGACTGTACTACAATTGGTCATTTTAAATTCCACTAAAACTGTTATGTGATGCTTGAGTTCATTATTTGGCAAGATTGAGTAGCAACAACTGGGAGACAAGAGACTCAAAGTTGACTCCGACTCTGTCAGTAACTCGGTCAGTATGACTATGAACAAATCACTTCACAGCTCAAGGCCTTTGATTGCTTATAGCAAAAAGAGGGGCTAGACAAAAGATCTGGATTCTGATATCTAGTTTCTGAGACTAGACAAGTTATTAAATTTTCAGTTTTCAACTCTCAAATTTGTCATGATATTTCAAGCTGCTCAAAATGTGTTTATACAAAGAAAAGAAAGAAGAAAAGAAAAAAAAACATGGAAAAAAAAACAAACGGTGTTTATATTCCTAGGAATAAATAGATTGGAAAATATGAGAATGAGGAAAAGAACATAAGAAATTACAATGGATTTATTTATTCCATCCCCTCACACAAATACAAATTTCCCCACCACCACCATTGTGGGAAGCTAGCCTCCAATGGGTATATGACTATATGACATAATGTAATCCTCTTAAAAACCAGGATCACAATCAAGTTTTTTCTTCAAGCTGAGACTCAATGATGGTGGTCTAAAACTATTCCCAGCCAAAAGGAGAATTGAATCAGAGGAAAACAAGCCCCATCACCAACTCTGCATACGCACCCCAAGCCTCAGAGAAGTCCCCACCACCCTCACAGTATAATAGTGTCCAAACCCATCCTTACTCTAGCATCCAGATTCAGACTTGCATGAAAACCAGAAAGTAGAGAATCGTTTAAAAAGACGAAAACCCTTGACTCTTTATTTCTAGATAAGTCCCAGTGTAGTATAAACTGGTCTCACCAATGGTGTTTAGGGGAGAAATCAGGGTTGGGCTTTAGTATGCTGAGATCCAGCGTTTTCAGGAGTCTGTGCCCAGCTGTTTTCAAAAGTGTACTCTGTGAACTCAAAACACCTTCACAAAACCTGATCATCACTCTCCAGGTCTCTGGGGCAACCAGAAAGGGAACAAAAGCCTGAATATAGAAGTCATGGATATTTTTTCTCTTTTAATACATACAAAATGCATTTCCTGGCATGAAAGAGGTAACAGTTCTCTTTATCCTTCAAACTTATCTGAAGCACTTTTCATATAAATAATTTGATTTCTTCATGTATCTGAGGATATCTTGTGCATAAAATGAATGGGTGGGGTCTTCATACCCTGTTTACTGAAAAGAAGTCTTTTCAGATGCAACAATGAACATTCTGTTCCTTTCCTACTCATTTTCCTTTTACTGCATACCTGTATTAAATCCCAACTATATTTTTGAAAACCAAATTTATTTGTGGAATTAATAATCTGAAAAATCACCCTCATCCAGCCTCATATTAGCCTTTTGTCTCCTTTGATAACGTCATTCATTATTCACTATCCTTATGGAATTCTCACATACAGAGAGGCAGCATTATTAGTTTTTGAAATACTGGTGTGACGTAATTTCTCCACTAACTAGGCTAAAATAGAGAGATCTGGCAGATAATAGATAGTGATAATAGATAGTAATAATAATAGATAAGAGAGAATGGCAGATGGAAAATTTTGCTGAGCTGATATGAAGCTCTCATTAAGAATCTAATGCCTACTCTGGAATGCACTGATTTATTACTTTCCAAACACGTGTTTGCTTTTTTTTTGTACACACAGGCTGAGTTAAACACTCTATAATTGACTGCTTATGAATGTTTTCTATTGAATCGTTGACCTTGGTGGTATGACACAGCTTGAGAGAGTGATCCACAAAGTTCCTGTGCCACCACTGAAAGATAATAGGAATATTTGCCTTTCATGTTTGTGTTCAGGATGGTATTTGATGAACACAAAGTCTTTAGAGATTGTTGGATACATTTGCTATTCAGAGTGAAACTGAAGTTTTTTGGTGTTTTGTATTGTCTTGTTTTGTTTTAACATCTTTATTGGAGTATAACTGTTTTACAATGTTGTGTTAGTTTCTGCTTTATAACAAAGTGAATCAGCTATACATATACATATATCCCCATATATGCCCCCTCATGCTCCTCCCTCTTACACTCACTATCCCGCCCATCTAGGTGGTCACAAAGCACTGAGCTGATCTCCCTGTGCTATGCGGCTGCTTCCCACTATCTATCTATTTTACATTTGGTAGTGTATATATGTCAATGCTACTCTCTCACTTTGTCCAGTTTACCCTTCCCCCTCCCCATGTCCTCAAGTCCATTATCTACGTCTGCGTCTTTATTCCTGTCCTGTCCCTAGGTTCATCAGAAACTTTTTTTTTAATTCCATATATATGTGTTAGCATACAGTATTAGTTTTTCTCCTTCTGACTTGCTTCACTCTGTAAGACACACTCTAGGTCCACCCACCCCACTACAATTAACAATTTCATTTCTTTTTATGGCTGAGTAATATTCCATTATACATAAGTGCCACATCTTTTTTATCCCTTCATCTGTTGATGGACACTTAGGTTGCTTCCATGTCCTGGCTATTGTAAATAATGCTGCAATGAACATTTTGGTAAATGACTCTTTTTGAATTATGGTTTACTCAGATAGATGCCCAGTAGTGGGATTACTGGTCCGTATGGCACTTCTATATTTAGATTTTTGAGGAGGCTCCATACTGTTCTCCATAGTGGCTGTATCAATTTACATTTCCACCAACAGTGCAAGAGGGTGTCCATTACTCCACACCTTCTCCAGCATTTACGGTTTGTAGATATTTAGATTATGGCCATTCTGACTGGTGTGAGGTGAAACCTCATGGTGGTTTTGATTTGCATTTCTCTCTCATGATTATTGATGTTGAGCATCCTTTCTTGTGTTTGTTGGCAATCTGAATATCTTCTTTGGAGAAATGTCTATTTAGGTCTTCTGCCCATTTTTGGTTTGGGTTGTTTGTTTTTCTTGATATTGAGCTGCATGAACTGTTTGTATATTTTGGAGATTAATCCTTTGTCAGTTGCTTCATTTGAAAATATTTTCTCCCATTCTGAGGATTGCCTTTTCATCTTATTTATGGTTTCCTTTGCTGTGCAAAAGATTTTAAATTTCATTAGGTTCTATTTATTTATTTTTGCTTTTATTTCCATTTCTCTATGAGGTGGGTCAAAAAGGATCTTGCTGAGATTTATGTCATAGAGTGTTCTGCCGATGTTTTCCTCTAGGAGTTTCATAGTGTCTGGCCTTATATTTAGGTCTTTAATCCATTTTGTGTTTATTTTTGTGTATGGTGTTAGGGAGTATGCTAATTTCATTCTTTAACATGTAGCTGTCCAGTTTTCCCAGCACCACTTATTGAAGAGGCTGTCTTTTCTCCATTGTATATTCTTGCCTCCTTTATCAAAGATAAGGTGACCATAGGTCAATGGTTATATCTCTGGGCTTTCTATCCTGTTCCATTGATCTATATTTCTGTTTTTATGCCAGTACCATACTGTCGTGGTTACTGTAGCTTTGTAGTATAGTCTGAAGTCAGGAAGCCTGATTCCTCCAGCTCCATTTTTCTTTCTCACCATTGCTTTCACTATTCAGGGTCTTTTGTGTTTCCATACAAATTATAAAACTTTTCATTCTAGTTCTGTGAAAAATGCCATTGGTAATTTGATAGGGATTGCATTGAATCTGTGGATTCCTTCGGGAGTATAGTCATTATCACAATATGGATTCTTCCAATCCAAAAACATCATATATCTCTCCATCTCTTTGTATCATCTTTAATTTCTTTAATCAGTGTCTTATAGTTTTCTGAATACAGCTCTTTGTCTCCTTAGGTAGTTTTATTCAGATATTTTATTCTTTTTGTTGAAATGGTAAATGGTAATCCTTAATTTCTCTTTCAGATTTTTTCTCATTAGTGTATAGGAATGCAAGAGATTTCTGTGCATTAATTTTGTATCCTGCTACTTTACTAAACTCATTGATTAGCTCTAGTAGTTTTCTGGTAGCATTTTTAGGATTCTCTATGTATAGTATCATGTCGTCTGCAAACAATGACACTTTTACTTCTTCTTTTCCAATTTGGATTCTTTTATTTCTTTTTCTTCTCTGATTTTCTAGCTAAAACTTCCAAAACTATGTTGAATAATAGTGGTGATAGCAGGAAATCTTGTCTTCTTCCTGCACATAGAGGAAATTGTTTCAGGTTTTTACCACTGAGAATGATGTTGGCTGTGGGTTTGTCCAACATGGCCTTTACTATGTTGAAGTAAGTTCCCTCTATGACCACTTTCTGGAGCTTTTTTATCATAAACAGATGTGGAATTTGGTTGAAAGAAGTTTCTGCATCTACTGAGATTATCATATGTTTTTTATCCTTTAATTTGTTAATATGGTGTATCACATTGATTGATTTGCATGTATTGAAGAATCCTTGCATTTCTGGGATAAACCCCATTTAATCGTGGTGCATGATCTTTTTAGTGTGCTGTTGGATTCTGTTTGCTAGTATTTTGTTGAGGATTGTTGCACCTATGTTCATCAGTGATATTGGCCTGTAGTTTTCTTTTTTTGTGACATCTTTGTCTGTTTTTGGTATCAGGGTGATGGTGAGGATAAATGTTAGCTCTTCTCTAAATGTTTGATAGAATTCACCTGGGGAAGCCATTTGGTCCTGGGTTTTTGTTTGTTGGAAGATTTTTAATCACAGTTTCAATTTCAGTGCTTGTGATTGTTCTGTTCATATTTTCTATTTCTTCCTGGTTCAGTATTTGAAGGTTGTGCTTTTCTAAGAATTTAGCAATTTCTTCCAGGTTGTTCATTTTATTGGCGTAGAGTTGCTTTTAGTAGTTCCTCATGATCAGTTGTATTTCGGCTGTGTCAGTTGTTACTTCTCCTTTTTCATTTCTAATTCTGTTGATTGGAGTTTTCTCCCTTTTTTTTCTTGATGAGTCTAGCTAATGATTTATCAATTTTGTTTATCTTCTTAATGAACCAGCTTTTAGTTTCATTGATCTTTGCTATTGTTTCCTTCATTTTTTTTTTCCATTTATTTCTGATCTGATCTGTGTGATTTCTTTCCTTTTGCTAACTTTGGGTTTTTTTTTTTCTTCTTTCTCTAATTGCTTTAGGTGTAAGGTTAGGTTGTTTATTTGAGATTTTTCTTGTTTCCTGAGGTAAGACTGTATTACTATGAACTTCCTTCTTAGAACTGCTTTTGCTGTATCCCATAGGTTTTGGGTTGTCATGTTTTCATTGTCATTTGTTTCTAGGTATTTTTTGATTTCCTCTTTGATTTTTTCAGTGATCTCTTGGTTATTTAGTAGAGTATTGTTTCACTTCCATGTGTTTGTATTTTTTAGAGTTCTTTTCTTGTAATTGATATCTAGTCTCATAGCGTTGTGGTCTGAAAAGATACTTGATACGATTTCAAATTTCTTAAATTTATCAAGGCTTGATTTGTGTCCCAAGATAAGATCTCCCCTGGAGATTGTTCCCTGAGCACTTGAGGAGAAAGTGTATTCTATTATTTTGGATGGAAAGTCCTATAAATATCTATTACGTCCATGTGGTCTAATGTGTCATTTAAATCTGTGTTTCCTTATTTATTTTTTGGATGATTTTTCCATTGTTGTAAGTGGGGTGTTAAAGTACCCCATTATTATTGTGTTACTGTCAATTTCCCCTTTTATGACTGTTAGCATTTGCCTTATGTATTGAGGTGCTCCTATGTTGGGTGCATAAATATTTACAATTGCTATATCTTCTTCTCGTATTTATCCCTTGATCATTATGTAGTGTCTTTCTTTGTGTCTTGTAGAAGTCTTTATTTTAAAGTTATTCTGATGTTGATTCCTCCTTGAGTATTTTTAATTTCAGTTATTGTGTTGTTCATCATTATTTGTTTGTACTTCTTTTCTTCTAGGTCCTTGTTAAATGTTTATTGTATTTTCTCCTTTCTATTTCTGAGATTTTGGATCACCTTTACTATCATTACTCTGAATTCTTTTTCATGTAGACTGCCTATTTCCTCTTCATTTGTTTGGTCTGGTGGGTTTTTACTTTGCTCTTTGATCTGCTGTGGGTTTCTCTGTCTTCCCATTTTGCTTAACTTACTGTGTTTGTGGTCTCATTTTTGAGCCTGCAAGTTCGTAGTTCCTGTTATGTTTGTTGTCTACCCCCAGTGGGTAAGGCTGGTTCAGTGGCTTATGTAGGCTTCCTGGTGGAGGGCACTGATGCCTGTGTTCTGCTGGGTGGGGCAGGATCTTGCCCTTCTGGTGTGCCAGGCCACATCCAGTGGTGTGTTTTGGGGTGTCTGTGAGCTTTGTATGACTTTAGACAGCCTCTCTGCTAATGGTTCAGGTTGTGCTCCTGTCTTGCTAGTTGTTTGGCATGGGGCATCAAGCACTGGAGCTTGCTGGTCGTTGAGTGGAGCTGGGTTTTAGTGTTGAGATGGAGATCTCTGGGAGAGCTCTTGCCAATTGATAATACGTGGGGCTGGAAGGTGTCTGATGGTACAATGTCCTGGACTCGGCTCTACCCCCTCAGAGACTCAGGCCTGACACTCGGCTGGAGCACCAAGTCCTGCCAACCACATAGCTCGGAAGAAAAATAAGAAGAAAATCAAGAAAAGAACAGATCAAACTGCAAACCAGATGGTAAAAGCAAAACTAAACAAAGAAAATCACACAAAGAAACATGCACATACTCAATCAGAAAAAGAGAAAATGGGAAAAAATGTTTTAATAAATTTTAAAAATTAAAATATAAAATAAATTTTAAAAATTTAAAAAAGGAAGAGAGCAATCAAACTAATAAACAAATCCCCCAATGATAACAAGCACTAAAAACTAAATGAAGATAAACTTAAAGCCAGAAACAAATCAGATGCAGAAAGCAAACCCCAAGTCTACAGTTGCTCCCAAAGTCCACCACCTAAATTTTGGGAACATTTGTTGTCTATTCAGGTATTCCACAGATGCAGGGTTTATCAAGTTGATTGTGGGGATTCAATCAGCTGCTCCTGAGGCTGCATAGAGAAATTTCCCTTTCTCTTCTTTGTTCTCCCAGCTTGTGGGGTTCAGCTTTGGTTTTGGTTCTACCTCTGCATGTAGGTCACCCTCAGGCATCTGTTCCCCACCCAGACAGGATGGGATTAAATTAGCAGCTGATAAGGTTTCTCTTACTCACTCAGGCTGGAGAGAGAGAGGGGTGCTATAGTCATAATTGGAATGCAGGACGAGCCTGCAGTGGCAGAGGCCAGCATGTCATTGCAACAGACTGAGGCATGCTGTGTGTTCTCCTGGGGAAGTTGTCCCTGGGTCATGGTACCCTGGCAGTGGCATGCTGCACAGGCTCCCAGAGGGGTGTGGGCAGTGAACTGCACTTGCACACAGGATTCTTGATGGTAGCAGTGGCAGCGTTAGCGATTCATGCCCGTCTCTGGGGTCCGAGCTGATAGCCGCAGCTCATGTCCATCTCTGAAGCTCACTTAGGATGTGCTCTGCCTTCTGTTGGCACAAAGAGCTTGAATCCCCTCTCCTCATACTCCCCAAAACAATGGTCTCTTGTTTCTTCAGCAGTTCCAGACTTTTTCCCTGACTCCCTCCCGGCTAGCTGTGGCACACTAGCCCCCTTCAGGCTGTCCTCACACAGCCAACCCCAGTCCTCTCCCTGGGTTCTGACTTCTGGAGCCCAAGCCTCAGCTTCAATCCCCTACCCACTCCAGTAGGTGAGCAGGCAAGAGTCTCAGGTTGGTGAGTTTTGGTTGGCACTGATCCTCTGTGCGGGAATCTCTCCACTTTGCCCTTCGCACTGCTGTTGCTGCATTCTCCTCCATGGCTTTGAAGCTTCTGCCCTGCCCACCCTCTGTCCCCACCAGTGAAGGGGCTCCCTAGTGTGTGGAAACCTTTCCTCCTTCACAGCTCCCTCCCACTGGTGCAGGTCCCATCTCTATTCTTTTATCTCTGTTTTTTTCTTTTGCCCTACCCAGGTACGTGGGGATTTTCTTGCCTTTTGGGAAGTCCGAGGTCTTCTTCCAGCGTTCAGTAGGTGTTCTGTAGCAGTTGTTCCACATGTAGATGTATTTTTGATGTATTTTGATGTATTTCTGCCATCTTGAAGGTCTTCTGTATGATAGCAACTCCTTTTATCTGTATCTCCAGCCCAGATCACTCTTTTGAGCCTTGTATGTCCAACCTTGCAGGACACCTCCAGTGAGATAGCCTGTGCACAGTAAAGCCAATCTACGGACTCCAGGTTGTGGTGAAGGAAAGTGCAGATAATGCTCAAAAAGCCCTCTTTGTTTTGTTTTTATTTTTGCTTTTATCATTTCATCCAATACTCTGAGGGAAAGTTATTTTTACATTCACAGACATTTAACAGAGTTGAATATACTCTATATGTTATTTTCCAGATATAGTAAATGCTGAGGTCTGCTTTTTTATTTCTTTCTTTTCTTCCTTTCTTTCTTTTTTTCTTTCTTTCTTTCTTTCTTTCTTTCTTTCTTGCAAAAACAGCTTTCATCTTAGGAATTTGGTTATGTTACATTCTTAGCATAAAGCAAAGAATTCTGAAGGATCTACTCATCCTTGATTTTAATACCAGTAGAAAAATGTTTTTTTCAAAGTTGATAATATATATTCACTTATTGAAATAGAGTTATTTTCCAGGAATGCTCTCCCTCTCTCTATTTTCCTTTGGAACAACATGCATATTTTTAAATACCAGCTGTAGAATCGTAGGGTATGAGAGCTAGAAAACATCCTGACACTTTGCTACTCCAACCACGTCTTATAATATAGCTGTAGATAGTCTGTGACCATGAAAATAATTTTTCTATGCACTGTACTAGTAATAGGGCTGTATAGGGAGCAAGCAAACAAATGTTATCAAGTGAAATTAATTTTTTAACATAATGTTTAGCAGTTTTACACTCTATTGTATCATCCCTGTCCTAAAAGCACCTTTCTTTTTTAGACCCTTACTAACCAAATTGTTGCAGATCATTATTTCTCTGATTTTCTATAGTTCCTGCTCTAGGACACAGAATGAGACAAGTCAATACTAGCATGGCAAGAGGTATGCAAAATAAGGGGTAAAAGCAAGGAGAAAATCTTCTCAAAGGATTATTTCAGTTGAATTTTGGAAATATTGAATATCAAATAAACTGTTACATAGAAGGAGGCAATCACTGATCTACCAAAACACAAGTGAGAACTATCTTTAGATATTTTGAAACAGCAGAATTGGAATTAGTGAATTTCAGACTCTGGGGCAGATAGGGAAATGTGAGGGATGATGCTGAGGGGAGGAGGAACCCTGCTGGCCTCCATCACTGAAAAATTTAAGCTCTTCTATCTCCCTGTCGTCACCATGACAGACACAAGGGGAAGTTCTCTCCCCCTCACCTCCACCGTGTGAACTCTATTGAGGCTGAAGTCCACCCTTATGCAACTGCTTTTTCCCCCTTAAGATTGCCTTTGATCTACCCATTTTGGAAAAAAGTGGTGAAGAATGCAATGGGGGGAAGTAACGGGAGAGAGACACTAATGGGGAGATGGAGAGAGAATATGACATTATTTCTGGCACCAATTCATTTAGAGTCATCAGGACATCCTCAGCTGTATTTTCTCCATTCTTTGTGGAGTTTTTCATGTGTTTCTTTGTGTTTTACTCCTTAATTTGATTCCACTGATTTTTCCCCACTCAGCCATTACTATACATCAGATTGATGACACCTGACCAGATTCTTGACAGAAATTACTAGTGGAGCCACTATATATACCTCAAACAAAAAGAAAAAAATACATTTATTTGTGTGGCAAGGATTTTCTTACTGCTATTCATGAAGCTATCTTTAGAAAATTTTGGCAACTGACTTGCCAATAAGGGTGTCATAAAATCTTTCATTAACTGGCTCCCCCACTAATTCTCTGCTATTGATGATGTATGTTGACTCCTTGAGTCTGGTAGTAGCTACATTGGTGGGTGTTTAATTGTTTGTTTTGGTTTATGTTTCATATTCCCACTATCATCAGCTCTCTTCTCATCTGTCTTACCCACTGTCCCTAGTTTTCTCTCTCTCTCTTCCTTTCAGCCTTCCAGCTAAGTATCTTATTCTATGCATCAGACGGCAAATTATTTTTTCTATTTCTTTAGCTAAATAGTTTGATTCTCATCTCCACTCTATATCTGGGAAGACATTAGAAATGTGCCTGCGTTGGCAGAATGGATAGAAAACCATCTCTGCACTAGATGACAGACTACACTAGATGTCAGTTTTCAACCTTGGTCATTTATCAACCCATTAACAGATCTCTGATGTGTCACTTTAAAGAATCTATCAGGAGACAGACCTGGAAAATGCAAACAGGAAACACTGTACAATTACTGGTTCTACCCAAGTATATCCTTGGCACACCACTTTTATATCCCTTCAGTGGGAATAGTTAGAATTCACAAATAGTGACTTAACATTTTAATGCACTTCTGTTTCCTTACAGTTTTTTGTGCCAAAATGCACTTGGGGGACAAGACAAAGAACCAATTACTGTACTAATGGAAAAAGCTTTGACTCTAAATAGGATTTACAGTATTAAAATTAAAGATTAGCTATCAAGATGCTATAGAGAATATGAAAATAGATATAGCCCTCTTTCAGAAACATGCAAATCTAAACACCTGCTGACTTCAGAACCATGGCTACACTTTGCCACAGGTTTAGTGCCCATGTCCCCTCACCACAGATCCAGCGCCGCTGTAGACTGTCAGTATTAACGCTGACGGCCCACCACCAACCACTTTGCCTTTCATCACCTAAAGCTCTCAGCCAGAAAGTGGTGACAGAGGCGGCCTGCATTGTATGTCAACAGATTATCAGGATGGTTAGTAATATTCCCTTGCTAGGAGCCTTTTTAAATCCCTGCACTGGCAATCTTAAAGCTCTGTTGATTTTTGTTACTTGCTGATAAGGCTTTTAATGGCCAAAGCCTGATATATTTTTAGAGCTTTTGTCACCACTGGTCGCCTGTCACTCACTGAGGTTGAAATCTGCAGGCTATTAGTTTGCCTGATGTATAATCTCAAATCCCATGGAACAAGAGTTTGCAGCAAGTAGGCTCCCTGATTCGGAAATTTACTTTTGATTTTTATTCATAGAGCACTGTCATTTCTGACTTTAAAACTAAAGTGAAAACATATCTGTCTAGAGCTGTGCTTACAACTCTCTTAAGGAAAACATGTTTTAAAGCATCCTGCTATGTTTCATTAAAATGATATATATATGTCTATTTGCTTAACACATCAAAATATAGCTCAAATATTTTTAAATTACTGGATGATTCTTTTTTCCTTCTAAGAGAGATAATTAGAATCTCTTTTTAATTTAGAGTGTAGCACTTTTTTTAAACTAGAGGGTAACGAATCATCAAATGAGAGAACTAAATTAAATATAGGGAGAAAAAACCTTCAACATACCAAGAAACATTGGTCCAATGTCCTTTAAAAGATACGTTATGGAAACAATCCCTTGTTTGCCACTGAAGTGTTCTTTAACTGGAGGGTTGTGTTAATGGAAATAAATATGTCTGCAGTCTCCCATTTGTAACTGTGGCTCCCCGTGCTTAAGCAGGAGAATATAACAAGAGGAGAAGGGAGCAGGAAAGAGGGCTTTGAAAAGATTTCACTGGAGTAGTTTACCCGGGAAGGAACAATTGTAAACATCCAGATGGAGTAAAGGAAACGTACAGGAAGCAGTCAACCAGGCAAAGTAAACACATGGTGAGTTTGACATAGGAGATGAACACGTGGCACATCTCAGTTTCCTTGAGAGTGAAAAAGAGATATCCTATTAAGGATGTAACTTTTGTTTAAAAAGTACTTTTTTAACTTTTAAATTACAAAATATTAAATTGAAAAAACCAGATAGAATGACATACTCTCAATGGTCTGCTTTAGGAAGATGTTTTAAGGCCAGGTTTGCCCCAGGATAGCAGGACACGGGTGAGATGAAAAGGGTCATTGTGCTGAAATGCAGTGAACAAAACCCATGTGGAGGGACTTCCCTGGTGGCGTAGTGGTTAAGAATCCACCTGCCAATGCAGGGGACACAGGTTCAAGCCCTGGTCCAGGAAGATCCCACATGCTGTGAAGCACCTAAGCCCATGAGCCACAACTACTGAGCCTGCACTCTAGAGCCTACGAGCCACAATTACTGAAGCCCACGTGCTCTAGGGCCTGTGCTTCACAGCGAGAAGCCACCGCAAGGAGAAGCATGCACACCACAATGAAGAGTAGCCCCTGCTCGCCACAACTAGAGAAAGCCTGCATGCAGCAATGAAGACCCAGTGCAGCCAAAAATAAATAAATAAAATAAATTAATTTAAAAAACAAATACCCATGTGGAGAATTATATCTTAATGCAAGGCATGATGAGGTTTTAGGATAAACAACTCAGTGGGATGAAAGAGCCCTTTAAATAAAAAGTGCAAACAGGATTTGAAGACATTGAGTATGAAATGTGATGAGGATTATACACTAAAACTTCCTGGAAAAATAAGCCAGTTATAGCCTACAACACACGATCCCATCCAACTGTACATTTTCTTCCTGTTGTAAAAATATACATGCCCAAAAAAAAAAAAAAAAAATATACATGCCCTTTCACTAAACCTTAGTTACTTCCTCCTACAGAACCTGCTTGTTCCCCAATGCACAGCTACCTCACTTTCAAGAGCTAATGCTTATCCATTTCATCAAAAGCTGAAGAGACACAAACGGCGGCATATGTTGTATCAGCTCCAACACCTAGGAGGGTGCAGGGCAAAGGAAGTCTTCAGCCAAGGAGTGAATTACTAAATGAATGAAAGCAAGGCAGTTACAGTGGTGGGTAGGCAATGGCAGAACCCAACCCATCCAATATACTCGCCAGGCATCCTGTTCTCTCCACTTAGTTCACTCCGATTTTCAAAGGAAGAAAATAATATGTAAGTTTGGGATGCTGCATAAACAGCATATTTTCTCCCCTCAGCATTTGTCTCTGAAACTCAGCACTACAAATTTCCTACTGGCTGATTTTTCCCTAAGCAACTCTACCATGGCTCTGTCATTTCCACAATAGCAAAATTGCACTTATTAATGACAATTTTGATATTGCCAAAGCTAAAATTCATTTTTTTGGTGTTGCTTCTCTCTGATCTCCCCTCAGTTTTTGACAAAGTAGATTATGATTATACAGAAAACCTCCTTTTCTGCAGCCATATACCATTTATACTTCCTCAGTGTTTCCTTTGTTATTATTATTAGAAGGGCAATAGTTACAAAGGAAATACTGAGGAAGTGGAGGGAGGTAGGAGACAAAATATATTATGATAAATGTGTTATTTTAATTTATTTATATATATCTGCCTTGTAAATAATCTAGTGTGTGTATAATGGCCATTTTATGTCTATACACTCTAAAATATATAACAAATCAGACACATAGATATGCCATTGAAATACTGAAAATCTAATTATAAGACAGAGTATATAACATGAAATAACTCGGGAACCATCACAAAGAGGATATTATGAGGTTCAAATGTGTAACACACAAATGGTGTGTTTCAGTATTTAAATGGTATAATATCAGGACATCTTGAAGACAGGTTTATCTGTAAAGGTATTCCAGATGAGATAAAACTTGAACCATATTTTTCCAGAAAATGATGTAAATAGATTAAGATAAGCAAGGAATTTCTGTCGATAAGAAGGTTTTGTGTAAACGAAGTCACTAGTTTACTAGAAATTTAGAGGTAGAAGCAGATTGATCTAACATTTCTCTAAGCCCACTAAATATTTTTGAATATGATTTTTCAGCATATTAAATTTAACCAGATTGAATATTTTGAGTCCCATTCCACTGAACAACTTTAAATGAAGGATTTGCTTTTTAATGAGGCATTTGCATTTAATCATAAATTTGGAATGCAACATTTTTAACTCTGTTATTTCTATTCAAATAAGTTCTTTCAGGGCTTTATGCTTATTCTTTAGTAAAGACACAGATTCCTCAAAATATATTTCAAAAGTAAAAGATGAAAGAATTATTTACAGAGAAACCTGGGAAATGTAGTACTTACAATAGCAAATCTATAGTTGTGCAATAAAAATTTACAAAATTTTATCACTAAACCAAGTACAACAGCTCCAGAAGACTATGTTTAAAAGAAAGACAGAAACAAATCTTAGAAAAGTGATTCACAAGACTGCAGTTATTGATAGAGAAAAGCTGAAGTACTGAGTAATGGATGAGTCAGAAGCAAATTTAGGAGTAGTATATCAAAGAATGTTTTAAAAATTCATCATTTGGGGGAACTATAATCTACTCTAGCTATAATAAGTAAAAAGAAGAAAATATATCTCTTTAGAATTAAACTTTAACAAAAATCCTCAATAATGTTTAAAACTACCTGCCTCTTCTTTAATCACAGATTTATGGAGATGTAATTTACCTATCATAAGATTCACCCTTTTGAATTGTGCAAGTCAGTATTTTTTTGTATATTCAGTAATGCAATCAGCACTAATATTAGAACATTATCATCATCCCACAAAGAAACCCCATACCCATTAGCAGTCACTCTCCATTTTCTCCCAATTCCTCAACCTGCCTTCCCTAGGCAACCCCTAATCTACTTGCAACCTCTATGGATTTCAATATTTTATACATTTCATATAAGTGGAGTTATGCAATACATGGTCTTTTGTGACTGGCTTTTCTTTTTTCATTCAGCATGTTTTCAAGGTTCATGCATATTGTATTATAGCACATAGCAATAATTCATTTTTGTAATTGTCAAATAATATTCCATTGTATGGCCACCACAAATTGCTTATCGGTTGATCAGTTGATGGGCATTTGAGTTGTTTCCACTTTTTGACTATTAGGATGCTGTTATAAACATTTGTGTACAACTTTTAGTGTGGATATATTTTCATTTCTCTTGTGTACATACCTAGGAGTGGAATTGTCTTGCCTCTTCTTGGGTGATAAGAAAATAAACAAGTATCATGACTTATATTTTAACTAAAAACAAAAGACAAAACAAAAAGAAACTTTAGATGTAGTTTGTGGCTAATACAATGCTCTGCAGTGTTCTAGTTCCGTAATATTGTACAATTAAAATTGATAGTCTGAATTATAATTTTCAGTCACTCTAGGGGCATGAGATTGTCAGAAAGATATTGGATTATTTGGTTACCACATTAAACTTAGTCAAATAGAAAACTGGAACAACATTTTTTAAAAATTTTGCAACAATAAGTTTGAAAGCAAAAAGTAATTGAAATTAACCCAATTAAAATATAATCAGTTAAATGGGCTTTTTTTCTTTAAAATGGTTCAATGAAAAATTTATTTAATGATGAAATTATTCAAATAATTAAGTAAATTTAGATTGACATAATAGCATTCATGTCAATGGTACTTGTGCTGTAACAGCAGCATCTAACCCTGAGTAAATACAATCTAATGATTCCAGTGGGCTTAAAGCAAGATATATGAGGGGAAATGTGTTTCACATTGCTGTGGATGTTCTCAAATCAAAATGTGTCAAAATACAATATTTTCAAGTGATGTGTAGGATCAAATATGCAATGATTATTCATTCTGTTTTCATGATACTTGAAAAAATAAATCATTCTATCCATTTTAAATTCAATATTATGCAGGGTTTATTTTTGTACTTTTTTAAAAAACAAAAATTGTGTATATTTAAGGTTATCCATCTCCTTGTATACTTACCTTTCGTTTTGTTTTGTTTTGTTTTGATTTGTGCTGAGAACATCTGAGATCTACTGTCTTAGCAAATTTTCATTTTACAGTACAGTATTATTAACTACAGGTACCATGCTGTTAATTAGAGCTCTAGAACTTATTTATCCTACATAATTGAAACTTTGTACCTGTTGACCAACTTCTCCCCATCCCCACACCTCCCTGCCCCTGGTGGTGATTGTAGCAAGAAAATAACTCATAAGTTAAAACTATAAATTTTTGTGGTGAATAATAAAGATTTATTTTGAAGGGTCCTGCTAGTTTTGTCTCTGACAAAAAGTTTAGTAGGATTCTTTGTTTGGTTTTATTAGCCTGGTTGTGAAGCAAGATCACTGGTTGACTGCTTCCTGTCTGCAGAAGACACTTTGAGGGTTCATTTAGGGCTTCCACTCAGAGAAACCAAAAATTCAAATGACTTACCTGTTAACATGCAAAGAAACTTATACCTCTCACCTTTAAACTTTACCTCTTTCATTCTTTTCATCAGTGATTCTCAACCTTGCTTTCCCACTCAAATCATCTAGGAAGTTATAAAGATATAATTTCTGAGTCTCATCAGTAAAGATTCTCATTTAATTGGTCTGGGATGTGTCCTAGGCATTAGGGTTTTCAAAACTTACTAGCATGATGCTAATGTACAACCCATGGTTGAAAACCACTGCCTTTGCTAAACCCAGCCGTATACTAAGTTCCTCTACCTTCAAAGCTAAATTCTGTGAACAAAGTCACCGATGAAATTGTAATACAAAGCCATAACCTTGAAAAGGGTCTTCAACAGTGTCTAACTGTGGTCCTCTAACTCTCTGATTGACTCGCTCATGTTCTATCAAAACATGTTTTTAAAATTTGATGAAAACTTTAAGGCCCAGTACATGTCAATTCATGTTTTGACTTTATTCCTAGAGAAAATGAAGCCATTAAAACTTAATCTTCCAGCTAACAAATGTTAAATCCTATAATATTACACCCATCTTGTTTTCCTTTCTTCCTGTAATAATGGACAAGTTGTTCCTCCTTCTATGTGAGGAATTCCCTTCACCTGTGCTTTCAATGTATCCATGCAATTCCATGGATCTATGCTTCTTCATCCCATGACATCCTATCCTGGTTTCTAGAGAATAGGTTATGTGTTCCCTTGGTGTAGTCAACCACAACTTGTCCATACATCCTTCCCCAGTATTTTAATAAGCTTTATTCAACCCCTCCCTTCTAGTAACTCTCTGTATCTCTCTTCCTCATCTCATTAAATCCAATGGTGGTTTTACTCGTATGTTACTTAACTCTCAACAGTGTTGAATATTTACCTTTTTTGAAAAATTCCCTTCTCTTGACTTCTATGACACAGTATTCTCTTGTTTAACTTCCTACCTCTCCGGTCTCTCTCTTCTTGTCTTTGTCTGGGCCCATGCTCTTCTAGCAAACCTGTGTTTATTGGCGTTACCCAAAACCCAAACTCTAGCCTATACTCTTATGACTCTATTCTCTCC
Source organism: Tursiops truncatus (assembly GCF_011762595.2). Taxonomy (NCBI): domain Eukaryota; kingdom Metazoa; phylum Chordata; class Mammalia; order Artiodactyla; family Delphinidae; genus Tursiops; species Tursiops truncatus. The sequence goes on from NC_047051.1 coordinate 31,458,587, forward strand.
TTATGCCCACAACTTCAGTTTCTACCTATGTACATATGATTCCAATATTTATATCGAGATCGACCAAACATTTCTATGAACACATTTTCTATTTTCACCTTTGAATCTCTAACATTTCAAGAGTTGGAAAAGGTCTAGATTTTACTTTGGTTGCAAGCTAACAACTCAGTTTGCTACAGCTCTCTGAACGCTGAGAGAAGACACAGGACTGATGGATCAGAGATTAAAGGTTTTATTACTCACAACAGAAGCAGTTGCCAGAGGGTCAGCAAATTTGGCTCAGTTTCTCTAGGCTCAATTCCTGGAGAGGACAAAAAGGAACAGATGACACCTACATAAACAGTGAATCATGTTAAAGGAGAGAAACTCAAGGTCAAGAACCCAGCTCTGTTTGCGCAAGCAGCAGACACGTCTACCTTGCCTGGGATTGAGCGTGACCAGATAGGCACATTTTGATCACTGTGACCTATTTAGTGGCCTATGTGACAAGCATAATAAGCCTTGTAATCTGGAGCACTCAGCAAGAATGGGCAGACATGCTCAGGGCTCATGGAGGATGGTCTCCCCAACACAAGGTACCTTAAATTCTCTACAACCTGGAACATTGGGCTTTGCTCAGTTTTATCAAACACATGTTTTTCTCTTCCACTGTAGGAGCTTTGCAAGGTGGAATTCCTTCTATGCCAGGCGTTCTGTTCCCACTGTGGCAAAATGAAATGAATTCAAAGTAATTATTATTTGTCTGAAGAAGGTGGTAATAAAATGGAAAAGTGCTTGCATTTTTCTCTTCTATGAAAATACCAAACATCTAGAAATTTTAGTCACCAGATTAAACACTCATCTTAACAATATATTATGCTGTTTGGTGTCATGTTGACATCCTATTGATGGTGTTTATGACATTTTATACCTTTATTTTGTTTTTTGGTGTAAATTTTTTTAAGTAAGAAACTTAAAAATAAATTAATAAATGGAAAAAGTGAGCTGAGAGCAAAAAGAAGGCAAAACCATAATGCAGTAGGGGGAAAGTAAATTTTATCTACAACTCTTATTGAAAAGGAGCTGAGATAAAAATTGTCTCTCCATTTAAATTCAAGCCATAACATTTACCCTTTATATTTTGTGCCCCAACATTATGAAAATAACCTAGTCAATTGTTCCAGAGAGGTGTCACTCTATTGCTTTCACTCTTACCCAAATCGTTCATGCAAGTTTCTCATACTGTTTTATAAACACATCCCCAATGAATGGCCTAAAAACAGTGTGAGGAACATCCTGCCATTTTCTCCTTTCTAAAGAAAATCATTCTGCTTCTGAATTTCCTCTGTAGTATCTCACAGGATAACTATACTTTACCCCAGGCTAAGCTGTGGAAATGGATCGCAAGCTTTTCCAACCTACTGTGACTCCTTCTACCCCCTGCCTTAAATACGGACCCCGCATGGGATGGTAAAACTGCACTGAGGCAAGAAAAGGATGTGAAATTAGTATACTTAGAAAGATGCAAGTCAAAGCAGCTTAAAGGAAACCCCTCTAATAATTCTTTTAAAGCCATAAAAACTGAATCAACAGTTCTCATTTAAAATGTGACTACCCACCATCTTGCCAATGTCTTAATATCTTGTTTGCTGACAATTTGCTTAGTAGTATTCTAGAAAGTTTATTTAATGGTATAATTTCTTTCATTTTCACTCACAGGTTTGTGACTTTTCACTGAGCTCTAAGAATTTCAGTAAATGATATATTTTGCCAGTGTAAAATGTCCTTTTAATTTAATATTTGCTGTCATTTGTACATTTAAAAATAGATCCCCTACTTTTATATTTGTACTTCAACCACTTTTGCTTGCTCCCATTTTACATTTTCCTCTAGACTGAAATTGATATTGCCATCCCCCAGAGCATAACATGGCTTTACTAGCATTAAGACATAATTAAGAGACTGAATTCAGTGTTTCCTGGCTTTCTAATATTGGCTTTTTAAAATATAAATTTAGTTATGAGGCTCTGCCCCTGAGGGGAAATACCAGTGACAACCCAATCAGTTTTGGGCAGTTAAGTTTCAAATAACAGTGGGGTTTCTGTAGTGGTTCTGGGCAATTTCTCTGCTGCCAGTCAAGAATCTTCCTTTAGTTGCAGCTTTTTGTCAAATCCATCTAGGGACAGAATGTTCATTGACAATAGAAGATGTGATTCATCCATATGATGCCAGATCCTTGTACAAACAGCAAGGAATTTGATAAGCGACTTCATAATGGTTGAATTCTAATATTTGAATATTTTAATGTATACTTGACTAGAATCATATATACACGCTTCTTACCTAATACTTGGCATTTAAAATAGAATGTGTTAATGATAAGGATCCAAGTTTTAGGGAAAAGATTAATAAAGATAAAGGAGTGACTTGAATTTAGAAGGGCAGAATTTAGTAATTCAAGTTTCACAGCTGAGGTGATGTTAAAGATGATGCAGTAATGAGACTTCATCATCATAAGGTCCTAGCATCCTTGCTCACAAAGCTCATACTCACTGGTAACAACTATGCTCGCTTTAGAAATGAAGAGAAAAGGAAGAGAGCCTGAGGTTTACAGCATCCATTACAGTGATATCAATTACTCTACAACAACATGAGGGCCAGGATGACTCATAGCAAAGAGATTTTTTTTTAATTAGTGAATATTTCCTGTATTGTTACAACCCAACTTTTAAAGCCACATCTTGCTATATGCATGTAGCCAGGATTCATGAATGGAGCACTAGTAGTACTCTAATCAAGATAAAACTTCTGCTCCTGGGAGCCCCCAAGTGTCTGCACTAGTATACACCTCCCCAATTATAATAATTTAGTGTGTTGGCAGGGTCCATGAGCATTTCATTGTACTTTTTTCTCTTCCTTCCCACTTGCTACACTTAACCCATGAGGGGAACAATGTTCAATACTATCTATAAGTAACCACTTTACTCATCATTTTATGAGAGAGGGAGAAAACAAAATGATATGTCCAAAGTCTCCATACGTATACAACTTGAGACAAATGTTTTTCTATACTATGAGAGAATGAACCAGTGACAGCATTTTAAAAGTGATATAGTTTAGAGGAAAAAATAGATAAACTTTATTCTGTATTAAATAGAGCTTTTGCTCCTATTTTACTTTGACATCTTCTAAACTTGGTTTCCAATATCACCAAAATTTTACTTTTTTAAAAAATCATTTTAGAATTTTTTTTTTAAATCTATGGACTCAAGGAAGTTAGGAAAAACACAAGTTTTTTCAATACTTGTTGACCAGTAAATATCAGCAAAATATTGTTATGCAATTTTGACTCTTTCCTGGAATTTTTTTTAATCATAAATAATAATTCTACACCTTAACAAAGTCAAATTAATTGTGCTGTGAAGTCAAATTGATGGCATAGCAAAAAAACCCCTAAAAACAAAACACCTGAAGAACTGATCCAAACAAGTATAAATTAAGTGTATTTATTGAGATTCAACATTTATCTGTGTACACATACATGTTTTGAATATATTTACTATATAATTTTCCTCTATAACAATCTATATCTAATCCATCTTTCTCCAAAATGAAGAATAAATACATTAAATCTTCTGCAGGAGCACTGTGCCTTTCATATCATAAGTCACTAAATATATTTGACTATATGTTTTATTTATCAGACTCTTAATCTACATATTTTCTTAACTACTGAAGATGAATCATGAATTATACTGGCTGTATTATATATTTATATTCTATAGTATTTAGCAATTTATGTAATTCAATTTCCCCACAGCTATGATAGCCATGATTTTAACAAAATAATTCTTTGTAATACTGTTTTATACTCTGTATTGTTAACTGTAACTCAAAGCAATTCCACTACATCCCAAAGGTTTATATAGACCTTTGAGAATCAGCTAACTTTGGTATGTTCTTCTGGACCTTTCTCCTATGAATCTATGAGGTTGGACTGGGGACAGATTCAAATCAGAGCCATCAAGCTGGACTCAGAATAGTGAGTCCCTCCAGTTTCAGAAATTTCCTAGGGTACATGCATCATGCCTGGGATCCTCTTTCCTTAGATACATTCTCCCCAAAGAGACTGTTCAGTCCCTCTTGATAAAGAAACGTTTTTTGATAATCATCTCTACCAAGCCCATCTACTTTTGGTACTAGATAATTAAGCTAAGTTTTGCTGTGAGACTTTGAGAAAATCATTTCAAATTTCTGAGCTTCATTTTAAAATGAAATAGTAATATTACATGATTTTATATACCTTCCCATTGTATTCAAATAAATATATATTTTATACTATATAGAAGTTTACATCAAGCATGAATACTATATTTATTTAACAAATGTTCTTTTATTATCACCATGTGCCTAGGAATGTTCTCGTCTCTGGGTACCTAGAGGGAAAGAAGCCCCTAAATTGTAGAGCTTATATTCAACTCTAGTCAGCATATTCTTGCACCCAAAACAATTCTTTTATTTTTCCCAGACTCTCCCTGATTAGGCATTCGGTCACTATAGTCTGTGCACAAAAATCTCTGCTCACTGTAACCAGTATTTCTTAATAGTCCTTCTTGAGTAGAAAAGCTAACTTCAGTCCTCACTTTGAAGTACCTAAGCAAAATAAGAATATATAAAAATAAACAGTAAATGTTTATGAAACAATCACCATCAGTATAAAAAGAAGCCATGCCCAATCTGTTTGAATTCCAGAGTAGCAGGTTTAAGTTATCATTCAGCAACAACCAAAATCTCATATGTCAAAACATCAGTAAATAAAATCCCTAGATACATATCAACATGGATATACAGAGCTACATTATAGTGGAATGACACTCAGATCCATTTTATACATATTTTTAATATTTCAAAGAAGAATATAAGAATGTTATTAGCCTAGTAAATTGTAAGTGATAGAGCAGCCGTCTTATTCCCACTTAACATACTTTATATATCTTCTGCTCACTGACAGCTTCCACTTTGGAATGGCTGCTTATGAATTATTTGGAAGCATCAGGGCTGTCTCATCCAAAGATGCTCTTCTACCTTTTCTTCCCTAGTGATGTAGCATGTGTCTACCTCCTGGACCTCTTTGGAATATTATAATTTTTCCTATATTTTCCCCTATTATTTCTTTCATTCATGTGAGAGTGGAAGAACAAGTGAGCAAGGAAAGTTTATGTTTCTTGAGGGGCAAAGGACACTTCATAGATCATGATGTAAAATTGATAGTCTAGAGACACTAAACCAGAAACCTCCCCAAAGTTGTTAGTGGTAACTTCCATGGCTTATTAGATACTTATTGGGTGTCAATGGAAAATTGAGATATAAAACATATGCTTAAAAAAGAATAGAGATTATTTTACTGTTTAAAGGTAACATATAAACACACACACACACATATATATAATCTAAAGAAATTTGAAGAACTTATGCACAAAAAAGTGATTTGGCTCTAAAACCCATTTTTTAGAATACTCAATGAAAATAATTCTATTATTCTGTAGGGAAAAAAAAAGAAAGTGAAGGTAGATAGTGTGGTAATATGGAAGAGTACTTATATGCCAGGTACTTTACATGTAGTATTTATTTTATTCCTCAATATATATTTATAGCATATATGCTATATGATGTTTATATGTTAAGAAATGAAAATCTAAATGGAAATGTATCTCATTAAACATCCTATAGTTAATATGCGGTAAAGACTGCAGACTACCTCCTTGCCTCCACATTACCACCTCTGTAAGACAAGTTCTACCTTTTCTGTGTGACAGAATCCACGCCAGCTCAGAGCAGTGAAAAAGAAAGATGTACAATAGTCAAATCCTACACATAAACTTTGAAAAAAAAATCCTTCATATGAAATATGAGAGAGAGAAAATGTCATATTTCCCTTCAGAGAAAGGGCTGTTGGTCTCAGGCTGCAAAAGAGGACCTGAAGTACAGGGTCAAAGGTGTTAATTCAGCCAGCAGTTTGGTGAGGCAGATATGCAGGCAACTTATTGACACTATGTTAAGAAAGCCACTTTTCATATTTGGGAGTTTTCCAAAAGACATGAAACATTATCTCCTTAATCATATCTACACCCTGGAATTGATCACTTCTGCAATTGTTTTAAACATTAGCTAGTTGAAACCATTTCAGAAGCTATAGCTTTTACTTGGAAAAAAAGTGCCAAACCTCAGAATGTAATAGGTGTAAAATCCTCACCAGCGACAAGTGAAAGAAACACACCCTAAATCCCGAGTTGAAGATCTTCGAGTAGGAATATCATCCCAGTGTTTTCAGAAAATGAGCTCCAAGACCACCCACAACTGAATTCTTAAACCACGTAAGCAAGGAAAATGAGACACTTAAAGCTAGCAGCTGGCTCCCAAGTAGCAGTAATAGTAAATTTATAAATCAGAGGCAAGACAGCTGCTTATTATTCTAAAAGTTCTACAAATGCACCTCTGTGAACACATTCCTTTTGAAATCTTAGCAGAATTTTTCCTGTTGTATTTTTTAAAAATATAATTGTAAAGGAGAGTTTTGAAATATTTTGAGCATTTAATTAATTATAAGTGGTACCCATGCTTTGTTCAAAATTATACTTAAATTGTATTTTACAATGAATGTTTCAATATGTCAAGTGGTGCCCATTGGTTCCTTTTTCCAGCAAATCTTCATGAGAGTATGTTTTAATGACCCTGCTCATAAAAAAGGCTCCTCTGTGTCTGATAGAGTATTATTACCCTGAATGAAGAGATTCCTGAAGTAGTTAAACTGTCCACATTTGTGCTAAGTGCCTATTAAAACTGCTTTAGTCTTTGGGAACTACCTTTTGTTGTTGCTATTGCTGTTATTGTTGTTATAGTGGTGGTTTTAATTGTTCACTGATAAAACAAGTTCTTACCAATGAAAAGACATGAAGAAAGAAACAGAACTGGAGTGGAGGATAGACATGCTTTTTTTGTAAGTTTTGCTGTCACTTCTCCCACTATTTTCTTCTTATTTATTGAAATGGTTCTGTAGCTCAACAAGGAGAAAACAAAAGGAATGAAAATTCATTTAGGTACTCTCTTTTATTTATGTTAACATTTCATCATATGCTGTTTAACAATTTACTAAATGTTTATTATGCACAGTGTTGCATTCTCAAGAGGATAAATAAGTTTCTGTCAGCACTTCTTCTATGAAATCCTATGTTGCTTGTGGATTTTAAAAATTCATAATAAACATTTCCTTCAGGATGAAGCCAAGAAAGGAAATGCTTTGACACTGTTGATAAGTGAGCTTGTAACTAAAGAAATGGAAAATAAACATGTGCATAAATATTCACTTTGTGTATATGTGGAGAGGGGAGCAGAGAGAGAGAAAGGGAGAGACAGAGAGAGAATGAGAAGGTGATTAATTCCTGGATCTTCTGATATTCTGTGTGGCTTCAGTGTTAACATTCCCACAGTTATGTCACTAGTTATATTCACAAAATAGAAATGGAAAACCAGACAATGGACCAGACAATGCCCAAGGTCTTGTCAGTTCCAAATTTTTATTACCCTAATATATTAAGAACAAAATAGAATGGAAGATAAATGTCAAATAAATATCAAAAGGTGGAGAATGACAGTCTCTAGTCCTCTCATAATAAATATCCTACATCATTTGACTTACGTGAGAGGATACAGATACATATATGCATACGTACATACATACATTTGTAATTCACTAGTTCTAAGCAATACACTGAAAAGTAACAGAATTTGGTTGGAAGGGGCCTGAAATCCTTGTCTGCACATCTTAGTTATCAAAGTTGTTTTTAAAAGGAATGAGAAGATTGATTGATTATTATTTGTCAAACACTCTTATAAGCCCTTATCTATTAAATTACTTAATCTTTTAAACAGTATTATAAGGTAAGCTATTATGATAATATTCTGATTTTTCAGATTGAGAAAAATTAGAAAGGGCAGTTAGTAACTTACCAAGGTCACACTAATCCTAAGTGGCAGAGATGGGTTTCCCAACCAAGTAGTCAGTTTCCAAGCTTAGATGGTACACTGATTGAACTCCACCTCTCAAAGAAGAGATTGTGACATGGATCTCGCACTAACCAAATGCAGAAGATCTTAATATATGACCAAAGTGAAATGAAGAACAAGATATTTTTCTGTCTATACAAAATACTTTCCAAATATGGAAACTTCAGAAAAAGATAAGGCAGAAAATAAACATTTTCTGTAAGTCCATTGTCCAGATGTAATAGTTAATATCTTGGTGAATATTCTTATAGTTACTTTTGGTTTTACAAAGCTCTGCTTTATCAATAGACCGAGCATTTCCTAATGTCATTAAATCTTCATTCAGAGCATGCTTTTGAATAGCCAATTAATTGTATCACAATTTATTTAATAATTGCTATATTTTGTAGATATAGGCATAGCAGGTTTACTCAGTCTTACTCAGGAGCTTAATGAGATCTTTAATACTAAATTCATTAATCTGTTTATATTAGTTTTCTCTACTATATGACACATTATCAGAATTTTCATGGCTAAAAATGACACACATTTATTATGACAGTATCTACTGGTCAGAGACCAAACACAGCTTAAGTGAGTCCTTTGCTCTGGGTCTCACAAGACTGCTGTTAATATGTCCACAAGGCTGCTTGCTTTCTTTCTTTCTTTTTTTTTTTTTTAATTGAGGTATAGTTGCTTTACAATGTTGTGTTAGTTTCTGCTGTACAACGAAGTGAATCAGCTATACATATACATATATCCCCTTCCTCATGGACCTCCCTCACAACCCCCCATCCCACCCATCTAGGTCACCACAGAACACCGAGCTGAGCTCCCTGCTCTATATAGTAGGTTGCCACTAGCTAACTGTTTTACACATGGTAGTGTATATACATATATACAGTGGAATATTACTCAGACATAAAAAGGAACAAAATTGGGTCATTTGTAGAGACCTGGATGGACCTAGAGTCTGTTATACAGAGTGAAGTAAGTCAGAACGAGAAAAACAAATACCGTACATTAAGGCATATATGTGGAATCTAGAAAAATGGCACAGATGAACCTATTTGCAGGGTAGGAATAGAAAGGCAGACATAGAGAACGGACGTGTGGACACAGTAGGAGAAGGGAGGAGTGGGATGAATTGGGAGATTGGGAAGGCTGCTTTCTTATCTAGAGGCTCCACTGGGAGAGATTTGCTTTGAATGTCCCTCAAGTTGTTGGCAGAATTCACCTCCTTACTGCTGTAGAACAGAGCTCTTGAATTTCTTGCTGACTGTGGACCAGAGGTTACCTACCCTCAGCCACAAGGGGTCATCAGTCCCTCCTTGCTACGTGACTCTTGCCATAAACAGTTCACAAGTCATTTGCTTCTTCAAAGCCAGAAAGAGAGTGAGAGAGAGAGCTGAAAAGAACAGCCTTATATAATGTTACATAATCATGGAGTAACTTCTGTAACTTTTGCCATATTCTATTGGTTGGAAACAAGTCTCAGGTCCCATCTACACCCAAGGGAGTGTGTGGATTACTCAAAGGCATGAACATCAAGAAGTGGGGACCCTGGTCCCCCACACTTGCATTCACTCCTCGCCAGAGCTTCCTTGGTATATAGAGCTGTCCAAGAAAAAGCATCTTAAGGACAAATCATTGCTGCAAACAAGTGCCTCTGTCTCAGCGACCTTTAATTTGAGACTCAAACAACTGTTAATGGCCTTGTTCAGGATGTCCCAATATGTGTGTCATGTCTTTCTGGACAGGCAACTCAGCGGCCCCCTCAGTCCTCCTCCGCTTCTCTGACCCTGAGGAATACAAGGTTTCACAGTGCCTTCAGGGCTCTCCAGGTCAGTTTCATGTAGAACATATAACTTATGTCAGATAACACCAAATATATTTTCAAAATCTGGTGGCAATCTATCCATTTCTTTTGTGTGTCTTTGCAGCAAGTACCCAGATTACAAATCTATATTGTTAATAGAGATTATATGATTAACATTACCTTTTTTCCCCTCAAAGGCCAAATGTCTCCATACTAAAATATCTACTAAATAGACCATCTCTTTATTATTCATTTATTCATTCATTTGTTTATTTAATGAATGCTCTTGAGTTGCCTCGGCAGAAGCTGAGAGTATAATGGAGGACAAGATATGATTTCTGCCGCAAAAAGGTGAGAATCTATTGGGGGAAAATAGACAAGAACAGCTAGACAAAAAACTGGAATAATAATTAACCACTTGATGTTGATAAGAGATATGAAGTAAACTAACAGGATGTGTGTCAGAGAATAAGGTGAGTCTGATCTCATTAGTGCAGCCCAAACAAAGAGGCTTAGGTTGTATTTGTCTGGGTGCCACCCCAAAGGCTTTTCAATCCAGATGTTCAAAGAGCTTAATCAAAACTGGTTGGGCAAAGGCCATAGCCTTTCTTCATGTTCCCTAAGCAACACATGGGCACGCATTGTTTTAAAACACAAAGTTATTCTGGATTCAGTAGTCACGTAGGAAAAAAGAGATCATATGACTGTTCTTATTGCCACTCCTCTCCTTTAGAGACAGGCTTCTCTTATATGCCGAGACCTACAAAAAACAGTGTGAGTTTAGATAAGCTCTTCAGATCATTACTGACCAGCTTGACCTCAGCTTGGGCTGTACCACTGTCCACTCTGGAGAAGGTCTATAAGCACAGAGCGAGGCCACAATCATTATTTCCAAATCAGTAAATATGCACCCATCCATCCCAATCATTTCACCCACTTGTCTTGGTGAAGGAACTTCAGGCTTTCTTTAGTGGGTTCTTTAAAATCTGAAGTGCTTAGAGAGGGGAAGGATAAATTAGGGGTTTGGAATTAACATATACACACTACTATATATAAAATAGATAATCAACAAGGACCTACTGAGTAGGAACCCTACTCAATATTCTGTAATAACCTATATGGGAAAAGAATCTGAAAAAGAATGGGTATATGTATATGAATAACTGAATCACTTTGCTGTACAGCTGAAACTAGCACATTGTAAATCAGCTATTCTCCAATATAAAATAAAAGTTAAATTAAAAAAAGAAAAATCTAATGCTTAATTTGGGACAAAATTTAAGTGATATGGACAAGCAACAAAAGAAATTATCTGGGCAAATCATCCCTTACCAGAAATCCCATATCTTTATTTCTGTGCATTCGAGAAATTCATGAGTTTTTGATCCCCACACCCTTCCCAACACACACATTTTAAACCTGGTACGTGATATTCCAAGGCATAACTGAACAATTGTAACTTAACGATTCAGTAATATTGCTCAAGATATGATCATAGAAAAATCTTTAATAATTCCATTTGATAGTGGAAGCATATGTAGAATCAAAATAACATAAGCAGTGAGGAATATGTAGAGATCAAGTGTTTTCTAAGAGACTTGTCCCATTACAAATCCACACATTAATTTGGAAAGAAAAGCTATCTTTACATTATTCAGGCTTTGCATTCAGAAACTTGATATAGCTCTCTGTTTACCTAAATACTTTATCTTTCTCAGTAAAGTTTTATAAACTTCTCCCTATAGGTCCTATCCATTTTCTTGTTAGGATTATTTTTAACTAATATATAAGTTTTTTTCGTTGCTATTGAGTATAAGCAATGGTTCCTATTTATTTTATCTTCTAATGGTCCCCTTTATCTTCTAATGGTCATTTATTTTACCTTCTAATGGTCACCTCTTCTAATGGTCACTTTCTAATGGTTGATAGCAATTGACTTTTGCACATTTATCTTATATATGACCATTACTAACCATACAATTTTGACAGTCTCTTAAATGGAAACAACATTCACAAAAGTGTCAAAGGTCATTAACACTAGTTTAGATCTCCAGTTGTACCAACTAGTTATTTCAGAGGATTTTTAATTTTTGAGTAGTTTATTTAAAGTTTTAGTATTATTTTGAGTTTTAGAGCATCTAAAGTTTTAAAGCATTCCTCAATTTCAACATGGAGAAGAATACAGAGATAATTTTTGATTCACCATAAGAATACATTTTGTATATGTCCCCTGAGACTTTAAACATCTTTTTTTCTTTGCTCCCTCTATTTGGTCTTATGTTGCATGGTATATTTCTTTATCAATGTAAAGTTTCAAGGCTATAGAGATAAACAATTTAAAAATTTAAAAACTACACTTCCACCCACATATCTTTGGTTGTAAACACCAAAACTGAGGTGCCCCTTTTGGTCCATTCCCTTAGATTTCTTCTCTCCACTTTCCTCACTTCCTAGCTGCATCACTCTAATTTAGTTACAAAATATTATTTTAAAAATATTTATATAAAATTATATCTACAACAATTATTTAAACTTGACAAAATGTTTAATTGGCAGTAATATATATTACAAGCCCTTTTATATTATGATTCTTTATTTTGAGCTTTTAGTTTTGTTTCCTCTTAAAATCCAGAAGGCATTGTGCTGTATAATTTTGAGTCTTTGCATAGATGAGAATTTTCTTTGCACAAGAAATGAGAGTGTAGAACATACAACCATTTGCCTGCAATAAATAAAAGACTCTAGCAGTATACCGTTAATAAATATGTTCATGTATTTGCAAACCTACATTCAGGATTGTACAGTATGTAGTATATTTTAAATGATTAGGCTTAATTAAGCTAGGTATAACTATCTAATAATAGAAGTCCTGGAAAAATTTTTTTCAAAGACTAAATGCTGTATAAAATCTATAAAAGTCTAGGAATGTCCTCGACTAGAGATTTTTATGAGGAACAAATGAAACATTTAACTGACTCCAGTCTTCCCCTCACGTTCTTTTGAGTAAAACACCTGTGGTTTCATCTGCTAAATCTTTGCTCAGGGTGATAGGTGAATACAGACTTTCTTCTTTTTGTACTTAAACATCTTCAGAAACTTAAAGAACATTTGTACCCTAAGTTAGGTCACATACAAGTAAAGACTCTCCTGCCATGTAGCCCCACCCACCGCCCAGGTACATAATGCCATACTTTGATTTCCATCTGACTTTGTTCCCTTGGCTTTAGTATATGGTTCTGCCTCTGTGATTTAGGCCACCCTGGAACTTGTCACTAGCAAAGACTCTTTATAACTGTGATTCCCACTTCTCTCAACAATTATACCCTGCAAGAGGTCAAAATGAATATTCCAGGGGCCTTACACATGCTGCCTGCTACATCGTCAGTCATGTGCATCCCAGATGTTACACTTCGGCAGAGCAGCACTTCTTTGGGGAATATTCAGGGCTGCTATTTTTCACTTTCTTAGCAACGAGGCAAACGAGGGAGGAAGTATCTTTCCTTTCATTTAACCTCTAGGTCTGTTTTGCTTACTTTGCAATTGGAAAAAGAGAAAGCATCTTAGAAAATGTATCTTTGATAGTATGACTAGTCTCTAGATAAAGCACTCCTCATATTGTTCAAAAATGAAGTTTGTAGAAACAGGGAGCTTCTGTGGGAGAAATGAAGTAGGGAAGGTCTTTCTTTCTCAAGGGATACTTTCTTTTGTATTTTCTCACCAGTCTCTCTCTTCTCCATGTTACTTGAGATGAATCCAGTGTGGGTTTCCACTTTGAAGGAGCCCTCCTTTATTGAAGGTAGAATGAAGAGTAAGGACCCATGATATGGGCAGTTTAAGTGAGTTTCGCTCTAAAGATTGGATTAGAATTGCCAGATTAAATGCAGGATGTCTAGTTAAATTTGAATTTCAAATAAACTATAAATATTATTTAACTGTAAGTATGTTCTAAATATTGCAAGATACATACTTATACTTAAAAATCATTTTTTAATCTGAAATTAAGTTTTTTTCTGTAATTGTTTCTATATTTTTATTTTCTAACACTGCCAACCTTAGATTGGACTAAAGGGCAAGAGTGACATGTTGCTCATCTGAGTTCATAACAGTAGGACAGGAAATGGTATAGAGACTTAAAACCAATTTCCAATCCCGGTTAGAGACTGCATACTTGCATTTAGGGATGTATACCTAAATGCCCATGGGGCCTGGAGAGGTGGAAAAAGGAGGGGTGATTTACAGCAGGCTTGTTGAGGTTTGGGAGATGAGAATCCAGATGAAACGTCAATACTAAAAATGATACTAATAGTCCCCTCCTTGCCCCGATTTCGCTTTAGGTAATCAATCTTGTCAATGGGAGGGATTAAGAATAAAAGTATCTGTTATTACACAATCCCCACCAGCCTCAAAGTATGACCTGTAATGTGTATTAACATAAGTTTGGTAGCATTATGAAGTGGTTTTTAGTTTTAAAGAGAACACCGTGAAAGAAAATAGAAACAGTTTGTTCTTTACAGGACACAAAGTTGTAGCAGTCTATCTCCTCTTTTTGAATGTCTTCCATCTCACTCTCTTTAACTAGACAGTCTTATATCTCTCAGGTCTCAGATCATCCACTGTAGATAGCCTTCTACTTATCACCTCCCTCTTCCATTTTTGTGTCTCTCTCTCACTAGACTGAGAGCTCTTTGAGGACAAGGACCATTTCTTATTCACCTTTACGTCTTAGAACCTAGCAACCAGTGGAGCTCAAGAATTATTTGTTGGGCTTCCCTGGTGGAGCAGTGGTTGAGAATCTGCCTGCCAATGCAGGGAATACGGGTTCAAGCCCTGGTCTGGGAGGATCCCACATGCCGTGGAGCAACTAGGCCCGTGAGCCACAACTACTGAGCCTGCGTGTCTGGAGCCTGTGCTCCGCAACAAGAGAGGCCGCGATAGTGAGAGGCCTGGGCACCGCAGTGAAGAGTGGCCCCCGCTTGCCGCAACTAGAGAAAGCCCTCGCACAGAGACGAAGACCCAACACAGCCAAAAATAAATAAATTAATTAATTAAAAAGCAAGTTTTAAAAAAAGAATTATTTGTTGAGTGAATAAAGAAGTAAAATCTGCAATAAAATTGTGTGAAAACAAGAACCACTCAACAGATTTTGAAGTAAGGAGAGTCATGAAATAATTCCAAAATGCACAATTACAAATCTTTAAATCAATATCAGAAAATCGCTAAACTAAGATAAGATTTAAGAAGAATTAGGTCATAAGACACTTCAAGTGTTTGAGCTGCATGCTAGAAAAAGTGGTATATTTAAGCTGAGGAATGTACTTCAGCTTCAATGTGGACATTTCACTTACTGCCATCTTGTTAAGTCCTCTTCTTGGGAACATAATACATTAAACACCATAGATATTTATCAAATAAGCTTCTTCAACTTAGGAATAAAATAAAGCAATTAAACTATATCCCACTGCATGATTTAAGTTTCATTTAAATTTGAATGATTATTTATAGTTCGTGGCAATTTAAAGTACCACTATGTTTTAGAAAATCAGTTTAAAAATCTTTAAAATATTCATACCATTTAACTCAAAAATTCCACTTACAAATTAATTCAAGTATGAAAGCTATTTTATCTACAAAGAAACATCAATTCATTATATATTGCAACAAATCACAGGAAACAACCTAGGTAACCAGCAAGCAGAAAATGGTTAAATAAGTTTTAACACCTACGTTCAATTGGAAATTATTTAGCTATTTACAATATTGTTTAGGGACTTCCCTGGTGGCACAGTGGTTAAGAATCTGCCTGCCAATGCAGGGGTCACGGGTTCGAGTCCTGGTCTGGGAAGATCCCCCATGCCGTGGAGCAACTAAGCCCGTGTGCCACAACTTCAGAGCCTGCGCTCTAGAGCCCATGAGCCACAGCTACTGAGCCCGTGTGCCACAACTACTGAAACCCGAGTGCCTAGAGCCTGTGGTCCAAAACAAGAGAAACCACTGCAATGAGAAGCCCACACACCTCAATGAAGAGTAAACCCCGCTTGCCGCAACTAGAGAACAGGCAACTAGAGAAAGCCCGCACGCAGCAACAAAGATCCAATGCAGTCTAACATAAATAAATGAATAAATTTAAAATATTGTTTAGAAAAACATGTTACACATGAAGCTATTTATAATGTTACATAATTAAAATAAAATATAACCAAAATGTAATTTATACAAAAAAATAACAGGAAAAGTAATTACAGGAAGTAGAACAAAATAACATTTTTAAAAATGGTGATTCAATGTTCTTTAAGTTCCAGTCATTTTTCTAAGTATTTTAAATATGTCAATTCATTTAAGACCTTTAACAACCCCATGAATTAGGTACCATTATTATTGCCATCTTACAAATGAGGATGTAAGTCACAAGAATGTTAAATAAGTTGCTTAAGTCACACAGCCAATCAGTAGAAGAGGCAATATTCAAACCCAGGCAGCCTAGAGCCAGAGACAACACTCAATGGCATAGCTATAATTATGTATCTAGGTTGGCATTTATCACTTTTTTTCCATTTTATCTATGTTGTGTCACATTTCATGGGAAATAATTATATATAGAAGTCTATTATCCAATACTGAATAACAATATCTAATTTTTAAACGAATGAAATTCAATAAATCAGAACTTCAAGACATTAAGATGGACAGTGCTCTTTCATCTGAACTTGAACTTCCCTGTTCGCTCTTATGGAGCAGTCTTTGGTACCCAGATGTCTAAATGGTGAGCAATGAGGTCCAAAATTGATGCTGAATTCTCTCTATGGCAGATAGCATACCAGGGTATCATTTAATTGCAATACCAGGAGGGTAACTGAAAAACATGAGATCATGCTGAAGCCATTAGTCTCTAGGCATAGGTGGAGACTGGCCAAGTGAAAAGGAAGTAGGTGTCTAAGTTAGATGGCAAGGGACACAATTAATAGTTCCCTAGATTTGCACAGGAGCCTCCTGAGGCTCATGTAACCACTTCCCAGCAGGTGTGCAGCCTGATACCTCAGAGAGCAAGATGGGCTAAGGAACCCCAGCTAGTAGTTGGAAACAAGATTGCTACCCTAGGGAGGAGAGGGATATGGCAATGCTCCCACACCTCCCTGAAGAGCACAGCTCCATTTCCCTTGGTCTCTGCAAGGTGCACTATAGACACGCCCTGGAAATTCATCCGTTCTACTGTCATTTCCATCCTAGTGTGGCACTTCAGTGACCCTGTTTCAAGCCATACTAAGTTCAAAATCCTCACACTGAAACACAATCTAGGGCCACTTTATTCCAGAATCTGTGTGTTCCAATGATTGAAACCACAAATGTGAGCACTCCCCTATATAATCCACCTTTCTTTTCATTATTGTTGTCTAATGTACTTTGGCATCATCCAATCAAAATTATAACAGATGGCTAAGGTTTATCCTCCTTTACAAGATGAGCAGACCTCACAATCTCATTCTAGACAACAATGACTTTAAAGTGTCCAATCAGGTGAGTTATCAAGACACCTAGCTTTCTAGTCTCATTCATATGTTTCAGAAGCACTCCTATCTCCATTCTCCTATTTTTTTAAGTATTATTGAGTATTATCAAGGAGAAAGGATATCTGAACTAAGGTGTTAAAAGTAAAACAGTACAATTCAGTGTATATATTCAACACCTAGGCTAAGTGCTATCACAGTATCAACGTGCTAGAAGGAAATATCCCTCTTGGAAATAATTGCAATATCATGTCTTCTTACCACCAAGTTTCCTTCACTTGATATTTTCTTAACACAAATAATGTGTATACATTGCCAAACACTTTAATCTTATTTTCTCTTGGTAACAGCTTGAAACAATGAAAAACAACTATGATTTATTTTACTAAATAAATGACTTATCAAGTGCTATAGGACCAGTATTGAGATCACTCTCACAGGCCATTACAATTTCAAATATTATGTTTCCTCACCCTTACCTGTTAGATGGGTGTATTACAATACATGGCTATTATATATATATATATATATCTCCAAGAATTTTGTTTCATGTGATGAAACAGATTTTAGGGTTGTTGTGTTTTATATACCTAAACAGATTTTAGGGTTGTAAACCATCTTTGTCAAGTGCCTTATTGCTATAGAAATTAGACCTTAGCTGACACTATTTGCTCACAGTAATGCCCTACACAAACACAAATGCAGGTCGGGTGTTCTAAATGACATTAGTACTAAATCTTGATAACTGCCACAACATAATCCTGCTGTCTATTGAGTGAACTGTATGTCAACACTGGGTACACTTGGCTAAATTCTCAATGCGTGGCAATTATGGATGTGACCAAACTAAGCTTTTCTGGAACGTTTCAATCTTTATAAGCTTAGCATCTGTATCTGAGTTTATTCTATGCCAGAAGTTGACTGTAGCATCCATGAAAGGAAGTACTGCTACAGATACTCACAATGTTAATTCTACATCTTTCTTAATGACACTTCCCGATTAATGTTTAATACAGTGTGCTAACACAGCCTTCACTGGGAAAGGAGGGCATCATAATGCTTGAATTCTAGCCACACAGTGGCTACTAATAGTCACAAGCCCTATATAACCCATTTAACTTTTCTGGAGTTAGTTTCTCATGTCTAAGCTATTTTGTAGCTCTCAAATCCCACGGGCCCTTATATCTCTTCTAAAGCAAACTCTGGGTTTTTATTTTTCATCCAACAAATAATTTTTAAACCCCATTCCTATGCAAGCAATGCAAGATGTACAGTTTTACACATATTTCTTTCACAGAGATTACACATGCATATGCCAAGACATACACAAAATGCAAGAAATTAAAGAGGACTGTGATTAGTACCATAGGAAAGGTATATAAAAAATGCTCTGGAGTTTCAAGGAAAGAGCAGCAGACTATTTCCTACAGTCAACAAATATTAATAAAGGTCTACCAGATGACAGACAATGTGCTCTAGCCTTGGATTTCATGGATAAAATGTAGGCCTGCTTCTAATACTTGTTCGGCCCAGAGCAAGAATATATAAATAGAGACCTCAATATCACATGCCTGAATATTTAGAAATTGGACTAACAAACTATTAAATAAAGTATGTTTCATCATCCTACCTTGATGAGCATAATTTCACAATGACCTGGAAGATTGGATTCATATTAGAATTCTCAAACTTCCTTGCCTCTGGCTTTCAGCCCTTACTACTCCATCTTCTTCCCTTATTTTTCTATCTCTGGTTCTACTTCATTCGCTTTGGGTCCTCATCTGTCCTTGTGAGAATACTCCAGCCTGTGTATCCAAGATCTTTCAGTGAAAGCCAAAGCTCCCACTGAAAAGCTGAAGAGGGTTTTAATAGATAGCATAAAAAACATTCTAGGTAGAAAAAAATAATTATTAAAACCTTTGCTGGAAGGAAGTTTCCAGGCTTGGTTGCAGAATGTTGAATTGTTCAGTTTTGCTAGAGTTTCAACAAAAGGAAAATATTAATGCTACACCCATAAAAATAAGCCTAGATCATAATGTCAAGGGCTAAAAAGTTTGAACTTTATTTGGTAAGCAAAGAAGAGAGATTTGAAGGTTATTGAGCAGGGGTGACATAATCAAAGCTGTACTATAGGAAGATTAATTTGGCAGCCAAATGCAGAATGATTAGATTAGAAACAAGACTGGAGGCAGGGAGAAGAGTTATAGCAATAGTTTAGGTAAGCAGTAATAAGACTGTTAACTAGGGCTAGGGTAATGTACAGGAAGAAAGGGCAGTGTGAGGCAGTAGGGAGAAGGAATTGACAGCCCCTGATGAATCATTGGTAATGGGAGGAAGAAGAGAGGTAAATCAAAGAACACTCAGAGGTCTTGAGCTTCTGTGACTAAAAGTAAATATTGGAAATCATCTGCAAGAAATCAGAAGGAGGAGCTAAATTGTAAGGTGAAAATGATGAGCAGCATCCGTGTATGTTGTGTTAGCAAAACTGGCAAACCTCCCCTCATGTGAAAATGCCATTGCAAACTTGGAAATGAAGGACTCGGGTTTGAAGAATCATCAGGAAATCACACAAAGAGGTAACTAAGTTTTAATAAATAAAAATAAAATTATGATACAAAAGATAAACTCTATTAAAATACAATATAGATTATAAAGCATTGTTTCTTAATAGAAAATGTCTAAAAATATTGTAGAAAAACACAGAAAAGAGAAAAAAAGCAAAAGATTTGAAAAGTCAATTTCCAAAAGAAAGAAAAATAACTCTACTAAAATATGAAAAAATTCTTTATCTTTTTTTTTACTAAAATTGCAAATCAAAATCTAAGCTAACATCTTGATTTGAAATTAGCAAAGATTTCAATATATAATAATACCCATGTACATGAAGGAATGGAGATCATGAAACTTTATATAATTTTAGAGGAAGCATAAATTGATGCATATTTTCCACAATTTGTCAATCTGTATTGATTCTTAAGTATTTATGGCCTTTATCTCATAATTCTATTTAAAGAAATTTAACCAGAATGTGATTTAGAAAACAATTGCACATAATCTACATAGCTAATGTTTAGAATGATATTTTTTTAATTTAAAATTTCAATTTCCTATTTTCTAATAGTAAAATAATCATTGAATTTCCCTTTCTTTCCTTGGCTATCACAATATGAAATAAAATATAATCAAAAGATAAATTTCAATCTTTGTGAAGCCAGAAGATATCTGTAACCCTAAACATAATAAAGGTCAAGGAAGAATGCAGAAAGTTGCTGAAAAAGAATATCAAGGTTTCAGATCTCAGACAAAACCAGCAAAGTGTAGTTTTCCATAGTAGATGGCATATACTTTTGGAAGGAATCCAGCAATTTGTTATTTACAAAATAAGTACAAGCTGGTGGCAGGAAGCGTCCCGGACCTAGATGGCAACAAGTTGATGTCAGAGAGATTAACTTGTATGAGGCATTTCAATGGCAAAACAATTTTGCCGTTGAAAAATTGTTTTCAATTTTTCAGGAAGGAGTCTTTCAGCAAGGCAGAGCAAAAGAAAGAAATTCTACATTGTTGGCAACTCTACAGCTTCTGATCTCCTTGGACCAGTAGAAGATAAGAGCCAAAAATTTTACTTACATGTAATGCATCTACAAAGGAAACTTCATTATGAACCAGAATACCTGGTAGTGTGAAACATGGCTCTACCTTGACCCCCATGTGATCCTCCTGCAAATACTGGTCCAACAATTTATTTCAATCAAATATGTAAAATTTTAAAAAGAAACAGCCCCAGAATCTGGCTAAGCTGTTTAGTGGGATGCTTTTCCTGTATAAGGCCAGTCTGTAAAGATTGGGAGAGGTCTCTGCTTTGTCTAATGTGCAGACACCAACATACAGATCCAAGGAAATGAAGAATCAGACAAAGATGTTCTAAAGGAACAGGATAAATCTCAAGAAACTGAATCTAATAAAATGGAGTTATAACATTTACCAGACAGAAAATTCAAAATAATTGTCATAAAGATGCTCACTGATGTCAAGAGAATAATTTATAAACAAAGTGAGATTTCAACAAAGAGATAGAAAGTATAAAAAAGGATCAAACAGAAATCACAATGCTAAAGAATGCAATAACTAAATTGAAAATTTCACTAGAGTAGTTCAACAGCAGACTAAATCAGGTAGAAGAAAGGACTGGTAAACTTAAGGACAAGCCACTGGAAAAAAATTCAAAGGAGTAAAAATTTTAAAAGAAAAAAAAAAGAGTAAAGAAAGCTTAAGGAACTTATGAGACAACATTAAACAGAAATGTATACATTATCAGAGCCTCAGAAGGAAGAGAGAAATAGAAAAAAACAGAAAGATTATTCAAAAACATAATAGCTGAAAATTTTCCAAATCTGAGTAAGAAAATGGACAAAAAGATTGAAATCATATCAATATCTTTATTGAATACAATGGAGTGAAACTAGAAATCAATATCAGAAGGAAAACTGAATTCACAAATACACAGAAATTAAACAACACACTTTTGAACAATCATTGGGTCAAAGAAGAAATCAAAAGAGAAATCAGAAAATATCTCAAAATAAATAAAAATTAAAACACATTATACCAAAATTTATGGAATATAGTAAAAGCAATATTAAGAAGGAAGTTTATTACAATAAATGTTTATTTAAAAAATAAGGAACATCACGAACAACTAAACTTTACATCTCAAGGAGCTCATGAAGAACAAAGTAAACCCAAAGTTAGTATAAGGAATGGAATGACAAAGATTAGAGCAGAAATAAGCAAGATAGAAAATTAAAATGAAAAACTCAATAAAACTGAGGGTTTTTTTGAAAATATAAACAAAATCACAAAACCCTTAACTAAAATAATTAAGAAAAAAAGACAAATAAATAAAATCAGAAATAAAAGAGATGTCATTACAATTGATTCCACAGAAATAAAAGGTTAATAAGATACTACTATAAACAATTATTCACCAGCAATCTATAACCTAGAAGAAATGTACAAATTCTGAGAAAAATACAATCAACCAATGTTAAATCATGAAGAAATAGAAAGTCTAAACCGACCTACAGCTAGTATAGAGATTGAGTGAGGAATCAACCCTCCCCTACCCACCCTCAACAATGATAAGTCCAGGACCAACTGGCTTCACTAGTGGATTCTATAAAACATTTAAAGAAGAATTAAAGCCAATTGTTCTCAAAATCTTCCAAAAAATTAAATAGGAGGGAACTTTTCCAAATGCATTTTATGAAGTCAGCATTACTTTGTTTCCAAAGCCAAAGACATAACAAGAAAAGAAAACTACAGGCCAGTTTCTCTGATGAATATAGATGCAAAAATCCTTAACAAAATACTAGCAAACCAAATCCAACAGCACATTATAATTATCATATATCATGACCAAGTGGGATTTATCCCTGAGATGCAAGGATGATTCAACATATGAAAATCAATTAATGTGATACCCAATATTAACAGAATAAAGAATTAAAATCACATCATCATCTCAATAGATGGAGAAAAAACATTTGACAAAAATCAACACCTGTTGATAAAAGAACATATAGAAGAAATGTACCACAACCTAATAAAGGCTATGTATGAAAAGTTAAAAATTAGCATCATAGTCAATGGGGAAAAACTGAAAGCTTTCCCTCTAAGATCTGGACCAAGGAAAGGATACCCACTATCACCACTTATCTTCAACATAGTACTGGGAGTCCCATTCAGAGCAATTAGGCAAGTAAAGGAAATACAATGCTTTCCACTTTCCAAACTGGAAAGGACGAAGTAAAAT
This sequence comes from Tursiops truncatus, assembly GCF_011762595.2. NCBI lineage: Eukaryota > Metazoa > Chordata > Mammalia > Artiodactyla > Delphinidae > Tursiops > Tursiops truncatus. The sequence goes on from NC_047051.1 coordinate 31,481,742, forward strand.
CTCCCCTTTTTAGCAGATGATATGATCTTATATAGGGAAAACATCAAAGACTCCATTAAAAGACTGTTAAAACTAATAAAAAAATTTAGTATAGATGTAGGGTACAAAAATTAACATAAAAAATCAATTGCAATTTCTATTAGCAATTAACTATCTGCAAATGAAATTAGAAAAACAATCTCATTTACAATAGTATCAAAAAGAATTAAATACTTAGGAATAAAGTTAACTAAGGAGAAGAAAGACTTGTATACTGAAAAATACATAACATTGATGAAAGAAAATTTAAAAGACACAAACAAATGAAAAGACATCCCATATGTTGTACTTAATAATACTGTTAAAATGTTCAGTGTCTAAAGTAATCTACAGATGCAGTGTAATCCCTATCAAATCTTAATGATTTTTTTTTACAGAAATAGAAAAAAGCAACTCATATAGAACCACAAAAGACCACAATCAGCCAAATCTATCCTAAGAAAAAAGAACAAAACTAGGGGTATCACACTTCCTGATTTCAAAATATGTAATACAAAGCTACAATAATCAAAATAATCTGGTGCCTGCATAAAATTAGACCAGAGACCAACGGAACAAAATGGAGAGCTCAGAAATAAGCTCATAAATATATGGTCAACTGATTTTCAACAGGTGTCAAGAAGGCACAATTGAGGAAGCACAGTCTCTTCAACAAATGGTTTCAGGAAAACTGAATATCCATATGCAAAAGAACAAAATTGAACCTTTATCTTATACCAAATACAAAAATCAACTCAAAATGGATTAAAGACTTAAATATAAGATTTGGAAGTATAAAACTTATAGAAAAACTTCATGAAATTGGTTTAGCAATGATTCTTGGACATGACACCAAAAGCATGAGTAACAAAAAGCAAAAATGCATCAAACAAAATAGTTCTGCCCAGCAAAGAAAACAATCAACCATGTGAAAACGTAGTCTATGGAATGGGAGAAAAAATTCACAAACCATATATCTGATAAGGGTTAATATCCAAACTATTTAAAGAACTCCTACAACTCAATGGCAAAAAAAGTAATTCAACTTAAAAATGAACAAAAGACTTGAATAGGCCTATCTCCAAAGAAGACATACAAATGTTCTAAAAAGCATGTGAAAAGTTGTTCAATATCATTAATTCTCAGAGAAATGCAAGTCACACCACAGTGAGATATCACTTCATACCTGTTAGGATGGCTAATATCAAAAAAAAAAAAACAAAAGTCAACATGTGTTGCTGAGGATGTAGAGAAATTTGAACCCTTGCACACTATACACGGGAATGCAAAATAATGCAGCTTCTATGGAAAACAGTAAAAGGGTTTCTCAAAAAATTAAAAATAGAACTACTGTATAATCCAGCAAGCACACGTCTGGATATTTATCTAAAAGAACTGAAGTCAAGATCTCAAAGTGATACTAGCACTACCATGTTCATGACAGCACTATCTAAAAGAGCCAAGATGTGAAAGCAACCTAAGTGCCCATCCACAGATGAAAGGATAATGAAAATGTGGTATATGCATACAGTGGAATACTACACAGCTTTTAAAAAGAAGGAAATTCTGTAATATGAGACAAGATGCATAAACCTTGAGGACATTATGCTGAGTGGAATAAGCCAGTCACAGAAAGACTGATATTTCCTGATTCCATTTGTGTGTGATATCTAAAATAGTCAAAATCACAGATTCAAAGAGTGGAATGATGGTTGCTAGGGACTAGCGAGAGGGTGAAATGGGGAGTTACTGATCAAGGAACACAAAGTTTCAGTTTAGCAAGAGCTGCTATACAACATTGTACCTATAGTCAACAATAATGTACACTTAAAATTTTGTTAGGCAGGATGATCTCATGTTCAGTTTTCTTAACCACAATAAAATGAAATTTTAAAAAATAAATAAAGAAAAAATGGTTCTGGATCCCAGTGTGGCTCTTTCAGCATCAACTCTAGAGAGATGCTCACAACTCTGTATACCTTACTGTATTTATTTTCTATTGCTGTATAAAAAATCACCACAAACTCTGTGACTTAAAACAATATCCACTTATTATCTTACAGTCTTAAGTCCAGGTAAACTCAGCTAGTTTCTCTGCATAGCACTGAAATCAAAATGTTGACTGGGCTAGATTCTTATATGAAGTCTCAGGGGAAGAATTCACTTTCAAAATCATCCAGATTGTCGGCAGAACTTATTTTCTTGCAGCTATCATTCTGAGGTCCCCTTTCCTTGCTGGCTGTCAACCAGAGTCCATCCTCTTGTCCTAGGGGCTGCCCAGATTCCTTGACAATGGCCCTCCTCATCTTCAAGCTAGTAACATAACATCAAATCCCATCCATGCTTTGAATCTCTCCGACTTCCTCTTTTGCCACCAGACAGAGAAAATTCTCTGCTTTTAAGGGCTTCTGTGATTAGATTAGGCCCATCTGGATAAACTCCCTTTTAAAGGTCAACCATTCTATTGTTATAGGTTGAAATATGTTTCCCAAAAAATATATGTTGAAGTCCTAACCCCCAGTGCCTCACAATGTGAAATTACTTGGAAACATGAGCCTTAAAAGGTTATCAAGTTTAAAATGAAGTTAAGGTGGGCCCTAATGCAATGTAAAAAGGAGGAATTTGGATACAGTGACAGATGCTTACAGAGGGAAGATGGTGTAAAGCCACACAAAAAGAACTCCATGTGAAGACAGAAGCAAAAATCGAACTGAGGAAGCCACAAGCCAAGGGATGCCAATGATTTCCTACCAGCACCACCACAACTACCACCAGAAGCTGCGAAGAGTCAGGAAGAGATTCCACCCAGTCAGAGAGAGTATGCTCTGGCTGACATCTTGATTTCAGACATCCAGGTTCCAGAACTGTGAGACAATAAATTTCTGTTGTTCAAAAGGAAAAGAAAGGAAAGGAGAGGAGAGGAGAGGAAAAGACACAGTCAGGATTGCAGTGAGGACTTGGGAAAAGAGAGGTAATAAAAGTCAAAATTATCAAAGACTCAAAAGACAGTGATAGCTGAAAAAGAACACAGAACAAATATAATTTTAAAACATTTTAAAATAACTTTTAAGAATATTATTTTAAAATTTCTAGAAATAAAAGATGACCCAAATATATAGACTGGAGCATTGCATCATGTCTCAGATAAAGCTGATCTGGGATCATCAATACTGAACCACATGCTGGTAAAAATTTCTGGACTTCAAAAAAAGAAAGAGAAAAAATTACTAACATTTAACTTCAAAAAGAGTGAAAACATGAATAGTTGTATAACCATTTAAGAAAGTAGAAAGGTCTTTGCTTTATAAAGAAACTGGCCCAAGTAGGGTTACAAATGAGTTTTACTAAACTTAAAATGAACAGCTAACTCCTATATCTATGAAAACACTCAGAACAGAAAACTAGAAAGATTCCAAGTCTGTCATAAGAAACTAACATCAATCCAATTCTAAAAGCTGTTAAACTTAGCACCCACAAATAAAAAGTAGACTAATACACATTTACAAACTAAAATAAAATATTAATAAATTAAATGTTATTAAATGTTAAATGAATTTAAAGAATAATACACCACAATCAACATAGTAACCCTCAATACATGGAAGGTTACAGTAGGAAATCTATAAATAAAAATTTTGACATTCTTCAATGTCAAATGTTAACAGCTCCATGAAGAAAAATAAACAAATAAAGAGAAAAAGACACAACAAATTCTGATTCTAAAAACAAAGGAAAGTATGTAGGATCAGATAAAGTTTATCTATAGAAATTTATAAGGAAAACATTATAACCTGAAAAAAATAAGAAATAATCATATTAAAATTGTGATTATCAAAAAAAATTGTGATTATCATACCATCATTCACTATTTTAAGAGCAGTTTTAGAAAGCACAATAAAACTTGAAAAATAAATTATCAATATGCTTATTAAAAAGAAAGGAGCCTAATGATATCACTTATATGTGGAATCTAAACAAGGCTACAAATGAACTTATCTACAAAACAAAAATAGTTACAGATGTAGAAAATAAATTTATGGTTACCAGGAAGTAAGGCAGGGGAGGGATAAATTGGAAGATTGGGATTGACACATACATACTACTATATATAAAATAGATAACTAATAAGGACCTACTGTATAACACAGGGAACTCTACTCAATACTCTGTAATGACCTATATGGGAAAAGAATCTAAAAAAGAGTGGATATATGTATATGTATAACAGAGTCACCTTGCTGTACACCTGAAACTAACACAACATTGTAAATCAACTATACCCCAATAAAAATTTTAAAAGAAAAGGAATCTAACTTTCACTATTTACAATGAGCTCAGATAGATTAAAAGGCCGACAAACTCATAAAAAGCATAAATAGATTTACAAAAACTTTGTGAACTGCAAATTAAAATAACATAAAAATTGGAATAGAAAAATTTTTCAAAGGTAGAAAAGAAAAAATATTTTCTGAAATAAAGGAGAAATTTAATATGCACATCAAGGCAACAGCATCTCTTGAAAATATGTATGCCTAACAACTAGTATTATGACATGGCCTAGCAATGTTATTGGATTTAATATATTAAATAAGGAAGTCACCTATAGGAAGAAACAACTAAAGTAAAAATGAAACAATAATCAAGTAGACAAAAAAGGACATAGAAGACTTAATAATATAAAAAGTAACATACATATTTGTGTATGAATGTGTATATATATATATATTCCCTATTCTAAAAGCAGGGTAATGTATGATCATTTCAAAGACACAAAAATTTAATTAAACTAAAAAATTGAATTGTAAATTTTGAAATATAGCTACTTCCTCTAGTTTTCAAAATCTGAGCATCTAAAAAAATTAAGCCTATCCCTTAATTTTAAAAAAAAAGACCTACAGATGCTCTGAGGTACATTCTCCCTAGCTGCAGCAAGCTCAGTAAAACTACTTTTTTTTTTTGGACCACAGGTGTATTTCTGGTGGTCTTTGGCTGTGGATTTTAATACCTGCCTCAAAGAAGTTGTTAAAAAGACTTATGTGCATCCTTAATATGGAATAGCCTGCAATTTTAATAACATGGACAGATCTCTAAGACATATTTTTACATGAAAAGGCAAGTTTTAGAGCTGTATGGAAACTATGTCCAATTCATATTTTAAAAATAATTACATGTGGGCTTCTCTGGTGGCGCAGTGGTTGAGAGTCCGCCTGCCGATGCAGAGGACATGGGTTTGTGTCCCGGTCCGGGAAGATCTCACATGCCGTGGAGAGGCTGAGCCCGTGAGCCATGGCCACTGGGCCTGTGTGTCCGGAGTCTGTGCTCCACAACGGGAGAGGCCACAACAGTGAGAGGCCCGCGTACCGCAAAAAAAAATAATGATAATAATTACATGTGTAAAAGAATTCACGCAATTAAATACATTGGAAATGTACTCAAATTTGAATATCAAATTTTCCAGGGGAGGAGAGAAGAGTAGAAAGATTTGAATAAAACTTAGATGTTTTATTCCATATATTTCTGGAATGTTTGGATATTTCAATAAAAGTATTTTCGGGCTTCCCTGGTGGCGCAGGGGTTGAGAGTCTGCCTGCCGATGCAGGGGACACGGGTTTGTACCCCAGTCCAGGAAGTTCCCACATGCCGCGGAACGGCTAGGCCCGTGAGCCATGGCCGCTGAGCCTGCGTATCCGGAGCCTGTGCTCCGCAACGGGAGAAGCCACAATAGTGAGAGGCCCGCGTACCGCAAAAAAAAAAAAAAAAAGTATTTTCATTTATTCAGTGTTTAAAAATCAAAATGCATTTTTGAAAGGATTATCTGACAAAGACCGAAGTTAGACATCTCCAAGAGCCAACTACTTTAATAATTATGCAATTTTTCCTGGTTATTTATTTTTTTCAAAAGCAGAGTAAGAAATAGTCTATAAGTTCAGAAGGAAAGGGGAGATACTGAAAGTATTTACCTCATCTACTAACTGATGGCTGGAAGAATACCTGCCTTTAGTTTAAACTTACGATTTCATTAAAATGTATAATGCTTTAAAGTATATAGCACTTTAAGTAATTGTTAATTATATTTAAAGGTGAACAATTTAGGATTCCTTCCTCAGAAAGACACTGGGAAAATTTGAAATAGAGAGGGAGAACATCGAAAGAAAAGGAGGGAGAGTTGCAAGTCCCCAAACACCAAATATAAGCTCAGGTACTTGACAAAAATACCTAGGGTGTGGGGCTTCCCTGGTGGCGCAGTGGTTGAGAGTCCGCCTGCCGATGCAGGGGACACAGGTTCGTGCCCCGATCCGGGAGGATCCCACATGCCGCAGAGCAGCTGGGCCCGTGAGCCATGGCCACTGATCCTGTGCGTCCGGAGCCTGTGCTCCGCAACCGGGGAGGCCACAACAGTGAAAGACCCACGTACCGCAAAAAAAAAAAAAAAAAAAAACCACAAAAAAACCAAAAAAAAAAAAAAAAAAAACCTAGGATGTGAATTTTAAGTTAACACAAAGGACAGGTCTTCTTCATTAAAATATCAAGTGAAAGAATATGAATGCAGTTAAAGGCAGAAAAGGGTGTTGAACTCATTAACTACTTTTAAATATTTTAAAATATAAAAAATAAGAAGTTGGATTTGCATGCTTAAGTCAAAAAAGGAAGACACAAGGAAGAATAGTGATATAAACACTAATGTTGTAATAGACTTCAATAGGACCCTGATGTCCAGGTCCAATGTTTCACTGCCACTTAATACATTCTTAATTTCTGATGAATATCTTCCAAACAATTTAGACTCTAAATTTGACAAGTAAATAAAGACTGGAAATTTAAAATACCCCAGGAGCAACTGACCCAAGCATCTCATTCTCCATGACAAAATAATGTTATAAAGATAGGATGTTAAATGTAAATCCAACACAAACTAGACCAAGACTTGAGGACACAGGGAGGGGGAAGGGAAAGCTGGGATGAAGTGAGAGTGACATGGACTTATATATACTACAAAATGTAAAATAGATAGCTAGTGGGAAGCAGCTGCATAGCACAGGGAGATCAGCTCAGTGCTTGTGACCACCTAGAGGGGTGGGATACAGAGGGTGGGAGGGAGACTCAAGAGGAAGGAGATATGTGGATATATGTATAGCTGATTCACTTTGTTATAAAGCAGAAACTAACACACCATTGGAAAGCAATTATACTTCAAAAAAGATGTTAAAAAAAAAACTGCTCTAAAAAACTAGACCAAGAAATAATTATGTGCAAGTTTTCTCTTAATATAAAACGAGAAAGCCTGTCCAGCCTAGACGATCCAAACAAAATCATGATAGTCATAATGCAGCGTTACAGGGTCTTACATATGATTCACCTAAGTTTCGCCCTATTGATATATTTTCATTTTCTTAGGGAAGTGGGATATTCTTTTCTAAAGGAGTAGATTTTATTAACTTCTTGGGGAGAGGGGGTGTGTCTAATAAAAACAGAATTCTCACTAATCTAACTCACTCTTACTTTTTAAAAGAATATATTTGGAGAAATATTAATATATTCTGCTTGGCAAGGAAGGTGAACAGGAAATTTAAACACCAAATAGCAAAGGTAACCAGATAACCTTTCAGGTCCCTTTCAACCCAGGCAGTCTATGATTCCAAACCAAACCAGGCTGCAGTCAAAATGCAGACATTGAATCAAAATCATCTGCTAGTATCAGACATCCCTTATAAGCTTAAAGTCCGGTCATTAGGTGAGCTTAGTTACTGTTATGTCATTACTTCTAAGCTATCCCAGCAGACAGTGAGGATATATGTGCTAAGTCATACATATACACATAATGTCTATAATTTTTTCTCAATCTATGTATATCCATATATCTATATACAGATTTAGATATAGCTATATAAAATGTGTGTATGTATATAGTATATGTAGTTCATACTGATAAATCCAAATCCAATCCAAAACCACATGTTCTTCTTGTCTTCACTTTTTCATTTTTGTAACTTCCCTCTCACTGACAAACCTGACTTCCATCATTGTCAAAATAATTGCTCATTTCCCCAAGCCTAGGATACATCAAGAGCAGTTTCAGTATTATTATTAATCCATACACCTGCAAAATACAAACCTGCTAACTAGAGTTCAGGATTTATTATAATCCTCTTATTTTTTTGGAGAGGGGGAACATACATTAAGAAAAATGCATGTCTTATATCTATAACTTAGCTAGTTTTGACAAATAAACACTCCTATTTAATTGTCATACTCTCATAAGATATAGAACATGTCCATTACCCTCAAAATTTCCTTAGCATTCTTCTTATACAATCCTCCCCTCTTACTAGGTGACATAAATTCGTTTTTTCTGCTATGGAAATTCATATAAATGGAATCATACATTATGTACTACTTTGTGTCTAGCACTTTTTGCTCATAATAATATCTATGAGATTCATGCATGTATTGTACTTAATCAGTAGTTTAATTTTCTTCCTGGGTAGTATTTCTCTATATATAAATATACCACAATTTCTTTTACCCATTATCCTGTTGATAAACATTTTAGATATTTCAAGTTTTTACTATTACGAATAAAGTTTCTATGAACATTCTTGAACAATATCTTTGTGGTTATTTATTGTCATTTCCATTAGATAAATACAGGCATTTCTGCTATAATGTCACATACATGTTCTTAAAAATTACCATGCTATGAAAAATTGTGCAATAATAAAAGACAGGGCTTATGGGGAAAATGAGATTTGGGGCATGACACTCAATATTGTTGTCAGTAAAACATAACAACAACAACAACAAAAAACCCTTATGAAAACAGTTAAACTCTTATACACATTTAATGACTAAGAGTACAAAAACTACAAGTATGGATCTCGTTTCTCATGAAAAAGAAGATGGCTTGTAGAAGTGGGAATTCAAAGGGTTGCAGTTTGAGAGTTATTTTAAGGATTATCGGAAATAAGAAGAAAAGCTGTAATACCAGATGTGGATGGGTGTGGCTCATAACACAGGGATGAATTGTGAAGTAACTTGTAGATGTTTGATATATGTACATATGTGTATTTGATTTACGTGCATATATTTCTATACAGCTAATTTCAGCCGAACTTAGTGTTTTCTGCACTGTTTTTCATTGACAAAATTATAAATAAACAAGTAAAATATGTGTATTGTGCTCAGATTGCTCCCTAATATATCAATGGCATTGAATAAAATTTGCATTTTTAAAATAAGCATTATAGCAGAACTGACTGTACCTAGAAACACATTTGCTGAGTCCTAAGGTATGTATATATTTAACTTTATAAGAAACTGCCAAATTGTTTCCCATATCATTTGCACTGTTTTAGACTCCCACTAGCATTGATTTCATTGATTTCTGCTATTATTATTTTATTCTTTCTATTTATTTTAAGTTTAATTTGCTCTCCTTTCTAGCTTCTTAAGTTGGAAATTTAGATAATTCATTTTAAACTTAATTAAATGTCATCAATTTCCTTGTAAATACTGCTTTAGTAACTCCTTACATATTGTGATATATTGCATTTTCTTTATCATTCAGTTTGAAATATTTTCTAATTTTCTTTTCAGTTTTTTATTCATGCATTATTTATGTTATTTATAAGTATGTTTTTTAATCACCAACATTAAAACAGTTTCAAATACCTTATAATTGATTTATATTTTGTTTTTGGTCATATATGTGTAAGATTTCAATCTTTTTAAATATACTGAGGTTCTTTTTAGAGCCCCAAATATGGTCTATCTTAATAAAGGTTCCTTTCATACTGAATAAGTGTGTGTATTATAAATATTTAGGAGGTCAAGTACTGTAAATATAAATAAGGTCAAGGTGGTTGAAGGCTTGTTCACATCTATACCATTACTGACTTTTTGTCTGGTTTTTCTAACAGTTACTCTCTGTTTGTCAGATTGGGTAATGTATTTTGATCCATCTTCAAGTTCACTGATCCTGTATTCTGCTATCTCCAATTTACAAGGTCATTTTGTGAATCTTTCATTATCAGTTTGACAATTCTAAGTTCTAGGCTTTCCATCTGGTTCTCTTTTATAAGCTCCATTTCTCTGTTGAAATTCTCCATCTATTTTATCATTATGAATACATTTTTCCTAAGTTCTTGAACATATTTATAATAGATGTTTTAAAATTCTTTCCTGCTAACTGCAATATTTTTGTCATTCATGATCAAATTCTATTCACTGATTTTATCTTGAGTATAAATGGCATTTCTTCCCATGTCTAGGAATGTTTGATTATACACTGAATATTGTGATAATACAAAAGTGTTGTTTCTTTTCTATCAATTGGTTAAATTGAATGTACTCAAACTTTAAATTCTCTCTGTCTTGCAGGGATCAGCAGCTGAAATTTTTGCCCATTTCTTTCAGCCTTCTGGTTGTTGCTTTTTGTCAGAAAGTTGGAGTGTTCCTTGAGGGTTTGAGTGGATAAGGTGGAGGCTATAGGCACATTTTGGAACTGATCTTTCTGTGGGTCTCTTACTGCCAGCATTTTTCTCCTTACTTTTCAGCTGCCCTGAAAGCTCTAAACTTCTAAAAGACACGAAGTTTGAAGTTTTTTGCTTCATTTCTAACTTCCATCAGATGAAAATTTATGTAATTTGAAATTTTACCCATCTAATTCCCTTGTCTTAAGTTTAAATTCTCTCCCAATTTCTGCCTGTTTCAATCACTCTCATTGCTTTAGAATACTTGTTCTTAATTTGTTCAGAGCTTATAATTGTTGTCTTCAAGAGTCTTAGTCAGGAGATTAATTCAAGATGGCAGAGTGAAAGGATGTGTGCTCACTCCTTCTTGCGAGAGCACCAGAATCACAAATAACTGCTGAACAATCATCAACAGGAAGACAATGGAATTCACCAAAAAAAAATACCTCACATTCAAAGACAAAGGAGAAGTCACAAAGAGATCATAGGAGGTGCACAATCATGATAAAATTAAATCCCATAACTGCTGAGTGGGTGACTCACAAACTGGAGAACACTTATACCACAGAAGTCCACTCACTGGAGTGAAGGTTCTGAGCCCCATGTCAGGCTTCCCAACGTGGGGATCCAGCAATAGTAGCAGGAATTCCAGAGAATCAGACTTTGAAGGTTAGCAGGATTTGATTGCAGGACTTTGATAGGACTGGGAAACAGAGACTCCACTCTTGGAGGGCACACACAAAGTAGTGTGTACATTGGGACCCAGGGGAAGGAGCAGTGACCCCATAGGAGACTGAACCAGACCTACCTGCTAGTGTTGGAGGGTCTTCTGCAGAGGTGGGGGGTGGCTGTGTCTCACCGTGAAGACAAGGACACTGTCAGCAGAAGTTCTGGGAAGTATTCCTTGGTGTGGGCCCTCCCAGACACTGCCATTAACCCCACCAAAGAGCCAGGTAATCTCCAGTGTTGGGTTGCCTAAGACAAAACAACGAACAGGGAGGGAACGCAGCCCCACCTATCAGCAGACAAGCAGATTAAAGTTTTACTGAGCTCTGCCCACCAGAGAAACACCCAGCTCTACCAACCACCCTCCCATCAGGAAACTGGCACAACCTTCTTAGATAGCCTCAGCCACCAGAGGACAGACAGCAGAAGAAAGAAGAACTACAATTCTGCAGCCTGTGGAACAAAACCCACATTCACAGAAAGACAGACAAGATGAAAAGGCAGAGGGCTATGTACCAGATGAAGGAACAACATAAAACACCAGAAAAACAATTAAATGAAGTGGAGATAGGCAACCTTCCAGAAAAAGAATTCAGAATAATGATAGTGAAGATGATCAAGAACCTTGGAAAAAGAATGGAGACAAAGATCGAGAAGATGCAAGAAATGCTTTAAAAAGACTGAGAAGAATTAAAGAACAAACAAACAGAAATGAAAAATACAATAACTGAAATAAAAAATACATTAGAAGGAATCAATAGCAGAATAACTGAGGGAGAAGAACGGATAAGTGATCTGGAAGACAGAATGGTGGAATTCACTGCTGTGGAACAGAATAAAGAAAACAGAATGAAAAGAAATGAAGACAGCCTAAGAGACTTCTAGGACAACATTAAATGCAACAACATTCACATTATAGGGGTCTCAGAGGAGAAGAGAGAGAGAAAGGACCCAAGAAAATATTTGAAGAAATTATAATCGAAAACTTCCCTAACAAGGGAAAGGAAATAGCCACCCAAATCCAGGAAGAACTGAGAGTCCCAGGCAGGATAAACCTAAGGAGAAACACACTGAGACACATAGTAATCAAACTGACAAAAATTGAAGACAAAGAAAAATTATTGAAAGCAACAAGGGAAAAATGACAAATAACATACAAGGGAACTCCCATAAGGTTAACAGCTGATTTCTCAGCAGAAACTCTACCAGCCAGAAGGGAGTGGAATGATATACTTAAGGTGATGAAATGGAAGAACGTACAACCAAGATTACTCTACCCCTCAGGGATCTCATTCAGATTCGACGAAGAAATCAAAAGCTTTACTGACAAGCAAAAGCTAAGAGAGTTCAGCACCACCAAACTAGCTCTACAATAAATGCTAAAGGTACTTCTCTAAGTGGGAAACACAAGAGAAGAAAAGGACCTACAAAAACAAACCCATAGGGGCTTCCCTGGTGGCACAGTGGTTGATGGTCTGCCTGCTGATGCAGGGGACACGGGTTCATGCCCCAGTCTGGGAAGATCCCACAAGCCGCAGAGGAGATGGACCTGTGAGCCATGGCCACTGAGCCTGCACATCTGGAGCCTGTGCTCTGCAACAGGAGAGGCCACAACAGTGAGAGGCCCGCTACGGCAAAACAAAAACAAGAACAAAAACAAAAACAAAACCTTAACAATTAAGAAAATGGTAATAAGAACATACATATCAATAATTACCTTAAACGTGAATGGATTAAATGCTCCAAGCAAAAGACACAGGCTCACTGAATACATACAAAAACAGGACCGATACATATGCTGTCTACAAGACACGCACTTCAGACCTACGGACACATATAGAATGAAAGTGAGGGGATGGAAAATGATATTCCATGCAAATGGAAATCAAAAGAAAGCTGGAGTAGCAATACTCATATCAGATAAAATAGACTTTAAAATAAAGAATGTTAAAAGAGACAAGGAAGGACACTACATAATGATCAAGGGATCAATCAAAGAAGAAGATATAACAATTATAAATATATATTCACCCAACGTTGGAGCACCTCAATACTTAAGGCAGGTGATAACAGCTATAAAAGAGGAAATTGTCAGTAACACAATAACAGTGGGGGACTTTAACACCTCACTTATACAAATGGACAGATAAACCAAACAGAAAATTAATAAGGAAATAAAAGCTTTAAATGAAACAATAGACCAGATAGATTTAATTGATATTTATAGGACATTCCATCCAAAAACTGCAGATTACACTTTCTTCTCAAGTGCACATGGAACATTATCCAGGATAGATCTCATCTTGGGTCACAAATCAAGCCTCAGTAAATTTAAGAAAATTGGAATCATGTCAAGCATCTTTTCTGACCACAATGCTATAGTATTGGAAATCAATTACAGGGAAAAAAATGTAAAAAAACAAAAACACATGGAGGCTAAACAATATGTTACTAAATGACCAAGAGATCACTGAAGAAATCAAATAGGAAATAAAAAAAATACCTAGAGACAAATTACAATAAAAACACGATGATCCAAAACCTATGGGATGCAGCAAAAGCAGTTCTGAGACAGAAGTTTATAGCAATACAAGCCTACCTCAGAAACAAAAACCTCAAATAAACAATCTAATCTTACACCTCAAGGAACTAGAGAAAGAAGAGCAAACAAACCCCAAAGTTAGTAGAAGGAAAGAAATCATAAAGATCAGAGCAGAAATAAATGAAATAGAAACAAAGAAAACAATAGCAAAGATCAGCTGGTTCTTTGAGAAGATAAACAAAATTGGTAAACCATTAGCTAGACTCATCAAGAAAAAGAGGGATAGGACTTAAGCCAATAAAATTAGAAATGAAAAAGGAGAAGTTACAACAGACACTGCAGAAATACAAAGCATCCTAAGAGACTACTACAAGCAACTCTATGCCAATAAAATGGACAACCTGGAAGAAATGGACAAATACTTAGAAAGGTATACCCTTCCAAGTCTGAACCAGGAAGTAATAGAAAATATGAACAGACCAATCACAAGTAACGAAATTGAAACTGTGATTAAAACTCTTCCAACAAACAAAAGTCCAGAGTCACATGGCTTCACAGGTGAATTCTATCAAACATTTAGAGAAGAGCTAACACCCATGTTTCTCAAACTCGTCCAAAAAATTGCAGAGGAAGGAACACTCCCAAACTCATTCTATGAGGTCACCATCACCCATACAAAAACCAGACAAAGATACTACAAAAAAAGAAAACTACAGACCAACATCACTGACGAATATAGATGCAAAAACCCTCAACAAAATACTAGCAAACAGAATCCAACAACACATTAAAAGGATCATAGACCATGATCAAGTGGGGTTTATCCCAGGGATGCAAGGATTCTTCAATATACACAAATCAATCACTGTGATACACCCTACTAACAAACTGAAGAATAAAAACCATATGATTGTCTCAATAGATGCAGAACAAGCTTTTGACAAATTTCAACACCGATTTATGATAAAAACTCCCCAGAAAGTGGGCATAGAGGCAAACTACCTGAAAATAATAAAGCCCATATATGAGAAACCCACGGCAAACATCATTCTCAATGGTGAAAAACTGAAAGCAATTCCTCTAAGATTTGGAACAAGACAAGGATGTCCACTCTCACCACTATTATTTAATGTAGTTTTGGAAGTCTTAGCCAAGGCAATCAGAGAAGAAAAAGAAATAAAAGGAATACAAATTGGAAAAGAAGAAGTAAAACTGTCATTGTTTACAGATGACATGATATTATACATAGAGAATCCTAACAATGACACCAAAAAACTACTAGAGCTAATCAATGAATTTGCAGGATACAAAATTAATGCACAGAAATCTCTTGCATTCCTATACACGAATGATGAAAAATCTGAAAGACAAATTAAGGAAACATTCCCATTTACCATTGCAACAAAAAGAATAAAGTACCTAGGAATAAACCTACCTAGGGAGACAAAAGACCTGTATGCAGAAAACTTTAAGACACTGATGAAAGAAATTAAAGATGATACAAACAGATGGAGAGATAAACCATGTTCTTGGATTGGAAGAATCAATATTGTGAAAATAACTATACTACACAAAGCAATCTAGAGATTCAATGCAATCCCTATCAAATTACCAATGACATTTTTTACAGAACTAGAACAAAATTCTTAAAATTTGTATGGAGACACAAAAGACCCCGAATAGCCAAATCAGTCTTGAGGGAAAAAAAAGGAAGTGGAGGAATCAGACTCCCTGTCTTTGGACTATACTACAAAGCTACAGTAATCAAGACAATATGGTACTGGCACAAAAACAGAAATATTAATCAATGGAAAAGGATAGAAAGCCCAGAGATAAACCCACACACCTATGGTCAACTAATCTATGACAAAGGAAGCAAGGATATTCAAAAGAGAAAAGACAGTCTTCAATAAGTGATGCTGGGAAAACTGGACAGCTACATGTAAAAGAATGAAATTAGAACACTCCCTAACACCATACACAAAAATAAACTCAAAATGGATTAAAGATCTAAATGTAATACTGGATGCTATAAAACTCTTAGAGGAAAACATAGGAAGAACACTCTTTGACATAAATTACAGAAAGATCTTTTTGGATCCACCTCCTAGAGTAATGGAAATAAAAACAAAAATAAACAAATGGGACGTAATGAAACTTAAAAGCTTTTGCAAAGCAAAGGAAACTACAAACTGCATGATAAGACAACCCTCAGAATGGGAGAAAATATTTGCAAAAGAATCAATGGACAAAGGATTAATCTCCAAAATATATAAACAGCTCATGCAGCTCAATATTAGAGAAACAAACAACCCAATCCAAAAATGGGCAGAAGATCTAAAAAGACATTTCTCCAAAGAAGACATACAGATGGCCAAGAAGCACACGAAAAGCTACTCAACGTCACTAATTATTAGAGAAATGAAAATCAAAACAACAATGAGGTAACACCTCACACCAGTTGGAATGGGCATCATCAGAAAATCTACAAACAACAAATGCTGGAGAGGGTGTGGAGAAAAGGGAACCCTCTTGCACTGTTGGTGGGAATGTAAATTGATCAAGCCACTATGGAGAACAGTATGGAAGTTCTTTAAAAAACGAAAAATAGAATCACCATATGACCCAGCAATCCCACTGCTGGGCATATACCCAGAGAAAAACATAATTCAAAAAGACACATGCATCCCAATGTTCATTGCAACACTGTTTACGATAGCCATGGAAGCAACCTAAATGCCCATCGACAGACGAGTGGATAAAGAAGTTGTGTTACAAATATACAATGGAATATTACTCAGCTATAAAAAGGAACAAAATTGGGTCTTTTGTAGAGACGTGGATGGATCTAGAGACTTTCATACAGAGTGAAGTATGTCAGAAAGAGAAAAACAAATATTGCATATTAATGCCTATATGTGGAACCTAGAAAAGTGGTACAGTTGAACCAGTTTGCAGGGTAGAAATAGACAGATGTAGAGAACAAACGTGTGGACACCACGGTAGGGGGGAAAGTGGCGGGTGTGGCAGTGGTGGTGGGATGAATTTGGAGATTGGGATTGACATATATACACTAATATGTATAAAATGGATAACTAATAAGAACCTGCTGTATAAAAAAATAACTAAAATAAAATTTAAACATTCAATACAAAAAAAAAGAAAGAGCCTTAGTCAGATCCAATTTAATCTACTATTCTTAGTATGAAGTCTTATCACTGGTTAAATTTTAACTTATTTATTAATTTAATCCAACATATACTATGCTCCCACTATGTTTCAGATATCCTTCTGTGCACCAAGGATGCAAAGAATATAAGACTATAACCTAGATCTTTATAGGCAGGAAGTCATAGTATAGAACAATTATTCTGACACAATGCAATAAGATAAATTAAGGGAGTATTATAGGAGCACAAATGGAGAACTCATAGGTATATCTCTATCTCTTATCTTTCTTCAAGTTCGGTAACACTTTTCCACTTGAGATAATTCTAAGTCATGAAATTTGAGTATTTTATTTATGCCATGATGACTAGGGAGTCCCCTAGAATTGACTTGATCAGGATAGACTCTCAAAAATATTTAAATACATTAATGTGAGAAATTGTTATGATTGAAGTTTTGTTGGTTGGTTGGTTGGTTGGTTGATTTAATAACTAGCCATGTTAGTGGTCTGGTGGGTAAACATCATGTAACTTATTTTAGAGCACACCGCTATTTATAAAAGCAAAAAAAAAAAAAGAAACTACTTAAACATTAAAAAAATTTAGGCCCAATAAAAAATCTTAGACGAATATTTAGGAGACTCTATTTACAAGATTGAAAAGATCTTTCCAAACTAAGAAATAAAATATAGATATTATAAAAATGTTTTTATGCAAAATATATTAAACGCTAGAAATGTAACAATTTACAAAAAATTGCAATGCAAATGACAGATGAAAGACTAACTCTCTGGAATGCATAAAGAAATTTTGCAAAATGATAACAAAGAGCTTAACAACCTACAACATACAAATGAAAATAATATGAGCACACAATTCAGCAAAGAGCAAATCCAAATTGCTGATAAACATGTGAAAACATGCTCCGTGTTTATAGGTGTCAGGAAAGTATGAATTAAGTAAAAAAGACAGCCACTTAATGCTGAGTCAGAATGTAAAATGTACTCTCATACATTGTTGCAGCAATTTTGGAAAGTAACCCTGCAATATCTGCTAAAATTCAAAATGCACATGCCCTTCATTCCAACAATCCAGTTCCTGGGATTTGTCTCATATAACCAAAAGCACCAGAAGGTAAGGATAGATACACAGAGGGGCTCATCACAGTACAGTTTTATAAAAGAAAAGATAAAGGAATTTTGAGGTTCATTTTTGTAAACTCAGAACATTCCCTAATGCTATCAAAGTCAGTGGTTTAGTCACGACGTTCTGGATTCAAAGTCTTAGTCAGCTGATGCACTACATAAAGTTAACCCAATACGTAAAGCAGATGACATCAGATAACTCACTGCATAGACTGAAGCCAATTAGGGGAGGAGCAAGGCAGTAATATTATACAACTTGGAGTGGTCTGTGAGGAGCTGTATTTGAAATTCAGTACTCTATTTTATCACCCCCTAAATCAGCCTAACTGATTTCCTCTGTACTATCGTGTCCTTATATCTTACTTAAACTCCTCTTAGACAGGTGCTGAGTTCCTCTCCCCATCCAGGACCTATCACAGTGCTTGCTGCTATATATGATATTAATAAATGTGGGTTATTTGTTGAGCTAAGGGACTTTATAGTCTGTGTTATTGTCTGAGATGCTCAGCTGAAAAAATATATTTGATGTCCTTTAAAACGATATGAGTGACAATTGTAATCAATTTTGGTGTGAGCTTCTCAAATGCCATGATGGATTCAGTTAGGTACCTGAATATGGACAACTTCCTACAAGTTTACATTATAAACAGGAAAACATGTCATGAGTCTTTGTGAAATTATAAAAGAATATTACTTAATGAAGTTCTGTGATAACATTTTTCTAATCTCAGAAAGTTTTTATTTTTCAAATTGTCTAATTTTTTTTGTCTTTCCCCATTATTAGGTCAATGAAGAATAACAATATTAAAAGTTGCAGTTCTTTGAAAAGCCTTCACAAAAAAAGCATTAAATAAAAAAGACTTTAGCCAAACATACTGACAAGATTATAGTAGCTCACATAATCTAACTTGCATTTACTCTGTAATTACCTAGGAAAAGGTTCAGAAGTATAATTCATTCATGTCGCAGCATAACAAACAAAAAGATATGTGATGAAACCATGAACTAGGTTATAAAATTAGTCATTGGTATTGTTCTTTCTGATGCCACCAACACCATCCAAAGCAAAGGCAGAATGCCACTTACAGCTTCATTCTTTGGGTGCCCTGTCCAGTAGTACTTTCTCCCTCACCTGCTCTGTGAAACAATTGTTCTTCTCTTCCTAATAGCATAAAGAATGCATGTAATTCATTGCAAACCTTAGAGAGCCTTAGTACACAAAAATATCTGAAATTTTAGTAGCATCATTGCAATACTCTGCAGTGCAAGACAAAAATTTGGGAAAAAAGAGAAAACAAAATTAATTAACTTCTGACATTATACCTTAGAGTAATTAATGATTGAGTTCAAATTAAACCATCACCCATAAAGGTTCTCATTCT
This sequence comes from Tursiops truncatus, assembly GCF_011762595.2. Lineage (NCBI taxonomy): Eukaryota > Metazoa > Chordata > Mammalia > Artiodactyla > Delphinidae > Tursiops > Tursiops truncatus. The sequence continues at coordinate 31,501,191 of NC_047051.1, forward strand.
TCCCTGATTATATTATCACATATTAAATTTTAGCTACTAATTCTGGAAAATATAAAGAGAGTTCAGTGAATATCTTTTTGCTGGCTTTCATGTTTAAATGAGACTGTGTTCAAAACATTTAATGAAAAAACCCTACTCAATAAATATAGTTTTCAAATATTTCAAACATTCAGAAATGCCACACAAGACAATAATTTTGACTCTGAACCTGTTCCTTCACTTGTGAAATAATATCCATACCATAGATTATTACAAATAGTGAATACAATTTTACATGTAAAATATCTAACTCAGCATTTAAACCATAGTAAGTAATCACCAAGTTTTGATTCCCTTTACATAGTTCAGGTGGTCTGTTTGAATACTATATTGAATATAGTAATAAAAATAGAAAATTATAAAAATAATATTACAAATATAAATCTGCACAGGTTGGACATAGAAATATTTATAAAAATAACTTCCTTAACCACTGAAACTTGGAAGTACCTCATATAGGAATACACAAGAAGTATAAAATCTATATTGCTCCCCATGGGTGATCTATTTTCTGCTCAGACCTCAAGTAGTAGATATCCTTCCAATTAAAAGTGAGGGATAATGCCATCATTCTTATTTTACAAGGATAGAATGGACAGGACAGAAAACAAAGGCAACTGGCTAGAAAACCCAGCATCTAGATGGTAACATTGATGTTTTTTTTACCAAATATGTATCCCAGCTCTGTCCTTCTTTATCAGAATATCTAATAATGGGAGGGAAAAGGAGGAAAGAGATAAGGAAGTTATAGTTTTTGCTTTTTGTGTTAAAAATCTCTAGAGCTTCAGCAAAAAAATCCAAATATGCTTGGTAAGATAAACTAATGAAAGATACTTTGGGGAATTTTTATGGCATTCTTAAGCTATTTACTTTTATATTGTATTATATTATGGGTTCATAACTTTCTTGAAATATGGGCTTATAAAAAAATATAACATAATATGGACTTATAAAAAAATATAATAAAAGCTATGGACCCTCTCTCTTTAAAGGAAAAGAATATCATATAGATCCAGTGAGTTCATAGACCTTCTAAAGCCCATCCATAGACTCTTTCTTATTCCCTAGTCTTTGGTTTATGAATTCTTTATGTATAGGAATTAGCTAAAACATTGATGTAGTCATCATGGGATTAAAAGTTTTATTTCAAATGCCCCTAATTCTCATACTTGGACCCACTGAGATCCATGAAGTACAGAATATTTTATGTCATTTTTCATTTAAAAAATTACATTGTCGCCTCCAAATAAGTATTAGTACATTTTAAATAAATTCTTGTTGATTGAGTAAGTGGATAAATTAACACTTACATTATTCTATTTACATTGACTCAAGGTTCAAATAATTTTCTTGTTCTTTGGATTATAACAAAAACAATTTTAAAATTACTATCCAAATCAGCACTTTGAAAGGAATAGCAACAGAATACTGTGACCTTTATCAAATTTGTCTTTTGTAACCTTTGAGTGAACGCGTAAGAAACAACCAAATATTTCCTGTAAATAGTGATACAAGGAAGTGACATTTCTCATAGACAGTGGTAGAGCGAGCATAATGTGGCATAAACAGAGGAAGAGCATCTGATTTTCACAGTACCGGAAGAAGAATGAGTCCAGGCAAAAACAAACTAAAAGTATTGTCCTGGCTCTGTTCGGTATGGTACTCAACAATTCTTTAGTGAAAAGAAACTACAAGTTTATACCAACTCCCCCATATACATAGAGGTAGACATAAGCATAGACACAGACTTACACATATACTTGTACACACACACACAAATATGCACACATGCATACACACATATGACTATGCCATCAAAAGTCACTCTTCCATTCTCTTGGGAACTTTTTTTAAAAGAGAGAACTAACTGGAGGATGTAAGAACTATGAGATAAAGTGAATGGTGGAGGAAAAGAAGAGGTTATTTTAATAAAACTCTGAAAAAAAAAATGTGAGGGAAAGTAGGACTTAGATGTGAACTTCTGCTCTTGTTAAAAATGATGCAACAATAGCCATGTGTATAAGGAATGATAGCATCTGGACAGAGAGGGTCTCTAAGCGATGCTGAAATAGATAACCCTGCACACTGAGGAAGACTGGTAAAATCCGTATTTGGAATATGCAATATATTAAAGTATTACCAAAGCTGAATCCAGAGCATGATCCCTAGAACAATCACCTCACTACAGCTGAAACCGGACACGTCTTCAACCTTCGCTCGTTTAAGGACAGCAGCAGTGCAGATCCACCACAGTACTTCTTGATGCTTAGGTGTGTCTGAGTTCAGGTGCATCTGAGTCATTGAATCAAGATCCTAAGTCTTCATCCCAGTTGCCACAGAGGCAGAAAAGATGAGGACTGCCTTCTGATGCAGGGAATTAAAAAATAGAGAGTGTGATTAAAAGATGCTAAGTGACAAAATATGACAAATACCCACTATTGAGCTCAACTCACAGAACACTGCTCTCACAAGCCTTAGTTCTGCCCAGGTCTGTGATTCTCTAAAAGGTGTTATGTGGGAACAAAAAGAAGTCACTCTAGAAAGAATAATTCCTTAGTGATAGGACTTCACAACTCTTTTCTCAGCAGCAACTTTATTTTGCCATGCTACAGTGGCTCTTTCCTTTAAACATGCTTATTTCTCTCTCTTCAATTAATTAGCACATAAATTAGTAAATAATCCTTCATTTGACTAATCTACCTTTCCACTGTTCTCTATTTCTCTTTCACCAATTGTAATTGTTTTTTTGTTTTTTGCGGTACGCGGGCCTTTCGCTCTTGTGGCCTCTCCCGTTGCGGAGCACAGGCTCTGGATACGCAGGCTCAGCGGCCATGGCTCACGGGCCCAGCCGCTCCGCGGCATGTGGGATCTTCCCGGACCGGGGCACGAACCCGTGTCCCCTGCATCGGCAGGTGGCCTCTCAGCCACTGCGCCACCAGGGAAGCCCTGTAATTTTTTTTTTTTTTTTAATTCTACTGTCGCTGTTTTTAGTCCCTCTTTCTAGGAGCTCCTTGTCTCCTATCGCCACCATTTTGTAGTAGCTACACTCCTGAAAATCACAACCAGTTCTTCATTAAGTCCTCTGGTCTTTTGGGCCCACACCCTCCTTGACTTCTCTGAAGCACAGGGCATCATAAATCTTCTGGAAGCTCTTTCTGCATTCCTATTCCAGAACTCTTCCTACTTTCCTTCGCTTGATCTGTCATCTGTTTTTGCATTCTTTATTACTTCATCTCTAGTGTCAGCTCCTAAAATTCTGTCTTCACACCTCACTTTTCTCTATATTGTCTTCTTCAATGAGGTCACCCCACTCACTATTTCACATTCACTTGTTCATCTACTCCCTCATTAATTCAACACATATTAATTGATTGACTACTAAACAGCAGGCACTCTGCTAGGACCTGGTGATCAAAAAAGGGAATAAGACACAGGCCCTGCCCTCAAAGAACTCAGTGTCTTTTAGGAAAGAGCATGTAACAGAGACATCTGTTATGAAATAGAGCAGAAAGTGCATAGATAAAGCCGTACACTGCTTTGGCATCATCTAAGAGATGGGAGGGGAATGTAGACAAAGGCAGGCACAAACTCCCTAGAAGAAATGACAGTATCACTTTCCTAAGGATGTCTTACCCTTGTGTGTCTGCATCTCTGCCATTGTGCAACTTAGGTCCACCTTTCTTCCTTCTTGCTGGATACCTGCCCCGCAATGCCTTTGAAGAAATCATGTTTAAAACCAAACTTTTCATTCTCATACTGACATTAATTTCCCTTCATTTTCTAATTCATGGTGATAGATCAATGTTTACTTATCCAGACCAGCTCCAAACCTCTGAGTCCTTGTGGACTTGTCCCTCTGCCTCCCTCTTGACATCTGCTTTTTCACCAAATTCTATTGATTCCTTTTTTAAAACAAGTGTAGTACCAGGTAGTAGTTAGCAACATAGGCTGGGTTCAAATAAGAAGAATAAAAGTCGCTTAACTCTGCAGCTGTATGCAGATTATTTTTGTGTCTCAGTTTCTTCCTCTTTAAAATGGGGATAATGGTTCCTACAACACAGCGTTGTTGTAAAAAATAAATGAGATGATATCCTGGAACATATCAAGTATTGATCACACATCGCCTATCGTTACTCTTATTTCTATGTTGTCCATTTCTTACTTTTTCATTCCCAGTGTCTTAATCCTGGCTCTGAATTTAAATCATTCACATCTGTGTAAGCATCTTATTGAATGAACTGAACTTCAGACAAGCTCACAAAGTCACTTGATTCTTTTGTCTCAATGTCTCTTCAAACTCACTCTGTAGAGTAATTCTGTCCTTGTCCTTTGATACATTTCAGTCAGATTGACTAGGTTTCAGGTACCTTGACTCACAAGAACACTTCATTCTGGTACTAATAACTCCAGTTCAGTGTAATAATCAAAATTCTAAGCTCTTATCTAATCTGGAGCTTCTCCCACAACCAGATTGATAGCACTTCAATCTGTAAACCTATACCAGGTGTGGGTGAGGTTTGGTGGACTTCATTGTTCTGTAGTCGGCCAGCTCTTGCCTCCACCCGGAAGTTGCCCCTTCCAGGGTTAGGCCCAAGGGAAGAAAGAGTTAGGGGCTAGAAATTTGGTGATCTATGTTTGGATCCTCTGGATTTTAAGAGGGCATTCAAAACTGATACTTTCTCTCTGGGTCTTTCAGCTCTTCTGCAGTAACTTTGATATAAGTGATTTCCCGGGGAAGCCCACCATAATGCTCTCGTTCACTCCTTGGGCCTCAGGCGGCACCACTGCTCTGATTGGTTACTACCTCCTTCTCACCTGGACCTCAGGCACTCTCAAGGCCTCAGGCCAACACCCTCCCAGAGGTCCACCTGACTTCAAGGAAAGTGCCTGCAACCCTTCCCCACACCACTACTTTGGGCTCACTTCCAAAGCATACCTGACTCAATCTCTGTCTCTCTGTCTCTGCCTCTCTCTGTCTCTCTCTTTCTCTCTCTCTAGCCATTTCCTCCCTCCTCCTTCCACCCTCACTCTCAAAACTATGCCATCTTACATTGATAGTCACAATCTCTCATCTTAAGATTTCTCAGATATGTATAAAAACATTCCCTTGGATTCCTCAAACCCCAGAAGATAAATATCAAGCTCTTTAAAATGTCCCCTTGAAGCTCTTCATGTTGGGTTTAAGGGGAACAGAAGCATCTCAGACGAAAGAGGAAGTGCTCTGAGTTTTGACAATGCCTCCAAAGGAATCCTAACCTCTGTTGCCATCTGACAAGGTCCTAGACCTGCTTTATCCATCCCTGGGAGAGGGGATGAGCCTCACAAGGCAGTCTGGGGAGAGTTCCTTGACAAGTGCTATAAGCAAGTCATACAGGCAGTTGACATCCTTTTTCTCAGTCTTAGGACTTCATGCGAAAAGTCAAACAGAAAGAGTTCCATTTTCACATCCTGGTAACCTGCATTAGTCTATACTATACTTTTCTCTCTGCCTCCAGTTTTGTCCCAATCAACCAGGTGGATCTCCCTCAAGCACTGCTTTATAAATCCCCCCCAGATTCAACACTGCCATTGAATCCCACCACCCCCTTCTACTCCTATTTGGGCTTCAGACCTTTTCATGCTTGGCTCACCTATAATACTTAAAAATAGGATCCTTTCCCAAATGGCTCTTGAATCATTAAACTTTTTAATAGCTAAAAGAGAAAAATCTATTAACAATTAATTAGACTAAATGAAAAGGGACTCTCTCTGCCTAGGTGAAAGCAAATGGTTCATGTTTAAAGACTTACTAAAGTACTTCAAACTGTAAGACAGGCAATCAAAAAAGGTGGAAATATTTTCTTCCAACTGTGACCAGAAATGATTAAGAACTTCTCTCCAGATTAGAAGGGCAAATAATGAACAGCACTCAGCCCTGAATAAATTAATACATACGTATATATTATCTTAGTCATAAAGAGAATCTATTGTAGCACATGTGTAGATTAGAAAACTAGAATAATACGTTAGACTAGCTACATTCTTATTTTTAAAAACTTTATCATTTTTTTCAATACCAAAAAATATTTTTTAGACACAAACTCTTTGTATGTTACACTTATTGAAAAGCACATGCAAATGATACATTTTAAATATTGTCCATATGGAGAATGTTTTCCTAATAAAGAATAATACACTAAATTATTCAGGAAAACTGACAAATTGAGAAGCATTTTAATCAATTAATAGATTTCAAATTAGATAAAATGGTAAGAGTTTCCTTTTTAATTCAGTCTGTGTCTTTCTAAATTATTTAATAGGAGGTGACTGACAAAAGGGAAAAATACAGAGGAAAAAAAGGGGGGAAAAAGATGTCCTATATGCCTGGTTCTAATAAAACCTAAAAATGCAAAAGTCTGAAGTTATCTAGAAACAGATGAATTGCAATTCTTATTTTTGATGAGTCATAATGTTCAAGAGGAGGAGTAACTGAATATAGAATGAGGTTTTTCTAATTTCTTGATATTATCCTAGAGGTCTTTTAATATATTACTTATATCTTTTTTTCCACTTGAAGAAAGAAATGATATGACCTCTAAGAGGCACATTTTCAATAAATTCCATATAACAGCAGGAGAGAATGCAGATTGAAAATGCAGTTCCAGCAACTTGCATTTTAAAAAGCTTTTAAATCCTGTCTCATGCATTGGTCTTTCAACAAAGATGAATGTGCAAGACACCTCATAGTCTACTCTACTTGGTAAGGCAGTGATAATGTTAAATCAATGGCACAATGATCAAAAATGAGAACAGGATCAATATTCTGATCAATTGAATTGCTTTAGATATTAAAAAGTAATTATTCCAGAACTAGTCTGCATTGGCAAAAATAAAAGTATGTCTGCCTTGTCTAAGCATTTCCACTTTAAATATTGACAAACTCAGTTCACAAATAAAATAACACATTTTGAGGAATTGTATTGAGCACAAAGTTAGCCAAAAATGTGTCTGGTACAGATAAAAATACAATTATATTCTTCCATACATACCTCTGAAAGGGGAGATTTCCCCCCCAAGATCAAGTTTAATAATAAATTTCTAATTTATCATTTCATTTTTTAATAAAAAACATGCATTTGAGTAGGAAAAAAGAAAGTAGGCTGAGGTCATACCCTCAGAGCCAGACATAAATCAGAGCTGCTAGGCAGCCGTCACAATGCATTGATTTATAGCTGCACAGTAGGTAGAATTAGAATTGGTCCCTGACCTTAAGGAATTTACATTCTAGTTAGAAAGCCAAATTTAAACATATGAAACAGTGTGAGAAGACTTACGAGCAAAATAATGTAATGAAAGCTAACTTTTATTGGCAGCTTACAATGAGCCAGATACGTTTGTAAGCACTTCGTATGTTGCAGTGGATTCTGTTGGTGTGCTGCCCAGAACTGCGTCAGTGACATGGTGCTCCCAACACCCAGCTGCGATATGCGTTGGCTGCAAATTGCTCAAAGCTCACTATTTTCCAGAAAAGGGCCCTCCTTAGAAAGGAAGCCAATGAGCCTAGGAGTTTATGCACTGTGCCCTCCCTGGACCGAGCTGCAGCCAATGACTGACACAGAGAGATCACCTTCGCCCAAGGTAGGGCCAACTCTGTGATGTCATTTGTGGTTCATGGTTCCCAGTGGGATAAGGCCGACGTTAGTCTCCTGCTGAGAACCTGTCTTTGCCTAGTTTTCTCCCCTGCCCTTTCCTCCTCCCTCTCTCTCCTTTCTTTGAGATCTCTCTCTCTCTCTACAAATTATTTGCACAGTAAGCTCTGCTTGCAGCTCTGTTTCTCAAAACTCAGACCTAAGACACATAAAGGCTAAGACTCATTCAACCTTATAGAGAAATTACTACTATTATACCCATTTCACAAATGAGAAAACTAATGCACAGAGAGATCAAGAGCATGGATAAGGTCACCTAGCTCATAAATGGTAAATATTGGCTTTGATCCCAGGCACTGTTGGCTCAAGAGATCATGCTCTAAACCTCTACATTCCATGCTGTGAATGTTTGCCAGGTGAAGGCATTCCTATGGGTGGCAGAAAGAATGCAGGATTTAGAATAAGGAGACTGATTTTAACATAAGTGCTTTAACCTCCTGGCCTTATGATTTTTGAGTTTGTAACTTGATTTTACAGTACATATTTGTAAAATAGGAAGAGTAATATGAAGCTATTGGGAGGACAAGATGAGACCAAGCGTGTGAAGTACCTGGCCTAGAGTAGGCCTTTAAGAATGGTAGGAAAATTTTAAACTTGAGAATACCAACATTGCTTTGAAAGCATGCAGCACTTTTCACCTTATAAAATGTTTTATTTAATATCCCTTTAGTTGTCACCATAGCCTCGTGACAAAAATATTATTGGATATATTTTATTGATTATAAAAAATTGAAGCTTGGGAAACTCTCAGACTTATTTGACAGAACCAGGACTCAAATTTAAGATATCTGAGAACAATTCCAGTATCTTTATCTTTATACCACAACTCCTTAAAATAATAAATTATAATTTCAGGATACTCTAGTGATTACTAGCAAATCTTATTTTATACCTCTCTTGCCTTCTGAAGGAAATACCAGCATTTTGAAAATGGTGAGTTGCATTATGTCCACAGGAATTAATAAAGGGGACAAAAAGTGTAAGTGAGGTCAGGGAGACAGTTTTAGGAGACACTCTGTGAAGGACAGGACATTTGAGCTCAATTTTTATTTCTTCAACAGGGAAATATTTGTTGAGTACCTTTTGTATTTCAAGCACTTTTCTTTGTAAAGACAAAGATAGATGGTGGTAAAGAAACACCATAACCAGAAGCAGGGTCAGAAAGAAAAGGGCATCTTCAAGAAATAGGAGTAATATATCTCAAGAATCTGAGAAAGAATCATGGACCATAAAACTGGAAAGTTCATGTGGGACAGATCCCTGGGGACAGGGCAAGTCCGAGTTAGGATTTGGAGGTTGGAGGAGAGCTATTGAAAGCCATTGAGAGCTACTGAGCATTGTGGGTAGTTGTGACATGATATGAGCTTTATTTGAGGATCTAAATCAGTGAGATGATGCATCTGAGAATGTAGAAGATGGAAAGAAGAAGACATATTGAAACCCTAGCAAGGAATTAAAGGAAGGAGATGTGAAACTTTCAAATGTCAAAGTAACAGAATTTGTTGATTGACCAGCTGCAAGGGGATGAGAAAGAGGAGAAAGTCCAAGATAATTTTGCAAACATTTCATTTTCACAACATAAGGATTAAGAAAAGGTCTAACCCAAGACCTTGTCCTCTTTTGAATTCTACCTCCCCTGGTTAATTGCCAGCTAAATAAACATGTGCAAGTTCCTTTTGCTGCTTCTGTGACTGCATCTGTATTATGGGGTGAATAGTTGTGCCTACCTCTTCAGATTGATGCAAACAGTAAATGAATCCTAACAGATGCACCTGCTGCAAAGGGGTGCTCAGAAAATATTCCATTATTATGACACACTTTGACACAAAGAAAAACACAGGAAGACATGATTTACCAGAGGAAGCAAGACTTTGGCATGAAAGGCTGCTACTGTCAGAAGATTTGGATTTGTTTCCCAGCATTGCCTTTTAGTTTTAGAATTTTTTCCCTACCATTCCTTTGCTTGATTTTTTATGATTGCCCAAAAGGAAGAGAGACTAGTCTTTTTAAATCCCTAAATTAAAATGCCATATAAGTAAATCACCATCAATAAGATCAATTAAATTATCCATTTATACACTAGTCTAACAGACACATATACCCACAACCTCAGAAACTCACACATTGAAGCTTTTACCAATTACAGCCTCATTTCCTTGTGGCCAAAAGCAACGTGAGTTAACTAATTTTGTCTGAGACCAGCTCGGTGCTTTGTGACCACCTAGAGGGGTGGGATAGGGAGGGTGGGAGGGAGGGAGACACAAGAGGGAAGAGATATGGGAACATATGTAAAGGTATAACTGATTCACTTTGTTATGAAGCAGAAACTAACACACCATTGTAAAGCAATTATACTCCAATAAAGATGTAAAAAAAAAAAATTGAAAGTGTGACATTTAATGTTATTAATGAAAAATTTAGAGTAATTGACACAATCCAAGGGAATCAGGAATATCTGAATAACAAACTATGTAATGTTAAAAAAAACCACATTTTTTTGTGACAAGCAATTGTTCCTTTCTAATGACATGATGAGATCAGTAGGACACTGGTCTTCTGAAACTGTACTAGTTTTCATTATCTGTAGCTGATTCTCAGTAAGACCTTTAAGAAAATGAGCCATCCTTTCTGAAACTCATAATTAAATACCATGGAATAAGTCTCTACGCACCCATCTCAATTTATATATTCTATTAGCTGACCTATTATTGATCCTTCAGTTTTTTAAATACTTTCATTTTTATAGAAGTTTTAGGGTCACAGCAAAACTGAACAACAGAAGGACAGAGATTTCCCATGCACCCTCTGCCTCCACACATGCATAGCCTTCCTTGTTATCAACATCCCCTCCCCAGTAGTACATTTGTAACAACTAATGAACTTATACTGTTACATGTTTATCACCGGAAGTTCATAGGTTACATTAGAATTCACTCTTTTATTATATATACATGTATATATATTTTTAATCTATTTATTTATTTATTTGGCTGCATTGGGTCCTAGTTGCGGCATGTGGGATCTTTCGTTGTGGTGCGTGGGCTTCTCTCTTGTTGTGGCACGCGGGTTCCAGAGCATGCAGGCTCAGTAGTTGCTGTGCATGGGCTTAGTTGCCCCACGGCATGTGGGATCTTAGTTCCCTGACCAGGGATCAAACCCACATCCTCTGCACTGGAGGACAGATTCTTAACCACTGGACCACTAGGGAAGTACCTAGAATTTACTCTTGATGTTGTACATTCTATGGGTTTGGACAGATTTAATATGACATGTATCTACCATTATAGTACCCATAGAGTAGTCTCACCTAAAAATACTCTGTGCTCCTGAGCCTTCATTTTTTCTATTTACCTTTTAGTCAGGGTTACTGCAGCTATCTCAGGGAGACTACTCCCTGAATCCATAGAAATAGTTTTACAAATAATATACTTAAGATAAGGCTAAAGATTGATCAAATAAAACCTGTATCCTATTTTTTGAGCTTTGTGCAAGGTAAAAAATACATATTCTGCATTTTCTCTTATTTAATATAAATTAATTAAATTTAACCTAAATATAGTGAGCCTCATGTATGTACTTATAACAAAATCTTTTCAATATTGTAGGAGAATTGTGCTTAGGAAGCAAACCCCAAATCTTACCTGAGGCTTCATGTTTTCTACAAGATGCCAAAGAAATTTTCAAGCAGATATTCAGTACTAACTAAAAATGAGACACTGAAAAAGAAAATGCAAAACTGTAATACATAATATTGTGAAATCTTATCCGATACTTACAATATCACCTTCACCCCAAAGTTGTGACAAGCAAAAATGTCTCCAGACATTGCCAAATGTTCACTGAAGGATAGAATTGCCCTTGGTTTAGAACCACTGAAGATACGTAAGACAAGATTAACTTTTTCAATATCCCTCCTAGTTTAGGGAGGAAAAGGTGACCCAGTTTTAATCAATGAGATGTAAGGAAAATATGATGACAAAATGCTGGAAATGAATGTCTTCCCTCAGGAAAGCCCCCTTTTTTTTTTCTGTCTTGGTCACTGCTTTGCTTAGAGCTGAGGCTGCCATGTTTTAAGCATGAGAAGAAAGTCAAAACATACCTGGCATGCTGATCAAGAGCCCCAGTGCTCTGAAGCTCTTGCTCAAAGCCAGCATCTACCTATGTGCAGACTTCTAGCCATGAGAGAACAACAGTCCTCTATTACATTGCACACTTTTGTTAGGTGATGTCTTTCATGCAACTGAAGATATTCTCACTGCATGTCTGTAAACAAGCATCTTATTGTCTTTGAAACTCCATTTTCACAATTTTTAAATGTGAGTAATGTTGGCAACTTGCAGGAATTGTTGAGTGGATTAAAAATAATAACGCGCATAGAGCAGGTGTGTCTGGCACATAAATTCCAGGAAGTGGTAGTTGGCATTAATAATGGTTCAAGAAATGGTAGCTATTGTCATTTGACATGGCATCATTTGACAAATAATAATGTCCTTTTAATTCTTCCTCATTTCTTCTCAATAATATTCCAAATTAGAGATCCTAGGACACTAGACTGAACAAAGTCCTAAAATGGCAATTCTTAATTGGAATTCAAAGATAGCCTTCTTGAAGATGAACTTCCTGAAACAGTATTCAAAAAATATAGGGACCTCTCTGGCGGTCCGGTTGTTAAGACTCTGAGCTCCCAGTGCAGGGGACATGGGTTGAATCCCTGGTCGGGGAACTAAGATCCCACATACCACACGGCACGGCCAAATAAAATAAAATTATTTAAAAAAAAATTTTTAATGTAAATATCCTACATTCTTGAACTCAGAACAGAGTCCATTGCTTTAATCAGTCTTTCAAGGGTCTCAAAAGAGGTTGACTCAAAAACGATTGATCATCAGCACTGAGGATCTTCTTGGCTTGGTAGTATTACTGTAGCTAGTTAATGTAAATTCTCTGCTTTTGAAGAAAAATGCTTCAAGAAGTTTAGTGGGAAAAGAAAATATACCTATTACAAACTTACAACTTGGGTGGCCTGATAGGAAGGAGGAGGCAGGCTTTACAAACACAGGAGTGACGTTAGCTTTTGAAATAATACAGAAAACGTCTCTTCAAGAAATTGCCCTCAAATACTGAGTGCCACAGAAAAGCCTCTTTCTTTAATGGATCTCAATTCCTATTAAAAGATAAAACTGGGAGGTGAATGCAAGACTCTCCTCCTGAAAAGAGTGTAATTGACCCTCCTTGGAAAATACAATAAGAATATTTAATTCTATAAAATAAGAACAAACCTAATTTGGATTGAATTTGCCAGGAAAAAGTCATGCTTTCCTGACTAATGCACCCATTTTTCTCCTCTGTTATATATCTAAGGATTTAAGATAATTGACCACAAATTTAGATAGCCTTCAAAAATTTTATAAATAACTCATCTTAAAAGTAAACCTTCCTTTGAAGAATTAATCATTTTTACTTTTATAAATCTGGTTTTGCGAAAAATACACTTTTCTTCAGAAGAAGTTATGGAAAGAAATGAACACAATTAGAGAGTGAGAGAGAAGACTAGAGATGGGACAGGATGATGAAGAAAAAAGCCAGTGATCAACCATACGAAATGAGTCTAATCACATGGAACACCTGTGAATTAGTTGTCCTGTTGCAACAAATGAAGACTTGATAGGATTAATTTACCTTATAGGGATAAGAAAGTTACTTCTAAAAAATACCTTACATGAGAATGCGAAATTAAATAAACTTGATTTATACATGAAATTAAATACATTCACTGATATATTATTACAAAGTGCCAATTCAAAAAGGTAAGTGGAATAGCAGAAACTTTCATGTTCTTTCTTGGGATTTAATACAGTTATCTGGCATGTACCTTAGCTACACATTGCATTGCGTCCAACAATGCAACAGCCTGTTGCCACACCATCTCCCTAAATGAGACTTGTAAAAATCCCCATAATATCACGGACGGTCATAGTCAAGTAGCAGAGATTCTAACTTTTTTTAGACCTGCAAGCAGAGATACCTCAGGAATATTAACAAACTCAGCCCTTCAACAACAATTATCCTTATTAAATAAAATCTGTATCAGCTGAATCTTTAGTACAGAAGAAATTAGAACTGATATGGCAAATCTGCAGTGTAAATCCATGGCAGTAACTGATGTTTGCAAGAGAATATTAATCAAGAAAAGTTTTAACTTTATCAACTCCACTAATGAAAAGACATTTTCTGTTACATATCACACAAAGCCTGATGGGGTGAAGGAGTGCAAGCCTTAAGCCTCTAGATTTTAGCTGATGTATTACTTCTCCAAATTCACAATGCTTTTGAAGTGCCTCAGATCTTAAACCAAGGAACTTGTACTACAAAGAAGAGAGTCACAGTGAAATTAACTTTTTCCTATTCTAGTAGATGGTATTATTTTTTTTTTGTCTTAACACCTTCACGTGAGAGATGTGTAATCCTGAGGGAGACAGACATTCTATATAAAGATGTGAATGGCTAATTTAGTGAGCAAACAAATTGTGACACATATCTTCTGCTCCTTTAACCCATCATCAGCAACTCTAATCAAGCTAGTCTGTTCCTAAGCTAGGACATTGCAGTTGTAACTTTTTTCATGCAGTTGTATTATTTTCTTTAAATAATGCCTGAAAGACAGTAGAACAAGCATACTGTCAAAATTCAGTTTCCAAGCAAATCAAATCTCAAGATAATATATCCTCTCCTCTTCCTCTACTACTGTTGCATGTTTCTCTCTCTTTTTCTTAAATTGAAGTATAGTTGATTTACAATGTTGTGTTAGTTTCAGGTGTACAGCAAAGTGATTCAGTTCTACATAGATATGCTTTTTCATACTCTTTTCCATTATCATTTATTACAAGATATTGAATATATTTCCCTGCACTATACAGTAAGTCTTTGTTTTTTTATCTGTTTTATATACAGCAATGTGTATATCTGCTAATACCAAACTCCTAGTTTATCCCTCTCATACCCCCTTTCCTCTTTGGTATCCAGAAGTTTGTTTTCTATGTTTGTGAGTCTGGCATATTTCTCTTAATCTCAGTAAGCACCAGATCTTCATCTGTGAAATGGCAATCCTAAAACTGCCCACCTCCTAGGCTTAGTGTGTTTATTAATTGAGATGGTGTATATAAATCCATTAGGATGCAGTGCCTGACATACATCAAGTGCACAATGCACATTAGTTTTTATTATTGTTTTCTTCTTGAGCAGAATTTTTGAGGGGAAAAATGATTATCTTCACAATTTCCCACTGTGATCACAGTTTTTAATTACATGTTTTGAAAAATAAACTAATCAGTGGGAAGAAGAAATAAATTTTATCTACATGTGTTTACTGAGATATGTTTTGTCTGTGCTAAAGTTCACAGAAGGATAATTCACAAAGTATTGATGTGCTTCTCATTGCTTATAATGCCCTGGAAGGCAAAGCAGGTGTGATATCAACTGGGGCAAAACTTTCTTACCACATCCTTATCTCCATCACTCCCAACCACTGGTTAGGGTAGAATTTGGAAAGTGGTTGGTGAATGCAAGTTCTGATGTTTGAAGGAGCCCTCTGGAAAGCCTTCAGAAACAATACCAGTTTGATAAAGTAATGAAGTACATTACTTCATTATGGAAGGAAGATGACAGGGTGGTCAGTGGGGGGATAGGAGAGTACATGGAGGAGCTCAGGATACAAGTGTTCAATACATATTTAACTAACACTTATTATGTTCCAACTATTGTTCCAGGCACAAGATTATGGGAGAGAGGGTAGTCAAATGTACACCAAATGCAACCCTTATCCTTGAGAAGATCCAAACTGACTGGCGTGTAAAAATAAATGCATGTATTTGTAATTAAGATCTTAATGTTAAAGCACAATGTGCAGATAACAAAGGGTTCTTGTCAAATGTATTAAGAGGTATGAAATATAGAAAGAAGCAAGTCACATTTCCTGGGAGAGAGGAAAAGAGTGATATTTGAACAAAATGTTAAAGGTTAGGTATTGCTTTATTTAGTAAACAAGGAGGGAAGGAAGATTTCAGTGAGAGGATGCAAGATGGGCTTGATGGATCTGGACATGGTATATATAAGAGAGATTGAAATTCAAGTTAGAAAGCCAAGGTTGGGCCCCAAATTTTGACACTTCCTATCTCATGTCAAGGTATCAGGCCTTCATCTGGTGAGCAGTGGGGAAGGATTATACATATTTTAGCAAAGAACTGACATGGTTGTACATTTGTTTTAGAAAAGTACTCAAGCAGCTGTGGGGAAGAATGAAAAGGACACCACTTGAGACAGGAGACCACCTAGAATCGGACCAAAGTGGTCTAACAGAGGAAGATGCTGGCTTGAGCTGAGAAGGAGACATACCTGAAAGCTACATAAGATGGAAAAAAGGAAGAAGAAAAAATGGGTTCAATGGAGATTCAGAGTCAGGCTCAAATTAATGATGAGAGCAAAGCCAGATTGGCCAGTTAGACATACTGACATTTGAATGAGACACACAAAATAATTCACTGAGGCTTTTCCAAAAGAAGAATATCTTCTCTTTGATGAAGTGGCTTAAAACACATACTGCCTACTCCCTTTGTTTCTGATTCATTCTTTCAGCACTTGCTAACTGCATACTGTTACATAAAGCTGACAGAGCCATTACTTACCAATATTTCCTATCTTTCATCATGTGCCAAGCACTGTACAAAGAGTTTCATAAATATTAATGACTGGGCCACAAGGTGCCCAGACATTTGGTCAAACAGTATTCTGCGTGTTTCTGGATAAGATTAACATATGAATCAGAAGACTGAGTAAAGCAGATTACCCTCTTTAAAGTGAGTGGCCCTCATCCAATCAACAGAAGACCTGAAAAGAGCAACAATGCTGAGTAAGAGGGAATCTCTCCTGCCTGATTGCTGGAGCTGGGACATCAGTCTTCTGCCCTCAAACTGGAACTTACACCCTCAGTATTCCTGGTTCTCAAGCCTTTGATCACAAATGAAACTATACTGTTGGCTCTTCTGTGTCTCCAACTTGTTGACTGCGGCTCTTGAGACTTTTCAGCTTGCAAGATTATGTGAGGCAATTCCCTTATAATAACTGTCTTGGTTCTGTTTCTCTGAAGAACCATTAACTAATAAAATGTATTAATTTACTCCTTGTAAAAGTCTTTTAAGGAAAGTCCAGTCATCGTGATTTTAAGATGGAGAAAGTGAAACACAGAAGGACATACAAGATAAAGCCTAAAGTCAAACATGGGCACCCCACCCATAGCTTCAGAGCCTCTGCTCTTAACCTTTACACAGCACTACACCACCTGTCCTCAAGGATATACATCCAATGGCAGAGGGCATTAGTTTTGGAAGACAAAATTACACAAATAATTACTTAAAGTTGTGACAAGAGCCACAAAAGGAAACTCTAGGGTAATATAAGGCCATATAAGATTCTGCCTGTTCTGGGGTTCAGGGAATGCCCCTTGAGAAAGTCCTGCTTTAGGAAAAACTGAAAGATGCACAGGACACAAGGCAAAGGCAACAGCATGTTTGAAGACCCCACAAGAGAGGGCCAGAGTGGGTGATGTTAGGTGGGAAAGGATGGGGGTGTAAGAGGAATCTAGATAAGTAGCCAAGAGGCAGGTGATTCTTGATAAGGAGTTTTAATTTCTTGCTAATATCAATGAGACGTTATTGAGGGAACCTAAGAGGCCATGGATTGTAATAGAACTATTGGCATTTGAAAAAGCCCTCAGCTTTAGTGAGACCTGGGTCAAAGTGGGGTAAATGATGAAGAAAGGACACATTAGGGGGCACTGCTGTAGTTTAAATGATCTTAAATACAGTAAAATGTGAAAGACTAGGAAAATGATCACATGCTTGAATGCCTTGCAATTTAAAATTCCATTAAAAATTCCTAAATTGTTACTCTACATTTCAATGTTTATCTCCCCAAGAATAAGAAAGTTTGTGGGGTGACACTAGCCCATGGAGCACACTTGGATTAGTAGAATAGGAAGACAGCAGTAGAAATGAGAGAAGTGGAGGGGTTTGAGACCGATTTACATAGTAAAATGGATAGTACTTGATGAATTATCAGATTGGAGGGTTTGCATTGAGGTAGAGGGAACTAGCAAGGTTGAAAATCAGATTTTTGACGTGAGCTGTTGAATGAATCATGGACTTCTCCACTTAAAGTGGAAACATTGGGGGGAAGGTAGAAGGTGGAGAGAAAAGAGAATGTACCCAGATCAGAGGTGTTGATTTTTCAGTGACTGAAGATTTTGAGTGAGCAGTAAGATATGGAAGATATGGGTTTGGAACTTCAAACATGACATTAATGAAAAATATTAATAATAATAAATAATAAATGTTGGTAATAATCATTTATAAATAACACATTAATAAAATAATAATACCTCTGTTTGTATGACAATTTCTTAAGAAATTTAGACAGTTAATTTTTACTATGGTATAGGTACTATTTTTAGTCCACTTTAGAGATGAGAAAAGTGAAGTACAGAGAAGATGAGTACAGTTGACCCTTGAACTCAGGGGTTTGAACTGCACAAGCCCACTTATATGGGGACTTTCTTCAATAGTAAGTACCACAGTACTACACAGTTTGTGATTGGTGGAAACCACAGATATGTGCAGATATGGAGGGCCAATTATAAGTTATACTTGGACTTCCAACTGCATGGAGGGTCAGTACCCCTATCCTCCATATTGTTCAAGGGTCAATAGTAATTTTTTCAGAGTCTCACAGCTGAAAAGTGGATGCCCTGGGGTATAAAAAGAGCAATCTGAGCCCTACACACTATTTTTCATCCAGAATAAACAGCTAGATAAAAAACATAAGTTTAAGGTATGAGACTGGGTCCTAACAGGGCTCTGTCTAAGCTTATGGGCAAATCATGAGCTATAACATTTTGTTGTTCAGCTTTGGGGTTTCCAGTCTTTAGGAATGAAGGCTAGTCAGGATCAGTAGGCCAGAGTCATAACACTTACTATCCCTTTTCATGGAGCAGATGACTATAAACTTCAGACATGAAATTTTGAAAGACGGAAATCAGAGATTAAAACATTTCATTTTTTTATTGAACTGTAGTTGATTATGATGTTGTGTTAATTTCTGCTTTACAGCAAAGTGACTCAGTTATACATATATATACATCCTTTTTTACATTCTTTTCCATTATGGTTTATCTCAGGATACTGAATATAGTTCCCTGTGCTATACAGTAGGACCTTGTTGTTTATCCATTCTGTATGTAATAGTTTGCATAAAAACATTTCATTTTAATTACTTGGCATCAGTTCCCTTCTCATGTACTATCTCATAAACATGTAAGTAACAATGCAGCACTGTGGACGAAAAATATTGTTAGACCTAGATTCAACTTAACTTTGACATTTTAATATACAACACTGGTGGCTCACTCTTATTTATTAAGTAATACTGAGAATTTATAGCAATTGTCAATGGAAACTAGGTAGCAGTTAGGGTGCGGGCTGTCAGAATTAATGCTCAGGCAATAGAAGGTAAGCCAGGCTAAGGAGAGGGAAGATGTGCCAAGGCCCCAGGTAGGTTATGGGTCAAAACCAAAGGACAAAGTTAGGCAGCCTTGACTTTGGGTTTAGACCAGTATGGGTTTGAATCCAGAAGATCAACCTGAAATCTGTCCAAGGGACAGGAGGCCAGATGGGTGCACATAACCTGTAGCTGAGAAGAATTCACAATGATCTATAACAATCCAACCAAAAACAGCATCTGGAAGTCCAAATGGCAGGCAGTTATCCTAGAGAAAAAAAACAAAAAGGATGGGGTATGTCAGGGAGTGATTTCTAATCACTTTAGAAAGACAGTGGTGAGCAACACAGGCTTTATATCCAAAAGACTTGTGCTGACTACTATCGGTCACTTTTTACCTATTTAACCTTGGACAATTTACTCAAGTTCCCTAAACTTCACTTTCTGCTTCCCAGAGTTGGTAGACAACCAAGAAAGCAATGTACATAAAGTGTTATGCACAATATGTGGGATGTTCTAATAATCAAGAAATGTCACTTCAGGCTGATGAACATGATGATTATGATGATATTCAGACAGGATGAAGTAAGCCCCCCTGCTTGTGAATCATAATGCATTGATAAAAGTTAATATATAGATATTAGAAGGTCCTTTTTTTCTTCAGTCTCTTTAACCAGGATTTTCTTTTTACCTTTGGATAATAAAAATGAAAATAGTCTTTGGTAAAATGAGACTGCCTTTTTTCAGATCAGTCCAGCTGTCCCTACAAAATTATTTAGTCAAGACTGACCAGGGAAGAATATGTCAGAATTTTCCACCCTACTGTTGGGTAAGATGTAGCATAAATGACACTGAACTATCTAAGGTCTGGAAGCCCATGTGCTTTGAATAAACCCTGAGTCTCCATGTCTCCATACTTTTCCCAAAGCTGTAGCCTTTTCCTAAATCCTCTGTGTTAGGCCAGTAAATATGCCTGGCTGACTATCTTATTTTCTGTTGATATTTCAGTACCTAAAGCTAACCCTAAGCTCCCAGCCCTAATTTGCTGTGGATTGCCATTAATCACCTACCCACTTTGATTGCAAGGTAAGCTGGGGGTATGGCAATAATTAACTTATATGGAATAAAGTGTGGAACCTGACCAAAAAATATGAGAAAACAAGGTAAGTTGCAGGCAAGAGGAGCTGAATTTTACAACTGGCACTGAGAGACAGTGTCAAAATAGAGCTCCAGGGAATGCAAAGTGGGGGAAATTCTTTCAGGGTTTTGAGCAGACAATAGGACTGGGACCCAGCAGCCTGACTCTGCAAGTTGTCTGGGAATTGAAAATGAACCCTGAAAGGTGATGGAAAAGTTGGAATGCTCATTGCTTTCAAAAATAATTTGTGGAAATTTCAGCCAATTTGTGGAAACAGTCTGACACTTCTCAGCTAATTTAGGGTATAAGAGAGATTAATTCTGAATCCTTCTTGGCCTATACATGGAGCTTCAGATTTACTAGTGTGTTAATTTCCATGTGGAGACAACAAAAGGGGAGCAAAACCTGGATATTTCTGGATATACATTTGAAGTATTAAAATTTGGAAAAAACAGGGTCAAGGGCAATTCTTGCTAGCTCCAAACATCTTGTACACACTCACACAAATACAGTCACACACTCATTCACATACTCATAGTATCTTTCACTCTCTCTCTCACACACACCTACACAGACACATACACACACACCCTTTCTAGATGTTTATGATGATTCAGATCAAGTGTGAGGCTATTAGATCCTGTCCCTGGCTTTCCCTTCAGCTGTCAGCCTCAAAGATAAATCATCTTACCATAAATTCTATCAGAATAATCTTTCAAGTTATTAGAATTGTGACTGAAAAAATTGTTATAGAGTACATCACTGTTTATCAAAACAGTTGACAAAGATTCTCATGTAGAATGGGAATTAAGGAGAGCTGTAGTTATAAAAGTTCTTTGAAAGAAGAAAGGCCAATGAATTAGCAACTGGTTTAATACCATATTCAAAGAATAATTACAAAGAACATCATTCAGCTTGAGAATCTGAATGAAACTAAAGTATAATCTGTGATGTTTATTAAAAGCCTTATAGCTGTGGACAACTTCACTGTTCGAACTCTTTATTTCCTTAACTCTATAATGGGTATAAAAACAACAGCAACAGTAACAGTAACCTTCTTTATATGGTGGTTATGGTTAAATGAAAGTTTATTAAAAGTTCGTAGCATAATGATCTATCTTTCTTGGCTCAATTTTTTAAAAATCTGTTGAGTTTTGCTTCTCAAAGATAAAACGTATCACCTTGAAAAGATGTCCATTTGATGGAGATGAATAGAAAAGAGTCAAATATCAGATGGGTGATTGGATGAAAAAACATTAAGATCTATCACCTTATGAATCTACAATTCACCCCCAAATTATTGCACAGTTGTAGTTAGAGGGATCTTTCAGCAGATAGCAGGTGTCATGTCACTGGGGCTGAAGAGACTAGGAGTGTTCCACAATGGAACAGTTAGAAAGTCTTCTGCTCAAGTAGCAAACTCCTCCACTCAAACTGGCTCAGTTAATAAGAAAATATAATTATTTCAGCCATAACAGTCCCAACATAGATAGGAATAGTTGATTTAGTGCTTTAGAGATAGTATCCAGGAAATTTATTTCTTCTTCCATCAGCCGGGTCACTTTCATCCTAAAGTGAGTTTTCCTCATGGTCCTAAAATGGCCGCCAGCAACAACTGAGGAAGCATGCTTTCTGTTTCATAAGTTTTTCCCTCTCAACTGGCCTTCCCTTCAATACAATTGGGTCATTTAAAGATATAAGCTCAAACTCACCTCCAGAAGGTTAACAGTCACCTGGGGATTTCCAGGCACTGATTGGCTACACCAGTTAAAATGCACTCTTGTATTAGTAAATGGAATCAGCCTTGCAGGAATCATGTGACTATGAAAAGTAGAGGTCAAGACCTGAGGCAAACAGATGTTTTTAGAAAGGAATAAGAAATCAGTGACTTCTAGCTAGGCAACAGGGCTCATTGTAGGTGATAATTTCAGAAATAAGACATTGGGTAAGAAAGAATCAATGCATACCCTAAGACTAAGTAATTTTTGGAATAAGAGCAAAATAAGGAAAGAATTTGGTCAAGTTTAGAAGGATACAGGATATAGAAGCAGGTGGACAGTATCCAGATGCTTATATAATTATTTTCAGCACTGAGGCTCTTCATGTAAGAGTAAAAAGATAAAGAAATAATGTAACTTAAATAGTGACAGGCACATATTAGGCACTTAATATTTTTTTCAGTACATATTATATAATTGAAATAGGAAGCATTTTTTTCTGAGTACTCACTTTGTGACCATGTTAAGTATTCTGTATACATTATTTCATCAATAGAAATTTTTGACTGACTGAATAATGAGTGAAGTAATGTATTAGTGAGACAATACGTATACAGAGGAAATACTACCAATCATACCTCATTCAAGTTTCGCCTTTCTATAAAGTTGGTTTAGAGAGGTTGTTAAAGATAAACTGGAACATGAACTTGGTTATTGAGTAGCCAACAAAACTTGTGATAGAAACACAACGCTGAAACCCAGATAGAGAGTTAGAGAGATCAGTGGTAATTTGTGGATATAGACTATAATAATACTCTAGAATATTTTACAACGCCCCCACAAAAGGGAAACTTTCAGATCAGTTTGCATGATAGTTAAAACAAAAGGACAAGAATATCCAGTCAAAAGAAAAGTTTCATTTAAATACATAAGTATTTTTCTCATTGGAAAAGTCAACAAGATTTTATTATGAGACCTTAACAGTTCTTAATAACTGGGTCCTTTTTGTGATTTGGGCTTGAATCTATAATAAATACCATATAATACACTTGTATACTTATACCAACTTTGGTAAAAAGCAGAATATCAAAGGAAGGCATATGAATATTATATCCACAACCTCTGTTCTTCTGGCTCTGCGGCCCTCTTGCTTTTTCTTGCCAAATTCTATCTGTTATCTGTCAATGTCCACTGGTACTCTGACAAAGTGCTGGGTCTGCATAACCCACAGCAAGCAGTACAACAGCTCCCAGAGCAGATTTCTGACAGATTTTCTTCCCCTGCAGTAATAAGGTTTGTACTACATTTTGTGCAGAGGGACATAACTTAGTTAATATTTCTAGAGCATTTTGAAGATGAAAAGAGACATATACATAGTAAGTTTTACTATTAATTTCTGTTGCTGTAAGGATCAAGATAAGCACAGAAACACATTAAGCTCAACTCATAGAAGCATTAACGTGTTGTGGAATTGATCAGGATGCCTGACAATGACAAAACATTGCATTTGACATTTGATGAAACGAACAAATCAATGTTCTGGAAAAAACTAGACACTTATCATAGTTGTAATTTGCATTTTTAACAGGAGTTCCAACTACTTCTGTTTTCTAGTTGAGGTTGGAAACCCACATTATTAGCTAATAGCTACATTCCTAAAAGAGTTTCTTCATTCTGACAGCAGGTAATGCTTTCACTTTTAAACAAAATGTTAGTTACAGTTACCTTATCTCTGAGATTTAGATTAAATTGGTTCAAACTGTAGGAAATCCAAATTTGTAAAATTTGGGGGATTTATGTTTCTTCTTTTCACCTTTGATTAACTTCTAGCTTTTGAAAAAACCTCCCTATTTCTATCCTCACATGCCACAGTGTTTGCTGATATTAGATCAGGAAATTCCACCTATAGTCTTCTGTACAACCCTAGTCTTTGATTGCTACAATAGCCCCCAGTCTTGCTCTGGCAGTGCACTAACTTCTTGCTTTTAACTATTTTAAATTCAGACAAAAGACTTAGCTTAGGCCTTTGAGGATATTCTGTCTGTTCAGTTGAATTCTATGTTTTCACCTTGTCTACTTTTACTGTTTCATCTCATTTTCCTTTAAAGTACTATCTGTCAATGTATCTTTGTTTTATTTATTTTCATGCACCTTTTTATTCTTTCCTTTTCAAACGTGAAACAGGATGTGCCAGCATAAGATGAGAAGTCAGGTTCATTGCTAGCATATGCCAGAACAGTACAATCAACCCCAATCAAAACTGGGCTCCTTTTTGTACAATAGTGTCATCTCATTTTCTGAACAATTCAGGTGTATCATGATAGAGGTAAAAGTGCATAAGGTCTAGGATGAGAAACTTTACTTACTCTCTGTTTAGACCCTTGTTAACTGTGACCTCAATCAGGAAATTAATTCCCTGACTGTGAAATGAAGACAATGATTAGGGCTCTAACCTACTTCATGGGAGTGTTGTCAGGATCAGGTAAAATCATGGATCTAAAAGTGTCTTGAAGACTGTTAAGTAACTGTTGCTCATTTGAGAAAGTCTATAAACTAAAAAGCCATAGTTTCAATGTCACTGGAAATTGATTAATTCTCCCACTTATCTCTGGACCAAAGAAGGGACCAAGTGGGAAAGTGTAGAGAAGGGCGGCACTTCAGTGGACAGTAAGCGAGACTGTGTGAGGACCAAGCTGAAACAAACACAACAGGGTGCTGGGCACAGAGTAGAAAGAGAAATGGGCAGCAACAGCTGAGTCACTGGATCTGGCTTAGACTGACATTAGCCATACCTCAGGACTTTTCAGATAAGTGAACCAGCATATTCTTCATTTTAATTCTGGTTTTAGTTGGATGTTTTGTCCCTTACATCTCAAGGAATCACAACTGACAAAATCTATTTGTTAACTGTGGGTAAAAAAGTACTATTTTAGGGGGCTTCCCTGGTGGTGCAGTGGTTGAGAATCTGCCTGCCAATGCAAGGAACATGGGTTCGAGCCCTGGTCTGGGAAGATCCCACATGCCGCATAGCAACTGGGCCCATGAGCCACAAATGCTGAGCCTGCGCATCTGGAGCCTGTGCTCCGCAACAAGAGAGGCCATGATAGTGAGAGGCCCGTGCACCGCAATGAAGAGTGACCCCTGCTTGCTGCAACTAGAGAAAGCCCTCACACAGAAACAAAGACCCAACACAGCCAAAAACAAATAAATAAATTTATTTTTTTTTAAAAAGTACTATTTTAGGTTCTTGGATTTAGAAAGATAAATCCAAATTATTTGACTTGAGCGGAGGGTTGTGTTTGCTAAAAGCATATTTAAAAATTGCAAATATGTTCAGACAACTCTTAATTTAGACAGGGTGAATGAGAACCTCCCTGGGGACGATTATCCTTTGGAATGCTATAGAACTGGATCCCTCAACAAAATATCCTTTATGAGAGAAATGTGGGTCTCAGATGAAGCTATTCCATTGTTGACCATTGCTAAACATCTACCCAATTTTTCACCTTGTGCTTTGTGGAAAAATTTTCACCTTACTGGGAAAATATTTGAGAACAATGTAAGCCTTTGTCAGCAGTATTGATCTACAGTTAAGCTTTGATTCTATAGACGGGAATCACTATGGGCCAAACTATGTGATCTCAGCACAGATCTCAGACTGTGAAGGTTCCTTCAAAGTTTGAACCATACCACTGTGAGAATCAGAGCAGGTAGGGACATACTCTCAACATCAAATTCCAATCAAAAGTCAAGAAAGAGACTTGTGTCCTAGCCCTCCTTCTTTTTAATTTATGTGAAAATAATTTGATACAGCTTTCAAATTATCTGAATGAATATCTTCCTGCCACAAGAAATGAGAAGACAAGCACCTACTTCTGTGCTGATGACATGGATTTCTCATTAGGTTTGAGGAGCTGCCTTAATAAGCCACTAGCCTGCTGGCTAAATACTGTCAGTTTAATATCTACTGTGCTAAAACCAAAATTATTTTCGACAGACACTCCCAACCTGCAGATAAAAAGTGTGAGTGAAGTCCATCCAACAGGATTATTAATTTAGCTGTCTGGGCTAGTGGTAGCAGTGATACAACTTGCAGTTAGCAATCCAAGAAACTCATAAACATTCATTTATTACATCTTTGTTGAAAAAAATAGATTCTAAGTACCAGATTCTGTACTTAGAAGAATCTGAGACTGCTTAATGATGAAGATTTAGTCCCTGCCCTTAAGAAACTTATATTCTAATGCTGAAGGCCAAAATCGTATAAGTTATCTAGAGTCATAATATGGTATAGACACTAAGGGAAAAAAAAGTCACTCTATTTAACACTTGCTTTGAACAGACAATAAGTAGCAACAAATTATACGCCTTAGTTTATTATAATATACAAGTTCAACAAGTATCCTTGACTAACATGAATCTGACCCTTTATTTTAGTAATTTTCTTTGTATATGTTTCTTATTTCAAGTATCCTCAAATCTCTTTGATGTTATTTTAAATATTTTGAAGAATGGATAAGATATTTTGTATCTCTGCATAACAGTATCCCTTACATAATAAGGTCACCGCTTGCATGTCTTACATTCTATTCAGTAAAAACTGAATGAACAAAAAAACTTGTTACAAACAAAGAAAAAGGCAAAAATACAGCTCACCTCATGGGTGGAGAAGGACCAGTCATTAGGTTTAGTATGAAATCATTTGGGAGAGTGGTGTTTGACAATCCCTCATGATATTTCTACATGATATTCAACACAGGTAGACTCATAAATGGCTGAACAGAGTTGACTTATGAATTCTGTTCAATCTAGAAACCAGTCTCTAAGGGCAAGACCAAGAAAGTGTCCTTGGTCTTTTCCTGTGCAGTGTTTTTTGTTTTTGTTTTTGTTTTTACATTTTAATTGGAGTATAATTGCTTTAAAATGGTGTGTTAGTTTCTGCTTTATAACAAAGTGAATCAGTTATACATATACATATGTTCCCATATATCTTCCCTCTTGCATCTCCCTCCCTCTCACCCTCCCTATCCCACCCCTCCAGGTGGTCACAAAGCACCAATCTGATCTCCCTGTGCTATGCGGCTGCTTCTAATTAGCTATCTGTTTTACGTTTGGTAGTGTATATATGTCCATGCCACTCTCTCACTTTGTCACAGCTTACCATTCCCCTTCCCCATATCCTCAAGTCCATTCTCTAGTAGGTCTGTGTCTTTATTCCCGTCTTACCCCTAGGTTCTTCATGACATTTTTTTTTCTTACATTCCATATATATGTGTTAGCATATGGTATTTGTCTTTCTCTTTCTGACTTACTTCATTCTGTATGAAAGACTCTAGGTCCATTCACCTCACTACAAATAACTCAATTTCGTTTCTTTTTATGGCTGAGTAATATTCCATTTATATATGTGCCACATCTTCTTTATCCATTCATCCGGTGATGGACACTTAGGTTGCTTCCATCTCCTGGCTGTTGTAAATAGAGCTGCAATGAACATTTTGGTACATGACTCTTTTCGAATTATGGTTTTCTCAGGGTATATGCCCAGTAGTGGGATTTCTGGGTCATATGGTAGTTCTATTTGTAGTCTTTTAAGGAACCTCCATACTGTTCTCCATAGTGGCTGTACCAATTCACATTCCCACCAGCAGTGCAAGAGTGTTCCTTTTCTCCAAACCCCTTCCAGCATTTATTGTTTCTAGATTTTTTGGTGATGGCCATTCTGACTGGTGTGAGATGATATCTCATTGTACTTTTGATTTGCATTTCCCTAATGACTAATGATGTTGAGCATTCTTTCATGTGTTTGTTGGCAATCGGTATATCTTCTTTGGAGAAATGTTGATTAAGGTCTTCTGCCCATTTTTGGATTGGATTGTTTGTTTTTTTGTTATTGAGCAGCATTAGCTGCTTGTAAATTTTGGAGATTAATCCTTTGTCAGTTGCCTCATTTGCAAATATTTTCTCCCATTCTGAGGGTTGTCTTTTTGTCTTGTTTATGGTTTTCTATGCTGTGCGAAAGCTTTTAAGTTTCATTAGGTCCAATTTGTTTATTTTTGTTTTTATTTCCATTTCTGTAGGTGGTGGGTCAAAAAGGATCTTGCTGTGATTTATGTCATAGAGTGTTCTGCCTATGTTTTCCTCTAAGAGATTGATAGTGTCTGGCATTACATTTAGATCTTTAATCCATTTTGAGCTTATTTTTGTGTATGGTGTTAGGGAGTGTTCTAATCTCATACTTTTACATGTACCTGTCTACTTTTCCCAGCACCACTTACTGAAGAAGCTGTCTTTCTCCACTGTACATTCCTGCCACCTTTATCAAAGATAAGGTGTCCATATGTGTGTGGGTTTATCTCTGGGCTTTCTATCCTATTCCATTGATCTATATTTCTGTTTTTGTTCCAGTACCATACTGTCGTGATTACTGTAGCTTTGTAGTATAGTCTGAAGTCAGGGACCCTGATTCCTCCAGCTCTTTTTTTCTTTCTCAAGATTGCTTTGGCTATTTGAGGTCTTTTGTGTTTCCATACAAGTTGTGAAATTTTTTGTTCTAGTTCTGTGAAAATATGAGTGGTAGTTTGATAGGGATTGCATTGACTCTGTAGATTGCTTTGGGTAGTAGAGTCACTTTCACAATGTTGATTCTTCCAATCCAAGAACACAGTATATCTCTCCATCTATTTGTATCATCTTTAATTTCTTTCATCAGTGTCTTATAATTTTCTGCATACAGGTCTTTGGTCTCCTTAGGTAAGTTTATTCCTATATATTTTATTCCTTTTGTTGCAATGGAAAATGGGAATGTTTTCTCAATTTCACTTTCAGATTTTTCATCATTAGTATATAGGAATGCAAGAGATTTCTGTGCATAAATTTTGTATACTGCTACTTTACCAAATTCATTGATTAGCTCTAGTAGTTTTCTGGTAGCATCTTTAGGATTCTCTATGTATAGTATCATGTCATCTGCAAACAAGGACAGCTTTACTTCTTCTTTTCTAGTTTGGATTCCATTATTTTCTTTTCTTCTCTGATTGCTGTGGCTAAAACTTCCAAAACTATGTTGAATAATAGTGGTGAGAGTGGGCAACCTTGTCTTGTTCTTGATCTTAGTGGAAATGGTTTCAGTTTTTCACCATTGAGGATGATGTTGGCTGTGGCTTTGTAATATATGGCCTTTATCATGTTGAGAAAAGTTCCCTCTATGCCTATTTTCTGCAGGGTTTTTATCATAAATGGGTGTTGAATTTTGTTCAAAAGCTTTTTCTGCATCTATTGAGATGATCATATGTTTTTTTCTCCTTCAATTTGTTAATATGGTGTATCACGTTGATTGATTTGCATATATTGAAGAATCCTTGCATTCCTGGAATAAACCCCACTTGATCATGGTGTATGATCCTTTTAATGTGCTGTTGGATTCTGTTTGCTAGTATTTTGTTGAGGATTTTTGCATCTATATTCATTGGTGATATTGGCCTCCAGTTTTCTTTCTTTGTAACATCCTTGTCTGGTTTTGGTATCAGGGTGATGGTGGCCTCGTAAAAGGAGTTTGGGAGTGTTTCTCCCTCTGTTATATTTTGGAAGAGTTTGAGAAGGATAGGTGTTAACTGTTTTCTAAATGTTTGATAGAATTCGCCTGTGAAGCCATCTGGTCCTGGACCTTTGCTTGTTGGAAGATTTTTAATCACAGTTTCAATTACAGTGCTTGTGATTGGTCTGTTCATATTTTCTATTTCTTCCTGATTCAGTCTCAGCAGGTTGTGCATTTCTAAGAATTTGTCCATTTCTTCCAGGTTTTCTATTTTATTGGCATAGAGTTGCTTGTAGTAATCTCTCATGATCTTTTGTATTTCTGCAGTGTCAGTTGTTACTTCTTTTTCATTTCTAATTCTATTGATTTGAGTCTTCTCCCTTTTTTTTCTTGATGAGTCTGTCTAATGGTTTATCAATTTTTTTTTATCTTCTTGAAGAACCAGCTTTTAGATTTACTGATCTTTGTTATCGTTTCCTTCTTTTCTTTTTCATTTATTTCTGATCTGATCTTTATGATTTCTTTCCTTCTGCTAACTTTGGGGTTTTTTGTTTTTCTTTCTCTGATTGCTTTAGGTGCATGCTTAGATTGTTTTTTCGAGATGTTTCCTGTTTCTTAAGGTAGGATTGTATTGCTATAAACTTCCCTCTTAGAACTGCTTTTGCTGCATCCCATAGGTTTTGGGTTATCGTGTCTCCATTGTCATTTGTTTCTAGGTATTTTGTGATTTCCTCTTTGATTTCTTCAGTGATCACTTCGTTATTAAGTAGTGTATTGTTTAGCCTCCAATGCGTTTGTATTTTTTACAGATCTTTTCCTGTAATTGATATCTAGTCTCATAGCATTGTGGTCGGAAAAGATATTTGATAAAATTTCAATTTTCTTAAATTTACCAAGACTTGATTTGTGACCCAAGATATGATCTACCCTGGAGAATGTTCCATGAGCACTTGAGAAAAATGTGTATTCTGTTTTTTTTGGATGGAATGTCCTATAAATATCAATTAAGTCCATCTTGTTTCATGTATCGTTTAAAGCTTGTATTTCGTTATTTATTTTCGTTTTGGATGATCTGTCCATTGGTGAAAGTTTGGTGTTAAAGTCCCCTACTATGAATGTGTTACTGTCGAATTACCCTTTTATGGCTGTTAGTATTTGCTTTATGTATTGAGGTTCTCCTATGTTGGGTGCATAAATATTTACAATTGTTATATCTTCTTCTTGGATTGATCCCTTGATCATTATGTCATGTCCTTCTTTGTCTCTGGTAATAGTCTTTAGTTTAAAGTCTATTTTGTCTTATATGAGAATTGCTACTCCAGCTTTCTTTTGGTTTCTATTTGCATGGAATATCTTTTTCAATCCCCTCACTTTCAGTCTCTATGAGGCCCTAGGCCTGAAATGGTCTCCTGTAGACAGCATATACATGGATCCTCCTTTTGTATCCATTCAGCCAGTCTGTGTCTTTTGTTGGGAGCATTCAATCCATTGAAATTTAAAGTAATTATCAATATGTATGTTCCTAGTCTCATTTTATTAATTGTGTTGGGTTTGTTTTTGTAGGTCTTTTACTTCTCTTGTGTTTCTTGCCGAGAGAAGTTCCTTTAGCATTTGTTGTAAAGCTGGTTTGGTGGTGCTGAACTCTCTCAGCTTTTGCTTGTCTGTAAAGGTTGTAATTTCTCCATCAAGTCTGAATGAGATCCTTGCTGGGTAGAGTAATCTTCGTTGTAGGTTTTTCTTCTTCATCACTATAAGTATGTCCTGCCACTCACTTCTGGTTTGCAGAGTTTCTTCTGAAAGATCAGCTGTTAACCGTATGGGGATTCCCTTGTGTGTTATGTTGTTTATCCCTTGTTGCTTTTAATATGTTTTCTTTGTATTTAATTTTTGACAGTTTGATTAATATGTGTCTTGATGTGTTTCTCCTTGGATTTATCGTGTATGGGACTCTCTGTGCTTCCTGGACTTGATTAACTATTTCCTTTCCCATATTCTGGAAATTTTCAACTATAATCTCTTCAAATATTTTCTCAGTCCCTTTCTTTTTCTCTTCTTCCTCTGGAACCCCTATAATTCAAATATTCGTGTGTTTAATGTTGTCCCAGAGGTCTCTGAGACTGTCCTCAGTTCTTTTCATGCTTTTTTTCTTTATTCTGCTCTGCAGTAGTTATTTCCACTATTTTACCTTCCAGGTCACTTATTCGTTCTTCTGCCTCAGTTATTCTGCTATTGATCCCTTCTAGAGTATTTTTAATTTCATTTATTGTGTTGTTCATCATTGCTTGTTTCCTCTTTAGTTCTTGTAGGTCCTTGTTAAATGTTTCTTGCATTTTCTCTATTCTATTTCCAAGATTTTGGATCATCTTTACTGTCATTATTCTGAATTCCTTTTCAGGTAGACTGCCTATTTCCTCTTCATTTGTTAGGTTTGGTGGGTTTTTATCTTGCTCTTTCATCTGCTGTGTGCTTTTCTGTCTTCTCATTTTGATTATCATACTGTGTTTGGGGGTCTCCTTTTTGCAGGCTGTAGGTTCGTAGTTCCCGTTGTTTTTGGTGTCTGTCCCCAGTGGCTAAAGTTGGTTCAGTGGTTTGTGTAGGCTTCCTGGTGGAGGGGACTAGTGCCTGTGTTCTGGTGGATGAGGCCGGATTTTTTCTTTCTGGTGGGGAGGTCCACGTCTGTTGGTGTGTTTTGGGGTGTCTGTGGACTTATTATGATTTTAGGAAACCTCTCTGCTAATGGGTGGTGTTGTGTTCCTGTTTTGCTAGTTGTTTGGCATAGGGTGTCCAGCACCATAGCTTGCTCATCATTGAGTTAAGCTGGGTGTTGGTGTTGAGATGCAGATCTCTGGGAGATTTTTACCATTTGATATTACGTGGAGCTGGGAGGTCCCTTGTGGACCAGTGTCCTGAAGTTGGCTCTCCCACCTCAGAGGCACAGCACTGACTCCTGGCTGTAGCGCCAAGAGCCTTTCATCCACACGGCTCAGAATAAAAGGGAGAAAAAGTGGAAAGAAAGAAAGAAAGAAAGAAGGAAAGAAAGAAAGAAAGAAAGAGGATAAAATAAAATAAAGATAAAATAAAATAAAGTGATTAAAATAAAAAATAATTATTAAGAAAATAAATTTTTTTAAGTGAAAAAAAAAAAAAAACAGATGGACAGAACCCTCAGACAAATGGTGAAAGCAATGCTATGCAGACAAAATCTCACACAGAAGCATACACATACACAGTCACAAAAAGAGGAAGAGGGGAAAAAATAATAAATCTTGCTCTCAAAGTCCACCTCCTCAATTTGGGAAGATTTGTTTTCTATTCAGGTATTCCACAGATGCAGGGTAGATCAAGTTGATTGTGGACATTTAATCCGCTGCTCCTAGGTTGCTGGGAGAAATTTCCCTTTCTCTTCTTTGTTCGCACAGCTCCCAGGGCTCAGCTTTGGATTTGGCCCCGCCTCTGCTTGTAGGTCACCTGAGGGCATCTGTTCTTCGCTCAGAAAGGACAGGGTTAAAGGAGCCGCTGATTTCGGGAGCTCCGGCTCATCGGGCTGGGGGGAGGGAGGGGCACGGAGTGCGGGATGAGCCTGTGGCGGCAGAGGTCGGTGGGTCATTGCATCAGCCTGAGGCGTGCCGTGCATTCTCCTGGGGAAGTTGTCCCTGGATCCTGGGACCCTGGCAGTGGCGGGCTGCACAGGCTCCCCGGAAGGGAGGTGTGGATAGTGACCTGTGCTCGCACACAGGCTTCTTGGTGGCAGCAGCAGCAGCCTTAGCGTCTCATGACCGTCTCTGGGGTCCGCACTGTTAGCCGCGGCTCCCACCCGTCTCTGGAGCTCCTTTAAGCAACGCTCTTAATTCCCTCTCCTTGCGCACCAGGAAACAAAGAGGGAAGAAAAAGTCTCTTGCCTCTTCGGCTGGTCCAGACTTTTCCCCCGGTCTCCCTCCCGGCTAGCCGTGGTGCACTAACCCATTCAGGCTGTGTTCACGCTGCCAGTCCTCTCCCTGCACTCTGACCGAAGCCCGAGCCTCAGCTCCCAGACACGCTCGCCCTGGCGGGTGAGCAGACAAGCTTCTCAGGCTGATGAGGGCCGCTTGGCACCTATCTTCTGTTCGGGAATCTTTCCGCTTTGCCCTCCACACCCCTGTTGCTGTGCTCTCCTCCACGTCTCCGAAGCTTCCCCCCTCTGCCACCAGCAGTCTCCGCCCGCGAAGGGGCTTCCTATTGTGTGGAAACCTTTCCTCCTTCACAGCTCCCTCCCACTGGTGCAGGTACAGTCCCTATTCTTTTGTCTCTGTCTATTCTTTTTTCTTTTGCCCTACCCAGGTATGTGGGGAGTTTCTTGCCTTTTGGGAGGTCTGAGGTCTTCTGCCAGCGTTCAGTGAGTGTTCTCTAGGAGTTGTTCAATGTGTAGATGTATTTCTGATGTATCTGTCCTGTGCAGTGTTTTTAATCACAGGTCAGATGAAGCCATAGAAGCCATATTTAGTGTATTTTCAGGGTGCAATAATCTTAGTGGGATGGCTAAATTTTTGGATAGCAGAAACATGACATTTAAAGTTTTCATTTAAATTTCACATATCCTTGTTTGATTCAATTAAGTATAAAAATTAAGGCTGGAAGAAACTGTAATTGTTTGCAATTTGGGTAAAAAATAAGAGGTTTAAGTAAACATGGAATCAGTAGGGGCCATTCCAAAAAGAGGAACAAGGCTATAGTGCGAGCCTTCTATACCTTTAGTTCATGGAGTTAACAAACTCAGCAGTGAGCAGGGAATGGGGGCATGGGTGGTAATGAGTCCCCAAAATCATGTCTATAAAGATGCTGAGAATGTGGAATATTTAGCTTGGAGAGTGGAGTGCCTGATTGAAATCAAAAAATATTTGAAAGCCTATTCTGTGTAAAGGGAAGTAGACATTCTAAACATTTTCAGAGGTTAAAACTAAGATCTGTGAGCAAAGTTATAGAGAGGCAGATTATATCTCCATTTAAGAAAGACATTTAAATGATAGAGACTGGTAAATGTATTTCCTTAAAAGAAGACAGCATTGGGAAAAGTTGATAAAATGTTGAATGACCATTTGTCAGGATATTGTGAAAAAAATTCTTAATTGTAAAAGAAGTAGGACTTCATAATCCCTATATTTTTTTAACTCTAAAAGTTTATGGTTCTATATTTTGTATAATTCTTGGTATATCACAGGCCTCATATAGGTATCTGCCTACCAATTTTATTATCTTAAGTACTAATAAGTATGCGTCTCTTTTTTAAAGAACAGACTTTAAGATCTTACGTCCCTATTCCTACATGGTATTTGTTTCTATTCCTTAGGAAGAAGCTAGTTATGCTGGAAATACATGTTATTAAGAGTTCCTTAGCAACTGATAGAACATCCCTGTAACAAAAACAAAACAAAACAAACAAAAACATAAAAAAGTTAGAGTCAGGAGTCTTCAATGATTTGAATAATAGATTTCCATGCTTAGAGTAGGGACTGATGGGGTCTTTTTTCCAAATTAATAAGAATGTCTAGGGACAATAGCTTTTTATTTCAATAATCTCTTTGATATTTGCCCTAACTGAAAGCCACATTGACATTAACTTCTTTGACATGAAACAATCCATGCCCTTGGCTAATATTTTTATTCACTTCGAGGATTATTTGCCTAAAGAAATCCTCAATACTTTATCAATTTTTATCATTACATCCAAACTCTATGTTCCATACTCTGGAATACTTTCTTCCCAATCATTCTCCATCTGACAAACTCCTACTCATATTTCAGTACCCCACTCAATTTTCCCATCTCCTATGAAGTTTTGTCCAGCTAACCTACTGGAAATGTTTACCCCAGCTTTCTCACTAATAACTTCCTTCATATTTGTATTATAGCTTTTACTATGCATTATTTACATTTTAGCCTTTACATTTAGAATAAGAATACTTTCTACAAAGAAATTTCATTTTTTTCTCCTCTTTAGAACCCACTGGAGTATCTGGGACACTGCAGAAAACCATAAGGAGAGATTGCTGAAGCAATACATACAGTGGATGAGCAGATAAAGAGATTAAGAACAACTCACTTGTAGGAATTATGAACTTAAAATTATGACAAATGTATCATTACATGGTATAAATACATACCTAAAGGAAGTACGGTAAACAGAATTTCTGTGAATGAAACTAAGGCTCAATGCTGTGGCGTTATCCACTCTCACTTACAGCAGTAGATTAATTATACATTATCACCTAATTTGTATGATTCTTGGGAGGATGTTCACCTAGGAAAATTGTGCAACTCATAAAATTCAACTTTCTTTATGTGTCAGTTTTTAATTATTTTTCCTAAGAAGAAGATAACTAACAAAATTCAGTAATTCTTAACTTCTTTAATGCCAAAGATACTGTTTGTTCATCTTTGAATCTCACCCCTTATATATAGTAGAAGCACATAAATATTTGTTGAATGCATTAATGTATTGTTATACATTCTGTGAGATTCTACTTCTGTTATTAAAAATGTTTTGCTAGATACCTGCTTTCAAATTATTAGATTCATAGTTCAAAAATTAGATAAGCAATATGATTAGAATTGAGTGTGTGAAAAAAAATCCCCAAATTCTGAATTATGTGTTCTTCAATACACCAAATTTGGAGCTTTACTCATAATATTTCTTGATAGTCAGTGGTCCATATTACTTACATTCTAGTCATCGCTGCTTCTCTTTGTGTTTGATATGGTCAAATTTTGACTTCCAGATTATTGAAGCATGATTGTTTAAAAATGCCTATTCATATCAAGTACCTAAATGAGGAGAAGGTATAGTTTTACAGATAGAATCTCCCGATTTTTACACAAAGCTGAAGCTGATGGGTAACAATATAACTAAAAATGTTAACTCCTTATATCTAGAGTTGGAAAAAAAAAACTCTTATTTGCTCTGAATGGATCCTAGTAAATATTAATGTCTTTGAGAACTTATAAATTCAGTGGAAAAACAAGACCTATACAGATGGGTCAACAAAGTTATGTGACAGTATTGATTAAAATTTCACATATTTCACTGCAAAAATGAGCAATGTTTCATGATGAGAATATTATCCATGGAACTATGCTATGGTGGTGCATACTTTTTCTCTCAATAAGAACTTTGCCTAAGCAAATGCTGCCATTTGAAATGTAAATAGTAGGTGCTGTATGAGACTACCTGTTGAATTGGATACAATCTGATTCAAGAGTATTTTAATCAGTGAAATATGTGGAACAGCAGTATAACACCCTTATGGTACCAATGCATTGCATTTGATGTTGTTCAAACAGTGGTACTGTTGTATGTTTGTTGATTACTGAAGTGAGAGGTGTGACACATGTTATGTGTTACTTTCTCAGCAGCTGAAGAACACTCTGTTATAACAGAGATGAAATTCTAGGTCTCCTGAGCAAATCACATGACTCTCACTTCCTTAACACTTATAACACATATCACAAATGTATTTCAACTATATCTCACACTTCAAATACACTTTATAATTTTGTTTATACATTTAAGCCATAAGGTGTTATAAAACAAATAAAAGGAACTGTGCTTATTAAGATTACAGAGGTGAATCCTAGGTAAAGGAAAATCTACATGGGCAAACCAAAGAACATGTTTCTATTCTAGGTCTAAAGCTGGTTGAAAAATGAAGTGTTCATGTGTAGATCTTCTATATTTTAATGTTTTGCATGTGTCTATATTCCTATGTATTTGTATTGTTTAAGGATTTTAGTGCTTGGAGATGAGACCTTGTGTGCTTGAAATTCTTTGCCAACTTCTTACAACATAAAGTTCAGAGAGGGAAACTGACAACACAGTCAACAATAATAGGTATGTTCTGAATTAAATAACTTTAGAGATACCAAATGCTATGTATTTCTTATCTACTGAATCCTTATAAAAGTTCTGTAAAGTGTATCTTGTTACTGTAATTTACTTATAAGGAAACTGAGTGGTTGAGTAACTTGCTTGATGTCACACAAGGCTGTGAAAGAGTTTGAACCAGTTCTACTTTCCCTACTGTTATGAAGCTAAGCTCTCAGCCCAGTGCTATGTCTGAAAATAATGTAACAAAGGTGTGTGAAAGAGTGTTCCATTCTAGTGCTGCTTAATATTGATTTAAAGAGAAGGATAAACTATCCCCAATTCTTTTATGTAATTGCAAATGTGTAGATTGTTTATTCCATATTTATTGACAGAGCAATACTGAAAAAAAAAAAAGCAGTGAAAAGGGTGACAGTGAAAAGTTAATCCTGGGCCTGTAACCATCTTGAGAAAACTCTCTGTCTAACTTTCAGGTCTTTTGAAAGCTTTAACAACAATCAAATGACACTCCACAACCAAATTGGTAGTACCTTTCCTAGATGATCTTGTTAGCGCGTTCCTGAAGGGCATCCTGACCTATGTTGCTCCAAGTGTCCAAAAAGCATCAATTTTCTACCTTGATTTTCTCTGATTATCGACAATTTTCTCTGCTAGGAACTGTGTGGATGATGAGACAAAACTCAATGTGATTGGCCAGATTAACATAGTGAGAACATCCCGGTCAATCAGCATGTACATCATTAGTATTGTTCTCTCGCATAATTCATGAAAAGATATCCTGAGATAGAGGAAAGAATGTTCATATAAGGTAGAAAGCCTTTCCTTGTTTGGTCTTACCAACATCAAGCCTTGTAGTATTTGATGATAAGAATCTAAAAATCTTTTTTCCCTGGCCCTGTTACCAAGTCCCTTTCTAAAGTTTTTCCTATCCTTTCTCACTTGGAAGTAGCAGTTTTTATTTCATCAACGAACATGGTATAATTATTTAATATTTTAAATCTCTTTTTGCTATAAATTGCTTATTCAAAGAAAAATGAGCAGCCATAAAAATCTTGGAAAGATCATTTCAAAGGCATAGGCTTCAAATTTATTTTAGGATATGATTACTTATTTGTCGGTAAAATAGAAAACTGTATTTATAATTTAAGATAACTAGTAGGAAATACTGTCATTTGATAACAGCAGAGAGTGTTCATTTCATTATAAATATTCTAACTTTGGCAAAGACCTTGGTCTTAAAATAGTGTTGAGTTTGGAAAATGGCCAAGAATGTGTTTTAAAACCATGGGAATATAAAACCTGAAAATAGATAATAATGCTTAATGTAGATTAATGCTTGACTACACAGTCAAACTGGTAAACTGTATCTTTGAAATAAAATACCATTATTCATAAAATGGCTGCATAAGTCAACTCAGAGTAGTGACAGATAGATGGCACTCTATAAATTCTTTAAAAAAAATGAATTTCTATTGGCAATTAATGCCAAGCTTATTCTGCCTACAAAAGAAAACATTAAAAATGTCATACTCTTGGGTGCCACCAATGTCATTATTTTTCTTCAGAAATGCAATTGCAAATCAGCTTCTAATTCTCACCAAAAATATCTGCACATATTTCTTATTTTACTTATATAAATGTTACCTAAAAAGATTCTGGGAAGTTTAGATAACTGGAAAAGAAGGATATATTGCACTTAAGAAGTCTTCTTGAGAATTATTACCTAGAAAATATTATTTAAATAATTTTCTGATTTCCTAATTGTATTTAAAAATTTTATATGAAACTTCTTTCTCTCAACTACAAAGTTCACCTGTTAGATCAAATGTTAGATATCTAGATATCTATCTAGAATGTTAGATAGAATGGCTGTATTTTCATCATGTTTGCTTTTTTAGGATTAATTCATCTTTCATTGTATTATTACAAAATGATAATATTTGTGAAAAAATTTTTAAATACCAATTTACAAAATTTTGATATCTATAATATCTTAAAATATTTGTAAAGTTTATATTTTCGTTTGACTGTATTATTTTAGAAGCAATATTTTGGAGATAGTAAATTTGATTTTAGGGACATATTTTGACAGGGTGTCTCAAGAAATAATGCTTGAAAAATAAACATTAGTTTGCATGCTGACATTAACACATGAACTAAAAGCTGTTTGAAAAGTTATTAAAGAGTAGTGACAAATACAGTTTATCGAGTTGATTGGAAGGGTCTTGTATGTGTCACTGGGACTGATGTTAGGTCCCTTTAGGCTCTTTTAACAACTTCATCAATGATCAGGAGGAAAGAAGAGACAACCTGTTAATTAAATCCTTTGTGCCATTTAATCCAAGAATCAATCTATAAAAGGTGTCAGCCCAAAGTACTTAGTTCAAATATGCTCAGTAATAAACTTGAAAACACACAAAAAAGGACTGCTACAGAATTTGTATTTCAACAACAAAGTCGATAGAATAATGCTTAACATTATATTGCGAAGATACCATTTCTTAAAATATCAAGAAAATTGGACAAAGGTGGCTTTTTGCTTAAATTTCATCAATATTCTTCATTTTTTTGTTTGCCCTTAGAGATGAAAGCAAAAATTTTATAAGGTGTTCAGAGCAATAGCAGACAAATAGTTAAATTCAGGCTTAGACCATGAAATTAATTTGTCCTCAGCCATCTGCTTTTCTTTGCCGTTAAGCACTTTGAGGGCTCACTGAGGAGTCAGCTTTGCTTCACTCTTCCAAGAGCCAATCCTGACTCTGTAGCTGGTGGACACCAAAGGAGTTCTGTCCAATACTATAGAGACTGAGATTGACAGCCCAGACCCCGGCTGTTAACCTGGGTCTAGTCTTACAGCTCACTTGTAGAATTGAGTTTCTGTCATCTTCCTGAGTCTAATTTGAAGCTTTTTCCCACCTTTCTCCCCTGTGTTGGCTTTAGTTCCATCTTTATAATGTGACCAGTTTTCTAGTTCCTGTGGCATGAGTTTTTCCATCTTTTTACCAGCGATTCATCTTCCTCTCACCCCAGGAACTGGAGATTTC
Organism: Tursiops truncatus; assembly: GCF_011762595.2. Classification (NCBI taxonomy): domain Eukaryota; kingdom Metazoa; phylum Chordata; class Mammalia; order Artiodactyla; family Delphinidae; genus Tursiops; species Tursiops truncatus. The sequence continues at coordinate 31,541,757 of NC_047051.1, forward strand.
TGCTTCTGCATCCCATATTCTGCTTCATGCTGACACCTCTGACACTATTTACCTGGCCGCCTATCTGCTTCCCTGAGTGTCAATATACTTAGTTTCTCGAGCATTGTATTTTTTTCTGTGTTGTGTCTCCTTGCTTGTGGAAACACTCTATTATTCAGTCTTTCCAATAGCAGCAGCTTGCTACCACAAATGATGAGTAATATATATGTAGCTGTAATTAATAAACAAAATTCAGAGAAACAAAATACCTCTCTAATTTTAATACAAAGATAGTGGTGTGAGGTTTATTTCATAATTATCATTAATAGTATATATGAATTTAAAATAGAATATCCCACATTAAAGAAAAACAATCCTAAATGAATGTAACATATTTAATTGCTGTTAGACAAATCTCATTTGCTAATTTCATTAACAGAGTAAATTAATTGTTTTTTTATTTTAATCTAAACTAATTTTCTAATGTTCTAGATTTTTCTGTTTGGGGCAATTTTTAATCATATTCAGGGATTTTTTAAAATAATAATTAGAATTTTGCACTCAGTAGAATGCTAAGTATCATGCTATTTTAAAAATGATAATTTAGTAGTGATAAGTCTGCTTGTTGGAAAATAAAGCAGAAGAAATTTACATTGCTCACCAGTTCATGCTCCACATAATAATACCTGGGCACCTGCCACTGTATTCTCATACTTGAGCCATGTACACCTGCCTGAAGAGACCACTTCTGGCCTTGGATGTGAAGTGTATAAGATGTCTTTTGTTCTCTATTAAGCTTCATTCTTGGCACCCTTTGTCTGTTGCTCATGCTCTATGAGGCCAATTCTTTTCCTTGCCCAGACACACAATTCCATTCTTGAACTTTATTCCCATATCTAGGGAATCCCTGCTCTGCCTTCCAAAATTCTTGATTTTGTATGTAGTGGTGTGCTAGTAAATATTTATCAACCAGCTCTCCAAGGGGAGCAAAAGCTCTGATTTATAGCATTTACCAATTTTAATGCAGAAATGTCCACCAGAGACCAATTCAAGCTACAAAGAGTCTTCCTAAATGTAGAACCTGGACATATATTAGTTATTTATTGCTGTATAACAAATTATCCCCAAACTGAACAGCTTAAAAAAATACATATTTATTTTCTCATAGTGTCTGTTGGTAAAGAATCCAGGCATGGCTGAGTTGAGCCTTCATTGGAGATCAAAGTCCTGGCTGAGCAAGGAGGCACTTCTAGACTCATTTACAAGATTGTAGGAAGAATTCAGTCTTCTTAAAGACATGATTTTCTACTCATTCCCAGCTTGATGAGTCCTCTTCACTAGAACCCTTGCCTACCTAAGTTAAAGACAGGTCAGGAAGGACAGTTGATCTAGTAGAAACTGGACCTCCTGGATGGAGTTGTCCAACTCTTCCTCTTACACCTGAGTCTCAGTAAGGTGACAATGAATACGAACGGTAATATGGAATCTCAAACCCCAAAACATTTTTTCTGAAGGTGGTAGTCTAAACCTGATGCCACCTAAAACTGAAGATATTTTTAATTCCTTACATTCAATTATCTTAAATTCATTTTTTTAACAGTGACGAATCTACCCAACCCTGCTCACCATTGGTAACTTTAACTTGGCTTTTGTTTCATGAGACAGTTTTCACATCTTTTTCTTTTTAAACTTTGTTTGACTGCTTATAACTCTTCTCTCTGTGTTTCTGTGATCCAACACTTTGTTATGGTGCATACTATGTCTCCCTATCATCTTTTCTCTGTCTCTGTCAGGGCTTCCTCTTCTTTGTCTGCTTTTTAAAAGCTGATTTTCTAAGGATTTCCTTTTTGGCCCTTTAATCACCTTAATGTACACATACTTCATAAGGTTTATATATTCCACATAAGCCGATTTCTCTGAAAGTTTTAATTAGCTCAGGTTTCTCTTCTGAGTTGAGGACTTTTCATGAATGTTTAGAGTATCTTTACTCACAATCACTAAAACACTGGAAATAACACAAATACCCATCAACTAAAGAATGAATACACAAATTGTAATTTAACTATACAATGGAATACTACTCAGCAGTAAACAAAAAATAAATAAATAAATAGAAAAACAAACTGCTGATAATATGAAACAACATCCCATGGATCTCAAAAGCATGAAGCTAATTAAAAGCAGTGAGACAAAAAATGTTATATACTGTATGAATCTATTTATATGACATTCTAGAAAGCAAAAGCTTAAGGACAGAAAACAGCTAAGTGTTTATCAGATGTAGAAGATCTATGAGAGAGATTTATTGTAAAAGGACTTACATATGGTGATGAATGTATTCTTTAACTTGATTTTGGTAGGCGTTATATGACCACATATATTTGTCAAGACTTACAGAACTATACTTCCCCAAAAGAGTTGTTTTTATTTCATGTAAATTATATTTTAATAACCCTGGTATTAAAAAACCAAAATATCAAATGAATTCAGATTTGTTATCTTCTCCCTTAATATTTTCTTATACCTATATTTTAAATGTCAATTTATACCAATAACCTAGTTATATAAGGAAAAATCTAAAGTTGCTTTTGATTCTTCTCTCTTCCTAAAATTCCACACCTAGTCCATCGCCAAGACCAGCTAATCTAAACTTCTAAAACATGTCTTCAAATTCCTCCCCTCCTTAGAGAAAGTGACCAGACTCTCATCTTCTCTGACTTAACTAAAGCAAAACTGTTTTAGCCACAGAAATCAGAGAAGAAAAAGAAATAAAAGGAGTCCAAATAGGAAAAGAAGAAGTAAAGCTGTCTCACCTGCAGATGACATGATACTATACATAGAGAATCCTACAGATGCTACGAGAAAACTACTAGAGCTAATCAATGAATTTGGTAAAGTAGTAGGATACAAAATTAATGCACAGAAGTCTCTTGCATTCCTATACACTAAGGATGAAATATCTGAAAGATAAATTAAGGAAACACTCCTATTTACCATTGCAACAAAAAGAACAAAATACCTAGGAATAAACCTACCTAAGGAGACAAAATATCTGTATGCCAAAAACTATAAGACACTATGAAAGAAATTAAAGTGAAAATGATTATACTACACAAGGCAATCTACAGATTCAATGCAATCCCTAGCAAACTACCAACAGCATTTTTCATGGAAAAAGAACAAAAAAAAAATCACAATTTGTATGGAAACACAGAAGACCCCTAAGAGCCAAAGCAAACTTGAGAAAGAAAAATGGAGCTGGATGAATCAGGCTCCCTGACTTCAGACTATATTACAAAGCTACAGTAATCAAGACAGCCTGGTACTGGCACAAAAACAGAAATATAGATCAATGGAACAGGATAGAAAACCCAGAGATAAACCCTCACACATATGGTCACCTTATCTTTGGTAAAAGAGGCAAGAATATACAATGGAGAAAAGACAGCCTATTCAATAAGTGGTGCTGGAAAAACTGGACAGCTTCATGTAAAAGAATGAAATTAGAACACTCCCTAACACCATACACAAAGGTAAACTCAAAATGGATTAAAGACCTAAATGTAAAGCCAGACACTATCAAACTCTTAGAGGAAAACATAGGCAGAACACACTATGACATAAATCACAGCAAGATCCTTTTTTCTTTTTTTTTGGTACACGGGTCTCTCACTGCTGTGGCCTCTCCTGTTGCGGAGCACAGGCTCCAGACACACGGCTCAGCGACCATGGCTCATGGGCCCAGCCACTCCGCGGCACGTGGAATCTTCCCAGACAGGTGCATGAACCCATGTCCCCTGCATTGGCAGGCAGACTCTCAACCACTGTGCCACCAGGGAAGCCCAAGATCCTTTTTGACCCACCTCCTAGAGAAATAGAAATAAAACCAAAGTAAACAAATGGGACATAATGAATCTTAAAGTCTTTTGCACAGCAAAGGAAACCATAAACAAGATGAAAAACAACCCTCAGAATGGGAGAAAATATTTGCAAATGAAGCAACTGACAAAGGATTAATCTCCAAAATTTACAAGCAGGTCATGTAGCTCATTATCAAAAAAACAAACAGCCAAATCCAAAAATGGGCAGAAGACCTAAACAGACGTTTCTCCAAAGAAGATATACAGATCACCAACAAACACATGAAAGAATGCTCAACATCATTAATCATTAGAGAAATGCAAATCAAAACTACAATGAGTTATCACCTCACAACAGTCAGAATTGCCATCCTCAAAAAATCTACAAGCAATAAATGCTGGAGAGGGTGTGAAGAAGAGGGAATGCTCTTGCACTGTTGGTGGGAATGTAAATTGATACAGCCCCAATGGAGAACAGTATGGACGTTTCTTAAAAAACTAAAAATAGAACTACCGTACCACCCAGCAATCCCACTACTGGGCATATACCCTGAGAAAATCATAATTCAAAAAGAGTCATGTACCACAATGTTCACTGCAGCTCTATTTACAATAGTCAAGACATGGAAGCAACCTAAGTGTCTATCGACAGATGAATGAATAAAGAAGACGTGGCACATATATACAATGGAATATTACTCAGCCATAAAAAGAAATGAAATTGAGTTATTTGTAGTGAGGTGGATGAACCTAGAGTCTGTCATACAGAGTAAAGTAGGTCAGAAAGAGAAAAACAAATACTGTATGCTAACACATATATATGGAATTTAAAAAAAAATTGTTCTGAAGAACCTAGAGGCAGGACGGGAATAAAGATGCAGACCTACTAGAAAATGGACTTGAGGATGCAGGGAGGGGGAACGGTAAGCTGGGACAAAGTGAGAGAGTGGCATGGACTTATATATACTACCAAATGTAAAATAGATAGCTAGTGGGAAGCAGCCGCATAGCTGCTTCCAAAGGGAGATCAGCTCGGTGCTTTGTGAACACCTAGAGGGGTGGGATAGGCAGGGTCGGAGGGAGGGACACGCAAGATGGAAGAGATATGGGGATATATGTATATGTATAGCTGATTCACTTTGTTATAAAGCAGAAACTAACACACCATTGTAAAGCAATTATACTCCAATAAAGATATTAAACAATAAAAAAATTAAGCAAAACTGTACTGAAATCACCTCTGGAATAACAAGACTCCCCATTCCTCCTTTCATCACTGGGGCTCATCTGGATATTGCCAAAATCTGGCAGAATTCACTATCTTTTTTTTTTCCTGAAAAAAATCTCTGCTATGTTTTTATATCTATATGTATTAATATCCTAAATGAACAGGCAAAGTTTCTGAAGCAGAATAAATTATTGTTATTTATTTACAACAAATAATAAATGTGTAGTTCTCTTGTGTCCCAGTTTTTACCTCTAGGGAATATGGTGAAAGGTAGATAAAATTCTACTCATAGGCCCTCTTTACTGTAGGGGAAGAAATTAGAAAACATAAATCTATGCATTTATACAAGAGAGAGACAGCTGCTGCCTCCCCTCCTGAGAAAGTTTCCTTAGAAATGTGAAGGAAAGGATCCTGGGTTCTAACCCTTTGGAATGTAAATAAATTCTCAAGGAGAAAGGTAACACTCATATCCACAACCCAGAGTTATCACCACCGGCCCATGTCTCATCCCCACTTAAAACATAAACATATACCTCCAGAAAGGTCAGTATCTCTGGATGGTTTCTCACTATCTACTCAGTCATAATTTAACTTCCAGGTTTGTCTTTTATTTCAGATCCCAAGTTTCAGTAAAATTTTCTCAGAAAGCCCTGGCTGTGGAGAAACATAAGAATATTTTCTCCACAGTCCCACATGCTTCCTCTCTTGTTCCATCACTCCCAGTGTAGGATTAGTAAACTCCTCTGAGTCCTCATCCTTCTCTCTGAATAATCCCTACACCTCCTTGCCTTAACTCTAACTTGGAAATGCTTTGAAGTCACAAGTTCTCCTTTAGCCCTTTCAAGCAGATGTTCTTTTTCTCAGTCTCAGTGAAGAGATGGAGTAGTTGTCCGTCTTGTCCTCCTGCTTCTTCCAGATCATTTCTCCCCTTCCTGCCTGCAAAATTCTGCTCATTGAAGTACAAACCATTTTAGCCATTTTACCAGTTTTCCACTTCAATTCTGCCATCTTCTGACCTATCAGCTGTTCCTCTTCATTCAGTTAAAACCCTAGCCTTTCTTTCCATAGCCACTTCTGCTGTTGTTCTCTAACAAGTAACAACCAAATCTCCTTTCTAGGCAACAGAGAAACAAGAGTGAAGAATCAAGATCTGATATAAATCTCAAACTAACTCACTGTCAATGTTCTCACTATGGCCCAAGCCCCATCCATAATTCTTCTGGAATTCTGAAGTAACTTCTTTACTGATCTTCCACTCCTGCCCCCTCCAATCATTCTCCACAAGGGAGCTAAAATGTCATTTATCACACTGCTGAAAACATTTCTGCGGCTGCTCCTTTCACTTAGAACATAGTACAAATTTGTCACCATGAACCAAACCTGCATGACCTGGCCCCTGGTCACCCTTCCACCTCAGGGCATGACACTTGCTCTCTGGATCTGTAGTTGCAGCTCACTGTGCCACAGGCTACAATGTCTTTCAGTTCTTACAGTACAGTAACTTCCTACCCTCTGCTCAACTTTGGGCTCAATTGTTCTGTCTGAACACCTTTCTTTTGGATGTTTGTCCTTCAGTGATAAGATTAGTTATTTCTTCTTCCAAAAGGCTTTTCATAAAAAAATAATTTTCCCTATTACTCTCAAACATAGGACTCTATTTATTTCATTGCATTTATCACTAAATAAAATTTCATTTATATATGTTCACTTGTTTCTTATTTATCTCCTCATCAGAATGCAAGCTCCATGAAGGAAGATATAAAACTATGCCATGGTCATGCAGTAGCTGTATATTAACTGGGATACAGTGACCCTCAACAAATATCTGTGGAATGAACAAATGGTCTCTCTCCTTTCTCAAACCCATCTCCATTCAGCCAATAGAGGGATAACATTTTTGAGTGGTTCCTAAAGTTTTGTAATTGTTTATCCTCATCAGATCTCAAAGGTAGAGCTCATTTCCACTTATTCCAAAAATTCTTAACTATACAGGAAAGCAAGAGGTGACACCCTCCTTGCCAGATGCATAATCGGTAACTTCCAGATGTTATACAGGCAAAGGTAATTTGAATGAATCCCACAAAAATTTCTGAAGCATTGCCTCTTACTTCTATCCCCACACTCTCCTACTGTTTGAGAATCAGGAATTCTAGGCAAAAATTTGACTTTGTTGCTTCCCTGTTGATAACCTGTAAACAGTTCCTTAAGGTGGCACACATGGCTATCAATGATCAGATCTATGTTTATGTCACCAACTTAATAATTCCTGTCTCATCCTATACCCTACAGCATTACAGAACTCTTTTCATATGTGTGTGTGTGTATGTGTGTGTGTGTGTGTGTGACTATAAACACATAAATATCTTCAGTAATTTAATGGCTTTGAGTGGCTGAACTTAACAAATCATTTGCTCTCCAGGTAGATTGATTCAGTCTCCCAAATAGTCATGTTAAGAGTATTTTATTCATTGACTTTTGGATCACTTACTAAGCCACCCTAAAATAACAGATTTCTCTGTTACTATCCCTATCCCCCACCTCATTGCACTTCACAGCAAGGATATCTTATTCCTTAGGGGTGAGAGTGGGGGAAAGAATGGTTATTTGGAAAAACTCCCCTAGTCATTCTTTATTGCTCTGCCTTACTTAAAAATTACCAATATATACCCAACCTTAATAGACACATATATTGGAACAAACTAGAAAAAGCAAAAAAAAAGTCATTTTGCATCAGGATTTGAATTTAGTAATTAATTTTATCTGGCCAGGTAAATTTTCCTTCCAAATTTGTTTAACTTAAGTAGATGCCCCTCTGTTTTGTATCATCTGCAAAGATTAATTTATTAATTAGACAAATATTTATAGAATGTCTATAATGTGACAACCACTAGGCTATATGCTGGTGATATAAATGATGAGTAAAAAGTACACAGTCCCTATTCTCAGTGAGTCTGAATTCTAATAGGGGAGTCATATATTAACCAAATAATCACAGTGATGATGTACGGTTATGAATTGAGATAGAGGTACTGAGGGAAATAATCACAGTTCTGTGAGGAAATATATCACATATATCTGATTTATACTGGAAAGCAAGTAAAGTTTCCTGAGAAATAATTAGCTATGATATTAAGAATGAATGAGTTAACATACAAAGAGGGAGGAAATGAGCAGAAGTGAGAGGGAGAAGTGAGAGGGAGAAATGGTGGAAATGAACAGCCAGATCCCAGGGACTGAAGGTCAATGTAGTGAAAAGCAGAGACGAAGATGGGAGACCAGAGACTGCAAGGGTAGCAAGAAGTCAGCTACTGGGGCCTTCCAGGCCATTATAAGGACTTTAGTCTTTATTTTTTTCTAAAATCGGTGATATTAAAATTTTTTAAGCTTGATGAGGGTCTCCATGGTTGGTATTTTAAAATTACTTGTTGCAGTAAAAAGAATATATCACAGGGGAAAAGTTAACTGTTATTGGTTAATTCTGTATTCTAGGCTGTGATGAATAATTTTGTGTCACCTTGTCTAGGCTAAGGGACACCAGGACAGCTGGTAAAGCATTATTTCTGAGTGTGTTTGTGAGGACATTTCTGGATGAGATTAGCACCTGATTTAGCAGACTGAGTAAAAAAGACGATCTTCACCAGTGTGGGTGGGTGTAGTTCCATCTACTGAGGGGTTAAATAGAGCACAAAGACAGAAGAAGGCCAAATTTTCTCTCCCTTTGCTTAAGTTGGGACATCGATCTTCTTGGGCCCTTGGATATTAGCTTTCCTGGTTCTTGGGCCTTTGGATTCAGTCTGGAACTTACATCATTAGCCCCCCCACTTCTCAGGCCTTTGGACTTGGACTGAGACTTATGTCATCAACTTCCCTGATTCTTCAGCCTGCAGATGGCAGATCCTGGGACTTTTCAACCTCCATAATTGCATGAGCCCATTCTTATAAAAAAAAAATCTTCTTATATATACACATATGTATATCTTATTGGTTCTATTTCTCTGAAGAACCCTGAACAATATACATGCAACTTACAAGCGTATTTTGGATTATCATGGTGTTGTTGAAGATAAAGGGAACTGGATTGATCATGAAATATTTAGAAAAGAAAATAGAATGGCTTTGCTATGGCAGTTGAAGTATTTAGGGATTGTTCCCAACTTCCTTGTTTAACAAGTAAAGTGTAATAAATGTTCTAAACTGGGCAATAGTTTGGTGATAAAGAGTTTAATTTTGTACCTGATGACTTTAAGATACTTTGAAACAGTCAACTAGCTAATGTTAAGTTGGCACTCAGGCAGTAAGTTCTGAAAATCAGAGAAGAGGACTGAGGTAGAGATATATATTTAGGGATCATCATTTTATATGTGGTAACTAAGGCTATGGCATGAATGGAGCTGCTTAGGAAAAGAATATGGCATAAGAAAAGTAGGAATAGTAGACTAAGCCTTAAGAAATTTCAACTTTACAAGCCAGGTGGAGGAAGATGAGCCTGACAAGAAAGAGAAAGAAGAAGGCACTTAGGCAGCAGAAATCCAGAGCAATATGATGTTAAGAAAGGCAAAGGAGGAGGAAGTTTTAAGAAGGATATAGTCAGCATCATTAAATGATGCTAGAAGGCCAAAGTAGTAGATAACTAAAAACTGCCCATTGAACATAGAAACATGGAGATATTTAGTGATGTAATGCAAGTTCTTTTGAGGAGTAATGATGTAGAAGTTAGACTGAAGTGACTCAGGAGTAGAAGGTAGAGACATGCCGACAGCAACATAGATAATCCTTCAGAAAGTGTGATTACAAAGAAAAAAACAAGTGAGAAAAGATATCTGTTGAGAAAGCAAGAGGAAATGTGGGAATTATGAGGTTTAATGATAGTGGGGAAGACTTGAAATAGTTTTTGTTGAGATTAGAAGAAGCCAAAGAAAGTGATGGGTAATGGATTTCTGGGCAGGATTAAGAGCCAAGCTGAGGTTATTGATCATGAATTTATACTGACACTAACTTTCTCTGTGATGTGCCTCCAAGGCCCAGATACTCAGGTAGGCATGAAGAAAGATGACAATAACATTTAACCTGGTTTAGAGTTTTCCAGGCGAGGCAAGAAAATGAAAAATGAGTAATTCCTTAAGGTAATAGGAAGATTATTGCTGAAAGTTGGATTCAGGATAAAGAAGATGTACTATACATATACAAAGGAATATTATTCAGCCATAAGAAAGAATGAAATAATGCCATTTGTAGCAACATGGATGAACTTAGAGATTATCATATTAAGTAAAGTAAGTCAGACAGATAAAGACAAATATCATATGATGTCACTAAATGTGGAATCTGAAAACAATGTGCAAATGAACTTATTTACAAAGCAGAAATAAACTCAAGATATACCAGTGGGGGAGGAGGTAAAATAGGAGAGTTTGGGATTAATATATAAACACTATTATATATAAAATAGATAACTAATAGGGACCTACTGTATAGCACAAGGAAATATATTCAATATCTTGTAATAACCTATAAGGAAAAAGAATCTGAAAAAGAAAAATAATATATATATATATACATATATATGTATATGTATATATATATATATATATATATATATATATATATATAACTGAATCACTTTGCTGTACACCTGAAACTAACACAACATTGTAAATTATACTTCAATTAAAATCGGTTAATAAAAAAAGCAGAAGAAAAATAAAGAAAGTGAAGAAGAGTGATTGGGGAAAATTAAAATGTCAGTTGACTGTGGAGACCCTAATGTGGTGGAAGTATGATGATTGTGGAAGTAGTGATGTGTAGACTAGAAAGAGAAAAGGTGATAGTAAGCTGGGGGATTTGATTAGTGATTTTGGAAGCAGAGCAATTTCAGATGATAACAAAGTGCAGGGAGAGACTGTGGAACAGCATGTCTGAAGTAAATGGAATGTGCATGTCACTGGAGATTGGAGGTGAAGAAAATGAGGGTCTTGTACTGGAACATTGTCTGTGTGAATGATTAAATCAGTCAGAATAATTGTAGGACTTTGAATGAGGGGAAGACTGGGAGTGAAAAGGCTCATTAAAGTGTCTATTTAATGAGAAAGAGTGACAGAGTTTGGTGAATGACAGTGTGAGGCAAGAGAGAAAGTTAAATAGTGTGAACATGAGAAGCACAGAACTTTCTAGAAAATCATAGGGAGATAAATGTATTGACATGTAAATAAGAAGAGACAAAGACCCTAATCCTATGGCTGACCTTGGGTTTCAAATTTTGAAAGAATGAAAAACCACCCCTTGAAAAAATTATGATGGAAAAAGTATCATGGGAGTGCTCTCTTTTCTGTTAAGGTAAGGAAGCAGATAGTCACTTGAAGAAGAAGATGAGGACATAGGAGTAATGACTATGAAGCAGTGTTTCCAGGGGCATAATGAAAGTGTTTAAAAGAAAAAGGAGAAGATGGAACCAAGGGCAATGAATTCCCAAGCATTCTGGGGATGCTAGTGAGAAGCATAGCCTAGTACTTTGGTCAGTGACTGATGAAAATTGTGTTAAGAGAATGATGATTTCACTTTCAAAAGACTTTGGGATAAGCACTAGCCCTGAACCTAATGACCAGAGTGACTAAACCTCTTCATTACCTGGTGATTTAGTACCAGTGACTGCTGGTAGCAAGCCCAGAAATGACAGAAATTCTAAGTCAAGTTTGAAAGTTAAAGAAATCCCAATATCTCCAAATTACACACACTAAATGTGGCTACAGATTGCCTCTAAGAGAGTTGTCCTGGAATGGCTTGATGAGATAGATATGGTCTAAAATTGTGAAGGTTAGGAAGGCTGAAATAAGATGAGGAAAACTGGTTATTCAAGAAAAAGAAGAAACAGGATGTAGTAAACTGTCCATTTCAAGTATTGCCCTCTTAAGAGACAGCAAAAACAATAAAAAGACTTGGATGCATACATCTTTAATTTTCAAAGAGATTTAAATTTGCATTTTTTTTCTTCTTAAAACTTGTATTCATTGTATAGCACAGGGAACAATATTCAGTAACTTGTAATAAACTCCTTCAGGGTCTTCCTACTCCACCATCTTGACCACCTCCCACAAAAGAGACTTTCTTAATGACCTTGAAGATGTAAGCTGTTACAGTTTGAACTGCCTGTGGAGAAGGTCACATAGCAGGCAACTGCAGGTAGCCTCTAGGAGCTGACAGCCTCAGTTCTATAACCTCAAGAGATTGAATTCTACCAACAACTTGAATAAACCTGGAAGAAGACCCTGAGCTCCAAATGAGACTGCAGCCCTGGCAACTTCTTTTGAGACCCCTGATGGCCACACCCAGATTTCTGACAAACCCATGGAAACAGTGAAATAATTTAGAGGTGTTGTCTTACATCACTAAATTTGTTTGGTAATGATAAAAAAAACAACAGATTTATGTTTTGAAAATTGATTTCAAATGGTCTCTAATTATTCTGTTTGGTTGGAGAAAATCAAAGCAACTTTGAGAGTTCATTAAAGTCTTTCTTTTCTCACAGTGCCTACTGAAAGCTTTTCATATTACAGCATAAACTGTGTGTTTGCTTGTGCTTACCTCCTGATGACTTTGGGAGTAAATTCAGTTATGTATATACATAATTATTAATGCTTTAAGAAACTGTAAGATGTGTGAAAATCTGAGAAATCCTAAACTCCAAGGTAATCAATAGCACAATAAATAAGAAATCCAGAGGAAAGAAGTCATGGGGTCCCAAAGTAAAACAGAATTTTGGAAATAACAGATTAAAAAGTTAAAGGATAATACTGGTAAATCATTATAATATTTGAGAACTACAAATAAAATATCTCCAAAGCCAAATACAAATTCCAAGAATCCAAAGTACACATGACTCTAAGGAAAAAGATACTTTCCAAGTGCAAAATAGTCTTAATGTACTGTCAACAATATTGTAACTACCATTTACAACTATTTGCTATGTGCCAGGGACTTTAAACATTTCATTTCACTAAATTCTTTCTATCAGGACTATATAATACAGGTGTTATTACTTGCATTTTATAAATGAGGAAATAAGCCTTAAACAGGTTATGCAAAATTTTCAAGATCAGATGTATGGTAAGTATCAGAATGGAGAACCAAACCTAAGTCTCTCTAATTCAGAATTTGATATTTTAAAATCTATTCCAAACTTCTGCCCAATAATACAATAGTTTGTATATCAAGAAATACTCTCTTCAGATATTTAACTTCTCACACTGTTAACTTGACTCTTTATGTTCTTTTTTATTTGTTTCAGTAATATACATGAGGCAGAGAATCTAGGTTATGCTTCTGTAAGAAGCAAACCCAAATCTCACTGGTTTATAGCAACAAAGTTTTTTCTTTGTTTTGTTTTGTTTTGTGTTTTGTTTTCTGCCTTTTGGCTCTGCATTCTGGGGTGCATGCAGCTCTGTTCCATATCACCAGGCTGACAGAGCATCCTCTATATGAAACATTTCTGGTTGTCATGGCAGAAGGATAAAAAATAAAAAGAACAAAGTAAATTGTGAACTAGTTCATATGGTTTTCAACTAGAATGACATCTACTCTTCTCATACTTCATTGCTCAAAGTAAGTCACATGATGACATCTACTGTCAACAGGACATAGAAATATATCTCTCCTTCAGGATGTGACAGCAAATATTTGTGAACACTAGTACAACTTAAAACAAGGTACTTGTATATTCTAAGTCTTTGAATATTTGTAAATGTTTACATATCTGAAGAAAAGTAAGAGAGAATTTTATTAATTATAAAATATACAACACACACAATCAAAAAATAGACAAAAAATCAGGAGTTCAGTTTTAAACAAACCTGTGTAACTTTTAAAAATTACAAGGCAGAGGGCAGACAGCAGAAGCAAGAAGAACCACAATCCTGCAGCCTGTGGAACAAAAAACACAGTCACAGAAAGATAGACAAGATGAAAAGGCAGAGGGCTATGTACCAGATGAAGAACCAACATAAAACCCCAGAAAAACAACTAAATGAAGTGGAAATAGGCAACCTTCCAGAAAAAGAATTCAGAATAATGATAGTGAAGATGATCCAGGACCTCAGAAAAAGAATGGAGGCAAAGACATAGAAGATGTAAGAAATGTTTAACAAAGACTAGGAAGAATTAAAGAACAAACAAACAAACATAGATAAACAGTACAATAACTGAAATGAAAACTACACTAGAAGGAATCAATAGCAGAATAACTGAGGCAGAAGAATGGATAAGTGACCCGGAAGACAGAATGGTGGAATTCACTTCTGCAGAACAGACTAAAGAAAAAAGAATGAAAAGAAATGAAGACAGACTAAGAGACCTCTGGGACAACATTAAACACAACAACATTCACATTATAGGGGTCCCAGAAGGAGAAGAGAGAGAGAAAGGACCAGAGATAATATTTGAAGAGATTATAGTTGAAAACTTCCCTAACATGAGAAGGGAAATAGCCACCCAAGTCCAGGAAGGGCAGAGAGTACCATACAGGATAAACCCAAGGAGAAACATGCTGAGACACAGTAATAAAATTGGCAAAAATTAAAGACAAAGAAAAATTATTGAAAGAAGCAAGGGAAAAATGACAAATAACATACAAGGGAACTCTCATAAGGATAACAGCTGATTTCTCAGCAGAAACTCTACAAGCCAGAAGGCAGTGGCATGATATACTTAAAGTGATGAAAGGGAAGAACCTACAACCAAGATTATTCTACCCGGCAAGGATCTCATTCAGATTCGATGGAGAAATCAAAAGCTTTACAGACAAGCAAAAGCTAAGAGAATTCAGCACCACCAAACCAGCTCTACAATAAATGCTAAAGGAACTTTTCTAAGTAGGAAACAGAAGAGAAGAAAAGGACCTACAAAAACAAACCCGTAACAAATAAAAGAATGGTCGTAGGAACATACGTATCGATAATTACCTTAAACGTGAATGGATTAAATGCTCCAACCAAAAGAAACAGGCTTGCTGAATGGATTCAAAAAGAAGACCCATATATATGCTGTATATAAGAGACCCACTTCAAACCTAGGGAAACATACAGACTGAAAGTGAGGGGATGGAAAAGTATATTCCATGCAAATGGAAATCAAAAGAAAGCTGCAGTAGCAATATTCATATCAGAAAAAATAGACTTTAAAATACAGAATGTTACAAGAGACAAGGAAGGACACAACATAATGATAAAGGGATCAATCCAAGAAGAAGATATAACAATTATAAATATATATGCACCCAACATAGGAGCACCTCAATACATAAGGCAACTGCTAACAGCTCTAAAAGAGGAAATAGACAGTAACACAATAATAGTAGGGGACTTTAACACCTCACTTACACCAATGGACAGATCATCCAAAATGAAAATAAATAAGGAAACAGAAGCTTTAAATGACACAATAGACCAGATAGATTTAATTGATATTTATAGGACATTCCATCCCAAAACAACAGATTAAACTTTCTTCTGAAGTGCACACAGAACATTCTCCAGGATAGATCACATATTGGGTCACAAGCCAAGCCTCAGTAAATTTAATAAAATTGAAATCATATCAAGCATCTTTTCTGACCACAATGCTATGAGATTAGAAATAAATTACAGGGAAAAAACATAAAAAACACAAAACATATGAAGGCTAAATACTATGTTACTAAATAACCAAGAGATCACTGAAGAAATCAAAGAGGAAATCAAAAAATACCTAGACACAGGGGCTTCCCTGGTGGCCCAGGGGTCAAGAGTCCGCCTGCCGATGCAGGGGATATGGGTTTGTGCCCTGGTCTGGGAAGATCCCACATGCCGCGGAGTGGCTGGGCCCGTGAGCCATGTTCACTGAGCCTGCGTGTCTGGAGCCTGTGCTCTGCAACGGGAGAGGCCACAACAGTGAGAGGCCCGCGTACTGCAAAAAAAAAACAAACAAACAAAAAAAAAACTTAGAGACAAATGACAATGAAAACACAACAATCTAAAAGCTATGGGATGCAGCAACAGCAGTTCTAAGAGGGAAGTTTATAGCTATACAAGCCTACCTCAAGAAATAAGAAAAATCTCAAATAAACAATCTAACCTTACACCTAAGGGAACTAGAGAAATAAGAACAAAATCCTCCAAAGTTAGCAGAAGGAAAGAAATCCTAAAGATGTGAGCATAAATAAATGAAATAGAAACAAAGAAAACAATAGCAAAGATCAATAAAACTAAATGCTGGTTCTTCGAGAAGATAAACAAAATCAATAAACCATTAGCCAGACTCATCAAGAAAAAGAGGGAGAGGACTCAAATCTATAAAATTATAGATGAAAAAGGAGAAGTTACAACGGACACTGCAGAAATGCAAAGCATCCTAAGAGACTACTACAAGCAACTCTATGCCAATAAAATGGACAACCTGGAAGAAATGGACAAATTCTTAGAAAGTTATAACCTTCCAAGACTGAACCAGGAGGAAACAGAGAATATGAACAGACCAATCACACATAATGAAATTGAAACTGATTTAAAATTTTCCAACAAACTAAAGTCCAGGACCAGATGGCTTCACAGGTGAATGCTATCAAACATTTAGAGAAGAGCTAACACCCATCCTTTTCAAACTCTTCCAAAAGACTGAAGAAGGAACACTCCCAAACTCATTCAATGAGGCCACCATCACCCTGATACCGAAACCAGACAAAGATACTACAAAAAAAGGAAATTACAGACCAATATCACTGATGTATATAAATGCAAAAATCCCCAAAAAATACTAGCAAACAGAATCCCACAACACATAAAAAGGATAATACACCATGATCAAGTGGGATTTATCCCAGAGATGCAAGGATTCTTCAATATATGCAAATCAATCAATGTGATATACCATATTAACAAACTGAAGAATAAAAACCATATGATCATCGCAATAGATGCAGAAAAAGCTTTTGACAAAATTCAACACCCATTTATGATAAAAACTTTCCAGAAAGTGGGCCTAGAGGGAACCTACCTCAACATAATAAAGACCATATATGACAAACCCACAGCAAACATCATTCTCAATGGTGAAAAACTGAAAGCATTTCCTCTAAGATCAGGAATGAGACAAGGATGTCCACTCTCACCACTATTATTTAACATAGTTTTGGAAGTCCTAGCCATGGCAATCAGAGAAGAAAAAGAAATAAAAGGAATACAAATTGGAAAAGAAGAAGTAAAACTGTCATTGTTTACAGATGACATGATACTATACATAGACAATCCTAAAGCTGTCACCAGAAAACTACTAGAGCTTATCAATGAATTTGGTAAAGTTGCAGAATACATTAATGCACAGAAATCTCTCACATTCCTATACACTAATGATGAAAAATCTGAAAGAGAAATTAAGGAAACACTCCCATTTACCATTGTAACCAAAAGAATAAAGTACCTAGGAAAAAACCTACCTAGGGAGACAAAAGACCTGTATGCAGAAAACTATAAGACACTGATGAAAGAAATTAAAGATAGTACCAACAGATGGAGAGATATACCATGTTCTTGGATTGGAAGACTCAATATTGTGAAAATGACTATACTACCCAAAGCAATCTACAGATTCAATGCAATCCCTATCAAATTAACAATGGCATTTTTACAGAACTAGAGCAAAAATCTTAAAATTTGTATGGAGACACAAAAGACCCCGTATAGCCAAAGCAGTCTTGAGGGAAAAAAATGGAGCAGGAGGAATCAGACTTCCTGACTTCAGACTATACTACAAAGCTACAGTAATCAAGACAATATGGTACCGGCACAAAAACAGAAGCATAGATCAATGGAACAAGATAGAAAGCCCAGGATATACCCACGCACCCATGGTCAACTAATCTATGACAGAGGAGGCAAGGATATACAATGGAGAAAAGCCAGTTCCTTCAATAAGTGGTGCTAGGAAAACTGGACAGCTACATGTAAAAGAA
This sequence comes from Tursiops truncatus, assembly GCF_011762595.2. Lineage (NCBI taxonomy): Eukaryota > Metazoa > Chordata > Mammalia > Artiodactyla > Delphinidae > Tursiops > Tursiops truncatus. The sequence continues at coordinate 31,559,797 of NC_047051.1, forward strand.
TGAAAGTAGAACACTCCTTAACACCATACACAAAAATAAACTCAAAATGGATTAGAGAACTAAATGTAAGACCAGACACTATACAACTCTTAGAGGAAAACATAGGAAAAACACTCTTTGACATAAATCACAGCAAGATTTTTTTTGATCCACCTCCTAGAGTAATGGAAATAAAAACAAAAATAAACAAATGGGACCTAATGAAATTTCCAAGCTTTTGCACAGCAAAGGAAGCCATAAACATGATGAAACCCTCAGAATGGGAGAAAATATTTGCAAAAGAATCAATGGACAAAGGATTAATCTCCAAAATATATAAACAGCTCATGCAGCTCAATATTAAAGAAACAAACAGCCCAATCAAAAAATGGGCAGAAGACCTAAATAAACATTTCTCCAAAGCAGACATACAGATGGTCAAGAAGCACATGAAAGCTGTTCAACATCACTAATTATTAGATAAATGCAAATCAAAACTACAATGAGGTATTACCTCACACCAGTTTGAATGGGCATCATCAGAAAATCTACAAACAACAAATGCTGGAGAGGGTGTGGAGAAAAGGGAATCCTCTTGCACTGTTGGTGGGCATGTAAATTGATGAAGCCACTATGGAGAACAGTATGGAGGTTCCTTAAAAAAACTAAAAATAGAATTACTATATGATCCACCAATCCCACTACTGGGCATATACCCAGAGAAAACCATAATTCAAAAAGACCCATGCACCCCAATGTTCATTGCCACACTGTTTACAATAGCCAGGTCATGGAGCAACCTAAATGTCCAGTGACAGACGAATGGATAAAGAAGTTGTGGTAAATATATGCAATGGAATATTATTCAGCCATAAAAAGGAATGGAAATGGGTCATTTGTTGAGACGTGGATGGATCTAGAGACTTTCATACAGAGTGAAGTAAGTCAGAAAGAGAAAAGCAAATATTATTGCATGTATGTGGAACCTAGAAAAATGGTACAGATGAGCTGGTTTGCAGGGCAGAAGTTGAGATACAGATGTAGAGAAGAAACGTATGGACACAAAAGGGGGAAAGTCACGGGGGGGTGGGGATGTTGATGTGATGAATTGGGTGATTGGGATTGACATGTATACACTGATGTGTATAAAATTGATGACTAATAAGAACCTGCTGTATAAAAAAAATAAATAAAATAAAATTCAAAAATTAAAAAAAAAGTTGCTATCATATCAAGAAATGAATTGAAAAAAAACAGTAAAACAAATTTAGAGCATATATATATATATATAACATATATGTTCTATAAAGCATATGCATATAGAGCATATAGCCATATATATATATACATCTCCACAGGAATTGAAAGATCCCTAAAACTATTTTTACAACTCTCTGAAAGCAAATTGGAAAATATGATTGAAAATTATGACTTCTAGGTAAATAAAAAACAAATTAAATCTGCCTCAAAAAACCTGACTATCCTAAGAGCTATGAAAAGAAATTGGAAAGTTACAGGAGAACTAACCCTTGAAACAAAACACTTCATGGAAAGAAAATTATGGTGCAATTGATTTTTAAAAATAATTTCAAGGCATTTTAAATGCTCTGTAGCACATAGAAATAATAAATCATCATAAAGGGGAAGATTTCATCAGGTTCCTAAAGACCTCTGCATCTTTGTAGAAGGTGAACCCCACGTATATCATGACTTGGTCTCTGTCACCATTTGAGCATGGTACTCTGACAGTCCCATGGCACTTTTGTACTCCTCATGACATCATGATGTTCAGACCCAGAGTAAGAGCACTTCTGACTATGCCAGCCACTCTCAGAAGGGAGACATTTTTTATTCATTTCTCCAATTCCAATTTATCTTGAAAATTGCCAGGACTGTTTACTAGATCAAATGTGGGGTTTTAATTTGTACCCCTCTTATACCACACTTTACTGATGTGGATTTTTATCTTCTAATGGAGTGATAGCACCTTAAGAAACTTAGCATTGTTTATTACCCTATCCCACTAAATATTTAGCCCACAAGTATGATACTAAAAAATATTTGCTTTGGATTAATAAATAGACACTAATTCAGAGGTAATACAGGAAACATAAAGGTCCTCAGGTTTTAAATCTCAAATATCCCTTTATTTTAACCCTAGACATATAAAATCTTAAATTCATATACAGTATTTCTAGAATGCCAAATTCCTTAGTATCTGAGCTCATATATTCTATATTTTGCCTGACTGTAGATATACTTGAACTAGTTATTTTACAGAGCTGTGTTCCTTAAAGCTTTCTCCAAATCTTTCTGTAAATTGCCTTTAAGGCAACATCATCTTATCAGATGTATACCTACTAACCTACCAAAAGAAAGAGCATTTCACACCGTAAGTTAAATGTCTTTGTAAACAATCAGTTGACTAAAATGTTCAGATATAAGATCTTTTGAATCAAATTTTACCTTTGGAATTAAGGAAACTGATATTCAGCCAGCAAATGTTGCTCATCTGGTGAAGAACAGAAGACTGCCCTTGATTACAAACCAGGCAGTTAATGTGCCTTGTTTGAAAATGACATGTCTTAAGAGACAGTAAAGTTAGCTGCTATTTTGAATTTCTAAATGAGGCCCTGATTTCCAGTTTTGGCGGGTCTTGCTGACACGTTCCCAGGTTTCACAGCTATGCCTCACTGCTTGAGTTTTGCTTCACTGTGTCCTTCTGCCCACGTACTTGAAGGCTCCCTCCTCCGTTTGCTATCAAGCAGCTGCTTAAGCAACCAGCTGTCACACATCTTTCACACATGTCCCACCCAGAGGAGTCCCTCCTGCCACACTCCAAAAGTACCTCTTGCTAAGCAACTGATGGCACTCAAAACCCAACAGAAAATAACAAGTTCAGGGAAGACACTAAGAATATGAAGAATATGTAGGTGGTTAGAAATACCAGCACAATTATAAATGGAAAGAATTTAGCAAAAGTGAGACCAGAAAAATGGCTAAATGACTAATTATTTACACTTAATATATTGATATCCAAAGAAAAGGGATAATAAGCCAAAGGCATGGAATGAGTGAATAAAGGGAGAAAGGTCAATTAATACATGGAGTGAGCACTTTGATTACTGAACACAGAAATATTTCCAATGCTACAAAAGAAAATTTAAAAATAACAACATGAAATACTAAGCTAATTTTTAAAAAGATGATCCTAATTCAATAAATTTTCATCATAATGCAGATATATGGAAAAATATTTAAAAGTTTATGTTGCTGTAAAAAGTAAACCTGAAAGAAATTTGGTGATGGGTAACCCAGATGCTGTCTTCAGATCGCCTTGTAAGTCTCAATACCCAATGCCATCACTAACACCTCACAAAAATGTCCTGTGCTTTAAAGAGGAGAGGGGATTATTTGATATAATGTTTATTCCCCTTGATATTGAAAGGAACTGGCAGAGTGAATTTGTATAGGGAAGGGCAAAAGAATAAAATAAAAATCCAGGGCTATTAGTCAAAAGAAAATGAAAAAAAGTAAGTTCTTCAAGGTAAATTGATTAAAAGCATGACACTGAAAGGTCTAAAGGGAATAAATGTTTCAAACAAGTCCGGAGTGTTAAAATATACATCTAGAAGGATTTGACACCTAAATTTCTAAAGGGCTTGGATGATTTTCAGCAGACCTCTGGCTAAAAATTTGTAATGAGAACTTCTCAGTAGAAATACCAAGGGGAAAGAGACAGCTGTTAATAAAAAGGAATTTAATTTTCATTAATTCATATTTGTTTAATTTTCTTAAATGAGGAATATGACTTATCACAAAAAAGAGTAAGGGAAAATAATAGTCTGTATCTACTAAGTTGAACATTTCTGATCATTTTGCAAACATTGCCTTATAAAAAATTCTTTACAACTAAGCAACATTTAACAAATAGCACAGTGTAATAACAAGCAATAATAAAAAATGCAGGACTATCTGTCTATAATACTATATCAGATAGACGGTAAATATGCATGATTCAAAAGCCATGGAAACAGTGTAAATCAGGGCTGTTCTCACAAATTTGGAGGAGCAGTCTGCTCACCTACAATGAGATCCAAAGAAGACAGATATAAGCACCTTCCCCACACTATGTCTACCACCAGTTACAATGTTTGAAATACAACCAGCAATTTTTAAAAATTATTTTAAAGGCATATTAATTTTAGTAATCTTCTACTTCTTTTTTAAAGTCTGAGAGAGAGCAATTAATGACAAAATGAAAGCAAAAAGTCCTGGTAAAGGACTTGACCTATAGAGCTTGTCTATTTAAGCACCTTAGAAGGATGGGGCATCAGAAAGCAGAGTAAGAACGGAGTAATTGAATATTTCTTAATCTTATAAGGCCAGCAGTAGCCTCTATTGTGTGGCATCTTTGGGCAAAATGGAAGGATGAAAAATTGAAGGCCCAAGGTAAATAAATACGTACCTATTGAGGTAGAAACGCTAAACTCATTCTATCATTTTTCATACTACTTTGTACCATAATGAAGACACAATTCAAATAACAGAATTTACAATCTAGTTTTTCAAGATCTCGTACAATCTCCAACATTTTACTGATGGGAAACAGATTGTGACTTACTGAGTTCATAAACCAGTTGATTATACAGCTGAGACCAGTAGCTCATTTCCTCAAGTGCAGTGGATTCATAGTACATCTCATAGTCTGCTGTTATTCTAATTTTTTCTCCATTAGATAAAGCTATTAATGTCAGTGATATCACCAATGTTATAATTAGACCCTGTCATTAGTTGTATCTGCTCTACTGAACTGGTATCCAAAGGTGCACTACAATTCAGTTAATTGGAGTGAAACATTGCATTGCTATTTCATAAAACGTTGTCTTAAAGTGGTGATGCTTTCCAATTTATTTCTAAAGATACTGGATGTCGTTGGAGCTAGTTTCAGCGCATTTTTACTTTAGGAATGTGTTATTTACCAAAGGATGCTGATTAAAATTTTCAATGGTGAAATACCAGAAAACTAGAAAATAAATGGGGATCTCTAACTATTTGAATTATAGGTCACTGCATTGCCTATAATGCAGTCATCATTCAACTTTAGTTGTGACTGGAAAGTCTATTTTTTCCCACCTATTCAAGTTTGATATCAGAAATAATAAAGACATATGATCCAACTGGACCTAAATGTCTCATGTCTGGCTAGGCTCTGGCACATATGTTGTCTGAGGATTGCCAGGACCCTGTGTTGTCATAAACTTTAGGGTGACACTTATGTGATTGAAATTCATTCATTTGTAACACATCTATGAATTCAATTTTTCATAAGCTTCCACAGGCAAATAATATTATGTCATACCTGCTTCATCCCACCTTTCTCAATATTTGAATGACTAACTTCTTAAAACCAACTTAAGAGGTTTTGTTTAAATAACAACAACAAAAACAACAAAATAGATTACACAGATGTCAGATGTATAGTGAAGAGAATCCAAATAAACAGTGAAAATTGTTGGGAAGGCTTGACCTCCAAACTAATTTACCACATTGACAACCAGCGATGATGCTTTCTGCAGCCCTGAAAAATTGGAGGCCTTGGATGACACTTCGAGACTGTGTTCAGTTTCCCAGAATTTCCCAGGACTCCACCTCATACAGAGGATCCAGTAATTCCCTTCACTCTCACCTCAAAACTGATCTTTCCTCTTGGCTCTCTGTGGTAGTTTAGACTGCTGTCTCAATTCCTACCTTTCAGAAGCCATGGGTCTCAATGTGGGTGTGTTTGTCTTTACTCCTTCAAGAGACACATGTTGCCAAAACAATCTGTGTACAGATCAGAGGGAGAAGTTCTTTCCATTGACTGGAAATGGAAACTCTAACTCTAATCTTGTTATTATTAGAGTCCTCTGATAATCTTCCTGACCTGTTCTCCACCATGCCTCTGTGTCTCTTATATCAAAATTTTGTTTCACGTTCATTTGTTTATTCAAAAGTTATTCACTGAGTACTGCTATACACTCTTCTAGATGCTTCAAAAAAAGACATCAAGATAATAAAGTCCCTGTCCAGGGAACTCAAAAACTTTCAGGATCTACAGTTTCCATGATGTGTTGACTTTATAACCCAGGAGACTAAAATCACTCCTAGATAGACCTCTCCACACATTTATCTCTAAAGCCATTCAATGCTCTTAGAAGATGAAGTCATTTGCTACAATGTAGACTGATGGTCTGATGTGGTAGAGAAAGTGTTGGAAATGAAATTAAGCAATCTCAGTTCATATTTCATGTCTGCCATTTTCTGGCTATGTGACTTGAACAGGTCTCAGTTAAGTGGTTGCTCCTAGGTATGAGTGTCCTTATCTGTGTAATTGTTATAATGATGCCCTACTTTTAGGACCATGTGAAACTACTTCAAATACCTCATAGAATTATCAAACTCAGAAACCAACAATGATAAAATATTGTCACCTAATCTATAGACCTTACTCAAATTTCATCCCTTATTTCACTAATATCCTTCATAGCAAAAGAAAACAACATTTTCTCGTCCAAAATCCACTTCAGAATGATACATTTCATTTAGTTGTCAGGTCAGTTTAGTTTCCTTCAATCTGGAAAAATTTCTGTATATTTCTTTGTATTTGTTAACCTGGACATTTTAAAGAATATAGGCCACACGAGCCACATTGGGGATCCCTAGGCCATCTGTACTTCTTATCAACTGAATACAAATCTGGGGGCTTCTCAAACTTTAGGTTTGAGAACTCACTAGAATGACTGACAGAACTCTCTTCTCACAACACCCCTGACCCACTATATACCCTACATAAGAACCCTTATTCATATTCAACTTAATGTATGCATCTCCTTTTAATGATCCTTTTCTTGACCCTGGACAGAATTCATCATTCTGTGCTACTTTGAACCTAGTCATGAAGACTTCTATTAGACATTTTGTTGAAATTTTAGTTTAATTGTGCATATCCCTTAAATTCTTACCTCCTTCAAAAAAAAAAAAGAAGAAGAAGAAGAAGAAGAGGAATGTAGGCCAATGATTTTGTAGAATGTCTTTAATTTTGGTTTTCCCAAGGTTTTCTCATGATTAGACTCAGTTCAGTTTTTGCCCTTTTGGCAAAAATAACACAAGAGTGATATTGTATTCTCCTCATTGCAACATATCAGGAGGCACATGAAGTCAATCTGTCCCATAAATTGTGATATTAACTTTATCACTAGATTAAGATGGTGTAATGGGCATCTCCATTTGTAATCAATAAGTACCTTATAAGGAGATCTTCTGAGGCTATGTAAATGTCCTATTGCTTACTACACTTATATCCACTAGTTTTACCATACAATGATGGTTTGTACCTGAAACAGTTATTGATATGAAAATTGCCAAATGGTGATTTTCTGATTCCTTCTATATTTATTAGATCATATGTTAGCAGTCATTATTAATTGTGAATAAACTAATAGTTAATAGTTAATAGATGTATCTAACTAAGTTAAGAGAAAGCACTGATTTAAACATTAGAGGAAAATGTTTTATGTATTATATACATCTTTTTACTAGGTAATCATTCTCAAGACAACATCTGATTGAAACATAATTCTAAAACTGCATTAAAACTCCAGCACAAAGAACACTGAATCCTAACAAAACTAACAGTCTCTAATAAGAACCAGGAGGAAAAACTACCAAGAACACAATTACTTAAATGATCTGAGTGCACCTGAGAAGTAAGAGAAGGGTATCTAGATATATTCACTAACATGTCATCAATTATTCTTTCTTTTTAAAGTCTCCCTGCTCCTGAAGAAATCTCTAAGTCTATCTTTATTGTGAAGATTAAAAGAAAATGGAAGAAATCACTCTATATTTTTACAATTAGATTTGTTATCAGCACAATAGTAGAGAAAGAGGACACTCTTCTTCACTAAGAAAATATGTGGAGAAATTTCTTCAAAGGTGATTTTCTAAATGCTTGGGAGTTCAGGGTTTTTTTAAATTGTAATTTATGCTTTTACTGCTGAAGGCCACTATATTTTGGCTTTTATGATACCACTTTACTTCTAATTCTCAACACAAATTTTCTGAACAGCACAATAGAGTGTTCAATGAGTGATAAGAAAATGTGAAAAGTGTACTATATATACAAGATTCTCCAGGGAAGCAGAATCAATAGGAGATATATATTTGGAGAGAGCAAGAGAGAGAGGGAGAGGTGGGAGAGAGAGAGATTGATTTATTATAGGAATTGACTCAGGAAGTTATGGTGACCGTGAAGTCCTACAATCTGCCCTCTGCAAGCTACAGAACCAGGAAATAAAATTCAATAAAAGACCAAAGGCCCAAGAACCAAGAGTGTCAATATCTGAGGGCAGGAACTGATGGAAGTCCCAGCTCAAGCAAAGAGAATGACAACTCGCCCTTCCACCATATTTTTGTTCTATTCAGCCTCTCATTGTATGATGCTTGTCCACATTGGGGGGTAAATCTCCTTACTCAGTCTACTGAATCAAATGCTCAACTCTTCCAAAAACATCCTCACAGACAAACCCAGAAATAATGATTTACCAGCCATCTGGGCATCACTTAGGCCAGTCAAGTAGGTTGGCACATAAAATTAGCCATCAAATTTACTATTTTATGATAATGGGAAATTTATTTACTTTTTGGTTGTAGAGTAAAGTTTTACTGTTATGGATTGATTGAGAAATTAGCAAAAAGTCTAAATTTCATATTATTTGTTGATAAAACTTACAGCTTTCAAATACTTATTTTAAAACAAACTAATTTTTCCTGCTAAATGCATTTTGCTGCCTGTACAGATTAGAGATGATTTGGATAAGTAGATCGAGTAAAGCTCTAGTAGTCTAATAGTCAGGAGACCCGGCATCCAAATTCAGCTCAATACTAATTAGTTATGTGATACTGGGTTAGTTAATAACCATCATTCACCCTGATTATTTATCTGTAAAAGAAAAGAAGTGGATAATATGATCTCTTGAGGGTTTTTCAGACCTAAAATCCTTTCATTCTAAAGAAAAATTATTGTGATTCTGGTTATATTTCTAATTAACACATTGTATTCAAATGATGTTGTTCTACTTTGTATATATATCAAACCACTTGCTCCTTACATATATTTAACTTAACTTCCTATGTCTATTATTTTTAATAGATTAGGTATGTGTAACTTCAGCCTAAAATATCATTAACTCTGCATTAGTAATGGTCCAAAATAAAATATCACTAATTCAAATTATCAACATCCAAATCACGAGATTCTACTATGCATGCTTTTTCTTTATGTTAGTAAATATTTGTGTTATTCAACTAAATATTTCCCTCTTTCTTTTCTCACCAAACTGCCTCTGATTATAATGTTGCTTCCATGAAAATTTGCTTTCATACAGGGGCTTCGCAAATATTCTAATCTGCCTGATAATTCCCACAATATCATAAAATGCATTCTGGTGAATATTTTATTCTCATGTGAGTTTGGTAGGTATGAAACAACCCCTTCAGGTTCTGATGTTTCTAGAATACTGGCAAAAATCAAGTTTCTATACCACTGGATCAACAAAACTATCATGCCTAGGCCCTGATAAATTCATCCAGGGATCTTGATGAGATCTGATGGTTGAAGTCTGATAATAGAGAGTCAGTAGACCTTGCTCCAGTGATGACCCCACCTCACCATAAGTTTCTCTTGGATTGTGTAATTTCCTACTTCTACCTTGGGTATTTTGCAAGCTTCAAGCCAATTATCAAAGTTGTTAAGGTAAAAATGGGCTCTTGTAATGTCAGACCTAATTCTTAGGGAATTACTTGATAGAAAAATAGTGTTAGATAAGAACCACCAATCAGAAATTTCAACTTTTCCCATATAAATATTAAGAAAATGTGAGAAGGTTACAATCATAATGGCAAATACCTAATTCCAGATCAGGAATTAAAGTGAATGATGGAACTACAGCTCAAATTATTAAGTTATACCCAATATCAAGGCTTATCTAATAACTTAAATGCCTAACACCAGAACCTGGAAGCTCATCTCTGTACACACAGCCTGAAGAACTATTTCACCTCAAATGATGGATTTTTTCCATTTAGAGAAGCTCTACATCTAATTTTGACTTAGCCTTGTCAGAATAAGTAGACATCCTCATTCTGGACCAAATTTTTCCTGCCATGCTACTTTCATCACTTGCTTTAGTTTACTCTATATTCTGCACATATGCATCCAGGTAATAACAATCACTTGTCTGGAAGAAGGGTCTTTTTGTCATATATTACTAAAAGGAGTAGGGATATGTTAATAGTTCAAATCATATTAAATACACCCTCTGTTGACATGGTATGGCTCTTAGCTAGATACAACCATATTTGTTCCTTCTGTTTTTTTTATTATTTATGTCTCAGGATTCCTTCCATCTCCAATATGATAGCTCTGCTTCTATTTTAAGAATAGTACAAGTGTATGAACACACTCCAAATATATACTCATATATCTTAATAGGTAGGTAGATGATAGATAGGTAGATAGATAGATAGATAGATAGATAGACAGACAGATATCCCCTTATTCATTTTGTCTCTATGTTTTGCCCTTTCTCCTAAGTGTTTTTATGTCCCTTAAAACAGATTAAGGGAACTATCAAATGATCAGCACTGTCCTTACATAAATCCTAGAGTTTCTTGTCCTAAACCATAAGAGTTTGCTCTTTTAAAATATATAAAGTTCTATAACTTTCTTACATGGAGGTTCACCTGGCTGAAACTTGGACTTGAGATTTTTTTCCCAAATCATTTCCCTTTGGTTCCCTGTACTCTACTTTCTTTTGCCACTAATACCAAGACCCGGAACAGACATTTATTGAGTGTCTCTGTATGCCAGGTGCTTTCCAATCTCATTTCAGTTAATATTACTAACAAGTATACCAGGTAGTGAAAATTATCCATATTTTACATGCAGAGGCAGTGAAGATGAAAGAACAATAGCTGTCCAATGCATCAGAGTTAATCGATAGCAGATTCTAACCTGCCAGACTCAAATGTCTATGCCCTTCCACTGTAACAGCCTGCCTCACAATGAGAAAGCTGTATGCATGCTTTAAGTCTACCTGTGGTATCTCACAAAAAACCAGAGCCAACAGTAACCCAAGATTTCACTTCGTCTGTTTCAAATTTAATCATCTTTCAACATGGTGCACATTATAGGCAAATAACTATAGTGTGTGGATAAAAAAAGAAGCCCTGAATTTTCAGAATGTCCCTTTTAATGATTACTTTTGGAAAGCTTTGTCATAGAAGAGGTTTGACTGAGTGTAGCTGCATTGATTACATGCTAATTGAATTAGCACATTACTCAAGTAACTTTGTGCTTTGGGATGGCTCTGGGAATCACCCTCTGATTTGGAAATTGCCATTTGTCCCTGCCTGGAAGGAAAGAATGATGTCTGAGGTGGTTGTGGATAGAAAATGACCTCATTAATCATTGTGATGGAGATATGGGTTGCTCCTTACAGTGACTCATTATAGAGTGCATCAAATAATAAACACTGACAACTAGCTAGTAGTGAATGAAGACTGACAGATGGTCAATAAATTCAGAACTGGCATATTTTTGTAAATTGACTGTGGGTTTGAAGGCTTGCAGTGACTTTTACCACAATTTTAAATCACTATAGCTGTCTCCCAGATTAAGTAATTAAAATTTAAACATGGAAAGTCCTAATATTTGATAATGGGATATTTCCTACTTTCTTATGCCACTGAAATTTACCCAATTATTTTTACTTGAAGAAAATCATTTTTAGTGTCTCTGAAAAGAAAAAAATACAGTAGCTAAACTGCAGATATTTTTCTATTAACGTCATGAAAAGTCTATATAAAATAAAAATATAGCCACAGAATCCATGAAACATTTTCCTTCTAGAAATTATTTCCAATCTAAATATGCAAAATTTTAAAAAAAGAGAACAAATGAATAGCTTGAATAATGTGTGACCCTTTATAAAATGCATTTCACAAGTCTAGATATTCTGCCCTGTAAGATGTAGTTACTACGGGTGATATAGTTTTCTCTTCCCACAACTTTCAAAACTGCATGAGTCTCATTCTAGTGGGTTTGGAAGATTTATAAAAGACATGCCAATTTCAAAGCCCAGGGTGGTGCATTCAATGAAGGCCACAAACCTGTCTTCTGTGTCTGTTGTGTTCAGGCAGCTGTACAGTCACTTTCCTGTGATAGCTCTTCTGCACAAAGCATAGGTTGTAAAAGAAATCTGTCCTCAAGAATGATGAGAAAAATGCTCATTCAGTTCATTTTATTAGTGACAAGCTTACATTTAATAGCAACATCATAAGTAAGCACCCAGAATGTACCTTTTTTCCATGGAGTTTTGTACTGAATGTCTTCTATTTGCCCCTCCAGACATACATTGCCTCCTGTCTGTTAGGGGTTGAACTGTATCACCCCAAAAGATGTTGACATTCTAATCCCCAGTGCCTGTGAATGTGGTCTTTTTGGATATGTGGTCTTTGCAGAGGTAATCAAGTTTAAAATGAGGTCATGCTGCATGAGGGTGGCCCTAATCCAATATGACTGGTGTCCTTATAAGAAGAGGCCACAAATACCCGACAGGAGAACATCACATGGTGACAGAGGCAGAGGTCAAAGCAACTGCTAGCCAAGGAACATCAAGGATTATGGGCAAATCACCAGAATCTGTGAAGAGGCAAGGAAGGATGCTCTCTTCTAGGCTTCAAGGAAAGCATGATCTTGCCAAAATCTTGGATTCTGACTTCTAACCTACATAACTATAAGATAATACCATTCTGTGGTTTTAAGCCACCTGGTTTGTAGCTCTTTCCAACCCTAAGAAACAGATACACTGTCCATCCTGCATTGTATCCATCCAGGCTGCAACAATGAGCTTCTCACAACTGGTTCAGTTAGGCCAAAATAAAATTCTAGCAGGAAATTCAGAGGCAGAGAAAGAGTGGGGACAGGTATTTATTCCCAGCTCCCTCCTGCTAGTTGCTTTGACTAGGCCATTTCTCCCTCTACGGCCACCATTATCCCTCTCCATACATCTATGCTCTCTGGGTCTGGAACTGCCTATTCCTTTTCCCCTTCAGGCTCCTGGGTGTTAGCAGTTGCCAACTTTTACCATCTATACTAAGTATCTATTGCTACATAAGAAATTGGGCTAGGGTTAGGGTTAGTGGCTTCAGACAACATACATTTATCATCACAAAGTTTCTATGGGTCAGGAGTCAGGCACAGCTTAACTGGAACCTCTGCTTCAGGGTCTCCCAGAAGGCTGAGATCAAGGTGTTGACCAAGGCTGGAGCTCATCTGAAGGTTCAGCCTAGGAAAAATCTATTTCAAATTCATTTACATCATTGTTGACTGTTTTTAGTTCCTTTTCAGCAGTTGATCCAAGGGCCTGCATTTCTTGCTGGCTGTTGACCAGAGACAATCCTCAGTTCCTTGACATGTGGGCCTCCTCAACATGACTACTTGCTTCATCAAAACTGACAAAGGAAAGCATTTGCTAGCAACACAGAAATCAGAATCTTGTGTAATTTAATCATAGAGGTGGCACACCCTCAAACTAAAGATATTCTATGGATTATAAACAATTTAATCAAGAGGATGAGATTACATAAGGCAGTGTTTACCACAAAATTGGCATCACTGGGGATCATCTTAGAAGCTGCTGACCACACCTCTTGTTTTATTCCTTAAATGCTGCCCACACCTTAGTAAATGGTTCCCTCTAAGTGTGTCATCTGTTTACTTCCTTGATGCTGACTGATACGAAGGGTGATAAAGGGAATTTAATCACTCTTCTTTCTACTCACTGTGATGAATTATTGTTCATTGTGAATAATGTGCTGGTTTCCAAGATTCACCAAAACTAAAGAAAGCTATGTAGATTTGATGGTAACAAGGCAAATCAGTGCCTGACATTCTCAGCATATGCAGTCATCCAGGCCAATAGGCTCTATACATTTAACATTTCATCTGAAGCAAGGAATAAAACTTTTTTTTTCTGTACTGATTTGCATGTATGTCAGATTAGACCAAAGAAGAAATAGGTTGTGAGAAATTGTGTAGGATATCAAACACCAGGGTAGATTCAACAAGTATGTAAGCAGAACAACTGAAAATATAGTAATAAAATCAACATTAGATATGATCATGGAGAGGACAGAGTCACAGTTGGAGAGACAACACCTAATGTCACTTCCAAGTGATAAACAAAGACTGTAAACAAGTAGAGGGTCAAGAAAGGAGGAGGTGAGAATGTCCAGAGGAACCTTAAAATGGGCAAGGCTGGGAGGTGTGCAGGACACGACTGTCAGTACAACAGGAAAAGAAGCCTACCTGCATTTGGAGCAAGGGAAGTTGGGTTAAAGACTCCTGCACAGATATATAAGGTCTGTGCAGAAGAAGCAAGCGTATTAGTAATTCTCTTTTTAAGAAAATGAGAAAAATGTGGTTTAATTTTCCTTTTTTTCCCTGTCTCTTCATTTTTATTTATCAAGTAATAAAATATTACAAACATAGTTTCAAGGATGTAATACCAAATCAGAAGCAGAATGGGAGATTATAGATCCTTCCTTGCTCAAACACAAACATCCATTTACCATGTGATACAGAGCAATTCACCTAATCATTTTTCACTTTCATTTCCCCATCTATAAAATGGGATAATAACAGCTACCTTGCCTACATCACAAGAATGTTGTGAAGGTTAGAAGATAAGGTAATGAATGTAAAAGTACTTTGAAAAATAAAAAGTATCAAATAAGTATTATTAAAAATATTTTTCAAAACTCAATCATGTGGCATATATTTATGACAGTGGTAGGTCTCAGCAAAGCATCTCTTCACAGGCATGTCTAAATTTTGTTATTAAAATTTCAAAAGCAAATAATTTATTTACTTTGCTTATGATTGGGCTATTTTGGTAACTATTGAACTAAAACATATAATATATAAAAATATATCAACTTGGTCTTCCCTGGTGGCGCAGTGGTTGAGAGTCCGTCTGCCAATGCAGGGGACATGGTTTTGTGCCCCGGTCCGGGAAGATCCCACATGCCGCAGAGCGGCTGGGCCCATGAGCCATGGCTGCTGAGCCTGCGCGTCCGGAGCCTGTGCTCCGCAAGGGCAGAGGCCGCAACAGTGAGAGACCTGCGTACCGCAAAAAAAAAAAAAAAAAAAAAAAAAAAAAAATATATATATATATATATATATATATATATATATATATATATATATATCTCAACTTAATGGCACTAGAGAATTTTCCCTTAAGATATAATTCAGTAATTCATGTCCGCTCAATATAGTGAAAAATGAGGATAATGTTTTCTAATATTTCCTGACATAATTTTCTTCTCAGTAATTAGATACCTCCCTAGGAAATGTTATATTGAATTGAGAAAGATACAATATAGGAAACATTCCTGAAGACAAAAGAAAAGGGGGGAGAAGGGAGGAATAGGAGTTTTATCCAAGGTAGAGGACAAAAAGAGAGAGACTAAAAGAGAAATGTTAATCCTCATTTTTTGCTCTCCTAGCATGTGTGAGTAGAAAGGAGGTATGATAAAAAGACACTAGACAGTTTATGAGGAAAGTAACCTAAGGAGATCAGGTCCTGTAAGTAATTGTATGCCCTACTGGGAAGATACCACCTAGAATGTCTCCCACCAACATGAACTAACCGCTGCACAGAAGAGATGGTGGGATGTGTGTAGGGAAAGGAAGATCTGGGATTAAGGTCACTGAGATTGCCAGGGCTACTGTGAGATGTGATATAATAACAGGGGACATTAGAAGTAACTAGGAAGTAAAAGCTAGCCTTCCTCCCACAGGACACTGCCAGAGGCTGAGATGAAAAGTGTAAGCCAAGGGCAAAAGGAGAATTTGGTTGAGACTAAGAGAATTCATAGAAAAAAGGAAAGCCTAGGAGAGGCCAACTCAGCCCAGGAGGTACTCCAAGTGTCACCAAGTTTCCCAGCTCTTCCCAAAATGATGGCTGGAAGCTCAATGAGTAGATGGAACAAAAGACGTATCACAGAGGCGAACAATGAAACCAAAGTCCACACAAGGGCCCATGCCTAGATTCAAGCTCTCCACCCACACACTGAGAAAGGCCACAGAAATCTCCCCCTCCAGTCTGTGTTGCACTTTGTAATATTTCCCAAGGAAAAAACACCCCCCAAACAGGGTGAGCTCTGTATTGACTCAATATGAATCCAAAAGGAGAAGGGCTTAAGCTAGATGACACTCTGATATATTTACTTAGTAAGTTTATATTTCATCTAACACTATATGGATGGTGGTTATAAGAAAGTTCAAATCAGTTACAGATAAATTTTTGCACAGCTGGGCATCTGTGTACAAATGTCAACTTTGCCACATTTCTAAACCTGCTTCAGCATATACATTTTAAAAGAAGTATCTCATTTCACATTCAGAAAGAATTTAACCACTCAACAGGAGCAAACATAATTTTATTAAGTTAGTTATTTTTAACATCTTTATTGGAGTATAATTGCTTTACAATAGTGTGACAGTTTCTGCTTTATAACAAAGTGAAACAGCTATACATATACATATAACCCCATATCTCCTCCCTCTTGCGTCTCCCTCCCACCCTCCCTTTGCCACCCCTCTAGGTGGTCACAAAGCACCAAGCTAATCTCCCTGTGCTATGCGGCTGCTTCCCACTAGCTATCGGTTTTACTTTGGTAGTGTATATATGCCCATGCCACTCTTTCATTTCGTGCCAGCTTACCCTTTGGCCTCCCCGTGCCCTCAGGTCCATTCCATAGTAGGTCTGTGTCTTTATTCCTGTCCTGCCCCTAGGTTCTTCATGACCTTTTTTTTTTTTTTTTTTTTTTTAAGATCTCATATATATGTGTCAGCATACGGTATTTCTTTTTCTCTTTCCGACTTACTTTGCGCTGTATGACACATTCTAGGTGTATCCACCTCACTACAAATAACCCAATTTCATTTCCTTTTATGGCTGAGTAATATTCCATTGTATATATGGGCCACATCTTCTTTATCCATTCATCTGTCGATGGACACTTAGTGTGCTTCCACGTCCTGGCTATTGTAAATAGAGCTGCAATGAACATCATGGTATATGACTCTTTTGAACTATGGTTTTCTCAGGGTATATGCCCAGTACTGGGATTGCTGGGTCGTATGGTAGTTCTATTTTTAGTTTTTTAAGGAACATCCATACTTTTCTCTATAGTCACTGTATCAATTTACATTCCCACCAACAGTGCAAGAGGGTTCCCTTTCTCCACATCCTCTCCAGCATTTATTCTTTGTAGATTTTTTGATGATGGCCATTCTGACTGGTGTGAGGTGAGAGCTCATTGTAGTTTTGATTTGCATTTCTCTAATGATTAATGATGTTGAGCATTCTTTCATGTGTTTGTTGGCAATCTGTATATTTTGTTCGGAGAAATGTCCATTTAAGTCTTCTGCCCAGTTTTGGATTGAGTTGTTTGCTTTTTTGATATTGAGCTGCATGAGCTGCTTGTAAATTTTGGAGATTAATCCTTTGTAAGTTGCTTCATTTGCAAATATTTTCTCCCATTCTGAGAGTTGTCTTTTCATCTTGTTTATGGTTTCCTTTGCTGTGAAAAAGATTTTAAGATTCATTAGGTCTCATTTGTTTATTTTTGTTTTTATTTCCATTTCTCAAGGAAGGGGGTCAAAAAAGATCTTGCTGTGATTTATGTCATAGAGTGTTCTGCCTATGCTTTCCTCTAAGAGTTTGATTGTGTCTGGCCTTATATTTAGGTCTTTAATCCATTTTGAGTTTATTTTTGTGTATGGTGTTAGGGAGTGTTCTAATTTCATTCTTTTACATGTAGCTGTCCAGTTTTCCAAGCACGACTTATTGAAGAGGCTGTCTTTTCTCCACTGTATATTATTGCCTTGCCTCCTTTAACAAAAATAAGGTGACAATATGTGCATGGGTTTATCTCTGGGTTTCTATCCTGTTCCATTGGTCTATGTTTCTGTTTTTGTGCCAGTACCATATTGTCTTGATTACTGTAACTTTGTAGTATAGTCTGAAGTCAGGGACCCTGGTTCCTCCAGCTCCATTTTTCTTTCTCAAGATTGCTTGGGCTATTCAGGGTCTTTTTTGTTTCCATACAAATTGTGAAAATTTTTTGTTCTCGTTCTGTGAAAAATGCCATTGGTAGTTTGATAGGGATTGCATTGAATCTATAGATTGCTTTTGGGTGGTATGGTCATTTTCACAATGTTGATTCTTCCAATACAAGAATATGGTATATCTCTCCATCTGTTTGTATCATGTTTGGTTTCATTCATCAGTGTCATAATTTTCTGCATACAGGTCTTTTGTCTCCTTAGGTAAGTGTATTCCTAGGTACTTTATTCTTTTTGTTGCAATGGTAAATAGAAGTGTTTCCTTAATTTCTCCTTCAGATTTTTCCTCATTAGTATAGAGGAATGCAAGAGATTTCTGTGCATTAATTTTGTATCTTGCTACTTTACCAAATTCACTGATTAGCTCCAGTAGTTTTCTGGTAGCATCTTTAGGATTCTCTATGTATAGTATTATGTCATCTGCAAACAGTGACAGCTTTACTTCTTCTTTTCCTATTTGGACTCCTTTTATTTCTTTTCCTTCTCTGATTGCTGTGACTAAAACTTCCAAAGCAATGTTGAATAATAGTGGTGAGAGTGGGCACCCTTGTCTTGTTCCTGATCTTAGTGGAAATGATTTCTGTTTTTCACCATTGAGGACAATGTTAGCTGTGGGTTTGTCATATATGGCCTTTATTATGTTGAGGTAAATTCCCTCTATGCCTAATTTCTGGAGGCTTTTTTTATCATAAATGGGTACTGAATTTTGTCGAAAGCTTTTTCTGCATCTATTGAGATGATAATATGATTTTTACTCTGCAATTTTTTAATATGGTGTATCACATTTATTGATTTGCATATATTGAAGAATCTATGCATTCCTGGGTTAAACCCCACTTGATCATGGTGTATGATCTTTTTAATGTGCTCCTGGATTCTGTTTGCTAGTATTTTGTTGAGAATTTTTGCATCTGTGTTCATCAGGGATAGTGGCCTGTAGTTTTCTTTCTTTGTGACATCTTTGTCTGGTTTTGGTATCAGGGTGATGGTGGCCTTGTAGAATGAATTTGGGAGTGTTCGTCCCTCTGCTGTATTTTGGAAGAGTTTGAGAAGGATAGGTGTTAGCTCCTCTCTAAATGGTTGATGTAATTGGCCTGTGAAGTCATCTGGTCCTGGGCTTTTGTTTGTTGGAAGATTTTTAATCACAGTCTCAATTTCAGTGCTTGTGATTGGTCTGTTCATATTTTCTATTTCTTCCTGGTTCAGTCTTGGCAGGTTGTGCTTTTCTAAGAATTTGTCCATTTCTTCCATGTTATCCATTTTATTGCCATATAATTGCTTGTAGTAATCTTTCATGATCCTCTATTTCTGAAGTGGAAGTTGTTACTTCTCTCTTTTCATTTCCAATTCTATTGATTTGAGTCCTCTCCATCTTTTTCTTGATGAGTCTGGCTAATGCTTTATCAATTTTGTTTATCTTCTCAAGGAACCAGCTCTTAGTTATATTAGTCTTTTCTATTGTTTTCTTCATTTCTTTTTCATTTATTTCTGATCTGATCTGCATGATTTCTTTCCTTTTGCTAACTCTGGGGGTATTTTTGGTCTTCTTTCTCTAATTGTTTTAGGTGTAAGTTTAGGTTGTTTATTTGAGATATTTCTTGCTACTTAAGGTAGGATTGTATCGTTATAAACTTCCCTCTTAAAACTGTTTCTGCTGCATGCCATAGGTTTGGGGTTGTCATGTTTTCATTGCCATTTGTTTCTAGGTATTTTTTTAATTTCCTCTGACTTCTTCAGTGATCGCTTGGTTATTAAGTAGTGTATTGTTTAGCCTCCACGTGTTTGTATTTTTTTACAGATTTTTTCCTGTAATTGATATCTAGTCTCATAGCATTGTGGTCAGAAAAGATGCTTGATATGATTTCAATTTTCTTAAATTTACCCAGGCTTGATTTGTGATCCAAGACATGATCTATTCTGGAGAATGTTCCATAAGCAATTGAGAAGAAAGTGCATTCTGTTGTTTTTTGATGGAATGTCCTATAAATATCAATTAAGTCCACCTTGTTTAATGTATCATTTAAAGCTTGTGTTTCCTTCTTTATTTTCATTTTGGATGATCTGTCCATTGGTGAAAGTGGGGTGTTACAGTCCCCTACTATGATTGTGTTACTGTTGATTTTCCCTTTTATGGCTGTTAGCATTTGCCTTATGTATTCAGGTGCTCCTATGTTGGGTGCATAAATATTTATAATTGTTATATCTTCTTCGATTGATCTCTTGATCATTATGTAGTGTCCTTCAATGTCTT
Source organism: Tursiops truncatus (assembly GCF_011762595.2). Classification (NCBI taxonomy): domain Eukaryota; kingdom Metazoa; phylum Chordata; class Mammalia; order Artiodactyla; family Delphinidae; genus Tursiops; species Tursiops truncatus. Next base: position 31,580,268 of record NC_047051.1, read on the forward strand.
TTGTAAGATTCTTTATTTTAAAGTCTATTTTATCTGATATGAATATTGTTACTCCAGATTTCTTTTGATTTCCATTTGCATGGAATATCTTTTTCCATCCCCTCACTTTCAGTCTGTATGTGTCCCTAGGTCTGAAGTGGGTCTCTTGTAGACAGCATATATACGGGTCTTGTTTTTGTTTCCATTCAGCCAGTGTATGTCTTTTGGTGGGAGCATTTAATCCATTTACATTTATGCTAATTATCAATATGTATGTTTCTATTACCATTTTCTTAATTGTTTTGGGTTGTTATTGTAGGGCTTTCCCTTCTGTTCTGTTTCCTGCCTAGAGGAGTTCCTTTAGCATTTGTTGTAGAGCTGGTTTGGTGGTGCTGAATTCTCTCAGCTTTTGCTTGTCTGTAAAGCTTTTAATTTCTCCATTGAATCTGAATGAGATCCTTGCTGGGTAGAGTAATCTTGATTTTCAGTTTTTCCCTTTCATCACATTAAATATGTCCTGCCACTCCCTTCTGGTTTGCAGAGTTTCTGCTGAAAGATCACCTGTTAACCTTATGGGGATTTCCTTGTATGTTTTTTTATTGTTTTACCCTTGTTGCTATTAATAGTTTTTCTTTTATTTAATTTTTGATTAATATATGTCTTGGCCTGTTTCTCCTTGGATTTATCCTTTATGGGACTCTCTGCACTTCCTGGACTTGAATAACCATTTCTTTTCCCATATTAGGGAAGTTTTCAACTATAATCTCTTCAAATATTTTCTCAGTCCCTTTCTTTTTCTCTTCTTCTTCTGGGACCCCTATAATTTGAATGTTTGTATGTATAATGTTTTCCCAGAGATCTCTGAGTCTGTCCTCAATTATTTTCATTATTTTTTCTCTATTCTGCTCTGCAGTAGTTATTTCCACTATTTTATCTTCCAGGTCACTTATCTGTTCTTCTGCCTCAGTTATTCTGGTATTGATTCCTTCTAGAGAATTTTTAATTTCATTTATCATTTTTTTCATCATTGCCATTTTTGCTCTCTAGTTCTTCTAGGTCCTTGTTAAACGTTTTGTATTTTCTCCATTCTATTTCCAAGATTTTGGATCATCTTTACTATCATTATTCTGAATTCTTTTTCAGGTAGATGCCTATTTCCTCTTCATTTGTTAGGTCTGATGGGGTTTTACCTTGCTGTTTTATCTGCTGTGTGTTTCTCTGTCTTCTGATATTGTTTAACTTACTGTGTGTGGGGGTCTCCTTTTCGCCGGCTGCAGGTTCGTAGTTCCCGTTGTTTTTCTGTCTCCCCCAGTGGCTAAAGTTGGTTCAGAGGGTTGTGTAGCCTTCCTGGTGGAGGAGACTAGTGCCTGTGTTCTGGTGGATGAGGCTGGATCTTGTCTTTCTGGTGGGCAGGTCCACATCTGGGGTGTGTTTTGGGGTGTCTGTGGACTTATTATGATTTTATGCAGCCTCTCTGCTAATGGGTGGGGTTGTGTTCCTGTCTTGCTAGTTGTTTGTCATAGGGTGTCTGGCATTGTAGCTTGCTGGTAGTTGAGTGGAGCTGGGTCTTGTTGTTGAGATGGAGATCTCTGGGACATCTTTGCTGTTTGATACTATTTGGAGCTGGGAGGTCTCTGGTGGACCAATGTCCTGAACTTGGCTCTCCCAGCTCAGAGGCACAGGCCTGACTCCTGGCTGGAGCACCAAGACCCTGTCATCCATACATTATTTTTAATAATTTAAATAATTATTAAAAAGAAAAAAATTAAATAAAAAAAGGAAAGAAAGAAAGAGCAAACCAAAAAACAAATCCACCAATGATAACAAGTGCTAAATGCTCTACTAAAAACAAAACAAAACAAAAAATGGATAGACAGAACCCTCAGACAAATGGTAAAAGCAAAGCTATACAGACAAAAATCACACACAGAAGCATACACATACACACTCACAAAAAGAGAAAAAAGATACATATATATATTGCTCCCAAAGTCCACCGCCTCAATTCGGAATGATTTGTTGTCTCTTCAGGTATGCCACAGATGCAGGGTACATCAAATTGATTGTAGAGATTTAATCCGCTGCTCCTGAGGCTGATGGGAGAGATTTCCCTTTCTCTTCTTTTTTGCACAGCTCCTGGGGTTCAACTTTGGATTTCACTCTGCCTCTGCAGGTAGATCTCCTGAGGGTGTCTGTTCCCGCTCAGACAGGATGGGGTTAAGGGAACAGCTGATTAGGGGGCTCTGGTTCACTCAGGCTGGGGGAGGGAGGTGTACGGATGCAGGTTGAGCCTGTGGTGGCAGCAGTCAGTCGGACTTTGCACCAGCCTGAGGCAGCCGTGCGTTCTCCCGGGGAAGCTGTCCCTGGATCACGAGACCATGGCAGTGGTGGGCTGCACAGTCTCCCGGGAGGGGAGGTGTGGATAGTGACCTTTGCTTGCACACAGGCTTCTTGGTGGCTGCAGTAGCAGCCTTAGCGTCTCATCCCCATGTCCAGGGTCTGCACTGATAGCCATGGGTCATGTCTGGAGCTTATATAGGTAGCGCTCTTAATCCCCTCTCCTTGTGCACCGTGAAACAAAGAGGCAAGAAAAACTCTCCTGCCTCTTAGGCAGTTCCAGACCTTTTCCCAGATTCCCTCCCGTCTAGCCGTGGCGCACTAGCCCCCTTCAGGCTGTGTTCACGCAGCCATCCCCAGACTTCTCCCTCAGATCTGACCTCCAAAACCGAGCCTCAGCTCCCAGCCCCCGCCCACCCCGGCGGGTGAGCAGACAAGCCTCTCGGGCTGGTGAGTGATGGTCGGCACCGATCCTCTGTGCGGGAATCTCTCTGCTTTGGCCTCCGCACCCCTGTTGTTGCGCTCTCCACCATGTCCCCGAAGCTTCCCCGCTCCATGCCTCCGAAGCTTCCCCCTCCGCCACCGGCATTCTCCGCCCACGAAGGGGCTTCCTAGTGTGCGGAAACCTTTCCTCCTTCACATCTCCCTCCCACTGGTGCAGGTCCCGTCCCTATTCTTTTGTCTTTTTTTTCTTTTTTCTTTTGCCCTACCCAGGTACGTGGGGAGTTTCTTGCTTTTTGGGAAGTCTGAGGTCTTCTGCCAGCATTCAGTAGGTGTTCTGTAGGAGTTGTTCCACATGTAGATGTATTTCTGATGTATTTGTGGGGAGGAAGGTGATCTCCACCTCTCACTCTTCCGCCATCTTGAACCTCCTCCCTCAGCAAACATAATTTACATTAACATTTGCCTTACTGAGGAATGACAGATTCTGAAATGAATTTTTATATGTACCATGGTACATTATATGTGAGAAATGCTCAAAGGCACAAGGCAAGTGTTATCAATCAATGGTGCCCTCCCTTTGGGATGAGATATCACCACTGTAAACCAAAGGGCAATGGAAGTGCAGCCCACTATTATTTATTTTATAGTTCACAGGCTTTGTGTACAATAAGCTATTCATAATTTAAATAGAAATTTTGAACTGGAATTCCAAGTCTACCTTGAGAAGAAGTACATTTAGAACAATATAAATAGGAAATAGTTTAAAGGACTTGGCTTAACTTCCTATTTTCACTTCATTCAAAAATTCTTCTTTATGAGACATATAAATATCAGAAACATTTGGAATACTGAGCAGATTTTTGAAAATCTGAAGCAAAGGAGACCATTTATTGAAAATCGGAAACAAATGTCCAATTCTGGTGACAAAATGTCATATTAGTAATCTTGTTATTCAGATACTTGCCATTTAAAGCATCTTATTTTCAGAAGCCCATAGGAAAAAGATAGTTAATATTATCCTATTTTTTCAGAAAAAAAATGTGTGCTTAAATTCTTAGAAAATACATTAAAGTCAACTTAGAATACGTATATTTGCAGACAAAACCAAAAGCACAACAAACCACACACACAAAAAAATGTTTTGACTTTCTGGTTGATCAGTGGTTTCAGTGCATGAGGTCAAATAATTATCTTCGTTGACTTTTTCCTTTAATGAACAATTTCAAGCATAGTGTTATTGACATTTATCATAAAATCTACCAGTTTATTCAACCAAAGGCAAGAATCCTAGTGATTTCTTGTTGATACATGAAATGTTTCACAATAGTAATCATCTGTACTTTCCCTCAAGCAGCTTCATGTTTTCCCAAGGTCCGGTCATAATCACTAGATTTTCAGAAATAGACCAGCAGAAATGAGTCTTGGATATGTCAGGCTAGAAATCTCTACAGAGAGATGAAATGTTTTTATTTCAAAAATACTCCATTCTATACATTTCTGTTTCTGATAGCAAGAGATGGATTATGGCTTAATACTCAACCAGCATGTCCAGCCATAAACTCTCTGTGACAGAGACAGAGGTTTATGGTACAAACATTATTTTTAAAAATCACTCAATCCATCTATTTTCTCCCTGAGAGTTTTTGAAGCATCCAGCATCTACCTTTTTGGTCAATCTCTGAAATCAGTGACATAATTGGTTTCTTGATTTTCCATTTCACAAACCAGATACTAGATTAAGAATGAACATCAGCCGCCTGTATATTTTGGTAGATTTTGGATCCTTGAGAACATTGCTAATAGTTTGTAACATAAATTTATAAAAGTCATTTTTACTATATATGTGTATATATTCACATGACATTCGAAAAGTAAGAGAGATTGAACTTGCCTGTGTCTACAGCAACTAGGAGTGCCCACTTTTGAAATGATTTCTAGCTCTGAATGAATTTTAAAAGAATTAGTATGTAGATTGATGGAGAGCATGTAGCTGAATTTGATAAAAATGGTTGATTCAAAAATAAATGATCATGCTTACTTTATACAATTTCTTACACTTGTGGCTACTTCTGGTTTCTGTCTTGCATCCCAAGTTGCATAGGAAGTAGCCAAAATATATTGGAAATAAATTTTCAGCAAGTTTGGGATAATCTATTTCCTGGCTGGATACTTTAAATATTTTAATTTTTCTAAAAATTCATGTATGGTAAGTCACATTCATACCCCAAAATTTATAGTCCCTGAGTAGCAATAATTCCTGCTTCTGCCACTGACTTACAACCTTGACAACTCCTTCCTTATTTATTTTTTTACTGTCATGAAACTTAACACTGCGGGCTCTGGCAGGAAGGTAATCCCCCTCCCCACCGTTATTTTCTTCTCCACACTTGGAATTCACAAACAAGGTTGATTAAAAAATTGGTATGTATGTGGCTTATCACACAGGATTCTGCTGGATGAATAGCAAGAAAACTTAAATATGACAAAATATCAGCTGTGTGATTAAACTTAGAAGGGAAATGAGAACATACTCACTGATCCTCTTGAAAATCATATTCAGCTATGCAACATTATCAGAAACGTACAGACAAAATATCTCTGGAAGGTCATTCTGTTATAGTTTGTTTAATTCCAAAGAATATTTTTTCTGCTGAAGAGCAGTCTCCTATATTGGTCATTTCCTATGTTTAAAGTTGTTAACCTTAGTGCACAGGTGACTTTTAGGGAGCAAAAAAAAGGACAGTGTAGAATATATTTTTGCTTTATTATTATCAATATCAATTACTTGGCAATTGATATTTTCTATAAATATCCATACTTCTAAATGGATTCCTTTCCAATTACAACTTTGCCAACTGAGACTTTTAGGGCTATATAAAAGCATGATAAAAATGCCTATGTATCAGGAATTCTGTTTTGTGTTGTTATTGTTGTCTTAACCATTAAGACATAGTAGAGTAGAAGACAATGGTTAGAATCAGACTTTATTGTAATAAATTAACCTCATGCCCCTCAGGAAATTATTTTTTTTTTAATTTCTTGTTCTTTCCATGTATAAAATAAATTTAAAAGTAACCATCGCTTTCAATAGAATGTGGTGTGTATTTTAATTGGTTAATGTAAATGAACTTTGAGATCTTAGAAAATTCTAGGGAAGTATCATGTATGATGTAATTTTATCACTCCAAAGTTATATGTTCATCTTTTATTTTATCCCAATAATTGTTTAAAATAACGGTCTAAAGCAGTGGTTCTCAAACCTCATCAGAATCACATAGAAAGCTTGTTGAAAAGCAGAATTCTGGGCCTTACCCTTAGTTTCTGATTCAGTAGGGCTAAGGTGGCATCTAAGAATTTGCATTTCTAACAAATTCCCAGGTGATACTACTGGTCAAGTCACCTCACTTTAAGAACTACTGACCTAGAGAATAGCTTTGTTCAGTGAACACACATAAAATGATAACCACAAAATATATAAGGTGACTATAGAGTAGGATAAACTTACAAATGCATTTGTCTCTCTCTGTTCATTTCAACATCAATTTTTGGAAGCTTTGCTAAAAAGTGGTTTGGACCATCGGAAAAAGTCATGCAGCCTGGATTGCTTAGGTGAATTACATCCTTAACAGGAGAGATGTCTGGCCAGATGGCTACATTAGACCATGGCACCATGCACTGTGTTTTCCCCAGCATACAATAGTTAGTAGTCCAGCTAACTCAATAAAAACAATATTAACATTGTTACATTATCCAAAGATCACATTGCCATTAACATTAGCCTCTGTGAAAGGTATCCCCAAGTTGGAAGTTAGCCAAACTCCTTCAGACAATCTCAATTTACAGCACAATGTAATTTAGAGTGGCCATATGGCAATAAATATGGCTACAAAATATTGCACAAGCCCTTGCTCAGCCTTCTTGAGTGACAGAGAGAACAGAGCATCTAAAGATTGCCTTAATGGTAGCATATATATATATATATATATATATATATATATATATATATATATATATATATATGGGAAACATATTACTGTAGTCTTTGGTTCTATAGCCACAGAAAAATAAACATTCTTTCTGAAATTGAATAAACAAACATTTTATCATTCTAGTCACTTTTAATAAGCAAATCCTTGTCTATGCTCAGTAAGATATAAGTGATAGAAATAAGGGAGAGGATTACAAGCAGGGTTTTTTTCTATTGTGTAACTGGTCACATTTTCTTCTACAAAAGAGACTGCTTACACCATTCTCATGTATTTGATGAAACAAAAGAACTAATGCTGACAACATTGAAGCAGAAATATTTAAAACCTGATAGAATCTGAAGTGAGGTCTCTTCCTATTTTTCCCTCTGCTGTATATGTCAGTGAGGAGACTATAGTGACTTCTCATAATAAGAACTATCTTTTCTATTCTCTTGCCTTTTAGCATTATCCTTCAAGTACAGCCACCTGCTCAGACAATCAACGTGACTTTCTATGACTTCTCAGTAAATGAAGCTCACTCCACTAACCCAAGGGTACTGTCAATCTAAAATATCAATATGAAAGCTTAAATTGCACATTTTATGATCAGCCAACTATACTTAGGCAGTGGCCGTGTTTAGAAGAGGGCCATTTTCTTATCTTTTAAAGTCATATTCTACTATGCCCTCTCACCAATATTAGAAACCCATCATTTTGCATATTAGATGCAACATTACTAAAAATGCAGCGGAATGAATTGGTAGCTCTATTTCTACCCAAAGGAATTTCAGGGTTGTTATTTCTTTCAGACAAAAATCTCAAGAAAATAACATTAAGGATTTTTAAAGTGCCTTCATAGAAATGTGGCTGAAGAATACGAAATTAGCAAGTCTATTACCTACATCACTAGCCCTATGCTAATTCTGGCAAGTGTTTTCTTAAGTGTTTCTTAATTAAAAGACATTTCGTTTCTCAATATGTTTATATCAGAGATTGTCTACTTTTGTGGGGTGGCAGGGATAAAAAAGCTATCATCTGACTCCTTTCGGCCTTTTGTAAAAGGCATGTTAGGTCTTACTGTACATTCTTTAATGATTTACCTATCCTGTGTGAATGAGAGTTTGTCAGATAGTTCCCCAAAGACAGAACATTCTTCCTTGATAAGATTGGATGGGCATTAAATCAGATGGTGGTATTTTAATTTTTATTTTCCTCTTTACCTAAATCAATTTTTAATTATCTATCTAGCCTGCCATAACAAGTGAGGCCTAAATAGAAGCTAAATCATTGGAAAAATAGACCACAGTGTAGCTAATATTGTACTTTCCACCATCTTAAATGTGAAATAGTTCTGACTACATTGGTAGAAAAAAAACAACTCAGAATTACCTCGGGCAAGGCTAGTGTCCCCACTGTAACTCAGCTGCTATTTCTTGCCTGCCACAACACTGACCTTAGAAAGTTCTCCTTTGGTAAAAATGAAAGCACAGGGGGAAAGAGAATTTTTCAACAATGTCATGAGTATAACATATGTATGAGATATTAGATGAAATTAGGTGGTCACAATGCAGTTCTGATATAATAAAATGAATACCAAATTTAAAAGCAGAAGACCAACCTGGGTTTGTTACTAGGATACATTCTTTGCTATTTATGGAAGTCTCCCAACTTATGTAAGCTTTAGTCCTCATATCACAAAAAGGGGAGGGTTAACATATAATGCCTCCTTCACAACATTGTTTGAGGAATCAAAAATGATGTATTTTAAAATACTTTTGAACTATAAAATCTCTATATAACTGTTAGGGTTTTTTTGACACCCCCCCACCCAGCTCAGTTTCCCCTTGTTTTCTAAGAGGAACAGTCCTCTAGACAATCTTGAAATTCAACTTATGGCTTCAGTGATCACCCGTGTCCTGCTAACTCCCATATTTCCACTTCTTGTTTGAAATTCTGTCCCACTCCAAACCACCTGGCCACCACACATCTCTACTCTAGAGCCATTCTTTGCTTCTCCAAGATCCACCTGTCAAAATCAGAAATTCACTTTTCTCCCTCTTAACATCTGACAATTTTCTTAAATTCCCCTTCTCAGCTACCGGAACTTGGTGACCAAGTTCTCTTTACTCCATCATCTCTTATTGCTGCTCTTAAAATAGGCATCATTAGCTCAGTTGTTTGAAATATTTTAGTGACTTTTCAACAAATCAAAGAATAAGAAAGACAAATGCCTAGGAAAAATGTGCTTCGTCACATTTATTATTAATGTTCTCTTTACTCCATCATCTTTATCCAGCTGGTCACCAGCCTTGATAATTCTGTCATTAATACTGCCTGGTGCCATATTTTTATATCAATCACTATTGATATTGTTAAGGTTCAAACTTTCACCTCTTCTCTCCTCAATTGAGGGAAATATATTTCTAACTAATCTTCTTATTTTAGTATCCTCATTCCACCTACCTCATCCCTTAACAGTACTGCCAAAATTCTTTCACTAAAAACACCATCTGATTAGGTTATCCCTTGCTTAAAATCCTTTGTTAATCTGCAATCCTCTTGAGGGTGAAATTGGAATTCTTCCATGTGGACTTCCCAGATCTAGCTTCCTTCTAGAGCTATCTCCCCTCCAGCTCCTCATCATTCATACCCTAATTCCCAGTCATGGTGGAACTGGAAGTTCTCTAAATGTGCCTCAAGTTCCACTAAGCCTTTCCTTTCCACAGGCCTCTCCTTCTCCATGAAAGTACTTTATTCTCTGCCTCTCTTTCTTGAAGAATTATTAGATCCATGCTCTTCCGAGAAGCTCTGCCTCAGACTGAACTTAGGGTCCCACTCTATGCTGCCAGGTCACCTTTGTCATTCATAACACACTAACAATTTATAATATTTGCTTTGTTCTTTGTCTCTCTCAATTAAAACATTAAGTGTTAATTTTTCTTTTAATATCTAAATTACCAGTGTCATTCTTGCCCAAAACACAGTAGATGTTCAAGAAATGATTGCTGACGAAGCACATTTTTCCTAGGCATTTGTCTTTCTTATTCTTTGATTTATTGAAAAGTCACTAAAATATTTCAAACAACCGAGCTAATGATGCCTATTTTAAGAGCAGCAATAGTACCTACTTGCCTTCACATATCCCAAAACAAAATTTTGCCATTAAGTTCTCATATATTTATAGAGTTAGAAATTCCAATCCTAGGGAAATATGTTGAATTTTTTATCCAATTCTGTCATAGTGATTCCAGTTATAGGACCGCTATCTTATTTCCAGGACATGGAAATGAGAATTACTAAATAACTTTGTCTCATTCTGAGCAGCAGTAAAGGCTGAGAGGGCCTTTCTTTGAAGAAAGATGACTCAATGTATTAAAATCGAATCTGACATTGGAGATTTCTTCAATGCTTAAGAACATTTATCTTTCATCCATTAATCTTGCAAGTCTAAATGATGATAAATTTAAAATATGATAAGGCCTCTCTTGTTTAAAAAGATGTGTTCCATACTAAATATGACTGTATTGTTTCATATATTTTCAGAATTTCTATACAAAAAAAAATGTGGTTTTTGTTTTGTTTTTTTTGGTTGGTGTCATAAATGGTGGTAATTTCTAACTAATTGTTTCAGAAAAGTGGGTCTATCATAAGGAAGATGCTTTTTAAAAGCAACTCCTTTACTCCGTCAAATGATATTCAAAAAAAAAATAATAAAGTAAGGAAAAGGAAGCCAGATAGTATGGAAAATTCTTCAGTGTCACAAACATGTCAGCCGTTACAGAAACAGGAAAGCAACACGTAATTAAAGTGGTTCACAAATTACGCTATAATTGACTTAAACAACTTGAGGTCAAAGCTCAAATTTACTGATTGTTTTCTATAAATGGTTTTCTTTATGTTTCTTCCTCCTTTTCATCCTGTGACCACACCCACTTTACACTAACCAGATTTTCCTACTAAATTCTGCCCCCTCCAATGAAAACAAATATATTTATGCTAAAAATATATTTATGCTAATTCATTTTATTCTTTTTAAAGACTCTTTGGGGAAAAGTTCACTTTCTTTTCTTCTACCTTTAGAAAAATAAAAAATGTTTTAAATAAATTATTTTACTATCATCACATGTTCAGGGTTTTGTGCTCATGTAAAAAGCTAAACTCCATAATAACTTTTATTTTGTAGCAATAAAAGATAACATGGAATATGCTGAAGTTTTTTCAGTAATGTCTTTTAGGGAAAGTACAATTAACTGGGTTTTAGTAAAAATCTTTCCAAAGATCCTTTGGCACTCCTGTCACTAGACTTTTTATTAAATTCCCTGCTAGTTAAGCAATAAGCCAACAGCTAGATAGAAAATTGCTCATGTGCTAAAATAATCATCTAAAAGATTTTCTTATTAATAGTCAAAATGCCCTTTGAAGTGAGTTGTTGGTACTACCATTGCCAGTTAAAGATAAAGATATGGGTAATGACCCTAATCCCAAAATATTCAGAAAACTCAGTCCCCTACTTCTTAGTTAAAGATGTAATTATCTCAACAACACTTGCAAAATAAAATAGAATTGATACAATTGAGAAATAAGTCAGAGCATATACATTTAAATATGTAATTTTTTCTGTAACATTTGTATACCAGCCCATTATTAATAAAAACAAGAATAAAAATATTCACAAAATAAACCTCAACTATAAACTTTTAATAAACACTGTTGTTTTTACACTGGGAATTATTTATGTATAAACTAATTCACTATCTTCATACGTTCAAGTGTTAGTGTTTATGTACAAAACTTACATTAATTGAGATTTTAAATTGCTGTGTTTGATAATGTGGACCTTTGGAGCTTCTGTGATATATGTTATCATAAGCATACAACACGACCTTAGAGAGATCTTGCAACACATCTCTATGATGGCAGAGAAGAAAGGTAGTATAATTCAGAAATGGAAAGAAAAAGAAAGACAGAGGGAAAGAGCAGCCTTAATTGTTTAGATCTCTTTGAAGTGAAAAGCTAAACTTATTCATTGCTTTTAAAGTGATTTGCAGAGAGAGAGCGAGAGCGAGAGCGAGAGAGAGAGAGAGAGAGAGAGAGAGAGAGAGAGAGAGAGAGAGAGGGAGAGAGAGAGAGAGAGAGAGAGAAATCATGACACAATAAAAACAGATACTGTAATTGCAATGACTCTGGCATTATAAACCCCCAAACACCTGCATATTCTTTGGACTGGAATAAAGGGCATGGCATTACACAGAAATCTAAATCTCTCATAAGATAGCCATTTACCGGAGATTAATTAAATTGCAATAGAAGTAAAAGTCTACTTATTTACAGAATAGGTCTGATCTAACATCAGTTTCTTGGATTTAAAAATATATATATATTTTATGAGTCAAAGTAAGAAAAAACAAATATATTAGGAGTTAGTCTAAAATTTTTGTTGAAAAACAATCATCATTTTCTGGTAATGATAAACACATATCAGTGGTGCTCTTTCCCTTTTATTGATGAATTGATACATTCAGAATCTTCTTAAAATGTCCATAAGACACCCACAAACATTTATATTACATCTTCTCAAGGAAACATTCCCTGACCATCACATCTAAAATAGCCACCCTATCACCACACACTCTCACCTCACTCTTGTACTTCTTTCCTTTTTCTTATCACTATTTTAAATTTTCTTCTTTCTTTTAATCTGTTTATTTATCCATCTCCCATCCCACAAGAGTGCACACACTATAAACCTGAGACAATATCTAATTTGGTAAATTTTGTATCCCAATTCCCTAGTATGTGCCTGCCATAGTAGCAACACAATGAGTTATTTAAATTTCTTTTTCACATATTCACTCTCTAATTTAACATTTGTCTTTTGTTATAATATCATGATGAGTCTGTATAAAGTCAAATATGTCTTCATGTCTGAATGTAAATTCAGACATACAAACCAAGGTCCTTGAGTTCTTTTCATTCTTGGTGTTTTTCCTTTATGAAGGTTCTTCCGTGCTGCCTGGAATGAAATTCATTGGCTCCAACAGGCTCTCATGTGAGCCCCAGGTTCCTCCCAGTAGCCAACGGCCAGGCTGACCACTGGAGAGAGGCGTATGCACCGTCATGCATAGGAAAGTAGCTTGTAAACTTCTCCTACAATCAGCACTGAGAAGTGGCTGGGGCTGCTGTCTCCAGACTCCTTTACAGTGACTCTTTCTTCCCTCCTGATCTTAGGCCCCAAGAGAAACATGGAAAAAAAAAGAGAGCAGAAGAAGGGGGAAGGAGGCGAGAAAACACAGCTGAGGAAAAAGGGTGTGGTAGCTTTCCCTAAACCATCAATTGCAAGTGTTTCTTTTGTCAGAGAGAAAAAGAAAAAGGGCCAGACTGTGCCTGCTTAAAGATTTTGTACTTTTGCCCAGACTGAGGAGAACGATGGGATTAAATAAAAATGCCAGCGATAACAAAAAGGAAATCTTCCCAATAGTTTTCCTTGCTTGAAGGATGAACTGCTTGAGGTGCTGACCTCCCTGCCTGTCTCAATGAGGTCAAGAAACTGACTGTCACTCCTACAGTTATGATTAATAATCCTCCCACTGGTGACGTATTTCTAACCACAGTCTCTGGAGCGCTGTGAGACTCAGTTGCCTGGTGGTGTGTTGAGTCATTGCTCTGGCAAAAGATCTATTTGTTAGAGCTACAGGCTTAGCTTTCAACAAGCCACCCTCTTGATTCTTTGCTACAATATCCTATCATGAAAGAACAGAAAGCCCAGTACAAAGAATGACGACTAAGAAGGATAAAACATTAAATCAATTTTAAAAAAGCTTTTGTACTGAACGTCAAAATGCAGCATAATGAATAATTAAACAATTAATAATATAATCCTCTTAAAAGCACAGAACCACTATGCGAGAAGATTAAGTGTTTAACAGTTTCCAGTATAATGCAAATGGTAAGGATGAGCCTTTTTTTTTTCCCCCCCACATTTTAGGGTAATAGAATTGAAAGCACATTTCCAGATTTTAATTAAATATTATTAAATTTTCAGTAATAAGCCAGCAACAACAGTGCCGTGATATGGAAGGATTATCAAATACAAAGGTAAGTACATAGTAGCAAGAAGCTAACATTTCTTGGTTCTTTTTATATAAAAGGAGTTTACTTGAAAGGGTGCAGTCTATTTCTAAGCTGCTATGGTGCATATCACCAAACCTCAAGTTAAACGCTAATCTGTGGTAATGACTGTAAGATTGGGATTTAGATTGGTGTATTTCAGTGACAGTCAAATCATGGAAAAAGAACTGGAAAAACAACAGAGAATAGTTGCAGAGCTATAAAACAAAGTCATTGATACATCCAAATTCCATTTTGCTCTTACATTCTCAAATCTACAGTTAATACTCTCTATGACCTAGCACCTGTGCTCCTATGAGTATATTTTTACTATTTCTTAAAGTACCACAAGTGTGGATTATCTTAACTCAGTTTCCCCAGAAGAACTGCATAACAGGAAGATTCATGTGCAAGTGATTCATTAAGGAAGTACTTCCAGGAGAAATAGTGAGGCAGCTGGAGAAGGAGCCAAGCAATGTAGTTTTTAAATGAACCCCCAGCTCAGCCAGAGTCTTCAGGCAGCTCAGGAGCATAAATTACACCACAGACTTTGCCCTGGCCTCTGGCTAATTAATTGCAGCAGCCCAGGGTTGAAAGCTCCAAATAAGGAGCAGAACATTCAGAAGTGGCCCTGGGCAGTACAGGGGAGTCCAGGGGTCTAGGCGGAACACCAACAGTATCTCCACATAGTTGTACTAAAGAAACATCTTTGCTTATGATTATCCATGAACTAGTTTAACTGTATAGTCAACTACACTCTAAATTTAAAATGCTGGTTAAGTGAGCCTTCATTCCTGTATTCCACGTGCTTCCACTCCCTATGGCTGAAACCAACATGAAGATTTATCCCCTGGATCCATTCAGACTTCAAGCAAAAAGGATTTTTGAAACTGGTAGTATTTTGCCTGACATTGTAGAATTTGGCCTCAAGTTACCTTGGGCCCCATTCTGAGAACTGAGTGATAGTCCTAAAACTCAACCTTAACATTTCTTCTTTGTTTAGGGTGTATTGCATAGAACTCAGTCCTACTAAGAAGAGAGTTTCACTGCTACCATCTCTTCTCTGAACTCCGACCCTAGACTCTGGACTTATAATCTTACCACTTTCTATTTGGTTACTTTCCATAAAATCCCAGTGGATTTGGTCCACATATAAGTTCTCAAGAATGCAACATCCAAAATCATTGCTGCTCTCCGCTGGCACAGCCTCCAGCTATCAGGTCCAGATTCCAGATTCCTTTCCTCCTGTATCTGTAGCTGGAGCTATAGTTTTAGACCATTAAGTTAAGGCAAAATTCAGTCTTCAGCAGGTGTTTGAAGTCCAGAAAATGGTGGGCAAGATGAAAAAGCCTGATCATTGAGGCAAAAATAATCAAAAACATAGAAAGGACAAGATGCTTAAGAAGACTAATTTGATGGGAATTCATAGACTCTATGGGATAAATCAGGCAAAAAACCCAGTGGGAACTGAGGAGACAGAAGTAGAGGCAGGAGGTTCTCAGCTGATTAGCATCTTTACAGCTGGAATTCTCTCCAGAACTCATTCCCCTCTAGGACGTGTTTTAAAGTTACAGCTCCCTGAGACCAATCCCCATGTGATGTAGCTGAGAGGTCTTAAACTTCAAATCAGAAAGATCTGCATCCTAATTCCAGTTATGACATTGTCAGCTGCATGAACCTTTCAAAATATTTATATTATTTGAATTGTAATGGGAAATATAATATCCCATTCTTAGAAATATTGTGAGGATTAAATAAAATAATGGAGGTCATGGCACATTGTTGGCTCTTCCTGTGTGCTGTTCTCTCCCTGCCCACTCACCCTTACAACACCTCTGGAGCCCTCTGGGTAGAAAGTATCTGGGTTTCATGTAGTGGTGGTAGGAGAAAACAGTCATATGATGGGAGGTGGGGGGTGTAAAGCCAGGTCGACCTGCCATTCTTCCTAACGTAGCAGGTACTCCAACCAGCTCCAACTCCAGCAGAGTCTGGTACCCACCCTTATGAGCATGGAATCTTCCAAGGTCAGGTGAAGCAAAACCCATGATATACAAATTTGGAAAAGAAGAGAAAGAGGAGATATACAAAGCAATCAAGTCATTGAAGAAGTTAATATATATATATGCCAGAGACTGTGCTGGATATTCTACATCTCATTTGATCCTCACAACTCCTGCAAAGTAAGTATTAATATGATCTTTTATAGATGAGGACATTGAGCTTCATAGAGGTAAAATGACTTGTCCAAATTACATAATGAATAAGTGATAATAAGAGGTTTGTTTATATCCACATCCCAGATCTCATCTGTGATTCATCGTGATTCTTGTTTGGACAGGTAGATGGGGCTGAAATGTTGTAAGGACTTTTTTTAACTTTAGAGAAACGTTTGTATGTTTGTTTTTAATGGGTGATAGTAAATTTAAATCACTATGATATTTAGATTCCACTGGATACATTTAGAAGGCTGATGGAATGCATTTTAAAATGTCATGATTTAAAATGTACTGGAAATCACATTATTTACAATTGTTTAACCTTGTCATATGAAATTGTTAGATGTCAACTTAAAAATGTGCAAGGAGGTACATGATTTTTCAAAAGAGTATCCACTTCTCTACAACAGAAGTTCTTAACATGGGATGGACATCAGGAGTTTAAAAGTAGTTGTTACAGATGCAGACTTAAGAGTCAGTCTTGCTAATTGAGTGACATTGGGCAAGTGACTTAAATTCAGCCCAGTCTATTTATCTGAAGTGGGGATACCCAGTCTCAGTGGTTGTCAAACATTATCATACACCAGAATGGCCTGGAGGTTTTATAAAAACTCAGACTGCTTAGCCTCCACCCCCGGAGCTGCTGATTCTGAAGGTTTGAGCTGAGGTCCCCAAATTTCCATTTGTAACAAGCTTCTGCATAATGCTGATGCTAACCACACTTTGAGAAACTTTGAGCTGTCTCATAAGGTCTTCGTGAGGATTTGAGAAGTTAGTACATAAAGTGCTTGGAACGACACACACTGGCACATAATAGGTGCTAATACAAATTAATTAATTAGTATTATCTGCTAGGATTGGATTCACTGTAACAGAAAATTATACTCCAGTGGGTTAAACAGAAAGGAGTTGATATATTTTGTTTAACAAGAGATTCTGAGTCGAATCATCTAGGACTGGCACTGAAACAAAACAGGACCCTTTGGGGCTCCTGGGCACAGAAAACTTGCCGTATCCCCCGTTTCTTATAGGGAACAGACTCCAGCCTCCATGATCTTCCCTGAGTTCCAAAGGACAGATTTCAATAGTTGTTAACCTGGGAAGGGAAGGGATGCAAACACAAGGGAGGGGCAGCCAAGAAACAGCAGTGCAGTCTTGGGACAGGGTCCTGGTTCTACCTCAAGTGATACACATAATATGTCTTTAAGTTCTTTATAGAATTAAAACTCAAAAAGTGGAAGATGTCAACATTCTTCATTCCAGAGACTACCTGAGGCCAGACTAAAAGAACCAGAGAAGTTCATCAAGATTACCTGAAACCAGATTAGAGGAGTGCAGGCTCTGTGCACACTCTCATCTTGTCAGCAACCCCACCCTTAAACTAATGCTATAAAACGTTTCACTAAATCCTCCCAGGTTGGGACACATAGTTTTCAAAGGCAGAAGCCTGCTGTGTCCCCCTCTGCCTGGCAAAGCAATAAAGCTATTCTTTTCTACTTCACCCAAAACCCTGCCTCTGAGATTCAATTCAGCACCAGTGCACAGAGGCTGAGCTTTTGGCATTAGCACCGCTGTTGAAAAATGTCATCAATTCCCTGTCTTCTTGCTCAATTATCTTTGTTCCATGGCTTTCATCATCATGTATACATAATAGCTTCTTCTCTTCCAGTAATCTTGTCTATAGATGCCTGTTGCTATACACTTTAGCAAAAGTTGCCAGGCTGTTTCTCAGTTCTACATTTACATCTGGAAAATCTTTCCCCTCTACCTTGTCCACCTAAGACAACTCTGACATTTGCTGCTTCATCATCTCATTTCCTGATCTCCTTTCTTAGGCAGAATAGAATAACTTACTGGTTTATTACAAAGGATATTAAAATAAATGAATGAACAACCAGATAAAGAGTTTTTTAGGGTGAAGTCTGGAAAGGTCCTAAGTCCAGAAACTTCTGTCCCCATGAGTTTGGGATGCACCACCCTTCCAGCAAGTGGCTGCATTCTTGTTCACCAACCTGGAGGCTTCCATATAAGGACTTTGATATGGCCCTTACACTAAATGTATTATTCTACAAGTGACCACAGATTTATCCTAGAATTTTGATTGAGGATGCATAAATCCCTCCAAGTTTAACTATATAATGATGTATAATAAACACAACAGTGAACCAATTGGATGTTGGGAAAATATGGGAGAAAACTATCCTAGATATCATGCATATGAACATAATGAGTACTTAAGCATCATAGAAATTCTCTGGATTTAGCATGGAGAGTATAGTCCTAGAGTAGGAGAAGTACTAAAAAGAAAAACAAAATTGGGTGGAGAAAGTGAAACCAAGTCCTCCTAAAGTGAAGTTTCCCTGCCGTGTTTATGATTAACTTCTCTATCCAAAACTTTATCCCCACCCCTGTTCCCCTCAGTATTGAGGAATATCAATGAAGAGGGGGATTAAAACCAAGCAGGACCCTGCGGGACCGTACCAGGTACAAAAGCTCATCTGTATCTCAGTTCCTTGTCTGAAGAAAAAGGCTTTAGTCTCCCAGGCCTTCCCTCAGTTCCAAAAAGCAGACTGAAGCAGTTACTAATTAGAGAAGTGATGGAATTGCAGAAACAAAGAAAAAGCAGTAAAGCAAGATAGTTTGAACAATAGTTCAGTGATGAAACAGAGTCCTAGTCCTAGTAACATAACAGTCCTAGTCTTAGTAACATAACAATCTAATGCATATCTTTGAGCTGTTCTGCAGAAACTAAGACCCACACCCAGGTGGAGAATGGTGACTACAAGCTGATCACAAGCAGTAGATTCCAGACTGGTTGAAACCAGAAGATTCATGATTAAGATCCCAAAACATTACCCATTACCTCACCATCAACCAATCAGAAGAAGGTCCACAAGCTGCAACCCTCACCCCAAATGTTGCCTTTAAAAACCTTCCCCTGAAAGCTATCAGGGAGTTTGTGTCTTTTGAGCTTGAGCTGCCCATTCTTCTTGCTTGGTGCCCTGCAAATAAAAATTGTACTTTCCTTCACTAAATGGTGTCTGTAGATTGGCTTTGCTGCATGACAGGGGAGTTCTGTTGAACCCAAGTTCTGTTCAATAATAGAAGTAATTTCCAAAATTTTCAACCATGTTATTTTACCACAATATCTGGCGTATAATGCTGAAATCCTCTATCTCCATCCAAAGTTTTCAAAACAGTCTCAATCTCAATTTTTTTTATTTTTTAAGGAAATTCAAGTCCAATTTCTAATGATAACTAGTAGAGAAAACTGATTTGCTTTTAAGGAACTATTTTTCCAACCAAGTTGTCTGGCATTCATCTATACACTAATGAAACATAAAAGTTTGGTTCTCAACATTTAACTACACCATGTTGACATTTGAAACCACTTTAAATGAAAAGAGTATCATATTTGAATGTGAAGAAAATTGGAACAGGTGTGAAAAGGTTAAGACCTCAGAGCCTCTTTTCTAGAAAATTAGCATTATTTTTTTTTTTTTTTTTTTTTTTTTTTTTTTTTTTGCGGTACGCAGGCCTCTCACCATTGTGGCCTCTCCTGCTGCAGAGCAGAGGTTCCTGACGCACAGGCTCAGCAGCCATGGCTCATGGGCCCAGCCGCTCTGCGGCATGTGGGATCCTCCTGGACCGGGGCACGAACCCGTGTCCCCTGCATCGGCAGGCAGACTCTCAACCACTGCACCACCAGGGAAGCCCAGCATTATTCTTAACATTCACTCTTTAAAGAATGAATGGCAGAGGACTGTTATGAAATGAAATTTGTACATCAGATGCCAGCAAGAGCTTTGAAGCCTTTCTAAGTAAACCAAATTTGAATGAGATAAGAAGTGGAAGAACCCAAATATCTGTTATTACATCTGGATTATCCCAGGCTTCCCAAAATTCAACCAAAGTAAGAAAGCCAGGAAATATTACCAGTAAAGGATGTGACTATTTTTGCCAGGTAGAGCTGATTAAATTCTTTCCCCGAGGAAAGACTGATACTGAGAGAAAGCTAACACTTTGAGGAACCTAACATAAATAACAAATTTATTCAAGTAACACTCTTTATTGGAGACTCTATTTGGTCTGCTTGCCTCAGTGCACACGTGTGGATGCACTCATGCATGGTCCCCTGAAAGCCAAACCATACAACAGTCCACCATACAGCAAGGCAGAGGAGTCATCCCAGGAGGGAGATAGCTGTGGAAGGAACAGCCAGAAGGAGAAAAGGCCATTGTTTCTCTCAATCCAGCTGCTACTCACTTTCCAAACCTAAACACAAAACTCACTTAATGGCTGTGGAACTCCCTTTTAAATGACAGAGTAGATACCTCAATCTCAGCTAAATCTAATTTTATGTTCATTTCACTTTGCTGCGGCATTTTTTTCCTTCTATGCTGCATTTTTCTTGAACAATCACCAAACTGGCAGATTCTGACTAGCTTGTCAGAAAGGAAAAGAAATTTATGTTTCATATGAAATTAATCTAATCAGAACATTTATAAGAAGACCAAGCCAGACTAGTTTACAAATGAACAATACCTGAAGGCAAGAAATTTTAATCTCATTATAATATGACCTTCCAAAGCCTAGGACACAATTGTTTAATTCTTTGTTAACTCATTGTGTTTAAAGTTTACTGTGTCTTATCGTTTTCAGGGAAAATAAGGAAGCTGAAAAGCACCTTATTCCAATAAAATAGGAAGCGGGAGGTAAACCAATAATAACCTTTAATACTGTGACAAAAATAGCCTTCATAAAACAAGGATAAACATCATTGCAGTCTAATTTACCTCTGCATAAAATGTAAGCTAGAATTCAATGTGCAATAAAATATTAGTATCTTTACTGCCAGTATAATCTTAACTAATCATTTCTTATATTATTTCTGCAGTTACAGAAAGTCATCTGCATGAAATTTGACTGAATATTGTTAGCCAAACAATAGAAGGAACATTACTGTGGTTTTCCCTCTCTTTCTGGTTAAAAATATTTTTTTTCACTAACGTTCTCATGCATTCCTAAACTAGTCCCAAACAGGATCACCCTCTACTCTTTTCAGAATGTCACCAACCCAAAACAGTTTTCTTCTTAACAATCCCCTTCTTTGTGATACAAACCACATTGTTCAGGGGCACTGTAATTATCCAAAATGAGCTTTAGTACTGCAAATTACTTCAGCACCCCTATGATTTATCTTTAGTAAACACACTTTATAATATTTATGTTCCCATTAAAACTGCCACTAATAATGAATCGACAGCACGGAAACATTTATATGATACAACATGGACAAATACCAGATGCCCCAACAATAGTTACATTCCTTGCTCTTCCTATCATTGGGAAAACCAAACCTTGGCTTTTTGCCGTGTTTATAAAAATACCTTTGAAAATGGCTCAGCACATTGCACTTCACATTTGCAACCCTTTCCTTTAAAAAGATGGCATTCGTCTGTACTTACGAGGTCTGGGTTATTGCTTTTTCACATTATGCATCATTACTCCGAGTAGGTGTCTTATCAGCAGCTCCAGTTGCTGTGGAGAAGATTGGAATTAAGCACTAGAAGCTTTCTATTTATTTTACATGCTTCATTCGTACAAGATTTTCTGCATATAAGCTTCTTTGTTCAGCTGAGAATTGGCTACATTGCCAAGGCATTGTAAAATTTACATCTTGCTTTTTCTCCTGTATTCTTTCCAAAATTGGATTGAAAACAAAGTATAGTTTTTAATTAAAGCTCTGAATGACAATAGACATTTTTCCCCTAAGCATTGGCATTTCTGATCAGTGGTGAGGTTTTATAAAAGTCTAATAGGAGATGCTCACAACTTAACTGCAATCAGCCTTCAAGCAGTTTAGGTGTCAGATAAAACCTATGGTATTCTTGACAATATTCATTTAAAAATAACCAAAACTAAAGTTGATCTAACGATGATTAACAAGGACATGAAGAAATCTGAAGTAAATTTACCTTCACCTTTTAACATCGTGTAATTCAGAGTGATTTTCCTGATGATTTTAACAGAGAAAAACTGAAAGAAATGTTTCAGTTCTTTTTCTTAAGCAATTTCAGAATAGACTCTTGATTACAATTTTATTACTTATTTTGAACTAAGATGGCCTATTTTATCTTGATGTGGAGTCCAAAAATCATCTTTTTGGTTTCCAAAATGTCTTAATGGCCTAAATGTCTTCAGTCAGGCCAATAGCCTGCTCATTTGAGCACAGATTTAAGAAACCCCAAGATCATAGTAAACATTGTTATCTGATTTGAAGCTAAGCTAGTCAGGAAAGAAGGAGGTCCATTTTCCCATTTGTAAAATAAAATTTGTAAACACTCATCTAATATGGTAAAAACTTTACTTTTCTTTTTGCAACTATCTGGTCTTTGACTTCTGTGGCACCATGAGTTTCTCCTCTTCCCTGGGCTGGGCTGTCTGCCTTCTGCACCCAACATTTAGATATTAAAATTCCTCAGAACTCAGTCCTAGCTCTTTTTATTCTCTCACCATACTTTCCCCTGAGCTACTTTGGAAAGTACATTTAAGATTGGTCCAATTATCTTTATTTCTATTGCCACCAACCTATACAAAGGTGCCACTGCTCTTAAAACTTTCATGTCTATCGTCCATCAATTTCTACTCTGTACAATAACAAAAATGATCTTTTAAAAAATATAGTGAACTTGTCAACCTCCTATTTCAATCCTCCAAATGATCCTGCAATGTTACAAATAAAAGCCAAACTCATTGCCAAGACCTACGAATCCCTTCATGATCTGACCCCCTACCTATCTTGTCAAATTTCACTTTCTTTGCTCACTGCATTTCAACCATACTAGCTTTCTTCCTCTTCCAGAACAAGTCATCTAAAAAATAGCCTGAGGCTAAGCTATATCCTCTATCCAGAATACTTTATTTTCTACTCTTAGCCAGCATAGCTCCTCTGAGCTCCTCAACCTGAGCTCAGAACTCCTCTGAGATTCCTTTCCTAACCATTCGGTACGAAGTGGATGCAAACACCCCTCCCACTTTATTTTATCCTTTATAATAATTATGACAATTATGTTGCTTACATTTTTATTGTCTTGACATTTTCATTTTGTATTTTAAAGCTTCTTGATTTTATTGTTTAGTGTTCTATCCCTAATCCCTGACATGACATACAAAACTTATAAGTATTCAATGGACCTGCACATTTTTTTTGTTTTGTTTCATATTGTTTGGTTCATGAAATATGAAGAAGTTATTGGCAACCCCTGATGGTCATCAAAAAGTCCTGATTATTATTTCAGTAAAAGAAGTGTCTAAAGGAAAGCAAATAAGGCATTTTCATCAGGCAGAACAAAACCGGTGTCCAAAAATACCCCCAGAAAACAACAAGAAAAAGCTAAGGTGCAAGAAGAAATGAAGAACAAAAGAACAAATAAAAGTGGTAAAATTATAGTCATCTCTACATAAATGTTGACTGTATAAAAGATAAAAAAATTAGAATACATGACAAATATATCAATTACCAAATTAAATGTAAAGAAACTAATAATAATTACCAAAAAAAGTAACAATTTAAAATAAGTATGCAATCAATAACGTGATCTCAAAATGTATAAATTTATTGAATAACAAACTACAAGGAGAAAGAGCCAAATAATAGTCAGTTGGAGATGGCACATATAAACTCCAGAAAGATATAGAGAAAAATATTTGACTCAGTGGATATCAGAGCACCCTACACTGTTCTTAAATTCTTCTGAGAAAAGTAGAACAATTATAAAAATGGAACAATATTTCATGCCATAAAGTAAGTGCCAGTAAACATGAAAGGTGATCATAGGTGTATGTTCTTTGACAACTATCAATAATTAAAATATAATTAGAAAATCCCTACATGTTTAGACATTATAAAAATATATGTCAAAGGAAATCAAGAGAAATAAGGAAATATAGTGAACTTACTGAAAATGAAAATATGACATATCAAATTCTGAAAAGTACAGCATGTAAAAGGAAATGTATAGCATACATTTAAAATGAAGAATGAAGAATGACTTAAATGTAATGTTTTAAGCATCCATCTTAAGAAATTATAGAAAGAACAGCAAAAAAGAAAATATAAATAGTGAAATATTAATAAAAAGAGCCAAATTAATGATAATGAAATAAAAAACTAAATATAATAAAGAAAAACAAAACCAAATTAAAAAATATATATACATATGAGAAGATTGATCAAGAAAACAATAAAGAAGGGATAATTACCTTATGTCAGGAATAAAATTGGGAAGAGGGCATAAATAAGATCCTTTATAAGGATCTTATAAGGATTATTCCCATATAAAAATCCCATATAAGGATCCTTATAAGGATCTTATAAGGATTATTCCCATAAGATATACAATCTTATATCTTACAAACAACTTTATATATCTTACAAACAACTTTATTCCCATAAATTTGTAATTTAGAATAAACCTCCTTGAAAACTCCTAGAAAAATACAACTTACAAATTTTCCAAAAGAAATAATAACTGAGATGAAACTGAACCAGTAAAAAATTTTTCTTCAAAACAAACTCCAGGCCCAAGTGGCTTTACTAACAAGTTCAAGGAGAAATTCATATGAATCTTCCACACTTCCAAAGAACCAAAAAATAGGATAAACTCTAATCAATTTTATCAGGCTGGTGTTTCCTTGATATCAACACCCACTAAGGAAAGTATAAGAGAAAAATTTAGCCCAATCTCATTTTGAACATAGGTGCAAAAATCTTTAAAAATCATTGGCAAATTGAAGCTGGCAATTGGCTAAAAAGGATAATTCATCATAATCAAGTTGCCTATACCAGAAATGCAAGGTTATTTTAACATTAGAAAAACAATGTAATTGGCCATATTAACAGATAAAAAGGAACAAAGAAACTGTAAAAGAAAAAGAGAAAAACAGAGAGAGAGGAAAATGACTAGGTCATTATATCCCCAAATGCAGTTAAGTGCAGATGATATTAATTATTTGTTATTACACAGTATATTTGCTTTTAATAACTTTCTTTGAATTATTGCAAATAATCTGGGTTTTATTTTTCATATATTATAATAATATTAGATTTCCATTTCTAATATGTTAATTTTTGTAAAAAAAAAGTTGATTTAGAAAAAGGTAGCAAATTAAAGGAAAATAATAGTACCAGTATAACAGACACAGACAGTGTAACTTGTGGTAAATTCTGAACAATGCAAAGAGGAAGAGAAAAAGAACCCCAGCTCTTAGGAAAGAGCTTAGCATGTAAGGAGAACTGAGAGGAGTCAGCAAGGACAAAGTTCTGAGGGAGAAAGGATAAGTGTTGGCAGAGGACATCAGTAAGTGAGAAGAGAAATGAAAAGGGAAGAGTGTTTTGAGAAAATCTAATATGGAAGAGGTGGAGCAACAAATGGCAAGGAACTGAGAAGGGATTAACATGAAGGCAGAAGGAGACCAGGGTAATACTACATCATTGCAGCCAAAGGAAAACGTGTTTCAAGAAGAGATTGATCAGCTGTGTCCAACAGTGCTGAAAAGGCAAGATGAGAACCAAAGATTATCAATTAGATTTAACAACATTGATAACATTCATGTCCTAAGCAAGAGAACTGATCATGTCTAAAGTCTCTGAAACATCTTTGGACTTTAGATGAATGAAAAAATAGGCTTTAGGCAGAAGATAGGCTTTAATCTCTCTCCAGTGTTATGGTTCAATTCTTCAGAAAAGTGTATTCTTCAAAATGTATTTCTCTGAAAATGGATTGCATAAAAGAATCATAATTTCTTATATATATCACTAATTATTCATGATTTCCTTTGACAGCAAAGTAACATCCCTTTACTAGATGTTTGATTCTGGGCAAGTTGTTGATCTGTCTGAAGTTCAGGTTCCTCTCTGCTAAGTAGGGGAAATTATACCTACAGTACATAATTTTTGCTAAGGTTAAGGATAATGTACAACCAATGACTGACATAAAGCAGATATTACTAAATAGCTTGGATTCTCATTCTGTTCCAGTAGGACTCCTTTCTCTCACCACTGTGTCCCATTCCCCTTCCCTAAACCATCAGGAGTAACTAAGTCTAAGGATTTCTCCTTCAACATCACATCCTTACCCATGAGGTTACACAATTAATTTCACATAGGATCAGTATTCGACTACAAAGCAGTCTGTTGCATGTCATAGATTTCCAAAAATAATCAATGCTCAATAAAATACCTTTAAAAACTATAGGCAAGTAGCTCGCTTCTCCAAAAAGCAGATCCCTTAAAACACATTGCAACTCCATGAAACTCATGAAATTCTATTTCCTGAGATTAACAGTCAACAGATGCTTGATATGCTGTAAACATTGTTTAGAATATTACAGTTATTTTAGCTTATGCTTTTTAGGAGAAATCACATTCACAGAAGCACATTTATAGAAGGCTGATTAAAACAATGTCATGTGTAATAAATAGAATTGTTGTTTTTGCTCTTGACAGTGAACACTTATTAAACACCCACTAAGTACTGGAGCTAATGGAAATAAATGTGAGTTAACACATTTCTTCTCTAAAAAGACATTTTTTCAACAACTTGATCTTTTCTAGTATTTGGGGTAGGCAAGGAAAACTGTATCACATAAGAGAACAATCAGTTATCAAATGTAATTTTTGCAACAGCCAACATTTTTAGATTATATGAACACACACACCACTCACAAACACACCACACACACACAAATACACACACACACACACACACACACACACAATAAAAACATCTGAAATAGGCAATCTTCTATTATTCTAAATGTGCTCCCTGACTGAGACCTGGTATGCCAGCCTGAAGCAAATTATTGTAGCCTAGATATTAACTCCTAAAAATAGAGAGCTAAAATGGAATCACTTGGAGGCTAAAGAGAGGGCAAAACTTCTGTCCCAATAATGGCCCAGCAATGAGACACATTTGTCCAGATTGCCATGTGATGGCAGGGTGGTGGTATGTGGCAGACATCCCTGACTGTGTCACCAACCTGGACTTCCGGTTTGTTTGTTTTTTTATTTTATTGTAAGTTTTAATGTTGTTTTTGTTGTTGTTGTTTTTAACAAGCCTCTTTTTCTGTTTCTTTCCCTTCTCTCCTCTCTGGCAAATTTCTCATGTTCCTTTGAGAGACTGTTCTTCTGAGGCTGTACCAAAGAAAAGGGTGGCAGCATTTGTTGAAGCAGAACCTACAAGTAAAAATTGCTAAAGTGATCTGAAATGAAAATGCCAGAACTGTGGCCCTTGGCAATTTTGCAGTTCTTGTGGAGTGACTATGTGTGAATGCACATTTCCTACTGCAACCTACTGGCTTCTGATCATTTGCCAGAGTCTAAAACTACTTTCTCTGAGTTTTTGCTCAGGCTATAATACATTGCCATCTAAATTTGTGTTGTAATTCAGCTGTTTGCTGTCTTGTAATTAGGTGTGTTAGTAGAATTTGTTTATTTATTAGACGTGCCTAAGACTTTAAGTAAATCTTTTTGTAGAGTTCAATATTGTTAAAAGAAATTAGTAAAAAATAAATAAATAAAATATCCTATTTAGCCTGCAGACTTCACACAGGTACAAATGGATAACTGCAAAATTCATTTGAAATCACAAAGTGAGGAGAAGGAATTGAGTGATCTAAAATGTGCCTCTATTTTAAATTCAGGTATAATTTTCATACAGTAAAGTACATATACATTAAATATTTAACAAATGGATACACTCAATTTTGTAACCCACAAGTCTATTATAATAAGAAATATTTCTATCATCCCAGCAAGTTCCTGCATACCCCTTCCCACTCAAGCCTCCCTAAACCTGTCCCCACTAGAGGCAACAAGTGTTCTGATATCTCTTACCATAGATCAATTTTGCCTGTTCTAAAATTACACTAAGAAGTATGAATAAACACTTTTATAATTGACTTATTTCATTCAGCATAATGGTTTTCAAAGTAATCCATGTTTTTATGTGTACCAGTAGTTCTTTCATGTTACCACTAAGTAGTATTTTATTGTATAAATTCAAATTATTTAGCTATTCAATTGTTGATGAAAATTTGAGGCTATCATAAATAAAACCAGTTTGAGGCTATCATAAATAAAACTGCTATGAACATTCTTATACAAGTATTTTTGTCAATGTCTGTTTTTATTTCTTTTGGATAAATATTTAGGAGTGGAATTGCTGAGTCATACAGCAATTACAACTTTAAAAGATACTGCCAAGTCGTTTTCCAAATTAGTTGTATCATTTTTACACACCTATTTCCAATGTATTAGAGTTCCAATTGCTATAAATACTTGTCAATATTTAGTCATTTCAGCCTTTTAAAATTTAGTTATTCTAGTAAGTATATACTATCAACTCACTGTGAATTCAATTTTCATAAGCTGATCTCAGGTGGCCCTGGCCTGCAGTGGCTTGAAGCATAGTCTCGGTTCCAGGCCAGAGATTGAAGTCGGGCAGCAGCAGTGAGACCACCAATTCTTAGCCATTAGACAAGTGGTCAGTGACAAGGCCCTGGCCCTTTGGCTTTGCAGAAAAGAATTCCCACAAAGACGGAAAGTAGTGAAACAAGTAAAGTGTTTATTAGGAGGAAAAAAATGCAGTACCTATGGATAGACACACAGGTGGACTCAGAGAGAGAGTTGTGCTCTCATGGTAGTTTAAGTCACTTATATGGGGCATTTCTTCCAGGTTTTCTTTGGCCAATCATTTTGATTTTCCTGCTTCTGAGTCCGTATTTGGTATATCTGAGGAACCTCCCATGTGTGAATGTGCATCTCTTAGCCAAGATGGATTCCAGTGAAGAGGCCTATAGGTAGCTTGACATCACTCCCCTTTTGACCTCCAAGGAGCTTTTTAGCGGGAACGTCTCCTTGACTTCGAGAATGAGAAATATGTTGTCTTTTATGTCTTATCGGGGCAGGTCTTAGCCACTTCTCTCACTCCTGCTGTCTCCATCTTGGAATATCGGTCCACAGGGAACAAACTCCAGCTGCTCTCACCCTGGGACCCGTCTATCTCCTGCATCAAAGCCTAATGACTAATGATGATGAACATTTTTTCATGTGCTACTTGCTTATCTTCCTTTGTAAACGGCAGTTCAGTTCTTTTGCCCTTTTACTAAAAAGTGCCTATTTTTGGGGGGGTGGGGGAGGTTTTTGGGGTTCTTTGATTGATTTATAAAAGTTGTTTAGATAGTCTGATGTAAGTGCATTGTATTGCAAATATGTTCTCCCAGTCTTAGGCTTTTGATGAGCAGAGATTTTTAGTATTTATGAGATAAAAATGATCAATTTTTTTTATTTTAGTTGTTGCATTTTTGAGTTTCAAATTTCCATTTTTTAAGTTTCTATTTCTCTACTGGGATTTCCCATCTGTGTATTCATCATGTTCATTCTTTCCTTTAATATTTTAAACATATTTAAATTACTGTTTTAAATTCTGCTTGCTAATTCCAACATCTCTGTAATCTCAGGGTCTGTCTCTACTATTCTTGTTCCCTTCATTATGGAACAAAAAATTTCTTGCTTCTATGCCTATGTAGTAATGTTTTATTTTAAGCTAAACATGGACGCTATATTGTTGAGAGTAAGGGTTTTTTTTTTTTAATATTTCTTTAGAAAGCATAAAGCATTACTTTGGCAGAAAATTAATTAAATAGTGGATCTCCTTGATTGTTAAGATAGGGCTGTATTATTTTTTATTTACAGTAGTGGCCCACTCCTAATATATAAACTTTCAGAGATCTACATTGAATGCCATGGTGTTTAGCAAGGCTCTAGTTAGTCAAAACCCCTACGTCTCTCAGAAATATGTGACCTCCACAGTCTATATTTCCTTTCACAGTTCCCCAGCTTTTCCTGTGCACTCACAGCTTAATATTTGGTGAAAAACTAAATGATTCCTTGGCAGATTTCTTTCTTTGCATGATTCCTTTTCCTCTGGTCCTCATTTCTACAAATTTCAACCCATTTAGTGGTCCTGAATTCCAATTTCTGTCTCCTAAACTCAGGAAGACCATCATGCTCTGATTGGGATCCACTTCCCTTCTTTGTAATCTGGAAACTGCCTCTGAGAGAAAGTAATGGTGATTATGGGGTTCACTTGGTGTTTCTTTTCTCTCAGAGATCACAGTCTTGTGTTGCCTCTTGTTGAATGTCTAAAATAGTTGCTTCGTATATTGTGTCCTGTTTAATCACTGTTTATATTGAGTGGGCTAGCCCAGGGCCAGTTACTCTGTCTTGCTACAGTAGGAGTCCCCCAGATCTGTTATTTATGAAAGTTAATATGCATTGTTAACATAAAGCACGGATACTTACTACTCAGTAAAAGTTAAGACATATATAAGGACTTCAAAGTTTTTAATAAAAACTTTATTTAAAAATCCCTGCTTCCATGAGACTAAATTCCTTGGTTTCATCAAGCCCAACACATAACAGATTCCAGCTGCATTATGCCTTTAAGCTAAGTGAATTTTCAAAGATAATGTAAGCAATTTTTTTAAAAAGCCATTAGCAGTTAAGAATCAAATACATTGTATATGTATACACTCTTAAGAAAAAATCATATGAAATGTGATGTTTGGAAATCAGATCTGAGATTAACTATATATGATATTTAATTTTATTTCTTTTCCTCTATGAGCAGAACAGTTCATGTATGAGCATTGATGGATAGATGGATGGATAGATAGATAGATAGATAGATAGATAGATAGATAGAGATATGAAGTCGAAGGTAGATTTTCTGGACTCTTGACCCTGAATAGCTTAAACTAGATATATGCCAAGTTTTCCTTCACTGAGATCAAGCTGTTTCACATCCCCCTTCTATGTGTACTCACCGCTAACCCTTACCACACACACACACACACACACACACACACACACACACACACACACAGATACACACAAATGGCCCTGTGAAGGCAGACCCACCCATCATTGTCTTTGCCAAGGATATAGATAGGCAACGCACATAACAAAATTTGGTTAAGTGCTACAGCCATTATCATGTTTGTCACAATTTCATCATGTTTTTTTGTCAACTGTTTTATATATATATTATATATATATATATATAGAGAGAGAGAGAGAGAGAGAGAGAGACAGACAGACAGACAGACAGACAGACAGACAGACAGACATGATAGAATTATCTCTGGACACAATTATCCTTCTGGATTTTGATATTTTGGGAATTTTTTCAAGGTCTTTTAAAATAAATAATCAGATCATAACTTTCCATGAGTGCTGAGAGGGGTGAATTTGGGATCAGTGTTTCATTCAGTAATAAGTTTACAGAAATGTATTCTTGTTATTGGTACGGAGCAAACTCTGCTCCTGTACCTACAAACCTTGGTAATGGTAGCAGGTGAGGGAGGAGATAGACATAGGGAGCAACAGTGATTACAAAAGCATATAAAGCTTCCTGGACAGAGGACAAAAAAAAAAAATATACGTAAAACTGGATAATGTTAGGGAAGAAAATAAATTCCAAATCTCTTTTACTAAGAAACCTTCAAAGGAAGAAATGAATAAACTAAAAGATGAGCAGAAGCCAAAGAACAGAATAGCAGAGAACAAGAAAAAGATAGGGAATGAGGAATCCCTTCATCTAGTTTAAAGTCAAAATGGCCCATTGGGGAGGAGACCTTTAAGTGTACAGCAGTGAACCAAACATATATGCATATGTGAGGAAAAAGAGACGGTGTACATGTCTCCTTAATTTTCACATACGGTTAACTCAATAATGTAAGGCTGATCACCCACTTCAAATTGCTAGATTAAATACCTTGCCTTTTCTTTATCAGTCTGCAGTCTTTATTTCAGGTGACATACAGATATCCACTCCAGTCCTTGTTCCATGGTCTGTCCATGGTGCCTCCTGATGGTCTTTTATGCTGTCCAAGCAAGGTAAACAAATAACACACTATATATATGTGGACATATAATACACTAAAAAGCTGGTTAGTGTCATTTATATCTCAATTTTAAAATAAATAGATAAACTTTTAGAAAAGAAAATTATAACAAGGAAAAGATTAAGAAATTGAGGCTAAAAGAATTTAAATAATCTCTCTATACTCACAGAGCAAGGAAGTGGCAGAGGCACAGTTCAGACCCAGGTCTTTCTGTTGTGCAAGGTCATATTCTTTCCACTGGTCTTATTCTCTTCCCTCATGTTCTGAATATTTTGGAATGGGAGTAGGTGGGTAGGTGACCCTTTCCAAAATTAAACATTGGCTTATGCTTGTACAAAATGTCATATATAACATGAGACAATGTCACATTTGTTATTCTGTAATAGCCTTTAGTCAAAAATGATGAAATCAAATGAAACTAAAGACGAAATCATATTATATCAATAAAATATCTAGTGCTTTATCTAGTATCCTCTTCAACAAGTGTCCAAAATCCTACAGAGCTTTTGTAAACTTATTAGTGAAAGAAATATTTTCCCCAAATTCACACTTCTTAGGACTCAGAGAAAGTTAAGATCTGATTATTTATTTAAAGAGACCTTGAAAGAATTCCAAAAACATCAAAATTTAGAAGGATATGATTTATCACTGAGAAGGCAGTATAGTCTAAGAGGTGCCATTGACCTAATTTTGTACTGAGGGGACCAGAATCTTGATGGTAATATTCACTAAACGTGCATCCAGGGCTGATGTTAGCCACTGTGCACTGTTATGATGGTACTGATTGTTTATTTAAATATTTCCATTCTGATTGGTAAATATCAGCTGCAATAAACAGTAACATGAATTAAAGATATAAATTCCAGCACATCTGGTTGATTTTAGAAATCCAATACAAACTGCAATCCCAAGACATTTTTCCTATGTCGGTCACTCTGCAAAGAGGTGAAGGCGTGCTCCAAAATCCTATCATTTATTTTATTTTATTTTATAATTTATTTTATTTATTTTTGGCTGTGTTTGTTCTTCGTTGCCACTTGCGGGCTTTCTCTAGTTGCAGCAAGCGGGGGCTACTCTTTGTGGTGGTACGTAGGCTTCTCATTACAGTGGCTTCTCATTGCAGAGCACGGGCTCTAGGTACGTGGGCTTCGGTAGTTGTGGAACATGGGCTTTGGTAGTTGTGGCACATGGGCTTTGGTAGTTGTGGCACATGGGCTCAGTAGTTATGTCTTGCGGACTCCAGAGCGTAGACTCAGTAATTGTGGTGCACAGGCTTAGTTGCTCCACGGCACTTGGGATCTTCCCGGACTAGGGCTCAAACCCGTGTCCCCTGCATTGGCAGGCAGATTCTTAACCACTGTGCCACCAGGGAAGCCCCTATCATTTATTTTAAATATCAGGGAGTTGTATCATGGTAAAAGTGTTTTGGTGTGGATGTTTTGTATTTTTTATGAGATGGTCAGTCAGGTGCAGCCACAAGAGGAGACAGAGAAGAGGCTCAGGAAAAACAAAGTTTACTGTACTATAGATCCTAGAGACAGAAGGTTTTGCATGTCATGCAGGGCCACATAGGAAAGCACCAGGGTAGTCAGGAGGCAGAAAATAGGAGTGAGGGGAAGGTTTAGATCAGAACTTTTATTGAGTTTCTGTGGGAAAGGCAGGGCAGAGCAGAGTAAATAGTTTAGGACTGGCTAGCTTGAGTATTTCTTCAAAGTGCTTTGGGCTACAGGGCTGGTCCCTAGTTGCCTGACACCTAGCCCTGGGAGGATTAAGGCAGAGGGATTTTGCCTCCTGGGGTGTCAGAGCCACAAAAAAGAGGTGATGTGGATTGAGTAGTTTACATATCAACATGCATCTGGCTGGGGCCTTTCCCATCTTTAAGAATTGGCTCGCCCTGGGAGAGGCAGTCTTTTCACCAGCCAGAAAGGTTTTTTAAGATGTCAAAACACCATAATATACAAAAAAAAAAAAAAAGATATTTACAATACAGTGAAAGAGAAGTCTACTGAGCCAAACTAAGGAGAACCTGTTTCATGAATCTCCCCAAGAAATGGCAGCCCATAATCTTCCCAAGAGGAGAAGCAGGGGCTGTGCTCAGGGAATGAGTGGGGAGTCTACTGGGGTTACAGTGAAAGGCAAGTGCTGCAGTGGGGTCTCCAGTGGAATTTTTTAAAAGCACTGCATTTTTGAAAACTTATTTTCTATTGAGTAGTGGCCGTTCTTTTGAGTTATGAAAGGTCAACTGGGGGGTTATACAAAAAACCTTCCAAAGCACATTTACTAGTTGGAAGAATAAACACTCCAGGGAGTGACAGTGAATCTCTAGATGTCACACTCTCCTAAATTTGTCTCAGATCGCTCCTGTTACAGAACTCAGGCTCGACTGCTTGCTGCTAGAAAGCTAATACTTGTAAAGGAAATCTAGCTTTAATCAGAAGGTCGGTAATCTGGGGAGAAAGCAGACTCGTGTCCTCAAAACCAACTCCAAAGATTCTGCTCAGTCATGACAGTTTTTAAAAAGAAAAGAGGAAAAGAATCTCAGTGAATCATCAAGGCAGGAGGTCAAGCTCTACGTCATTTTCCATTGTGTGCAGGTTGGCTGAGTCCTCACGATCTTTCTTCAGATGTTATCTCATCCACGTGGTCTGCCTGCAGGATTGCTAAGGGAGCTGCTGGGTGTAGAGAGCTGGTCCTTCTTTAACTACTTAATTCTTCATTCCTACTTCTTTTAATCTAGGAAAAGAATAAACAGGTTAGGTAAGGCATTGTGTGCATTTAGTAGAGCATAAGTCAGGAGTTAGGCTAAAAGGTTAAATGTTACCTAGTGATCTCATTTTTATAATTAAAGTTTAAGGGGAACAGAAACCGGCAAACAGGAAAGGGACAAAAGAGCTTCCCCTTCTCACTTCCTCTCCATGCCTGCCATTTCCCTTATTCCCGGGAATATTCCAAGCCTGCAGGGCTTCAGGCAAAATAGACCCTCCACCTTGACCATTGGTAGCTGCAGTTTTCACTCTTCCTCTTTCTCTTCTTTCACCTTATATTTATGTCTCAGTTAGTAACTTGGCATCCATCAGTCACCACCTCACCGCTGGAACTAGATTCTCCTGATTCACTCACAGGGTCTACAGCTGTCTCATGCTCCTGGGGAGAAAAAAGGGAAAAAAGCCCAGGCTCCAAAACCCAGTATCAAACTGTTCCCTCGCGCTTCTTACTTGTTCACTCCCTCTTCTCTCTTTCTCCCTCTGGCTCATGTTATTTGAGCATTGTTTATTTGACTAACCTACAGAGAGAGAAATGAGAATAAAAAATGAAGGGGAGAATTGAGGAGCACTGTGGGGAGTGAAAGTTAACATGGGGAGGCTCCATGTGTCTGAAAGGATTTGCAGCCACTGCATGATTATATAACTAAATGGGAAAATCACTGCACCAGATTGAAGCACGACTCTGTCATCATTTAACTAGTAACTATATAAACAAAAGATCGTGTCACAAATTACTAACTCCAAGACTACTTCTGGTATGTTTGCTTTGTCTGACAGTTGCCTCTAACCTCTGTGCTCTTGGTTTTATATATATATATATATATATATATATATATATATATGCCTTTGACAATAATTAGAGGAACATTTTCAACTCCCCTGATAGAAGCAATCAGTTTCTAATTAGGAATCAGTTTGAGAATCTATTTGGTGAGCTGCTGTGTTCTTGTCACTTGTTGAAGACACATTTGTCCCCTACCCATTAGCTATTTCTAGCCCTTTCCTCCCTAATGTCAAAGCCTTAAAACTCTGAGGGTGAAGAATCTTAATATACTTAATTTTCTATTTTTCCTGGAACCTACTATAGGCTCAAAAAGAAGTGTACTGGAGGGTGCCTGGAAACATTTTTCTCTCTGATAAAAGCATACCTGCTAAGATAAAAGCTTCAACACTCTCTCCCACCCCAATCTTCATCCTTGCTTCCTATTTTTGATACAGTGTAGCCTGAGAACTGAGGCTTGCAAATGCTATAGCTTCCTTAACCAGGAAGACAGACCAATGATGAACTATATAGATGACAAATAGAAAGAAAAAAGAGGCCTGGATCTTGAGCTGCTAAACCAACCAGAAACAAATTACCTACAGACTTCTTGTTACCTGAAACTATAAATTTCTTTTGTCTTCAATGCCCCCCTCCCCGCTTTTTTTCCCCATGATGTGTTGTCACTTGTAGGTGAAGGTATTCAAATTTAAACTTGAAAGTGTCTCATAAGGACCTAGGGCATGGTGAAGTATCCTATCTCCATGCATTCTGTTCTTAGCTTCTCTTAATAGACCATAAATAAGAGATAACAATTACCCCCAGAGTGAGCTGTGGAACTTGAAAGGATCATGGAAATTCAGGAATGACAGGGATTGTTCCCTCTCTTCGGCTTCATCAGCACTCTTTTCTACCATGTTGCTCCTGGGAAGTCACTGAGCTTCTGTTCAAGCTTTCTCAAGACAGACAACTCATTACCTCATGAAGCAGCTCAGTTCTCCCTTTCACTTTTACTCAATTTCCCTACCAGACCATAGAGTAGTACATTATAAGAGAGAAAGAGGAATTTGGTGACATTGATTCTTTCATTAATGCACATTTGAAAAATGCACTGGTCTACAATGAAACCAGTTGAGACTTGGGTGAAGATAATGTATTGAACAATTTTATATTTTTTTTGTATTTTATAAATCATTAACACACTTTTTTAAAGATGTATTTATTTTATTTTATTTTTTAATTAATTAATTAATTGTTGGCTGTGTTGGGTCTTCGTTGCTGTGTACGGGCTTTCTCTAGTTGCGGTGAGCGGGGGCTACTCTTTGTTGCAGTGTGTGGGCTTTTCATTGTAGTGGCTTCTCTTGTTACAGAGCATAGGCTCTAGGCACACAGGCTTCAGTAGTTGTGGCACATGGGCTCAGTAGTTGTAGCTCATGCGTTCTAGAGTGCAAGCTCAATAGTTAAGTGCATGGGCTTAGTTGCTCCGCGGCACGTGGGATCTTTCCCAGACCAGGGATCGAACCTGCGTCCCCTACCTTGGCAGGCAGATTCTTAACCACTGCGCCACCAGGGAAGTTCCATTAACACATTTTTAATTGATTTGAAAGTAAAGAAAGTGAACCAAGATTAACATTAGATAGTAAATATAACAACTAATACAGTTAATGTTATTAGTAAAGCAGCCATGCTGCACTCAAATTGTTAATTAATAGGATGTTAACAATAGAAGACAAAAAGAAAACAAAAATAATTCATAAAAGGTAAACAAAATCACTATGAAGGAATTGGAGATAGACTGTTATAAAAATATCAAGGAAGAAAACTGTGGGGGAAAAACTACATATTTAAAAATGTATATAACTAACATAATATTAAACATAAATATTTGTCTAAGTATCAGTTCAGAACTTGGCTTGGCCCAGAAATTTATGGTCTTAGAGGATTCATGCACTTATTTATTTTTCAAATGTTTTCCAATTTATTCTGACTCAAAATAATCAGAAGTTCAAAATAAAATTTGCTGAATTTCCTTTGTTATGGATTTTATTTTGATGTTTGCTCAAAAGGCCATTAAAATGTGTTCATCGATGGGCTGATTTGGAATTTCTTGTGTGCCTGTAAAGTCACATTGGGATATTGCATTATTCTAAGATTCCAAAAGTTTTTAACAAAACTTAATAGAACTATTCCAGTGTAATTCCATCAAGTAAGAGATCGCAAAATTGCAGTATATCTTTACACCATAGACATGAACCATACTGTATGAAAATAGAAAACAAGCTCAAGAATTGTATAGTATAGCCATTGATCTTACAAAAGCGTCTGTCTGCCAGAGCAAAGCTGAACCCTGCACACCAAACAGCCTTATACTTATTTAGTACTCTCTCAATCTTCTAAGACACATGCACCTATCTTTTAAGTCTGGAATAAGACTGTGTCATTCTAGACGATAAAATTATCTCCAAAATACATATTGTAAATTACTTGTTTTGGCAAAGGAATAGACAAGATAACTTGTATTGCATTTTTCTTTGATTCTTTCCTTTTTATACAAAAACGTCCCATTGAATGGGGGGAAAATGCAAGCAACATATTCAAGGTCAAGTATCATTAATAAAAGTTTATTTTCTCAAAGAGATTGTACATGTAAACAAAGCCTTGGAATCCCACTAGTGTCCAGTAAGTACCACAAAATATATTAAGCCATCTGTTTTGCTTTATCTTTTTAGAACTAAAATTTCAAAGCTAAAATCTGCCTCTAGTGTCCTCCAGTTGCAAGGCAACTGTTACCATGCTAAGGTTTAATGTGTCTACAAACAATCTGTTTCATGACCTCACGGTTCACTTACATAGAAATGTACTGATTTGTCACAAATTGTGTTGTTAGCTTAGAATTTCCAAAAGTAACATCTGTAAAGTTTCATTTTATCATACGTTTTATGAGAATTTTCATTTTCAGAATTTTGCTTGCCATTATTCCAAACAAAATTAATAACCCCTGGAAAACATAAAGTGGAAAGCTAGGTGCCATGTGGTAGGCATTTTTTGCTCATTTTGTTGACCATACCATGAAAACAAAAAGGTTAAATTTGTGGCTAAGTACTGCCCAAACCAACTTTGAAAAATGTCACCTCCAGGAACATCACTTTTCTCTGGTTGATATCTCTTTACATTCTAATTTGAAAATCAAATGAGCATTTCTAGGCTAATGTGTGCCAGTAGGTTTATTTTTAATTGGAAAAAGAACTCCTCTTTCTTAAAAGTCAGGTAATGATTTCAATGTGTTTCTAAGCAAGATCTGAATAAAATATTAGACAATCATGCTCAAAAGCTATTAGTGGTTTTCTAATCTAATACACAGGGAGGTAGTATTGAAAGTAATTGGAGTTTTCTTTATTTGTAGCTGTAGAACTTGTGGGAAATTTACCAAGTATACCATTTTTTTGATGTTTTCATTAGGCAAAGTGCTGAGTTTCAAGTTCTTTACATGTGAATAGGAAAAATATTCCGACGTATTAACTGATAAATATAACACATGAAAGATTCTGTAGAAATAAATACACAGTATTCATAAGATAAAATCTAGACCTGCAGAGAGGAGAGATATGCCTTTTTACTCTGTTTCATTTTTCAACTACTAATAATACTCTGTTATTCTAGGGCAGGATCTTATAATCATTTTTATATTTCTGGAGCCAAACTCAAAGGGTAGAATGCAATATGTTCTCAGGTAAAGAGATTTTAATTGAATTAATCAATGGAAGCATCAATTTGGAATGAAACTTAAATCTACACTTTTTCAACTTTGACCGAAAGTCTTCGCTAACCATGTGATTTTCTTGTCCATAGTACATAGAAAATGCTTGCATAGGAAATTACTAAACATGGAGAAATGGGTACCTTTTATGTAGAGAAAGAGCTGCCTGACTTAAACCAAAAAGCACAAACAATCGAACAATGTTGTGTGACAGAATGAGGCACTGTTTCTATCCTCTGAAACCATAGTATCAAATGCTGAATTTCCTTGCGTATGTAGAGGGCAGAGTATGTTGGGTTCATGTTTTTAGTTGATAACTTTTGACATTTGTGTTAAGTTTTAGGATGAAGGACAAGAATCAGACAAAATGCCAAAACCCCAACTATCACAACCTTAGAAATAGGTCCCTGATCCCCCCAAAATAAGCCCTTTCAAGAATATAAATCCAACTGTACTCTCAAACTGTAGATTTTGCATGGTAAAGGCTCAATTAGGGGAGAATGACTAGGATTTATTTCCATTAGCATACAAAAACTCCATTTAAGGAACATTTAGATGGTGACAAAAGAATTCCTTCCCCACTGCATCTTTAAAAGGGCACAGGCACAATATTTCTCGTCCTGCTGATAATCATTTTTTTTCTTCCTGCTGTTCATCCATTCCCTGCTTTTGAAAAGTAAATTTTTTCTTTTAAGAAAAGAGATGGGAAATATTCAAATAAATCCTAATCACTTGACCTAGGGACAAATTATATTGACCACCATTTTAAATATCATAAACATAACCTAAAAAATAAGAACTTGATCCATTTTCAATATAAATTGATGTTGTATTTTTCAACACTTGCAAGATGCATTAAAATATGTTCTCCTTAAGAGATTTCAAATTCATTACCAGGCAGTTATGTTTTCACTTCAGTTTTAAAGGCAGAGCTGACAGTGCTCTGAATAAAAATGAAAAGTAAATTCCACAGTCAGAAAAATCTAGTAGGTGTGAGCCCTTGTTCCATGGGACTTGAGATTATACATTAGACAAACAAATAGCCTGCTGATTCAGACTCAGTGAGTGCCAGGGTGGTTAAAATAAGAAAAAAAAAATGCTAAAAATATAAAAATATATTGGGGTCTGGCTACCAAGAGTCTTATTAGCCAGATATAAAAATCAATATAAAGCTTTTGAATTCTCAATTTTGAGATTTTTAAAGAACTTATAAAGGGAATATTATTTGTCTTCCTGTTCACCTATTAAAATAAAATAGAGGCTGGAGCTCTCCTCCTCTTCTGGCTAAGAACAGTATAAGAATCACTTTAGATAA
Organism: Tursiops truncatus; assembly: GCF_011762595.2. NCBI lineage: Eukaryota > Metazoa > Chordata > Mammalia > Artiodactyla > Delphinidae > Tursiops > Tursiops truncatus. The sequence goes on from NC_047051.1 coordinate 31,620,888, forward strand.
GGCAAATGCTGCTTCTTCAGATCCTTAATCTCTGAACAATTCTTCATTCATTACCATGTCACCCACTCAGTTAATGGTAAGATTATGTCTGAATTTCAGAACTAGAAAGGGTCTTGGAGATCATTTAATTAAATGCTTAATTTTATATTTGAGTAAAGTGAATCAACATTGTAAGTCAGCTATTTGGTTGGATAGCCGTCACAAGTAGAATTCAAATCTTGTGATTTTTGTGATTCTCCATCAGCAGTTTTTGGGTTTTTTGTTTTCCTGTCCATCCATCATACTTAATAGTAATGTTGTTTTGTAAACCCAAATCAGCAGGCTTCAAACATTTTTGATATAAGGTGAGAAATATATTTCACATCAATACCACACATACACACACACACACACACACACACACACACACACACACACAAAGAATGGACAAAAGTTTCTTGAAACAATACTTACTACATATGATACATCAAGGAATTCTTGGTTCCTTTCTGTCATATGCTATCCTATTTATTCTTTAATGGTGATCAAGACCCAATAAAATAATCATTTCACTATTCACTAATGATTGACAGAAATTTTGAAACAGTAGCCGTAGTCTAACTTTTCTGTTTTCTTGTCTTCAAAGAGACAAAAGAACTTTACTTGTAACTTGAGGAATTTATGCCAACAGTCTAACAGGCACCAGAGTAGCGCACATGCCCTCCAGGTGGAGGGAGACCCTCAGCAAAAGTGACTGTGCTGATTTTTCTCATTATGCTGCTTCTCTCATATCAATATTCCCCCAGTACTGTTTGTTCAAGTAGCACTCTGGCCCTTCCAGTCAGGAAGAGGATGATCTGTAGAAGAAGGTTTATTTCCCTATAACTAACTACTTCCACTTTCTCAATTCCCTTTTCCTGGGCAGAAACATTTACATTCCAACCATGAACAACAGAGATGTTGGAAAATCAGAAGTTTTCACTGTAATTTCTTTTCCTCTCACAAGTAAATTGGGTTTCCCACATTCAGCTGGATAGTTCTCTTTCAATAATCCTTGAATAGAAACCCGTGTGTTTCTTTTATTTTGTTGCCCCATTCCATGGATCACGGGCAAGCCATTCTTCCACCTAATTCCTCTCTCTAAAGTGATGATGGGGAGCCCCATAGAATATGTACAAGTCCTTCAACTCTGTCTTGGTAGTCACTTGCCAGCTCCTTACCCACCCTGCTCTCTGCATCTCCTCCTGCATATTCCCATTCTCTCTCTGTCTCTCACACACTCATATTCTGTCTGCCTCACATGCAAACATACACATCCCCACAGGGGTACATGCCTGTATCTGTGCAAGCTGACTTGGCTCTTCAGGTAACACAGGTATGTTCACCACCACCGTCACCACATCCCCATTTGCCATACCTCTGAGCACACACATAAAGGCCCCCACGACCACCATGAGCCAGTCCAGAGATCAAGTGACCTTTACATACCTAATTCTTTCTATTGCCTACTTCCGTGATTCTGTTCACTTGCTTTCAACAAAAGCTTAAGCAAAAGCCTAATGTGAGAGTGAGGGAGAGGAGGAATCCTTGTGGTTTAAGAGGATGCTGAATTCATAGATTGGTTTTGCCTCTTATCGGCCTACTCGCCTCGATCCTTCATCCTCCAGCACTACCAGGCTGCCTCAGATCCTTGGAATAGTTTAAAACCTGAGGTCTCTCTCCAGTGCTCTCAGAGGCTACTAGAAAAAAATATACAATATTCTGATGATCTGAAATGGGGATAGAAAGAAGAAAATAAAAGGAAGAGAAGTAAAGGGAAATGAATTTCTCACTAGGTGTTGGATAACACCTGGAAGATCTAAGAACAAAGCTAATACTGAAGACTTTATCACAAATGTCATTGGCTGTTTGTTTTTATCCTCATATCAGATTGTTTTTGGTAGTAGTCACTCAAGTGGTGAAAGGGTCTTTGGAAAGATAGTACTTTATTATGACAAATATCACTCATGGTTAAGCCATCTCTACAACCCTGAAGCAGTCATGAGCCCTAAAAAGAACAAGACAAATTAAATTAAAAGGGATAAGCACACATTGGACCATGGTGCCCTTTGGCAAACAAGGCATCCTATCCTCCTTAGCTGAAATTACTTTTCAAGCAGTAAGGGAGTAGACTGCTGTGAGGCTCTCTCTCTGCTCTGCACAGCAGTTATAGAGATCGCAGGTGATGATGCTATTCCAGCCTCTGAATGGTCAGAGAAGAATTTCTGCTTCTTCACATTTGACTTCATGAATCGATATCAGTGTAACTGCAGAATAAAAGCCGGTGGTCTCAAAGCTTTCCTACTGCTCCAACCATCTAGATGATCAACCGGGTAATCTTTTTTTTCTTTTTTTTCTTTTTTTTTTTTGCGGTACGCGGGCCTCTCACTGTTGTGGCCTCTCCCGTTGCGGAGCACAGGCTCCGGACGCGCAGGCCCAGCGGCCATGGCTCACGGGCCCAGCTGCTCTGCGTCATGTGGGATCTTACCGGACCGGGGCACGAACCCGTTTCCCCTGCATCGGCAGGCGGACTCTCAACCACTGCGCCACCAGGGAAGGCCTCAACCGGGTAATTTTGATTTTAGACACTCTAGACTTAAAGTAGCACAGCACCCATAGCTTCCTCCCCATAGTCGAAAGAACCTGTCTAACCCAGTTGTACAGTATTTAGCAAAGACTTACCATTGCTGTGAAAACTACATAAGCAAAGGTTTGGGCAGAAAGGTTTCTTGATAACATTCTTATCTCTCTTATATGCTTTTAGTTAAATATGGATGAAAATGTTTGCGGCAATTTACAATGTCAAGCCATTACCAGGATGGATTCTTCTCCTTGAAGGTGGGTGAAAGTTTAAACAGTGAGAAATTTGGCAAGTCTTCTTGGCCAATCTCCTTCAATGATCTGTTTCAGAAGCCCTTCAGTTATCTGTGTTCTGCTTTCAGCCTCACCATTTATTTGAGGGTGGTGAGGCACAATTGTGACAGGTTAGATAAGGTGGCTGTCTGCACATTCCTCAGCTCAACTGAGGCAAAAAAACAGAACCAGTAATGTCTGTGCTGTAAATAAGTGACACAGAGTCATCTGTGCCCAGGCAGCAGAGATTTAATTTAGGCCTAGGAGCTCTTGGAGGAATGTTGAACAGTCTCCCAGATTCATAAATTGTTTTCTCTAGAATGATCCAGCCAAAGAATTTGAGCTTTTAACTATGGCTTCTTTAGTCCCCTTACCCAGGAAAGAAAGTGCCTTGGATTTGTTATAACAGCAAATTGGTATGTGCTAAACACCTTTAAAGACTTTTAAATATCAAAATCACTTCCACAAGACCAGCTACACTTTAAAGCCAAAGCTTTTATGCAAACACTTCAGAATGTGTGCATTTAGTGTGGCAAACATAATGCAATCACTGCATTTGAGAACAGCAATGTCATTTCCATTTCCCCCTTTAAAATGTGTGCTTTATGCATAGACAGTTCACATGAATATTTGTGAAAGGCTTGGTTCCTGAGCAATGACTTACTGAAAAGTAAACAATTGGTGTCTCGTTGCTTGTGGCATTTGTGGCTAAATCTAAACTCCTGAGCTGAGCAATGGTTGCCATTCTGTGTAGTGTGATAACGCAGATACAGAAGATAGCAACTACTTAGAACTGTCCCCATGCTGGTCTCCAGTGACGCAAATTCATTTCTTTATAGGTATTGTATTAATCTGGGGTGGGGGTGGCAAGGGGTGTGGCAGCTTGAAGCAGGACTTCTTTCCTTGTCTTCTTTTCTTCTTTGAAGAAATAATTCAGCAAAGAGACAGAAATTGTGAAGGAGAAAAAGCATTTATTAGAAGCAAAGTATGTGTGGAAGAATACACAGGCAAACTCACAGAGTGAGTTGCACCCAGGGGGTGGCTTAGATTGCTTATATGGGGGCAGCCTTCTGGGTTGTCTCTGGCCAGTCATCTTGCTTGTGCCCCTATTTGGCCTGACTCAGGGCCCTCCCTGGTGAGTGTGTGAGCATCCCTCAGTCAAGATGGGTTCCAGCATGAAGGTTTCTGGGAGGTTGGCAGGACATATTATGGGTTGATAGCTCCTCCTTCTTTTGGCCCCTCTCTAGACTGAGGACCTTCTTTGTGTATTGTGTCAGGCTGGGAAACCCTCTTGACCACAAGAATGAGAAAAATGTGGTCGATTTGTCTTCCACCCAATCACTGTTCTGCTCCCGCTGGTCTCTTATCTCAAGGTGTCAGCAGGAGACTGGTTGCAGCTGCTCAGCCTGAGGTCCATCCATCTCCTACCTCAGTTATGATTCGGCATCACAGTAGAACGTGAAGACATTTATTCATTCAAGGAAAACTTATGGGTTTTCTTTGTTATTTAGTTGTACCACCAACTGTGAGATGGATTTCTCTTAGATGGAGTGAAAGTCAAGAGACACTGATGAAAAAGCGACCCTGGAAATTCCAACTACAGGGTTCTCAAGTTTTCTACTCAATATTTGATATATGTAAATGATAAGGAATTCCATGAATCATTTTCACAAAATAAATCCTTAAAACCAATAGAGAAATGAACCCTGTGTTTACCAGGGTTCATTTTAGGAAGAACTGTGTATTTGTTGGAAGAAATAGTTTGATAAGTAACTTGGGTTGAGGGTGATACCACAGGGCAAGTTCAGATAACAAAAGCTACAAAAGTCCAGGGTGAGAATTCATGACAAAATTGAAGAGAGGAATTCATGACACAACTGGGGGATGCAGACCAAGAAGGAAGGAGAAAGAAAAAATATGGAGAGCACAGAGAAAGGAGGTGGTAGATTCTAAGTATAGCAATGAGTGACTATGTCATTTTTAAGTAAATTTGACAAATATCCTAAAAGGTTGGTGTGAGTGAATTTCTTTTTGAAACTACATGAGAAGCTGAATTCTACATTCTGTACTAATTTTGAGCAAAATATAAGTGCTAAGTCTGGACTCAGTAGCTGATATGTGAAATGTGATATGATTTGTTGACTCTGTGCCCAGGAAACCAGCAGGAATATTTTACCCAACTTGGAATCCTAAAAAATAAGAGCTCATGTCTAACACACCCACCAGAAATTAAAATCTAGTTAAGTTGAAGAACTCAATATAAAAAATTACTCCATTAAAAATTGATAAGAAATTAAGAAAATATTTTCTGATTACCAGGTGAAGAGAGAATATTTTGCAAAGCAAGGTGAAAGGAAAAATCTTATTAAGATGCTTGAAGTGTATGAATATTAAATATTTTTAAAGTTTAAAAGGTAAAAATTTAATTGGCAAAGATCACTATAAATATGGCAAATAGTAAAAAATAATACTCAATAAAAAGGCTTCTGTAAATCAATATGATACATGCTAACACTTTAATATAAACATGAGCAAAAATATCAATTCTAGAGAACACAAAAAAGAAAATAAGAGTGCGTAGTGAGTGTATAAATGCTGGAATCCTCAATGTGGTGAGAATGTGATGAGATGAGCAATCTCATAAACTGCTGGTAGGCCCATGAGTTGATCTAGCTTTTCCTGAAGGCATATACATTCAGTCTCCCAGTAAGCCTGTTCCTGTGATTCTATCTCACTGAGATTATTAGAAATATGAATATATGTTAGTATAAATATACCAGATATTATATTATTTATTATAGAAACAATTTCAAATTATTCCAGGTGTCCCGGAATGGTTAAATAATGATGTCACATACTCATGATGGAACATTATGCAGCTATTAAAATGATGATGTTTTCAAAGCATGATCAATGACATGATAAAAGGCCTATAATATACCATGAGGAGAAAAAATGTCAAATACAAAATTATGTATATACTAGAATTCCTATGGTCTCTCTTTCTTTGTTTATACTTAGATAAAGAAAACAGACAAGATATATATATATAAAGAGAAACACAGGAAGCATAAATCACCATTATATGTGGATTCTTAGAATAAGAGGTTTTCATTTGCTTCTTCATACTTTTCCATATTTTTCAAACTTTCAAAATGGGCATTTATTTCTTTTGTGATTTTTACTTTTGATCGTTCTTTTACCAATTAAAAAACACTATCCTCTTAAAGCACAGAATAAATAGGAAAAATACACTCTAAAATTAAGAGCTGCTAAAGTTGGGATGTACCTAAAGAATAAAGGCTTTTTTGATTTTCTGTAGAACCACCATGCAGTGTGAGAAAAGAGCTGAAGATTGCTATTGTATATATGGTTGCATTAGAATAGAGACCCCACAAAGTTAAACTTCATCATTAAGTATGGAATGGCTTATAAAGTATATATAGCTAATATATATATTAAATTATAAATATATATAATGTATCTAAAATATATATTATATATAATTATTATTACAGTATATTATTATATATTATATATAATAGGTATTATATATAATATATAAATTTATGTATGTGTGTCTGTGTTGCCAAAAAGTACACTACTGGCTTTTAAGTGAATTGATACAATGGATTGAGCAAGACAAAATTATATTGGAGCCTCTTTGCAAGTTCCAAGTTCATTTGTAGTTACCTTACATTTGAAGCACAGTTAACCTTAACTGATGGGGATCCTATCATCGTAGGCCATGCTTCTGCAGTTTCTGAAGCCCTAACAGCCTAAGGCTGTGTAGGTATAGAGTATAAAGCTACTGGCATAGTCAAAACCCCAGGCAGAATAAGCTGAGGTCACAACTGTTGGGACTGACATCAATCCAAACTGAGCCAGAAGAGTACAGCCTTCTAGCCTCTGAAAATGTTGAGCCGCAACTAAATCTGTTATTTCCCATCTCTGTTTTCCTCAACCCATTCCCTCCACATTCTTCATGATTTTATTTAGACTATTAATTTTTTTTCAAAGCTCTAACCTTTCACTCTTAAATTTCCCATCAGCAGTTAAGTGGGCTGAATTTTTCTCCCATAAAATCAATACAAAAAATAGTTAAATGCAAAGTCCTCTATTGACCTCACATGCCTTCCAGCAAACACTGGATCTCTTTGCTCGCTTTCCAACAAAACATCACCACAAACTTGTCTATAGTTCCTGTCTACATTTCACTTTCTCCCAATCACTCCTCCATCAAATGGCCTTCATGTGGTTAAATCCAAGAGATATTTTTAGTACTTATCTTCTTATATATTTACTCTTGACGCTCCCCATCTTTCTTTCTTTTTTGGAAACACTCCCTGCCCTCAGCTTCCATAATTTTGGGCTAAGTTTCCTAAATTGAGCCATTCCTGCTGTCTCCTTTATATGATCAAACTTCTCTGCCAGATCTTTAAATGTTGGCTTGGGTCTGGATTCTTTGCTTTTTAAATATAAGAATCTGCCCTCTTCACCCTGTTGATTTGATTCATGTTGATGGCTGTAATCATTACCCTATTAGAATTTTACCAAATTTTCTCTCAAGATCTAGCCATTTCTCTGAGCTCCTATTTTAACAGGATGTTTAAAAGATGCCTCAGAACTACTCCAAATTCATGATTTATCACACCCACCACACTCACCACCACTACCCATAATTTCACTCTATTCTTAGGTTTTCTATCTCATTGAATGGTACCACCTCATTAAGTTGCACACACCATATATTTAAACATTATGCATAATAGATCCTTCATTATTTCCTTAACCGACCCAGTACCCAATCTGGCTGATTTTTGCCTCCTAAAATGCATCCATTTCTTCCCATGTTTACCATAGCTTGCCTGGTCTCTTTGCCCTCACCCTTGCCTCCCTCCAATCTGCTCTCCATTTTACAACCAAGATGATATTTCCAAAATGCAAGTTTGATCACATTATCCTCTGCTAGAAACCCTGAAAGGGATTTCCATTAGTTCGTTAGACATCTTTTATGTGTTCTAAGACACCATTCACATTCATAGCCCTTGCCTCTCTCTCCACTTCCTCTGTCACCATTTCTGTCAGCTTTCTGTACTCGAGATATGTTAACCTTCTTCTATATCTTAAAAATGACAAGCTCCCCCATTTCATACTATATGCTGTTTCAACGCCTAACTGAAATGCCTTTCCAAGACACCTCGTTGCTATTATTTAATTCTTGCTCAACTTTTAAATCTTATCCATATATCATAAGATCTTACTTTCATATATCACTTATGTTGCCTTTTAAAACTAAATCTCCTCCAGCACAAACCAAGTCTCACAATACCCTCACCTTTCTTTCAGGGCATTTCTCACAGCTGTGATTTTAAATTATAGCTACAACCCTTTTATTGACTACAACCCTTTTATTGATATTATGAATGAAGGTGTAAATAATTAATCAATTAATATGTACTAGGTACTGGGGTGGCAACAGAGATTTTAAGATAAATAAATCCAGGTTCCTGCTCTCCTTGCTGATGGGAAAGAAACCTAGACAAATAATTAAAGGCATAATGCAGCATGATAAGTATTATAATAAAAAATGTACCACACAAGTTTGTGGAGAGGAAGATCCAATTAACTTTATGTGGAAGGGACAGGGCAGGCAGGCTTCAAAGAAAAACTGACATCTGTGCTGGACTTTGAAGGATCATCTGGAGTTAGTGAGGTAAAGACATTGAGAAAAAGAGATCCTAGGCATAAAGAACAATATGAACAAAGTCTAAAAGGAACTGGCATGCATGTCAGGTACAAGGGAATTGGCATGAATGCTTCATTGTGTCTGGAACATGTGGTGTTTGGAGGAAAGTGATGCAAGTTAAGTCAAAAAGATAGACTAGGATAAAACTGCCAAGGATCTGAAATGGTACGCAAAGGACCTGAGACTTCACTTTTTTTGAACACGGTTGCATCTCCTTCTTTCTCTCTTTCAGGTGATCTGAGGTATTTGCAAAAGATAATGAATGGTAATGTGGGAAGTGAAGTGGAGAGGGATTGCAATATGAGAGGCAGAGAGACCAGTAGAAACCTACCACAACCATATGATGAAGTTGTAATTAAAGCAATAGCAATGGAACGGAGACAGTTTTGAAAGTGAGATAAATGTGATCTGGTGACCAACTGGAATGTACACCAGGGAAATGATGAAATAAAGGAAGAGTCAGAGATGTCTAGCTGGGTGACTAAGTGGATTATGAGAACACTTACTGAGACAGTGGACACATTAGGAGGAAAAAGTGTGGGGATGAGTGCCACATTTTTCTGCCTTTTTAGAGCATATAATCTAATAAAAGAGAGACACACTATCACAACCTATACCATGAAAAAAATATGCAGGAAAACCTTATTTTTCTTAGCAGCTGGAGAGAAAGACCATCTTAAGGAGAGCCCATCATTTGTTCATGAAGTGTTTTGATAAGTCTTCTTAGAATCTGGGCTGATAATTAAGATTTTCAGGCCTGGGAACAAACTACATGGAATTTTTATCCAACAGAGGAGGAATGTAGGAAGAAATTTAGATAATTTGGGGAGGTGAGGAAAGATTGAAAAAGAGGGGAACATAGTAACTGGCATCACAGAAAGATAGCCAGTGGATATGTGGAGGTGGAATGTTTGTGTTATTTGTTGGTACAGAACTTTTCCTCAGTTTCTCCTATGAATTCTTCAAAAAATTCCTCATTTCCCACTAATGCCTTGTGAAGTATGTTTTCTTTGGGGAGAATACAAAGAAATACTCAAGGTTGTTTCATGCTTGATGCATGGAGAAATCAGAGGATTTCAATGCAATTTAAAAATCCTAGGCCATTACTCCAGGAGGTGGATCAAAGCAACTGACAAAGGATTAATCTCCAAAATATACAAACAGCTCATGCAGCTCAATATCAAAAAAACCAAACAATCCAATCAAAAAATGGGCAGAAGATCTAAATAAACATCTCTCCAAAGAAGACATACAAATGGCCAAAAAGCACATGAAAAGATGTTCAACATCACTAATTATTAGAGAAATGCAGATCAAAACTATAATGAGGTATCACTTCACACTGGTCAGAATAGCCATCATCAAAAAATCTATAAGCACTAAATGCTGGAGAGGCTGTGGAAAAAAGGGAACCCTCCTACATTGTTGGTGGAAATGTAAATTGGTACAGCCACTATGGAGGACAGTATTGGAGATTACTTAAAAAAACAGAAATAGAACTACCACATGACCCTACAATCCCACTCCTGGGCATAAACCCAGAGAAAACCATAATTCAAAAAGACACATGCAGCCCAATGTTCATTGAAGCACTATTTACAATAGCCAGGACATGGAAGCAACCTAAATGTCCATCAACAGAGGAATGGATTAAGAGGATGTGCTACATATATGCAATGGAATATTACTTAGCAATAAAAAAGAACAAAATAAAGCCATTTACAGCAACATGGATTGACCTAGATATTGTCATACTGAGTGAAGTAAGTCAGACACAGAAAGACAAATATCATATGATATTGCTTACATGTGGAATAAAAAAAATGGGTACAAATAAACTTCTTTACAAAACAGAAGTAGGGTCACGGATGTAGAAAACAAACTTATGGTTACCAGAGGATAAGGGGTGAGGGATAACTTGGGAGATTGGGACTGACTTATACTCACTACTATATATAAAATAGATAACTAATAAGAACCTGCTGTATAGCACAGGGAGCTCTACTCAATACTATGTAATGGCCTATATGGGAAAAGAATCTAAAAAAAAAAAAAAAGTGGATAGCTGTATATGTATTAATATAACTGATTCACTTTGCTGTACACCTGAAACTAACACATTATAAATCAACTATATGCCAATATTTTTTTAAAAAAATATGACCTTTAATAAATAAATAAATACCCTATAAAGTTTAAAGTAGTACATAGAAGCATAGAATAGGATAAAGTAGGAAAAGCTCCTATTGGATATTTCCTGAGATGGAAGAGGACTTTCTGTGGAAAGGGATACAGCATGAGCAAAGACACAGAGACCTAAAATGGTAAGTAATCTGGGATGATTAGGGGTGTAAAGCATAAAAGAAAGGGGAATACTGGGAAATTATTGAAATAATAGTTTCAGACCAAAATTTTCTTTTCAAAATAGAGTCTATATTCAATTTTTCCCAATAGTATTTGGGAGTGGATTTATGCTACTTCCTATCTAGTCCTTTTAAATATTTTAAAATAAATACTTACAAAAAAGTGTAAGGAAAAAAACGGTGACCACATATAAGGCAAACAGAAGCTCAACTGTTCTTCACCATTCTATTGTTGAAAAAATGTTTTGAATATGCTAAGTCTCTTATATTGACATATACCACTAAAGAAATGTTTTAAACAAGGCAAATAAGAAACAACCATGTATATGGTATCACCATGCCCTCCTGGCATACACACCACTGATTATTTCCTGTAATAGTCCCATGAAAAAAGACATGCTCTTGGTAAAATTCAATGCTTAATAATCAAAGTGAAAGCTCTGTCTCTAGGCTGAGGAAGAATTTGCAGAATCTGTAGTAAGAGTACTTGTGATCGTGGATTTCCTCTCCCTTTACTCAGAGTTGCTAATGCTGGTATATGCTTAATATGACTTTCTCCTTAGGGCCAAAGCGCAGTCTCCTTCACTTTACCGGGTAGATGAGTAATTATGTGTGACTAATTCTGCAAAGGTCTCACAAAAGATATAAAGTTTAGTATCATTACATTTCCATTATTCTTTAATAATTATTAAAACAAAGGAATATACCTATTGTAGATGGCTCAGTGGACCTTGTGTCTCCTTCCTCTGCATCTGTAATGAATTGAATAGATTTTATATTTTCAACAAATCAATTGCCTATCCCCTAATCTACATTACTGTTCTCGTAGAAAAGATGAAACGCTATACTTCTTCTGGGCAAAGTGTGAGATCACATTGAATAAGTACAGGGCTTTATGCAAATTATTCTACACTCAGGAAACAGAAACATATCACTTAATATCAAAGTTAAATTAGCCAAAAAAAAACATTATTTAAAAAAAATTTCTTCTCTCAATTTTAAAGCCCAAGATTATGAGTGCACTTATGAATATGGTTCTTCCTGCATACATAACATATTTAAGGCAAAAGTATTGCTCCATCCACAAGTGTCTCAAAAAATATCTCTTTTACTCTTTTTCAAAACATCAAGGAATATGATATCAATTTTTCATCTTTTCTCTTCACGTTACAGGACTTCTTGGCTGCTGTACACATTTTGGCAATTCCAACACATTGAATCTAACGCCTTCCAAAAATCCTTAGTGAAAGTGAACAGTGACTGTGTGGGAGGTTTTTTTTCACATTTCATTTTGGACCTCTGCTAGCTCACAAAAGATAAGCTGGGTTTGAGAATCATTTTATTAACATTACTTAACCATGTTAAAGAAACTTTCTTTCAGAAAGAATTTAGTCCAACCACACCAAAACTCTGGGAAATCAGTTAGTTAACCTGTGAGACCAGGCTAATCATGGTTTTAAGTCCCTGTGGTCCTGTTTAAAACCTGCATCACTGAAAACAATCCACAACCCTACTATTAAACTTATAGCTGTCATGAGACTGGCTGCCTCAAATACCTGGCAGATACACGTGGAGCTCACAGCTCTCACCAATTATAAATTTATCCCACAGGTATAGCCAGACCACTACAAAGACCACATTAAAAAATAATACTAGAAAACCTTCTTGAACGATGATTAGTTATCCCTGCTACTATTTTTTACTTCTTTTAATAAACTTATTTTCATGGCCATGTCAAAATTTTTGACTGCCAAGCGTAAAATATACCTGAAGTTAATGGTAGTGCTTTATTCAAGAAAATTATAGTCCTGATTCACACTGAGTTTGCATTAGTTCAGCAAATCTCTCCAAGCACAAATCTAGAAGCTGTTTTGATGCGGTGCCCTATTTCTCAGTAGTAATATGTCAGTTCTCATTACGCATATAACAAAGTGTATTGCAAGACATTTTAAGTCAGCAAGCATTTTGACATAACTTGGTATCAGGATGACAGCTGTTGTAAACAAATGATTCTTAAGGAAAATACAGACAAAATCAACCACTACTGAAAAAGAAAAAAAGAATTATAATATTTTAAAACATTAGCAGGCATAAATATCACTGTGTTTATGCATAGCTGTTAACTATTCTCTTTCCACAAATATTAACAAATCTCTGAGTGTAACGACCCATGTTCTAATAGTTAATGTTCCTTCAAATTCTCCTCCCACCACCTTTGGTAATAAATGTTTTCAGCCATCCAAAAAGCAGAGAAAATATTGACATATATTTTAATTATCATACAAAATAAAAGCTGTGAAAAAAATAAATAAAAATTAAAACAGCCAGATACAAAAACTTCCAGCTTCTGAATAACTTTTCTTTAAAAAAACTTCCTATACTATTGCCCTTAACCCTTCATGTCCCCAAACCTGTTTGAATAAATGTAGCAAAAGACAGCTAAGCCACACAAAGTGTAAGAGAAAGTGTCCAACAAAAGAAAAAAAACTAGAGGATGAAATGAGAATAAAAAGAGAGAACAAAGAGACATCATAGGTTATGTTCATAAAAACAACTGTGCTAATTAACCTTCAATAGATATCAACATTTGCAATTATTTTAAAATGCATGTAGTATAAAACAAAAGTTAAATTATAACTCTAAAAAATACTATTATGAAATTAATTCCTACAAAATTTTTGTTTTTAAAATAGCAACAAGGGCCTCAGGCCAAACAAACAACAGGGAGGGGACCAAGCCCCACCCATCAGCAGACAAGTGGATTAAAGTTTTACTGAACTCTGCCCAGCCAAGCAACAGCCAGCTCTACCCACCACCAGTACCTCCCATCAGGAAACTTGCACAAACCACTTAGGTAGCCTCATCCACCAGAGGGCAGACAGCAGAAGCAAGAACTACAATCCTGCAGCCTGTGAAACAAAACCACATTCACAGAAATATAGACAAGATGAAAAGGCAGAGGGCTATGTACCACATGAAGGAACAAGATAAAACCCCAGAAAAACAACTAAATGAAGTGCAGATAGGCAACCTTCCAGAGAAAGAATTCAGAATAATGATAGTGAAAATGATCAAGGACCTCGGGAAAAGAATGGAGACAAAGATCGAGAAGATACAAGAAATGTTTAACAAAGACCTAGAAGAATTAAAAAACAAACAAATAAAGATGAACATTACAATAACTGAAATGAAAACTACACTAGAAGGAATAGCAGAATAACTGAGGCAGAAGAATGGATAAGTGACCTAGAAGACAGAATGGTGGAATTCACTGATGCAGAACAGAATAAAGAAAAAAGAATGAAAAGAAATGAAAACAGCCTAAGAGATTTCTGGGACAACATTAAATGCACCAACACTCGCATTATAGGGGTTCCAGAAGGAGAAGAGAGAGAAAAAGGACCAGAGAAAATATTTGAAGAGATTATAGTTGAAAACTTCCCTAACATGGGAAAGGAAAGAGCCACCCAAGCCCAGGAAAAGCAGAGAGTCCTATACAGGATAAACCCAAGGAGAAACACACTGAGAAATAGTAATCAAATTGGCAAAAATTAAAGGCAAAGAAAAATTATTGAAAGCAGCAAGGGAAAAATGACAAATAACATACAAGGGAACTCCCATAAGGTTAACAGCTTATTTCTCAGCAGAAACTCTACAAGCCAGAAGGGAGTGGCATGGTATACTTAAAGTGGTGAAAGGGAAGAACTAAAAACAAGACTACTCTACCCGGCAAGAATCTCATAAAGATTCGAAGGAGAAATTAAAAGTTTTACAGACAGGCAAAAGCTAAGAGAATTCAGCACCACCAAACCAGCCCTAAAACAAATGCTAAAGGAACTTCCCTAAGTGGGAAACACAAGAGAAGAAAAGGACATACAAAAAACTCCCAGAACAATTAAGAAAATGGAAATAGGAACATACATATCAATAATTACCTTAAATGTGAATGGATTAAATGCTCCAACCAAAAGACACAAGCTTGCTGAATGGATACAAAAACAAGACTCATATATATGCTGTGTACAAGAGACCCACTTCAGACCTAGGGACACATACAGACTGAAAGTGAGGGGATGGAAAAAGATATTCCATGCAAATGGAAATCAAAAGAAAGCTGGAGTAGCAATAATCATATTAGATAAAATAGACTTTAAAATAAAGAATGTTAAAAGAGACAAGGAAGGACACTACATAATGATCAAGGGATCAATCCAAAAAGAAGATATAATAATTATAAATATATATGCACCCAACATAGGAGCACCTTAATACATAAGGCAACTGCTAACAGCTATAAAAGAGGAAATCGACAGTAACACATTAATAGTGTAATAGTGGGGGAATTTAACACCTCACTTACACCAATGGACAGATCAGCCAAAAAGAAAATTAATAAGGAAACACAAGCTTTAAATGACACAATAGACCAGATAGATTTCATTGATATTTTTAGGACATTCCATCCCCAAACAGCAGATTACACTTTCTTCTCAAGTGTGAACCAAACATTCTCCAGGATAGATCACATACTGGGTCACAAATCAAGCCTCAGTAAATTTAAGAAAATTGAAATCATATCAGGCATCTTTTCTGACCACAACGCTATGAGATTGGAAATGAATTACGAGGAAAAAACCTAAAAAACACAAATACATGTAGGCTAAACAATACATTACTAAATAACCAAGAGATCACTAAGACATCAAAGAGGAAATCAAAAATACCTAGAGACAAATGACAATGAAAACACGAGGATCCAAAACCTATGGGATGCAGCAGAGGCATTTCTAAGAGGGATGTTTATAGCTATACAAGCCTACTTCAAGAAACAACAAAATCTCAAATAAACAATCTAACCAACACCTAAAGGAACTAGAGAAAGAAAAATAAACAAAACCCAAAGTTAGGAGAAGGAAAGAAATCATAAATATCAGAGCAGAAATAAATGAAATAGAAACAAAGAAAACAATAGCAAAGATCAATAAAACTAAAAGCTGGTTCTTTGAGAAGATAAACAAAATTGATAAACCATTAGCCAGACTCATCAAGAAAAAGAGGGAGAGGACTCAAATCAATAAAATTAGAAATGAAAAAGGAGAAGTTACAACAGACACTGCAGAAATGCAAAACATCCTAAGAGACTACTACAAGCAACTCTATGCCAATAAAATGGACAACCTGGAAGAAACGGACAAATTCTTAGGAAGGTATACCCTTCCAAGACTGAACTAGGAAGAAACAGAAAATATGAACAGACCAATCACAAGTAATGAAATTAAAACTCTGATTAAAAATCTTCCAACAAACAAAAGTCCAGGACCACATGGCTTCACAGGTGAATGCTATCAAACATTTAGAGAAGAGCTATCCCCCCATCCCTCTCAAACTCTTCCAAAATATAGCAGAGGGAGGAACTTCCCAAACTCCTTCTATGAGGCCACCATCACTCTGATACCAAAACCAGACAAAGATACTACAAAAAAAAGAAAACTACAGACCAATATCACTGATGAATATAGACGCAAAAATCCTCAAAAAAATACTAGCAAGCAGAATCCAACAACACATTAAAAGGATAATGCACCATGATCAAGTGAGATTAATCCCAGGGATGCAAGGATTATTCAATATATGCAAATCAATCAATGTGATACACCATATTAACAAACTGAAGAATAAATTCCATATGATCATCTCAGTAGCTGCAGAAAAAGCTTTTGACAAAATTCAACACCAATTTATGATAAAAACTCTCCAGAAAATGGGGGTAGAAGGAACCTACCTCAACATAATAAAGGCCATATATGACAAACACACAGAAAACATCATTCTCAATGGTGAAAAACTGAAAGCATTTCCTCTAAGATCAGGAATGAGACAAGGATGTCCACTCTCACCACTATTATTCAACATAGTTTTGGAAGTCCTAGCCACAGCAATCAGAGAGGAAAAAGAAATAAAGGGAATACAAATTGGAAAAGAAGAAGTAAAACTGTCACTGTTTGCAGATGACATGATACTATACATAGAGAATCCTAAAAATGCCACCAGAAAACTATTAGAGCTAATCAATGAATTTGGTAAAGTTGAAGGATATAAAATTAATGCACAGAAATCTTGTGCATTCCTATATACTAATGATGAAATATCTGAAATAGAAATTATAGAAACACTCCCATTTACCATTGCAACTAAAAGAATAAAATGCCTAGGGATAAAACTATGTAGGGAGACAAAAGACCTGTATGCAGAAAACTATAGGACACTGATAAAAGAAATTAAAGATGATACCAACAGATGGAGAGATATACCTTGTCCTTGGATTGGAAGAATCAATATTGTGAAAATGACTGTAAAACCCAAAGTAATCTACAGATTCAATGCAATCACTATCAAATTATGAATGGCATTTTTTTATGGAACTAGAACAAAAAAATCTTAAAATTTGTGTGGAGGCACAAAAAACCCCGAATAGCCAAACAGTCTGGAGGGAAAAATAAAACGGATCTGGAGGAATCAGACTCCCTGAGTTTAGACTATACTACAAAGCTACAGTAATCAAGACAATATGGTACTGGCACAAAAACAGAAGCATAGATCAATGGAACAAGATAGAAAGCCCAGAGATGAACCCACACACCTATGGTCAACTAATCTATGACAAAGGAGGCAAGGATATACAATGGAGAAAGACAGTCTCTTCAGTAAGTGGTGCTTGGAAAACTGGGCAGCTACATGTAAAAGAAGGAAATTAGAACACTCCTTAACACCATCCACAAAAATAAACTCAAAATGGATTAGAGAACTAAATGTAAGACCGGACACTATAAAACTCTTAGAGGAAAACATAGGAAGAACACACTTTGACATAATTCACAGCAAGATTTTATTTTTTTTTTTGAGGTACGCGGGCCTCTCACTTTTGTGGCCTCTCTGTTGTGGAGCACAGGCTCCGGACACACAGGTTCAGTGGCCATGGCTCGCAGGCCTAGCTGCTCTGGGGCATGTGAGATCTGCCCAGACCGGGGCACGAAACGGTGTCCCCTGCATCATCAGGCGGACTCTCAACCAATATGCCACCAGGGAAGCCCAGCAAGTTCTTTTTTGATCCACCTCCTAGAGTAATGGAAATAAAAGCAAAAATAAACAAATAGGACCTAATGAAACTTCAAAGCTTTTGCACAGCAAAGGAAACCATAAACAAGACGAAAGGACAACCCTCAAAATGGGAGAAATATTTGCAAACTAATCAATGGACAAAGGATTAATCTCCAAAATATATAAACAGCTCATGCAGCTCAATATTAAAAAAACAAACAACCCAATCCAAAAATGGACAGAAGACCTAAATAGACATTTCTCCAAAGAAGACATATAGATGGCCAAGAAACACATGAAAGCTGCTCAACATCACTAATTATTAGAGAAATGCAAATCAAAACTACAATGAGGTATCACCTCACACCAGTTAGAATGGGCTTCATCAGAAAATCTACAAACAACAAATGCTGGAGAGGGTGGGGAGAAAAGGGAACCATCTTGCACTGTTGTTGGGATTGTAAATTGACACAGCCACTATGGAGAACAGTATAGGGGTTCATTAAAAAACTAAAAATAGAATTACTATATGACCCAGGAATCCCACTACTGGGCTTATACGTAGAGAAAACCGTAATTCAGAAAGACACGTGAATCCCAATGTTCACTGCAGCACTATATACAATAGTCAGGTCATGGAAGCAACCTAAGTGCCCATCAACAGATGAATGGATAAAGAAGATGTGGTACATATATACAATGGAATATTACTCAGCCATAAAAAGGAACGTGATTGAGTTATTCGTAGAGATGTGAATTGATGTAGAGACTGTCATACAGAATGAAGTAAGTCAGAAAGAGAAAAACAAATATCGTATATTAACGCATATGTGTGGAACCTAGGAAAATGGAACAGATGAACCAGTTTGCAGGGCAGAAATTGAGACACAGATGTAGAGTACCAACGTATGGACACCAAGGGGGTAAAGCGGCGGGTGGGGAGGGGTAGTGGTGTGATGAATTGGGAGATTGGGATTGACGTGTATACACTGATGTGTATAAAATGGATGACTAATAAGAACTTGCTGTAAAAAAAAAATAAATAAAATTCAAAAGTTAAAAAAAATTCTTACGAAAAAGAAAAATGATAACAAAACAAACAAAAAAATTTCTACAAGCTTTCTTACTGCTATAATTTTTCATTATACTCAAGTGACAGCCACACCTACTAAGACAGTCTCTTATTTATTCAGGAAGCATTTTTAAAAGCCTACTCTGTGTCAGAATCTATTCCAGGCACTCTTATCAAAAGAAAATATCAACAGATACATATATCTTTTTCTGTAAGATTAAGTTTTGCATATTTGATTTCCTAAAGAGGGCTCAAAATACATTAATGTGATATACACCAGAAACAGCATTTGCTGAGATAGGCATGTAATGCGTGGATTTATTCATTGTGAATAAGAAGTGAGGAGACCAGAGAAATATAAACCTGGCACCAAGAATCTATACTGGCTGAATGGGCCACAAGACCACAAACACAAGCAGAATCAGGAAAGGAAACCGTTCTTAGGTAGCAACACCATACAAGAAAGAGACAGAGCAAAGTACATTTATAAGCATGAAGATACCATCATACTTCCAGCTGTGATAAGACTGTAATTATGGCTGTTTGGTTTAATGTTGTTTTAGGCTTTTCATCTCTTTGTGTGTGCTTCCAAAATTATAATATTAGAAAGT
Organism: Tursiops truncatus; assembly: GCF_011762595.2. NCBI lineage: Eukaryota > Metazoa > Chordata > Mammalia > Artiodactyla > Delphinidae > Tursiops > Tursiops truncatus. The sequence continues at coordinate 31,640,652 of NC_047051.1, forward strand.
TGAGTCAAACACAAATCTATTGAGCATCATTACAGTCATTGAGTAAAGTATTTTTGTTTCTTCAACAACCACTAAGAACTCTCAAATATCATCTCAATGAATATAACTATTAAAAGTTGGAGGTTTCTAACTCTCCTCCCCACTGGATATTTGACCACCTCACTTTATGCCCCATTCAATAGCACATAACACATTACTGCACTTCTTCATAAATCTGTCTTGTTTAACATGCCATGATCATCTGGAGAGTAGGATCCTTGTCTTATGCAAATTAGTACCCACTATGCATGGCACACAATAGGATTTCCTAAATAAGAAATTTATATTTGAATTTGATATTTAAGTGATCAAAGTCAGAAAATCAAATAAGACGAGTATTAGTATATTTTGTTTCAGAAAAATCAAAGTTTGATTTAAAAATATGATATTTCTCATTAGTATGGCTATGGTTCTGTTGGCTAATGTTACAAAGTCTACACCTTTAAATTCTGCCTATATAATTAGTGTTCAGCATGATGCAAAACAAGTCACTCAAACCCTCTGTCCCTTAGCAGTGAAAAATATTCTAATTTACCTTACAGGAAGGTTGGGAAAAACCAACTATGAAGCAAATTATAATATAAAGTCTATATAACGATTAATGGGGAGGACTCTGACTTATAAAAAGTGATTATAATGAAATAAAATCATTCTGGATTCAACAGAAACTTAAAACAGAACAAAGCAGCTGCAGAAACAACTTCGAAGTTATTTCAATTACTATTTATCCTAATAGCATTATATCCAGATCATAGTTGATATTTATTCTTCTAGTTGCTGAATACATTTCTGAGATTACCTGTCTAATATGCCTTATGTTGTAATAATTAATAAATCTTTGAAGTTATTAAGCATATTATTTATTTTAAGATCTACAACTCTGAAACAAGACAATAAATTTATAAGCTAATGAAGAGATATTAGTTAAAGTGGGATATATTTGGAGAGTTATAAATATCCAAGGATCTTTGGTACAAATATCAAGTTTCCATAAAAATAGTACAATGAATACCATATTCCTTTTACCTAAACTCACTAATCGTTTTAACATTTTGCCACAAGTACTCTATGTCTGCGCGTGCACACACACACACACACACACACACACACACACACTTTGTTTTTGCTGAGCCACTTGAAACTAAACTGTACATATTATAATATTCATCTCTAAATACTAAATACTCCACCGTGTATTGTCTAAGAAATAGGAAATAAAAACATTCTCCTACATAGCCACACTACCACTAACACACTCAAGAAATAAATCATTGATACAACTTTAGATAATACAGTGTTTCTTAAGTTACTTGTGGAGAAGGATCAGTATTTCTTATTTCCAGTAAACTGAGAAACAATAGTTTAATGAAATAAAATTTTAAAATTACGAAAAATTAGCAGGCACCTATATATAACAAAAATGTCAAATTACTATCAAAATTTCTAATTGCTTACTCAATTTTGTACTTATGTCCTTGTGGAACAATAAATATCAATTCACTGATTGGCACCGCCTTAAGGACCACACTTTGAATAGCACTATTACGATACTGAGTAAATATTCAAATGTCCCCACGTACCCCACCAAGTACATTTATGATGTGACCCAGTCAAAAATCATGTATCTTCATTCTCCTTTAATCAAAGAAAGTGGCACTTCTTTTTCTTTCTCTCTTTTGACATTTATGGGAATGGTATTTAGAAACCAAGATCTGGGTGCTAGATGTGTTCATAGCTAGTGCATGTTATACTTTTCAGGTAAGCATAAAGGAGCTGACATTTTTTAAAATTCTCCTCTTACCACCCCAACAATTATATAAAATTGTTTCACACATGGAAATATCAAATATGAACTCTATTAGAAAACATTTACTAATGAGAAATTCTTTTTTTAATTTTTATTTCATATTGGAGTATAGTTGATTTACAATGTTATGTTAGTTTTAGGTATACAGCAAAGTGATTTAGTTATACATATACATATATCTATTCTTTTTCAAATTCTTTTCCCATATAGGTTATTACAGAGTATTGAATAGAGTTCCCTGTGCTATACAGTATACAGTAGGTCCTTGTTGATTATCTATTTTATATATAGTAGTGTGTATATGCTAATCCCAACCTCCTAATTGATCCCTCCCCCCAACCTTTCCCTTTTGGTAACCATAAGTTTGTTTTCTAAGTCTGTGAGTGTGTTTCTGTTTCATAAATAAGTTCATTTGTATCATTTTTTTAGATTCCACATATAAGTGATAGTGTCTGATATTTGTCTTTCTCTGTCTAACTTACTTCACTTAGGATGATAATCTCTACGTCCATCCATATTGCTGCAAATGGCATTATTTTGTTCTTTTTCATGGCTGAGTAATATTCCATTGTATATATGTACATCTTCCATTCATCTGTCGATAGACATTTAGGTTGCTTCCATATCTTGGCTATTGTAAATAGTGCTTCAATTAACATTGAGGTGCACATATCTTTTCAAATTATGTTTTTTTCTGGATATGCCCAGTAGTGAGATTACTGGATCATATGACAGCTCTATTTTTGGTTTGTTAAGGAATCTCCAATGCTGTTCTCCATAGTGGCTGTACCAATTCACATTCCTACAAATAGGAGGGTTCCTTTTTCTCCATACCCTCTCCAGCATTTATTATTTGTAGACCTTTTGATGATGGCCATTCTGACTGGTGTGCGATGATATCTCATTGTAGTTTTGACTTGCATTTCTCTAACAATTAGCAATGTTGAGCATCTTATCATGTGCTTTTTGGCCATCTGTAGGCCTTCTTTAGAGAAATGTCTATTTAGATCTTCTGCCCATTTTTTGATTGGGTTATTTGGGGTTTTTTTGATATTGAGCTGCATGAGCTGTTTTTATATTTTGGAGATTAATCCCTTGTTGGCCCCATCATTTGCAAATATTTTCTCCCATTCTGTGGGTTGTCTTTTTGTTTTCTTTATGGTTTCCTTTGCTGTGCAAAAGCTTCTAAGTTTAATTAGGTCCCTTTTTCTTTTAATTTTCATTATTCTAGGAGGTCGATCCAAGAAGATACTCCTGCAATTTATGTCAAAGAGTGTTCTGCCTAGGTTTTCCTCTAAGAGTTTTAAATGAAAATGTCATGTGCACTTAAACACTTATAACTAGACCAACATTGCCATAGCTTTTGGAAATGAAGTTTATTATTCATAAAGATATACAATCTTGTATATATCTTTTCAGGAGTGATATTTTCACACTTTCCTAATCTCCCCAATAAGAAGTGATGGATCTTTCTTTCCCTACAACCCTAAGATGATGTTGTTTTGTAATATCTTATGTTACATAGTACACTGTTTCTTAAGCTGTGAATATTTCTGGATATTGTTCTTCTAACCTCTTATTTAAATTTCACCTTTGAAAAACATATTCCTTAATTTCTAAAAATATCCACATTCTATATGGAAATGGGAGTAACATTATTTTTTCATAGGATTGATGAAAGGATTGAATTTTCATGGACTAACCTTATAAACTATGACTTTAAGTTAAAAAAAAAAAGAGAAATATCCAAGATCTAGTTAGTGGTCTTTTCAATATCCATAAATGTTTGGGATTCTGAGAATACAGAATTCAATCAAGGTTAAAGGTTTTTAGCATAAGGCAGAAAACACATTTACATATCCTGTCAAGTTATGACCTTTAGTCCTACTAATGAAGATAGTTAAATATTCTAAGAGAAATTTTTAAAAATGCAAAATCCAATAAAGTGATCAACTTGGGAAAATTGGCAGACTTCCATGATTCCATCAAGACAGAAGTTAAATTGGAGATTTGTGTTACTTGACCACTGGATTTGTGAAATATAAAGCCTAGGATATAGTCTCTATTAATAAAAATACAGAGTATTTGATAGGGCAGTTAATACAAAGAACACCTTGGACATCTGAAACTCTAGGTTATACAATGGGCCAAATTCTCAGACACTAGGAAACTTCAGTTATCCAAGACAGTAATTTTCTTCCTGGCAGTAAACATCTTTCAAAAGGGATAGAATTGATATTAAATATGGACATGTTTAAAAGTAAATACAGCAGAGACTTCCATTCAGCTCCAATTCTATAAAGAAATGGGAAGTTATAGCTCCTGAACTTAATAACAAGAAAACCTGGACAAACTGAGAATCAATTACTGTTCTTTGACCAATAAGAGAACGGAGATTATTGAATAAGCTGCCACCCTGAAATATGGAAAGACAGGCAAAGTCATAAAGATACCATCAATTGAGAGCTGCATATCTAAGGTAGAAGCCAGTGGAGCCATAAAATGGTAGGAACTCATAAAGGGTAATTTTTAATGAATTGCAGGAGGTTGAGTGTGGACTGCAGTGAGAATGAGAAACTCTTGGTGGCCACAGTCATAGGAGGACATCCTCACTTTCATGGACTCATCCTCCAGGTGCTCCTCCAAGTTCCCAAAGTGTCTTGAGGCTCTGAGAGGGGGGAGAGGAAGAGTAATATTGTAAATCATTCCCAAAGCTTTCTCCATAAAGAAGCCTACTCTTCAGAGGTAAGAAATTTGCCAAAGCACAATTCTGAAGTTTTATCCCTGCTGCGGGAAAGGAATTCCTCCCTATTCCATGCCTCTTCAACCTTTTAATCTTAGTGAAGCAGGGAGAGAACACAGTCAGCAAGGAAAATATTAAAAGGCTGAAGCCAGGAGAGGAAGTAGGAGTTGGAGGTAGGGGTGGAGGGGCTGAAGGGAGTTACACCACTGGAGAAATGTTCATAAAAGTCACAGAGCCAAGACACAAGCACAGTAAAAAAAAACTAAGATTGATCAGCTTTAGCTTAAATCATGCAGAAGAAAATAAATAATAAAAACTAGAGCAAAAATCAGTGAAATTGAGAGACGGAGTGGCCACAATGACAGAGTAGGAAGACCCTGAGCTAACCTCGTCCTACAGGCACACCAAAATTACAACTATTGCAGAGTAACTATTGCAGCATTGTTTACAATAGCCAAGATATGGAAGCAGCCCAAATGACCATCAATAAATTAATGGGTAAAAAAGATATATATGTATATATATATATATGTATATATATATATATATACATATATATCTTATTATATATATACACACACATATATACTTATATATATATAATGGAGTATTACTCAGCCATAATAAAGAATGAAATCTTGCCATTTGTGACAACATGGATGGACCTAGATGGTATTATGTTAAGTGAAATAAGTTTGACAGAGAAAAACAAATACTGTATGATTTCACTTATATGTGAAATCTAAAAAACAAAACAAATGAGCATTCATAACAAAATGGAAACAGAGTTATAGACACAGAGACCAAACAAGTGGTTGCCAGAAAGGAGAGGTGTTGGTGGAGGAAATAAACAGGTGAAGGAGATTTAGAAGTACAAGCTTCCAGCAATCCCACTCCTGGGCATATATACAGATGTATATCTATAATATAGCACATATCTATAATTTGAAAAGATACTTGCACCTCTATGTTCAGAGAAGTACTATTTACAATAGCCAAGACATGGAAACAACCTAAATGCCTATCAACAGATCAATGGATAAAGAAGATGTGGTACATATACACAATGGAATGCTACCCAGCCATAAAAAAGATTGAAATAATGCCCTTTGCAGCAACATGGATGGACCTAGTAAGCCAAAGACAAATACCATAAGGTATCACTTATATGCAGAATCTAAAATATGACACAAATGAGCTTATCTACTAAACAGAAACAGGCTCACAGACATAGAGAACAGATTTGTAGTTGCCAAGGCGGATGGAGGGTGGGAGAGGGGTGGATTGGGAGTTTGGGATTAGCAGATGCAAACTTTTATGTATAGAATGGGTAAATAAGGTCCTGCTATAAAGGACAGGGAACTATATTCAATATCCTATAATAAACTGTAATGTAAAAGAATATAGGGTGAGAAGGAGGTTCAAGAGGGAAGGGATATGGGGATATATGTATACATATACCTGATTAACCTTGTTGTGTGGCAGAAACTAACACAACATCATAAAGTGATTATACTCCAATAAAGATGTGAAAAAAATGAATATGAAAAAGATTATATATATATGCATAACTGAGTCACTTTGCTGTACAGCAGAAATTAACACAACATTGTAAATCAACTATACTTTAATCAAATTAAAAAGAAAAAACTTCCAGTTGAAAAATAAGTGATTCATGGGTATGAAATGTACAGTGTGGGGAATATAGTATATAACTATGTAATATCTTTGGATGGTGACTTATCTTACCTAGACTTATCATGGTGATCATTTTGAAATGTATAGAAATACCAAATCACTATGTTGTGTAACAGGAACTTACATAGTGTTGTAGGTCAATTATATTTCAATAACAAATAAACAAACTCATAGAAAAAGAGATCAAATTTATGGTTACCTGAGGTGGTGTGTGGGGAGAGGAAGAACTGTATGAAGATAGTCAATTGTACAAGCTTCCAGTTATAAGATAAATAGGTACTAGGGATGTAATGTACAATATGAGAAATATAATTAATAGCTACTGTATGTTACATATAAAAGTTGTAAAAATAGTAAATCCTAAGAGTTCTCTTTTTTTAGGAATATTTTTTTCTATTTCTTTAATTTTGTATCTATATGAGATGATACACGTTCATGAAACTTACTGTGGTAATCATTTCATTATGCATGTAAGTCAGATTATTATGCTATACACCTAAGCTCATACAATGCTATATATCAATTATATCTCAATAAAACTGGAAGAAAAGAGAAAATCTAAATTTTTTTAAATTAAAAAAGAAACGAAATTGAAAATAGGGAACCAATTTATAAAATTAACAAAACAAAATCTAGGTTTTTGAAAAGATCAGTAAAATTAATAAACCATTAGCCATGCTAATGAAGAATATAGAGAGAAGACATAAATTACCAATATAAGAAATGAAAAAGGAATTTAAATGGATAATAAAGTAACACTATGTACAAATCCAGGGCCACAAATTTTATTACTTAGTTGAAATGGACCAATTCTTTGAAAGATACAAAATACCAAAACTTACAAAAAATTGATAACCTAAATAAGTACATATTCAACTGAGAATTAAATCAATAATTAATGACATTCCAAAAAAGAAAGCATCAAGCCTAGATGGCTTTCACTCATTAAATCTACCAAATATTTAATAAAGAAATAATACCGGGGGTGCTGGGAAGATGGCAGAAGAGTAAGACGCGGAGATCACCTTCCTGCCCACAGATACACCAGAAATACATCTACACGTGGAGCAACTCCTACAGAACACCTACTGAATGCTGGCAGAGGACCTCAGACCTCCCCAAAGGCAAGAAACTCCCCACGTACCTGGGTAGGGCTAAAGAAAAACAAAAGAAGAAACAGAGACAAAAAAATAGGGACGGCACCTGCACCAGTGGGAGGGAGCTGTGAAGGAGGAGGCGGAGAGGGGAGCTTCGGGGTGGCGGAGGAGAGCACAGCAACAGGGGTGCGGAGGGCAAAGCGGGAAATTCCCGCATAGAGGATCGGTGCCGACCGGCACTCACCGGCCCTAGAGGCTTGTCTGCTCACCCGCCAGGGCGGGCGGGGCTGCGAGCTGAGCCTCGGGCTTTGGTCGGAGCACAGGGAGAGGACTGGGCTTGGCTGCGTGAACACACAGCCTGAAGGGGTTAGTGCACCATGGCTAGCCGGGAGGGAGTCCGGGAAAAGGTCTGGAGCTGCCGAAGAGGCAAGAGACTTTTTCTTCCCTCTTTGTTTCCTGGTGCGCGAGGAAAGGGGTTTAAGAGCACTGCTTAAAGGAACTCCAGAGACGGGCGCAAGCCGCGGCTAAAAGCGCGGACCCCAGAGACGGGCGGGAGACGCTAAGGCTGCTACTGCCGCCACCAAGGGGCCTGTGTGTGAGCACAGGTCACTATCCACACCCCTCTTCTGGGGAGCCTGTGCAGCCCGCCACTGCCAGGTTCTGGGATCCAGGGACAACTTCCCCGGGAGAACGCACGGCGGGCCTCACGCTGGTGCAACGTCACGCTGGCCTCTGCCGCCGCAGGCCTGCCCCGCACGCCGTGCCCCTCCCTCCCCCCGGCCTGAGTGCGCCAGAGGCCCCGAATCAGCGGCTCCTTTAACCCCGTCCTGTCTGAGCAAAAAACAGACGCCCTCCAGTGACCTACACACAGAGGCGGGGCCAAATCCAAAGTTGAGCCCCTGTGAGTTATGAGAACAAAGAAGAAAAAGGGAAATCTCTCCCAGCAGCCTCAGAAACAGCGGAATAAAGCTCCACAATCAAATTGATGTACCCTGCATCTGCGGAATACATGAATAGACAACGAGTCATCCCAAATTGAGGAGGTGGACCTCGAGAGCAAGATCTATGATTTTTTCCCCTTTTCCTCTTTTTGTGAGTGTGTATGTGTACGCTTCTGTGTGAGATTTTGTCTGTATAGCTTTGCTTCCATTTGTCCTAGGGTTCTATCTGTCCATTGTTTTTTTTGGTGTTGTTTTTTAATTTTTTTCTTAATAATTAATTTTAATTTTAATAACTTTATTATACCTTACCTTTCTTTCTTTCTTTCTTTCTTTCTTTCTTTCTTTCTTTCTTTCTTTCTTTCTTTCTTTCTTTCTTTCTTTCTTTCTTTCTTTCCTTCCTTCCTTCCTTCCTTCCTTTAGACAATGAATCATCCCAAATTGAGGAGGTGGACTTTGAGAGCAAGATTTATGATTTTTTCCCCTTTTCCCCTTTTTGTGAGGGTGTATGTGTATGCTTCTGTGTAAGATTTTGTCTATATAGCTTTGCTTCCACCATTTGTCCTAAGGTTCTATCCACCCCTTTTTTGTTTTTTCTAAATAATTATTTTTTAATTTAATAACTTTATTATACTCTATTTTATTTTACTGTATCTTCTTTCTTTCTTTCTTTTTTCCTTCCTTCCATCCTTCCTTCCTTCCTCCCTCTCTCCATCCCTCCCTCCTTTCTTTCCTTCTTGCCTTCTTTCCTTCTTTTCTTCTTTCTTTCTTTCTTTCCTCCTTCCTTTCTTCCTTCCTTCCTTTCTTCCTTCCTTCCTTCCTTCCTTCCTTCCCTCCTTTCTTTCTTTCTTTCTTTCTTTCTTTCTTTCTTTCTTTCTTTCTTTCTTTCTTTCTTCCTACTTCTACTAATTCTCTCTACTTTTTCTCCCTTTTATTCAGAGCCGTGTGGATGAAAGGCTCTTGGTGCTTCAGTCAGGAGTCAGTGCTCTGCCTCTGAGGTGGGAGAGCCAACTTCAGGACACTGGTCAACAAGAGACCTCCCAGCTACACATAATATCAAATGGTGAAAATCTCCCAGAGACCTCCATCTTAACACCAGCACCCAGCTTCACTCAACGACCAGCAAGCTACAGTGCTGGACAACCTATGCCAAACAAAAAGCAAAACAAGAACACAGCCCTACCCATTAGCAGAGAGGCTGCCCAAAATCATAATAAGTCCACAGACACCCCAAAACACACCACCAGACGTGGACCTGCCCACTAGAGAGACAAGATCCAGCCCCATCCACCACAACACAGGCACTAGTCCCCTCCACAAGAAAGCCTACACAACCCACTGAAGCAACCTTAGCCACTGGAGACAGACACCAAAAACAACGGGAATTACGAACCTGCAGCCTGCAAAAAGGAGACCCCAAACACAGTAAGATAAGCAAAATGAGAAGACAGAAAAACACACAGCAGATGAAGGAGCAAGATAAAAATGCACCAGACCTAACAAATGAAGAGGAAATAGGCAGTCTACCTGAAAAAGAATTCAGAATAATGATAGTAAAGATGATCCAAAATCTTGGAAATAGAATGGACAAAATTCAAGAAACATTTAACAAGGACCTAGAAGAAATAAAGATGAAACAAGCAATGATGAACAACACAATAAATGAAATTAAAAATACTCTAGAAGGGATCAATAGCAGAATAACTGAGGCAGAAGAACAAATAAGTGACTGGAAGATAAAATAGTGGAAATAACTACTGCAGAGCAGAATAAAGAAAAAAGAATGAAAAGAACTGAGGACAGTCTCAGAGACCTCTGGGACAACATTAAACGCACCAACATTCAAATTATAGGGGTTCCAGAAGAAGAAGAGGTAAAGAAAGGGACTGAGAAAATATCTGAAGAGATTATAGTTGAAAACTTCCCTAATATGGGAAAGGAAATAGTTAATCAAGTCCAGGAAGCACAGAGAGTCCCATGCAGGATAAATGCAAGGAGAAATACGCCAAGACACATATTAATCAAACTGTTAAAAATTAAATACAAAGAAAGCATATTAAAAGCAGCAAGGGAAAAACAACAAATAACACATAAGGGAATCCACATAAGGTTAACAACTGATCTCTCAGCAGAAACTCTGCAAGCCAGAAGTGAGTGGCAGGACATATTTAAAGTGATGAAGGAGAAAAACCTGCAACCAAGATTACTCTACCCAGCAAGGATCTCATTCAGATTTGATGGAGAAATTAAAACCTTTACAGACAATCAAAAGCTGAGAGACTTCAGCACCACCAAACCAGCTTTACAACAAATGCTAAGGAACTTCTCTAGGCAAGAAACACAAGAGAAGGAAAAGACCTATAATAAGGAACCCAAAACAATTAAGAAAATGGGAATGGGAACATACATATCGATAATTACCTTAAATGTAAATGGACTAAATGCTCCCATCAAAAGACACAGATTGGCTGAATGGATACAAAAACAAGACCCATATATATGCTGTCTACAAGAGACCCACTTCAGACCTAGAGACACATACAGACTGAAAGTAAGGGGATGGAAAAAGATATTCCATGCAAATGTAAACCAAAAGAAAGCTGGAGTAGCAATTCTCATATCAGACAAAATAGACTTTAAAATAATGACTATTAGAAGAGACAAAGAAGGACACTACATAATGATCAAGGGATTGATCCAAGAGGAAGAAATAACAATTATAAATATTTATGCACCCAACATAGGAGCGCCTCAATACATAAGGCAACTACTAACAGCCATAAAAGGGGAAAATGACAGTAACGCATTCATAGTAGGGGACTTTAACACCCCACTTGCACCAATGGACAGATCATCCAAAATGAAAATAAAGAAGGAAACACAAGCTTTAAATGATACATTAAACAAGATGGACTTAATTGATATTTATAGGACACTCCATCCAAAAACAACAGAATACACATTTTCCTCAAGTGCTCATGGAACATTCTCCAGGATAGATCATACCCTGGGTCACAAATCAAGCCTTGGTAAATTTAAGAAAATTGAAATTGTATCAAGTATCTTTTCCGACCACAACACCATGAGACTAGATATCAATTACAGGAAAAGATCTGTAAAAAATACAAACACATGGAGGCTAAACAACACACTACTTAATAACGAAGTGATCACTGAAGAAATCAAAGAGGAAATTAAAAAAATACCTAGAAACCAATGACAATGGAGACACAATGACCCAAAACCTGTGGGGTGCAGCAAAAGCAGTTCTAAGAGGGAAGTTTATAGCAATACAAGCCCACATTAAGAAGCAGGAAACATCTCGAATAAACAACCTAACCTTGCACCTCAAGCAATTAGAGAAAGAAGAACAAAAAAACCCCAAAGTTAACAGAAGGAAAGAAATCATAAAAATCAGACCAGGAATAAATGAAAAAGAAATGAAGGAAACAATAGAAAAGATCAGTAAAACTAAGAGCTGGTTCTTTGAGAAGATAAACAAAATAGAAAAACCATTAGCCAGACTCATCAAGAAAAAAAGAAAGAAGACTCAAATCATTAGAATTAGAAATGAAAAACGAGAACAACTGAAACTGCAGAAATACAAAAGATCATGAGAGATTGCTACAAGCAACTCTATGCCAATAAAATGGAAAACCTGGAAGAAATGGACAAATTCTTAGAAATGCACAAGCTGCCAAGACTGAACCAGGAAGAAATAGAAAATATGAACAGACCAATCACAAGCACTGAAATTGAAACTGTGATTAAAAATCTTCCAACAAACAAAAGCCCAGGACCAGATGGCTTCACAGGCGAATTCTATCAAACATTTAGAGAAGAACTAAGAACTATCCTTCTCAAACTCTTCCAAAATACAGCAGAGGGAGGAACACTCCCAAATTCCTTCTACGAGGCCACCATCACCTTGATACCAAAACCAGACAAGGATGTCACAAAGAAAGAAAACTACAGGCCAATATCACTGATGAACATAGATGCAAAAATCCTCAACAAAATACTAACAAACAGAAGCCAACAGCACATTAAAAGGATCATACACCATGATCAAGTGGGGTTTATTCCAGGAATGCAAGGATTCTCCAGTATATGCAAATCTATCAGTGTGATACACCATATTAACCAATTGAAGGAGAAAAAAACATATGGTCATCTCAATAGATGCAGAGAAAGCTTTTGACAAAATTCAACACCAATTTATGATAAAATCCCTGCAGAAAGTAGGCATAGAGGGAACTTTCCTCAAATAATAAAGGCCATATATGACAAGCCCATAGCCAACATCATCCTCAATGGTGAAAAACTGAAAGCATTTCCACTAAGATCAGGAACAAGACAAGGTTGCCCACTCTCTCCACTCTTATTTGACATAGTTTTGGAAGTTTTAGCCACAGCAATCAGAGAAGAAAAGGAAATAAAAGAAATCCAAATTGGAAAAGAAGAAGTAAAGCTGTCACTGTTTGCAGATGACATGATCCTATACATAGAGAATCCTAAAGATGCTACCAGAAAACTACTAGAGCTAATCAATGAATTTGGTAAAGTGGCAGAATACAAAATTAATGCACAGAAATCTCTGGCATTCCTATATACTAATGATGAAAAATCTGAAAGTGAAATCAAGAAAACACTCCCATTTACCATTGAAACAAAAAGAATAAAATATCTAGGAATAAACCTACCTAAGGAGACAAAAGACCTGTATGCAGAAAATTATAAGACACTGATGAAAGAAATTAAAGATGATACAAACAGATGGAGAGATATACCATGTTCTTGGATTGGAAGAATCAACATTGTGAAAATGACTCTACTACCCAAAGCAATCTATAGATTCAATGCAATCCCTATCAAACTACCACTGGCATTTTTCACAGAACTAGAACAAAAAATTTCGCAATTTGCATGGAAACACAAAAGACCCCGAATAGCCAAAGCAATCTTGAGAACAAAAGAAGGAACTGGAGGAATCAGGTTCCCTGACTTCAGACTATACTACAAAGCTACAGTTATCAAGACGGTATGGTACTGGCACAAAAACAGAAAGATATATCAATGGAACAGGATAGAAAGCCCAGAGATAAACCCACGCACATATGGACACCTTATCTTTGATAAAGGTGGCAGGAATGTACAGTGGAGAAAGGACAGCCTCTTCAATAAGTGGTGCTGGGAAAAGTGGACAGGTACATGTAAAAGTATGAGATTAGATCACTCCCTAACACCATACACAAAAATAAACTCAAAATGGATTAAAGACCTAAATGTAAGGCCAGAAACTATCAAACTCTTAGAGGAAAACTTAGGCAGAACACTCTATGACATAAATCACAGCAAGATCCTTTCTGACCCACCTCCTAGAGTAATGGAAATAAAAACAAAAATAAACAAATGGGACCTAATGAAACTTCAAAGCTTTTGCACAGCAAAGGAAACCATAAACAAGACGAAAAGACAACCCTCAGAATGGGAGAAAATATTTGCAAATGAAGCAACCGACAAAGGATTAATCTCCAAATTTTACAAGCAGCTCATGCAGCTCAATAACAAAAAAACAAACAACCCAATCCAAATATGGGCAGAAGACCTAAATAGACATTTCTCCAAAGAAGATATACAGACTGCCAACAAACACATGAAAGAATGCTCAACATCATTAATCATTAGAGAAATGCAAATCAAAACTACAATGAGATATCATCTCACACTTGTCAGAATGGCCATCACCAAAAAATCTAGAAACAATAAATGCTGGAGAGGGTGTGCAGAAAAGGGAACACTCTTGCGCTACTGGTGGGAATGTGAATTGGTTCAGCCACTGTGGAGAGCAGTATGGAGTTTCCTTAAAAAACTACAAATAGAACTGCCATATGACCCAGCAATCCCACTACTGGGCATATACCCTGAGAAAACCAAAATTCAAAAAGAGTCATGTACCAAAATGTTCATTGCAGCTCTATTTACAATAGCCTGGAGATGGAAGCAACCAAAGTGTCCATCATCAGATGAATGGATAAAGAAGATGTGGCACATATATACAATGGAATATTACTCAGCCATAAAAAGAAATGAAATTGAGCTATTTGTAATGAGGTGGATACACCTAGAGTCTGTCATACAAAGTGAAGTAAGTCAGAAAGAGAAAGACAAATACCGTATGCTAACACATATATATGGAAATTAAGAAAAAAAAATGTCATGAAGAACCTAGGGGCAAGACAGGAATAAAGACACAAACTTACTCGACAACAGACTTGAGGATATGGGGAGGGGGGATGGTGGGCTGTGACAGGGCTAGAGAGAGGCATGGACATATATACACTAACAAACGTAAGATAGATAGCTAGTGGGAAGCAGCCGCATGGCACAGGGATATCGGCTCGGTGCTTTGTGACCGCCTGGAGGGGTGGGATAGGGAGGATGGGAGGGAGGGATATGCGAGAGGGAAGAGATATGGGAACATGTGTATATGTATAACTGATTCACTTTGTTATAAAGCAGAAACGAACACACCATTGTAAAGCAATTATACCCCAATAAAGATGTTAAAAAAAAAAAAAAGAAATAATACCAAGTCTCCACAATCGCCTCCAGAGGATAAAAATGGGCTAAATGCTCTCTAACTCATTCTATGAGGCCAGTATTACTTTAATACAAAATGAGATAAAAAACATTACAAGAAAAGAAAATGATAAACCAATATTTCTTATGAACATAGATAAATCCTCAAGGAAATATAAGCAAATCAAATCAAAGAAATTGATATATAAAAAGAATTATATACCATGACCAGGTGGGATTTATTCCAGGTATGGCAGGCTGGTTCAACATTTAAAAATCAGTCAATGTAGGGCTTCCCTGGTGGCGCAGTGGTTGGGAGTCCGCCTGCCGATGCAGGGGACACAGGTTCGTGCCCCGGTCTGGGAAGATCCCGCATGCCGCGGAGCGGCTGGGCCCGTGGGCCATGGCCGCTGGGCCTGCGCGTCCGGAACCTGTGCTCCGCAACAGGGGAGGCCGCAACAGTGAGAGGCCCGCGTACCGCAAAAAAAAAAAAAAAAAAAAAAAAAAAAAAAAAAATCAGTCAATGTAATCTTCCATATCAATAAAATAAAGAAGAAAAATCATATGATCATATGAATTAATACCAGCAAAAACACTTGACAAAACCCAACACCCGTTCATGATAAAAATATTCAGCAAACTATAAACAGGGGAAAATGTCCTCAACTTGATAAAGACCATCTACAAAACCTATATAGCTAACATAATACTTAATGGTGAGAAACAGGATAATTTTCTCCTAAGATTGGGAACAAGGCAAGGATGTCCTCTCTCTCTTCTATTATATCTCATGATGGTTTTAATATGCATTTCTCTAAAGGTTAGTATTGTTAAACATATTTTCATGTGTTTATTTGCCATTTATATGTCTTCTTGGATGAAGTGTTCTGTTCTTTCACCCACTTTCTAATCAGATTTTTTGGTTTTTTACTCTTGAGTTTAGAGAGTTTCATGTATATTCTTAAAGTAATTATTTACCAAATATATTATTTGAAAATATTTTCTCCCATTTGGTGGCTTGCCTTTTCATTGTCTTAACAGGGTCATTCACAGAGCAAAGGTTTTTAATTTTGAGGAAGTCCAATTTATCAATTTTTTTATGGATTATGCCTTTGATATCATGCCTAAGAATTTGTCAACTAACACGAAGTCATAAAGATTTTCTACTATATTGTCTTCTAAAAGTTTTGTAGTTTTTTCTTACACTTAGGTCATAATCATCCATTTTGAGTTCAGTTTTCCATAATATGTGAGGATAGGCCAAGTGTTATTCTTTTGGCTATTGACATCCAATTATTCCAACACCATTCCTTAAAAAGACTGTCTTTCCTCCATTGAATTACTTTGCATCTTTGTCAAAAACTGTAACTTCAGTTTAACATATAGAATCTTAATAAGTGTTCAATTTAAAATACAGGTCCAAAGCAAGTATGTGGCATATTGGAATATTCAAGAGAACTTTGGTTTGTTACATTTAAAAGAATATTTTCAGGGGAAGGGAAATTATATTTTTCTTACTTTTTTTCCTTTTCTTTTTTCCTTTTGTTCAGTTTTAGTGAGATACGTCATGTCCTATTAACAAACAGGAATTATAAACATTTAAGGTGTACAACTTGATGATTTGATAGGTCCTCGAAAGTTTTGTTAATCAGATAATTGACTAAAGGGAAATTAATCATATTAAATGTATAAATTCAGTTTAAAATGTTAAAAAGTGATTAACTAAATGTGTAAATGATACCAAATACTATTAAAGTCCCCTCAAAGTGATTGCTAAAATTTTCTAGACATATCAATAGAATATTCACAAAAGCTGTAATTACCTACTTAAAGATGAAGTTATGTCATTTGAATTTATAAGTTTGGTAAACTGAATTTTAAAAACAAAAGTAACATCTATTAGAACATCTAATATTAAAAAAAATTATGACAGTACCAAATTCTCGAGATGATGCAGAGAAACTGAATTCTTCATATATTGCTATTGGGAATGTAAAATAATACAACCACTCTGGAGAAGAGCTTGGCAGTCACTTAAAAACTAAATATGCATTTACCATATGACGCAGCAATTCTACCCTTGCATGTTTATCCAAAAGAAATGAAAACTTAGGTTCATGTAAAAACTTGAATACAAATGCTCATAGCATGTTTATCTGTAGTAGCGAAAAACTGGAAACAATCCAAATGTCCTTCAACCGATGACTGGTTAAACAAGTTGTGATACATCCATACCATGGAATACTACCTAACATCAAAAAAGGAATGAACTATTGATAGATGCAACAACTTGGATGAATCTCAAGGGAATTTTGCTGAGTTTTAAAAAAAGTCAACCATAAAAGATTACATGTAGCAAATTTTCATTCATATAACATTATGGAAATGACAAAATTATAGAGATGTAGAACAGATTAGTAGTTGCCAAGAGTTAGGGACTGGGAGCATGAGTAGACAGGGAGACAATATAGGTGGCAGCATGGAGAATCCTTACAGTCTTGGAACTGTCTGTATCTTGACGTGGTGGCAGTCACACAAATCAACACATGTGATACGACCGCATAGAACTATATACACACACATGCCAATGAGTGCATGTAAAATGTGAAATTTGAGTAAGATCAAAAGATTGTATCAATATCAACATCCTGTTGTCTTATTGAATTCTAGATTTACAAGATGTTAAGACTGACAGAGACCGGGTGAAGTATACGCAGAATTTCTCTGTATTATTCCTTAGAACTGCATGTGAATATACAATTAAAGTTTTAAAAATATAATTAAAAAGAAAAGTAAATCTCTGAAAAGTCCCTTCTGTATACACACAAACACACATACACACATGGGGCATCAAAAGAAAAAAAAAAACCGTACACTAGCATAAAAACTACAGAAATTATTTAGAACAATGGATAAAAATATATTATTCATGGGCTTCCCTGGTGGCGCAGTGGTTGAGAGTCTGCCTGCCGATGCAGGGGACACGGGTTCGTGCCCCGGTCCAGGAAGATCCCACATGCTGCGGAGTGGCTGGGTCCGTGAGCCATGGCCGCTGAGCCTGCGCGTCCGGAGCCTGTACTCCGAAACGGGAGAGGCCACAGCAGTGAGAGGCCCGCGTACCACAAAAAAAAAAAAAAAGAAAAGAAAAGAAAAAAAAAAAAATATATATATATATATATTATTCATTTAATAGATTATATCCGCTACTGCTGTCACTGTTACTACTATTGCTGTAATGCCTGATACTCTTCCTTCAGATATCTTCATGGCTAACTTCCTCACTTTATTTAAGTATGAGAATTTTAACACAGAAAACATCACTTCTTTGACCAACCTATCTCAAATAACCCCGCCCTGTCTTTCCACCCTTTATTGTTCCCCATTCCATCCCTTTTTCCTGATTTACTTTTCTTCTTAGCACTTGTGATCAAATGAAATATTGCATATATATGTGTTTACTTGTTTATTCTCAATCCCCCTCCTCCTCCTACAGAAGGCAAGCTCTACAAGAGCAGGGTTTCGTCTGGTTTTGCTCACTCTTGTGTTCCCAGTTCTTACAAAGTGCGTGATATGGTAGAGGCTCAGGGACTATTTATTATATAAGCAAATGTTGCAATAAACTGATGAGTGAATGCTGATGTTAAATATAATGATGCAAAAGTTAGTTTTTCTCTATTTTTAAGTAACAGCTTCTGATGTATGAGAATGCTAGAGAAGATGTCTTAGAAATCTCTTACCAAATTTTTATTAAAATACTCATAAAACTATTTGAAAAGAATCTCCTATGCACTTCAATGACAAAAAAATAAGGTAATGCTGCTTTCTTCTAGAATTTGACACAATTTTCCTTATGCCTTATTCATGAATTAGAACCCCTTTTGGAACCTGCTCTCTCTCTTTTTTTTTTGCGATACGCGGGTCTCTCACTGTTGTGGCCTCTCCCGTTGTGGAGCACAGGCTCTGGACGTGCAGGCTCAGTGGCCATGGCTCATGCGCCCAGCCGCTCTGCGGCATGTGGGATCTTCCTGGACCAGGGCACGAATCCGTGTCCCCTGAATCGGCAGGCAGGCTCTCAACCACAGCACCACCAGGGAAGCCCAGGTCCTTTAATTTTAACAAACTGTCTCAAACTCATAAATAGCACAGAGAAGCCTGACAGGTCCTAAATGGTCACTTCAATTTATTTTAGTCATTAAAAATAAACTTCTAAGTAATGAAAACAAGAAAAGATAACTCAATCAGGAATTGAAACTTCAAGATCTTCTGGAGCCCCTACTACTTTTATGCCTTGGTCAGTGTACTTCCTGAGCTTCTGTTCCTTCATCTGAAATTGGAATAATAAATAATAGCTGTTTTACTTCTTCAACAGGATGGTATCATAAGCAGATAATTTGTTTACTACAAATATTATAGCAACATAAGCTAGTCTTATTATAACAATTAGATATTTCCTAAATAGAAACATTCCAATGTATTCTGTTTTCTTCTTAATATGTGTGAATTGCTTTGCTCTTGGAAATGGGTGGAATGATCAGTAGTGAAATAATCAGAAGTGAAAACCAAAGTCAAAATTTACTGTTACAACTGACTCATTCAGGCTTATCAGAATATCCACCAAGCATTAAAAAACAAAACAAAACAAATTACCTGTTAACATTTGAAAAAAAAAAAAAAGACAACTTGTGAGAGTTTTTCTTTTTTAACCAAAATTAGTAAACATGAGACGTAAGTTATCTGAAAACAAAAGCACCTCAAAGCTTTTCTTTTAATGAGCATAAAAGACATTGCTGAGGTTAGATACTTCAAAAACTATTGAAATGAGTTTAGTGTTAAAAGAAGTTTTTCTTTGAAGATTACTGCTTTTATTCAGATTCAGATGAAATTGTTTATTTTAGTTAGACAATGAATTTCTTCCTTAAGAGTAATTTCCCTGTGAAGTAATTTTTATCTGTGGCAATTTATACCTAATGTTAGAACAGAATGATAACAGAGGCAATTTGTTCTAGGTTTTCCTGGCGTGGTTCCCTCAAGCTGGGAGTCCTTGAATGCCCAATAAAGTGCTAGGGTAACTGAGGGCAGAAGAAGTAAAAGCTTGACCCCTGCTGCCTGCACCTCCATCCCTTTTCCATTTCCCTATCTCCCTCCCTCCCCATCTGCTCCCTAATAGCGCTGCTCTAGGTACAGATATGAGCATTGCAGTAAGTGTTAAGGTGTGTAATTCTTCCTTAAGGATGAACCTCCATTCTAAGAGGTCTTCAATTCATTGGAGAGCAAATGTTTTTGGGCAAAGTGGCCTCTGGAGCTCCTTGCCTGTTAAAATCTCACTCCCCCACACCCCACTGCCCCTTGGCACGTAGATCATTCAGTCAGCAAATAGATTTGCCTTGTTTACAGCGTTCACTCACAAGGCATCAGCCCTGCCTTTCCTGCGTTCTCATCTTGATTTACGCAGACATCTTTGTAAAACAGCATAACAAAACAAAGTAGAATTTTTATTCAGGTAGATTTAAACAAAGCAAATATTGAAAGCTGATAATGGTATACCCCCAAATATTTCCTAATAATATTTCCTAATAATGGGGAAATTATATATAATATGTGTAAATATACATATACACACATACATATACCTATCTTTGGAAGATATATATATCTTCAGATAAAGATTAATAAAATAATTTTGAAATGAGAGTTAAATAACAATAGTATTAGTAATGAAGTATGATAGTTCAATTGAACATGGAAATGTTTAGAGTAGTTTTGACAGAATTATACAATTTTAGTATTAAAAAGTCATTCAAAATTATCATCACATCTTGCACATGAGGACCCTGAATGATGAAAATCAGAGCAAGAGTTGAGGTCTCTTCACTCCTGGTCCATCGCCTGTATGTGTGTGTGTGTGTGTGTGTGTGTGTGTATGTTTTACACAAGATCACACACCTCTTAGGTTTTATTATAAATCTTATTGGGAAATATTTGTTGAAATTGTCAATCTGAGACCTAACTGGGCCATTGTAACTCCCTTAAGAATCAAGAGAGATGAACAAGAGTGAAGGCGCCTGGTTCCTTCCTCCTGCTGACTGCATCTTCCCCATAGTATAACTGCTGACACCCATCTTGGTCCCTTCACCACCTCAGGAGTCTCGGCTCAGAGTTTTGACAGGAACTAGAGGACCCCATTTTCCCTTCAAGTTGTAGCACTAACTACTCCAGCTGCCTAATTACTGGGTGTGCTTCACTGCTTTACTCCCTGTCCCTCAACCACTGTATCCCCTAAGTCTGGCTAAGCATGTAGGCCTTGGCCCCTGTGTTCTGGAATCAGCCAAATAAGTTTCTCCATAGAAAAAACAAACCTCAGCTTCTCATTAGTGGTCCCACTGCCATTCCCATACATAATGAAGCTTCTTAGAGTAACTGGGCCAGGTGCCACCTAAACACCGTAATTGTCATCTCGCAGAGGCAGGGGACCTCTGTGCTGCTGCCCACATGTTGCTACTCTACCCAGGGATTGAGACACTCCTGGTACTTCAGGCTAGAGATACCCACTAAACAGGAAACTTTGGGTCCTGAGGGAGATTCATCTTTAAACCCTGAGGAGAAGCCCAAGTCTCCAAGGCAATTTGATTTTCCCTCCTGATATGAGAGACATGGCCCAATACAAAACAGAGGCCCTATGAAAGGCCATCACCCTGAGGGAACTTAAATTCTTCAACTCAGAATTCCACCTTACTCTTCTCCCCTCCCCCACCCACCTTCCGCTCAGCCCTGGAGCCCAAGGAATAGTCTAATAAATGAATATTTACAAATCTCTTTGTTCAACTAAGTTCTTCATGTGATAATGGTATAAAATTGGCTTCAGGAATAATAAACAGCCATTTTAAGTAAATATTTTTTTCATTTATATGTCAGATGTATTTTGATATCTCTTTTCATTATTTACTTATGTATTCAGAAATTTTGCACAAATAATATGAAGTTATACATTGGGAAAACTAAGAGAAATTAAACCTAAAACTATAACCACATTTAATTTGTTACCAGGGGAAATAAAGGAAATCAAGTCGTAGGAATAAAATCCCCTGAATTTAAACTCCAACTCTACCTAAACTTTGCTTGCTCTGTGACCTGGGCAAGCTATTTAACTTAACCGAACCTAGTTGTTGTCAAGTGTAAAGTGGAGATAATAATAGTACCTACTGCACGGAGTTGTTCTGTAAATAAGTTGGTGCATGAAAAATACGTAGCACACTATCTGGCATGCATGAGCTTGTAGG
Source organism: Tursiops truncatus (assembly GCF_011762595.2). Taxonomy (NCBI): domain Eukaryota; kingdom Metazoa; phylum Chordata; class Mammalia; order Artiodactyla; family Delphinidae; genus Tursiops; species Tursiops truncatus. The sequence continues at coordinate 31,662,833 of NC_047051.1, forward strand.
AAATGTGCACTACATTTCTAAAAAGAGCATGGAGGCGAGTATTTCAATTATAAAGAAAAGGCTGTTAACTAAACAATCCAAATGTCCTTCAGTGCTTGAATGATTTAAAAAGTTGTGGTCCATCATATGGAATACTACTCAGCAATAAAAAAGAATAAACTATTGATAGAAACAACAATGTGATTGATCTCGAAGGAATAATGCTGAGTAAAAAAGCCAATCACATAGTCTTACATACTGTATGATTCCACTTACGTGACATTCTTGAAATGACAAAATAATAAAAATGGAGAAAAGACTAGAGCTTTCCAAAGGATAGGGGAGGACAAGGAAGTAAAGTGATTTTGGCTATAAAAAGATAGCAAAAGAGATCCTTGTGATGTGAATATTCTGTATCATGACTGTGGTGGTGGTCGCACAAATCTACAGATAAGATAAAACTGCGGAGAACTAAATACACACATTGTCACACAAATGAGTGCATGTAAGATTGATGAGATCTGAATAAGTTCTGTAGATTGTATCAATGTCAATTTCCTGGTTGCAATATTGTACCGTAATTATGCAAGACGTTGCCTTTGGGGGAAATTGAGTGAAAAGTCAATGGAGTCTTTGTATTATTTTGTGGAACTGTATGTGAATCTGCAGTTATCTCAAAACAAAAAGTTTAAAAAATGAAAAATGCTAGGCTTCCCTGGTGGCGCAGTGGTTGAGAGTCCGCCTGCTGATGCAGGGGACACGGGTTCATGCCCTGGTCCGGGAGGATCCCACATGTCACGGAGCGGCTGGGCCCATGAGCCATGGCTGCTGAGCCTGCACATCCACAGCCTGTGCTCTGCAACGGGAAAGGCCACAACAGTGAGAGGCCCGCGTATCACACACACACAAAAAATAATAAAATAAAATAAAAATGAAAAATGCTAAAATAATTTTCTGGGGCGCCCCTTTGGTCTTTTGTTATTCAAAAAGGACACCTAAGAAAAATCTCCAAATTAAAAAAAAATGGATTGGTAAAAGTTTATTTTAAAGTTATTGAAAATTCTTTAAAAATATAAGCTTAGAAGTGATAGGTAAATAGATGACTTTGTCAACTATATTTTTCTTTTGAAAAGGAAGGAGTAAAATCAGTCATTCATTGACAATTTACTTGCAATACTACATAGATTGAGTTTTGTTAGTTATTGCTGACTTTTCTTATTTTCGGCCACCAAGTCCAAAAATAGCACATCCTAGACTTCTCACATCTATTATCTAGGTGTCTAAGATCAGTTCTGCTTGGGAACTTTACACACACACACACACACACACACACACAAATAAAGGGAAGTCAGCCAGAAGTTAGGAGGAAGTGGGAGCAGGAAACAGATTTTGTTTGTAGATGTCTTTCCTGCCCTTCCCACCTCATTTACTTTTAATGTAATTTCTTCTTTGGTCTTCACTTCCCCAAGTTATTTACCAGTTTCTAAGCCTGGGTGGTGTAAGTCATCGGGGAAGGAAATGCTGACTACTGATGCTGACTACTGATGTTTACCTGAGTAGCATCAGCCAGGCTGAAGTAACATGTACCCCTGTCCTGTGAGTATTCTAGAGAGCCTGGCATTTGCCTCAGTGCGGTTTGCTGGACAACTTCTATTCCCTTGCTGCTGTGATGTTCTGCATTATTAAACATTCACCCATTTGTTTACAAGTTTTCCATCTCATCTATGACAACAGCAAAAGATCTCTGTATGTCCCTATCTCCCGCAAGTCCCTTATTCAAGCAGTCATAGACAGGCTGGTGCCATGAAACCCTCAAAGCCTCCACTGCCAACATCTCATTGACAATAACAAACTGTGTACATCACTGTTGAAAAACAGGAGGAAATGTGCTGTTAGCTTAGAAAGAAGAAATCACTGTCCTAACTTTTCAACTTTCAATTCGTGGAATTCAAAATGCCTACTAGAACAGGGTTTTTCAAACTACTTGAATTGAAGAACAACTTGCAGACTGATACATCTGTAAAATTCAATAAAATAAATTATTGGAAAAGTGAAAAGGAAAAACATAAAGATATAAAAAAATACAGCCTCAAAATGTTACTACTAAATTAACCTAGAATTATTCTGTCAAATTGCTATAAAAATTCTCTCTCAATTTCTGTATTAATTTCAGTATAAATGTTTTATAAGCCAGCACTGGTCCACCAACTACATTTTGAGTAGCACTGAACTAGAGGACATTCTGTCATCTGGTCATCCTTCCTCATTTCCTTAATCCTTTTCAATACTCACATTTAGACCACTCCTCTCCACTTTCTTTCCTCTGCTGCTGCTCTTGGCAAAGATAGACTATTTGAAAAAGCCCTCATATCTGCATGATCCTCCACATGTGCATATTGTCTCACTTAGTAAAAAAAAAATGCAGGTCCGGATTTATTAAGCTTGATGTTTGACCTTTACTCTCTCAATGGTTAAAAGGACTCTGTAAGGCAGTAATTATTTCAGGGAAATCAAAGTAAGTCAACTTGTAAGTTGCAGAACCAGACATTGAATCCGAATTTTTTTTCAAAACCTGAATGTTTTCTACAACATATCCATCTTCTACTATCATGTTCTAAGATGATTACTGTGCCTATGTAAATCAATTTGATGAGCATTTTCTAGCATAAAGAGCTCAGTATTTTTTTAGAGTTCCTTCCATTGTTATTTAATTATTCATTTATGTATTTCTTTTCTCCCCCAGAGAAAGCATACTCTCTTCGAAGGCAGAGGTTTTACCTATTAACTTTTCATATTTTCCACAGCATCTAGCACAAGACATAAATCAACATTCAGTCAATATGAAATAAGGAAACAAGCATTAGTTATCTTATTGTTAGTTGAAAACATATATGCATAATATAATATTTTCAGAGAGAACTGAAATAATACTTCAAAGCAAAAACAATATTTTAAATACAGAAAGAAAAATATGACAACATAATTTTAATTCTCTTTGATGATTAAAAAGGCCTTCCAACATCTTAGAAATCAGTTTTTATTGCCTTGGCAAAATATATGTACCAGAGCAATTACAGTTATTTGCTTTTTCCTTAATTTGGACTATCATAGTTATTTAGCAAAGCATTCTGGAGGACCCTAAAGACAGGGCTGAATTACCCCTGGTTAATAAGGACCCTTAGTCAATAACAAGAATACTCGAGCTGTTAGACCAACCTCAAGAAGCAACTGATGACCCAAGTTGGATAGTTTTACAATGTACACTGCCATCTTGGACTTGCTTCTAAGTTGACAGAATCTCTATATCTGCTTTAAAAGCTTTCTACTTTTTATTTTGCCAAAGCCTCTTTAAATATTGCCTATGCGTACTGAAGCTTTTTCAAACAAATCAGAGCTTTTTATATCTTTAAAGCAGCTGTGAAGACTTTACATTTTCACAAAGGGAATAAAAGATGGAGGCTGTAAAAAGTGGCTTATGGGAGTCTTTGTACTTACAAATAAAATGTCTTAATAAGCTTATTAATATATACAAAATAATGGGAAATGATAAAAACCACAAAAAATAATTTACTATCTTGACCAGTGTACTTATATCAATGGATTCTGTCTACTCCTGTGAAGAAAAAAAAATAAAATAATTAACACTAATGCTCTAAAATCTCACACATTAGAAAACGATATACTTATGTTCCTAATTTAGGTTCTAGGCACATTTTAATGGATCGGGTTGATATATAATTATATAATTTCAATTTTTTCTAATATTCTAGGCAAGCTTGAAAGTTACAAATTATAATATATACCAAAGGTAAGTAAGTTTGTAAAATTTATGATGAACCTATTATGTCTTATAAACCCCTCTTCATTCATAGTCTAAGTCCTGAATAATCATAAGGAACATATGTTTTTAAGAAAAGCATGCTATTTTGCTAGGTATTTAATTGCATAGTAGGTGTTTGATCCCTACTCCCAACTTACCAATATTAATATTTATCAGCAAAAATTGACCATTACATTTTATGTTCTTGATGGGTATGAAAAACTCCTCATGACATAATGTATATGTTCAGGAAAAGTAAACATTTAAATCAATAACAAAATATAAGAAAATTCCTTAAAGGGTCCAAACTGTTCATTGACCATATCATGGTTAGATAGACCTTTATCAGTTCTGCATGTTCTACAGCTCTTTCCAGAGATAAATGAAACATTACCTTACTCTATTTCTTCTTATATGAAAGTGTATACCGTATGGCTAAATAGTACTTAATGAATCTCATGAGCGTTTATTGAATGAATGAATGAATGAATAGATGAATGAAGGACTGAGTAAAAGTACAAATACAACTATGCCTAACCAGGACTCAGTAGAGTATTATGTAGCTTTTTTATTTTCTTGATATCTCTTTCTGTATCCAGCATGGTGATTTCCAAACTCTAGGCATTAAATAAGCATTTATTATTTTTATTAAGCCAACATGGTTAACATTCCTTACCCTTCCAAAAAATACCATAAAGAATTTGCATTTGTTCATTTTATATTAGTAACGTTCCCCTGCATTCTCTATTTTTCACATCTAGTGCCTGCTCAATTGGAAGGATTTTTAATTTCTTCCATAGGCTTTCATAAAGATCACCTCCATTATGCAATAAGTCTATTTTTCCCTCTTCATTTTACATGGTATAGTTTGAAAGGCTGTGTTTAACAAACAACAACAAACAGACAAATCAAAATAAGGCAAGCAAGTGTAAGTACAGGATTGAAGCCTGAATCCCTCCAAGGCTGTAATAGAAAATAAAGAGCCCAGAAAAGAACATCAACCCTATCACCCCTGGTCTGAGCACAGAGGGTAGCACTGAACAGCATGGTTTCTGCTCTTGGACTCCCTGGATCTGAATCCCAGCCTCATCTCTTTCAGCTTTGTTTCAAAGGACAAATAACCTCTCTGTGCTTCAATATTTTCATAAGAACCACGTGGAAAATAATAGCATCTACCCCATAAGCTTATCAAGAGAAACAAGAACATGCCTACAATAAGTAGTCAGTCAACATTCACTATTACTGTCGCTACAGGAAATCCATACTCTTTCTGGGAAATAGACATTTTAAAATTACATGTATTTTTCCAGTATAATTTGCCCTAAAGTTGATTTGTTAATTAAGTACTTTTTCCCTTTCTAAAAGTAATGTAGATTATAATTTTGAATGTAATTCTTGTCGTAGCATTATTTTAGGCATGTCTGTGCAGGATGAGGGTGGAAGGATTATTCCTAATGAAGATCCCTTCCTTGACAAAAACAAGTCATTTATTTCAGATGGCAAGAAACTGGCATAGACACCCTTTCAGTGCCTTTTGTTCCATCTTGCCATCCCTCCATCCTCTATTCCCCCTTCATGCAGGTTTTTCCTGTTCTCATGATGTTACTTCAATAAAAAAATGATTAAAATTAATTGTCACTAAAGTATTATAGGTATGTGACACTTCCCATAATGCTTGCATTTTAAAAGAAGGCTTTCTGTAACAGTCATAATTAATATATTGTGTACGCCTCAACTTCAGTGAAATTTCAGTCACTGAGGTATCAACTACAATACAAAGAGGTAATCTGAGAGTATATAGGGGCAAGTACACATTTGACAAAAAGCAAGAGACGTGAACCTGAAAATATTGCCCTGGTAAGTCTAATATCAACAGTAAAATAATAAAACAGGCCCAAAGAGATGAAATTTATCAAAATCTAGAGGATGATGGAATCATGAGCAATAAGCAGCAATGGTTTTATAAAGGGCAAATCAGGCCCGACACAGTCAATAGCTCTTTTCAGCAGAATGACAAAATTAGAGGATGAAGGGCATCAGGTAAATGTTGCCTCTTTGCACTGTCACAATGCATTTAAAATCATCCCTGCGAATTTTAAATTCAACTGTAGATAAAACTGATTCAGCTCTGAATGCTTTCTAAAAAGACCTGAAAAAAATGTAAAATGTCATAGATAATGACAATGGGGGCCATCGTGGGATGCTGGAGTTAATAAGGCTCATTCACTGCATTTCCCACACTGATGAAAGGGAAAAAATACATCAGAATTGTGCATAACATGCTAAGTGAATAGCAGATTTAATGGAACACAATTAAGAAGATTTTAAAATACAATGGGTAATCTAAAAGGATCCTAAGTGAGATCCAAGTAACAGCTATCTCTAAACTAAAATAAAACAGACTGAGCTAAGAGGAAAGCCCTCAGGACAAAGAATCAAGAAATCCTGAGTTGTGTCTCTTTCTACCTTCTCTAAGTGCAGCTTCCCTGACACATTTACTGTCTGGACTTCATTCCCCAGCCCTGACTTCAGGACTGAATAGGATACAGCAGGAACCTGATCATGCCCACTGAGTACACTGACTCTGACCAGAACTTGATGGGACAAAGTTATAGACACTTTCTCACTCAGACACCCCTGTTCTCAGTTAAGAACAAGGGTAGTCTTGGCTCAGAGATGCTCTCCTGGCTCACAGTCTGAACAGAGAAGGAGAGAGACAAGTAATAAATAACTACAGGGCAATGAAATAAGAGTCATAATGCAAATGTGTAGAAAGTTCTAGAGCAACTCAAATCAAATAATGAGACTATCAGAGGGAATTGGGTAAACATTCAAAGAGGCAACATTTGAACTGGGCCGGGAAGGCCAGGCAGAAGAGGGGCAGGGATTGACGTAAAGCCGCATAAAGGCACAGCAGACTTGGGAATTCTCCTCATGGATATAAAGGGAAGGATGACTGTTCAGTCTAGCACAGAACACTGCTTTGAAGAGTAGATAGAATGGCCCACGTGACAGAATTTTGTAAAACATTATATAAATATAAAAATATTTAATTATATTATGAGCAGTTAAAAATTGCTTTGAAATATTACCCAGTAGGAAAAAGGGAGGTGAGGCTTAAGCCCAACACCACCATAAACATGGCAGCATTAGTATCACCCAGCTCTAGCCACCTCTCCGACTGCTTCAAATTCCTGAGTAGGGCAGGGAGAGGCCTCATGCAGAGCGGAGCTGAGTTTTGTTATAGGTACACATCCTCCAAACAGAGCATGACTCACATGTGGGATATGAAACCACCCACAGATTAGCATTGATTTACAGGCAGCAGTTGCCATCATCCTCCTCTGCAGTTATGTTCCCTGTGAAGAGGGGAATCAGTGTTCCCATCATCTAAGCTAAATGCTTGGAATCACCTTTGATGCCTCCTCTCTGTGCTGTGATTTCACAGTAGCTCATCATGTTTCTTTGTCCTCATCTTTTAATTTCCTTTCATGCCGGCACCAGTAAATCTACCATTGTACTTGAACAATTACAAGGTCCCTTACCTGGGGTCTTCTAGCCTCTCTCCCTTCTCCAGTCCATCCTCCACACCAACTTGGCATATAAAAATACTGCTTTTGTCCTGTTGCATTCTTATTCATAATTCATCAACAACTCCCAATTGCTTACATCAGTGATTCTCAAATTTCATCTGCATGAAAATCATGTCTGAAATTTGCTTAAAATTAAGATTACAATATGCTCCTTCTCATTCTGATACAATAGTTCATTTTTTAGTGAACAAAAATTTAGTATTAGGTTTTTAAAAGTTTTTTTAAATTATTATTTTTTTAATTGAAGTATAATTTACTTACAGTATTGTGTTTGTTTCAGGTATATAGCAAAGTTATTCAGACATATATATACTGTATATATATATATTCATGTATGTTTTTTTTTATTATTTTCCATTATATGTCATTGCAAGATATTGAATATAGTTCCCTGTGCTATGCAGTAGGTCCTTGTTGTTTATCTATTTTGTATATAGTAGTTTGTATCTGCTAATCCTAAACTCCTAATTTATTCCTCCCTCCCTCTTCCCCTTTGATAACTATGTTTGTTTTCTATGTCTGTGGGTCTGTTTCTGTTTTGTAAATAAGTTCATTTGCATTGTTTTTTTCACATTCCACATATAAGTGATATCATCTGATATTTATTTGTCTTTCTCTGTCTGACTTACCTCACTTAGTATGGTAATTCTAGGTCCATCCTAGTATTAGTTTTATTATTAAGTGCTTTGAGGACATGCTTATAAGAGAGATCAGCTCTTCTTAGGTGCTGGACCTGAACTTTAAATACCTGTTACCAGCTGCCATTTACCGTATTTTAAACATATTCACTTTATTTAGGCATAATTATAAAAAATAGGAATATAATATATAGTTTATCTGTGTTCATAATGCATATCTATCTATCCCTTTATCTATCTAAACTCATAGTAGTATATGAACAAATTACTAGCTGAAATATCTTTCTGCTGCCCAAGGGGCTACTAACTGGTCCAAGAATATCTGTTGAAATGGTTCACGGATGTTAAATTCCATATAGTCATGTTCAAAGGAAGCTTGATTCATGGTCCTAGAATCTCACAGTTTAAATAAGTCTCCAAAATTAACTTTTCCTGCCAGGAAGGGAGGACTGTCTTCCTGAAGAGAATTAAGTCGTGAGATAACGATTTCTTTCCCCTTTCCTCACGTGCTGAGGTTGGTAGTGGCAGAACATTTAGCTTATTTCTCCCATCATGATGCTCTATGCATCAGTCCCCAAACTGGAGACTTGTCCATGCTTTCTGTCTGAAGGTGGCAAAGTAATCAAGCAGCAAATATACTCTATGTAGCTGAGAAGTTATCAGAAGAAAGAGAGTGAAATAGGAGACCTGTTACATGGGAATAGCTTACATTCCCAGAAATTAGCTCTCAAGTAGTCGTACATCTGACATGGTCAAAAGAATGCCACGTTAAGTACCTGGGACCTATATCAACTTCCCAGGCACAGCTGGAGTGAGAAGGGCCTAAATGCAAGGGTTTTAGGGACTATGCCATCTGTGGAAAAAAGGGAGGAGGCTGTATCTCGGTGAGTTCATCAGACCAGGTACTGAACCACCAAGGTCCCCAGAGAACCACCAAATGAACCTCATGAAAGATCTTGCCTTTGGGGGCCCGCAGTCCAGAAAGAACCAAAGACCACTTTGGTTAGACAGTTGTACGACAATTACCTAAATGGACTCCCCCTCCTGAGGCTACTAACAGAGACTGGGGCTGAGAGAGGCCTGACACTCTCCTAGGCCATCAGCTTTAACAATTTAAAATCAGCTTCTCCACAGTTTGTGGGACCTCTGCTTTGTCTCCTCGAGAGAAGGCATTGAATTAGAGAGATCATTAATACTATCTAAGTTGACTGACCCAAACTAGAAGTCCTAGAGTGTTATAGGATAAGAGTATCATTTATCAGAAGGGATATATGTATATGTATAATTGATTCACTTTGCTGTACACCTGAAACTAACACAACTTTGTAAATCAACTATGCTCCAATGAAAATTAAAAACAAAAAGAAAGTATGGAAATATAGTCAACTGGCAACTTTAAGTCTGAAACATATACATCTGTTTATGATAGTCTAGTTTTAAAAAAGGATCATAAACATAATATGAAATTAAAATAAGGCAAATATAATTCCAACGTATGTATTGATAACTCTTTTCATTTTTGAATTATCGTAAGTGCAGCATGGTATGAAGAAAAAAGCTTTGGATTGCAACCAAATAATTGAATTCTAGTGTCGACCAAAATATTTTTAAAAAACAAGGTGAGTGATGTAACCATTATGAGCCATAGTTATTTTTCTGTGAATTAAGAGCAGTAATTATTGTAGTATCTACCAAAAACAGGTTATTGAAACAAATGAGATATATAATATTATCATCCATAGTATTATTAGACTTTTCAAATTCACTATTCAAATCTCAATTTTTGGTAGAGATTTTTTTTTTTTTTTTTTGCAGTATGCGGACCTCTCACTGTTGTGGCCTCCCCCATCACAGAGCACAGGCTCTGGACACGCAGGCTCAGTGGCCATGGCTCACAGGCACAGCCGCTCCGCTGCATGTGGGATCTTCCCATACCGGGGCATGAACCCGTGTCTCCTTCATCGGCAGGCAGACTCGCAACCACTGCGCCACCGGGGAAGCCCTCAATTTTTGGTAGAGATATTAAAAATGAAAATTGCATACAACACCAAATCTTATTTTACTCATTAAATGTTTTTGAAAAGTTGATCTCTTTCACAATATTTTAGGGTATTTATCTAACACTTAAACCTAAAATTTCTTAACCAAATGAGGGAATTGAACTATATGTTTTCTAAATTTCCCTTCAGCTCTTAAGATTTTTGTGATTCTATCTTTTCCCTTCACTCTTAGAATACCTTTTATTAGAACTGTTAACAGTATGAGTATAGTCTCATTTCAGTTTTCCACTAGGGCTAATGAAAAGTCAAAAAATAAAATGGAAATAAAAATCTAGAAAGGGGAGAAACAAGAGGGCAAAAATTTAAAGAGAAACAGTCTGAAAAATCAGCTAAAGAAGTAACCAAGAGTTACCTTTCTGTTCATCTTGATACAGTATTCTATAAGATATATTTCACATACGTGTTGGCTTGCCTGAAACAAACAAAATTTAAAAAAATGATTACAGATGAAGCTGAAATGTTCATGGATAATGAGGCAGGAGGTGATTGTCACTTCCTGATTTAGATATTATATGAAGGAATCACCAGCCAGAGATAAGATAGTTACAGAACTTCACATTACCTTTTGTGAATTTGAACTGTCTAGAGAGAAATGATTCCTGGAAGTCAGTGTCTTTGCAACATGGTGTTGTGGCATAAGGCATTCTCCACTTTTCACTTTTCCAGCAGGCTGAGCTGAAGCACTGCTGGAACAAATCATGACAGCAGAGCCTGATCCAGCATTTGTGATGCTCCATTCTCAGCAAGTTAGCGTGTCCCTTGGTTCAAGAACAGGTAATGGGTTACAAACACCTGGTATTGCAAGGGTTTTGATTTTGTCTACAAACACTAAATTACCTATGTATACAACCCAAATATTGATGTTAAATAACTTGTAAAGGAAGCATGGTAATGCAGAGATTGCTAAAGTAATCAGGCAGGAAGTGAGGTAGGCCAAAGAGAGAATTTCACATCAGAAACCTGTTCACTTTTCCTACTGAAGCTAAAGTAACCACGAATCATTTTAATTAATCTGCCATAAATGTCACAGCCTAAATGAGTTCAAAGGATTTCAATTCAATCCATAGTCCATCACAAATACCACCATGAACGAGAGTCAATGCTGCAGCCTTAAATCTGAGAGACACGCAGATAAGAAGACAGGTGTATGCATAAAAGAATAAAGTATAGTAGAAACCAATTACAGCAAAGTCATTTTTCTTCCATAAGAAAAAAATTTATTATAAAAAGAAAAATTACTACAATGAAGGGAACTGATTTCTCTAATGATTGAAGTATCTACATATTTTCTTGATGAAATGAATTTCACTCAGGGTGAATTATAAATAAATTGTCCAGCTTGCCATGAATATTATAGTTCTACAAAGAATTCTACCACCTGCACTGAAAGATATATTCACCACCTCATGTCCTAAACAATCTGATGTAATTAATGGGGCAGTTATAATTAATATGATGTTTTCATATCTAAGATTAAATAAGCAGATGGTGACAAAAGTCTAGGGTACATCTGGTTCCAAACAAGAGCCTGACAAAGGCTTGCTTGCTTGATTTGTTACTTAAATATTTGACAGGGTACAGAGATCTAATATGTAATTTTGCATGTGAACATCACCACCCAGGTAATCCTACTGTGGATATCCTTATATTTCAAATCCATGGTATTCTTTCTACCCTCAGCAGATTGCTTTGGGTGGCAGCTGAACACTTAAGAACAGCAAAGATGTATTATTAGCAAAAGTCTGGCTTATTATTCAATTATCAATGGTTGGTTGAACACTCAAAATAGACTAAGTATGGCTTTGATAAGTATGCAGAAGTTTTCAAAATGTTCTAAAATAGTAACATCACAAAATAAAGCTTTTCAGGATTTTTTTTGTATGTGCTAAGATATATCTGTCTCTTTCTCATTCAACATAACTGAGACCATATTGTACCAAAACGGACTTCAGTTTGTTGATATTTCAGGAGTGCTCATGTATTGTGGTTAAAATAAAAATGAGATGCGGTAGAAGACGAGTTTTTTCCTTTTAATTAAAAAATGTGCTAGACAATACATTGGTAGCTAGTATTTGACTCAACATTGTAGTTTATTATCATTACTATGAACTCAACGTTAGCTGTATAACTGGGAAAACTCTTTAACTTCTCTGCCTTTCAGTTATGGTCACAGTGATAATAGTATTTCATAATATTTTATAATAATTAAATATGTCAGAGAGCCTAGTACAGTTGTGGACATAAGGCAGATATTCATTACGTTGGTTTTCTTTCTGCTTTGAGTAAACATTTCCTTCTTTCCTTCTTTGCCTTCTTTATCCTCCACTCCTTATTTTCCCTCTTCCTTCCTGACAATAAGTTTTAGACTTTCAGAAGGGCAAAAATAATTATAGAAATTTTTACATGTTTACATTCTTAGATCCTAGTACATTTAGAAGACGTAATAAACTAACAATAAGTACTTGAAAAAATCAATATTGGGAATATACAATGTGATCTCCGCCCGTGAATACAGAACATATAAAAATATGACTTTACATAATTTTGTACAGATTACAAAATGCTTCCATGTACACACTCCATTCTTTTAATCTATGCAACAATCTTGAAGTATATGTTAACATGGCGAAAAACTCAAAAGACCTGTGCTCAAAACTTTGTCATTACCAGCCACCCGACCTAAAGCTATGACTCTGAGCCTGTCTTCTTATCTTCAAACAAGATTAATATCTATCCTGCCTCCCTGGTAAGGTTGTGGCGAGAATCAAGTGAGAGGCTGTACATCAAAATGCATGTGAACTTTAAGTATATACACATAAGAGGTGTCTACAAATTCTTAGCCAAAAGATAGTTTACAAATAATTAGTTATGAGATGTCACCTTCACTTAACAATTAAAAAAAATGACAAAAAGGCCTTATTTAGTACAGAGAAATGTGTAGGTAATATTGAAATAATGGGAGTAGTTAGAGAAGAATGCCTGTAAGAAGTCATGAGGTATCTGAACCTTGAAGTCTGGTAGAAGCTGGATGGGAAACAAGTGAAAGGAAGGAAGTGGCTGGCAACAACATTTGAAGAAAGGCTTAAAGTATAGCACAGGCAGATTATTTGGGGAAGAGGAAAAAGATTGTCCTTGTTGGAATTATCGGTATTGGGAAATAACAGATGAAGTTGAAAAGCCAAAGAATTCAGAGTGTGGAGGACTTTGAATGTCATGGTAATTTTCAACTTTTGCATGTAAACAATAATATATTTCATGTAGGACAAAACAGTATTTATGTAACGGATAATATATTATGAAGCAACTTAAATTTTAGGAAAATAAACTCAATTATATCCATTGGTTTAGAAATGGAAGATTATAGCACAGAGGTTGGTTAAAAGGCTATTAACGTGTAAGTAATGGAAGGAAAGAAGGAAAGTTACTGTGGTCTATTCAGAAATGAAGACCAATAAAAGACCTTAAGGAGTAAAGTGCTGATGGAAAGGGAGAGGAGTGATGAATTCAACATCATAAGTAAGGATGGTGGAGTTAATAGAAGTTTCAGATACATAGAGTATGGTCCTAGAACACAAGATTGAGACATGCTTAATTGGCCAGATGCATGGTGGTGAGTCTATGAGTCCTAGAGATGTTTAGGTCTTAGGAGGAGGTCCATGCTATCAAGCCATTGTTTGGTATGAGTAAGTAAACATAAGTATAGCATTATAGAAGAGGAATTCAAACAGTCTTTGAGAACACAACTTTGGAAAATCAATAACTTATTTATATTTAAATAGTATGAACTTCATAATATTATACCTGAATATGAGAGCCAAATATGTAAGGCTTTATCCCTATAAATTAATATACCATAAGAAGAGTGAAGGGGTCCACATAAGGGTAATGACCAATAATAGGTTATCAACATTTTGCTCTAAAACTCTAAAATCATTACTAGAGAATTGCTAGATCCTTAACTAATGAGGAGAAAAAAGAGGCTAAAGAATTTGCCAAAAGCTTTTGGAGGAAGCTGATTAACTGGATTTCTAACACCCAAAAGAGAAAAACACACACACAAAGAGAATGTAATGGTTAACTTTATATGTCAACTTGGCTGGGCCATGGTGCACAGATTTTTGGTAGAACATTATTTTGGGTGTTTATGTGAGAGTGTTTTGGGATGAGATTAACATTTAAATTAGCGGGCTTTGACTAAAGTAGATTGCCCTCCATGTTGTGGTTGGGCCTCATCCAATCAGTTGAAGGACTGAATAGAACAAAAGACTGAACTCCCCCAAGCAAGAAGGACGTCTTCCAGCAGATGGCCTTTGAACTTGAACTGCAATATTGGCTCTTTCTAGATCTCCAGCCTGGCAACCTACCCTTCAGATTTGTAACTTGCCAGTCTCCATAACTGCATAAGCCAGCTCCTTAAAGTAAATCTCTTTCTAAGATATACATATTGACATAGATATATCCATCCTATTGATTATGTTTCTCTGGAGAACCCTGACTAACAGAGAAGGCAATACACACAGAAGAGCAACATCACCCCACTATTGAATATGCAGTGGGTAAGATATGTGAGAACTCAGCAAAGTGGATATTATGCAAATATTCAATAATGTTGTCTGTAAACAAAATTGAATATTTCTTGCTTGAAATTGACTCTAAGGCCTGAAATATTTTGTATAAAAGATATAAAATTCAACCAAAAGTCAGATATTCTCTTATTTTGGTATCTTATAACCTGTCATAGAAGAACATTGTAGGAAGTAAGAAAGATCATTCAATTCTGGAGTAAATCAAGGTATTTTTTTAGATATTTAGTATCTCTCTACTTTTAAAATAATAGCATATATTAAAACAAATATTTGAAATTTTAATTAATAGAAGTCTTCATTTTCATAGAGTTTTACAGTTTACAAAACAAATAAATGTTATGAATATTTATTGATATACATATATACCATCTCATATCTGTTAGGATGGTTATTATTAAAAACAAAACAAACAAAACATAAAACAACATGTTCCGGTGAGAATGTGGAGAAATTGGAACTCTTGTATACTGTTGGTGGGAATGCAAAATGGTGCAAGCTGCTATGGAAAACGGTATGGATTTTCCTCAAAACGTTAAAAATAGAATTACCCTGCGACCCAGCAATTTCAATTTGGGGTATATTCCTCAAGATCTGAAAGCAGAGTCTTGAAGAGATATTTGTGCGTCCATGTTCATAGTAGCATTGTTCACAGTAGTTAGAACATAAAAACAATCCAAGTATCCATCAACAAATGAATGGATACACAAAATGTGTATATACATACAATGGAATATTATTCAGCCTTAACAAGGAAGGAAATTCTGCAATTTGCTTCAAATAGATAGAACTTGAGGACTTTATGCTAAGTGAAATGAGCCAGTCACAGAAAGACAAAAATTGTATGATTCCACTTATATAAGGTATTTAGAGTAGTCAAAATCATAAACACAGAAAGTAGAAGGGTGGTTGCCAGGGGCTGAAGGGAAGAGAGAATGGGGAGTAATTGTTTAATAGGTGAGTTTGATTTACAAGATGCAAAGAGTTATGGGGATGAATAGTGGTGATCACTACACAATGATGTGAATGTATGTATTACCACTGAACTGTACACTTAAAAATGGTTAAGATGGTAGATATTATGTTACGTATTTTAACACAATAAAAAAGTAAATAAAAGAGATGGGGGAAGGATTCCACCTGCTGTTAGAGGAACCTGAAAAGTCACACTGCTAAGGATATGGATATAAGAGGCAGGAGGGACTGAGGGATTCGGTGTCATTTTGCAATCTTTTTGTTAGATGTGGAGCACCTCAGGGCAGAAAGAGAAAAGTCCCAGCATACCCTCTTAGCCTAAGGACATAGCACAGAGACAATTCTCCAACTCCCACTTTTTTTTACCCAGTCCTCTGCTTAAAGAGGTAAAAGTTTATGAGGCACTATGTTGGCAATCCTTGGGAGCTTCAGAGCTCGTGGAAAGTGACCTCAATTTCAGTGTTTGGTTTTAAACAAGGCATTTCATTCATATTTCTGGGACTCTACCTGTGGGATATAGTTGCCAATTCTGAGGCAAAAGGAATACTCCCACTTCATATGCTGTTATTATAGCATTATTATATCATTTAATCTGATTGGGTAGATAGAGCTGTAATTTAACTTTATTTATCAGATTGACCTTTGAAAGGATTAGGACCAGAATTCAAGGGCACACAGCTGGGAAGGGGTAGAGTGCACAACGTAACACAGATCTTCTGATTCTAAGTCAGTGGCTCCAAAAATTTTATTCTTGAGGGATATCGGATTGCCAGTCAGGTTGAGAGGAGGAACTAGCAGAGTTTTCTGAAACTTATATGTGCATAGCCTTTCACTAAGGCTGAAAAAACTCAATTGTCCACTTAAAAAATCGGTGGAGGAGACGAAGGAAATTATGAAGAGAGCTAACAACCACTTGCTCCCACCAAGCCAATAGTTGGTGATGCCTTTGCTCTGAATCTGATGCTTTTCCCACTATACAGCCCTACCTTTTGTAGTAGGTGGTACTATATTCTCCAAAACAATGTGTTGATTCCTAACCTGTGGTACCTGTGAATGTGACCTTATTTGGAAATAGGATCTTTACAGATGTAATCAAGTTAAGGACAAGGGTGGGCATTCATTTGAAAACTGATGTCCTTATAAGATGGGGGAATTTTGGACACAAACAAAGAGACACACAGGGAAGAACATCATTTGACAACAAAGGCAGATTGGAGTGATGTATCTATGAGCCTAGGAATGCAGAGGACTGCCAGCAACCACCAGAAGCTAGAAAGAAGTAAAAAAGGATCATCCTCGAGAACCTTCAGGGAAAGCTTAGCCCAGATGATACCTTGATTTCAGACTTCTAACCTCCAGAACTATGAGACAATAAATCGCTGTTGTTTGAAGTTACCCAATTTGTCGTAATTTGTTATAGCAGCCTTAAGATACACTTTTAAACTTCTTCCCAGTTTTTACAAACTTATGTCACGATAAATACCCTAGTACACACCTTGTATAAGCTAATGAAGAGAAAGAAGAATCACAGACAAGTCAGCATTTAATATTTCTGAGAGTGAAGAACAGAGGAGTCAGGAGGATGAGAGCTTTTGCTTTAGAATATGGATTTTTCTCTCCAGCTCTCACAAGGTCAGCCCCCTAACCAAAACAGCCACTTGAAGCTAATCTCAATGCTTCCAGTATAATTGTACTTGACCTTTACCTAAAGGCCATCCCTACCAAGAAACTGATGGTTCCATCCCCTTGGGCTGTTACAAAAGGCAGCTTTCACAGTGTTCCTTTCATCGCTCTGCTTGGGAATCTAAAACCTGTTCATCCTAAAGGAAACCAACCTGAAAGTGCCAAACGAGACAATAACAAAACATATTTCATACACTTTTGAGAAAAAAATATGCAGGGAAGAAAAATGAAGAGGATAAAATAGTCTCCTTATCTGAAAACTATGTTTTTTCATGCTAAGTACTATGCTTATGGAGCCAATACATCATGTCCACCAGTAAGTGGAAGTGAAGCATGTTTCTTCCACACATTGTTTGACACAGCAAGTGAGTATTTTATCGGCATTGGGTAATTTAAACTCACACTCTGCTGTCTGGAGTATATTAGCAGCATACCATGCAAAGACTAGATTGTTTGGCAATTTGTGTACCACAAAGAATCAGTCCAATATAATTCAGGAGAGAGGCAAGGGCAAAAAGTGTGGAGAAGTTGCTTTATATCAGAAAAATATAGCTGTTATTAAGATGATATGGATAAAACCTAAGAAACCTGGCACACAGTTTGCTAAATACTAGTTTATATGGCAGCATTGCAGGCAACGATCTGGAAATACTGATTCAACCACACATACAGAGCTAATACCTCCTCAGGTAATCTGTTGCATTTATTCTTCCTACTTTATCTCTCCTATAACAAACAGCATGTGAAGGTACACACACACCACACTCCCACACACAAACATACACATGCAGATTTATTGCTATGAAAACCAGGGTGTATTGTGGTTTAAATTGTTGGCTCTGGAGTTAGACAACCTAGATTTGAATCCCAGGTTTACCATTTACTGTTGTGCAAGCTTTATTTGTAAAACAGAGATTATGTCGTTCAAATCTCATATATACCATCGTGACAAGGATTAAAAGGGATACTGCATACAAAACTCAGCCTGAGGCACAAAGTAGGTGGTCAATAAATGTCAGATATCATCACCAACATCATCATCATCACCATCACTATTATTATAAACATGCATACACGGTTATCAATGTTTATCTGTACAACCAAAATCATCTATAGGTTTGTATATAAATTTAAGGGCCTATGAGCTTAAGACAGGTTTAGAGGTTGAGGAGATTATACTAATTTCTCCTTTAAAAATATTGTGGTGGGCTTCCCTGGTGGCGCAGTGGTTAAGAGTCTGCCTGCTGATGCAGGGGACACGGGTTCGTGTACCGGTCTGGGAAGATCCCACATGCCGCGGAGCGGCTGGGCCCGTGAGCCATGGCCGCTGAGCCTGCGCGTCTGGAGCCTGTGCTCTGCAACGGCAGAGGCCACAACAGTGGGAGGCCCGCGTACCGCAAAAAAAAAAAATATATATATATATATATATATATAGTGGTGACAACACCAAATGCTGGCAAGGATGTGGAGCAATAGGAACTCTCATTCATTGCTGATGGGAATGCAAAGTGGTACAGCCATTTTGGAAGATAGTTTGGCAGTTTCTTACAAAACTAAACATTCTCTTACTATATGATCCAGCATTTGCTCTCCTTGGTATTTATTGAAAGAGTTGAAAACTTACATTCACACAAAAACCTGCATTTGGATGTTTACAGCAGCTTTATTCGCAATTGCCAAAAGTTGGAAGCAGCCAAGATGTCCTTCAGTAGGTGAATGGATAAATAAACTGTGGTACATCCAGACAATGGAATATTACTCAGTGCTAAAAAGAAATGAGCTATAGTAAAGCATGAAAAGACATAGAGGAAACTTAAATGCATGTCACTAAGAGAAAGAAGCCCATCTGAAAAGGCTACATACAACTATGGAGACAGTAAAAAGATCAGTCATTGCGGGGGGTGGAGGAGAAGGGGGCGGGTAATAGGCAGATCGCAGAGAATTTTTAGAGCAATGAAACTACTCTATAGGGTACTGTAATGGTGGGTACATGCCATTATACATTTGCCAAACCCATAGAATGTCCAAAACCAAAATGAACCCTAAGGTAAGCTATGGACTTTGGATGATCATAAAGTGTCAATGTAGGTTCATCAGTTATAACAAATATACCATTCTGGTGGGGGATGTCAGTAATGGGGGCAACTGCACGCATGGGGGAAGGGAATATATGGGAAATCTCTATATCTTCCATTCAGTTTTGCTGTAAACCTAAAACTGCTCCAAAAAAATAAAGTCCTAAAAATATATATTAGGAAATACAATTCAGGAAAATGTCCCAGAGCTCAAACTTTTTTTTTTAGTTTCTACTCATGGCTATGATTCATTACAGTGAATGACTACAAAGCAGGATCAATAAATGAAAAGGGCACATGGGGCCAAGTCTGGAGAGAGCAGGTGTGAGCTTCCAGAAATTCTATCCCGATGCTCTTGTACAAGACATGTTTATTCCTTCAACAGCAGCAACATGTGTGAAGAGCTGTATGTCCAGGAAAGGTTTATTGGAGCCTAAGGGTCAGAGTTCAAACTTAATCAAATGGCCAGTTAATTAATAGAGAAAGTCTGCTCAATATTGATAAATGTTGTCAGCTACTCAACCTAGATAAAACATCTTTGTCTCATCTACTCATTTATGAACGATTTGAATTACATTATGAGGGAAAGGATAATAGGATTAAAAACAAAAATTAACTAAAGCCAAAGGTATTGAGGGAGAGTAACAAATAGGTCAATTTGTCTGGCTCACCAGGTCATAATATAAAGCACAGTAGACCTGAGACAAATCCCAGCTTCTACTCTCTTACCTGCAGACGGACATCAGACTCCTCAGAGCTTCAGTGTTAGCCTGAATTTTCATTTCTGCTATAAGCAAATGTTTATGTGATATTAAGTGAGTAACTGTATGTCAAAGTCCTTTCTAAGATTCCTCAAAACTAGTAAATAATAATAATAGGATTTTTTATTAAACCCATTGTCAGAAATCACCTTAATATACAGTTTAAAAAATAAATAAAGCTAGAAATGCCAGTCTAGAGAAGGATTCCCCACTCCAGCCCATAGAAAGCCAGTAAAGAAATTTTTAAAAATGAGATGATCAGTGTTTCAAAGGGTTGATCTTGCAGCTGTGTATGGCCTTATTTTTATTAAGTCATGTTTTTCTTCTTGCAACTCAGATGGAATCACAAAAATATATTCTATAGAAAGTTTTTGGTCCTTAGAACATACTATAAAAAAATATACATCAAAAAAACAACTTGTGACATTTATAAACATGATTCCCTGGCTATCAATTGGCTTTATATTGCCACAAATGAAAACACTTAAAAGAACATGGTTTTAAAATCATATCAGAAATGGATTTTTTTCTACATAATACTATTTGGCTCTATTTTTTTTTTTTTTTTTTTTTTTTTTTGTGGTACGCGAGCCTCTCACTGTTGTGGCTTCTCCCGTTGTGGAGCACAGGCTCTGGACGCGCAGGCTCAGCGGCCATGGCTCACGGGCCCAGCCGCTCC
The DNA here is from genome assembly GCF_011762595.2 of Tursiops truncatus. NCBI lineage: Eukaryota > Metazoa > Chordata > Mammalia > Artiodactyla > Delphinidae > Tursiops > Tursiops truncatus. Next base: position 31,683,679 of record NC_047051.1, read on the forward strand.
GCGGCGTGTGGGATCTTCCCGGAATGGGGCACGAACCTGTGTCCTCTGCAACAGCAAGCAGACTCTCAACCACTGTGCCACCAGGGAAGCCCGTATTTGCCTCTATTTTTAAAGAAACATGACACCTGTCCCGCTGATATAAGTGTGTTGCATTTGCTTTCTACCAGTGCTGTAGGCCATATTATTGTTCAAAATATTTGCTGTCTCGCCCAACCCTGTGGGTTGATTGAAGATTTGTTACTTCATTTATCTCTGTGATTTTCTTTGACCACTAAAATGTGAGTGGAAGTGACATGTCACTTCCATATAGAAACTATAAAAGCCTTCACATGGTTGCACACCATCTTCTCTTTTCTGAATGCCAAGAGAAAATGAAATAATAAAAGTTTCTCTATTCCTGGGAAAAAACTGTTCTGAAGCCATGGAATCAGGTAAATGCCAGAATTCTTTAAAACTATTTAATCAATCAATGGCAGGTCTACAGCCACTGTGACAATCACAACTGCTCGAGAACACCAGCCAAACAGTGGCAGCATTTTGCTTCTAAAAGTCATCCAGTGGGGAATGGACTTACAAAAGAAACATTCTCGAGAATGTCAATTAGTTAATAACAGTTTCACTGTAGTATCTATGCTTCTACAGGGCCTTAGGGTTAGGGTTAGGGTTAGGGTTAGGGTTAGGTCTATCCGTCCCAAAACCTCTGAAAAAGTCAGTTCCCTGGTTTGCTGTAAGAGTATATGCCTGATCCATGTAGCTTTCCCTCACTTAAATAAGCAATAAATTTAATGTTAAGGTTTTTGTTTTAGATGATGGTCTTATCCTTTGACACATGGGAAAAAATGACAAGATAGAGGCTACTCTGTCAGTTTGGGTCCTCCAATGAAGAGAACGTGGAACAGAGCCACCGTCAACCCATAATGGACACAAAACATGAGTGAGAACAGTTATTTATGAAAGCCATTGAGATTTTCAGGTAGTTTGTAAACACAGAATAACTTAGACTAAGCTGAATTATACAGTCTGTAAATTTAAGTTATGGTTGTAGGCCATTACACAAAGGAAACAGGCAGTTATAATTTATCTCCCTGCTCCAATAAAAGATGAGTTTTCCTCTACAGAACCAGACTTCTCGTCTCTCTTCTAATGTAATCATGATAGTTTTCATGCTTCAGGGCGAAATTTATGTTAAAAGCTTCATTATATTATTTCATTAGAAAATTATTTTTTTCTGTCAAATATATGATTTTAAAAGATTTCTACTGTGCAAAAAGACTTGGCCAAAACAATAACAACGTCAACAACAACATGAGTAAAATTTATAAAGCAATATAAAAATACAGCAAAAGAAATATACTTCATAATACTTTATCCAGCCATAAATGTTCAATTCTTAAGCAATTTCCCCCACAGGACTCTGTATTCAATTTTAAAGTGAAAACAAATACAAAAATTAAATTTGCCTTTAAAACATGTTAAACTTTACTGGAATGTATCTATTACAAAGGGAAATAGTATGCCTATATTTGTATCTCTTTTGGTATATAATTATTTTCAAATTTTATCATTTGGTTGTAACTCACATAACTTATTTTGAAGGACAGTTAATCATAAGAATTTAGTTATCATGAAAACCCAGTGAGTCATTTAACAAGTATGTGAGAACATATTATATGTAAAGTACAGAATTAAATGCTATTGGTGTTTAAAAGTTAATAATGAACAGAATTTACCTTCAGGTCTAAAAGTAGAAAACAGAAAATTTAATGTATAACCATGGTATAATGCGAGACTGATAAATGGCATCAGAAAGATATAGATGAAATTATATGCAAGATCTAAAGGATGAGAAATAACAATTGAGGAAAATCAGGGAAGGGTCATGGAGCAGGTGCATTTAAACTGGGCCTTAAAATATAAGTAGGAAATACTCTACACATATGAGTCTGGCTCTAATCCATATAAGCAAGAAGGAATCACTCATCTCTTCAATGTCGCCCCGACCTAGCAAGACAGAGCTTTTCTCCCAATAACAGGACTCATCATGTTCCTGATATGTACATACCACCAATACCCTCTGAGATCTGGCAGAAGGGAAAGAGGAAGGTTATGTTTTAGGTTCTACTCTCAAATTTTCCCCACTCACTTAGGCAGCAAAATTTAGCCCAACTACTTCTTTTAACAAATCTTTGTGAAGTAGAGATTTCAAAGCATACAGGTCATTGGAAATTAATTCAGGGTCTATGCATCTCTCTGAATTGTTGGCCTATGAAGTCCCTGTCTTGTCAAGACCTTGAGTCAGAATCTTTTTCAAAGTAGACTACCTCTCTAGACTTTATTTCTTCCATATGAGTCAGAGCTTTAATCCAAAGCACTGAACCCCAGCCTGGGATTAATAGTGGTGAAAATTGTTAGCTAACAAGATTCCATGGAGCAGCCAACTGATAAGCCTTGATTACAGGCCTCATAATTCACTGGGAAAAATTCATTAGTCAACAGCTTCCCTGACACTCCCTTTCTACTAATAGTCAAAGCACAATTCTATAGCCCTTTCCTACAACTACTTTTCTCACTTGAGAAATTCCGGGACGAAATGATTAAAAGAAAAGTAAATCCTTCACCCCACATGTCACCTACAAAAGTGGGCAGCAACACGATTTGGGGAAATTTCCTGAAGTTGTGATAAAATTTATAGCAGAACAAAAGCCACCTGGACCTATTATTTATTTTGCAAAGCAAAGTAAGAATTTTTTTAAAAAAACCTCATATTCAATTTTATTAAGCAATATTAAAAAGCAATAGCACTTCCAGGACACACTAAAATATAGTGCACATATCATTTATATGCAGTTGTGCATAAATCATTCCTCTTTTTTTCAGATGAATAGAATCAGAACTTCATGGCACTTGCCGAAAATAGCCATTTAACTCTCAAGAATAACCCTATAAAAGAGTGCTTATCAAATTCCCCAGAATAAAAATCAGGCCTAAATATGAAGACTTTGCCATTATACAGGTATTCTTCAACCCATGACTTAGTGAAGTTAATATCATTGCCATTGTTATTGCTTAAAATAAATGGAATAAGGGCCACCTCCTGGGAAAAACAGTAAATTAACTGACAGAGCCCATGAACGAAATGAAACTAAAATCTCAATGTTTAAAAAAAATGTTTTTAGTTCCCTGGCTAAAAACGTATTGTCATCAGCAGCCACTTTTTTTGCGGTACGCGGGCCTCTCACTGTTGTGGCCTCTCCCGTTGTGGAGCACAGGCTCCGGACGCGCAGGCTCTGCGGCCATGGCTCACGGGCATAGCCGCTCCGCGGCAAGTGGGATCCTCGCGGACCGGGGCACGAACCCGTGTCCCCTGCATCGGCAGGCAGACTTTCAACCACTGCACCACCAGGGAAGCCCCTAGCAGCCACTTTTTAAAAAGAGAAAGAAAGCAGCCTTTCAACTACCCAGGTTAATTTCACTAATGAGTCAAACTAGAGGAAAAAATACTGGGCAATTATTCAAAGGACCTTGGCCACACACTCAGTTTACTGGTTGACATGAGGTGATTTTCTGTTCCTCAGTTTCTTCACCTGAAAAATCAAATCTAGGATTGTTCAAGCATCAAATTAAAAAATATAAGTAGGGCTTCCCTGGTGGCGCAGTGGTTGAGAGTCCGCCTGCCGATGCAGGGGACGCGGGTTTGTGCCCCGGTTCGGGACGATCCCACATGCCGCGGAGCGGCTGGGCCCGTGAGCCATGGCCGCTGAGCCTGCGCGTCCGGAGCCTGTGCTCCGCAGTGGGAGAGGCCACAACAGTGAGAGGACCGCGTACCGCAAAAAAAAAAAAAAAAGAAAAAAAAAAAATATATATATATATAGGTAGAATCCTAGACGTTTCCAAGCATCAACTTGAAAAACATATGTAGAAGCACTCTGTAAACTGTAAAATGGAAGAGGTCACTATTTTCCCACTTTTATCAAGTCTGTGTGACCTTGAGTTCCTGTATAGAGGGCTCATCAATTGATCCCTTGGATATTTACTTCTAGACCATCTTGGCATTGACTTTCTTGATACTTCTAGATGGGTCCCTACCCTCTGTTTTCTCATTCTTCCCTCCCATAAATCTGAGTTGATCTCCACTAGTCACAAACATCTGTGAAACACATAAATGTTTCAAAAGTTCCCTGAGAGACTCAGAGCAAAAAGCAGACTGAAAATTCAAAGTTCTAGTAAGATTTCCATAATAAAGTATTACCACATCTCTCTAGAATTTGTAGGGCTTTTCTATCCTTAGGACACAAGCAGAATAAATTGGATGAGGGTTACTGGGTCCTTGAGAGCAGTTCCAGACAGCCACCTATGCACACAGACAGGGGCCAAAGCTGAATACAGAGCATCAGAATTTCATTATGAGACTGTTGGATGAGGCTATTTTTCCTACATACATAATGAATAAATTATATCAGGCTTCCAGACTCTTTTGAAACCAGACATATGACACTTAAATTTGGGGTAAGCAATTACTGACAAACTGACAATCTGCACCACTAACAAAAAAAGTTCAGAATGTTTTCTTCTGCAGACAGGTACATTTAACTGTGTGGAGAGAAGAGGAACTAATCTATGTTTCAATTAGTTCTCAGTGACTGCAGCAAGCTTTGATGGATTAATCAAATTCTGGCTTTTGGGGGGAAAGATTTACTTAAAATCAAATTGATCTGTTGTTCTCGTATTATCACTGCTAAATCTATATTTACTCTGCTTTAGGGCTTCTGAAGAGTAATAAATTGTCACCTCTCCTGCAGTCTGCCCAGTCTCAAGTCACACTTGAAATGAGTTTAATATTTAGAGCCCCTTTCAAAAGTACTGTTGCTTGCAGACACTCAGTCGTAAACTTTCCAACAACAGAAAACACCATGGTAGAGGCAAGATTTCACGAAGCAGAGTCAGATTGTAAATTTTTTTCTTGACTTTTGGGGACAAGGAAGACAGTTGCACCAAACAAAAGCTAAATTCAAATAAAAGAGGGTGAAAATTGAGTGACGACTGTGCATCTACAGTGTGTGTGTGTGTGTGTGTGGTGGAGGGGTGGGAGGTGTGAAGGGCGTCTAATTGCTTATCCACTATCACTCCCACTCGGGGGAGCATTCTTCCTAGGCTCTGCCTTTCTGTTCTTCGATGGACACTGATGACAGCCTCCCCTGTTCAGAATACATTCTGCAGGTGCTGCTGAGAAAAGCATGCACATCACTCAGTTTCCTTATCATCTTCAGGAGCTGTGGTTCTTTGTCCTTCACAGAGGCTCTGATAAAACTTCAAGGCTCTGAAGTTTAAATACAGATTCTCGCATTGAAAAAGCATCAGTGTGGGTTTTCTTGCCAAGAGAGCTGGACTGCTAATTTGACACATCAGATGAGCCTTTTGGACCATGAGGGGTTAACACAGTCCACCAGCCAAGCCGGGGGAAAGGCGCTGACTCCCAGATGTCAGTGCTAGCAAAATTAATCCTGGAGCTTAACATCTGTATGCTTCACCTGCCAGGCGGGCCCCAGTAGGTATTTTTCATCACTGGACCAGATTAAAAGAGAATGATGAGCAGAAGCGGTTCTGCACCACCAGTGACAGAAAGGAAAAAGGAAAAGATGTCCTCCACTGAGAGCGAGGCCCCGACTGCCTCCGGGTACTAATGTCCTGGAAACTTTGGACAGGAGTGTGTGTTACCTTGTCCGGACACCACCTGAGCTGTCTGGTTGCTGGAAGAAGGCTCGGGAGCATCAGAAGCCACAGGGTAGGGCAGACTGAACAAGCCCAAGCTAGCTTCAGGGTGCCACTTTTCAAGTTTTCACCTGAGCAGACAGGATTTTTAAGTATGTTCTTTGGTTTCAGGCTGCTGGCAACATTTGTCAGGATACCCAGTCCCCAACCCCACCTGGCTTTTCTTTTCCCTGCCTTGTTTGCTTTGCACTTAACAGAAAATCAAACTTTCCTAAACCCATGTGTCCTCTTGATCTTCTCATCTTAAGAAATTTTTTAAAGTCCAAACTTCTCTTGTCTTCATAGGCATTTGTTTTTTTATATTTTCAAAATCTAGTATTTTTCATATGTTGTTTTTAAACATCAGAAATACAATTACATGGTCAGTGCTGGAAAAACACTACATTCCGCACATCTAGACAAATTTGATGGGAGAGCAGAGGGCTAAAAAAGCAGGAAGGAGGGCCAGTAGGACAGAACTGATTTGCAGGGCAAGAACTTCAAAGAAATAATGAGGTCCCAGGAGAGGTGGAGCTCTGATGTAGGGAATTGAATCCTTTTCCAAAGCTTTCATAAGATGTATTTTTCTTTCTACTGCCAGATAAAGGTCTGTGTAGGGTAGAGGGGAAGAAAGAAGAAGGGAGAGGAAGCATTTGATGAAAAATAGAGTGGATGGTTCAGTGCTTTGCTTAGGTGTCAGGTAAAGTTTCCCTCAAAAGTACCATGAGCAATTTAAACAGTAGAAGTGTCTGGGAATTAAAGAATAAACCAGGATGGATGCATGCATTTCCAAGAGTCATTATGGGGGACAATATTGTTTCTATTTAACAAACACAGCTAAAAGTGGATGGCAAAATCGCACTTTATACATTAGATCTCTGAATATGAAGCCATATTTTCTAAGTTTATGAGCTAATATTTTTACAAATGTAATATCTAATCTTTCATGTAAATTTCTTGAATTTGTGTGGGTCCTCTGAAAAGGAATAGCAGCAAGCCAAATCTCAGATTAGTGTTCTCATAGCAAGATAAAATAATTATTTCCAAATGTGAACATCAAAATGCTAATGGCTGGCTGGACCTAAGCATGGTAAGTTCACTCTTCTACAGAGGTAACTTTAAAAAAAATAAAATCAATCTGTTCTATAAGGAAATGACACCCTCTGCAACTTCCTCACTCCTGCTCATTACTGTATGTGATTCTCTTACCATTTTAGAAATGATATCTCCCAGTTTGCCCAGGACAATCCCAGCTTATTCTTGTTATCTTGGTGAAATTATTAACAGCACCCCTTTTACTCCAAGCGTTTTGGTTTGGATGATAAATTATATTGTTTTCTTACTCAGAGCGGACGACCATGTTCTCATGTACATAGATTGAGGTCATCGGATGGGAAGGCTGGGGGCTGGCCAGAACAGCAGCCCTATGGTGAGGCAGGGACCCCAGCGTAGGGTCCACACTGGAGAGCCGAAATTGAGCTCAACCGGAACTAGGAAGCCGTAGCAACTGGTGTATCCCTTTCACATGCAGAAAAGTCTGCTGTCCTCAGCTGAGTTAGGCAGAATTAAACAAATGATCAGTGCCCACTTTGAGGCCTGACTGTAAAGAGATGAAAAACACCCCAAAGCCAGAGCTGTGACAAGAGACCAGTGAGAAATCACCAGAGAGGAAGGTTGCCACCTGTAAGGGTCTGTAGCTCTTCCGCCTGGAGCACACTTCCTGAGCTGCTGGCCTTAGAACGTCTGGCATTTGTTTTAGTAAAGAAATCAGTAAATTTTCTCATACTTCTACCAAAACCAAAACAAAAAAGTCAAGATAGAAAGAATGTTTGAGCATTCTGTAAAAGATACTATTCTCCCCCATTATATTCAAGAATGCCTAGATGTTTAAAACTGCAGCAAAGGAAGGAAACAAGAGTAAAACATTTATAATAAAAGAAACTTGACATTTACACTAGTGAGATAAGCAACAAGTGTAATCAGTGTAAAATAGTGTAGTAAGTATACACTAATTTAAATAATGAAGGTTAGAGGAAGTGATAAATAATCAAGAATAATTTTAGGACATTAACACTACTCAAAATAAATATATACAGAAAACCTTAATTTATTTCTTGCTGGATTTTATAGAACTTACCTGAAAATCAAGAAGAAAAAATTTCATTACAGTCATTTGAAAGCAGGCTGACAAGTTATAAATGCACTCACTCAATGTACAAATATGCATAATACCATGCACAATGCACAATTCCTTAAATGGTGCTCAAACACATAACATCAGGGATGCTTAAACCTCATAGAAAACAGAAAACATACATGCATTCATAAGCTACTAACATTTCAATGTTATAACATATAAGGCTTTCCCACACCCTTTATTTTATTTGATCTTCTGGACAGCATATTTTACAGGTGAACAAAACCAAATTCAGAGATATTGAGTCATTCAAGATCAGACAGCTAAGTAAGAAACAAAGTAAAAACAAACAGACAAAAACCCCATAATTCCTAACCAAAGTTTCTTTGGCAATAGTTCTATTTCTTATAGGATCAGCTGCACACAGGAAAGAACATGATACAAGATTTCAATACAGCAGGAGGCAGACAAATAAATGAAATAAGGACTCCAGTCACAGGCCATGCTAATTTAGAAAAATTTGTTTAGTTTCTATTTCTTTCCTTGTGAAATAATTTAAATCAGTGGTCTCCAACTTTTTGGCACCAGGGACTGGTTTTGTGGAAGACAATTTTTCCATGGACGGGGTTGGGGGGGGGGATGGTTCAGGTGGTAATCAGCAGGTGAAGCTTCACTCATTCTCCTGCCACTCACCTCCTGCTATGCAGCCCGGTTCCTAACAAGGCCGCGGACCAGTACCCGTCTGTGTCCCCGGGGGGGGGGAACCCCTGGATAGTTATAGTACTTCATGACTTACCTCCTTCATAGTATCCCACAATGAAATACTCTTGAAAACTCAGTAAGTGTTGCAAAATTTTACTCCCACTAAAAATTAGAAATAATTATTGATTCCATCAGTAATTTCAACTAAACAGGCATTTTTCCAAGGAAACTTTCTAGTCAGAGGCCAGGAGTATGTAGGAGATGCCTATACTGGTATGGTCATATGAGTTGGTAAAATTTTGAAATACTTCTCAGCTGATTGATTAATTGCCACTTACTCTAGTCCCTCGAGTGCCCCACCCTTGCAGATCTCCCCATGAGTCAGAAAGTAAAGGATTATTATCAGCAGGTTCATGCTTCAATGCTAAGGGTACCAGCCTTACTGGTACTTGACTTCTGTCCTTACCTCGTTGGAGACATTCCTGACCAATAAAGGGAAAACTCCAGCTATGTGTTTGCAGCTTGCTTTCTCATGTAGCCAGAGTCACGTTGCCAACATCTGCCTGTGTTCCTGTGATTAGTTCTCAAGTGAAAATAATATCACTTGTTCTACCTACTATTAGATAATAATTACTGTAAATATAAAAAAAATGTGGCTGGGATGGGATGTTTATCAAAATGTGATGCTTGAACTCCAGGGACATTAGTACAGCTATAGAGAAGGTCTCAGCTTGAAAGATCTTGGAGGAGTGGGAATGTTGTTGATTGTTTATTCATTGTCTTTGGCAAAGAAGAACTAAAGAGTGCTTCAATTACCCCGGAATTTATTCCCCAACTCACAGCAATGTAATGTAATTGGACCAGGAAACGATCCCTCCCAAGCCAGCTTGACCGTATTACAGAAAGAACACCTAAACACCAGGAATTTTTTAACATCAACAACACTTGCCTCCAGTTTAAAGTCTGAGACAGCTCTAACCGCTGTCAAATGGACAATGAGTTTAACCCAAGAGAAACCACCAAAACTGTTTGCTGGAAAATATCATGGTAGGAGTTACTCTGCTCATTCAGGGAAAGAAAATAATAAAACCAAAGAAAAATATGCATAGTACTTATGAAAATAGTCTACACTTTAAAAAGGAAGAGGATATAAGTACTAAAAATGCAAAAGAAAAATAAAACTTTTGAAAAAGAACTATTATAGGAAGTGGTAAAAAAAAAATGGTAGGTTTGTTTTTGCAGAAACCTGATTTTCATTCCCAATGAAATTGAAGAAAACATGGACTCTATGAAATAATATAATGTTAACATTTAGATAGGACTGGAACTGACTGAATCAAGGAGCTAGAATTTTTTAAAAGAAGGAAAGACTGTAATGATAAAAACTGCCATAAAATTAAATCATTCATTTAATATGTCTTTATGAAGAGAAAGGCAATATCAGGATAAAAAGATGAGCAAGATATTAGAAGCCATATTATTGAAAACTAAATTCAATAGGCAACAAACTTAGGAAGCACTTCAAGAATGCAGAAGGTGTTGGTTCTAAAACTGGCTCCTGCACATGGAGGGCAAGCAGAGACCAAAGAAAGATGCAGGCCACTCCAGATTGGTCGGTGGTAAGTTTAATAAGCAAAGGATCTCATATATGAGGCTTATTATGGGCAGCTGCAAGGCAAGTAGATCTCCACACCCACCAAATCTTAAAAGTTTATATAAAGGACTTAACTGGGTTTAGTTAGGTATACTGTCCAGATGGTCTCAACACCACATTGCTCTCTCAAGTCTATGTGCTTGAAACAGCTCCTAGTGTGGGCATGGTGGACAGAATGTACATGCCAAGGACAGGAGGGGGGAGGAACCTCTGATTGCAGGGTCACAGGCAGTCATGTTTTCTCAACAGCCTCTTCCAACAGAAGGACAAGAGAAGAAAACTTATATGATTAAAGATGATTAAAATGGAAGACAGAAAGTAAAGACATAAGAAATGGATAATTGATTTCCTGAAAAAGAAAAACCAACAAATATGACATAATAAATAACAAATGATATAAAACAATGAAGATTCCTAATAAAGTAAAATGTTTTTATGTTTCTCTCAATAGATTAAAATGTTCCTAACGTTTCCCTAAGTTACATAAGGGAACTTCAAAAACATCTCAAGACCTAAGGCTTAGATTAAAAGGTCCTACCTTTTTCTCATCATATTATGGTGAAGCTGTTAATTCTAAGGGAAAAAAAAAAGAGCAAATTATGCATCTCTGAGACTGGGGGCAGGACACACAGAGGAAAACCTCTCTCAGGAGAAAACCTCTCTCAGAAGAAAATCTCTGAAGTTGTCCCTGGGCTTCTCTATAGCATTAAAAGCCAATTTTAAAAAGGTACAAAACAAAACAACTTAAAGGTATTTTGAAAAAAAATTGCCACCAAACCCTGTATTCAACCAAGTTATCATTCCATTAATGATAGGAGAAAATTATTCTTAGTAATGCACAGGCTCACAAAGGATATCTCCCAGAGTACTCCCCCAAAATGTTAACTGTTCAAAAGATCAATCTAAAAAACAGTCGAGCATCTATTGATGAACACTTATGTTGTTTCCATATCTTGGCAGTTGTAAATAATGCTGCTACTAACACTGGGGTGCATGTATCTCTTTGAATTAATGTTTTCATTTTCTTCGAATATATTGCTATATCATATGGTAGTTCTATTTTTAATATTTTGAGGAGCCTCCATGTTACTTTCCATAGTGGCTGCACCAATTTACATTCCCACCAACAGTGTACTAGGGTTCCTTTTTCTCCACATCCTCTCCAGCATTTATTATTTGTTGTCTTTTTGATGATAGCCAATATTTTGCCATTTGCAACAACATGAATGGAACTGAAGGGTATTATGCTTAGTTAGATAAGTCAAACAAAGACAGACAATACTATATGTTTTTACTTCTATGTGGAAGCTAAAAAATAAAACAAAATAGAAACAGACTCATAGATAGAGAGAACAAACTAGTGGGAGACAGGTGAGGGGATGGGGCAAGATAGGAATAGGGGGTTAACAGGTACAAACTACTATATAGGATACAATGTACAGCACAGGGAATATAGGCATATATATATAATATAATGTTATAAATTTAAATGGAATATAATCTATAAAAATGTTGACTCACTACATTGCACACCTGAAACTAATATAACACTGTAAATCAATTATACTTCAATTTAGAAATTAAAAAATGGGAGTGCCAAAAAGTGAGCCTGTGTTGTAGGAGGATGTGCAGAAGGCATTAAATCACTTAAATGTAATAATAATTGTGAAACAAACAAAAAAATGATTTAGAAAGAATAGTTATGTAAGGTCAACATATGATAATTTAATAATATCATCAGAAATCTCATATCATATGAAAAAACTTATGAAGCAGAAGGGGTGAATAAAAGTGGGCATGTGGTGGAGCAGGAGGGTGGCAACAGTTTCTGGTTCATTCATGACATTGATATTCAGCCATTTTTTAATTTTAAGGGTACCCCCAGGACTTCCCGGGTGACGCAGTGGTTAAGAATCTGCCTGCCAATGCAGGGGACACGGGTTCGATCCGTGGTCCAGGAAGATCCCCACATGCCACAGAGCAACTAAGTCTGTGCACCACAACTACTGAGCCTGCGCTCTAGAGCTCATGCTCCACAACAAGAGAAGCTACCGTGGTGAGAAGCCTGCGCACTGCAACGAAGAGTAGCCCCACCTTGCCACAACTAGAGAAAGCCCACGTGCAGCAATGAAGACCCAAGACAGCCAAAAATAAATAAATAAAATAAATAAATTTATTTAAAAAAAAAGTACCCTCTAAAATGTTGTTTTCAGGGATATTTTTCTTCCAAATTGTTAGGCAACAAAATTTTAAATGAACACATTTCATATGACAAAAAGAGCAAACAAAAAAAAAAAACATTTTGAGGGGCAAAACATACAAAACAACAGAAAACAAGTACAGAAATCTTCAAACAAAATGACAAAATAAAATCAAACATAACATTTGCACAGAGCAGAGCGGCCACTGCTCTGTGCAAAGACACAGTCTGCCCCTAACCCTGCTTAATCTTCTTGGAGAACATTCTTTTCTTGTAGGGAGGGGACAGGGAAAGAGTGAACAGCTCACACAAATCTATTGCTCCTACAAGAAAAATAAGTAGAAGATACCTTACAGGTATGAGTCACCAATATCATCTTCAGACATAAATGACAAAACATTTTTATTATTGCTTTTTACTGTGCACACTTGAAATCTGAAAGGTCTGAGGTTAACTTGGACCATTATCCTGCTTGAACAGAGGATGATCTTTCTGCCACCTGATAATACCTTTTAATACCTCCTCAAGGTTTATGCTCTTCTCATCCTCCTTTTCAAAGTCTCCTGGGTATTTTTTAAGACAAGCTTTTGCCCCTAGAGCCTCCTTTCCAGCCAGTGTTTGGAGCCAAAATAATCACAATAACTGAGATCTCTCTTTTCTGGTAAATTTTCAAAAAAAAAAAAATTGTTCACCACGATTGCAAGATTGATTGATTGATTAGCCAGATAGACCTCTTGCAATATTTATTATTGTAATGCCATAAAAGTTTATTTCATATTAAGAAATCTCTTAAGACATCAAATAATGGAAAAGAAGAAAAATAGTTATCAAAAAATTATCTCAGAATTTCAGAAGTCTCTAATATAAATTTGCTATATTGTGTCACTATATATACAGCTGCATTTTGAACTGAGACCCAACTGACAACTACAGAACCACTCTATTGCCTTTGTCAACTGAGGTTACTTGATCCAAACCAGAATCCTCATCTACATCCATAGAAAAACCTATTCTTATGAAAGCTTATTGAGATAATACTGTGGTTTGCTACCTAGATTCTCCTTCAAGGAAGAATGTGTTTCCCAGACAGATGCTAGGAGTGCTAGCAAAAGATAGCCTTCAGCTCTCAGCCTATTGGGGATTAACTCAAATGCAGAGAACTGCCTCAGACCTTCTCTAAGCTGGCCCACATTCAATGCAGGACTATAAAATGCTGGCTATCCTGACCCAACTCGGGACAACTCTGAAAGCCCACTCTTGCTCTGGAGCTCCTTTGAGATCAGCTAAGGCAACCATCAGGAATGTATTGCAGCTCAACCTCTTCCTCTGCTCAGTCCTGCTTTCCTCCCTTCCATTTCACAGGTGTTCACCCCAAAGGTACTCCTTAATAAACATCCTGCAAGCTAAACTCCATCTCAGAGCCTGCTTCCTAGGAAATACAACCTACAACATTATGACTTATAGTCATTTTATTTAGTGCCTGACCCTAACACTTGGGCCAGACATTAGCTCTTGGGCCAGGGACTTAGAAATGTGTCAAGAACACAGCCCGGGGATGCTATCTCAGGTTCTATTTCTGAGGAATTGCTGAGAAATGAGATACTGAGCCTCAGTTTCTCATCTATAAAATGTAGAAATCTAGTGGATTTCTAGGCTCTTTTTCAATTCAAAAATGCCATATGATGAGATTTCCAAACATATATATATGATTTAGGACTTTAATATCCATATACCATTATGTTCTTTAGATAATTTTCTAAACAACATAACACTATAATCACTTGGTAAAAATAAATTGTCAGATAATTTGAGGTTGAACATAGAATAGTTATTTGGAAGCCAAAAGAATTAGGAGAAGTCATGAACATCATCTTCATTCATTCATGTACCAACCTATTTCTTCATCAGCCACTTACCAAGTAACTACTATGTGCTACACATTGTTGTATGATCCTACTCTTGAGAGCTCACAATTTAATGAAGAAAAGGGATACTAAATAACATAACAATAATCTACTAAGATAAGTTCAGTAATAAAATACAATGAGTTCTGTTGTACCATAGAGGGATAGATAGATCATTTGGTAGCTGTGTAGACTAAGAAGAGTGGGCAATCCAAATAAGAATCTGTTCGGCTGTCCAAAAGAGGATTGATGAAGGCCCTAAATAAGGTAATGAAACAATGGGAAATATTCAAGAAATTTCAAAATTGGCAAGACTTGCAGTAATTAATTTTACAAGAGTGGGGTGAAAGATGTGGGTAAAGTATGGAGGATTCCCATGTGTACCTCCACCACTAAAGAAGAGACCCCAGGATACACCACGTGAGGAAGAGCCCTGAACACTGAAACACCATGAAGGTAGGCTTTTAGATGATAGTTTCTGTTTCTCCAGCTTGAGGTAAAACATGGGATGACTGTGTCTACCTATCCCATTCAAGTTTGTAAAATGGTAGCCCCCATGCAACACATCACCAGAAAGTCTTTCCTGCTGGGCCCTGGGCTCATCCCTTCAGTGAGGAGGCCAAAAGCCCTAAGAGGGAGGGAGAGAGGGAGGGGAGGGTTTGCCTGGTGCCATCAGGACCGCGTGTCACCCTGAAGCTAAGGGCAGCAATTGCCACTGCCAGAATCATGCCCTCATTTCCCGGGAAGGTCACTCAAAAAGGCCTCCTCCTGTGTGTTTAGTGTGTCACCTTAACGGTGCCGTCAGGACCAGTCACCTGAGGAAAATGCCCAGGTGAGCCAACCTGCCTGAGAATGTGGCCTCCCTCCTTTAAGAAGCCAAAAATGTGCCCACTGCTCTTGTTGTTGCTGTTGTTAAAGAGTCTATGATAACTCTGTCTATAGGAATTCTTGGCAGTTTTATGTTCTGTATCATTTCTTTTTCTGTCATTGATTGAAAACTCCTTGGATCCTGTTAGCAGTTACAGATTCAAGAAGGCCAGTACTTCATAGGTTTTATCATGTATTTAGAAGGGGAATCACCATCAAGTTGCTGAAATGAGGATGAAGTGTCTTTCAGTCATGGAGATGGAAATAAATGGTGCTCTGCAGGGTGTGCAAGGATAGGCACCCAAGATTCCTTCACCCAGTCCTCCCTTTTCTCCCTCACTGCTTCCTGGAAAATTGACCCTCACACCCCTGCCACATACACAAAGAGCAAAAAGGATTTAGTGAGAAAGACCAAATCTCTTGCCTACATATACAATAATAACAGCACTTTATTGCACTTATAAAAATGTTCTATTTCATTACACTTTACCAAGCATTTTTAGATTGTTTGACTAAACCCCAAAAATAAAATTATAAAACTGAGAAAGAGAATCATAATGAAGTCAAATTTTACTGGTGTTGTATAAAAGTGTTTAATCACAATTCTAAACCAGGGAACCAGGATGCGGGAAGGCACCACCACTACCCAAGAGTCAAGTCACTGCATGGCCTGGGTACACCTCTCTATTCAACCAGCCATTATGTCCTCTCCATGACCTCCTCCAGCTGGACTTTAGCTTGGACAAACAACTCTCCCTGCCCCACTGTTGGTCCACCACTGGAAAGAATGATTACCATGTGGCTGGCAGGGTCTTGGTGTTCCAGCTTGGTGTCAGGCCTGAGCCTGTGAGGTGGGAGAGCCGAGTTCAGGACACTGGACCACCAGAGACCTCCCAGCACCACATAATATCAAACAGCAAAAATCTCCCAGAGATCTCCATCTCAACGCCAAGACCCAGCTCCACCTAATAACCAGAAGGCCTCAGGGCTGGACACCCCATGTCAAAAAACTAGCAAGGCATGACCACAACCCCACCCATTAGCAGAGAGACTGACTAAAATCATAACTTCACAGACAACCCAAAACACATCACCAGACACAGTCCTGCCCATCAGAAAGACAAGATCCAGCCTCATCCACCAGAACACAGGCACCAGTCCCCTCCACCAAGAAACCTACACAACCCACTGAACCAACCTTACCCACTTGGGGAACACAACAAAAACAATGGGAACTATGAACCTGCAGCCTGCAAAATAGAGACCCCAAGCACAGTAAGTTAAGCAAAATGAGAAGACAGAGAACTATGGAGCAGATGAAGGAGCAAGGTAAAAACCCACCAGACCAAAGAAATGAAGAGGAAATAGGCAGTCTACCTGAAAAAGAATTCAGAGTAATGATACTAAAGATGATCCAAAATCTTGGAAATAGAATGGAGAAAATACAAGAAACATTTAACAAGGACCAAGAAGAACAAAAGAGTAAACAAACAATGATGAACAGCACAATAAATGAAATTAAAAATTCTCTAGAAGGAATCAATAGCAGCATAACTGAGGCAGAAGAACAGATAAGTGACCTGGAAGATAAAATAGTGGAAATAACTAACACAGAGCAGAATGAAGAAAAAAGAACGAAAAGAATTGAGGACAGTCTCAGAGACCTCTGGGGCAACATTAAAAACACCAAAATTGGAATTATAGGGGTCCGATAAAAAGAAGAGAAAAAGAAAGGATCTGAGAAAATATTTCAAGAGATTATAGTCAAAAAATCCCCTAACATGCGAAAGGAAATAGTCAATCAAGTCCAGGAAGCACAGAGTCCTATACAGGATGAACCCAAAGGGAAACACACCGAGACACATACTAATCAAACCATCAAAAATTAAATTCAAAGAAAAATTATTAAAAGCAGCAAGGGAAAAGCAACAAATAACATACAAGGGAATCCCCATAAGATTAACAGCTGATCTTTCGGCAGAAACTCTGCAAGTCAGAAGGGACTGGCAGGACACATTTAAAGTGATAAAAGGGAAAAAACCTACAACCAAGATTACTCTACACAGCAAAGGTCTCATTCAGATTTGACAGAGAAATCAAAATCTTTACAGACAAGCAAAAGCAAAGAGAATTCAGCACCACCAAACCAGCTTTACAAGAAATGCTAATGGAACTTCTCTAGGCAAGAAACACAAGAGAAGGAAAAGACCTACAAAAACAAACCCAAAACAATTGAGAAAATGGTAATAGGAACATACATATCAATAATTACCTTAAATGTAAATGGATTAAATGCTCCCACCAAAAGACATAGACTGGCTGAATGGATACAAAAACAAGACCTGTATATATGCAGGTCTACAAGAGACCCACTCAGACCTAGGAACACATACAGACTGAAAGTGAGGGGATGGAAAAAGATATTCCATGCAAATGGAAGTCAAAAGAAAGATGGAGTAGCAATTCTCATATCAGAAAAAATAGACTTTAAACTAAAGACTATTACAAGAGACAAAGAAGGACACTACATAATGATGAAGGGATCAATCCAAGAAGAAGATATAACAATTGTAAACATTTATGCACCCAACATAGGAGCACCTGAATACATAAGGCAAATGCTACCAGCCATAAAACAGGAAATCGACAGTAACACAATAATAGTAGGGGATTTTAACACCACACTTTCACCAAAGGAGAGATCAACCAAAATGAAAATAAATAAGGAAAAACAAGCTATAAATGACTTATTAAACAAGATGGACTTAATTGATATTTATATGATATTCCATCCAAAAACAACAGGATACACTTTCTTCTCAAGTGCACACAGAATATTCTCCAGGATAGATCATATCTTGGGTCACAAATCAAGCCTTGGTAAATTTAAGAAAATTGAAATTGTATCAAGTATCTTTTCAGAACATAGCGCTATGAGACTAGATATCAGTTACAGGAGAAAATCTGTAAAAAATACAAACACAAAGAGGCTAAACAATACACTACTAAATAACCAAGAGATCACTGAAGAAATCAAAGAGGAGAGCAAAAAATATCTAGAAAAAAAATGACAATGAAAACACGATGACCCAAAACCTATGGGATGTAGCAAAAGCAGTTCTAAGAGGGAAGTTTATAGCAATACAATCCTACCTCAAGAAACAAGAAAAATCTCAAATAAACAATCTAACTTTATACCTAAAGCAATTAGAGAAGGAAGAACAAAAGAAACCTGAAAGTTAACAGAAGGAAAGAAATCAAAAAACTCAGATCAGAAATAAATGAAAAAGAAATGAAGGAAACAACAGCAAAGACCAATAAAACTAAAAGTTGGTACTTTGACAAGATAAACAAAATTGATAAACCATTAGCCAGACTCATCAAGAAAAAAAGAGAAAGACTCAAATCAACAGAATTAGAAATGAAAAAGGAGAAGTAACAACTGATACTGCAGAAATACAAAGAATCATGAGAGATTACCTCAAGCAACTATATGCCAATAAAATGGACAACCTGGAAGAAATGGACAAATTCTTAGAAAAGCACCACTTTCTGAGACCGAACCAGGAAGAAATAGAAAATATAAAGAGACCAATCACAAGTACGGAAATTGAGACTGTGATTAAAAATCTGCCAACAAACAAAAGCCCAGGACCAGATGGCTTCACAGTCAATTTTATCAAACATTTAGAGAGGAGCTAACACCTATCCTTCTCAAACTCTTCCAAAATACAGCAGAGGAAGGAACACTCCCAAATTCATTCTACTAGGCCACCATCACCCTGATACCAAAACTAGACAAAGATGTCACAAAAAAAGAAAACTACAGTTCAATATCACTGATGAATATAGATGCAAAAATCCTCAACAAAATACTAGCAAACAGAACCCAGCAGCACAGTAAAAGGATCATACACCTTGATCAAGTGGGGTTTATCCCAGGAATGCAAGGATTCCTCAATATACGCAGATCAATCACTGTAATACACCATATTAACAAACTGAACAGTAAAAGCCATATGATAATCTCAACAGGTGCAGAAAAAACTTTTGACAAAATTTACATCCATTTATGCTAAAAACCCTCCAGAAAGTAGGCATAGAGGGAACTTACCTCAACATAATAAAGGTCATATATGACAAATCCACAGTCAACATTGTTCTCAATAGTGAAAAACTGAAACCATTTCCACTAATATCAGGAGGAAGACAGGGTTGCCCACACTCACCACAATTATTCCACATAGTTTTGGAAGTTTTAGCCACAGCAATCAGAGAAGAAAAAGAAATAAATGAAACCCAAATCAGAAAAGAAGAAGTAAAGCTGTCACTGTTTGCAGATGACATGATACTATACATAGAGAATCCTAAAAATGCCACCAGAAAACTACTAGAGCTAATCAATGAATTTGGTAAAGTACCAGGATACAAAATGCGTGCACAGACATCTCTTGCATTCCTATACACTAATGATGAAAAATCTGAAAGGCAAATTAAGGAAACACTCCCATTTACCATTGCAACCAAAAGAATAAAATACCTAGGAATAAACCTACCTAAGGAGACAAAAGACCTGAAGGCAGAAAGCTATAAGACACTGATGGAAGAAATTAAAGACGATACAAACAGATGGAGAGATATACCATGTTCTTGGATTGGAAGAATCAACATTGGAAAATGACTATACTACCCAAAGCAATCTGCAGAGTCAATGTAATCCCTATCAAACTACCACTGGCATTTTTCACCAACTAGAACAAAAAATTTCACAATTTGTATAGAAACACAAAAGACCCCGAATAGCCAAAGCAATCTTGAGAAAGAAAAACGGAGTTGGAGGAATCAGGTTCCCTGACTTCAGACTATACTACAAAGCTACAGTAATCAAGACAGTATGGTACTGGCACAAAAACAGAAATATAGATCCATGGAACAGGATAGAAAGCCTAGAGATAAACCCACACACATATGGGCACCTTATCTTTGATAAAGGAGACAAGAATATACAATGGAGAAAAGACACGTTCTTCAATAAGTGGTCCTGGGAAAACTGGACAGCTACATGTAAAAGAATGAAATTAGAACACTTCCTAACACCGTACACAAAAATAAACTCAAAATGGATTAAAGACCTAAATATATGCCAGACACTATAAAATTCTTAGAGGAAAACATAGGCAGAACACTCTATTATATAAATCATAGCAAGATCCCTTTTGACCCACCTCCTAGAGAAATGGAAAAAAAAAACCAATAATAAACAAATGGGACCTTATGAAACTTAAAAGCTTTTGCACAGCAAAGGAACCCATAAACAAGACAAAAAGACAACCCTCAGAATGGCAGAAAATATTTGCAAACGAAGCAACTGACAAAGGATTAATCTCCAAAATATACAAACAGCTCATGCAACTCAATATCAAAATACAAACAACTCAATCCAAAAATTGGCAGAAGACCTGAATAGACATTTCTCCAAAGAAGATATACAGATTGCCAACAAACACATGAAAGGATGCTCAACATCACTAATCATTAGAGAAATGCAAACAAAAACTACAATGAGGTGTCACCTCACACCGTTCAGAATGGCCATCATCAGAAAATGTACAAACAGTAAATGCTGGAGAGGGTGTGGAGAAAAGGGAATCCCCTTGCACTGTTGGTGGGAATGTAAATTGATACAGCCACTATGGAGGACAGTATGGAGCTTCCTTTAAAAACTACAAATAGAATTACCACATGACCCAGCAATCCCACTACTGGGCATATACCCTGAGAAAACCATAATTCAAAAAGAGTCATGTACCACAGTATTCATTGCAGAACTATTTACAATAGCCAGGACATGGAAGCAACCTAAGTGTTCATCAACAGATGAGTCAATAAAGAAGATGTGGCCCATACATACAATGGAATATTACTCAGCCATAGAATGAAACAAAATTGAGTTATTGGTAGTGAGGTGGATGGATCTAGAGTCTGTCATACAGAGTAAAGTAAGTCAGAAAGAGAATAATAAATTCCATATGCTAACGCATATATATGGAATCTTAAAAAAAAAAAGGTTCTGAAGAAACTAGGGGTCAGACTGGAATAAAGATGCAAACGTAGAGAATGGACTTGAGGACGCAGGGAAGGGGAAGGGGAAGCTGGTACGAAGTGAGCGAGTGGCGTTGACATATATATACTACCATATATAAAATAGATAGCTAGTGGGAAGCAGCTGCATAGCACAGGGAGATCAGCTCATGCTTTTTGACCCCCTAGAGGGGTGGGATACGGAGGGTAGAAGAGAGACGCAAGAGGGAGGAGATATGGGGATATATGCATATGTATAACTGGTTCACTTTGTTATACAGCAGAAACTAACACAACATTGTAAAGCAATTATATTCCAATAAAGATATGAAAAAAAAAATCTAAACCAAGATTAACTCAGAGTTTGGGGAACTAAAGATTATAAAATTTTGAGGGGTGTCTTTTTAAAAAGGAATGCAAAATTGGGTATAAAAATAAATTTTGGTTAGGAAAACATATAAATTACATGCTTTAACAATATGAAAATATCACAAACAAAACCCAGAAAATATATTTGTTAATCACTTGCTCAACATCTTCCTATATACTTCTTCTCCCATGTAATTGGCTACATCTTTTTTGATCACCTCTTCATAAGACAAGATTTTATATCGTTTTCTATAGCAGGGTTACTCAGGTTCTGAAATCTTGACACTATTGGCATTCTGAGCCAGCAATTCTTTGTTGGGAGCAGGCAGAGGAAAGAGGGGAGACAAGATATCCTATGCATTGTAGGAATTTTTGCAGCACCTCTGGCCTCTACCCACTAGATGCCAGTAGCATCCCCCCCTTGTGACCACCAAAAATGTTTTCCAAACATTGTCAAATATTCCCTGGGGGGAAAAAATCACACCCAGTTAAGAATCACTGTTTTGTAGCAAGAAGAAAAAGATAATGTCATAGTCGGCTCAGGCTGCCATAACAAAATACTATAGACTGAGTGGCTTAAACAACAGAAATTAATTTTCCCACAATTCTGGAGGCTAGGAAGCCTAAGGTCAAGGTTCTGGCAGGTTCAGTTTCTGGTAGGGCCCTCTACCTGACTTGCAGATTGCCATCTTCTCACTGAGTCATCACATGGCAGAGGGTGAGAGAGATGGGGGGGGGGGGAGAGAGAGAGAGAGAGAGAGAACAATCTCTTCTTATGAGGACACTAATCCTATTGACTCATGATTATGACCTCGTTTTATCTTAATTACTTTCATGTAGACCCTTTCTCCAAATACAGTCACATTGAAGGTTTGGGCTTCAACATACGAAATTGGGGGGAAACACAATTCAATCTATAGCAGATACATAACTGTCTTTATTATGGTTAGTCAACATTTTTTTTTAGTATTTTGGGAAAGTTTCTATATGTTTTACAACTCTTTATTGGTAATATGTAAATTTTTATAATTGTTGTCAAATTTGGGAAAATATCAAGTTTCTCGCCTAAATGGCCTCTAAGATTTTAGGACATTCTGAGTTTTCTGGAACAGTGATTAATGGTAAATGCTCTTTGAATTAATGACACGTGTTTACCAGTTTGTCACAGATGTCCTCATTGCAGTGGTATATTATGGGTTTTATATTAATGTTGTCAGTGTTAGATTTTCATGTCACATTAGCAAGAAATTAATAAGAAATATGTATAAGTTTAGTTGGGCAAAGGTATTTCAGAGAGAGGAAAGAGCATAAGCAAATGTATGTCTGAGCAATGACAGAGTCTGGGTAGAGTGAGACATAGGAAAGGCAGCAGCTTAAGATGAGAACATTAGAGAAAATACTCTGGAGTCAGGAGGAGAGCTGGGAAATACTGTTACATGCTGGCCAGAAACTAAGAATAGATGACCATGAATTGAACTTTGGGTTAAGGAATCAAAAGTTGGTTGATGGACCACGAAGCACATAAAAGACAGTATCGTGTGAAAATCATTAGCATCAGAGTCAGCCAAACTCAGTTTAAACAAAGATCTGACACAAACTAGCTTGTGAAACTTTTCATTGCATCAGTTCACATCCTCTGCCAGGCAGATACCAAGATGGAAGTAGGTGTGCCAGAGACTGATTAAGGGGAATATACTTGGAAGATAAAAAAGAGGGTGAACAGAAAATACAGAGAATCTTTCAAACATGATGAAGATCTGACACCTGTGAGAAGAGAGAAGGAAATAGAATTGGGTGGGAGGACCCTAAGACTGCAGAGCAGCTCTGAGAAAGCTGAAGCTCCAGGGCAAAGATTGCCCATTCTGCACCAGGCAGGAATGGCCCAGCTCTAGAACTCTGGCCATGCTCAGTCATTGATTGAGAGCAGCCTAGGGAGAGCATGGTCGGTGTGATGCCCTGATGGATCTGAAGGTGCGTGGCTGGAGGCAGCATGCTGATATACTCTCTTGAAGGGAGGTCTCCACTGTGAACCTTCAAGACTGCTCCACTAGCCATGGCTTACTTCTAGAAGTAACTGCTAAACATGTAAATCCATTCCAATGTACCAAGGCTAAATGTATCTTATTCACATTCTCCTTCACCAAATCCAAAAAACTGTCAGGGCCTACTGCAATGCCACCAGCCACAAGTGGAAATATGACAGAGTAGAACTCAGAGTGAAAAGACACAGTGGTTTGGTTCACTGGTTGAAGTTAAACTATCTTACTTTTGCACATTTACAAAATCATTTGTCTATGCCAACACATCGCAGGAGTCCCTGTCTGTGCATCAGAAGGGGCCCATGCAAATGAAAACCCCGAAACTTAAGATTCTTTACCTTCACATAAATCCACTTCTGGTTCTAGAGATGGTGATGATTTTTTATTGGACGTACACTAGCATCGATACCTAGTCCCACTCCTAAATCCCCAAAGCTCTCAGCTAACTAAAACTAGCATAGAGTGAGTACCTCTGGAAGAACAGAAGGGCCGCCCCCTCCTGGAATAAAAAATCACCGAGTTCAGTGGGGTCAGGGAGCTCTCATTTTTCAATTCTGGCCAGAGTCTATATCTAAGGGAGTCAATATTCAAGAGGGAAGGGCAGGTACATATGTGGTGAGGACATTCAAGGTGGGGGCAGCTCTCATTACGATGTGTAGGAGAGACCCAGGTAAGGGAAAACCTATAGGACAATGTAAAACAAAAAAGATCAAAAGTGGGATCCAAACCAGGTTAAGGAGCTGGCAATATCTAAAAGAGGGGCCCAGAGCCCTAGTCAGCAGTTAGGACTGAACTCTAGAGTTAGGGGACCGGGTAGAGTGTTGAGGGAAAGACCAGGAAGCCAGACTTCCTGGTCAGCTGACTGACTTTCTAGGTGTGTAGTGAGGATGGACAAGCTAGACTATGAATCCACTATCCCCAGAGGTCACTGGTGAGGAAGGACCTGCTGAAACCTTACCACAGCTTCCCCGTCACCTCAGGAACTGAGCGAGGTGAGACAGGTCTTTATTACCCACACACAGGCAGAGCAGGATGAGGAAGACAGGTAATGAATGGGGAATTACCTCCATGCTGGGCAAGACTCTATAAGGCATCCATGCCTCAGAGCTCTAAATGTTCTTCTCACCAACACCAAGCTGTCAAGATACAGTACTAACAAAAGGAAAGCCGGGCCAAGATGAGACCCTGAGAGGCACAGAGAAAGACTTACCAGAGGAGGATAAAAACAGCGATTGTGTTCACAATGGCGTGTAGACTTTACCGGTACGAAATGAGATGCAAGCAAGTCAAAATATTCCTGGAGAAGAAATCAAGGGAAAAGGCAAAATAATAAGAGAGACATGGCAAAGAGTTCCTCAGGAGGGTCACAGACAAATGGCCCTTTGCAATTACAGCATTTGTATAAAGTCCAGGTGTAAACAGCAAAGCTGGCACATCCTTAAGTTTAAAAATCTCTTTTGGGGCTTCCCTGGTGGCGCAGTGGTTGAGAGTCTGCCTGCCGATGCAGGGGACGCGGGCTCGTGCCCGGGTCCGGGAGGATCTCACATGCCGCGGAGTGGCTGGGCCCATGAGCCATGGCTGCTGAGCCTGCGTGTCCGGAGCCTGTGCTCTGCAACGGGAGAGGCCACAACAGTGAGAGGCCCACGTACCGCAAAAAAAAAAAAAAAAAAAAAAAAAAAATCTCTTTCTTAAACAGAGTTAATTTGTGTCCCAAGTTTCTGGTTATTGGTCTCATGTTTCCCCTAAAAATATGATTTAGAACCTCTAAGTGGGTAGAGGGAATTAGGGATTCTCTCCAGCTATAAATTATTCATCACCTTACTCCACTCTCTTTACCTTCATTGGGATGCTTCCAAATTGACAAAGAAACCTATTTACTGTTAATTGATCACCACTCTAAATTCACGGAGATTGCAGCAGAAACAGGCATCTCAAGTATTGCAGCTGAGATTAGCTGTATCACATCACAGGAGAGGAGGCAGGATGTGGCTACAGCGGGTTGTCCTCACTGACAGCAGACTTCCAATTTCAAGTGCACATGCTTCGAAATTCAATACGACAGTCTGAGTTTGTCTGAAACTCAAGCTAAAGTGCAGAGCCCCATCTTTGCAGCACAAATGATGGTCAATGGGAATTATGTCGGGACAAAAGGATCCTTACTTGTTCCACTGCATGTTAAAACTTACTAAAAATAGGTAAAAACTCTTGATACCATATCTGTTGATAGCATTGGAAAAGGTTTTCATTTTTTACTCAGTTCTAGTTTCCCAAATATAATAAGCATTAAATTTTAAAGCAAATAAAATAAATGCAGGAGAATCTAGTGTTATATGGGCATAAGGAAAAATTCTACCAAAGAAATGAGCTCTAAAGAGATGCATTTTATTTCACAATATTTTTGCCAGAAATGACTTGTTCATAATATTATCCATTCAATTGTAAGGTTTTACTGTAGAAATTGCTATTCTCCAAAGTTGGGAATATTTCTTATCAAAGCCCGAGTCAATTATACTAAAGCCAGAGGTTAGTGGTACAAGAGCAATCAAAGAAAAAGTAGTTAAAATTCTTATACTTAAGAACGTTGACCCAATCTATAAGAATGACAAGTTATATTACAAATATTA
This sequence comes from Tursiops truncatus, assembly GCF_011762595.2. NCBI lineage: Eukaryota > Metazoa > Chordata > Mammalia > Artiodactyla > Delphinidae > Tursiops > Tursiops truncatus. Next base: position 31,710,004 of record NC_047051.1, read on the forward strand.
ACATCAATTCATTCATTCAACAAATACAAATTGAGCTGCTAGTTCAAGTCAAACATTATTCTAAGCAAATCTGAGAAGTCTCTGTCCTCGTGGATTGTACATGGAAAGTGGGATGGAGGGTGTTGTGAGAAGAAAAATGAACAAATATATCCAATGTTATGAATGATGAATGCTGTGGAGAGAACTGAAGGATGGAGAGAGTGTTTCCATTTTATAATGAGTGGTCAAGAAAGACTTTCTGACAAGGTGATATTTTCGCAGAAATGTTAAAAAGAAATGGAATAATAAAATAAGCTATGTGCCTATCTGACAGAAGAGAGTTCCATGCAGAAAGAATAGGAAGTGTTTGCATGTTTGGGGAACGAAAATGTGGCCAGGGTGGCTAGAGCCAAGAAGGTGTGGGAGACCGTGGCCCATCTTGTTGGCCATCGTGTCAGAGCTCAAATCAAGCAGGGTGCGGGAAGCTGTTGTACAGACCTTGGATCCTACATTGTCAATGGACCAAAGAGGCTTGTCTGCAGACAGTGGGAGCAGGCAGATAAGGAGAAGCGAAGGCAGGAGGACCACTTAGGCAGCTGTTGGAGTACTTCAGGCAAAAGATGTTGTAGGAGATGACAGTGGAGGGTGTGACAATTTAAAGACAGGAGCAGCTGACATACATCCGGGTGCTGATCTCCATAGATCCTTTTCCATAGGGAAAGAGGAGTCAAGGATGGCTGAGGTTTATGTCCTGGAGTTGCCACTTATTAAGAAGAGGAAGACTGTAGGGGAAGGTGAGCAGATTTGAGACAGAGGAATTATTCTGATCGTATCGAAACTGAGATGACAGTTAGATATCCAAGGAGGGTGGGTGTGTGTCTTTCCCTGGTCATATTACTGAGAAAAATCATTATTGTTGCTAGTAAGGATTAAATCATGTATTAAAAAAAAATTCTCAAGAGGAGATGCCTGAGATACAGAAAGGCTCTGGAACTGGAAAAGCTAAAACGACGTTAGCTGAATGATCTCAGGGTGTCAGCCAACATTTCAGAGACTGGGAGATCTCTCACCTCTAAAAAAAAGAAATGTGACTAAATTCCATGAATGAATGACTCAGCTCTTACAAATTCAAAGAGTATATAAATCCTCCCAAGCCACTGCTCACAAATAGAGCTCTCGTGTCTACCCCAGGAGCAGAGGGGGAAAGGTTATTCTTTAGATGAGGACAATTTCCTCCTTTGGGACTCAGGACTTGTTTGAAGCCTTAGGAGCTAAAGTTCAGAAAGGCCTGCCTTTTGCAGAGGCTGCAATATCAAGAGGGAGAAATGTATAAGCATCACACCCAGGATGTTCCAATCCTGGCTCTTCTGGCAGGAGCTTGGTAACCTTGCTCAGATCTCTAGAATTCCGCCTAAGTTTCCTCATTTAGAAAAGAAACCAAATATAACACCGTTCTCACAGTGTTACTGTGAAGATGTAAGAATTAAAGAATTGAATACCATGTAATACGGTGTATAAGGTGGTATGATATGGACTATACCATATGATTTAGAATGTACCGTAATTCCTATGTATTCCGATCTCCCCACTACTTACTCCGCAGCTTGAGGGGAGCCTGACGAGAACAAGCCCTTTAGTGTCAGGGTCTGATTAGCCCTGTAGCTGAATGAGTGAACGACATGAATTAATTTACACGGTGGGGAGTCCGAGAGAATACATTTTTAGCATCTACTATATGCAAGGTATTTTGTAAACATTGCTCAAATTAATCTCCATAACAAACATATAAGGTAAATCTTTTCATCCTATTTTGTAAATACGGAATCTGAGGGTCTGAAAGGTTAAGTAATTCAAGTAACTCGCACAAGATCATGCAACCAGTAATTGCTTCTCAGACACGCTTGATTCTGCAACCTCTTTTCACTCCATCACTTTGTCTCCCTTGATGCTGCTTCCCACCCTGCCTCGGTGGCCTAGTGAGGTTTTGAAACATGATGATGGGACCAGGTCTCCAGACTAAGAATAGCCTGTGAACATGACCTGTCTAGACTTGTGCCTGTCTGTGCCTCTCTCTTCTCTGAATCCCACCTACCACTGTGCTCTGTCTGCACTTCAGTTTTTATGATCAAAGCCCCTCTTTAAATCAATGTTGCTCCTGATCAGTCATCCGGGCATGCCTTCAGACAGCAGGCTGGTCTGCAAAGCTACCAATAATCTCCTTTGACCACTGTTATTCAACTTTGAAGAAACCTACAAGCTGCCTTTAAGTTTTCCCTCTAAGTCACTCTTACATTCAATCCATCACCAAGATCTGTTGTTTCTACAGTCAAAATATCTCTTGAATCTTCCCATAACCATCCTTCTCCTCCAGCTCACTGATCACCTCTTACCTGTATTTCTGCAATAACCCCAAAGTTCTCCCCATTTTCTCTCTTATCCAACCCCAATCTCTTCTCCACATAGCAAAGATTTTTAAAATAGAAATGGATTATGTGCTCCCCCCGCCACCCACCAAATAATGTCTGTAGCTTCCCATTGCACTTCAAATAGAATTGTCACCTTTAGGTACTGTGTACTACCCCTAAGCCTGCATGACTTACCTCTCACTCTCATCCCTGCTCCCCTGCACCAGTCGTAGCATCTCTGTTCACTTCCAGGAGAGGCAAATCTCCTTCCTGTTTGAGGTGTCATGCTACTTCCCCACCTCCTCAAGCTCCCTGCACCTTCTCCTCCCTCCAGTTTCTCCATTGCTTTATAACAATTCATAGTTGGCAATTTCAGACGGTTGGCTGCCAAGAGAAAGGAGAAGAGCCTTACAGGCAGAGGTAAGAGCAAATGCCAGCATGTGCAAGGCTTCTGATCAGAGATGGGAAAGAGCTATGTGTGTTTAAGAAGCTGAAATATTTTTTTTTTTTTCAAAAGACAGCCTTTGTGTCTCTGTGTGAGACTGTAGACTCCGTGGTGGTAGGGCCTTAACTGTCTTATCCACTAGTTCACCTGGCCTGATACTTACAGAACTGACACAGAAAATTCACCCAGTACACACGTAGGACATGACTTATGGCCTTTGGAATCCAGTGTCACAGTCACTCTGGACATTACTTGATTTAATCTTTTTCTCAACAGTGCAGAAAATATGTGGTATTTTCCACAGAAACTTGTATCTAACTACCTCACATACACAGGTATATTTGTAGTCACTGATACTTACCTGTGCATAATTTTGTTATCTTGATTCAACCTTAACTATTTTTTAGTGAATCCATGACCCATTTTCTTCTCTTTGCTATGTCCTTCTGCCGACTCTGTTCTCCATAGGCTGTGGGTTGATCTCAAAGGTCTTGTGGCCTCATCTTGACTGACATGTAGCTCACAAAAATAAGCATCTTGGCATTTCTTCATCTGACCAGCTATGTTAACAGAGGCTTTATGAATATTTTATAAATATTTACTGATGATGTGATAAAAGAAACAAAAGATCTAGTAAGCCTGACTTTTGTTTAATGAAATTTACTGTAAAAGTCTGCACTTATTCAACCTAAAATTGTTATTTGTACAATGATATTTGTATTAATTTTCAAAAAGCCAAGGTAAAGAGATATTTTAAAGTGGTAAATAGTTCAGAATAAATCCAATGAATTTTAAAAAACAGTTATTGTACACCTATTTAGTGTTTATAATTGTGCTAAATTATTTCACATATATCTTTGGTCTTCTAAAGAAGATATTATTAGCCAGGTTTTACAAAAGAGAAAACTTAGACTTACCTAGGTTAGGAAAATTTTTCAACGGCAGAAGGCTGGTAAATGGCAGAACCACAACTGAAATCATAAACTGCAGTCAGTTTAATGAATGAAGATCTTAGTTTTCCAAGCAATTGTGTTTATGGGACCAGAATGTAAGTAAAGATACCTAGTTTTAAAACTAATCAGATTTATCACCTATCACTGCCCTAACGCTGCAGAAAAACAGCTCCAACATCTCAATGGCTTACAGCAATAAGCATTTGTATTTTTCATGCCTGGGTCTCTATGTCAACTACAGTTTGATTGATCTTGGCTGCTCTCACTTAGATTCCTTTGGGCTTGGCTGGTCTCCAGCTGAAGGTCAAATTCAGGTCTATTTCTACATTTCTTCATCAGCCTGAGGCAAGAACTATCTAGGGCAGGTGGCAGAAACAAAAAAGACTAAACCAAGTGGAAGCAAAGAGCAACACATTTAAAGCTTCTGCTTGCTTTCACATTTCATTGGCCAAAGCAAGTCACATGGCCTGGTCCAAAGTCAAGTAGGCAAGGAATTACGTTTCACCAAATGGACTATGTGAGGTGCTACAAAGTTACATAGTAAAAGGCATGAATGTATAAACCCATAATACAAAGATAGTGAAAAATTGGGAATCATGATACAATCTACTACAGCATTCATACAACTGGTCTTTGAGTTCAAGGAGCAATCTTGGATCTAGTTACTTAAAGACAAAATAAAAGAAGTAGAGCAACCCTTTTAAAATAAATTTATTGACAAAAATGCTTATTTTGAGATGTAAGTTTACATATAAACTTAAAGATAAGTGTATACAACTGTTTTAAGAATATTATTAAACAGAATGTTTCAGAAATAGAAGCTGGCAGTTCCAAAGTTCCCATATCCAAAGAAAAATTGATTATCAGCAAGAGTCATTTTTAAATCTGTCATATCAATAGCCATTAGCTACTAAAATTTATCATAAGATGTTAGTTTACAGATCTCACCAGTAGAAAGATATTAAAAATCAATGCAGGGGGCTTCCCTGGTGGCGCAGTGGTTGGGTGTCCGCCTGCCGATGCAGGGGACGCGGGTTCGTGCCCCGGTCTGGGAAGATCCCACATGCCGCGGAGCGGCTGGGACCGTGAGCCATGGCCGCTGAGCCTGCGCGTCCGGAGCCTGTGCTCCGCAATGGGAGAGGCCACAGCAGTGAGAGGGCTGTGTACTGCAAAAAAAATAAAATAATAGAATTCTATTTAATATGTGGGCTCAAAGAAGGTATTCAAATTCATGAGTGTAGAAATAGGAAATATCTTGATAAGGTTGTTTATATTGCAGTGTTTCTGAAAAAAATAAGAAAGCTACAATTTATAAAAGATGGCCAAAGATCTTGGGTAAAAATTTTAAATGCTAGAAATAAAGTTAAAAAGAAGAAAACACATATACAAAACTACTTAACCATTTTCTTTACTACAGAGACATTACTATTTTTAAATACTAGGAAATTAGTTCAAATTTTTAAGAAGTTGGGATCATTATGCTGTTTAGCAACATGTATTCACTTTAGAAGCACACACCAATGCCATGCTATTAAAGATGAAGAAATTAGTCCACTTCCAATTCTTTCCACCTCCTGATTTTTTTTAATAGATCTTTATTGAGTATAATTGCTTCACAATACCGTGTTAGTTTCTGTTGCACAACAAAGCGAATCAGCCATATGCATATACATGTCCCCATATTCCCTTCCTCTTGAGCCTCCTTCCCATCCTCCCTATCCCACCCCTCTAGGTCATCGCAAAGCACCAAGCCTATCTCCCTGTGCTATGCTGCTGCTTCCCACCAGCCAACTATTTTACATTCAACAGTGTATATAGGTTGATGCTACTCTCACTTAGCCCCAGCTTCACCCTCCCACCCCATGTCATCAAGCCCATTCTCTATGTCAACCTATTTATTCCTGCCTTGAAACTACTAGGTTCATCAGTACCATTTGTTCTGTTTTGTTTTGTTTTAGATTACATATATATGTATTAGCATATGGTATTTGTTTTTCTCTTTCTGACTTACTTCACTCTGTATGACAGACTCTAGGTCCATCCACCTCACTACAAATAACTCAATTTCGTTCCTTTTAATGGCTGAGTAATATTCCATTGTATATATGTGCCACATCTTATTTATACATTCATCTGTCGGTGGACACTTAGGTTGCTTCCATGTCCTGGCTATTGTAAATAGAGCTGCAATGAACATTGTGGTACATGACTCTTTTTGGATTATGGTTTTCTCAGGGTATATGACCAGTAGTGGGATTGCTGGGTTGTATGGTAGTTCTATTTTTAGTTTTTTAAGGAATCTCCATACTGTTTTCCATAGTGGTTGTATCAGTCTACATTCTCACCAACAGTGTAGGAGAGATCCCTTTTCACCACACCCTTTCCAGCATTTACTGTTTCTAGCTTTTTTGATAATGGCCATTCTGACCTGTGTGAAGTGATACCTCATTGTAGTTTTGATTTGCATTTCTCTAATAATTAGTGATGTTGAGCATCTTTTCATGCATATCTTGGCCATCTCTATGTCTTCCTTGGTGAAATGTCTGTTTAGGTCTTCTACCCATTTTTTAACTGTATTTTTTGGGTTTTTTGATATTGAGCTCCATGAGCTGTTTGTTTATTTTGTAGGTTAATCCTTTGTCTGTTGCTTCATTTGCAAGTATCTTCTCCCATTCTGAGGGCTCTCTTTTTGTCTTGTTTATTATTTCCTTTGCTGTACAAAAGCTTTTAAGTTTAATTAAGTCCCACTTGTTTATTTTTGTTTTTATTTCTGTTACTCTAGGAGGGGGGTCAAAAAAGATCCTGCTGTGGTTTATGTCAAAGAGTGGTTTTCCTCTAAAAGTTTTATAGTGTCTGGTCTTACATTTAAGTCTATTCCATTTGGAGTTTATTTTTGTGTACGGTGTTATGTAGTGTTCTAATTTCATTCTTTTACACGTAGCTGTCCAGTTTTCCCAGCACCACTTATTGAAGAGGCTGTCTTTTCTCCATTGTTTGTTCTTGCCTTCTTTGTCGTAAATTAGGTGCCCATATGTGCATGGGTTTATCTCTGGGCATTCTATCCTGTACCATTGATCTATATTGCTGTTTTTGTGCCAGTACCATACTGTCTTGATTACTATAGCTTTGTGGTATAGTTTGAAGTTGGGGAGCCTGATTCCTCCAACTCCATTTTTCTTTCTCAAGATTGCTTTGGCTATTCAGGGCCTTTTGTGTTTCCATACGAGTTGTAAGATTTTTTGTTCTAATTCTGTGAAGAATGCCATTGGTAGTTTGATAGGGATTGCGTTGAATCTGTAGATTGCTTTGGGTAGTATAGTCATTTTCACAATATTGATTCTTCCAGTCTAAGAACATGGTATATTTCTCCATCTGTTTTTGTCATCTTTGATTTTTTTCATCAGTGTTTTATAGTTTTCTGAGTGCAAGTCTTTCACCTCCTTAGGCAGGTTTGTTCCTATCCACCTCCTGATTTTTAAAAAAATTGTATTCAATTACTTCTTTGTGCTATATAACATTTACATCTTCCTACCACCTCTCACACTGTCTCAAGTCAGCCATGCTGACCCTCTTATTATTTCTCATCCCTGCCAAGATCATCCCTGCCTTGGGTTCCTTTTACTTATTTCTCCCTCTTCCTAGCATACTCTTCCCCAAATATCTGCCAGGCTGGCATCTTCTCATTAGTCAGGTCTCAGTTCAAACCTCACCCTCTCTGAGAGGCTTCCCTGACCACTGACCCTCAAGATACTCAACATATCACCATGTTTAATTTTCTTTAGAGCATTTATCACTCTCAGAAACTCCCTTGTTCAGCACTTTATTTTCTGTCTTCCCACAGAATCATGTAAATTCCATGATGGCAGGAATGTTTTGTTTACCACTTCTAGTCAGGACTGTGACACTTTAGAGGAAATCTGTTCTTCTCTCTAGATTGGAGAAGACTTGTGTCATATCCCAGCAGACTCTCTTGTCTCAAGCTAAGCCTGAAGGATTTTAGAGTTTTGTTTAATATTTTGCAGTTGGAGGTTGCTTCTTTATCCTCATTGCACTGATGACAGTTTTTAAATAGTTAACCTCTATTTTTCTTTTTGTTGCTATTCCAGGTTTTGATGCATGCCAAGAGAGGAAATTTAACTAAAATCCTTCCACAACAACATCACCAATTTGCATTCTGCAAACACCGTAAATATCTTAATTTTCCTCTTGAATTTGTTTGTATGAGACCAAACTTAAAAGGAAGAAATGATGATGGAAGCTAAATAGTGGGAACCACCACTGCCATCGTGAGTTGCAGATGCCTTTGGGAGTCTGATAAGAACAAATGACAGGCAGACCTTTATAGGCAGACTCATAAATGCTGTCACCTGAAAGCCCGTTCATGGACTCCTTTAAGGACCACAGACCCCACATAATGTGGATTTCCAGTCAGATTTCTCTACATTAACATTTGAACTTCTCAACATATACATAATAAATTTTCCAATAATCTGAATTATTCAAGTCAAAATAAATTCTGCTGTACCCCGCCAGGAATCATCTATCTAATTGATAATATATTAATATTGGTAAAAGTATTAAGAATAGTTCCTGGCACATACAGAGCACCCTATTAGCATTTGATAAATATACTAAAGTAAAACTGTTTTGAACTAACCCCCACTCTCTTCTTAGCTGTTCAAAATATATTGCTGTTACATGGCATAATTACTAGTGAAACAAAATATATGTCCTGGCAACTATATTCCAAATGCATAAGACTATGATAAAAAGAGCATGAACTAAGCTGTCACAGAGTTGTGAGGGATTTTTATGCTGTGATGTCAAGGATGGGGAGAAACCCAACCAGCAACTACCTAGATGTTTCCAAACCCTTCTCAAGACTCCAAGAGTGTGAGCTTCTGCCGTTCTGAGTCCAGGGGGGTTTGATTTCTCTGCTTTAATTCCAGGCATTCATGGTGATAGTAAGTACCAGGGAGGTCAGGTGGTTATAGAGCAGTGACATGATAAGAGTAAGTGGAGTAGCAAGGGACCAGCGGTCCCTGGAGGCCCTCTTGTGCATGCAGCATGATTAATCAGTTTCTCTAAAAGTAATATTCTTTCCATCAATTACATACTATGTAGGACAAAAACCTCCCAAATTACTCCCAGACTTTCCCCAAAGTGAAGGTAATTGGGTACCCCCCTTTTTTAAAAGGTGCACATTTTGTTCCTAATTATAATGTCATTACCATAAGGTAAATGTCCTATTGCCAAGGCAACAGGAATGGGGTAACTTGCATCAGTGGGGAAACTTGGATTAAGAACTTGAACTCCATTTGGTCAGAGGACTTCTTGTATTGACTGCCTTCACACTTGGGTTAAAGTACTGCAAATCCTTCTGCAATGGAGCCATTCCTTCCTAGTCTTGTCTCTCATTCCTCCAAGTCTGGGGGACCTGCACAGATTTGCTCCTCTGACCCACACTTCTTCAACATCTCTCCACTTTTTAAAGGAATTTCTAAAATTTTATCTTCTTATAAAAAAAAATTTAGGCCCATTGTTGAGTTTTACCTTTAAAAAATTGCTTATTTCATTTTTTTCAATTTGTATACTGCTATTAGAATATAGTATTCTTGAAGAATAATGATACTCTCCTTTATCATAATTCTTATACAAAACTATAAAATGATGTCCAAATTTGGAATTTCTTCTCAATCTACACAGTGACATTCCCCTAACCTAACACAATTCCTAAATACAGAAGCACACCTTTTGACCACTGTAGATATCTTTATTTTTTTCTTTGTTCAATTGTTTCCCATGGGCAAAAAATCCTGAAGTTTCTTCCAAGATGGGTTAATGTATTCTCAGGTGGCAGCTAGGATGTTGACCATAGCACCAAGCCAAAGGAGCCTTTTCTATATATCCTTAGGTCATGAAGCTTCTATGTCTCTATGTGCCTATGCTATCCCTCTGACTGTCAGTCATTTGAGGTTACTGCATTAATATGCAATAGAGATATAAGAGGGATTTTTAACTGCCAGATGCACTAGAACTAGATTGTATCCCGGTCTAATTAATTCCCCCTTGAGCCCATCTTTATACGATAATATTTAACCTGTGTAATCCGTGTGAAATTCGGCAATACTGTCAATCTCTCTACCAGAGATGTTCCCATTACTAGTAGAGCACAGAAATAATGCAAAAGAAGCCACTATGTTTAGCTATACAAAACTCAGCAATGACCACACACTGCACCCACCACATATAAGTGCACTGTCTATATTCACAAAGACCCTACTACAGCATGGCAAAAGAATAGAGCTAAGGCACTGTTCGCATTTTTAAATGATCCATCCTACTCTTTTTATTCCTTCAAATACAGTGTTTTCTACCATATTTATTCAATTGTCACAGACAACTAATGCAAGTATAAATGTAGCCAGCCATAAGAAATAAATAAATGCCCAACAGCCAATGTAGATTATGTATTAAGATGTGGGTTATATCAAGGCAGGTTATTTCTGCAGGGACTTCATTCCCACAAATCCTCAAGCATATATGGTGTTACACAACAGATTGCTCTGCCAGGGCTTCTGCCTCTGAATTCCAGGTGTGCTCGATTTTGCATCTGTTACTTCACAAACATTGGACTTGAGCAGCAAACCATATGGCTTCCCTTACTGGATCAACTTTTTATCACAAATATGCACCAATTACCAGTACAGAGGCTGTGCCATCTGAAAATGCCAAGAGTGAGTGGTGTTGGGTTGGGTGCATAGACATAACTCAACATGAGTTTACAGCAGCCCTGAATGTACTGTCTGGTGCTTCCCAGCTGAGCCTGATCTATGGTATCTGGATAACAAATGTGCACATTTAGAATATTCTGTTCAGTTATAGCTCTGTGCTGGGAATCAAACAAGTTACAAATAGCCCCAAGTCCAAATACAGTAGTGACATGCAGTAATGGTGTCATTATCAGGCAATAATTCTATGCCTATTACTGACTCTTACTAGTGATAAAAAGGGTAGCCTGTAGCAAAGTGGCCACTCACAGACACTAGCAAGGGGATAGCAAATTATACTTAGGGTCATGATTCTATCCTCAATTAGCTCTGTGTATAAATGTGAGTCTGTGTGTGTGTGCCTGCATGTGTATGTGTATACATCTGCATGTGTGCATGTCTGTGTGAAAGTCATGTTTCTGGTCACTAATTCCCTGGCAAAGAAAAATTAAGTAAAACAAAAAGGGAATGTTCATTTTTAGAATCATTTTCTGGCATTGCCACATGACAATTTATAATGAAGTGTGTTTTCACTGAACAACACTTCTTTTCATAACACAGTTATGGATCTCCAAACATTCCCTCACGACAAGATGCTTCTTGAGAAGGGAACTCTCTGAAAGCCAAAAATACGGAAATGTTCTTTTCTATATAGTTCTTCAAGCAATAGAAAGGTGTCTAGAGAAGAATATCTACTTGAAATTCCCAAGCAAGAAGAAAATAGAAATTTTTTGATCCTGCATATTTACAGCACCTTAAAAAAGACTTGTTAAGATCGTTATTATATCCCTCTTATCAAGGACTTACCATAAACTCTGCTTGAGGCAGTCTCAGATTATAAGGGTTTTACTATGCAAGGAAAACAAAAATTCCTGCTGTCCTACTGGTATTTTTATAAATTCCTCATTTATTTTACAGATCATAAAATGGTGACACAGCAAAAGTGTAAAAGACTGCCACAAATTTACATTTTTTAACAACATTCAAAAATCAGTCTAATTTTATAATGATTTTAAAAGCTTACAAACATTTAATACAAAGGGAAACAAGAGATCTGAAAGTTCAAAACTGGAGCAAAAGCTAACACTGCTGAAAATGTTAGTTGTGTTGTTAATCTAAGCTTCCAAGTCCTTTGACTGGCATTGCAAGCTTAGTGCTAATCAAAGCAACAAATAACATGGCACCAAAGTTTGCTTGGATCACTTGGCTTTCTCTGTTTCTCTCTACTTCCTAGTGTGTGGTGAGGCTGGCTGTATCTCAATGTTATTTACTTATGTGTTATCAACTTAGGCAATGAATTATATAGTCAAGAGCATCATATGCTTTCTTTCTTTTAGTCAATTGTATTGATTTAGTTCTTTCTCATTGGCAGATAAATTCAGCTTATGTAACAGCAGTTATCCAGAAGGAACGTTAATATGATCCACAAGATATAAGGAGCTTGCTTAAGCCTCCTGGACCATCCTTAAAATCTGACTTTGAGACTATTTTTTATCTGGCCAAGACAAAAATCTCACTGGCCTCACCTCGTTAATCTTGAATGCAATGTCACAATTTACAGTCTAGAGGTTTAATCTTAATAAGCACAGATCCAAACTTTATCAGAGAGACTTACATCATAAAAAAAATAGCTACTTATGTTTGAGGATCAAAGCCTTGACAGAGACTCATGACTCTCACCCAGGTAAACTCGTAAGGGGCAGCAGTGCTAGGACTCCTGAAACTGGAACTCCACCATAAGGAGCACATACAATATTGCTTTGTGACAAGTTGAGATGGTCTCAATATTAATTGATTCTATTTGATTGTCCCACCTCCTGTCAACTTGCTAATTATCATTTATTATGCAGGAATAGAGTGAACAGAATAGACTCTGGCTGTGTGGTGACCAAAATAATGAGTTAAACCAAGGGTTAAAGGGAGGAATTTGCTGCCATATCCTTAATAATAGATATCACCAAAGTTATTCAGTCATTAGAATTTAATAAATGTATATTTACACCATGTCTTACTATTATCTTATTCCAAAATTTCTAAATTTACCATTCATTTACCGGAACAGACAAATTTTCTCTCTATTCACCTGGCTTGGTCACTAATTCCTTCTAGCAAAGAGCTGGAGAATCATAAACATTCTGCTGCTTCCAACATAGCTGACTCTTCTGTTTCTAAATTAGAAGAGATATTATCTCACACAGGCATTTGAACTCCATGAAATCGATATAATACTGTATGTCTTTGGCATTCTCAATGGATACATCCTCAGAACTCTACGATCCTCAAAATTATGAACTCCATTAATTGAGATGGAGATGCTGGGAAGCTGGCTAGGCTTTCTAACCAGTAAATTGAATTCATCCAATTTCCAGGCTAGTAGCCATGTGACTCAAATTCACATTTTTGTTTTCAAGGAGTATATCATTTAATGTCTTCAGGAAGTAGGTATGTTTTTCCTTATTCCATCTATGGACATTTGGATCCCTTGAGGAATGTCAGAACTATAAATACTAAATTTACTAATGCCAACAATTGCAAAAATCCTAAACTTAATGTTTTTTGCTTTTGATAAGAGCAAATAGCATTTTTAATATTAAGGCAATAATAAATTAAACCTGATGTTATGTTTAATTAAATGTTGAGTAAAGTTTTATAGATTTCTATTGAATACCAAAATGTAATCCTTCATGTTTAACATGTGTATCTATGTAGATCCATATGGTATTTTTCTACAATGCTTTGGAATCTTTATTTATTTATTTTTTTGGCCTTGCCGTGCAGCATGCAGAACTTCCTCAACCAGGGATCAAACCCGTGCCCCCAACATTGGAAGCACAGAGCCTTAACCACTGGACCACCAGGGAAGTCCACCTTTGAATCTTTTAAAATAATCTGCAAAGTAAGAAGTAAATAAGGGTCAACTATAAGTTACAGTGAAGTGGAATGAAATAGTTAATCACACATAATTTTACCTACAGGTATGAAGTTAAAGGAAACAAAGAAAATAATCAAATAGATGATCATTAAAGAAATATAAAGGAAGGAAGAATTTTAGTGTAATATGTGCTGATAAATTGATCAGAAAATAAAAACAGATTTATCAAAGATAAAAGAACTGAACAAAAAAATTAATGCACTTAAAATTCCAACCATCAAATGATTAAATAATCAGGCTGTTATTGTTAAGAATCCAGCTTTTCAAATATGGTGATTCAGTCTTCAACAAGAAATGAAGATTTATGAGCTGATGCCCTTAGTAACAGTTTAGTATTTCCCAAAGTTCTGAGGCCAGTAGTAGTTCTCATGTGAAGACTTAGCTGTACCTCAATAGCTGTTCTCTTCTTCTTCATTAATATTTCCTTCTTCCAAATTTTTTTTAGGTACCTACCTGCCCAGATAATGTCATCCTTCTGGCCTCCCTTGTAGGTAGGTGTGACCATAGGCCTTCATCTTTCTGGCCTCCCTTGCAGGTAGGTGTGACCATAGGCCTATGGCACAGAAGTCAAATGGCAGTTTCCAAATGCTCTTTTAAAGAGTCATCTAATCTCACCATTTACCCTGTTTTTACTTCTTTCTTCTTGATGTTTTCTGGAGTGCTAATGTGATAACAGAAGCTGGACTAACCATTCTGGACAATAAGGTGACCTTAAGAATGAAAGATATGAATGGTAGAGCAAATCAGAAGAAATCCACCTCCTGGTACAATACCAGTCTTGAACCTCTAGGCTTAAAACTGTTGATAATTTGTTATTTGGATAGTGGTCTCAAGTAAGTGCATGAACATTGTTTAGGAAAAGAGGCCAGGACTACAAAATTGGCTTTCTCATCAATATCTCTGCCTTCTATAAGAAATCCATCTACCAGCCTGCACTTTTAGGCTCTCTTCCAGTGATTCATTCTGGTAAGAACCTGACTTGCTCTGGCCACGTTTACCTATTGGGTAGAATTAACATGAGGAGGATCTCTGTTCACTCAAGGCCCAGTCTCTTGGCTCTGTCCACCTGAAAACAATGGACATCTACTCTCAACCTCCAGGCTCTGAAGAAAGAATAAGTCAGGCTCCTCCATCTTGCTCCTATAAATGGATAGACCAATTCAAGACAGTGTGGATGGAACAGAAAGACGCATTTTAGGCTCAGAGCCAAACCCAATTCTACAATTTAGCTAAACTATGTATGAATAGGGCAGTTACTTTAATCCCTATCCTGCCCTGTTGTTACTGTTATCAATTTTAGGCCTTGAGGAGAAGAGAGGTGAGTAATGAGACCACCCCAGCAACGATATTTTGAGCTTCTCCTCAGTGTATCAGTGCAAAGTCAAATCAGGAAGTGGTCCTTAATACTCCAGTTCTATATATTTGTCCATTTTAAGTAACAATGATTCTAAAAAATATTCCATAGAAATCATATGTTCTTTTTTTCTTCTCCCTCTTTGGGTCTGCGGTTTTAAAAAATATATCCAATAAAACAACACACACACACAAATCATCACCCCTCTATATATTAGTGATCTGAGCTTGAAAAAAAAAAGAATCACAATATTGTACCATTTTCAATCCACTGAGCAATGTCTTCAACAATGACAATAGGAATGTAATGCTCAAGGAAACAAGAGTAAACTCCAGGTATTTGGCATTTTTGTGTGTGTGGAATCTTAGATATTCCTAAGAAAAGTGCCAGGGAATAAGCTTTACACAACCAAGAGCAGTCAGATGTTATCATGCCCCAGTACATCTACTGCTCAGATAAGGAGGTCTGTACCATTGCGGCAGTATCATGCCAACCTATATCAGAGCCTGAGGCAAAGGAAAAAATCAGTTGTCCTGGGCTGTCTTTATTTAAAATTTTATTTAAAATCTAAAGTTTTGATATTTTGTTCATCATGGATTTTTTTGTGCTACTTTTGGTTTAAATATTTTCTTGGGACATTATTTATCTCTGTTGCTCCTCCTTACATTTGGCACCCAAAACAAAACTGGATGAGGATAGATAAAAGGGTCTTGGGGTCTCATCCTAGTCCTAGCCCTGCATTTCAGAGTCCTGCACTGGCTATCTGTGTGACTTCTGCCAAGTTTATCTGCATTTCTGGACCTTAGAATATCTGAGATGAGTCACCAGCTGATGCTTCCTTGCTTCACGTTATTATTTGACAATAGGAAAAGCCTGTGCCATGCATGATGCCTGAAGAGTTGACATTAAACAACATAAAAACAGTCTTGCTGTTGTCCTCAAAAATACAAGCCCCTACCTGCATGAGGCAGGCTCATAACAGAGTTGGTCCAACCATCCTTGAGGTAGATGCCACATGGACATGTCAAAGAGCTGCAAATGGGGTGAATACTCAGTTGTGAACCCCTTTGGAGGATTTTTCTTCTTTTTAAAAAGAAGGTACACAGAACTACTAAAACCTGCAGATATTCAATAAGAACCAGTATCTCTGCTTTGCCTGCTTCCAATTACACAGCATCATCCTAGCTCCAGTCTGGGGTTTCTTACATGCACTGATGCTTAAAGCACAGCTATAGCAAAAGCTGGACTGACACTCTTCTTTGCCTCTAGCAATTGCTCAGTGTTTCTTATTTTATTTGGTTTTTGGTTGACCACACTACAAGCCTGTCCTGCAGCGACAGCAAACATGGTTCGCTTCCAGGAGACTCACAAGACCTCTCTAGCGATCTTCATACTCTCTGCCTGGTGGGGAACAAAGATGGGACGAACTTCTTACAAGGAGCCACCACAGACATACACTGAGAGGCACGTTCCTCCTCCCAGGCTGAGTGCCGTCTGCAATGCTGAGATTGTCGGCAAAGAACAATGGGTATCTTTAGAGATAAAAGCATTACCTAAATGCAAGATTTTGTCAGGTAATGACCTCACGATTTTCACCGTATCTCACAATTGCTGTCTGGTGGTGATTATAGGGTAGGGAGCAGTGTGTTTCTTGGAAAGATCCAGATTACGCCTGGGAGGGAGGTAAGTTGTCTGGCAGGACTGACATGCAATGAAAGATTATAAAAACCTGGTTTCTCCAGTCTGACAATGAGCATGGTTAGAAAGGAACTTAATTGCACCATTTAAGATTAGGAAAGGTACAAGGGGAACAAAGTTATCAATTCCAAGCTTAAAATGCCATCGCACAATATGAGAATAAGTACTCATATGAATGGCACAGCAAGAAAATTTAAAAACCAATAAAATGAAATACTTCTGCACACTGGAATTCAGTGCTGCAGGAGATCAGAGAGTCAAATGCAGCAGCTGTATTTTAAAAGGAAGTTGAATAATTTTATGACCACTATAAAAGAGGAGACAGGCTTAAATTGCTACAGGAGGTTAGAAATGAGGAAAAACTTCATAACTACAAAAGTCGTAAGACCTGTGTGTAGGCTTAGTCAGAGTATTTTGATTTGCCACATTTTCTTTAGCTTTACCAGGATTTGTCACTCCTATTAGCCAAACCAGAAACTGTTCAACCTCAAAGCCCATGACCTTTTGTTTTGCTCTGTGTGGCTCACCATCTTTTGTCTTCCCCATTTGTAACATTACCAAGGCATTTATCACAGACTCCCTGGTGATACCTCCCTGGAAACACGTGTCCACCAAAGTGACTGGCCAGATGCTGTTTACTTTGCACACAGATTTCTGAAAGCTACTTTACGCCTTCAGTCTCTCCTCCACTTCAAGTCACATTATAGCCCTGAGGAGATACTGGGAGCAGACTCCAAACTACACCGAGAAATGCCATTAGATTTCAAATCAGTTGCTTTAACCTCTTATGCACCACAGACCACAATAATCCATCAGACGATGCAGGTTTAACCACATTCTGCCTCTCCCCAGTAGCCAACAATAGGCTTTTAGATAAATTAGGATTTTCATTCTGTTGACTGTCTATTGCCTCACACTCCCTACGGGATCATTTCTTGGATGGTGGCACCCTGAAATAATCCCTTGCATTGGTGTAGCACTTCAGAAGTTACGGCATATTTCTGTATCCATATCATTTGATATGGAAGTCAGGGTAGGGCAAATATTAACATAGCCTGTTGAAAAATGAGAAATCAAGCTTCACTTCTGCTCAAGCGCTTATACTTTCTGATTCCTGGTCCTTTTCAATACAAAAGATGACTTACTACAGCTAAGAAAGCTGGACATTTTATTCACAAATCTCCCTCCTTCCTCTGCCACTTTACTTAAATGCTCTACCACATCTAGAATGGTCTGCTGTTTCTTTCTAATAGTTTTAGTTTACTAAATGCAATTTACTCCATGAAAACAACTTTCATTCACTTAAAATATTCTCATACCCCAAGCAATTATCCCTAATACACATATTTCTCTAGGCCTCTTTCCCTAATCTTCTGAAAAATCATGTTTGCATCCATAAAATACCCAGGGACAGTTAAGGTGAATCAAATCCACAATGTTAGTCATTTTATATGCCTCACAAATTCAGGAACATCTTCCATATGAGCGTTCATATCTTCTTTCATTTATTCAATAAATATTTGAGCATTTTCTATGTACCAAGACACTGAGGATATGTAGCAGAGAATGAAACAGACTAACATTCCAGACCTTATTGAGTTTAGAGTCTAGTGGGGAAGACAAACAGTAAACAAAGTAGCTAAGAAATTTATAGAAGTGATAGAGTCTAAAAAATATAAATTTGGTAAAGAAGGAAAAAAGTGTCAGGATGGAGGCAAGTAGATAAAATTTTGAATAAGTGGATAAGGCTTCACTGAAAAGATGGACTTTTGAGTGAAAATCAATGAAGCAAAAGAGATAGCCATGTGACTATCTGAGGGAAGAGTATTTCATATAAAGGAACAGCAAGTGCAAAGGCCCTGAGGTGGAGGTCTGACTATGTGTTTCAAGCAAGAACAAAGAAGCCTGTGTGGTCAGAGTGGAATTAAGGAGGACATAGTGGTAGAAAGTAAAGTCAGAGAGACACTGGAATGATAATAATACAGGGCCTGGTAGGAGATGGAGACCATGTGTGAAGAGAATGATATGCACTAAGTTATACTTTACAAGATATCTATCTGATTGGTTGAAACTAGGCCAAAATGGGCAAGAGCAGAAGAAGGAAGATCAGTTAGGAGTCTATTGCATTAATGCAGGCAAGTGACTCAGGAGTCATAGTGAATGTGGTAGGAACGGGATAAATTTAAAATATATTTTGAAAGTAGAATCAGTTGATTTTATGACAAATTATACGTAGAATACCAGAGAATGAGTGGAGCCGGGGATAACACAAAGATTTTGGCTAGAACAGGTAGGCAGATGAATTTTCTATTAATGAAGATATGGAAGGCAAGTGTAAGAGCAGATTTGGAGGTGGGGAATATCAGCAGATCTACTTGAGAAATGTTAAGTGTGTGATGTCTATTAGACATTCCTGTGGAACCTCAAGTAAGCATTGTGTATATGGAATATTTGGATGCATTTGGATTTTGAAGTTCAGAGAAGAGGCCCAGGCAGGAGACATAAACACAGACATTAATAAGCATGTAGGTGGTAAAGATAATATTTAGAAATGAAACAGGATGAGATCCCCTGGGGAGTGGGAGAGAAGGGTTAGAAAAGAGAAAAAGTTTAAGGAGTGAGCCTTGCACATTTCAACATGTAGAAATTGGAGAGACAAAAAAAATGGTAAAGATATATCTAGAAAAGTAAAAGAAAATCTAGGTAAATGTGGCATCTTAGAAGTCAGGTGAAGAAAGTTTCAAAGACAGAGTGATAATCTAAGTCAAATGCCTCTGATAGGTCAAGTGAAATATGAGAAATAATCTTTAGATTTAGCAACAAGGAGATCATTGGTGACCTTGTTAAGAATGGTTTCACTGGTATAGTGGGGATTAAAGGATAATTTAAGTGGATTAAAAAGAGAGAGGAGAAGAGTAATTGGAAACAGAAAGTCAGCAAACATAGATAACTCTTTCAAGGGAAAATGGGATCATACCTAAAGGAGGAAGTAGGGACATGAGAGGGTATTGTTTTTTTTAATATTGGAAAAATAAGGACACAATTATAATCTAATTGGAATAATCCAATTTAAGGAGGTTTGCCGAGCTACAGAAAAAGGGGGAGAATTGCTGAAGTGTTGTCTCTGAGTAGGGAAGGCAGGATGGGGTCTAATCATTCATGGAGTGTTTAGCCTTAGCCAGGAATATGAAGTTCACTTACAGCAAAAGAAAGAAGGTAGAATTGAGATAAAGGTAGGTGATTAGAGCATGTAGACATTTCTTCTGATTGCTCTTATTTTACCACTGAAGTAAAAAGCAGCATTGTTAGGCCAGAGTTAGAATGGGATGGGGGTGCTTGGGATGATTGACAGAGAGGAAGTACATAGCACACATCTAGGAGACTGGGAGAATGAATGGATTGGTAGGATGGCTGGCAGCCTTAAATTCTGCCTTGAAAGTAATGATCATGTGTCTAAAGTGAAAACAGTCATCGTGAGTTTGATTTTGTCTCACTTGTACCAGCTGCCTGGATTCAGTCACAGAAGTACTCAAAAGCTTGTTTTAACCAAGGTTGTGATTCAGCCAAGTATAACAAAGGGAAAGGGAACAAGGGACTTGAGGGTACAGTAGGCCCTCCATATGCATGGGTTCTGCATCTGGGGATTCAACTGACTGCAGACTGAAAATTTTTCTTGTTTTAAATTCCAGAAAGTTCCAAAAAGCAAAACTTCAATTTGCTGTGTGCCAGCAACTACTTACATAACATTTACATTGTATTAGGTATTATGAGTAATCTACAGATGACTTAAAGATACAGGAGGATGTGTGCAGATTATATGGAAACACTACTCCATTTTACATAAGGAACTTGAGCATCACCAGATTTTGGTATCCCGGGGGGGTGAGGGGGGTTCTGGAACCAATCCCCTATGGATACTGGATTTTGACGGATGACTGTATTTGCAGATGACAAGTGAATGAGTATAATGATTGGCCATAGATTTCAAACTAGATAAGAGGTTAGGAGAGGAGGTTAGGGATTTAGAGAAAGTGAAAAAGTAGTAGGAACCGGGGGGGTGGCGGGAGTGAAAAATGGTTGCAATTGAGGTAACTGAGGAAGCAAACTGGGAAGAAGGGGCGGGGTTGGTAATCAGTTAATGAGATGATTGAGGTAAAATGTGTTTGGATAATAAAAAGATCAAGATTATAGCCATAGGAGTGGTTGGCTGAGGTCCAATGAAGGCTAAGAAACTGGGCGTGCAGAGGACTGACTGGAAAGGTGATTTGTGTGGACTTGTAATCACTAAGCATGTGACATGAGTGGTACTGGAGTGAGGAGTAGTAAGATAAATTCTCAAGGGATGCAGCATACTAGCCAAAGGGATGGATGGGACAGTGGATGGTGGCAACAAAAGGTGTAGCAGATGATACTGTAGTCTGATGACAGGGGAGTAAAAGTTGAGTCTATTTAAGGAAGAGGAGGGTAGACAGAATGATCTGAAAGTGGTCAAAATGAAACAGCCTAATCCATCTCATCCTTTTTACAAGGAATGTGGGAGATAAATGCTATATTTGAGGGTCTCCAGGGGAAGTAAGCCAGGCTTTAGTTAGACAAGAAAAATGAAAGGAACTTTGACAGAAGAGGTTGAGAATATAGGGATGTTTTTGCAGTTGACCATTTGTTCCAGAAAAGTTAACATGGTTTAGGAGCTAAGAAGTGAGGCAATGAGGATGAGAGTCTGGAATGACTTGGGGTCCCTGGGCTTTTTGTGGTAACTGACCTGAACAGGGGTGAAAGGCATGGTGAGGTTAGTCCTCACGGCTTCAAGGCTGTGAGCTCTCTCATCCTTATAAGTGGGCTCTCATTCCAGCGAGTGAGCTCTTGTTCAGGAACTTCAAGAGTTCTAGACTCTTAATTGTGGAAATGTGGAAGTTGCAGAGGGGCAGTCTTATTCTTAAGGCACAGCTAATCTCCTAAACCCTGCTGCTGTGGCCTGCAGAGGAGTGGCTGTCCCTAGTGTTCTGACGCCTTCTTGACTTCTGTCAATAAGGCTCCGAGGCTGCAGAGACGGCAAAGGCAAGAGTGAGCCCTCCTTCTGGTGTCCACCTCCCACTACAGTGGTAGCCAAGGTCGTCCAAAGAGAGCAAAATAGCTGAGGCGGCTTGTGGAGAGTTTTAAGGAAAACCTTAACCATACATCCACATATATTCGTTTCATTAGAGTACATACATATATTTCATTCATTAGAGTATATGAAATATTTACCAAAAAAAAAAATTTGGAAGGAAGGAATATTGAGAAGCCTACAGCTTCAAAGGAGATTTAGCTGGTCTCCTTTGGTTTTTTTTTTTTTTTTTTTTCTGAGTGTTAACACATCAAGCTCAACCTGAGGAAACAAAGATTTGGTAGTAAATTCCATATGTTTCCCAGATAGGGTTGCTAGGTAAAATACAGGATAACCAACTAAATTTGGATTTTAGATAAGCTATGAATAATTTTTCAAAATATAAGTATGTCCCATGCAATATTTCTCTTTATTGTATTTTTATTTGCTATATTTGACAATCTTATCCCAAGGGAATTTTAGAAAATTAATAGAAATGTTCAGATGGCTAATGGTGGTCTGTCTTAGAGTAACAAGCCCTGAATGCATATGTCTCAGAAATAGTGGAAAAGTTTTAAAGCCTCCTTCTCCCAAGTTACCCATTCTAGGTTTCCTGTGTCACCAACTGAGTTTGGAAGTATACAGCTAAAGCTGAAATAAGCCAATAGTCACCTAAGGTGCTTCCTCTCTGTTTTGCCCAATACACTCCATTATTCCCAGCGTCCCCACAATTTCAAATGATGGTTTACAGAATGGAGAGAGAAACAGTACAAGAGATTGGATATGGTAACCATTAGAAGGTGGTTTCAACGAGATTCCATAGTCATGGGACAAAAAGGAGACATTCTTAGGGATGGTCCCCAGGACAACAACCCTATCCTGTGAAAGGCCTGTAACAGGACTGGCCTCCCCTGTGGGATCTCTGGCATAGCTCTGGATAAATAAATGTTCTACATCTTTCCACCCTAACAGGTTTTAAAGAAAAAGAAAAAAATGGAAGATGGAAAAAATTTTTTCTAATGAAATGTTTCAAAAATTCCCAATTTAAGTATAAAGAATTTAGAACAGCACATTAAGCTTGCCACCTGTGTTCTATTTACTTAGAGCAAAGATGATGTTCCCTGATTACTGAAGTTCATCAATGACCAGAGCACACCCTGTGTTATACTACCTACCGGTGAAAGTCACATGGGTGGCTGAAACATGAAAGAAATGCATTATGTTAAAAATCTACTACCAAACCAGGAGGCAAAAGCCAGCTGGATAAATCAGAACAGATTTCAAATAATCACTCTATATGAACCTGCAAATTTATCCACATCCCTATCTCAAAAGCTAACATATTTCAGGTTCTTTCTCATATTTAAATCTAGATAAGTGAATTTCCAATATCCTTTGAGGATGTAGCTGTTGTTTAACACTGTGATTTCATATTTATACAGCTCTTCTCATTGTAGGATCTTAGACCATTTTGCCAGCATAATTCAGTATTAATAACCGTGAAAAAAACAATAATTTCAGCTACGGTATTCTACTGGGCAACTAATCAGGAACACATTTATTTCCCTGGGCATTTGGAAGTTCCTGTTTTAACCTCAAGGAGAAAAAGCAGCCAAATCTTCTGACCCCGCAGAGGAAAATAAAAATAATTAAGGCCAGCCAACAGGACGAAAGAGTGATGTTTCCAAACAAACTCCACTTGTGAGAACCTCTAGAAAACCATTTTATATGTTTCAGGAAAGAAGAAATTGGTTTGGTAATGTGGTGACATTTTTTGACAACATTTATGTAGGAAAGGAAACCAAGATTATTGCATGGATTATACTACTTGGATAAGTTTGTATTTTTTGATTAACGCGGCAACTCCCCAAAATCTGACTATAAAAAATCAACTTGGAAATGTGTTTTTCTTGTGAATGAATGATTGGATGCAGCCTCTTCTATGAGCCCTGTACCTAGAATATTATATCCTCTCCCTTCACCCCAAAATCTTACTCTACCCAACAATGTAGCCAGATGGTTATTTGTATCACTGATAATTGATGCCTGATGCAGAGAATATTTGTTTCTAGAAACCTCAGTAACCTTTTCTCATCTCAATGGATAAATCCAATCCATTTTATTTTTCTTACCTACACACCATTTACCTAATTCCATATCAAGCCAGCTTCCTCAGGTACTTACACAGCCTTTTTCCCAATATTTAAATATAGGACCATAAGTAAAAAGGGGTTAGCACAAAGTACTAGTTCCTGAGTCAGGGAATAACCATTGAGAATTTAGTTTAAAACTGATAGAAAGGGGCTTCCCTGGTGGCGCAGTGGTTGGAAGTCCGCCTGCCGATACAGGGGACGTGGGTTCGTGCCCCGCTCCGGGAAGATCCCACATGCCGCGGAGCGGCTGGGCCCGTGAGCCATGGCCGCAGAGCCTGCGCATCGGAGCCTGTGCTCCGCAACGGGAGAAGCCACAATAGTGAGAGGCCCACGTACCGCAATAAAAAAAAAAAAAAAAAACTGATAGAAAGAGCTCCTGCAAGAAAACAAGAAAGTGCATCTATTCTGTCTTGTAACCAAGAAAACCATCCTGTGTGTGTGTGAAAATTAGCTGTAAAACTTGGCAGATTCTTACCAGATGCAGAGAATGATTTTTAAGCAGTTGAAATAACTAGGATAAACAGACCTCTTTAAAAGACATTGTGCATGTCACCACCTTACAGCACAGCTTATTTTAGTTGATTTGCATATCGAAATTCTTGGTACTGCATCATTTGTCCCATTTTAAAATGAAATCTCCTCTTCAAAGTTTCTTTTACTTTCTTTTTTTTTTTTTCTTTTTGAATCCTCCACACATCAGACTTCCTCCACCAAAACAGATGTCATTCACTCAAATCAGGTCACGAAACTGAAGAAGTAGCATGCTGGGAAGACAGACCGAGCCCTGGACATCATTAGGCAATGCGGGATTAAGTACCTCCAGAAAGGAATTGTATTTCCATGTCACAGTGGTCTGAGATGGATTTAGGACAAGACAAGGTAAGTAATAAGTATGTCTGTTGAATTTCATGAATCCTACTAAATCAATTAGTTGCTAAGATATAAGAAGATTTTCTCTATCCTCTTCCTCACCCCCAGTTCTACATAGCCCAGGAAGTTATCAAGCACAGGCGACTGGAGTGATCTGCCAGCGCTCAGCTGCTGCAGGGGGCTCCTAAATGGAAAATTACTCTGATTGTGGCAGTACAATTTCAGATGGCAAGCACTGTCCATGATGGTGAACCTCTCTGCTGAAGCTCAGAAAAAGGCCGAAGTGTTTATCCCATTTTAAAGACACAATTAGCTCAAGTTTTTATCTCCACATCTGAAGAGCCTAAATCAGACTAGTGCCCCGTGAGCATTTCTGATGGAGAAAAGGAGAACGCAGTCCCACACTGGGTTAGTTCCTTTTTCTTTCCATTAACTGACTTTTTGAATAAGCAGCAATTAATCACCCTCCTCTGCCTACAAAGACAAAATTAGAGCTTTGTATGCTAACTCTATTTGATGAGTATTTAGGGTAAAGAAATAGCAATATAGTCAGCATCTTCAACATCAGAATAAGAGCTTATGCAGAGTGTTGTGAACAAGCAATTTTTTTTTTATCTCCACAGGAATTTTTCAGCACAAATCATTTTTTAAAAACCAGAAAGTTATTGAATCATCTTTGGAGGTGTACGAAGTACAAATGAATATATTTTTAGTGATTTCATAAAACAAGTGCAAAGAACACACAACAAAAATGCATTGCCCATTAGTGTTACTATAAGAGTTTACACTTAATCCAAGCATTCTTCCGCTGCACTGGACCTTTTTGATGTTTTTTTAAATTTAAGTATTAGAGTACATTCACTAACTAAATATTTGTCCCTTGGGGCAGAATGTGATTTTTGAAAACTTTCAAAGCTCACATGGAAATTCTTCTCATCTGACGAATAAGAGCCCCCAAAGTGATCATGTTGAAAAACAATACTTCTTGGTAAGCACCATGTTTATCACATCTACTCAGTGAGGCAACATTTATGGACTGAGACATTGCCCTGTGTAAGGTGCCAAGATGGAGAGATACAAATAAGAACACATGTGCACCCTACCCATTAAGGAGCTTAAAGTCTATTGGGGAGAGAAAAATAGATAACCTTGACAATTGCAGAATGCCTTTAATGACTTACAGAGTGAGCTGAGAGGACCCACAAAGGAATTATTAATGAGAGGACTGGTTAAGAATGTTGAATTTGATCTGGGCCTTGAAAGATGAGTAAAATTTTAACAGAGGAAATTAGTAATGGATGGGAATGGAAGTTCGTGTTAAGCAAATGTGAGAGGAAAGCCACAATACACAAGAAAGAGCAGAGTGTGTTTATGGTGCCACAAGTATCCTGTTGTAAGTCAAGTCTTATATGAAAAATAAGAAGCTAGAAAAGTAGAAATGTGGTCATCAAAAAATGTACCACTGAATAGGACCTGAGAGAACATCTGATTCTACTCTCTTGCTTCATAAATGAAGAAACAAAAAGTAGCTAGCATAACTTGTAAGGTCCCAAGGATCACTAGATCTAGCCAGAACTGAACCCAAATCTTCTGCCAACCAGTTTCCTTTGCACCACTCCATGTGTAGGTTGGCATCACCTTCTGGGAAGTCTGTTTTGTAAGCAATAATGAGTGTGAAGTTGTTGAGCGGGAGAGTGACATGATCAGATATACATACATCAAGGAAAACTTTGAAAGCAGTTAGAAGAGACTGGAGGGAGAAAGATTGATGAAAAAGCTTCTATAGTCATCTAAGTTAGAGATTATGGCAGCCTGCACCAGACCTGTGATGACCGAAATAGAAAGGAAGCAGTGGATTCGAGTGTCATTTCAAGAATGAAATTGCTGCAACTTGGTGATGAGAGAGAAGAAGCTATTACAGATAATGATGAAGCTTTAGAGCTTCAGTGAAGGATATTACCCCATCACCTGAGAAAGGAAAAGGAGAATGAAGAAAAGACTTAGAGGGATAAAATAGTTAACTCTGTGTTTTCCTATCTTGGTGAATGGCATTCAATTGCTCATTAGAAGCTAAGAAGTCTCTGTTCAGCTTTCTGGACCCTAGATCATACATGCAAACATCAGTGCACATGAGGCTAAAACATCAACTTTATTAGCAACCGGTGAAGAACAACAACGAAAAGTAAGGTTTGGGACACTGTATTGGAGATGTACCAGAAGAACTTTCCTTTTTTGCCTCAAGTCAAGTTTTGGGGAAAGAGTAGTATGTCCACAGGGCAGACCCTGAGTCAACTTCCCAGGCAGCGTTAAGGGCAGCTTCACCACCCAGATGGAGACAGGATGCAGAGGAGAAGCCCTCCCCATAAGAGCCAACAAAGAAAGGGGAGGTCTTCTGCCTGGCTCTTTATTTTGAGGACACTAGTCCCACCCTCTAATAAATGGTTGTCCAATGAGTATTAAACTCTGACCAAGCTGAACACCCCTCCTCAAAGGGAACAGAGAGAAGCAGAAGCTTCCTTCCCAGCATGTCCCTGCAAAAGTCAAATTTCCAACAGAGTAAAAAGAACAGAGAACTTCCTTCCTCTATTTTCTAAGTCAGACACACGAGAGTCACCTTCAACAACATTCTCTTCTCCCATAGCAGTTGAGTGATGCTGAAGTCTGATCAGCTCTATCTCCTGAGCACAGCCCAACTCTGTCCTCATTTGCCTATCCCCACTGGTATTTTTTTCATATTTCCCCTAGACCAGTTCAGTAGCATCTCCCAAATGATGTCATAATCTGTGGCTTCACAACATTCCATTTCATTCTTTACAATACTGAGAGATACTAAAATGCAATGTAATTCTCTCTCCTCTCACTTAAAGCCCTCCACATGCTCCCAGTCATTTGGAAAGCATCCAAATACTTGACAATGTTAAATTTATTGCAACTATTTGTCGTCGTATCCTATTATCCTACTAAATTCTGGGTTCTCTTATTCAGGAACATTGTCTAATTTATTTGTGTATTGTTTCAAAGCATAGCAATGTGGCTTAGTGTTCAAAAAAGTATTCTGACCTGTACAAAACCCTTCCATATCTGACCCTGCTTAGTTCTCCAACTTTGTGTCCTGTCACAGCCTCATCAATTCCTACCTACTTTTCATGCAAGTTTTAATTCCAAGTATTCCAAACTATTTGCTGGTAACTGAATATTTTTTGCTCTTTCTCCTCACATTTGCACACAGTCTTTGCTCCCTTCCTTCTGTTCCTCTGTTCCTCTTAGATATATTCCTACATATTATCTATATTTCAAAATAGCAGCTCATGCCTCCTTCCTGCAAATAGCCTTTCCTAATATTATTTCTTCTCATGACAAAACTGGGCCAGGGTGAGTAGAAGACTCTTCCCATAGTATCTATGCATATTTCTAACTCTGCATTTATCAAACTGCTTTATAATGGTGATTTATCTTTTTTTCCTATATAGATGTGTGAATGAAAAATATTGCCTGCCATATCAGTAAACAAAGGATTTTGCAACCATCAAGCCATCACATTACAGCTGCCCTGATGGTGAGCCCTGAGGGAACCCAGGGTGAGAGAACACAGGATACTGGCCACAGATAGCCGAGGTGCATATTCAAAGGAATGATTTCAGTGAGCCCAGACTCTTGCAACTTCCCATAAATAGAAAAGCACTAAATTACTTAATTTGAGATATCTGGTTTTCTTTAATTAACAATAATCTTTTGATGTTCTGACTACCTGGTCTTTGTTGCAAAAACTCCTGTACATCCTGGCTCCCTTTCTTGCCTCTATGGAGAAGTCTCTCAGAGTTACCTGAGATGCTGTGTCCCAGGCTTAAGTCCTCAGATTTGTGCCCTGAATAAAACATAACTCTCAACTTTTAGATTGTGCCTTTTTTTTTCAGTTTGACAGTTGCTAAGTTTCCTATGTAGATGTTAAGATGCAGGCACAGGTCTTCATGTGAATGATATATACATAGATTCAGTAACTCTTGAAGGAAAAAAGGAAGGAAGGAAGGAAAGAAGAGAGGGAGGGAGGGAAATAAAGGAGAAAGCAAGGAAGGAAAAAACAAGTTCAGTATTTTACATATTAAGTTTTTCAACAGAATACTCATTGGGACATGTCCAACAGAACCACAAGGTGGAAGGTTGAGCCTCTATTCCTCTGTCTTCCTGCTAAATACTTTGTTTTACCAAACCTTCAGAAACAATTCAATAACTAGAGGGTTCATTTTAAATTGCATGTTAAGTTAGAAGACAGAGTAAAAACAAATCTTTTAGGAAAAGCCATGTTTTATTAAATATTTAACTTTCTCCTAAGACTTATGGAGTTATGCAAGTCAGAAAAGGTCTGCTCTTCAATTAAATGGTGCAACTATAAAAAGTAAATAAGGTCAAATTTGACTATGTTTATGAAGTATTTGACAATTCCCTCTACTACTAGAAGAGTATCACATCCCTCCAGTACATTGTCTGGTAGCTGCCTTCCCTCTGGGCAACTTCATTTCATGGCCATGGTGAGAATCATGAAAAACAACATTCCAAAAATTAAAATAGAGTCTACTTTTTCTCTGATGAAAGTCAAAGGTCCTTCAAAAAATTCTTATAGGAATAAACAAGAACACATGAAATACTCTAAAAGGATAAACCCATTATAGTTAAATTAAATAAGTTATAGCAGCAGGAAGAGCTTAGGACAATAAGAGATATCAAGACCAATTTAAAGTACTATATAAGTAAGTTGTAAGAAAACAAGAAACTTTATTCTGCAAAGTTCTGCTTTTAGCACTTCTGCTTCTTTGGAGAAGAAAGAAGAACAAAGAAAATTAAGGTTCTTCTTAATGATAGCATATATGTAATGGGGCTGACACTTCCACTCAGCAGGTTTTGTCTTTTCCTTTTCTATTATCATTTTCATGACAAACCTATGTGACTAATGTTCTTCATTCAGCCAATAAATGTTTATTGCATGCCTATTACATAAACACAACCGTTAACAAAACTCAGTCCTTGCCCTGAAGCTCAGCAGGTAAATTAACCAAAGGCAAAATCAAGGTGTGATAAGGGCTAAATTGAGGAAGCAGGTAGAAAGAGAACATAATTTAGTCTGGGGGAGGGGCTAGAGTGCAGATTTCCAGGTGGAAGTAATTGCTAAACTGACATAATCAAGCAAAGAAGAGTGGCTTAGCAACAGGGAAAAGGAATCAGAGGACAGAGAGGATGTTCCTGTCTGAAGGAACAGCATCTGCAAAAGAAAAAAAAAAGAAAAAAAAAAGCATATTTGTAAAGGATTTACCAACATTTCAATATTTGTAATTTATATTGTGGTGGAAGAAAAGATAGGAGATGAGGTTGAAAATATAAACAGCAAAATCATGAAAAATCTGAAAGGACAAGTGAAGGAGTTGGATTTTATCCTGAGGACTGTGGGTTGCACCAGAGTTTTAATCACATAGTTTGGGTT
Source organism: Tursiops truncatus (assembly GCF_011762595.2). NCBI lineage: Eukaryota > Metazoa > Chordata > Mammalia > Artiodactyla > Delphinidae > Tursiops > Tursiops truncatus. Next base: position 31,740,122 of record NC_047051.1, read on the forward strand.
TTAGAAAGACTGTAGGTCATTAGTGTGGGATAAGACAAGACTGGAGACAGTTTGGAGATGGTTCTGATGACCTAGGTAAGAGATGATGATGGCCTAATTCAAGAGAGCAGTGATGCTGTGGAAAGACATGGAGATACTGGGATGGTATTAGGAATGAAGAAGATGTGACTGAACTTGATATGTAGTCGTGGGAAGTTAAAACAGAAGAAATTGCTCTCTAGGCTTTTTATACCATGTTTTTTCCTTTTTTTTTTTTTTTTACATGATCTATGAAAGCTAAGCACTAATGGTGGTTAAACACCCTATGAAGTCATGGAAGGCTGCAGTGTGGGCTGCATCCAGTTGTTTATATTGATGGCCTAGGAACAGTGATAAAAGAAATGAAACATTCTGCCCAGTTAACAGGAATTTTTTCACTGCTCTAGGAAAATGGAACATTCAACATTATGTTTAGGAAGATGAATGAAAAATACTTGAAAAGTAAGAAGAACAAGGACTGAGGTTTATAATCATTATTCTCCATAAAAATTACTAGCAGTTTATAAACCATCTATAAATACCTCCATGAATCTGATGTGTTTCAGAATTTAGTTTTGCTGTTTCATAACAAAAGAAGTTTCTATGATTATTATTTCATATGAGTTCACATCCCATGTTTTTTTCTTTGAACCTACAATTCAAACAAACCTCAAATCTAATCACAAAACTTCAGGTTTTTTCCTCTAAAATCTGGGAATAGATTGAAATTCTTTTCACATTTGCATGAAATCTATATGGAAAGTATAGTTCCCTATTAAGAGCCTTCTCAGCCAAAGATAAATATAAGCAAATTTCAAAATGTTCCAAGTACCATCAAGTCTGCTTTTTACCACATCAACCATGAGACAAAAAGAAGAAAAAAAAAAAAAAAAAGGGAAAAAGTACTGTGTGCTTTGAGCAGAGAGGAATAACAGTGAAAATCTAAACAGACCACACTGATAGTCTCCTTTAAGGAAATAAAAGTAAACCAGACTTCTGAGAGGGGAGAAGTGCCATGAGGCACTAAAATGATCAGTTATATCGCAAGAAGGGAGAAGAGAGAAGGGAGTTGTTCATAAGCAAAATTCTTCCCCAAACCCCACATAACAAACTAACCAACATAATACTCAAGGGAACTTTATTCTTTTACTGCTCCTTCTCTGAATGGTCAGAAGTAAAATCTAGTAAATACATGTTGATAGGTTTGAGTCTGGGAAAAACAGTATCCTAACATTACAACCCTTGGCTATAACCCAGCAAATATATGACCAAGCCAGAAATTTCTCCAACCATTACAATGGAACCACACAGCAAACACCAGGAATATTTTAAGTTCCTCTGAGTAGTATTTATTGTTACTACATCCCTTAAAAAAGAAATTGCCTTAAATTTTTGAGATGAAACTTTTTAATAAGTATTTTTAGAGATGTTAGAAATTAGACAAATACCTACCTTGATCTAACACCCTGCCTTGGGAGGATAAAGGCCCCTGAGAAGCTTACCTTATGTGGAAAAAGCATCTTGGCAGTTGTGATTAAGTTAAAGGTCTTGAGATGGGAAGATGATCCTGCAAAATCTGGGTGGGTCCTAAATGCCATCATGGTGTCTCTGCAGAGAGGCGAAGAGGGAGATTTGACTCAGAAGAGGAGAAGTTGATATGACCACAGAGGCAAAGAATGTAGTGATGCAGCCAGAAGCCAAGGAACCGCTGAGTCACTAGGAGCTAGAATAGACTAGGAACAAGGCTCCCCTAGCGCCTCCAGAGGGACCAGGCCTTGCCAACATCAGTGATGCTGATTTTGGACCTCTGGCCTACAGAATTGTAAGAGAATAAATGTATCTTGTTTTAAGCCACAAGGTTTGTGGTGACTTATCACAGCAGCTACAGGAAGTCCATACAGACATCTTGGGTATACTGGGGGATGGAGATGCTTCTCATCACTCACTTTTCCACTCAGCAGTTCTCCTACACAATGCACTCACGGCCTTGGACATATTACCTCGTAAAGAGGCAGAGCTTTAACTGCTTTAACTGAAGAGAGTCTCCCGGGTATCCTCACACTAGAGGAAGTTGAAACTTCTGTGCAATCAGAACAGCCAAGCCCCACTCAGGAGCAGAGTTAGGCGGTGGGTAAGAGACTATATCCTTTTCAATGCACTCCTGCTGCCAGTTGCCCCTGGACTCATTCTGGTAGCAAGTCAGTTTGTATGACTCACCGACTCACCAGTAGGGAGAAATCAGAGGCCAAGTGTGGGGTGATGGGAAGCCTTCCAGAGAAGGAGGCCCTTGTCTCAGGTCCGGCATTCACAAGCAATGTGACTTTGGGCAAGTTGCTAACCTACTTCACAACAGTGTCATAGGGCAGCTTTGCGATTAATTTGGAAATGCCTTTTGGTCTACAGAAAATCCATTCTGCCTGTGAGACTTGTATCTCCCAGAGCTACTGATTTGCATACCATGCAGCTCTGCCAAGGAAACAAGCATCTGCCTGCAGTAAGTACCCATGCAGAGTTCTCTTACAAACACAGGTTCTCGGCACAATCCAAATAAAAACGAAAGAAAGGGAGAGGGAGTCTCTTCCATTTGTTTCAGTCCTACTGATGAAATCCTATTTGACAGATTCTGATTCTGTTTCACAAACAGGTATATTGGCAAGCGTTAACTTCCTTGAACCCTGTGAAGCTGTTGGCAAATTGTGTTCAAACGCTTTTGGATCCTCAGGAATAGGGCACTGTATAAATCCAGGGAACAATTATGTGAGAGAGACAGAGCCTTTATCTCCCAGTCTTAATAAAGAACTAAGCAGAACGCCTATCAGACTTGTAGTTCTGACGCCAAATTGACCCCTCTGGGAGCTGGGAAAGTCTCAATCTCTTTCCTGCCTTATACAGCAGTGGTAATAAAAGAGCATACACTGAGGATTAACTAAAGTTCACATACTGCCTTGAAGAGAAAAGTCTTGATTTAAGTGCTGAAAATTTACATTAGTGGGAGGGGAAAGACTGGAGAATGGAAAAAAGAATGGAAAGTTCCAGAAAGTTATAATGAGAAATATAAATTGAAGCAGGTCTAAGGGAAAGATGAGAGATCAGATGCATCAAGGTACGGGGTAGGAAAGACTGCCCCCCAAAAAAAGACTTTTCCTCCATCTGTGTTGGCTAAGGCAGGCTTTCCAGTCCTAAAGGGAAGTGTATCCTTTAGGCAACAAAAGAATAATGATTCCAAGTGTAGAAAAGAGAAAATAGCAGTAGAGTACCAGGGCATAAGAAAAGGGAAAAGAAGACAAAGAACAAAAACGGTTAAGAGAGGGAAAGGGACATGATAAGACAATAGAGAATGAAATTCATGAAGTCCATAACAGGGTCTAAGAAAAGAGGCCTTTAGTCCCCAATCCATTTTAAGGGCAAGCATTGTTGTCCTGATTTTATGAAATCAGAGCTAGCCCATACTGTCACCTTCCTGCTACAAAAGCAATGTGACCAAACCAAATAGAGAGATAGTCTAGCCTCTTAGCATATGGCAAAAAGAAATATTTTATTCACATTCAGAATTCCTAACGTAAAATACTCTGACCACAAAAGCTGTATTTGCACACAAAAAAGCAATTTGGCAGAATTTCATTAAAAAGTTGGATACAATTAAATTGGTTTCCAGGCTCCTATAATCAAGTAAATGGTTAGTTTTTTTATCTGTTTGTTTTTTAACCTAAGTTGACTAAGCTTTCCATAGATGTAGCTGACAATAGTGCCTACAAAAGGTAGCATTTTCAAATTTTCTCTAAATCGTTAGAAGCAAAGTATTATAATGCATTTTGACTTTGTACTGGATAATTCCAAAACCATCTTGTGGTTTTACAAAAACCTTGGCCAAATTCCATCAGATAATAGTCATGTCTCTCTTTGTGATATGAAGGGGAGTAGAGAGGGCAGGTGACAAAATTGGACTGCTCCACAGTCCAGAGAAAAGACATTTCCCCAGCTCATGAGTGAGCAGATCTCAGATTACATGACTACTCTGCCAGGCTCTGTTTCTTCAGCAGCGCTCAGTCCTTTTACTCTGTTCCAAATAATTAAACCATATCATCTGTGTAGCATTTTAAGTTATAATGATCTTATTTTCCCAACAGCATCATTCATTTATTGGACAAAAGTATTGAATAGAATTCAGTTAAGGAATAGAAAGCAGACTAGTTATTTCAATCAAGGATGATTTATACAAGGAATGATTAAGTAGGTGTTAAAAAACTGGAAACATGGTTTTATCACAGGTAGGGTGGTATTGTCCAACATGGTAGCCACCAGCCACATTCGGCTTTTGAGAGCTTGAAACGTCATTAGTCTGAATTGAGATGAACTGAAAGTGTAAAATACCAGATTTCAAAGACTAAGTGTGAATAAAGGAAGGTAAAGTATTTCATTAATAATTTTTCTATTGATTACATGTTGAAATGATAATATATGGAATATGTTGGGTTAAATAACATCATCTATTTATATTTACTTTTATACTGTGACTACAAGGAAACAAAATTTTACAAATGACTTGCATTTTCTTTCTACTGGGCAGTACTGGATTACAGGCTTAGAAGGCCCCCTGGAACTGGAGTCTTTTGAGAGGGCACTGCAGGTTGGTGTTAATGTGTCTGAGAGAGAATGATGGGGCTGGTTCTGGAGGCATGGAAGTCTGCAAATTGGAGCTGATTGTTGCTGAACAATCATGGTGAAGGAATGTTGGTGCAGGGATGCTGACAGGAATAACAGAAGAACGAGTAGGAGGAGGTCTCTTCTTTTCCAGCCTTGTAATTTTCCTCTGTTGCCGCCAATCGGCAGAACCTAAGAGGAGCCCAACTCTGGGAGAGAAATGTGATTGGCAGGTTCCCAGCCCCAGCAGCACAAAGCACAACATTGAAAGGAGAGTTTGGTGTTGAGAGGCAAATCGCTTAATCACCAGCGTGACACATGCTCCTTGCTGTCAGGCATGGTTTTTAGATATTAGGGATGCAACCATGAACCAAAGTCCCTGGCCTCATACAGCTTCCATTCCAGTGAGATAGGCAGACAATAATAAATACATAAATAAGATAATTTCAGAATGATAGGTGTTACAGAAAGAAGAAAACAAGGTCATGGGTTAGAAGGTGACAAGGTGAAAGAATGAGGTGGTCACTGCTTTAGATAATGAGATCAGGAAATGTCTCTTTGAGAAGATAACATTGGAACTAAAGTCTGAATGGAGGGGTGGAGACGGGTAGGGGAAAAGAAAGAGGAAGGATTCCAAGGCCAAAGGAATAAAACATGCATAATCTCTGAAAAGAGAATGACCTGAGATTGTAGCTCAGCAGTCCCCCAACCTTTTTGGCACCAGGGAATGGTTTCATGGAAGACAATTTTTCCACGGATGGGGGACAGGACGGGGGGGGTGGCGGTGCTGGCGGGGGTGAATGGTTCAGGCTGTAATGCGAGTGATGGGGAGCTATGGGGAGCAGTGGGGAGCAAGCGGCAGATGAAGCTTCGCTCGCTCCACTGCCATTCACCTCCTTCTGTGCAGCCCGGTTCCTAACAGGCCGCAGACCGGTCCGTGGCCCAGGGGTTGGGGACCCCTGTTGCAGCTGAAGCAAAGTTGCCAGGAGAAAAGATGATAAAGGGTGGTTGGGAGTGGATTACGTAGGGTCCCTGTAAATCATGGTAAGTAATAACGGATTTTAACTTAATTGCTATGGGAACCACTGCAGGATATTAAGCAGGAAAATGGTATGATTTGATTTACATTTGTAAAAGGTCATTCTGGCTGCTGTGTAGAGCACTGGGCTCTAGAGGGGCAAGCATACGACGGAGACCAGGAAGCTATCGCAATACCCAGGAAAAAGATGATGATGATGCCTGAGGCTGTGGTGGAAGCAGTGGAGATGTTGAAAAAGTGACTGTATTCAAGATATGGATTAGAGGTTTGAGCCAACAGTACCCATTAAGATCGGGGTGATTCATGTAATTCATTTGAGTAAATTTTCCAAAGAGCTGACACACTTTAAATGCTGAAATTTTAAGAAAATGTTCTTGTTTTTTTTCATGGAAATAATTCAAAATTGTACAAAACGTTTCTTGGCCTTGTTCTATAGAAAATCTCAACCGAATTTACAAACTGTTATTTCTACTCAGGGTCCTGTTCTCCAATTTTGTCTGCCATCTGACACAGTCTCTGTCAATTTCTTGAGTTCCTCAACTCCAATTACTTAGACTCCATATGTTAAAACTCTGCTTGTTTTGAGGCAGATCTTAATTAGGATGAAAAGATGATTTTTCCAGCTAATCTAAGCCACACACTGACTATGCCATTGAGGTAGAAATTGCACCTGCCTGGCTCAGGTCAGCATCTGCTGCCCCAGGCTGTCCATAAAGCCTCTGCTTACAAAAGCCTTCATCTAACCAAAATTATCCTTGCTTCTGAGACATCAGTCATATTTAGCTGTTGTGACCCACCAAGGTCAAAATCAACATGATGTGTACTTATGAAAACTGAATAACCAATCATTCAGAAAAGCTTATCTCCATATTACTTTTAAGTCCCAATTTCCAGTACTTGTCTGTTTTCCAGTGTTCCTAGCTGATTCATAAAGTTGCTAGGGTTTTTAAGGGGCCAATAAATGATCTTTCTTTTTTGATCTGCCAAGATGTTAATGGGAGTCCAAACTGAAAATCAAATTATCATTTACTGATGGATCTAAACTAGAGACTGGCTTGGATTTAAGGCTAAATGACTTTGCTACCATGTCCTCCTAAATTAAACTTAACGCCCCATACTACAAACCCACTACCTTCAATGAAATGGTGAAGGTGACAATCAGATTAGAGTTGGGTGAAAAGCAAATAGAAGGTGAGATAGAAAATAAGGCTTGATGATTCACAAAGGTGGGCTCCTAAAAGGAATGGAGAAATTGAGCTGTAGTTGATGGGGATGTCAGATCAATGAAACACTATATTTTAAGAAGGTAAGTAGCGGGACATGTTTACATGTACATGGAAATAAGCAAGGAAAGAGGGAAAGACTGAGGATGTAGGAAAGTGGATGTATATCAGGAAAGGTGATTGAGAGTCTGTGGATGGGATTCAGAGCAACAGTGCAGAGACTGGCCTCCATAGTAACAGGTGGGAACATAACAAACATGGGGGCAAATGAACTTAGGTTTCTAGATTTAGCTGTGGGCAGATGGAGTTTTCATTCTATGTTTTCTATTTTCTGAATGAAAAATGAAGTGAGGTATTCAGCTAAGAATGAGAGGGTGGGAAGTGTGAAAAGAGAGAGGGTTTGAAATTAAAATCTTACTGGAGAGCAAAGTTACTGAGGAAACATTTCTGAGTGGTGGTGAAGGTCCATTTGAGGTGTGTGATAGTTCACAGGAAACCAGTCAGCTCAGACAGGTAACTTTCTCCAGCAATATTTAGATGCTCAGGGATATCCAAGGAGAAGCTGGTCATGTGAACTCAAGTAAACAGGGTTATCACAGGTCAAGGAGGAGGAGAAATGGAGAGTCAAAGGAGTTGAAGACATTTGCAAGAGCATGATTATATTAATTTATTTAGCAATAATCTTCTAACTCCTAATATATGTCAAGAACTAATCAAAAATATATATACACTAATATGTATAAAATGGATAACTAATAAGAACCTGTTGTATAAAAAAATAAACTAAATAAAATCGAAATATTCAAAAAAAAAAAAATACAGTGAGATACCACATTATACCTGTTAGAATGGCTAAAATTAAAAAAAAAAAAAAAAAAAGAACTAATTAAAAATACCCAGCTAACTAATAGGTAGATGTAGGTGCAGGCCACTATCTAGGGATTCTACCAGAACTAGGTGCAGATTTTTTCTTTAACCTCTTTTTCTTCTTTTCATTTTTCTTAGGGAAAAAAAAAAAAAGGAAAACAACAAAAGACAACATATATTTAGTACTTACTATGTGTCAGGTACTCTACTAGGCACTTTTAAAAATTATCTTACTGCTTCCTATATCAATATTATGAAAAAATCACTATTATTAGCCCCATTTGCAGATGAGGAAAAAGAGTATGAAGATATTAAGCAACCTATGCAGATAACCACAGCACATTTTGAACTACTGGCTTTAGAGCCCCTTGCTTCCACAGGTTGTCTTCATCACTTGTATTTTTACTTTAACACATAAGCAGTGGGTCCTTTATTTGGAGATCCCTTTGGAAGAAGTAAGAACTTTAAACTCTGTTATAAACCGGAGTGAAATTATTATTCCAAATTTTCTGATTTTAAAAATTGAGCAGTCTTGCCATACAAGTAATTATTTTAAAACTTTACAAAGAGGTAAATAGCTACTCTAGTCTCCTTCCTTCCTAAACTCTCTTGTGGGTGATACATGCTGAAGAAAATATTTATGCTTTACCTAATGTTTTCTACTTAAAGGATACAATCTGAATTTCTAAATTTGGGCCTGAAAATAAACAGAACTGTCCTTCCTTAATTCCTCTTCCTTCCTTCCTTGCTAATCAAACCAAGATAATTGTTCTGCCCTAGAAAATGTTCAGTGAGTAACATACTATTGTTTTTTTTTTTTTTTCCTATGCAAAGCCAAACTTAAATAGACACCCCATCCTATTCATCAACAATCACAAAATTAACGAGGAATGAAAGGACTCAGGCTTTAAAGCAAGGATTATGTAGGGGTGAAGGTCACTCACATTTTTAATGTGGAAAGTTTGACAGGGAAATAGGAGGTGTTCCCTTATTACCTAGAAAAAACACAGAGTTTCTAAAGCTGAATCATACAAAATTCCCTTTGACTGACTATATTTTAAGACTATGTCATATTTGAATGTATTCAACCATCACTGTCTGGAAAGACAAATCCAGGTCAGACAAACATTAAAAAATGAACACTTCTGAACAGCAAAACTAATTGGTCATGCATGACATTTAGCAAGGTTTGGTAATAGCTATCATTTGCTGAGGATGTACTGCATTCTAATCCAGAGATTCTCAATCTTGGTTACACATTAGAATCACTGGGGATTTTTTTTAACTTTATTTTGAACTAATGTTAGACTTACGGAAAATTGCAGAAATAATAGAGTGAGTTCTCATATATCCCTCACCTGCTTCCTGTGACATTAACTCCTTACCCAGTACAAAGATCAGAGCCAAATTAACATTAGTACAGTATATTAACTCAATTAAAAATCTTATTAGAGTCTTTGAAGTTGTTCCACTCATGTCCTTTCGGATTTGTCTGGATTTGTTTTCTCATGATGAGAATGGAGTGATGATTTTTGTAAGAATACCCAGAAGTGATGGATCCTTCTCAGTGTATTATATCAAAGAGCTCATGATATCCATGTCATTTTCCTGGTGATACTAACTTGGATAACTTCGTTGAAATCATGTCTACTGGATTTCTCCACTGTAAGGTTACTATGTCTCCCTTAGTATTTAATAAGTATCTTGATACTTTGAAACTATGCAAATAATGTTTCTCCTCAAACTTTTATCCATGAATTTTAACATTCATCAGTAGATCTTGTCTACAACAGTTATGACTGTGGTCTTATAAAGTGAGTTTCTATTTCTCTAGTTCCGTCTACATTTATTAACTGGAATTCCACCTGATACCGAGTCCCCATCACAGGTCAATTATATTAAAATATACTAAGCATATTATACCTGGTCCTCACAATGTGGCTAATAACCAGATGTTATTATCTGCTTTGGGATATGAAGAAACTGATACTTGGAATGACAAAAACTTATATTTTTACAGCCAATAAGTAACTCTGATCAGCTGTCTCCAAAATCCATGCTCTTTTCACTGTCCAATCTTCTTCCAAGTTCAGCTCACTGCTCTTGATGTCAAAATTTGTCCCATTTAAAGCCTACTCTCTCTACTAACTCTAATCATCTGTAATTTTTGCCTAGATCAGTCCAAGGTTGGACACATTTTTTTTTCCCAGAACCTTTTGACATCCACCTGCCTAAAGAGTAAGGAACAGTTGCCAGCTATGTTTTTTGCCTTTACCTGGACAACAGATCATCGCTGAACAATATGTGGGTGAACAAAAGGGTATGTCATATACATATCAAACCATTTATATATTTAGGCTAATAGGCAACCTTTTGAAGAAGTATAATCCAAATGCTCTCTGAAGGAATTAAACTCAGCAAGCATAGAAACCTATGTGTGTAGTGGTTAAGAGTGAGGTTTTGCTCCTACACTGTTGGTGGGAATGTAAATTGGTACAGACACTGTGGAAAATAGTATGGAGGTTCCTCAAAAAACTAAAAATAGAGCCATATAATCCAGCAATCCTACTCCTGGGCATATATCCAGACAAAACTATAATTTGAAAAGACACATGTATCCTTATGTTCATACTGTACTGTTTACAATAATCAAGACATGGAAACAGCTTAAATGTCCATCAACAGATGAATGTTTAAAGAAGATGTGGTACGTATATGCAGTGGAATACTACTCAGCCATAAAAAAGAAAGAAATAATGCCATTTGCAGCAACATGGATGGACCTAGAGATTATCAAACTAAGTCAGAGAAAGACAAACACCATATGATATCACTTATACATGGAATCTAAAATATGACACAAATGAACTTTTCTACAAAACAGAAACAGGCTCACAGATGTAGAGAATAAATTTGTGGTTGCCAAGGGGGAGAAGCAGTGGGGAGGGATGGTTTGGGAGTTTGGGGATTAGCAGATGCAAACTAGTATATACAGAATGGATAAACAACAAGGTTCTACTCTATAGCACAGGGAACTGTATTCAATATCCTGTAATAAACCATAATGGAAAAGAATATGAAAAAGAATATATATATGTTTATATGTATGTATGTATGTATGTATATATACAACTGAATCACTTTACTGTACAGCAGAAAGTAGCACAACATTGTAAATCAAATATATTTCAATAAAATAAATTTAAAAAAACAAAGATTGGGGTTTTGGAGCCAGGTAGACCTGAGTTAGAGTTTGGCGAATCACTCAATGAATATGTTTTTTAACTTTTTAATATTCAATTTCCTAACTGTTAAAATGCAAATATTAATACTGATTACATAAACTTCTTGTGAGGATTCAATAAGCTCTTAGTACAGGGGGATAAGCAATCAATAACTATGAACTTTAAAAAAAAACTCACTGTAACCAAATTGCCTAACACCTGACAAGAGATGAGTGCTTTTTAAAGGAATTTTTAGGTACAGCAGATAGAGGTAATTTTGGAAGAGACTGCCCTTTAAAAGAGAGCAGATACTGTGGGCATGTACAGGTATTTTGGAACAGCCCGTGGGGTGCATAAGGATTCTGATGGAGAAAGGGATAAAAGGAAATGGAGAGTGTGAACTATCACCTTAACTCAGTTCCCTTGGCGGGGTGACCATCAAGTCAAGAGCTAGATAAAAGGGTGGGCCAGGGGAAGAGTTGCCACAGCTGCCAATCTGGAATAGCAGGCAGTTAAAACATCACATGAAATGTAAAGAGAGAAGATTTTCCTCAGAATGTCTCTCAGGAAGGTAGACCTCTCAGGTATGCACCATATGTGTACACCATGGGGATGAGGAATTTTATCTATTTCAGTCACTTCGGTATTCTTGGTGCCTAGAACACTGCCTACCATATAGTAACTGTTCAGCGGAATTATTAGACTACTGGATAATGAATGAATACACTAATAAATTCAAAAGTCTGATTAGGAAGCTTAGCTACTTATAGGTCTTCTCTGTTGCTAACAGGGGTAAAAAAAAATTAGGGGGATGGACTGATTTTTCAGGTCTATAGAAGAAAGCCTGGGTCCACCTACCAGCTGCTCTCCTTGTCTCCCTCTTCCTCATTAAGGGTTCAGGGTCTCTTCTAAATACTTGTTGAACAAATAAAGAACAATAATTTTTAAAAGGGCACCAAATTATAAACATGCTCAGGAAATCTAAAAACCTGTTAGACTTTGGCTATATGTCACTGAAAATTACAACTGTACAAAGAGAAACAGTCATTTCTTGCCCAACTATGAAAATGTGAAATAAGATGCCGGTGGCAAAGATTTGAAGTTGCTTTTCTCCCTTTCATGTTTAATAAGAGAGCCCTGGGAAATGTGCCTAGCTAAAGAACTTTATTTCCCAACCACATTTATAAATAGAGGTGGCCATTGAGATGTAAGTGATCTCCAGGGAAACTGCCTTGTCCATTGGTCTTGTATTCCTGCCTGCAATAAAGTTATAATGATTGGAGCTCCAAGAGTTATCGTGTGATTTTGAGGATGATGAACAGAAGGGTATAAGGAAACTGGGTCTCTGATGATTTTCTAGAGCTGCCATAACAGTGTCTATCTCCAGACTTGATTTGTATAGGAGAAAAACAAATTTCCATCCTGTTTAAGTGACTATAGTGATGTAAGTACCTAACACAGTTTTAGTGTTGTGCCCCATCAGATGAAGTGTGTGTTTAGTTGAAATGGTAGAAGCTAAATATGTGTACTTCAGAGAAAGAAAGCAAATAGAAGTTTTAATTGACAGTTTTAGTAATTATTAACAGGATGGAAGAAACTACAGTGCACAATTTAAATAAATACTTATTATGAGAGCACTGTTATCTACTACAGAATTAAATAACTGAGCTGTAAGTGTTTTTGTCAATAACGGGCACATGTGATATTGAAAAGAATCATAAATCACCTAGTCCAATTACCTGTCTGATGCTCAACTCTTCTCTAGAATATTTAGGTAAGAAGTCATCCAGCTTATGCTTGGCTACATCAAGTGATGAATAACTCTCTACTTCCCACGCCAGCCCATTTTTATCTTTGGACAGTTCTGAAAGTTAGAATGTTGTTTCTTACATTGAGCTGAAAATCTGTTTTCCTTTAGCTTCCATCCACTCATTCTAGCTCTCATCTTTAGAGCCATAATCAGTACATCCAATCCCTGTCCTAAATGATAAGCCTTCAATTATCACACTCCTCTTGAGACAGATGCCCCTGTGAATTTTCATGCCACAAAATCATGCTGACCATGTTTCTGAATATATTGAAATCTGCTTTCCCAGAATCCAGGGAATATGTATGACTACTCTTTTCTTTCCTTGGCATCATATACCTTGAAAGGACATGGCCACATTCTTTCTAGTTTGTAACAACTTCTATTTTGCCAAAAATTTTCTCTGTTACTCAAACACAGATACAAAGTAATCATTATTCCCAGTTATTTTCAATAACTCTGAGACATACATTTTGAGACAAAGCAAGTAAAGAACTTGTCAGATGTTTTACTATTTGCTGAATGAGACTACCCCAATTATACTTCCCCCAATTTTAGAAATTCCCCTTCTTACTGTGTTTTATATCTAGGCAACTTATATGACTTAAATCAGAAATAAATCATTTATTTCTTACATCAGGTCAAATGACATTTGGTACATTTCACCATAATATCACCTCTGTCCTTTCACCTTTCATACACACGCCAGTGATCTCCAATAAATTTCTGCTTTAGGATTTTGGATTTCTAAGCAGGCATAAATGATATTGACACAGAGTACTATTGTGAATTTCTCCACTAAACAAAGTCTATTTCTATTCAATTGGATCTAGTCTTCTATTACCATATTTCATACAGACCCCACCCACCAAACTTTGGTGACACCCTGAGATTTTTACCATCTGTGTAATAATATTTAATTTAATTGGTTACCTGCTAAATTCAATTGATTACCTGATAAAATCAAATATATTGAGCTCACAAAATGTAATAATAGGCAAATAAATGTAACCTAAAAACTTATTTTTTAATTAAAAAAACTGAAACTTGGCCAACTAGCAAGGACATTGTAAATTTAATCTGGAACTAATCTCTGGGTTTGACACCTAAGGGCAGACATCCCATAAGGAACTTCTGCCACTTTTCTCTGTTTCTACAACCGGTGTTATGTCAAAGAGGCAAAATTAAAATGGTCAGGAACTGCAGTTACCCTGTACCTGGAGAGCAGAACTCATTTTTCAGGCTAGATTTTTAAGAGTGTAAAGCCAGGTTCACAGTTTAGGAGAAACATAGTTTCTCATTCACAATCTGTCGCCCAGTCAACCTATTCTACTACCAATATCAGAAAGGTACAGAGATAAAATATAGTTTAAACTTTAAATCCCTCAAACCAGGCTGTCAGGGAGGGGAGAGGTCAGATGCTGACATGCTGGAAAAAAGGAAAGCTGATGATGACCACAGTGGTGATATCAGTTTTTCACCAGATAAGTATGAGTTGGGATGGTATCATGTTACGGTGTTGACGTGAGAGACACATGTGCCTAGAGAGGGTTAGGTAAGTGGCAGGCGAAGCAATGCAAGCTCAAAATTGAGATAAATCATCGGCAATCTCTGGGAATCATTATGTTCCCTACTAAATGTAGAAGAGATTGTTTTTGAATTATATGCATCCTGAAAAAGTCTTTTCTTCTGGGCCCAGAAATTTCCTGCCCAAAGCGTAGGCGGGAAAGATGAGCTCAGTCCACAAGCTTACTCACGTCCTTCACTGGCTTTCACTTCAGCATGTATCTATTTTTCCTTCTCATTAAAAAAAGGCACTAAAATATGTTATCAGGATACCATTTGGAATTTTCATTCATATGGCATATTAGAAATAATTGCTTAAATTATACAATTATTATGTGGAAGACAACTTATTTTTATTATTAGCTTTATGGGTTGGTATTGACATTTCACATAGGAGTAAGGATAGGTTTCTTCTGTCTTCAAAGACTCCACAGCCTAGGAGAGAAGACAAGACATTCATAAATACCTAATACATAATTTAGACTGTAACATGTGCCTTAAGAGTGAGCTAGAGTCTTAGAGGTTTAGAGAAAGAAGAGATTAATTCTGAACTCAAGAACACCACTAGCAAAATGTGCTTTGAATGTTTATGTCTCCCTAAATTTGTATGTTGAAATCCTAATGCCTAATGGGATGGTATTAGAAGGAGGGGGTCTTTGTGGGGGGGTGCTTAGGCCATGAGGGTGGAGCCCTCACAAAGAGGATTAGTGCCTTATAAAAGAGGCTCTGGAAAGATCCCTAGCCCATTCCACTATGTGAGGAAAGAGT
This sequence comes from Tursiops truncatus, assembly GCF_011762595.2. Lineage (NCBI taxonomy): Eukaryota > Metazoa > Chordata > Mammalia > Artiodactyla > Delphinidae > Tursiops > Tursiops truncatus. The sequence continues at coordinate 31,755,275 of NC_047051.1, forward strand.
GAGAAGGCAAAGGCTATGAACCAGGGTGAGGGCTCTCACCAGAAGGTGACCATGCTGGCACCTTGATCCTGAACTTTCCAGCCCTCAAAACTGTAAAAAGTAAAATTTTGTCATTTATAAGCCACTCAGACTGTGGTATTTCATTATAGGAGCTCAAACAGACTAAGACTATTGGTGAAAGGACAAGATTCAAACATGAGCACGGTGAGTGCTGATCTCAGTCTTACTGCCCTGCCTTGGCCACATCATTTTACTGTGCATTAGTTTCCTCAAACATTAAATGAGAAAGGAAAAACAGCATTCTTGCCCAAAGTACTTATATCCTCTGGAGACAACTCAGAGATGAACAGATCAATAGACAGATTCCAAACCAAGCAAAAACATCATATTGTTCATGGAAAGCTTCACAGCGCTCAGAATAGAGCAGCAGTGTCATCACTCCCCACTGCTGCCATCCTCCAAACTTTACATTCTTTAGGAACATCCCACAAACCGAGACTATATTGTCAAGCTGGAGTAAAACGAGATGTTCACATGCAGCCAATCTTAAAAGAAGGTTAATTTGTGTTAGCAAATTGTCAAATAACCTGTCATGCCTAATTATTTTTCTTTACCCACATCCTTTTTACCCCACATAGCATTAAATAGAAAAAAATTAAAAAGGTCTCCAGGATTGTGTGATAGCTGATCTTTCAAGGCTACTTTGTGGCTAGATAAATAAAAAGAAAAACATTGCTATTCCAGGATTTTTTTCTCTCTTTGAAGACACTGAAAAGCAATAATGATGATAGAGATTCAAGGGCAAGTGCTTTATCCTTTATAAAGTTGAATTAGTAAGTTGATCCTCTTTATCCAGTATGTTTTTAATGCACAGAGAGATAACATTTGATAAGTTCATGAAAAAAATTACATTAGTACAACAAGTAAGAGAGTATAGGCAGTGAAAATTCATGAAACAAACCAAAATGCAAAGAAAGTGATTGAGTCCCTATTGTAGTACATAAATTACATTGTTAAAATGATGACTGATATTATAGCTTCTATTTCAAAGACTCCCTTTATATAACAGGTCTATTGTCAAAACTGATAATAAGAAAATACTTTCTCAAGAGCATACCTGCCCATAAATTATTCTTATAAAATTGTAGACATGAGAGAGTTATCTGAAATAATGGCACATCTAAATTGAGAGGTGGGGAGAGGAATTTAAAGGAAGAAATGACACTAAAATATATCACCTTAAAGTGTTTTTTAAAAAGTACACCACATAAAGGTTCTTCATAATAGTCAAAAAAGAGCATGCAGGATTACATTATTTAGATTCATGTAGCACTCCATATTTTTCAATCATCCTCCATGCATGAATTCGTAACAGTGTTCTTCTATAGTTATCTGATTATATATTAGAAAAGTCTCTCTCACTCTCTCTCTGTCTCTCTCTCTCCCTCTATCCCTCCAATGAAGAAATTGAGAAGGAAATGAGTCAAATAACTTGCCTCAGCTCCTACTGAATAAAGACAAGTTTTTGAACATCTAATAAGAGAACTTTCAAATATGATAAGAGAGATCATGTCTGACCAACTTATCTAAAAAAAGAGAGTGAGAGAGAAAAAAAGCCCTCAATCAGGGCTGATCCCAAATTTGTTCTTTATACATTTATAGGTTGCAAGGAACAGAGGGGGATTTTGGTTATTGTCAAGTAATAGGGATCACTTTCAGTTTCCAGTCCAAGCTTGAGAAATAAAACCTTCTGGAGACCCAACCTTGGGGGTGCCCCCCATCCCTTGCATGAGTTTTACCTCCAGTAACACTACCAGGTTCTTACTGAGAAATCAGAGAAAAATCTCCTCAAGCTTCTGGAAGAGGAGGGGGAAAGTAACTGTTCTGAAATATAAATAGAACATTTTTTTTTCTCCTTAAAAAAGACTTCCTTTAAGGAAAATTGTTTTACCAGAGCCTAACAGATCTGGAGGAAGGGAAATGCCCAACTCCAACCCCCTCTAGCCTTCCTGTCTCACCTAAGGGGGAAAACAGAACAAAACAAAACTGAGACTTAGACATAATCATAGGACTATGGAATGATTCCCTAATTCCCACATGTACCACATCAATAGGGGTCCTGAATAATAACAGGGGATTACAGCTAAAAATTACTGTATAGCTCAGACCTTATTTACAAAGGGGGCTTTAGGGAAACCCAAATACAACCCAAATACAAGAGAAGACAAAAGCCGGAGAGGACAAAAGACACGACAAAGTTTAGCCTGTGACATCTATAGCAAATAGTGAACAGCCTAACACCTAGCCAGATAAATTAAAAAACCTCATACTAAAGATCTCATTACCTCGGTTCCTTTTACCCAATACACATGTCAGCCTTCAACCAAAAATTACAAAGCATGCTAAAAGACAAAAAACAGTCTGAAGACATAGCAACCATTAGAAGAAGACACAGATCTAGCTGATATTTTGGAATTGTTAGACCTGGAATTTAACTATATCCTTAGGCTGCTAATGGAAAAGGGGACAACATGTAAGAACAGATGGGTAATGTAAGTAGAGAGATGGAAATTCTAAGAGAGAATTAAAAGGAAATGCTAGAAATCAAAAACACTGCAACAGGGTTTCCCTGGCGGTGCAGTGGTTGAGAGTCCACCTGCCGATGCAGGGGACACGGGTTTGTGCCCCGGTCCGGGAAGATCCCACATGCCGCGGAGTGGCTGGGCCTGTGAGCCATGGCCGCTGAGCCTGCACATCCAGAGTCTGTGCTCCGCAACGGGAGAGGCCACAACAGTGAGAGGCCCGCGTACCAGAAAAAAACCCCAAAAAACAAAAAGAAACACTGCAGCAGGAATGAATATCTTTGATCCGCTCATCAGTAGACAGGATGAAGCCAAGGAAAGAATCAGTGAACTTGAAGATATGTCAATAGAAACTTCTCAAATTGAAAAGCAAAGAGATTTTTAAAAACTGGGGAAAAAAAGGAATGGAATATCCAAGAACTGTGGAATAAATACAAAGGTATAATATTTACCTAATAGGGATATCAGAATGAGAAGAAAGAGAGAAAAGGAGAAATATTTAAAGTATTAAAGAAGTGATGGCGATTTGTAGTGAGGATACAAGGGAAAATTAGGGAGTGCAGAAAACCACATTCAGCTGTCAACAAGTTCCTAATCTAGCAGTAATCTAGCAGTCACTATCCTCACAGGTAAATTTTCTACTGTGAGTGGAAATGGTCTGTTTTCTGACTACTTTCTTCCTTCTCTTCCTCATGTCCTTTTTTACATGGCTTCTACCACCTCATGCCTGCTGTGTGTCTCTTAGCTTTGTGATCAATTTATTGTCCGTGTCCCTCTCTGGATGTCCCTATCACTAAGAGAAAATCTGACTGGGTTAATCACCCTCCAGCATCAGAACCTCTACGAGACAGGATTCCTTTATCAAACCACCTGACAGGATGTTGGCCAACCTATAAGATGACTATATGCAGCTCAGGTGCCCATTCCTAATCCAGTCATCTCTGAGCTAAGCAGAAGGATCATGTGATAAGATGAATGAAGAACCAGAAGCTGCCTACTAGTTCATGTTTGGAAGGAACTGTTAGCAAGGTAGTCTCTCAGTATGTTACGAATTTATCTGAATTACCAGGCATTTTGGTAGCATGTTGCAAAAAGCAAACTAGGTACCCAAAGAAAATGGTAACTTTGATTCAATGTATCCTTTTCTCCTTGAGTTCTATTTCTGGTTTACACCATGTTACATATTCCCCACAACCACCAATGAGGGGGCAGGGAGTATGAAAGGTAACACTGCTGATGACAGCTCCAAGGTAAACTCTGAGATTCATCAGAACCTGGACTAGGCTGCCCCTATGACTCAAAGCATTCTGGTGACAGACCAGGGCAGACAGCTACACAGAGAGTACAAATGTTGATCCGATGTCCCCAAGAACAGCTGTGCACAACTTGATGGTCCCGTTCTTTGAGTTATTTCACTGTGTCGCCTGTTCCAAATATTTTCAACCATCCTCTACTAAACATGGCTGAAAGACATAGAGGAAAATGTGTGTGTGCTAAAACATAGGCATGTGTGTGTATGAAAATTTCCCCTCAAGAGCACACTATGTTTGAAAAGAATTATTTTCCACTTATCTGATTTCGATTTAGGATATTACTTTTCTAAAACAGGTAAAATCAATGTAGGAAGAAAGCAGTGTTCTATCAGTAATGTTTAGTTTTCACTGGAATTCAAGTTAAATATGAATGTGCTTTCTCTTCACTAGCTTTCAAGAGATCGTATTCAACTAACTTCCCTGTACACATAGGACACAGAGCAGTGAGGGAGAGGTACCAGACACCAGCATCATTCTCTTTAGTTCTTGACTGTGTCTGACTTTCAAGGACATTTTTCTCAGGGAGAGAAAGAGTGTTTTGCTCTACCTCCATGTAAAGTGCTGTGAGTGAGCAAAGGCTACAAGGTAGAAGGTGAGAACCCTGTTCCTGTTCAACTAACTCTCTCTGGCCTCAGAATCAAAAGAACTATCCTCATGCATCACATCCTTTCTATTATCTCTGTGCATACTGTTCCTTGGCAAAAAAATATAGTGATACCTTGTGTTTTCCTAATAGATATCTGTATTTAAGAAATTGACACAAGGGCTTCCCTGGTGGCGCAGTGGTTGAGAGTCTGCCTGCATCGGCCTGCCGATGCAGGGGATATGGGTTCATGCCCCGGTCTGGGAAGATCCCACATGCCGCGGAGCGGCTGGGCCCATGAGCCATGGACACTGAGCCTGTGCGTCCGGAGCCTGTTGCTCCGCAACGGGGAGGGGCCACAAGAGTGAGAGGCCCGCGTACGGCAAAAAAAAAGAAAAAAAGAAAAAAGAAATTGACACAAAATGCACACCAGTACACTTTTCTCATTTTACCAGTTTTCTCTGATTCCACATACCTTATAGCCTGACTGTTGCATGGCTGTAAGCAGCACATTTCATCCTAATCTGTTTCTTATGATAGATTTTTAGGGGAGAAAAGGCAACTATTCTGAATATTTTTTCTTCATAACTCCTTTGTCTTTACCAAGAAAAAACAGTGGCCACAATTGTCACTATTCAATTTGCAAAAGAAAATACCAAGGTGATTTATTCATTCATCAAAATATATTGAGTGCCCCCAAGACTCAAACAGCCTTTGTAACGTCTGTGGGAACTTAAATTTGTCAGATACTTTTCCTATTATAAAGATGAAGAAACTAAGTCACAGGGAGGTTAGACGATTTATCTAAACTAAGAAATGGAGTATAATTGCAAAAATGAAGTCATTTTTTAAGTCTGGCTTCATGATTGTCAGCCAAATCATTTCACTTACACTTTCACACACAATTGTTACAAATGTTACCATACATCAGGACCCATGAGATCTGTACTTCCTGTAATATACATGTCATGTAAAGTATATCTCATGTAACATTATGCAATTGTTTGTTTTTACCTGTTACATAAAATTTATGGTGAATTTACACTCAATGTTAATTGAAAAAATGTTCAGAGTCGACTTTTTCACTAGCAAAACAAAACAAAACAAAATAAAAAACGAGCATATCTCTTAAATTAAAAAAGAAAATTGACCAGCCTTACTTTGTTCCCTCTCCTAAGGGTCTCTTGTCCATGAATTAGCATTAATGAAGGGAGTGAGAGAAGTGAACTCCCCGTACCTGGAGAGCAAAGAAAGCCAGACACATATAGAGAGCTTAGTGTACATGCCGCATAATAGTATTTCTGAAGAGTAGTGAATTCTGTATTCAAACAGAGATCGGCAAATAAATCCAAAGTTCCTGAGAGTTTGATTTTTCCTTTTTAAAGACGAGATGCTCTGATGGTTGGAGGTTTTCATTTCCCAGCCCTAACACAGAGTAGTCACATATGCAAACACGGACACAATGCCTGCAGTCTCAATGTAGATTAATTATTTCTGGCTGCCAGGAACCATGAGTGGGCTATGCTGTTGTCATGATAAACCCACCCCTCCCTCCCTCAGAGACAAAAGAAACACACACATGAAAAGGCCAGAGCCTCAAACCATAGTTATTTCACCTTGAATAGACTTTCCAAATGAAGCCTTTCATTTTGCTTTCTATATTAAACATTGAAAACAAAAAAGGAATTTCAAATCTTGTTTCTTCATTCGTGTATCACAAACTGCTAATTAGAAAAGATTTCTTTTACTAAATGATTTAGTTCTTATGTCTTTTTTAACACTTGAAAGGTTACAGCTTCAGGAAAAGAGGAAAGAGCCTTAATTAAAGAATGAATTATTGAATATTCAGTTTTAATTGATGTTGCCCCAGTGCTATTATTTTGCATGTTTATAGATGTTTTATGTGATTCTGTTATCAGAATAACCAGAGAGAGACATCGACTACTGAGCCTAAAAAAGGGGGAGGGTTTCTGCCTGATCACATCCAGTCATTTAAGTTCAAGAATCATCTGAAGAGTGGTTTCCATGACAACGAGTCACTAATTGTGAACATAAAGTAAAAAATCAACCTTCCCTGAATTTGGCAGCTACATGGATGATGCCGAATTTTTTTTGTAAATAGTAAAATGGCACTTTTCCTTAGGCAATTCCTCAAGTCACTTTCCTGAAATGAAGAAGCCACTTCATGTGGAGTTAACTCTGGTCTGGCAATGGTGTCAGATTAAAGCCATCCAGATCTGTCAGGCTTTGACTGCCAGCACCTAGCTTCTGCTACAGACATGGGGAGAAGGTTGCAATGAGGAGTGAGGGATTTTTGCATCTTAGAGCTGAGAGAGTTGCTGAGGACAATGAATAACCCAGTAAACGCTACCAAACACTGGATTTGAACATTCTCTAGACTGGGGAAAGAAAAACAATTGAGGGGGAAAAGTGAGTTAAAACCCCAAATCAGCCACTTTCCATGGGGTTAGTCATCCATGCTCAATCACTAGCAAAGGTTTCTGGTTTCTCTGATTGGCAGATTAAAAAAAAAAAAACAGAAAAACAAAAAAGTGAACTCTTTGAGACTTGGAAACCTGTTCAACCGACACAATCACACCATTGAATATTCACCAGTTGATGACTTGCAGCATATCATTTGTAAAAATTGCTTCAGCCTGAGTTACCTTTCACCAGCTCTGTAAGTCTACTCACTGGGTCACTAGGAGTGAGTAAGAACATTTTGATAAATTCTGTTTCCATGACGATGAATTAACCAGTGAAAATGGGGAGGTGGTGAAGGATCTGTATTCTGTAGAATACTCTCAGATGTTTGCCTGTTTTCATTTTTAGCCATTTAGTTCTCATGGCTTTGTTCCAGGACTCTTTAATTTGCCAGTAGCTGTTTTTCCTACACAGATTACGGGAGTAATTCATCAGTGAATGTTTCATTCAGTGGTCCTATCTAATGTAAGAAAACATAAAAAAGAATTTTTCCAATTATGACTTTCTGTTTGTTTAGAAAGAATGTAGTAAGCTTTTTTCCTTTCTTTTTTCACAATGTAGCTTTAGTGTTCTTACTCTCCCTTATTGACCATTACCTTACACAGACTATAACTGCAATTTGTAATTGCAAATTACAGTGCTGGGATCTGCTTTTAAATACCAATAAATCCCAAAAAGGCAATGATTTTTGAATTTACTGGACTGAAACCCCAGAGGGAGACATAAAGAGAAAACGAACATTAAAACATGTAGGCCCGGTACATGTTACAATGGAACAAAGTGTTTAGGAAAAGTTAAGAAAGGAATAGAGCCTTTCCTTTACTAAATTACTTTAAACTGGCTTACTTATTTATATACAATGGAATGTGTTTATGTTATTTCAGCATTTACCCACTTCCTGAATTTAATGATAACACTACTATATCCTTGCAGGGGAGGAGGGGACAATTGATTCTGATGGTTTTGTTTTCCAAATGATGAAAAAAGCAAAAAGAACTCATCTATTTGTACCAGAAAAAAATAGATATGCAACTATTTTTTTCTGAGGTATGAAGTAAGAAAAATGTCTCCTCAAAACATGTATTTTCAATCTAAATTAATTTGTATCTCAACAAGTAACTAATTTATCTCATTTTAAAATCTAAGTTCAAATGGTAGGATTTTTTCCCTTGTCTTTCTTTTCACCTAAAACAAGGCAAATAACCAGTTTTCAATTTTCAACTGTTTATTCTGCCATTGTGTAGCCACAAATTTAAAGGATAATTACATTCTTTTCCAAATTCATTGATTTGCTCAGAGCAGGAAGAAATGTTATGCCTAGATGTTGTAGACTGCCAACAATGAACAAAATGATCAGATATCATCTTAATCTGAGACTAAAAGTGCAAAGGACCATGAGATTCACAGGAAGTAAAGCAGAAAACTATTTAACATTTATTATGCAAAGCTCTGCCAATCAAAACTACTTTTGAAACAATTTCAGTAAATAGTAATGCAATAATATATTTTTCTGTGAAGAACTTTCTTCAGGGTCATATTTGCTTTGCGAGCTTAATTTCTCTACCGAGAACAGAAAGAACTCTCACATTGAAAAGAATATGGTAATTTCCTTTTTCTACCTTTTTAACACATACATACCAAAAATATTATTAATATTAGTGGATCTCAGAGAATGTGCATGATTGGAAATCAAAGCAATTGTTTTAAATGAATAAACTCTAGTTGTTGTGCTAATCTATAAACTATTAGAAAAGAAAACCATGCCACTCTAAAATCAGTGTTGGCAGCCCTGAATTTGTTCATCTTGATTTAAAATAGCAAGGGCAACAGTGTCAGTTGACTGGATATGGACAAAGGGAAGTCTAATGAGTTCTTTTGTTCACCTGCCATATGTAACTCCTTCCACTTCTTATGGGCAATGTGCATGGGTTCTGCTAGCAATGCCATGCTTCCCTTCCTAGACCTAAGGTCGTAACGCAGGTAGCTGGTATTCAGTTCACATTGATGTTAATAGTGTGAGATCCCTCGGCCAGCTGTTGTCTGGGAAATAAAGATGGCATGGCCCACACAAGAGACAGCTGCCTCCACATCAGCGTGACCCGTAGCTGGCACCAGGCAGTGCAGGAGTCAGCTTGTTAATGCTAATGTCTCCGGTGAGATAGGAATAAACAGCCACTCTCTCAGTCCTGTAGATTGAAAGTGTCACAAAAATACTGCCAGTCTAGGCTGCTGATCATTAAAAACGAGTACTGATGAGAGGAATAATGGCTTGTTGATCCACCTGAGTCAAGTTTGACATCCTTGTGACACTATTTACAACTGTATAGAGTCTTTCAGGTATTAGTGGGAGAGATTTTGACAAAGAATATAAGCATGAAATTTCTTGAATTTTAGGTTGAAACTGGTTAATAACAGAGAAAGTATAAAAAGAATATGTATATTTATATATATATGTATAACTAAATCACTTTGCTGTACACCTGAAACTAACCCAACATTGTAAATCAACTATATTTCAATAAAATTTTTTTAAATAAAATAAAACTGGTCAATAATGAAACATACTATATACTCCGATAATTTCTTTTCACAATACACATTAAATGGTGTGCTTAACATCTATTTCATATGACGCATATGCCACAGAACATCTATTACTTAAAATTGTTTTTAGCACTGACAGGACACTACATAAATATTCAGGACAATGACATTTTCAAAGGCTTATTACTTTGCGTGTGAACATAATACATAAATAAATGCATAGTATTTATCATAAATATGGTCACATTTAAAAAAAACAATGAAAAGAAATATTGAATGTATATTCATATAGCAATATAAGGATTAATAAGGAAATATATATTTATGAGTCTAAAGAACAGTAACTTCTAATATTTCCAATCTGTTCCTGAAAATGTATCTGAAATACTTTTTTAATCATATAGTATTTTACTTCACTGAGATCTCACTACTTAAATACATTTTGCAGTGAACCTGTTAGTAAAGCCAGAAATATATTTGCAATATGAAATCTATTCTCTCCACATCTGTTTTGCAACTTTATTTTTTTTATAGCTATGATTTTAAAATGATATGTTTAGGGACTTCCCTGGTGGCGCAGTGGTTGAGAGTCCGCCTGCCGATGCAGGGGACAGGGGTTCGTGCCCCGGTCCGGGAAGATCCCACATGCCGCAGAGCGGCTGGGCCCGTGAGCTATGGCCGCTGAGCCTGCGCGTCCGGAGCCTGTGCTCCGCGACAGGAGAGACCACAACAGTGAGAGGCACGCGTACCGCAAAATAAATAAATAAATAAATAAAATGATGTGTTTAATATTAAAAGTTTAAAGCACATACATGCTTTTGTTGTTGGCATTTTTTCCCACTTTTAACCACAGAAGTGATACTGAGAGATATAGCTTCAAGGGCAGCATTAAATCTCTTTGGAGCAAAGAGATTTGATCAAGAATGCTGGCCCAGGATCCAATATCCCACATGCCCAGAATCTAATCCCAGTGGCTACATACTGCTCCCTATGGTGCAAGAGGTTTATATATATAGTTGACAGCTTAGGATCTCTGCCCCAAGCCAAGAAAACATCTATTGAAGGATGTTTAGATGAAAGAAATACATAGTGTTCTACTTAATGTATAAGTCAAGGCTAACCTCCATCGGTAAATAATATAAGATTTTTAACTGCATTGAAAGATTATTTTAAAAAGCCCTTTTAGTAGATTGCTACCAATTCAGTGAGCTAGCTGACACAGTCATTCACTCAACAAACATTTATGGAGTATTCACTATTTCTTTTCCCCATAGTTGGCTAGGTGTGCACATAAGATATATAGAGGTAGAGATAAAGAATCTAATGATTATAAAGCAATATGGAAGAGTAACCACAGAAACGCAACCAGAATAATTGTATTGGAGGATTGTGGGAAGGGAGAGAACAGTAAGGTTTAACAATGTGATAATTAGGGAAAAGGCATTCCATACAAAGGAACAGTTGAACAAAGAAAAGTGAAAATTAATCTATTACATATAGAAACCCACAAACAGCTCAGGGTTGCCTGAGTGCCCAGTCTAAGGCAGATGGTAGAAATGAAGAGTGACAGAGATAGAGAGGGGCCATATAAATGAGGTTCCATAGTCATTAACTACTTGCATGTTATCTTGTCCCAATGACCTTTTGGGAGGTGAAGATAGCAGTTCTGATGAAAGATAATGACAATGATGGAAAATATTCGACAAGAAGATGAGTTGAAAATATGTTTAGGAAGTAGAATTAACAAACATTGGTGATTGATTGGGCATCTCATGAAGAGATGAGAGATTTCAAAATACTATATGATGCACAAGTTCTACCTGGAGCAACTGGCTGGATGGTGGTGCCAACCAACCGAGGGAAATAGCCAGCTTAGGGAAACTGTGTTAAAACAGAAGTGTCTATGGAACATTCTTGTAGAGATGCCCACGTAGTAACTGGGTAGATGAGTCTAGAGCTCAGAGCACAGGCCTAGATTTGGAATCCATTGGTAAATAATGTTATCTGAAACCAGGAGACTGAATAACATTGTTCAAAAACTATAGAAAGTGAGGGGCTTCCCTGGTGGCGCAGTGGTTAAGAATCTGTCTGCCAATGCAGGTGACGTGGGTTCGAGCCCTGGTTCGGGAAGATCCCACATGCCGCGGAGCAACTAAGCCAGTGTGCCACAACTACTGAGCCTGTGCTCTAGAGCCTGTGAGCCACAACTACTGAGTCCGCGTGCCACAACTAATGAAGCCCATGTGCCTCGAGACTGTGCTCTGCAACAAGAGAAGCCACCGCAATGAGAAGCCTGCACACTGCAATGAAGAGTAACCCCTGTTACCCGCAACTAGAGAAAAAAAAACCCGCACGCAGTGACGAAGACCCAACGCAGCCAAAAAATAAATTAAAAAAAGTATATATATATATATATAGAGAGAGAGAGAGAGAGAGAGAGAGAGAGCAAGTGAGATAAGTTATGAATTCAGGATCCAACCCTGGGACACAACAATTATTTTAGCGATTTCCAAAAGAAAAGTAGCCAAGAAAGGAAACAGCAAGGAGCTGACCAAAGGAGGAGAATCCATAATACATTAATATTATGGGAGCCCCAAAAGTGAAAAATGAAGCAGAAGGCTCCAGTAAGATAAAGATGGAAAAATACAAATTAATCTCCCTCTCTACCTCTCCCTACCTTAATACAAATCTACATCATTAAAAAAAAAAGGAACTTAGAAACCTAAAATGAAGAAACATTTGGAAAGGCCACAGTCTGCATACTCACATATTATTTAGGAGTTTTATAAGTTTATTCTATTTATTCATTCTCTACCTTATTCTCAAAGCACTACAAATTTCTTAGATAAAATTCCTAAATTCATTCTTCACAATTAAACTTGTAATAAATGTTAAGCAAAAGTCAGTTCAGTGTTATTCTCATTGACAAGTACCAGGAGTGCAGATTCTATCTCTTGCCAATTATGGGTGGAAACTTTGGCTTTAATGTCATGTTGAGAGTGCAATGGGTATTTTGTGAGAGATGAGAAGCCTCGCCCATCAATTGAGTCCTAATAGAAAAGCATAGCATTCTTCAATGCAGACAAGAGCAAGTTGTAAAATGAAAGGAAACTGGACTATAAAACCAGACAAAGTAAACTCACTGTAGACTCCTGGGTAGAGGACAGCAGAAATGCATTGGACTGTTGACTTCTTGGCATTGTTCACAGGAACAACCCTTCAACTGGAGACATAACTAACATGCCATCAAAGCTTTGTTGTCAGACACCATCAGATTCCAGTAACAGTTCAGCCTTTCCCAGCTGTGTGTCTTAGGCAAATACCTAATGTTCCTAAATTCTACTTTGCTCATTTGTACCTACCCCAGAAGCTTGTTGTGAAAATTAAGAGGTAAGATGTAAAGCATTAGTCTAGTACAGTGGTTCTCAACACAGGGTGATTTTGCTCCCCAGAGGACATCTGGAAATGTCTGAAGACATTTTTGGTTATTAGGGCTGGGGAGGGGTTGGCTGTTACTGGATTCTAGTTGGGTAAGAGTTTGGGGATGCTGTTAAACATTCTATAAGACACAGGACAGCATCCAAGAATGAAGAATTATCTGACCCCAAATGTCAACAGTGCCAAGGATGAGAAATCCTGATCTAGTAGTTGTGCACACATTATAATAGCTGGTGTTTCCTGAGCCCTCACACCATGCTAAGGGTTATTTAAGTGATTGACATTATCTCATCTAACCTCACCCAAATACCATGAGATTAGTCCTAGTATTATCCCCTGTTTACAGAATAAGAAGCTGACAGACAAAAAAGAAGTTAAGTAATGTACACAGAGTCACATAACTGGTAGTGGCAGAATCAGGATTTCATAAATGTTAACTATTATTACATTTCATAGAAAACTGAAAAATTACTCAGGTATTTTCAACTCTTAGCATCAGATAAGAAAGATTGTTTTTTTTTCAACTTCCATGCCAACATTAATATAAATCCAGGCAAAATTGATATGTTGCATGCTTTGACTTCCTTACTCAAGTTTTTCTTTAAATGTGGACAAATGAAAATGGATTAATGGTTAAAAGGGAGGAGGAGGGGAATCTAGCATTTCTTAAGAGCACCTTAAAAAGACAATTGCCAGAGCTCCTTTTAGAGAAATCTTAGTGTTAAAAATCAGTAAAACCTGACTTCAGTAACTGGCATTAGGTCTCCTCTAATGCTGAAGTCAATAGCTCCTCTTGTAATGGTGTTATGGTTTAAGCACTGCTTCAGGCCTATGTGAAACTTGAATGTGGGATCAAAGAGAAAAAAGTGACCTGACTCTATCACTTTCACTTATAGCCTGAAATTCCTAGGATTTGTACATTTATGCAATTTTCAGTGATGTGTCATCGATTGTTTTTAAAAATCTTTTGCATCAATGTCTTTTGGAAGGTATTTTTCTCCTTTTTAAATCTCCCTTTAGGGAAGCTGAACTATAAGCTGTTGAGTATACATGTGTGTGGACCTGAAACCCTGAAAGGCAACAAATGCTGAAATGTGAGCATACATATGAGTATCTTGACAATTATAACAAAATGTTTATGGAAATTTGGGGATCCTGAATTTCCAAGATAATTGCATGTTGAGGGAAAACAGTATAGTATAAAGAAGGAAGCAATATGGCATAGTGGCTAAAAGTGCAAGATTTATCCTCTGGTCAGTATTCAAATCCCAACTGTATCATTTAATAATTATGTGATCTTGAAAATTGACTTGACTATTCTGAATCTCAGTTACCTTTCTTACTGAAGAAGGAAGACAGAAGGTTTGACCAACAGAGGTTGGTGTTCAGTGACTTATGAGTTGAATTTGAAAGGTAGCCAGGGATTAAGTAATGCAGAAATTTATATACCATAGTAGGATTTTGGATTTTATTCTGTGATGGGAAATCATCAGACATTTTTTAGTAGGGGAGTATCATGATGGCAATTTATGTTTTGAGAGGATCACTATGGGTCCTATGTGAAGAATAGACTCTAGGGAGCCAGGAGTAGATGCAGGACAACCAAGAAAAGACAATTGCAATAGTGCAGGCAAGATATGTTGGTGGCTTCAAATAGGAAGATGACATCCCACACCTGGCAGCAGCCAAAACCAATTAGATTCATGACTCAACATAACTTCTGATAGATTGAATATGAGTTGTGAGAAAGAAAATAAAAATGATGTCAAAGTTTTGGGTCTAAGTAACTGGATGAATGGAGACAGAATAAGGAACAGGTAAAAAAAGAAGGGGCATTATAGAGGTTAGTTAGAGATAGTAATTAAGCATCCATGTGGGAATATTCAGTCAACCATTGGATATAAAAGTGTATGCGTTCAAGAAAGAGGTCAAGAATGGATCTTAAAATATAGGCATTAAAAGAGTAGAAATATATTTAAGCTATGAGAACTGAGTGAGATTGCTATAGGAATATGTTAAAATAGTAAAGAAAAGAGACTCTGGGTCTGATCTCTAGGGGTCTCCAATATTTAGAGGTCAAGAAAATAAGAAAAATGCAGGAAAATTATGGGAGGGGAGTTTCTTAGAGTCAAGCAAATAAAGTCCTTCAAGAAAAAGGAAATGACCTACTGTCATATGTTACAGAGGCACTGAGTGAGATGAAGGAAGAATTGACCATTGGCATTGTCAAGATAGAGGCCATTGGTGACCCCGAGAAGAAAACATTCAGTGGAGTGATGGGTCAAACACCTTATTTCATGAAGTGAGTTCAAGAAAGAATGAGAGGAGTAGAAATGGAGAAGGGAAAAGTAATTAACATATGTTTGTGAAAATCAAATAAGAAAATATATGGGAAGCATTTAGCTCAATTCTTGGCACTTTACAAAGTGACAATTGATAGCTACCATCACTGTTTTTTATAATTTTTATGTAGTCATCCCCTATCATTTTATTAACTGTATCTACAGCCAGACCAAGAGAAATATATGTGTGTATTAATATATTAACATTTTTGTCAAGGTGTTCAATATATATGTATGTATAATTATCTTATTTTTTCCTTACAATATTCTGTGGAGAAAAAATATATAGTCATGTAAGTTTTTCACAGCTGACAATGTTTAGGCTCACAGCTTATGACTTACCTAAAGTCACATATAAAACCAGAGTGAAACCAAGATCTAATGACGCTTGACTCTTTTCTCTTTTCAGCAATAAAGAATAAAAGTTCAGTTATATCACCAAAGGGAAAAACAAAAAATATCAATGAGAATTAGACAATGTAAATACAAATATACCTTGTTTAGTGAGTTTTGCTTTATTGTACTTAGCAGATATTGTGTTTTTTACAAATTAAAGATTTATGGTAACTTTGCATTGAGCAATCTACTGGCATCATTTTGCCAACAGCTTTTGCTCACTCCATGTCTCTGTGTCACATTTTGATAATTCTTGCAGCATTTCAAGCTTCTTCATTATTATTATATTTGTTATGGTAATCTGTGATCAGTCATCTTTGATGTTACTATTGCAAAAAGACTACAACTCGCCAAAGGCTCAGAAGATGGTTAACATTTTTTGGCAATAAAGTATTTTTAAGGTATATTCATTTTTAAAAAACATAATGATATCATTAATAGACTACAATATAGTGTAAACATAAATTTCATATGCACTGGGAAACCAAAAACTTCATGTGATATTCTCTTTATTGCAGTGGTCTGGAACAAAACCCATAATATATCCAAGGTATGCCTGTATCTGACTTGAATAATGAACACCCAAAAGATATTTTTAATTCATAAATCATTTGCACATGTTCTGTTAACCATCTGGTACGTTCTGTTCCTTTTAGACATGGTCAGATTATTCCATCAAGTGAGAAAATGTTCTGCCATAAAGACAGATTAAAGTGTTTTAGTCATAGAAATTATGTAAGGGAAGGTAGAAAAAAGCAAAACATTTCTTTAAGTATACACTTAATCAATCAAGAAACATCAATTTCTTGCAATTACCCATGTTGGGTAGTTGGTTAGGTACTGGGCATACAAGAGGAAATAGCCAAGCATGATTTCTGCTCCCTTGACATCTATAGTCTAGTGAGATAGATAATAATCAGAGTTAAGAGACAGAGGAATATGTTCCAAGTAAAAGAAAAGGTAACACCCAGAAAAAGAACTAAACAAAGTGGAGATAAGTAATCTACCTGATAAGGAGTTCAAAGTAATAATCATAAAGGTACTTAATAAATTCAGAAGACTGGATGAACACAGTAGAAGTTTAACAAAGAGTTAGAGGATATAAAAAAGAACCTAACAAAGCTGAAGAATATAATTACTGAACTAAAAAATACACTAGAAGGAATCAACAGTAGATTTGATGATACAGAAGAATGGATCAGCAAACTGGAATACAGAGTGGTGGAAGTTATCCAAGTTGAACAGAAGAAGTAAAAAGAATTTTTTAAAATGAGGATAGTTTAAGATAACTCTTGGACAATATCAAGCATACTAACATTTGAATCAATGGGTCTTATAAAGACAAGAGAGGGAGAGAGAGAGGAAGGGGCAGGGAACTTATTTGAAGAAATAATAGTTGAAAACATCCCTAATATGGGAAAGGAAACAAATGTCCAGCTCCAGGAAACAAAGAGAGTCTCAAACAAGATCAATCCAAAGGTATCCACACCAAGGCACATTACAATTAAAATGGCAAAAGTTAAAAATAAAATAAAATCTTAAAAACAGAAAGAGAAAAGCAACTAGTTATGTACAAGGGAATTCCCATAAGACTATGAGCTGACTTTTCAGCAGAAACTTTGCAGGCCAGAAGGGAGAAACATGACATGTTCAAAGTGATGGGGGAAAAAAAAAAACCTACAACCAAGAATACTCTACTTAGCAAGGGTATTATTCAAATTTGAAGGTAAGATAATGAGTTGTACATAAAAGTAAAAGCTAAAAGCATTCAGCATCACAAACCAGCTTTACAAGAAATGTTAAAAGGACTCCTCTAAGCAGAAAAGAAAAGACTACAACTATAAATATAAAAATTATGAAAGAAAAAATCTCATTAGCAAACATACATAAAGGTATGTTCAACCACTTATAAAGCTAGTAAGAAGGTTAAAAGACAAAAGTGGTAAAATCAACTATATCCACAACAAGCAGTTAAGGGAAACACAAAACAAAAAGATGTAAAATATAATTTCAAAAACATTAAACATGAGGAGAGGGGAATAAAAATGGTAAAAATGTGGGGTTTTTAAGATGTGTTCAGACTTAAGAGAAAATCAACTTAAAATAATCATATCAATAATATATGCTGTTATATATGAACCTCATAGTAACACAAACCAACAACCACTAACATATATATATATACACACAAAAAAGAGAGAAGAATCCAAACAGAGCACTAAAAATAATCATCGAATTACAAGGGAAAAGAACAAAAGAAAAAGAAAGGAACAAAAGCAAATACAAAACAACCAGAAAATGACAAAATGACATTAAAGACATACCTATCGATAACATAATTACTTTAAATATAAATGGACTACATGCTCCAGTCAAAAGACACAGGGTAGCTAGTTGGATAAAATACCAAGACCATATATATGCTGCCTACAAGAGCCCAATTTAGATCTAAAAATACACAAAGACTGAAATTGAGGGAAGGAAAACAGTATTCCATGCAAATGGAAATCAGAAGAAAGCCAGGTAGCAATAATTATATCAGGTAAAATAGACTTTAAACAAAAGACTGTTGCAAGAGACAAAGAAAAACATTATATAATGATCAAGAGATCAATCCAGGAAGAAAATATAACAATTGTAAATATATATGCACTTAACATAGGACCACCTAAATACATAAGGAAAGTATTAACACATATAAAAGGAGAAACTGGCAGTAACACAATAAAAGTAGGGGATTTAACACCCCACTTACATCAATAGATCAACCAGACAGAAATCAATAAGGAAACACTGGCCTTAAATAACACATTAGGCCAGATATACTTAATAAATATATGTTCCATTAAAAAGAAGCAGAATATACATTCTTTTCAAGTGCACATGGAACATTCTCCAGGATAGATCACATGTTAGGCCACAAAATGAGCCCTGGTAAATTTAAGATTGGAATCATATTAAGCATCTTTTTTGACCGCAACTGTATGAAACTAGAAATCAGCTACAAAAAAAAAAAAATGCAAAACCTGCAAACACATGGGGGATAAACAATATGCTACCAAACAACCAATGGTTCACCAAAAAATTCAAAGAAGAAATTTAAAAATACCTGGAGACAAATGAAAATGAAAACACCACAATCCAAAATCTATGGTACACAATGAAAAGAGTTCTAAGAGGGAAGTTTATAGAGATACAAGCTTACCTCAGGAAACAAGAAAATTCTCAAATAAATACCTAACCTTACACCCAAAGGAGCTAGAAAAAGAAGAACAAACAAAATCCAAAGTTCATAGAAGGGAAGAAATCATAAAGAGCAGAAATAAATGAAATTGAGAAAAAAAAATAGAACAGATCACTGAAACTAAGAACTGGTTCTTTGAAAAGATAAACAAAATTGATAAACATTTAGCTAGACTCATAAAGAAAAAAAAAAAGAGTGAGGGCTAGGTAAATAAAATCAGAAACAAAAGAGGAACAGTTGCAAAAACACCACAGAAATACAAAGGACTATGAGATTACTACAAATAATTATACAGCAATAAAATGAGCAACCTAAAAGAAACAAATAAATTCCTAGAAACATCCAATCTCCCAAGACTGAATCAGGAAGAAACAGAAAATATAAACAGATTAGCAGTAATGAAACTGAATCAGTAATAATAATAAAAATAATTCCCAACTACTGAAAGTCCAGGACCAGAAGACATCACAGGTGAATGCTACCAAATATTTAAAGAAGAGTTATCACCTTTCCTCAAATGATTCCAGAAAAATTTGAAGAGGAAGAAATTCATTCTATGAGCTTCCATACTCAGTCTACAAGGCCAGTATCACCCTGATACCAAAACCAGACATTGATAACAAACACACACACACACACACACACACACACACACACACACACACAAATGGCATGCCAATATCATTGATGAACATAAATACAAAAATCCTAAACAAAATAGCAAACAAAATTCACAATACATTAAAAGAATTATTCACCATGATCAAGTGGGATTTATGACAGGGATGCAAGGATGGTTCAAAATCTGCAAACCAACCAATGTGATATACCACATTAACAAATTGAAGAATAAAGTCTATATGATCATCTCAGTAAATGCAGAAAAAGCTTTTGACAAAATTCAACATCTATTTATGATAAGAACTCTCAACAAAGTGGTTATAGAGAGAACATACTTCAACATAACAAAGGCATATATGACAAACTTACATCCAACATCCTACTCAACATTGAAAAGCTGAAAGCATTTTCTCAAAGATCAGGAACAAGACAAGGATGCCCACTCTCACCACTTTTCCCCAACATAGTATTGGAAGTCCTAGCCACGGCAATAACACAAGAAAAAGAAATAGAAGAAATACAAATTGGAAAGGAAGAATAAAACTGTCACTGTTTGCAGATGACATGATACTATATAGAAAATTCTAAAGATGTCACCAAAAAAACTTTTAGAACTAATAAAAGAATTCAGTAAAGTTGTAAGGTACAAAATTGATATATTGAAAATCAGTTGCATTTCTACACACTAACAACAAACTGTCAGAGAGAAATTAAGAAAACAATCCCATTTACAATTACATCGAAAAGAATAAAATACTTTGGAATAAATCTAACCAAAGAAAGTTAATAATCTGTACTCAGAAAATTATAAGATATTGATGACAGCAAACAGGAATGGAAAGATGCACTGTGCTCATGAACTAGAAAAATTAATATTGTTAAAATGACCATCTTACTCAACGCAGCCTACATATTCAATGCAATCCCTATCAAAATACCAATAGTAATTTTCACAGAACTAGAACATATAATTCTAAAATTTGTATGGAAATACAGAAAACCCCAAATAGCCAAGACAATCTTGAGAAAGAAGAACAAAGCCTGGCTGTATCATGCTCCCTGGTTTCGAACTATACTACAAACCAGATTAATCAAAACAGTATGGTACTGGAACAAAAACAGACACATAGATTAATGGAATGGAATAGACAGTCCATAAATGAACCCACACTTATATGGACAACTTAACCTACAACAAAAAAAGCAAAAATATAAAATGAGGAAAAGACAGCCTTTTCAATAAATGGAGTGGAAAAACTGGATAGCTACATGCAAAAGAATCACACTGGACTATTTTCTTACACTTTACACAAAAATAAATGCAAAATGCATTAAAGACTTAAATTAAGACCTGAAACCATGAAACTCCTAGAAGAAAACATAGGTAGTATGCTCTTTGACATCTGTCTTGGCAATATTTTTTTGGATCGGTCTCTTCAGGTAAAGGAACTAAAGCAAAAATAAACAAATGGGGCTACATCAAAGTAAAAAGCTTCTGCACAGTGAAGGAAACTATCAACAAAACGAAAAGGCAACCTACTGAATGGAAAAAGGTATTTGCAAACAATATATCTGTTAAGGGCTTAATATCCAAAATATAAACAAAAAACAAAACTCATTCAACTCAATACCAAAAAACAAACAACCTGATTAAAAAATGGGCAGAAGAACTGAATAGACATTTTTGTAAAGAGGACATACAGATGGCCAACAGGCACATAAAAAGATGCTCAAAATCACTAATCATTGAGGAAATGCAGATCAAAACCACAGTGAGACACAACCTCACACCTGTCAGGATGGCTATTATCAAAAAGGCAACAATTAACAAGTGTTGGCAAGGATGTAGAAAAAAGGGAACCGTTGTGCACTTCTGGAGAGACTGTAAATTGATGCATCCACTATGGAAAACAGTAAGGGGGTTTCTCAAAAAAATTAAAAACAGAACTGCTATATGATCCAGCCGTTTCACTTCTGGGTATTTGCTGAATAAAACAAAAACACTAATTCAAAAAGAAGTATGCATTCTAATGTTCATTCCAGCATTATTTATGATAGCTGATACAAGGGTCCACTGATAGAATAATAGATAAAGAAGATATAATGGAATCGTATATATAATGGAATAATAGTCATAAAAAAAGAATGAAATGTTGCCATTTGTGATGACATGGATGGATCTAGAGGGTATTATTCTAAGTGAAATATCTCATACAAAGAAAGACAAATATTGCATGATGTCATTTAAATGCAGAGTCTAAAAAACAAAACAGACAAACAAAACAAAATGAAAACAGATTCATAGATACAGAGAACAAATGGTAGCTGCCAGAAGGAAGGAGGGTAGAAAACCCGGCGAAATAGTTGAAGGGGATTAAGAGGTTCAAACTTCCAGTTATATAATAAATAAGTAACAGGAATGTAATATACAGCATAAGAAATATGGTCAATAATGTTGTAATAACTTTGTATGGGTACAGATGGTTACTAGACTTATCATGGTTATCACTTAATGTATGCAAATGTTAAATCATTATTGAGTACACCTGAAACTAACATAATATTGTATGTCAACTATATTTCAATTAAAAAAAGAAATAACAATTAAACCAACAAAATATATTTCATTAGTAACAATAGATGCCAGAAGACAATAATATTTTTAAAGTTATAAAGGAACATCACTGTCAAGCTAGAATTCTATACCCAATTAACCTATTGTACAAAAGGAGAGAAAATAAAGATATTTTCAGAAACATAAAAAAGAAACATATATCATTTGTATGAAAGATAAGAAAATATCTGCATCCTTTCAGCAAACCATGTATAATCACTTCCAGAAGCTTGGAATGAAGAGACTCTCAAAAAATACATGCATTCAGTAAAGCACTTTGGTAAAAAATATAAAAGGGAAATTGGGTTGATTTTCTTTTAAGGAATCCATATTTCTTGTTTCCACATTAATGAAAATAGGGAGTAGTGTACTTCATTTACATATCCTTGTAAGAGACCACTGAAGCCAAGGTGAAACATTAATAGAAATAAGCATTAAACAATTCTGAAATGCTTCCAAAATGTGTGAGCTGCTCCTAAGTCTCCAGGTAATCAGTATGGAACGCTACTTACTGCTCCTACAAGGCCAAAGTTTTCAATCCACGAGAGACTAGGGTTTCTTTGGAGCTGTATCCAATCTAAGGTAATGCATACCTCCTGAGAAACATGCACTTCTCCATCAGTGAGAGAATGGCTAAGATAAATTACGTGTCACCCTTCAAATCAGCTACTTCACACTCCAGTCATCTTTGTTAGCAACCAAACTAATCCTTCTTGTTCACCCAGTCCTTTGACACCCAAACTGCTTGGTACATGTTCTCACCAATCCATGCCTCACTGTTACTGTCTCTCCAAAACCTTTCAACTGTGTTCTCTGGAATTCCAATCTGATTAACCCTTACATCTTTAAACTCTTCCTGAACAATGTCTTCCACCTTGGTTAAGAACTTGGAGCTTCTGATGTGAGGTCCATGAACTATGTTTCAAGGAGTCAGTGACATGCTTAAAAAGACAATTTTTAAGTTTTCTTTCTATTATTTTGAAATATGTCTTTGTTAAAAAAAAATTGTCTCTGTATTATAAGGATACTGTGTTATTACAAAAGGTCTAGGTTGCTTAGTTTATATGATCAAGCAACGTGCAATCAACATTAAAACTTCTTATAATGTTTTGAAATGTTTTCTATTGACAAAAATTAAATAAAATGTCTCTGCCTTATGATTAAAGAGAACTATTAGTGTTTACTTTAAGCATAGATTAACTTGCAGAAAACTTCCAAGGAAATAAATTATAAGGATCGTTTTATATCCTTTGGTTTTAACTTTGAAAAGGAACACACAAGCCACAATAATTTTTGTATCAAAAGGTTTGCATGAATGGACACACAAAGCTAGCAAAAGGTTTGCCTTGAATTTGTGGACCTTTATACACACACACACACACACACACACACACACACACACACACACATACACACGCACCCATATACTTGGATTGGAAACACTGTAACATTACCAGAACTTTGCCAAGCCAGGAATCAAGTCCCATCCTGGACTCCTCACTGTCTTTCACTCTTCACCCCACATCTATTCACTTTCCAACGCCTATGGATTAAAACCCTTAAATATCTCTCAAATCCATCCACTTCTCTCCATACCCACAGCCATCACTCCTGTCCAAGCGAGGTCACCTATTACTACAATTAGTGCAATCTTTTCTGTGCCTCTAGTGTTAGTCCTCACTTCCTTCAATTCTGCAGTCAACCAGGGTGATTCTTACATTGCAAGACAAGAGAAAGAGAGAAAACAGATACATCACTATGGTTGTTTTTGAAACTGAGACTTTTTGGAAATTCTGGGGGAAAGTTGTGATGAAGGGAAAACTATTGAGGTAGAAGAAAATCTTAAATAATCACTTTGTTTATTGAAGATTAAAGTCTTTGGGGTTAATTTGTACTATAATTGCAAGTAAAATAATATAATGAAATTAGAGGTTGCTTTTGGACAAATCAGAGTTTGTTGACTTTGTTGTTTTATTTTTAATACAGTAAAGGTTTATTTCTGTCTCAAAGTTTTCAGCCAACATTGGTTGCTGGGGGAGGGAGGGTCCTGCTCCCTCAGTTGTAGGGGGCAAGGCTGAGAGAAACTCCACTATAATGGTGATATATCATCTGAAGTTCATGCCTTCTTCAATTCCCCTCTGCAGGGAATGCATAGCACAAGGGTCTTTACACATTTTTTGTCCTGCTTTGGTCTGGGAGTGATCCACTGATCAGAACTAGTTGGAAGTACCTCTCTAAAAGCAATGGGCTTGGGAAACATGGTTTTCTATGTTCCCAGAATAGAGAACTGGATCATCTCTACAAAGTCTTTCTATTCACTTTATACTTCAGTCAATTTCTTTGTTGTGTAGAGAATTTTCTCACCCACCCACTAAGGGAAACAACCCCATAGTACACTAAACACAGAGCCAGGCTATTTCTTTTCTTATTCAGGTCACATATGGTCCTTTCCATCTCATTATGAGCAATAAAAACCAGGTCTCATCACTCTATCAGATGGCCACCAAGGACAGCTCCCTGGCTCATGGAATGATCTGGGTTTTGCTGCATTTTGGCTGGACCTGGGGAGGCCTTTTTGTATCTGATGATATGAAAGAGGAGCAGTTCCTCTGGGATCTGAAAGTGGAGATGGTAAAGAAAGATATCTGTGTGGACTTTACAGAAAAGCTTCCTGCCATTAAGAGAACATATGAAAAAACTGATGTGACTCCCATGTCCAGAATCAGTTTCATTCACAAATGTGCACATAATGTGTCATGATATAGGTTACTTCATGATCCTGACATGCTTCAAGAATTTTATTTAACCTCAAGGAAGCTGTGGATCATGTCAGTGATTTGTTTTTTTAATGTTAGGGTATGTTAACTTGTCACATGGTTAGCCAGAGAAGGGAGTTATTCCTTTATGTTCTTTGGGATGGGATTCATGGGGTAGTTGAGGCTCAGGAAAGGCAGGAGGTGGGATAAGAGGCTCTGACCTGAGAAGGAACAGATCACAGATTGCATAAATCTGTAAGGATAGCTAGAGCCAAGGGAAGAAGTCAGCAAGGACCCCCCGTGACAGTTAATGACAAATGAACTGACTTCCAAGTTTCCTTTTTCTCCTCTGTAATCCTCTTATGAAAACCACACATATTTAGAAAAGCATGTTAGTATAGCCTTGGAGAAGGAAATAAATAGGCTCTATTTATGCTTGTGGCAAAGCAGTATGGGAGAGGACAGCAGTTCACAGAGCAGTGATGGGAAGGCCAGGAGTGTACGTGAGGGGCCTCAAGCAGTAGTTAGGAGTGAGCAGTGAAGGGCAACAACTGGTAAAAAACAGAAGCCTTCCTTTTCTGGAGATCCTCAGACAAAATTTTGTACTTAGAGCTGATGGAACATTTGTTCAACGAACTTATATTGTTAGTTAATAACACTCCTCTAGGTGCCAGGGATAAGAGAAGTGAACAAAACTACCACAGCCTAGGTCTTGTGGAACATAGGTCCCTGTGCAAGAGATGGATAATTTAAAAATACCCTAAATTATGTCCTATGGTTTTAAGAGCTGTGGAAGAAAGAAAGTGTGGTTGATGTGATTGCAGCAGCTGGGGAGGGCTCCATGCCATTTATAAGAGGAGATCAGGGGGACCTCCCTAAGAAGATGGCATTTGAGCAGAGAGCTGAAGGAGTTTGTGATTGATTTATACAGATGTCTGCAAGAGAATGTTCTATGTGAAAGGAACAAGTGAAAAAGACGAGACTCAAGTATGCATGATATTTTTGATAGCTTAGTAAAGAAAGGAACTCATATGTCCATGTGACTCACTGCTATCCCCATTGGTATATATTGGCATCAAATCTTATTTTCCACTGAGAAAGTCATTAACTTCATCAGAAACCGAACATGACTGACCAGTTTTTCCTGAGGATTTAATCAAGAAATGAAAGCAGAATGTGAAAATATTAACTTTTATACTAGAGTTTTCTGATCTTCCATAGGGCAAATCTGGAAGAATTTGATTAACCTCTGGGGAGATATTTCACTATTTGTTTTGGGGGTTTTGTTTTTCACTTTTTGTTTTTTGGAGGTTTTGGGGGGGGCTTTGTTTTTTGTGGGTTTTTTGTTTGCTTTGTTTTGTTTTTGTTTTTGTTTTGTGGTACGCAGGCCTCTCTGTTGTGGCCTTTCCCATTGCGGAGCACAGGCTCCGGATGAGAAGGCTCAGAGGCCATGGCTCACAGGCCCAGCCACTCCGCGGCATGTGGGATCCTCCCGGACCGGGACACAAACCCGTGTCCCCTACATCAGCAGGCGGACTCTCAACCACTGCGCCACCAGGGAAGCCCGGGTTTTTTGGTTTTTGTTTTTTGTTTTTTTGAGAGAGAGAGCAAAAAGGCCAGACAACTCTAATAGTTTTTCAGAACAGAGTTCATTCATGATTTGCCTTATTTGGAAGCCATGTTTGGCCACATTAATGTGATACATCTTTTTACTCAAGGTCTTCCATCATTGTCAGGGAGGTTATTACAAGAATATGTGCATTTGGGTCAAGCTGCTCACTTTTGAAGAGTTTAGAGGTAGAGGACTATATAAATGTAATGTTAATGAAGTGTTTCCACAGTTTAAAATTAAGAGTGACAAAGCTTTAATGTCTCTGCAAGCAGAAAGCTGCAGATACCTGGAAATGAAAGAAAGAAAGAAAGAAAGAAAGAAAGAAAGAAAGAAAGAAAGAAAGAAAGAAAGAAAGAAAGAAAGAAAGAAAGAAAGAAAGAAAGAAAGAAAGAAAAAGAAAGGAAGGAAGGAAGGAAGGAAGGAAGGAAGGAAGGAAGGAAGAAAGAAAGAAAGAAGAAAGAAAGGAAGGAAGGAAGAAGGAAGGAAGGAAGGAAGAAAGATGTAGTGTTCCTTTGATGTGGGAAAGGCCAAGGATTACTAAAACATTTATCTTTATTTTAATGCCAAGAAATATGGAACACTCTGACTTCAAAGCCTGAGGCAGGAAGTGGAACCAACCCTCTCCTAGTTCACCCTCAGATAACAGTGGGCTTGTGTGGGGAATTCCAGAGATCACCCAGTTCTCCAAGTTGAGTAGTTGAATTCAATGTAACATCATTTGAATGATGAGTGAATGTAACATCATTGAATGATGAATGAATGTAATATCATTTCCCTTGTCTTCAAACAAAAGAAACTACCTTCAAGGACTATGACACAGACACTCTCAGTGTCAGCAGGAAAATTATAATAATTCATGCTTTGATTTTAAGGTCACCTAAGTAGAAGTAAACCGTAAAGAACTTAGTTTCCCTTCCTTCCTTCCTTCCTTCCTTCCTTCCTTCCTTCCTTCCTTCCTTCCTTCCTTCCTTCCTTCCTTCCTTCCTTTCTTTCTTTCTTTCTTTCTTTCTTTCTTTCTTTCTTTTCTTTCTTTTTTCCTTCCTGCCTTCCTTTCTTTTTTTTTTACATTTGCAGATATCTACAGCTTGCTTCCTTCCTCCCATCCTCTCTTTTCTTCCTTTCTTTCTCTTTCTTTTTTGTGAATAAAACTGAGCTTTCTCATTAAGCTTTAAAACACATTAAAATTTACTTTTAAAATCTGCATAATTTGCAATTATGTTAATTTTTTAGGAAATTCACCATTTGTTGTTGGCATGAAAAAGCAAAACCAAAAGATGCAATTATTTGTAGAGATTGATTTTACATTCTGTCTCTGAAAAGAAATCAATTTTCCATTCAACAGAATACCTTGTATGCAGTTCTTATGTATATGTGTGTTTATATGCAGTTTCCTAGGAACAAGTCTGTGGCTTTCATCAAATTCTCAAATGACTTTCAAAGGAATAAATACAAATTTAGAAAGCCAAGGCCCACTGCCTTAAATCAAACCCTAGCTCTACTCTGGGAATAGTCCTTCTTCTCCTGTTCTCTCCAGCAGAGTCTGTTAATTTCCTCAAACTTCACAGATCTCAACACTTGAATATGGTCTCCACTACCATTTCCAAACCATTCCTCATCCACCATCTTGTATAATGTGTATCCTCACAGCATCACTGTCCTCCACCAACTTCCTTTTCATTGTCCCTCACTTACTAAAAACTTTATAACCTAATTCACAGTCTTCCTCTCCATTCCAGGTTCTACCAGCATTAACAGAAAGTTGACCATACAGGTGAACAATATATCCAAAACTGTCCTCAAACATTTCTTTATTTCTATAATTTCAATGACCTTCCCCAACATTCTAATTCTGTTACCCACATCCCATAGATAGGACCTCTTCCTTTGTCATCACTTGAAATGCTCATGTCTGATTTCCTAAATTTAAACATCCCAATCTAATAACCACAACTCCTAACTTTCCAATTCTTTCACTCAGCTACTTACATAATACCTGTAGCTGCAAAGCATCCCAATGGTTACAGCAAGAGCTCTGGAGCAGACACTCTGGGCTTAACAGCAGTTTTACTATGTTTAAGATGTATGGACATGAGCAAGTTTCTTAACCTCTCTAAGCCTTTGTTTTTTCTTTTGTAAATAATCATTGTTGTTGAGAAGATAACATAACCCATAACATTTAGCATGATGCTACTGAGGAAGCATGTAATAAATCATAGTCCTTTTTATTATTATTTGACATTAACAAGATCTCTAGTGACTTCCCTCCTTTAATTTCTTTTGTTAACTCACTTCTAAACCCACTTCCCTCTCTACCTATCTTAAAAAATTGTAGTCTTTCACTTTAGACATTCTCCTGCCAACACCCTCAATTCTTTTACCCCACTGTACTTCCATTGCACTCACTGAACAAAATGCCAGTCCTAGATTACCATTAAAAAATAAAAAGGCATATGACTTGGTATGCTGTCCTTGGGCTGGTATAGGTGTTCAGTGAATTATGAGTGAATTAATGAATGAATGCTACCATAAATTCAAGGCCTTCATAATACCTTCAGAATTTCCCAGTAGACTTATTTCTTAGTCATCTCTTTTCTTTTTTTTCAAAGAAGTCATTTCAAACATTCTCTACCCTTCTGTACACTACCACCTGATTTCTCAGGAATTACAATCTATATATTTTCCTCTCACTCCTGGATCATACTCTTTTGGACCTTCTGCATCAGCATTGAATCACATATGAGTCTCTCTCCTGCCCAGATGCAAACAAAACTATATCTCAAAGTTAAATCCATCCTTCTTCATATTCTCTCCAGTTGTTGCCCTATTTCTCGGTTTTTCCCATCAAAAGTTCTTGAAAGAGTTGTCTAATATTCATGATCTATACTTTCTCACCTCCTGTTTACTCTTCAATATGATTTGAACCTCACCAGACAATTGGAACTCTTTCTGTCAATGTTATTTGTTGCAATAAAAGCTTGACATTTTGGCACCAATTGACATTGCTAGATATTTTCCTTTGAATGCTTTTTTCCCCTGAGGGTTTTTTTTTTAAATAACAGCTTTATTGAGATGTAATTCACATACTATAAAGTTCACACTTTTCAAAAGTACAATTCAATGGTTTTTAGTGTATTTACAAAGTTGTTCATTGATCACCATGATCTAATTTCAGAATATTTTATCACCTCCAAAAAGCAACCCCATACCCAGTAACAGTCACTCCCTACTCTCTCCTCCCCAGGCAAACATAAATCTACTTTCTGACTCTCTGGATTTGCCTATTCTATTCATTTCATACAATGAAATCATATAATATGTGTGTTTGGCTTCTTTCAATTAGCATATTTTGAAGGTTCATCTACATCATAGCATGTATCAGAGCTTCATTCCTTTTTGTGGTTGAATAATATTCCATTGCATGAATATATCACATACATATTGTTCATCCATTAATTAATTGATGTGCATTTGAGTTGTTTCCACTTTTTGGCTACTATGAACATTCCTGTGCAAGGTTTTGTGTGGATATGTTTTCAGTTCTCTTTGAGTGTATACCAAGGAGTGGAATTGTTGAGTTACATGGGCACTCTATATGTAATTTTTTGAGGAACCATCAAACTGTTTGCCAGAGTGGCTACACCAGCAACATAAGAAGGTTCCAATTTCTCCACATCCTTAGCAACATTTGGTATTGTCTATCTTTTTAATTATAGCCACCCTAGTTGGTATGAAATGGTATCTCATTGTAGTTTAGATTTTCATTTCCCTAATGACTAATGATCTTATATTTTCATTTGCTTCTTAGTCATTGTTTATTCTCTTTGGAGAAGTATCTATTTTTCCCTTCCCTCAGACTTCTCTGATCATACTTTACTGGTTTTCCTCCCTCTTATGTAGGTTCCTCTTTATCCACCCATATTTTAAATATTGATGTTTTTCATTACTCTGCTCCAGATCCTATCCCTAGGTGGCTTCGTTCATCCCAAGAATTCATTAAAATCTAAAGATCAAATATTCCTAAATCCCTACCTCTTGTTCAGTTCTCTTTCCTGATATCCAGATTTGGCTATCCAACTGTCTACTGGACATCTTCATCTGTATGTTCTATAAACATCTCATACTGAACATGGTTAAACTTGAATTCACTGCTCTCCACCTAAACCTCAACCCATTCCTCCCAAGATGAAGCCATTCAGTAGATTACCCAACCCAACATTCTACCTATCTTACTCTTCCCGTTCCATTAACTCACACATGTAAAACATCCAAGTCCACCTTATTCCATCTCTTAAATTCTTGAAATAGGGTCCTTCACTATGTCCCTATTATCAGTGCCCTAGGTCAGCCCTGTTCATTAATTACCTGAACTAATCACAAATTAGAGTGGAAAATACAATAGACTGGCTCCCCTACCACCAGGTCAGCCAATCCTGCCAACATGAACAGAGACTGGCATGCTTAAGGACTACATTTCCCAATCTACCCTCAAGCTGGGCTTTCCACACTGAATTTTCAAGCAGAATTATGTTCCAGGCTAGAGGATAGAAGTAAGTATGATGAAATGGCAGTCACTCAGTTCTCTTGAAAGCACTGACAGGGAAGCAAATTTGTTATCCTGTGGCAGCTTTCCTGGAGATCCTTATGCAATGGTTCTTAAACTTGACTGTGTACAAGCATCACCTGGAGAGGACTTTTTTTGTTTAATTTTTAATACTATGACTGGGCCCTGCTCCAGGTCAATTAAATACAGTCTCTGGAGGTGCAAGCCCGGCATCAGCACTTTGTTAAGCACTCCAAGGGATGCTGGTGGGAAGCCAAGTTAGGGAAAAATTACCTTGATGTCTAGCTGGTCCCTAACTTCCTGGTTGCCAAGCCCAAGCCATGGTAGCAGCTATTGCTCCTGATTCAACAGCTTTCCTGAGTGTGGCCAAGGCAGTGTGATTCACGAATGGGAGGTTGTGGCAGCAAACGCAGCAGTTCATTGGCCAGCCAGCATGGCAATGTGACTTGTGCAATTGTTTCTGGAAGCTCAGACTTGAGTCAGCTTCTCCAGCCCTTCCAACAAGTCTGTAAGCTGCTAAATACTCTGTAATAAATCCCTTTCTGCTGAAACTGGCTAGAGATTGTTCAGTTGTCTGCTACTGAAACTTGACCAATACAGCTACCTAAAATTCAAATCAAACCACATGACATTCCTGCTTTAAATAATTTACTGGTCTACCCTCTTTTTACATTTAATCTAAAATGCTTTTAAATGACTTACAAGGTCTTTTGTGATATGGCACCTGCTTTTTTTTAAGGCATGTTAGAAACATGCATTAAAGTAATTTAGAAATGCATAGCTTCATTGAGGAAATTAATCTTGGAAGAATTTCTTGAAAGGAAAGATTTGGACATATGGGCAACACTAGCTGTACATGAATATACATCACTGCATCTTATATTATTATTTTTAAAAACTGTAACAATTCCATGGATATTATCAGTAGTAGTGAAGTGAGAAGTGTTTTGGTATACTCATAGGGTGAGTATTAGTTAAAAGAATCTCTGTGTGATAGTCTTGTGAGTGGTTTCTTTTTTTTAATTTTTATTTTATATTGGAATATAGTTGATTAACAATGTTGTGTTAGTTTCAGGTGTACACCAAAGTGAGTCAGTTATACACATACATGTATCTTCTTTTTCAAATTCTTTTCCCATTTAGGTTATTACAGAATATTGAGCAGAGTTCCCTGTGCTATACAGTAGGTCCTTGTTGGTTATCTATTTTAAATATAGCATTTTGTACATGTCAACCCCAAATTCCCAATCTACACCTCTCTCCCACCTGTCCCCCTGGTAACCATAAGTTCATTCTCTAAGTCTGTGAGTCTGTTTCTGTTTTGTAAATAAGTTCATTTGTATCATTATTTTTAGATTGCACGTATAAGTGATAAATGATATTTGTCTTTCTCTGTCTGATTTACTTCACTCAGTATGACAGTCTCTAGGTCCATCCATGTTGCTGCAAATGGCATTATTTCATTCTTTTAATGACTGAGTAATATTCCATTGTATATATGTACCACATCTTCTTTATCCATTCATCTGTTGATGGACATTTAGGTTGCTTTCATGTCTTGGTTATTGTAAACAGTGTTGCAATGAATATTGGGGTGTATGTATCCTTTCAAACCATGGTTTTCTCAGGATATATGTCAAGGAGTGGGATTCCTGGTTCATATGGTAGCTCTATTTTTAATTTCTTAAAAAACCTCCATACTGTTCTCCATAGTTGCTCTAACAATTTACATTCCCATCAACAGTGTAGGAGAGTTCCCTTTTCTCCACACACTCTCCAGCATTTATTATTTGTAGATTTTTTTGATGATGGCCATTCTGACTGGTGTGAGGTGATACCTCATTGTAGTTTTGATTTGCATATCTCTAATAATTAGCTGTGGTGAACATCTTTTCATATGCCTCTTGACCATCTGTGTGTCTTCTTTGAAGAAACGTCTACTTAGGTCTTCTGCCCATTTTTTGATTGTTTGTTTTATGATATTGAGCTACATGAACTGTTTGTAAATTTTGAAGACTAATCCTTTGTTTGTCACATTGTTTGCAAACATTTTCTCCCATTCTGTGGGCTTTTTCATTTTCTTTATGGTTTTCTTTGCTGTACAAAAACTTTTAAGATTAATTAGGTCTCATTTGTATATTTTTGTTTTTATTTCCATTACTCTGGGAGGTGGATAGAAAAAGATACTGCTGAAATTTATGTCAGAAAGTGTTCTGCCTAGGTTTTCCTCTAAGAGTTTTATAGTATCCGGTCTTACATTTAGGTCTTTAATCCATTTTGAGTTTATGGCTGTGTATGGTGTTAAAGAGTGTTCTAATTTCATTTTTTACATGAA
Source organism: Tursiops truncatus (assembly GCF_011762595.2). Classification (NCBI taxonomy): domain Eukaryota; kingdom Metazoa; phylum Chordata; class Mammalia; order Artiodactyla; family Delphinidae; genus Tursiops; species Tursiops truncatus. The sequence goes on from NC_047051.1 coordinate 31,788,700, forward strand.
GCTGTCCAGTTTTCCCAGCACCACTTATTGAAGAGACTGTCTTTCCTCCATTGTATAATCTTACCTCCTTTGTCATAGATTAGGTGACCATAGGTGCATGGGTTTATCTCTGGGCTCTCTATCCTGTTCCATTGATCTTTTTTTTCTGTTTTTGTGCCAGTACCATACAGTCTTGACTACTGTAGCTTTTTGTTATATCTTCTTCTTGGATTGATTCCTTGATCATTATGAGGTGTCCTTCTTTGTCTCTTTAACAGTCTTTATTTTAAAGTCGATTTTTTCTGATATGAGTATTGCTACTCCAGCTTTCTTTTGATTTCCACTTGCAAGGAAAAATTTTTGCATCCCCTTAGTTTCCATCTGCATGTTCCCTAAATCAAAAGTGGGTCTCTTGTAGACAGCATGTATATGGGTCTTTTTGTATCCATTCAGGTAGTCTGTCTTTTGGTTGGGGTATTTAATTCATTTACCTTTAAGGTAATTATCCATATGTGTCTTCCTATTGTCACTTCCTTAATTGTTTTGGATTGTTTTTGTAGGTCTTTTTTTCTTTCCTTCCTCTTTTCTTCTTTTTTCTTGTGATTTGATGACTAACTTTAGTGTTGTGTTTGGATCCGTTTTTCTTTTTTGTATGTGTATCTTTTGTAGATTTTCAGTTTGCAGTTACCATGAGGTTTTGATGTATCAGTCTGTATATAAACAAGATTGTTTTAAGTTGCTGGTCTTTTACTTTCAAATGCATTTCCAATATCCTGCATTTGTGCTCTCCTGTTCTCACAATTGCCAGTTTTGATATCATATTTTTGTGAGGATGATTTCCAACATTTACTCTATGTTTGCCTTTACCAGTGAGCCTTTCCATTTGTAGTTTTCTTGTTCTAGTTGTGGCCTTTTCTTTTCTGCTTAAAGAGTTTCCTTTAGTGACTGTTGTGAAGCTGATCTGGTCATGCTGAATTCTCTTAGCTTTTGCTTATCTGTAAGTTTTTTTTATTTCTCCATCAAATCTGACTGAGAGTCTTGCTCGGTACAGTATTCTTGGTTGTAGTTTCTTCCCTTTTATCACTTTAAATATATCATGCTACTCCCTTATGGCCTGCAGAGTTTCTGCTGAGAAATCATTTGATAACCTTATGGAGTTTCCTTGTATATTGTTTATTGCTTTTCCCTTGTTGCTTTTAATATTTTTCTTTGTTTATAATTTTTGTCAATTTAATTACTATGTGTCTTGGCATGTTCCTCCTTGGGTTTATCCTTCCTGGGAGTCTCTGTGCTTCTGGACTTGGGTGACTGATTCCTTTCACATGTTAGGGAAATTTTCAGCTATTATATCTTCAAATATTTTCTCAGGTCCTTTCTCTCTCTTCTCCTTCTGGGACCTCTGTAATGCAAATGTTGTAGCACTTAATGTTGTCCCAGAGGTCTCTTAAACTGTCTTCATTTTTTTTTTCATTCTTTTTTCTTTATTCTGTTCCATGGCAGTGATTTCCACCACTCTGTCTTCCAGGTCAATTATCTGTTCTTCTGTCTCAGTTATTCTGCTATTGATTCCTTCTAGTGTATTTTTCAATTCTGTTATTATATCATTCATTTCTGTTTGTTTGTTCTTTAACACTTCTAGGTCTTTTTAAAACATTTCTTGTACCTTCTCTATCCTTGCCTTCATTCTTTTTCTGAGATTCTGGATCATCTTCACTATCATTATTCTGAATTCTTTTTCTGGTAGGTTGCCTATCTCCATTTCACTTAGTTATTCTTCTGGGAGTTTATCTTGTTCCTTCATCTGGGACATATTTCTCTGCTGTGTCATTTTGTCTAACTTTCTGTGATTGCAGTTTCTGTTTCACAGGTTGCAGGACTGTAGTTTTCCCTGCTTCTGCTGTCTGCCCTCTGGTGGATGTGGCTATCTAAGAGGCTTGTGCAGGCTTCCTGATGGGAGGGATTGGTTCCTGCCCAGTGGTGTGTGGAGCTGGGTCTTTTCCCTGTGGTGGGCAGGGCCATGCTCTGGAAGACTTGAAGCCACTTGTCTGCTGATGGGTGGGGCTGTCTTCCCACCCTGTTGGTTTTTTGACCTGAGATATCCCAGCACTGGAGCCTACAGACTGTTGGGTGGGGCTAATGGCATCCTCTGGGAGGGTTCATGCCATTGAGTACTCCCTAGAACTGCTGCTGCCTGTGTTTTTGTCCCCACAGCCACACCCCTGCCTCCACAGGAGACCCTGTAACACTAACAGGTACATCTGGCTCAGTCTCTTATGGGGTCACACTATCTCGTTGTGGCTTCTTCTTTGTCTTTGTATGTAGGGTATCTTTTTTGGTAGGTTCCAGCATTTTTTGTTGATGGTCGTTCTGCAGTTAATTGTGATTTTGGTGTTCTTGTAAGAATGGATGAGCTCACTTCCTTCTACTCTGCCATCTTGAGCTAATCTCCTGTTTTTGGTTTCTTATACTTTATTCTTATTTCACATTTTTTTTCGAAGAACATGTATACGTCCATCAGAAAAAAAAAATAAAGACAGTTTCACTATAGGAGGAGGAATTTTACATTTATAACAGACAAATCAAATCAAATAAGCAGCCCTCCTTACAGAGCAATGCCCTAACAAGTCAGAATTCTTTCTGGGTGACTTAATGGACACATGCTCTCCATTGACAGTCTCCTTTCATGCAAGCCACTTTGGTCATTGCTATGGCCTTTCCAGTGTAGAGAAGGTAATTGGAAATATTATAAGGACATGGAGATATTCAAATATCTTGTAAACTGTATTTATCTGCTTTGTCTGTGGGTTAAAAGTAAAAGAGTCTAAACAAAGAAGAAAGGTAAAAGCAGATCTCAGGAAATTAGGAGAAATAATCAATAATTCTGCTATCTGTTTCTGCTTCATCTCTTACATTAATAGCATGTGTTATACCAAAAGGGAACACAATTTGGTATTGACTAATGCTCATACTGATAAAAAACATCATCAAAACATGTTCCCAGTCCCTAGCATGCACCAGGAGCCATGGGAAGAGCTTTAGAAAATGATAAATACCATTAAAATTTCATAGAGTATCTCATCTGGTTCCTTCAATATCCCTGTGTGATGGGAATTCCTGCATCATCACGTTACAGGTAGGAAAACTGAGGTTCTGGAAAATTAAGTCCCTTGTTCAGGTAAGCATAATTCATAAGTAGCAGGCCAGGTTTCTTAGCTAGCTTTTACTATTCATTTAAGTTCTTTTTTATGCAGCTTACTTAATTTTATTAATTCTATTTTATTGTGGTAAGAACACTTTACATAACATTTACCCTAATCAAATTTTAAGTGTACAATACATATTGTTGACCATGGGTAAAATGTTGAAAAGCAGATCCCTAGAGCTTACACATCTTGCTTACTTAAAACTTTATGCCTAGGGCTTCCCTGGTAGTTCAGTGGTTGAGAGTCCGCTTGCCACTGCAGGGGACCTGGGTTCGTGCCTCCGTCCGGGAGGACCCCACATGCTGCAGAGCAGCTGTGCCCATGAGCCATGGCCACTGGGCCCGCGCATCCGGAGTCTGTGCTCTGCAACGGGAGAGGCCACAACAGTGAGAGGCCCGCATACCGCAAAAAAAAAAAAAAAAAAAAAAACCTTTATGCCCATTGATTAGTAACTTCCCATTTCCCCAGTCCCTGACAACCACCTTTCTATTCTTTGATTCTGTTAATTTGACTATTTTGGATACCTCATATAAGTGGAATCACGTAATATTTGTCTTTCTGTGACTATCTTATTTCACTGAGCATAATGTCCTCAAGATTCATACATGTTGTCACATATTGCAGAATTTTCTTCTTTTGCAAGACTAAAATATACCACATTTCCTTTATCCATTCTCTGTCAATGGACACTTAGGTTGTTCCCACATCTTGATTATTGTGAAGAGTGTTAAAATGACCATGAGAGTGCTAATATTCTTTTTTTTTTAATTTTTGAATTTTTTTTAATTTTTTTATACAGCAGGTTCTTATTACTCACCAATTTTATACACATTAGTGTACACAGGTCAATCCCAATCACCAAATACATCACACCACCACCCACAGCCTGCCATGGCTTTCCACCCTTGGTGTCCATACGTTTGTTCTCTACATCTGTGTCTCAATTTCTGCCCAGCAAACCGGTTCATCTGTACCATTTTTCTAGGTTCCAAATATATGCGTTAATATATGATATTTGTTTTTCTCTTTCTGACTTACTTCACTCTGTATGACAGTCTCTAGATTATTCCATGTTTCAACAAATGACTCAATTTTGTTCCTTTTATGGCTGAGTAATATTCCATTGTATATATGTACCACATCTTCTTTATCCATTCATCAGTCAAAGGGCATTTAGGTTGGTTCCATAACCTGGCTATTGTAAATAGTGCAGCAATGAACATTGGGGTGAATGTGTCTTTTTGGACTATGGTTTTCTCTGGGTATATGCCCAGTAGTGGGCTTGATGGATCGTATGGTAATTCTATTTTTAGTTTTCTAAGGAACATCCATACTGTTCTCCAGGGTGGCTGTATCAATTTACATTCCCACCAACAGTGCAAGAGGGTTCCCTTTTCTCCACACCCTCTCCAGCATTTGTTCTTTGTAGATTTTCTGATGATGCCCATTCTAACTGGTAGGAGGTGATACCTCACTGTAGTTTTGATTTACCTTTCTCTAATAATTAGTCATGTTGAGTAGCTTTTCATGTGCTTCTTGTCCATCTCTATGTCTTCTTTGGATAAATGTCTATTTAGGTCTTCTGCCCATTTTTTGATTGGGTTGTTTGTTTATTTAATATTGAGCTGCATAAGCTATTTATATATTTTGGAGATTAATTCTTTGTCCATTGATTCGTTTTCAAATATTTCCTCCAATTCTGAGGGTTGTCTTTTCATCTTCTTTATGGTTTCCTTTGCTGTGCAAAAGCTTGGAAGTTTCATTAGGTCCCATTTGTTTATTTTTGTTTTTATTTCCATTACTCTAGGAGGTGGATCAAAAAAGGTCTTGCTGTGATTTATGTCAAAGAATGTTCTTCCTATATTTTCTTCTAAGAGTTTTATAGTGTCTGGTCTTACATTTAGGTCTCTAAACCATTTTGAGTTTACTTTTGTGTATGGTGTTAGAGAGTGTTCTAATTTCATTCTTTTAAATGTAGCTGTCTAGTTTTCCCAGCACCATGTATTGAAGAGATTGTCTTTTCTCCATTGTATATCCTTGCCTCCTTTGTCATAGATTAGTTGACCATATGTGCGTGGATTTACCTCTGGGCTTTCTATCTTGTTCCATTGATCTGCGTTTCTCTTTTTTCTGCCAGTACCATATTGTCTTGATTACTGTAGTATAGTCCTAAGTCAGGGAGTCTGATTCCTCCAGCTCCTTTTTTTTCCCTCAAGACTGCTTTGGCTATTTGGGGTCTTTTGTGTCTCATACAAATTTTAAGATTTTTTGCTCTAGTTCTGTAAAAAATGCCATTGATATATGATAGGGTTTGCATTGAATCTGTAGATTGCTTTGGATAGTAAAGTCGTTTTCACAATATTGATTCTTCCAATCCAAGAACACAGTGTATCTCTCCATCTGTTGGTATCATCTTCAATTTCTTTCATCAGTGTCTTATAGTTTTCTGCATACAGGTCTGTTGTCTCCATAGGTAGGTTTATTCCTAGGTATTTTATTATTTTTGTTGCAGTGGTACATGAGAGTGTTTCCTTAATTTCTCTTTCAGATATTTCATCATTAGTGTATAGGAATGCAAGAGATCTCTGGGTATTAATTTTGTGTCCTGAAACTTTACCAAATTCATTGATTAGCTCTAGTAGTTTTCTGGTGGCATCTTTAGGATTCTCTATGTTTAATATCATGTCATCTGCAAACAGTGACAGTTTCACTTCTTTTCCAATTTGTATTCCTTTTATTTCTTTTTCTTCTCTGATTGTTGTGGTTAGGACTTCCAAAACTTTTTAAAATAATAGTGGTGAGACTGGACATCCTTGTCTTATTCCTGATCTTAAAAGAAATGCTTTCAGTTTTTCACCATTGAGAATGTTTGCTGTGGGTTTGTGGTATACGGCCTTTATTATGTTGAGGTAGGTTCCCTCTATGCCCATATTCTGGAGAGTTTTTATCATAAATGGGTGTTGAATTTTGTCAAAAGCTTTTAATGCATCTATTGAGATCACTGTATGGTTTTTGCTCTTCAACTTGTTAATATGGTGTATCACATTGATTGATTTGCATATATTGAAGAATCCTTGCATCCCTGGGTTATATCCCACTTGATCATGGTGTATGATACTTTTAATGTGTTGTTGGGTTCTGTTACTAGTATTTTGTTGAGGATTTTTACATCTATATTCATCAGTGATATTGGTCTGTAATTTTCTTTTTTTGTAGTATCTCTGTCTGGTTTTGGTATCAGGCTGATGGTGGCCTCATAGAATGAGTTTGGGAATGTTCCTTCATCTGCAAGTTTTTGGAAGCGTTTGAGAAGGATGGGTATTAGCTCTTCTCTGAATGTTTGATACAATTCACCTGTGAAGCCATCTGGTCCCTGACTTTTGTTTGTTGGAAGATTTTTAATCAGAGATTCTATTTCATTACTTGTGATTGGTCTGTTCATATTTTCTATTTCTTCCTGGTTCAGTCTTGGAAGGTTATACCTTTCTAAGAATTTGTCCATTTCTTCCAGCTTGTCTATTTTATTGGCAGGGTTGCTTGTAGTAGCCTCTTAGGATGCTTTGTATTTCTGCAGTGTCTGTTGTAACTTCTCCTTTTTCATTTCTAATTTTATTGATTTGAGTCCTCTCCCTCTTTTGCTTGATGAGTCTTGCTAAGGGTTTATCAATTTTGTTTATCTTCTCAAAGAACCAGCTTTTAGCTTTATTGATCTTTGCTATTGTTTTCTTTGTTTCTATTTCATTTAGTTCTGCTCTGATCTTTATGATTTCTTTTCTTCTGCTAACTTTGGGTTTTGTTTGTTCTTCTTTTTCTAGTTCCTTTAGGTGTAAGGTTAGATTGTTTATTATGATATTTTTTCTTTTTTCTTGAGGTAGGCTTGTATAGCTATAAACTTTCCTTTTAGAACTGCTTTTGCTGCATCCCATAGGTTTTGCATTGTCATGTTTTCATTGCCATTTGTCTCTAGGTATTTTTTGATTTCCTCTTTGATTTATTCAGTGATCTCTTGGTTATTTAGTAACGTATTTTTTAGCTTTAATGTGCTTGTGTTTTTTATGTTTTTTCCCCTGTAATTCATTTCTAATCTCATAGCTTTGTGGTCAGAAAAGATGCTTGATATGATTTCAATTTTCTTAAATTTATTGAGGCTTGATTTGTGACCCAAGATGTGATCAATCCTAGAGAATGTTCTATGTGCACTTGGGAAGAAAGTGTAATCTGCTGTTTTGGATGGAATGTCCTATAAATATCAATTAAATGTATCTAGTCTATTGTGTCATTTAAAGTTTCCGTTTCCTTATTAATTTTCTGTCTGGATGATCTGTCCATTGGTGTAAATGAGGTGTTAAAGTCCCCCACTATTATTGTGTTACTGTCGATTTCCTCTTTTATAGCTGTTAGCACTTCCCTTATGTATTGAGGTGCTCCTATATTGGGTGTATATATATTTATAATTGTTATATCTTCTTCTTGGATTGATCCCTTGAACATTATGTAGTGTCCTCCTTTGTCTCTTGTAACGTTCTTTACTTAAAAGTCTATTTTATCTGATATGAGTATTGCTACTCCAGCTTTCTTTTGGTTTCCATTTGCATGGAATATCTTTTTCCATCCCCTCACTTTCAGTCCGTATGTGTACCTAGGTCTGAATTGGGTCTCTTGTAGACAGCATATATATGGGTTTCTTTTTTGTATCCATTCAGCAAGCCTGAGTCTTTGGGTTGGAGCATTTAATCCATTCACATTTAAGGTAATTATCGATATGTATGTTCTATGACCATTTTCTTAATTGTTTTGGGGTTGCTTTTGTAGGTCCTTTACTTTTCTTGTATTTCCCACTTAGAGAAGTTCCTTTAGCATTTTTTGTATAGCTGGTTTGGTGGTGCTGAATTCTCTTAGCTTTTGCTTGTCTGTAAAGCTTTTGATTTCTCCAGTGAATCTGAATGAGATCCTTCCTGGGTAGAGTAATCTTGGTTGTAGGTTCTTCCCTTTCATCACTTTAAGTATATCATGCCACTCCCTTCTGGCTTGTGAAGTTTCTGCTGAGAAACCAGCTGTTAACCTTATGGAAGTTCCCTTGTATGTTATTTTTCTTTTTTCCCTTGCAGCTTTCAATAATTTTTCTTTGTCTTTAATTTTTGCCAGTTTGATTACTATGTGTCTCGGTGTGTTTCTCCTTGGGTTTATCCTGTATGGGACTCGCTACACTTCCTGGACTTGGGTGACTATTTCCTTTCCCATGTTACGGAAGTTTTCAACTATAAACTCTTCAAATATTTTCTCTGGTCTTTCTCTCTCTCTTTCTCCTCTTGTACCCCTATAATGCAAATGTTGTTGTGTTTAATGTTGTCCCAGAGGTCTCTTAGGCTGTCTTCATTTCTTTTCATTCTTTTTTCTTTATTCTGTTCCACAGCAGTGAATTCCACCATTCTTTACTCCAGGTCACTTATCCATTCTTCTGCCTCAGTTATTCTGCTATTGATTCCTTCTATTGTAGTTTTCATTTCATTATTGTATTGTTCATCTCTGTTTGTTTGTTCTTTAATTCTTCTAGTTGTTTGTTAAACATTTCTTGCGTCTTCTCAATCTCTGCCTCCATTCTTTTTCTGAGGTCCTGGATCATCTTCACTATCATTATTTTGAATTCTTTTTCTGGAAGGTTGCCTATCTCCCCTTCATTTAGTTGTTTTTCTGGGTTTTTTTTTCTTGTTCCTTCATCTGGCACATAGCCCTCTGCCTTTTCATCTGTCTATCTTTCCGTGAATGTGGTTTTTGTTCCACAGGCTGCAGCATTGTAATTCTTCTTGCTTCTGCTGTCTGCCCCCTGGTGGATGAGGCTATCTAAGAGGCTTGTGCAAGTTTCCTGATGGGAGAGACTGGTCGCTTATGTCTCTTTGAGATCTTGATTTCAATTCTTTTGGATAAATATTCAGAAGTAGGATTGCTGGATCATATGGTAGTTCTCTTTTTAATTTTTTGAAGAACTTCAATACTCTTTTCTAGGGCTGTTGCACCAGAGATGAAAGATTTGTGTATTGAAAACTACAAAATGTTGACGAAATAATTTAAAGAAGACACAAACAAATGGAAAGATATTCCACATTCATGAATTGGAAAACTTAATATTGTTATGATGCTCATTCTACTCAAAGCAATTTACAGATTCAACATAATCTCTATCAAAATTCCAATGGCACTCTTCACAGAAATAGAAAAAAACAATTCTACAATACATATGGAACCAGAAAAGACAACAAGTTGCAAAATCTATGATGAGAAAGAAGAACAAAACTGGAGGCATCACACTTTCTGCTTTCTAAATATATTAAAAAGCTACATTAACCTAAGTTTTGAAAGGAAAATTCACAGAAACTATCCAGGTCTTAATGCCAGGTCTGCAAGTGGGAGGAGGATGGAGAAGCTGGGGGGCAAGGAAGGGCTGAGGGAAGAGAATAACAAAGGAAATTTTCAAGGAAGTGAGTAGCATGGAAAAGAGGAGGCCCCACTCATCACTTCTTTACAAAAGAAAATTTGGAGAAACATGCCCTTTTGGGAAACAAATTTAGTGGTTAACACAATGTCTGTGTGTGTACACATCCATTCCACAGCGAGAGGAAAAAACGCCTTCTCTTCTGTTGGTTCCAGGAAAGGCCATCCTAAACCGAGGGATCAGCAAGCATCACTGTGTCTTCTTCTTCCTGCCAGAGTGTGTGGAGCTCCCTATACTGCTCATTTTTAATTGAGAAATTCAACTTATAGTAAATTTCTACTTTAAAAACATGAAACGGTGCTGAAGTAAGTAATAAATACAAGAAAAAGTAAATTCTCACCTCTAATTCCTTCCCCACTCTACCACCTGCATCTTTTCTCTAAAGGTGACTCTGTGGAATGGTAGCATTGTCCCTACACAGTTGAGGTTCCCGTCCAGAACAGAGCCTCCCTTCTGTACTTCCAGGAATTAATTTTAAAGAAACACACACAGGTACATCGTATACATGGATGTTCATTGTATCGTTGTTGATAAATATAAAAAATTGAGGGAAAAGATGCCCATGAATAGGAGTATTAAATAAATTATGGAAGAGCCATACCATGGAACAATAAACAACAATTAAAAATAAGAAAGTGGACTTACAACAGGAATGTTTAGAAATAGCCTCCTAACAACCCTTCCTCATTAGGGTCCTGGTTCCTGTCTGGGAGGGAATTTAAGTTTGGGGAGTTCTGGGAGAAGCCTTTTTATCCTAAACAGCTAATAATAGTGCTCTTCAACCCTAAACATTAAAGGGAACTGAAAAAAGTGAAGTGACAGTACACCTGACAATATAAAAAGTAAATGACCCACATGGATTGAAGGAGGTCAACACAATAAAACTCTGCTAGTAAGACATTTAAGTTATTTTTGCTACCGCCTCTACTATTTTGCTAGTGTTCCATCCAGGCATCCAAAATATTCATGCTCTCTCTCCCTTCCTGCTATCAGCTCAAAGGCTGATCTGAAATCAATCATTTACAGCTTAGTGGGAATGTGTTGCAGAGCCAATATAGGCCTGGCTGAATCACTCAGGGGTCTATTTCCAGAAGTTTCTGGGCTAGAGAAGTACATGTAGCTAAAGTATTTAAAATAATTGTGCAGTGGAATTGTTTTCTGCTATTTCCCCCATTTTTAATATTTTTATTACAAGTGTATGGTTTTCTGCTACAGAGGTCAGTTGTGTTTTTGAGGACTAACCTGACAAGATAAGGATTATTTTCTAATATTGGTCAATGGGAGGATGTGACCAAAATTTCAAAATTCCTAACATTCACATTAGAAAGAAATCTGTTTCTAAATTTTGAACTACATGGATGCTAAATCAGAAATTAAAGGTGGTTAAACACCACGAACTGCTCTCAAGTAGATATTTTTGCCTTTGGAGCAGGGGTCTGAGTGTCATTGCTGAAGATAATGGAAAACCACTGAGGTCATGAGGAAGAGTGACAAAATTAAAGTGACACAGAAACTCAATTTGTTAGTGGAGTGTAGAATGGACTCAAAAGGATAGAGGTGGAGGCAAGCAGATTAGAAAGCTCCCGTTGTGTACAAGTCACTAAAATGCATATTTTATACATCTAACCTCACTTACTCATCACAACAATAATCTGCCATAGATATTTTGATACTTATTTTACAGATGAGAAGACTGAGACTCAAGGAAATAAAACAGCTCTCCTAGTATCATATTGTTATTAAATATCAGTGCCAATTTGAGGAAAGAGAGAATATAGAATAAATTTATAACCTCTTAAGGCCTGAGATCAGTTACTTTGATGATCCTCTCTCTAGAACAGTGCTTCCAAATTGGCTGAACATTGCAATCACTTGAAGAGCTTTTTAGAATGCCTAGTCCAGCATTGCACACCAGAAAGATGCTGATTATCAGTCAAGTTTGGGAACCTCTGTTGTAATCCAGATGATCTTCTGGTCATTTTACTAAAAGAGAAACTAGTGCAAGGGATGACTAATTCAGCATTAGACCTGTTAACTTTGAGATACTGGCAGGGCACCCAGTAGAATCTCTGCATAATTTAGTTGGAATCATGAGACTAGAGCTGGGAAGAAATATCAGGACTAGAGGAATACATTTTGGAATGATCTGCATGGAGGTGGTACTTGGAGTCATGAAAGGTCTCCCAGGAAGAAATGGAGGGGGGAAGAATAGATGCTGAGGACAGAGCTCTGATAAATAGCCACAGGGGTGGAATGGGAGGAGGAAGAAACAGATAGACACAACTGAGACATTCTTCTTTAGATAGAAGAAGAACCAGGAAGATAAAATGCCACAGGAGTCCAATGAGTGGAGTCCAATTCTATAATCATTAAAGGTAATAGTCATTAAGGAAAAATTTGGATTTAATAATTGAAAAGTTACTGACAAACCCTGAGATTATTATTTGGGATAGAAGGCAGGCAAAAAGGAGTTGATGAACTTGGTGAGAAAAGGAAGGAAGCAGATGTAGAGTTCAGGGATGTCTGGCTATGAAAGAAAGGGAAGAAAAAGTAGCAGCATCTGGACCACAAAACTCAATGGAAGGTGTTTTAATTGTTATTGTCACTGGAGTATTTGGTGCATGCTAAGTAAGTGCGAAAGCATAATATTAAATTTAACTATAAAACAATTTACCCAAACCCAGAGGAAGTATCTCCAGTTCTAAACAGGGCTTGGCCATGTTAACAACAAATATTTATTGAATTTGGTATGTTAAATTTGACTAAGAGGTTATCAACAGGATTCAGTTTAAAGTTCAAAAATAAAGTTTGGGATCATGTTGGGATCAAACCAGAGGAGAGGTAGTCCTGGGGTTCTGTAGCTAATGTTTAATACTTCAAAGATGTGTAAGTGCAGCAGTCTGCTTCAAAGGAGGGGAAAAAAGGCAGACAGCCTACCATCTCACAAAACTGTTGACAAAAATTAAAGTATGTATGTGAAAGTGTCCTATAAGCCGCAATAGCTGTTATTCATAAATTTGGTTTAAGCCTATGTGATGAGATATAAGACTAATGAGGGCAGAGAAAGTCTTTAATTCACAGCTCTAACCCCAGTGGGTAGAACAGCGCCTGGTATGTAGTAGACGCTCACTCGTTGCTTGTCAATGAATAAATGGTCATCTCTCATATTAAAATAAGTTAAATCAATAGAAAATTTTGTGGAATGATTTAATCCTACTCCTTGAAATGTCAGACTATCCTTAGAGGAATTTAATTTAAAGGTTCTGAAAATAGGATAGAGTCACATATACAAAAAGGTGTTTAAAAATTGAGATGGTAGAACACACAAATCAATCCTCTAAAGATAACCTCAAGACCTATGTCCCTAGTTCATTGCCATTAATACTTGAAAATCAACTCAAGCATCATCTCCTCCAAAAAGCCAGCCTTGACTCCCCAGTCTGGGTTAAGTACTCACCACACCCCCGACACAGATCCACCACACCCAGAACTTCTGTAGTACTGTGGGAATATTTCTTTCATAGTACCTTTCCTATTGCTTTGAAAATCACTTGTGTCTTCCCCACCAGTCTTTAAGTCTCTTTAGGTCAATAGAATTGTCTTATTCTTCTTATAGTTGCTAATTCCTAACATAGTATCCGGCACTTAGTAGATGCTAAACAAGTTTTCGCTGAAGTGAACTGAATTTGTAAAAGACCTTCATAGATGGTATCAGTTTTATAACCTGATTCACTCATGCATTAGCTTTCAGCCAGTTTTTCAGCTAATCCCTGTTCATACCTGGAAGGAATGATAACATATCACTTCATAAAGACTTTCAGGACCACTTTCAAGTTACCAAATGTCATTTTAAAAGAATTTTGATCAATACTAGTTTAAATTAGATATCAGAAAATCCAATGCATACGTAAGTGTTTGCAGTATTTATATAAAGCTAAATTCAACAATTTCATCAATTTCCTTTCCTCCATTTAGCCTGACATTTCAGCTGATATTCCTGAACTGCTGGGTAAAGCAAATGCATTTCAGTTAGAGCCAGTGCCTCCTGTGAGATTTTGCCAACAGGTGCTCCAGCTTCTTCATTCTATGTACTCTTTCCCTTTACTTGCTGGATTACTAGAACTAGAATTCTGTATTAAAGAATTTACTGTGATTGCTCTAAAGACTGATTTTTACAAATAAGCCTCTTTTGGATTACATGCAAAATGAAAATTTAAGGACCAACTGCACCCCCAGCATTGTATGAGAAGTGGTCAGTAGACAGTGTCCTGATGTTTTCTTTCCTACATCTTTCCTCAGTACTGAAATTCTGGGGGAAAAAAAGATATTCCAGGAATGCATCTTTATGTTCACAACTCTTACTATTCCAAACACATAGAAAATCCCACTCTAAGAAAATATAGCATAACCTTTTCCTTCTGAATATGACGTACCAGCCTAAATCCATATATTCCAAGTCTCTTTGGTAAATATACACTTTGTGTTACCCATCTGTGCAACTGCCATATATTTTTAAAGCCCACAGTTCACAGAAAGCTGTCTTAGAGAAACAAACAATGGAAAAGTATAGAAATATCTGATTTATTTCTCTGAATAGGGACCTCCCCAGAAGAAAGTGTACTACAATATCTTCAAGGCATGTGGTTTATCTTTGGGGGAGGAGAGTGAGTGTGAAGAAGGCATCATTTTCCTGCAGTCTTAAATGGAATCTCTAGTTATATTTGCAAAGATAAAACGTATTTATGATTTTCAAGATTTTTTGAAAGTCAGCTTTGACATGTACTAATTAACCTTGAACTCCCTGGATACTGCTTCATTCTTCTTTACCCAAGAAATTTGCATATAGGCTTCCCTGGCTAATTTCAATTGTTTCATTATCTCCTGTGCTTTTCCCTCTTTCACATCTTCTGCCTCAAAAGAACAAACATTCTTGCACATTTTATTTTGTCTTATCCAGATGAACTTCCCCAACTATTATTACTCTGCAGCAGCCCCTGCTGGTAAAAGGCATCATCCAATTTATCTGTCCCTTCTCAATCAGCTGTTTTTGTCAAGCCTGGTGGTTAAATCCCCAACGAGCTATGTCACAGTCTAACCCTGGTGACCCACAGGCTCAGCAGAGCCTGGAACAGGGCTGCCAACCATCTGCAGGGGAGCAAATGTGCCTTGTTTCCAGTGTGGAAAGAATGCCAGAGGAATGCATAATTTTTAGGTGTCTTTATTTCCCTTGTTTCTAGAGCACATAAGGAAAAAGGGGATTTGAAACTGTGTGTGACTAAATGATAAAGGAAAATCAATACAGCAAAACAGACCACCAGAAAATCTTCAGTTGAAGCACAAGTTGTGACATGATGTCAAAGAGGCATTCTTTTCACAGAGAAGGCGTATTAAATTATGCGAGTGCTGACTGCTCTTCCAAGGACTGTTGATAGATACTTAGGAGAGGAAAATCTTCCTTTCTGGTTGACCTTAAAAGCTGTCTTATCTCAGGTCTTAAACGTTTAAATGTGAACATAAAACATTTTTTCACTGATCCTAGAAAAAAAAATATTCTCAACCTGTCCTCTTTAGTTGTGGCTTATCAACTGTCCATGCATATAGGAAGATCTATGTGTGTATAGATAGGTAGATAGATGTATAGATATATTAATTCTCAGCTAAAGAATAAATACATTTATCATTCAGAATGATAGAATTAGAGTGGAAAACACCCAGGTGATTGCAATTTGTTTTGCCATGCGCCCATGAAAACTCCCTATAGCGGAAAAAAAAATAGAGCAGGCAGGTTATGATAATAGGATATATCTGTTTTTCCTCACATTTGTCATTATATTTAAGCCAATCTTCCCAAAAAGTGTAAAATGTATACATTCGTAATAGGGATACAATTCCCCCAAGACTGAGATGCATGGGAAAAAATGCTGTGGAACTAATCTACAAGCACATGTAACAGAGCAAACAAGGCGTTGATTGGGAGAAATAAAAAAGAAGAGAACAATGCGAGACAGGAAACAGGACACAGAAGACAAACCAATTTAAAGATTTGGAGTATGTGGCTATTTTGGTATCAGGAAACCCAGCTTTAAAAGGAAGGGTGAATAAGCCTAAAACAATGGGAGATGCACTATTTTTGTGCGCAATCTCAACAGGAACAACATCCCTTCAAAAGAGACACCTCGGGGTTACTTCTAATTCAATAAGGTACTTTTATTTAATAGCAAATAACACCACCAGGTGTGCCAGTTACCAGGAGACTGTTAACCAAGCCAGGTAACCCAGATGGATGAGGCTTCTCAATTAGCACTATCACACAATGGTCACACCAGGGCACCCAAGGCCAGCAAAGCATGATGGTTGAGAGTAGAATCTATTTGAATGAAATAGAATAATCCCAATGCTTTGTTCTTCTATTTGAAAACCAAAGTTGTCCCCAAAGAGCCAGCCTGATATAACAAAGCAGCGCAATCCAGGCTGAAATAACAGAAACCTCTTAGGCAAAGCTGCTAAACAATTGTAATTTTTAAAGCAAACAGACAAAAAAAAAAAAAATCCAAACAAAACACTGTATGTTCCCTCAATACAAAAGATAAACTATCAAGTTGTGACAAGGGGCTTTGACTTACGGCAAACCTTGACTTCAAGAATCAGTGTGCAGATGAGAAACTGTTAAGTCATCTGACCTTTGTCTGTACTCTGGTTGGCAGACACCCACAAAAATACTTCCCAAGAAATATCACTCCCATAAAGCAATGCAAAAAGTCACTAATGTATTACTGTATCTGGCAAGGGGAACACTCCAGAATTTATTCATTGCTAATGAATTACCAATAGGAGGAGTATACGTATATGCCTTTGTGACTTGGGGGGAAAGGCCATGAGGGCCCAGCTTATTCAATTTTGTAAATCATAAGCCTTGTCTGCAAATGCAGAGCACTGTAGCTGATTTAGTTGTCGGCCTAGAAACTGTGTTGTTAGGACCATTAAACAGGTCTAGAGTTTAAGTTGCACAGTAAATTATACTCAAAAGAAACAGACAGAGATTTTGCCTCATGTTTTCTGTCGGTGAAGCACAAACCAGCTGCACCGCAGTGGCCCTGTGAGATGGTATCAGATTTTTACATGAATATGTCAAGCTAGTGCACCTTGGTTGAGCTCACCTGAGAGGACTGCGGAGTCCTCCTGTGAATTTTAATGTCAAAAATGGAGAACCAAATTAAATTAAGCTTTTCCTATTTGAAACATTTTCACAGCTGGAATAGATACAGCCAATACTCTTTTTAGGTTATGCCAGCTTTTACAGTCACTTTCAACAAATAGCCATCATTAGAAATAGCAAGGACAATGCAGTTGATCGTTGAAAAATAAAAGGTTGTCATTTTGATTTTTTTTCTTAAAAGAAATAATGAATTGCCTATAGCCACTATGACTGAAACACCCCTTTAGAGGCCACAAATAAATGAGGCCATAAAGAAAGCATAGTCATATGTCAAAGAAACCTGATCCAATTAATCATTCTTTGTAGTAATTCTGTCACAAAACTTTCTAACATTTTGTTTCTATTGAGATGTAAACCCTTAGCTGGTAGTTTGCAGCCTATTCAGTTACTTAATTTTATATTCATTTTTCAAAATGAAGGATTATTTTCCATACAAGACTAAAATTTTGAAAGTTCCTAATGGCCAAGTTATAAATAGCCAATTATTTCATAAAAAGTGGGAAACAATTATTTTCTGAAATGTAGAGACTAAAGAAAAATGCTTTGGAGTATGTAATATAACATGAGTATTTATATTTTGAAAAAGGATTACATTCTATAATTGTTGCATAAACATTTAATTGGCTAAGAATAAATACCAAAATTGACCCTGTTACATTCATATAATCTGGGAGTATGTTTTTCAATCATCATAGAAAGAAAACTATGCTATTCAACATCATTTTCAGAATGGAGCCCTACATACAGTAGACACTCAAAAATGTTGGTTGATGATAAACATGATTCTGCCCATTCTATAGACTTTTTAAACATAAAATTCTGACTTAGTTTTCCATGGTAAATTAGGTGAAACCAATCATCATTGGCAATTTATATCTACAAAGCTCTCTTCAGGGCAAAAGAAAATTAGTGTCAACCATGTATTGAGGTCTTCCTACCATCCCCAAGATTCTGTATACATAGAACTTCACAATGTAATACAACAGAACATTGCTTGCTTAAATTCATTAAAAAAAGTTTTTCCCACTCGGATACTTTTTATGTTAAGACACAAGAATCTAGTTTGGAAGATATGATTAAAATGTGGTTTGATATCAATAGAAGAAGGAAAGGGCGGAAATCAATACTGCAGGAGCTAATAAAGACAAATGTTCTGTGATTCACCAGGGAAGAAATAATGGATGAAAAATTGAATATGATTCAGCAGTGTAACACTGTCACCAAAAGGCAAATGCTATATAGGATTGTATTAATAGACATATCATGTAAAACAAGCAAGGTAATTTTTCAGTAGCAGTAGTTCTCAACACTATCAGTTAGGCCAAAATTAGAAAAGCACCTGTTCTTTGACCACAATCATTGCACAAAGTGTTGTATAGAGTTCACAGGAGAACAAAAAAACAAACACAAAGAAAAATAAATGAATTAATATGGATTGTTAGGGAGATAGATACATAGATACATAGACAGACAAACTATCAGACACAAAGTTTAGAAAACCAGACTTGCTTTCAGAGATCAAGAGAATTAAGTCTATGTTCAGTCAAAAGCAAAGCCAAAACCAGCTAAGAGAGGACATAATTACTATAAAACCAAATACACAAAGGGAACAAGATCCAAAAAGAAGATAGGGACAAGTTGCTTTTATTAGGCAGTGATAGAACCAATAACAAATGGATTCCAGTTGTTTCAGACAATGATTTACATTAAACAGAAAGGAAAATCCCTAGCACATAAACAGGCATGCAATGATTCAATGGTATGCCTGGGATTCCAGTCATTGGAAGTATTCAAAATAATCAGGATACTCATTCATTCAAAAGTGATTTGGTTAATGAGTGCATGGCTGAACACACCTTCAAACATTTATAGTTGTTTTGTGTGCTAAATAATATGACATCTAGTCAGATTGCTTACCAATAGAGCAAAGTTGAAAGAAACAGCTGAGGAAATTCAACCTAAAGTTACAGATTCCAAGGATCACTGAATCCCCACTTTGTCAAAAATAATCTCAGAATAAAAAGATAAGGAAAATACTAGCTAATTTTATTGAAAATTACTATATACCAAGCCCTGTCCTGTATTTTGTACTTATAAAACCTCATTTAGTATACAATCATATATACTATTATTATCATATTACTATAATTATCTCCATTTACAAATGAGAAACTAAAGTATAGGGAGATTAGGTAATTTTGCCCACTAGTTCCCACAGTCAGAATTTTGAACACCATCAGTCTAGCTGCAGGGCTTAGAAGGCTATCCTGACCCTCAGTTACCTAGGAATATACCACAGACTCAAAAGCAATAAGTAGAATGGGCTAAGATGACAGCTAAGTAGAATGGGCTAGCATGACAGTATCAATAGGTAATGACAGTTGGAGACTAAAGAAATAAACTTACGATGAAGAAGAGAAAATTTAAATTAGGAATAAGAAAAAATGTACACTTAATGGATGACATTAAGATTAGAAAACACATTTTAGAAGGCTAAGGAATATTCTCTCTAGACTTTCTAAAATTCTAAGAAGTTTAGATTTTCTTTTAGTGACGATTTAGTGAAATTTCTTTTGGATGTAGAATATTACATTTAGTCCTCCCCAACTCTTTTATAACATATGATTTATGTAAATCATAACATTGCTTGGAAACATTACACTAGAGGACTTCTAAGGAAATATTTAATTTCTAATATAGATTAATATTTAATTTCTATCTAATATAGATTAATCTAATTAACAGAGACAGCTGGCTACATAACCATACCACCAAATTTTGCACCTCTTGGGTCCCATTGAAAGAACAGGCAGTTAAAAATGGGAATAGAAAAGCAATCTAGAACATAGTCATGATTATGACAATGACCTAAATTGTATCACTCATAGTATAAGCATACCAAATTTGGAAACATTATTCAAAAATGTATTCATGATATAAGAAAGAATGTCTAGCTGCACAACAGACGCTATATTAATGCTGCTTCTTATAAAAATCCAATGATTATAACTAGTTTCTTCTTGCCTTAGAGCTTCCAGGTATTTCAATACGCCTTGTTCTTCTGTTTCTTTTCTTTCTTTCCCCCTTCCCTGAACTGGTCTCATTGAAAGCATATTTCATTTCTGATCAAAACAATGAGCCTACAGGTGACATAGAACTTCCTCCTTCAACTCTGATCTCCATTATCACCTTGAACAGGTACGCAGTAGCACCAGTTCTACTGGGAGGGTTTCCCCACCTGTCCCATTATTCTGTTCTTTCCCACTATCTAAGGGTCTTTAAGGGCATTTAGAACAACATTGTATTCTTTCATAATGGGTTCATTCATCTGTCCTGTGTGGATAAAATTACATAACTGATTTAGGAATTTTCTCAATAAAACTCTTATGTTGGAGATTAAAGCTTTCTGTCCAATACAATTTTTAATTCTCACATAAAATACTGGTGAATTCATGAATTGAACACTAGAGTCAAAAATAGCATGCTTCCTCTGGATCCTAAATCCTGAGCCTTCTCAAAAAAAAAAAAAAATCAGTAGCATTCTTCATAAAAAATGTTGGCTCTTCACTGTTCTTCATTGAATATCCATTAATTGACAAAACACTGTTTACACCTAGGAAGGTTTAGGACAGATAGGATTGGTTCAAATATTGGTTCTGCTACTTACTAGCTGTATAAATTGACAACTCTGCACCTATTTCAGCATGTTTAATGGGAATAACTTTATTACTTTACTTATGTTTCAGGATAACTGTGAAGATTAGAGATGAAATCAAATTACTATGATATCATACATGTAGCAGATACACAATGAATGATAGCGTTTAAAATTATGTTTATAGTCTAATTACATGTTAAAGTGCATTAGAAAGCCAAAGAATATTCTAAAAGAAGGCAACGGATTTTTATACAGAAAATCTGAAAGTTGGGATTAGAAGTGTCCCTCCCAATCTTCCATTTCTGTGGACCTACCTTGTACCTCCATGAGCTGCAGGAGCACAGTCCTCTGACTCTCAAGAAACAGCAGAAATGAGCTTTCAAGTCCTGAAAAGAGCCCTCATCCAAAGATAGAAGTGGTGTTGGGTGATACACACCCCAGCTCCTCACCTCTTGGTGGCAAGCAGTTGAGCCTCAGCTGTCCACCAAGATAATCTGCTGATAAACTACCTCTCCCTGACCCACTACCCTACTCCTCTACCTGTTTTTCTTGGGGTCACCTCCCAAATAAACTACTTACACTCAAATTTTGTCTCAGGATCTGCTTCTAGAAGAACTTGTCTGTCCTAGGCAACAAGTACATTACATAGTAGGTTAAAAGGGGATACACTCTATGAGAAAGCACAGAACATATTAAGAAGGATCTGGATTAAAAGACAAGGGACAAGGTGGTGGAAGGCATTTGAACAAAGACTTGAGGAGATAAAAGGGTAAACCATGGGGATAAAGGGAGGAAAGCTAATGCAGAGTCCCTGCAGCAGGAGTACGCCTGATGCCTTCAGGACTTTGGAGGAGACCATTGTGACTGCAATGGAGTGTGTGAGGGAGGGAGTAGTAGAGTATGGGATATGAGTGAGGTAACAGCTGTAGGGAGGTATTAAAGATTTTATAAGCTCTTATAAAGACTTTGGGTGTTAGCCTAAGTAATAGAGTGATATGGAAGGATTTGAGTGGGGAGTAACATAATCTGACATTTTAAAATCTTTTTAGTTACTGTGTTGAGAAAAGACTGTAGGAGGTAAAAGATAGAAGCAGGGAGAACAGTTGGACATCTATTACAAAAATACACACAAAAGTTCATCAACAGGGACTTCCCTGGTGATCCAGTAGTTAAGACTCGGTGCTCCCAAAGCAGGGGGCCCCAGGTTCGATCTCTGGTCAGGGAACTAGAGCCCGCAAGCCGCAACTAAATATGCTGCATGCCGCAGCTAAGACCCAGCACAACAAAATAAATAAATAAATAAACATATTTAAAAAGAAGAGTCTATCAACAGGTGAATGGATATATAAACTGCGGTATTTACCTACAATGGAATATTATTCAGCCATAAAAAGGTATGAAATACTGATACATACTACAAAGTAGGGTAAACCTCAAAAATATTATGCTAAATTTTAAAATGCCAGACACAAAAGGTTACATACCGTATGATTGCATTTATAAGAAATATCCAGAATAGGTAAATCCATAACGACAGAAACATACTAGTAGTTTCCAGGGGTTGGGGGAAGATGATTTGGGAAGTAATTTCCTAACGGGGACAGGGTTTTACTTTGAGGTGATGAAACTATTTTGGAACTAGATAGAGGTGGTGGTTGACAACATTGTCAATATACAAAATGCCACTAAATTATTCACTTTAAATGGTTAATTTTATGTTATGTGAATTTTATCTCAGTTTTAAAAAGAAAAATCTAAAAAGGGGGAAAAATATGTGCAAGTGGGCTTCCCTGGTGGTGCAGTGGTTGAGAGTCCACCTGCTGATGCAGGGGACGCGGGTTCGTGCCCCGGTCCGGGAAGATCCCACATGCCGCGGAGCGGCTGGGCCCATGAGCCATGGACGCTGAGCCTGCGCGTCCGGAGCCTGTGCTCCGCAATGGGAGAGGCCACAACGGTGAGAGGCCCGCGTACAGCAAAAAAAAAAAAAAAAAAAAAAAAAATATGTGCAAGAAATTATGATGGCTTGGACCAGAAGGCTAGTAACAGAGGTGTTGAGAGTGGTATGATTCTGGACATATTTTGTAGGTGAAGTCAAGACAATTTCAGGACCAAATGTCAGTGTGAAGAGTCAGAGATAACTCCAAATTTGGGGGCTTGAGCAACTATTAGTATAAAGTTGGCATTTATAGATACAGAAGGTTGCCATTGGAGCATGGTTAGGTTAGAAGATCAAGAGTCCAGTTCTGAATATGTTAAGTTTAAGAGGTCTGTAGATAGTCAAGTGGAGTTTGAGATTTCTAGCCTTATGGCAAAGATTTAGAATCATATCCATTGTATTATTATGTTCACTGAGCAATGAGTCAGTAAACATTTGGTATTTTAAATATGTGTTGTGTTTAAGGGAATTCAGCTTATTGGAATAACACATCAGGCTTGTAATTCTGAGTCAAAATGTATAACCAGAATTTAAATATATTGATGATTTTAAGTGGAAATTTTGGTTTTATATATCAGATCACTTAAAAAAACAAACTTTTCATATTTGTAATTTTAATTTATTAGACTCTTAAGAAATAAAATTCATGAAACTTGCCAATGATATCATTGACACAGTTAAAAAGAAAATATTAAATCTGCTAATGAAGTTTAAATGATTTAGAGGTATATACACTTGCAAACAGATCCAAATGTTATTCAAAGGCCTTTAAAAGTTATTGTAGACTTACATAGTAAATTTTGTAAAATAAAACTAAAGGCTTAAGGAAGAACTAGGTTTTTAAATCTCTAACTTTAATAAGTTGACTATTATGCCTTAAAAGCAAGTTAACTACTGAATGCTTTTTTTTCTACACTTGAGGGCATCAACAAACACATTTAATAGCTTGCTCTGATGAAAAATGAAGAGGTTTGAATGTCTACTTTCTGAAGACCAAGGAAATTAAATGTGCTACATAAAATTTCAAAGCCTAAATTTCCAGATATTTCCTAATATTATTCATGTCTAAAGGGAGTCATGGTTTAATTGTGAGTTATTTTGGAAGTTTGGGCAATCTATGTTGCATGTCACGTTATTCAGGAAAATGATTGGAGGCCCAACTTGTTAAGGTGTTTGATGCCTTTTATTACTGCTGTTGTTTTAACTATTCAACACAACGTGTCCAAAATTACAATCCAATGTACTTTGTGACACAATAGCCCTGTGCATAGGAGAGAATGAAGTTGCCCAAAATGTCCCAATATGTCACAACCAAGGCAACAGCAGATACAGTCAGTGAGCAAAGGGAAGAAGTTACATCTGAACATGTGAAAGGTGCCACGTTCATTTTTTTCTAGTCCGTTAACATATCCAGATAGAGATCATAGCAGAAGTTTAAAATATTAAGAAGAATTTGTGGATACATATAAAACTGTGCTGATTAATTTTTTAAATTATTGTGTATAAGTAATACTGAGCTCTATTGGATTACAGCTATTTCTAAGTTTATAACAAGTGGAGTTTCACTGCGCTTACTCTTTATGGACTTATTTTAATAGTTTAAGGCATCTGAAATTTTGGGTTGCTCCCATAAGTAGAATTAATTTAGGTGGTTTGATAACTGATTATTTATGAGGCCAGTTGGAGGTGGAGTAGTGATATTAAAGTAGAAAATCAGTTTAAGCAGCTGAAGTTTCCAGCCAAGCTTTCCGAATTAGTTTAATTCATTAGGTAATTCCTCATTCCCCTCTGAATTTTATCTTTTGGGGACAGACTATCCCAGAATATTTTTAAAAACAAGAGTTAACCACAGAAGAGTAGAACATGCAATTTTGTAGAACTTAAGATATATGAAAAGATAACCTATTAAAAATTATCAGTCCTATCTGTCATTTCTTGTCCAACTCATTTGGCTTTATATTTAAAAATTTTACTAGTGTATTTCCAAATCTTAACTCTAAATATAAATGTTTATCTTTTAACTTTGTTTAAAAAAATTCTTGCCCATTTTACAAATTCATTTTTTGTAAAATTAGGAAAATACAAGAATGTTTCAAAAAGAAAATAAAAACTTCTCACAAATTTACTACCGAGACTCAACATTTTGATGTATTTCTTTCCAGGTTTCCTTCTGCATGTACATAAAGACTTTATTTTTAAAATTTGTATTATATTTTTTATCCAGTTTAGCTTCTTTTCTTTCCTAGGTAACTTCACTTTGTGGACATTTTCCCAAACTTATAAAGATTCATGAGAAAAGTTTTTTAATGGTTATATAGTATTTCATTGTACAAATGTATCCTAATTTATTTAACCATTTCCCTATGGTTAAGTATTCTGATTACTTATTACTAAATAACAACCTAATTAATACTTTAAAACATGTGTGTGCCAACAGAATAAAAATTGACTAAAAATATATATTATAGGGAAGTTCCTAAAGAGTTAAAATATTATTTTTAAAAATCTGTTCTATTATCCTTCTCCTTGGAGATACATTTGATTGTATAATTTTAGTACTTATACCTATTCTTTGATTTTCTTCTTTTTGCTCGTAATTGAATATACAGTCAGCTTAATTCTATGGGTCTAATGATTCTGAATTGGTGACATGCTAAGTTTTCATTTTTATCTCAGCTATATATCTACAAATGTTTGAGAGATTTACTTCTGATTACTTGTATCAGCATTTTGCTTTTTCTGTTTTCCAATATATTTTTTGGAAATAGTGAGGACAATCCAATGTGATATTCAAACAATTATACAAACACTGCTATTAACACAAACCTGTCATCACTATCAAAGCTGAAATGGTAGCTGGCATTTCATCTGTATATACCAGCAGCAGAAAGCAACTATAGCTCACCAGCCTAAGGAAAAAAAAAATATATTGGAAAAACATGAGGGCTTTCACAGGACCAAAGGGAAGTCAGGATGGAAACAGGAAGCAGGCAGCTCCACAGGGTCCCTGTGACAGGAAACACTAGAAGTTTGGCCCTGGCACTGCTGTGAGTAGAATTAATAAAATCTTTTTTTCTTACATCGTCACACTCGAGGTTCAATTTTCCCAGAAGAAAGTGTCCAATTGGGCAAGTTGCCCTTGATAGTACTGGGGGTGAGAAGAAGGATCTGGAGGGAGGAGCCTACAAGGATGTTTTGGATTCTCTAGTGAGCAACCAGGCACATGGACTCACCTTTACTTTGTTGTCACAAGATGAAGGAGAAGGAATTCCTCAATGGGAATCAGGGTGCACTTAGGAAAAAAGGAAGTGAATTCTAGACTGCCAACTCCATGGGGCAGGAATCTTTAGGTTTCTTATCCACTGATGCTACATATAGTAGGTGCTTAATAAATATTTGTTGAATCAAATAGAACTGGGTAGGCAAAAAAAGAAGAAAAGAAAAGAAATGAGGGAGGACGGAAGGAAGGGGAGGGAGGGAAGAGAAAGAAAGAAAAAGGAAAGGAAAGAAAAGGAAATGAGAAAAACTAAACTTAATTCAGGGTGAATACTTCCTTAATAAAATGAAGAGCTAAGCTAGATGACACTTTTGCTTTTCAATATGAATAAGGAGTGACTCTAAAGCAACGTGATTGATTTTCCTGGATGGCTTGCATATTGACTTTGAAGGCAATTTTCAAAAGGAAGCTCTAAAATGGTCTTAAGCAATGGCAGTAATGTTGGTATAATAGAGAGCTTCTCTATGGGGGCACTTTAAAGGACTCATTTAGATGTTTAAGTCCTGGTAGGTAGGCTTTTAAAAAATTCACTTGTGATTACACATTGCACATTTTCTATAAACTAATTGGTTAAGGAAAGCAATATAAGGTAATAAGAAAACTAAGAGAGGAGCAGGAAGAATACTACTCTAAACATGGTAGGTTTAATAAGATTTACAGATCCAGTATAATTTGGGGCCCTAAATGATTTCTTAAACACATGTGTAAGACCTGCTAAAAGCTATACTAATAGTTACCATATATCTAATATTAACTAGGTATAAGGTACTTATACATTAAATTACACCTATACATTAAATTATCTATAATACTTATAACATCCACCCAACTAAATAGATACCGTTGCTCCAATTTTACAGCTAAGGAAACTGAGGGTCAGAAATTTGAGTTGTCCAAAGTCTTGCAGTAAAGAAAAACAAAGCTGTGATTTGAACCAGTCTGTTCAGGGCCCCACCCTAAGTGTGACACTGAAAGCAACACTCTCCAAAAGCAACTGAGCAAATGAGGCAACATCCCCTGTTCTCCTTGAAGATATAAACTTATGAGCATATTTACTCCCTACCTGCATCTCCAAAACGTTCTCACACAAACCATTTAATATATTTTCTAAATGATGCTAAAGTCAAGCAAGAATTTAATGTTATCAAACCCATCTTTCCATTTTTTTTCTTTTCAACCCAATTTATCTTTAAATTTATGTTTAGGTTTACAAATCTAATCATGTATTTAATATATAATACTAATTTTCAAAATCAAAGTGCCTGAAACATTATCAAATAGATGGATAGTGATGAACTTTCTCTTAAATGAGAACTTCAGCATATGATTTGCATTTGCACCAAATTCTTATTTTATGGGAAAAAAAGTACTGTTTTCTATAATGACCAAGGAATAGGCCTAGAGATATCCTTTGTAAAGACTCCTTGATGCCAGAGCATATCAGCATGAAAAAGTAATAAAAGAGAGCTCACAGAGATCTAAAAAGTTTATGGAAAGAACAACTACTTCATAATGAGAGTTTCCAGATCACAAAGTAGAAAGAAGAAATCCAACTATAAATCTATATTCAGAGTACAACAGAGGAAATAGGATATGAGATAATTTCTGCCTTACTTTTTGAGCAGCACAGATCTTATGAACGGAGGTGGAAGCTATTCAATAACATTTATTGCGAGGCCTCGTTCAGTGCTTTCCACGGGTGGGCAGTCAATAAATCTTATCTGGAGATGATATTTATGCAATGATAATCAGTCTACCTCAGCATAGCAATTTGGGGGGAGAATATTGTCTGTAGCAAGGTTAAGACTTGTGAAGTAAAATGATAAAAGTAAGGGCAAAGACCAGATGTGGAAAGTATTCAAAAAAGAAATTAAGGTTTATGCAATATTTGCATAAGCATTGGCAACTACAATTTAGAAAAGTAAATGCATTTTTAGAAAAATTTGAAACACATTTTGGTAAATGTAGGGAAAGCATTAATATTAGACATGATTCTCCGCCCCCACCCCAAACTTCACCAACCAACACATATTTATTTCCTCATTCAAACAACGAAGACACAGACACAGAAGAAATTTGACCTTTGTTTCAGGGCAGAGTGGGATCAGTCATATACAATTGGGCCCTTTTATCTTTGTTTCTTGACTCTATGTAGACTAAATTAACAAGTTATAAACACAATCCCTAGGGTTTTGCCACACAAAATATCAAACTAAATAATTTCATACATTGACTTAATGGTTTGGTTCACCTGTAAAAAATAATTTTAAAGTTTAAAATGGTTGATTTTAATTGAGAATCTTTATGTTCTTTGAATGAACTAAAATTCATTACCTCATTTCAACACACACACACACACATGCACAAGAGCACTCTCAGTGGACACTCAGGTGCTAGCATATGAGCTGGTCTCGTGTTTAGAAAAAAAAAATCCCAAGCCATGCTGACAGTTAATGTAGAAAAAAATCTATAATTTTTCCTTATGAAAACTTTATTTTTACATAATTTTGTATGGAATTTTAAAATAATAGAAATTTCAATTATTCTTTTTTTCTATCTAGTAAGAGAACTCTAGTTTGAGGAATGAGTTATGGTGAGAAATAAAATGAGGAGTAGAGAAGGAAAAAGCTGCTATGACAACGTTTTTCTAATTAGGTGGCACGTAGAGCTATTTCACTCCATTCACCATAAAGTTATACAA
Source organism: Tursiops truncatus (assembly GCF_011762595.2). Classification (NCBI taxonomy): domain Eukaryota; kingdom Metazoa; phylum Chordata; class Mammalia; order Artiodactyla; family Delphinidae; genus Tursiops; species Tursiops truncatus. Next base: position 31,817,160 of record NC_047051.1, read on the forward strand.
CATGCATGTTTTAGAAGTTGTTAACGACTCAAAAATAATATGTAAGGTTAAAAATATAAATAATTGGAACTGAATCTGTCACCTTAATAGTCTAATTTCTCATTTAATGTTTGTATGATTAGTAAGAAGGCAAGCTACATAGCAGACAGTACACTCCGTTACAAACCCAAAAAGGAAAAAGATAATTGACTGCAAACTTCAGGTTACCCAACCACTCAAATCATTTCTATGTTAGGGTCTAATTTTAGTTTTCTTAGACGTGTCTATATCCTCCTTCTTTGCCTTGTTCATAAACCCAGTCTGAAGCTCTGTGGCTGGCATAAGTCCCCGAGATTTCAGCAGCCGGCTAGGAACAGTAACTTTTACCTGATCTTTTCTTTTTTTTTTTTTTTTTTTTTTTTTTTTGTGGTACACGGCCTCTCACTGTTGTGGCCTCTTCCGTTGCGGAGCACAGGCTCCAGACGCGCAGGCTCAGTGGCCATGGCTCACGGGCCCAGCTGCTCCGAGGCATGTGGGATCTTCCCGGACCGGGGCACGAACCCGTGTCCCCTGCATCGGCAGGCGGACTCTCAACCACTGCACCACCAGGGAAGCCCTACCTGATCTTTTCTTATAGAGAATGTGGGGAAGAAGAAAACACAGGCTGTTCAGTTAGCAGAGACAATGAAACCTAAAACAGATCTCTTTTTCGTAGTTGGAGGGGATATGTAGATGGGGCAGGCAAGGGAAGTGTAAGAAGCAAACTTGTCCCCAGGAGCTGCCATCAGCCAAACAACCAGGAAGATAAACTGAAAATAAGAATAACTTCTTTTCACTGGGGCTTCTCATTTTCCACAAACTCCTCTCTGCATCCATATTGCAACTTCATCTCTGACTTCCTTCTGTAAGGAAGTCTGTTGTCACAATTCAAACGAACAAAGTTTACAGTAAATCTTTACAAAAAGACAGCTGAAGCCTTGGGAGCAAGTCGCTCTGAAAACCTGGAGAGGACAAAACTTCACAGTGCACAGAGACCAAATCAAATAAATTACATATTTGTGCCAGTACCTTTTGGAAACATATTGGACTTCACACACACATACACACACACACACACACAAATTAGAAAATTCTGAATGTGTCACACTTTCCTCATTAAGCCTGACATAAGAACATGTGTGCGCATACATGCATGTGTGTATGTAATGTGTGCGGGCAGGGGGGAGAGAAAGAGAAAGAGAGAGAAGGAGAGAGACAGAAAGACAGAGAGAGAGACAGAACTGTAGCAAAACCCATAGAAAGAACCCAAAGGAGATGAAAAAAGTTTTTTTCCATTCTTTGTACTGTTCAAGTACTTAGGAATTACTATATCAGGATATACCCCATTCAGGCAAAAAAAGTTTCATGTTAGAACTTCGGGGAAAATCTTTTGGAATAGGATTCTATATGAGTCTGGTTGAATTAGAGGTGGTCAAATAAGGAGCATAAATTAAACACCAGTCGAATTTAGGAACATTGGCTAAACAAGGTGCAGACAAATAAGGTGTACAGCAAGAATTTATTAAATATCCATTCTTTGTCCATTCAACTGTCATAAATATTTGTTGAGCACCTACAACATTCTAAATGCAACCTCTGCTTTCAGTGAGTTCACAGATAACCTTATCCAGGTGACCAAAGGTGACACTTCTGGGAGTCAGGCAGCAAGGATCAGAAATTCAGGCTAAAGAGAACAAAGAGAAAAATCAGATACCTGGGCAGAGGAACAAAGCCAAGAGAACCTGGGCCCTCAGACCAGTTGATCTGCCTTGATTAGCAGAAAGATGCTCAATCTCAATTCAGGAAGGCTCCTGAATCGCAGATGGGAAACTAAAGTTGACCCAAATCCTATACAGTCTTCTCTCCTCCCGTGTCAGTCCCCATATCCCCTATTATGACCCCCACCCTCACTTCCATCTTTGTACATTTCTGCTCAAACCCTGTATTTTAGTACAAAAAGACTGTTAAACGCATTCTTTCTGACCATCTCCTGCCTCTTCTCTGCTCTCACTCTTCACCCAGATGATGGAACCAACTTCAGATCTGCACATACAACACGCTCTTTCATACTTACATGCTTCTACCCAAGCCTCCATGTGACAAGTTCTCACACATGCTAGGCATTGTGCCAAGCGCTCAATGTGAATTGCTCATGTAATCCCCATGAAGAGGCTACGATGGTTATTATTCTCTCCCAAGGAAAGCCGACAAGGAAACCGAGACTTAAAGAGTTAACTTACACAATAATTCACAGCCATGAGTTGAGATGAGGTCTGAAGCCTTGAAACCTGCCTCCAAAGTCAATTTCATCATGAGTCAGACCATTTTACACTAACACCTATCCCAAACAAACTTCCTCACTCCATCATTTGACTTCGATGCTGTTTTCTATATCCCCTAAATAACCTGTCATTTCTCTGTCACAGCACTTATCACACTCACCTTCATAGATCCATTTACTTGATTGTCTTTTCTCCAGTATCTAGAATAAGCCCACGAGCCCCTTACACTTGCAGAATTTAGCCCAATGCCTGGTATTTGAAAGGTAAACAATGAAAGTTGTTGACACTCAAGAATAAATAAATGTCATGAGGTTATGAAATCATGAGAATTGGAAGGATTAAAATATAAATTCATCTAATTTCCAAGCCATTCTTCTTCCAGTGTACCATACTGGCTCCCAGCTAATTGTGGATAAAAGTGGAAACAAAATTGTCCATTCTGTCATCCTTGAATTAAGAGAGTGGGAGAACCAGAGTTAAAATCTACTGTTTCTTATATCTGGCACACAACAGGAGCTCAATAAAAGTTTGTTGAATAAATAAGCCTGGTCCTGGTGTATAGGTAGCTGCTGACTCCTCACATAGGTTGACAGTGAATGTGTTACTCAGATTGTGATCTGTAGACCAGTAGGATTGGCAACAGCAGGGAGCTTGTCAGAAATACAGAATCCCAGGCCCTGCCCCAGATCTGCTAAATCATAATTTGCACATTATCAAGACCCCCAGGTGACTAGTATACATGGTAAATTTGAGAAGCACTGCTCTAGAATGTATGCTGTGTATGGAGATGCGGTTCCCACCCAAGGGACTTGCAATTTAAGTTAGAGAGAAAAATTCTCCCAGTCATAAAATACAGTAGATTAGCACCATAAAAACAATATTAATGTGAAGGAAGAACAGCATTGATGTAAACTGAAAATTATAGAGAAGAAAATAATGCAATATTTCAAGGAGCTCTTCTTAGGCAGAGGACACAGAGCTCTCAATACAGGTGCTGACTGCAAAAGTTTGGTAGTGAGCCTCCTGCCCAGCACACCTGCCTTTAAATCATAATGAAGACAGATCTCAGAAAACCCATGTGGTTGGCTTCATATTGCAACTCAAGAAGAAGACTTGTATAATGGACAAGGAAGCAGGATCTGGAGGTAAACAGTCTGGGTTCAAAACCCAGCTCAACCATTGACCAGCTCAACAATCTTGACATTGGGCACACTGGTTAAACCTCAGGACAATATGGGTACCTAACTCATAGAGTTGTGATGAGCATGGGATGAAACGATCCCTGAAAAGCACTTAGCAGAATGTCTGACACAAATAAGCACCCAATAAAAATAATACGTAATTACATAAACAAGATAATTCTTGAAATACATAGGCAACTGGTTTGCTTTGGCATGGCTCCCCTGCCCTGATAGGCTTGATGGGTAGCCTGGGTTGTCCCATCCCTCTTTCCAGCTCCCCATCCCCAAATGTGGTCGCTTGGCTCCTAATCAGGGCCCATGAGCTAGGGTGCAGTTGAACCCCTTAACCTTATACGAAAATGTTGCATACAGAAGTATTTGTGCATATTTCTTCAAAAAAGTTCATAGCTTTTACTAGATTTTCAAAGGCATTGATGGCCTCAAAAAGTCATTAATCACTATTCTAAATGAGGTGGGATAGCATGTCAAAAGCAGGTAATAACAGCAGACTTGAATTTGGTCCTGACTTCATGAGTTGAGTGACTTTTCTAAGGTATCGTCTCATCTTTAACGTGGGGATAATAACACCACCTTATTAATATCGTTTCCTGTGAGGGATTGTGTAACTGTCAAGTGAGATGCTGTATGAAATGGTACCCTAGCTGTAAAAGGCTTCCAGGTGTTAGGGACAGCTGTTATTATTAGTGATTTCTCAAACATCTTCTCCCACTCACTCCAAGGAACTCAGGAAACATCCCCCTTTGAGAGCCACAAGTCAGGTAAGCTGGTTAGGAGGCTTCAGTGCCCACAGCTTGTGCCCCTGCGATGTTTATAAGGATGGAGATGGCTGAATGAAGCAAGATGGAAACAGCAGCTGGGATGAGTGGTTACAATGAAATGTTGCTTAAGCAGGAAGAGGGGATGGTGGCAGCGTCTGGCTTGGCTGCCATGGGTTGCTATACTTTGATCTCTGGACAGATGTCTCAGGCAGACATGCCCAGATGTGTCTTCCAGCCAGCGCTGTTTTCTCTTCAGCAACACATCTCCAGGCAGCCTTGCTGTGACATTTCCATTTATCAACAACAAAAGTGAGTGGAATACAGAATGAAGAAGTCAAAAGATTCTGCTTCTTTAATTAAAAGAGGTTAAAACAAAGCAGTATAGAGAAAGGGAAGGAAAACAAGCTACATGAGTAGATGGGGACATAAGCCTGGCTTTGAACCTAGACATTTCCACAGTAATCAAGTGTATTGTCAGGAAGCCATGAATGTATAGCTGAGGTGCAAGTGAAAATGAGACTGTGAGGGGTGTGATAACAGTCCTACATCGACAAAAATTTCATCTCATAGGACTCTTGTACAGGACGCCGACAGTGGGCTAGCTCTGTGCTGAGCACAAAGACGGCTTCAGAGTTTTTAAAGATGTGTTACAGTCTTCGTCGTGTTCTTGAACAATTCATTCCAATCAACCAGTCTTTCCCAGCTAGCATTCCTTTTGAATTTCAGAAAGGAAAAGGCAGGTTCTCTGTCTTCCCCTTATTGATTTCAAATCAGAAATAAGGATATTAAATCAGTTAATGAAGAAATGACATAGGAGAGCCATGTTTTTTAAAATGTCATATCCTTGATAATATGGAAAAATAGGATGATGTTTGGAGTTTCCTCTCTCTAGGATTGAATCATGTTTGGGTCAGCCCATGACCATATATAACTGATGTCCATGGCCTGGCATTTGTTTGCATTTCTTCTCTCTGAGCTTTACTGCTTGAACAGTGCTAGTAATGAGAGGAAATGTCTTTGTCTCTCATAACTGTCAGAGATGACACAGAGAAGCAAAAGGAATGTGGGCGGTGCTGTTTTGTTTCTAATTAATGAGGGTTTTCAAGCATTTGTGTAAAAAAAGAAGTTGACATTCAAAGGGTTGGAATCTATTGCCCTTTTCAATGTTTTCCTTTAAGGAAAAAGAAGACAAATTTTTATGTAAAGAAAATACTGTGTGTGCAATTCAATGGAAATGATAGGGACAGCCAGAAATGAAATACAAAAAAAAAAAAAAAAAATCATCCAGGTACCATAAAGCAATGCATAGCTGAAGGTACCTTATTACTTTGTATCATACCTTCTCATTCTGAATAACTACTGTTATGTAATATGAATCATTGATGTTTAATAATAGAAATAACCACAGTCAGATGCCAAATCAAGGAGAAAAGATCTGCACTTTGAAAAAAAGAACTCTCTTAATATACATGCCACATAAACGTTCAGAGTTTGAGCTCTGAAAGGAATCCTGCAGTGGGGAGCTATTGAGAAAAGCAGTTCTGAGCTAAAGAAATGGGGGGGGAGGGGGCGGGTGGCAAATCTAGTTACAATGCTGGCTCTTTCCCAGTTGAAGTAAGTGACACTATGAAAGTATCTAGGCCTAGCTCTGTGTGTGTGTATACCACCACACACAGACACCCTTTCTGGTTGCCTAGTAGCAGCTGGCAGAATTCAGCGGGCAGTGTGTCCATCCATCAAATATACCTACTGAAGTGTCTAATGAGAAGAGAGCTCTGTGTTACTCATCTTAAGGGAATAAAAAAACAAACAGGGCTTCCCTGGTGGCGCAGTGGTTAAGAATCTGCCTGCCAATGCAGGGGACACGGGTTCGATCCCTGGTCCGGGAAGATCCCACATGCCATGGAGCAACTAAGCCCATGAGCCACAACTACTGAGCCTGCGCTCTAGAGCCCATGAGCCACAACTACTGAAGCCCGTGTGCCTAGAGCCCATGCTCTGCAACAAGAGAAGCCACCACAATGAGAAGCCCGTGCACTGCAATGAATAGTAGCCCCCGCTCGCTGCAACTAGAGAAAGCCCACACGCAGCAACGAAGACCCAACGCAGCCAAAAATAAATTTAATTTAATTTAATTTAATTTAATTTTTTTTTAATTTAAAAAAACACAAAAAACTAGACTTTATATCTCAAAGACAAAAAGCAAAACATAAGAATATCTCTACAAGGTAACATAGCAACAAATAGAAGGTATTCATATTGCAAAGCGCAAAGTCAAGAAGTAAAGGGATGCCCAATACAGTGTTTAATAATTACCATAAAAAGAAAAGAATATACTTGTGATGCAGATGTGGGTTCAATCATTTATGTCTTCCTGAAAGAGGAGAGTTTTTAACAGACAAGGAGTCATGGAGATCTATGAGAATTCACAGGTGAATGGAACATTCTGTTACCATACCCAGAATTTAACTAGCCACAAGTAACAAAAAATTGTGATGGACAGCAATTCAAAGCAATGGGGATTTCTTTGTTTCACATAATAAAAAACCTAGAGATAGGCAGCTGCTGGTATTAATTCTGCAGTCTCAAAAGATAAGAGCTAGAATTTCTGTGATTTGAGGGATCCTCCCTCTTGATCACAAGATAGCTGCTGCAGGTCCAGTCATTGTAACTTCATTCAAGGCAACAACAAAGCAAAGAAAGGATAAAAGGATGACAGAGGATGGGAGGGGAGGAAAGGAGGAATGACTAGTACTCATGGTATATGTAGTATATGCCACTTTTACAAGGAAAAGTAAAAGTTTTCCCCAAGCCCCCAACCCCCCTGCAGACTTCTACTTGTATCTTATTAGCTAGAAGTGTTTCTCAGGACAACACAGGGATTCTGACAATGTGAGCCTTGAGTTTTTCCAGTCTCCAGAATGGCTGGCAGAAAGAGCTGGGGAATGTCTAATGATCTACCAAAACTTGGTGCCTGCCACAATTGGACAGACAAATAAGAGAACATATACAGGTTATGGAGAGATTCACTTTCAGGACTGAAACTATCTAGATAGTATTTTGAAAGATTTTACAAAGCACCCAAAGAAAGCATAAAAGTAAATTGTGGGTAGAAATAATATCTAGAATATCTTGCTTACAAAAACATTCACACCCTTATTATACACCTTCACACTTTTATGCACTGGAAAATTTCTATCCATGACAGAAGATCAGCCATCTCTGAAACAGGATATGGCAGTAATTGACCATGCTGCACACAGGAATTCTATGACACAGGTTAAACAAGAAAAGAGAAGCCACTTTCACCAGAGCGAAGCTACAAAAACGGGTTGTTAGAATAGAATATATCTACTTAAAGCATCTCCCACTGAAGTTCCACATTTCACCTCTCTTCTCTGGTCTGTTATCAAACAAGTGACCTCTGTTTTTTGTAGCACCTAGGCACTTTGTCTTGTTTGGGGATGTTTTATTTAATTGCAGACACATCCTGCTGGGTACCCTTGTCCTGTTACCTGAAATGAGGAGGAACTGTAGGGGGTTTTGCTCTCTGCTTACTCCCTGTCAATGAAGTCTTTATGCATTGGGGCTTTTGAGGCTCTCCACAACTCCATGATTTGAAGTATTACTATCCCTATTTGAAAGTTGAGCAGCCTGAAGCTTAGAGAAGTAAAGTTAGATGACTGAGAAGGAACATCATAGAGCAGCAGCCTGGTGCCAAACCAAGACCATCAGACCACAGAGCCTGCTGTGGTGCCTCCTGAGCACGCTCTGATTCTGGAAGTCTAAGAGACTAGCCAAAAACTAGCAAACTAGCAAAATTTCTGCATTATGTTAGATGTTGAGTAAGTGAATGAAACCAATTCTACTCTGGCCTCAAAAGAGAGAGTAAAAACAAATGAAATATTTTCCAACTTTGAGAGCACCAGGTCAGTTTGATTCAAGCCACTGTGGTCATCTGAAAGCCATTCTATGGTTCAGAGAAAGTAGCCATGGCATGCTGGGCATGCCAGTAGTTAGGCATGCTGGGAGGTCCCCGACTATTTGCAGGACATGAGGTAACAGAATCCTGTGGAAAGAGTGAGAACCAAACAGTTCTGAATGTAGCTCCTCATTCTAAGTATCACTAGCCATTGTCCTCAGTTAATAGCTGAGTTCTCTGAGCCTGCTTTTCCTCTTGCGTACAATAGGGTTCATAATGTCTACCCAGTTGAAGTAATGTATGCAAAGCACCTTGCATAGTGCCTGACACAGACAGCTGGTGCTCTAGAAGGAGAGCAAACATGGGTGCTTGAGCCCTCTGTTAGCACCATGGTCTCCATGTGATGATACTCCACAGGCCAGAGACCTTTCAAGGTATGACCCCAAAGTGGATGAGGGAAACAGAGTCAGCAGGACAGTTCTCCATGCCCCTGCCAGCCCAGGACAGGGCAATCTAGGGCTCAGTGCTACCTAAAAAGCACATTAATATAGTATTGGGAGAGTTTGAGCACACAGGAATGTGATAGAGAGAAGATGTCAGAGATTAGGACTACTGAGAGATTGGAAGATGAAAGGGAGACCCAAGAGAACATAAGGCTTGCTAGCTGCATTGACCTTTTCCAAGTTACCTCGGTTTGGTTTCCTCATCTGTAAAATGGGGCTAATTGATAATAATATCTTCCTCATAGGGATGTTGTGAGCTTAAAATGAAGAAGCACTTAGAACAGTATGCAAGGGCTTCCCTGGTGGTACAGTGGTTAAGAATCCGCCTGCCAATGCAAGGGACATGGGTTCGAGCCCTTGTCTAGGAAGATCCCACATGCCACAGAGCAACTAAGCCCATGCACCACAACTACTGAGCCTACGCTCTAGAGCCCACGAGCCACAATTACTGAGCCCGTGCGCCCCAACTACTGAAGCCTGTGTGCCTAGAACCCATGCTCTGCAACAAGAGAAGCCACCACAGTGAGAAGCCCACGCACCGCAATGAGGAGTAGCCCCAACTCGCCGCAACTAGAGAAAGCCCGTGAGCGGCAACAAAGACCCAACACAGCCATAAATAAATAAATAAATAAATAAATTTTAAAAAATTAAAAAACAAAACAAAACAGCAGTATGCAAAAAAAGAAAAAAGATCTTCTACCAGGAAGATCACATGCTCCACAATTAAAGAAGGTGAGGTTTTAAAGCCTTAGAATTTCATAAAATTATGTTACTCCCAACAGCAGAGTGGAGTAGAGTGGAATTGTTAGTGTGAACTAGGAAATGGGTGAGCAAGCAGTGAAAGCCTGGCAGTGGAAAGCCAGAGATGAGCCAGAGTTAGAATGGATACAAGGGTCAAGCCAAGTTTTGGAGGGGGTTGTTTTGGAACAGGGTTTTTAACCTTGTCACTATTGCTATTTGGGGCTAGATAATTCTTTGTTGTGGGGTTGTTCTGTGCATTGCAGAATGTTTGGTAACATCTCTGTTCTCTACTCACTGGATGCCTGTAGCCCCTCCCACCCCCAAGTCTTGACAATCAAAATTGTCTCCACACTTTGCCATCTGCCTTCGAGGGCAGGGAAGGGAGAGAGGAAGGGGCTACAAAATCACTCAATTGAAAACCACCGCTTTCTAATGCAGAGACCACGGTATGTGTTAAACCACAAGGAAAGAAATATATAGTTTCCATTTCCTGTCATGTCAAGCTTTTCTGTTTCATATCAATACAGAGGAAAAATGCCAAAATTTCAAATGGTAACAGGAAAAGGAAAACTAGCAATGACTGTCAACTTGAAAGGATGGGAATCAGCAGGTTCTTTATTGCTGTTTTTCTATGCAATAGTGCAAGACAACTGGGGGAAAGTATTGAACTGTAATTTTATTTAATTTCAGGATATGACCAAATTAAGAATAAATAATCTCTATTTACAAAATAGAAAAATTTGTATTAGCTTGAAAACAAATTTCCAGTCAAGAGTTTTGAAAGAACTCAATTGGCTTACAGTACCCTTACTGTCTGGACAGAAAGAAGCAATGAATATGACAAGAAGTCCTGATAGCTTTAGTTTGTCTTTTGTTTTTTTCAGATATGATGCACTTAGAGTCTTTCAATTGCTCTTACCTCCCAGCTTTCTTTCAATATGAAAGCTTTAGCATTCAGTCATGAAATACTGCACCCCAGTTGTTCCTTTTTTTTTTTTTTTTTGATGTTGGAGGTAGGAGTTTATTAATTAATTAATTTATTTTTGCTGTGTTGCGTCTTCGTTTCTGAGCGAGGGCTTTCTCTAGCTGTGGCAAGTGGGGGCCACTCTTTATCGCGGTGCACGGGCCTCTCACTATCGCGGCCTCTCTTGTTGCGGAGCACAGGCTCCAGACGCGCAGGCTCAGTAGTTGTGGCGCACGGGCTTAGTCGCTCCGCGGCATGTGGGATCCTCCCAGACCAGGGCTCAAACCTGTGTCCCCTGCATTAGCAGGCAGATTCCCAACCACTGCACCACCAGGGAAGCTCAGTTGTTCCTATTTTTAAAGAGATTCCGTAGAGTTGATATTTGTATAGTTTAATGTTTTAGGCAGAAGTTCAAAAAATAAATAATTCAACCCCATATCTTTACTTAGTCACATATTAAAGAAATATAATTTATAACAAACATCTGCTTTCCAGTAATAGAGTAACAGACGGCAAAGAAAATTGGGTGTGAGAAATGACATACACTCATGCATTTATGTAATTAAACCTTAAAAGAATAGCTGAGTGATATTTTTCTTCTAATGCCAATCCAAGAATTAATAACACTCAAGTTAGCGTCAGGTCTTATAAAAGTACCATCTTAAACATAATGACCTGGTCCAATGGTAACACCTGTTAGTTCTCTTCCTAGACAGCTCTCTGACGTACATGCTGAGGTGACACTACAGGGAAACAAAACAACTGGTCAGCTCAGAAGGGGGGAAATCAATACAATTGATTATTTGGCATTGTGAACACACCTCTCTAAAAAAGGTGATCACATTTAATTTTCACTTTCCAATTGTTTGCTTTAAATTGCTTTGATAAAAATTTACAGGAAATTACTATAGCGATTGCTCTGTGTTATCTTTATACCAAAATGTATGATGTTTATATTTTCTTCTGCCTCTTATCAGGAAGAAATAATGGATATTTGAAAAAGTATTTGCTGGATTATCTGAAAAAGTCACCAAAGATAAGGACTTTAATTTTAAAAATAGCCATTAGGTTAAAACCAATAAACTCTGGTGTAGAGCATGTTGCAAATGAGGTCAAACTCTTGAGTTAATTCTGAAATAAGCTGTTTATTTTGGTTTTGTTCCATGACTATAGATTGTAGCTTCCAACCAGGCCAGCCAAATCAAAACCACAGATGTTAATCCAAGACTACTCTGTAGTATAAACGAATCAATTCAAACCCGTGACCGTTACTGGAAAAACAACTCAAAATATACAGACCCACCCTAAAACATGACTCAGTAATGGGGAAAAAATCAACCAGTAGGTCTGGTTCTTATGGTTGATCAATAATGCTACCTTCATTTAGGGGGAAGAAAACCAATATATTTTCCATTTTGAATTGCAATAAACAAAGGGAATTTCTACAATTAGCTCAAACTCAACCAAAGATTACTAGTTACAAAGTATCTGTGCCTCTCTATGAATCAGCAAGGTCAATCTGCAGACATGGCCTATAGATTCGCAGTTAAGTTACAGCCGGCCTCAGTCACTCTTTTAAAACTGTTATTAAACAGGATTTGAAATGCCATTTGTTGAGAGATGGCTTAGATTATAGGGTTCCAAATGGAAAGAAAGTTATAATAGAGTAGGAAGGTAGAGCATCCATATTCTACAGAATGAAGTTCCAAATGACCAAAAAAACCTTTACTGAAAACAGTGGAGATCAAAATTCCATTCTGTACCATAAACACTAAACCCAGAAATCTCACCCAAACACTTGAGTCTTAAAGCAAGCTGACAATACATAATGTTTTGAATGCTGCAAAAGGATGATGATAAAAACAGAAAAGAAGTTTTTAGTGTCGATTAGAAAACATCTCGGAAATGACTTCATCTGTTGTTGATAATTAATTTTGAAAAAAAAAAAGACAACCATATTATCTCACCTTCGAGTTCTTGCAAGTTGTTCATTCGTCACATTACTTTTATGAAAACAAGATTAAATAACAAAAGCATATTCTGGTATTAGGGATTCCTTTATAAAAGCAATCTTAGCATCCAAACAGTTTCAACCCACTTTCTCAACTTACTACATTTACATCTTTAATGTTCACCATAACTGTTGCTTAAAATATTAAACTCAAGGCAGTATAAGAGTCTGAAAAGTCAATTTGTGTTTCATATACCTTGTTTATGAAAGCATAAAATTAGAAAATGCGTTTTCAAAAACATATTCAAAATGTATGATTGAAGCAAAGAAATAGAAGTTGGGATGATAGATAGGTAATCAGATGGCTTATGTTCAGCCATGCCAGAAAATTGAGCTGTGACCAAATATTTATTGTTCTGTTACAGAGCTCTTTTTAGTCAAGCTGTCTAAATTTGCTCTCCATCAGTGGTTCTCCACTTCTGTGTATATGTAGGAGGGGAGAGGATGAAGGGGCAGGGTAGGGGACTAATGGGGAGGACATGTCAAATGCCCAACTGCATAGTTCCTCTCAAATAGATCTGACTCTGTAAGTCTGAGGAGATCTTGTGTAGACCTGTATTATAAGTAACCCAGACGACTCTGATGTAAGTGGTCCATGAATAATACTTACATTAAGAAATATTGCAGCCTTCTGCTTAACACTTGAGAAGCCTTGCTTACATCCTTAATACTCTCTACCAAACACTCTCAGGAAGGCACATTCCTCATAAAAGGTTCCTCCCTACTTCTTACCATTTCCTTGGGGTGTCTTTCCAGTCTCTGCCTCCCAAATCTCCTTGAATCTCTCCCTGCATCATTTCCTTCCACTTGAAACTTGATAATTTGGACTGTCCTTTACTTCCTGAAACTGCGCTTGCCTGATGTGAAGATTCTAGTTCCCCTGTAAATGCAATTTTCTGCAAGGTACAGACAGTTCTGTTCGTCTTTCAGCGTAGCTGCTATCACAAGTTTATGACATTCTTATTTTGAAAAAGGCAGAGTGGTGTAAGACAAACAACTGGGAAGCTGGAGTCCAGAAACTTAGGTTTGCATTTTGATGCATTTTGATGCTGCTAATTCTGACTTAGGATGTTGGGGAAGTCACTTTATGATCTGAGCTCCAGTCTCCTCACCTGTAAAATAAATCAAATAATGCCTAACTCTTAGGATATAAGTTAGGGTTAAATGAGATACTGTCTGGAAAAAGTCCTTTGAAAATGGTAATTTCCTATAAATTTGGGAAATTTTTGCAAAGCAAGAGAAAGATCTGCCTATGATCATTTTGAAATCCTTGTCTCATGTGGAACAAAATATGGAACTTCTAGCTACTTTTTCGTGAAGGGTAAAAAGCATAATCCCTTGATAATAATTCAGTTCTTTAGACATCAATAATGCTAACTCTTTAGTGATCCAGAAACCAACTGTTCTAGATATTTTCCATTTTTCACTTCCTTCCTTTCTTCCTCTGTCCTGCTTTGATGCTCAGGAGTTGGTTCCTGCAGACCACATCTCCTGGAATCTCTTGCTAGCTGCCTTCTGGGTGGTGTTGGCCAACAGAAGGACCAGCAGGAGATGGTTGGCAGGATAGAAGCTGGGCTGTTTCTTCCCTACTCGTTCCGTTTTCATACCATATCTGTGGTGGCAACTGTATCCACTCACTATGACAGCAGCCCTCTCCCTCCATTCCAATGCTCACTGGGTTCCAGTTACATATTTCCTCCCCTCAGTCCCTCAGCCCGGGGTGTGAAATGGGTTCCTGCTTTCAGCCCCTGAGTGGAGCACCTGTTCATCCTTCATTCATTCTCATTTGATCCCAGCCACCACACTCCTAAAAGTATGCCTTTTATTAAAGTCTTCTCGTTTGAACCATTGGGAATGAATTCTGTTTCTTGCAGGGACCCTGACTGATACAGCAGTATAGTAGTAAACCAACTACATGCATGGAATTTTTGAAGGACATGGATTTAAGTTCATTTTTATGATTAGGGTTTTTTGTTATTGTAGAGTATCTTCCATCCTCCTGTTCTTAGTCATAAACAGACATTATTATTAATATTGAATCATTTGCCTGGGCCAACATGGTGAAAAGATTATTGCCCTAAAGCTAAATAGAAACAAATTCTCTCTCCTGAAGAATCTCTCTGAAGTTTCTATTACCATGGTGGTACTTTGGCTTTGGAATGTTTTTCTTTTCTTTCTTTGTTTTGTTTGAATGACAAAGAAATGGAAGTTTTCTATGGAGTGGTGGTATTTTTTCCTGTTACTAAGGTGGGGTGAGAAATGATCTCTTCTTTTTAAATAAATGTTTATAAGTTTTTATGTGCATTAAACTCCCTCAATATTTTTACGGAGAAAAAAAAATTAATGAAGAAGTTATTAACATTGGAAAATAAGCTATCTCAATTACACAGTAACTTTTTCTCAAAGGTTTTCTTAATATTTATATATTAACATCATAATGACTCAATACAATTTATACAATTTGCAGCCATTATTGTGAAAAAAGATCCCTTAAAATAATACTTCCACCTTATAGACAGATTTGACATGCCATAGTGACTCATGGAGAGCCAAATGCAGGATTACATGATAAGCCAGAAGCTGTGTCATGGTCTACCAGGCCAGGTAAGTAATATACATTTCGTAAAGGAGCCAAGTAAATAGTTACAGAAACAGGAAAGTCTCTGTAGAGTAAATTGTGCTCAGGCAATTTTTAAAATATGGATTATGGAAGATTCTCTTCTCTCCTTTTCTCTAGGCTTACCTTTTTAATAAGAACAAAAGTAAAACAAATGTGTGTGCACAAAGACACAGAATACATTCTAATAACTTCAGGGACTCTGATTTAATCTACTGAAGATATAGTTCAGAGTAGAGAAATGACATCCTGAGACCCCTTCATTCTATCTGGGTGTTACAGCTGAGATGGGCCTGTGTGAACCAAGCTAAGAACAATATGTGCTGTTCTGATGCCTGAATATTATAGGTGCAGGAATAACTAGCTTGCAGAGCTTCAAAGAGCAGAGACGATTTCAACCTTAATAACCTCTGTGGCATTTTTCAATTTTCCAGGCTGCCAGTCAAATGAATGCATGTCTGGGGTCGGAGAGGAGACAAGAAAGGGAAGAGATTAACCTCTGAGATCCATGATATAAACTCCATTGGCTAAAACTGGTCATGTGTTAGAAACCAAACACGGATAGCGATAACCCTCTCTATACACTGAGCTCAGATGTTAGAACAAAGGTTCTAGGAGGGAAATTGGGATCTTCAGGGTTGCCTGGCTGAAATAATCATGGAATGTTAATCATTCTTATTTTCTTCTTCCCATAGATCGAAAGCAACCCCGCAGTCTCCTCCTGATCTTCAAGCTAATTAGTTCAAGAGATGGTTCTTAAAAAACCGTTGAGCGTCTTTTCAAATGAGAAAGGCTTGCAGAAAACTCAGACCTGCCCCTGCCCAAACTCCTCTATCTCACCAAAGTGAGCAAACAAAACTCTTGGTCTGGCACCTTCCTCATACACAACCCTTCCTCAGCCTTGCTTTATCCGTCGGGAAATTAGAAACTCCCCCAAGAGGTGAAGATCTCCTAATTATGGATGCTCTAAGAAAGCTAAGATTGCTACTATTGCCAAAGAAATACAAATTATACGCAGAATGAACTTGCTCAAAAGAAGAAGCCATTGTGCAGATGTCTCACCACACCTTGACTTGTTTCTTACATTTTCTGGTATCAAACACTCTCAAGTTTTCTTTCAAAGTGTATCTTGAGGCTCTGCTTTTACATTCAGTGCTCCTCCCAGAACTTCTGTGCAAGCACTGGGCATTTTAAAAATAAGACGAGGAATCACCCACTTCTGGAATAAGGGTCCATGAAACTAGGGAAAAACCATGAGGAATAGTCTGTTGATTCTGTCAGAAATCACCAGTCCCAGCCCTTGAGTTTGGGATAGTGTCACCATGATACTGCCAAGGGGCTGCTGACTCCAGGGCTGACTTCACCTGAGCTGATCCTTTTTCATTAATTCATCTATTTATCTATTCATTTATTCAACTGTGAAATATGTAATTTGTAGATATGATGTACAGAATTCTGTGACAGACACTAAAGAGAAATAAAAGCAGTCCAAAACATATATATCTTGCTAAGGAGAGTCTGCCCCACATTAATCTACCTGTTTTTTTGTTTTTGTTTTGTTTTTTTTGGCCAGGCCTCACAGCATGAAGGATCTTAATTCCTAGACCAGGGATTTGAACCCATGCCCCCTGCAGTGGAAGCATGGAGTCTTAACCACTGGACCACCAGGGAAGTCCCGATGTAGCTTAGCTCTTGTCTGAATAACTATAAGAGTGTCACACCTAGCCTCCCTTACCCACCCAAGCACACTTCTAATCCATTCTCCACACTGTCCCCAGGCCAGTAATATTTTCAAATGTAGCTCTGCTGTGTCTTACCCTCACTGCAAGATAAAGACTGCACAAGGTCCCTAGAAATCTTCAGCCTTATCTTGCACCATTGTTCCTTTACATATGAGCTTCTTCCATTCTGGCTTTCTTTTTTAAATAAACTTTTAATTTGGAATAATCATTGATTTGCAGAAAAGTTGCATAGGTAGTAGAGAGTTTCCATACACAACTCACTCAATTTCAGTTTCCCCTAATGTTACCATCTTATGTAACTATGATATGTTTGTCAAAACTTAGAAACTAACATTAGTACATTACTATCAACTAAACTCCATACGTTATTTAGATTTCACCAGTTTTTCCATTAATGTTCTTTTTCTATTCCTGGGTCTAATCACCCTTCCTTTCTCTTAAATGCTTATCCCATCATACAGCCATTATGCATGTCATTGTATCACTTAAAATATTCTCTTACCCTCACTCTTCCCCCCAGCTCTCTTTGCTATGTGGTTTCTACTCATTGTTCAGATCTTAGCTCAAAAGTCACTTCTTCAGAGGACTCTCTCTAAAGCCTGAGTCTAGGGCTGGTTTCTGTGTAATGTGCCTTTATACAACTACGTGCCCTTCCTTTGTAGCACTTTTCTCTTTGATGTGATTATTTAATCTTGTCCCTATCTGCCACTAGGCTCTAAAGACCATGAAAGCAGAAAGCCTGTCTGTTTTTCCTAATCATTGTATTCCCCAAGTCTTAGCATGGTGTGTGGCATATCATATGGACTCAAAGAATGTACTGAATTAATAGATGGATAAAAGAATGAAAGAGAAGAGTTAAGTGATAATAGGAGGAAGCACATTATAGAACATCAAAATGAGTGACCCAGACAATACAGATGATCACAGAGCTTCAAAAGAGGGAAAGATCAAAGTGAGAGGCAGAATTACAAGAAAACTTCATGACAATAGAGAGTGGGACTTTACCTGGACCTTTTATTCATGCAATTAACAATTACTGAGTATTTACTAAGTGCCAAGCCCTCAAAGTGTTTTGTTCATTTTAAGCAAGGAAATGGTGTGATCAGTGTGACATGTTGTAAAAAACAATGGAGCAATATGGAGGATTGACTGAATAAGAAAGAACACAGAAAGTTTTAAAAAACAGTTAAGATAATAATTCAGCTAAGAATTACTGAGATCTCAGACTAAGGCAAATGTGATGAAGAAAAGGAAATACTGAGGAGGTCAATTCAACAAGCACTTGGAGATAACAAATATTAGAAAAAGAAATTCCCAGCAGGTTAAATAGCAACAAGAATGAGTTACAAGTTAAAAATTAACATGGATATTTGGAATACAGTGAGAGTACTTCCAGGTTGAAGTAAAGGGCTCATGATGGAAGCTATGGAAGAGAGACTTGGATAGATAAATTCTGCTTTTGAAAAGTCAAGGAGATTGGACTTTATTCTATTAGTAATGAGTCATTAAGCAATAATGACATGATGAAAGTGAGATATAGGATGAAGAGAATTTAGACAAAGGAAGGCTCATTGAGAAGCTGCTGAAGAAATCTAAGCATTTGCTTTAGAGTGTTAGCGTTAGAAATAAAGAGGAAGTGGCATCCTTATAGCATTTTTTAAAAGAAGATTGATTTACAAGTACCTAAATCAGCATCCAGTGTATTGATAGTATCTAGGGCAGAGTATTTTATCTTCGTTTTATTTGACTTACTCTTCTTTATGGAGAAAACATCCTGGAAGACTAGTAGGTTTTGAATACCCATCAATATTCATTGAAAACCCTTTATATGACAAGAACATGGAGGATACAAAAAAAAGTACATATGTGGTCTTCCTTTGAAGTATCTTTTTTACTCTTAGCTTTCAGGAGAAATGAATATATGTGATATACTTCTGTGGTCATGTTCCTCCAAGATGACCCCCATGATCTCCACCTCCTGGCATTCACACTCCGTGTAGTCCCCTCCTGTGTTGTATTGGGCTTGGTCTGTGAGACCAGTGACCTAGAGCAGAAGTGATGGCTTAGCATTTCCCAGAGTACATATAAAAGACTGCATCTTCTGTCTTGGCTTTCTTTCTCTTTCTCAGATCACTCACTCTGGGGGAAGTCAGCTGCTGTGTCATGAAGACATTCAGGTCACCTGTGAAGATGCACGTGTGGTGGGAAGGGAAGCCTCTGGACAACAGCCAGTGAGGAACTGAGGCCTGCCAACAACCACATGAGTGAGCTTGGAACTGGATTCTCAGGCTCCAGTCAAGCCTTGATTCAACTGCAGCTTTTGCCAACAGCGTGACTGCAGCTTGAGAAAGTAAGCCTGAACCACCCAGCTAAGATGCTCCCTGTTTCCTGCCCCTGAGAAACTGTGAGAGACAATAAATGTTTGTTGTTTCAAGCTGCTAAATTTGGGGGTAACTTGTTACACAACAATAGATAACTAAGGCAACTTCATACTACTAAACATTGAAAACTAGCAAGGAAATCATGTTTCCATCTTTGTCCTCGCTGCTAAGAAATGTAAGCTAAATATGATTCTTGATTTTGGTTGCTTTTCTCAGTCTATAGTTATTGATTTATCTTCTTCCCCCCACCGCTTTATTTTTTGTTTCCTATCCTTTGTCTTCTGTCCACTGAATTTGGTTTTATTCTTCTTACTCCTTTATTGTAAAGCTCCTAAAGTCTTTTTGGAAATAGATGCAGGATAAAACAACAAAGTAAAAATAGCAGACATTAAGATAGGGTTCCAGCCGCCATCAGAGAGATCACAATCTCATGGGAGAGAAAAGAGACCAAGTAATGTAGTCTATTACTAGTGTTCAACCACACAGAGATTGCTGTTAGAATTCCAAGGAAAGGGATACCAGAAAAGTTGTATTTTAGGTCAAGTTCCCCAGAAGCAGACCTTGAGATAGGATTTGCATTACAAAAGTGCCCTCAAAATAAACTGTTAAGGAAATGAAGAAAACAGGACAGGGAAAGGGAAAAAGCCAAGCCAGGAAAATTTTGAAAGTCTCATGGAAGATGGTTTCAACCTGATCCTATATGATAAGTCAGGAATATGAGAACGGCTTAGAGAGAGAGTCCTGAGCTTCCGTACTTCTGTACCCATTGGCCAAGGGCCTCTGAAAGACAGGGAAGCTCCCAGGCACACCAGCTCCTGGTGGGACCCCTTGAACTGCAAAGAAGTGGCTGCAGTAGCCTGAGGGAAGTCCTCAAAAGACAGCTGCAGTTGTCAGCGGTCAGAAGAAAGAACACGCTGAAACCAAGTGAGAACACAGAAATGGTGAAGAGATCTGAGGTCATCTGCATAGAGCACCAAGGTCTGCTCTATTAGGGAAAATTCCATTCAAGGAGAAGGCTCATCACCTGTAAGGAACCTTATGGGATAGCTAGAATTGGGATAGACACGAAGAAGAAATTATTTTACAGAATCTGAGATGACTAACCAATTATAAAACAGGTAGAACCTCTTGGGAACTCTAGAATGATTCAATATTATAACTTAGACACTTAATTCTATTTCTAATCCCAAGGCGGGATCTTAAGCCCACCTCTTTTGGGGGTTATTAAAACACAATCGTTTGTCTTTAGAAAAGAGCTGGTGAAAGGTTAGAAAAATCTCATGCTTCTTCTAAACCTTAGACATGCTATTTTTCACCCATTCTGTTTCTAAAGTACAAATACAGCATAAAACTCTGAGCTAGATCTTAAATAAGAAGAAAGCCTGGTGGAAGAGGATGAGAATCCTTAAAGTGTTTTAAGACTTCCTCTTCTATTATTATCATTATTCCTGGGCTGCTAAAATTTGGAGACCACTTCAAATACAAGCTATTTAATAATATGTCTCTCTCTCTTTCTCTCTCTCTTTCTTTTTTTTCCAGAATTTATCACTAATAAGTAAAGTGTTGTAATAGCTTTTCCTCCTATATACACTTTATGATATAGTCTAAATTTATCTGGAGTTGAGCATGAAGGCATAAATCACTAAGTCCCTGCTTGCCTGATCAAGAGCCTATCTTCTAGAAAAATCAGGTCTCCAGGGGCTGCTGTTCACAGAAACTCTATTTTCTGGCTCTCCGTCAGGGTTGCAGACACCTCTCCCCAAGGATTCATCAACTGCCAAACAAAGAGGAAGGCAGGTCAATGATACCAAAATCTGCAGCTTCAGGAGCTTCTGAAGTCCCTGTCCAGAAAAAAAATAATAATAAAGAGAGAGAGAGAGAGAAAGGAAAAACATTTTCAAAGGAACAAAAACACATGGTCTTAGAATTCATAGGCTATGTTCTGGAAAGGAGACTCTCAGAACCCCATAACAAGCAAGTTTCTGGGACTGTAATGATGGGTTACCAACCAGCCTAGGTAGGTACTGATCATTATTGTTTTATTAGATAGAGTCCAGTTTTGCATGCTATTCTATCATTTTGACAAAAGGATTTCTTCATGACATCTTTTGTCATGTTATCCTGACTTAAATGTGGATGAACCATACTGAATGATTCACATTTACAGAATGTAGGCTCTGCCTTCTAACTGAATATTTCTCTTTCAATTTGACCCCAGATACCCTTGTACTTTGGCAACACCAATTTATAGCACAAAATGTTAGAATTCCAACCCAAAACAGGAGCCATTGCATTGAGGGTTGTCACTTATATTATAGGTGAGAAAGCTGAGATTCAGAGAAGTCATATAAACCTGCTTAAGGCCAAGCAAAGCTTGTAGTAGAAGACCAGTTACTTGTCTCTCTAGCCAAAGCTCTTCCAGATATACCACAGTTCAACTAAGAAGGTTAGAGATCAATTTAAACTCCAAAGTGGTGCTGTATAAGGACTTAAAGAATCTTTTGAGGGCGAGACATAGTGCAATGAAAGCTGGATAGATGAGACAAAAAACAAACTCTATCACTTCAGCATCGAATGACAGAAGGCTATCAGGCAAGGCCACTTAGCGGCTGGATAGAGGAAGAATGACAACAAGCTGGGGACAGAGGCAGGGTAAGTATGGCAAGTGGGGTGGGCTGAGCTAGGTTTTTCAAGCTTCCTGTGGATCAGCTAATTTGAATAATTCCGTGGGTTCCCGGGTATAGGGGCTGCCCTTGTTGTCTGGCATCTGACTCTGGGGCAATTACAGTGGGTGCATATTAGCCCTGGAGTGTGGAAGCTCCATAAGGGAAATGGTTGGGATATGGACTTGACCAGTTCTGAGAAGGGGAACTGACCAGCCTTTAGCCATGGGTGAGCACAGCATCTCCAAAACAATTACAAGTGTTTATGAAAAAATAGAATTAGCCCTGGGCCAAACCACAGATACTCACAGAAGCAGCTGTGAAAAAATAAACAGCACCGTTAAGAATCAAAAGACCTGGGTTTGAGTCCCTCTGTCACTCATTTGCTATGTGGCTTTAGGCAAGTTGTTTAACTTCCTCTGTATCCCAGGCTCTTCATCTGTGCATCGAGAATTCATATAATTCACCTTACAGGATTGTGGTGGAGATTAAATATAATAATGTACATCTAACAAATACACATATTTCATATGTTTATATAAAATATAAGGTTGTAAACAAAGGGATTTTCACCCTAATCATAGATACCATTCAAATGTAATGATATTAAAATATTTTTAACATCTTTATTGGAGTATAGTTTCTTTACAATGTTGTGTTAGTTTCTGCTGTATAACAAAGTGAATCAGCTATATGTATACATATATCCCCATATCCACTCCCTTTTGCATCTCCCTCCCACCCTACATATCCCTTCCCTCTAAATGGTCACACAGCACTGAGCTGATCACCCTGTGCTATGTGGCTGCTTCCCACTAGCTTTCCATTTTACATTTGGTAGTGTATATATGTCCATGCCACTCTCTCACTTTGTCTCAGCTTACCCTTCCCCCTCCCGTGTCCTCAAGTCCATTCTCTACGTCTGCGTCTTTATTCCTGTCCTGCCCCTAGGTTTGTCAGAACTTTTTTTTTTCTTTATTTTTCTTTCTTTCTTTATTTATTTGGCGGTATGTGGGCCTCTCCCTGTTGTGGCCTCTCGCATCGTGGAGCACAGGCTCCGGACGCGCAGGCTCAACGGCCATGGCTCACGGGCCCAGCCGCTCCGCGGCATGCGGGATCCTCCCGGACCGGGGCACGAACCCGCGTCCCCTGCATCGGCAGGCGGACTCTCAACCACTGCGCCACCAGGGAAGCCCCTTTCTTTATTTTTAGATTCCATATATATGTTAGCATACAGTATTTGTTTTTCTCTTTCTGATTTACTTCACTCTGTATGACAGACTCTAGGTCCATCCACCTCACTACAAATAACTCAATTTCATTTCTTTCTATGGCTGAGTAATATTCCATTGTATATATGTGCCACATCTTCTTTATCCATTCATCTGTCGATGGACACTTAGGTTGCTTCTATGTCCTGGCTATTGTAAATAGTGCTGCAATGAACATTGTGGTACATGACTCTTTCTGAATTATGGTTTTCTCTGGGTATGTGCCCAATAGTGGGATTGCTGGGTCATATGGTAGTTCTATTTTTAGTTTTTTAAGGAAGCTCCACACTGTTCTCCATAGTGGCTGTATCAATTTACATTCCCACCAACAGTGCAAGATGGTTCCCTTTTCTCCACACCCTCTCCAGCATTTATTGTTTGTAGATTTTTTGAGGATGGCCATTCTGAGTGGTGTGAGGTGATACCTCATTGTAGTTTTGATTTGCATTTCTCTAATGATTAGTGATGTTGAGCATCCTTATAATGATATCAAAATATTTTAAAGGACCATATTCTTATCACTACATATACCTACAATCCTTCTAATTCTCAGAGAGTGTCTTTTTACTACCAAATAGACAGAAGCATAAATTGTAGATTCTTGATATAATAGATCAAGATAGCTCCTTCCAATGTGTTGTGTTCTATTGCCTCAAAATAATAAACTGACAAGACAATATCATGCATCATATTAGTGGCAGCTTATTCAGTGAAACTCCCAAGGAGAGGAATCTGCAGCTCACAGACAGACGCTAGGTTTCATCCTTTGTTAGCTCATCCTTCTTTGTAAACTCCTGAATTTCACAGAGTAAGAAAAATCTTAACTTATAATGATCAGAAAAAGGCATGATTCATGAAAACACTCCAAGTTCTTGGAAACACAAAACTATAAAATTATCAGGGGTAAAAGCAAGATAAAAATAAATCATTTTGAACTTAGAAGGACTAGTTTGGGGTAAAGATTTATAAAGGGTATCTAGGAATGGGAGTCTGACTATAAAACATTCACAGTTCTTTTCCAGACTTCAGAAGTTCTCAATGATTCTCAGTTCATTTTTCTCAGGAAGCACAGTTCTTTTGATATCAATAAAAGAGACTCAAATTGACCTCACCGCTGAGTCTTTCTCATTAAAATTTCTTCCCTCATCAGAAATGGGTGGTAGAGCAGACCCCCAAGGAAGGAAACGGTCTGTCAGTTAAAACCCTTGTTCACATTCTCTCAAGAGCTAAAAAGTGTTTTCCAGGAAGACCTCAAACATTTCCAAGAGATAGAGCTTTTCTTTTGTGTCCTTTCTCCACAGAAACAAGACACTGGTGAATTACTCAACTACATATATTTTCAAAGCATCATAGTGTGTGTACTTTTAAAATGCCTATAAAGCAATAGTCTGCGTAGTGCAGTTCCCAAAGAGTATCACTTCTAATGAAGTCCAGCCCAAACAGGAATTTCCAATCACTACTCACAAACCCCAAGTATTAACTGTATCTGCTTACAAGTGCATAAAACTTCTCATCATGTGTATACTTGTCTATTCTATAACCTTGAAACTCCTGGGAGCCTCCTGCTACCCTAGTCCAAGTTCATGTACTCTCTTACCACTCTCCTGTTTACGAAGAATTCTCCTCCTGTGTCAGTGGCTAGAATGAGGTCATATAATAGGAAAGAACATATCTGACTCCATATTAGATCTATTTCTTTTGCTTTAACGTTGGTATTCTATTGCTTTAGCTTTAGTTAAGAATGTTGCCTATACCCTGAAATGTACAGGATAGACTATTCTCAAGGCTCTGACCTTTAAGGGTGTAACACTTTTCCATTCATATAGAGATAACAAGTTGCAGAATAGCGAATAACATTTGTCTTGTTGGAGGTTTACAGGAACATCTGACCTGACCTACCTGGACACCTATAAGAGCAAAGGATTCCAACACCAAGAAGTTTGTAACAATCAACCACACCCCCTCCCCTTTCGGCATAAAAGAAGCCTGAATTCTGACTTGGGTACGATGGCTCTCTAGGATGTTAGTGTGCCATCTTCTCAGACTTTCCGAATAAAGTCGTTATTCCTTGCTCCAACACCTCATCTCCTGTTTTATTGGCCTGTTATGTGGCAAGCAGAACAAGCTTGGACTCACACATCCACTTCTGGTGACATATCCAGCCACTGGTGAGGGGAATTAGACTACCACACTTGGCTAGGACAAGTCAGGGTTTATTGCTGAATCATGTGGGAAGGGGTGGGCACTGAACACATTAAGTTCTAAAATGTCCATTGGTTAGGAACCCAGCAGGGTCTGTTAGCATTGTCATTTCCTGAGTACTGCATTTAGCATTTTAATACAATATTTTATTTTATCTTCAAATACTCATGAGCTATTTATTACTATTCTCATTTTACATATGAGAAAACAGTTGTGGAAAGAATCAATACTATGCCTAATAGATCAGTGATATGCCCAGTGTCACAGCATTTTTCATAGTGGAGCCAGAAACTACAGCTAAGTTTGATTCTAAAACCTTTACAATTACCTAGCGTGCTGAACTTTTCAGTAAAAACTTCAGCAGCTATGGTTTCTGTTGAATCATCATAATAAGTTGCTGTTGAATCATCAATTTGTTTTCCTTGGAAGTTCTTGGCAAATAACAGATGAAAGATACTGGGCTTGGACACTTCTTAGTTATCCCCAAACCAACCCAGTCAGATTCACCTATGTTGAGATTGTTCAACAAAACAGCCATATGAAAAAATAGAGAGAACCAGAGGCTTGCCATGAAGCTCTGAGAACAATAGAGTTATTAGGAAGAAATACCAAAATATCATTGATTCGCTGGAGAAAATGTTCCTGTTCTGATCCTCACATGCTGATACTACAGATGGACCCAGCTTAGCTGAGGCATGCTCTGTGCTTCAGCTGTTTACTTAAGCAGCACCAGGGTTCTCAGAAATAGTTGCCATGCCAACCAGCTCCAGGACTATATATACATTCATGACCAGGGCTTATTCTTAGGGCTTTGTTACCTCTCTTTCAAAAGTTTGAATCTCTTATTGCTAAACTGCTTGCATTCATGCATTACAGTCTCTGATAGTCAGGCGGTTTCCTTTTCTCCAGCAGGTGAAAAACCCAAGTGGAGGTTTGCAGCTTGTGCAGAGCAATCGTTTGACGCCACAGTTTTATAGTCAGGGACCAGACTGCTCTTTTTGCCCAAGCCTCTGAAGATTTGGTGTTTAGATGATAAAGGGCAGTGCCTTTTGTCATCTATTATTAACTGTCACATGTGTGCATTACCACGGAAGTTCTCAAAGGGGAAGTAAAGTGTGATTTTGAGGTACTATGATCATCGTGCTTTTTAAATTTCTTTGCCGCATTTTTAATGAGGCACATTTCAGAATAGCATCAGCCAACAAATTTGGCCAATCAATCCAGCTCATGTCTCCTGCTACTGCTGCATTTAAATAAACCTGCAATGTTGAAAGCTGAAGAGAGAAAGCTCTTTAATTACCTTTTCTCCTGTTTATGTTACTTTGATGGTTTTGTTCAAATGCATCTGAATTTTCAGTCTGTTTATTTTCTAATTATTGGATGACTACATGCAGCACTGCCATTTCAATTAGATTTTGATGGCTGATAAAACCACTGTTGACAGGGAGTGCACAAATGAATTTGGGTAAACCAGATTAGTGATGTTTGTGTTGCTGCATTTAAATAAAACCAAATATCCTGGTAGCAATGTGATCAAATGTGAAAAAAAAGTATAAAGAAAGAAAAAGCAGTACTGTGAGAAATCAAGTTTTCAACAGAGAAGCTGTTTCCTGTTGAGACATCATTTTAAATCCTCAAGTGTGCCGCCACTTCTTCAAACAGATTAAAACCCCCCAAAACAATCATATAATCTCTTCTAACAAGAGGTTTGTAGCTAGACAGATTGCTTTAAAGGAGGAAGAAGTAGAAAGTCAAAATCTAAATACTGATAATACATGCTAAATCGATCTGAATTGATAAGGTAGAGAAAGCATGGTGATAAAGCTTAAGAGGTTAAGACTTTATGTTCACCCAAAAGATCAATACCTAGGGAGGAAGAAAGCTTGGAAACATTTCCATCTCCAACTAACAACTGAAATATACATAGCAGAGGAGGCAAAGAAGAAACAGACAGGCTATTTCCCCGGGAACAGACCCTGCCCCAGCGGGGCTCAGGCTTGCTTTGTTATCGATGTAATAACTGTGCGAATGATAATCTTGAAGTGCTAAAATATTTGCAAAAAGGAGTGGATATTTGCTGTTTCTCTCAAGTCATTAAAGCAAAGCCAGAGAGTTTAAACAAAACAGAACCATGTGTAGTTGGCCAAACTGAACAGAAACTAACATCCGTGCAGGGTGCGTCACCCGCCATGCCCTCTGCTCTGCGCTGTGCCATGAAGCAGCCTCGCAGCTTGGAACGTGTAGCCCACCTGGCTGCTCAAGGGAAGAGCTGGGATAAGAACCCAGGAGTGACTCCAATGCCTTTGCTCTTGGCCATTTGGCAATGGCAGGTTATCTAGTTTGATTTCATCTTATAAAATATTCACTTATTATCTACTATTTGCTCTTCCTTTCCCTCCTCACTGAGTGGGATCTGAGGTCTTCACCAGGAAAGCTCAGCCAGGATTGGAAGTGAGCGAGAAGTACTGTCTACCATCTACGTGTTCACAAACAAAGCCTGATGTTAAATGTCTGGGAGAACAAAACCCAGAATGGTTGGCTACACTTCTCACCTTTCAATCAGATGTTTTGATGTAATAGACTAATAACAGCTAACAACTATATAGAGCTTTCTATATGCCAGGCACTTTCTTAAGCCCTTTATAGAGAACTCTTAGCTACTAAGTAGAAGAGCCAGATTCTGACCTAGGCAGTCTTGCTCCAGAGTCCATGCTCCTGCCTGACAATATTTCCTGAGCCTGAGAGGATGACTGAGTGGGCATGTGATCTTGCATCATGCATATATAAGTGGTGCTTGCATCTAATTGTATATCTCTGGTCCGCTGAACAGTGAAACAAAATTGCTTTTCTATTACCTGTTGTTTTTCTTGATTACTGCTACTGATAGTTGGCCTGATAAAAATGTGTTTCTAATTGGTATAATGTATAGAATTTCTAACATTTCCATATGCCAAACTTATGAATAGTATATTTATACCCTGCTTCACAAATAAATTGCCTATATTCTCTACTTTCACACTGAAGGAAACAGCTCTAAGAAACTAACATCTACTTGTAATGCATTCTATACCTACTGTTCAAATGTATACAGCATTTCATTTGGTCCTCACAGCAAGCCCATGAAGTAGCATAGGTGTTATTCTCTCAGAGTGAAAAGGCAAAGAACTAGGCATGGGTAAATGAAAGACAATAATCAATGGGATCCATTCTGAAAAATAAAAGAATAAGATGGAAAAATGATAGATGCTGTGACTGAAGAAGTTGACTTGCCCATAATGACTGTTGAATAAGTCAGACAAACTGCTTAAGATCCTAGGGAGGCTAGGCAGAGGCCTATTAGCCCAGAAATTACAATTATTGTTTTTTGAATACCATACCATGGACTGTGGGGAGTTAGATAAGGAGAACCGAAGTCTCTAACTTTAAACGACTTATAATTTGACGAAGAGATATGCACATAAGTCCATATAAATAAGAAGAAGATTTAACACAGCTTCTTCATTTTGGTTTTTGTTTTTTTTGCTGTGCAGCTTGTGGGATCTTAGTTCCCTGACCAGGGATCAAACCCAAGCCCCCTGCACTGGACCACCAGGAAATTCCCAACACAGCTCCACCTTAGCTCCCAATAAAATATTGATACTTGAAAAAAATAACTGTCTGCTAATCTAATATCCACTAGATTACTTACAGGATTATTGCAAAAGAAAGAATTAAAGTTATTATTGAGAAAAGAATAAAGAGCACAATGAAATCATTGAGTAGGATTCTTGAACAGATGGAGAGGATTTCATGTTGATGGGTAGGATAATGCTGTAGGTGGAGGAGCTGTTGTAACCCAATTGCTGCTGGAAGTTAGAAGTCACATTAATAAAAATTTCCATTGTATGAACTCAGGACCAAGATCTGAAATGAGAGTAATGATGGAGTTTGAGTGTAGCACATTCTTATCCAGCCAGTCTAAGAAGTTGGAAGAGTAAGCACTGTACTCTCTTGGTTTCTTGTTCAGTAGTAAGGCTGTGTTGGAGAAAAGGAAAGTTTTATAATGATAAAAATTCTAAGGACTTCCCTGGTGGTTCTGTGGTTAGGAATCCGCCTGCCAGGGCAGGGGACACGAGTTCGAGCCCCGGTCCGGGAAGATCCCACGTGTCGCGGAGCAACTAAGCCCTTGTGCCACAACTACTGAAGCCCGCACACCTAGAGGCCGTGCTCCACAACAAGAGAACCCACCACAATAAGCCAGTACATTGCAACGAAGAGTAGCCCCTGCTTTCTGCAACTGGAGAAAGCCGGAGGACGGCAAAGAAGACCCAACATAGCCAAAAATAAATAAGTGAATAAAATAAATTTTAAAAAATATTCTATACTGTATGTCTAACATGAAGATTACTGCCTTTACCTGTTATGATCTTAGTTGCATGTTTTTATACTGGTGAAAGACAGAGCTTATTCATCTACTCTCTTATTTGACCCCTCCCTCTTACCTTCCCTCTCAATAAACATCACACATCTACGATAAAAAAACAAAGCAAAACGAATCCCAATGGACTGGGTTAGGTTGTACATGCGAGAGCTGTCTGGGGAAAAGAAAGAAAGTTGGCTCTTATCAACATGTTATGACAGAACCAGGAAGACATCCCACCATAAGTACCCAGGAACTAGACCCAGAGGTTATTTCAGGGGTCACACTAAAATAGCTGCTTTTCTGCTTTTAATTTCAATTACATATGACAGTTTACCTCAACATAACCTACAGATAAATTGTGATTCAGAACCTAAGAAGGTATAAAATGTTACACATCTTATCAGAATTTTGTTTACTACAGACTTTATAGTCTTACTGTTAAGTAGTGTATGGCCTTAAGACACTATGCCAATTTCTCTGAATATCTTTTTCTTCATCTGTAAAAGATGGGATTGAATTGGGAAGAGATATAAACTCCAAAATCAGCTAAAACTGGAGTTCTAGGCACTGTGACATAATGATCTTGCAGCACATTGTATTACACTGATGTGCTTCACCCCAGCTCTTCTTTCATCGTGTGATAAAGGGATTCTGTCCAGTAAACAATACTACTGTGTGATACTTTAACTCATAAGCACTTATTTTTGTTGTATTATTACCAGCATTTTTTTAATATTTCTAAAAAATGCTTTTTTCCTTGTCATCAAATATAGTAGTTTCTTCACATTGAATTTTCAGAAGAAATAAAGATGGAGAGTTTTCAGAAAGGAGAAAGATATATTCTGTTTCAAGTCAGTTTCATCTTTTCAGTCTTGCATTGCATTTTAAGTCTCACATGACATATTGATAATCAAACTTCAAAGTATCTAGGAAAAATTCAAATCATCCCCTTTCTCTCCTCTTCTACTCTTCTATTAGAGGAAATGTAATAAAGGCAGGTGAGAAGAAAAGAGAAAAGGAAAGGAGAGGAAACTTTTCAAGATTTTGGACTGTCACTATCAAAATAAAAGTTCTTACAAACACCTTCCCTGTAAACAGAAGGAGTTGAGAGTCTAGCCCTTCTTGAGAACATGTTTCTTGCCCTTCCTCCTCTGTGCTGCTTGCTCTGTCCACAATTTTACCCCTGCTCTTCTCTCTGTAATCTCTCCACTCGGCTCTCTTTTCTTTGTGCTGTCCCTGCCCCCAGCATCTCTTCTGCTCTGGCCCCTTTGGCTGTCTCCAAGCTGCCTCTGCTCCTCCGTTACCCTATTCTATTTCAGTAGCCCTTTCCATGACCTCCTCTGCTCCCTCTGCCCTCCACTCACCCTTGTGATCTTTCTGGCCTCCCAAGCTTCTCCTATGATCACTCTCCTTGGTTTTTCTCTGATTTCTCTGCCCTCTCTGGCTTTCTCAACTTTGTTTAGAACTCAGAAAACCTTAAAAGGTTCAGAGATTAATTTCAGTTTGGATAAGCACCCAAACTTGTGAGTGCTTACGCTGATTCTTTACTAAAACTTTGGATCTAAAATCTCACTGGGAATGTCGGCCTTATAAAAGTTCAAGTTCTTAGAATTTTATCAAGAGAATAATTTCCCCTCAAACACTAGCCTTTCTGCTTCTAATTCTGGGTATGACGAAAAGAGGGCCATTGTTTACTATGCACAATTTATCTTCTTTCATGGGAGGTGGGCTCTATACATGATTAGAAATCCCAGTAGGGCACTGAGGAGAGACCCAAGCAAACATTTTTATTCATTCAGTAAAGGTTTATTAAGTGCCTGCTACATGATAGAAGTGCAGGAAACTGTGCTTTACTTCAATCTCAATGAAATAATCATAGACTTACTTTTCATAAATACATTTTATAGACTGTATACTTTGTGACCTTAAATTAGATTAGAAAGGTCAAAAATGTTACTGTGTAAGTCTCCCTACTACTCTTGCTTCACTGTCTAGAATTTAAAGATTAGATATTGTTAGTTACTTTCTTTACCTTAAAATACATATTTCCATTATCTCTATCACAGAGCAGGTTAGGTGCTTTTAATCAAAAGTTTTTACTGATTCTGTTACCAAACAAAGTTTGTGTGCCCAATGTACAGTGAGGACAAACAAAGTGAAACATCAGAGTTTGGAGCAGAGAAAGGTTTATTGTAGGGCCAAGCAAGGAGAAGAGGGGGGTGGCTCATGCTCAAAAACCCAAAGTTCTCTGATGGTTTAGGGGGCAGAAGTTTTTATAGGCAAAATGTGGGGTGAGGGCTGCAGGGTATGTGACTTTCTTCTGATTGGTTGATGATGAGGTAATAGGGTGGTGCTCTAGGAATCTTGTGCTCAGCATCAAGTTGCCATCCTCCACCTGGGTCGGGGCCTTAGTTCTGCAAAATAACTCAAAGGTATTATTATGTATATCCCTTGAGGGGGAACCAGAACCCTGCCCCAAAGCTGCACTACTGTTTCTTGACTTCTCCCTTGTCTCTGCCTCCCCTTACTTCCCTGATTAGCAATTGTTTGAACCTGCCCTTTGGAACTCAGGGAAGATCAAGGAGGCTGAATGAAGCCTATTTCCTACAAACAAGAAGCAAGGGACACAGAAAGGTTTTGACCTGGGAGCCTCACAGGGTCCTGCTCTGCTTCAATTCTCCCTTTCCTGGTCAAGTCCTTACCATAAAGAATGAAAAATGAATAGGATGAAATCATAATTCTTTTTGCTTGCTGTCTCCATCCACTATTTAGTATATTTCTTTGTTTAGCTTTTATTTTTACATTTTTTATGAAAGCTGGAAAACTGAATTTTTATAGTCAACATCAAGCTAGATTGCATAATCTGAAAATATCTGAAATGTTGAGCCAAAAGGTAAATTCTATCTTCTGTCCTACTTACATATGGACATTTGCTCCTGTATCCCTTTGTTATAGGAGTCCCAAACTGGAGATTCATGGGCCATGTCTGCCAAAAGATGTGTTGTATTTGCCTGTAAAATATTTTTTTAAATCTGAACATGAACTCTGTAGCTGACTGATAATCTCCACTTTGCCATAATCTCCAGTAATATCCAGTCATCTACTTGTGAAATCATGGACCTCAGATTGAGACTTGAACCCACGGGCCAAGACTTGAACCTAGGCAAAACCCAGATTGGGACTTGAACCCACCTTCTTTTAACTGAGATCACACACTTAGTCTTAGGTCTTAATGAAATTCAGGTTCTTGATGTCTCATCGCAGAAAGAATTCAGTGAGAGACAAAGTGATACGTAAGAAGTGGATTTATTTAGAGAGAAATGCACTCCCCAGATACAGTGTAGGCCATCTCAGAAAGTGAGAGCAGCACCAAGGTATGGGGTTGTCAGTTTTTATAGGAGTGGGTAACTTCATAGGCTAAAGAGTGGGAGGAGTATTCCAGCTATTTTGGGAAAGGGGTGGGGATTTCCAGAAATTGGCTCACTGCCCACTTTTTGACCATTATGGTCAACTTTGGAACTGTCATGGCACCTGTGGGTGTGTCATTTAGCTCACTGATGTGTTATAATGGGCGTATACTGAGGCTCAAGGGCTAGTGGAAGTCAGTTCGTACCATCTTGGACCTATTTGGTCCTAATCAGTTTATGTCAGGTTATGTCATTCTTTTAAAGGTTGTGCCCTGCCCCCTTCCCTCCTGTTTTGCTTGTTCTAGTTCACACATTTATATTACTCACCTAGTTCCATATGCATTTGTATTTATGATTCGTAGCTGAGTGTAAAAAGGGAGGTGAGATATGGAGGGACATGAACTTTTGATAATAGCTCAATACATCCTAACAATAGGTTTGCTTGAAATGTAGTGAGAAAATGCAAACTTCAGGGCTCGTTCTCCCATACGTTCTCTGTATGGATGAAAAAATAAGGTGAACTAAAGAAAGGAAGCATTCTATTTTCTTGATAACTCCCAAGAGACTCTTCTACAGTGTTTGGGATGAGTGAGCCTGCATTCTTAGGCGAATTCTCTTTTAATAGAAGCTAGCAGGAATATTCACTTTCTCCCAAACAGGGGGATGTTTCTTTCCAGTGTTAAATTTTATTCAAGGATCAGGAAGATAATATTGATAAGTAAGCCCTTAAATAAAATTGAATAGATTATCAGGGTACCTTTTATGGTATGGTAAGGTAATGCCTGAGTACAAAAGGGCAGCGAGATTACAAGAATTTGTCCATTTCCTTAATTCTGGCAGAATTGTACCTACATAGAAAGTGTCACTGACAATTGCAAGTTCCTTCAGAAATCAAGGGGCCAGAAATAAGTTGAACCTACACTGGATATGCTGCTTCTCAACTTGCTCTATATAGTCACCTCACTCGAATTCTGTATCAGGATCAAAATTATGTTTCTGTATGGAAGGAGGGCAGAGTAGTATACAGTATAGGATTAATTTAGCCCAGATTGAGGTTTGACCTTTGCCCTCAGCTCCTGGGAAGTAATCTCTACACCTTTAGAATGTCCACTGATAAGAGTGTCTTTGTTGGTGGTGGGGGTGGCGTGGCTGAGCCATGCTAGATAGTCTATACTAACGAAGTGACTTATGGTGGGGAGCTTTGTCCACATGGCATCAGCTCAATCTCTGGATGGGCTGGAGACTAAGGTCAGCCACATGGACAGTCAACTATGTCTATATGACTGAGCCCCAGTAAAACTCTGGACATTAAAGATCAGGTAAGCTTCCCTGCTGGCAGTACTCCAGGTTTTGAGAGAAATAGGCACTGTCCACACAACTCCACTGGGAGAGGAAAACTGGGTGTTCCATTCCGTATCTTCTAAACCCTCCCTTTGCAACTCTTCCCTCTGCTGATTTCATCTGCACCTTTTCACTATAACAAACCCAAACCATGAGTATAACAGCTTTTCTGAGTTCTCCAAGTCTTTCTAGTGAATTATTGAACCTGTGGATGGTCTTGGGGACCCTTGAAATTGCAGGTGGAGAAGGTCAGAGGGATGGGGGAGAATCTGTAATGCTTTAGAAATTCTGCAGTAACTTTCTAAGGGTTCTAGCCCTATAAAGCCAGCTATTGTCAGAAGACAGAGCTCCTCAGACTTTCAGCCCTTATCCAGCTCACAGAAATGGGGTCTAGGCATCCAAGAAGGGTAGCCTGAGCTTCTCAGCAACAACATATGGATTCTTCTTCCTCTTTCCAATGTAAGCCCCACCAAGAGAGAGAAAGAAAATCCAGCCAACTCACCTTTCCTTCATTCTCAGCATCTTATTCGATAAGTTTTCCTAAACCTGCTTCTCAATATCATCTGATTAAGGAAAAAGATAATTATGATATTAATGTCTTGCTTCCCAACACTGAGTGAAGTCACAAGCATTTAACTTCACACTTCAAAGAAATGGGTACCAGTGTACCAGACACCTATTATTCAAATGCAAATCTCAGAGTGAGACTGAAAACTCAGTTTCTTTTCATTTCTGACTACAAAGAACAGATGGCATTTTCACTGAACTGATCTCAAATTGCCTGTGGGACTGGAGTAAAAACACAGGTATGTGTATAGATCCACCTTAGAAAGTAACAAATTACATTTGGAAAAATATACATCTAGACTAATTCACTCCTGATACTAATAACATGCTGCCAAACACTGGAAAAGTTTTCCCCTACCTATAATTTTCCTTCTTAGTATAAAGTTCTAAGCCCTAGAGCAGAAATATAGGAAGCCCAATGGTGCACACCCAGGGTTTCCTCTCTCCTAGTATATCTTCCATACTATAAACATAGGGCAGGGCACAGCCAATGTGGAGCATGGTACAGACACCAGGGCTGCTACGACGCCGACTCCTACTACTTACAGAACGATTTTCAAGTACCTGTCACTGCTGAGCACAGCCATTATCTTCTTCCATCCTCCCAACAGCCCTGGAGGGAGAAGGTGTTATTCTTCCCATTTTATAGAGACGAGGAATCCAAAGTTTAGAGAGGTTCAAGGGCCTGCCCAAGATCCCAAAGCTAGCAACTGCAAAATCAGCCTTCCACCCCAGTTCTGTCCACCTGAAAGCAGTTTTTTAATCGATGCACATTCGGCGCCCTAGTTAATTAGAGACTGATGCTAGCCATTTATCTTATGGATCATTAATGGATTGCCAATATTCAAATAATTAAAGTACAGTAAAATACCCTTAAGATTAAAAGTACTCAAATTATACAGAATATAATGAAATTTTTCTTGGATGCTTCAGATGATACTTTAAGCCCTGCTAACGTCTCAGGTGCATCTTCCTGCAGAAGAGTGATTGTGCTAAAGAAGTGTAGGTCAGAAAAATAACAGATAAATCAGCTTCCACTTACATATAATCACTACCTTAATTCTCATAAATACTTTTGCAGAGTTCATAATGTAGTGATCTACTAACTTTTTCAATTCAACTTAACAAATCTTTATCTAGCGCCTTCTTTGTGCCAAGCCCCATGGTAAGCAGCCGTAATAAGTGTGATATAATGCCTGTCCTTAAGGAGGACACATTCTGACTTTGGAACAGTATATTATCCCCCTTGCAATAGAATTGCCTTATCAATATTTAATTGGCTGTAAGTGGAATATTAACAGCAACAGATCTACATTTTAAAAAATAACAATTGGTATGTCCACTGATTTGTAAAGTGGCTACTATTTTTCTCTTCTCCTCTCCTTTATGTTATCTATTTCAATGAGCTGTAACTTTACCTCCTATGTCACCCAAGCTTATTTTGAAACTCTCTCTCTCTCTCTCTCTCTCTCTCTCTCTCTCTCTCTCTCTCACACACACACACACACACACACACACACCTTACTAAATAAATCATTTGATGGTGGTATTTATGGTATTACCTGGCATCTATCACTGCTGCATATTCACAGGGATTTTGCAAAAATCTCTCTTATGACTCTTGGGAGGGAAAAGGAGCAGGGAACAAAGGCAGAAGAATGAGAGGAAAGAAGCATAACCTTCCCTTTGGCAGATGTCTGAGAAAAGGAGACCCTTTATGAGATCACTGCATCAAAGGGAAGTAAGAAGTTTCCAGGCTGCCAGTCACAAAGCCACCAAAACTCACTTTTAATGAAAAAAGAAACTGTTAACTCCTGCACTGTTGTAAAATACTTACCAAAGACACCTTCCCTGCTAAGTGCCATTCATTTCAGGAGTGAAATGCTGTAACAGAGAAAAATGCCCAGGGCAACTGGGAACGGGGAACTGTGTGGTTCAACTGTCCCTGTAGGGGAGGGAAAGCGTCTCTTTCCTTGACAGCTACCCCACTTAACTACTGTGCAGTCAGCTCTACTTGGCACCAGTGAAAATTCAGCCTTCCAGTAGATTCCCTGCCATCTGCCTTATGACTATCAGCCTACAGTCAACACACCTTGAATGCTTAAAATCCTCAATGACCCCAAGGGCTGCCTTTTGGGGGCAATTAGAAGATCCATGGGAAGAAAATCTTTACTTTGCCACTTGGCTTCAGTTTATGAATTTAATTGAAATTCTGGAAGACAACATTCAGCTAAACATTATTTCCTGATTTTTTTTTTCTTCACCTTGGTGCTTTTTTGGTATCCACAGCCAGCAGCCATGGAAGCTGAGGGAGTGACAAATGGCCATCAGGAAGGCTTGAGTCTCCAGAAAATCAGCAGAGATTTTATTCAACTAACAAGGAGGAAAAAGGAGAAATGAAAACAGAAACAAAATAAGCTCAGCTTTTGGCCCCAGGGCTCTACCAGGTATGTGCCAATTTATTCACCCTGAAAGCTGAAGAGATTCCACATGGAAACATTTTCATTTGTTTTTATTATTTCTTTACTTTATTGGGATTTTTAGTGGTTACTACTTAAAAGTTTCCTTTACAGGGCTAAGAAAGAAGCAAAACAATTACCCAAAATCTATGGAGGGAAGAGAAGTGTTTACTCACTTAGATCACTGGAGTATGGAGTATATGTCTCAGTAAAGCTTTTCCAAAATGCATTTTTCCACAAGAAAAAAAAAAGTTTATTTTTTTTTGTACAAAACACATGACTGGGCTTGAGTACAATCAAAACATGTTTTCCTTATGGGAACATACGTTTATGTATGACTGATTCACTTTGTTATAAAGCAGAAACTAACACACCATTGTAAAGCAATTATACCCCAATAAAGATGTTAAAAAAAAAATAATAATAAGCTACAAGGGCCTTCCCTGGTGGCGCAGTGGTTGAGAGTCCGCCTGCTGATGCAGGGGATGCGGGTTCGTGCCCTGGTCCTGGAGGATCCCACATGCCGCTGAGCGGCTGGGCCCGTGAGCCATGGCCGCTGAGCCTGCGCATCCGGAGCCTGTGCTCCGCAACGGGAGAAACCGCAACAGTGAGAGGCCCGCGTACCACAAAAAGAAAGCTACAAGGATATATTGTATAATGTGGGGAATATAGCCAATATTTTATAATAACTATAAATGGAGTAGAACCTTTAAAATTTGTGAATCACCATATTGTACCCCTGTAACTTATATAATAATGTACATCAACTATAGTTTAATTTTTAAAAGAGAGAGAGAGAAAGAGAGGGAACTAGTTAAATTTTTAGAAACCCAGCAAGCAACAAAAATGAGGGCACTGCAGCCCAGGCACTGGGTTTGGAGCTATAGTGTTCCATAAACTCTTTTATTTCTACAGTTAACCAAAATATGAAATTTAAGTCCTTTGTTTCCTAACAGCCCAACATCCTTATTTTTCTTAGTGCATCTTATGAGGGTCTTTTACACCGTCTAGCAAGCAGTAAACACAAACCGTTTACAACCACAGCGCATGAAAGGATCTGAATTTTTACCGAATGATTGAAACCCAAAGGGACAGATCCCAAAACCAAGGTCATATGAGAACACCTGCCTGTACTGTCCTCATCTGACTTCGTCTGAGACTCAAAGACGTTCAAAAGCCCATCATCCTGGAATCTGATCTCACAGACGGCAGGATCAATGTGAGAGGCTTCAGGGCCGTGCAGTGCGTTCTCTGTTCACACAGATTGGAGAATTCATTGGCAGCTGGTATATAACCTGCAGGCCTGGGGAGCTGTGTCTTCGGAGCTACATGACCTAAGTAAGAAATGATTGCATTTCTCAGGAGTGGGAGTAATGGCCACATACCCCGCACATTCTTCTGCCATAACATGCCTTCAGAGTCATCAGCTTCTACTTGTACAACAGACGGCCAACAACCAAAGGCTTATCAGCCAAACACATACAGCACTTACAGTCCCAGGATATGGAAGCCTGACCTCTAGCTCCGAGACACCAACCTCTGATTCTTCAGCAAATCGATGCACACCTTCAGCCAGTCGGCCCAGAACAGGTTGGACATGTCATATCCAGGAATGGACAGGAAGAGATCCACCTGCACAAACACATGTTGTGCCCATCCACGCCGATGTCACCCTCCCTGTGTTCTCCCTGTCCCTTAGAGGCCTTCCGTGCCAAGTAAGGAGATGGCCACAAACTGTGGACATTCTCATAGCTGTGCCAGGGACTAGATGTCGTGACTAGGCATACACAAGACCCTTCCGATATCCCAAGCACGCCTCCGACAGAAACACTGGAGCTGCGTCCCACTGCTGCACTGCCCCACAGAAACACGGGTGTCCATTCCAGATGTGAGGCCCAAGTTGCTGCTTTAACATCAAATTAAGACTTGCACACCCATGTTCACAGCAGTATTATTCACAACAGCCAAATGGTGGAAACAACCCAAGTGTCCGTCAATGTAAGAATGGATAAGCAAAATGTGGCATATACAGGCAATAGAATATTATTCAGCTTTAAAAAGGAATGAAATTCTGACATGTGCTATAACAGGAAGAACTTTGAGATAACTTATGCTGAGTGAAATAAACCAGACACAAATGGACAAATGCTGTATGATCCCACTTATATGGGGTACCTAGAATAGGCAATATCATAGCGACAGAAAGTAGAGTAGTTCACCAGGGACTTGGAGGAGGGGAGAAATGAGGAGTTATTGTTTAGTGGGTACGAAGTTTCTATTTAGAATGATGGAAAAATTCTGGAAATAGATAGGAGCAATGGTTATACAATGTGAATGTACTTAATGCCACTGAATTGTACACTTAAAAATGATTAAAATAGTAAATTTTATGTTATGTATATAACAATTAAATTTTTTTAATCAAGATAAAA
Organism: Tursiops truncatus; assembly: GCF_011762595.2. Taxonomy (NCBI): domain Eukaryota; kingdom Metazoa; phylum Chordata; class Mammalia; order Artiodactyla; family Delphinidae; genus Tursiops; species Tursiops truncatus. The sequence goes on from NC_047051.1 coordinate 31,857,045, forward strand.
TGTCACTGTGAATAGAAGTATCCCACTTAAAAATAAGCTATGCCTTATATACACTATTGATACTATGTATAAAATACATAACTAATGAGAACCTACTGTATAGCTCAGGGAACACTACTCAGTGCTCTGTGGTGACCTAAATGGGAAGGAAATCCAAAAAAAGGGGGATATATGTATACATACAGCTGATTCACTTTGCTGTACAGTAGAAACTAACACATTGTAAAGCAACTATACTGCAAAAAAAAATAATTAAAACAAAAAGCTATGCCTTCAACACATATTCACTAAGTATCTATTATGTGCTCAATTTTGAACTAGGTCTTTTGGGGGATTCAAAGTCTCAGAAATGGTCACTGCCCATAAGCCGTTGAAATAAACAAGAAATCAGCATGGGAAAAATTAAATAATAATGCTTATAGACATATAACAAAGTTTAAAATAACTAACATTTGTATTTTGTTTACTTAAGACTCTCTTATTTCACTTAATCCAAACAACGTGTGGCACCTGAACCAAGCTATGTGCTCAATAAAATGTGAGAAGCTGGTAAAAAAAAAAAAAAAAAAAAAAAAAAATGTCTTCCTGATCCATTTGAGTCCTAACTAAATGACCAAAGCTAAATGACTATTCACCAGTTCAGTCCAGGACCTGAAAACTTAAATAATTGCTTGTAACTTCATAGTCTGTAAAGTCTTGTGAACAGTGGTATAGATGGTAGAAACAGTTTTTTAACCCAACTAGTATTGTCCTCCCCACGGTTATGTTTTTATCCCTGGTTATTTCTGTCTAGTTCCTCTCGTTGAATGATTCCTCTAGATTTGGATTAATAGACACCTTAAATTTCTTCAATTTAGATCCACATTAATTAGATTCATAGCTCTACTCATTTTCCTATGCACATACTTAAAGAGGTCATAAGCCCAAATATAAATAATGCCTCTGAACAAATGCATTTTTCAATACTGTATTTAAAAATACACTAAAGCTGAAACAAAAGCTTCCCAGTTAAAATAGAAAGTGGTGAAGTTTCAACCAAAAACATATTAACCATTTAACCATACTGCACCTGTGTTCCAAGGACAGTTTTTTTAGCTTCTTAAAGACATTTAAAAATGCAATTTAAATTATTTTGTAGCATCTTAACGTGGTTTTCAATCACTTCCATTTGGAATTAAACTTAGATTGACTTTACAATCAATACTCATCTTCCTTTTTTCCTAGATTTTTTTGGAGACAAGAAGTAATTCTCTATGTTGCAAAGAAGAGTTTTAGTTGCATTAAGAATTTCTGCTTTGAAGAGAAACACAAATACCCTATGATACATCTTAGATGTGGAATCTAAAATATGACACAAATGAACTTATCTATGAAACAGAAACAGACTCACATACATAGAGAACAGACTCGTGGTTGCCAAGGGGGATGGGGTTGGGGGAAGGATGGAGTGGGAGGTTGAGGTTGGGGTTAGTAGATGTAAGCTATTACATATGGAATGGATAAACAACAAGGCCCTACTGTATAGCACAGGAATTATAGTCAATATCCTGTGATAAACCATAATGGATATATATAACTGAATCACTTTGTTGTGCAGCAGAAATTAACACAACATTATAAAACAACTATACTTCAATTTAAAAAAATTTTAAAAAAAGAAAAAGAATTTCTACTCTGTCAGAATCTGAATCAAAAAGAACAAGCATGGTACCTTTTTTTTTTAAACTGAAAAGTGAGTGAAAGATCCCAAGTGTATGGCTCACACATCTCAACTCTCAGGTCAGGGTCCTGGAAGAGCAAATGGTGTTTTTCCAGCCTCTAGATCCCTGTTGCATTTGCTGGGATTCTCTCATTAGCAGTTTATGGAAGCTGGAAGTGAGTTCCATAGCCATGACTGATGTTTTGAACTCAATAGGTTTCTTTGGGGTAAAATTTTACACCAGGGTTCCAATTAGAATCTAAGGCTGATTACTTACATTTATAGACCTCCGGTCTAAATCCAAGCTTTCCTCATCAATGAATCGATGTTTCTTCACTAGATGATTGATTGTGGGAGCATTTAGTGGTTCCTCCCCAGAAGTCTTCTTTCTATTGCTTTTGGGGAAGCTCCAATGGCTTTGCTTTAGCAAACAGAGAAACTGGCTACGAGGTAGCTCTGGAGCCTCCCTGCCTCCATTTATAACCCAACAGCACCACTTACCAGCATTGCCACATTGAGAAATTTGCTAGTCCTCTCAAGGTCTTAGTTTCCTTATATATTAAATGTAAATACTTAACAATACTGGTCTTAAAGAGTTCCTTTGAAGATTAACTGTATAAAATATTACAGCACTATAGTAAGTACTCAAAATATGGGATATTGTAAGCTATTATTATATATGTTATATATGTATGTTATATATTATTAGGTTTTTTCTGGTTCACTGGAGTCTCACTGGGGTGTAACACAAATTACAGCATAACCTAACATGCCCTTGAAAATCTCCCTAAGGTAGTATGTACTCTTTTGGGTACAGAGCCTTGAAAAGACACAGCATCTATATCAAACACGGTTGGTGCCCTGTTGATATCCTTACTGCATGCAAACACCTGCCAACTCTCTGCTCAAGGACTTTTCATATGTCTGTGGGCCCACCCTCAGCCCATGTTTAGGGTCAGCCAGAAGTCTGGAGAGTTAATGCCTCTCAGAATTTTCAACAAATGACAAACAAGCAATTGATAGGTAAATGTCACTTATTCCTTGGCCATCAGTTGGGATAAATGAAATATGTTCACACTGTCCTCCAGAGTTCCCTTGAGGGGCTGAGCTCCAGATATCCTCAGAGATAACTGTTCAGAGGACACCTTTAATTGTCTTCATCTCCTTCCTTCACTTCTCTATTCTCCCAGTATTTCCTGGGATGACCTCCCATACACATCACTTACACTTGAATCTTTGTCTCTAAGTCAGCTCCTGGGAACCCAAGAAGAGCTCTCAATAAAACTGTTATATTTTCTTTCAATAAAATGTGGAAATAAATTGTTTCTTTTTGGTTGAGGACCTAGTAAAGTAACTGACTTGGCTTGAAGGCTATACATTACTTATATGTATTTATATTACTTATATGTATGTGTGTATTCTTAAAATTGAAATCATAGTGGAACTCAGCAGCGTGGTTCTGCCTTTCCACTCCAACTTCCAGAAGTTTCTCCATTCTTCTGAGAGTTTCCTTTAGAATATGGGTCTTGGCTCTCCTTTTTCTCTTCTATTCTTGAAAAATTGACCTCAAATCAGTAGCTGGGGCCAAACCAGATACATAGCTTTGCATTTCTGGGGAAGGAGGGAAGGCAAAGCAGCATCAACAGAGGGGATATTAGAACTAAGTAGGAAGAGAAGAGTTGAGGGGTTGGGGAGGGGGCTTGGAGTGGCATGTTGGAACCTGAGTAGAGCATACATAGCATAAAGATCAGGGTTTCTAAACACTATTTGTTGCTAAAAGGAACAAGGGCTGATTCCAGGGCTGATTCCTGGCTTCTAGATGATCTTGTGCCAAGGACAAAAAGAAGTGCTCCAGGAATAATGGGGCTGTGTCAACAGGATACAGAGGTCATCTTGAAGGGGCTCCTACTTGTCAAATCTGGGACAATTTGAGCATCAATAGAAAACTATGTAGCAACAAATTATAACCATTCAACAAAATAGAAATCTGTGAGTTCATACTGATCTTAACTAATGAATTAAATTTGATGAAAAACAGGATATTTACAAAATCTTGAAGCACCTCCCACATAAAACACATCTTAATTACCAAGGGAAAAGGAGTGACATTACTGTGAAGAATCCTGGCAGACACCAACTAACTCAAATGTTCAAACTTAATATAACTAATAACGGATCAAATCAAAATTGTGCACCACCACGTGATAGAATGCAGTAAGAAGTTTACTGCTGTGATATTCCTGCTGAAGACACATAACATGAAAATAATCAGGAGGAACTATTAGTAAAAGGCAAAATAGAAGAACATTCCACAAAATATCTGACATTCAAAAATGTTAAGGTCATAAATGTTGAGGTAGAACTGAGGAACTTTTCTAGACTGAAGGAGCCTAAGAGATATGACAGCAAAAGGCAACATATGAGACTGGCCTGGATTCTTCCCATAATGGGCATTATGGGAAAATTTAAATGAGATCTGAAGGTTAAACAGCAGCAATCTTAATTTCCTGATTTTGGTGTACAATCTGGTTATATAGGGAAAAGTCCTTGTATACAGGAAATACACACAAAAGTACCACGTAGGCCACTTACTCTCATATGATACAGAAAAAGAAAAAGGGGGGGTGTATATTCACTAGTCTTAAAATTTTTCTCTAAATTTGAAATTCTTTCTAATTTGGTAGCCAGAGAAAATACCTATAGATACCAATATTTAAAGATCCTTCCCCTGCCCCCCAAAATTCAGTTAACCAGAAGAAGACCTCAGTCAACAAACTCTATCAACAAAATGCAGATTTCATCAGGTTTTCAGTACCTCACCAAAGTGTGAATAATCAACCAAATATCATTAAACTCTTTAGGAAAGCTTACACCATGCCCAAACAAACCACCAAGGGACAAAGTAATCCAGACAAAAACACACATAAGAAAAAGAGAACATTGGTTCATTTTTTTTTTTAAACAGTATCTGTGGGGCATTCACAAAGTCACCACATAAAATAGTGGAGGTTTTTTGAATGAGTTCTCCCATTTTCAACACAAAATTCAACTTTGCCCACATTCTTTTGACATACTCTCCCAGAATAGTTGAAATTTACTAAAGCAATCACTGATGGCTGTTTTAAAGAGAGCTGATGGAGCTGACAATCATTGAAACTCAAGTAGTAGTTTACTACCTAGGCTTTAGAATCAGACAGACTCTGGTTTGAATCATAAATCTGCCAATCATATTGGATGTTCTTCTTCCTGATTCTTCTTTTTTCATCTGCAAAATGAGGACAATAATACCTACCCTCACTGTATGGTTGTGAAGAGTAAATGAGATTATATTCACAACTTTGCACATTAAAAAGTACTCATCAAGTGATGCTCTTGATAGTACTTTTATTACTCACCATTAGCTGTTCATAGTCTCAAGATAAATAGGTCTTCCTGCTGGAAGAGGCCCTGAGCTCATCATTTGTCTCAATCATGTTCTGTCAAAGAAATGTCCATGGCCAGTTTCTACTGATCACTCCACTCTCCTTGTGACACCCATTCCACCAATCAGTATCTATGTCCCAGTTTCCTAATTATTAAACTGTTGTCTCTCAGCGTCAGACCCTATTTTCTATACTCTGTTTGGCAACACAAGGGCTGAGACTCTAAAAACCTTCCTCTTCCTTTGCCAGCAGCTCCCTGTTAGGCTCTGACACAAGGGGATGCTAGAGGGAAGTTCTTCCTTCCTGTTTGCGTCCTGCTTCCATTTTCATTTTCTGTTGTTGCTTGACTTTCCTCTTCTGTGTCACTCTGACAGCTTTTCTTCACCCTGATGGTTGGTTCTAATGTAGTCGTTGATCTCAGTCTACAACACTCAGAGAACCAGCCTCAACACACGACTCAGAGGCTCTGCAGAGCCCCTCTCACAGCCACTCAGTGTTGATAATCCCGATCTCTTCCCTCTTCCTGCCGTCCTGGGGTTGTGCTTAGTGTTCCCTTTCGACCTTTTCATTTCTGCAGTACCTGGTAATAATAGGTATCGAATAGTTCTCTATTTTAAATTCTTTCTATTAAAATAATGGGTGTGTATTTTACCTCCTGAGTGGACTCTGAGTGATACACATGGGTTGTACATCCTTCTTAAAGTCCTCTTTAGACTCTATCCCAGGATCCCTTCTGGGAATAATCTTGAGCCATAAGCTTAGTCAGTTCTGCACCAACCTACTCAATATAGGCATTTCTCAAATAACTTTGATCTCCATGACTGTTCAGGCTAACCATGGCTCTCTGTCAAAGCAACACTTGTCACTACATCTGATCTTTCAATTCACGTCCACTGGCCCCTTAGAGACAGACACATGTGTTTTACCTGAGTGCCACTAACCATTTCCCTTCACTTCCTACCTCCCACCGAGATCACCTGTAAACGGTTTTTGACTCAGGCTAGTAACGTAGCTGAGAAAATTGTTGAAACCAAAGGTAGCAGAGAAGGATAGACAGACCCATACGTATCATGTTTTTATCACATATTCTGCCTCTCTTCCATTTCTCCTACCTCCAGGTCACTCCAAAAAAGCCATCAGTATTTTCCTCAAACATCATTTTCATCTTAGCACACCCTTCCTCAAGCAGGTACAATGACTCCCTATTGCCTACCAGATCAAGAAAAAACTCCTAAGTTAGACCCTGGGTGTCATTAAGGTGGCTTCAACCAATTAGACTGTAACAGTCTGTAGGTATTCCCACTGGGGAAATGGGATGTGTGGGAAGTGGGCCTGGGGTTCAGCCACTCTCAAAGCAAACACTCTGGAATGTCGTGTACTGGGGAAAGGACAGACGAGAAGCCATAATCTCCATGGAATGTGGTAAAGCCCAAGAGGGAATCCCTCCAGAAATAGAGCAAGTCTTTTGGAAGAGCTTGAAGTGCTCCTCACCTCAGTTACATGCTGTCAGGGGCCACAGACATCTTCAAGACTATTTGAGGGCCAGGAAAACTCCATTCTTTGACACCAGAGGTTGCTATGCCCCTTTGTAGAAGGCCATTTATGTATAGTAAATTGAGTCCTTTACCTGCATTAAAAGAATTTGAATATTTTACCTGTTTCAATGGGTGTTTCCATCAACCACACATATCCACCAGATAAGTTTCTACGAAAAGACTGTTTAAAAAATGCTTATTAGGAAGACGAGGGGAAGATGATGGAAGAGTAAGACGTGGAGATCACTTTTCTCCCCACAGATACACCAGAAATACATCTACATGTGGAACAACTCCTACAGAACACCTACTGAACGCTGTCAGAAGACCTCAGACTTCCCAAAAGGCAAGAAACTCCCCACGTACCTGGGTAGGGCAAAAGAAAAAAGAAAAAAAAAGACAAAAGAATAGGGACGGGACCTGCACCAGTGGGAGGGAGCTGTGAAGGAGGAAAGGTCTCCACACACTAGGAAGCCCCTTCGCGGGCGGAGACTGCGGGTGGCGCGGGGGGGAAGCTTCGGAGCTGCGGAGGAGAGCATAGCAACAGGGGTGTGGAGGGCAAAGCAGAGAGTTTCCCGCACAGAGGATCGGTGCCGACCAGCACTCACCAGCCCGAGAGGCTTGTCCGCTCACCCGCCGGGGCGGGCGGGGCTGGGAGCTGAGGCTCGGGCTTCGGTCGGAGCGCAGGGAGAGGACTGAGGTTGGCGGCATGAACACAGCCTCCAGGGGGTTAGTGCACCACGGCTAGCCGGGAGGGAGTCCGGTGAAAAGTCTGCAGCTGCCGAAGAGGCAAGAGACATTTTCTTCCCTCATTGTTTCCTGTTGCGCGAGGAGAGGGGATTGGGAGCGCTGCTTAGAGGAGCTCCAGAGACGGGCGTGAGCCACGGCTAAAAGCGTGGACCCCAGAGACGGGCATGAGACGCTAAGGCTGCTGCTGCCACCACCAAGAAGCCTGTGTGCGAGCACAGGTCGCTATCCACACACCCCTTCCGGGGAGCCTGTGCAGCCCGCCACTGCGAGGGTCCCGGGATCCAGGGACAGCTTCCCCGGGAGAACGCACGGTGCGCCTCGGGCTGGTGCAACGTCACTCCGGCCTCTGTAGCCGCAGGCTCGCCCCGCACTCCGTACCCCTCCTTCCCCCCGGCCTGAGTGAGCCAGAGTCCCCAAAGCAGCTGCTCCTTTAACCCTGTCCTGTCTGAGCAAAGAACAGACGCCCTCTGGCGACCTACACGCAGAGGCGGGGCCAATCCAAAGCTGAGCCCCGAGAGCTGTGAGAACAAAGAAGAGAAACGGAAATCTCTCCCAGCAGCCTCAGAAGCAGCGGATTAAAGCTCCACAATCAACTTGATGTACCCTGCATCTGTGGAATACATGAATAGACAACGAATCATCCCCAACTGAGGAGGTGGACTTTGAGAGCAAGATTTATGATTTTTCCCTTTTTCCTCTTTTTGTGTGTGTGTATATGTAAGCTTCTATGTGAGATTTTGTCTATATAGCTTTGCTTCCACCATTTGTTCTAGGGTTCTATGCATCCGTTTTTGTTTTTCTTTCTTTTAAAAAAAATCTTTTTTTCGTAATAATTATTTTTTATTTTAATAAAGTTATTTTATTTTATCTTACTTTATTTTATTTTATTTAATCTTCTTTCTTTCTTTCTTTCTTTCTTTCTTTCTTTCCTTCCTTCCCTCCTTCCTTCCTTCCTCCCTCCCTCCCTCTCTTCTTTCTTTCCTTTCTTTCTTTCTTTCTTCCTTTCTTTCTTTCTTTCTTTCTTTCTTTCTTTCTTTCTTTCTTTCTTTCTTTCTTTCTTTCTTTCTTTCTTTCTTTCTTCTTTTGCTCCCTTTTATTCTGAGCCATGTGGATGAAAAGCTCTTGGTGCTGCAGCCAGGAGTCAGTGCTGTGCCTCTGAGGTAGAAGAGCCAACTTCAGGACACTGGTCCAGAAGGGACCTCCCAGCTCCACATAATATCAAACGGCGAAAATCTCGCAGAGATCTCCATCTCAACACCAGCACCAAGCTTCACTCAACGACCACCCAGCTACAGTGCTGGACACCCTATGCCAAACAACTAGCAAGACACGAACACAACCCCAGCCATTAGCAGAGAGGCTGCCTAAAATCATAATAAGTCCAAAGACACCCCAAAACACACCACCAGACGTGGACCTGCCCACCAAAAAGACAAGATCCAGCCTCATCAACTGGAACACAGGCACTAGTCCCCTCCACCAGGAAGCCTACACAACCCACTGAAACAACTTTAGCCACTGGGGACAGACACCAAAAACAATGGGAACTATGAACCTGCAGCCTGCAAAAAGGAGACCCCAAACACAGTAAGATAAGCAAAATGAGAAGACAGAAAAACACACAGCAGATGAAGGAGCAAGATAAAACCACACCAGACCTAACAAATGAAGAGGAAATAGGCAGTCTACCTGAAAAAGAATTCAGAATAATGATAGTAAAGATGATCCAAAATCTTGGAAATAGAATAGACAAAATGCAAGAAACATTTAACAAGGACCTAGAAGAACTAAAGAGCAAACAAGCAACGATGAACAACACAATAAATGAAATTAAAAATACTCTAGATGGGATCAATAGCAGAATAACTGAGGCAGAAGAACGGATAAGTGACCTGGAAGATAAAATAGTGGAAATAACTACTGCAGAGCAGAATAAAGAAACAAGACTGAAAAGAACTGAGGACAGTCTCAGAGACCTCTGGGACAACATTAAATGCACCAACATTCGAATTATAAGGGTTCCAGAAGAAGAAGAGAAAAAGAAAGGGACTGAGAAAATATTTGAAGAGATTATAGTTAAAAATTTCCCTAATATGGGAAAGGAAATAGTTAATCAAGTCCAGGAAGCACAGAGAGTCCCATACAGGATAAATCCAAGGAGAAATATGCCAAGACACATATTAATCAAACTGTCAAAAATTAAATACAAAGAAAACATATTAAAAGCAGCAAGGGAAAAACAACAAATAACACACCAGGGAATCCCCATAAGGTTAACAGTCGATCTTTCAGCAGAAACTCTGCAAGCCAGAAGGGACTGGCAGGATATATTTAAAGTGATGAAGGAGAAAAACCTGCAACCAAGATTACTCTACCCAGCAAGGATCTCATTCAGATTTGATGGAGAAATTAAAACCTTTACAGACAAGCAAAAGCTGAGAGAGTTCAGCACCACCAAACCAGCTTTACAACAAATGCTAAAGGAACTTCTCTAGGCAAGAAACACAAGAGAAGGAAAAGACCTACAATAACGAACACAAAACAATTAAGAAAAAGGGAATAGGAACATATATATCAATATTTACCTTAAATGTAAATGGACTAAATGCTCCCACCAAAAGACACAGATTGGCTGATTGGATACAAAAACAAGACCCATATATATGCTGTCTACAAGAGATCCACTTCAGGCCTAGAGACACATACAGACTGAAAGTAAGGGGATGGAAAAAGATATTCCAGGCAAAGGAAACCAAAAGAAAGCTGGAGTAGCAATTCTCATATCAGAAAAAATAGACTTTAAAATAAAGACTATTAGAAGAGACAAAGAAGGACACTACATAATGATGAAGGGATTGATCCAAGAAGAAGATATAACAATTGTAAATATTTATGCAACCAACATAGGGACACCTCAATACATAAGGAAAATACTAACAGCCATAAAAGGGGAAATCAGCAGTAACACATTCATAGTAGAGGACTTTAACACCCAACTTTCACCAATGGACAGATCATCCAAAATGAAAATAAATAAGGAAACACAAGCTTTAAATGATACATTAAACAAGGTGGACTTAATTGATATTTATAGGACATTCCATCCAAAAACAACAGAATACACATTTTTCTCAAGTGTTCATGGAATATTCTCCAGGATAGATCATATCTTGGATCACAAATCAAGCCTTGGTAAATTTAAAAAAATTGAAATTGTATCAAGCATCTTTTCCGACAACAATGCTATGAGACTAGATATCAATTACAGGAAAAGATCTGTAAAAAATACAAACACATGGAGGATAAACAATACACTACTTAATAACAAAGTTATCACTGAAGAAATCAAAGAGGAAATCAAAAAATACCTGAAAACAAATGACAATGGAGCCACGATGACCCAAAACCTATGGGATGCAGGAAAAGCAGTTCTAAGAGGGAAGTTTATAGCAATAGAATCCTACCTTAAGGAACAGGAAACATCTCGAATAAACAACCTAACCTTGTACCTAAAGCAATTAGAGATAGAAGAACAAAAAAACTCCAAAGTTAGCAGAAGGAAAGAAATAATAAAAATCAGATCAGAAATAAATGAAAAAGAAATGAAGGAAACAATAGCAAAGATCAATAAAACTAAAAGCTGGTTCTTAGAGAAGATAAACAAAATTGATAAACCATTAGCCAGACTCATCAAAAAAAAAAAAAAAAGAAGAAGGCTCAAATAAATAGAATTAGAAATGAAAAAGGAGAAGTAACAACTGACACTGCAGAAATACAAAATATCATGAGAGATTACTACAAGCAACTCTATGCCAATAAAATGGACAACCTGGAAGAAATGGACAAATTCTTAGAAATGCACACCTGCCAAGACAGAACCAGGAAGAAACAGAAAATATGAACAGACCAATCACAAGCACTGAAATTGAAAGTGTGATTAAAAATCTTCCAACAAACAAAAGCCCAGGACCAGATGGCTTCACAGGCGAATTCTATCAAACATTTAGAGAAGAGCTAACACCTATCCTTCTCAAACTCTTCCAAAATATAACAGAGGGAGGAGCCCTCCCAAACTCATTCTACGAGGCCACCATCACCCTGATACCAAAACCAGACAAGGATGTCACAAAGAAAGAAAACTACAGGCCAATATCACAGATGAACATAGATGCAAAAATCCCCAACAAAATACTAGCAAACAGAATCCAACAGCACATTCAAAGGATCATACACCATGATCAAGTGGGGTTTATTCCAGGAATGCAAGGATTCTTCAATATACACAAATCAATGTGATACACCATATTAACAAATTGAAGGAGAAAAACCATATGATCATCTCAATAGATGCAGAGAAAGCTTTCGACACAATTCAACACCCATTTATGATAAAAACCCTGCAGAAAGTAGGCATAGAGGGAACTTTCCTCCACATAATAAAGACCATATATGACAAACCCACAGCCAACATCATCCTCAATGGTGAAAAATGAAAACATTTCCACTAAGATCAGGAACAAGACCAGGTTGTCCACTCTCACCATTCTTATTCAACATAGTTTTGGAAGTTTTAGCCACAGCAATCAGAGGAGAAAAGGAAATAAAAGGAATCCAAATCAGAAAAGAGAAGTAAAGCTGTCACTGTTTGCAGATGACATGATACTATACATAGAGAATCCTAAAGATGCTACCAGAAAACTACTAGAGCTAATCAATGAATTTGGTAAAGTAGCAACATACAAAATTAATGCACAAAATTCTCTGGTATTCCTATACACTAATGATGAAAAATCTGAAAGTGAAATCAAGAAAACACTCCCATTTACCACTGCAACAAAAAGAATAAAATATCTAGGAATAAACCTACCTAAGGAGACAAAAGACCTGTATGCAGAAAATTATAAGACACTGATGAAAGAAATTAAAGATGATACAAACAGATGGAGAGATATACCATGTTCTTGGATTGGAAGAATCAACATTGTGAAAATGACTCTACTACCCAAAGCAATCTATAGATTCAATGCAATCCCTATCAAACTACCACTGGCATTTTTCACAGAACTAGAACAAAAAATTTCACAATTTGTATGGAAACACAAAAGACCCTGAAGAGCCAAAGCAATCTGGAGAATGAAAAACGGAGCTGGAGGAATCAGGCTCCCTGACTTCAGACTATACTACAAAGCTACAGTAATCAAGACAGTATGGTACTGGCACAAAAACAGAAAGATAGATCAATGGAACAGGTTAGAAAGCCCAGAGATAAACCCATGCACACATGCTCACCTTATCTTTGATAAAGGAGGTAGGAATGTACAGTGGAGAAAGGACAGCCTCTTCAATAAGTGGTGCTGGGAAAACTGGACAGGTTCATGTAAAAGTATGAGATTAGATCACTCCCTAACACCATACACAAAAATAAGCTCAAAATGGATTAAAGACCTAAATTCAAGGCCAGAAACTATCAAACTCTTAGAGGAAAACATAGGCAGAACACTCTATGACATAAATCACAGCAAGATCCTTTTTTACCCACCTCCTACAGAAATGGAAGTAAAAACAAAAATAAAAAAATGGTACCTAATGAAACTTCAAATCTTTTGCACAACAAAGGAAACCATAAACAAGACCAAAAGACAACCCTCAGAATGGGAGAAAATATTTGCAAATGAAGCAACTGACAAAGGATTAATCTCCAAAACTTATAAGCAGCTCATGCAGCTTATACAAACAACCCAATCCAAAAATGGGCAGAAGACCTAAATAGACATTTCTCCAGAGAAGATATACAGACTGCCAAGAAACATATGAAAGAATGCTCAACATCATTAATCATTAGAGAAATGCAAATCAAAACTACAGTGAGATATCATCTCACACTAGTCAGAATGGCCATCATCAAAAAACCTAGAAACAATAAATGCTGGAGAGGGTGTGGAGAAAAGGGAACCCTCTTGCACTGCTGGTGGGAATGTGAATTGGTACAGCCAATATGGAGAACAGTATGGAGGTTCCTTAAGAAACTACAAATAGAACTGCCATATGACCCAGCAATCCCACTACTGGGCATATACCCTGAGAAAACCATAATTCAAAAAGAGTCATGTACCAAAATGTTCATTGCAGCTCTATTTACTATAGCCCGGAGATGGAAACAACCTAAGTGTCCATCATCAGATGAATGGATAAAGAAGATGTGGCACATATATACAATGGAATATTACTCAGTCATAAAAGGAAACGAAGTTGAACTATTTAAAATGAGGTGGATGGACCTAGAGTCTGTCATACAAAGTGAAGTAAGTCATAAAGAGAAAGACAAATACCATATGCTAACACATATATATGGAATTTAAGAAAAAATAAATGTCATGAAGAACCTAGGGGTAAGACAGGAATAAAGACACAGACCTACTAGAGAATGGACTTGAGGATATGGGGAGGGGGAAGGGTACGCTGTGACAAAGCGAGAGAGTGGCATGGACATATATACACTACCAAACGTAAAATAGATAGCTAGTGGGAAGCAGCCGCATAGCACAGGGAGATCAGCCCCCTGCTTTGTGACCACCTAGAGGGGTGGGATAGGGAGGGTGGGAGGGAGGGAGACGCAAGAGGGAAGAGATATGGGAACATATGTATATGTATAACTGATTCACTTTTTTATAAAGCAGAAACTAACACACCATTGTAAAGCAATTATACTCCAATAAAGATGTAAAAAAATGCTTATTAAATAAATCTATGATGGCTATCTTAAATAAACAAACAACTACAATCTTTAGTTCTTTGGGTGGTCACTCTTTTGGCTTTATTACATTATATAAGGTTGGCCAAAAAGTTCGTTCTGGTTTTTCCCTAAGATAATATGTTACCTACAAGGAAAATTATCTATGCCTAATTTATAAGTTTTAAAGAGATTGTTCAGGTTATTTCTATATGATTCTAAATAGCCAGCTAAAATTAGAAAATTCAGTCAAAAGTCTGCATTTCTGATCTACATGATATCAAACACCTAGATATTTAAAGATACCTGGATCATTGGCATATCTTATAGATCAGCCTAAGGAAGAAAGATAATTAGGACATGTAAAACACATTTCCATATTTTTAATGCTCCTACTGAATTTTTACTTAGCTAATTATGATTTGGCTTTAATGTTAAATATTATGTTTGGGTTTTTTTTCTTATAAGTTGACTTGGTACTAAATTATCCTTATTTTGATGTGTCTGTCACGACTTTAAATATATTTACTGTCATTCACTTCACTTCAATGTTCCTTCTCAGTTATGCTCTTGCCATTTACTCTGTTTTAGCTGTTTTGTGATATGGCATATTTCAAGTTTTTTCACTCTATTTCTTGAGGATTTATAATTTTAACAGCTTGATTTCTTAGTTAATGTTACAAATCTCTCTGATTTCAGGAATCTATAAAAATACTGAAGGCAAAATGAGGGATATAAGCACAAGAAAGTTTCTGTTACCTAATTTCACCAAAAAATGAAGATTTGATGAACAGGGTGGGGGTGGGTGGTACTGCCTATTTAAATCCATCCGTGGCCCACATTCTGAGCTTCACATGTGGCACATTACAAGATATTTTATATTTTTTGCTTATTTCCATGAAATAAAATATGTTTACTATACATATACTACTGAAACAAGTAGTTTATTCACACTTGAATGTAAAGAACATGCTTCTCTTGATGAGTCATCTGGAGGTGGTAAATGTAAGTAGCAATGTATTTATTTTTGTAAATGTCCTTTAACCCACACTGCTGGCCAAACTTCAGGTTCAGCCTCATTTGATAGGCTGCTTTAAGAAAAATAACCCTCACTTAAAAATAAATAAACATATGACCATCAATAACAATTTCTTCTATTTATATTTCCTTGGAATGCATCATATCTCATATAAATGAATTTAAATACATTCTCAGATTACTAAAATGCCACTCATTCCAAAAGTCCTTTGGAACATGCCTACCCCAAGAATACCAAGATGCACTTAGAATAAAATCCAAACTCTTTAACCCTGACCGACAAGGCCTTGCCTGATCTGTCAATTGCTCATCAATTATTACTCCCTTATTTAATATATCCCAGCCATACCAATCTTCATGTTACATGACTTGCAATGCTCATTTTCCCCTCAGAACCCTTGCATTTGCTGTTCCCTCTACCATGAAGGTTGTTCCTCCAAGTCTTTGGATAACCAGTTCCTTCTTATTCAAGTCTTACCTCAAATGTCACATCCTCAAGAGGTCTGCTCTAAAATTCTAACTGCTCTCTACTCCATTTCCTTGGATCATAGCATTTATCTGTATCTGACATCAGGTATTTTCTTGTTGTCTGCCATAGGCTGAGTCTCTGAATAGCCTCATTCTTCCCTGGGGCTTCTCCTCCATTCTGACCATCTCAGTGTGGTCCTTAGATTCTCTCCAGGTTTCTGATTTGTTTTCCCACTCTCTGCTGGGACTGGGGGCTGCCTCAAATCTTGACATGTTTATGTTTGACCCTGATGCCTGTCTTCTTCCTACCAGCACCTTCTGTCTCAGAACTAGATGTGGCTCCCTGTACCCTCATGCCTTGTTTTCACAAAGGGACCTTCCTAAAAGTTATTATCTTTAAGCTACACTCACTAGATCAGAATCTTTGGCTTGGACCTAGGAACTTTGGTTGAATATTCACCTCCTTAAGAAACAGGCTGAACATGAAGACTGTTTTCTTACTCCTCCAACATTCCTTGAGATGGTAAATTTTCTTGACTCTCTCGTATTTCTTGACATTTACAGGAACTTCATTTCCGGAAATAAATGATTTCTCATTAATTTTATCAGGATGCCAAAATATGATTCATGCAGCTTAATGCAAGCAACACATGGTACAGTGAGGTGGCTAGTTGCATGAGTCTGGGTTCAAATCCTAGCTATACCATTTACTAGCGATGTGTACCTGGAGATATTTGTCAAGATCTCTGAGCCTTATCCTCCTAGGTATAAAATGGGGGTAATAAAACAGTCTTCCTGAAAAGGTTGTTGTGAGGATTCAGTGAGATAATGTGAAGTGTTTATATCTGTGCCACACACGCTCACACACTGTGGAGGTGCAGAATGATACAACCCTATGGAGAGGACTTTGCAATATGTAACAAAACCACATGTGTATTTTACCTTTTGGTCCAGCATTGCACCTACAAGTACACCTCCACAAGTAGAGTACAGCATAGACACAAGGTTACTTGTCAAGGCTTTGTTTGTGATAGCAAAGTATTGAAAAAAATCTAAATGTGCCACTGCAGAACGCTGATTGACACAATAGAGCACTATGCAGTTGTGAAAAGAGTGAGAAGTACTTGTATGAACTGATATCAAGGGATTTCTATGATGTACTAAGTGAAAAAAGCAAATGCAAAAGAATATTATGATATATATGTAAAACCTTCATCATAAGACAGAAAATCAGAAATATGTATGTATCTACATGCATATATAGAAACACATACATATACATATGCATGTATACCTATGCAAATATTGATACACATATTCATATGTAACTTATTTGCTCAACTTTTGCAAAATGAAATATAGGAAGAATAAACCAGAAACTAATAAAAACAACAACCCATAAGTGGTAGATGGAAATTGGGAGAAAGATAGAAATAAGGTTTCTCTGAATAGATTTTTTTTATGCAGTTTTGCCTTTTGAACCATATGTTTTACATATTCAAAAATTAAATTTAAATGAAAAAGGATTTACAAAAAGCAAGCTCTAAAATTGAATACAAACAGAAAAAAATGAACTTAACCATATATCAACTTGATGATATAACCACAGAGAGAAGCAGAATGTTTTGAACACTGTAGTCTTGACAATACACTTGGTAGGACCTTATCAGGCAAATCCAGATTGTGGGACTTTCTATAGGGTGTCCGTCTTGGAATCTTCAAAAATATTAATGTTAAAACTGAAAAAAATAGGCAAGGGGGACTGTACTAGATGAACGAGGACCAAAGAGACAAGATAATGAAATATAATGTGTGATCCTTTCTTGGATCTTGAATTCAACCACAAAAAATAACCATAAAGGACATTACTGGGACAGTTGGGGGGAATTTGCATATGGACTGTAGGTTAAAATATATCATCATATCAACGTTAAGTTCCTTGGATATGATTATAATAAGATGTTTTTGTTCTTAGAAAATATATGCTGAAGTATTTATAGATGAACTGTCATGATTCTACATGAACCTTACTTTCAAACTTCAGGTAAAAAGAAAGACAGAGAGAGGGAAAGCAAACATGCAAAATGTTTATATTACTCTTTCAACTACTCTGTAGGTTTGAAATTTTTCAAAATAAAATTTTGGGAGGTAACCTCCAAAACAAACAAACTAAAAGTGATCTGTGCCTGCTAGCTATTACTATCTCTGATTCTCCCAATCTGGGAGGCTGTGAAAAGGAAACCTGGAATAAATACGTATGGCTGATAATAAAAAAGAAATCGTGTACTGGGATCTATTTTCAGCTTACTGAAGCATGTCAGTTGATACTTATTCATTTCCCATAACATTTGCCCAAACAAATAAAATTGCTCCAACTTTTAAAAAAGGAAGTGAGACTGTCTCCAAGCCTCCCTGGAAAGAAACAGTTAAATCTTATCATTATTTTGCCTCCCTCTTATTTAGTGATGTGCTTTGGCGGAAACTCAAGGGGAGTATAGTTCCAGCCAGCCTCTGGGAAAAACGCAGACAACACTGTCTCTCGCCCCTGTGAATTACACTGGGGGACATGCCGCTGCTTCCAGCCTGCCCATCTCAATTATGATGACAAAGCATCAGGCCAAGAGGCAGACCCCTGGGTAGTTAGTTGGGTCTATATTATTTCAGATTTTAAATACTGAAAGCAAGACAGAAAACCTTTCTCCTAGATAGGGAGTGGGAAGTATAATTTACAATAGATTAAGCTCCCCTTATCTGGGGGCATTTAAAGATCTATAGGACCTTCCTTTTAAATTTCTGGTACACAATTGACCTAACAAAACACCTTTACACACTCCTAAATTACATACTTTTAAAAAGTCTTTTTCCCAGATATATAATATTTGCCCCACAAGATGATGAAATGACAATTTGCCACTGGCCTTCTATTTTTCTTTCTTTCAAGACTTAAAAGCCTGTTTCATTTCTATTGCAGGATTGTGTCCAGGTATAGAGAGACACCCTTTGTAACTGGTTAAAAGCTACAGAAAGGCTCTATTGAAACAAAATGCTGCTCATATCCCGATCCATGCCAGTAGGAATAAATCGCACAAAAGCACCTAAAGAAAACCGTTTTATAGTTACTACTGTGGTACATTAGCTGACAAGGGAGAGATGCTTACATTTATAGATTTTTTTTTCCTTTTGTAGAGGCAGAATCTATAAGCAGCTGAAGAATTGTGTATTATCACCGTTGGAATTTGAATTCAGCTAATGAGAACTAAGAGCAAAAGGAAGATGCCTTGTGAGGCTTCTTGGTCTTGGCCCTGTACATGGGCCATAAAATTAGGCTGCCTTGCTTCCCTTCGGGACTACAGCACCTCTCTGCAAATGTATTTCAAGATTCCATTTTCACATGCATAAAAATATTAAAATATGCACCTCCTTAAAGTGTGCATCCTAAGCTAATTATGAAGTTGAAGCTATCAATACCAAGGTAATCTTATGATATCTTATATTTACATAGTATTATGTACCTCTGTGCTTGAGAGCATAGTCACAGACATAATCTCACTTAATCCTGGGAACTCTGTGAGGTAGATTGAGTGGTTCGTCTTTCCATTATGCAGTTAAAGCAACGGAACAAGACATTCTCAATGCTGAAACTTTATGTCTACCATTTATCAGAACTGAAAAAATCTGACTTGAGAGAGAGAGGAAGAGAGAAATATTCAGCTCTTTCACTTACTAGTTGTGTGGCCCTAGACAAATGACCCAACTTCTCTGAGCTTCAGTTTCCTCAGCTGCAAAATAAGGGAAATAATACCTACCTCTTAAGAATGGTTTGATGGTTAAATAATTTATTTTTGAACTTACACTCAAAAATGATAGCTATTTATTTATTGACTCATTCAATAACTATTTTAGTGTTTTTAGCATTTGACAGACAAGAAAGATACAGATCTAGAGGAAGCAAGTAATATAACCATACTCTTAAGATACAGTGCTAGCCTTCATGAAACTCACAGACTTGAAGGTTGGTATACATTTAAATAAACAATTAGAATGTAGTGTGATATTATGGAAAGCCTGCAAAGGCCACCATGGACAGTGTGAAGGTTTTACACTGCACAATCCAGGGGGCAACATTCATGTCACAGTGTCTGTGAGTGATGACACTAGTGTTGTGTAATGTACCACCTGAGAAGCCATCCACAGCAATCCTGCTGGTAACAGAAAAAGGTTAATAATAGCTTCATAGAGGTAACATTTAATCTAGGCCATTCCAGAAAAGAGAAAAAGTGCATGAGAATATATGAAGTGAACATGGAATTGCAAGACCACCATTGCCAAAGTAGGTGGAGTACACATATGACCAAAATATGAAGTTGAAAAGATAAAAAGAGACCATGTGGTGAAAGACCTTGTAAACCATGCCAGATGCAGTTAACTCTCCCATAATGTGGGGATTAGGGGCGCCAACCTCCCACACAGTCAAAAATATGCATATAACTATAGTCAGCCCTCCATATCGTGTTCCACATCCTCAAATTCCATGAACCGCAGATCGTGTAGTACTGTAATATTTAGAACTGAAAAAAAAAAAAAGCTGCATATAAGTGGACCCACACAGTTCAAACCATGCTGTTCAAGGGTCAACTGTAATTTGTACTTTACTCTCAACAACAAAGAGCTTTAGTGTAAATATATGACTGCTGCCTTAGCGTAACTTCTCCATTTCCCATCAGCCGCCAATGTCCATTTGGAGATAGTTCCAGGGATTGTCCAAACAAAATGAAACCCAAAAATGTTATTGATAATGCTGAGACCACTGTACAGGATTCACTGTGGCTAAGAGGGAAGACAGCCTTAGAATGAAGCGGACACTCTGGCAGGTATACTGGAGTGAGAAGAAGAAACCAGGCTCCTGATGACTACATTGAATCCCTGGGTCCAGTCTTGTCTGAAGTCCACCTACTTTGGGATCTTTGGTGATGTGAACCAATAAAATTCTATTTATTACCTAAATCACTTTGAGTTTTGCTGTTTCTTTCCACCAAAAGATTTTAACTAATACAAGTGCCAACAAAAGACTCTAAGCAAAGAAGTAGCATAATTGTATATACATTTTATTAAAATATTACTGGTAGGAACTGGGAAAAGAATGTACTAGAAGAGGCCAGAAGTCAATAGAATAGTCTTTCACCAAAGTCCAAGCAAAAAGGGAAGACAAAAGGATGAGCTGTATATCCTGTCATAAAAAAAAATCTTCAAGGAATATTTTTCACAGTAAAACCAAATTGCAAAAAATTTTGTATAATATAATCTTGTTTAATTTTTAAAACCTTCTTTATTTATGTGCTTATGTATCACTTCACAGTTTACTACTATATTCTGCCTGAATTTTTTTAAATGAGAACTCTTAGTTGTATAATTTAAAGAAAGAAAATTTAAGAAATAATGACCAAGTGACTCAACTCTGTGGCCTTGAATGGAAAGGATGAATTTGAAAGACATTTAGAAGTCAATCTATCTAAAGCCATCCTTTTAGGAGAAGTTCTAGCCCCACCTCATACATGACTCTTTTTTGGACTACCACTTCCCAGGATGATCTTTCTCCTTTTAACTCCTAATATTCTCACTCTCTAGATGATCATTCAGTCTTTCCCACATTCTGCCTTGTACTGAAGATTAACTTTTTATGAATGTATTGATATATCTTCCAAATGGTTATAATCTCCAAGAATCTTGGTTTATGCTATTTTTATAGCTCCACTACGCCTAGCCCTGTGCTTTGTATGTTGTAACTATTCAAATATCTCCTGGTTTGCTGGGTGTTCTTTCACACCCAGTGTAGAGAGGGCACTACACTGCCCTCTCTATTCCGCATTCCCCTACCAAACTGCAAGCAACCCTTGACCAAACAGGCCTGGAAATCTCCTGAGAATGCTTCTGTCCTGCAACATTAGAACTCTTCCAGGTTCTAGTTTTAGCACTGCCTCTGTATTACCAAAAGGCCTTGGGAAAGTGTCAACTTCGGTGAGTCTCTTTCTGTCTTGTAAAAACCTTCACAGAAATATCTGAAGAGGCCAAGATTAAAAGTCAAGATACAGGGCTTCCCTGGTGGTGCGGTGGTTGAGAATCTGCCTGCTAATGCAGGGGACACAGGTTCGAGCCCTGGTCTGGGAGGATCCCACATGCCGCGGAGCAACTAGGCCCGTGAGCCACAACTACTGAGCCTGCGCGTCTGGAGCCTGTGCTCCGCAACAAGAGAGGCCACGATAGTAAGAGGCCTGTGCACCGCGATGAAGAGTGGCCCCCGCTTGCCACAACTAGAGAAAGCCCTCGCACAGAAACTAAGACCCAACACAGCAAAAATAATAATAAATTAATTAATAAACTCCTACCCCCAGCATCAAAAAAATTTTCCATCAGGCAGGACAATCACATACTTTGCTAAATAGCTTTGGCTGGGTCTGTAACTAACCAACAACATCCCTTTAAAAAAAAAAAAAAGTCAAGATACATGGGACATCCCTGGTGGCACAGTGGATAAGAATCTGCCTGCCAATGCAGGGGACAGGGGTTCGATGCCTGGTCCGGGAAGATCCCACATGCCATGGAGCAACTAAGCCTGTGTGCCACCACTACTGAGCCTGTATTTTAGAGTCGGTGTGCTGCAACTACTGAAGCTCACGTGCCTAGAGCCCGTGCTCCACAACAAGTGAAGCCACAGCAATGAGAAGCCTGTGCACCGCAACCAAGAGTAGCCCCCACTCGCCGCAACTGGAGAAAGCCCACAGCAACAAAATCCCAACGCAGCCAAAAATAAAAATTAAATCAAATCTTAAAAATAAATAAATAAATTTTAAAAAACAGTGTACATACACCTTAATTTAAAAATACTTTGTAAAAAAAAGTCAAGATACTCAGAACTTGTGAAGCACAGAAGGAAAAAGCTGGCTGGTGGAAAGACAACATTGGAGAAGAAATAACATATCTGAAGGAAGATAATTAAAATACATTCTAGAGAAAGTACAACTGATAAAGACATCCATTTGAGAAAAGCAATAGGACAAGAGGACATAGCTAAAGGCTTTGCACCAGAACCCATGATCCAAGTAAATAAGTTGTCCTCAAATGACTACAACAAAATCACAAACAGATTTGATCTGGTTGTGTTTTGTTGTCAAGGTCATTTACTCAATGAGTTCATTTAGTTTCTATATTTATGAAGCACTGTGGTCAGTACTGAGAAGACAGTAATAAGATAAGCATGATCCTGCCCTCATGAAGCTTCAGTTCTAGTGAAGGATAAAGACAAGTAAACAATCAATTGCAATACAGTATGATGAGTGCAGTATTGGGAGGGCACCACTCACATTGTAGTCTGTGTACCTGGACATTTACATTTTTCCCTGAAGGACATTTTCACAAACCGCAATGTGGGTAGTGCTCTGGATAAGAAATATAATGGGTGTTATGGATTGAATGTTTATGTCTCCCTGAAATTCATATGTAAAGCCCCAACCCCTAAGGTGATTATATTTAGAAACAGAGACTTTACGAAGGTAATTAAGGTAAAATGAGGTCACATGGTTGGAGCTTTCATCTGATGGGATTAGTGTCCTTGTAGGAAGAGACATGAGTGGAGAGAGCTCACAATCTTGCTCTCTCCTCACCATGTGAGGACACAGCACGAAGATGGCTGTCTACAAGCCAGGGAGAGATCTCCCACCAGAAACCAATCCTGCTGGACCTTGGTCTGGGACTTCCAGCCTCCAGAAAATTTCTATTCTTTAACCACCTAGTTTGTAGTATTTTGTGATGTCAGTTCTAGCAGACTGATTCAATAGGAAAATCACAGAGCATTATAGGAGCACCTAACCCAATCTTAAGGGTTTATAGAAGTCCTCCCAAGAGAAAATGAAATTTAATACCAGATCCAAGGAATGAGTAATAGTTAGCAAGTCAAAGGGAGAGTTGGTAGAGGGGCTGGGGGAAGGTGTCATGTGGAAATGTTTCTCAGGCAAAGAGAGGAGCAGATACAGAGGACAAGACACAGTCACGGTCCACACTGAGCGAGAGGGGCGCAGCTGTAAAAGGATTAGCAGGACACAGTCACACAGGTCTTTTATAAACCTTCATAAGAAGTTTGGATTTTACGCACAGATCTATAAAAATGCTATAATATTCCTAATATCATGAAAATTAACAATAATTGGAATCATTTGTTCTGTGTAAAATAATTTGCAATCTGGAAGGAAATTTTCACTTCTCCAGTTTTTCAAACATTTGCTCAGCACCACATGGTTAGCCGTCAGTGACATTTGTTTAATAAATGATGGGTTTAGGCTTTTTCTGAGGTTATTATGATCCTCATCTTACCATTGCAATGTACCCACGGTTCCAAATCAAAGGGTTTTTAATGACCTCTTATTGACATGGTAAAAAAGCCTTTCTCTAAAGAAACCCATGTAATAACTGCTTAAAATTCAGGCTTGCAGTCAGATTGCCTCCTAAAATTCAGCCCTGGCATCACCAGATCAGCCAACACAGTGCTGGATTTGGGAAGGTCAGGTTTAAACCATCCACTCTGGCCTCCAGAACAATTCTGTATTCTTACTCCTCCTGCAAGCTGCCGATCCTTGGATGAGTATTACCACTACCATTTTACATTTCTTATCCTTCCGGAAAACAATAGCTAAACATCGGAGCATGAAATAATATTTTGTTCTGGGGTCTGCTGAGCATGTCAGGTCAAATTCTCCTTTTTTTGGCCTTCAAGTTGTTTTGTGAACTCCCCGAATAGCATTGCACCATATTTCGTCTTCAGGAAAACAGACATTTTGAAAACAAGAGTTGATGGACCTTGACAGCCAGCTCCTTAGCATGGGAGATAGTTACACTCTGACCTTGGGGTCCTTGCCCTTCTCCAACTTCCTCCCACATCACTGTGAACTCACGGCTGCTGGGAGTCCACTGCCTACTGGACATACCTTAGTCTCAGCATTTGGAGAAGATGGCCAGCTCTCAGAAATCTTGAAAATACTTTTTCATACTGCCCATTTTTTAGTGTGTATCTGATGCACATAAAAATCTCAATGTGATGAAACTAAGAATTGGAGCCATGGGATGAGGAAGCCATATAAACTCAGGTTAATAACGTGAGCAAACCCCCACCCCAATACAGTACCACTGCTGATTGAGCTGGCAGCAAGAAGTCATTTGGAGGAAAGGTGTTTCTGTGATCAATAATCTTTGAGCATCCTATTCAGAAATATCAGGCTTTAGAACTCAACAAAAGAGTCTTCCTGAGAAAGCAATGAGACACCCAAATTGCTTCAGATACAGAGATGTCACTCACCCTCCTGAAACTCTAGAGGAAGGTCAGCGAGTGCAGCTCACCTGAATTCTTCACCACTCTGTGTAAAGATGGCTTTGGCCAAGTCATTGGATCTATTTCACATAGAAATAATATTAACCCCCTACTCTGCCTGAATAACTGTTCTCACCTCAGTGTGGGATTCACTCTTCTAGAATCCTTACAGGTGCTTTTCTTACCTCTGGGGCAGCTACCAGCCCCTTTACCACCAGTAATGGACAGCGTATCTATCGGTCACTTCTTTATTTTCACTTGTCTTTGTCTGCTTGTCTGTCTTAGGTCAGGTTTGCTGGAAACAGACCCTGAGACAGAGACTTGCACACAGTTTTATTGGGGCATGCAGTTAGGACCGACGTGCACACGGAAGTGAAGAACAGAAGTGAAGGAAAGGGGTGCACGGTAAGAGGAAGGAGATGAATTGGGATGTAGTCACACTGGGGGCCAGAGCTACAGAGAGCACTGAAGCTAGCATGGTCCTTCAGAGTTGTCCCAGTTACGGCAAGGGGGCTGGGGCTTTATATTCCTCAGTTGACAGGTTCTTAGGTGAGGGCTGCTCTAGGAAGTGATCCTGGCCTTGGGTAAGGCAGCTCCAGCAGATAGAGAGTGATTCCTGGGGAGGGGCTCAGCTGTGAGTCTTCAGCAGCAACACCCCCAGAATCTGGGGGACTGGTGTCTTTCACTGGAAGGGGGCGTGGATGCTGCTCCACAGCATTGACCACACCCCCTCACCCGATAATTTGAGGAGCAGCGAGGGGTGGAGAGAGTCTGACTTAGGGTGATTAAGTCAAATTTTCTCCCCTCTTATTTAGGTCAGCATCCCCTTTTCATTCCTCCTCCCTCCTAAACTCTGGTGGTATGTTAAGGAAATGCTCCAAGGGGGCTCTTGTTTCCACTCCTCCAAAAGGATCGACTAAGGCAGGCAGCTTAGGCCAAGGGTCTTGTAGTTTTAAATTCTGCAGTGCTTAGATAGGTTTAAATACATTATGTAATATTTTTTACAAAAGGAAATTTCTAATACTTCTAATTTTTCTTGCTAGCTTTGAAATGCAAAACGCACAGTATTTCCGCTACATTCTGGTCCAATGAATTTTTGTCCACCATCCAAGAAGGCTTACAGCCATCGTTTCTATGGGAAAATGTGTATTGAGTTCCAACTACTCAGATCAAAAGAAGTCTTGGAACATTGCCAGCTGGGGACTGCCACACAGGTAGTGGCTAAAATGAGCACGTCATAATTGTCAAACCCTTCAAACACACAGAGGAAGAGCAACCAGCCGATTAAAAGCTGAAGTTGCTCAAACTCATGCTGGAGGGCCAAAATATAGTTCTCATCAATTTATTCCCAACAAATAAATCCAGTAACACACACTCCAAAACAAGGTAGGCTATCTCTAGAGCTCACACGTTTTAATGGAATCGCACTTCATTTCTGGAACAAGCACATCTTGCCCAAGCAGCTCAGCTCTCATTATCAACAGGGTCTGGTCACTGCTCCCTCCATCGCCAGCATGATCCCCGTCATACGAAGGAAGCTGGCGTGAGGAAGGATCAGGGCTGCAGCCTGCAGCTGGGAAGGCGGGCCTGCCCCTGCCCCAGCCTCCGCCTGGGACTCCCTCAGGGCTGCGGGACCTGAAATGTCCCTTTAACTCTCTTTGGCTCTTTTACCTGTGAAACAGGCCGCAAACAGCCTTTTCCAGGAAGACTCAATGTTCATTCAACGTAATCAAAGAAAAACCCGCCCGCAAGGGAGACACAGAGCTCAGAGCAGTTCCTGAGGAATGACTTACTTTCCTCCTCAAAGGGGGTTAGTATTTCTGAGGTTCGAGGCCCTCTGATTCCTTTGACAGTGATGTTCATAATCGCCGGCTCTCCGCTGGCAGGGCGGCACCACCGAGGAAAGCCCGGTGTGAGATGTGCCCAGTGCAACGATGCCGGTTAAATAAGTACCCTTCATCATCTCCCAACAGTCAAGGAGTTTTAAATCCTGTCAATTCATCCCACGTGAGGGAGATTATGTGATTTCCATGTTCAAGTGCCCCTGTAGCTTGATTTGCATAAGCAAAGACTTTGGGGACATGGAAACAAAGGATCAGTGTGAAGGACTGGAGCGCTGTTAGCATAGAGCATTCTGATTTCCAGACAGCGGGTCCAGCAAATCACTGGCACCTTCCCCCACCCCCACCCAATCAAATCTAGGATTTGAAGATTTCTCATCTACTATAAGGAGAGAGGTTACGGAGCTGAGGTTTACCAGGAAGGCTGTCTTCTTAAGCACAATAATTTCTTTCCTTAAAGGGCTCCCTTCCTCCCACCACCTCTTTCTCTTCTGATGTTCGTTCCAAGGCACAAATATTCTGCCTGATAATACTGGGAGAGGCAGCCACAACCATTTCCAACACTGCAGAACACAGAGGGGAGCTCTGTCTTCATCAACACACACACACACACAAACACACAAATGTATTTATTTTTATCCTGTTTTTTCATCCACTCATGGAATATTGATCCAGCAACACCTAATAAAAAGGACATTGGTTAGGAAATTTGAAGACTTGGATTTGTCCTGACTTTGCCACATTAGTTATCTGGGCAACTCACCTATGTCCTCTGCAACCCAGTTTTCTCCTCTCTAAAATAGAAGGGATGGACCTGAAAACCCTTGGATTCCTTCCATCCCTAACATAAGAAAAATTAATAAGACAACCCAGTGCATGGTCATAGCAGACAGACTGAACAACTGGAATGTAGGGGCTGAAGGCCAAGGGGAGTATCCCAGAAGCCCCACCTTAAGTATGCTGTCACCTGTCACTTTAAGAGTTTGTCACCTACCATCCTTGAGCTAGTCTCTACTTCTTTGAAAGAATATCAACAAATGTGTCTTAGGAGTGTTGGGAAAGTTAAATATAGTACTTCTATGTGAAAAGCACTTTGCAAATTATAAATGCAATACACTGCTACTAATGTGTTAACTCAGGTGAAATTGAAATTCCAAGTACTAACAGCAGGATGTTGTCAAACAGTCCTTTAACCCATTGGTTTTCAGGGGAGTGGACTTGGGAGTGATTTTACCTCCCGGGAGATATTTGGTAATGCCTGGAGACATTTTTTGTTGTCACAACCAGGAGCAGAGGAGAGGGGCTATTGGCATCAGCAGGACAGCGGCTGGGGATGCTTCTAAACATTCTGCAAGATCAGGACAGTCCTTCGCAACAAAAAATTATCCTGCTTAATAGTAGGCCTAATACTCCAAAATCATCCTAAACAGTGGCTGTCTGTTTTCCCGGGAAGGAAGATAAGTCCAGTCAGAATGGACCACCAATACTTAGATCCCGTGAATATACCTAGACTCCAACAGAGTCCTGTAGTCCCATGACAGAGCTTCAGCTAAAAGCAGTTTCCTTCAAAGATTTCATCACCAAGCTCTTAGCTACAAGAATTTGGATGGAGGTTGTCCTGTGACCAAAACGTACCCTACATGGAAGGGCAGGAAAATCATGAGCATGTGAATAAGTATGGAAAACATAAGCTCTCGTTTTCATTGTGGTCAGGGGAAGAAAGTCAAATCTCTGTAACACATTTATTACATGTAATTAGGCAATGGGAGCTGGGGAAAGAATATATGCAGATTGGACAAGGCATCTGGTATACTGTGGGCTGAACTCACTGAGTAGCTCATTCTCTCTGGAAATCTACCAATCTAAAGGTCTGCTGTGAACAGACAATATAAGAGTTTAAAATATCTGCTATAATTGATATTTCTTTCAGTTACTTTTTTAAAAAGAGGTTTGATGACTAGCCAGGTGTTACAGAATTTGAAGCGTGAGTAGTTCTACTGAATGTCTGTTGAGCATTTGCACTAGAAACACTGCTTGCAACCCAGGCTGAACAGTGAACATGATTCTGTTGGATCTTTAGTGGGCTGGTAGTTTTAGTCTCCAACTGGTTCAACACCTCAGATGGAGAAAAATAAATAATGAAACCAGAAACTTTTATTTCACATTTAAACAGCAATGTTTTTGTCCCAAAGAAAAAAATAATTTTAAATGCATTTGACTTATTTCTCACCATAATGCCTTAAGGAGGATGTTACCATAAATGGGGAAACAAAATTGTAAGGAATAAGAAAGCTTTGAAGGTAGGATTAGAACTCAAAACTTTTAAATCATTGAAACTCATGGCAACGGTTCTGAAAATGCAACAGTTACCTTCTCTATACCTTCTCCTTAAACTTGACATTTTCCCGTTCCGTGTTACGCCAATATGTTCTCTAAAAGGCTTTTTTTTTTTTTTTTTTTAATCACAGTGACTTGGTAGGTGAGCGTATTGCAGTGCTGGCCATTCCCTCTTGACTTGTCACGTTCAGACCAGATTTCAGTCCTTGGGCCTGGTGTTAAGGTCTCTGACACCTCTGACCACAGTGAGAGTTCTTCCTTTACCCTCTTGAAATGTTGGTGCAGGCACTGGCACTGACTCTCTCCACAGAGATGAAGAGCCTGGAAGTGAAATCGCATAGTGGAGGTGAACACCTTGTAAAACACAGAGCAAAGGCATGATGGTTTTAAGGTGAACCAAGGTCACTGCTCCTGGGAGTTTGGTGAGGTGACATTGACAACACCTTCAGAAGCCCTGGTTTTGTAGTACACTGGTCATTGAGGTCTCTTTGAGAGGAAGTAGCTGATTAAGATATATGCAGATAACATTCCAGATTTTTCCTGGGTCTGAATATAAACTTGGCTGGCCTTTTTGAAATGGCATAAAATCTGTCAAGTCACCAGGCTGCCATTTTTTAAATTCCTGCTACAACGAACTAAGTGGCACCTCCCAGGATTTACCCCATGTTCAAAACTTGTTCTTTTAATTAAAGGATAAAACAACCTGATAAAACTCTAAGAATATAATTTAGGTTCTAGGAAACTCCAACTATTGGGGGTCTACTTTTGTCTCTGTACTTCCCTTAGGACCTAAGTGAACTCTTAAACTTTTTAATTAACAGTTTATTATAAGAAATTCGTAAAGGTATTATTCTCCTATCATCCTGTAACATGCACGCAAACATACACATTTTCTTTGTAGAGTTCACTTTTGAGGTTTCTGGTTAAAGACAATCCCAGCTTCTAAAAGGCCTTCTTTGGTTTGAGGCAAAGAGAGACGAACAGCTCAGGAGGTGCCTCTAAGAACCTGTAGATCATTTTTATTAAGGATGGGGAGACACAGGAATGGATGAAGGTAGAGGGAAGGAGATTATCTTCCATAGATGTGTATACGTTCAAACTGGAGGAGAAGTTCTCAGTGGTGCATAGGTTAAGGAATCTTAAATAACTGTCCAAGGAGCTTTCCCTGAGAAAGAAGTACTACCCCTGGTAGGATCACCTACATGGGCTGGTTTTGTCAGCACAATTGGAAAAGAAGAACCTCAAAGCCAATCCTCTGGGAGAACAATAGCCTGACAAAGAGATACAGGGAGAAAATTCTTCTTAGTGAAAATGATGTTTATTCAAAAATACTTCCAGAATCTATCACACTTCAAGGAATAAAGACATTTTTTTTCTTTCTATAAGGAGGAAATTGAACCAGTCGCACTGTTAGAGCAATGGTAACAAAGGAAGCTCAGCCAGACCCAAGATGTGGGCAGGTACTTATAAGACCCTCTGGTGGAGGACCTTCAGGATGGTGGAGGAGTAAGACATGGAGATCATCTTCCTCCCCACAAATACATCAAAAATACATCTACATGTGGAAAAACTCCTACAGAACACCTACTGAAAGCTGGCAGAAGAAATCAGATGCCCCAAAAGGCAAGAAACTCCCCACATACCTGGCTGTGTGGCTGACAGGGTCTTGGTGCTCCAGTCGGGAGTCAAGTCTCTGAAGTGGAAGAGCCGAGTTCAGGACATTGGATCACCAGAGACCTCCCAGCCCCATGTAATATCAATCAGTGAGAGCTCTCCCAGAGATCTCCCTCTCAACGATGAGACCCAGCTCCACTCAACAATGAGCAAGCTTCAGTGATAGACACCCCATGCCAAACAACTAGTAAGAAAGGAAAACAACCTCAGCAATCAGCAGAGAGACTGCCTAAAATCATAATAAGATCACAGACACCCCAAAACACACCACTGGATGTGGTTCTGCCCACCAGAAAGACAAGATCCAGCCTCATCCACCAGAACACAGGCACTAGTCCCCTCCACCAGTAAACTTACACAACTCAGTGAACCAACCTTACCTACTGGAGGCAGACACCAAAAACAACAGGAATTATGAACGTGTAGCCTGCAAAAAGGAGACCCCAAACACAGTAAGTTAAGCAAAATGAGAAGACAGAGATATACGTATCAGATAAAGGAGCAGAGTAAAAACCCACCAGACCAAACAAATGAAGAGGAAATAGGCAGTCTACCTGAAAAAGAATTCAGTGTAATGATACTAAAGATGATCCAAAATCTTGGAAATAGAATAGACAAAATGCAAGAAACATTTAACAAGGACCTAGAAGAACTAAAGAGCAAACAAACAATGATGAACAACACAATAAATGAAATTTTAAATTCTCTAGAAGGAATCAATAGCAGAATAACTGAGGCAGAAGAACGGATAAGTGACCTGGAAGATAAAATAGTGGAAATAACTAACACAGAGCAGAATGAAGAAAAAAAATGAAAAGAATTGAGGACAGTCTGAGAGACCTCTGGACAACATTAAATGCACCAACGTTTGAATTATAGGGGTCCCAGAAGAAGAAGAGAAAAAGAAAGGGACTGAGAAAATATTTGACAAGGTTATAGTTGAAAACTTCCCTAATATGGGAAGGAAATAGTCAGTCAAATCCAGGGAGTGCAGAAAGTCCCATACAGGATTAATCAAAGGAGAAACATGCAAAGACACATATTAATCAAGCTATTAAAAATTAAATACAAAGAAAAAACATTAAAAGCAGCAAGGGAAAAGCAACAAATAACATACAAGGAAATCGCCATAAGGTTAACAGCTGATCTTTCAGCAGAAACTCTGCAAGCCAGAAGGGAGTGGCAGGACATATTTAAAGTGATGGTGATGAAAGGGAAGAACCTACAACCAAGATTACTCTACCCAGCAAGGATCTCATTCAGATTTGATGGAGAAATTAAAACATTTACAGGCAAGCAAAAGCTAAGGGAATTCAGCACCACCAAACCAGCTTTACAACAAATGCTAAAGGAACTTCTCTAGGAAGGAAACACAAGAAAAGGAAAAGACCTACAATAACAAATGCAAAAGAATTAAGAAAATGATAATAGGAACATACCTATCGATAATTACCTTAAATATAAATGGATTAAATGTTCCAACCAAAAGACATAGACTGACTGAATGGATATGAAAAAAAGACCCATATATATGCTGTCTACAAGAGACCCACTTCAGACCTAGGGACACATACAGACTGAAAGTGAGGGGATGGAAAAAGATATTCCATGCAAACGGAAATCAAAAGAAAGCTGGAGTAGCAATTCTCATATCAGACAATATAGACTTTAAAATGAAGATTATTACAAGAGAAAAAGAAGGACACTACATAATGATCAAGGGATTGATCCAAGAAGAAGAAGATATAACAATTGCAAATATTTATACACCCAACATAGGAGCACCTCAATACATAAGACTAATGCTAAGAGCCATAAAAGGGGAAATGGACAGTAACACAATCATAGTAGGGGATTTTAACACCACAATTTCACCAATGAACAGATCATCCAAAATGAAAATAAATAATGAAACACAAGCTTTAAATGACACATTAAACAAGATGAACTCAACTGATATTTATAGGACATTCCATCCAAAAACAACAGAATACACTTTCTTCTCAAGTGCTCATGGAACATGCTCCAGGATAGATCATATCTTGGGTCACAAATCAAGCCTTGGTAAATTTAAGAAAATTGAAATCATATCAAGTATCTTTTCCGACCACAATGCTATGAGACTACATATCAAATACAGGGAAAAAAAACTGTAAAACATAAAAACACATGGATGCTAAACAATATGCTACTAAATAACCAAGAGATTACTGAAGAAGTCAAAGAGGAAATCAAAAAATACCTAGAGACAAATTACAATGAAAACACGATGATCCAAAATCTATAGGATGCAGCTTAGCAGTTCTAAGAGGGAAGTTTATAGCAATACAATCCTACCTCAAGAAACATGAAAAATCTCAAACAAACAACCTTACCTTACACCTAAAGCAATTAGAGAAAGAAGACCAAAAAAACCCAACTTAGCAGAAGGAAAGAAGTCATAAAGATCAGATCAGAAATAAATGAGAAAGAAATGAAGGAAACAATTGCAAAGATCAATAAAACTAAGAGCTGGTTCTTTCAGAAGATAAACAAAGTTGATAAACCATTAGCCAGACTTATCAAGAAAAAAAGGGAAAAGACTCAAATCAACAGAATTAGAGCTGAAAAAGGAGAAGTAACAACTGATACTGTAAAATACAAAGGTTCATGACAGATTACTACAAGCCACTATATGCCATTAAAATGGGCAACATGGAGGAAATGGACACATTCTTAGAAAAGCACAACCTTTCACAACTGAACCAGGAAGAAATAGAAAATGTAAACAGACCAATCACAAGCACTGAAAGTGAAACTGTGATTAAAAATCTTCCAACAAACAAAAGCCCAGGAACAGATGGCACCACAGGCGAATTCTATCAAACTTTTAGAGATGAGCTAACACCTACCCTTCTCAAACTTTTCCAAACTATAGCAGAGGGAAGAACACTCCCAAACTCATTCTACAAGGCCACCATCCCCCTATTACCAAAACTAGATAAAGATGTCACAAAAAAAGAATACTAAAGGACAATATCACTGCTGAATATAGATGCAAAAATCCTCAACAAAATACTAGCAAACAGAATCCAACAGCACATTAAAAGGATCATACACCATGATCAAGTGGGGTTTATCCCAGGAATGCAAGGATTCTTCACTATATGCAAATCAATAATTGTGACACACCATACTAACAAATTAAAGTATAAAAACCATATGATCAACTTAATAGATGCAGAAAAAGCTTTTGAACAAAATTCAACATGCATTTATGATAAAAACCCTACAGAAAGTAGGCATAGACGGAACTTACCTCAACACAATAAAGGCCATATATGAGAAACTCACAGCCAACATCGTTCTCAATGGTTAAAAACTGAAACCATTTCCACTAAGAACAGGAAAAAGACAATGTTGCCCGCTCTCACCACTATTATTCAACATAGTTTTGAAAGTTTTAGCCACAGCAATCAGAGATGAAAAGGAAATAAATGGAATTCAGATTGGAAAAGAAGAAGTAAAACTGTCACTGTTTGCAGATGACGTGATACTATACATAGAGAATCCTAAAGATTCTCTCAGAAAACTATTAGAGCTAATCAATGAATTTGGTAAAGTAGCAGGATATAAAATTAATGTACAGAAATCTCTTGCATTCCTATACACTAATGATGAAAAATCTGAAAGAGAAATTAGGGAAACACTCCCAGATACACTGCAACAAAAAGAATAAAAACCTAGGAATAAACCTACCTAAGGAGACAAAAGACCTATATGCCAAAAACTATAAGACACTGATGAATGAAATCAAACACAATACAAACAGATGAAGAGATATATCGTGTTCTTGAATTGGAAGAATCAACATTGTGAAAATTACTATACTACCCAAAGCAATCTACAGATTCAATGCAATCCCTATCAAATTATTAATGGCATTTTTCACAGAACTAGAACAAAAATATTCATGGTTTGTATGGAAACACAAGAGACCCCGAATAGCCAAAGCAATCTTGAGAAAGAAAAACAGAGCTGGAGTAATCAGGCTCCCAGACTTCAGACTATACTACAAAGCTACAGTAATCAAGGCAGTATGGTACTGACACAAAAACAGAAATATAGATCAGTGGAAGAGGATAGAAAGCCCAGAGATAAACCCACGCACCTATGGTCACCTTATCTTTGATAAAGGAGGCAAGAATATACAATGGAGAAAAGACAGCTTCTTCAATAAGTGGTGCTGGGAAAACTGGACAGCTACATGTAAAAGAATGAAATTGGAACACTCCCTAACACCATACACAAAAATAAACTCAATATGCATTAAAGACCTAAATGTAAAACCGGACACTATAAAACTCTTAGAGGATAGCTTAGGGAGAACACTCTATGACATAAATCACAGCATACCTTTTTTGACCCACCTCCTAGAGAAATGGAAATATAAACAAAAATAAATAAATGGGACCTAATGAAACTTAAAAGCTTTTGCACAGCAAAGGAAACCATAAGCAAGACGAAAAGACATCCTCAGAATGGGAGAAAGTATTTGCCAATGAAGCAACTGATAAAGGATTAATCTCCAATATTTACAAGCAGCTCATGCATCTCAATATCAAAAAACAAACAACACAATACAAAAAATGGGCAGAAGACCTAAATAGACATTTCTCCAAAGAAGATATACAGATTGTCAACAAACACATGAAAGGATGCTCAACATCACTAATCATTAGAGAAATGCAAATCAAAACTACAATGAGGTATCACTTCACACTAGTCAGAATGGCCATCATAAAAAAATCTACAAACAATAATTGCTGGAAAGGATGTGGAGAAAAGGGAACCCACTTGCAGTGTTGGTGGGAATGTAAATTGATACAGCCACTATGGAGGACAGTATGGAGGTTCCCTAAAAAGCTAAAAATAGAGCTACCATGTGATCCAGCAATCCCACTACTGGGCATATACCCAGAGAAAACTATAATTCAAAGAGCCTGGTACCACAATGTTCATTGCAGCACTATTTACAATAGCCAGGACATGGAAGCAACCTAAGTGTCCATTGACAGATGAAAGGATAAAGAAGATGTGGCACTATATACAATGGAATATTACTCAGCCATAAAAAGAAAACAAATTGAATTATTTGTAGTGAGGTGGATGGACCTAGAGTCTGTCCTACAGAGTGAAGTAAGTCAGAAAGAGAAAAACAAATACTGTACACTAACACATATATATGGAATCTAAAAAAACCAAAATGGTTCTGAAGAACCTAGGGGCAGGACAGGAATAAAGATACAGATGTAGAAAATGGACTTGAGGATGGAGTGGGGGAAGGGTAAATTGGGATGAAGTGAGAGAGTGGCATGGACATATATACACTACCAAATGTAAAATAGATAGCTAGTGGGAAGCAGCCACGTAGCACAGGGAGATCAGCTCGGTGGTCTGTGACCACCTAGAGGGGTGGGATAGGGCGGGTGGGAGGGAGAAGCAAGAGAGAGGGTATATGGGAATATATGTATATGTATAGCTGATTCACTGTGTTATACAGCAGAAACTAACACAACAATGTAAAGCAATTATACTCTAATAAATATGTTAAAAAAAAAAAAAGCCAAAGACCCTCAGGTGTAGTTTGTGGTCTCTGCTGGAGAGTGAGGGATTCCAGGAAGACAGATGAAACAAACGTTCCTTAGTGTCTGTCTCAGAACAACAAGAAAACTTCCTGAGATCAGAGCATCCTGGAACATGCCACCTCACCCTTGCTCAGATTTTATATCGAAACTAATTATCAATATTCCATTTGACACAAAAGTGTTTTAAAATAGAATGAAACAAGCTTGATTAAATATGAAAAGGCAAGAAGGTATATGTAATTAACTTCTGTTCCCTTTGCTGATAACTTATCCTATGTGGTTCCCTTTGTTCCTCAAATCTAAAATTGTCATATGGATCAAAACAAAGTCTTCTTTTAAAAAAGACTTTAAATAAATAAATGAAGAATCTGTTTAAAGAAATATATTCTGAGATACACTTTTTTAGTTTCCTCAGTCACTACCCTGATATTAAGTCAATGTTACACATACTCTCCTAGTGAAATGCTTAAGATAAAACAAGGTTTAATAAATGTTTCAAGCTTATCGGTGAACAGTCACACTTCTCCCTCTGTCTTTTCATTTACTACATTTTTCCACATAAGGAACGCCATATCTGATCAACCATTTTAAAAATAAACAAAGCTCTGTGGGTGGCTGATCTCCGATTGTGTCTGAGATTCATCTTTGTATCGGTGCTAATCTGTGTTGTCGTCCAGTCTTGATGCTTCCCCAGCCTCCAGTGGAAGGCACTCACCTAGGAAACAGAAGATCCATTTTTCAATTGTCCCAGAAGGTTCTTTCTCAACATGAATGCTTCCATGAGTAGTTTATATCCCATTGACTATAACCCTATTACCTCTATTGGGAACAGATGTTGGTATGTTGTAAAAAACTAATATTCATCACAAAAATTTAATTTAGATCATTGTACATGAACACATAGAGATAAATGCAGGGCTAAAGTAATAGAATTCAAGAACATGGAAAAATTCAGAAATAGCTTATTCTTGCTATGCACTTTATCTTCTGGAAGTAAAAGCAACAAACTGTGCCAAGAATTGATTGGGAATTAATTATAAAATTCTCTGACCTAAATCAAATTATAGATTATGTGAAAATAGAATTATTTCCATACATTGCAAAATTGTACTTTCCTGAGTATATCTGTTTTACTATGTAGTATTGCACACTTTTTCAATGGCACTCTATGCTAATCATTGTCATTTATTTTATACACATTTTTAGCTCAACTCTACTTATAAGGACACTTAGGATTCCAAACATGCACAGTTTTATGGAAAAATACCATTTTTGATATATTGCCCAGTAGACACTGATAATGTCAAATCTTTTGAGAAGCTTACCAAATAGTGGTAGATTTTTTTAGTTATGATTAAAGTGAAACAGAATGCCTATTACATATTGACCAACAAAGAGAGATTGTTGGAAGATTCCAGAACAGTGAGGTGCTATCAGAGGGTGTTCTTAGATGTCCACCAAAGGCCGTTCATTACTTAAGGCCAGGAAAGATTTATGAGGCTGCAAAAGGAACAGAGTGTAACAATTATTCAAAAAGGATATTTGAATTTAGGTATCAAAAATTTGAACAGCCTTAGTTACACGATATTTGACAAGGGAAATGTCACTGTCTTTATTTTTGAGTCCTTAGAAATGAGTTTGAAACTTGGAATAAGTATAAAATCATCAAAGAGGAGCTCAGCATCTCTTAGTAGGACTGTCCCGGTTCAGCCATGCTGTTATCCGTATGATGTTGTAAAAATTCAAATAAAGATTGAAAGTGTTTTTCCTCACCTGCTCCTGTCTGGTAAAAGTACTCATGAAGAGCTTAAGTATCAGAACCATGCTCAAGTGGTAGAGAATTATGTCACAGAAGTTAATTTTTTAGAATTAAAATGGGAACTAAGATATCTGAAACAACTCCCTTGTTTTACAGATATAAATATTCACATTTGGAGAAGGTGAATATTTTTTCTAAGTACACGTGGTGAATCAGTGGGAGGCTGTTAAGCTTGAGGGTGGGAGCTCTGGAATTGTACTGCCTGCTGAGCATCCCCCTTCCATCACTTGGTGACTATGTGACCATAGCGTGTTTCTTTATTAATCTTTCTAGGTTTCAATTTCTTCATCTGTAAAATAGACATAATAATAGCAGAGTGGAAGCCTCTTATTCAATGTCATAAAGACAACAGTATCAAAATTTCATTGTAAGCAGTGATACATTGAAAAATACACAATAAATTACTTATTTTAACCTAAAACGTATTTATTTTATTTATCCATCTTTCATGTAGGGCCAAGGCCTTTTCTTTGAGTACAAGCCATCCTACTTTGTTTCCAGTCATCCATAAAGGTTCCATTCCTTGAAAGTACAGCAAGCATTTTAAAGACATTGTAAGTCCATCTAAGCACAGAACTCTTAGATTTTTACAGTTTCCAAATGTATAGCTGTTGTCTTACCTGTACCTAATTCAACACCTTTTTGAAAACTATATCATATTGATTGAATCCTCCCAGTACATTCAAGTTAGTTTTTATAAACATAACCTTCTTTTCTACTGGGATTCTTACTTCATTGATTTGTGTTATATTTAATAAAAATATGTTTTGTTGTAACAAGTGCAACTGGTATAATCAGATTTGGGTCCGAATATCTCTGACGCGATAACATGTACCTTGATTTAGAGGAGCAATGGTGATCAGCTTCCTGAAGATGTGCCTTAAGTATGTCAGTGTGTTTTACAGATGATATGGAGAAAGGTAAGTAGTCTTCTCAATCCAGGTGGCCAAGGAAACTTGTACTGAAAGTTCACAGAACAGTGCCAGTACGTTAGCTATTCAAGTTTAGAACTCATTTCTCCTAACTTCTTGTCAAGTGTCAGGAAGGGGAAATTTCTCCCCTACTCCTCTTGAGTTCTTTTGGCTGGTCTAATAATTAAATTGATCAAGACAGATTAACAAGGGAAAAAGAATAATTTAATTCATATGCACAGAGCTCTCATAGAAATAGGGCCCCCGAAGTGACCAAAGTAGGCTGTTTATATATCATTTTTAGACAAAGAAAAAAGTATTTATGAAAGGGGCTGTGCTTCGGGTAGCAGACTAATGAAGAAATAACAAAGTCTGTTTATACAGCTTTCTTAGCCTTGAATTCCCTAACTTTGTTGATAAGAATGCTTTCTATCCTCCTGGTATAGGAAGGAGGCCTTCACATGGGAGATTTATTTCCTGCTTTTAGGGGAAAGTTGGGGGGTAAGAGTGTTTTTTACATATAATTTTTTTTTTAACCAGCTGTTTCTCATTTAACTTTAATTCAAAATAATAAGTATGCCATTGAGGTATGTGTTGGGGCAGCCTGCCCTTGGCCCTAACACAGGAGATAGATTGATACTTGTAGGTAAATATTCTTCTTTCCTCTCCATATTTTTTTTCACATTGGCATTCAAAATTAACTTTGACTCTCTATTTAGTTACATTAATAAAAATTACTACTTGATTACATTATATATCCAAGGTTTGTTACAATAGTAAAGACTGGTGATTAACTCTAGAGTCATGCTAAATACAGTCCCCATAAGAAAAATGTTTTTATTTTTTTAAGAGTTAGTTTCTATTTTTCTCACAATTAAGATACATACAGTTTAAGAGTCAGATACCGTATGACACTGATTCAAGTCTGCACATTTACCCACATTTTAATATCTTGGAGATCTGGATGCCTTCTTACTGTCCATGACATCTCATAATTACCATGGACCAGGTGGCAGTCATAACATATGACGCTGCCTGAACATTTACACTCCTTAAACGTATCAACATCAAAATGCAGAAGTGACAGCAACTTGGAAGAGAATCACAGAATCAATAGATCAGTCATTTGAGGAATCCCGTGTCACTAGTGATCTCAATGGCCCAGAGAGCCATACAGTGGTATGGAAAAATACAAGCACTGACAGCTTTGAGCTGAAGTAATTCAAAAGAATTTGAAGTTTTAGGAATAATATCCAATTCATTTCACTTACATTTTTGTTTTACATGTATTCACAGGAGGGGTGTATGATCAAAAAACACTATGTCAAATAAATATAAATGAGCTCTTTCATTAATATTATATAAAGATTAAAATGATCCTGACAATAGTGCAGTAACTAGTACCAAAGTAGCACTCCCATCATAAATGAGTGTAATAATGGGGCAAATATATGAGGCAACTTGGTTCCGGTTCTGGACTACAAACAGTATAAGGCTGTGCTCCCTGAAAAAGGAACTCAAGATGTGAGTCTCATTCGTAATAGCCCAGGTGTCTGACTAGGGACAAATTCTTGATTACAGTGCAGTGAGCTGGAGTCCAAGCAGATCAAGGCAATTTATCTGAGCTGAGGAGCCAGAGATCAGATTTGGGGCAACTGAAGCAGCTAGAATCTATAGGACCAGGACGCCAGAGGCAGAAGCTGCATGGAACTTTAAAAGTTTGAATGGGGTTTCCTCATGCACCACATGACAAAAGGCTGTGCTGTGCATGGTCAAAATGATATCACATGAGGCTTGCCAGAGGGCAGCTGCTACAGGATTCAACCTGGAAAAGAGATATTAGTGGTCAAGCAGTGCTTGTTAAAATGTCACTAGCACTTTGGATATCCTCCAGGGCAAAAAAGACTGCCCTTTAGAAGTAAAGCCTCTGTCTTACTCCATACCCACCCAAACAAAACCTAAAACCAAACTCTGACAAGATCAGCTGGAAGACAGAGTGCAGAAATTGAGTCCCATCAAGAGGAGGTTGGAAAACACCT
The DNA here is from genome assembly GCF_011762595.2 of Tursiops truncatus. Lineage (NCBI taxonomy): Eukaryota > Metazoa > Chordata > Mammalia > Artiodactyla > Delphinidae > Tursiops > Tursiops truncatus. The sequence continues at coordinate 31,898,290 of NC_047051.1, forward strand.
CCAAACACCTTTCCGAACATCTATCCTGACAAAGCATATAACTAAGGCTAAGGTTACAAAATGCAAGGTGATCAGCCAATAATTGAACTGACTGCTAAAATAAAATCAACATTTTCCAGAGTCTCAACAATGTACTATCAAAGATGATGGCTATAAAACCAAATCCAGGGACTTCCCTGGCCGACCAGTGGTTAAGACTTCACCTTCTAATGCAGGGAGTGCGGGTTCGATCCCTGGTAGGGGAGCTAAGATCCCGCATGCCTCAGGCCCAAAAAAACAAGACATAAAACATAAACAATATTGTAACAAATTCAATAAAGACTTTAAAAAAACAAACAAACAAACAAACCCATAAAGAAACAAGAAAACGTGAGTCATAGTCAGTAAAAAAGCTGTCAAGGGCTTCCCTGGTGGTGCAGTGGTTGAGAGTCCGCCTGCCGATGCAGGGGACACGGGTTTGTGCCCCTGGCCGGGAAGATCCCACATGCCACGGCCATGGCTCCGGAGCCTGTGCTCTGCAACGGGAGAGGCCGCAACAGTGGCAGGCCCGCGTACCACACACACAAAAAAAAAAGCTGTCAAAAAAAAAACATTCCCAAGATGACTCATATGTTTGATTTACCAAACAAAGACTTTAAAGTAGCGACTATAAATATGTTCAAAGAGCTAAAGAAAAATTGTTTTAAAAGTAAAGGAAAATATGGTTGGTCGTAATAAGTAAATAGGTAGAAAAATCTCAGAAGATAATTTTAAAAATTTTAAATATAAATTGTACAACTTAAAGTAGAACAACTAAAATGAGAAAATGGGGTTAACTGCATATTAGAGTTGGCAGAAGATTTAGTGATCTTCAAGATATATGAAGAGAGATAATCCAATCTGAAAATCAGAAAGAAGAAAATACTGAAGAAAAATGAACAGAGCCCCAAGAGGTCTCAAGTGTTACAATTGGAAAATGATAGATGATAGATATAGACAAAATAAAGAAAGGAAGGGAGAGAGGGAAGGAGGGAGAGAGGGAGGGAGGGAGGGAGGGAGGAAGCACATAAAGATTTGAAAAGAGAAATGGAGAAGCAGAATTATCTCTGTTTACAGACCATATGATTTTCTCTACATAAAATTCTTAAGGTATCTACAAATTTTTTTGAAATTAATATGTGAATTTAGCTAGCAAAATTTAATACACAAAAATCAATTGTATTTTTATACACCAACAACAAACTGGAAAGTTAAAATTGATTGAATAAATTTAATTTAAAAAGTACATGATCTCTATACTAAAAACTATACTGCATTATGGACAGACATTACAGTGGACTAACTGGAGAGATATACAATATTACAAGTTCAAGTTCATAAACTGGAAGGCTTGATATTATGATGTTCATTCTCCCCAAATTTGAACTACAGATTCAAGCAATCTCACTTAAAAGTCACAGCAGTGGAAATTAATAAGCTCATTCAAAAGCTGATATACAAATAAAAGAACCTAGAATAGTCAAAACAATTTTAAAATTAAAGAACAAGCTATAATAATTACACCATCTCATGGTAAGACTTACTAAAATTTACACTAGTCAAGACAATGCAATAATGGTGTAATGATAGACAAAAGTATCATGGAAATAGAATAGAGTCCAAAAACTGATATACATATATGTGGCCAATTGATTTTTTACAAAAGCCAAAATGTCATCAAATAAAGAAACATATTCACTTCAAGTGGTGCTGAAACTACTAGATACCTGTATGAAAAAAAAAAAAAAATGAATCTTGACCGCATCTGACACCATATACAAAATTAATTTGATAAAATTCATACCTAAATTTAATAGAGAAGACAATAAAATTCCTAGAGGAAAACATAGGAGAAAATCTTTGTAAACTTGATATAGGTAAATATGTCATAAACAGAAGACAAAAAATAATTGATAAGTTGGACTTCATCAAAATTAAAAATCTCTGACAGCGTCGGGATCAGGGTGAGGCAAGAGCAGCCAAATCATGCACGTTCAGAGTCAGTCTCTGTCTTTATTTAAAAGTTTGATATTTTGTTCATCATGAACTTTTTATACTAATTTTAATTTTTAAACTATGGGATTAAAATAGTATTTATCTTGATTACTTAGTTTTTTGGCATTCCTTTAAACCTGTGCTTGAGACAAGTGGCTTACTCTCCTCACACTAGTCCTGGCCCTGATCCTGTCCTTCCTAAATTTTGAACTCTGTATCCTCAGGTCAGTGGATCCACAGGCTTGCTTTTGGTTCCCCCTCCCTGCTGTGTAGCTGGAACACCCTTTCCAGTCAGTAAACTGGGTCAGTTACAGAAAATACCTCATTTGTTTTCCTTCTCCAGGAATCACTGTCCAAGTACCTATCTTCCAAAGGGTGAACATCATTTTTTCATATGTTTTGTCCAGTTTTCTAGTAGTTTAAGAAGGGAGGGTAGTTCTGGTCCCTGTGTTCCATTATAGCTGGAAGAAGTACTTGCAAGAGTTTTGAAACGTATTTTTATCTCTAGTGTTTGTATGTTTAAAGTTCAGTGAATACGGCAAGCTCCTCAATATACCTCAATTTATACCGATTTAGAAGAGAGGGTTATCAAAAAAATTTTTTTAAGTATTATAATTTTTAATCTATATTAACATTTTGCAGGTGGCCTGGTGACCATTGATTTTTATAATGCTGACTTTATTTTTAAGTCTAAAAATATTTGGTAATTACTTGTAAGAATGCTGTGGGTACACTGAACCAAAGTCATGGACAATGTGCAGGTGTGTGACACATGACTGTCTGTAACAGGATCCACAATGAAAGAACTGGAAGTTGCTGGGTTTTGTGACTGACACTGAAGTTATTTCTATCTCATATGTGGAGATTTATTCCATCTGCATGAGACAGGCTAGAAATAAAGAGAACTTTTATACTTGTCTCTATTCCTATGAAACTTTGAAAGATGTTTTATCTTTCCTTCCCAAAACAGGGATAAGGTATTAGTTCCAAGAATGTGGACTAGGCTCAGAGGAGGGAGGTCAGTTGCTCTCAAACTGCAGGTCTCTGGGCTAGAACCAGGAGAGGCAGGTGGGAATGGCCAAGAGGAAGAATGAAGTATTCAGGTTCCTAAGCTATGAAATGAAGACCAGAGAAACCAGCCACAATAAGAAGGTCTGAATTCGAGAGCAGGAGGTTAGAGGCAGCAGCATGTATATCCTCAGACCTGAGAGTGGATGGAACAGCTTGTAATCTAGCAATTTCTGTCCCTCCATTAGTGGGCATTAAATACTTCATCCAGAGGGACAGAGCATTTCATTCTGTTGTGATCAGCAGCACGCATTTACTAAGAGAGAGCAGTAATTATACAACAACAACAGAAAAGAAATTTGTGTGCATAAATTATCTCCCTAAGGCATAAGGCATTATTTAGATTAGTTTAGATTAAGAAAATTATCTTTTTACTTCCTCTTACTGACCAAACATAGAACAAGTTTTGGCATCTTCTAGCACTGCTGCAACATGTTTACTGCAACAGAAATGTGAAAGAAACTGCCACTCTGCAAGGTGAAAGAGGCCCATTCATTATTTTTCTTTTTTTAATTTTTGAATTTTTATTCTGAGATTCGGAAAAGAAATTTACAATTGTCAGATTAATTTAGAGATTGTTGAAGTACTTAAAATCATGGTTAACATTATTTCTGTGATATTCCTTGTGCCATGGCAATTACTCAAGATGGTTTCTTAAAAGATTGAAATAGTATAGTATATCAATGAACTTTATTTTCTAATTCTTGAAACTTCAATGTAGACCTGTGGAGGAATGTACAGTCAGGCCCATGGATGCAGAGGGCCAATGACACTAGTTATTTTACATAAGGTACTTGAGAATCTCCGGATTTTGTTATCCACGGGGATGGGGGGTGTTTGAGGGTGTCCTGGAACTGATCACCCGAGGATACTAAGGGACAACATAAAATTCACTCTCCTAGCATTTAGTTAACTGGCTTTTGGAATGCATCTAGCATAGTCTCTCCTGGTTGTGAAGTGTGGACAAAGGAACTAGACAGACTCGAGGGTGTTTGAGGGACGACCATGGACAAGCTCTTGGATCCCCGTGAGCCTCTGTTACTTCTGTAAAATGGAGATTACCTTCCTTACTTCTTAGGGTTGCTCAAGAAACATGTCATTGTCCGAGACTTTCCGGGGTGGCCAGCCTTCGGTTACAACAAAGTCTGCTGACCTAGTGGAGCTATGAAAAGACAGGCGGTCTGAGTATTCCTTTGTAGACTATAGTAATTTGAATCTACCACCAAAGTTAAGTTGGTATTTATCTTGGACTAATGGAAAAATTAGGCTTCAGTTTTGTAGACCAATAAGTCAGAAAATGTGCCTGGTTGCCTTTTTGTTCCTGTCTCTCTTCTTCGTTGAACTTTGTGAAACTTCCTTTCCTCCCCATGACCAGACCATTGTTGACTTTTCTCTCTTATGTATGGGAGGTTCCACAAACTGCTTCTCGCAGTCTGCTGTTTATCTTCATTACTCTGTCTTTAGAGAGATCTTTCTTGTTGTTAGAATAATTGAGTGCAGAGAACTAGGAAGCCATTTTCAATACACAGTACTTTGAATGTGGTTCAAATAAATTGAGGCTCCTTGGTTGGCAGCTCTTTTTAATGTAAAAGAGCTTGAGACTGCAGTACTACATGGTAAATGTGACATGGGATCCATCTCTTCTGTATGATAATGACTCTTTTCATCTGTATCTCCACCCCAGATCCCTCTTTTGAACCTCGTATGTCCAACCTTGCAGGACACCTCCAATAGGATAGCTTAAAGAATGACTGTATCCAATCCTTCCTGAAGGTCAAAGCAACTCATCATTTCTGACCCAGTACCCAGGGGAAAGCAGTAGCAGGTCGGCTATGAGGCACTGGAATCTGCAGGAACAAAGCCTTCCTTCCGAGGCCCATTCATTCTTAAAATCATTCCGTGTTCTCTTCTCCCTGCTGAGGCTGCCAGCCACCTGCCAATTGTGATGTATTTTATGATGTAGATGGAGGGAGCTAGACAAGGATCACCAATTAATTTCCTTCCCAACAAACGACAAAACGTATCATGAAACTGGTGACCACTGGGTCTTGGCTTCTACCCCAAAGGCAACAGTTTCTCCTCTTTGGCAACTACTTTAAACTTGGAATGAAATCAGCAGTTCTTGCCCCTATGGCCACAAGTATCTAAGTCAGGTCTGTAAATAGAATGTTTGGAAAATATGGTAGAGATCCTCTGATCCAGGCCTCCCAGCTTAGACAAGCTAACTGAGGCCCAAGAAGTTATATGACTTATGCAAAATCAGCATAAATCAAAGATATGCAACTCACACATTTATCCAGTTATTATAGTCAGGGATACCTTTCTTACTTGCCTTACCCTGTCTACACAGTTTAAAGATAAGTCTATTTTTATTCAAATTATGAAACTAGTTTGCAAATATGTGGTCAGTCTTCTTTATAACCAGAGTAAACTAAAACTTTTAACTTAATAAACAATTAAATAAAATTCAATAAGTTGAATATTTTAAAAGATCAAGAAAAAATCAGGTACTAATTGCATTAACAAACACTTGAATGTTTATAATATACAAGGTGCTGGGCTAAGTTCTAAGGAGGCTAATGGGGCAAATGCAAAGAAATTTAAAGTAACCTCCAGCATCAGCTATGTATTGCTGCCAAAAAAAAACAAAACAAAACAAAAAATGAATCTGAGCAGGTTAAGACAACAATTTATTATATTTCAGGATTTTTTTTTAATTTTATTTTATTTCTTTTATATACAGCAGGTTCTTATTAGTTATCCACTTTATACATATTAGTGTATATATGTCAATCCCAATCTCCCAATTCATTCCACCACCACCGCCACCACCGCCACTTTCCCCCCTTGGTGGACTGACCAGGCAGTTCTGCTGATCTCAAGTGGACTCTGGGGCTGCAGTAGGCTGGTGGCTTGGCTGGCACTGGGTGCTCTGATGGCTTGGGGTCTAAGTGGGAATGTCTAAGGTAACGGAGATGGCTGGACCTCTCTCTACTTGATCCTTCATCCTGGGCTTCTTCACGTGATGGCAGAGCATTTCAAAGAAGCAAGAGCAAAACCAAAATCTGCAGTCTCCTTGAGACTTCCACAGCATCAAGTCTATTATGCTCTTCTGTACAAAAGGAGAAAAAGACCCACTCAGATGTAAGTGATGAGGAAAAAGAGGCTTCATCTCTTTGTGGGAAGAGCTGTGAAGTGTTGGTGATCATTTTTAATCCATCACTTCTCCCTATTTCAGGAACTTAGAATCTAGTTGCAGAAATCATAAGTATAAATTGCCACCAGACATAGCATTATTTTACTGGTATGTGTGAGGCAAGTTTCTATATGTATCATCTATATGTATCATCTATCTTAGTATTCATTATAGTCCTATGAATTATTTTGAGTGATAATAGGTTTTATTAGTAGACATGATGAAACCTTAGTACCTAAAAGGTTAAGTAACTTGACCAATGTCATGCTGTTTGAAGGCATTGAAGCAGAATGCAGGCCCAAGCAGTCAAATCTAAATCCCATTCTCTTGAACACCACAGTTTGTGAAATGCTGTTAGGGTACTGCAGTAATTTTCTATTGCTGACATAACACATTGCCACAAAGATATTGACTTAAAACAATACAAATGTATTATTTCACAGTAGTGTAGGTCAGAAGCTTGGGTTGCCTTGGCTGGTTTCTCTGCTCCAGGTTTCACAAAACCAAAATAAAGACTGGGCTCTATTTTTTTTTTTTTTTTTTACGGTATGCGGGCCTCTCACTGTTGTGGCCTCTTCCGTTGCAGAGCACAGGTTCCAGACGCGCAGGCTCAGCGGCCATGGCTCAAGGGACCAGCCGCTCCGCGGCACGTGGGATCGTCCCGGACCGGGGCACGAACCCATGTCCCCTGCATCGGCAGGCGGACTCTCAACCACTGCACCACCAGGGAAGCCCTCTATTTTTTTTAAGTTCTTTTTTTTTGTTAATTGAAGTATAGTTGATTTACAATGATGTGTTAGTTTCAGGTGTGTACAACAAAGTGATTCAATTATATATTCTTTTCCAGATTCTTTTCCTTTTAGGTTATTACAAAATATTAAGTATAGTTTCCTGTGCTATATAATAGGTCCTTGTTGGTTATCTATTTTATATACAGTAGTGTGTATATGTTAATCCCAAACTCCTAATTTATTCCTCACCCCTTCCCCTTTGGTAACCATAAGTTTGTTTTCTATGTCTATGGATTTATTCATTTGTATTTTTTTTTTAGATTCCACATATGAGTGATATCATATGATATTTGTCTTTGTCTGGCTTACTTCACTTAGTATGATTGTCTCTAGATCCATCCATTTTGCTGCAAATGGCATTATTTCATTCTTCTTTATGGGTGAGTAATATTCCATTGTATATACATATCACATCTTCTTTATCTATTCATCCATCAATGGACATTTAGGTTGCTTCCATGTTTTGGCTATTGTAAACAGTGATTCAATAAACATTGGGGTGCATGTATATTTCCAAATTATGGTTTTCTCTGGATATATGCCCAGGAGTGGGATTGCAGGATCATATGATAGCTCTATTTTTAGTTTTTTAAGGAACCTCCATACTGTTCTCCATAGGGGCTATACCAATTCACATTCCTACCAACAGTGTAAGAGGGTTCCTATTTCTCCACACCCTCTCCAGCATTTGTTATTTGTAGACTTTTTGTTGATGGCCATTCTGACTGGTGTGAGGTGATACCTCACTGTAGTTTTGATTTGCATTTCTCTATTAATTAGCAATGTTGAACATCTTGTCACGTGCCTGTTGGCCACCTGTTTGTCTTCTTTGGATAAATATCTATTTAGGTCTTCTGCCCAGTTTTTGATTGGGTTATTTATTTTTTTAATATTGAACTCTATGAGCTATTTGTATAATCTAGAGATTAATCCCTCATCTGTCACGTCATTTGCAAATATTTTCTCTCATTCTATATGTTGTCTATGGCCATAGCATCCTGAATGCACCCAATTTCATTTGATCTCAAAAGCTAAGCAGGGTCAGGCCTGGTCAGTACTTGGAAGACTGGACTCTTACTGGGAAGTTCTGGAAAGAATCTGTTTCCTAGTTCATCTGGGCTGTCGGAGGAATTCAGTTTCTTGCAGCTGAAGGACTGAAGTTTCATTCTCTTGATGGCTGTCAGCCTGGAGTCACTTAGCTCCTAGAAGCCTCTCTCCAGTCCTTCCATGTGGGCCCCTATATCTCAAAGCCAGCAACAGTACATGAAATAGTCCTCACACTTATATCTAACTTTTCCTTCTGCTGCATCTCACCTGGCTACTCTTCTGCCCCATCTCTCTTACTGCAGCCAGAGAAAGTTCTCTTCTTATAAGGGCTCATGTGATAAGATTAAGCCCTTCTCAATCTTATTACAGGTGATAAGATTGGGTTATCCAGGATACCCTCCCTATTTTAAGGTCTGTAACTTTAGTTACACCTGCCAAATTCCTATTGCCCCATAAGGTCACACATCATGGATTCCAGGGATTAGTGTATGGACATCTTTGTAGGTTATTCTGCCTACCACAGGTATTAAGTACTACTGGAGTTCAGAGGAAAATGAGATAATGAAGACTGGGAGGTTGGAAAGTGTTCAGGGATATAAAACAGGAGTTGGCTTTTAAGAGGATGCATGAGACCTGCTCTTTGTGTTGGGGAGGAAGAAATAAATGCCCATGCGGGAGGCTATTCCAGTTAGTAACAAGAATTGCACAAGTAAGGACACTCAGGAAAGTATAAGGCATTTGTAGTAAATGATAATGATTAGAACAATGGATTTGTGGAAGCAATTTAGTGGGAAGATATGTTAGAATACAGATTAAGGTCAGCTGGTGGGGAACCATTAATGCCACATAGAGGAATTTGAGTTTTATTCTACAGGCAGCAGGAAGTCATTAAGTTTTTTAGAACGAGTGAATAATAAAATGATCTTCTGAATGAATCCAACCAGTGTATAGGAAAGATAGGACTGAGGAGGGCAAGAAGATGGCAGAGTAAATTAGGGGACTATTATAGTCATCCAGTTGTGCAATAATAAGTGTGGATAGAAAGGAAGGGAAATTGGCAAGAAGTCTCAGGAAGAAAGAAACAGCTGCACTCTGGGATTCATTGAAAGTTGCATGTAAAAGAGGAAACTGTGATCTTAGAGAAATGGTAGAGGGGTGGGACGGGATGAAATCTACTACAAAGAGGAAGGCTGAGTCAGGTTAAGCATTAAGTGTGATTCCAGTCTGGGAAGAACTGCTCTGCCCTAACAGGGAGGGGTTGGGGTCAGCATCCTGTTCAGCCTTCGTGTCCATGCTTAGGGTAAGAAATGGACTCCCCACTAAGCGGGTACCCACCTGAGTTCCCCTGACTTCAAGAGCCACAGCTCCAGGCACAGAAATGCAGAGACACTTTTCCCCCCTGAAAAGTTCCTTTCAATATTTGGAGTTATTTTCCAAACAGTGGTTTAATTACTGTTTATAATTTCTGCACTTAATGAAAAATTTACAGCTCCATGTTTGCTTCTGAGGATTCTATGTATTTGTGAAAGAACTTTTTTCTTTCTTCCTATTTTTTTAATGCAAGATTTTTATAGACTCAAAATCTTCTGAACTTTAATCTTTGGGAGCATCTCTGCATCTCAGAATTGATGTATATAATAATAAAAAATATCCCCACTGTACTAGAGGATGGATTAAGAGATCACTCCTGAAGGCACTTCTTAATAGACATTCTTTGGCAGGCCTGAGATTTACAGGGGCCATCATCAAAGCAGCCATGTAAATGGGGACATATTGACAACTTCCCCAGTTAAAGAGAGAGCAAAAAGGATTTATATGCTTCAGCCACAGCTCTCTTGGGAACTCAACAAGGGACTTATTTTGTTTCTCTTTTAATAGCTCCTTTTGGGTACTTTATGGACCAGTTCTCTCATTGCAAGCATCCAATCCCAAGACATAAATTAATTTTAGATGCACCTTTTATCCACCTTGTCTGCTAAGGCAATATTCACTATTTGTTTTGGTTGCCATGGAGATAATTGACTTCCTGGTGTGGCAGGAGTCTTATTTGGGGGTATTAAAGGGGTTTGGGTCCAAGGATTCTTTAATTTACACACAGTGAGGAAAGCCATTTCATCAATGGAGCATTTGTATATATCACCCACTTATAATTGGAATGATTTTTTTTATCACCTTGTGAAATTTCCCTTTTTATTTTCCATCACTCCCTTTTTTTAAGGTTTAACCTCTACTCTCCAAGGTGCTGACTAAAACCACAGCAAAGGGCAAACAGTCCATTTATTACTGTTGTGTAAGATGGTTGGACACAGCCTCCCAGAAGAATACTATTTGAAAAAACAGCTGAAGAATCTGAGAAAATAGTGGATTATAGAACCCTATTCAGGTGGATGAAGAGGCTACATTTTATTAAAGCAAGAAAACACTTTGAATACCAATTCATAAAATCAATCTCCTAGTGATCAATTCGGGCTGCTAAAGATTGGTCCCTCTGGAGTTTATGTACCAGTTCTGAAATTTACAAAGGTGATTGTTGGATTCTGCTGTAAACTGTTAGAACAGGCAGTGTGAAAGCCCTTTTCAAGTACAATGAGAAAAGTTAAGAAATGGCAGTTTTGAAACACTCAAAGAGAGGTATACAAATAATAAAAGGATAAAACATAACATTTTACACACATTCCCTCTTACCGTCCACATTTTGACTACAACTACAGATCATGAACATTTGCATAACAGATTATAAAAAGACCTTTAAAGGCACTTAAAAATATAACTACCAGAAACATACCATATTTATTGCACTCCACAAATTTGATGTTTGAAAATCATATGATTTACAGTATTTCTACACATATATTTACAACACCCAAAAAAGTCCCTTAACAATTATCCACAGGGCTAATATTTTTGCTAAAATAATTTTTTGTTGTAGTTCAAAAAGCTATTACCGAAAAAAAATTAAATCAATGATCAGCATGAGAATCCTTAGGAGCAATAACAGTGAACAAAACTCTAAGAACCCACTTCAGTTTTTAAGTGCACAGCACAAAATCAATTTGCTATGACCCTGAGAATCAGCCTTCTTCACCACATGACAACAAAAGAAATGGGGATGAAAACAAATTAAAGTATGTTCTTAAAAGTCTTTTTTGCCTTCCAAAGATTTCAGGGTCTCTTTGAGCTGTGAAACTTTTAAAGGCAGCTCTTTGAATGTTTATCAATATCGTTATATATTCTTACAGTAATGGCTTTTAGGCTGACCCTAGAAACTCATGATTCACTTTCTGATTCCTCTTTCATTCTCATTATTGGCTTATTCCACAAATATTTTTTGAGGGTGTATCACGAACATAACACTGTACTAGTCAAAGGAGGGAAAGAAAAATAATTGATGCAATCTAGACATGCACTAAGGTAAGGATAACACAAGACAGATAATTGGGTGTATGCATCCAGAAAAAAAAATGCCAAAGGAATCCAAAGTGGAGGGGACTGCTCCACTACAGTGTTCCCATACATAAGCTCCTTTAACACTGCTGATTCCCAAAGGTATTTCACATGTGTAGGAGAGGAAAAGGCATTCCAAAAGGAAAAGTGTACACATGGAGACTAGTATGCATGGAGACAAATAATCACTGAGTCTTACATGCACTCACTCGCTGCCCCAACACAGTCCTAAGTTCATTCTATATATTAACTTGTTTCATCTTCACAGTGACATCCTCATTCTTCAAGGAGAAAAGGTACTATTATCATTCCCTCTGTCTAAGGAGAGCTGGAAAAGCACCTTGTGGCCAGGCTGAGAAAGGCCTTCCTTCGATTGCCCTCTCTAGGCTCTGGGGAGCCATATTTTTCTTTCCTTTTTCTTTCCTTTTTTTTTTTTTTTCTTGAGCAGGGATAAGCTCAACTCAGCTTTGTGCTTTAGAAAGATAACCCTGAAGCAAAGAGGAGCATGGATTGAAAGGGATAAAATTTGGAGGGACTTTTCTTTCAACAAAAACATATTTATAGATAACCCTGTGCACACATACATACCATTCACAAAACTCACATAATACACTGCACACCCACACACAGCACGTAAATGCACATATACCACATACTCCAAACACACACATGTACACATGCATACACATACACAACAAACACACACATGTACACACAAATACACATCACAGGCACATATATATGTACCACACACAGACATTCACACATATCCCACATATACATATATGTACATATACACTCAAACATAGCACAGAACACACCCACTAGCACCACATGCACACATACAACATGTAAACCACACATATATACATCACACACACTCACAACACCGACACACTGACACATACTCACATTCATTCTCTGGCTTCTATCATGAGGTAAATGAGCTCAAAAGGCAATGCTCGCGAAAATTACTTTATATCACTTATTTTCTGTTCTCTGACAGACTGGACATTGTCAGCAATCCTGAGCCTGCAGCAAAGAAATGTTGCAAATCTCCTTCATCTTCTATTTCTAATGACCTGACATTAGAAAGACTTTGTGTTTCTGAGCTCAGTGTCCGTGCCAAGAGGGCTATCTGGAAAGGCAGCACAAGGGACTTTGGGCAGCACTGTCCTCAGCTACTGCAGATGATGTCCTGGCCGCTTATGTCGTAAATTAAGAAAAACCAATACATTTTGGTTTCCTAAGTTTCATCTGGTTTCTTTTTAGAAATTGTCTTTGTTAAACCTGGAGAAAGTCAGTATATAGACCAAGACAGTGACTCCAGCCTGCCAGGGGATCCCCCTGAGTACATATAGACTAACTTAAGCAGTTTTCTTTATGTCTCATTTTCTACTTTTCTTTTTATAATTAACATAATATATAATTTCATCATTTATAAGAATAATATATCTGTATCTATAGAAAATAAAAACTTTTTTTTACTCAAAATAACTGCCACCTAGGTGGTAAATTATATTCATATTGTGATTCATACTTAAATTTCTTTAAGCCTTCAGGAAATTCTGGAAAGCAAAACATTTTTGAGTGCACGCGATTTAAGTTTCACTTAGGGACCATGAAAAACACATCCTTTAGAACACACGTAGAACATTTACAGGAAATATGGTCCATGAGATATGAAGCCTCTGTTTGGTCTGAATGGAAGATCACATTTTCATAGTTTTAGGTCAAATTACATCAGTTTCTTTCCAGTTAAAAAAAAAGTGTCATACTAGAATGTTAATATCTTTAAAACCTCTGAGATGCAATATTGTGATCTCTCAGGATAATTTACTGAAGTGAGACCAATAAACTGCAGCAGCTGTAAATACCCGGAGTTGTGCTTAGGAGAAAAGGATTTCCAGAATAAACCATTTGCAGGGAAAATAAAATCTAGCATCCTTTATTTTGAGAACCTACGTTTAGAGCGGAAGACAAAAACCTCCAATATATATCAGTGTAGAGTTTTCACACTTTATCATAAGTATGAATAATTCGAGTTGCTGCAGTAATTTAGGACTTAAGACCAATGTATGACTCTAGGAATAATTTCATTGAAAGAAACAACCAAAGTGATTTCTTTTAGTTTCTTCCCTTTCCTCCCTTTTTCCTATCTGTCAACTGTCCAGTATTATTATTTCTACAGAACTGCATGCAAAATATATACAAGAAGCATTTACTGAGCCCCCTACTCTGCTAGGTTCAGAATGAGACATAAAACTGCAGGAAGCTTTATATTTGCCCTAAGTGAGCCTGAAGTCCAGCAGGAGGGATAAGACACTCATGGGAACGCCTAAAAACAAAAGCCCAGTTACGAGGATGAGCAGGGCGGCGCAAACTGCTTTAGGAGCACAGAGCTTTAGGAGCACAGAGAATCACCAGACTGCAGGCTGAAGAAGACATATGCGTAATTCCAACAATGGGAGATGAAATTCCCATTTCAAGGACCTAAAGTTTAAGTCTGTTGAGGGACATTTTGACAGCAGCAGCAGATGTTTGAGACCCTGTGCTAGAAACAGGGAGAGTTAATGACTACAGGTGGTTATCATACCAAAATGACAAACAACAATAACAAAAAATCCATAACAACCAGAGTGGCTTCTGCTAGATGTGCTGGCATATTTTCAAACACTGAAAAGTGTTGCTCATCAATTATCTTTCAATTTGATTTCCTTTTTCTCTGTATGCTGGTGAAGTGCTTTAATGAACATTCACACCATCTTAGTGGAATTGGGAGATAGTGCTTTTTGGAAAAACAGGTGAGGTTGTTGCTCAAGGATGTCTGAGTGTTTCTGCCCAAGGGGTACAGCAGTGGACTCACAAAGCCCCTGCTGGGCCCAGGACAATCACAGCGACTATCAAAGCAAGAGGTTTTTGGTCCCTCGGGAGTTTTCGAAGTGGGATTTTATGGAAGACTCTGTCAGAGAGCCCTCGAGGCTCTTCGTGAGAGTTCACACACATCCCTCCTCTTCCTCCCCTTGGCACCTGCAACCTGAATTTCCCACACAGAATCACATCCAGATCTACAACGCAGAAGAGCCCATTCGATCAGAGGCATCCCTCCCTGCCCCACCAGTGGGGAAGAGCTCCACTGTTAATACTTCTGCTGAAGTCTGAGCAGCCCAGAGCCCATAGGTTAAGTAAATACATTATCAGAATTGCCAGCCTCCAGGGGAAACAGCAATCTGCCATTTGCAGAATGCCTATCGTGTTCCAGAGCCTTACATATTCTTTTTTCTCTAAACAATAATCCTGTAAGGTTAGTTACTATTATTCCTTTTTCATAGGCTTCAAAAGGCAAAATAATTTGCCCAAGACCCCATGACAGAGAGTGGTAAGACTTTCTGATCCCAGACCATTGCTCCTCTCTGTTCTGGAACTGGAAATATAACCCACAAGTGAATTATATATTGCAGTCTAAGCAGTGTAAAACCATGGTGATCAACTAGGTATAACTATATTGGGCTAACCCTGAGAGAAATTGAACAAAACCCCTGGAAAGCCCAGACCACATTATTCTAGGTTAGAAGAGGTTGAGGAAGGAGCTCAGACTGGGACATTGTAACCTTAACCAGATAAATGAATTCCCTGCCCACAGGGGCCAGTGTAATGGAGCCTTGCCCTCTCTTTTATAAGACAGTATTTTCACAGACACGAAACCCTCTCAGAACCTTAAACTAGGGCTTGATGATTTGCTTGTTCACACATAGTGCCTACTGAAGTGTACTGGATGGAAATCTGAGCCCAGGCAGGTTATAACTTCATGACTTTTCCCTATGAGTAGTTAATCTAAAAACCAGAGATTTCAACATGGACGTTCCAAGTTGCTGTGCCATCCCTTAGGAAATAAATGGTACTTATTCAAAAATTACTGAAATCTCATAGACTTGAAATGGGCTGACCCCAAGGCATAGGGATGAACAGAAATGAAAGATGAAAGGATCTGTCCTAAAGAACAATCATCTTATTCTCCTACTACCTGTGACTTGGAATGAAATAGATCCTAGATTAGGCAAGTTTTCCAGCGTCTCATAGACAGCATCCTTTCATTTCTCCTCTTCCTTTTCTTAATTGGCAGTGGTCTCTGTGGAGCGGTTGTGTTCATAGTAGGATGGGTGTTGAGGATTATGCGGAATGGAGAGAGATGAGAAAGAGAAGGAAGCAATTAATTCTTTTAATCATTCATTTCACAGTATCCGAGTACCACCTTTGTACAAGCTGGGTATATCATTTAGGAAAATAGTCAACACTCCCTGCCCTTGTGAAGATTCTATTCTAGTGAGGGGACAGATGAAAAAAGAACAAATAAATAAAATGTATTGCATGTTAAACAATAAGTGCTAAGGAGAAAAATAAAATAGAAGGGCATAAGAAGTGTCTGGGAATGCAATTTTACGAGGGGATAATTTAACATGGGAGCACATGTTACTACTCAAAGACTTCTAATTGATGGAATTGTCCTAACCCTGGTACAGTAGACTTAGTTGGTACATTAGTTTCCTAAGGCTGCTTTAACAAAGAACCACAAACTGGGTGAATTAAACAACAGAAATGTATTGCTTCACAGGTCTAGAGGCTAGAAGGCTGGGATCGAGGCATCAGCAGGGCTGGATCCTTCTGAGGGCTGTGAGAGAGAATTGGTTCCAGGCCTCTCTCCTGGCTTCTGGTAGCCACAGGTATTCCTTGGCTTGTAGATGGCATTCTCCCTGTGGCTTCACATTGTCCTCCTTCTGTAAGCATCTGCATGTGCATGTCTGTCTCTGTGTCCAAATTTCTCCTTTTAATGAGAACACCAGTTACATTGGATTAAGGCCCACCCTGATGACCTCATCTTAACTTGATGATCCTAAAGATCCTATTTCCAAATAGGGTTGAATTCACAGGTCCTGGGGTTTAAGAGTTCAATATCTTTGGGGGGGGAGACACAATTCCAACCATAAAAATTGGTAAGAAATGCTTAAAAAAAATGTAAAGTCCTTACAATAGCACTTGGAGAGAGGAATCATTAAAGGGGTTGATTGCTCTCATCGGGGAATGGTGATGATGCCTGCTTCTATATTTAATAAAGGCTAGTTTCAGCCCTACAAACATTTGTAATGAATTATTTAATGTAAGCTGGCAAAAATATACCCATTGAACAAAGATGTTGTCTTCTGTTGCTATTGGATTTGTCTATAGAATAAGAAAGGAATTAGTGATCTCTAAGGGACTATAGCAACAGAAAAGGACAGGGAAAGGTCTCCTTAGCCAAATCATAGCAACTCAGCACACATTGGGTTAGTACTTGTGCTAGCAGCAGCTCAGCATTGCCTCCTGGGTTCCCTAATAAGCATATTCTCTGTTCACAAAGGGTAGAAAATATTATCAAGCTAAATTTTTCCCTCTGCCGACAGTTAGGGATAATGTGCACCATGTGAATCAAACTGATCACATAAATTAAGACCTTAAAGCACAATATCTGAACATTTCCCAATGGAACATTACTTTTCTGTATAAATTAAAAATGTCTAAAAGGGGGTTTATTAGAAGGAGACTATCAAAGCTTTTTATGAACATGCTTTCTCTTTTGATCTATATAATTTTCAAAAAGTGTTAGACATATCATGATTTCTAGCACAACTGGAATTTTAAATCTAAGAATCAGAAGGAAAAAATGCAAATAGAAAAGACATGATTTTGAAGCCATGTCTATTCTGCTGCAATTAGTCATTAAGCAGAGGAAATGAATTTCAGTAAAAAGCTTGCATTATCTAACACTTTATCAACCAGAAAGCTCCAGAAAAATAGCGTTTCTAATATCCCCCAACACAAATCTTCAATCTATTAACCACAGGATTACAAGAAGGTTATTATTTGCTTTCTTACTGGTTTAGGGAGGAGAGAGAAAATTACATCTTTGCATCAGTGAGCTTTTTCAAACAATGGAGATTTACATGTCAATCTCCTGATTATTAAATATTATCTATGTGATTTTCAACCACATCCAATAGAAAAATAATTTTAGTCGCAGATGATATTTTAGAAATACTATGTACTTTGAATTTACATAGAGCCTTGGAGAAGATCAAAGTCCTTTCAAGGTATGCTTGTGGATCACTGAGCCAGAACAGATCTGAAGTGGTCATTTATTTCCTAGCCCTCTCTTCAAGCATGTCAATATTAAAATATCAAATATTAGCAGATTTTTCAGGTTCCATTCTTAAAGAACTCAATCCATGTAAGGCAAGTTAATAGTGCCTCCTTGTATTTGGGAGATTACTAAATAGTAAATATAGTGTTCATAATGAGTCCAGGTTGGTGGCCATGGGAGGTGATGGAAAAATAATCCTTGTTTGAGTGGCAACTAAGGAAAAGTAAAGTCCCTCTCTTTTGAAAGGTTAGTCCGTCAAGTTACTGGACCACAGAATACTCAAAGGATACAAAGTCAAGTATATTACTTTGCTAGGACTTCCATATAAAACCAGAGACTGGGTGGTTGAAACAACAGAAATTTATTTTCTAATAGTTCTGGAGGCTGGAAGTCCAAGATCAAGGTTCTGGCAGAGTTGGTTTCCTCTGAGGGCCATAAAAGAAGGGTCTGTTCCAAGCCTTTCCCCTTGGCTTGCAGATAGCCACCTTCTCGCTGTGTCCTCACATGGTCTCTCCTCCTTGCATGAACACCCCTGGTGTCTCTCTCTGTGTCCTAGTCTCTTCTTATAAGGACATGAGTTACATTGAATAAGGCCCACCTTAACACCCTCATTTAACTGAACTACCTCTTTAAAGGTCCTATCTCCAAATAAAGTCATCTTTTGAGATATTGGGGGGTAGGACCTTAATGAATGAATTATGGGGGGAAACAATTCTGCCTGTAACAGCAAAAGATGGGGATCATCTATTGAGATCAGTGATCATGACTCTACTGTTCATAAAGTTTTGCACATTATTCTTGCTTGAAGGATGAATGCAGGCATCGTCTTTTTTTTTCTTTCTTTCTCATTAGTCATCAGTTTTATACACATCAGTGCATACATGTCAATCCCCATCACCCAATTCAGCACACCACCACCCCCACTCCCCCACGGCTTTCCCCCCTTGGTGTCCATACGTTTGTTCTCTACATCTGTGTCTCAACTTCTGCCCTGCAAACTGGTTCATCTGTACCATTTTTCTAGGTTCCACATACATGCATTAATATACAATATTTGTTTTTCTCTTTCTGACTTACTTCACTCTGTATGACAGTCTCTAGATCCATCCATGTCTCAACAAATGACTCAATTTCGTTCCTTTTTATGGCTGAGTAATATTCCATTCTATATATGTACCACATCTTCTTTATCCATTTGTCTGTCGATGGGCAGTTAGGTTGCTTCCATGACCTGGCTATTATAAATAGCTCTGCAAAGAACACTGGGGTGCATGTGTCTTTTTGAATTATGGTTTTCTCTGGGTATATGCCCAGTAGTGGGATTGCTGGGTCATATGGTAATTTTACTTTTAGTTTCTTAAGGAACCTCCATACTGTTCTCCATAGTGGATGTATCAATTTACATTCCCAAAAACAGTGCAAGAGGGTTCCCTTTTCTCCACATCCTCTCCAGCATTTGTCCTTTGTAGATTTTCTGATGATGCCCATTCTAACTGGTGTGAGGTGATACCTCATTGTAGTTTTGATTTGCATTTCTCTAATAATTAGTGATGTTGAGCAGCTTTTCATGTGCTTCTCGGCCATCTGTATGTCTTCTTTGGAGAAATGTTTGTTTAGGTCTTCTGCCCATTTTTGGATTGGGTTGTTAGTTTCTTTAATATTGAGCTGCATGAGCTGTTTATATATTTTGGAGATTAATTCTTTGTCCATTGATTTGTTTGAAAATATTTTCTCCCAGTCTGAGGGCTGTCTTTTCGTCTTGTTTATTGTTTCCTTTGCTGTGCAAAAGCTTTGAAGTTTCATTAGGTCCCATTTGTTTATTTTTCTTTTTATTTCCATTACTCTACGAGGTGGATCAAAAAAGATCTTGATGTGATTGATGTCAAGAGTGTGCTTCCTATGTTTTCCTCTAAGAGTTTTACAGTGTCCAGTCTTACATTTAGGTCTCAAATCCATTTTGAGTATATTTTTGTGTATGGTGTTAGGAAGTGTTCTAATTTCATTCTTTTACAGGTAGCTGTCCAGTTTTCCCAGCACAACTTATTGAAGAGACTGTCTTTTCTCCATTGTATATCCTTGAATCCTTTGTCATAGATTAGTTGACCATGGGTACATGGGATTATCTCCAGGCTTTCTAGCTTGTTCCATGATCTATGTTTCTGTTTTTGTGCCATATTGTCTTGATTACTGTAGTTTTGTAGTATAGTCTGAAGTCAGGGAGTCTGATTCCTCCAGCTCCATTTTTTCCCCTCAAGACTGCTTTGGCTATTCAGTGCCTTTTTTGTCTCCATACAAATTTTAAGATTTTTTGTTCTAGTTCCGTAAAAAAATGTCATTGGTAATTTGATAGGGATTGCATTGAATCTGTAGATTGCTTTGGGTAGTATAGTCATTTTCACAATGTTGATTCTTCCAATACAAGAACATGGTATATCTCTCCATCTGTTGGTATCATCTTTAACTTCTTTCATCAGTGTCTTATAGTTTTCTGCATACATGTCTTTTGTCTCCCTAGGTAGGTTTATTCCTAGGTATTTTATTATTTTTGTTGCAATGGTAAATGGGAGTGTTTCCTTAATATCT
This sequence comes from Tursiops truncatus, assembly GCF_011762595.2. Taxonomy (NCBI): domain Eukaryota; kingdom Metazoa; phylum Chordata; class Mammalia; order Artiodactyla; family Delphinidae; genus Tursiops; species Tursiops truncatus. Next base: position 31,918,607 of record NC_047051.1, read on the forward strand.
ATTTCAGATTTTTCATCATTAGTGTATAGGAATACAAGAGACTTCTGTGCATGAATTGTGTATCCTTCAACTTAACCAAATTCATTGATTAGCTCTAGTAGTTTTCTGGTGGCATTTTTAGGATTCTCTATGCATAGTATCATGTCATCTACAAACAGTGAAAGTTTTACTTCTTCTTTAACAGTTTATATTCCTTTTATTTCTTTTTCTTTTCTAATAGCCATGGCTAGGACTTCCAAAACTATGTTGAATAACAGTGGTGAGAGTGGATATCCTTCCCTTCTTCCTGATCTTAGAGGAAATGCTTTCAGTTTTTCACCATTGAGAATGATGTTTGCTGTGGGTTTGTTGTATATGGCCTTTATTATGTTGAGGTAGGTTCCCTCTATGCCCACTTTCCGGAGAGGTTTTTATAATAAATGGGTGTTGAATTTTGTCAAAATTTTTTCTGCATCTATTGAGATGATCATATGGTCTTTATTCTTCAATTTGTTAATATGGTGTGTCACATTGATTGATTTTCATATATTGAAGAATGCTTGCATCCCTGGGATAAATCCCACTTGATCATGGTGTATGATCCTTCTAATGTGTTGTTGGATTCTGTTTGCTATTGTTTTGTTGAGGATTTTTGCATCTATATTCATCAGTGATATTGTTCTGTAATTTTCTTTTTTTGTAGTCTCTTTGTCTGGTTTTGGCATCAGGGTGATGGTGGCTTCATAGAATGAGTTTCGGAGGGTTTCTTCCTCTGCAATTTTTTGGAAGAGTTTGAGAAGGATGGGTGTTAGCTCTTCTCTAAATGTTTGATAGAATTCACCTGTGAAGCCATCTGGTCCTGGACTTTTGTTTGTTGGAAGATTTTTAATCACAGTTTCAATTTCATTACTTGTGATTGGTCTGTTCATATTTTCTCTTTCTTCCTGGTTCAGTCTTGGAAGGTTATACCTTTCTAATAATTTGTCCATTTCTTCCAGGTTACCCATTTTATTGGCATAGAGTTGCTTGTAGTAGTCTCTTATGATGCATTGTATTTCTGTGGTGTCTGTTGTAACTTCTCCTTTTTCATTTCTAATTTTATTGATTTGAGTCCTCTCCCTCTTTTTCTTGATGAGTCTGGCTAATTGTTTATCAATTTTCTTTATCTTCTCAAAGAACCAGCTTTTAGTTTTATTGATCTTTGCTATTATTTTCTTGTTTCTATTTCATTTATTTCTGCTCTGATCTTTATGATTTCTTTCCTTCTGCTAACTTTGGGTTTTGTTTGTTCTTCTTTCTCTAGTTCCTTTAGGTGTAAGGTTAGATTGTTTATTTGATATTTTTCTTTTTTCTTGAGGTAGGCTTGTACAGCTATAAACTTCCCTCTTAGAACTGCTTTTGCTGCATCCCATAGGTTTTGGATCATTGTGTTTTCATTGAAATTTGTCTCTAGGTATTTTTTGATTTCCCTTTGATTTCTTCAGTGATCTTTTGGTTATTTAGTAACGTATTGTTTAGCCTCCATGTGCTTGTGTTTTTTACATTTTTTCCCATTAATTCATTTCCAATCTCATAGTGTTGTGGTCAGAAAAGATGCTTGATATAATTTCAATTTTCTTAAATTTACTGGGGCTTGATTTGTGATCCAATATGTGATCTATCCTGGAGAATGTTCTGTGCACACTTGAGAAGAAAGTGTAATCTGCTGTTTTGTGATGGAATGTCCTATAAATATCAATTAAATCTATCTGCTCTATTGTGTCATTTAAAGCTTGTGTTTCCTTGTTAATTTCCTGTCTGGATGATCTGTCCATTTGTGTAAGTGAGGTGTTAAAGTCCCCCACTATTATTGTGTTACTGTCGATTTCCTCTTTTATAGCTGTTAGCAGTTGCCTTATGTATTGAGGTGCTCCTATGTTGGGTGCATTTATATTTATAATTGTTATATCTTCTTGGATTGATCCCTTGATCATTATGGAGTGTCCTTCCTTGTCTCTTGTAACATTCTTTATTTTAATGTCTATTTTAACTGATATGAGTATAGCTACTCCAGCTTTCTTTTGATTTCCATTTGCATGGAATATCTTTTTCCATCCCCTCACTTTCAGTCTGTATGTGTCCCTAGGTCTGAAGTGGGTTTCTTGTAGACAGCATATAGATGGGCCTTGTTTTTGTATCCATTCAGCAAGCCTATGTCTTTGGGTTGGAGCACTTAATCCATTCACGTTTAAGGTAATTATTAATATGTGTGTTCTTATGACCATTTCCTTAGTTGTTTTGCATTTGTTTCTGTAGGTCCTTTTCTTCTCTTGTGTTTCCCACTTAGAGAAGTTCCTTTAGCATTTGTTGTAGAGCTGGTTTCGTTGTGCTGAATTCTCTTAGCTTTTGCTTGTCTGTAAAGCTTTTGATTTCTCCAGTGAATCTGAATGAGATCCTTGCTGGGTAGAGTAATCTTGGTTGTAGGTTCTTCCCTTTCATCACTTTAAGTATATCATGCCACTCCCTTCTGGATTGTAGAGTTTCTGCTGAGAAATCAGCTGTTAACTTTATGGGAGTTACCTGTATGTTATTTGTCTTTTTTCCCTTGCTGCTTTCAATAATTTTTATTTGTCTTTAATTTTTGCCAATTTGATTACTATGTGCCTCAGTGTGTTTCTCCTTGGGTTTATCCTGTATGGGACTCACAGCACTTCCTGGACTTGGGTGGTTATTTCCTTTCCCATATTAGGGAAGTTTTTGACTATAATCTCTTCAAATATTTTCTTGGGTCGTTTCTCTCTCTCTTTTCCTTCTGGGACACCTATAATGTGAATGTTGTTGTGTTTAATGTTGTTTCAGAGGTCTCTTAGGCTGTCTTCATTTCTTTTCATTCTTGTTTTCTTTATTCTGTTCCACAGAAGTGAATTCCACCATTCTGTCTTCCAGGTCACTTATCCATTCTTCTGCCTGAGTTATTCTGCTGTTGATTCTTTCTAGTGTAATTTTCATTTCAGTTATTGTATTGCTCATCTCTGTTTGTTTGTTCTTTAATTCTTCTAGGTCTTTGTTAAACATTTCTTGCATCTTCTCGATCTTTGCCTCCATTCTTTTTCCGAGGTCCTGGATCATTTTCACTATCACTATTCTGAATTCTTTTTCTGGATGGTTGCCTATCTCCACTTCATTTAGTTGTTTTTCTCAGGTGTTATCTTGTTCCTTCATCTGGTACATAGCCCTCTGCCTTTTCATCTTGTCTCTCTTTCTGTGGATGTGTTTTTTGTTCCACAGGCTGCAGGATTGTAGTTCTTCTTATTTCTGCTGTCTGCCCTCAGGTGGAGTAGGCTATCTTAGACTCTTTTGTAAGTTTCCTGATGGGAGGGACTGGTGGTGGGTAGAGTTCCAGGCATCATCTTATCCAACTGCACAAGCTACAACTTTGATCTGCTTGACTAAAGAAGACTTAGCACAATATGGACAGTTAATGCAGCACTCCCCACTGCAGCATATGAAGCTCTCAGCCTCTCCCTTCTGCTCTTGAAATAAAGAAGAAATTCAGTGTGGATTATGAGAGTCAAGGCTTTAGAAACCTCAAAATAGAATACTGGGTCCATTGGGAGATTTTAAAGCCTTGTCTACCACAGTGTCTGATACAATCAGGAGCTATCTGAATTATGTATCTCTAAGTAAGCTGACCTCCATCATACTCCTTCTTGTTTGTATCTTTCAGCAGACATCAACCCCTGTCAGAGCAGAGATGTACCACATTCACTAGATTTCCCCAGTTCTAGTCATGGTAGTAGATACATAGTACTGTTGACCCTTGAACAGCACGAGGGTTAGGGACACTCAACCCTCCACACTGTGGAAAACATACAACTTACAGTTGGCCCTCTGTATAAACCTTTACCCATATCCACAGTTTCACATCTGTGGACCCAACCAACCATGGATCATGTAATTCTGCCATATTTATTACTGACAAAATCCACAAATAAGTTGACTTGTGAAGTCCAAACCCATGTTGTTCAAATGTCAACTCTAATTGAAGCCTGTTGATGAGTGAATATACCTTTTCCTTTAGGGGCAGCTCTAGGGCTACCACAGTCATAGGTGAGGCAAGTTTTAAGCTTCCTGAATCACTGCCTTTGGCTTTTCCAAGTAATCTGATTCAGATTGTCTGCCCATTCTTTATGAGAGAAAGGTAGTCTGAGCTTATCAGTCATTGGTTTTCACTTTTTTCCCCATTGCTCTATGTAGTCTCATTATCTAGCTGAAGGAGACAACTCTAAACAGGATTGACTTTCCATTGATTGGCTTTGCTTCTGGTTTGATTCATCTGAATGGCAATCAAGGAAGGGCCTTCACAAGAGTGCAGCTGGCAGTAAGGGTTTATGTGCTTTTATACTTTACATAATACAGGGTAAATTTTGTTTCTTCTAACTAAACATCTGACATTATCCATTTCACTAAATTTCTCACAAAGTGTCCTCCTAATGAACATGCACTCATTTACAATAAGTCACACAACTGTGACTGAAAGGCAGCCATGTCCATGTGCATTTTTATCGTGGTCTATGCAAATTTAAAGTCTGCATGCCTGCTGGGTCCTGTTTCCTAGTGTGAGGACTCCTAGACACCCCTCATTTGCCAGCATTCCTGGGGAAGAAACGTGGACCGAGCATTAGAGACCTCTCCCAACTACAAGAGGAATCTCAGTACCAGCACTGCTTCCCCTGGCCCTCCCCTCTCCAGCTTCCTGGAAATGGAGGTCATTCCTCTTTTCTAGAAGACCAAGGGTCCCTGCCCTGCTCTGAGTGTCACAAGATAGAGAAGACAGAATAAGCAGCAAAATAAAAGATTGGATGCTGTTTCCAGGAATTCACTCCCATTCTCAGATTACAGATTATCTAAAGGGAAAATTTCACTCAACCAAAAAATCCGTTCAGCTCTGTGAAGCTGCAGATGTTATAAATGGACTCTTTCCTAAAGATCACCAAACCTTGAATTTTTCCTGCCAGAGAGGAGCTGATCTTCATGGATACCCATGTTATTACCAGACATTAAGAAGGAAGGTGAACTCTGTTCTCTCCTCACAAAAGACATTTTTTGCCTTTCCCTCTCCTCTTCCACTGAACCCACTATGTTTACAAGTACAAGCTACGACTCTGGAGATGGAAAATCTGATACTGTCAGCACAAGTGGAACAAAATGAAAAGGGAAAAAAACCTACATCCATCTGGACTTCCATATGTTCTGTAGCCAGGAGGCTAATATAATTCCTTGAATGTTGGTTATAAAGCAATGTGATATGGATAACTGTTATGCACTGAGCTTATTTAGACAAGTGTTCTTTCTACTCAATAAACCTTTGAAAGGATTAAAGTACAATCACTCCCAATTATCTACCCATAATTTCTTCCCTTCTATCAGAGTTTAGACCATACCCTACAACTGGTCCCTGTTTTTATCCCAGTCTGAGTCCCTGTCCACTGGACCAGGGGATAGAGTGTAACAAGATGCATGAATTCAGGGAAGGTTGAGAAGTTGAACATGACAAGGGTGCTGGGTGCACAGCCAGGCAGAGGGCTGATGACAGGTCTGCCTAATGAGTTAGGAGCCAGGCTGTACATAGCCTTATATGTTATGGAATGGATTTCATATCTGAGCAACAGGAATCCTTTGCAGTAATGTGATGCTTTTTGTTTGAAAGAAATAATCCTGGTGACAGTGTGGACAATATGCACAAGATGAGAAAAAAGATGAGGGGACAATTTGGTGGGATTGCCATGGTCCAGCAAAGAAATATGAAGGCTAAACTAAAGCAACTCCTGTAGGTATGGAGAGGAAAACCCAAGTTGAATGTTGTACTCAGAATTATACACTGTGAAAAGTTACTCTCCTCTTGTCAAAAAACAAAGCAAAAGTAGAACCCCCAAGGAATCCTTCTGGGGATTTTCACAGCCCCTATTATATAAAGAAGAATATTAGGAAGTCTTCACGCTTGTTGAAAAATACTGGGGAAAAAATTGGGGGAACCTTAAAATTATACACCTTATTTCTTTATCTTATAGGAGCGACAGTCATTAATATTTTAATTTCTCATCTTAACGTGTAAGTTGCCTCATGATTTCTAAAACTCATAGTTTTCTGTATCCTAATTTTATTCTGTTACACTGAGTATAAAAACACCTTTGGTGTTTCTTTCTTTTCATTTTTTTCTGATGACACCTCAGATTTCCACCTCCAAAAGCTCAGTAACAGCCTTGACCATGGGACCTTTAGTACACTTCATAATAAAATTAAAACTAAATAGATTTCAACTTAATGTTTCTACATCCTCTTTTATATATATATCCTTTAAAGTTGGAGACCACACAATGGTCTTTGTGCCAATTATTTTTTAAAAAGAGGGGAGTTTTGCAAGATACATTTCCCCCTAAAAATTTAAATCTTCTGCTAAAATCTGGTCAAAATTATTGCTACATGAAAGAACTGAAAAGAGCCACGATTCAGTGTGGGTAGATGAATACTATTATAATATAATTTACAAAGATTGCACCATGCTAACCAAACTCTCTGTTGTTCTACACTTGGAATAATTGTGTATTCCAAAGGTTTTCACCTGTTAGGAAGGATGGGCCGGCTTAGCTGAACACTGTTTTGTAGGTCAGCAGGTTCAAGGTCACCCCTTAGAAGCACCTTCTGAAGAGCTCCAGAGCATGATGTGAATTAGATAACCATACCAACCTCAGCAGAGCTTGGCACTCAGATGCTCAGGGACCCACAGCCTGGATACAGAGGAGTCTGAGTCTTAGACGTTAGAAGTGGGTGGGATGACAGGATTGTGAGACATGTTTTAAAAGAATTAAGGATTCCGAAAGAGTGGGAGGAAATCACCTCATGTCCTCACTGAAGCTTCTTGTGAAGCCTGGACACTAACCCACTGCATCAGAGAAGCAGATGTTTCTTATTTCTAGCTTTCTCTTTGTTATGAAAATAAGCACAGGTTAAAAGAGAACTGTGTTTGTTGGACCACGATTTGAAGCACGAATCCCACAGGTATGGGAGAGATGGGAGAAATGGCAGCAGAAGCCCTCACCTGTTTTCTGATGGGCTGTGCAGAAAGACAAGCTCTTGAGAAGTAAACAAGTTTGTCAGTTCACTAAGAAAGCAGCGAACCAGCTGTCACTCTGTTGCACAACACTTAGTCTTTCATTTTATCCCAAAGACACAAAAACAGACATCCAATACCACCTCTCCGTTCTCCTAAGTAATACAATGGAATTGAGATTCTCCAAGTCCACAGAGAAAAAATGTAATTGGAGTAACTAGAATAGGGAGAAAATAAACATATATATATATATATAAGGGAGAAGTAGTCATCAGCTGCTAACTTAGGATTGGTTTTTCAGTGGGTCTTCCTAATCCTGTCTGGAGTCTTTATAATAAAGGCAGCTTCCATTTTCACCAGTATAAGCCTATATTTCAAAAGCAAATTGGATACCTGCATGAACAAGCAGGCAGTTAGGCAGCTAATTACTGTTTGCAATTCAATTACCTAATTACTGTGGGCAAGTGTAGGGTGTTTGTGCAAGCAAACAGTGCCACCCACAAATATTGCAGATTTGATTAAGAAGGCTTAGGTGCAAAGATCCGTGTTCACTGCTAGTGCCTAATAGACTCAATAATTTTCCCTCTGGGCCCAGGAAAGTCCAGGTTAAACACTCTTCTAGGAATGGAGTGGGGAAAAGCCCACCTAAGCAGACCTCACAAGCTTCTCCCCATGTCAGGCTGATGCTAAGATGGAGCTCTGCCTCACTACTCAAAGTATGGTCCACCTCGCTACTCAAAGTATGGTCCACAGAGCAGCAGTATCAGCATCTTTTGGGAGCCTGTTTGAGAAACAGAATCTCGGGCCCCATCCCAGAACTACTGAATTAGAATTTGCATTATTGTAAGATGCCCAGGTGATTCATATGCCCCTGCGTGTTTGAAAAGCACCACCATAGATAGCTGCTCCAGAAACAAGGTTGGCCTTGGTTCTAAGTCTGCAGAGTTAGGTTGGGGGGTCGGGGGGGAAGTGAGGGGGGGGGAGTGTTATCCTTGGAGGTTTTCCTTTAAAATGAGAGCCAGGATGGTAGAAGGAGATGACCAGTGTTTATTCAGCCACAATGAGCAAGCTTGAAGCTTCAAGAGAAATCCTAAAGAGGAAACCTTTCAGGAATAAATCCTGAAAATGCTAATACTGAGAGTACGCAGCACATGCCCTGGGAGACAACAAAGACGATGGAGCTCATTACCCTACTAAAGGCTTTCACGTGTCATTCCATGAGCATTCTCCTCTCATCTAGGATCCGTTTGCCTGGTAATATTTATCTACATCTGGGACTACATGTTCAGCCACAAAATCATTCTGTGAATGTCCTCAGCCAGGACTTTGAGTCCAATTAATCAGTACAATCTGCCTCCACAGAAGAGCAATATAAGAGGACTCTATTTTGTGGTCTCTGCCAATCTCCACAGAGACCGACCACACTGATGCCTTTACCCAAACGTTGCTGAGACGATGGCCATGCAGCGTCAGGGAGAGGATTTTTCTACTCCCAGAGAGACTGCTTCAACCACCTCATCAATCTTGCTCACTTTGCATGGTGCTGGAACCTGAGAGCATGACATTTTAGGCAAAATGGTGTAGTTTGTCTTCATGATCTAGAGGAAAAGCACTGCACTGGAATCAGGGACCTGACCCCACCACTTAACAGCTGGGCAACCTCGGGCTCAGTCTCATCATCCAGAAAATGAGGGGATTGAATTGGATGGTTCCATTAACTCCCTTTCCAGTTCCCACAATAATGTGTCTTCATCTCTCCATAATTGGGCTCACAGCTTCTAAGCCTACCTCCAGATGCCCCGTAGAGCACATGAGACCTCCCATTTCCCAGCGTGGGCCTTTTCAGCTATCTCCCACCTATACTTTCCTACCATGAATCTCATCCAGTTCAGAGCTTCCTTCAGCTATCTGTTCCATTGGACACCTTCCACAAAGCTGTACTCTAAAGTATTAGCAGCTAATTTAAATGTGTGAACTTTCCCATGGTGTATTTAGGCTTGAATGGAAAACTCTTGCCTTAGCGCAGAGGACTCAATTTCTAATGACGAAACTTTAAACTTGCTTCCTTGAGAAAGAAACTATGGTGTTTCTACACATAGCCAAAGCACTGATCATGAGGCCACAAAACACAATCTGGCTCTTTTTGTTCCAGCAACTGAGGCCCAGAGACATGAACTCACTTGCCCAGGGAGTTGTCAGGATTAGAATGAACATTTCCTGAATCTCAACACTGTAAGGAGGTTCATCTTTTTTATTGTTATTATTATTAAAGCAATTACAATTTGAGGTAAGTGCTGATCAATCAGCATGATCATTAACTTTGTATCTCAAAAGGTCAATGGGAGACCAGATCTCAGACAGGAAATGGTTTTCATCTCAGGACTTCTTCTGTAAAGGAAATGAGAAAGTATCTTTCACAATAATGCTTTACAGTAGTTATCCAAATGAAAATTAGTGGGCTCTTAAAATCAGTCATTCAATAACCCAAAGGGAAAAGGCAACATTGCTGAGAGCACAGAGGTTATTACAAGAGACCAAGACAGAGAAAAGGATGCAAGGAAACCTCTGACTGTCAGTCACTGAGGTCAATGACTTTGCATCTTTGTCTGGGGTTGGATTGGATGATCTCTACATTTTTCTCATACTCTGAAAGTATTTTGAAAAAAAGTGTAATAGGTAGGAATAATGAATCAAAAGCCCAAAATGAAGGTTAGTAGGAATAAATAAAAGGTCTGATATGTGGATCCATATAAATAACTGTACAAGGACAGGATGAAGTGAAGCCATTGTTTAGCAGCTCTATGATTTTTTAAAAGTCACTGATACCAGTCAATCTCATACGACTTTGAAAGGGTTAAGTTCAAGCAACATTAATATATGTTCATTTGAATATAAATTAAGGAAAATTATAGTCCTCCTCTTCTTGGTTAGACCACATCTAGAGTTGCATTTCATTTTGATACTGCATTTAAGAAGCACGTGGATAACCAGAAGAAAGTGGCCAGAATGGTGAAGGGACTCTGAACTTTGTCCTGTGAGGAATGATAGAAAGATGCAGAATGTTTAGTCTGAGGGGAAAAAAGGCTCCACATGACATGATGAATACTTGAAGGGCTGTCATTTTCAGGAGGGGCTGGCGTTATTCTGTGTAGTCCCAGTAAGTGGAGTCAGGGTCAGTGCAAAAGAGATGCAGAGGGAGGACTCTGAGAAGTCAGGGGCGTCCAAACTCAGAATGGGTCACCTCAGGAGGTCACTCACCAGAGCAGTCCAAGCCCTTCTGTTTGTTCTTCTTTGGAAAATATCCAAGCATCACATGAGTGGATGAGCAAGGGGACCCTTCCCAACTAAGGGTCTATGAAATGAAGAGAGAAGCTGGACAGAAATAGAAAGCAGAGATGAGCACGTGCCAGGTGTTTATTACTGCTTTAAATGAAACCATTCCTGTCTAGGGAATAGCACTAAATCACTCATTTTCACAGGGGGATAATTTTAGTCTATTTTGCTAATAGACATAGAAGGCACATCTACAGCATTAGGACAATTAAGGCATTCTTGATGTCACTGATATAACAAGGCTATCACCTATTAGTAAGTTTTATTTTTCGCTAATGAGACACAAATATCTTGTGTTTATAACTAGAAAACTCATTTTTTCTGTACCTAATATGTGAATTCACTACGTGTGCCTTATTTAAGGTTGTCATATCTCATTAGCAAACTGTATTTTTACCTGACCAGTTGAAAACTCATCATGTTAATGACAACTCTTATTACTTCATGAAGAAGTGTGTTGCCTTTGCTTTGTATTCATTCTAGGTTTCTTTGTTGTTGCCAGTGTAACTATAATTTATTAAGATGTGGCTGTCTTCAGTAGTGTCACCATCTGTGTTATTAATACAAAAGCAAAACAAAATCTGCTCCTTTTATCTTATATCTACCACTGCCCCCACCCCCAAACGCAATGATTGTCTTATTTTGACTTGGCCTAGAGGCATGAATTGTTTCCTGATTTTAAGAGCCTCCACTTGGAAAGTGTTTGAAGTTCACCTCTTCTCTATAGACACAAGAGAAATCACTAAAATTCTGACAATACACATCACAATCAAATGTGCATATGTCTACAACTATTAATTAGCACAGATATTGAAATTATCAGAGAAAAACGTTCCTCTGTGGTTTGTATCACTATAGTCTGTTTTGAAATTGTACTGCATTACTCCCAATAAAAGCTTGGAGACAGAGAAGAAAGATATATCAGTTCATAAAAAAATGAGCATTTTTTATAAGTAAAACAATAAGCTACTAATTCTTTTTGGGAAAAGGAAAAAAAGGGAGCAGTGACTTTTGGACAGCTAAGGGGTAAAATAAGGCCCCTGAATCCTAGAAAGTAAAGGAAAAGAACCTGTAAGAATGCTGGAGAAAGTACATAACGGGATGTGAAGACACCAGAGGCCACTTTTTCCTGCTTTTTAGTTTTTCCTGGGTTATAGTGAAGCCAACTGCCAAAGAAAATAGTTATGTCAGCTTATATCTGGGCAGGAGGTAGAAACAGCCTCAAATAAGAGGAGCCCTGGGCCAGTAAGAGTCTTTCCTTTGTAAAGGCCTCTGAAGAGCTACACTATCCCTCGGTAACCCTCCAGAGCCTCCCAAGAAATGTTCTTTGAATGATCATTCTTGGGGAGTTCAGTCCATTAAATGACCTGGGATTTCAAGCTCATGTTTTTCTCTTGATCACCACTATTTTTACCAAGGTTCTGGCACATGTTAGAAGCCGGGGGGAAGGAGCAGGAAAGCCCACAACAAACAGGCCACACAACAAGGTTCATGCTCCTAAGTCTTGGAAGCCACTGCCCTTCACTGGACCTCCTCCCCACCAATCATGGTTGTCAGAGAAACCAACTCTCTGTCCAGATCAGCCTGTTCTAACAGCCCACTGTCAGAGCGTTAGTGACCTTTGAAGAAAAGGGGAAAGAATTATATGAAATAACCAGTATTTCTCAATGCTCTCTGGGGATAGAGGTTGGGGGGGGTTATTTTTATATTTTTTATTTCATTTGATTTTTAATACACAACTATGAGTTAGCAAAAGTAAATATCACATTCTCCAATGGACCAATGAAGAAATCAAGGCAAGAAGAAATTGAGACTTTCCATGGTTGTCAGTGTCACTCAACTATGGCCAGTCATTCAAAGGTCATATGGAGATAAACAAAATTAAGATTAGAACCCAGGTGCCCAAATCCCTAATTTAAAGCTCTTTGGTGAAATCAATTTCCCTCTTCCCAACACTATCTAATTCTCTTCAAAAAGAAAAGCTTTTAATTCTGCATGAGTTCCAGAAACTGTTCTAGATTCTGATGAATCAGTTAAGTCCACAGAAACTCAAAACTTTTAAGTTAGACAGGTAAGTCAATAATTACATGATTAGTTCTGTGGGTAGTAATACAAGCTCAAAGAAGATGCTACAGGAACACAGTAGAAAAAAAATCTCAATTTTGTCTGAGGATGTCAAAGGTAGTAATGTTTGAGCTAGTTCTTAAAATGTAAGAGTTTCCAAAGTAGAAAAGAGGTAAGAAATGTCCTGGAAGAAAGCATAGGGTAAATAAAGGCAGAAAAATATACAGACCACAGGTATTCTAAAGGAATGGTCAATGGTTTAGAGCCACTACATTGGGACTGGGTTGGTAAGGGGCCTGTATGCTAGGTTAGTGAACTGGCATTCAGTCCTGTGGGCCAAGGGAGCTATGGAAGGATCCTCTAAAACCAGTGAGTAACAACTGTTATCAACAACCTATTAGGAGCAGAGTTCCAGGTTGCAGACACCACTCTACTGGCATGCTGGCATGAATTGAGAACAGCAAGGGTCCTTTTGCTTATACTAACCTTCCTCCCCCAAGCTGATATCACCATTTCACCTCCCCTTCTACACCATCCAGGAGGCATCTCATGTAATTGAACCTCCATAGAAAGTTCTATGTTTGCAGTGAATGGAGTCATTCATCCAACTACAGGATCTTCACTATAATTGCAGGAAGCTCTCACTGTGGGCTGCATTAGGAGAGCATACCCAGGGCTGGCACGAGGACAATGGGCTGGTAGAGCCAGCTGCTAATGTCATGGCCAGCTTTTATGCACAAAGTGAATGGGAGTTTAAAAAAAAGTCAACGTCCATTATCATTGTGATTCATCTTCTTCCCATCAGCACCAGGATGTCTCAGATTAGGTTATCTGGCATTTGGGGAAAAGATCTAGGGCCAGGCTGAAGGGAAGGGGTGTCGCTGAAGAGGCAAGGTTTCCTCTGAGGCCCCAGCTGCAGACACCACGCACCAAGCTGAGAGTCGAGCCAAAGTTGGCCTGAACAAGGGCTGAAAGGGCCTTTATAAAACAGAACAGGGCTTCCCTGGTGGCGCAGTGGTTGAGAGTCCGCCTGCCAATGCAGGGGACACGGGTTCGTGCCCCGGTCCGGGAGGATCCCACATGCCGCGGAGCGGCTGGGCCCGTGAGCCATGGCCGCGGAGCCTGCGCGTCCAGAACCTGTGCTCCGCAACGGGAGAGGCCACAGCATTGAAAGGCCCGCGTACCGCAAAAAAAAAAGAAAAAGAAAAAGAAAAACCAGGACGTGAACCCTGGAGCCTCCTGCTCCCAGTAAGAGGAGAATCAGGGAATGGTAGGAACTGACTGTAATTTTCTTTTTCTGTGGTAGCAGAGCAAGGAGAAGTGTCACTAACAGAAGGGAGAGGAAACAGGAGATCTTTATGCTGAGCCGCTAAATTCACTGGAATCTGAAAACCGCAATAGGTTAAGTTCACTTCCGACACCATTTGGCGTTTCACCTTGTGTGTTCAAGAACCTCGGGTGCAAGGATTTTAAAAATACAGCCGTCTCATCTGCAGACAGGGACAGATTGCCTGAAACCTTGGGACTAAACTATGAGGCTCTGAGTGCCTGTATCTGTGAGGGTCCAATCAGAAAAGCAATTTATTGTGCGGATTTGACTTACAAAATTGAGGGAGCTGGTAAATAGTCTCTGCAAAGCTGTTGTCTTTGCATCTGATGCTGGAGCCTGATGTGCAGAGGGCAGGCAGCCCAGAAGGGAAGGTGGATGTAAAGTGGTCAGTGAGGGAGGATGAGCTGGAATCTGGGAAGAGTCCCTCACAAGGACAAACTCACACTTGGCCAGGAGTCGGAGAAGCTGCAGAAGGATTCAGGAGAAGACGGAGCAGTTGTAGACCCAGCTGCTGCCCCTCACCCTGCTCACCTCTGTGTAGGAGTGACAAAAGGACCTGGTGACCCTTCCCGGTCTTCCAAGCATAAAAACAATAGGGTAGTTGCTGTTACAGTTGTGCCCCCTAAAGCTTGCACAAAAATATCTCTTGTACCTGCCTTGATTAGAAACATACAAGGAGGGGGATTCTGGGAAATGCAGCCCAGCCTGGTCAAGTCAACATGCTGCAGAGCAAGAACATGCTTTTAGAACTGACTTTGTGATTCTAACTGAACGTGGATGGTGTATAGGTGTTGTGTCCATTTCTTAGGGCTCCTGTAACAAAGTGTCACAATTTGGGCAGCTTAAAACAACAGAAATTTATTCTCTCACAGTACTAGAAGCTAGAATTCCAAAATCAAAGTGTCAGTAGGACTACATTTCCTCCAAAGGCTTTTCTGGAGCCCGGGGAAGAATCCTTTCTTGCTTCTAGTTTCTGGTGGTTGCCAGCAATCCTCAGTGTTTCTTGGCTTGTGGCAGCATAACTCCAGTCTCTGCCTCTGTCTTAAATGACCTCTTCCCAGGTTCTCTGTGTGTCTTCTTCTCTTCTTCTAGGGACACAAGTCATGCTGGCTTTAGGCCCCACCTTAATTCAGTATGACCTGATCGTAATGTAACTAATTACATCTGCAGAGACATGGTTTCTAAATAAGGTCACATTCTAAGGTTCTGCATGGACATGAATTCTGTGGGGGGGCACTATTTAACACAGTACAAATGTCATAAGGGAAAATCTAGACCAGGAAATAAATGGAAATCTTAGAATAGAGAATTCAACCCAAGAAGAGCAGTCTCATTCCAAAGAATCGTGTGTTCAGGAATGCAGTTAGGATCCCAGTTAGACACTAAATCTGTTGACCTTGGAATTCAGGCATATCTAGAAGACTGAAAGGCAAGCACTTACTGTTTTCTCATTTATCTCATTTATTTCCTCATAGGACATACCATATTCTTATTCAAATTAGAAAATCTAGGCTCAGAGAGATTAAATAATATGACCAATATACAACCAAGAAGCAGTAGGGTGGGATTTGAACCCGAGACTATCAGCTTCCGTAGGACATCTTCCTTCATTATCCACATTGTGTACCAGTAAATAATATTTACTGAGTAAATATTAAGAAACTTTTCTGGACCATCTCTTCCATGCTTACATCCTCTCTGCAGACTCCCCTAAGTGCCCTGGATGGCGCGACTTCCTCCACTGATCTCCCACATTTTGATCATAGTTCCAAGACTGCACTCATTCCATTGTGCTGTAATTCTCTATTTGCATATCTGTTTCCTGTCTCCTGTGCCAGTTCTTATCATTGCAGTATTCCTGTGCCCAGCCCAGTGCCTGGCACATAATAGGAACTCAAATCTTAATTGATTAAAGTTCTTCAGAGAAGAAACACTACTTTCTAAAAATTTCTGGGAATGTTGTGTCTATATCCTCCCCCAATACACTATTTTCAGACTTTAGAGACTCTGAACTTTTCTCTTATGCCAAATGAAATACTTCTACTGCAATGCAAATTTTTACTTCTCTTCCCTTTTCTGAAAAGGTATAAAACAGCTAGTCTTCTGAAAAACTTCAGAAAAAGTAGCAAGTAATTTTATGTGTCCATTTTTCTTTTTCTGGTTAATAATCTTACTTCCACAACCTAATTTTATGATATTTTTTGAAAACCTGTTGCCTGTACTTATGAACACACATAAATATTTTTCATTTCATTTTTTGTTTTTAGGTCATTTCAGAAACTTAAAAAATCCACATTAATCCCAGCCATGCTTTGGGTTCTATTTCTTCCCATGCATCTTCTCTATTTCTTGCTACTTTGCTCATTTCTCTAGGAAAAAGCATCTGCCTTCATCAGACTCACTCACTTCCCAGGGAAACAGACCACCATGAAAACTATACCAAAGGGGGAAAAAAAGAGGCAAGCCAAGTTTTGCTCAGGGCCACCACCTAAATTTAGGCTCACTGATTCCCCTGGGCCTTGCAGCAACTAAATATTATTTTTACTTATCTAGTAGCCTTCGGTTTACTCAGGCCTGTATTATCCACAATAGAGGCTACAAGTCAGAAAAGGTCAATTTATTTTAGCCCATGGCCAGCTCTCATTTCCTTAAGTATTTCAATCCATGCCTAGTGAGGTACTAGATCCTGGCTATCAACATGTGCTCCACAGACAGGCAGCAGCAGCATTTCCCAGGAGGCGATTAGAAATGCAGCATCTCTGGCCTTTCCTCAGACCTACTGTGTCAGAATCTACATTTTGACAAGTTTACCAGTTGATTCTTAATGTACATTAATTTTTGAGATGCATATCCCTAGATAATTGGAGGTAACTGTGAGTTAGAAGTAATACAAATAAATGGCATTAAAAAACAAAACAAAACACCTAGGCTGGAATCCTGGCTGTTCTATATTTCTTACCTATGTGACCTTTGGAAAATCACATGGCATTTCTGACCCCCAGTTTCCTCAACTGTTTATAAACAGTGTAAAGTAATCTAAGAGTCACTTGCATCAGAGTCTTCAGTCCTACTCTATAACCACTAAATCAGAATTTCTCAGAGATTTACATTTTAAAAAGCTTCCCAGGTTCTTATGCACATTTTAATTTAATGGTCACTGTTGTCAATACATGTAGGGAATAATCTTTTCTATCTTGACATCAATGCTAGTGACATGAGGGAAGAGTACAGTGATTTGAATAATTCTCTCACTAAGTTTGTGTCTGTACTGTGTTTCATCTTCCTTCTTTAGTCTCCATCATAGGTGAAGAAGGGGTAGTCTTCCCTCAAACTGAATCATAGCAGGAAGATTGCTTTATGGAAGAATTCGAAGACTGACAGTCATTCGAAAACATTCCACCAAGACAAAGGCATGTGATGCTTAGTGAGTTATTGTTATTATCAGTGGCTATTCATTGCTCTTCTGATTTGTCTAATACTAAAAAGGTTTCCAGGGAGATGTGGCTTCCTACATTCTCCTTCACAAGATGTTTCTACACCTAGCAGTTAAATAAAACACAGAAAACCGAGCACTCCCTTCTCACTGCTATGCAAGCTTTCCAGATCAAAGAAATCCCTTCAGCAGTCCTATACAATTAAGTTAGAGAGCCGTGATGGAAATCAATATTCGGTAAACCTCTCCTATATGCCAAGCACTGTGCTAGTTATCCTCCTATGGCCTCAGATTCAGAAAGAGAAAAAAAAAAACAAAACCCTGCAATCTTAAGAGCCAGGGGTTTATTTATTGCATTTTACAGATAATGATGAGAATGAGCATTTGGACACATTACATTCTGTTTTCATACATAGGTTTGATTCTGAGCTTCAGTTAGCTCATTAGAGTCTCAAAAAGAACAAAAACACAAAAACCTAAGAACTAATACTCCAGTGGTGCTTAACTTACAATTCATTCACCATCTAATCCTATTCACAGTTTTCACTCTCACAGTATCATGCAACTTAATTCATGAAATATTGTTTAGTGCTGGCTCTACTCCCTGGGCCCCTGATAGGCAAGATGAGGGCCTGTTAAGTATGAAATGATGATGACACCTATGAAGATTGCCTTGCATCCTACTCTAGAATGGGATTGGTACAAACAAATGAGCTGATACCACATGAGTAAGAAACATTTAATCAGGGACAGACTCTGGAAACTTCCACTGGTATCTGGCTGAGGGGGACAGACCAGGCACAGGAAGGATCTTAACGTGCTGAGATGGAGGGTCGAGCAATGCAGGAGAAAGATCAGATAAGCAAAGGTTGGGCAGCAGGGCAGTTCAGGGTCTATTCAAGCAAACGGGAGTGGCCCCATTTGGTGGCAGCACAGCAGATATGCAGGAGAGACCTGGGAAGGCAGGATGATATCATGGAAAGCCTTGAATGTCAAGCCAAAGAGCGTGTCATATATTCAAAAGGTTTTGGAGCAGAAGAGCACTTGATTAGAGCTGCATTTTAAACATCACTCTGCCAGCTCTGTGTAGAGTGCTTGGAGGAGAAAAAGAGATAGAGGTAGGGAAGGAGGCTGTAGCCAAACCAAAGCCCCTGGATGAGTGAGAATGGAAAGGGACAGCTGATATGAGAAACCTCCATGGAGCAGAATTGTATGCACCTTGCTGGGGACTGAGCAACAGTAGCATCAGAAGGCAGGAAGGGCTGAGAGGAGGCCACCTGTGATCCTTGATGTCAGCTAGATCGGCATTTGTACCCCAACTCTGTTCAGCCACCAAAACTCTCTTGAGTCTGAAATCTTATTTGTAACAGGGAAGAATTAACCTTACAGGGCTGTGGTGAGGGGTGACTGAGTGAACTTGTTAAATATCTAGTCCAGAGTGAGCCTGATACCTTGGCTTCCTCCTTTCCCTGTGTTCTTGTTATTTAAAGCACAGGGCATGTTGGGGGACGGATGGAGTCGGGGGTTGGGGTTAGCAGATGTAAGCTATTATGTATAGGATGGGTAAACAACAAGGTCTTACTGCATAGCACAAGGATCTATATTCAATATCCTATGATAAACCATAATGGAAAAGATAAAAAAGAATGTATATGTATGTATAACTGAATCACTTTGCTGTACAACAGAAATTAACACAACATTGTAAATAAGCTGTACTTAAATTAAAAAAAAAAGAAAAAAAAACAGGGCATGGACCCGCAGCAGCAGTATCTAGAAACATGTTAGAAACGTAGACCCTCACTCCCCACCCTAGACCTGCTGAATCAGAATCTGCCCTTTGACATGATCCCCAAAGATTTTCATGCACATTAAAGTTTGAGAAGCATTACCCTATGCTTTCCATCCAGGTCCCCCAGCTTCTGTCTGACTTCTTAGCTTTGACTCCCCCATTCTTTCCTCCACCTCCCACTCTCCAAGAAAAACTGGGAAAATGAAGGGGAAAAATACCATAAAGCCTAGAAGAATGTCCTCCGACTCTAACGTAACAACATTAATTTTTCTCTTTTGTTAAAACTGTCACTAGAAGGCATTTTTTTTTAATTTCTAAGAAGTGAGTTTCAACAATATTTGAAGAAAAATGACTTCCAAAGACAGATTTAGTTGGCAGTTTTTCTGCTGTGTTTGTGGGGAGTGGGGGCTGTCTCAATATTTCCCTGGTGGTGCAGTGGCTGGGAATCCGCCTGCCGATGCAGGGAACACGGGTTCCAGCCCTGGTCTGGGAGGATCCCACATGCCGCGGAGCAGCTGGGCCCATGCACCACAGCTACTGAGCCTGCACTGTAGAGCCCGTGAGCCACAGCTACTGAGCCCGCGTGCCGCAACTACTGAAGCCCATGCACCTGGAGCCTGTGCTCTGCAACGAGAGAAGCCACCGCAATGAGAAGCCCGCACACCACACGATGAGTGGTCCCCGCTCGCCACAACTGGAGAAAAGCCCACATGCAGCAACGAAGAGCCAATGCAGCCATAAATATATACGTACATACATACATACATAAAAGAAAAAAGCACACCTGCAGTGAAGTTTTTAGATGGGCTGATAAAGGAAAAGACAGTGCTCCAGTGACAGTACTAATACAATTTTATAAGGTAACAAGCAGGACCTGTGGCTGAGAGACGAGAACCTTTGATTTCGTGGATTAAGGATCAAGCTCAGTTCTGAATGCCTGTACATTTGGCTACCATTCAAACCAAAGATTTTAGGCTCTCGACACTGAAGCAACAGCATGGTAAAGGATCAAAAGATGGAGATTTCTTCACAAGGGAGGGTTAGTTCAGCTTCTGCCAATGTAGGTATTCTCTGCATAACATCCACAAGCACGGGGAAGTGGCTAAGCTGGCAAGCCAGTGGCTCAAGGCAGCAAAAACAGACATTCTGACTCCAAACAGAGAGGACAGCACCGTGAGCTCTAAGCCCCACGCTTGCAAAGCTGTATTCATGATTAGAACACAAAAGCCACAAAACAAACAACCCTGGATCAACACCTCAGAAATTCACCAGCATGGATCCAGGACTCCTTACCAGAACAGTCCTCCAAATACTTCTCTGTAAATGGGAAAAACTTCTAGAATTTCCTAACCCTGATGAGAATCTGCAACTGAAAAAACATTCCCTGATTTTATTTCAGTCTAAATAAGTGAGGATGGCATGGATTAAAAAGTATATGCAGTTGACTGGATAGTCTACTACATTTAATATAATTTCTTATTATTAGTGACGGCACCATTATGATAGAGAACAAAGATCTAGGAAGGTGAGATTCTCCGCCACTTAGCTGAGTTCTTAAGCAAGTGGAAAGCCACCTTTTAAGTATCCATGTTGTTGTCAATAATGATTATAGTTAATTTCCATTTATAAAGCAACAGACTGTTCTTACAAAATGTTACTGTAAGGGTAGTAGATAATTCCTAAATGTTAAAAATGAGACAGAGAGAGGTTAATATCTTGTCCAAGGATATACAACTGATAAAACATGAACCTGCCCATTACATTTATATCTTTCTGACTCTCAAATCATATCTACTAATTCACATTGCCTCCACTAAGTCAGTACACCTTACTGTGCCTCACTTTCCTTACCTGTAAAATGAAGACTGTATGGTCTCCCATGTCATTTTCTACCCTGATATCTTTTTTTTTAACAATTTTATTGAAGTATACTTCCTTTACAATTCTGTGTTAGTTTCTGCTGTATAAAAAAGTGAATCAGCCATACATATACATATATCCCCATATCTCTTCCCTCTTGCGACTCCCTCCCACCCTCCCTATCCCACCCCTCTAGGTGGTCACAAAGCACCAAGCTGATCTCCCTGTGCTCTGCGGCTGCTTCCCACTAGCTATCTATTTTACATTTGGTAGTGTATATATGTCTATGCCACTCTCTCACTTTGTCTCAACTTACCCTTCCCCCTCCCCATGTCCTCAAGTCCATTCTCTACATCTGTGTCTTTATTCCTGTCCTGCCCCTAGGGTCTTCAGAACCATTTTTTTTTTTTTAGATTCCATATATATGTGTTAGCATATGGTATTTGTTTTTCTTTCTTTGACTTCCTTCCCTCTGTATGACAGACTCTAGGACCATCCACCTCACTACATATAACTCAATTTCATTTCCTTTTATGGCTGAGTAATATTCCATTGTATATATATGCCACATCTTCTTTATCCATTCATCTGTCAATGGACATTAGGGGCGTTTCTATATCGTGGCTATTGTAAATAGAGCTGCAATGATCATTGTGGTACAAGACTCTTTTTGAATTATGGTTTTCTCAGGGTTTATAAGAAAGTATATTAAATAATTTTATTAAATAATAAGAATATATTAAATAATATAAATTTAATTAATAATTAAATGATATAAATTTAATTATATGACTAATTAAATATAAATTTTATAAATAATTTAAATAAATATAATAATTTATATTTAAATATATTTAATATTTTAATATTAATAAATTTATTTAAATATAAATAATTAAATAATATAACTTTAATTATATTATTTTTAAATATAAATTTAATTAATAATATAATTAAATATATTAAATAAGAAGAAATTATATTAAATGTGGTAGACTATCCAGTCAACTGCATATACTTTTTAATCCATGCCATCCTCATTTATTTAGACTGAAATAAAATCAGGGAATGTTTTTTCAGTTGTCCAGTAGTGGGATTGCTGGGGCATATGGTAATTCTTTTTTTAGTTTTTTAAGGAACCTCCATACTGTTCTCCATAGTGGATGTATCAATTTACATTCCCACCAGCACTGCAACAGGGTTCCCTTTTCTCCACACACTCTCAAGCATTTATTGTTTGTAGATTTTTTGTTGATGCCCATTCTGACTGGTGTGAGGTGATACCTCATTGTGGTTTTGATTTGCATTTCTCTAATGATTATTGACGTTGAGCATTCTTTCACGTATTTGTGAGCAATCTGTATGTCCTCTTTAGAGAAATGTCTATTTAGGTCTTCTGCCCATTTTTGTATTGGGTTGTTTGTTTTCTTGATATTGAGCTGCACGAGCTGCTTGTAAATTTTGGAGACTAATCCTTTGTCAGTTGCTTCATTTACAAATATTTTCTCCCATTCTGAGGGTTCTCTTTTCATCTTGCTTATGGTTTCCTTTGTTGTGCAAAAGTTTTTAAGATTTATTAGGTCCCATTTGTTTATTTTTGTTTTTATTTCCATTTCTCTAGGAGGTGGGTCAGAAAGGATCTTGCTGTGATTTGTCATAGAGTGTTCTGCCTATGTTTTCCTCTAAGAGTTTTACAGTGTCTGGCCTTACATTGAGGTCTATAATCCATTTTCAGTTTATTTTTGTGTATGCTGTTTGGGAGTGTTCTAATTTCATTCTTTTACATGTAGCTGTCCAGTTTTCCCAGCACCATTTATTGCAGAGGCTGTCTTTTCTCCATTGTATATTCTTGCCTCTTTTATCAAAGATAAGGTGAGCATATGTGCATGGGTTATCTCTGGGCTTTCTATCCTGTTCCATTGATCTATCTTTCTGTTTTTGTGCCAGTACCATACTGTCTCGATTACTGTAGTTTTGTAGTATAGTCTAAAGTCCAGGAGCCTGATACCTCCAGCTCCATTTTTCTTTCTTAAGATTACTTTGGCTATACGGGGTCTTTTATGTTTCCATACAAATTGTGAAATTTTTTGTTCTAGTTCTGTGAAAAATGCCATTGGTAGTTTGATAGGGATTGCATTGAATCTGTAGATTGCTTTGGGTAGCAGAGCCATTTTCACAATGTTGATTCTTCCAATCCAAGAACATGGTATATCTCTCCATCCGTTTGTATTGTGTTTGATTTCATTCATCAGTGTCTTATAGTTTTCTGCCTACAGGTCTTTTGTCTCCTTAGGTAGGTTTATTCCTAGGTATTTTATTCTTTTTGTTGCAGTGTAACTGGGAGTGTTTCCTTAATTTCTCTTTCAGACTTTTCATCATTAGTGTATAGGAATGCAAGAGATTTCTGTGCATTAATTTTGTATCCTGCTACTTTACCAAATTCATTGATTAGCTCTAGTAGTTTTCTCAGAGCATCTTTAGGATTCTCTATGTATAGCATCATGTGATCTGTAAACAGTGACAGTTTTGCTTCTTCTTTTCTGATTTGGATTCCTTTATTTCTTTTTCTACTCTGATTGCTGTGGCTGAAACTTCCAAAACTATGTTGAATAATAATGGTTAGAGTGGACAACTTTGTCTTGTTCCTGATCTTAGTGGAAATGCTTTCAGTTTTTCACCATTGAGAACTAGGCTGGCTGTGGGTTTGTCATATATGGCCTTTATTATGTTGAGGTAAGTTCCTTCTATACCTTTCTGGAGGGTTGTTACCATAAATGCGTGTTGAATTCTATAAAAAGTTTTTCTGCATCTATTGAGATGATCATATGGTTTTTATCCTTCAATTTGTTAATATGGTTTATCACATTGATTGATTTGAGTATACTGAAGAATCCTTGCATTCCTGTATAAACCCCACTTGATCATGGTGTAAGATCCTTTTAATGTGCTGTTGCATTCTGTTTGCTAGTATTTTGTTGACAATTTTTGCATGTATGTTGATTAGTGATATTTGCCTGTAGTTTTCTTTCTTAGTGACATCTTTGTCTGGTTTTGGTATCACAATGATGGTGGCCTCATAGAATGAGTTTGGAAGTGTTCCTCCCTCTGTTATATTTTGGAAGAGTTTGAGAAGGATTGATGTTAGGTCTTCTCTAAATGTTTGATAGAATTCACCTGTGAAGCCATCTGGTCCTGGGCTTTTGTTTGTTGGAAGATTTCCAATCACAGTCTCAATTTCAGTGCTTGTGATTGGTCTGTTTATATTTTCTATTTCTTCTTGGTTCAGTCTTGGAAGGTTGTGCTTTTCTAAGAATTTGTCCATTTCTTCTAGGTTGTCCATTTTATTGGCATATAGTTGCTTGAGGTAATCTCTCATGATCCCTTGTATTTCTGCAGTGTCACTTGTTACTTCTCCTTTTTCATTTCTAATTCTATTGATTTGAATCTTCTCCCTTTTTTTTTTTTTGATGAGTCTAGCTAACGGTTTATCCATTTTATTTGTCTTCTCAAAGAACCAGCTTTTAGTTTTATTGATCTTTACTATCGTTTCCTTCATTTCTTTTTCATTTATTTCTGATCTGATCTTTATGATTTCTTTCCTTCTGCTAACTTTGGGGTTTTTGTTCTTCTTCCTCTAATTGCTTTAGTTGTAAGTTTAGGTTGTTTATTTGGGATGTTTCTTGTTTCATGAGGTAGTGTTGTATTGCTATAAACTTTCCACTTAGAACTGCTTTTCCTGCATCCCAAAGGTTTTGGGTCGTCATGTTTTCACTGTCATTTTTTCTAAGCATTTTTTGATTTCCTCTTTGACTTCTTCAGTAATCTCTTGGTTATTTAATAACATATTGTTTAGCCTCCATGTGTTTGTATTTTTTACAGTTTTTTTTTCCTGTATTTGATATGTAGCCTCATAGCATTGTGGTCAGAAAAGATATTTGATACGATTTCAATTTTCTTAAATTTACCAAGGCTTGATTTGTGACCCAAGATATGATCTATCCTGGAGCATGTTCCATGAGCACTTGAGAAGAAAGTGTATTCCGTTTTTTTTTGATGGAATGTCCTATAAATATCAGTTGAGTTCATCTTGTTTAATGTATCATTTAAAGCTTGTGTTTCCTTACTTATTTTCATTTTGGATGATCTGTCCATTGGTGAAAGTGGGGTGTTGAAGTCCCCTACTATGATTGTATTACTCTCTACTTCCCCTTTTATGGCTGTTGGCATTTGCCTTATGTATTGAGGTGCTCCTATGTTGGGTGCATAAATATTTACAATTGTTATATCTTCTTCTTGGGTTGATCCCTTGATTATTATGTACTGTCCTTCTTTGTCTCTTGTAATAGTCTTTATTTTAAAGTCTATTTTGTCTGATATGAGAATTGCTACTCCAGCTTTATTTTGATTTCCATTTACATGGAATATCTTTTTCCATCCCTTCATTTTCAGTCTGTATGTGTCCCTAGGTCTGAATTGGATCTCTTGTAGACAGCATATATACAGGATTTCTTTTTGTATCCATTCAGCCAGTCTCTGTCTTTTATTGGTAGCATTTAATCCACTTATATTTAAGGTAATTATCGATATGTATGTTCCTATTAACATTTTCTAAATCCTTTTGGGTTTGTTGTTGTAGGTCTTTTCCTTTTCTTGTGTTTCCTGCCTAGAGAAGTTCCTTTAGCCTTTGTTTTAGAGCTGATTTGGTGGTGCTGAATTCTCTTATCTTTTGCTTGTCTGTAAAGATTTAATTTCTCCATCGAATCTGAATGAGACCTTTGCTGTGTAGAGTAATCTTGGTTGTAAATGGTTCCCTTTCATCACTTTAAATGTGTCCTGTCACTCCCTTCTGGCTTGCAGAGTTTCTGCTGAAAGATCAGCTGTTAATCTTATGGGGGTTCCTTTTGTATGTTATTTGTTGCTTTTCCCTTGCTGCTTTTAATATTTTTTTATTTGTATTTAATTTTTGATAGTTTGATTATATGTGTCTCAGTGTGTTTCTCTTTGGGTTTATCCTGTATGGGTCTCTCTGTGCTTTCTGGACTTGATTGACTATTTCCTTTCCTATATTAGAGAATTTTTCAACTATAATTTCGTCAAATATTTTCTCAGTCCCTTTTTTTTTCTCCTCTTCTTCTGGGACTCCTATAATTCAAATGTTGGTACGTTTAATGTTGTCCCAGATGTCTCTGAGACTGTCCTCAATTCTTTTCATTCTTTTTTATTTATTCTGCTCTGTGGTAGGTCTTTCCACTACTTTATCTTCCAGGTCACTTATCCGTTCTTCTGCCTCAGTTATTCTGCTCTTGATTCCTTCTAGTGAACTTTTAATTTCATGTATTGTGTTGTTCATCATTGTTTGTTTGCTCTTTAGCTCTTCTAGGTCCTTGTTAAACATTTCTTGCCTTTTTTCCATTCTATTTTGAAGATTTGGGATCTTCTTTACTATCATTACTCTGAATTCTTTTCCAGGTAGGGTGCCTATTTCCTCTTCATTTGTTTGGTCTGGTGGGTTTTTACCTTGCTCCTTCATCTGCTGTGTTTTCCTCTGTCTTTTCATTTTCCTTAACTTACTGTGTTTGAGGTCTCCTTTTTGCAGGCTGCAGGTTTGTAGTTCCCATTGTTTTTGATCTGCCCCCAGTGGCTGTTCCCAGTGGCTCAGGTTGGTTCAGTGGATTGTGTAGGCTTCCTGGTGGAGGGGACTAGTACCTGTGTCCTTGTGGATTACCCTGGATTTTGCCTTTCTGGTGGGCAGGACCACGTCCGGTGGTGTGTTTTGGGGTGTCTGTGACCTTATTATGATTTTAGGCAGCGTTTCTTCTAATGAGTGGAGTTGTGTTCCTGTCTTGCTAGTTGTTTGGCATGTGATGTCCAGCACTGTAACTTGCTGGTCATTGTGTAGAGCTGGGTTTTAGCATTGAGATGGAGATCTCTGGGAGAGGTTTCACCGTTTGATATTACATGGAGCCAGGAGGATTCTGGTGGACCAATGTCCTGAACTTGGCTCTCCCACCTCAGAGGCACAGGCCTGACACCTGGCCAGAACATCAAGACCCTGTGCCTTCTTTGTCTCCACCATCTTCTTGTGGTGCCATCACCAGGGAGAGCCGTGTTGTTAAGCTAGGTCTCAGTGTCCTTACCCTGACATCTTTGATTCTCTGTGAGGTTAGGTTAGTCAATTCATATACTGTAAGGTATCGTGATGGTTAATTTTATGTGTCAACGTAGCTAGGCTATCGTGTCCACCTGTTTGGTCAAAACTAATCCAGATGATGTAGTGAAGATATTTTTTATAGATGTGATTAACACTTACAACCAGTTGGCTTTAAGTAAAGGAGGTTATCCTCAATAAGGTAAGTGGGCCTTATTCAGTCATTTGAAGGCCTTAAGAGAAAAACTATGGTTTCTCAGAGAAAAAGTAATTTTGCCTCAAGACTATAACAGAGAAACCCTGCCTGAGTGTTCAGTCTTTTAGACCACCCTACCAGTTTTGGACTCAAGACTCCAATTCCTACCTGAGTTTTCAGTATACCAACCTGCCCTATTGATTTAAAGCTTGCCCCTACAATCTTATAAGACAGGTCCTTAAAAAAAAGAAAAAAGAAAAAAAAAATATATATATATGTTTCCTGAAGGTTCTAGTTCTCTGAAGAACCCTGACTAAGTGACAGGAAATAATTTGTAACTTTTAAATACAGTGTTTCTCAATCATTTGGCCTAGATGAAAGCACTAAACACAATCAAAATCAAGTATGTAGAAGAGTAACATCAGCAACATGAAAAAATTGATCTGGGGCTTCCCTGGTGGCGCAGTGGCTGAGAGTCCGACTGCCGATGCAGGGGACGTGGGTTCGTGCCCCAGTCCAGGAAGATCCCACATGCTGCGGAGCAGCTGGGCCCATGAGCCATGGCTGCTGATCCTGCGTGTACAGAGCCTGTGCTCTGCAACGGGAGAGGCCACGGCAGTGGTATAACTGGTATACCTATGGTATGCCTGTGGTATACACTAGCCTGCATACCACAACAAAACAAAACAAAACAAAACAAAAAAATTGATCTGCCCCCAGATTGATCTTGGACTTCTGAACCTTCCAAATTATGAGAAATAAATTCCTGTTGTTTATAAGCCACCCAGTCTGTGGCATTTTTTAATAGCAGCCTGAAAAGTCTAAGGTAAAAGACAAAGAACTACAAGACAGAAAACAATTAACAAAATGACAATAGTAAATCTTTTCCTATCAATAATTACTATAAATGTAAATGGATTAAACTCCCCAATCAAAATACATAGAAAGGCTGAATTAATCAAAAAGCAACAAACAAAATCTTATGTGCTGTCTACAATGATTCATTCTACATTTAAGGATACACATTGGCTGCAAATGAAAGGATGGAAAACATATTATGTGCAAATGGTAACCAAAAGAAATCAAGAGTGGGCATAATTATATCAGACAAAATAGACTTTAAGTCAAAAACTGTCAAAAGAGACAAAGATAAAACATTATATAATGATAAAAGGGTCAATTCACAAGAAGATATAACAATTATAGCTCAACATCAGAGGTATATATACCTAAATACATAAACCAAACATTGACAGAACTGGAGAGAGAAATAGACAGCAACACAATAATTGTAGGAGTTGTCCATACCCCACTTTCAATAATGGATAAAATATCCAAACAGTAGATGAATTAGGAAACAAAAGACTTGACTAAGACTAAAGGTCAAATTGTCCTGGGACTTCTCTGGTGGCACAGTGGTTAAGAATCTGCCTGCCAATGCAGGGGATGCAGGTTCGATCCCTGCTCTGGGAAGATCTCACATGCTATGGAGCAAATAAGCCTGTGTGCCACAACTACTGAGCCTGCGCTCTAGAGCCCACAAGCCACAACTACTGAGCCCATGTGCCACAACTACTGAAGCCCGCATGCCTAGAGCTCGTGCTCTGCAACAAGAGAAGGCACCGCAATGAGAAGCCTGTGCACCACAACAAAGAGTAGCCCACACCTGCTGCAACTAGAGGAAGCCCTCATGCAGCAACAAAGACCCAATGCAGCCAAAAATAAATAAATAAAATAAATAAATTTATTTTAAAAAGAAAAAATATATCAAATGCTCTTAACAGGTATATATAGAATGCTCCACCCAACAGCAGCAAAATACATGTTCTTCTCAAGCACACATGGAGCACTTCTAGGACAGATCACATGTTAGGTCACAAAACAAGTCTTAACAAATTTAAGAAAATTGAAATCATACCAAGTATCTTTCCAGCCATGATGGAAATCAATAACAGAAAGAAAACTGGAAAATTTGCCGTATGTGGAAATTAAACTACATACTCTTGCACAGTGGAACAAAGAAGAAATCAAAAGGGAAATTAGAAAATATCTCAAGACAAACAAAACACACAACATATCAAAACTTATGAGATGTAGCAAATGCAGTACTAAGAGGGAAGTTTATAGGGATAAAAGTCTATATTAAAAGAGAAAAAAAAATCTCAAGTAAACAACACAACTTTACAACTCAGAGAATTAGAAAAAGAAGAACAAACTGAGCCCAAAGTTGGCAGATGATAAGTAATACTAAAGATTAGAGCAGAAATGGAAAATGGAAAAACAACAGAAAAAGTCAACAAAAATGAGTCCACTTTTTGAAATGATGGACAAAATTGACAAACCTTTAGCTAAACTGCCCAAGAAAAAGAGAGAAGATTCAAATAAATAAAATCAGAAATGAAAGAAGTTAATAACTGATGCCACAGAAATAAAAAGGATGATGAGACAACTATAAACAATTATACTCCATAAATTGGATGACCTTGAAGAAATGGTTAAATTCCTAGAAACATACAATCTACCAACACTGACTCATGAAGAAATAGAACATCAAATAGGCCCATAATTAGTAAGAAGATTGAATCAGTAATCAAGACCCTCCCATCAAAGAAAAGCCCAAGACCAGATGACTTCACTGATAAATTCTACCAAACATTTAAAGAAGAATTAACACGAATTTTTCTCAAATTCTTCAAAAAAACTGAAGAGAAGGAAACACTTCTAAACTCATTTTATCAGGCCAGCTAATGCTGATACTAAAGCCAGAAAAAACACTATAAAGTCAATATTCCTGATGAATATAGGTTTAAAAAAATCCTCAACAAAATACTAGCATACAAAATCTAACACACCTTACAAGGATCATACATTATGACCAAGTAGGATTTATCCCTGGATGTTCATGTTCAACATATGAAAATAAATCTATGTGGGTGATACATCACATTAACAGAATAAAGAATAAAAATTACATGATCAGCTTTATAGACACAGAAGAAGTATTTGATAAAATTCAACACTCTTTCATCATGAAAAGACTCAACAAACTAGGAATAGAAAAATTGTACCTCAACATTATAAAGGCCATACATGAAAAACACACAGCTAACATCATACTCAACAATGAAAAGTTCAAAACTTTTCTTCTGAGATCAGGGACAAAACAAGGATTCCCACTCTCTCTGTTTCTATTCAACATAATACTGGAAGTCCTAGCTAAAACAATTAGTCAAGAAAAACAAATAAAAGGTAGTCAAATCAGAAAGGAAGAAGTAAATTTACCTCTGTTCACAGATGACATAATGTTATATGTAGAAAACCCTAAAGATTCCACACATACACACAAAAAGTAAGGACTAATAAATGAATACAGAAAACTTGTAAGCTACAAAATCAACAAATAAAAATCAATTGCGTTTCTATACACTAGCAATGCATAATCCAAAAGGAAATTAAGAAAACAATTCTATTAACAATAGCATCAAAATGAATAAAATAATTGGGAATAAACTTAAGCAAGGAGGTGGAAAAGCTGTACACTGAAACCTACAAAACATTGCTGAAATAAATTAAAGAAAACACAAATAAATCGAAAAGCCTCCCACGTTCATTGATTGGCAGATTTAACATTATTAAAATGTCCATACTACCCAAAGTGATCTACAGATTCAATTCAATCCCTATCAAAACCCAATAGTATTTTTTACAGAAATAGGAAGAAAAATCCTAAAATGCATATGAAACCACAAAAGACTCTGAATAGCCAAAATAATCTTAAGAAAGAGTAAAGCTGAAGGCCTCACACTTTTTGATTTCAAAACATATCACAAAGCTACAGTAATTAATACAATATGGTACTAGCAGATAGACAGACATATAGATGAATGGAACAGAATAGAGAGTCCAGAAATAAACCCATGCATATATGATCAACTGATCTTCAACAATGATGCCAAGAATACTCAATGGAGATTGCATTATTTCTTCAAATGGTGTTGAAAAAACTGGATAACCACACACAAAAGAATGAAATGGGACCTTTATCTTATACCATACACAAAAATCAATTCAAAATGGATTAAAGGCTTAAATGTAAGCTCTAAACTCATAAAACTCCTAGAAGAAAACATAGGGGCAAACTTCTTGATGTTGGTCTTGGCAATGGATATGACACCAAAAACACAGAAAACAAAAGCAAAAATAAATAAGTGGGACTATATCAAACAAAAAAGCTCTGCTAAGTAAACAAAACAATCAAAAGGGTAAAAAGGCAATCTATGGAATGGAAGAAAATAATTGCAAACTGTATATCTCCAAAGGGATTAACACCCAAAATACTTGAGGAACTCCTATAAGTCAATAGGAAAAAATAATAATAACCTGATTTAAAAATGGACAAAAGATTTAAATTAAAAAAGACATACATATAGCTAACAGGTATATGAAAGATGTTCAACATTACTAATCATCAGAGAAATGCAAATCAAAACCACAATGAGATATCACTTCATACCTATTAGGATGGCCATTATAAAAATAAATAAATAAATAAAACAGAAAATAACAAGTATGAGTCAGGATGTGGAGAAATTGGAACACCTACACATTGCAGTAGGAATGTAAAATGGTGTAGCCAATATGGAGAACAGTATGGATGTTCTTTAAAAAATTAAAAATAGAACTACTATATGATGCATCAACCACTTCTGGGCATGTATCCCCCACAAAGAAGCTAAAATCAGAATATCCAAGAGATGTATGCACTCCCATGTTTACTACAGCATTGTTTATAAACCTTCTAGCCAAGAGGTAGAAACAACCTAAATGTCCTTTGACTGATGAATGAATGAAGATAATGTGGTATATACATACAATGGAATATTATTCAGCCTTAAAAAGAAAGGAAATCCTGTCTTATGCTACAACATGGATGAAATTTGAGGACTTTATGCTAATTGAAATAAGCTCCAGAAGGATATATACTGCATGGTTCCACTTATATGAAGTATCTAAAGCAGTCAAACAAAGCAGAAAGTAGAATGGTGGTTTCAGGGCTGGGGGAAGAGGGAAACTGGGAATTGTTGTTCAATAAGTGTAATGTTTCAGTCATGCAAAATGAAAAAATTCTAGTGATCTGCTGTATGACATTGTGCTTATAATTACCAATACTGTAATGTACACTTAAAAATTTAAGATTACGTCTTGTGTATTTTTTACAATTTTTTTAAAGGTAGGTATATGTTAAAATTGAAAGTAAAAGCGAACTAGTGAAAGGAATTATAAGAAGTGTAATTTTTGCCTCTAGACCTACGGCCAGCCACAGTCAAAACCATGTATAGTTTTGGTTTTTGAAATATATTCCATAATTTTCCAAGGCAACTCCCTCCTTTGTCCTTAGGAAATCTTTCTTTAAAATTCTTAACTCTGTCATGAGTTATGGCATTTGTGTCTTGCCCTAAGTCTAAATGTTTTATTCCATACTTGTCCATGCCCTTAGGATTCTCTGTGTGCCTTTTCCTCCCTGTACTATAAAATTTTTTAAATGACTCTGAGACTTTACCATGCTATAAACCACTAAAATTCCTTGGTATTGACCAACAGATTGACGATCCTTAAACGTCACTATGAAATAACCAACTCAGTCAGCAAGGTAGTTATCAGATTTTATTCTCTTGGCTACGCTTTTCACTTTGTTACCTAGCCCTTGCCTTTCAAAATGCCTAAAATTAGGTTTAGTTTACCTGTGCTAGCTACATGTGGCTAGTTATATCTAAATTTAAATGATCTAAAATTATATAAAATTGAAAATTCCATTTTCTAGTCACACTAGCCACATTTCAAGTGCTCAGTAGCCACATGTGGCTAGTTGCTACTGTGTTGA
This sequence comes from Tursiops truncatus, assembly GCF_011762595.2. Taxonomy (NCBI): domain Eukaryota; kingdom Metazoa; phylum Chordata; class Mammalia; order Artiodactyla; family Delphinidae; genus Tursiops; species Tursiops truncatus. Next base: position 31,951,713 of record NC_047051.1, read on the forward strand.
GCAGTACAGATATAGAACATTATCATTACAGAAAGTTCTATTGGACGGTGCTGTTCTAGATCCTTTCCTCACCCTCCAAAAACCCCACCCTTAGTTGGCATATTAGCAGAACACTTAGCCTCTAAATAAAGTTCACTTGTCTCTGAAAAGTGAGAATAGCACTTTTCTGATTCAAGAAAGAGGACTGACCCAGATTATAGTGATGTTTCTTACTAGTCTGATAGTCTCGTTTCTGCAAACCCACTAAGACTTGACCCTTGGTCAAGAAAATAACCCCATTATAATAATGTTTCTCCGGAAAAAAATCAAATTTGAATTACATCATCTCAACTCACAGCCTCTTTGCCAAGAATATAACCTACTTAAGTGTAGGAACTGCATTCCAACTTCACGAATTCCTTATTCAGTCCAATATGGCAGGTGGTACTTAAATCGTATTTTTTCACACCCCAAGGGGCCTTGAAAACACTGTGATAAGAGAACCAGCCTCTCTATGAAGGGTCACAGCATCCCTATAAGAAGACATCTGGGAAGCAGAAAATTCATTTAAAAATGCAAACTACATAGTCCTGTAAGTAATTAATTGGGGAACATAAGTTGTATTTGAACTAAAATTGAATCTTTGATTACATTTAATGTCTGGTGGATGATTAATGTTTAAAGTGTTTGTTGTTTACTAAACAAGGAATTTGTCTTTTCTTACCATCTGAAAAATCTTGTTTAAAACACTTAGTTTCAGAGATATGATTATTTCTTTGGCACTTACTGGACTGTTAAATTGAATTCATGCTGTCCTTCCACATTTCCCAGCCTACGCAAGAAGTATGAAAATGGGAACGGATGAGCAAAGCCTGGACATGTTTCCATATCCACTGTGTTAACGTTTATTGATGCAAGTCAGCCCTGCACACAGATCTACCACCTGGACCAAGATAAATGGTGAACAGTGTACTTGTTGCTTGGGCAAATTCACTTCTACATCCAAAACAGAAGTTTCCTAACTTGGAATGTTATTCACTATCACTGCAAACTTTATTGAGATCATCATTTTATCTTAGAAACCATTTTATATCAAAAACCCAGATATGGTTGAAAGACAATAGTTCCCAGTGCAGGATATAATAGGAAAGGTTATCAAACCACCCTTCCTTCTTTGCCTCAAATAGTCATCTTTGCTCTAGGGTTTCCTGAGCAGGGAAAATGAACTGGGGGAGGACTGGGTAATTCTCTCCATCCTTCCATTAACCTTCCCAGTCTTCTATGGTGCCAACTCAACTTGTTGTGTTATTCTTGGCTTCCTGCCCCCTGAAGAACCTGAAAAAAAAAAAAAGCCCCTCTCTCATCCCCAAGTTTTAATAGTTGAGATGTGATCAATAAACGTGGATGATGGACTTCAAGTACTGAAAGATTGACCGGTGATGTTCAAAGCTGATTGTAATAACACCCACCACTATTTGTTATGGGGCCAAGCGGTTTATACACATTCTTCTATTTAATATCAATAATCTTTCAGGTGGGTATGATTTACTGTATTATGAGATGAAGAAAATGAGACTCAAATTGGCTAAATATTGTGTTCAAGATAACAAAGCTAACACATTGCAGTGACAAAATTAGAGCCCAGGTCACTATGATTCAAAAAGCTTGTTCATTAATATTGCCCAGCTAGGAATGTCCTCCCAGACTCTAGGCATGGACTACCAATTCTCCCATCATGCTGCCTGAAACTGAAAAAGTGGCATATCTCATCATTCTTTGGGCAGGGCAAGATAAGGCTAATTTTAGAAGTCTAATGAGAAAGAATTAAGGTACATCCTGTTAGACAGTCAACATAAGTGGCTCTCAATAGCACAAGGAAAAACCAGTTTGTATGGTCAGCAAAGGAAGCAGCCTCAGCTTTCTTTTGTGATTCTCAGCTGGTTGCCCCTTTATGTAGCTTAGCCCACATAGTCACATTCATAGATCCTCTAAATCAAAACCTTTTTTAAAAACACCCATTATTTGGTAGTAATGATTCCTAACTACCAAAGAGTAAGACATACCCTCTCAGGAAAGAACACTGAAGAGGTTTCTCTGAATGCTGGTGAGTTTCAGCTTTTCAAGAGAAAGCCATCTAGAAGAGTGATTTTACACAATTTGTGAATTTTATTAAATTCCAGCAAACTTTTATTGGCACCTGCTCTACATGGGAATTGTGCAAAATGCTGCAGAAGAAGCAGAGAGGTGTAGAATGAGATTGTTGTCCACTGGAGTTTCACGGTTCATTGAGAAAGACAGATACACACCCAATATGTATAATCTGGCAGACAGTAGTTAAGTTGCAAAATCGATCTCCAACTAAAATGCAAGAGGAGAGTAGGAGAGGAAAAGAGTGATTCTAATGATAGGCAGGGTAGAGACAAGTCTGAGAAGGGATTGTAGAGATGCGGGCTCTTTGGGTAAATAAAGGCAAGTAAGACATGGATAGGAACTAACATCCCAGAAGCATAGAAGAAAGCATGTATGCATCTGAGAAATAGTAATAGCCTGGGAAGGCCAAACAGTAGGGTGACTGTGGGGAATCAAGAATATTAAGGGCAATCAGCCTGGGAAGATGTTGGAAGCCAAATGTATTGCCATAATTGTCGGGCTCCTCCTGTAGACCCTTGCTACTCAGAGTCTGGTCGAGGGAATTCCTTGGAAGTACTGTGGTTAGGATTTGGCGCTTTCACTGCTGTGGCCCAGGTTCAACCCCTAGTCGAGGAACTAAGATCCAGTAAGCCGCCCAGAATGGCCAAAGGAAAAAAAAAAAAGAGTGCACTAGAAAGAACAGGAACCTCAGGAACATCTGGGAACTTGTTAGATGTGCAGAAGCCCACGTCCCACCCAAGACCAATCACACCAGAATCTACAATTTTACAAGATCCCCAGGTGAATCTTTGCACATTATGGTTTCAAAAACACTGCTGAGGACAATGGGGGAGCCATTGACGGTTCCTTGGGAAGAGGAGTAGTCTGATCTTAGCTGTGCTTGGGAAATGCAACTTTGTGAAGTGGTATGGACGGCACACAAATTGGCCATTGGATGAGCAGTTATTCAATGATCACATTCTTTATAAAAATAAGACCAGTTGTCTTCTGGAATAATAATTACTAAGTGATACCCCAGTAGTCATAGCTCCATCACATTTAACTTTGAGGTAACTTGGATATTAATTTTTTTAATGAAATTTATTCATCGCATGGGAAGATGAAGGGAAATCTTCCTACTGCCAAAAGTAGACATATTTTTCACTTTAATTCATAGGTCTGGAATCTATGTAACCATGCTGTTTGATTTTAGATGGTTCAAATCTTCTAAAGCTATCTGAAATCTAATAGCAAGGACCCTGTAATATGAGATAAAATTAATCAGGCAGGCTCAGCGCCCTAAATCCAGAATAGTCTGTAGCAACTCTTGGACCCTCCCACTTTCTCCAAACACCCGTTTTGAGATAGCCAGGATAATTTTCATTACCTGCCCAGACAGCTGTGGAGTGTTGTAATTCATTGTTAGATAACTGCAGCATTCCTCCTTAGAAAAGGATACTTATTGTCAAGGATGCAGTTATTCAAAGGCTTAGTATATTTCTTCAACAGTGATGTACCCACCATGTGCAGAAACAGCCTAGCCCTAGAAACCTCAAAGCCAGGCCACAGCTAACATGCTCATCCCTGCTTGGAGGTCGGTACTACAAATACCCTCCCTAGGTTGCTTGTAATCTCTGCTGCTTTAGCAAACAGTCTAAACCACTCCTGTTGGAAAATCCTCTGGACTCCTGAAAATAACTCCTTACTAGCTGAGCAAACCTTAACCCTCCCCTACAAGCAGATAAGAAAATGCCACACATCTAGAAGGCAAGAGGTAGCCAATTTTTATCTTTAACTATCTCTTCCTTCCACATCCACAGAACAGCCCTGCTATCTTATGATCTTTACTATGAAACTGCAGAGAGGAGAGAAGTGAAAGAGCTAAAAGAAGATAAAATCTCTCCACTCTACGTGTGCGTGCGTGTGCGCATGCATGCACACAGTCATGTGGGAGGGACGCAGACACGACCACATAAAATTGAAAATCACCTCAGATGACAGCGAGGAGACAGGACTTGCAAGACTCTGGGGGCAGAGATAATTAGAGTGAGTAGGTGTGTTGGGTGAGGTCTAAGAGGTTAGACTATGTACTTAGATTACTTGGGAAATGTTGGACTTTAGGTCAAGGGAGGTTCATTGCTACACCACTTCCTGTAATCTAGATATCACAAGTGACAAACAGGACAAATATGAGGGAAGCTTTTATACTCTAAAATCACTTTTTCTATGTTCATAATAACCTCTTATTTGGCACTATTTTCATTTTTTAAGACACCTTAGCATTGGCAAAATGTGTCCAGAGGCAATTAAATCCCTCTAGTTTCTTCTGTGAAATTGATGTTTAATAACTATTTGGGGAGTTTCTCCAAATAAAAAATTCCATTTTTCCCCATTTCTATTTTAAAATCTCTGACAATCAGTAAATTTAGTTTGACAAGTAATGCCACAAGTAAAGCTACTTCCTAACTTCATAAAATCAATCACAAACTATATCCCTTGTGGTAGAGAAGAGACAGTCTTTGTTCATTGGCACAGCCTGGAAGTACCCAGAAACCAGGCAGCAAAGCTCAGCTCGTCCGATGCAGTCAGAAACCTCTCTGAATTCCTATGAGTACCTACTGCAGATCAGGTGCTTTGTTAGGGAGAGGTTGAGAGAAGACAAATAAGGCATAAACCCTGTCTCACAAACCTTATATAATATGAGGGAGGCAATCAAGGAAAGGGTCATTGTAATCCAGGTTTATCACTATAAATCAATACGGGACAGCTACCCACAAAGGGATGGGAAAAGCTTCTTGACCAATTAGGGGGAAAATCTGTCCAAAATTTAGTTCTTAGAAATTCATTCTGATGGAGGATTTCAGTCGACCTGGAGATGCCCAGGCAGGGTTAACCAGCTCTGAGAGCAAAAAACAAATATCATATGATATCAGTTGTATGTGGAATCTAAAAAAAAGATACAAATGAAATTATATACAAAACAGAAACAGGCTCACAGACATAGAAAACAAACTTATGGTTACCAAAGGGGATAGCAGGGGTGGAGGAGGGTTGGGAGAGACAAATTAGGAGTTTGACCTTAACATATACACACTACTATATATAAAATAGGTAAACAAGGACCTACTGTATTTTTTGTTTTGTTTTTTTTCCTTGATATCTCCAATTCCTACCTTTACTACTACTTTCAAATTTGTCTACCACTTATTAGGAATAGTAATACAGTGAAGATTTATTTGACTTAAGGAATAGGCAGGTAGCCAATTGGAGGAGAAAAAAACAATTAAGGGAAACTCAGCTATGCCCCTCAAAAACATATAAATAGCCTGGATAAGTGGGAATTATTTAGTCCATTGTTGCCTTCTCACTTTTTATTGTCTAAGTTATTTTGGTTTTGAGTCTAAGTTATTTTGGTTTTGAGTGTCTTTGATTGTTATCTCCCAGAGAAGAAATCTCTAGTTAGTGAGTTACTTAGTTAGTTAGTTTTTTGTGCATGATGGAGGGTTAAGTTTTATTTCCACAACCTTGAATATGACCATGGATGGATTGCTGACAGTAAAATCCTTTTTTCTTTTTTTTTTGAATTTTATTTTATTTTATTAATACAGCATGTTCTTATAAGCTATCTGTTTTATACATATTAGTATATATATGTCAATCCCAATCTCCCAATTCATCCCACCACCACCACCCCACTGCATTTTTCCCCCTTGGTGTCCATACATTTGTTCTCTGCATATGTGTCTCTATTTCCACCTTGCAAACTGGTTCATCTGTACCATTTTTCTAGATTCCACATATATACGTTAATATATGATATTTCTTTTTCTCTTTCTGCTTACTTCACTCTGTATGACAGTCTCTAGGTCCATCAATGTCTCTAAAAATGACCCAATTTCATTCCTTTTAGTGGCTGAGTAATATTCCATTGCATATATGTACCACAACTTCTTTATCCATTCATCTATCGAGGGAAATTTAGCTTGCACCCATGACCTGGCTACTGTAAATAGTGCTGCAATGAACATTGGGATGCATGTGTCTTTTTAAATTATGGTTTTCTCTCGGTATATGCCCATTAGTGGGATTCCTGGGTTGTATGGTAATTATATTTTCAGTTTTTTAAGGAACCTCCATACTGTTCTCCACAGTGGCTGTATCAATTTACATTCCCACCAACAGGGCAAGAGGGTTCCCTTTTCTCCGCACCCTCTCCAGCATTTGTTGTTTGTAGATTTTCTGATGATGGCCATTCTGACCGGTGTGAGGTGATATCTCATCGTAGTTTTGACTTGCATTTCTCTAATAATTAGTGATGTTGAGCAGTTTTTCATGTGCCTCTTGGCCATCTGTATGTCTTCTTTGGAGAAATGTCTATTTAGGTCTTCTGCCCATTTTTGGATTGGGTTGTTTGTTTCTTTAATATTGTGCTGCATGAGCTGTTTATATATTTTGGAGATTAATCCTTTGTCCGTTTATTCATTTGCAAATATTTTCTCCCAGTCTGAGGGTTGTCTTTTTGTCTTGTTTATGGTTTCCTTTGCTGTGGAAAAGCTTTGAAATTTCATTAAGTCCCATGTGTTTATTTTTGTTTTTATTCCCATTACTCTAGAAGGTGGATCAAAAAAGATCTTGCTGTGATTTATGTCAAAGAGTGTTCTTCCTATGATTTTCTCTAAGAGTTTTATAGTGTCTGGTCTTACATTTAGGTCTCGAATCCATTTTGAGTATATTTTTGTGTATGGTGTTAGGGAGTGTTCTAATTTCATTCTTTTAAATGTAGCTGTCCAGTTTTCCCAGCACCACTGATTGAAGAGACTGTCTTTCCTCCATTGTATATTCTTGCCCCCTTTATCAAAGATAAGGTGACCATATATGCATGAGTTTATCTCTGGGCTTTCTATACTGTTCCATCAATCTATATTTCTGTTTTTGTGCCAGTACCATGCTGTCTTTATTACTGTAGCTTTGTAATATAGTCTGAAGTCTAGGAGCCTGATTCCTCCAGCTCTGTTTTTCTTTCTGAAAACTGCTTTGGCTACTCAGGGTCTTTTATGTTTCCATACAAATTGTGAATTGTTTTGTTCTTGTTCTGTGAAAAATGCCATGGGTAATGTGATAGAGATTGCATTGAATCTATAGATTGCTTTGGGTAGTATAGTCATTTTCACAATGTTGGTTCTTCCAATCCAAGAACATGGTATATCTCTCCATCTCTTTGTATAGTCTTTGATTTCTTTCATCTGTGTCTTATAGTTTTCTGAGTACAGGCCTTTTGCCTCCTAAGGTAGATTTATTCTTAAGTATTATATTCTTTCTGTTGCAGTAGTGAATGTGATTGTTTCCTTAATAGATGAAGAGATGAGCCTTCTAATGTGTTGTTGGATTCTGTTTGCTAGTATTTTGTTGAGGATATTTGCATCTATATTCATCAGTGATATTGGTCTGTAATTTTCTTTTCTTTTATTGTAGTCTCTTTGTCCGGTGTTGATATCAGGGAGATGATAGACTCATAGAATGAATTTGGGAGTGTTCCTTCCTCTGCAATTTTTTGGAAAAGTTTGAGAAGGATGAATCTTAGCTCTTCTCTAACTGTTTGATAGAATTCACCTTTGAAGCGATCTGGTCCTGGACTTTTTGTTGTTGGAAGATTTTTAATCATGGTTTCAATTTCATTACTTGTGATTGGTCTATTCATATTTTCTATTTCTTCCTAGTTCAGTCTTGGAAGGTTATACCTTTCTCCGAATTTGTCCATTTCTTCCAGGTTGTCTGTTTTATTGGCATAGAGTTGCTTGTAGTAGTCTCTTATGAGGCTTTGTATTTCTGCGGTGTCTGTTGTAACTTCTCAGTTTTCATTTCTAATTTTATTGATTTGAGTCCTCTCCCTCTTTTTCTTGATGAGTCTGGCTAAGGTTTATCAATTTTGCTATCTTCTCAAAGAACCAGCTTTTAGTTTTATTGATCTTTGCTATTGTTTTCTTTGTTTCTATTTCATTTATTTCTGCTCTGATCTTTATGATTTCTTTGCTTCTAGTAACTTTGGGTCTTGTGTATTCTTCTTTCTCTAGCTCCTTTAGGTGTAAAATTAGATTGTTTATTTGAGATTTTTCTTCTTTCTTGGGGGAGGCTTGTATTGCTATAAACTTCCCTCTTAGAATTGCTTTTGCTGCATCCCATAGGTTTTGGATGGTCACGTTTTCATTGTCACTTGTCTCTAGGTATTTTTTGATTTCCTCTTTGATTTCTTCAGTGATCTCTTGGTTATTTAGTAACATATTGTTTAGATTCCATGTGTTTGTGTTCTTTATGTTTTTTTCCCTGCAATTTATTTCTAATCTCATGGTGTTGTGTTCGGAAAAGATGCTTGATATGATTTCAGTTTTCTTAAATTTACCAAGTGTTGATTTGTGACCCAGGATGTGATCTATCCTGGAGAATGTTCCATGTGCACTTGAGAAGAAAGTGTAATCTGCTGTCTTTGGATGGAATGTCCTATAAATATCAATTAAATCTATCTGGTCTATTGTGTCATTTAAAGCTTTTGTTTCCTTTTAATTTTCTGTCTGTATGACCTGTCCATTGGTGTAAGTGAGGTGTTAAATTCTCCCACTCTTTTTATGTTACTGTTGATTTCCTCTTTTATAACTGTTAGCATTTGCCTTATGTATTGAGGTGATACTATGTTGGGTGCATATATATTTATAATCGTTATGTCTTCTTGGATTGACCCATTGATCATTATGTAGTATCCTTCCTTGTCTCTTGTAACATTCTTTATTTTAAAATCTATTTTATCTGATATGAGTATTGACATTCCAGCTTTCCTTTGATTTCCATTTGCATGGAGTATCTTTTTCCATCCCCTCACTTTCGGTCTGTATGTGCCCTAGGTCTGAAGTGGGTCTCTTGTGGACAGCACATATATGGGTCTTGTTTTTGTATCCATTCAAGGAGCCTGTGTCTTTTGGTTGGAGCAATTAATCCATTCACATTTAAGGTAATTATCAATATATATGTTCCTATTACCATTTTCTTAATTGTTTTGGGTTTGTTTTTGTAGGTCCTTTTCTCCTCTTTTGTTTCCCATGTAGAGAAACTCCTTTAGTATTTGTTGTAGAGCTGGTTTGGTGGTGCTGAATTCTCTTAGCTTTTGCTTGTCTGTTAAGCTTGATTTCTCTGTCAAATCTGAATGAGATCCTTGCTGGGTAGAGTAATCTTTGTTGTAGGTTCTTCCCTTTCATCACTTTAAGTATATCATGCCACTCCCTCTGGCTTGTAGACCTTCTGCCGTGAACTCAGCTGTTATCCTTCTCAGAGTTCCCGTGTATGTTATTTGTCATTTTTCCCTTGTTGCTTTTAATAATTTTTCTTTGTCTTTAATTTTTGTCAATTTAATTCCTATGTCTAGTGTGTTTCCCCTTGGGTTTATCCTGCCTGGAACTCTCTGTGCTTCCTGGACTTGGATGGCCATTTCCTTTCTCATATTAGGGAAGTTTTCCACTATAATCTCTTCAAATATTTTCTTGGGTCCTTTCTCTCTCTCTCCTCCTTCTGGGACCCCTATAATGAGAATGTTGGTGTGTTTAATGTTGTCCCAGATGTCTCTTATGCTGTCTTCATTTCTTTTTATCCTTTTTTCTTTATTCTGTTCTGCAGCAGTGAATTCCACCTTTCTGTTTTCCGGCTCACTTATCTGTTCTTCTGCCTCAGTTATTCTGCTACTGATTTCTTCTACTGTATTTTTCATTTCAATTATTGTATTGTTCATCTCTGTTTGTTTGTTCTTTAATTCTTCTAGGTCTTTTTTAAACATTTCTTGCATCTTCTCGATCTGTGCCTCCATTCTTTTTCTGAGGTTCTGGATCATCTTCACTATCGTTATTCTGAATTCTTTTTCTGGAAGGTTGCCTATCTCCACTTCATTTGCCTATCTCCACTTCGTTTCTCTGCCTATCTTGTTGCTTCATCTGATACATAGTCCTCTGCCTTTTCATTTTGTCTATCTCTCTGTGAATGTGGTTTTCATTCCACAGGCTGCAGAATTGTAGTTCTTGCATGTGCTGTCTGCCCTCTGGTGGATGAGGCTACCTAAGAGGTTTGTGGAAGTTTCCTGATGGGAGGGACTGGTGGTGGGTAGAACTGGGTGTTGATCTGGGGGGCAAACTCAGTAAAACTTTAATCCGCTTGTCTGCTGATGGGTTGGGCTGAGTTCCTTCCCTACTGGTTTTTTGGCCTGAGGCAACCCAGCACTCGAGGCTACAGGTTCTTTGGTGGGGCTAACGGCAGACTCCAGAAGGGCTCATGCCAAGGAGTCCTTCCCAGAACTTCTGCTCCCAGTTTCCTTGTCCCCATGGTGAGTCACATCCACCCTCCACCTCTGCAGGAGACACTCCAACACTAGCAGGTAGGTCTGGTTCAGTCTCCTATGGGATCACTGCTCCTTCCCCTTGGGTCCTGTTGTGCACACTACTTTGTGTGTGCCCTACAAGAGTGGAGTCTCTGTTTCCCCCAGTCCTGTCAAAGTCCTGCAATCAAATCCCGCTAGCCTTCAAAGTTTGATTCTCTCAGAATTCCTGCTGCCATTGCTGGACCCCCAGGTTGGGAAGCCTGACATGAGGCTCAGTAGCTTCACTCCAGTGGATGGACTTCTGTAGTATAATTGTTCTCCATTTTGTGAGTCACCTACCCAGTGGTTATAGGATTTGATTTTATTGTGACTGTGCCCCACCTACCATCTCACTGAGGCATCTCCTTTGTCTTTGGATATGGAATATATTGTTTGGTGAGTTCCAATGTCTTCCTGTGAAGAAAGGAAGCAGTTAGTTGTGATTCCGGTGCTCTCACCAGAAGGAGTGAGTGCACATTCTTCTACTCCACCATTTTGAACCAATCTAGGGCCTACTGTGTAGCAAAGGGAACCATATTCAATATCTTGTAATAATGTATAATGGTAAAGAATCTGAAAAAGAATATTTGTATATATACATAAACTTGAATATGTATATGAAATTGAATCACTTTGCTGCACGCAGAAAACTAACATAGCATTGTAAATTAGCTATACTTCAATTTTATTTTTATTTTTTTTATTTTTGACTGCGTTGGGTCTTCATTGCTGCATGCAGGCTTTTCTCTGGTTGCAGCAAGCAGGGCTAGTCTTTGTTGTGGTGCATGGGCTTCTCATTGTGGTGACTTCTCTTGTTGTGGAGCATGGTCTCTAGGTGTACAGGCTTCCATAGTTGTGGCTCGCCGGCTGTAGAACACAGGCCCAGTAGTTGTGCTACACAGGCTTAGTTGCTCCGCTGCATGTGGGATCTTCCCAGACCAGGGCTCAAACCCATGTCGCCTGCATTGGCAGGCAGATTCTTAACCACTGCACCACCAGGGAAACCCTATACTTCAATTTTGAAAAAGCATTTAAAGTAAAACTATTGTGTTCTTGCACAAGATGAGCTACCCCAGCACCACATGCAGAATTCAAAATGGATTGAATCCTGTAGTCAGGATGACCCCTGAGCATCTGTAGAAAGTTCTTGTGTGCTAAATCTGTGGTTGGTTCACTGGGAAAGACTAGTTAGTAGGGGTTCACCACTATCAAGCACTTTAGAATGAGCAAGGACCACAGAGCTGAATGGACTGCCTGGGTTTGAACCTGGCTCCCCATTTACCACATATTGGACCTTCGGCTCAACCTCTCTGTGCCACAGTTTCCTCATCTGGGAAATGGGGATAATAATAGCACCTACTTCATAGGGTTGTTATGAGGAGTAAATGAGTTAATATATGTATAGTTTTCAGAATAGTGCTTGGCCCTTAGTAAGTGCTTTGAAAGGTTATGTTAAATAAAAGTCAGTATCATGAGCCCCTTCCCCATTCAATGCCTATCAAGACAGGGTGGCGAACCATAATTCATTCCAGATAATATCTGCTTTTCTATAGATGAAATGACCTTTCTCTGGGGGAAAGAGAGCATCTGTCTGAAGCAGCCTTTCTCTCTACCAAAAAGATTCACTAGGATTATATTCAAATCATGTCCCCTTCCCTCCAGTGAATGAATGGCATACATTTTCCCAAGACACTGGCCATAGTGGGGCCCAACATCTCCTTCTTGTATGAAATAGATATTCAACCAAAAGTAAGAGGTGGTCTCAAGGGAACAGAGATCTCAAGATCTGATAACAAGTTAGCATTGAACTATAGTCAAATCCTTTATTCTTTCTTCTCTTAAATTCAACATTGAAATTAATTCCATTAATTGGCTTTTTTGTCTTAGATTATAAAATTAATTATCATAAATCTTCTGTTTTTCCTATTGTTCTCCACAGAAGCTGGCAAATAACCTTCCTTCTCTAGACCCCTCAAAAAAATTCTTTTTTAACAATTACACTTAGGCATACACATTATCCTCAGACTGACAGACTTCTACAAAACTAATTTCCCCATCGTCTTATCAGAGGTCTGCACTGAAGCAGCAGCCACATGGAAACTGTTTATAAGCTGCACAGGGCAAGTAAATGCCAGGAAGCAAAATTGGCTGCCTTTAAGATTTTACATAGACATTCCAAGTCCCAGAGCTATTTCTTTTCCAAAATTTTAATAATTAGTCTTTTTCTTAAGCTTCGACCCAAAAAAAGAAGAAGAAAGAACAAAAGCTTCCTTCAGAGGATATTAGGATTGTATTAGCCTTCTTTGTCTGGCAGCTTAATAAGCTTCCCACTGAGAGGGTCAGGAGCCACAGACACAGCCCCTCTCAGGCTCACTGCAGATAAAAACTCCACTGATACACAGTTGAGTCCCTGACCCGCAAGTTAACACTCCCTGTTTGTCCAGACGGCCATTCTCCCGAGTGCAGGCTGACAATCATGTCAAAGGAGGCTAGGACCTGACCACCAGCCTCATTTTCGATTGTGAGTAAAATCAGGGTTTGAAGCCAGGTCTCTGAAGATCTGGTGCAATGACATGAACTTGGTCCCCTAATAAATCACAGCTGAAATCACTGTGCAGGAGACCAAATGCTATATGATGCTGCTGGCAAGATGAATTCTATTATAGTCTCACTTGTCCCCTTTTGCCTTGGCTTAAAACTTTCAAAGAAGTTTAATCAGAGTTTCCAAAACTCCATGTTTATCCTTTGTTTAAAAGCAATTTTTTTGTTCTTTTGGGGAATCATCTTACAGATGACCTCAGGGGGAAAATTACATATTTGATATTTATCCTGAGGGCTGTGGTCTCTCACAGGAGCAGAGTTTAGAACAAAGACCATATGTGAATTTAGAAATTCTGAGTGAAGAAAGAACAAAAATTACACATCAAGCCATTTTTGAAAGAGCAAAAATTACATATCAAGTCATTTTGATTTATTTTTAACATTTTACATTTTCTATCTAGAAATGTTGAAAATAAATAATAATGCCTGAAAATTACTATTTACCTTCTGAATTCAGCTTCATTGGAGCAGGTGATACTTAAGAAAGCATTGCCAGTAAATATCGAAACATCACAGAAATATTGATGTCTTACCTCTGTTTTCTTCTCAGCAATTTTTAAATGGGCCAAGTGGTATAAATTCAGCATTAAACACATAAAGCACAAGTATTTTTTCTTGATTCTTAACGCAGAGATGTGTACTCACAAAGAAAAATCAATTTGGCAACCTTGTGTGTACACGACAGTTTTCATTTCCCCACTTGTTGAGAAGAAATGCAGACAATGGGCACTGCTGAATGAAGTGACATTTAGAGAATTGTGATTGTTTTTCATTACCACCTTAGTCACACTTAAAATTTTTATTTCAATTACATGAATAAACCTTTCCTACATATTTGAAATCCAACCAGTAAAATTCTTTGCAAGGAAGCAAAATTTTCACCTACTCAAATCACCCTTTTATGCTTATTGTCAAAATGATACATGTAATGGCATCAAAAGGCTGAACAAGTAGAAAACTCAGGCTCTTTGGGCAATATTTTACAAATTTATCCATGTCTTCACTTGCCCTAAACTGACTTCTTTTAACCTTAGACTCATGCCTTCTGGATCTAGCCCATCCTTAGTTTCATGACCACATGATTCTAACTGCTGAACTAGAAGCAGCTAATTTACAGTCTCACATCATAAAAGAATCAGTTTTCCTCTTTAAAGAGATAGTTAATCATTGATGGTTATGCCTTCTATACTTAGAATATTCTCTTAGTCATATCCTACAATTTGGAGAGTGAGTTTTGGGGGAAGTAGACTGTCTGCCCTGCTATTTTGCCAGATGAGCACTTTTTCCTAAAGTACCTTCATTTTCCTGAGTAAACCCATTTCTCAGCTTCCCTGATGTGGAGCAACAACAAATACCCCAGCCACCTGGCTTCACATGTTTCATACTCTGGGAAACAAAGGTCTTTTTCAACATCAGGCCCATTTAACATCCATGCCAGACCCTGATCATTATTTCATTTGTTTCTTCAAAATAGCCTTGCAGGATTGGTCATCTTATCATATTTTCTAGTTGAAAAAACAGAGTCAGAGAGGTTCAGAGGAGTTAGGCTCACTTAGCTATCAAGAATTTGAGTCTAAGTTGTATAGCCATGTGTAAATCAATGAAGTTAGACACACCCTCTCACCATACACAAAAATAAACTCAAAATTGCTTAAAGACTTAAACATAAGACATGATACCATAAAACTCCTAGAAGAGAACATAGACAAAACATTCTCTGACCTAAATCATACCAATGTTTTCTTAGGTCAGTTGCCCAAGGCAATAGAAATAAAAACAAAAATAAATAAGAGGGACCTAATCAAACTTACAAGTTTTTGCACAGCAAAGGAAACCATAAAACGAAAAAACAACCTACAGAATAGGAGAAAACATTTATAAACAATGCGACCGACAAGAGCTTAATTTCCAAAATATACAAATAGTTCATACAACTCAACAACAAAAAAACAAACAACCCCATCCAAAAATGGGCAGAAGACCTAAATAGACATTTCTCCAAAGAATAAATTCAGAATAGCCAATAGGCATATGAAAAGATGCTCAACATCCCTAATTATTAGAGAAATGCAAATCAAAATTACAAGAGGTACCACCTCACACCACGCAGAATGGCCATCATTAAAAAGTCTACAAATAACAAATGCTGGAGAGGGTGTGAAGAAAAGGGAACCCTCCTACACTGTTGGTGGGAATGTAAGTTGGTACAGCCACTGTGGAAAACAGTATGGAAGTTCCTCAGAAAACTAAAAATAAAATTAACATATGATCCAGCAATCCCACGCATGAACATATATCTGGACAAAACTATAATTAAAAATGATAACTTGCACCCCTATGTTCATAGCAGCACTATTCACAACAGCCAAGACATAGAAACAACCTAAATGTCCGTCAACAGATGAATGGATAAAGAAGATGTGGTACGTATGTACAATGGAATACTACTCAGCCATAAAAAAGAATGAAATAATGCCATCTGCAGCAACATGGATGCAACTAGAGATTATCATACTAAGTGAAGTAAGTCAGAAAGAGAAAGACAAATACCATATGATATCACTTATATGTGGAATCTAAAATATGAACCAAATGAACCTATCTATGAAACAGAAACAGAATCACAGCATAGAGAACAGACTGGTGGTTGCTGAGGCGAAGGGGGATGGGGGAGCGTTGGAGCGGGAGGATGGGGTTAGCAGATGTAAGCTTTTATATATAGAATGGATAAATGAAAAGGTCCTACTGTATAGCACAGAGAACTATATTCAATATCCTATGATAAAGTATAATGGAAAAGAATATTTTTTAAAAGTATGTTTATATAAGTATAACTGAATCACTTTACTATACAGCAGTAACTAACACAACATTGTAAATCAACTATACTTCAATTTAAAACAAAAAAGAATTTGAGTCAAAGGGTCTGCACCCAGAACTTGGATTCCAGTAAGGAGTCATCTTGCTTCTGTTTCTGGACACAAGCAAAATATAATGGTGAGGATTTGAAGCTTGTATTCAAATCCCACCTCTGCCCCTTCCCAGCTTGGAAAAGTGAAATAAGGCTAGAGATGGACAAGGCCCATAAGACGTTAGTTTGTGAAGTTTAGAGAGTATGTAAAAAGCACTTAGCACAGTGCTTCCCATGTAGCGAAGTGTTCAATAAGGAAGGGGCTATCAAAGCATGGCAAGTCCCAAACTGATTTAAGATACTCCAAGTCACAGTAAGTGTCTTCAAGACATCTCTAGATTTAAGATACAATAGGCTTGGCCAGTTTTTTAGTCATCCAGGGCTTTAATAATAATAATTAATAAAAATATCTTTTATTAAAAGCTTACTACAGCCAAGCACTGTGATTAGCACTTTCTATACAACATCTTCACTGATTCTCACAACCATGCAATGAGCTAGAAATTAAACTTGTTTTATAGACGACAAGCCAAGGATTTGGAGTGGTTCTATACATAGCCGGCTAGTTATGTGAAGGAGTGGAGCTATAAACCGAAGCTTTTACTATAGTTCTGTGAACTACCCTTTGATTATCTCTGTGGCAGGATATGTAGTTGTTTGTCTAAATGCTACTGTTTTATTGGCTTTTTTTTCTCTGCTACATTAAAAAGATGGAATGAAAATATTTCTACTCACCTCCTAGAAAATGTGAAGATTGAGCTCTCCCTGACCTCCAAGAAAAAGAAGCTATCTTACTGATTGCTAACAATTTGGGTTCCAAAAATGCTGAACCCAATAATGGGTCATCCACTCTGCAAGAACATAGGAAAACAGGGTTTCAAGAGAGCTGAAGTCCCTCTAAGAAAGAAGGAGAGATCCCTCCAAAATGAAAGTAAGTCAGAAGGCAGCAACTTGGAAGGAGAAGGTGAATAAAAACAGTCACAGGAACAGGAGCCTCATCCCCAAAAGTAAGCCTTACCAAGGACAGCCCTGAGGGCCTGGGTGAAAGGCAAGAGCAGAAGTGGTGAAGAACATCATTCGGAAGCCAGCCTGCCTCTGAGCAAACCCCACTTCCACTTACTTACTTGTGACTTTTGACAGGGGACTTATCCTCTCTGCTACTCAATAGCTACCTCAGTTTTCCCTTCTGTAAAATGGAGATAATATTACTATCTACGTTATAGGGTTCTGAGGATGAAATGTTAAGCCATTAGAACAGTGCCTGTCCCAGAGTGTGTGCTTAGTAAGTGTAAGTCATTATTTATACAATATTTGCAAGCTCTGGAGTTGGGTGGAGCTATGTCACCATATGACCAAAATAGAGCCTTTGCGTGGACAGCACCCACACCCTATGCTCTCGCCAGCAGATTCTCCTGTTGGGGTTAGTTCATTCCTAAAGAAGGGGGAGATTTTCCCCTCTACTCTTTTAGGTTCTTGGCTGAGATTCCCCGTTATAAAAGATAGATGAACAGGAGAAAAAAAACCCACAAGTTTAACAACATGTATATCTCCTGTATACATGGGAGAGACCCAGGAAAACTGAGCAATTCTCCAAAATGACCCAAGACACCACCTTAAATACCATCTCTAGCTAAAGACAAAAGATGCTTGGGTGTACGGGGAAGGCCAGTTACAGGCTGTTACCAGGAAAAGTGCAGTAAGCAAGGGCATGGTAGTTATGCCTTCTCCATTGATAAGAGTTTCTAGAGATCTGGTTATCCTCTTCTTCCTGGTACAGAAAGGAAAACACGCTTAGAAATGGACAGTTCCCTTATGCATGTAAATGTCTCTTAGAAAAGGGTAAGTGCTACTCAGTCTTCAGAGCTTCTCCGTTGTCTGCTGTTTCTTAAAAATAATCAGCCTAAAATAATCTTTATGCCAAAGAGGAGTATTTCGGGGTAACAAATCCTGCTACCCCTCAGATCTAAAAGTACCCCTGTGGTCTCCCAGCAGGAACAACTCTGCTCTGCCCCTTTCAAATGCCACATGGGGCCACTGTAATGCTGAGGTCAGAAAGCACAGTAAAGTCAGAGCCCAAATGACTAAGAACTGGAACCCCAGTTCCTGGTCCTTCTGCCCTCCCCCCCCCCCCCCCCCCCCCCCCCCCCCCCCCCCCCGCCACCTACCACTTAGTTCTATTTTACTCATTTCCCTCATCTGTAAAACAAAAACACCACCCACCTCACAAGATTGTTATGAGTATTCACTGAGATAACAAATAAGAAGCAGCTAGCATAACACCTGACACATAGTACGTTGTTTAAAAGATTTATTTCCTTTCTTCTTTCCTTAAGCTAAAGACAGCATTTACTAAACACTGTTAAGGGACTAATAATTTAAGGTTAAAAGGCTAATGGGAAGCAGGGAATCAGTTCTAGCATTAAGACACTGCTGCCTATACAATATCTACTGATTTATTCCTTCCCCAAATATTTGTTTCTCATGATGTTTATAGGTCAGAAAGAATGACTTCTATGTAGGAATAAAATGAGGATGACAATAATAATGATTATTAATAATATCTAACTTCAGATCATAGGCAAAGTGCTTTCTGTTTCTTTAATAGAAACATCTATGTTTTTCTCTTTAGGTCCCTAGAAAACGTAATCATAATTTACTCCTGTGTGTTAGGAGGAAATCAGCCCTGCTGCAGTCATTAAATTCATTTAAGTCCACACAACAGAAGGAGACACTCTGGAGGTCCTCTTTCATCGTTAAATGAGCACCTAGGTGGCATGGACAGAAGTGAAGGAGATAAAGCCACTTTGAGTAATAAAAGAGAAAAAGCACTGATTAATAAAAATTAATCCTATTTTACATATTAATGGATACAGACCCGCCATCTGTTTACTATACCCATTGTGTGACAATGTAAGGAAGGTAATGAGGAAAACTACTGGAAAGGCCCCACGGTTTAAAAGACCAGAAAAGACTAGAAAAAGACTAGAAACAGAGGCTCACTTGAAGGACCGATTATAATGCTACACCTAACTCCTCAGCAGGACAGCTAATTTCTC
Organism: Tursiops truncatus; assembly: GCF_011762595.2. Taxonomy (NCBI): domain Eukaryota; kingdom Metazoa; phylum Chordata; class Mammalia; order Artiodactyla; family Delphinidae; genus Tursiops; species Tursiops truncatus. The sequence continues at coordinate 31,970,779 of NC_047051.1, forward strand.
ACACCAATCAGTCCATTGCTAGAAGTGCTGAAGAGGAAAAAAAGAAGTCCCTGCTGCACACTATCCTGTCTTTCCCCAGATTCTAAATCTTCACACACAAATAATTTGCAAGCACAGACATCTCTGAGATTCGGTGAATTGTCCCTCCCACCTCTCTTTGTTCCCTCAATCCTAGAGGAATGCTCCCAGCAGACAGGAAATGTGACCCAGAAGTGTGGCAGCATGTTTGTGTCTTGTTTCAGGAAGATGAGTGGTTCCCAGTCTCCTCCAGTTGAACTCACACGTTCCATCTTTGATGAAAAATTTAAACAGTCCTGGCTCATTTGGAGCTCTTTGTTCTCAGGACCAGTTTAGGAAACAGCCCTCAGGACACAGCCAGTAAACGGCTTGGTGGTACCCACTGTGCTCTGAGTATGTAACCTCAGGAATCAAGACAAGCTATGGATATTTTCATATTATGGCTTTTTAGGCAGGATTCCTTGCTACCAACCAGTAATATCAATCCTGATCTAGGTTAGATTTCAAGAATCTATTTCAGTGGTCAAATGCTGGTTAATAGAGTAGATATAATATATGCCCATAGCCTTCTAATTAGTTCCAATGTTTCTCTCTGAGTATAAAATGTCATTGGAAGTATTCTTAAAGAAATAACTGGGAGATACGTAGATAACCCACACAAATATCTATATGTAGCTGGGCTTTACCCAAGTGAACCCAGACAGAAAATGTATCAATATTAACTAATAACAACAATCGTTCATTTACTCTCTTATTGTCATAGGATTGAAGGCTAGGGAAGTCAGGGTTGATTAAAGTAGAGGGTCTTGGGTTCAAACTGATACCAAGAGCACAAACATGCTGAGAGCTGCCACTAGCCAATACAGAAAATGTAGACGGATCCCTGCCCCAACCCTGAGCAGAGGCAGCCCTGTGGGCCCAGAGTTTGTTGAGCAGAAAGGGGGTCTGAATTTTAGATCCCACTTGTGACTTCAGTAGTTGTTGTATGTTTCACAAGCAGCACAGTCACAGAGAGCTGCAGCCTCCGTGTGCACAGGGCACCTCCCACAGCAGAGTGAAAGAAGGCATCTGGATGGGTTGGTGCTGGTAATAGGGACTGTCCCACAGGTGAGTCTTCAAAAAGGTAGCCTCTGCATCTTCCTGTGGTTATTCAAGTGAAAGTGAAAAGTTCTCCCATCCATGGCATAAAAGCAAGCAAAAAATAACCACCATATCTCTTGCCAACCTTGTCTCCTTGACCGGGGGGATTTTGAAGACAGAGGGAATGATCACTTGGTTCTTTGCATCTGTAGCAAACCAGCCTCTCCTTCACTGTTGGATTAATGGTTTGGGACACCTAGTGCTGCCACAAAAAGTGCTAGCACACCAAACACCTTGACACAAGCAGCTCGTGTAGGAATGGCTTTAGTTTACAATCAGATGTAAGACATGTACGATTATATTCTTTAAATACATGGGATATATTTTACCTTTTCAAATGAAAATTCCAACACATTACCGTTCATAAATGAAACGAACAAAAAAGTCATAATCAGGAAAGAAGTTAGAACCCGCCCAAATAATTTCTTCTGAATTGTCTCTCTATCTGCTCCATTTCTCTTTTCCCCACCCTCCCAGAGTCTGTTGTTGCCAGCGAGGAAACATGAATGCTGAAGCAAGAACAAAAGGAAAACAGAAACATATATTTATGTAAACTTGTATTGATTCAACTAGGAAGAAACCCCACAGCTTTCAAGGTCTGAGTCACAAATCATTATGACCAGAAATGCTGATGTACTAGGAATACGCAAGGACTTTTGCTTGTTATCATGGGTCAGGCCTGTTGCAGTGCTAGAGTTAAGCTGAAAAACATTAAATATAGTTTTAAGCCTCCATTTATCAGGCGATATTTTGGGAAAGGGAGGACACAGTGGCTGTGAGTCCAGGCTTGTATATTCAGCTCCACATGTAGTCACAGACAGATCCACAGTCAGGAAAATCAGAGGGAGGTCGCATCACCTTTCCAAACATGAGAAAACTCTGTTCTTCCCAAGATGACCTGAAATGTTCTAATTATTGGTTATTCCCTCTGGTTGATGATGCAGCCAACAAGCACGTAGAGTTCAGTGAACCCACAAGTGCACAGCTGTTATCTTTGACTTGTGGCCAAAGCAAAAATTGGAACAGAATTTACCCAGACAAGTATAAAGGCTTCTGTTTAAAGCAGCTATTTTCTAAGTCAGATAAACAGCTTTGAAATGGAGAAGAAATGAATTCTTTTCTAGAATGTCTGAATCAAAGTGAGGTCAATGTCTTGAAGACAAGATGTTAACACAGATTACCCACACAGGCTGCACAAGTCTCCCAAAGAATGAGGCAGCCTCCATGCCTCCAGGCCGCCTGTAGTTCTACCTGTTTCATCAACTTGTTTTTGTGTTTGGAAACAACCTTCTGCATTCAGGAAAGGTAGCTATGTTGATTTAGTTAGTTCATGATATAAAACAGCAAAGGACAGCAAACCACTGTGTTGAAAGCTTCCACGAGCTGGCAGTGGCATAGGCCAGTGACCTCTTTTTCCAGTAGCTTGAGAGGCTCTTAACTGGCAGTAGGAGGGCAGAAAGAAACAGAGTAGTTTCACTTTGGGCTTGCGTCAGTGATTCTGCCCTTTGAATTTCCACTAAGAAATGACATTAACAAATACCTCATTTTTTGTAGGAAGCAAAGGGACTGGTAAGAAATAGCTGGTGGGAGAAGCAGGGGAAAATCACCCTCCCTGTTCCTTACACAAACACCACATGCCTATGCTAATCTGGCAATCCATCTTGCAATCACCAAGCAGTACCCAGCAAGGAAGCAATTTGCACGGCAACAGTGGTCCTCAGAGCTTTTCATAGCTTGACGCCTATTGCGGCTGCTTATACTGGAGCAGCGGGTGGGTATAAAATAGCAGAATCTGAGCCTACAGAAGCAGCATCCCAGGGTAGAAGAAGAGATTTTTTTTTTTCCAGTAGAGCGAATATGCGTATCAATGTACCTGAATGGAGAGCTGGGTCCTGGTGAGCTGTCATCATCAGCAAATCTGTCTGTACTTCCATTTCAAGTGGTCTATTTTGGTGATAACAACGCTTATGCAGCAAGGGTTTGAAAAGCCTGCTTCTCTTGAATCCAAAGGGGTTATGGACCATGTCTGCAGAGCAGACAGCCCTCAGCCTATTCTCAGCTTTCATTCATTCCCAAAATCTCCCTGCACTCTTCACTTGCAGCAGTAGTAAAATGGCACCATTTTCCAAGGCCTTTCAGCACAATGCATCCACACATGATAAGGAATGACCAAGCATCATGGGCTGTTCTAAAACACTCTATTGTGAAGGTGGTCAGATGCATAATTGGTGTCGACTTCATACTAATTTGGTCAGGGATAGTTATCAGAAGTCCATTGAACAAATGGATGGGATGTTTCAAACCCATGAGCGTCAAGCTTCTCCAAAAAACAAGAAGTGACAGCTGAAGTCATGCTTAACAGAATTGGTTTTAAAATGTGAAGTGGGTTTTAAAAGCAGCCCTGCCTTCATATTGGGTGTGAATGAGGCTTAGCATGAAATATCAAAAGAGGAGAAATCCCTGTCAAGGCGGAGACTCTTACTTTGTTCTCTGTGGATGACAACTAGATACCTCTAGATAATACTTGAAAGGACTAAGTTGTGTGGACAGCAGATGGGTGGGCGGCCAAGGCTGTGTGAAACAGCATTCCAAGAAAGCAGTTCAGCCAACTTCACAAGCAGCACATTAGGAACAAAGCCTGTAACAATTCCTGACCTGTTGTTTCTCTGGTAATTTGTTCACCAGAAGTCAGCAAGGGAAATTCTGCCTCCACCTTCCTTGGACTGCATGTGTCCTGCTGCTGGTTGTCTGGTTCTTTTACCCTACTTCTACTCGATTCATGGCTTTCTTGTAATTCTCGAACACTGGAGTTGGCAAACTTGTTCTGTAAAAGGGCAGATAGTGGAGATTGGTTCAAGATGGCGGAGTAGAAGGACATGCTCTCACTCCCTCTTTCGAGAACAACAGAATCACAACTAACTACTGAACAATCATCAACAGGAAAACACTGGAACTCACCAAAAAAGATACTGCACTTGCAAAGACAAAGGAGAAGCCGCAATGAGATGGTAGGAGGGGTGCTATCACAATAAAATCAAATCCCATAACTGCTGGGTGGGTGACTCACAAACTGGAGAACACTTGTACCACAGAAGTCCACCCAGTGGAGTGAAGGCTCCAAGCCACACATCAGGCTTCCCAACCTGGGGGTCTGGCAATAGGAAGAGGAATTCCTAGAGAATCAGACTTTGAAAGCTAGCAGTATTTGATTGCAGGACTTTGGCAGGACTGGGAGAAACAGAGATTCCACTATTGGAGGGCACACACAAAGTAGTGTGCACATTGGGACCCAGGGGAAGGAGCAGTGACCCCATAGAAGACTGAACCAGACCTACCTGCTAGTGTTAAAGGGTCTCCTGCAGAGGTGGGGGGGTGGCTGTGGCTCACCAAGGGATAAGGACACTGGCAGCAGAAGTTCTGGGAAGTACTCCTTGGCGTGAGCCCTCCCAGAGTACGCCATTAGCCCCACCAAAGAGGCCGGGTAGGCTCCAGTGTTGGGTTGTCTCAGTCAAAACAACCAACAGGGAGGGAACCCAGCCCCACCCATCACAGACAAGTGGATTAAAGTTTTACTGAGCTCTGCCCACCAGAGCAACAGCCAGCTCTACCCACCACCAGTCCCTCCCATCAGGAAACTTCCACAAGCCTCTTAGATAGCCTCATCCACCACAGTAGAGACAGCAGAAGCAAGAACTACAATCCTGTAACCTCTGGGGGAAAAAAAACACATTCACAGAAAGATAGACAAGATGAAAAGTCAGAGGGCTATGTACCAGATGGAGGAACAAGATAAAACCCCAGAAAACAACTAAATGAAGTGGAGATAGGCAACCTTCCAGAAAAAGAATTCAGAATAAGGATAGAGCAGATGATCCAGAACCTTGGAAAAAGAGTGGAGGCAAAGATTGAGAAGATGCAAGAAATGTTTAACAAAGATCTAGAAGAATTAAAGAACAAACAGAGATTAACAATACAATAACTGAAATGAAATATACACTAGAAGGAATTAATAGCAGACTAACTGAGGCAGAAGAACAGATAAGTGGCCTGGAAGACAGAATGGTGGAATTCACTGCTGTGGAACAGAATAAAGAAAAAAGAAGGAAAAGAAATGAAGACAGCCTAAGAGAGCTCTGGGACGACATTCACATTATAGGGCTGCTAGGAGAAGAGAGACAAAGGACCCGAGAAAATATTTGAAGAGACTATAGTCAAAAACTTCCCTAAAATCGGAAAGGAAACAGCCATGACAGTCCAGGAAGCGCAGAGAGTCTAATACAGGATAAACCCAAGGGGAAACACGCTGAGACACATAGTTATCAAACTGGCAAAAATTAAAGACAAAGAAAAATTATTGAAAGCAGCAAGGGAAAAATCACAAATAACATACAAGGGAACTCCCATAAGGTTAACAGCTGATTTCTCAGCAGAAACTCAACAAGCCAGAAGGGAGTGGCATGATATACTTAAAGTGATGAAAGGGAATAAACTACAACCAAGATTACTCTATCCAGCAAGGATCTCATTCAGATTTGATGGAGAAATCAAAGGCTTTACAGACAAGTAAAAGCTAAGAGAATTCAGCACCACCACACCAACTCTACAACAAATGCTAAAGGAACTTCTCTAAGTGGGAAACACAAGAGAAGAAAAGGACCTACAAAAACAAACCCAAAACAATTAAGAAAATGGTCATAGGAACATACCTATCTATAATTACTTTAAACATGAATGAATTAAATGCTCCAACCAAAACACACAGGTTTGCTGAATGGATACAAAAACAAGACCCATATATATGCTGTCTACAAGAGACCCACTTCAGACCTAGGGACACATACAGACTGAAAGTGAGTGGATGGAAAAAGATATTCCATGCAAATGGAAATCAAAAGAAAGCTGGAGTAGCAATTCTCATATCACACAAAATAGACTTTAAAATAAAGACTGCTGCAAGAGACAAAGAAGGACACTACATAATGATCAAGGGATCAATCCAAGAAGAAGATATAACAATTGTAAATATTTATGCACCCAACATAGGAGCACCTCAATACATAAGGCAACTGCTAACAGCTCTGAAAGAGGAAATCGACAGTAACACAATAATAGTGAGGAACCTTAACACCTCACTTACACCAATGGACAGATCATCCAAACAGGAAATTAATAAGGAAACACAAGCTTTAAATGACACAATAGAACAGATAGATTTAATTGATATTTATGGGACATTCCATCCAAAAACAGCAGATTACACTTTCTTCTCAAGTGCACATGGAACATTCTCCAGGATAGATCACATATTGGGGCACAAATCAAGCCTCAGTAATTTAAGAAAATTGAAATCATATCAAGCATCTTTTCTGACCACAACACTCTGAGATTAGAAATCAATTACAAGGAAAAAAACGTAAAAAACACAAACACATGGAGACTAAACATACGTTACTAAATAACCAAGAGATCACTGAAGAAATCAAAGAGGACATCAAAAAATACCTAGAGACAAATGACAATGAAAACACAATGATCCAAAACCTATGGGATGCAGCAAAAGCAGTTCTAAGAGGGAAGTTTATAGCTATACAAGCCTACCTCAGGAAACAAGAAAAATCTCAAATAAACAATCTAACGTTACACGTAAAGGAACCAGAGAAAGAGGAAAAAACAAAACCCAAAGTTAGCAAGAGGAAAGAAATCATAAAGATCAGAGCAGAAATAAGTGAAATAGAAACAAAGAAAACAATAGCAAAGATCAATAAAACTAAAAGCTGGTTCTTTGAGAAGTTAAACAACATTGATAAACCATTAGCCAGACTCATCAAGAAAAAGAGGAAGAGGACTCAAACCAATAAAATTAGAAATGAAAACTGAGAACTTACAACAGACACCGCAGAAATACAAAGCATCCTAAGAGACTACTACAAGCAACTCTATGCCAATAAAATGGACAACCTGGAAGAAATGGACAAATTCTTAGAAAGGTATAACCTTCCAAGACTGAACCAGGAAGAAATAGAAAATATGAATAGACCTATCAAAAGTAATGAAATTGAATCTGTGATTAAAAATCGTACAACAAACAAAAGTCCAGGACCACATGGCTTCAAAGGTGAATTCTATCAAACATTTAGAGAAGAGCTAACACCCATCCTTCTCTAACTCTTCCAAAAAATTGCACAGGAAGGCAACTCCCAAACTCATTCTATGAGGCCACCATCACCCTGATACCAAAACCAGACAAAGATACTACAAAAAAAGAAAATTACAGACCAATATCACTGATGAATATGGATGCCAAAATCCTCAACAAAACACTAGCAAACAGAATCCAACAACACATTAAAAGGATCATACACCATGATCAAGTGGGATTTATCCCAAGGATTCTTCAATACATGTAAATCAATCAATGTGATACACCATATTAACAAACTGAAGAATAAAAACCATATGATCATCTCAATAGATGCAGAAAAAGCTTTTGACAAAATTCAACACCCATTTATGAAAAAAACTCTACAGAAAGTGGGTATAGGGGGAACCTACCTCAACATAATAAAGGCCATATATGACAAACCCTCAGCAAACATCATTCTCAATGGTGGAAAGATGAAAGCATTTCCTCTAAGATCAGGAACAAGGGTAGGATATCCACTCTCACCACTATTATTCAACATAGTTTTGGAAGTCCTAGCCACAGCAATCAGAGAAGAAAGAGAAATGAAAGGAATATAAATTGGAAAAGAAGAAGTAAAACTGTCACTGTTTGCAGATGACATGATACTATACATAGAGAATGCTAAAGATGCCACCAGAAAACTACTAGAGCTAATCAATGAATTTGGTACAGTTTCAGGGTACAAAATTAATGCACAGAAATCTCTTGTATTCCTATACACTAATGATGAAAAATCTGAAAGGGAAATTAAGGAAACACTCCCATTTACTATTGCAACAAAAAGAACAAAATACCTAGGAATAAACCTACCTAGAGAAACAAAAGACCTGTATGCAGAAAACTATAAGACACTGTTGAAAGAAATTACATATGGTAACAACAGATGGAGCGATATACCATGATCTTGGATTGGAACAATCAATATTGTGAAAATGACTATACTACCCAAAGCAATCTATAGATTCTATGCATTCCTTATCAAATTAGCAATGGCATTTTTTACAGAACTAGAACAAAAAATCTTAAAATTTGTATGGAGACAAAAAAGATCCCGAATAGCCAAAGCAGTCTTGAGGGAAAAAAATGGAGCTGGAGGAATCAGACTCCCTGACTTCAGACTATACTACAAAGCTACAGTAATCAAGACAATAAGGTACTGGCACAAAAACAGAAATATAGATCAATGGAACAGTATAGAAAGCCCAGAGATAAACCCACGCACCTATGGTCAACTAATCTATGACAAAGGAAGCAAGGATATACAGTGGAGAAAAGAGAGTCTCTTCAATAAGTGGTGCTGGGAAAACTGGACAGCTACATGTAAAAGAATGAAATTAGAACAATCCTTAACACCATACACAAAAATAAACTCAAAACGGATTCGAGACCTAAATATAAGACCAGGCACTATAAAACTCTTAGAGGAAAACATAGGATGAACACTCTTTGACATAAATCACAGCAAGATCTTTTTTGATCCACCTCCTAGAGTAATGGAAATAAAAACAAAAATAAACAAATGGGACCTAATGAAACTTCAAAGCTTTTGCACAACAAAGGCAATCATAAGCAAGATGAAAAGACAACCCTCAGAATGCAAGAAAATATTTGCAAATAAATCATCAAAGGATTAATCTTCAAAATATATAAACAGCTCATTCAGCACAATATTATAAAAACAAGCAACCCAATCCAAAAATGGGCAGAAGACCTAAATAGACATTTCTGCAAAGAAGACATACAGATGGCCAAGAAACACATGAAAAGCTGCTCAACATCAGTAATTATTAGAGAAATGCAAATCAAAACTACAATGAGGTATCACCTCACACCAGTTAGAATGGCCATCAGAAAATCTACAAACAATAAATGCTGGAGAGGGTGTGGAGAAAAGGGAACCCTTTTGCACTGTTGATGGGAATGTAAATTGATACAGCCACTATGGAGAACAACATGGAAGTTCCTTAAAGAACTAAAAATAGAGTTACCATATGATCCAGCAATCTCACTACTGGGCATATACCCAGAGAAACCCATAATTCAAAAAGACACATGCACCTCAATGTTCATTGCAGCACTATTTACAGTAGCTAGGTCATGGATGCAAGGTAAATTTCCCTCGACAGATGAATGGATAAAGATGTGGTACATATATACAATGCAATATTACTCAGCCATAAAAAGGAACAAACTTGGGTCATATGTAGAGATGTGGATGCATCTAGAGACTGTCATACAGAGTGAAGTAAGTCAGAGAGAGAAAAACAAATATCGTATATTAATGCATATATGTGGAACCTAGAAAATGGTACAGATGAACCGGTTTGCAGAGCAGAAATTGAGACATAGAAGTAGAGAAAAAAACATATGGACACCAAGGGGGGAAAGAGGCAGGGGTTGGGTGTTGTGGTGTGATGAATCGGGCAGTTGGGATTGACATGTATACACTGATGTGTATAAAATGGATGACTAATAAGAAAAATAAATAAATAAAAAATAAACATTAAGAAAAAAAAAGGGCAGATAGTGAAAAGGTTAAAAGTCAATAGGCCATTCAGTCTCTGTCACAGCTACTTAACTCTGCCATTGTAGCAGGAAGCCAGCCAGCCACAGACCAGACACAAATGAATGAGTGTGGCTGGGTTCCAATAAAACTTTATTTACAAAAATAATTTGGGGGCCAGATTTAGCCCACGGCCATAGTTTGCAGACCCGCTTCTCTAAAATACTGTATCTTAAACAAAGTCAACCCTGGGAAATACTGTGAATTTTCAGTTCCTAGTCCACATTTCAATAACCCTCTATGGTAAATTGTTAGAGTAATGATTCCCTCCTCACGCCCAATCTCTTTGTGCCTTCCACTAGCCGTGCCTCTGGGCAGTCTCCCCGCATAGTGACTGTTATGAGCTGAATTGTGTTTCTCCAAAACTCATATGTTAAAGTCCTAACCCCTGGTACCTAGAATGTAACCATATTTGGAGATCAGGCTTCTGGAGAGGTGATTATGTTAAAACGATTACGTTAGGGTGGAGCCCTTATCCAAATTGTCTGGGAGGAAGGGACACCAAGGAAGCACATGCAGAGAAAAGATCATGTGAAGAGGCAGCAGGAGGGAGGCCATCTGCAAGCCAAGGAGAGAGGCCTCAGAAGAAACCAAGCCTGCCAGCTCCTCAATCTTGAAGGTGCAGGCTCCAAAACTGTGAGAAAATACATTTCTGTGTTGAAAGCACCCAGTCTGTGGTGTTTTGTGAGTTGAAAGAACCCAGTCTGTGGTGTTTTGTGAGTTGAAAGAACCCAGTCTGTGGTGTTTCGTGAGTTGAAAGCACCCAGTCTGTGGTGTTTTGTGAAGGCAGCCTGAGCAAACTAATATGCTGACTCTGGGCCACACATGTGACTCACCTGGGCCAGTGGGGCAGGACAAATACGACACAAGCGGAGACTGGAACAGTGTCTCTTGCTGCACTCGAGATCCCTGCCAGCAACCCTGTGAACAAGTCTGGGTTACTCTGCTGGATGGTAAGAAACACACGGCCAGTCCTCTTGTCGCCCCAGCCCGCAAGTCAACCCAGAGGCAGCCGCCCACGAATGCAGCAGGGCCCAGCTGAGCTCAGTGGGAGAACCAAAGAACTGACCTGTGCTAACTGATGACCCATGGGCAACTGTTGGTGTTTTCAGCCACTAAGTTTGGGGATAGTTGTTACACAGAATATATACCCACTGTGTCTCCATCACCCCACCACTCAGACCGACACCCTTGCCTCCAGCTTACTTGGGCCGCTTCAAAGCTGCACTTCCCTCCCCCTCCACACTGCCCAGTAGTTCGGTCCATGCTCATCCGCGCAGGACACGGCTCTCTAGTAGGTGGGCGTATTCATTTTCTGTTGCTGTGATAACAAATTACCACAAACTTAGCAGCTCACAACCACACACCTTTATGATCTCACACTTCTGTAGGTCAGAAGTTTGACACAGGTCTCCAGGTTAACATTGAGGTGTCGGCAGGGCTATGCTCATTTATCGGAGCCCCCAGAGGAGACTATGTTTTCCTGCTCATTCAGATTGTTGGTAGAATTCAGTTCCTCGCTTCTAGAGGACTGACAACCTTGTTCCCTTGCTGGCTGTCAGCTAAGGGCCATTCCCAGCTTCTAGAGGCCACCTACATGTCTTAGCTCCTTCCTCCATCTTCAAAGCCAGCAAGGTGATGTCCCTCTCATACTTAGAATCTCTCCTGCATCTTCGTCCATCACATTTCTCTAACTCCAGGTGGAAAAGTTTTCTGCTTTTTAGTGTTCATGGGATTAGATTGGACCTACCCTGATAATCCAGGATAATCTCCCCATCTCCATAACTTTTATCAACTTCTGCAATCACATCTGCAGAAATTTCTTTTGCCACATAGCATAGCATATTCACAGGTTCTGGGGATTAGGATGTAGACATCTTGGAGGAAGGTGGGGTCTGTTATTCTGCCTACCACAGTTAGCAACCTGTGGCAATGAAATCAGAGGCTGTAGTTCTTTACCAGCTCTCAGTTACAATGGGAATTTTTGAAAGGCTAACTCCAAACTCTCAATGTGGCCACCTCCCCACCATAACCACCATCACAGCCACTCCAGTGCTTCTACATCATTTATTTATTCTAGAGTAGTCTTAACCCACACCTCCTCCATCTATGTAGCTCTTATACACACTTAGTTGGAAATTAGGGTATATGGACCATGACTCCCTGAACACAAGGTTTTTAAGAATGTTGTCTGGATTCCTTTATGTCACTGTCTTGGGCAAATGAGCTCTAACAGGTAGTCGTTTTTCTAGCCAACTGCTTCAAACTCTATTAAGCTTACCTCTAAGGTTGTGTGCAGGAAAAATGCCAGTGTTATGAGCAATGTCACAAGTTCCTACCCCTCTCTACTTCGAATTTTGCAAACTGGTTTATTGCAGTCAATTAGAGCTACGAGAATCTGTTCTATATCAGTTAGGATGACTTCAGCTGCAAGAAAAAGAAACCCTGATTTAAACTGGCATACACAATATGAAAAATTACTATTTCATGTTACAAGAAGCACAGACACAGATCAGACTTCGGGGTTAGTTAATTCTGTGGCTCAAAAAAATAATCGAGGTCAAATTTTGTTCTCTTTCTCTCCATCCTATCATTCTTGGTGTCATCAAGCTGGTAGCAAGGTGTCTGCTGCTCTTCCTGGCATCACATACAATTGTAACATCCAGAGGAAGAAGAGAGATACCTCTTCCTGCGTCTCTATCTTTGTTGTGAGGAAACGTTTTTCTACAGGTTCCCCAGTAGACTGCCCCCTGGTTTCATTAGCAGAACTGACCTCATTTTAAAGCAGGACATGGGAAGGAGAACATGTCACTTCATCAAGCCCTTCCCTGATCAGCCTTTTAAAATAACAACTGCTCCCCAGCACCATCTTCCTACATCCCCTCCTGGCCCTGCCGAGGCCCTATTTTCCTCCTTAGTCTTTATCACCATGTGTTTCGCACTGTTATTTGTACATTTTCTTTTCACACATATTATAACATCAACTTCATTGTGTCAGGGATCTGGAACTTCCTTACTTACCTAAAACAAGGCATGACACATAAGTTTCCCTCAATATTTGTTAAACAAATGTGATACCCCTTGAACCAGTCAGGTCCTTGGAGCTGGAGGTAAGATCCACTTCCCCATTTGGCTGCAGTGGGGTGGGCAGGGTACTGAACAAAAGTGAGTTTGTGTTAAGAGTAGATAGGCAGTGAATGTTAGATAGGCAACTGACAGCCTCAATTTTAACCCCATTTCCTCACCAGCACCATCACCTATTGGCCTGGGGAACTTTGAAAAGACAGAGACTTTGGTCATAGTGAATCTTAAAGCGGTTTACTGGTTTCAGGTAATCTTCCAAGGAGCAAGGACCAGACTCATAGAAGCTTCTTTTCACAGATCCATTTGTCCTAGCATCCTAGCATCATTTGGGGTAGAAGGGAAGATTACTGATGTTATCAAGTCCACTGACCTTTATTTAATCTTTTGCTACTTTAATATTTGGAACACTTTATATATTTTACCCATATAATTCTGAGGAAGCAATCAAACTAAAGTTTACATAGTAATAAGAAGGGGTTTTATCCTGGAAATAATCAGGATAATCTAAAGCAGTTAGTTGGGACAATAAAAGGAACTAAGGAAAGCCATTAGGCTGGTGTCTGGCTATTCAGACTACTCCACTGAGGGAAGCCTGAGCAGAGTTTGGAGAAAGGCAGCAGGTGAGCCTATTCCTTGCATGTGGCATAATTCATAATATTCCTCATCACATTCTGCTCTCGGAGGTCTTGAGAGCCACAAGGGAGAGAAACACCAGGTCTCTCAGGCCTCCTTCTGGAGGCCCCTCCCTCAGAGAGGAGCCAATATACTTACTGCAGAGAGATACCTGACAAGCACCTTGTGTATGCCAGTCCTGGAAACCCCTTCCCACCCTCATTCCCAAAATGTTTCTTTGTCCTTGCAAAGAAAACAAAGGGACTATGTGGTCTGTTTATCCGGAATCATTAGAGGGGGACAACCCTGCGACACTGTGACTCAACCTAACCCAGGCTCAGAGTCTTCTTCCCACTTGGACCTATTCTGCCTAAATAATGCCTCTTAACCCACTTAGCTCTTGCCATCACTGCCTCTCCCAAGGCTCTGCTCCTTCAGGGGGCTACTTCCCTCCCAAACCAAAGACAACTGTGCCCAATTTCCTCCCCTGGATCCTCAAGCTGCTTCTTGAAATTCCTTATGGTCTCTAGAACCAGCTCTTCTCAAAGACACCCTCTGAGGAAACCCTAATTATAATCAGTGTTTCCATTATTTATTTTCTTGCTCAAATTGTTCCAGCTTTGGGCATTAAGAGTCCCTTCAGGTTAACTCCTCCTATGTCCTTACAGCAAGCATGCTTCCTTTTTCTAGCACTTCCTTGTGCCTCAAGATGATCCTGGTTAATCTTGTGTTTTCCCTGCCCTACCCCTGTAATCAATCACTTCTTTATGAAGCTCTGGTTCCTTTTATTGAAGAACGGTGTTCAGAAACCAAGATCTGGACACCAGGCATACTCTGCTATTGCAGTGCCATTGCTTCTTAGGCCTTCTCAGCAGACAGAGCTAGGAAATACCTGTGTGTATACTAACCCATGCGTACACACATATCTGTATTTTTGTATCCATCTGTGTGTGTGTGTGTGTGAGTGTGTGATATATATATATATATATATATATATATATATATATATATATATATATGTGATATATATATATGTCCATGAGTTTATACTGATACCTCTGATTCCAGGCCAACCTTACAGGTTTTAGCCTTCCCCCTTCCTCCAATAATGATAAACCTGGTTTAATGTCTACTTTATTACTTATAAGTGAATATATGACCTCCTTTGTTCATCTCTAGTGTATACATGAAGTGTTTCAGGATTTCTAGCCCATGCCCCTGTTAGAAGCACATTTACTAACTAGATTACAGCATTTGTATACAGTTACTTTTGTCTTTAGTCTTCCAATATTCAGTCAGAATACTCTTTTACAAAGTTACTTAGGTTCACTCTTTTCTAGCAGTAAGATTCTTGACTGAAGGCTTCTTCAAGCAACCTGTGTCCCTTCTCATAGGCATGGGACCCTTTCTTCACTTACATATGACCTTAGAGCATTGGGTTTTGACATAATGATCCCTTTTCTTCTAGAGAGCAGACACATTTAAACACACTTCTGAGGTCCTACTTTTAGATCCTTAGCCTAAACAAGTGTCAAATATATATTGCGCCAGGTCTTTACATGTCTTCTTTACAAGATTAAACCTCTTAATTAAAGATGGAGAATGGGCTTGAGTCTTGTGTATATTGCATTTATGCTTTATTATTTTTCTATACAATACTTTGGATGCCTGAAACGATCATTATAAATTTCTTTTTATTATTCTAAATTTGTATTATACCCTTAAGTGGTATATTGGATTGCTATAGTTCACAACCTCCAGCCATAAAATACAAAGCAATAAAATCTTCTAATTAATGCACACATATGCAAAGTTTATAATGAAATGCAAAGCTATAATTGGACCCAGTTCCCCATCTTACACAAAATAGCAATAGCTATGAACTAGGGGGGAAAAAGAGCTGGAATATTCAGCATTGAAGTTGAATGATTATTTACAGTAACTTAAAGAAAAAACATTATTCCAGATTTTAGAGAGAAGAAATAACCATAAAACCAAGAAGGAAAAATTTGTCTCAATTTGTCATTACACAGGAGGATAAGGTCTACTATACTCATGACACACCAAGGTGGGGGAAGACTGTAGCCAATTTATAGATGTGGTAGCTAAGGAAATAAGCTCATCTACTGACTGTAATCTGCCCACATATACTCCTACATACAGCCAACACACACACACACACACACACACACACACACACACACACACACTCCTCTATGGGGAGCCTTAAATTCCCACTTCCTTTTGAGATTTTGTCCTACATATTTCTATACATATATTATGTCTCTTGCTGCAAACGCAGTTGTTCTATCTTTGACTACACGTTATCTCCAATCATGACTTCAAATGACCAACAAATACACTTTTCACAAATAATTTGTTTCCAAATTCTAAAAAACTGAAAATAATAATTTAGGAGTTCTGAACTTTACATGAAATGGAAAAAATCCCACATCATTATATTAATGTTAGGACCTAACTGACCAAAGTTGCTTCACCCTTAGTCTTCTGATTGAACACAAACTGTCACCACCATCCCTACAGTTGCCAAAGCCAGATCCTGAAAATCATCCATCATTCCTCACTCTCTCTGCCCTGGGGCACATTAATCCACCAATAAGTCCTATTAGTTCTATCTCCAAAATGCAGCATGAATTCTTCTACACCTTTCAGTCTCTACTGTCGCAATCCTAATCCAGCCTACTGACAGTGATTAGTTGAACCACTGAGGTTGTCCCTTAACTGTTATCCCAATATCCATTTTTCCCACCTTGAATCTATCCTCTGTACTGCAGTAAGTGAGTGACCTTTCACAAATATTAACTAATAATATTACTCCTTTGTTTAAAGAACGTTAAAAGTCTCCCATTTCCTTCTGGGGACTGATCTTGCCCCACACTTCACTCAGTCTCTGAACTCATGCCCATAACCACCCTTCAGTTCCATTCTGCCTTTACCCATCCCTCCCACTCTACACCTAGTTAGTTCCTACCCATCATTCGTATTTCAACTCAAATGTCACTTCCCCTAAAAACTCCTCCCTAACCTCACAGAGTAAGGCAGGGTACCTCTCATCTATTGTCAAAACACAATATGCTTTTTCTTCATAACACTGATTATAACTGAAATTCTACATTTGTTTCAAAAATTATTTAATTACTCTCCTTCTACCCCCATTGGATTACCAAGAATTATGTCTACTTGGGTTCTCTCTAGCATCCTGAGCAACAAGGAGGGTGTCTGGCACTTAGTAGGTGGTCAATAAATATTTATTCAATGAATTCTGGAAAGAAAAGGAATAGCCTGAATATATAGAATTTTCACTTTTGTCTTATTTATCAACTGTCAACAGCAGGTGAAATAAAAACCCTGTCAGTGCACGTGAATCTCCTACTGTGATCCCTGAAGTTCTGCTGAGCTCAAGACAGATGGAAACCCTGCAGCAGCCTCATAGAAGGACTCTCAGGTATGACCTGCATACAAAGTAGGGAGCAGGAAAACACTCCAGGGCAGAAAGCCAGCAGCCTGTTGACATCCATAAAATACAAGGCCAGCTCTGGCTTTGACCCTCTCGGGTCCAGTAAAACATGGTACAGATGGAGAAAAGGAATGGGCTGATTTCTTGGAGTTATTCCAGAAAAGCTGAAAATATGACCAATATTTGAATATATGACCATTTATCAGCCACTCTTGTATGACCTAATAATGTGCGATCATCTTTTTAGTCTCAAAAAGCAGGAGACTAAATGTTTCAACAGTGATTTTTCTTCTTTCTGTCATTTCCAGGTGACATATTTTAGTAAGATATTTAGTAAATATAAGGGTAATGCTTTCTGATCCTCTCTTTCCTTGCTCCCACAAAAATATCGCATCCTGGCCTTGGAACATGGAGGCAGGAGAGTAACCCACCTGGAGAGGGGACACACCACCTCCAGGAAGGAGCCAAGAGCTCAGGAACACTGGCCCAGGGTGTGCAATGAAGGTTTGCCTACTCTGGAATGGAGCAACATGCAGGGGTCTGGTCCCAGGGGCCTGGCTGACACCACGAGGGATCTCCAGGTGGCAGAATTTCTGGGCATCAGGTGGTGCCTGAGGCATGGACAGTGAAAGATGCTAGAGGCAGGATTCAATGCAAAGAAAAGGGATAGTGGGAACCAGGCAGGTAGAATCAAGGTCCATGACCAAGCAAATGGTTCATGATTAGGGAGAGGGAGAGAATTGAGAAACAAAGAGGATAAAGCTGACCAGGTTGACCCCTACCTTATCACGCTTCCTTGCCCTTGAATCTTCCTGAGATTCTATCTGCAGGCTCTTAATCAGTCATCTTCTGATCTTTGTCCCTTGGATGAACCTGCCAGGAAAACCTTCTCAATCAATTCACCCATCTACCTCTCCTTTCACATACTTGGTCTGACGACTGTATAACTCAGGATAAAATTGTCCTAACTGTGTAGAATGGTACAATTCCTAATTAACGAACCCCACCCCCACCCGTGCCCACAATCTGAGCTCCCGGTGCACCTAGTCACCTTTCTCCAGATGCCGTCCCAAAATGTTAACATCTGAGCAGGGTCTTTTGAACTGTCTCCGCTCCCATCAAATCCCATTCCCACCTTGACTCTCAGCCAACTACACCTCCTATTCTATGGAGAAAATAAAAGCCATAGGAAAAGAAACACCTCAACCTCCTCTCCCTACTTTTTGACCTCAAAAGGTGTCTGGATAATTGCTCTCTTCTTTTCCACCTCAGAAGGAGAGGTGGTTCTTCTGCTGCCGATGGTGAAGCCCCCCCACCATGCGCTCAGGATCACATTTCGTCCAAGTCCTCAAAGAGCCTGTTCCATCAGTTATGGCCTCCCTTCCCTTCCTCTGTCTGCAGCTTCTCCTGTGCTACTCACTCTTGGCAGGTAAGTCTCTCCCTGCTTAAAAGAATTGTTATCCCTTTAACTCTTTCCTTCCCCACTTTCATAGGTGACTTAAAAGGCCTCTTTTATACTTAACAATTTGTACTTTGTCCCCTCTGATTCACCTGGCATAACTGGAACAGCTCTCACCAAATCAACAACAATCCAACAGACATTTTTCTGTCTGTTTCACTCACTGCATCTGACACCATTGGCCACCTTCTCTTCTTGCAGCTCCTATGACCCCAACCCTCAATCTCTCCATCCCTTTGTAGTCTCTCCTGCTGACTTCTCTTCTGCTCCCTTTCTTGTCTCAGCGTCACATATTACTTACAAGAACTCGCCCACCAGCCATTGCTGAACACTTATACACAGAGGACTTTCAAATAGCAATCCTGTTCTCCTTAGTTCCCAATCCCCCTGTCCATGAGTTTACTAAAAGCTTCTCTTTAGAAAGCCCAGAACTATGTCTAACTCAACACATCCCAAATTGAATAAAGCTTCCTCACAAAAAACATCTTGTCCCTGATGGTTTCTCAGTTCACCCCTAGTCACCCAAACCCAGAGCCTGAGAGGCCATCGAGATTCTTCCTATCCTTTGCCTTCACACCCAATCTTATTGACTGTCCCTCTTAAATACTTCTGCACAGCTCCACTCACATTCATCTCCACTTTCAATTGTATGGTTAGGCTCTGGTCATTACTTTCCTGAAATGTAGCACTGGACTCCTGATATATTTCCTTGTGTCTCCTCTGCTCCCCCTTAAATATATCCTAAAGAGTTCTCCTCTGCTTCTGTCCCTTAGAATACATACTACAGGGAAAATAACAAAACTTCCTAGCATGTCATACAGATGATTCTCAGTCTGAAGAACACAATTACCACCCCTATTAATAAGTATGTTATTTGGGAATTAATAATACCTACTGCCTAAGGTTTTTGTGAGGCATAAATGAGTTAGTACATATAAAATGGTCAGAAAAGTATCTCATACAAAGAGAGTACTCATACAAATTAGAGAATATTCCAGTAAGAATTCAATAAATGTTCAATAGATAAATAAATGACTGAGACACTCAGCAGAGGATTTGGTGGTTTGCATCCCAGTGTTCTGTAAGCACAGAAAACTAAATATGAGCACAGCAGACCTCAGATTCCAGGCTAAGGGGGAGGCAACTGCTACTATGATGCCAGTTAGGAACCTCGGTGGTCCAAAGACCACATTCCTGGGTTTTGCAGATCAATTTGAGATTAAAAAATCACATTAATTGTGAGATCTCTTTTATGGTTTCTTATTTTTATTTCCGTTGGGGATGATTCATTTGCACGTTCTTCTTTGCTTGTTCACTTCTTTGAAACCTTTGAGTATAGACACATACAGGGCAAGAACTATATTGCACACAGTGGAAACTCAACTTCTAACTGATGTTCCTTAGGTAACTGATGATGATAAGATGATCAAATGATGACAGTGAAGATGCTAATAAACAGTTTCTTCTCTTCCCCACCTATATTACCTAAGCTTGCCAAAAGAAGCCTCTAACCCCTGTAACCTTAAGGAAGATTTTACATAAAAACACAATTGTGGGCTTCGCTGGTGGTTGAGAGTCCGCCTGCTGATGCAGGGGACATGGGTTCATGCCCCGGTCCGGGAAGATCCCACATGCTGCGGAGCGGCTGGGCCCGTGAGCCATGGCCGCTGAGCCTGCACATCCGGAGTCTGTGCTCCACAATGGGAGAGGCCACAGCAGTGAGAGGCCCACGAACCCCACCCCCCCAAAAAAAAACAAACAAAAAAAACACAATTGTTTTGCAGGGTCCCAGGTGGCAGATCCTGTCTCTGTCTGAGTCACTGAAATTTATGCTGCAAAAGGATGTCTCTGTGCTCTTCCACATCAACCTCCAAGACACACCTGAACCTCCATTAATGCTCTGTCATTGTTATTTATCTAAACTAGGCCTGCAAGCTGTTTATGTGATTAGTATCCTCCACCATTTTGGGGCAGTGAGCTTCTCAAGTTCCAAGTTTACCTCTTTCCAGTTGAAAGAAGGTCATTCTGTGTACCTGGATTTGGGGGAAAAAAACAAAGGGCTGGATGGAGGGAACTTCCTTTGTACTACTATGAGATATGATTTAAAAAATACTTAATGTTCCCAAAACCTTTCACTGGGGCAGGATGCAGCCACAACTTTCAACATGAAGACCACAAAACACTGCCAATAATGGAGAAACATTTCACTTCAGTAATTACAGCCAGGAAAGTATGTTATTTTTAAGAGAAACTAGCTATTACATTTTAGATATTTTTATTATTTTTACACTTTACAGTTCTAGGATTCAGAAAGGATCGTGTTATACAATTAAATTCTCTCTATAAATACACAAAGCAAATATAAGATGTTTAGTATGGTGCCTGGCACAGAATCATATAATACATGGTCATCATTGCTGTTGTTATTCTCATCATTTTGATCATTATCTCCCATAGTCTACTAGGGATATGACCAGAAAAGAGAGCCAATCATAACTTTATCTTCTACTTAGGTGATATAAATACAGACAGATACAGATGAAGGTCTTTTGCAGTCATCACATCACATTCACACAGTAGCCCTGTGAGGTAGGAAAGGTAACATAATTATCCTAATTTTACATATAAGGAAGGTGACCCCGAAAGCAGATCAACACCCCCCCCCCACCCACGGCAGTCAGTGGAAGGTTTGAGCATGCAATTCTGCTTTTCAGACTCCTAGCTTCTTACTTTTTCTCTTTGAGGTTGAGAGGAGGGTGCAAAGGAGACTGGGGGACAGGGATGTGAGAGAGGTCAGGGGATGAGAGATCGTTATAAGGATGTTGTTTTCCATGTTACCTCTGTCCCTCAACCAATACAAGGTATAGAGTTGTCAATTGATTTCATTAGTGAGCATAACTTATGAAATTTCTCTCTTTACTTTGTTATCATCCCCATAAACTGATTGTAAATAGACATCAGCCTACTTTCATGGTTTGTTGCTTCTTACACCAGCATGAAAAGTCAGAACACAGCACTATATCCTACAAAGGCTCAAACTTCTCTTTGAATTTATAATACTTGTTCTAAAGGAGAAGTGAGATTCTGACAATCATGGGTTGATTCCCCATCATGCTCCCTGGCTTCTTGGCTTGATAAGCTAGACCTTCAACAGTGCCAAGCATATGCTGACTGCCCTGGCTCACCCAAGGTATGCTGGAGGCCTTAGGAGACCATATGTTAGGCATCTGACATATGTTTAAAAAGGAGCTGGTCATATTTCTGAAGAGGTTTTCTATAATGTAGCTTCAGCACTGCTAGAACTAGCCCTGTAGCTCACCATGTTTAATTCATGCTTAATTACATTTGAATCCGTGAACTTTTCCACGAAGTCTTCACAATTGCACTCCCGTCGTAGTAGTCTTAGTTGATGAATTTTTCTGTGGTTTAAGCACAAATGTCAGTGCCTTGTGAAGTTTCACAGTTATGCTATTCACTGTCATTTCTCAACCAGCCATGAATCAACATAATTTGATGATAGCTGCACAATTATGAAAATACTGTCAAGTAGACATCACCCATGTGAACCTAGTGCTAAGCATTATTGTAATGAACTCAGGGAAAAGTCATGAAATTCCTAGCCAGCCTGAACTTAACAGAACATGAAGTCATTTAACTTAATTGAAAGTGTTAGCAATGAGTGTTTCTACTTCAGCAACAGAAATTCCACACAAATTAGAGCTGCTTAGGGAAGGACTGCCTTCTGGGTTGCCTTTCACACAGAGATGACAAAACGACCAGATTTACCCTGGCATTTCATATGCATTCAGCCTCCCCCTCCAGGTACCATTTGATAATCTCCTACTACCACGTTTAAATCAAGTCCTACAAAGTTCCGTATCAGAAAGTCGTGGAATCACAGCTGAAAGGAACTTCCAAGGTGACCTAATCCTTCACATTCATTTCACAGATGAGAAACTCAGACCCAGACTCCTAATATCACAGCTGTATAGCAGTAGCCTGGACCTAGAACTCAGGTTTTCTGACACCCTACCCAAGAAATAGTTTTAGACATGTACTAGAGCACATCTCAGAAATGGTAGCTGAGCGTTACGAGTGAAGACTGAAGCTTTGTTCCAACCTGAGCAATGGAACACCAAGGGCTCAAGTTTGGTCTTCTTCTCCACTCAGATCGACCAACCCTACTACTCTGGCTTTATGCCTGAAAACCTCACCATCAGAAGTTCTTCTTTGGATTTAAACCATTGGGTTCCAAGTAGAATCTTGTTTAAATGGAAATAATGCATTAGACAGCAGAGGCTGTCCCCTGAAATGGCCCAAGAAAGTGTGGATTTCCAGTCAGCAATCAGGGCCTGAACGAGTGGGACAGAAGACAGAGGTAACTGATGCAATGGGATGAGGGAGGATACCCTGGGCGTGGTACAGAGCCATGCTGGGTACCTGGAATCTGAAGGTCTGGATAGTAAACATGCCTCTGAGGGGCAGAGTGAGTATTTATAATAGGTGGGGAAATGGAGGGAAAGAGACTGATAAAGAGCATTGGAGTAGGTGGGTGATTGATACCCACACCCTAAGGACCCATGAATAATGACCAATGACCAGTACTTCCTTCTCTGGAGAAGAACTATATCTCCTAGCAGCATTTTACCTTTTCATTCCTTTCTTTCTCAGAAAAGGGAAGAAAATTTCTGCATCTCTCTTAGGCACTTTTGCCTAAGGTTTTCTCTAAGTATGTATTATATACAGGTGTTCAATCCCTTAGCTAGAAAGGCCACGGTTTGAGAAAATCTTCTGAGTTCAGGCAGCAGGGATAAACCTCCCAAACAAACCATCCTCCTCCCATCCTTTTGCTACAAAGCTTCCTCGATGTGGCCTTGGTCAGTTTTGAAGTCCACAAAATACAGGAAAAGAGCTGCAGCTACTGCCTAGCAGCACCTCTGCCTCCCTTCCCTTTTCTCTACCTGCATACCTTATACATGTAGGCTGGACACAGTAGTTATGGTAACACTTAAGGGCTCTGGGACCAATCCTGCCCTGCTTTAAACTGGGTGATGATATAATAAGGTAGGCAATTCCCATAGTAGGTAATCTCCACTAGGGTTGAGATGCAGGTCATTTTCTGGTGTGTATAAGTGAATCCACCAGCGAGGCCCTGTGCTAGTCAATGAAAGTAGAGAGCAAAACCCAGAAACACAGGCCCTATTCTCAAGAGCTTCCAATCCAGTGCAGGAGAGAGAGCATCTATGGAGAGAGATACCCAACAAAAATAACAAGATCAGGCAAAGGGAGGAAAGGGGAGAGGAAGGGAACGCAGAAGAGGCATTACAGGGAAGGGAAGAAGTAAATGGATGAAAGAGAAGGACTGGGACATGCATCTTTGCGTAGATGATGATAACAGTTAAGTGAGCACTGTGTCCCCAGCATAGTGCTGTGATATATACATTACCTTAGTTGATGGTATTTGTAATTTTACATCTCCGGGAAGAAACTGGAATCATTAGTAGATTAGTACCTGTCTCCTAAGACTTACCTCTAGGAAAAGGGACGGAGCAAAAGTGCATCAATTACGGATGACAAAGCAAAGCTGGGGCCTGTGGTTTGAGAGCAGTGAGTCAATGGCCGGAACTCTGCCTTAAAGCTCCTTCCTCTGGGCACATTATCTGCCATTTTATCAACTTGGCTTTGAGTGTCTCCTAATATCTGGCCCAGCACGCTGGACAGCACAGGTGCCCAATGTTCGTGTGTGGGTTTGCCTTGGATTGTAACTTCTTGCATCCTGAGTGACCCCGCATTGTTGTCATTTGTGAGGGACCAAATCCTTACCCTTCAGTTTGTCAGCAATTCAAGTTTCCAAAGTGCTTGACAGATCCAGACCCACTGTAGACCTTTGGCCGATCTATCCTGATATGCACAGCCATTAAAACTCTCCCTCCTGTTCCTGCACATGCCGGCCAGTTCCTCCAAGTGCCAAGTCACTCTCAAGTGCCAAGAGTGCAAGTGGAATTGAGAGATTAGTGATGCAGAGGTGGTCAAAAAGTGGCGGGGGACAAAGGAACAGCAGCACTTCATGCCAAGGACTTTTTCACCCAGAGCAGGCCAAGCCTTTGTCTGCCAGCTTGGAAAATGCTGGCCACAACTCACCCTGGGCTTGCCAGGGTCAGAGATTCTATTGTGAAACGCTCTCTAGGCCCAGGGAAATAATTATTAACTGTGGCTTCCACAGGCTGGGATTATGCCAGGTGGAAAAAACCCTGGACTTTAATCTTCCGATCTGAAATGTCAAATTGGGCCTAAATACTTCCTAGGGCTGTAAGTTCTGCTTGAGGCATCAAGCCAAGCTCTTGATGTCTTAAGACCTTCTGTTCTCAACTCAGTCTTTTCTTTTGCATTTCCATGTTAATTAGAATTCTCTGCAAGGGAGAGAACAATTGTTCTGGCTATTATGTACTATCAACAGGCCATTTTCAAGCTTTTACTCAAAATTCAGTGATTAGACCTCAGTCATCATGCCTTCCGGTTACTCTCACTTAGCCCTTCACACTTGCTGAGTAGACAACAGTCAATCATGTGGTTCTGAGACTCGGAACATATTAGGCCTCCTTCCATTCTTTTTTTTTTTTTTTTTTTCCTTGTGGTACGCAGGCCTCTCGCTGTTGTGGCCTCTCCCGTTGTGGAGCACAGGCTCCGGACACGCAGGCTCAACGGCCATGGCTCACGGGGCATGTGGGATCCTCCCGGACCGGGGCACGAACCCGTGTCCCCTGCATCGGCAGGCAGACTCTCAACCACTGCGCCACCAGGGTAGACCCTCCTTCCACTCTTAATCTCATCGCCTACAGAGCTCTGAGGGGGGAGGGCCAAAGATGAGTCCTCCTCCTGGGACCAAAGCCTAGGGTAACTCACTTCCATAAAAGAGACAGAGAAAGCCCTTCAGAGGCTAGCGGAAAACAGGCCTGAAGCAACATCAGGCCGCACGAGGAAGCTGGTCACAACCAGGCCGGCAACGCGGACTGTCAAGAACAAGGTGGGTGGGTTCTCACACAGCAGTAAAATGAGACCAGAGCGGAGGAGCGCGCTTCGGCCTCTCCAGATGGAGACCCGCGTGGGTGCCGCGTGCGCTGGTGGGCCAGCCTGACTTGTCACCCGCCATTCTTCGGCGATCAGGAGCGTGGTCGGCAGCCTGGGAGGTTACTAAAGCAACAGCAAACACAAAGTCATTGCCTTAGTGTGTCTCTTAGCTCCATCTACTCTTTGGAAGCCGGAGAATTATTTTCCCAGAGTAAAGAGGACCCGTGCAAACTAAGCTCTCAAGGAACAGCCAACATTTTGAAAGGACGAGTCAGACTCCACCTTTGATGTCTGGCTGCTGACAGCTCTCCAGGCGCCCCAACCCCTTCCCCTGCCCCACATCCCAGCTAGCTGACGAGGAAGCCGTTGGCGCTCACAGCCAAGTTCAAACCACACAAGCCACAGTCTGGAGGTGGGGAACATCACCCCAACTCCTCCCCGGCCACAGCTCCCTAAGCACCCTAGAATCTCCCTTCTCTTCTCAAGCCTTTTTCAGACCAGCTCGGGAGCCTGCTTTGTTCTCCCCAGAGAGCCTCATTATGTGAGTAATAAACATTTTTACACCTTCTTGATGCCTGTGTAATGTCATCACGACCACAGTTGAGGTGGAGGTCCACCTGCCTCCCTGGATGGACCACAACGCCTTGTTCCAAATGCAGACGAGCAAATATTATTTAAAAACTTAACTTGGGGAAATTGCCAAGATGTATTCTTAAGCATAGAAAGCAATTTGTAAAACAAGGTTTGTATTATTCCATTTATATAAAAATAACTATTTGTATATCTATTTTATCTATAAACTAAAACCTGTTAAGCCTGGTCACTCCTAGGTAGGGGAGTGGAGACTAGAAAGGGATTGAAAGGTTAGCTTCTTTGTTTAATCTTTGCTTATGTAAGGCTTGAATCATTTACCATAGATGTATTACACTGTTTGTCTACGGCACTACCAAAAATTAAAATAAATCAAAATATTGAGACTAAAGTAATTTTAAAACAAATTTTAAAATACTTTTACTCATCAGACCAGCAAAAACTTTTTAATGGGGATATCTCACGTTGATGAGGATGTGAGGAAACAGGCACTCTATGAATTGCCAGTAAGCCAGGGAGAAAACTGATAGATAGATAGATATGTAGATAGATGATAGATAGATAGATAGATAGATAGTAGATTGAGAATTATAGATCTATAGATATATATGTGGCCTTAAAATGATCAAGTCCTTTGATCCAGTAATTTTATTTCTAGTGATCAATCCTAAGGAAAAAATTAGAGCTATGCATAGTAATTTATATGAAAGAACCCCTATCGCATTATTTTGAAAGCTAATTTTTATTTCTATCGATGGAATGTATGCACATAGTTTAAACAGGAAGCGAGTTATAAGATTTATGGTGAACATAGCCACCCCTGCCCCCCTATTTCCCATCTCAGAGCCCATTCCATAGATTCCATCTCTTTCAACTCTTCGATAGGCTTCTTCTGATGTGTAACTCGTATTTTAAAATAACATGCCTATCCTGCTACCTCTTGATTCGTTAATTATAGACATAATATACTGATCTTATTATGGTGGCTGAGACTTCAGCTCTCCTGCATCATCCCCATCCCCACTCATCCTTACTTCCTGTCCCTTCCTCCTCCCAATATTATCTCACCATCTTTATTTTATATTATCATAGCTACATATATACTGTACTGAGTCAAGAAGTGTGCTACATTTCCTTTCTTGTACAACATTTTTCCTAAAGTTAATAGTTTCTCCTTTTTTCTACAACGCCCCCTAATATTTTTCGATTGTTTAACTAGATGTTGATCTAGATCAAGTAGTCAGCTCCTCCCCGCAAGCACATCTAGGGCTTCCCTTTCTTCCTTCTGATTTTAGATGGGTACCAATTTTTCTTGGTCTTCCTCTTTGTTTACTCCCTATTTTGCTGGAGCTCATCTTCCAGCTGCCTCCCAAGAAGGGAAGCAGGGAAGATCTTTTCTTTTTTTAAGTATTTTCATGTCTGGAAAATCTTTTATTATTTCTCTTATAATTTCCTCATCTTTGTCTTTATGTCTCTCTTACTAGTTTGATGTTAGACTTTCTGGATTGATTTTCTAATTTCCTTTTCTTTCTTCCATTTTCTGTCCCCTTTGGTTCTATTTTCTGAGAGTTCCTCAACTTCATCCTCTAGTCCTTTTATTGAATTTTGTATACTACTACCATAGTTCTAATTTTAAGGGCTCTTTCTAATCCGTTGATTTTTTTTATAGCCTCTTGTGTTTGTTTTATAGATGTAGTATCTTTTATTGCTCTGAAGATATTAAATATAGATTTTTGTTTGTTTTCTTCTGCATTGTCTCTGTGTTTTATGGGACCTTTTTTACTTGTTTGTTTTTCTCTTTAATGTTGGATGCATTCCTCAAATATATAGTGATCCTTGGCTGAACATTCACATTTAAGGCTGACACTTTCCAAGTTGCTGATTAGAAGTTCAGTGTTCCCGAGTATGACTTGTCCGTCAGTCGAGTGTGGTGCACATGGGCATGACTTGTCCACTCATGAGCTAAACTGGTGATGTTTAGCTCTGAAGAAAACAAGGCTTTTGGTAAAAGAGAAATATCAGTATGTGGAGATCCCTTCTCTGGAAGAGTTGTGTTTCTTTAAAAATTCTCTAATCCCTCCCTGGGGGCAGGGGAATTTTGTGAAGAGGCATCATAAAACTGACTATTAGTGTTACCCAACCAAGCGTGGTTTCACTCGCAAGCACACCGTAAAGTCAATCTATTGACAGCGGGTTGTGGTAAAAGAAAATGCAGTGTTTATTATAAGGTATCACACAAGGAGCCCAGGACAACTAGTGCTCAAAAAGCCCAAACTTCCCTATGGCTTTCAGCAAAGCATTTTTAAAGGCAAGATGAGGGAGGGACATCCCAGGGTATGTGATCAGCTCGTGTACAATTCTCTGATTGGTTGATGGTGGTGTCACAGGGGTTACCATTATCAATCCTAAGGCACCAGGAGGCCTGGGGGCTATGTGCTCATGGTCATCAAGTAGTTAATTTCTATTTGGTGGGGATTTTAGCATCTGTAAAACAACTCAGGAATTATGCATCAGATTCTAATATCTAGGTACTTCAGAGAGGAGCTAAAGCAGAGGATTTGGGAGAGAGGTTTGCCCTGCGAAGCCCCCATAGGGTCCTGTGTAGTTACATTTGCATTCTAGAAAAGCAGGGATTAGGGAGGACAGTGAACTGTGGAGGATTCCATAGATTAGTGCAGTTTAATGGCCCTGCTTCCAGCTCTCTGCCCCACCCACTGCAAGTACTATGATGCCTAGTGTTACTAGGAGAGGGGAGACAGACAAATTGACAAAAGAGCCAGGTAAAGTATAGAGTCTGAAGGAACTGATATGTTACTGGGATGGTATGCCATACTTCTCAGAATTCATGGGGCTGGAGACTTCTGCAAGACCAATGCAGTTTATTGACACTTAAGGTTTCCTAAAGATGAATCCTACTCTTAGGACTAACTCTGGCCAACATAAGGAGATAAAGTGTTGTAAGCTGGATAAAAAGTACCAAGCAGCAGCCTCCATAGAGCTATATTGCTAAAATAAATCTTCCTGCTAGCTGGTCTGAAGCTCGCTGTTTCTGTGTATTGAATTTCAACCTATTTTTATAGTCATGCATTCCTATAAAGACGCTTATTACAGAATGCAAAGACCTGATTAGGAAGAGTAGCTACAGAAAATGAATTATGCAAAGAAAAGAGCTTGCATTCTTAATCAATATACTTGCTAACAAATATGCAGCAAAGAAACAACAGGCTAAGAGCCACTACCCTAGAAATAAATGCTTGTTATTCTAAGAAGAGTATCATTTAGAAATAAACCACATCATTTGGAAAACTTATGTGAATGACATCCTACAACTCAAGCAGATGAAAAGCAATTGCTCTTGTGCCATCACTGGGAGGTAATGAAAAGTCTCTCTGCTCTCTTCCTAAACTCTTGGTTCAAGTTACACTCATGTCAGGATCAAGAAAAAACTCACTTCTACAGCTTCCTTGGTACCTTGCTCAAAGGGATAAGAAGAAGCTTCCAAAAGAAATGTTCAAAGATGGCTTTGAAATGATCAGGAGAATTTGGGGTCCCTAATACTAGTCTCTCCCACCTTGAGGGTAGTGATTTCTTACTATGGAAAACTGAAATTTTCCTTCACTGAACTTCTCTGTATATGTGAGAAGTCTTATACTACCCCAGGGAGGTAGGCTTAGTACAGTCTCCAGTGGACACTATATAGCAACTCAAATATTTAATAGCTTTAATGCCACATATCTACCCATGCATATATCTACCATGTCTACCAATGCCTATATATTATTAGTTACCATAAGTGGTTAAATATCCTATGAAATGTCCTCCAATCCTCAAAGACTATAAACAGGTACTCCTACTGTATCCTGATATGTATACTTACTCAATCTTAGCAGTTACAATTGCCTATTGATACATCTATGTCCCTTCCAGACTCTTAGTTATGAAGGCGTGCATGGGGCATCATCCAACATTACATACCCTGCCCAATGCCCAGCACAGTGCTGGGTACTTAGCAAATGTTCCTGCTGCATGAAGGAGTAGCTTACTATGTCTTTACTAAAAGCTCTTCATAGGGCTTCCCTGGTGGCACAGTGGTTGAGAGTCCGCCTGCCGATGCAGGGGACACGGGTTCGTGCCCCGGTCCGGGAGAATCCCACGTGCCGTGGAGCAGCTGGGCCCGTGAGCTGTGGCCGCTGAGCCTGCGCGTCCGGAGCCTGTGCTCCGCAAAGGGAGTGGCCACAGCAGTGAGAGGCCCGCGTACCACAACAACAACAACAAAAAAGCTCTTCATAAACCTTGCCTCACTTCTACATTTCAGCTTCTAAATAATTGAGAGGTGGATATGGAGGTACAAGGGGAGAAAGCATGGAAAAGGATCAAATCGTCAAATGAATTCGACTCTTCACCTGTTTTTGGAACTCGAATTTTGTAAACCACAATTCCACCTAATTAAATGTTTTGAAAGAATGTAACTTGATGCAATCACCTTAGTAAGCAGTTTAGCACTATCCTTTAAAGTTGAATTAACATAGTCTACAACCCAGCAATTCCATTCCTACACTCTTTAAGAACTCTTGCATATGTGCACAAGGGGACATGTACATGAATGTTTATTGCAGCTTTGTTCACAACACCAGAGAAATGGACACACCTAAGCGTTGATTGAGGAGAGAATGTGAAAATTACAGAATGGCAAGTGAGCTGAAATGAACTAAAGCTACACAAAACAAGGGTGAATCTTAGAAACATGTGATGGTTAGTTTTACATGTCAACTTGGCTATGGTGCCCAGTGTTATGGTGCCCAGTGGTTTGGTCAAACACTAGCCTAGTTGTTGCTGTGGAGATACTTTTCAGATGTGATCAAAATGTATAATCAGTAGACTTTAAATAAAGCAGATTATCCTTCATAATGTGGGTGGGCCCCAACCAATCTGTTGAAGGACTTAAAAGCAAAGACTGAGGTTTCTTTTTTTTTTTTTTTTTTTTGTAATTTTCAACATCTGCTCCCCCCTTTCTTAGGCTTGAAGAGAATGGCAACATTTCTGTGACCCAGGAAATTAGGGAGAGCTTCTGTTCTTTTTTTTTTTTTATCATCTTTATTGGAGTATAATTGCTTTACAATGTTGTGTTAGTTTCTGCTGTACAGCAAAGTGAATCAGCTATATGTATACCTATATCCCCATATCCCCTTCCCTCTTGAGCTTCCGTCCCACCTTCCCTATCCCACCCCTCTATGTGGTCACAAAGCACCGAGATGATCTCCCTGTGCTATGTGGCTGCTTCCCACTAGCTATCTATTTTACATTTGGTAGTATATATAAATCCATGCCACTCTCTCACTTCATCCCATCTTACCCTTCCCCCTCTCTGTGTCCTCAAGTCCATTCTCTACATCTGCATCTTTATTCCTGTCCTGCCCCTAGGATCTTCAGAACCATTTTTTTTTTTTAGATTCCATATATATGTGTTAGCATACGGTATTTGTTTTTCTCTTTCTGACTTCACTCTGTATGACAGAGTCTAGGTCCATCCACCTCACTACAAATAACTCAATTTCATTCCTTTTTGTGGCTGAGTAATATTCCATTGTATATGTGTGCCACATCTTCTTTATCCATTCATCAGTCGATGGACATTTAGTTTGGTTCCATGTCCTGGCTAAGTGCTGCAATGAACATTGTGGTACACGTATCTTTTTTTTTTTTTTATGGCTGCATTGGGTCTTCGTTGCTGCGTGCGGGCTTTCTCCAGTTGTGGTAAGCAGGGGCTACTCTTCATTGTGGTGCACGAGCTTCTCACTGAGGTGGCTTCTCTTGTTGCAGAGCACAGGCCCTAGGTGTGCAGGCTCAGTAGTTGTGGCTTGCGGGCTCTCGAGTGAAGGCTCAGTGGTTGTGGTGACAGGCTTAGCTGCTCCGTGGCATGTGGGATCTTCCTGGACCAGGGATCGAACCCATGTCCCCTGCATTGGGACCACTGTGCCACCAGGGAAGTCCCACATGTATCTTTTTGAATTATGGTTTTCTCAAGGTATATGCCCAGTAGTGGGATTGCTGAGTCATATGGTAGTTCTATTTGTAATATTTTAAGGAGCCTCCACACTGCTCTCCATAGTAGCTGCATCAATTTACATTCCCACCAACAGTGTAAGACGGTTCCCTTTTCTCCACACCCTCTCCAGCATTTACTGTTTCTAGATTTTTTTATGATGGCCATTCTGACCAATGTGAGGTGATACCTCATTGTGGGTTTTTTTTTCTTTTTCTTTCTTTAATGAACTATAGTTGCTGTACATTATATGTTACAGGTGTACAATATTGTGATTCACAATTTTTAAAGGTTATGGTCTGTAGTTATTATAAAATATTGGCTATATTCCCCATGTTGTACAACATATCCTGTGTATAGCTTATTTTATACATAATAGCTTGTAGCTCTTAATCCCCTAATCCTTTATTGCCCCTCCCACTTCCATCTCCCCACTGGTTGTTCCCTATATCTGTGAGTTTGCTTTTTTGTTATATTAACTAGTTTATTGTATTTCTTTTTAGAGTCCACATACAAGTGACATCATACAGCATTTGCCTTTCTCTGACTTATTTAATTTAGCATAATGCCTTCCAAATGCATCCAGGCTGCTGCAAATGCCACATCTTCTTTATCCATTCATCTGCTGATGGACACTTAGGTTGCTTCCACATCTTGACAATTGTAAATAATACTGCTATGAACACTGGGGTCCATGTATCTTTTCAAATTAGTGTTTTTCTTTTTCTTCAGATATACACCCAGGAGTGGAATTGGTGGTCATATGGTAGTTCTTTTAGCTTTTTAGAAACCTCCATACTGTTTTCCATAGTGGCTGTACTAATTTACATTTCCACCACCAGTGTGGGAAGGTTCCTTTTCTCCTAGGTGTGATATTCTTTATAGTCAGTGCCTTCACATACATTATTTCATTACAGTCCCTTAACAACCTTATAGGTCACACAGAGAAAACAAAGAAACTAGGAATCAGAGATGTAAGTTCTCACCAAGATCATACAGCTGTGGCAGAGGGAAGAATAAAACCCAGGTTTCCCAGCTCCGTTCTACACCTGACTGCGTAATGTTTATATTTAGACAAGGGGACTCACTGAATCAATGCAGGAATCCTTAAAGGATTGTCAGAGTTCTCAAGACATAGTCCTCAGTTACTATCATTTGTCTCATTTTTTGGCTTAGACCACCAAGGTACCTGCTAAATCACTTGTAACCTTGCAAAGGGTTACAAGGAGCCACTTCATCTGTGACCCTCACCTTCTAACACCGATCACTCTCTGTTAGACTAGTTATGTTGTCACCTTGGGTGCTTCAAAGAGTGAGAGAAACACACTCCTTTATCAAGGTCTTGGGTAAGGGCAGTATGGGGGTCTATCACAAAGGAATACATTGGGGCTACATCAGAGGTAAGACCCCCAAAGACGGATGGTCAGAGAAGGACCCTGTTTTGAGGGAGGGCCAGGAGAGGGTAAATGCCACAGTGGAACCTCAGCGTTCTCTGTGATCTGTGAGCAGCCCTGTGGCAGAAAGTTCCAAAGTAAATTGTAGACCTCTCCCCATCCCCAGGGTCATGAGCATAAGTTCTCTAAATATTAAATTTTTATATTTAATTCTATTAGTTACTACCTATATTTGTGTGTATGTAAATAATATCTTCTTACAGAGGTAGCATCCAAGAAACAGAGAGGTTAAGTACCTTGCTCAGGTGCATTCAGCATATTCGGTGGTGTAGCAATAAGGACTTTTGTGCCTAGAAACATTATTTATTATAAGTTGTTTATATTATTATACTGTCTCCCCAGTGATATTGCCGGGTCTTTAATGCCAGGGTCTAGATCGTATGCATCTATCCCATACTGCCTCTTGGCTTTCATGTCGCATCCACAACTCCTATCCTTAAATACAGCTTTGGGGCTTGACAACTAGAGTTGATTAGTTAAGTGGGTCGTAAGTTCCATCTTTAAATCATCCAGCTGTTCTCTTTACTCAAGAATAAAACCAACCCGGCTGGTAGGTGGGAGTTTCCCACTGTGACCCAGGAAGTCGAGGTCTGGAGACAGGTGTGGAGGGGAAAAGTGGAAGGGAAGAGGGAGCAGCGAGGGGGTGGCAGGGACCTAAACCTTCTCCTGGTCTGCCAGAGCACTGTGGTGGGGCTGCTCACGGACAGGGGTGGAGGTGTCCCAAGTCATTATTTGGAAGGAAGCTTATTTCCTGCTGTGCTCTGCAGTCAGGTAGGAATGGAGGGTCAGGGCATAATAGGATCATTGAATGTTGGAGCTGGAAGAGGTCCCATGAACTGTATCTAATCATTTTGGAGATGATGAAGCTGAGGTCCACAGGGGGACATGCTTGGCCCATGGACACAACTGGAGCCTAGTTATTCCAACTCCACTGAGATCTCTTCTTTGTCTAATAACTCATTGTGGTTTTGATTCACATTTCTCTAATGATTAGTAATGTTGAGCATCTTTTCATGTGTTTGTTGGCAATCTGTATGTCTTCTTTGGAGAAATGTCTATTTACATCTTCCGTCCTTTTTTGGATTGGATTGTTTGTTTTTTTGATATTGAGCTGCATGAGCTGCTTGTATACTTTACAAGCAGCTTAATTAATTAAGAGATTAATCCTTTGTCAGTTGCTTCGTTTGCAAATATATTCTCCCATTCTGAGGGTTGTCTTTTCGTCTTGTTTATAGTTTCCTTTGCTGTGCAAAAGCTTTTAAATTTCATTAGGTCTCATTTATTTATTTTTGTTTTTATTTCCTTTACTCTAGGAGGTGGGTCAAAAAGGATCTTGCTGTGATTTGTGTCATAGTGTGTTCCGCCTATGTTTTCTGCTAAGAGTTTTATAGTGTCCGGTCTTGCATTTAGTTTTTTAATCTATTTTGACTTTATTTATTTATTTATTTATTTATTTATTTATTTATTTATTTTCGGTATGCAGGCCTCTCACTGTTGTGGCCTCTCCCATTGTGGATCACAGGCTCCGGAAGCGCAGGCTCATTGGCCATGGCTCATGGGCCCAGCCGCTCCACAGAATGTGGGATCTTCCTGGACCAGGACACGAACCCGTGTCCCCTGCATCGGCAGGTGGACTCTCAACCACTGTGCCACCAGGGAAGCCCTTGACTTTATTTCTGTGTATGGTGTTAGGAAGTGTTCTAATATCATTCTTTTACATGTGGCTGTCCAGTTTTCTTAACACCACTTATTGAAGAGATGGTCTTTTCTCCGTTGTATAGTTTTGCCTCCTTTGTCAAAGGTAAGGTGACCATATGTGTATGGGTTTATCTCTGGACTTTCTATCCTGTCCCATTGATCTACATTTCTGTTTTTGTGGCAGTACCATACTGTCTTGATTACTGTTGCCTTGTATTACTGTACAATAGCCTGAAGTCAGGGAGCCTGAATCCTCCAGCTCCGTTTTTCTTTCTCAAGATTGTTTTGACTATTTGGGGTCTTTTGTGTTTCCATACAAATTGTAAAATTTTTTGTTCTAGTTCTGTGAAAAATGCCATTGGTAATTTGATAGAGATTGCATTGAATCTGTAGATTGCTTTGTAGTATAGTCATTTTCACAATGTTGATTGTTCCAATTCAAGAGCATGGTATATCTCTCCATCTGTTTGTATAGTCTGATTTCTTTCATCAGTGTTTTACAGTTTTCTGCATACAGGTCTTTTGCCTCCTTTGGTAGGTTTATTCCTAGGTATTTTATTCTTTTTGTTGCAATGGTAAATGGGAGTGTTTCCTTAATTTCTCTTTCTGATCTTTCGTTGTTAGTGTATAGGAATGCAAGAGATTTCTGTCCATTAATTTTGTATCCTGCTACTTTACCAAATTCATTGATTAGTTCTAGAAGTTTTCCAGGGGGCTTCTTTAGGATTTTCTATGTATAGTATCATGTCATCTGCAAAGAGTGACAGTTCTACTTCTTCTTTTCCAGTTTGGATTCCTTTTCTTTCTTTTTTTTCTCTGATTGCCATGGAACCTTACAAAACTATGTTGAATAATAGTGGTGAGAGTGGGCGCCCTTGTCTTGTTTCTGATCTTAGAGGAAATGTTTTCAGTTTTTCACCATTGAGAATGATGTTGGCTGTGGGTTTGTCATATACGGCTTTAGAAGGAATTCTGCCTCAAGACTGAAACATAGAGACCCTGCCTGAGTTTCCATTTCCAGCCTGGCAGCCTGGTCTACAGATTTCAGACTTGCCAGTCCCCACTATCATATGAGTCAATTCCTTAAAATAAATAAATATATATCTACCTCCCATTGGATCTGCCTCTCTGGAGAAACTTGACTGACACAATGCATAAACATCAGTGATAAAAGCATATAAAATAACATCCAGTGGTACTGTGTTACCATATTTATAAAGCTCAAAAAGAGAGAAAACCAACCAATATAATGTTTTGGGATATATACATATGTGGAAAAAATATTTTTACAAAGGAAAAGATAAGCCCCACACTGCATGATTCCACATAACCTCTGTGCAGGGAAGCAGGGGAGGGAGCTCAGGCTTCCCTTTTACAGGAAGTTGGTAATGTGCTAGTTCCTACATAGGGTGCTAGTGTTGTGAGTATTCATTTGATTACTATGTCTTACATTTTATATGTGTATTAAATGTAGAGTTTTTATGAAGCAAATATTTTATGCTTAAAACTTTTTTAATAACAAATCTTATAGACACCTATATAAAAGAACATGCTGCTGAGTTTCTTTTGTTGGCTTAGCCACGTTTTTAACATAAAATATTTCTTCCTGGAAGCCTCTCTCTGTTCTTTTTTCTTTAGTAACACTCTTTCCTCTTTTTTCTTTGTCCCACTTATACTTTTCACAGCTTCTAATCCATTAACCACTCTGACATATGGATTTAAAAGCCCTTCTTATTACACACTCTGTTGGATTCAAGTTCTCCAAGTCTGATTTTCCCAACTTTTGTTTCATAATAGGTAGCTTTCCATTAACCTTGATTTTCAACCCCCCTCATCTGGTTGTACTGCCAGCTCCTTCATACTCACTGTGCCCAGGTTCTGAGCCCTGTCCAGGGAGAGTACCATATTCCCTGTTGACTCCTTGGGCTTTGATTATCTCTCCTCTTAACTTTGTTCTTTTGGTTAAATAATTTCTCTTAGCTAAAAGTTCACACTGTTCCTGTAAATTTCTTTCCTTCAATTCTCTCTTTGACCTTCTCTAATCCAGCTTTTACCCACTTCACTCCATTGAAACACAAAGCTTCCAATTACCTCCTCCAGGGGGCTCAGCCTCCTGACCTCTGCACCAGCCAGGCCCCCTTGGCCTCACAGCTCCCTTTGATCTTGTGAAACACTCTCCTTGGGTCCATTGATAACTCCTGCAAGGACCAGGCAGAATGTGTTCTTTTGCCCAGAATGCAGAACAGCATGCAGCTGACCCGCCATATTTTGCTTGCTACAAAGTAGCTCCCAGCTCAGAGAGAGAAGCCTTGACAGGAGAATCCTTTTCATTGAAAGTGTTGATTGTGCAGGCTGAAGTAACTTGAGGAAAGAAAAGAGCTGCCTATGATTAGAAAATGCAAATCTTCTTTCAAATAATTTTTCATCAACTTAACAAATAGTTGAATAAAATGAAAATTCTGAGGGAATTTGAATTGGGTCCAAAGTTCACTGTAATAACTTGTCTCCACTTTTTTTTTTTTTAATTTTCTGAGCAGCATATTTGGGGTTTAGTTTTATAACTAAACATGTGAGCAGCATATTCCAATATTTTTGTTTGATTAGCGTTTATTTTGATTTAGAAAGAGCTAGAAATAATCTTTTCTTCTCTGAAATGATACTTTTAAAAAATCTTCCTTTATGGCCTTTATTGTAACATCATATATGAAGATAGGATGTATTACTTACAATATAGTTGTTTGGATTTGAGTTGATAATCTGTACTTGGACATTCAAGATAGATTCTCACAATATATCTCCAAATTACCATTATTGATTTATCTCTATAATCGTATACACCTAGCTAAACAGGACTCTTTTCTCCCTATGCCTTTATTTTTCTCCTCCATATCTCTGCTCCTGTGAAGTTTTTTTGTCTTTTGTTTTTGTTTGTTTGTTTCCTGGCTTAAAGACCTCCTTGCCCACTCATTTCCTCTGGTCAAAATTCCTCCCATTATTTGACCAGCAGTAGTACTCAGATTATACTCTCTCTGACCTTATTTTGTTTTATGTATTTGCCGTATTATATCTTTAACTTTTTATTTGGAAATAATTTCAAGCTCACAGAAAAGTTGCCAACATAATACAAAGCATAATACCTTTTACACAGATAAACAAATTTTAACATTGCAATATTTGTTGTATCTTTTCCTTTCTCTGTAGGCATGTGTTATGTCCAATATTTCCCTCATGAACTTCTTTCAGATGGGTGGTATTTATCATGCCCCTTTATCCCTTAGCATTTCAGTATGTATTTCCTAAGAATGAAGCTATTATTTTATGTGTCCTTGGTACAGCTATCAACTTCAGGAAATTTAATATAGATATGATACTTTTTATCTAAGCAGTCCATATTCCAATATTGTCAATTATTCTAATAAAGTCCTTTTTAATTTTTTTGTAACCTCTAACACAGGATCCAGTTTAAGATCACATAGTTCATTTAGATTGCATTTAATCAAAGTCATGTCATTTCTTTGAATTTATCATCACAGCTAATAAGCAAACTGGAGGTAGTCATATTAAGAATATATAAAAATCCTGCTTTTCATCACACTCTTCCCTCAAGATTTAGCATCCATTAATGATTCTTGCCCAAACAAATCTTTATTATGATAATTGGAAAATGGTGAATTTCCAAGTCCACTATTCCATCCACATTTTTTTTTTTTTTTTTTTTTTTTTTGCGGTACGCGGGCCTCTCACTGTTGTGGCCTCTCCCGTTGCGGAGCACAGGCTCCGGACGCGCAGGCCCAGCGGCCATGGCTCACGGGCCCAGCCGCTCCGCGGCATGTGGGATCTTCCCGGACCAGGACGCGAACCCGTGTCCCCTGCATCAGCAGGCGGACTCTCAACCACTGCGCCACCAGGGAAGCCCTTCCATCCACATTTATCTGTCTGAATTTATTCTTAAAGGAAGAACACTCCCTTTTCCAATTTTTTTTACTATATTAATATTATCGGTATAGACTCATAGATTACTATTTTATTCAGTGGGTTACTATCCTTATTTACTGTGATGCTTAAAATTGTCCCAGATTTGGCCAGCAAAACTTCTTCAAGCTGGCTTACCTATGCTTTTGTTATGTCCATGCATTTTTTTGATCACTTCCTTACTTCTGGCATAAAAAGATGGTCCAGGCTCATCTTATACCTTCCTGTCCCAGCCCTACAATAAGCCATTTATCATTCATATCACAAACATTATTTTAGTACCTACATGTGCCAGGCATACTTCTAGTCTTCACAGATGAAGTTAACAAGAAGAGACCAACATTAGTCTTCTTCCCCATATCTCACACCCATTCATCCTATTCTTTGTGGTGAAGTACATGAATTTCTCACAAGTTGGATTGCATATTTACTGAATGAGAATAGTTACTTTCTTAAGTTATTTTCTGCTTATCTCAAAGTTTCTCTCTTGTCTGAATCGCAGGCAGGGTGGTCCTGTGAGTCAGTAAGAAGTAACTACAAGTCTAGGGCTGTCTTTAGCCAGCAGGGAAGTTTGCTCTAGGGGCTTCATCCTGGGGTCAGAGCGCACCCCAGTGTCCCTGCTGGCCTGCTGTAGTGCCAGCCTGCTGGGGCCAAAGCTGGGCGGGAGGGCCTTGATGTCGGCTGTTGAGAACACAGAGCACTGGATCAACACTTTAAGGAGGAGGCACTATAGCCAACTCAGAGATCTGGGTTAATCAAGAACAATATGGTATAGTCCCCCTTTATCCAAAATTTTGCTTTCTGTGGTTTCAGCCAGCCATGGTCTACAGTTTTCTGAAAATATTAAATGGAAAATTCCAGAAAGAAATACTTCATAAGTTTTAAATTGCCTGCTTTCTGAGTAGCTTGATGAGATCTCTGGCCTCAATCCCACAGGACCTGAATCATCCCTTTGCCTGGTGTGTCCACGCTGAACACACCACCTGCCCATTAGTATAAGAAAAAACAGTATATATAGGGCTCCGTATCATCCTCGGTTTCAGGCATCCACCAGGGGTTTTGGGACACATCCCTGCAGATAAGGGAGGGTGGCTACTGTATTGTTGAAGAGCCATATGATTCTCCACCTTGCTCCCTGTGCTTCAGCCACAGCGGCTTTCTCGCCATTCCTTGAAAAAGCCAAGCTCTGTCTCATCACAAGCTCTGGGTTCTCCACACTATCCCATCTCTTACCCTCCAAGACCCTTACTAACCCTGTTCATTTCTTTAACATTAACTTTACAGACCGCACAACAGATCCTTAAAGAACATGGTGAGGAGCTTGGATTTTTATTCAAGGGCAAGAGACTTTAAAAAAAAAACAACTATCATGACATTTAAGGTAATTGACTATAGACGTACATACCCTCTCACTTGAGCTAAGAAATGTAACAACCTAGATGAAAATGTTAGTACTCTCACCTCTATAATCTAGAAGACTTGCTTGCAATCTGAAAATTTTGAAATGAACAAATCACGGCACACAGATTCAGAAGAAATGAAATGTCCCATGGTGAGGCTTTAAGCGGAACCTCCTGCTTTATTTAGGGATGCAACTTCCTGCTTTGGTCATGCTGTTTGAAATTATTAGTGGACTGTTAGTTAGGTACACCTAAGGGACTTTTGAGAGTGTAATTCAGAACATTTAATATAGATGAAATGGGAATGCTTTTCATACCCAGTTGTGCAAAGCTGAATGCAAAAGGGTAGTTGACTGAAAAAGTGTATTTGTGTTAGTAATGCTGAATTTTGAAAACCTTTCTCTCTATAACCCCACTACCTTTTTTTATTCATCTGGAAAGTGGTGGGAAGCAGGAAAATGTCCCAGAAGAAATGCTATTTTTAAGCATGTACATTTTGGGAATTTGAGGCTTTGAAAAATTATGTAACCAATCAATCTGGTAATTGGATGGCAAAATAATCAGATTATGATTGCTTTATTCACCAATAGATAAAATTATCCGTAGTCAAGATTGGAGAGATTTGCTAAACAATTAGACATGAAGAAAATATTGGTATAGTTTTTTAAAATTATTTTTCTGATTATAAAAGTAACATTAAAAAAGCTGAATGTCTTGAAATAAATGAAATAAATTTGTTGCAATCTCCTCATCCAAATACACTAAGAACTATTATTTTGATATGTCAGTGAATAAGTTGAGGTAGGTCACATGGTAAAGAGAATTCTATATTCTGACTTCTGCAATCATTTTCTATTCTATTTCTTCTTGTCCTTAAATAATCTTCAGTATATGATTTTGAGTGCCTGCATGTTATTCTGGCATGCACATATACCTAATTTATCCAACAACTTCCTTCTTTGGAGGAATATAGGTTGTTTCCGATTTTTAGTTATAATGAACAATATTTTGGATTTCTGGTTTGAAAAATGGCAGATTAACTACAAACACTTTGGCCCTCTCTTTTCCCAAACCCAGCTAAAATATACATATGTATATATAGTTATATATATATAGTTATATAGAGAGAGTTATATATACATATAGTTATATAGTTATATATATAGTATATATGTTGGAAATCTTTAAAC
Source organism: Tursiops truncatus (assembly GCF_011762595.2). NCBI lineage: Eukaryota > Metazoa > Chordata > Mammalia > Artiodactyla > Delphinidae > Tursiops > Tursiops truncatus. Next base: position 32,012,733 of record NC_047051.1, read on the forward strand.
ACATACAATTTATTGAGTCTTGGGAGAAACTATACATCTATTTATGTGACTTTTAAAGTAACCTGGCTTGCATCAGGAAGCTTAACAAAAGCTTCTGATGATAAAGTAAGTGGTTCTTATTATGTTCAAATCTGAGTGCTTGGTTTTTGACACTTTCCCTTGGTGTAGGTAACACCACACTTGAAGGCTTTCTACCTCCATGTGATCATAGCTCTTCTATTACTGCATTTATTACTTCACATTGTAACTATTTGTTCACAGACCTGTCTCACACACTAGCCTAAGAGGTCACAGAGGCCAGGAACCACATTTTCATTCCTTCAATACATATTTTTTGAGCACCTGTTACATATCACAGTGTGACAGGAACAGGAAAAACAATGATGAACAAGTAAACATGGCTTATTTCAGCAAATGCAATGTGGTCTGACCCCCAGACTGGTGCGTTAGTTAGTTATTTCCACTGTGATGCTGCATAACAAACCACCCCAAAACTTGGAGGCTTACAAGAGTCAGCATGTGTTCTCCTGCCCACAGGTCTGCAGGTTCTCTGTAGTTTGCTCGATCCAGGCTGGGTTCCTGCAGACATTCTGCTTCAAGCCGAAGTTTGGCTGGGCCTCGCTCCTCCCTGTGAGTTGGGTTCTGGTCTAAGACACTTGTGTTCATTCTGGGACACAGACTTCTCAAAGCATGCTCCCCTCATGGTGGATTGCTGAAGCACAAAATGTCAAATGCATTAAAATCATCTGCTCCATGACATCCATTAACTTTCTATTGGCCAAGGCAATGGCCAATGTCAATGCAACCTCAGCATCAATGCAACAGGATGTGACCACTGTGGGAGGGCACTGCCAAGTTCCATAGTCTGCTTAACAGGGTGAATGTCAAGAATGGCAAACTATGATTCAATTTACTCTACTAGGTTACTTTTTTTTGTTACAGCTAACCATCGTACCCTGTACTGATCCTTTTTAATTATTCATTGCCCTTATAAATAATTTGTTCAGTATTTGTCTCCCTACTCATCTGTAAGCTCCATTAAGGTAGAGATCTTGCCTGTTTCACTCACTAACTACTCACCAAATTATCCTAAACACATAGAAAAGACTCAATAAATTAGTATTGAATTAAATTGAATTGGTGGTGAGTGTCATGATAGGGAAGGTCAGAGAAATAAGAGATCATATGGAACAGAGTTTCCTAGCATTGCCTGCTTATTAGTATCACCTGGAGAACTTTTAAAAACTCTCTCTGGCTTCCCTCGTGGCGCAGTGGTTGAGAGTCCGCCTGCTGATGCAGGGGACGCGGGTTCGTGCCCCTGTCCGGGAAGATCCCACATGCCGCGGAGCGGCTGGGCCCGTGAGCCATGTCAGGTGAGCCTGCGCCTCCCGAGCCTGTGCTCCGCAGCAGGAGAGGCCACAACAGTGAGAGGCCCGTGTACCGCAAAAAAAAAAAAAAAAAAACCTCTCTCTGTCTGTGCCTCACCCAGACCAATCAAAGCAGAGTGTTCTAGTTTTAATCTGAGAAAATGGAGATGGGGACTTGGCATGTTTCAAACGCATACCAGGTGTTTCTAACATGTAGCCAGGGATAAGACCCACTGATCTGGGGACACCTATCTTGGATTTGGGCAGCAAGGACTAGTCTGTGAAGAAAGTGTATTTAAGCAGAGACTACCCCAGGACTGATGGGTAGGTTTTGGCCCAGCAGGGAGAGGAGGTGGCCATGGAGGCGTTTAGCAGAGAAGTTGTATGTGCCAAGGCACCGAGGTAAGAGAGAGCTCCTTCACCTGGTGTCTGGATCAGGGGGCAGTGAGGGACGTGGAACCCAACAAATGTCCCTCTGGGCAAAATTCTCAAAAAATGACTGGAAAACTTAGGATTTGGAGGAAAGGTTTCCAACCAGGAAGCAGAGGTTTCTCAGGAAGGGTTCTGCCTGGTCTGAGTAACTTCCCTCAGTGGCTTTCCAGGGTGAGGCTTTTGTTTGGTGCAGCTTTTGCCTGAGTGTATTTTTGTTGCTGCTGTTATAATGCTGAACTCTTTCCAGCTCTTCTTTGTTTATGTAACTCTAAGCAGCCATCTAATTTCGAGGATATGACGATCTTTCCATGCAGCATTTTTGTCCGTGGTGACTGCTGAGTTACGTCTTCATAATAGGCAAGCAAGTTTATTTTTGTTCACGTATCAGTATAAGAAATAATCATACCAAGAACATTTTGGCTTTAAAAAAAAATCCTCTTTAAGATAGACTTGATGTAGCTCAGTAGTCTCCTCCTGCAGATCCATATGATGAATCTATTTCAGATGTTCTTACCAGTGAAAGCTTGTTGCTCTTGTCAAAATGATTTACTTTCTTGTACTCAATAATGAAAAATATTTATCTGTTATGTTTTATTTCTTGTCTTAGGAAGCTTAGAGATAAAATTGCAGAATTCAATATTAGCCCAGGTTTGGGATATAATTCTCTTCCTGCCTATCATATTTTAATTCTTTCCTTTTATCTTTAGCAATTCTACTCTACGTGTCTTCAGTGGTAATCTACATTCGATACTTTTTTGAAGCAAGAAGATTACAAATTACAGAACTCTTACTAGATGCTGTGGCAAAAAAAGGCATGTAAGACTCATTCACTGTCCAGGAATCTTCAACCTGCTAAATATTCAGAGAGGAATTTCTCTTCCAATAAGTATATTAATGAAAGGCTTGTAATTTTCTAGGCCTCAAATTATCTCGACAATAGGCTAAAACTAAAACTGTATTTCCTTGCATTCTAACTGAAAATTGAAGTTATAACCATTTTTAATTAAAATTCTTCCAACGGTATACAGGATATTCTTTTCTGCAAAGACATATATGTACAGATATACACACATATGAAAAGGCAGTAGTAGTTAAGACCAATGTATCATTGTGAAGGTTGGCAAATATGAAAAGCTTATTTGTAGCAGGTATATGGGCACTAACAATGAAATAGTAAATGCATAAATAATTGCTGCCTGCTGCCTTTTTTGCAGCTTTCCAGAGAAAAAATTATCCATTGAGATCAAGTAGTTTTAATCATTTTGCAACAGAGAAGATAATCTAAGAAAACTGAGTACCCTGTTCGAAGAAGTTAATGAAAACAGGATTCAATAAACCAACAAGTTGAGACCTTCCAAAGAAAATTAGGCCATTCCAGATCCCAACGCCAGGGTTGTCTTCTAATCTACCTCCTTTGAATAAACAGAATAATTTTTTTAAACCCTCTAAAAATTATTCCTTGCCACAGTTCTGCCTTCCAAATCCAATTAGCAATTTTTATTATCTCATTTTAGTAACATCTGTTAAGCTTAAAAATATATTACTGGCTTTCTATTGATCTCTTTCTGGTCTGTGTTTATAAAGAAGAAAACTTCTTATTTCTATTTACCAACATGAAAGAAAAAGAGATTTAAGGCAAGACACTTAGCATAGAAACGTCATAAACTTCCACCTAAATAAGCAGTTACAGAAGAGCAGACGCGTCTTGATTGCTTTGGTAAATGGTGCTGTCATAGACCAGTCAATACAGTTAATGCTAACTGTAATGTACTGTTGTCAAAATTGTCCTTATTCCTAAACTTAATTTCTGATTTATGTCATTTTACATAAAGTAATTCTGAAAAGCTAAAGCTTATTGCATTCATTCCTGCTGATGGGAGACCGACATGACAAATATCTTCTATCATGAGTATTTGAATATCAAGTTCAATATACCTTGTGGGTTCAGGATTGACTGGTGTCTGCTCAGTCATCCCCCACCTGCCACGGACTTCTGGTAACACAGCTTGAAATACCAGTGAATCAAAATTGACAGGTCTTGGGACTTCCCTGGTGGCACAGTGGTTAAGAATCTGCCTGCCAGTGCAGGGGACACAGGTTTGATCCCTGGTCCAAGAAGATCCCACATGCCACAGAGCAACGAAGCCCGCGAGCCACAACTACTGAAGCCCAGGCGCCCTAGAGCCCGCGCACTGCAACTACTGAGCTCATGCGCTGCAACTACTGAAACCCGTGCACTTAGAGCCCGTGCTCCGCAACAAGAGAAGCCCACGCACCGCAACAAAGAGTAGCCCCTGCTCGCCACAACTAGAGAAAGCCTGCGCGGCAACAAAGACCCAACACAACCAAAATTTTTTTTAAAAAAAGATTAACAAGTTTTGACCTGAGCTGTATTTATAGAAAACACCACGTTTGTCTCCAGAGGCAATATTCTTCACGAAGGCCTATAGAAATACTTACAATGCACTGTGGAGTGCCTTGGTCATTTTATTCAATAAGTGGTGCATTTCTAAAATGGGAGAAGAATGAAAATTCAAGTTTTTAATTTGATTACAAACGAGTCTTCAGTGAACTGTGGTTGTTCCTTACACATCAGTTCCTATTCCTTGTGGCAAACACAGGAACTGTAGGAGCCAGAGCCATCACATGTTGTTCTAAAGAAGCTGGAAAGTGTCAGAGCTCCTTGCTTCTATGGATGTAGAAAAATCCTGCCGGATCCTTCTCCTAGGCAGTATCATGTCAGAGAATTTGCGTAACACAAACTTGTGTTAAGCACTGCTTTCTCTTTCTCCAATCATCCCAATCTTTCCCTCTCTCTCTCTCTCTCTCTCTCCCCTCCCTGGCTCCCTTTCTTATTCTATTTATACTACCTGGTTCACATTTACCTTTATAGAAATTTCTGACTAGATAATTCACACCCTTTGTTGGGGGGCGGGAGTAGGGGGGCAGGAACAGAGCAGAACGTCAGGTTCTATGTTAACACACTTACAGAAGAGACTCTAATAATTTCCTACAGATATTCTTCTCAGCGTAGTATGGAAATGCACTTATTAGTTTAATTTTTTTCCTTCTGATTGCCAGAATTATTTATTGCTGAAAATTGAAAATTTGTATTATAGTTATTATTCATTTTGATTGGTTTAAAAATTCAGTTTGTTAGGAATCTTAAAGAAAAAAAAAATCCCACAAAGTTTAAATGTGGTTCCAAAAGGCAGCAAAGGAATTTGAAGAGAACAGATCTGCTGAAAAAGAAAAATGTTTTAGCATTTTCAACTGACCAGAGTGGAATCAGTGAAAAGCAGGAAGTCTCAGAAGGAAACTGCAGCAAAGTAAAAAGGGTTTATAAAAGAATAAATAGCCATTTTGAGAGTTGTGTTGGAAGGGATAAGGTGATTTTTTTTTTTTATCTGAGGCTATAATGAAAAGACCAGAATTACAGGTTTGATGCCTCTATGGGAATCAAACTTTTCCACGACAAGAAATAGACTTTCATCCCCGGCTAAAAATCTTGAAAAGACCTAGAAATATGGACCTGATTATTTAGAGTTGATTCCATCACAATCTGTGGAGAAACAACGCATAATAAAGGATCAGGGTGATCATGTCAATTGAGGACAGTCCCATGAACTAATCTGAATGATTATTTGAGCTGGAGGTTTCTTAGGCTACAACTACCCATAGACAAGAAATGAGTGGATTATGGCACAAGCTTCATTGTTACTATCTGTGGAGATTCTTCTGCAATCACTTCTGCAGCTGTGATTGAGTGAACATGAGCAAACAGCGTGGTGCAGTGGGGGGACACACCCAAGGAGTCGAGGTGAGGCTTGAGCCTGTTTTTTTCTTTTCCACTAACCAGCCACTTGATGTCCCATATGGGGAAGCCCTATAAACTCCTATCTCTTAGTTTCTTCAACTTTCAGATGGGAATAATATAATAATATTCACTTATCTACTACCCCACTGTGTTGTTATGAGTATCAAATTATATGAAAGAAGGAAAAGAACTTTAGAAAAGATTTAAACCATTGATAGATTTGTTGATCTATGGTACCAGAGATCATTCTTACATCTGCTCAAAGCTCAAATTTCATTACAATTTATGGCATGCATATTAATTTTATTGTTTTTTAAACTTAGTCTTAACACATTCCTACTTAAAAACTAGTAGATGAGATGGTTTTTGCAAAGGGACTTGTCTTTTGTTTTGCTGTAAGTGGAAAAGTCCTATTGTAGAGACTCATTTTTTAGTACTTGGAAGACTTTGGAAAGAAGTTCAAATTCAGAGGCAAGTTTTAAATCCCCTTCCCAAGTATTTCTATGGTAATGGCAACAACAATATTAACACTAACTGCAGTGACAAAGCCCTTGATTTCCCCTTATGGTTATGCTGAATGCATACTGTAGTTTGAAAAAGATAAAGCAATACTTCCTGGGAAAAGCCAACTAGCCTCCAACAAGTTCGCACAGAGAAGGAGAGCCTTCATGTGGTTACCAGGGGTCTGGATCATGGATACTCAGGTTGGAAATTCAGTGGTCAGCGCATCCAGAGGTAACTGGGCTCAGAGACATACTCACACCAATCCAGCTTCCAAGTCTGATGTTAAGAATCCACAGCGCCAATTTATTCACTTATAGCAAAACTATCCCTCTGCATGGGTAGATCCAGACACGGCAACGCTCACCAGAAGATTGCTTGATGGATATAGAGTCAGAAGCTTACTGCCTGACCTGAACATCTGCTGTGAGATACCTGCACTGCACAGGCCAGGACCTTGAGCTCATGGTTCAGGACACCCAGTCTTCCGGAGAAGGCTGGAGATGGAGAGCCCATCTTCGTCCCCTTTGACTGGCCCTATTATTGACCAATCAGCTTTCAGATTAAGAAATTTTTTCCCTTTGCCACATGAATACCTTCCCTTCAATTTTAGCCTGGGAGGCGTTCTGCCTCTGTGAGGTAATCATATATCTTTGCTCTGATATATTAAGTGTTTGTTTCATAGAAACACTTGGAGGGTAATCTTTCCAGGTTCCTGGGCTGCACCTCACTGTGGCCCCAGGTCACGCATCACCAACAATTCTTCCTCACATTTCCCCAGCCTGCTCTGGGCCTTTGAGCACGGTTCGGTCTGGAACGTTCACCATATCCTGTGAAACTTCAGTACCATTTTAAAAATCCATTCCTCTGTGCGCACTGGGTAGGCTAGTGTTCACTAAGAGAGCTTCGTCACCAAACTCAGACTGTGGGGCATAAGTCATTTTGCTGGCATAGCCCTTCCCTCCAATGGAGAAAAATAGAGAAAGAGCATCCTCTGCATTTTGCAAGAATGACAATGTTGAAATCAGTCTTCAAAGAATCATTCTAGTTCCATGGGCCCATAGTAGCTATGGGATCTCCTCTGGACTAGGAAGATTTCATTTCATCAAATAAAAAAGCTGTATTTTGTCAAATAAAAAAAAAGTTGTCACTAATCACCGTAATACTCCCAGATTCAAGCAATTACTCCATAACTGAATCACTTTACTGTACACCTGAAACGAACACAACATTGTAAATCAACTATACTGCAGTTAAAAAAAAAGATTCAAGCAACTACGCCAGCCCTAGCTCCAACAGGCTACATGTGTAATCACAACTAACATTTATTGAATGCTTTCTCTGTGCTAGGCAGAGTATTAGCATTTTGCATGGATTACTTCATTTAATCCTCACAATGACCTTATGATGTAGGTAGTTTAATTATCCCCATTTTACGGATGGGGAGACTGACAGTAAGAACAGACAGATGGTAGAATGTGGAGCCAGGACATAAACCTCCCGGTGAAATCTGAAACAGTGTGGTGACAAGAGTGTTCCATTACTGAAAGCCTTTGTTTTTCCCATGGTACTTGTCCCTATGGTATGCCTGTTCCCTACAACAAAGATGGATCTAGATATTTTGCAGTTGCTAACCATCTTGGCAAGAGCTGGGCAAATAAAAAGTCAAAAAGTGTAGAAACTTGTATTTTGTTGCTACAGAAATTGTGCCAGGCACTCCTCGGATCAGTTATGATTCCCAGCAGACAACTTTCTCAGCTGCCACAGAGCCATAAACACAGCTCTGGGATCTACTGATCAATGTTCTGAGCTGTCCAGGAGAATGTCACACACTGAGAAGTATTCAGATTTGAACTGAAAAAAGGGTTTTGTGCCCTACAAACCATAACTGAAAAAAAAATCGTCAAACGTTTTTGAAGGACTCACAGTTTTCACATAATTTCTAGAACATTAGACATTTGCTGGTTGTGTGTATGCATCTTTTTTTTTACTTTCAGGCCTATGTGGTGATACAGTTTTCACCTGAGAGCCCCAAGGAGAGAAACTTCTGCCTCACCCAATACTCATAAGGTTAGAGACAGCAATTTTTTTTTCCTTCTAGAAAACCAATAAGGACTTCCCTCATAAATGGACCACAATCCCTGTATGCATTGCTATCTCTTCAACCACACTATTTGCTCCTCCAGAGGAAGCTATTGTATAGGCCACTGCAGGCCCCAGTGGGACTCCGCCAGAGGTGATATCTAAACACAACTGTGGCTCACAGTGGCCTTCCGACCACTCAGATCCATGAATTTGGCTCCTACCATGTGCAGGCCACTTTGCTATCAACCTTCAGTGTTTTAAGTTTTATAAATGTACCCAAATGCTGAAAATTATTTGGCCAGTGTGAAAATTTTAGATCCATGCTTAATATGTATATGAAATGTCACTTAGCCCAGGGGTCCACAACCCCCAGGAACCGACCACACAGCAGAAGGTGAGCTGCGGGCAAGTGAGTGAAGCTTCATCTGCTGTTCCCCGCGGCTCCCATTACTGACTGAACCATCCCGCCCCCATCCCCCACCCCCGTTCTTGGAAAAATTGTCTTCCACAAAACTGGTCCCTCGTGCCAAAAAGGTCGGGGACCGCTGACTTAGTCAAATAAATTGTCCTGTTGTGTCATTTGGACCGGGACGCACGCCTTTTAGAATCAGAGGACACTCAACCTTCAAAGCTGGTCGATCCCACTTCCCTTCCTCACCCATCTTTCCCCCACACCCATCTCCAAGTCACCTCCTCTCATCCCCTACATACAAACACACACTTTTTCAAAACAAACCCATGGAGTAGCTATTCGCATGGCTACTCCATCATTAAGATCTATCACTTCCCAGCACCTTATGGCTGTAATAGAATGTTCCCCCTTTGATGAATGCTTGTTCAACAACTCTCACAGTTGCCTACCCAAGACACTCTTTCCTGCGGGAGGAAACAAAATTACACCCTCCTTTACAATGATCCAGCAGAGAAAATGAGATCACCCAACACATTACAGCTTCTATCAGCGGAGCCACAGGCTCCCTCTTGAGAAAGGAAGGAAAATGAGCTGCCAGCTAAAAACTCCTAAAGAGTGTCACAATTACAACTTTTCATTGGTGCTCCTAGTGACGGTACCTCTGACCTAGAACAACTTAGACACACAGATGTACTCCTGAGTCTGCTCATTAGCCTAATGAGGATCGAGTCAGGCAAAGAGTTAATTTGACTAATTTAATCAGCAAGCCCTTCGACGTGTCTACTGGGAGAACGCCAAAGTGACGGAGACAAACAGAAACACACAGAGGAGAGGAATTTACTGAGCTGTGCTTGTGATTAGGCAGAGCCATAGCTTGAAAACATAATAGGATAAAAGCTGGAAAAAGCCTTAATGATTGCTCACCCCGGCCACTTCATTTGTTAAGACCTAATGAGGTTAAGAAATCATTATAAAAATAAAACTTATTATAAAATGAGTAATACATGGGAAAGCATTTTCAAAACTGTAAACTGCTGTGTGTGTGCATACACAAAATATTATTAAATTGTTTTCCCAAACAACATAGAAGAAAAACTAAAGCAATGTATTCATTGTTACATATTTTCATAAAACAAATACTATAAATAAATGTCTTCCCCTTCCCAACCCCCACCCCCAAAACCCTGATTCTTTAGCTGTGTGGACACACTTCACACTCAGTCATCTGATAAGGATATAGTTTGAAATTATTATAAAAAATTTCCTCTAAACTTTTCTTACTCTTAAAGACTCTAGAAAAATAAAGCATTGATGAGTGTTATTTGATGACAAATGTAAATTTTAGTTTTACCAGACTTAGGGGTTTTCAGTTAATACTTGGTGTAGGTGATTTATGTTTTTGATTAATGGTTTTCAATTTCTTTAAAGTTCTACCTTAAAATGAGCACTATAAAATGTCTATTTAATGTTGGCAGTACTCCTGACAATGTGCCTTGATCTTACAATTAGAGATTAAGCCACAATTGCTCATCAGATTCTGTAATTCTAAGAGACTTGATTGAGGGTTTTTTCCTGGACAACGGAATGTCATTTGCATTGATTATTTCATTATATTAATTTTCTCATCACTCTTTCTTTTCTTTTTTCTTTTTTTTTTGTTTTCATTTGAACACTATTAAGGAAGTTTTTTCCCAACAGGGTCAAGCCTAAGGGGATGAAAAAAAGGAAATGAATGAGTTTCTTCAGTTAAAAAACAAAGGAAAGGAAGAAAGAGAGGGTTTATGGGGATACTAAGCCATATAGCCTATAAATTGGTCCTTTTTCCTTTTATCCTTGATGATAGTTTGTAGAATTAAAAGAGGATGGGGAAATTTATATTTTGAGGGTGAGTCTTTTAAGAAATTAATCTTTTGTAATGTCCTTTCTATTTAATGATACTGCAACAGACAGGCCAGGCAATACATAATGTTCCTTTTCTGTAATTTTTCTTAAAAATAATTTTTCCCTATTCAATTATTGATGGAGATTCTATTATGTATACTAGGTATAAAGTTTATATTCTTGTAAAAGAGATAGACATTAAATAAATAAACAAATAAATATGACCATAAAACATAAGTGCAATAAAGGAAAAGAATTGTGTTTCATGAGAGAAAAATGGGGATAACATTATTTATATGTGAGTGTGTCAGGGATGGACTCTCTGAGAGATGTAAAGAACAGGTGCAAGTTTAGACTCATCAAGTAGAGGGAAGAGGGACCAGGCAAAGTAACAGAAAATGCAAAAGATCTGGAAACAGGAAAGACCTTGGTGGGTTCAAGGAATATCATCAAGGTCAGTGTAAATGGAGTAAAGGAGAAAGTGGTACAAGATGAGGCTGGAGATGAGGCCACTGTCCAGGAGTGATTGAAGAGTGAATAGGGGAGTTGATATAGACTAGTAGTGAATTGAATGCAGGATTAAATTTCTTTGCTTCCTCCCCAAATTCATTATAAAATGACAAACGGAAAATAAATCTTTTATAAAAGGCATAAACCCCCAAGAACAAAGAAAGATGCAGAAGAGACAAATGGCATCAAAATTTTATAGTCTGAAAAGCATGTGAGCAAGTGGTAATTGATTTATCAACTCTGAGAAAGTCAGCAGTGGGGAAAGTGAAGAAGTTGCCCAGTTTACCAAGTTACCTCTAGACATGGGGTAAAGGTGAGTCTAAAAACAGAAGGATTGGTTGAAAGTCCATTCAAGAATCAGAGAAGGGCTTCCCTGGTGGTGCAGTGGTTGAGAGTCCGCCTGCCGATGCAGGGGACACGGGTTCGTGCCCCGGTCCGGGAAGATCCCACATGCCCCGGAGCGGCTGGGCCCGTGAGCCACGGCTGCTGAACCTGCGCGTCCGAAGCCTGTGTTCTGCAACAGGAGAAGCCACAGCAGTGAGAGGCCCACATACCGCAAAAAAAAAAAAAAAAAAGAATCAGAGAAACTCTGTACCAGTCAAGAAATGATTCAATACAGAGAATTAGCTGCTTACAAAACTGTTGGGAAAACTAGAGAAGTGCAGGTCAGAGAAAGCCATGGTTATTTCTCAGTTTCACTGTCAGTTTTCAGAAAATCAAGAAGTTGCAAAACTTCAGAAAACTGCCAAAGATGATCACAGCTGTCTGAAGCATCATAGCAGGTGATTTGCAAGAAAATACTCTGAGGCTGCTGTAAAATCTCATATATGCTGAAGTCCACAAAATTCCCTACAACTGCCAGAGGGCAATAAATAACATGGTTTCCACGTTTTTGATGCCTTCCATTCTTGTAGGTGTGTCTCTTATTGGCAGACTTGAATCCAGAACTTGGACAGCAAATAATTCTGGGAATGTAGTTCCTGGGTTTCTAGCTCCTCCAATACAAGCAAGAGTTCAAAAGAGTCATGATAGCAGGGGGAACAGAAAGAGTACTGAAGCTGAGTTGCTACATCTGTTCAACACGGAGTCCCTCCCAGACCCCATTGCCCATTCATGCAACTGAGCAATCACCCTTTCCTCTTGTGGGTAGAAGATGAGGGGTAGGACAGATCGTGTCTTGACTGGAGCACTAGAGTCAGCTGATGGCTGGGAGACCATTCTTAAAACTGGGGTGTTAGAGAAACTGAACATATTAAATGTTGAGATCACCCCCAGACCTCTTCTCCCATGTAACTCTAGGTTTAAGCCCCCAGGCCAGATATTGTAAGAGCCTTCCCTAGAAAACCTGACAAGCCACAAAGAAAAGGCTACAGAGATAATTCTGTCAAGGATTTCTCCCAGAAAAAGTCCTTGTCAGATTACTTTATAGAGAAGCCTACAGTGGCAAAAGCCAAGGATCACCAGCATTTGAGGAAGATAACAAATATGAAGATCAGAGCCCAAAATAAACAAATAAATAAAAAACATAAACACATGGAGGCTAAACAATACACTACTTAATAATGAAGTGATCACGGAAGAAATCAAAGAGGAAATTAAAAAATACCTAGAAACAAATGACAATGGAGACACAACGACCCAAAACCTATGGGATACAGCAAAAGAAGTTCTAAGGGGGAAGTTTATAGCAATATAAGCCCACCTTAAGAAGCAGGAAACATCTCAAATAAACAACCTAACCTTGCACCTCAAGCAATTAGAGAAAGAAGAACAAAAAAACCCCAAAGCTAGCAGAAGGAAAGAAATCATAAAAATCAGATCAGAAATAAATGAAAAAGAAATGAAGGAAACAATAGCAAAGATCAATAAAACTAAAAGCTGGTTCTTTGAGAAGATAAACAAAATAGATAAACCACTAGCCAGACTCATCAAGAAAAAAAGGGAGAAGACTCAAATCAATAGAATTAGAAATGAAAAAGGAGCAGTAACAACTGACACTGCAGAAATACAAAATATCATGAGAGATTACTACAAGCAACTCTATGCCAATAAAATGGACAATCTGGAAGAAATGGACAAATTCTTAGAAATGCACAACCTGCCAAGACTGAATCAGGAAGAAATAGAAAATATGAACAGACCAATCACAAGCACTGAAATTGAAAGTGTGATTAAAAATCTTCCAACAAACAAAAGCCCAGGACCAGACGGCTTCACAGGCGAATTCTATCAAACATTTAGAGAAGAGCTAACATCTATCCTTCTCAAACTCTTCCAAAATATAGCAGAGGGAGGAACACTTCCAAATTCCTTCTATGAGGCCACCATCACCTTGATACTAAAACCAGACAAGGATGTCACAAAGAAAGAAAACTACAGGCCAATATCACGGATGAACATAGATGCAAAAATCCTCAATAAAATACTATAAACAGAATCTAACAGCACATTAAAAGGATCATACACCATGATCAAGTGGGGTTTATTCCAGGAATGCAAGGATTCTTCAATATACGCAAATCTATCAATGTGATAAACCATATTAGCAAATTGAAGGAGAAAAACCCTCTGATCATCTCAATAGATGCAGAGAAAGCTTTTGACAAAATTCAACATCCATTTATCATAAAAACCCTGCAGAAAGTAGGCATAGAGGGAACTTTCCTCAACATAATAAAGGCCATATATGACAAGCCCACAGCAAACATCATCCTCAATGGTGAAAAACTGAAAGCATCTCGACTAAGATCAGGAACAAGACAAGGTTGCCCATTCTCACCACTCTTATTCAACATAGTTTTGGAAGTTTTAGCCACAGCAATCAGAGAAGAAAAGGAAATAAAAGGAATCCAAATCAGAAAAGAAGAAGTAAAGCTGTCACTGTTTGCAGATGACATGATACTATACATAGAGAATCCTAAAGATGCTACCAGAAAACTACTAGAGCTAATCAATGAATTTGGTAAAGTAGCAGGATACAAAATGAATGCACAGAAATCCCTGGCATTCCTATATACTAATGATGAAAAATCTGAAAGTGAAATCAAGAAAACACTCTCATTTACCATTGCAACAAGAAGAATAAAATATCTAGGAATAAACCTACCTAAGGAGACAAAAGACCTGTATGCAGAAAATTATAAGACATTGATGAAAGAAATTAAAGATGATACAAATAGATGGAGAGATATACCATGTTCTTGGATTGGAAGAATCAACATTGTGAAAATGACTCTACTACCCAAAGCAATCTATAGATTCAATGCAAACCCTATCAAACTACCACTGGCAGTTTTCACAGAACTAGAACAAAAAATTTCGCAATTTGTATGGAAACACAAAAGACCCCGAATAGCCAAAGCAATCTTGAGAACGAAAAAAGAGCTGTAGGAATCAGGCTCCCTGACTTCAGACTATACTACAAAGCTACAGTAATCAAGACAGTATGGTACTGGCACAAAAACAGAAAGATAGATCAATGGAACAGGATAGAAAGCCCAGAGATAAACCCACACACATATGGACACCTTATCTTTGATAAAGGTGGCAGGAATGTACAGTGGAGAAAGGACAGCCTCTTCAATAAGTGGTGCTGGGAAAACTGGACAGGTGCATGTAAAAGTATGAGATTAGATCACTCCCTAACACCATACACAAAAATAAGCTCAAAATGGATTAAAGAGCTAAATGTAAGGCCGGAAACTATCAAACTCTTAGAGGAAAACATAGGCAGAACACTCTATGACATAAATCACAGCAAGATCCTTTCTGACCCACCTCCTAGAGTAATGGAAATAAAAAGAAAAATAAACAAATGGGACCTAATGAAACTTCAAAGCTTTTGTACAGCAAAGGAAACCATAAACAAGGCCAGAAGACAACCCTCAGAATGGGAGAAAATATTTGCAAATGAAGCAACGGACAAAGGATTAATCTCCAAAATTTACAAGCAGCTCATGCAGCTCAATAACAAAAAAACAAACAACCCAATCCAAAAATGGGCAGAAGACCTAAATAGACATTTCTCCAAAGAAGATATACAGACTGCCAACAAACACATGAAAGAATGCTCAACATCATTAATCATCAGAGAAATGCAAATCAAAACTACAATGAGATATCATCTCACACCAGTCAGAATGGCCATCATCAAAAAATCTAGAAACAGTAAATGCTGGAGAGGGTGTGGAGAAAAGGGAACACTCTTGCACTGCTGGTGGGAATGTGAATTGGTTCAGCCACTATGGAGAACAGTATGGAGGTTCCTTAAAAAACTACAAATAGAACTACCATATGACCCAGCAATCCCACTACTGGACATATACCCTGAGAAAACCAAAATTCAAAAAGAGTCATGTACCAAAATGTTCATTGCAGCTCTATTTACAATAGCCCGGAGATGGAAACAACCTAAGTGCTCATCATCGGATGAATGGATAAAGAAGATGTGGCACATATATACAATGGAATATTACTCAGCCATAAAAAGAAACGAAATTGAGTTATTTGTAGTGAGGTGGATGGACCTAGAGTCTGTCATACAGAGTGAAGTAAGTCAGAAAGAAAAAGACAAATACCATATGCTAACACATATATATGGAATTTAAGAAAAAAAAAATGTCATGAAGAACCTAGGGGTAAGACAGGAATAAAGATGCAGACCTACTGGAGAACGGACTTGAGGTTATGGGGAGGGGGAAGGGTGAGCTGTGACAGGGCGAGAGAGAGTCATGGACATACACACACTAACAAACGTAGTAAGGTAGATAGCTAGTGAGAAGCAGCCGCATGGCACAGGGATATTGGCTCGGTGCTTTGTGACAGCCTGGAGGTGTGGGATAGGGAGGGTGGGAGGGAGGGAGACGCAAGAGGGAAGACATATGGGAACATATGTATATGTATAACTGATTCACTTTGTTATAAAGCAGAAACTAACACACCATTGTAAAGCAATTATACCCCAATAAAGATGTTAGAAAGAAAAAGAAAAAGAAAAGAGCTGCAAAAATGTTAAAAAAAAGAACAAAATAAAAAAACAAAATAACCAAACAAAAAACATGGAAGACAGAAGCTATAAAGGAAAGAGAAAAATGTCAAAAACAAAAACTATTATCAACTATCCTCAGAGACTAAGGAGGGTATATTGAAACGAGAACTGAAAACTATTTTTTAATTGAAGTATGATAGCAGAACCAAAAAAGTTCTGCTTTTTAAAGTTTCTTAGTAGAAACTTTAGCAAATAGTTACAAATATATCCCAGAAATTAGAGTAAAAAGACAAAGAGGTTTAAAAAAGATAAAAGGAGAGAAAATATAAAGGATGATCCACATAATAGAAGCTCCAAAAATAGAGAAATGAGGAAATTATAAAAGAAGGAGAAGAAATTATAGTAGGGATAATTCAAGTTAATATACCAGAAATGAAGGACACTGTACTTAACACAATGAATGAACATGGACCAAGAAACATTAGAACACTGGGAACAAAATCTTACAAGCCTTTAAAGAGGAAACCAACATAGGACTTATATCAGGGATTGGCAAGCTTTTTCGTAAAGAGCCAAATCATAAATGTTTTAGACTTTGCAAGCCATAATATCTCTGTCAAAACTATGCAGCTCTGCAGTTATAGTGTGAAAGCAGATATAGACAATATGCAAATGAATGTGCATGGCTGTGCTCCAATAAAACTTTATTAAAAACAGGCAGTGTGTCATACTTTGCTAACCCCTAACTTACATAAAGAATCGAGAATCAAAATGGCATCAGACTTTGCAATCAACAGACTGAAGACTGCATGACAATTTTTCAATGTTGGTAAAATTCTGAAGGAAAAGTATTTGTCATGTAGAATTCTACTCCCAGCCAAATTATGAAATAAAAGTGAGGAGTGAATAATGTCTCAAAAATGTTATTTCCCACTGACCTCTTCTCAGGAAGCTAACCAACAGTGAGCTTCATCAAAATGAGAAAGAAAGTCAAGAAAGAAAAAAACATAGGATCCTGAAACCAGGAATTAGTTTCCATTTCTTAGAACTCAGATTGTGGTAAAGCAAAGTACCAAGTCTGCAAGTCATACAGCACACAGGGCACCCACTCCAGACTGGAGCAGTGCACAAGGTTTTGGTAGAAATGGCTTCAGGAAGATGAGATTGAGAGAATATCAACTATGTTTATATGGATTCAGAAAACACACAACTACACAGAACTATCCAAATAAACAAAATAACTGTTATTAACTCCAAAAGGGACAAAAAGTTGTGCAGGAAAAAGAAAATAGTAATCATTGATCACTGTATGACTCAACTCTGATAATGGTCTCAAAGTCGTAATAAACATTATACATTGATCTAATCAAATTATGATAGAGTAAATAAAAGCAAAAATAAAAATGGGACCTAATTAAAAGCTTTTCACAGCAAACGAAACCATCGACAATACGAAAAGACAACATACTGAATGGGAGAAAATATTTGCAAATGATATGACTGATAAGGGATTAATATCAATGTATATAAACAGTTCATGCAACTCAACATCAAAAAAACAAACAACCCAATTAAAAAATGTGCAGAAGAACTGAATAGACATTTTTCCAAAGAGGAAATGCAGATCACCAGCAGGCACATGAAAAGATGTTCAATGTCACTAATCCTCAGGGAAATGCAAATCAAAAACACAATGAGATATCACCTCACACCTGTGAGAATGGCCACCATCCAAGAACACAAATAACAAATGTTGGCGAGGATCTGGAGAAAAAGGAGCACTTGTACACTGTTGATGGGAAGGTAAATTGGTGTAGCCACTATGAAAAATGGCATGGAGGTTTCTCAAGAAACTAAAAATAGAACTACCATATGATCCAGCAATTCCACTCCTGTATATATATATCTGAAAAAAAAAAAAAAGACACTAATTCAGAAAGATACATGCACCCCAATGTTCATAGCAGCATTATTCACAAATGTCAAGATGTGGAAGCAACTTAAGTGTCCATCAACAGATGAATGGATAAAGAAGATGTGGTATATATGTACAATGGAATACTACTCAGCCATAAAAAAGAATGAAATTTTGCCATTTGCAGCAACATGGATGACATTTGCAGCAACATGGATGACCTTGGAGTGCATTATGCTAAATGAAATAAGTCAGACAGAGAAAGACAAATATTGTATGATATCACTTATATGGGGAATCTAAAAAATACAACATAGTAGTATACATATGTCAATCCCAATTTCCCAATTCATCCCACCCTCCCTTTCCCCTCTTTATATCCATATGTTTGTTCTCTATGTCTGATGTCTCTATTTCTGCTTTGCAAATAAGTTCATCTACAGTACTATGTATAAAATAGATAACTAATGAAAACCTACTGTATAGTCCAGGGAACTCTACTCAGTGCTCTGTGGTGACCTAAATAGGAAGGAAATCCAAAAAAGAGGGGATATACATATATGTATGGCTGATTCCCTTTGCTGTAAAGCAGAAACTAACAACATTGTAAAGCAACTATACTCCAATAAAAATTAATTTAAAAAAATAAAATAAACATTAGAGGATTTAGAAGCTAAAAAAAATACAATAAACTAGTGAATATAACAAAAAAGAAGCAGACTCACAGATACAGGAATCAAACTAGTGGTGGGGGGAGAGGCAATAGAGGAGTGGGGGGAGTGAGAGGTACAAGTATTGGGTGTAAGATAGGCTCAAGGATGTATTGTACAACACAGGGAATATAGCCAATATTTTGTAATTACTATAAATGGAATGTAATCTTTAAATATTGCATAATTTTTTTAATTTTAATAAAAATTTAAAATATTATGATAGAACTACATATACTGAAAAGATGGAGGGTAAGAACCGCAGTGTGTGGGAGAGGTGGGTATTTGTGGAAGAGAGAGCTAAAACTGTCTCCAATAGCGGAAAATCAAATAATATGTAAAGCTTAAAGTCTAAAAATAAGTAGTGCTATAAACATTTAGAGTTTTAGAGGCAAATACCAAATGAATCAGCTGCAAAAGTTGAACATGGCTGTGTCAGGGTGTTCCGCATTAAGGGTGGCAAGAGTCATTTAAGAAGGCTTATGGAACAATGCGACCCTTTTAAACTCCGAGTGTATATAAAACTTAGATTTTTTTAAGTTAAATTTTAAGAATAATGAATATTTTTCCATCAGTAAGAAAATAACCAAATGGTAAATTTAATCGGTAGATTTTGTATAGCTCTTAAAGTAATCAGATGGGACTCACGTTTTAAGGTGGATAAAGCTCAATAATAATGTGGAACAGAAAACAAAACAAAGCAAACTTCAGAAAGAGATGTGGAGTGTGGTAGACATAAAAAGTTTAAAAGCATGGAAGACAGTACTGTGTTTTATTTATACATACATACATATGTACTAAAGAACAAAGACTTGTGTGGCAAAAATAAACAACAAATTCAGAATGTAGTGGTCTCTTGGAGGGAGGACGATGAGGTCAGAGAGCAGTGCCAGGAATGCCTTCACTCTAGAATGTTTTATTTCTCTAAAAATGTCTCCTAAGCAAACGAGGTGAAGTAATCCAGTTAGACAAATCAGGAAGACGTTAGAGATGCAAGAAAGAGAAGGATAAACATGAAGAGCAATCATAACTTTAAAATCAGAGCTGTGTTCCTTTTTCTGACAACACTTCACCCCTCCATGTAGGGTCTTCTTTCACTTCTCTTTTTTCCGTTTTGTTTTGTTGTTGTTGCTTTGAGTGTTGTCTGTGTGGTCTTTCCATCAGCATTCCAATGTGCCCTCGCAATGACTACACCTCCCTCCACTTAGAGTCCTGCTCCATCAAGCTTCCTATACACACATTTCCTTACCTCCCATCCACTCTTAAGGGTTTTCTTGTTTTTGAAGTAACTATGCCTCAGTAGGATTATATTCTGACTAAAATATAGTGTTATTAATTAAAATTGTTTTTTACCTCCTCCCATCCTGCCATCATATCTTTGGAGAGGGGAAGCTATAACTTAAAGCACTGTGAGATTTACAGCACAATTTCATCATTAAACATAACGCGAAATCAGGAAGTAGCAATTTCCAGGATTGGTTCAGTCTTGCAACACTGTCACCAGGAGCCAGGCTCCTTCTACACGGGCATCCTCAGAGCATTGGCTGGGTCAATCTGAGGAGATTTGCCCCTCGTAAATGTGTCCATGCAGATGCCACAGTCCCAGTATCAGCTTGAAGAAAAGAGTTGTTTCCTTGAATCCACCTCTTTTATTACAGAGGAAACATATCTTAACAACTAAAGCAGATGTTCCTTTGGGTTGCATTCACCAGGGTGGGGGTACGTGCTCATGCCATAAGTACAAAGTGGGATGGAAATGAGAATCTAGAATTTTCAGTCTCTAGAGTGGGAGGCAGGTTCTGCCAGCAAGCAAGTGGGGGGTTGGATAGGCAATCAACAGTGCCTACCACTTACCTTCGGTGGCTCAGAATATCCACCACCATACCCCACAGAGGGCACAGCAGTGCCAGTGGACAGAGCCATACTAGCAGAAGTAGCAACAATGCCTACCAAAGCAGTACCCAGATAGAAAGGCGGTACCAAATGGAAGCCACAGTGGTGCCAGCAGACACAATGGTGTCCGACAGAGAGAGCTGAGCCCAGCACAGGGACAGACTACAGTTGCATTGTTTGATGTGGTCACCAATATCCACAGGTGGCTCTTAAACAAAAATTAAATTTAAAATTCGGTTCCTTGGTCACACTAGTCACATTTTAAGAGTGCAGTAGCCACGAGTTGCTACAGCTATTGCTACTGTATTGGACATCACAGATCAAGAACATTTTCATCTTTAAAGAAAGTTTATTGTTTTAGCACTGGGCTAGAGCAAAGGAAGAACTTCTGAAGCGACAAATCCACATTACATAGGAATAAGATTAAATTACAGCTCATCTGCAGGCATCTCCAGGGATGCCTGCAGTTATGGTACAGACCCTTGGCCAAGATAGCAATGAAATGTTCTAGCTAATGATTTATGATGTGCTGTTTAAAGCCCCAAATTCCCTTGGAGATGCCCAGTGCCAGCTTGTCTGCATTGTTTAGTGACAATGTATAGATTGATGTTCCCCACCTGGTTTACCTGCTCACTCAGCCTGATTTTGGCTGTGTGATCAGTGAGGTATGAAAGATCTCCAAGCAAACTGGTGCCTTGTCTTCCCTGAAACAGATATCTCGTGCTCATATTGGTAGACCATGATCCTGAGACAGAGCATATTCTGCACAACAGAGAAAGGACCCTGGAAGCTGTGCCCAGGTGTTCCAGCCTCTGTAATGTTGCTTTGTGCTTTCTGGCTCCTGGTGCCTGTATCCTTTGCTTGTAATCAATCTTTCATGAGCATATACCTTGTTAGAGTCCTTCGAGTCCTTTCAATTATCTGACCCCAAGTAATTGGTACATCCCATGGTGGCCCATCAGATTTGGTCATTAACACATACAAAACACCCTCTGGACACTGCCAGAAGTAACTAGGCTGAACTTTATAAGGCTCTGGAGGTCCCACTCTAGCAGGTGTAAGCAAGAAACACCATGATATATACAAGGTTTTGTTGTTTTCTTCACTCTTACATGTCAAAAGGGAGTCATCAATGAAGTGATATAGTTTGACGTGAATAATCAAAGAGATTATTTATGTTCAAATCCTTGGAAAGATCATTTTATTCCATAAACCTCAATTTTCTCTTCTGCAAAATGGAAACTATTACAGAATTCACATCATAGGACTGTTTGAGGCTGATTTGTATACCACATATAGTGAGTAAAATGCTGATCATAAAGTAAGAACCCCAGAAATGTGAGCTCTTGCTATAATTCTCCCCAAATAAAGATATCTGTTAATAATGAACATTCATAATAAACTGAGTAATGCATTACCTGAAAGATCTCATTGTCTGTCTTGGGTTTCTTTTTTTAAATTTTATCCAGTAGCATTGTCTCAATTACCTTCCAATTTTACATATGTTTTGTTTTCCTTTAAATATTTTACACAAACACACACTGTATCTGAATAGAGTGCTACATCTTCCAACCCCAAATAGCATAATATTTTCATATGCTCTGCTGATGAAAGCCTGAAGTCCAGACTAACATTACAAATGACAGAAAAGGCTCCAGCCTTCAGCAGGCTTTGCTTTCCATCCTGCAAAATTTCTACCTGCTTAGAATGGAAGAGGAGGGGAAAACACAGCAAATACACACACAAAGAATCACTTATTTTGCCACCAACTTACTGGAATTGTGTGTAAAATCAGAATGAATGTACTTTGGTACATGGACTATCTGTTTTAAATTGGCAGGTTCTTTTCTGCTTGGTTCCTAGTTACTGGTCAGATTTTGGAGAGTTGGAAAGGTCAGCTAACCTGCACCTAAGTGATGTGTCCATGTCTGAGTCTTCTTTCATGTCTGAGAAGAAAAGGAGAGTGGCAAGAGGACACAATGAAAAAAGGAGAGGTTCCTCATTTAACTGTCGAACCCACAAAGTTTGCCCTGGTTTAAGATAAAGAACCTGGAGGCTGTCATAAAGCTTGAAGTGTTTATATTTATTACACAAACCCAGGCCAGCAGATGGACGTGGAATAGTGTTGGGAGCCCCGAGCAGAACAGAGAAGAGGCAAAGAGGGAAAAATATAAATTTCACTCAAATCACACCCAGGGCAGGTAAATGGGTCCCTTTCTTTCTTTAGGCTGCTTTCTATCCACATCCACCTCCTGAGAGAACAGAACTCTCTGGCTCAAAATCAGGTTTTTGAGAATCAAATCTCCTATTTCTCAGTTCTTGGCCTATCTGACTTTCCAAACATCAACATTTCAAATTTTTAGAAATATTTGACATTTTTCCTGTTGATTTAATACAAACCAGTGATTTTTTTTTTTTTAAGAAAACTCATTTTAACACAATGAAAACATGACAAGAAGCAGCATGCAGCCAGGTCCCTGCTAATGGTGTGGCCGCCTCTCGGCAGACACTTGGGAGGGCCTCAGAAGTCAAACAAGGAGAGGAGCTCAATATTTTATGTCAGGGAAAACTTCCTCTACATCTTCCCTTTTTCCTAAAGATGAAGAAGTGTTGTAGCGAGTTTCTAAGGTGCTATGGTTGACATCTTTATTAATGATCTTGCAGAGACAGCAAATGGTACTTAAATGAAATTTGCAGATGACGCTAAATTAAGAGCTGTTGCTAATACCAGTGAAGACAACACAGTAATAAATAAACCTGCGATGGTTAAAAATACAGGGAAGCAAAAAGAAGGAAGAGATACAGAATATGCAATACAAATATGATAGCAATACAGAATACGTGTGTCTTGTAATGTTATGTGAGAGCTACCATGCCCCCGAAAAGGAGACCTATATTAGGGTAAATAAGAAGGCACTGGCTCACGGAGAGAGGAAATTCCATGTCCCTTCCTTACAACTCTAATGGACCTGAACTTGGAACAGCATGTCTAATTTGGAACCCTGTATTCAATCTGAAAAAGCCTGAGAATAGAGAACAAAGCTGAATGGAGAATCACCAAGTGTGATGCAAATAAAAGAGTTAATGGGGATAAATATTTATAATTTCAAGACTAAAGAAAAGTCTGCAATTATTTGGAAGGTGCAAACACCACGAATAACAATTATTTTGCCTGGGGAAAGGCTTGTAACTAGAAATAATGAAGTTAAGTATGGCATTATTTCAGAAATATCAGGAAACTTTTTTCCCATCCACAAAAGCAATTAGATCTAAGCGATAGGTGCAAAGAACATTCTTCCAGAACTTCCCATTCTGTGGGGAAGAGGAGAAGTAGTGGGAAGGATTGTAAGGTAGTTTAAGAGAAAACATTAGCCCACCAGTGAGCAAAGAGCAGGGAAATCAGGACCCTAGGGCTCAGTAGCACCAACACAGGCCTCTGAGGGCCTTGAGATAGGGAGCTCTGGGCCAGGGTTATGCAGCTAAGAGAATGAATTACAAACAAATAAGGAAGACTTGTGATTTCCAGAACTCCTCCAGTCCTGGAAAGGATGAGCAGAAAAGATTCCATTCACATATCAAAGGAAATGCTTAGAAGAGATCTCTGACCCATATTCCTGGGGTCCTCTAAGAATTAACTCTCCTGTAGTGGCAGGTAGGTTATTCATCCCAGCAGCAAGTGTACTAAGAATAGACAAAACTTTCAAGTGAATATTGATACATTCTGACAACAGTGAACTCACAGTTCAGTTATGACAAACTCTCAGGTCTGACAATTTCTCCTCTCATCTCTTCCGGATAGTTGTTGATAAAAGAATTACAGGATAGAGCAACACATCATTGGCAGGCCTCAGCTCTGCCACATAGTAGTATGATATCTTGATTAAGTTACTTGACTCTTATAAGCCTCAGTTTTCCCATCTATAAAAAATGGATATCATAATAATGTCTAGAAACTGTCATTTGCCTACAATTTCCAAGATCCAAGAATCTTCCTAGTCACTTCAATAAATGTTTCATAAATTATTAGTTTTGTAAATACTAGTTTTGTAAGATAGTAAGTGGGCAATGGATGATATCAGGCAGAGCTCTTGATTACATACAACAAAGTCAGCTCTGGTGATGAAATAAGAAGTTTTTAAAAGGGATATTTAACAGGGACAAAGATGTTGTGGAAAAATTGGCTATTCACATACAAAAGAATAAGACTAGACCCTTCTATTACATTACTCACAAAAATTCACTCAAAACGATTACAGACTTAAATGTAAGGCCTGACACCATAAAACTCTTAGAAGAAACCACAGGGAAAAGCTTTTTAACATGGGTCTTGGCAATGATTTTTCGAATAAATTTAATCAGAGAAATGAAAAAATGAAGAAGCAAAGAAAAGCAGTCAAACAGGACAAAATAATAATAGTTTAGTTATTAAACAAAGTCAAGGACCTTTAGTTCCTCCTCAAGGGTTACAGATAATATTCTGAGCTGTATCCTTTGAGCTGTTTTGCAGATACTGAAACCCCCACCAGGTGGAAGAAGTTAACTGCATGATGAACAGAGTGCAGCCATGACATAAGTTGCTCCATCTTACATAATTCCAAGAACTGGCCTCAAAGAAATGGGATCAAACTGATCCTGGATCCGAAGATTAACTGTACTAACAACAATCAAGATGGCACTGATCAGACCATCAGACTAATTTCAAGATGATTGCCAGAGCCGACTGTGCTATTCTGCATGTAGCCCCCTCCCTCTGCTTATACACCTCTAAAATCCCCCTTTAAAAGGTCTTGCTCCCTGATTGGCAGCAGGGAGTTGGCTTTTGTACATTAGTCCATCTTCTCCCCTGGTTGCTGACCTCCTGAATAAAGCAACTTTTGCATTCCTACCAACACTTGTCTCTCAGGTATTGGCTTTTGAGCTGTGAGCAGCCAAAACTGAGTTTGGTAACCCAAGGAGAGGAAGTAAACACTGTTAGAGTTATTTGGTGATAATAGTGAAATATGCCACTATTACCCACTTCCTTGGTTTCAGGACCCCTGCGTTCTGGCTGTGGAGGAAACGGCACCACATATTGGTCACTGGCTCAGGTCAAAACCACATCTTGGAAAATAACACACAGCCTGCACACAGAGCTGTCACCCAACCAGAGTGGTAACTGAGTCTTCATGGGCCATCCCACTGAGCTACCAGGCCAGCTGTTTCTGAACGTCAGGGTACACAGTAGGGCCAGTGAATCCTATGGCATGGGCACATTGGCTCATGTCTTTTGCTCTGAAATAAATTCTCTGTTCTGTAAATTGTGGCCCCAGCTAAAACCTTGGGAAACGGCAATCATCATACACTTCTCAAATGGGTAGCCACTTGGATCTTGCCGCCACAAAGTTCTCCCCTGACCCTTTTCCAGGCAGTTTAGGGGGTCAGGGAACATGATTCTCAAGATTCGTCAGGATCACATAGCAATCACAAGTAAGGTATTCCAGCCCAGCAGTATTCTAAGAGGCCAAGTTTATAGCAGTCTTGTATCTCCAGTCTCTCTACCTTCCCCTCTTTCCTCCTCTCCTCCTCTCGATTATCCTTCTCCTCCTCCCCCCTCCCTCCCCCTCCCCCTCCTTCCTTTCTTTTAGCCTTTTTGCCATTATTCTTTTTTTCACTCTCCCTCTCTCTTTTCTCCTTCCTCCCTTTTTTCACTAATTCTTTCTTCTCCTTCTTCACCTTGGACATTTTTTATCATTTCTGTAGTTTCAGTCACCTAGTGTCTTTTCCAAATGGGGAGAAGCCCAATTCCTACCTAAATTTCCCAGGGCAACCTTTATCCCACTTGACCCCCAGGCATACTGTAACTTAGAACATTCAGAAAAAACAAATAAACAAACCTTAAGACTACTACACTAAATTATTCTTCCTAGCATAGAAACATTTCTCATTTGTCTTTATTTTAAAAGTTCAAGCTTTGATTCTTTCACTTAAAAAAATTATTCATTTAGATATCAGAGGAAGTGTTTGCAAATTCCTTAATACATTCTTTACAAATTTTCTCAGTTTCAATTTCTATCTAAGATAATTTTTCTTTCAAAATAAAAACCCTCTTTCACATCAATGGTCTCATTAGATAATTGTGTTTTAAACTGAGCATTTGATAGGCTTTTAATCTGTCTACATATTTCTATGTTTGTTTTACTGTGTTAGATTTAAGTACATATTTCCAAGAACAGTACTTTTAACCCCTTTAGATATTTTCTTATCTGTGTTGCTATTGTTATTTTACCCTTTTCTAACTTGTTTTGACAAATTTTATTTTGTGACTTTGATCTTTAGTAATAGATCCATGATAAAAGTAATCATTATTTCTGTTACCTGACATCTTTCAAAAACTTTGAGGCCCAAGTTTAAACATTGTCTATTGACTGTCAGACATCTGTTTTAACTAATAATACAGTTTTATGGAAAAGATAAAGAATTGCCTAAAATTTCAGTAAGGATTTTTCACTTGAGGCATAAATGGGAATGTATAAAAGAAAAAGCAAATTATTGCAAAAAGCATATGAGTAGAAATGTTCTAAAATAGAAGGAAATTTTCTAAGAATAAGAAAATGTAGTTGGAACATGCACACACAAACACACAGACACTCTTCTCTTAATCCTTTTGGGTCTTGGATTCCTTTGAGAATCTAAATAAAGCTATGGATTTATCCCCAGACAGAAATACATTGACACACCAGGTCCATGGAGCCCAACTTAAGAACCCATCAACCTATCTCTAAGGAATAATATTAGATAATTAAGTCAAAATACCTTCTTGCTCCCCTTTTGCTCCAAAGCCCCATTGGTTGAAATTTAGTACAATTGTCCCTTGGTATCTATGGAGTTTGATTCCAAGATTCTCATGGATACCAAAATCTGTGGATGCTAAAATCCCTTGTATAAAATGCCATAGTATTTGTGTATAAACTGGGCACAGCCTCCCATATACTTTATTTATTTTATTTGTGTTTGGATTTTTTTTTTTTTTTTTTTTTTGCAGTATGTGGACCTCTTACTGTTGTGGCCTCTCCCGTTCCGGAGCACAGGCTCCGGACGCGCAAGCTCAGTGGCCATGGCTCACGGGCCCAGACGCTCCGCAGCATGTGGGATCTTCCCGGACCGGGGCACGATCCCGTGTCCCCTGCATCGGCAGGCGGACTCTCAACCACTGCGCCACCAGGGAAGCCTGTGTTTGGATTTTTTTCCTTCCAGTTTTATTAAGGTATAATTGACATATAGCACTGTATAAGTTTAAGGTATACACTATAATGATTTGAGTTACATACATCATGAAATGATTACCACAGTAAATTTAGTGACCATCCATCACCTCATATAGATACAAAATAAAAGAAATAGAAAAAAAATTTTCTTCCTTGTGATGAGAACTCCTAGGATTTACTCTCTAAACAACTTTCATATGTAACATACAGCAGCGTTAATTATATTTATCATGTTGTATTTTACATCTCTAATACTTATTTATCTTATAACTGGAAGTTTATACCTTTTAACCACTTTCATCCAATCCCCCTTCCCCTAACCCCCACCTCCAGTAACCACAAATCTGATCGGTTTTTCGATGAGTTTGTTTGTTGATTTTGAAGTATAATTGACCTACAACACTATTTTAGTTCCTAGTGTACAATATAGTGATTCAAATTTTCTATACATTTCAAAATGATCACCATGATAAGTCTAGTTACCATCTGTCACTATACAAAGATATGACATAATTATTGACTATATTCCCCACACTGTACATTTCATATTCATGACTCATTTATTCTGTAACTGGAAAATTGTACTTCTTAATCACCCTCACTTAATTTCTCTCATGCCCCACCTCCACCCCCGACAACCACCTGTTTGTTCTCTGTATCTATAACTCTGTTTCTGTTTAGTTACATTTGCTTATTGTTTTGTTTTTTAGATTCCACATAGAAATGAAATCATACAGTATTTGTTTTTCTCTGACTTATTTCACTTAGTATAATACCCTCTAGGTCCATCTTGTTGCAAATGGCAAGATTTCATTCTTTTTTATGGCTGAGTAATATTCCATTGTGTGTATATATATATATATATATATATATATATATATATATACCATGTATTCTTTATCCATTCATCTATTGATACCTGGGTTGCTTCCACATCTCAGCTATTGTAAATAATGCTGCAATGAGCATAAGTGTGCCTATATATTTCCTCTGTATACTTTAAGTCATTTCTAGATTACTTATAATGCCTAATACAATGTAAAACATATATAAATAGTTGTTAATACAATGTAAATGCTACATAAATAGTTGCTGGTATGCAGAAAATTCAAGTTTTGCTTTTTTAGAAATTTCTGGAATTTTTTTCAAATATTTTCAATCCACTGTTGGTTGAATCTATGGATGCAGAACCTGTAGATACAGAGGGCCTACTGTATTCATCCTGACATAGAAGTAAGGTCAGTACTACCTGTGATTTAACCTTATGTCCATTACGACAGAGCAGAAAAAGAAAGAAAGAATGAGTGAATGAAGCAAGCACAACTCATTGTGGGCGTGACTGTGAAAATACTGTGGGCCCGGGTTTGGAGAAAGTCATTCTAGGCAGAAGAGATTTTTCCGGGCAGAGCAAAGGGAGATGGTGTGAAACACCATGCTTTGTGTGGCAAATCACCAGTGAGAAGGGGCAGTGCAAGAGATGGGATCACTCCATGGGGTAGGGAGGGGGCTGGTGTATGTAATGACTGGCACCTAGACTTTACCCTGTGGAGAAAGGGTTTTGCACGGTAGATTATCTGGTCAGTTTTGAATGTCAGAGAGGTCACCCCGGCCAGAGTGTGGAGAGGGCATTTGAGGAGGACGAGACCAGAGTGCTGGAGGCAGAACCCCCACTAGGAGGTGGTGGTAGAAGTCCAGGACAAAGAGGACGAGAGACTGAACTAAGGCAGTGATGATAGATATAACAAGAAGAGAAAAAAAAATTGAAAAACATGTAGGAAATAAAAAACACAGGACTTGATAATGGAGTGGAGATTGGAAGTGATGGAAAAGTCAGTGTGCTATCCTTCTTAGGGGTACTGGTGTTTTACGGAGGATTTAAATTGTAGAATAAACAGCTCTAGCATCCCAAAACCACTCCACTGAGGGCTTTGTGTGGTCTCATGCTGAGAACACAGCCTCATCACGTGACATTTTCCTTCTACTAAATGACAGCCAAGACTGAAGTTAGGAAGCAGAAAAATTGAGGGGGATGAAGTAAAGAAAGGAGACTCACAAAGAAGTTTATACACCTATAAATGTCCTTGTAGTCTCCCACGTCACACACACACACACACACACACACACTGAGCCCCCAAAACGGAGAGTGCTCCCCTATCAGTGCCACACACCTACAGTCTGTTTGACCAGGATTCTTGTGCTACATAGAATACAGTGCCATTGAGTGCCTAAAGTATGTTTTTTTTGATTTTCAGAATACATTCTTTCATATTGAAAAATTGCTCCCATAAGTGCTTACCCTAGTAAAATCACGGCTTATGATTCATGTCTGATTCTGCTTCACTGAATTTTGACTCTTTTTATACCTGATATATTTGGGGGATATTTTCTAATTTCTGGAAAATTACCTCTTTCTCTCTTCTTCAGGTCACTGACCAATTGAAAAATAGAAGAACCACAAAGGCAAAGGAAAGGAAAAGAGTGTGTGTATGAGAGGAATACGAACTACTGTTAACTCTTGATGGTTATATCAGGGCCCTTCACCCAACTGCCTTCTCTCCATCAAGCCTAGCATAGCGAGTGTCTCCTGAGAGGGTTTTGGCCCCCTAACACCCACTGATAATCTCCATTGGTGCTTCCCTTAAGCAATCCATATAAAAATACAATAAAAACGTATATATAAGTAAAACAACGTGGTTTCATTTTTTCTTTAGCAAGCCCAATTATGAGCCTCCCAAGTTCCCATCTCCAACCCACTTGCTGTCCCTAAGCCGTTTCTATTAGTTTGAACCATATTAAATAACCCTTTTTACATGTCAAGAATGGTTGCATGTCCACAGTTTCACATGGTTGAACTTAATATTGTAGAAATTCTAGAGCCACTGATATCTACAGTGTGTCCTTTCCTGAGATCATAGGGAAGAAAAACAATCTGAGCCATTCTTTCTGTGAATGTACCTGTTGCAACACCTCTGTGAATCCCCCATTCCTCTACCCCACTTGAGGATTCTCCCTTCCACAGAATTTGTGTTGGGTTGAAGGAGTAATGACAGGTAGTCTGAAAAACTTAGGGGTTTGCTTGGAAAAGACCAATGGAAAGACATCTGCAGCCTAGCTTGTGTCAGAAACAGTGCAGTAGTGCAGAATTTTCCTCCAGCTTCCCAGGACCACCCCACCAAGGACCATGGTGGTCTTGTGCTGAGGACACAGTGCCAGCACATTGCAATATGAGAACCCATTTCCCTCCCACTAGACCCAAAGCACTGTCCTGGCCTCCTAAGAAAGATCCCTCCCTCCTGCATACAAAAGGAAAAAATATATAGCTTTTATAAAATGTGGCCAACAAGAAAAAACTAAAGAGTCCAAATTCTGAAGACCTTGCTGGAAAAATTCATATCTGACTTTAATAATCAACAGCATATGCTGGCATGTGGCTATCATAACACACGCTTGCTATACGCCTGCAGACTGTGATACAATCAAGCTTTCATGTATATTTATGTGACCAGGAGGACTTTGTATTTGACAATTTTAAAAGATGCATGGACTCGGCTCTGTTTAATTCTGACATATTGTTCTATTATCCATAGGAGGCCATTGGCTAAATTGTACTATTCACATGAGGGTCCATGATGGAAATTTATCAGAATGATAGGAAAATATTCAGATTTCAGTTTTCTTTAACAGTGAAATTTGAGAATATAAGCATATTGCGCTTCCAAACGGCCATCAGAACTAGATTTAAGAGGACCTCATTGTACAACAAATGCATTATTAAAATAGGTTTTTATGCATGCATTAAAAGAGAAGCAGCTTGACAACTGATGGAGCAGGAAAGACCAGATCCACAAAATTGTAGCAAATGAAACTACAGACTCAGGGAGTCAAATTCAGCAAGCCTGGAGGAAGCCCCTAACGGTGAAGGAAACTGGCATTTCAAAAAATAAGCAGTTATTTAAGTATTTATTTTGCTTCAATAATGCAATATTTACTTAACTTCCTCAATGCTAATTCCATCTAGACAAGTCATTTCGAGTTCTCTAGGCCCTTTCATTCATTCAGCATCTGCAGGTTGGATGTCTCAATGCGATAGTTATTGTAATAGACAGAAGTTTTCAAAGG
Source organism: Tursiops truncatus (assembly GCF_011762595.2). NCBI lineage: Eukaryota > Metazoa > Chordata > Mammalia > Artiodactyla > Delphinidae > Tursiops > Tursiops truncatus. The sequence continues at coordinate 32,044,606 of NC_047051.1, forward strand.
GACTACTCATGGTCACTGCCCTTAGGAATCTGACAGTCTAGAGAGAAAATAGACAGAGATACTTGTTGACAGAACACTCTAGTTTTGTGTTCCTCTTGAAGGAGGTAAGAAGTAGCAGGAAATTCCTGGTTGCCAATGGGAATTTCAAGAGCATCCAAGAAAGGTGTGATAGGGGCTGTGAGCCCCAGAGAGCATGTTCCCCTCTCAACATTATCCTTGTTTAATGGGGCCTTTTAAGGGGCAGGGTATGTGTCTGCCACTGTTTCAAGCGATGGTGATGGGTTTGCAGTAAATCATTCTCGTGTGTGATCAATGACATGCATATTCAGGATGCTAGTCTTGGTGAGCCAAGATAATCAACTTATTACAAACAACATGTGGGATTAAAAATGTATTAGACTTGGGGTCAGAAGGCCTGGCACTGAGTCCCAGCTCTGCCACTACCGGCCTATGTGACCCTGAAAAAAATCACTCCAGTTGCAAGGAAATCTCAGCTGTGAAATGTTGTTGGAATATTGAAAGTCACTGGAGGCCTAAGTTTCTGTGGCTTAGTGGAACTGAGCCTTTGCCCAGCAAGCCTAACTAGACATCTTTAAATGAAGGCCACAATGGAGCATTTTGACTTTGTCTCAGAGCCACAGGTAGAATCCTGCCTTCACAAGGCCACATGATCATGCTGATGAAGTAGATTTTGTTGTCTTTAGACATTATCTATTAAGAACTAAAGATCGATGCATTCAGTGATTATATATTGAGCCTATACCATGGGCTCTGGGAAACAATGGGGATAAAACAGAGTCCCTTCCTCTCCCTGCATCAATAAGCAAGAAAAGCATTCTGGAATTTATCAAGGAGGTCAAATATCTTCTAGTAGCATGCATAGCTACTATCAGAACCCTACGTCTGACATGATCTTAGAGACCATACAGGAAAACATCCTCATTTTTCATTAGGGGAAATTAAGACCTAGACACATATCTTTCCCAAGTCACTCAGGGAGCTAATGACATTCTTCATTTATCAACAAATATTTGAGCTCTGGACGTTTTGCTGGATGCTATGAAAACAACAGTAAACAAAGCACTCACAAATCTTTTTTTTTTTAAAAGGGGCAATCTTTCTTGAGTTTATTTAATTGAGGTTAAATAAGCTCAAGAGTTAAGTACAATTGCTAACATATTCTCCTGTTCCTAATGACCGTGTGACATTCTCATACCTGCTAGCTGTGTTTGCTGATCAGATTAGCCTCACAAATCTTATAGTCTAATGGGAGAAAGATAAGTAAACATGATTTGATAAGCATTATGATCTGGAAACCCATTTTATAGGAGTGCCAGAGAGGGTTTTCTTGAGGGAATCAAGTCTAGGCAAAGCTCTAAAGGATGGGTAGGAGGCAAAGACCTAGGCCTGTGAACCCAAATTTAGAGTTCAACCCTCTTCTACCAGCCAGGACTACAGGAACCACCTGAGATTCACTGCTCAGTGGGGAGTGGGCAATGGTCCTGGAGGAGATTTACCTGCCTCCAGTCCTCTCTGACACACAATGTCCACTGGCTCCTGAGAACCTTAGTCTGGGTTCACTCTGCCCCTGCTTCAGTGAATGGTGGATAGGATAAATGTAGTAGAAAATGTACGTCCAGCTGAGTTGAGCAGACCTAGGTCAATCCCAACTCTGACAGTGACAACAGCTGTGACCTATGGGTCAACCCTCTCTGATTCCCACTTCCCAGCTGCACAATGGGGAAAATACCTCTTTAATAAAGTTATTTAGTCTTCAGTCAAATAATAAATATAAAATAGAGCCTCCAGCAGCCAGGCCAGATCAAGAGCCCACAAAGAGTAGCTTTGAAGGGTTAGGCAAGTGCAAACACCTGAACTTGCAGGCTTCTTGTCAGGGGTTACTAATAGAATTTGCAAAGGAAACAATAAATTCAAGGTCTCTATACACTTAAGAAACTATCTTCTGTTCTGCTCCTCTGCTTCCTCATTATCAATTAAAATTATTATAAAGTCTCTTGGTGCTTTACATCAAGGCCATTAAAAGATATCTCCATAAACCCTCCATCCCAAGCTCATTAACTACTATGGGCTTACTGAGAAAAGCACCAAAATTAAGTTCAAATGTACAGATTTACTGATTAGAATCAATTCAGTCAGACGTAACATGTAAAAAGAAGCACAATTTCTGTTGTCTTGTTCTTCTGGCATAAATTAATTATAGCTTATCCAAAGGAATTTTTCATGAAGGACCTAACAAAATTGTAAATGGAGAACTGGGAATACTTTAAATAAAAGAAGCAAGGGCTTCCCTGGTGGTGCAGTCGTTGAGAGTCTGCCTGCCGATGCAGGGGACACGGGTTCGTGCCCCGGTCCGGGAAGATCCCACATGCCGCGGAGCGGCTAGGCCTGTGAGTCATGGCCACCGAGCCTGTGCATCCAGAGCCTCTGCTCTGCAACGGGAGAGGCCACAACAGTAAGAGGCCCGCGTACCGCAAAAAAAAAAAAGAAACAAGTAGTCCATCCCACTCCTGATTCAGAGGGGTTCTTCCAAGGTGGATAGAAATTTAGCTCCCCAAGTGATCCTCTTTGACTGGATACAGAACCAGGTGGGTGAATGGGTGACGTCCAGACACGTAGACTGTGCATTCCAATGCATAATTTCTCTGCAGGAAACTGGGAGTTCTAACTTCAGTGAGGACCACCCTAGCTGTTGGCCTCCCGGACTTTACTCCATATAATTTCCTTCTTACATCACCTTCAAATCTAGCTTCTCATCAGACTTTGCAAATAATGGAAATGACAAGTTGCAAACTAACCACACTGAGCCTGAATGAAAGGGGATGTGGAGGACCTGGAGGCTGATAATATGCCTGTAGGTCCTGACATAAAATTTCTACTCTGTCTTTTTAGATGCAATGATGATATCAATTCACTCTTTTCTACTCAAGGATGTTATGCAACATCAGCTCCCAGTCTCTGACTTACAATTTTAATGATCCCTAACCAATAGATCTTCTTCATTCTAGCTACAGAAATCCTAAGGATTTCTCTAACTGCTGTACAAGCAACTTGCAAGTTTTTTGTCTCCTTTATACACATATGCCAATGTTATCAACAAAAGTCAAACTTGTCACATGAGAAAAGGAGCATAGTGCAGTATTACTAACCCTGAGACAGCATCATTGTTTGAATTAATTAATCCAATTAGTGACCCTTGTACCCTTCCAGCTAATTGTAAACCTCTATCAATGGGTGATTACCCCATATAATTTTAATGAAAAGAGTCAAAATTTCATAAATAAGCAAGAGTGCACATAAAGGGAATGTATGGTTATTCTAACCAATAAAAAAAAAAACAATTCTAAGTTCTCAAACTCAGCGTGTGTCCTGATATCTCTCACAACTTCTGTGTCACTGTTATCACCGAACACACTGATAATCTAACAGCTATTGAAAGAGGCACTCTTCCTAGGGCTTTGATATCATGTCAGTTCTCTTGTTCCCTCTCATGTCCCAAGGTCCATACGCTAAGGCAGTGATCTGAGCAGGGATGGTCAAATGGGATACTCGTAGCCCTGGGAGTATAAAGGCTTTCTAAGGGGTATGGGAATTCCTACAGTTGTCTGGGCATTCCTTTTTTTAAAAATGAGGTATGACTGACAGAACATTACATTAGTTTCAGGTGTACAATGTAATGATTCCATATTTGTATCAAGATGCAAGATGATCATCACAATAAGTTCACTGGACATCCATCACCACATATAGTTACAAAAAAATCTTTTGTGATAAGAACTTTCATGATCCATTCTCCTAGCTACTTTCAAACATGCAATACAGTATTATTAACTGTAGTTGCCATACCTACCATGGTGGGGTTTATGACTAAATTGTGTCCCAGCCTCTCCTACGTGCTTTGAGCTATGTGGGCCTCCTCTCATTCGCCTGATGGGTAGGAGCCTGACGTGTAGCCAGTTTTTAGGTTTTATCCAGAGCAAGTTATTCTATATGTATCTGTAGATTTGGTGTGTTTGTGGGGGGAGATGAGTTCAGGATCCTCTTATGTCACCACCTTGAATCAGAATCCCCCTATAGGTTTAAGAAAATCAATTTCCAGGTTCTCAACTCCACTCATACCCTTTCCTAAGAAGGATTTGCCTGAGAATGCACCTGGGTTCACCAAGAGCCCCTTTCTTGCTTTACAAAAAGTGAGCCACAGCTTCACTCCCCACCCCCACTGTAAGAATCATCAGGGGAGAGGACCTTCTTTCATGACTACGCAAGACACTCTAAGTTCTTACAGCTTCCAGTCGTTTCCTCTTTTTTGTGTACTTCTGATAAGAATGAAGGCGGGCATTAAAAATGAAAAATGTTGGTCCCTGTTTGTATGTTCTAAAAGCACATATACAATAAAGTGGGGCTGATGATAAAGTAAAATAATGTGGAAGTAACGATCATTTTTGCTTAATGACTTTACTTCTTTTATACTCAGATTATTATCAAAAGATTCATTATTCATGAGGGAGAATCTGTTGAGAGTAAGGCAAAAGGAGTATCTATGGGAAATATTGAAGTCTAAAAATGGTACCTTCTTTTTATGTATTTAAATATAAGCACTTCTTTTCAGCTATTCTCAGTGCTCATCCCTAAGACATGTTATTAGCTGGGAAAAAAGCAGCTTGCATCAGAAAAAAGAAAAGCACTTTCCATCAGCCAAAACAGTATGGGTTAGTGACATAGATCTTTTAAATGTAAGTGGAATGTTTCCTAGGTTTCCAAATTTTGCAAGGTAGATTAGGTAAAACCCACATATAAACCTCTATAAGATTTCTTTCAGAAATTGGTGTGTATTATTAAATAAAGTAGTTAAAACTATTTTATCTAGTCATATCTTGAAATGTTTATTCTAATCTTCATCTTATGAAAAGTTTAGTATTTCTACCTGCTATTAATAAAATAGAAAATTATGCTAGCTGCCAGACTGATTCATTTTCAGCAGTTTATATACCTTTCTCTTTTATTTCATATGTAGGAACTTTGATCATAGTGTCAAACTAAAATAATGGAGTTATTACTAATGTGTATAGCTGCATATTATTTAATTATACTTAACAACCAGACACCAAAATATGATGTACACACACACACACACCACGTATGCACACGTGCACACATATTTACCTAAGAAAAGTCATGACTTTTACTATAATCTCTAATTTTTTGGTGACATAATTTTACCTATACATTACACTACATTGTTACAAATTAAGTAATGAGAAACTATATATTGAATTATTTTGTTTTTATGTCTTAGTATAAATGGATAAATTAGATGTATTAAATCAAAAACATTTAAATATTGATTTAACAGTTTTAATAATCACTTTTATAAGATGTATTCTATAATTTCTTTCTTCAGAGTTTCCATTATATACTTCAAAACCCACTTATTGATACATTTATTTAATTTAAAAATGAAGTCAGAGAGATCTCCAATTCTAGGAAAAGATGGAGTAGACACACTTCTCTATATTCCACCAACTAAGTACAACTTAAAATTCAGTACATTATATAAAAAAACAAACAAGAAGTCTCTGAAAGGAAGAAGTTGGACCAGTGAGGGACCTTGGGACCTATGGAACAGCACAGCAATAAGTTCCCTAGTTTTTCTGTTTGCCTTCTATATATTCTAGACTGGGCACTAGAGAAGCCAGAAACACCAACAGGTACAGGGGGGAAAAAATCCCCCCCCAAAGCCTGCTTTCTCTAGCCAAAGGGCCCGGAAAGGGTTACCCAGCAAGAAAGAAAAGTTTTAGACAATACTGTCCTACTCCAGCCACATACCATGAAAAAAGTCAAGGCCATACTCCCACTCCCAAGGTGTGCCTTCCTACTGCCAGGGTGGTGTCAGACAAGGCTAATCAGGGAGCCAGGACATTCACTACCACCCAGTGGTAAAAAGAGATCCCAGTGGAGGCTACATGAGGAGCTTAAACATCCACCCCTGTCCAACAGTAACAAAGGCACCCTCTCCCAGAGTGTTCATGGAATCTGGACATCTACCTGCACCTGACAGCAACTGAGTGGTGTCCACCTTTGCCCACCAGCATGCCGTCAGAGGAAGTCTGCTAAAACAAAATATTTAAATAAAATCCAGAGTCTAATACACAATACTCAAAATATACAGGATATAGTAAAAAAAATCACTCATCTTACCAAGAACCAGGAGAATCTTAACTCAAATGAGTGAAGATAATCAAACATACCCCAACATGGAGATGACACAGATGGTAGAATTATCTGATAGAGATTCTAAAGCAGCCATGATAAAAATGTTTCAGCAGCAATTACGAACATGATTTAAACAAATTTCAAGAAATAGGAAGGTTCAGGAAGGAAATAGAAACCTCAGCAAAGAAATAGAAGATATAAAAAAAGAAAAACAAATGGAAATTTTAGAACCAAAAAAAGCAATAGCTGAAATTTTAAAACCTCAGTGTATGGGGTCAACACCAGAATAAGAGGACAGAGGAAAGAATCAGTTAACTAAAAGACAGAACAATAGAAATTACGCAGTCTAAGCAACAGAAAGAAAAATGAACTGAAAACAATTAACAGAGCCTTAAAGATTTGTGACTATAACAAAAGATCTAACATTCCTCGTTTTGATATGTAAGATGTAACCAGTGGGGGAAACTGAGTGAAGGGTACATGAGATCTCTCTCTACTGGTTTTGGAATTTTCTGTGAATCTATAATGATCTAAAAATGTTTAAGATTTTTTTCCAAAAAAATGAAGTTAGACATCTTCTGAGATGAAGTTAAGTTAATCAGTTTGGCAATGTGCCTTTGCTTTTTAAGTAATCTCTATGTTGATCATTAATGAGCTAAATTTTCTACTCTAAGTTTTAGATGAAAAACTATTTAAGCTACATGATAAAATAAAAGGATTTTATCAAAATGTAATACTGGCAAAAGTGGAATAAAATTAACACTGTATTTAGTTTCCCTATCCTTTCTGAGTATACACTGGGTTTGAGTAAACAGGGTGCCTATAAGTTTTAAAATAATAGGTACAATTAATTGTCATTTGATAAGTCTGATGGAACCTTTTTGGCATACTTTGCTTTCCTGGAATCAGAAACTCAAGTTCAAGGAGACAGGGAAAATTATAAAAGTTTCTAAACTTAAGAGCAAAATTATATATATTTAAACTGGATGATAATGGATATTAAATCATTATGGGGGCTTCCCTGGTGGCGCAGTGGTTGAGAGTCCGCCTGCCAATGCAGGGGACATGGGTTCGTGCCCCGGTCCGGGAAGATCCCATATGCCGCTGAGCGGCTGGGCCCGTGAGCCATGGCCGCTGAGCCTGCGCATCCGGAGCCTGTGCTCCGCAACGGGAGAGGCCACAACAGTGAGAGGCCCGCGTACCAAAAAAAAAAAAAAAAAAAAAAAAAGTCATTATGGTATTTAGATTCCACTGGATACATCTAAAAGGGTGATGTAACAGTTTCACACTTAAATGTCAATATTTAGAAAATACCAGAAATCTGCATCCCTTTGCAATTATCTATACTTATGGTAAAAATTCTTTGAGGTCATTTTAAAAATACATAGAAGGGCAAAAAAATGTTTGAAGACCATATCCATAAGCCCAGCATCTCTCAGACCTGATCTTCTTCCCAATAGTCCCAGACCACTCTGGGTGCTGACCATCTATCACCACCACATGGCTACATAGCCACTCACACTGGATTTGTAGGATTCAACCCCTCTTCTATTTGCACTTCTATCATAGTCACTACTGGATTCTTCCTAGGGCTAGTCTTAGAGTCAGGTGTTCTGGGTGTGGAGATAATAGACTTTCAATGCCAATCTAAACAAAAAGTGAATGAGACGATTAGTCAAGGAGGTTTGTGTCTCGAGCACATTTGACCTAGGACTGCTTCTGACCCATTTGATCTTTTTAATGCTTCTTTGTCAGTTCTTGGTCTCCTTTACAAGTTGTGTTTAGTTTATTTTAAGAAATATTTATAAAAATCTCCTATATACCTGACACTGTACTTTGTGCATAGGTAGATAGCTTATATATCATTGCATATATATTTTGAACATACATATTTATATTGTATGTACATTAAAAGGAAAATGTAAGTGAAATAAATTGATTAATATGCTCCTGAAATTTCTTCCAATTCAGAGTTTATCTTTTCAATATTACTTTTTGAGTCAGAGTTTTTCATGTTTATGTCTTTCAACACAGTGTAGGATTTTCTTTCAAGTTGCTGATACTCTTTCTGCAAGTATTTGCCCACTTTTTTCTTGACTTTATGGAGAAGTTGTCAACAAAAGATTTCAAACAAGATTCATGATCCTTCTTTGAAAACCTTCCTTAAATAGTGTGTTTACAATGAGTGTTTGCAGTTGTTCAGTCATGTTTCCATAAATAATAACCAACTTTAAGTATGTGCATAAAACAACAACCATGTTATAACTGCTGTCTGCCCGGCCACCAGTGATCAGAAGATACCAGCAAATATAAAGGCTCTCTGATTTCAGAAATGATAAGATGTAGGGGAAAAACTGTGTTTTAGATTTGATCTAATATGGTAATATAAAGGAAAGGATCATTAACTTTCTCTAGGATGGTCTGGGTTGATTCTCAGAGGTCATACCTGAATATGTTTTTGTTCAATTGTTGTCTTGTTGCTGGATAGGCCTCCATCAGACAGATATGGGAGGGGGAGGAGAAAACATGGAGACATGAAGCAACAGGGCACAGTGGGGTATAAATGAGTTGGTGAGAGCTTAAGGTGAGCCTGGAAGCCACAAGGAGCCTAGATCTCAAAATAAAAAGCTTAGACTCTGTTGGGAAGGTAACTATGAGCCACTGAAATTTTAAAGCAGTGGTAAGATATTAAAACCCACTCCAGTTGCACAGTAAAGGAGAAGATTAAGGGATATATTTCCAGAGAGCAAGGAAAACAGGAAAGTCTATTAGGCAAGAGAAAAGTGCTGCTGAATCGAGCCCCGCCCCAATTCAACCCAAGCATGCATTAAACCTTTAAAACCAAGAAAAGAGCTTTATAGGTACTCTCCAGTAGGAGGCCAGCAATAGGAACTAGATAAAGTTCTTGTTCTCCAGAAAATGTATTAAGAACTCAATAAACATTTGCTGACAGGAGGAGAGAGAGAAAGAGAGAGAGAGAGAGAGAGAGAGAGAGAGAAAGAAGGAGGAGGAGGAGAGGTAGTAGTAGTAGAGGAAGGAGAAGGAAAAGGAGGAGGAATGCAGGGAAGGAAGGAAAAAAGAAGGAAGGCAGAAAAAGAAAGAGAGAGAACTTTTCAAAGAATCAACATTTCAAGTAAGAGATGCTATCTGCATTCTGAAAGTTTAGAAAGATTATAATAGATGATAGAGGAAGACATCTAAAAGAACTTTTTCCCCACCGGGCGAAGTTCTGGTAAATTTCTTCATGCCTCCTTCTACATCTTTACCCTATCTCTCTTTACTCATGTCAGGGTTAGAATTAGGATTTATTTCATTCTCGCCTCGGTTTCTGAGACTCCAGTTTTACATATGTTAGACTTTTTATATCATTCCATAGTACCTTGAGGCTCCATTCAATTTTTTCAATCTTTTTTCCTATGAATTCAGATTTGATCATTTTTATTAATCTATCTCAAGTTAACTGGTTTTCCTCTCTCATCTACAGTCGACTGCTAAGCTACAGTCTACTTCAGTAACTTTTTAAAATTTTAAGATATGGTATTTTTATTTCTATAGAATCCAAATGGTTTTTCATTATCTTTGTGGAGATTTTCTATATTTAATTCACTGCAAGCATATTTTTCTTTACATCCTTAAGCATAGTTAAATAGTTGCTTTAAAATCTTTGCCTGCTAATTCTAACATCTTGTCCACCTCAGAATTTGTCTTTTCTCTTGAGAACGGATCATATTTTCCTGGCTCTTTAAATGTCTAGTTATTCAGGATTGTATCCTCAACATTGTAAGTATTGTGTTTTAAAAACTGAATTCTTTTATATTCCTCTGAAGAGTGTAAATTTTCTGTTTTAGTAAACAATTATTTGGTTGGAGTCAAACTGAAAACACTGTCTCTTGGAAAATAGCTTAAAACTTAGTTCAGTTCTTTAATATTTGGCTGGAATCTGTCCCATGCATGGTTTGACATTTAGCCAGAGACTTGGGCAGATTTTATAACAGAACTTGGAGCTCTCCCTCTCAAAGTCTCTGGAATTTTCTCTTCATTTGTCAATACCTGTGGTTGCCCAAACTTGTGCTCTGGTTCTTTAGGCCAGAAAAATTGAAAATTTTCTTTTAGAGGTTTTTTGTTTGTTTGGTTGGTTGGTTGGTTGGTTGTTTTTTGAGGTACGCTGGCCTCTCGCTGTTGTGGCCTCTACCGTTGCGGAGCACAGGCTCCGGACCTGCAGGCTCAGCGGCCATGGCTCACGGGCTTAGCTGCTCCGCGGCATGTGGGATCTTCCTGGACCCGGACACGAACCCGTGTCCCCTGCAGCGGCAGGTGGACTCTCAACCACTGCACCACCAGGGAAGCCCCTCTTTTAGAGTTTTAGTGACATCTTGATGCCAACTTTGGCCTGCCCTCAGACTAAATACTATTGGAAAATGGGTAATTCATCCATGCAGTTCACTTTTTTAAAGTGTCAGCTTCTCTCCAGAATCTGCCTGCTTTTGTTCATTCTCTCATGCCTTTAGGTCACTGGTTTTTCAGTTTTGTCCAGAACTTATAGTTACCAGCAGGAGGGTAGGCTCAGTAGAGGTTACCCAAGCCACACTGGAAGGGGAGGTCAGATTATGACTAATCCTAATTATGATTTATAATTACTTACTGAGCCTTTGCTCAGTAAAGTAATTTGCTCAGTGATTAATAAATAGATAGATAGTTGGTAGATGATGATGATAGGTAGGTAGATAGGTAGATAAATAAATAATCTCATTTAATCCTACAAGAATCCCCGGGGGAGGAAATTGTTATTGTTTACATTTTACAGACACGGAAATGGAAGTGGAGAAAGGCCTGAGGTCACACTCCAGTAACAGATTCAAACCCAACTGTTTTAGAGTCCGAAGTCCAAATTCTTATTGCTTTAAGGAAGAAAATTAGCTCTCTCTACCAAAAGGTGCCCTGAGGCACCAAAGATGGCCCCAGGCAGGTTTCTTAATCAGAAACCAACTTTAAACTAGATGATTGCAGGTGCTTAGAAATTCATTTCCTTACTCACTTAAAGCAGTGTTCCCCAACTTGGCTTAACAGAAGGATCACCTGAGGGGAATCTCTGACTACAGATCAGAGACTTTTAATCAGTCTCCAGGGGCAGGGGATGAAAATCCAAATATTTAACAGGCTCTCCAGATGATTCAATGTTCTTCCCAGTTTGAAAACACTTACTTAGAGAAATGAGCACCTGGTACCCAAACACTTTATTCACAACTGTTTCCTGGTATAAATAATGACGATAATAAGAAATGCTAATTATCACCTAGAGCTTACCTCAGGCTCAGCAGGCTCTTTTCTAAATATTTTACATGTATTATCTCCTTTAATCCTCCCAGCAAACCTGTAAGTAAGTCACTACTGCTTTTATGAGGAAACTTGTCCACAATCATACCAGGAAGAAGAGGAGCAGAGTTTAACTAGGCTGTTTGATTCTACGACCACTCCTTCTATGACCATGCTATTTCATTTCCACTTGTCCAATCTGCCACAACTGAAACAGGAGGGAAGGGGGCAGGGCACAACATTTGAAAGAATGACATAGCCCAAGGACATGACATAAACTGATTAGAACCCAATGAGTCCAAGATGGCAGAGAAGTCGACTTCCGCCAGACCTTGAGCCTCAGTATACACTCACTGTAACACATCAGCAAGCTAAATGACACACCCACCAACGTCATGACAGTTCCAAGGCCACCATAAGGATCAAAAAGTGGACAGTGGCCCAATTCCTTTAAATCCCCACCCCTTCCCAAAATAGCTGGAATATTCCTCCCACTCATTAGCCTATGAAATTACCCACCCTTATAAAAACTGACAACCCATACCTTGGTGCCTTTCTCGCCTTCTGAGGTGGCCCACTCTGTCTGTGGAGCATGTTTCTCTCTAAATAAATCCACTTCAGGACTTCCCTGGTGGCACAGTGGTTAAGAATCTGCCTGCCAATGCAGGGAACATGGGTTTGATCCCTAGTCTGGGAATATCCCACATGCTGTGGAGCAACTAAGCCTGTGCACCACAACTACTGAACCTGCACTCTAAAGCCCACGTGCCACAACTACTGAAGCCCACGCGCCCTAGAGCCCGCACACCGCAACTACTGGGCCCAGGCACAGCAACTACTGAAGCCTGCACGTTCTGGGGCCCATGTGCCACAACTACTGAACCCGCATGCCACAACTACTGAAGCCCGTGTGCCTAGAGCCCATGCTCCACAACAAGAGAAGCCACCACAATGAGAAGCCCATGCACGTGACTGAAGCCTGTGACTATAGTCGTTGTGCAGGCAACGAAGAGTAGCCCCTGTTTGCCACAACTAGAGAAAGCCTGCGCGCAGCAACGGAGACCCAACGCAGCCCAAAAGGAAATTAATTAATTAATTAATTAAATCCACTTCTTACCTATCTCTTTGTCTCTCACTGAATTCTTTCTGCCATGAGACATTAAGAACTGGAGCTTCATTAAGTCCTGAAACCAGGTGTGTGATCTCAGTTGGAAGACTGTGGGTTTTGGCTGGGTTCGAGTCCTGGCACACGGGTTCAAGTCCCAATCTGAGGTGCATGGTTTCACAACCACTCCTAAAAAGAAGTTTGTGTAAACATGTGGCCACTATACATATTTCCCAAGGGCCAAGAATAAGATTCATAACTCAGCCTGAAGAGAGTCCCTTTTCCTTGACTGAACTCATTGAAGCTTTGGGTCGTTCTCTGGGCAGTGTCAGAAGGTCCTGCTTCTTTGATTACTTTCAGCAGGAAGATAGGAGAAGAGTAGGAAAGAACACCAGAGAGCACAGCCAACTGAATCACGACCTAGTTATTTCTACACACTTACAGTAGCAGCCCCTGCACTAGGTGTCAGTGTATAAACCAGATGAGGAGTTTACAGACTAAGGAAAGAGGAATACAACAAACACGATGCCAACTACTGCAAACTGACCTATTGACCACATGCACAATTCTTAGGGTCTTTTATAGAAAATGGTGGCCACCAAAGAAGTTTCAAGTAGAGAGAGTCAGCCATTTCCTGACAATAAGTTATGCTTAAAACAAGTCAGACCAATAGATGTTTATTAACTAAAATTTTATTAGCAAAGCAAGTATTAAAAAAAAAATTTCTTATGACTTCCGTAGACTGGAGAAGGCCTCCATTCTCTTCCCTTTCAGATGTTTTAACCACTAACTTGCATGAAAGGCTCATTTTAGGACAATGCCAAGTTTCCAGAGGCAGGATTCTGTCACCCTGATAGCCTGACAGAGTCTAGAGCTCATGGCTACAAACCAGACCTTTCAAGTGCAGTCCCTGAGGGTACAGTCACAAACCTTGCTGGATTCTTATACCCTATTTATGCTATTTGTTAAACATTCATTGGATATTAAATTCCTCAATTTCACAACTGACAGCTCATTTTCTAATGTTCCCCACATTAAACAACAGGCTGCATTTTATGCAAATAGAAACCTATTTCTGACATCAAATATGTTAATTAGAAACAATGTTGATGGAGATGTGGATAACTGGAGGGCCTGCGATAGCTACCTCTGGAGTGTAGTCCTTTCTGATAGAGTGCTTTCTGACCCTTCAGCTATACTTAATTAGCATCCTAGCTGACCAGTCTTGACCGTGCTTTCTAAATTAATCCCTGGATATGGGCTTAACCTAAATTTTACATCTTATAATATCAGATTGTAATCTTAAAGAACTTTAAAGATAATTCCACTAACAACAACAAGAAACTAGAAACTATGGTAAGCGCTATAAGGAAGCCAATTACAGGGCGTTTGATTGAGAATAAGAAGGGAAACCCATTTCCTCTCACCAGGGACCCAAGACTGGAGGAGGCAGGGAGACTCAGGAGTCAGGGATCTCCTTTCCTGCTTTTTTCTCCCAGTCTTACTGCCTCAGTTGTCCAGAAGTACAAGCAGGGCAGAGCGGAGAATGTTCGAGGGAGTGTAGATAATAGGAGTCATTAACAGTGAGAAGGGACAGGTAACTTGCATGCCAGGGGTCAACAGGAAAGCTTCCTGAAAATACCCCAACTCTTACCTTCCCCCGCCACCAACAGAGCTGGTGTAGTCATCTCAGTGGACCTTAGGCACATGGATTCCTTCTTCTCAGAATGCAAGCAATTCTAGGCTCTCAGAGCCCTTTTCTGCACAGACCACCTCTAACTGTTGTGTCTGATGCCTCCTCCACCATTTCTCCTTAACTCCTTCCCCTCTGTTCAGCCTCATCCAACACTTCTCTATGAAAGCCATCTCTGGTCATTCATACTTTCCAGCACAGCTTTTCCTCTGCTTCCTAGTTCCTAAATGATGACAGAGAGTGGATTCTGTTCATTTTTATACTTCCACTGGTGAGGCTTTTTTTGTTTTAACAACAAAAAATGTTATGTTCTGTATACTCATTATACAAAGAAATCAAGCAGTATACAAAAGAATAAGGACTAAAGCAATAATCACGTTAAATCCTACAACCCAAAGAGAACTACGGTCAGTAAACAAACTTTCAAATATCTTACTACAAACAAATACACATAAATTTGTATAATTTTACATAAACAGGGCCTTATTATGCATGTTAATTTTATCATAGCCATGTTTTTTTAAACACATATTTTGGCTTGCTTCCACATTCATACATTCTAATATAATCAAACATGTACACATATAGGGATGAGTTGTTTTTAATGAAAACATATTATGAATTCTTCCTTTCATCTTGCTTTTATCACTTAACAATGCATTATGGAAAATCCTCTAAGACAGTGGTTTAAATTTCGTTCTTTTTAATGTCAACATAATATTCCATGAAATTACCAGGGTTTATTTAACCATTCTCTTAAGGAAGGACATTCACTTGTTTCTAGATTTTGTTTGTTTGGGTTGTTTTGGGTTTTTGTGGGGTTTTTTGGCACTACAAACAATATATGAATACTTCTTTTACATATATATCCTTTATATATTGTCACTTTTACTTCTTTGACTATACGTGAAAAATCTGCAGGCCATTAGGGATTGCTTTAAAATTTCTTACAACCACAAATAAGACTGCAACAAACATCCTAGTCTACACCTCTGATTGTTTCCTTAGGTTAAGTTGCGAAAAATTAAATTAGTAAATTAATGAGGTAGAACATCTTCTTAATGCACACTGCCAAATTTTTCTCCAGAAAGACTATGGTTGTAGCCTTTTCAATCTTTCTAGCAGTGTAAGAGTGCCTATTTTATAGCACCCTCCCTAGTACAAACTATTCTTCATTTCTTCATTAACGCTGTCTCATAAGAGCATCCCTAATCATAATCGTCACTCTGTGTGTCCACATCTCTTGCCAGATCCTGAAATTCTGATGTTCAATTGCCAGTGGTTTACTTTTTCTTTTCTTTTTTTTTCTAAGGTGGCACTCTCTGTGAAGTACCTTTAGTAACTTCTGGAGCAAAAGGAATTCCCTTTTACTCTGGGGCAGTTTTCACTATTGTTGATTACAATCTAGGTTATATCCCAAAACAACCAATAATTTTATCTTCCAAGAGACAACCTTTATTCCTTGAGGTTTCTAGCATTGATGAATATAAACTACAAGAATGAGGGTGTCTTCGTTTTTTTTTTGCGGTACGCGGGCCTCTCACTGTTGTGGCCTCTCCCGTTGCGGAGCATAGGCTCCGGACGCACAGGCTCAGCAGCCATGGCTCACGGGAGCAGCCGCTCCGCGGCATGTGGGATCCTCTCGGACCGGGGCACGAACCCGTGTCCCCTGCATCGGCAGGCGGACTCCCAACAACTGCGCCACAGGGAAGCCCCCAAATTTTGGAGGGAGTATTTTTTTTAGGGGGTCCATATTGGATGTGAACTACCTGTACTCCAATTCGTCTCTTAAGAATAAATAGAATCCTTTCAAAATCTGTTTTAAAGGGCAGTTATTTCCTTCTGACTCAATTAAGTTCCCTGCAAGAAAAAGACAGTCTCCTGAATCCTTGTTTAAAAGGCTTTTACTATAAAGCAGATAATTTTTTGCAACATTTCCCAAACTTTTCATTATCAAATTGCCTGAGGCTTCTCAACGATTATCATTTCACAACAATATCTCCATTTTCACCTTCTTTAAATGAATTGGCCTCATAGATGTGCCATTAAAACAGAGCTTCACTCTCAACATATTTTTTTTTTTTGTGGTACGCGGGCCTCTCACTGTTGTGGCCTCTCTGGTTGCGGAGCACAGGCTCCGGACGCTCAGGCCCAGCGGCCATGGCTCACGGGCCCAGCCGCTCCGCGGCACGTGGGATCTTCCCGGTCCAGGGCACGAACCCGTGTCCCCTGCATCGGCAGGTGGACTCTCAACCACTGAGCCACCAGGGAAGCCCACTTGCTCATCATTTTTATGGCTGTTCCCTGAAGGCCATTTTCAATTTCCACCCCACTCCTGTCCCCACCTCTGTTACTAAGAGGACATGAGGGGAAGGGGATGTGCCAACAGAAACCTTGAATGCATAACCTTGGGGGCTACTCCTCCAGGTCTTTAAAGTAACTTCACAGAAATCGGTAATTTTTTTCTCAGTTCTTTATGTTAAAAATTATAGTGTTACATGAAAGGGTAGAAAATACTTGTCACTTTCTTCATACTTATACAAACATAATCAGTTGCATCTTTTGGTACCAAAAATATCCATTCGTTTATTTAGTCCACAAATATTGAACACCTAGAATGTGCCAGGCACTGTGAACACTGTATCTGGTGGATGTGGTATTAACTTTTGGTCAGGTCAACTTGTTTAGGCAGGTCCTAACCACCTGAGAATGTGGAAAATGTTTCCACAACTCCACCCACAGTATGGCCAGAAAGATAAAGTTTAGCCACCCACAAGTTATTTTAGCCTTTTCCAAATCTACTATGTTCATATAGAAATGAACCTAGATTATAATGAACCTTCCATTATCTACAAGGAGGTAATAATATTTTCTATTATTCAAGTTGGTATGTTATTTAAAATAATCATTTCTGTTTGTCTTTGAGGTGTGTTCTGAAACATGCATATTCGATTTAATGCTGTCACGGCAAGCACTGATTAGTCACAAACTATGTCTGAAACAATCTTCGTCCTCAAACGGTGGAAGGAGAGTGACAACTCTGTGGGTCTCTTTTATAAAAGCATGAATCCCATTCATGAGGGTTCCACCTCATGACTTAAGCACCTCAAAAAGGCCCCACCTCCTAATACCATCCACTGGGCATTAGGATTTCAACATATGAATTGGGGGAGAGGGGGACACAAGTGTTCTGTCAGTAGCAGAAACATTTTTCAAGGTTACTAGATGATTTTCCGCTGCCCTGACACTATTCTGTACTTTGAGGCAGCAAAAACTTGCATGGTAAACTGCATTGTGCATTCTCCATGTTATGCATTCTTGCACCATGCTTGTGGTGTTAGGACACAGGATGGTTATCAATGAGCCAGGAAGCACTCTTCTCAGGTTACCCTGTGTGGTGTGCTCTGCATATGAATTGTTTAATCCTCTTTCTACCAGTTATTCTGGCTTCTGATGAAAGGGTTTTGACTCCTAATGCCCAACAAAGTGTATGCAAATTACGGTGCTGAACTTATCTCAAGGAAACAACAACAATAAAACCATCCCATGAAATGGGAAAATGCAACTTTCATGATAGCTTGAGTCTCCTTCAAGAAAATGACCATGGAAAAGGAAAGAAAAATCTGTAGACAATGAGGGATTGGTGCAAACACTTTAACCTAACAATAGGCTCCAGACATTACCTTAGCTGACGCCAGTCTGTGGCTTCCGAGAATTTGAAGACAACGAGGAGGATTGATTTCCAATGTGCAATACCAAGTCCCCATTTCCTTGGGGGCTGTGCTAATCCTATCCTTTCTGATATTAATTCCATTCCTTCCAGGAACATATGGACCACACCCTGAGGGGAAGTGAGGCAGGAAGTGAGCTCAGAGGCAAGCCTTTGAACTTCACACCCTCCAAACTAATTTTGAAAGCTTATATGAACATTCCAAATATAGTACTAATGATTTAAATTCAACAGTACATTAAAATAATAATTCATTATCTCACCAAGCATAATTTGTTATAGTAAATTTGTTAATATAACATTTTAAACATCAAAATAAGTAGAAAATATAATAGTACATTCAGAAGAGATGTTTGATAAAAATTTATTCTTATTCTTAACTTTAAGGTCTCTAAAAATTAGGAATAGAAAACTATTTTCCTATAATGAATACCTATTTCAAACCAATTGGTAATATCATAGTCAATGGTAAAATACTGTACATATTTCTAGTAAAATCTGAATGAAGCAATAACGCCTACTACAATAATTATTACACAAAAATCCCTCATCTTTATTCAAAAATATATATTAAGCACATACATTTTTCTTGGACCTGGGGGTATAAAAATGAACAAAATAAAGTCTATTGTCTTGAAAGTTCTCACCAAACAAAAAGATATAAAGATATAGCTATTGGAGGGGCTTCCTTGGTGGCACAGTGGTTGAGAGTCCGCCTGCCTGCCGATGCAGGGGACACGGGTTCGTGCCCCTCTCCGGGAAGATCCCACATGCCGCGGAGCGGCTGGGCCCGTGAGCCATGGCCACTGAGTCTGCGCGTCCGGAGCCTGTGCTCCGCAACGGGAGAGGCCACAACAGTGAGAGGCCCGTGTACTGCAAAAAAAAAAAAAAGAAAAAAAAACATATAGCTATTGGAAAGGAGAAAGAAAATTATTGTTACTTACAAATCATGTAAGTTTATGTAGGCAGTAGTTTGTGTAGAAAATATCAGATAATAAACTGAAAATGAACTAGAATTAATAAGTGAAATTTAAAACATAAATGCCTCCAAATATTGGGAGGAAATGTTATGCATAAAGTAATAAAAAGATAAAATAACTAAGTACCTTACCAAGGAATATGCAGACACCAGAATGAATGTGAAGAGTACTAGAATACGCCACCCCAAAATATGCCTCTTTGGCATATGGATTATTTGGGGCCAGACTACTGAGATCCAGCAAAGGCAGGGCAATCTATTTACCTCTCCCTAACTGCCTAAAAATAGACCACAGTTGACTCTTGAACAACTCAGGGGTCAGGGGCGCCAACCCTTCGAGCTGTGGAAAATCTGCGTATAAATTATGGTCTGCCCTCTGTATCCACAGTTCTGCATCCATGGATTCAACCAACAGTGGATCATGTAGGACTGTAGTATTTACTATTGAAAATAATCCACATATAAGTCGATGCACACAGTTCAAACCATGTTGTTCAAGGGTCAACTGTAGAAACATCCCTTTTTATAAAGGAAATTTTCATTTGTAAAGGTGTCTCCACACCCAGAAGAGAGCTACCCCTGAGATAATCCTTATCACCTGAGACTCTTACCTGCATAAGACAACACTTATTTACCATCTATTTTCTCCCCTCACCTTCCTATATAACTTGCCTCTTTGCCCTGAAGCCCCAAACCCCTTTTTCTTCGTTAAGTGTCAGATGGTATAGAGCCTCAATCATCTGGCTACCAATTTGAGTCTCGTTTCTTTACAAAACTCTGGACATCAGTCATCATAAGTAATGAAAATTGTTTTTTCTCTCTTTAATGTCTTTACCAGTGTGAATCTTAGGCCTTAGCCATTGAACCTATGAAGGCAGAGGAAGAGGGTTTTTTTCCTCCCCTACAAGTGAAACTATAGTCTACAGAAAGATCCCAAAGAAAATATGACTAAGTGGAAAGGCACACTAACTAATCTCAATTTCTTCCAAAATAATATATATAGCTTGAATACAATATCAATTAAAAGAGCAATGACTTTTAAAAAAATTTGACAGACATGATTCTAAATTTAATCTGAAAAATTAAAAAGCAAGACTACCTGAGAAAATCTTGAAAAAGATAAATGATAAAAGAGGGGTTTCTTTACCAGATATTTTAAATCTTCAGGGCTACAGTAATAATTTTTCAAGTGTCTAATTCTGAGAAAATATTCAGACGAAACAATAGAACTGCAAATTTATAGGATAAGGAATAAATTATTCAATAAATAATTTTGGTTACATCAACAATTTAGAAACAATCCATTTAGAACCTCACATTACAGATGAATTTAAAAAATTAAACATAAAAATAAGTTACTCAAAAAGTTAAAATATAATTATGCCAAGACCCAGAAACTATACTCTTAGGTATACAGCAAAATAATTAAAAGCAGATATTCAAACAAACACTTGTACACAAATGTTCACAACAGCACTATTCACAATAGCCAGAAGTGGAAACAACCCAACTGTATACCAATGGATGAATGGTTAAAAATATATGGTATATCATGTAATGAAATACTATTCATACAAAGGATTGAAGTGGTTATGTTACCAGAGTTGCCACCAGACCCTTGCAAAACCCCTCCCTTGAAAAGGAGCTAACATATATTTAAGTCACAGGTCTGTACACAAAGAAAGGAAGCTATAGGAAGAACCAGAGAGAACCAGCTAAAACCAAGATGGGATTAATCTGACCTCCAGCTGACCCTGAGTCTCATTCTACACTGATTTTACTACATTAGCTAACACACCTACAAGCACCACAATGGGAATTCAGTGACCAAAAAACCATTTCCAGGAAAGCCCTGCCTCTCTCCCAGAAAACTAATGCCTATGCCTCCCCATCATTAGTCTCACTCCTCCCCATAATGTCCTTAGTCCTTAAAATAAATTCCTCTCACCATTAAGGAGAGATGTTGATTTGTGAAATAAATTCCCACTTCTCCAGTCTCTGGCCATTGAATAAAACTTGCATTGCTTCAATCTCAGTTTTGGTTTCATTTTTGGCTGCATGAACCCAACAGAAAAAGAAGGCAGAAGACTAGGGCTCAAGCAGGGGTCCATACGACTTAATTTGGTAACAGTTATACATGCTCCAAGATGGATGAACCTAAAAAATATTTGTTGGGGAGGAAGAGTTTTTCCTCTACCCTTCTAGGGTCTTCTGGCTGGTCTAAGAATTAACTGACACGAGACGGATTTTCTCCTGTTGCAGAAAATCAAACAAAAGTTTAATAACATGCATACATGGGAGAGACCAAACTGAATAACTCCCCAAAACTAACTAACTCCCCAAAATGACTGACACCCTCACCTTAAATACCATCTTTAGCTAAAAACAAAAGAGGTTGTTGGGCCTAGGGATTTGGGGCTTCCAAGGGAAGGAAAGCAATTCATGTGGAGATGGAAAAGCAAATGTTTGGTAAACGAATGTCTGCTGGGCTATTCAGAGACAGTGGGACAAAGAGAATAATTTTAACAAATAGACTTTGCTGGGTTCCTCTCTGTCCACCACATCTATCTAGTTCATATTATCTATGGTGATGGCTCCCTTGGTGGAACAAGTCCTACATTCTTCTGGGCAGTTATGGAGAAGGTCAAAGTTTCTTCCTGAGTCTTTGGGGTCTTAAAAATAATCTGCCTAGATTAATCCTCATGCCAAAGAAACACATTTTGGGGTGGCAAGTTTTGCTCCATACACATTATACTAAGTCACATATTTTATAAATTAAATGGTTATTCATATATGTAAAATATATACATAATACATTAAAATATATAATAAATATGTATAATAAAATGATTAGTTATGTGAATTTCACCTCAATAAAAATGTAAGTATATAAAATTACAGAAAAAAACATGGATGCATATGCTCTAAAATCTGGATTTGGAGGAGCTTTCTATATATAAAATCATGAAAGAAATCAAAGGAAAGGATGAATACATTTGATGGGTGAAAATATTTATAATTTGGTGAGTCAAACTAAATAAGAAAATGTACTATATAGATAGGATTCTGAAAAAATATGAGTCATTATGTCTCCAAACTTGCCTGCCCTTCCCCATTTATAACTCTTCTCTGGTTCTCTAACCGCTTGTTAATCTGATCTAAAGAACCAGTTGAAAGACTATCAGACATATACATAAAATTTGTTTCACACCTTGCCAACAGCATGAAATAAGCCTTAGTATAGGGTTTATGAAGACACTATTTAGGCCCACAAAGTGTTGAATTTAAAAAGAAGCAGATCATAGCAAGATTTGTCACAAGTCTTACTTTGGTTCACCTATAAACAGATTTTATTAGATTTTTATTTAGATGCTCTGGGCAGATTGTTTAATTTTGAAATTAAGTTTCCAGGTTGGCAGTGGAGTTTTAAATACTTGAATTCTAGAAAGGCAGCAGGTTTTAACCTTTGTATTTCTCTTTTAAAAGCTAATTAGGAAATCAAACCCCAAAGGACTGAATCCATAAAATGTTGGCTTTGTAATACTGATGGAACAATTTAAGTCACCTGCTATTTTGGTGTCATCTGATTAGTCACTGGAATGAGATATTCAAAGAAATCTTAAAAGATTTTTTAAAAATAATTTAGGAGCTCCACCGCCTTGGTTAATATTAGAAACTATTGCTTAGAAAATTAAATCTGAATAGAGAAGTATTTTAGACTTTCTTATCACTCCTGGCTAAATGTTTCCTTAATTTATTATGCACTTGATCAGTCGGTAAACTTTGGTGATAATTCCTAGCTGTGGTGTCAGCTGGAGCTCCAGAGCCTGCCCATTATCTCTGTGGGTGCCCTGGCGCCCCGTGGGCACTCACCACAAACAGCTGGAGTCCACTAAGGGGAAAAAAGAGCACTAAAGCTCTTTCTACCTCCAAAGGCATTTCCAGCCTGGGAGCACTTGAAATGCTCAGCGACATTCAAAATTCCCCTTTACTTCAACAGAAGGTTCCATTTACAGCTATGATCTTCGACCTCTTCAAATGAGTCTAAAATACCTCCTGACACTGAGGTAATTTTTTCCCCTTTTATCTTAAATATGGCCAGGATCCTATGAAATCCCAATGTGCAGGGTGACCCAGGTATGTGTGCCTCAGGGATGAGCTTCCTAGGACTCCCCTGTCAGCATCTCCATTTGAATTTTTTTCTCTTAAATACCAATCGTGTGAAGCATATTTCTCGTTAATTTAATCCTCAAGAACAAACAGATTTTTTTTCCATTCGGCAAGTGGAACTACTGAAAGTGAGCAAAACCCTGTGGGGCCCTCCCAGTACAAATCTTTCGCTGTCTTCGTTTTTTTATCTGTACGAAATAGCCTTCATTCAACCTCCTTGACCTTCCCTGAGTTCCAAAGGGCAGGTTCAAACAGTTGCTAATCAGGGAAGGGAGGGGCAGCAGAGACAAGGGAGGAGCAGACAAGAAACAATAGTGCAGCAATGGGGAAAGGGTCCTAGTACCTCCTCAAAGAATGTACATAACAGTCTGCTACAGAGCTCTGAGTCACACAGGAACCAGGGCCTCCACCCACGTGTTGGATGGTAACTTCAGTGTGAGCACAAGCAGTGGAACCCAGACTAGTTGGAACCAGAAGGCTGATGATTGATATTCCTGGAGCACCGCCCTGTTACCTCACCACCAACCAATCAGAAAAAAGTCACACACCCTGCAGCCCTCTCCCCAGATTTTGCCCATAAAAGCTCTTCCCTGAAGACTAATAGAAATTTCGGGCTCCTAGAAGTGCTTAGGAGAGGTGTATGTGCCAAGGAGTAATTAAACAATATGTGTGGATGGCAAATGAGAAGCCCACAGGGGAAGAGTAGGCTTACAAAGGAGGGTGGACTTCATTCTGCTTTGAGGTCCGTGAGTCAGAGATGAAGTGGATCTTCAAAGGTAAAGTATTTTGCTTATAGAAGTGAAGAGGAAGAGAAGAAAGCATTCCTGACTGTGGCCACTAGGCTCCAAAGACCATCACCATCAATTCCCTCCCACCTCATACCCGAATGATGTTTGTTCCATCAAGAGTTGGATCTAATTTCCCAACCGTTGAATATGGGCAGATCTTAGTGACCCCTTCTTGTTGGGAGCCAAGAAGTTTTCGCCATTAGAAGATGGCCGACACCCTGCTTCTCTTCCTGATTTATGAGATAGAAGTTCGCGCCTAAAATGAAAGCCAGCGCACGCAGCACCAATGATGATTAGCCAAGTACTTCCCTCATTCTGAATCCCGCCCCCCTTTCTCTGCAGTGTATAAATACAGCTACCGCAGCAATAAAAGTTTGAGGCTTGATCAGGATTCTGTCTTGCCTCCATTCTTTCGCGTCTCCTGCCCTTCCCCCTTTTTTCAACCCCCACAGGTTCCTCCTCGGACTCACAAGGATTTGTCCTGCTGGTCGGGACTCCCGGGGACGCCCGGGGCCGTACACAATTGGCGCCCAACGTGGGGCTCGAGGAACGGATCCTGACGGAGGTAGCACGCTTACGAACGCCTGGCCAGGCACCCACTGAGCCGCCGCGAGACTTACTCGAAAGTGCAGCTTGATTAGGTCCCCGGAGGACTGGCCGCCCTTCGGCAGTCGTGACCTGAGGATAAGGTAAGCGGAGCTATAAATATGGGACAGGAATTGAGTTCCCATGAACTCTTTCTTCAGGGGATCGAGGATTCCCTCAAGATGCGGAAGATTAAGGCTAGAAAAAAAGATTTGCGTGATTTTTTTATGTTCTTGTCTGATGTTTGCCCATGGTTCCCACAGGAAGGGACAATAGATAAAAAATGCTGGAATCGTGTAGGAAATTGTTTAAATGATTATTATCAAACCTTTGGGCCTTCTAAAGTGCCTGTGACTGCATTTTCGTATTGGAATTTAATTAGGGAGATTCTCATGGGTCATTTTTTTGACCCCGATGTCCAAAAGGTTGTAGAGACCGGGGAAACAATTCTTAAAGCAGCCTCTCGTCTCCATTCAGCTTGTCCATCCGTTACCATTGATATGGGTTCAAATGAAGAGTTCCCAAAAATTCCAGAAACCGGTCATCATTATCCCACAGATGATAAAGTTATCCCAAAGATTTATCCTTCCCTTACTGCTATTAAGGGTGATCCCAATGATGACCAGCTTTCCCCCCAAGATCAGGAAACTCTCGATGAGCAGGCTGCTCGTTATCATCGCAATGATGATCCCTGGGGATTCCCCCTTTTGAAGCCTCCACCATCTTATAATACTCCTCATCAGATGCCTGCCTTTAGCGCCCCTGCTCCCATTGCCCCCCTGATTGATCCCCTTCGACAGGCTAAGATGGCCTTAACCCAGGAAATTTCCTCTTTGAGAGATGTTTTACAACAAAAACGGGAACGCTTGGATCTCCTAAAGGAGCTTAAGGCCCTTGAGGTGGAGCTTACTTCTTTTAATGTCTCGAACGGTCCCAATAAACCCCCGCTTCGACAAAAACCAGGATCCATTAAGTTAGCCTTCCCTGTTACTCGCAGTCAAAATTTACCCACTCAAGGTGAAATTCAAGCTGAAGATAGTGAGGAAGGGGAAGAGGAAGAGGGAGAAGAATCTCCTGAACCTGATGAGGGACCAGATATTCATAATTCTTCTGGGGGCGGCCCTTTTGAACATAAATATCGCCGCCTCAATTTAAAACATATAAAAGATTTAAAATCTGCTGTCAATAATTATGGGCCCACAGCCCCTTATACATTGGCAATCTTGGAGGGATTAAGCGATCGCTGGCTGACCCCAAATGATTGGCTTACCCTGGCTCGGGCCACCCTTTCTGGGGGAGATTTTGTTTTATGGCGCACTGAATTTGCAGAAAATTGTAGAGAAACTGCCCAAAGAAATGCTGAAAACAGAACTTCCCGATCATGGACCCGAGATAAATTACTTGGCCGTCCCCCCTATGAATCCAATGAGTCTCAGGCTGCTTTTCCCCCTGGTTTGTTGGCTCAAATACAACATGCTGGCCTTAAGGCCTGGCGCCGTCTTCCGCCTAAGGGTTCGCCCACAACTTCCTTGGCAAAAATTCGCCAGGGACCAGAAGAGCCTTATTGTGAGTTTATTAGCCGCCTCACGGACGCCGCCGAGCGTGTAGTGGGTGATAGTGAAACTGATAATGCCTTTGTTAAACATTTAGCTTATGAAAATGCCAATCCGGCCTGCCAAGCTGCCCTTCGGGCTCATCGTGGTGGTAGCCTGGCTGATTACATTAAGTTGTGCTCCGGAATTGGTCCCTCCCATTCTGTTGGTCTTGCGATTGGAGCTGCTCTAAAAGATTTTATTAAAGATACATCCGTCCTAGATAAACAACAAAAAACTTGCTATAATTGCAAACAACCTGGACATTTTGCCCGGGATTGTTCATTACATAGACAAGGACAGTCATTAAAGGCTAACCCACAACAACCCCAATATCAATCCCGGGCTCCTCCCACCACCGTTTGCCCTCGTTGTAAAAGAGGCAAACATTGGTCTTCAGAATGTTTTTCAAAAACGGATATAAATGGCCAATTGCTCCCCAAAAAACAGGGAAACTTTTCACGGGGCCAGCCCCTGGCCCCTTCCTTGGAACCAAACCAAGGGGCAATTCGGTTTGTTCCTCAAAAATCTGGACAAGTTCCCTGCACCCAGATGTTGGCTCCCTCTGTCGAGCCACACCCGGAAGCGCAGGATTGGACCTCTGTGCCTCCACCGACTCAATATTAGTCCCAGAACAAGGAGTACAACCAATTCCCACAGAAGTTTATGGCCCCCTGCCCCCAAATACTTTTGGTTTAATTTTAGGAAGAGGTAGTTCCGCTTTGGCTGGCCTCCAAATTATACCTGGTGTTATTGATAATGATTATTCAGGTCAAATTACCCTTTTGGCATCTGCTTTACAAGGCCCTATATCAATCCCTAAAGGTCAAAGGATAGCACAGTTAGTATTGTTGCCCCTAAATTCTTTAAATAAGAGCCATACTAATTGTCCTAGAGCAGATGCTGCTTTTGGCTCCTCAGATGTTTATTGGGTCCAACAAATTACTCCTGAAAGGCCACTCCTAACCCTGTGGTTAGATGGAAAGAAATTTGAGGGTTTAGTCGATACAGGAGCCGATGCAACAGTTATTTCGGAAAAATATTGGCCCTCCTCTTGGCCTTGTACAGTGTCTATAACTCATTTACAAGGCATAGGACATTCTACCAATCCTAAACGGAGTTCTAAAGTTCTTACATGGATAGATACTGAAGGTAATACTGGACAGGTACAACCTTATATTTTGCCACATATCCCGTTGAATCTTTGGGGACGTGACATCCTGTCACAATTAAAGTTAATCATGGCCAGCCCCAATGAGGTGGTGACCCAACAAATGCTAAACCAAGGGTTTCTACCAGGCTTAGGCTTAGGAAAAAATAATCAGGGTATTACACGACCTATTTCCCTGGCATCTAACATAAATCGCCAGGGCCTAGGCAGTTCGCCTTTTTCTTAGCGGCCATTGACCTTCCTGTGCCCCATGCGGACAAAATACGATGGAAAACTAATGATCCCGTTTGGGTGGACCAATGGCCTCTAACAGAAGAAAAACTTACAGCTGCCACAAAGTTAGTGCAGGAACAATTGGCCGCTGGACATTTAGAAGCCACTACTTCGCCATGGAATACCCCTATATTTGTGATAAAAAAGAGATCTGGCTCATGGCGACTTCTCCAAGATCTTAGGGAAATTAATAAAACAATGTTTACTATGGGAGCTTTACAGCCTGGCTTGCCTTCTCCTATTGCCATTCCAGCTGGCTATTTTAAAATCATTATTGATCTTAAAGATTGCTTTTTTACTATCCCTCTCCATCCTCAGGATAGAGAGCGTTTTGCATTTAGTCTCCCAGTAATTAATTTTAAAGGCCCAATGCCACGTTTTCAATGGAAGGTCCTCCCGCAGGGTATGGCCAATAGCCCCACCTTATGTCAAAAATTTGTTGCACAAGCTGTAGACCCTCTTAGGGCTCGTTGGCCTGGTATCTATATCATTCATTATATGGATGATATTCTTTTGGCTGGAAAATCAACTGATGAACTCCTTAAGTGTTATCAAGATTTAAAAGATAATCTTGCTTCCTCTGGCCTTCAAATTGCTTCAAATAAGGTACAATTAAAAGATCCATACTATTATCTTGGTTTCGAATTAAACAAAAAAATAATTACCACTCAAAAGATACACATACAAGTATCACATTTGCAAACCCTCAATGATTTTCAAAAATTTTTGGGAGATATTAATTGGCTACGACCGTATCTTAAACTTACTACGGGAGAGTTAAAACCCTTATTCGAAATTTTACAAGGGCCATCAGATCCCTTGTCACCCCGTAGGCTGACTAAGGAGGCTAAAAATTCTCTTCAATTAGTAGAAAAGGCCATTAGATGTCAACAGATTACCTTTTTAGATTATGGTCGTCCCTTTAGTTTGATTATTTGTGCCACTGCACATACACCCACTGGAGTCCTATGGCAAGATCATCCCCTCTTGTGGATACATTTGTCCGTATCTCCTAATAAAGTGCTTAAGACCTACACTTCCTTAGTAGCACAGGTTCTTACTTTGGGCAGAGAAAAAAGCCGTCAATTTTTTGGCAGAGATCCTGATCATTTGATTCTCCCCCATACCAAAGAAGAGCTTGGTTGGTTATTACAAACTGATGATAAATGGCTTGTTTCCTTATCCTCCTTTCAGGGTAATATTGATAATCATTATCCACCTGATAAGCTCCTTCAGTTTGCTAGAAAACATCTGTTTATATTTCCCAAAATCACTTCTGCTGTTCCTCTGGGAAATGCTGCCCTAGTATTCACTGATGGATCATCATCCGGTGTTGCTGTATTTGTTATAAATAATCAGCCCTATAGGGTACAGTCCCCCTTTTTATCAGCACAACTTGTTGAGCTTTTTGCCATTCTTCAGGTTTTTGAGATGTTACAGAATATCCCCTTTAATTTATATACGGACAGCTCATATATAGCTTTGTCCGTCCCCCTTTTAGAAACTGTTCCATATATTAAACCCTCTTCCAATGCTGTTCCCCTTTTTCAACAACTTCAAAGTCTTATACTTCGAAGACAAGCGCCTTTTTTTATTGATCATCTTAGGGCTCATACAGATCTTCCTGGACCCCTCTCTCAGGGCAATGATTTAGCTGATAAAAATGCCCGCCTGATGTGCACCGTAACCTCTGATTCTGTTTCTCAAGCTACTCAATTTCATCAGCTACATCATGTTAATGCACATACTCTTCGCTTAATGTTTAAGCTTACTCGAGAACAATCAAGACAAATTGTAAAAAATTGTCCAGGGTGCGTTACATTTTTACCTCTTCCACATCTTGGGGTAAACCCAAGAGGTCTATTACCTAATGAAATCTGGCAGATGGATGTTACCCATCTTGCTAAATTTGGAAAATTAAAATTTATTCATGTGTCCATTGATACCTTTAGCGGCTTTATATATGCCTCCCTTCAGGGAGGAGAAGCCACAAAAAACATTATTTCACATGTGCTCCAATGTTTTACAGTTTTAGGCAAGCCTCAAATAATTAAAACAGATAATGGGCCTGGGTATACCTCCCAGGCTTTCCAAGATTTTTGCACCCGGCTTCAAATAAAACATCTTATGGGAATTCCATATAACCCCCAGGGTCAAGGCATAGTAGAAAGAGCCCATCAAACCCTTAAAAATACCATTTCCAAGCTTAAAAATAATGATTTAACTGCTACAAAAAATTCCCCAAAAAATATTCTTAGTCATGCCCTGTTTGTAATTAATTTTTTACAATTAGATAATAATGGTAGATCTGCCGCCGATCGCCTTTGGCATCAAGAAACTAAAAATCAATATGCACAAGTTATGTGGAAAGACCCTTTGACCTTTAAATGGCATGGACCCGATCCACTCCTCATCTGGGGGAGGGGATCCGCATGTGTATATAATACCAAAGAAGGTGGAGCACGCTGGTTGCCTGAGCGCCTTATTAAACCTATAAGTTCTATAAAGTAATAAATTTTATCCAGGGCCCTTTTCCCTGAGATTGTATTTATTTTTCTTTTTCAGAAAAAGATGGAGACCCTCCTAATATTGAAAGAGCGGCAGAGACGACATGAGCTATCCGTTGTGACCCTGATCCTGTCATCTTTGCTGGTTGTTGGACAGGCTGAAAGCACTCCCCACTTGCCTCAAAATTTAACCTGATACATTACCATCGCCTCGCCATTACAGAAGCAGAACCAAAGGATGATTTTGGCTGCCCCTCCACTGGAGCG
The DNA here is from genome assembly GCF_011762595.2 of Tursiops truncatus. Taxonomy (NCBI): domain Eukaryota; kingdom Metazoa; phylum Chordata; class Mammalia; order Artiodactyla; family Delphinidae; genus Tursiops; species Tursiops truncatus. The sequence continues at coordinate 32,075,010 of NC_047051.1, forward strand.
GCATGAAACAGAGACATGCCTACCCCCCTCTTTGATGGAGGGTATGGGTACCGAGTTGAGTGTGGCAGCAAAGCATGCACAAGGGAAAACGTGTATATATGTATATACAAGGTAATCTCTGTTATTCCCTGTGAGTATACCTGAATTATGATAGAGGTTGGTATCTAAACATTGTTTTTGGCTTTTAGTAGCTAAGATTATCTTTGGCTCTGCCTCTCCTCCCCAAAAGATACCAAGAGCCGATGAGTGTGGACACACATACCTTGTCCACGGGAGGATTCAGGTCACTACTCCCTCACTCGGTTAATGCCCACCTCCTTAAAAGAAATAAAAAGGGAGGAAATGTTGGGAGCCAAGAAGTTTTCGCCATTAGAAGATGGCCGACACCCTGCTTCTCTTCCTGATTTATGAGATAGAAGTTCGCGCCTAAAATGAAAGCCAGCGCACGCAGCACCAATGATGATTAGCCAAGTACTTCCCTCATTCTGAATCCCGCCCCCCTTTCTCTGCAGTGTATAAATACAGCTACCGCAGCAATAAAAGTTTGAGGCTTGATCAGGATTCTGTCTTGCCTCCATTCTTTCGCGTCTCCTGCCCTTCCCCCTTTTTTCAACCCCCACAGGTTCCTCCTCGGACTCACAAGGATTTGTCCTGCTGGTCGGGACTCCCGGGGACGCCCGGGGCCGTACACACCTTCTAACTAGTAGAAAGGGGCAGAGGTACACTGTGTGACTTCCAAAACCAGATTTTAAAAGGCCATGCCACCTCTACCTAGTGTGTGTGAGGTGCTTGCTTTTGGAACCCAGACACTATATATTATGAGGAAGCCCAGGCCTCATGGGGGAGCCCGTGTGGACAGGAGCCAAGGACCCCAGCTGTCAGCCCTGGCTGAGCCCACAGCCACTATGAATTGCCACACCTCCAAATGAGGAAACCTTTGAGGTGACTCCAGCCCCAGCGACTGTCTGACTTCAGCCTCATGAGAGAACACAGGTGAGAATCACCTAGCTGAGCCCAGTCATCCTCTACCACCCTGAGTGAAAACAATTGTGTGTAAATGACTGTTGTTTTTAAGCCAGAGTATTTTGGGGTGGTTTGAAACAGGAGGGAAGGGGGCAGGGCACAACCTTTAAAAGAATGACATAGCCATAGGACATGAAAAAAACTGGTTAGAATGAACTAGGTCCAAGATGGCAGAAGATTCGACTTCCAGTAGACCTTGAGCTTCATTATACACTCATTGTAATGCATATCCATGCTAAATGACACACCCACAGGCACCATGACAGTTCTGAGGCCAACCATAAAAGGCCAAAAAGTGGGTAATAGCCCTATTTCTGGAAATCTCCACCTCTTCTCCAAAATAGTTGGGATAATCCTCCCACTCATTAGCCTATGAAATTACCCAGCCCATAAAAACTAACTACCCCATGTTTTGGGGCCTCTCGTCTTCTGAGATGGCTCACACTCTGTCTGTGGAGTATGTTTCTCCCAGGGCCATTCTTACCTTTTGAGATGGACCACGTTCTGTCTATGGAATGTGTATCTCTCTAAAAGAAATCCACTTCTCACCTATCGCTTTGTCTCTCACTGAATTCTTTCTGTGACAAGACATCAAGAACCTGTGCTTGGGCTTCCCTGGTGGCGCAGTGGTTGAGAGTCCGCCTGCTGATGCAGGGGACACGAGTTCGTGCCCCGGTCCGGGAAGATCCCACATGCCGCGGAGCGGCTGGGCCCGTGAGCCATGGCCACTGAGTCTGCGCGTCCGGAGCCTGTGCTCCGCAACGGGAGAGGCCACAACAGTGAGAGGCCCGCGTACCGCAAAAACAGAAAAAAAAAAAAAGAACCTGTGCTTCATTAAGTCCTCAGACCAGGTGTGTGATCTCAATTAAGAGACAGTGGGTTCAAGTCCCAATCTGGGTTTTGTGTGGGTTTGAGTCTCAGCCCTTGGGTTTAAATTCCAATCTCGGTGTTGGCTGGGTTTGAGTCCCAGCTTGTGGGTTCCAGTCCCAATCTTAATTGTGCAGTTTCAGCTTCTTACATAGAAGTAGAAACTAGAGCACAAAGGAGGAAGCTGAAGTAACAGCACAGGGTCACTGAACAACAGCCTGACGTCGGGCATCACAGGCTCACTGAAGTTGAGGAAAGGGGATAGAAGGAAAGCATGGCATAATGCTGCAGGGTCAGGCACAGGATATGGACAATTGTTGATGCCATACCAAGGGGGGCAGTCTATTCTATGGGCAATGGGGAAGCCACTGAAGTGGTCTTAGAGGGGACGTGGGAGGTTAATATGATCAGATCTGAGACAGCCCTTCTAGCAGCAGTGTGCAGAAGCCCTGGGAATACTCCATTCATCCCAGCAGGGAGGGTGAGGGACCCTGAAAGAAGGCCAGAAAGAGGAGGGATGGAGCATGGAGGGAAGATTTAAATGTGCTAGGGAAGATAATCTACAGGATTTGGAAGTTGCCTGCATTTGAGGTTGAGGGGAGGAGAAATTAAAGAAAACTTGTTCGTTCATTAAATTCTGATTGACAGACTACTAAGTACTAAGCATGTTTCTGAACCCTGAGGATAAAGCAATGAATAAGGCATTTGGTCCCTCATGAACTTATATTCTAGTGAGGAAGAAAAACAAATGGGTTTAAATGAGTTTAAGACAATTTCTAGTTCATGCCTTTTCTCTTAATCCATCTTCTCATATACCAGGCAGTATACAGGAGAAATGGACAATTTTCCAGAAAATAAGATGAACTCCTTAATTTAACATTCTGATGGTGATCCACGGGCAAATTATCTGGGTGCTGGAGAGAGTTCAGGACTTGTTCTTTGATACTGTTAGACCCTGTGTGGAAATCCAGAAACATGGAGGTCAAAGGAGTACCCTGGGTTGTCTCTTGTGGTCTTTGGTCCCAGAGACCACGACCATGTGGCCAAAAGGAAGCATGAAGGACACGCTTGAGCCAGGGAGGAAGTGATTCTCATTCATTTTTCTATAGTCAGGTAGGCATTTGTTAATTCAGCAAATATCCATCATTCTGACTGCTGGGCATACTGTAGTGAAAAAGAGAAAGAAAACCCCTCAATTCATGGGGCTTACATTATATTAGGGAAGACAGATAATAAGAGGTAAAGAAACAACATAATATCTGTATAGTAGCTTCCTATTGTTGCTGTAACAAAATATCAGAAACTTAGTGGCTTAAAATGCCACAGATTCATTATCTTACAGTTCTGAAGTTTAGAAGTCTGAAAATGGATCTTATGGGTTAAAGTCAAAGTGTCAACAAGACCGCATTCTGAGAATCCATTTCCTTGCTTTTTGTAGCTTCTCGAGACCACCTGCATTACTTGGCTCATGGCCCCCTTCCTACAACAGCCTCATTCTGACCTCTGTTTCCCCTGTTAATCTCCCTCCCTGACTCTGATCCTCCTGCCTCCCTCACATAAGTACTCTTGTCCCACGCAGACAATCCAGGATGATCTTGATATCCTTTACTTAATTACATCTGTAAAGTCCGTTTTTCTATACCTTTTGCTATGTAAACTGACAAAATTAATGACAGATTCTGGGGATTAGGATGTGACATCTTTGGGGACCATTATTCATCCAACCACAGTCAAGTTCTGACTACTATGAAGAAAAATAAAGCAGGATAAGCAGATGGAAGGTATGACTGGGGAGAAAAGGAATGAAAGGAGAGGTCAAATTGGGGCCTGATTATGTAAGATTTTTAAACTGTGGTAAGGACTTGGGAGTTTATTTTCAGTGTGTAGGGAAAACTCTGGAGGATTGGCCAAGTGTGGCATGACTTGCTTTACAGTTTTGAAGGTTTACTTTTGATGCCATGTGGAGAAATTTTTAAGGAATTTCATTCCAAAGAATAACAGAAAAAAAGGACTGAAGGACAATGCATTGTCAAAGGAGGTGTTGTTGCTTTTGTTTTTATTCATTTTTTCACATTAGAGATATACCAGCAAGTCTATGTGCCTGTGGGAATAGTCTAGTGAAGGAGAAATGGGTGATACAGGAAGAGAAGGGAATAAAAGCAGAGGCAAAGTCCTTGACTGGGCAAGAAGGCAATAGGATCCAGTGCACAAGACGAGGGGTTAATGTACGATAGGAACAGAGACGATTCTTCCTTCATTAACAAGTGGGAAAGGTAGAACCAGAGGGAAGGGACAGACGTAGGGAGACCAGTACACTGCACCTATTTCCCTGGTGGAATAAGAAGCAGGGGCATTGCTAAATCCGTGTGTGTGTGTGTTGGGGGGGGGGGGTGTTACAGGAGAAAACTAAGCGTGAAATATTTGAGAGTGACAGAATGCTTTGACTATGGAAATGTTGTAGGTTTCCTGGGCAATATTGAGAGCCCCTTGAGGATTGTAGTCATTAATTTAAAGCCAGCAACATCGCCTGCATGCTTTGGTTTCAGCCATGATCAGCTGCTTGGGAACAGTAATGAAGAATATGAAAAGTTGGATTTGATCAAGATTAGAGTTTTGAATGTGAACACAGTGGAGAGAGAAGGGGAGAACGGATTTGAGGGTGTGTAAGGGAACAATTATAAATATGGACTCTGGCATTTAAATTATATAAAGGAGCAAAGTGAGGACATGGGGCATTGAAGGACAGCAGAAAGAGGTAGGGTCAATGGATAGAAGGTCTCAGGGGGATAAAACATTATTGGTATGGGGCTATTAGTGTGAGATGGAAAAATAGGAGGTAATGATCAGAGAGGGATGCCTCAAATTGAGATTTTGAAAGAGATGTATGTAAGGGTAACAAAGCATACCATGGATTTGGATAACTAAGGTGCAATGGAAGACAAGAACATTAGAAGTAAAGACAACGTGTTGGACAAATTATCCATATAGATATAAAAACACAAAGGATAATAATAGAATAGTGATAGGGAAACTTCCAGTGATCCAGGGCCTAAATTCTTCAACTAATTAAAGCAAAAGATTAGAAGGATGGTAAGTGATTATTAAAAAGAGGGGTACCAAATAGCATAGTCAAATCATTGGGTGGGGTCAGGGAGGCAGGGGAATGATGGTCTGGAAGTAGGAATGAAGAGTATTACCACTCTAGGTCCAGTGGTCCATGGGGTGGTGGGAAGGAAAACGGCCATCATTTGAGAAAGCTACAGGGAAAACACTGGCCTCAAGGGACAGCCAGATTTCCTTAGGAACGAGAAGGTGGAAGGCACTTTGAAGGATTTAGGGGATTTTGCTGATGACACTCAGTGAGTTCTAGAAAATACAGTTGCCAAGTTTAAGGCTCCGAGGTGTAGGAACTGGGGTCGGGAGAGAGCTGCATGGAGCCATGATGGGGATAATACCCTGAGCACTCATGGGATTAGTCTGATGTTCTCTCAGGGCAGGAGCCAGAGAACATTTTCTGTAAAGAGCCAGACAGGTTTTGTGGAACGTAAGTTCTCTGTCACGACGATCACTCAGCTCTGGCAGTGCAGCCTCAGATGTGCGTAAACGAATGAGGGTGGCTGAGTCCCAGTAAAACTTCATTAGAGGAAACTGGTAGTTAGCCGACTCCTGCCTGAGGTGGAGTTGATTGATGAGTTTTGGGGACTGTTAGTTGGGTAGTTGCAGGCATAAAGCAGGTTGAGGTCAGAGGAGGGTGGTGGGAATAGTATTCTCACGGAGAGTTCGTGTTATTCTAGGGCCCTGCATCCTGCCAGCAGGGTGAGAGCTGGGTATTCCCTGTGGCATCTGGACCTCTGCGGGCCCACTCAGACCCTGCTGTGGCCTCCTGGGTTTTAGCTAGACTAATGGGTAAATGGTGTGGTCACCTTCCAAAACACAAGTGAGGAAGAAGAGACACTTTTGAGGGAAAAATGTTGAGTTTCATTTATGATGTTGACTTTGTTATCCAAGTAGAGACGACCAATTGGATTAGGGTCTGGAGCTCACAAGATGTCTGGGTGGGACATATAAAGGCACCGTCCTTGGGTAAAGGATAAATTGAAGTCTCAGGCTTTAATTGAAGGCAATCCCCTTGGGAACATTTAAGGGCAGGCAGAAATGGTTTCCAGTTTTATATATTGATAAAATCAATCCCATGTTTTCTAAATCCCATCCTCATTTTGTGCTGGATGGGCACCAAGATTTTGAAAAGTATGAGATGGAAAGTTTCCACCGTTCACAGATCAGATAAATGCACTACTTGTTTGAGGTTGTATAACCGAGGAATGAGTGCATGAAAAAATGTCTTGAATCTCCTGCAATTATTTCAGTAGAGCACGATGATTAATGAGTTGAGGGTTGAAATATCCTCTTTCCTTTTGATGGCTCATTTTTCTGCCCATCATCACCTCTAGAAGAGGACAAAGAAATGAAATCATTTAACATTACTACCAATTAACAGCTTCTGTGGAAAAACTAATGGAAACTCTAGCATAAGTGGATGTTTTTAGGTTGTCTCTTTCTGTGCCCTGAGAACCCAGAAAATCAGTATGAGGTAGTGGAAATGTGGTCTGTGCTGAGAATCTGAAGACCTGAATTTGAGGTGGTTTAGGTACAAACAGGACATGTGACCTTGGGTTCCTCACTTAACCTCTCTGCCCTGCAGTGTTCTCACTTGTAAAGTGCCAACTACATGCCAAGTATATGCCAGACACCTTGCATACCCCTTGCTTCGTTTAATAATTCCTACCTGGGCTTCCCTGGTGGCGCAGTGGTTGAGAGTCCGCCTGCCGATGCAGGGGACACGGGTTTGTGCCCCGGTCCGGGAAGATCCCGCGTGCCGCGGAGCGGCTGGCCCCGTGAGCCATGGCCGCTGAGCCTGCGCGTCTGGAGCCTGTGCTCCGCAACGGGAGAGGCCACAACAGTGAGAGGCCCGCGTACCGCAAAAACAAATAAATACATAAATAAATAATTCCTACCTAAAACAAGGTTGCTGTAAGAGCCACGGGAAATGGATATAAAAGCACCTTGTAAACCATAAAGCAATACACCACATAAGGCATTCTATAACACTAATCACGGGTTTTCAGTGGCCCTAATTGCCACAGAAATAGCAATCAGTTTGCCCATGTCTGAAAGCCTCATTTTGGGGTTCAGTTTTCTTTTGTGTTGTTGTTTTTCTTCCTTTTTTTTTTTTTTTTCTTTTTTGGATGTGCCCCACGGCATGTGGGATCCTTTTTCCCCCGAACCAGGGATCAAACCCATGCCCCCTGCATTGGAAGGACAGAGTCTTAACCACTGGACCACCAGGGAAGTCCCTGTGTTACTGTTTTCCATTATTGTTCTTAGGTTAAGGAACCAAACTTCCCATTTACTGCTTATGTTTTATACTAAAATTGCCAAACTCAGAAAAGGGAAGGTAAAGTTCTAAAATTCTTCAGTGACCCGAGGCCCAATCCTCTTACTAAATGTGCTGTGACTTTTATAAACCCCAACCTGCTGCCCTTTCTAAAGCTCCCCTTAGCAAAGTAAAGGGTTTGGAAAAGGAATCCACAGAGGTGCTCTTTTCTGGCCTGAGGAGGCAGTGCCATTAGGATATTATGGCATTCTTGCATTATAATTTACACCTGCATTTCATGCATTTTATTCACTGCCAATAATTATTGAATAATTACTGTGTTCTCCCACTGCGGCCTCTCTTTGTACTCCCACTTCTCCCTAGGGTTTCAGCTAGATTGTTGCCTCTTGAAAGTTTCTTTCCTTCTGAAAAGCAGGCAGGTGGCTTGTAATTGTTATTTTTGAGCCAAGCATTTAAATAGGCAAGCTTTCTACCCAGTACCCTATCTCCCCGGTTTCCGTGTGTACTGTTTACTGGAAGGATAACAGGAAGCAGCTTGTCCTAGGAAGTCACTGCTACTTAAAGACTTTAAAATTCATGTGTTTGTGACTCCCGCGTTACCTATTTTCATGTAGCATCTTCCAAATCTGCTAAGCTGATTTGAATTGAGATAAATTAGATCATTTGCAGCCCAACTTGCCTGCCAAATTCAAACTGGCACTTGAAGCACTTTATGTATGTTTGGGGGTTTGTTGGAAGACAAAATCATCAAGACTTAGCTATAGTGAAGGAGTTTGTTTGTTTTCCTGTATGGAAAACAAGTTAACTCCTGCTTCTTTTTGCTTTTTACTCCTTTGCTGCAAAAAAAAAAATAATTCCCCAGTCACCTGGTTAGTCTGTCTCCATATACATCCTCTAACTCAGAGATTTCTATCTTCTTGCCAGGAAACAAAAACTTCAGAGATTATAGATAAATCTAAAGTACTAGGTATAATCTGATTGCTTTACCTACATGATCTTTTAGTCATTTCAGTGTCACTGCTCCCGGGGAAAGTTTTGTTAAGACTGGAATCTTTACTCAACATTCCTTTCTGTTAAAAACCTATAATTACTCTTGGAACGAACTTAAACTTTTGTTACTTCCCAAAGAGTGCTTACGCTGAATCCTAAAGTGTTCATTCGGTTTTTGCCACCTACTTTACAACCACAATGAAACTCAATATATGATGGTTTAATAGACAAGTGTTTCTTGTGTCTGATTATTGAAAATGGAGACAAAAGCTCTTCTGGACTCCAAAGCTTTCACATAATTTATTATTCCACACATTTATTATTGTGTATTTCACAATAAATACACAAAGGCTGCTTTCTGTATTTATTCAGACTTAGAACTTGTAACCAAAATGACCCAAGCCCTGGTATCACAGGATAACTGAATACTTATTATTAGAAGGCAAATTTTACTGGATAAATACAGACATTGCTCAAATTGGTTGTACAGTGTAACACCCAGCACTTACTAAGGCAAAGTTGTTTACACTCATCTCTTAGTTAATCCGCACATCAAGGTCTCCCTAAAGTAGGTGGGTAGAAAGTAGGAAATAATATGAGCCTCTGCGTTATAGCACAAGAGTTGAGCTACTTGAAATTGGTTTGGAAATCTAAGCTCGGGACACTCAGAATATCATCTTGTTCCCAGGAGCCTCCTCAGTTTCCAAATGATTTTCCCATAAGAAAAGAGAAGATAATAAATAGAGTCATAGGAATGTTTGAAACTTCATTTTATGTTGCTGTAAATAATACATTCCTTTAAATAATATCCCTTTGTAAGCTCATTTGTCACCTCACCCAGCCGTCTCTATTATAAAAAACTCAGATTTGGGAGATGACAGATTGGCAATCCCAATGCCCCAATTGTTATAAAATGTTTGATAAAGTTGAAGTCTGCCTTCATGTATATTTTAGACATTGGTCAGTTTATTCATTTAATAAATTATTACTGAACATCTGTACATGTTAGATACCGCACTAAGGGCTGATGATAAAACAAATACAGCATAGCCCCTGCTCTCCCTAGGACCCTCAATGATGCTAAGTGTAAAATCAGAATCAAAATCTAGGAGATGAGATTATTTAGATAGAGAAAGGACTGACCTCAAGAAATAATCTGTGCATGGCCAAGATGTTACAACACATAACCAGTACACAATCACTTGTGTTGAGTCAGAGATATTAACTAATCCAAATACAGTAAATAGAAGAAGGTGAAATAATTCACTTACTCATATATCATGTATTTATCATTCGCATACCTTTCCGTGCCCTCACAGAACTTACAGCCCTTATTTACCAGTGTATCCCTCAGTTTTCCCAGCTGTGAATATGTCCCCACATCCATTCAGTTGCCTAGACCAAATAGCAGGAATCAACCTTGATTCACCTCTTTCCTTCAACCTCAAACCTCCCCTGACCTCTCATCCCCAATTCAGAAGCAAACTCGGCCAACTCCAAAACACACTGAATGTACAGCATCTCACAGTCTGCAGTCACTGCTCTTGTCCAGCCCCACCACCTCTCGTCTGGCCCTCGGTGGAGCCCTAACTGAGTTCCCTGCCTCTGTTCTGCCCTTCCAACCCCAGCACACACACCATCCATTTCCAACTCAGCAGCCAGAGTAAACTTCTTAAAATGGAAACCAGCTGTATGTCAATTACATCTCAATTTAAAAAAAAAAGGAAACCAGATTGTGCCACTTATCAGTGCAAAGTGGCTCCCCTTGAACGGAATAAAATTCAAACTCCTTTTTCGGGGCTATGAAAGCACATATGATCTAGTCCCTGTCTTTCTCTCCAAGCTCAACTCCTACTATGATGGCCCACTCCCAGCCATACTGGACTTTCTGTGCCTCATATTCACCAACTGCCTTCCCACTTTGAGCCTTTGTACAGGCTGGTCCTCCTAATCTTTCCGTGGCTGGTTCCCTCATCACTCAGATCACAGCATAGAGTTATAGCCTCAGACATCTTCTTTGAGCTCTCCCTTTACCATCATATCACCACCAGTTTAATTCTCCACATACCACTTATCACACTCTGGGGGTATCCCTTTTTATTGGTTTATTTGATTGTCGTTTGTCCACCACCATTAAAATGGAAGCTCCATGTCTATCTCGTTGGGCCTAAAACAGTGCCTGATAATGTACCCAATGCTCAATAAATATTTGTGGAATAAAAGGATGAATGATGTCAGCTAGAAAAGGGGGGAGGGGCAGAATGAGGAACTGGAGGGAGAGGAGGGGAGGAGACCAGGGTTTAACCTCAAATCTGTCACTCTGCAGTTTATGTGATCTAGCCGAAGTTATAAATGCTAAGCCATAATTTCCTCTTCTGTAAAGTAGGAATAATAACTGTGAGCATATAAACTGCTTAGCTTTCTTCCTGTTATGTGTGGATGCTAAATAAATATTAGTTTTAATGTGATATTATTAGGTGTGCTCTGTTATGGACCTGAACACTTCTAATATGTCACCCCATGAGTGGGATGAACTACACCTCCATAGCTTCCACCTCTTTCGATACGATTCTCTGCAAGTCAAGCAACTCTCTGATTATTAACTTGACCTCCTACATACCTGATTCATTAGTATCCTTGGCTGCCAATAAAAGCATATTTCCTGATGAATATTAATAAGATAACACCATGTTTACATTTAGTCTCTTTTGAGTTTTGTTAGCTTGAATCAGTCCCCTGAACTTATTCCTCTCTGGGAAAAACCAAACACAGAGGTGTGGGACCTCCAAGGCTGCTGTCCAGGCCCTGCCCAATGGCTGCACCAAAGGCCCAGGCCCAGGAGAGCAACCCCAGGCTGTCCTGGACAGCCATTCCCAGTTGTGCACATGGACTCCCGTGCTTTGAATCTAATCACTCTTCCACATGATAACTCTTCCAATACTGAAAATTTTCTATTCTTCTTTTACCTCCCTCCCCCAAATCTTCCCTTGAAGATGGATATCTGCATAGAATGAGAAATCACTGGGGCCGTTTTACAGTTCTGAGCTTCAAATGGGTCAGGAGTGACACCGGCTCAGACATTTCGTGTGTTTTTCTTTTAATCTGTCTTTGGGGGAAAGAGCTATATCTGTTATAGACTTAATATTTTTAGAAATTTAATGGGCTCATTTAGAAGTAAATATTTTAAATGGGCCACCCACTCATTGCCTTAACTGCACCTTACTGTGGCATTATCACAGAGGCTTCAAACCTCAGGGACCCAGAACCTTTTAACACTCTGTTTAGTAAACGATAAACTCTTGGTGGATGATCTGAGTTCACTCTCCCTTAGCGCAGATCAGGCTGCTGAGGCAGGTGATATTTCAGTCATTTGAATGTCAGTCTAAAAGCATGAACATCTCTGCCACACATCATCAGAGCCCCGGGTCATTTACACTTGTGGTTGTCTTACTTCACAGCCCAGAGCTTTCCCCGAGCTGCTGTCATTCTGACCCTGAGGCCGCCCTTCACAGCCTCCTGACTCCACTCCCCACATCCCCTTTCAAGCCGACACTGAGCAGAAGTTGACCTTGTCCCATCAACCACTTACCCACACAGACCCAATTAATCTTTGGTTGCCAGTCAGTCTAACTCACTTTCCTCCTTGAATTCTATAGAATCTCACAGAAGGGAAGTTTCGGCTTCATTTTCTTCCATGTGGAATGAACTGTGGCTGAAACATAGATGGCTGCGCTATGGAAGGATTTGAGGACCCCTGGGGACCAAAGGCATCTTCTTGTCAGAGTGTCAGGGTGTGGGAACCTACCCCTACTCCTTTCTTTTGCTCCTTAGGGCTTCTTTCCAAGGATAAGAAATTCCTAGGTAAATAACCAATTGCTTCCAATCCGGGAGTCTGCTCTAAGACAGATTCCACACAAAAATAAAGGGAAACGGATGGAAAAGGGCACCAAAGAAGGCATTCTGAGTGTCTCAAGGTGTATGAGGGTGCTGGGTCCCCGTGCATAGTGGGTGCCCAAGTGAGTTTAACAATGACCAGACCTGCCTTCAGTCAAGAACACAAAAACATAAATCAATTGTTATTTCAATAAATGTAGGGCAGAAGTCTATCATGAGGACTCGGTTCATCAGTAAGTGTTTAGAATATTCAAAATGCATTCAGACCACTTGTAAGATGATAACTATTGTCTACATGAGATGCCTATATCGTCATTGACCTGGATTTGATGAGCTGCTCACACGAGTAGAGTGAAGATTTGATTTGGGGTGCAAGGACTGAAAAGAAAGACAGCATTGCCCATGGAATGAGAAACTCAAGCAGTGGGGAAGATCAGTGGTCCATCCCACATTCCAACACCAGGGAAAACATGCCATGGTGTCATCCTTGGAGTTGGTGAGGCCCACCTATTGTAACAACAGTTGGGGAATATACTTGGGTCCTGTGATAGGCAGAATAACAGCTCCCACCCCCAAAGTTGTTCATGTCCTAATCCCCAGAAACTTTGCATATGTTAAATTACATAGTAAAGGAGAATTAAGGTTACAGATAGAATTAAGGTCTCAATCAGCTCACCTGGAGATAGGTGAGATTATCCTCAATTATCTGGGGGGTAGGCCAAATGTGATCACAAAAATCTTTAAAAAGTAAAAGAGGGGGCTTCCCTGGTGGCGCAGTGGTTGAGAGTCCGCCTGCCGATGCAGGGGACACAGGTTCGTGCCCTGGTCCGGGAAGATCCCACATGCCGCGGAGCGGCTGCGCCCGTGAGCCATGGCCGCTGAGCCTGCACGTCCGGAGCCTGTGCTCCGCAACGGGAGAGGCCACAACAGTGAGAGTCTCACATACCGCAAAAAAAAAAAAAAAAAACAGTAAAAGAGGGAACCTGCAGAGGATGTCAGAGTGATGATATAGGACGGACTTGACCCCTACTGCTGCTTTTGAAGATGGCAGAAGGGGGCCACGAGAAAAGAAATACAGACAGCAGGAAGAATCAAGGACAGATTCTCTCCTAGAGCCTGGAGAAGGAACACAGCCCTGTGGGTACCCGTGAGACCCACATTGGACTTATAATCTATAGAACATGTAAGATAATACATGCGTGTTGTTTTAAGCCATTCAGTTTGTGATCACCTGTTACAACAGCCACAGAAAACTAATACAGGTCCCTTCTGAGGTGGAGATCCAGATGCCCTCCCACCAGGGATAATTTATCCAAAGTAGTGAATCATTTTTCAGTCTCTGTGGAGAGCACCTGCTCATCTTTTACCACAAGCTGAAAGCTTCCCAATTCCACTCTCTCTTGTGGCATATGCTATTCAGACCAGCTCCTCTGTGGCCATAGGCATTCATAAGCCCTGGGTGGGCAGCAGAATGCTAAGGGAAGAACATCCATTATTGGAAGTCAAAGTGAAACTTACCTTAGAACTTTTCAGCCTACTACTTCAAAAGAAGAGCTAAACTTGAAGGGCGTTGTTAGAGATCTGACTGTGCAGCTTTAGCAAAACAAATTCAGAGACAAAATGTGTCCTATATCTCTAGTTCACCTTTATTGTTCCAAAGAATAGCAGGGATCTTAGAAGACTGTCATCTTACAGCACAGTGTGTGGAGTTATAGATGGAGGGGCAGTACTAATGGAGCTGCCTTGCTTTAGTAGGTTTAAGGAAAATCCTTGACATTATTTTCCTGCCGTTTTCTAAATTAAATTTATAAGAAATATTATGTATCCTGCTGTGCCGTGTGAAAGCTATATTCCTGTAAAGGGCTTATAATCATATTTTAAAAGCTGGAGGGTGAAGTTTGTTCATGTCATCAAAGTCACAAAGTAAAAAATAGAGCCTTACCTTGTGCATTTTTATAATTGTAATACCTTTTGATATATATAACACCACAAAGTGCTTCCCTGATATTGTTTCATTAATCCTCAGAACATCCCCACTGGAGAGGTATATTTTTATCTCCACTTTGCATATGGGAAAACTGAGGCATAGTGAGTGTCAGCAATTTGCCTTGGCCTGCCAGTGGGTTGGCCTCACAGCTGGCACCGAAACGCCAGGATCTTAGCCCGAAGACGATTCACGCCATTCATCAGACAACAGTCATCTTGCTAATCTACCTTTCTGCAGGCACAGAAATAACTCTAGGAGGACTTCTGCATTGCTCAAATTTTATCTTCAAGTTCCTCAAGAAAAAAACCCTATAAATAGATTTTCTGTTAATTCCACTACATCTGCTTAAAATAATTATGAACAGTCAGTAGTTTGGAGTGGGAGGGTTCACAGTGGGGGCATTTTGAAAATTTAGTGGGAAATGTGGATGTTCTGGGAAAATGCAACAGGGACTGAGTCTGGGGAGCCGGAACAGGACTGTCGGGAAAGCTGGAAGCTCCCACAGCCACCTGCCCACCGGAAGCACTCATCTCCTCTCAGACCAGGGAACTCCAGACCTTTCGGGACATCATGTTCCTGGGCAGAGAGGTTACTCCTCTTTTTCTACAGGCTTTGATTTTACCCTAGCTCTCAAGCCACTGCTTGACATGCTTTCAACCAATGATTATGCCCCAGGTTTGAACATCTCGATAGAAAACTACAGTAACTTAAAATCTTTACCCCTGCCCTGTGACTTTGCAGGAGCAGGAGGTCCAAAATCTCCTCTCTGCTTGTTCAGTTGTGTTTCCCTGAGCAACATAGAACCAAAGTCTTGAGAATCTTACAAACAACAGAGGTGAATAAATGATGTTTTAAGCCCCACTATGTATAGGCATTAATCTCGCTATGTCACTCCAGCAGCCTCACTAGAATTAGGCTGCCCCTGTTGTTTAAGGGCGTTTTATCCTCAACACCCTTTAATAAAAATATTGGGACATTGTTCCTAGTTCTTCTTCCTGAGAACTTTTGTTCTTTTTTTTTTTTTTTTTTTTTTTTTTGCGGTACGCGGGCCTCTCACCGTTGTGGCCTTTACCGTTGCGGAGCACAGGCTCTGGACGGGCAGGCTCAGCGGCCATGGCTCACGGGCCCAGCCGCTCTGCGGCACGCAGGATCTTCCCGGACCGGGGCACGAACCCGTGTCCCCTGCATCGGCAGGCGGACTCTCAACCACTGCGCCACCAGGGAAGCCCCCTGAAAACTTATTTAAAACAAAGGTAGTGTATTTATTTGGATAATTAACATTTTCTATTCCTTTCTTCGTATGCCCATATGCTATATGTGTCACTGTGTTGCAAATGCTCAGTTGTTCTGTGAGTTATTTATACAAATAGTTGATTGACTATAGCTGCACAGAAGCACATTTTAGAGGAAGGTTTCCATTCCAGGATTAAGATTAACAATGGGGAGACAAAGGGCTTGCTCTGCCTGTTCCCTCCTGGACAGGGTAGGTGGTCTTACACAGTGTTGTTTCTCACACAGGGTGTGGGGTGCCAACTGGAGGGTTTCCCAGACCTGCCAGCCAAGCCCCAGCCATATCCTCTCACTTCAGATCATTCCAGTCTGTGCCAGTGGTTTTATGCTGCCACCACCCCAAGTTCTAAGGGTTCCCTCTGGCCACAAGCATTCTCAGCCTGAGAGGAGGAAATGTCAGAGGCACTGGGGAGTGACCACCGCTGGCACAGCACTAACCAGATGTGAAATGGGATGAGTGGATCCGTGTTCCACCCTCCTGGCCTCTCAGGTAGAATACTTCTGAGGCATATTCTATACCATCTCCCAGACGCCCCTTAGAGGATGCAACCCAGTCGCCCACAGAAGTAACCTGTCCTCTGAGCACCCTGTCTCGGCTTCCTTCAATTCCCAATCTCACTTCCCCACTCCCTGTTGTCCCCTCCTGGAATAACTTCCCAAATAAACTCAAGGTTGGCTTCTGGGGGTACCCAACCTAACTCACCCATGTTTCCTGGACTTCTGTCTTCCTACTGAATCATAGAGTTGCACGGGACCTTCCAAATCTTCTAGCTCCTGACAGACCTTTGGGGGTGGAGGAAGGGCAAGATAGCAGGACTCTGGCCATTTTCTTCAGCTAGAGCAGGGGAGTTTCTATGTGTTTTACCTCTCATCTTCCAGGTAATATTCCACTTGAACTAAAGGATCTAAACCTTGAAAAAGTTGCTTGAAAACCATAGATCTAGGGAAACGTATTTCCCTATCCAGGAACCCCCTCTGTGTTAGTTTCCTATTGCTGCTGTAATAAATTACCACAAACTTTAAAACTACAGAAATTCATTTTTTCTGAACTACAGAAATTTAAGTTCTGGGGGACAGAAGTCTGAAATCAAGGTGTCAGCAAGGTCAGTTTGCTCCAGAGGCTCTGTGGGAGAGTCTTTCCTGCCTCTTCCAGTTTCTGGTGGCTTCAGGCATTCCTTGGTTTGTGACAGCATCACTCCAATCTCTGCCTCCATCTTCACATGGTCTTCTCCACTGGCTTTGCATCCTCTCACCTTTTGTCTTTCACAAGGACTGTTCTCATTGGATTTAGTGCCCACCCAGATAATCCAGGATGATCTTAACTTATTTATATCTGCAGAGATCCTTTTTCCAAATAAGGTCATATTCACAGGTTCTTGGGGTTAGGACATGGACAGATCTTTTGGGAGCCACCATTCAACCCACAGCATCATCCATGGTGTCTCTGGCCATCACAGCACAAACCTGTAATGATTAGCAACTCCTTCCCTCACAAGGCAGGTGATTCCATCTTTGCTAAATTCAAATTTCGTAAAGAGTCTTCTTACTGTGCCCAATATTGTGCCCAAATTGACTCTCTATAACTTTTCCCCATCAGTCCTGATTTTGCCTATGGAAATATCCAGGAGAAATTCAGTTCCTTTCCAATGAGATTAATGAATTCAGCTGAGCCTAAAAATTTGGGGTCAGAAAAATTTGGAAGTTTGTGACTTCAGGGCAATCTGGACAACTAATTCAACCTAATTCATCAAATATTATGTGTTTACTTTGTGCAATGTACTGTGGTGGATGGTGCAGAAGATTCTAAGATGGGTAAGAGAATCCAGGATGCAGTTTGTGAGCATCTAGCAGGGCCACAGGACATGATCACACGTAACTATTACACAACTAACAATAAGACAAGGTAGAAGGTGATGGAGGTCATAAAAGAGGCTTAACAAAGTGCACTGGGAGTTAGATGACAGAGAATGTACCTTGCCATCCTCTCCAATCTATTCTCCACACAGAAGCCAAAATAAGTTTTAAAAAATTCTGAGTATGTTCTTTCAGGCTCAAAACTATACAGTGGTTTTTCATGAAAAAAAAAAAATAATTGAACTCCTAGTATGGCCTTCAAATCTCCTTCTGACTGGGCCCCTGCCTGCCTCTCAACCTTGTCATGTACATATTCTTCCTTGCTTCCTGGAAAGGCACCAACCACATGAATCCACGTTTAGTTCCTCAGTTATGCCAAGCTCTGTCCTGGCCCAAGGCCACCTCCCCAGTTACTCCCCGAGCCTGGAACCCTCTCACCCCCAATTTTTTCACCAGTTAGGTCTCAGACTCAAAGAAGACTCTCTTGATTCTTTCATAGCACCATAACATTTCTTTATACCATTTATTACAGTTTGCCATCACACACGTAGGTGTGTAGTTGTTTGAAGTGGTTCTTTGCTAGTAAACAGCAAGTTCATCAGTGCTATTATTTCCCACAATGCCCGCATGGCCTATCACAGTGCCTGGATGATAGATGTTCAATAAAGGCATTTGCCAAACAAGTGATTCAATGATGAAAGAACAAGAGCAACCAAATGAAAGTTTCTGTAGGAGGTGACATTTGATGAGAATTTTGAAGAAATGGTAGAGTTGGGGCAGGAAAAACGTTCCAGAAGAGTGAAGAATGTATAAATGGGAAATTCAGGGCTTACTGTTTGGAACGTGGCAAATAACAGAGTTTAGTTTAATATAAGGATATGTCTAGGGCAGGGATCCACCAACTTATCCGTAAGGGGCTGAATAGCAAAGATTTTAGGCTTTCTGAGCCATGGACTCTGTGGCAACTAGTCAGCTCTGCCACTGCAGTGTGAAAGGTGACATAGATGGCATGTGAACAGGTGGGTGTGCTTGTGTTCTAACAAAACTTTATTTACAAGAATAGGTGATGGGGACTTCCCTGGTGGCGCAGTAGTTAAGAATCCACCTGCCAGTGCAGGGGACACAGGTTCAAGTCCTGGTCTAGGAAGATCGCACATGCCGCGGAGCCACTAAGCCCATGAGCCACAACTACTGACGCCCGCATGCCTAGAGCCTGTGCTCTGCAACAAAGAGAAGCCAACACAGTGAGAAGCCTGTGCACCGCAACGAAGAGTAGCCCCTGCTCGCTGCAACTAGAGGAAGCCCGCGCACAGCAATGAAGACCCAACGCAACCAAAAAATTAATTAATTAATTTAAAAAAATAGGTGATGGACCAAATTTGGCCAGTGGTTTGCAGTTTGCTGGCCCCTGGTCCAGGGAATAATGAGAGGGTTACCATTCATTTGAGGCTGGTACAACACCCTGAATCCTAAACTGTGGATTCAATAAGTTACCAGACAGGTAATAGGCCCACATATGGCCCAAAAAGCCATAGCAAGTTTTAGATAAAGAAGGTATGTGATTAAAGTGGTGTTTTTAGTATGGTTAATCTGGCAGCATCCTCTGATCCCTGAATCAGAGAGATTAGAGACACAGAGAGGAGCACTTGGGTGTCTATTGTAATAATAATAATCTAGGTAAGAGATGATAAGAACCTTACTTGAAAAGAATGAACATGAAGCAATAAGGGAAACTGAAATATTAAGTCTGAGGTCTTCATCCTGGGTATTAGAAAATGGAGCAAGGCTAGTAGGGAAGGAACAGGCAAGTGAGGGGGAAGGAGAGCTTTGGTGTTGAGGGAAAATGGCCAGCTGAGTTCCCACATGTGCAATTTAGGTAAGAGGAGAACATACAATGGGATATATAACAGATGAGAGAAAATTTAGGGTTCAAGCTAGGAATTTGTGCTGTGGATGCAGACTTGGGTGAAAGCCTGAGCCAGTGGAGAGAGTGGGGGCATGGTGCCTGAAGACAGATGTTGGCGATGATCTTCACTGAGACACCGAGTGGAGGAAGAAAGTGTTAGTAAGTGACCCAGGATAACAGAGGTCATGGGAAGCAAACAGGGAAGGTTCCACAAGCAGAGGTGAAATCAGGCCCAAACAAATTCCTGTCCAGAAAACCAACAAAAAACAAATCTGTTTCTGGAATTATTTTTTAAACTATATTCACAACATGGTGAATTAACCAGAAATGATGCACAAAAATTAGCCAGAGTGAGACTGGCCTTAAGGTTGGCACCACTCTGTTCTATTAAAGAATGAACATGAGGGGCGGAGTCAAGATAACGTCCTAGGAGGATGTGGAATTCGCATCTCCTCACAACTAGGGTAACTACCAGGCACCGGTTGGGGACCATGGACACCTAAGGGGACGGGAGAAATGCCCAGTTACCAGCTTGTGGGATCTTGGTTCCCAGGCCAGAGGTTGTAGCTGAGCTCCTGTGGTGGGAGCTCCAAGTGCAAACTGCTGGACTAACAGAGAACCTCAGACCCCAGGGAATATCAATTGGAATGAGGCCTCCCAGAGGTCCTAATCTCAGCACCAAGGCCCAGCTCTATCTAACTGCCTGCAAACTCCAGTGCTGGACATCTCAGGCCAAACAACCAGTAAGACTGGAATACAGCACCACCCATCAAAAAAAAAAAAAAAAAAAATGAAACGACAAAAAACATGTTACAGATGAAGGAGCAAGGTAAAAACCTACAAGACCAAATAAATGAAGACAAAATAGCCAACCTGCCTGAAAAAGAATTCAGAATAATGATAGTAAAGATGATCCAAAATTTTGGAAACAGAATGGAGAAAATACAAGAAACATTTAACAAGGATCTAGAAGAACTAAAGAGCAAGCAAACAGTGATGAACAACACAATTACTGAAATTAAAAACACTCTAGAAGGAATCAATAACAGAATAACTGAGACAGAAGAACAGATAAGTGATCTGGAAGATAAAATAGTAGAAATAACTGCCAGGGAGCAGAATAAAGAAAAAATAATGAAAAGAACTGAGGACAGTCTCAGAGACCTCTGGGACAGTGTTAAAAGCACTGACATTCGAATTATAAGGGTCCCAGAAGAAGAAAAAAGAAAAGGTCTGAGAAAATATTTGAAGAGATTATAGTCAAAAACTTCCCTAACATGGGAAAGGAAATAGTCAGTCAAGTCCAGGAAACTCAGAGTGTACCATACAGGATAAACCCAAAGAGAAACACACTGAGATACATATTAATCAAACTATCAAAAAATAATACAAAGAAAAAATATTAAAAGCATTGAGGTAAAAGCAACAAATAACATACAAAGGAATACCCGTAAGATTAACAGCTGATCTTTCAGCAGAAACTCTGCAAGCCAGAAGAGAGTGGCAGGACATATTTAAACTGATGAAAGGCAAAAACCTACAACCAAGATTATTCTACCCAGCAAGGATCTCATTCAGCTTCAATGGAGAAATTAAAACTTTTACAGATAAGCAAAAGTTAAGAGAATTCAGCACCACCAAACCAGCTTTACACAAACGCTAAAGGAACTTCTCTAGGCAGGAAACACAAGAGAAGGAAAAGACCTACAGAAACAAACCCAAAACAATTAAGAAAATGGTACTTGGAACATACATATCAATAATTACCTTAAATGTAAATGGATTAAAGGCTCCAACCAAAAGATAGACCAGTTGAATGGATACAAAACCAAGACCTGTACATATGCTGTCTACAAGAGACCCACTTCAGACCTAGGCACACATACAGACTGAAAGTGAGGGGATGGAGAAAGA
The DNA here is from genome assembly GCF_011762595.2 of Tursiops truncatus. NCBI lineage: Eukaryota > Metazoa > Chordata > Mammalia > Artiodactyla > Delphinidae > Tursiops > Tursiops truncatus. The sequence goes on from NC_047051.1 coordinate 32,096,130, forward strand.
TATTCCATGCAAATGGAAATCAAAAGAAAGCTGGAGTAGCAATTCTCATATCAGAAAAAATAAACTTTAAAACAAAGACTATTACAAGAGACAAAGAAGGACACTACATAATGATCAAGGGATCAATCCAAGAAGATGATGTAACAATTGTAAATATTTATGTGCCCAACATAGGAGCACCTCAGTACATAAGGCAAATGCTACCAGCCATAAGATGGGAAATCAACAGTAACACAATCACAGTAGGGGACTTTAACACCCCACTGTCACCAATGAACAGATCATTCAAAATGAAAATAAATAAGGAAACACAAGCTATAATTGACACATTAAACAAGATGGACTTAATTGATATTTATAGAACATTCCATCCAAAAACAACAGACTACACTTTCTTCTCAAGTGCTCATGGAACATTCTCCAGGATAGACCATATCTTGGGTCACAAATCAAGCCTTGGTAAATTTAAGAAAATTGAAATTGTGTCAGATATCTTTTCCTACCACAGTGCCATGAGACTAGGTATCAATTACAGGAATAAAACTCTAAAAAATACAAACACATGGAGGCTAAACAATACACTACTAAATAACCAAGATATCATTGAAGAAATAAAAAAATACTTAGACACAAATGAAAACATGATGACCCAAAACCTGTGGGATGCAGCAAAAGTAGTTCTAAGAGGGAAGTTTACAGCAATACAATCCTACCTCAAGAAACAAGAAACATCTCAAATAAAAAACCGCACCTTACACCTAAAGCAATTAGAGAAATAACAAAAAAACCCTAAAGTTAGCAGAAAGAAAGAAATCATAAAGATCAGATTAGAAATAAATGAAAAAAAAAAGGAAACAATAGCAAAGATCAATAAAACTAAAAACTGGTTCTTTGAGAAGATAAACAAAATTGATAAACCATTAACCAGACTCATCAAGAAAAAAAGGGAGAAGACTCAAATCAACAGAATTAGAAATGAAAAAGGAGAAGTAACAATTGACACTGTAAAAATACAAAGGATCATGAGAGATTATTACAAGCAACTCTATGCCAATAAAATGGACCACCCGGAAGAAATGGACAAATTCTTAGAAGAGCACAACCTTCCAAGACTGAACCAGGAAGAAATAGAAAATATAAACAGACCAATCACAAGTAATGAAATTTAAACTGTGATTAAAAATCTTCCAACAAACAAAAGCCCAGGACCAGATGGCTTCACAGGTGAATTCTGTCAAACATTTAGAGAAGAGCTAACACCTATCCTTCTCAAACTCTTCCAAAGTATAGCAGAGGGAGGAACACTCCCGAACACATTCTATGAGACAACCATCACCCTGACACCAAAACCAGACAAAGATGTCACAAAAAACGAAAACTACAGGCCAATATCTCTGATGAACATAGATGCAAAATCCTTAACAAAACACTAGTCAACGGAATCCAATAGAACATTAAAAGGATCATACACCATGATCAAGTGGGTTTTATCTCAGGAATGCAAGGATTCTTCAACATATGCAAATCAATCAATGTGATATTCCATATTAACAAATTGAAGGAGGAAAACTATATAATAATCACAATAGATGTAGAAAAAGTTTTGACAAAATTCAACACCCATTTATGATAAAAACTCTCCAGAAAGTAGGTATAGAGGGAACCTACCTCAACATAATAAAGGCCATATATAACAAACACACAGCCAACATCATTCTCAATGGTAAAAAACTGAAACCATTTCCTCTAAGATCAGGAACAATACAAGGTTGCCCACTCTCACCACGATTATTCAACATAGCTTTGCAAGTTTTAGCCACAGCAATCAGATACAAAAAAGAAATCCAAATTGGAAAAGAAGAAGTAAAACTGTCACTCTTTGCAGATGACATGATACTATACAGAGAGAATCCTAAAGATGCTACCAGAAAACTATTAGAGCTAATCAATGAATTTGGTAGAGTAACAGGATACAAAATTAATGCACAGAAATCTCTTGTATTCCTATAAATTAATGATGAAAAATCTGAAAGAGAAATTAAGGAAACACTCCCATTTACCATTGCAACAAAAAGAATAAAACACCTAGGAATAAACCTACCTAAGGAGACAAACATGTATGTAGAAAACTATAGGACACTGATGAAAGAAATTAGAGGTGATACAAACAGATGTAGAGATATACCATGTTTTTGTATTGGAAGAATCAACATTGTGAAAATAACTATACTAACCAAAGCAATCTACAGATTCAATGCAATCCCTATCCAACTACCAATGGCATTTTTCACAGAAATAGAACAAAAAAATTGCACAATTTGTATGGAAACACAAAAGACCCTGAATAGCCAAAACAATCATGAGAAAGAAAAATGGAGCTGGAGGAATCAGGCTCCTGGACTTCAGACTATGCTACAAAGCTACAGTAATCAAGACAGTATGGTACTGGCACAAAAACAGAAATATAGGTCAATGGAACAGGATAGAAAGCCCAGAGATAAACCCATGCACATATGGTCACCTTATCTTTGATGAAGGAGGGAAGAGTATACAATGGAGAAAAGACAGCCTCTTCAATAAGTGGTGCTGGGAAAACTGGACAGCTACATGTAAAAGAATGAAATTAGTACACTTCCTAACACCATACACAAAAATAAACTCAAAGTTGATTAAAGACCTAAACGTAAGGCCAGACACTATAAAACTCTTAAACACACTATGACATGAATTACAACAAGTTCCTTTTTGACTAACCTCCTAGAGAAATGGAAATAAAAACAAAAATAAACAAATGAGACCTAATGAAACTTAAAAGCTTTTGCACAGCAAAGGAAACCATAAACAAGATGAAAAAACAACCCTCAGAATGGGAGAAAATATTTGCAAATGAAGCAAATGACAAAGGATTAATCTCCAAAATATAAAAGCAGCTCATGCAGCTAAATATCAAAAAAAAAAAAAAACCCAATCCCAAAATGAGCAGAAGACCTAGACATTTCTCCGAAGAAGATATACATATTGCCAGCAAACACATGAAAAGACGCTCAAAATCGCTAATCATTAGAAAAATGCAAATCAAACTTACAATGAGGTATCACCTCACACTAGTCAAAATGGCCATCTTAAAAAATCTACAAACAGGGTTTCCCTGGTGGTGCAGTGGTTGAGAATCTGCCTGCCAATGCAGCGGACACGGGTTCGTGTCCCAGTCCGGGAGGATCCCACATGCCACGGAGCGGCTGGGCCCATGAGCCATGGCTGCTGATCCTGCGCGTCCGGAGCCTGTGCTCCGCAACGGGAGAGGCCACAACGGTGAGAGGTCCGTGTACTGCAAAAAAAAAAAAAAAAAATCTGCAAACAATAAATGCTGGAGAGGGTGTGGAGAAAAGAGCACCCTCTTGCACTGTTGGTGGGAATGTAAATTGTTACAGGCACTCTGGAGAACAGTATGGGGGTTCGTTAAAAAACTAAATATAGAATTACCATATGACACAGCCATCCCAGTACTAGGCATATATTGTGAGAAAACTATAATTTAAAAAGAGTCATATACCACAATGTTCATTGCAGCACTATTTACAATATCCAGGACATGGAAGCAACCTAAGTATCCATCAATAGATGAATGGGTAAAGAAGATGTGGCACATATAAACAATGGAATATTACTCAGCCATAAAAGGAAACAAAATTGAGTTATCCGTAGTGAGGTGGATGGATCTAGAGTCTGTCATATAGAGTGAAGTAAGTCAGAAAGAGAAAAAGATATACTGTATGCTAACACATATATATGGAATCTAAAAAAAAAAAAAATGGTTCTGATGAACCTAGGGGCAGGACAGGAATAAAGACACAGACATAGAAAATGGACTTGAGCACACGGGGAGGGGGAAGGGTAAGCTGGGACAAAGTGAGAGAGTATCATTGACATATACACACTACCAGATGTAAAATAGATAGCTAGTGGGAAGCAACTGCATGGCACAGGGTAATCACCTTTGTGCTTTGTGACCACACAGAGGGGTGGCATAAGGAGGGTGGGAGGGAGACACAAGAGGGAGGGGATATGGGGATATACATATGCATATAGCTGATTCACTTTATTATACAGCAGAAAATACGCAACACTGTAATGCAATTACACTCCAAGAAAGATGTTAAATTAATTAATTAATTTAAAAAATGCAGAGGTTAAAAAAAAAAAAAAAGAACAAACGTGACACAGAAAAGCGACAGACCTATTTGCTTTCTTTATCCTAGGCAGGCTTGCATATGTCAAATGACCTGAAAAAATTCAATAATCTGTTCATTTGCTCTTGTCTCTCTCTGATACTCCATCGATGGGTGATTTATCAGTGCAGCCGGTGATTGCACAGGGGCATTCTCTGCATTTGCTTTGATGCTCTGATGCCAAAGCACATTATCATGACCAAAGGCGGTTATTTCCACAGAAAACAATGGCTCGTGGTTAATACCACCCTGTTGGCATATAACAGGGGAGATGACTGGCGATAATGCGAGAGCAGAGAGTTCACTGCAGCTCACGTCTGTCCTTCAGCTGAAGCCTATTGACACTGTGCTATCACGCTGCCCTGCATCCCCAGGAAGAGTGGACTGTGTTTGTTCTTAGAACAAAGGCTCAGCATCCTTCTTGGTCCCAGCTAAAATCAGGAGGGGTGATGTCCATTGGCAGAGGACTGACAAAGGCTGATTTCACTGGATTTTTTACCTCTCACTCTCTAAGTCAAAGGCCTTTGACTGCAGATTCATGTGGTTAGGCCAGCAGAGAAATTAGCAAAAGGAGGAAAGCAATGATCCAAAATAACCTTTCCTGGAAAGGGCCCAATTTATCCTCACCTGCTGATCTCTGCACACTTTCCGGGTACTCTTGAATTTAAATGACTGTTTATTAGTTTCTTTGGTTTCTCCTTATGAAAGATTTACCATTCTGCATTTTTTGGAAGAAAAAATTAAAATCTTCTGCAGCGTCGCTGGGGATTTTACAATCAGAAAGTAGAAAACTGCATTTCAAATTTGAAGCTAATGAGAGCATGTCCTATAATAGATGGAATGTAAGGCTCTGTGTCTGCAGAGGGAAGGGATGGAGAAAACAGGTTATCTGCCTGCTGCTGTTCTCCATCACCAGAAAAATCTCAACTTTACCATCTAACAAGAAAGGTTTGCAGCCTGGAACAAGTCATGCCTCAAGTGAAAAACAACCGTTACCAATTCAGGTAACAACGTATGTGATTTTCACAAAGTCATCTGGCTACATAATAATGAGTCAGTTATTTCTCTAGAATGACTTTCCATGGAGTTTGTGAATACATTTCAAATTTTAACACTACAGTGTTGCAGGTATAAAAGCTACCAGGCCGTAAATTAAGCTGTGCTGTCATTTGCCTTTGCCCCTACAGATCCATTTTCCCACCTTTTCTGTGCTGCAGGAGGCTGACATTTAAAAACCCTTTCACCAAATCTCCTTGTTCTCTGGTTTCTGATTGGGCTTGTCCAATAGGGGGCGCCAGCAGGAGATCAGAGGACAGGATGAGGGAGGCCAGGGTACCTGTCCTTTCCCTGTCAAAGTTTGAGCAGTGGCTGTGTTTTGCCATGTGGCCCCTCCTGTGGGCTCGGGTCTCAGTGTCTCTTTCTTTGCCCCTGCAGACTCAGGGGCACTAAATGGCTTCCCACCCTTTGCCCCTGGTGCTTCCCCATGATCTGCCATCTCTTTCATACCTGGCCACACCTCTGGAAGTAGTCCTTTCATTAACTTCTCTTCAGTGAAACCCTTTGAAGGTACCTTTGCTTTCTGACTGCTCCTTGAAGGAGACCACGGCAATATTTTAATGATACCCATTTAAAAATATGTAAAGGGAAGTATGGAAATAACTATGTATATCCTAGTCACAATTTTAACAGGACTATTGGGAAATTTGATAGAATAACTTGATAGAAACTGTTGTGGTCCGAGCATGGGTTGGAAATCTGGACATAAGGCAGAATATAAGGAAGATAGAGTTTATTAAAGAGAAGGATGGCTGCAAGAACAGTGGCTGACTTCCTGGTAGCCAGGGAAAGTCGACAATGAGCATGGATTGCTTGTCTGTTTTTATAGCCAGGGAAGCTGCAAGTCATCTGTTGACTGGGCAGAGTACGTATACTTTCAGTGTGCTGAGCGGGAGAAAAATGTGGCAAATTTCTTTCCTTATATAGGATGGGAAAGGGACAGGGCATGCTGCTTGGGAAGGCTCTGGGACATTGCAATGGTCACATTATGACAGTGATAGGAGTCCTGTAACTTTTTGTTCTGGCAATATTGGCCCTTTGAGCTTATCTTGTTCTTTGTCCTTGGAGCACACCAAAGAAACTTGATAGAATAAATCTGAGTTTCATCTGGAAGAAAAAGTATTCAAGAAGATAGTGCAAAATATTCTAAAAAAATATTTAAAAAGCAAAAGCAATGAAAGAGCTCTGAATTTAGCAGATATGTCAATTGATTTTAATATTTCACAAATTGAAACCAATTAACACTTGTGCAAGAGCAGAAGACAGATGAATTAAAGAGAACAGAGAGTCTAGAAATCCACACAAAAAAATGTGGGGAAAGTGTTCAGAAATGTATGAAAATGGTAGTATTTCCAATCATTAGGGAAAATAATGATTATTTAGTAAAAAGAGTTAGGGTAACTGGCCAGCCATTTGTAAAAAATAAAACACTGGATTCCCAACCTCATTACTTATATCACAACACATTGCAGAAAAATCAAAGATTTTAATGGGAAAAAAAACAAACAATAAAAATACTCAACATAATTTATAATCTTGGAGCAATTGTTTATGGTTGTTTCTAATCATGTCAAGAAAATATGAAATAATATAGTTTTCATTCTTAATTGTTATGTAAAATACAAAATTCTGTATACTTAAAAAAGAACTCCACAGTATATATATGAGGAAAAAAATATTTTTTTAATTTTTTAATTTTATTTTATTTATATTTTTATGCAGAAGGTTCTTATTAGTCATCAATTTTATACACATCAGTGTATACATGTCAAACCCAATTGCCCAATTCATCACACCCCCACCCACACCCCACCACCACTTTCCCCCCTTGGTGTCCATATGTTTGTTCTCTACATCTGTGTATCAACTTCTGCCCTGCAAACCGGTTCATCTGTACCATTATTCAAGGTTCCACATACATGTGTTAATATACAATATTTGTTTTTCTTTCTGACTTACTTCACTCTGTATGACAGTCTCTAGATCCATCCATGTCTCAACAAATGACCCAATTTCATTCCTTTTTATGACTGAATAATATTCCATTGTATATATGTACCACATCTTCTTTATTCATTCATCAGTTGAGGGAAATTTACCTTACATCCATGACCTGGCTACTGTAAATAGTGCTGCAATGATCATTGGGGTGCATGTGTCTTTTTGAATTATGGGTTTCGTTGGGTGGTATATGCCCAGTAGTGAGCTTGTTGGATCATATGGTAACTCTATTTTTAGTTCTTTAAGGAACTTCCATGCTGTTCTCCATAGTGGCTATATCAATTTACATTCCCATCAGCAGTGCAAGAGGGTTCCCTTTTCTCCACACCCTCTCCAGCATTTGTTCTTTGTAGATTTTCTGATGATGCCCATTCTAACTGGTGTGAGGTGATACCTCATTGTAGTTTTGATGTGCATTTCTCTAATAATTAGTGATGTTGAGCAGCTTTTCATGTGCCTCTTGGCCATCTGTATGTCTTCTTTGGAGAAATGTCTGTTTAGGTTTTCTACCCATTTTTGGATTTGGTTGTTTGTTTTTTTAATATTGAGCTGCATGAGCTGTTTATATATTTTGAGATTAATCCTTTGCCCATTGATTCGTTTGCAAATATTTTCTCCCAGTCTGAGGGTTGTCTTTTCGTCTTGTTTATCATTTCCTTTGCTGTGCAAAAGCTTTGAAGTTTCATTAAGTCCCATGTGTTTATTTTTGTTTTTATTTCCATTACTCTAGGAGGTGGATCAAAAAAGATCTTGCTGTTATTTATGTCAAAGAGTGTTCTTCCTGTGATTTTCTCTAAGAGTTTTAGAGTGTCTGGTCTTACATTTAAGTCTCAAATCCATTTTGAGTTTATTTTTGTGTATGGTGCTAGGGACTGTTCTAATTTCATTCTTTTACATGTAGCTGTCCAGTTTTCCCATCACCACTTACTGAAGAGACTGTCTTTTCTCCATTGTATATCCTTGCCTCCTTTGTCAGAGATTAGTTGACCATAGGTGCGTGAGTTTATCTCTGGGCTTTCTATCTTGTTCCATTGATCTATGTTTCTGTTTTTGTGCCAGTACCATATTGTCTTGATTACTGTAGCTTTATAGTATAGTCTGAAGTCAGGGAGTCTGATTCCTCCAGCTCCATTTTTTTCCCTCAAGACTGCTTTGGCTATTCGGGGTCTTTTTTGTCTCCATACAAATTTTAAGATTTTTTTGTTCTAGTTCTGTAAAAAATGCCATTGGTAATTTGATAGGGATTGCATTGAATCTGTAGATTGCTTTGTGTAGTATAGTCATTTTCACAATATTGTTTCTTCCAATCCAAGAGCATGGTATATCTCTCCATCTGTTGTTATCATTTTTAATTTCTTTCAACAGTGTCTTATAATTTTCTGCATACATGTCTTTTGTCTCCCTAGGTAGGTTTATTCCTAGGTATTTTATTCTTTTTGTTGCGACGGTAAATGGGAGAGTTTCCTTAATTTGTCTATCAGATTTTTCATCATTAGTGTATAGGAATGCAAGAGATTTCTGTGCATTAATTTTGTATCCTGCAACTTTACCAAATTCATCGATTAGCTCTAGTAGTTGTCTGATGGATCTTTAGGATTCTCTATGTATAGAGAACTTACTGGCAGTATTGTGGAATACATAGCCTGAATTTTTTTTCTGCTGAAAACAACTAAAAATGCTGGATTAAAAATTGTTAAAGCTCTTTAAATATATTACTGAGCTGGGATAAAACTAAGGAGTTTCCAGAGGTCAAAAGTGTAATTGTAGTAGAACCCTGTGAGATAAGTGAGGACTGAAACAGTTTTCATTCTGAAAGTGTCTGCCAACCCTTATGACCCAGATCTTCTCTTTTTGTTGCTTCTACAAGGAGAAGCGGACAAGATAAAGCAAAGGCCTGACTGGGACCACTAAGGCTATACTTTTCCCTGTAAGAGTGAACAAGAACTAAGGCCTGTTGTGTAGAAGGAGAGAGCAGGGAAACTTGTCTGCCACTGCCTTGGCACTGCATGGACCAGTCCATTTCCACTGAATGGAAAAATCCTACCCTGAGGATTTGCCAGCCTTCCTGGGGTTCTGCACCCAGAATTCTCATTATCTGGTACAGTTAGTCCAAAAAGGTTCCTGCTGGCAGTGACCCCAGGCAACAGGCAGAAGCAAGTACAGATTCTCTCTGAAGGCATGAAAATTCAACCCAAGCCTCAAAGAACTCTTAGAGATAAGAGTCCAAAGAAAATAAGCTCATATTCAAAAATAAAGGAAACAAGGCACCAGAAGCAAGAGCCAGCAGATACAAACTTGCAAAATGTTTAGACATCAGCATTATCAGATATAAACTCTAAAATAATGTATTTAATATGTGTTGGTAAATAAAAGAGAATAAAAATATGAAAGGAGGGGCTTCCCTGGTGGCGCAGTGGTTGAGAGTCTGCCTGCCGATGCAGGGGACACGGGTTCGTGCTCCAGTCCGGGAAGATCCCACATGCCACGGAGCGGCTGGTCGCGTGAGCCATGGCCGATGAGCCTGTGCGTCCAGAGCCTGAGCATCCGGAGCCTGTGCTCCGCAACGGGAGAGGCCACAACAGTGAGAGGCCCGCGTACCGCAAATAATAATAATAATAATATGAAAGAAACAGCAGGGTACTAGATACAACCAAGCAGACCAGAAAAAGAAGCAAACAGATTTCTAAAATGAACCATATAATAGTTAATGTTAGAAACAGTGGGTGGATTAAACCGAAGATTAACACCAGCTGGAGAGAAATTACTGTCCTGGAAGATAGATGGGAAGAAATTATCCAAAAGTACAGTTAAGAGACATGGAAGATAGACAACATCTTGGACATATCTAATTTTCCAAAAGATGATAGAACAAAAGAGAAAACACACCCAATGAGAAAACGGCCAGAAGTTTTCAGAATTGTGGAGAGACACCAAAGTTCAAATTCAGGAAATTAAATGAATCTTGGGGAGAATAAATAAAAACAAAGCCATACCTATATAGGTCATAGTGAAACTGCAGAACCTCAAAGATAAATATAAAAATATTCAGCAAGAAAAGCAAGATTACCTCTAAGGAACAGTAGTTAGACTGACAACCAATATCACAATAGCAAAAATGCAATTTGTGGAATGATACCATCATTGTGCTCAAAGAAAATATGCAAACATAAAATACATCTTTCAAGAGTGAGAGTGAAATAAAGAGAACTTTTCAAAAACTGTTTACTACTGATAGATTCTTACTTAAGGAAATTCTGAAGGTAGATGCAAAATGATTCCAGAAGAGTTTGAAATAAAGAAGAAATGATACTGATAAATATAGTATAAATGAAAAAAAATGTGTAAAACAGTGATAACACTAATTTATGGAGTTAAAAAGAAAGATTGTATGTAGTTTTGAAGGGTCTAGTTGATGTTAAAGTATTTAAGAAGTTGTATTATTTGGAAGAAGAGTTAAACAATGAAAAAAAAAAATACATATATATATATATATATACGTCTCTGCCCGTGGTTCCCGGCACAGACCCTTGTAATTTTCTGGGTGATGAGAGTGCAAGGAGCATCCCTTGTTCTAACATTTAGTCTTTCTTTGACCCTGTCCCTGACACAGGGCTCCTAAGCTCTTGTGAATTCCTAAGTGATAAGGGTGCTGGGAGCATCTTTAGTTCTAATGAGGTGATTCCATGTGGGTTCCTGGATGGAGGCTGATCACCAGAAAGACCACACCATGATGAGAAGCTTGGAATTTGCAGCCTCACCCCCCTTTCTCCAGAGAGAGGAGAAGGGCTGGAGATGGAGTCAATAATTGATCATGCCTACGTGAGGAAGCCTCCATGAAAATCCCAATAATTGGGGGTTTGGGGAGTCTCCTAGGTTTATGAGCTCATCCATGCTGGGAAGGTGACACACCCCAACTCCACAGAGACAGAAGGTCCTGTGCTCAGGACCCTCCCAGACCTTGCCCTATGTATCTCTTCCTTCGGCTATTTGTCTGTATCTTTTATGATCATCTTTAATAAACTGGTAATAGTAAGCATTTCCCTGAGTTCTGTGAGTCGCTCTAGCAAATTAAGCAAACCCATGGAGGGGGTCATTGGAGCCTCTGATCTCTAGGTGGTTGGTCAGAAGAGCAGGTGATAACCTGGGCTTTGGATTGAGTTCTAAAGTGTGTATGTGTGTGCGTGTGCGTGTGTGTGTGTGTGTGTGTGTGTGTGTGTGTGTGTGTTTGGGAGGGTGGTAATTTGTGGGACTGAGCCCTCAACCTGTGGGATATGATGCTATCTCCAGGTAGATAGTATCAGAATCAAATTAAATTGGAGGACACCCAGCTGGTGTCTGAGACTTGCTTGTTGTTGTGGGAAAAACCCCACACATTTGGTGACCAGAAGTGTCAGAAGCGTCCTGTGTGAGTAGTAAATGAGAGTCACAGGAGGAAAACGCAAAAGTGAAAAATTGGGTTTTTCCCTGCATAGGAAGAAAAAAACTGAGTTTTTCAGTTACAAAGAATAATTAATTAACTTTTAAAGACAAAGCTATCAAAATAGGGAAACTACTAAAAGAATAGAGTGTAACTTTCAAACAGAGGAAAGAAATGAAGTGAGAAAAGTTGGGGGTAGAACAGGATTAAAATGCAATTTTTAGGAATATATACACATATGGAAAACCCACAGAGAAAGCTTGTAGAGACTGGACACAAAGTGTGGCCACTAGTCTGGGCTCAGTGGAGTTGCCAGCAGGATGGTCTTGGACTACCCAGGGCAGAGCTGGGGAGGAGGGCGCATGAGGACCAGTTATCAGCAGCACCTTCATCCCAAAATGTTAGTGGTGATGACTCTTAGTGAAATTTCAGGTATTTGTCAGTTTCTTCATATTTGTATTTATAATATTTACATAAAAACTAAGATATGTATGAAACTAAATTTATCTGACTGCAGGACACAACAAAGGGAATTTTCCGTGTTTTGAAAGGGCCAATGTTTGTAATTCCCTAGAAGTCACCCTGAAAGTATACTTTTTGGAGTTTCTAATGTTCTAACTGAATTTCCTAAGGTGGGCTGTGCTTTATAAACTCTCAAGCCCCATCTATGCTACTGTTATCACTACCTTTCCTACATGGGTTAGTATTTAGCAATCATTATTCTCTCAAGAGATCATTTTAATAAAACCACATTCATGCTGCGACACGAATGTGTCATCTAACCACATCTTTTTTTTTTTTTTTTTTTTTTTTTGCAGTACGCGGGCCTCTCACTGTTGTGGTCTCTCCCGTTGCGGAGCACAGGCTCCGGACGCGCAGGCTCCGCAGCCATGGCTCACGGGCCCAGCCGCTCCGCGGCATGTGGGATCTTCCCGGACCAGGGCACGAACCCGCGTCCACTGCATCGGCAGGCGGACTCTCAACCACTGCACCACCAGGGAAGCCCTAAACACATCTTAAAACTATGTCATCTTACAACAGAGGACTCCCATATTGTGGGCCTTCTGTAATTATTAATACATGTAAATAATATTTTTTCGATCATTTTACCTGTTCTAACTACTATCCTGTTATTTTCTCCTCATTGCCAAAACGCCTCTACCCTCCATCCTTTTCAGCCCTCCCTCCCAACACTCACACATGCCCCGCCCCCCCCCCCCCCCCACGTGCACACTTCCCAATTCTTTCATTTTCATCGATGGCACCATCATCGTTTCAATATCTTGGGCCAGGAGTCATGATTCTTCCCCTTCCTTTATACAGATAACTAGCTGTTCAATATTAAATACAAATAAATTTCTCCAGGAAATAATATCCCTAAAGGCAGAAGGGAAGATCAGGGAAGCGGCTGTGGTGGAGATCATCCGTTTTCCCACGCTTCTCCCCTCCTTTGGGCGCACAGCCGCGGTACAGTTCTAAGCTTTCCCTGTAGTGAGGTGATTCGCTTCTCGTCACTGGGATGTGAACACAAATGGTGTCCGCTACTCCCAGGCCTGGCCAGGAAAACCTCCGGTGTCCCCTCCTTCATGGTCTTTTTCTCCTTAAGCTGCCTGCCCCCCACTCTCCCCACCTCCTCACCCGCAGCAACCCCAGAGCCAGATGCTGAAGTGGCAAAGCCACTGCCAGCCTGGGCTCTGAAAGACTTGTGGGGCATCCCGCCCCACCTGCAGGCCAGCCCTTAACCACTCTGGGTTGTGAGGGGAGCAGGACGTGAACTGCCAGCGTCTTGAGCCCGGAGTCTTCGGGTCTCTTTGTTTGCACTGTCTTCCTACCCTAACTCAACGAGTGGCACATTCTCAAGAGTTGCTCCTAATAGCCTGAGAATGAAACTTCGTTCTCTAATGATTTTCTCTAAAGTTCTTTTCAGATGAATTCTTAAACACTGTGTGGTGTTTCACCCATGAATGTCAGATTTACCTCATTAGTTAATTTGATCTCCTGGGTGCAGAACTGTTCGTCTTTTCACTCAGTGTGATACAGAGGCACACTCTGTGGGGTACATCTCAGATGCCAAAAGTTAAGCAGAGCGGTATTTTCCACTAGAACCATTTGGTTTGTTACAATTACGGATGGAAATGTGATCTGGAAGCTGAAGCCGCAGTTTTGAGAGAGCAAAAATAGCAGTAACAAGTCATATATTTACAGGAAACAAAAGGTTTAAAACTAGAATTATAACAGAAACTAAACGACATGGGCTGTTCTGGAACGGGATGCAGGAATTTCAGAAGAGTCGTCTCCTGTTTTGATGGCTCTTCTTGAGCCTGTCTCAGATGTTATCCAAGTATAGATGAGCCGTTTATACACATCCCACAAATTTGACACCGGATGCCTTGAGAAATCATATGGATATTTCTTAAAGGTCTTTAGGAAGGAGCGCTGCAGGGCTTCAAACATGGTACACACAGAAAAATGCCTTCTGACGCCTCTTCACCCTCCATCTTCACCAGATACCTACAGTGGCTGCAAAAGCACCTCTCACTGTGGAAATCTCTACATTTTCCTCCTCTATCCTCTGCTGCCTTTTGCTCACCCCTCTCTGTTCTTTTCAGTGTAAATCCTGCTACCCTATTCTACAGATTCCCCAAATATCCACCCTTCACTCAGCTCCCTGATCTCCGTGGAAATATCCAAGCAAAGGGATGCGGGTTGGTAGGAAAGAGTGTGTGAGTGAATTCTTCCACATTAATTTTTTTGTCCCTATCATACTGATATGTGAGCTTTGTGGGATGGTATTGATCAGATGATTCTTTTCTATGCTCTTTCCACTTTTTAGGAAGAAGCTCTTAGTTCTCCAACAGACCCACAGCCCTTAACTAAATGAATTGGGAAGGTTTTAGGGAAGTGCAAGGCCCAGAAATTGAGGGTGAGGCTTTGATCTCTACCAATGTCAGCTGTAATTCTTAGTTACCAGTTTCGGAGGCTAATGCTCCAGGCCACTGACAGAAGGGGCTGGGAATTGTTCAGTTTATTTCCATTTTCCCCAGAACTCTCATTGTATGGAGGTCCTAAAAGTGAGGTTGTGTAAGGCTCATTTGTCCATCTTTATATGATCTTTGAGGACAGGTACCTCTTCAGGTTGTTTGCCTGAAGACTTAGAGAAATAAAGGAACAGGGTACTTCCTTGTCTGCAGACAAAAAGCAAACCGATGGAAGCGCCTGTCTTAGCCCTCTGATGGCTGTGACTCTGTCCAAATTCTTGCTCTGCAACAGGGAATGATGGGGATTAACTAGCACTACCATTTCTAGCTCTCAGTGACCCTCAGGTCTGTGTCAAGCTGATTTCCATGAGCCAGTGAGAGCAGGAGATTAGAAGATATCCGCCTTTTCTGTTTGGTCCCAGTCTGATGCTAGCAGTGTTCTCAGCTAGGAATGTCCACAGGACTTGTAGTGAGCCGCAGGGAACGCTCCCCTCTGCCACCAGGGCCAATGTGGTGGCTGGACCAGCCTCTGTGGTCCTTATGACTGCAGGATGCCCTCTAGTAACACATCGTCAGGGAACTTGAGGAATAAGATTTATTACTCACAAGTCCTGGTAGGTACACGGCACAGAGTGAGAGGGAAGGAATGTGGACCTGGGGCCTGCCTTCATTAGGGTCCAAAGGTAGGGTGTCTAGGGTGTCAGGGGTTCACTCTATTGGCAAATTTAAAACATAAGAGCACAGGAAGAGAGAAACAGGGTCCCCTAAGTGGTCAGTTATCTAGTTACGCAGGGCTTTCTCAAAGGAGAACTTCATGGGTGGGGCGGCCTGATTCCTTCCATACTTGTGTAGCTGGCAATATGTTAATTTGAGGTGGATGGTTGTGAAACGGATGCCCGGCAGTCAAAAGCTTACTGTCAGACACTTACAATACACTGACCGCACTGAAGACCTAGGAGCTGAGAATCCTAGCGTCAGACAACTCGCTTCATTTCACTTACTGGGGAAGAGGGCCACGAACTAGAATTTGGGGTTCTAGGGGGCTCATGTTTCTGTTGCCCTTTTCAATTGTCTTCGAGCCCTCACTGGCTGGCAGCCCGCCTGGCAACTCACTCCTGGAGGCTCTGCCTCGCATTCTGAGTGCGGGGTCCCGGCCTCGCTGACAACTTCGTTTCCTACAATCATTTCCTTTGTGACCTTTACAGCTGTCAGATGAGCTTATGGTCTTTTTTTCCCTCTAGTGCTTTACCCTGAAGTGAAATAAAGCTACACATTAATCAGCTTGGGTTCCCAGACACTTTGCTCTGAGCGTCCTCTATAGTTCTCTGCCGTCTAGTAGAACATGCGTGTAGGAGCAAGGCTGGCCTGCCCTTTCAGAACACACTGTGCTCTCCAAGGCCGCGTGACAGAGCTTGTTTAGATAAAAGCGCCAGGCCTGTTTTGGTAGCTTCTGTTCGGTTTATTTGACTTTGGTGAGATGATATTAAAGTTTCATGCTTTCTGGGTGTGTAAAATTGATGAAGCATAAATTAGTTGGCTGATTTGTGCATTGTTGCTCTATTGTTCGTAAATGACTATCTTTGGGAAGCTCCCTAGTGGATACAATCTTGTCTGCATGGATCTTAGATAAAACACCACTGTTAGCATTTGTCAGAAAAGTATGCATCTGTGGAGAAAAAAAAAAATTTTTTTTCAGTTCTCTGAAAAGTCAGACAAGATGCTTATTTCTACATATTCTTATTTTTCTCCCCATCATTTCTAAAGAATGTATGTCCTACAGTGATGTGGGTGATCTAATGGCATGTACCAGTAGTGTTAAAAATTAGAGTGACAGGGCTTCCCTGGTGGCACAGTGATTAAGAATCCGCCTGCCAATGCAGGGGACACAGGTTTGAGCCCTGGTCTGGGAAGATCCCACATGCCACGGAGCAACTATGCCCGGGCGCCACAACTACCGAGCCCGCGATCTAGAGCCCGTGCGCCACAACTACTGAAGCCTGTGTGCCTAGATCCTGTGCTCTGCAACAAGAGAAGCCACCGCAATGAGAAGCCCGTGCACTGCAACGAAGAGTAGCCCCCACTTGCCACAACTAGAGAAAGCCCGCGTGCAGCAACAAAGACCCAACACAGCCAAAAGTAATAAATGAATTAAATAAATAAATTTAAGAAAATTAGAGTGACAGACAATCTCAAACGCTATGGTTATTTCCTAAAATAAACACAGGAAAGCATATACTGAAAATGTATCATGTAGGAAGGTGATATGCTTGTCTTAAATACCAAGATAATTTAGTACAGGCTAATTTTTGCCATAATTAATATAGTAACAGATGTTCACCTTGGAATACCTCAAATATAAATCTTGATGCATGTAAAATTAATAAAAATTTGAAGCCTCCTAATTTAGTTAGATTTTGCTTTTATGAAGATGAAATAAAACTTAGGATGTTTGATACCATGAGTAATTGTTAGTTATTTTCCTTTTGTAGGTGGCTTAACAAAATTTATACAACCTCCTGTCAAATTAAAAAAAAAATTCTAATGGTTCAAGAAAAATATACGTCTGTGTGTTGTTATAGACAAAGTAGGATGCTGGCTTGGTTACCTGCCGCTCAACCTCAGACTTATTTTGTGTCCCCAAATGAAAATTTCATGCTGTTTCCATCTTCAGGGCCTCTGTCTATATTGTTCCCTCTACCTGGAGCTGTCTCTGCCTGCCTAGTTTACCATTCTCTCCACGTGAATTAAGTCACTACCCAGGAGAGCTTCCCTGACCCCCCATCAACACAGTTAGCCTCCCATTGTCCTAAAGCCTGTTTCCTAGACCATGCACACTTACTCTGTCTTCCTTGGTGACTTATACACCCCTCAATGGCAGAGGCTCTGTTTCTTGAGCCTTATGGCCCCAGTTTTTAGCAGAGTCCCTGGCATTACTGAATGAGTGGGTTTATAGTAAGGACTGATATCTGAACAGCTTATGATTGGCTCTTGCATCGAATTAATATTTTATATGCACAGCTGGACTTTAGCAAAACGGTCAGAGTTGTCCAAGAATAAACCAATATCATTCTCTAACAGATCCTTCAGTTTTCTTTCATTAAATGAATTGTTCATTAATTATTTGCAACACAGTTGAAGTAAATTTTATTAAGCTTTATGGTATCATGCAGGACACTGAAGATACGGTAATTAACAAAACATAGAGCTTGTTTTCTGTAAGCAAGTCAGATACTGGAGACGTATGCCACTAGATTTGTGTGTAAGGATAATGTCAGCAACTCTTAACTTTAAAGGATTAAATTTGGGAACAAAAAGGATGGACAGATAGAAACTTTATACTGGAATGTTTTAGTAATAACAGGCAAGTTTGCTTTTCATTTAAGTTGTCTTTTAAAAATTCAATTATTTATTTGCTAGTATTGCTGACTAGAGAATGGAAAAAGCATACATATGGGAGGCCAATACCCAGTTCAGTTCATGTACAATAAATCTCTTCTCTTCAGTATGATTGGAACATAAATTGCTGCTCATCCAAATAATGGAATTCAGAAACCTCTCAAAAAATGTTAATCCAAAATGCACAGCTTACTACTAATCAAAGGTATGAGAAATACCTTGATGACTGAACTGAAAACTTTAAAAACTTCACACATTCTGAATTTATATTTTCAAAAACCCCAAGCTCGAATGTACTCAATTTTCTAGATATTATTAAAAGGCCTATTTTAAACAAAGTGATTGTTTTGGCAAAAAATAAGTCTTATCAAAGTTACAGCTTATGTATTGTACTTCCATTTCTCCCTAAATTCAGAAAGAAAAAAGGAAGCCAAGGGAAAAACAAAAATGATGTACATTTTTATTTTGCTGAGAGGCTAACGGTTTGGGAAGAACTCATCTTTTGTACATACCATACTAACAGAAATCTCACGAGTCTTCAAAACACGGAGGGCTTGACAAGCTGTTCATCTGTGCAGGAAGAGCATTCCTAGTGGGAGCGGTGTCTGCAAAGTCAACTAACCTCAGAGGACCCAACATTTCTGTCTTTGACCAACAATGGCAGCAAATGTTCATGTTTAAACTTAGTCACCTTATGTGTGATTATTTGACAATACTGTACTCAAAGAGAAGCACTGATGACAGGAATTCAAATGAGAAAATATTTTATAAAATTATCTATTTTCATCTTTGATATATAGGTATAGGAGATTCTGGGAAATCATAGCATTTTGAAACAAAATAATGAAGCTGAGTGGTGAGTCATCCCTAAGGGCAACTACAAAACTGTCTGCAAAACATGGAGCAGGCAGGGTGTTTGAGTCTTACATCTCCACTGTTTTTCTAGAAGGCATTTTAGAATCGCAAAAGGAGCCAGTATAGCTTAAGATCACAGGGTCTGGAGTTTTTGAATGCTTAGATTTTAATTATGAGTTCAATCCTTACTGGCTGATGACCATGGATAAATTATTTAACTTCTCTACTCATTCACTGGTAAAATGGGCTCCAAAAGCAACTCTTCTTCATGAGGGTGTTACACACATAAAGTGAGATAAGACACATAACATGCTTGGAACTGTGCTTAGCCCACATTAATGTTTTCCACATGCTGGGAATGAGTTGCTCTATTGCTTAGACCGAGGCAGCACACCAGCCCAGATCTTTAGCAGCTATGCTTTCCCACTAGGCTTTTTGCCTTTCCAGACCCCTTCTTTCTAGGATAGGGCTGATTTATTTCAGTTGCAAGACCTGGTGCAGGTACATGAATAAACCAGGACAGTTATTATGACCCTCAGATAAGCAAAGCGGAGTGTGTGATGGAGCGAAGGTGATAAGCCCAAGGCTAGGGTGCCCACTTATGATTTCATGAAGTCACAGAACACAGATTCTGAGAGTGATAAAATCCTCCAGGGCTCATATATGCTAACCTTCTACCTGAGTAATAGATTCCTTCATTACGTCCCAATCAAACAGAGACTGGCCTTTGCTTGCTGAAGTAAGTTGGTGAAGGAGGCTGTGTAATAAGGGCGGGGAGTACAAAGAGCAAGGAGACAGGGGCTCCGATGGGGGAGCAAGTCCGTTCATCCCTCAGATGAAGAATAAGGGGTTTGAATTAGGTGACCTCCAATGTCCCTCATAAGGACTTGTTTGAATTTTAAGTCTCGATGACTTCATAACCTTGAAGGACAGCCTCTCACTGGGCGGCTCTATGGTTAAAATACTTTCCCATATAGGCTGTTGGCCCCTGCTCTATCCTCTGGTGACACACAGGATACATTCATTATCTTTTCCATACTAATCTTTGAAGGATTTGAAGGCAGCTGGCCTGTCCTCTGAGTCCTCCCGTGCTCTGAACACAGACACACTGTGCGTCAGTATTGCTTCCAGCCCTCACCGTGGAGACCTCCCTTCTAGCACTGCTCAGCAAATCTCTTCTGATCTCGGTGGCCTATTCTGCCCTCCTCCTAACTCCCCACATGTGTGCATGGCCTCTGTTCCCACCCACACCCTCCAGTCAGTGCACCATCCCAAACCCAAATCAACAAAGATGTCAGTCAACCCAGAGTCTGTATATATAGTTCAGGCAAGGCATGGTGTCTTGTTTCTGAGCTTTAGGGAAGGCCAAAATGCCGAAATCCAAATGGGTACGTGAGCCATAATTCTGGGAATGAATCTGGTTGCCATTCTGTAGGATATCCAAAGCTGTAAGAGGGCTGGGTTGTTCCTAAGAAATGGGCCACTAGACCCCTCCCTCATGTGCTGTCCTACCAGAGGACTGTGCCCACCAGCCAGCTTCTCCTCAAAATGGCACGGGGTGGGGTATATGTTTGCTGTGGAGGATAACTATTGCTTATTCACTTGGATGCCTTTCTGTTTCTTCCTGCCTCAATCTATCCCTCTGCTTTTCTACTCAGAGCTCTGTGAAGTGTTTTCAAAATCCTATCTTGTCTCAACTCTTCAGGAGGATGGAGGAAAGGGACTCTTGTCCATGTTTTGACCACAGCATTAAAGGGGAATTGGCTCCCCTTGAAGACAAGAAGGTGGCGACAATGCTATTCAGACTGAAACAAGGGGAAGTTGGGATGCAGCGTTCCATTCAATGTGTGGGCGTAGATTCCCTCATTTTGTTGCTTCTCAGTTCTCCATCAGTAGACCTTCAACCCTTACAGGTCAGATGTAAAATGCATATGCCCTCAACGAAGGGTAACACTGCTGTTACTATACACTTTAAAGAACTCAAAGGAGGTTCAAGTATAGAGGAGGAGAAGCCATAAGGATGGCAGAAGCCCAGCTTCTCAGGAACACTGGGGCTTATCAAAATCAAACTTACCTTCCTCATGCTGTACCTGGGGCATGCCCAGAGAACGGTCATCCTGACCGAGGTCACCCTCCTGAACAGGGCATCTGGTCTCCACAGGCATGGCTGCCGTTCCCATGAGCCACTAATATCTTTATGCTTAACAGTGTCCTTGAAGTGTGCCTGTTCTTACGTAAGTGTGTTCTCCTCCGGCTCATCAGACGGAAGCTGTTAAGCTTCTCTGTAGAGTATGAGGAGAGCTATTACAACATATCAAAAAACTCCCGAAGTGGAATCATGAGAAAGTGCCTGAGAGGCAACACTTCCAAGTGACTGTCAGGATAAAGGAACTAATCGTTGAAAAAGTGGGTAGTACATTGGTGAACTTGGTGAATACATGTTTCCTATAACATCCCGAGACCCCAGAAGTTACTAAGGCATGAAGCTGCTGGATACTTCTCGGTGGACACTCTGGACACTTCTTTAATCTCTAAGAGACCTTCAGTATTCATTTCATAATGTGAGACATACATTTAATCGAATGGGGGCAGTAAATGTTCTGCAGAAAACATATGGAGTGAGTTCCAGGACATTTTAACTGACTTTCTTATAAAGTTAAAAAAAAAAAATCAGATGTTGTCTTCAGGTCAGCACTCCTTTATTTGGGGGAGAGGCTGTGGAAGGAGGGGAGGGTAACGGATACAAGCTATAATTCAGGAGGGTGATACAAGGAAGGTCAGGCAGGACAGAATGATGTGTGAGATCATGTTAGAAATATCACCAGATTCCTTGGGGAGTTATAAAAGTGCCTTAATTCTTGTCCTTGCCAAACATCCTAGAATAGTACGACAAGATTTTATTTATTACCCCAAATTGGACTCTGACGCTCTGGGTGGGCCACAGGTGTGGGATGTCAGTCACGGCTCTCACAATCAGCAGAATGGCCCTTGTTAGGTCATTAAGGAAAGGAAAGGAGTCAAGATGAGACCCTCCAAAGAAATGCTGTTTTTTTTCAGGCTGGAGAGGCACTTGTTTGTTTTTATTAGGCAACTGCTTGGTTTTGCATGGAAAGGGCCATCTGTGCCTGATAGAAGGGAAGGGAAGAAATACTTCATTTAAAAATCAACCTTCCCTCAGAGGTCGGATACTTTAATAATGATGTCTAAATTTTGTTGCCAGATTGTGATATATTTTAACAGAGAATGCTTTACACATATTGAACTTTAAAATTATGACAAAGCATGTAAATAAAAATATCCATATTATTAATATATCTGTACAACAATAATTTGCCTTTATACATGTTATTAAGTATATTAAATTAAATATGCATGTTATTAAATATTTATGGTTAATATACCATAAATATTTGTTCTTTTATGCAAAGATAGACCTGTTCCACCAGGATCAGCCATGCCTGTGAAAACAGATACTTTGGGGAAAAATTAACTGGAATATACCCATCTGAGCACTTGGTCTCCCTCTCAAGAAATAATTCATCAGAATGCTTGATTCAATCTGTTTAATTAATTTATTCTGGCATCTTAATGTTTGACCATCAATCACACCCAGTCAGATTATATATAAAATATTAACATTAGATTGTCATTGGAGATTCATGTTTAAAATAAATATTTAATAACACATAGTTAGAAAGCAAGGAAAAAGGAGAAATTTTTATAAATAGGTTTTTAATCCAAACATAACATGGAATAAAAATGCCAAGAAAAAATGTAAAGTCTCAAACTTCAGATACAATTAAAAAAAAAACTAAGGTAAATAATAGACTTACTAAAATATGTTAAAAGGCTGTTGTAAAAGAAAATGAATAGGCAGTCCTGAAGTGATAATCCAAAAATTCGGCTTCTAATTTCATCAACAGAATCCCTTTAAAAAAATTATATTTCAAATAGCTTAAAAAATGTATAACAACATAGATCTGCCAGAACCTGGAGCATGTTAGTGATATTCATTGGAAGGAGGCAATTTCTGGAATTTTCAAAACATTTTTTATCCAATGGTTGGAGTTTCAAAATGGATAGTAGAGGGGAAGAAAATCTATCATTTTAAGGTTTCCTGAAATAAATTAAGATTCCTTTTAAGTTCTTGTCTCTTGGAGATGCTGAAGGGAGAGTATGGTTGCAGACAAATGTGACACTCAACTCTAACTAGGTGAGTAGGAGTCGAAGAGCCTACCACAGCCAAACCCTAATTAGGGGCACAGCTAACTTTCATTCTAACTCAAACCCCATCCCCACCCTAGCTGTAAACTCTTCCTTCATACCTATTTTAAAAGGCAATGGTCTGGGCTTCCCTAGTGGCGCAGTGGTTGAGAGTCCGCCTGCCGATGCAGGGTACATGGGTTCGTACCTCGGTCTGGGAAGATCCCACACACCGTGGAGCGGCTGTGCCCCTGAGCCATGGCCGCTGAGCCTGCGCGTCTGGAGCCTGTGCTCCACAACGAGAGAGGCCACGACAGTGAGAGAGGCCTGCGTACCACACACACACAAAGAAGTCAATGGTCTATTTAGAAATAATGAATTTTTATGGTTTAAGGTTCCATTATTTTCATTTTATAGGGAGATTTGGATTCAGTACTGTAATGCCATCCAGTCTCTGTGGTTCTTTGGCAGCTCCACGTGTTTTGCTAAACAGTAGCTCTTGAGCAAAATGGTTGAACAGTTTGGCCCTAGGACGTATTTTAAGAACAGTCATGCCTGGCAAGGGCAGGTAACAGCTACCATTCAACAATTCACCAGACAAAAATGAGGACCGGGTCACTGCCAGCTACAATTCCTGGATCTCAAAATTTTTAGTATGAAGAAAAAGACAATGAATGCCACTTTTAAAAATTTTCATTCATATTAGCAGTTTATATTAGGACCTACAACTTTCCAAAAGTTACATTCTGTACAAAAGGTTGTCACAAAACTAATCACCAAATATGCTCCCAGTGCACCCGTTTATCTATAAATGAAAGTTTAATTAATAAGATGAAATGTAGCACAGATATGTACATTATAGATTTAGTTTCTAACTAGTAAACTCAGATCTACATTGGATTATGATACTTTAAAATGAGAACGAATCACCCAGGAAATAATCATTTGCGGCTAAACTAACATTTTGAAGTCATTAATAACTCCTGTTTTTGAATAATGGTTTTAGTTGTATGGTAACAACTAAAAGAGTTTTGGAGTTACTTGGTATAAATAATTGCATTTTCTAGATTTAGCAGAATTTTTTTCATATAAATTACTGAAATGTTTACTTCCTCATATAAACACTAGGTGTTTGGCACATTTTAACTATTCAAGTATGTTAACAAAAGGACATACATGCATATATGATTAGATTGCCCCCTTATTTTTAAATTACTTTAAATATTTGATTGGGAAACTTGTTAGCAACAAGTCTTTGCTTTTGGACCACTCAGTGATCACTTAGTGGTCTGTGTTCTTGCCAAATTCTCTCCCCTGATGTGAGAGAAAGGGGAAGGGAATCTATTCGGGGATTGTCACTAGCCTGGATGGAACACCCTCATCAAGGCACCGACCAGTGTGCCTTTTATCCACTAATTCAAATGAACAAAATCTGTTTGCTCAGAAACACACCCTTGTACCGCAATGTCCGCCTTCAAATTAAAGGTCATCTCTACAGTTTCCATCTGTAGTTGACTAAAGGAATATTATGAATTTTAAAACCCTAATTATAACCCCCGTCTATTGTTGAAAGAAATATCTGCAACAGAAACCAATGTTTCTTGGTTGGCTCTTACCTCTGTCAACTCTTTGTTTTGTGTTTTCCTCCTCATAGCTATAGGCCTCCTATTCAGGCCTGTTCAGAAAAGGCTCCCTCAGCGAGGGCGAGGCAGTACAGGTGTGTACAGTTCCCGGCTACTGGCCCTCGCCTGAAGGTTGTCCTTCAGCCTCTGCAGACAGATGCTCTGGGGGCTGATTGCTCAGTTTCGGGACTTCCCTGCCTTCCTCTGCCCCTGGGAGGTTGTGTCATCATCACTTCCCTTTACTGGCCAGGCTGCTTCTCCCCTGTGTCTGCTCCCCGGCCCTAAGTTGACAGTATTTACCTGCCATCTGGTGTGTCCAAACTACTGGGTTGAATTTCAGTTTTATTTCTGAAAATCCCAAGTCTTTGCAAAATTATGTTAAGAACAGTCAGAATTCCTTCATTTAACTTCTTTCCTTGTGGTTAGGTCTTCCATCTGCTTAAATGTCCTTCACCTTTCCTGATTTTTAAGATTTGCTCTCAGGAAAACAGGAATTGCAACTGGAGGGCAAAATGCACATTTCAGCGATACAGATGAGAACAACTTATTCCCACCTTGGCTGTGGATAACACTCTGTTCCCCAATGTCTATAACCAGGGCCTGGCTCAGAGTTCTAATTAATTAACTTTATTAACTTGGAGCTGAAAGGAGGTGACAACTTAAACATGGAAATAAAAGGCAGTGGACCTCGCAGACTAGTTCCATGTAACTGCTTTTTAACTGGAGGTAAAAGAACAGTCACTTGCTTATTGTACGTCATAAAGCAGAAGAGATGCTTAGATAGACTGCAGAGCACAGTCTGTTTCCAGCTAATCCATGGAACATGGTAATTACAAAAAAACAGAAGCAATTATTTTCATTTAGTGCAAGTAACAAGTTTATTTTCTTTGATATAGAATTAACAGAGTTAATTTTATGCCCCCAGTGAGGAAAAATTGCAACATTTGCATAGGAAAGCTTTCCTTGAAACACTTCAGATCTTTGTTAAAGTTATTGATTGTCACATCAGAGAATCTGCAATTTCTAGTTTGTTCACAGAAATTAAAAAAATTCCTTACTTGGGAAGTTTCAAAATGGCAATTCGATCCTAGAGTCATAATTACCGGGTGGGGGGCGGGGTGGCGCGGGGGGAATGCTCTCCCGGCTAAGAGTTTCCACAGCACTGTAATACTGTGTACACCCACTTTATACAAAGGCATGTACATTTTGCAAAGAGAGAGCATATATTCCTATTTATCATTTTTGGAACTGTGTTCAATTGCTGTATAGTCTCCTACAGGGTCTAATTAACATGAATTCAACAATGATGATAATGAGCTTACCAATCATTTCCTCATAGATGTTATATTCAGTTTTATGTTTTCCGTGCTACGCTGATAGCATACAGATCCCAATTAAAGAGAAACCTGGGCCTATATAAATAACATAAACGAAATATACATGGGGTATGTAGCAAGACTTGAGGTTGATGATTTGATGTTCATTAATGTTGGAAAATACTAAAGTAAAAATTACGGTGACTTGGGAAGATGGTATTTTCTTAAGGACACACTGCTGAACACATGGCCACCTACCTGCTCTCTAAAGCATTATATGAAAATTCAACCACCAAATACAGAACACATGAACACCAGGAGACAAAAAAAGCATTAAAGCCCATTACAATCTTGAATAAGCCAAGACCTCAAGTACATAGGAAAACCACTACAATCATGTATTGAGTTTTATTTTTCTAATATATATCATAAATTAAAACCATATAAAGTCACTTATATAAGAAGCAATTTTTTCAAGTGGTATAGCTTAGAGCATGGCTTTATATTTGGCTTAATCATTTTTACCACTTTAATTTATAAAGCTCGTAATCTTGCCAGCAGGGCTTCAACTTCGGGAATGGATTCGTTTTTAGAAACAGAGCCAAGAAGTTCCATTTCCTTTTTTCTGTTGCTTTCTACATTACAGGCTTCCTTCTTCTCAGCTGCCTTGATCCTCTCGGTAGACGTGTGAGTGTCTAGATTATAATTAAGCTCCTTGGTGACTGCAGTCCTTGTGGAGCTGCAATTGATACTGTAGTGTGAATGTGACCCTTCTGTCAACTGCAACTTCTGATTTTCTACAGTAAGGAAGAAAGAAACATAAAACTTATCACTGTGATAAGCAAGCACTGTGCACATTATGAAACATTAAAGTAATTATTCTCAACAAACAAGTCCTCTTAGACAGACTAAACTAAATAATATTCAAAAGAGTAAGGTAGATTTAAAATAAACACGCAGAGGTTAAGAATAAGCTAAAAAATACAAATAGACAACTATTTCATTAGCAGACACAGATATGGAGAACAAACTAGGGGTTACCAGTGAGGAGAGGGAAGTGGGGAGGGGCAATATAGGGGTAGAGTATTAAGAGGTACAAATTATTAGGTATAAAATAAGCTAAAAGGATATATTGCATAACAGAAAATATAGCCAATATTTTATAACTATAAATGGAATATAACCTTTAAAAATTGTGAATCAGTATATTGTACACCTGTAACATATAATTTTGTATATCAACTATACTTCAATTAAAATTAATTAACTAATTTTAAAAGTAAATAAATTTCCAAAAATTTTAAAATAAATACTTGCTGAATTGGAAAAAAATAAATAAATAAAATAAACACACAGAGGTTAAGAATAAGCTAAAAAATATAAATAGACAACAATTTCATTAGCATTAATACTTATTTCCTACTTCTTCTGTGCCTGAAATGCCCATCACTCAGTTATTAGCAAGGCTTAGTTCTGCATTTCATTTAGGTCCCTGCTCAAATGCTATCGAGAGAGGCCGTCTCTGACCATCCATCTAAGATAGCACTCACATTTTCATCGCTCTATCTTCTTACACTCATCTTTCCCTTCACAGAACTTATAACCACCAGACACATCATATACTTGTTTACTTGTCTGTTGTCTACCTCTTCACTAGAATGTAAGCTCCAAGATAGCAAGGACATTGTTCTAAATACTGCTGTAACGTCGGTGCCTAGGATGGCCGTGGAGCACAGCGGATGCTCAGTAAATATGCATTGGGCAAAGAATTTATTTCCACACTCTATGACCCAAGACAGGCGTTAGTTTGAATAATAAAAGGATTAATTTCCTTTTTAAACAAATCTAAGGAGGAAAGTTTCTGATAGGAATTTTAAAATTCAATGCTTTCTTTTAAAAAAAATACTGAATTTGGCAGGCAAATTGTTAAAACTTCCTAGCAAATCAAAATAATGTCATAATTTGCCAAATACGTACCCATATATTCATACAGACCTATAACCTATACACACATATATATTCTTTCATTGGTAAGTGACAGTGATCTGGACTTATCCAGGCTGTGAGGAGAGAGGTTTAATAGCTAACGGCTAAATGGTGCTAGTTGATTGACTTTCCCAAAGAGCAACAGATTTTCTTTTAATTAACTTGACTCTCACACTGCACAACCTTATGAGTGATCTCCCTCCTAGATCTCAAATTAAAAAAAAAAAAAACAGACACCCTCAATATTCATGTAACCTTGAACAGAGCTTGAAAATGGCTTCAACAAACTTGACATGACATTTAAAGTTTTTTGGTTATTTGCAGAGAGATGTTCCATTATCCCAATAGTGATTACTTTGGAGCAGAAGCAGTCACTCATGACAGTGTGTTTTATGTGAGTGCTGAAAATTCCAACCGAAAACAGCTTGTACATTAAAAGGTGACTGCTGAAGATATTTACTGCACTGTCATTTCCTGACCAGGGGCTTCCGATGATGGATGAGTATTTTACACACTTTCCTGGACAATCTCAACAAGTTTTAGAAGTCTGATCACTTTTTAGCTCTTGGAAGAAAATAAATACACTTTTCCTATCATCACCTTCCCTATCAGGTGGGCAATTGTTACTCAAAAGTTACTAACAGTTCAGTGACTTTCTCTTAGAGCTGTTTATGCTCTATAGTTTATAATGTACATATCATGTTTGCAGTAAAAAAGCACAGCTGACACTCTATTCCTACAGTTTCCATGACCGCACAAATTTATTTATTTTCTAGCACCCACTCTCCTGCCCCAAGGTGTTTGAAAACTGCATCGTAGCTAAGTGCAAATTTTTAGTCAGCTTACTGCTCCTTCCCCAAAAACGTTCCTACCTTTTCTTGTCATTCGATTTCTTGTAAACAACTCCATCATGATGATATCTCCAACAAACTAGTTTATTCTGCCGCTGGGCGACTCTCATTACATTTTTGACAACAGAGAAGAGATTAAATTGGCTAAAATATGGGTCTGTAATATACATAAGTAAAGTATTCCATACCTTCCCTGGCTATAATGTATCAAGCCCAATTCCACATGTGGCAAAGTGAAAAGAGCATGGGATTTTAAGGTAAATCTGGGTTGAAATCCAACCCCTTGGCCCTAACAAGTTATCTCACCTCTTTGAGTCTCAGGTTCTAATAATCAATCTCCACCAGAACTAAAGGAAAGGATGTGGGTGACACCTCCTTTGAGGTACCTCCCTCCAAGCTTTCCAAGGGAGGCTTCTACCACCCAAGCCTTGTTCAGATGCTCTGACCTTTCTGACTTTCTGGTGACCATACCCATGAGAGCTGAAATGCCATTCTATTAATAGCTTGTATTTATGTAGCACCTTTATTTCTAAAGCATCTGTTGCACTTGAAACATTGCCACTGTCATTTTATAGATTGAGAGGTAAAAAGCAAAAGGAGGTTAAGTCATTTGCTTAGACTTAGTTACTAAGTAAATCAGTGGCAGAAGCCAAATGCTGTCTCTGGAGATAGTAAGGCTGTCTTAAAGAAATTTAAAAAGCTTTTTGCCAAGAAAAAGTGCTAAGTAATTCAAAGCTAAGTTTCATAATAAGGATATCCTGTACTTATGCTTCAAAATGCTTTCTGACACATTTAATACGCCCAATAACTTTGTAAAGCAGATAGTATACCTATGGAAACTACCTCAGCACTGTATCTCCAAGGTCACACATGGACTCCTTTTCTCTCCTGGTATTACTTAAGTTCCTGACTGCGAACTTCAAGTTCGATCTTTATTCACTACAGTTCCCTAGCACTCACTGTCCATTCTCCTAGACAACCCTTTCAGCCCTTCTTCTTTCCCATCAAACGTCCAACCTGTTCTCCTTCACTCTCATTTCACTCACTCATAGAGGCAATCAGAAGAGAACCCCCATAAGCTTCCTGTGCCCCCGACACCTATATGCTGATTGCAGGCACGCCCACTTCTTCCCTCCTGGGGATCTCCTGTGCTCCCCTCTGAGGACAACCAACCCCTCAAGGTGGGTGCCAGCTTGTCCATCCCTCTGGCAGCTGTGCCCTCTCTCTACTGCGTCATAAAGGTTTCCTTCTTCATGCAATCATTCCCCTCAGCACGTAAATACTGTGTAGTAACAGTCCCAATCTTTAGAGAAAAAATCTCTATTTGATTCCACATCTTGCTCCATTTACTGCTTCCGTTGTTGACTGCCTTTGTAGCAAAACATCTCAGAAGAATTGCCCATACTACTGTCTCATTTCCTCTCTTCCCATTTTTCTCTTGAACTCACTCCAGTCATGCTTTTGACACTTTACTCTTCTGAAACAGTTCTCGTCAAGGTCACTAATAAACTAGTGTTGCCAAAAACAAGACCTGTATACACACTTGGATATTTTTGTCCTCCTTTACTTGACCTATACCAGATCCAAGGATGAAATGCCCAGCAGAGCCTGGGTTTTTCTTTACTGTTTGCTCTTTGAACTTCTTTGGATGCTTAGGGGGATAACAATGGGTGGCCAATGCAGGCAAAAGTGTTTCCACCCTATTGAGAAAACTCCAGATAGGTGTGGGCTAGCTTTAGGGACAAAATGATAAGAAGAAAACCCAAGCTGGCATGTAACTCTTCTGTGGTTTTAGGTGGAGAATCTTTCATGAGAAGCAATAGACAAGATAGTATAAAACGGAAAGAGGTCATTCCTGAGACCACTGAAGAAATAAAAAAGAAAGTAAGGGGCTTATTTTAGAATGAGCTTATAGCTGTTAGAAATTCCTAGATAACACTTCTTCACTCCAACCCTCACATTTATCTCTCAGCATCTTAACAGCCCCCATCTGGGTCCCCAGCCTTGGGAGGCCCAAACTGTGGAACTGAGGGAGTCACACCCTAAACTGCAAAATGACAAATGAAGTTGGGTTGGAGAATGAATCTCCTGTCCCACTGCAAACTAGAGAAAATGTTTACAAGTAGAGAAAGCTCTCAAGTTGCAAGTTCACTTTTACACAGAAATTTTATTACAATGTTGGTTCAAGGCCAGGTGTCTTTTGCCATTACTATTATTTTGAGAGTCCACTATTGGTGGTTTCATGTGGGTTGAACTGGAGACCCAAATTCTACACAAAAACACGCACTTAGTTTATAAATAGTTCACTTCAAACATCAGGGGGATACCACAACCCTGCAAGTTGGCGAAAACTCTATATAGGTATTCAGAGGTATGAAATAAATTGTAATTGGAGGCCAGTGGGCTCATAACCTTTCTTATATGAAATTAGTTCCAAATACAAGATGACACACTTGGACACACGGACTCTTTCAGTGGAAGATAAGGCTGGATGTCAATAAAAAGAGAAGCATTTTCTATTTCCCCTCAAGTCAAATCCTTACCAATACACATTTTTAAATGGAAACAAAAAACATTAAGGCAAAGTAGAATGATTGCTTAACTCTCCAAAGATAGGAAGCTTGTGCTATTATTTTATGAATTGAATCCAAGGTTGTTTTTTGTTTTTGCCTTTAAGACACTATAATTGATGTCTGTGAAGAGAAGTATGATCTATCTAGGACTATTGCAAATATCCAGGCCCTTGGTGATTGGAGTACAGATGGGCAAGGACCAGCTGCCTTTCTTAGTGCTAGGTCAGTAAGGGAATCCAATCCACACATCTTGTATTTATGTTTCTGTGGAAATATTAAACAGGGTGAGAATACATGCTGTTTTCCTTTAAGATAGGAAAACTCACTTATTTCAATTTAATTCCTCATATGATTCTTACTATAAGAATTGATTCTGGAGTCCCACAACAGCTTTTTCCTGAAATTAAATGAAAAGTTGAAAATTGTTGAAAAGTTGAATGGCTCTCAAATACAGAGAACCCACTAGACTTAAGAGAGAGAGAGAGAGAATAAACGTCTTAAACCACATCGGGGCTGGATCCCATATGACCTTGGCAGACTACAGATTTGGATGACAAAGAAAGCTAAAAACAAACAAACAAACAAAAAACCACCCCCAAACCCACCATCCTGAGCTAACTTTTGCATTGTTTCTTTGTTTAAAAAAAAATAAATAAATTTATTTATTTATTTATGGCTGCATTGGGTCTTTGTTGCTGTGCACAGGCTTTCTCTAGTTGCAGCGAGCGGGGGCTCCTCTTCTTTGTGGTGCACGGGCTTCTCATTGTGGTGGCTTCTCTTGTTGTGGAGCATGGGCTCTAGGCGCGCAGGCTTCAGTAGTGGTGGCATGTGGGCTCAGTAGTTGCGGCTCGCAGGCTCTAGAGCGCAGGCTTCAGTAGTTGTGGTGCACGGGCTTAGTTGCTCTGCGGCATGTGGAATCTTCCCAGACCAGGGCTCGAACCCGTGTCCCCTGCATTGGCAGGCGGATTCTTAACCACTGCGCCACCAGGGAAGTCCCTGCATTGTTTCTTAAGTAACACAAAAGACATAGGAACCAGGAAAGTTGCTGACAAAAACGAAAATATAAACATATGCAACTTGGCATCTAAATGAGAAAATATTTCAGCCAACAGCTGTTATGCTTCCTGAGCTAAGAAGGCAAGGCTAAGGCCCTGGCTGACAGCCCTTGCGGAAAACCCTCTCTGCTACAGGAAATCTCAGTTATGGTTCAGAAAGAGGCATTATTCCCTTTAAGTCGGTATTGATCCTCCATCACATTGTGGTTCTAATGGGCACTGGCTTCTCAGAAGTGCCAACTCTCAGATGACATATAAAATTGAGCTCCTGCCTTTTGTGGTCAATGGTGAGGCTGTGGCAGCTTTGACAGGAGTAAGAATATAGAACTCTGGTGTTCTAAATTGACTGCATCTATTCAGTCTTCCTGAAATTTGATCTCTCCTTACAATTCTTTACCTTTTGCTCTTAACTATTACTTTGACCTACTAAGTAGCTGTTTATTTCACCCCAGCAATGCCATTACTTTGACAGGAGAAGAAAATGACCCATAAATATAATTTTTAAAGCACTACTGGGTCTACATGATAGTAAAATGTGTGACAAATATATGTTTTTAATCTATGCAATAACTGAAGTTAGTGCTGGCCACCAGCAACCCATATCCCTGTGGTTTTTCTTACTGTTGATTTACTGATGCTATAAATAATTGTCTTCGCTTTCTTCATTTTGCTGTTTATTTTATCTTTTGTATTGAAAATATATAAAAATGATAAAAAGAGCAAAAAGGGCATTTTGTATATAGTTAAATTTTTTTAGGAGTGCCAAGAAACTCTTATTGAAACCAATTATGTAGAAACAAAAACAAAAAAACAAAGCAGTTACTCCCCTAATTCTAACAAAACAGACAAGACAGAGATGATAGATGCAAGTTATTTCTGAATAAAGGAGATAATTGACAATTAAATTAGAAGGTTTTTTGCATAAACTCGTCATATATACACTTCTATTCAGTCTTGGTCTATTTCACTGCCCTTTAAATAAAAATTTAAAGACAGCACTGCCATTTTACAATTTCCTATACTGGCTTTCCTAATTTGACACAGTGTGAGAAGGAACTAGAGATGCTGCAGGCTCCTGGGCACAGGACAACCAGGATAAATCCAGCTCTTTTCTCTAAAGGGAATAGTAATGCAAACCCTTCCAGTCAACTGCTTATCTTTCTGATTTGCAATATATTACCTGAATTGAATGTCTCACTCTATATTTGCTTCCCTCTTTCTCACCTTTCTACCCAGTTATTAGCAAATTCTAATTTGGCTTTCAGCCATACCTCTCTGTTAAAACTGCTCCTTACAAGATTATCAGAAGCCTCAAAATCCCTCAACTCAATGGAATTTTCCCATGCCTCATTTTCTCTTACAGTTGCAACACTTCAGAGTGTGTGTAATAAAGAATTTGGTTAGTCTTTTCCCACTCCTGGGCCCCTCAGACCATGCCTAATAATTTATGCTAATGAGGTGACTCATGACGGGACCCTATTTAGTTTGTGGTAATGAGTGATTCAGAATGGGGGATGGCCAAATCAGAAAGACCAATCATGTGACTGGAGGGTTGGGAGGTGGAGACTGAGTTCAATCATGTGGCCTATCAATCATGCCCAAGTAATGAAGCCTCAGTACAAACTATGGGCACTGAGGATCAGGTGAGTTTTCTTGGTTGGCAATAAGTATTATCACACACTGACAATATGATGTATATTGTCACACACTGATGCGCTGGGGGGTGGAGGGTAATATATCCCTGAGGACAGCAGAAGTTTTATGTTTGGAACCTGTTTGGCTGGTTCTGGCTTGTGTCCTTTTGCTATAACAAAGCTGCAATAGTAAGTAGAGCATTTTCTTGAATTCTAGGAGTCATTCTAGTGAATTACTGAACCTGAGGAGATAGTGAAAACCCCTAAATTTGTACCCAGCTGGTCAGAAGTGTGGGAGGACTTGGGAGCCCTCAAACTTGCAGCAAGTGTATGAAGTAAGGGCAGTCTTTTAGAGGACTGTGACTTGTAAAGTTTGGTCTAACTCTGGACAGCTGGCGTCCAGCTGTAATAAGTAATTGTAATGTACAATTGTAATTGTAATGTAATAAGTCATTACATTACAGATACATTATATGTTATCTATAACTTAACATCAGTATCATCGCCTTACCTTTATGCATAGATATATAGTTTGCAAGCAATTCCCCACGCATCTACTCATTTTACTCTTATAACACTCCTGTGAGATAAGTGACATGGATGTATTTACCTTGTTTTACATAGAGTTGAGGCAGCAGACATAACTTTCAGGCAGAGCCAGAGACAAAACTCAAGTCTTCAGACCCCTGGTTAGCACCTTCCATCATGACAAGGCCCTTTACCATGCTTATTCTTCCACTTATTGATGATTCATTCTTAGCCTTCTAATTTACTTTACCTTCTCAGACCTCCCAAACACAAGGATACCTCTCTTCGTGTGGCCATTTCTCATGGTTAGATCCGTGGCTCATTTCTGTCCTTTCTACATTCTCTTTACCAAGATCTCACAGCTTCAACTATCTCCTCTAGGAAGGAGACACCCACATCTGCATCTCCAGCCCTAACGGGAGAGCTTTGGTACTGTGCCTACCTCAGCATTTCCATCTAAACACCCTACCATAATCACACAACACATTTTTGAGTCAAACTTTCACATTCAAAGCAACTTCCTCTTTATACTAATATACCAAAACCAATGATAGCATCTGTTTACCAGTCCTGCTATCTGTCACTGACAGTTGTCTCGGCTACCAGGCACTTGTGGTCACCAGTGTGTGACTTAGTAGCTATTAAATAAATGGTTTCTAAAGTATGCAATTGCCTGTCAGCTAATAGATACCAGACAATAAATAATTTATTTATTTATAAATTATAAATAATCGGTTGGTCTGGTGGTTTCTAAGGACAAGAAGGTAGGAAAATTACACAGGGATATGCTTTGGTATTACAGTTATTGAACACATACTATATATTAAACCCTCTACATGTTATTTAAAAGATTTTCCAACAACACTAAAATATAGGTATTATCAACTGTTTCATAAATGAGGAAATTGAGGCTTAGAGAAGTTCACGAACTGTCAAGGCCACACAGACTTTGATATTTGCTTCTGGGAAATCCAATACAAATCTTATTCCCCCATGCATGGCTCTGGGGGCACATGATAAAGCCATGGCAAAAAGATACTGTGAAAGGTAAAGAGCACTTTATATTTTGGGGTTTGAGGACAGGCCTATTCCCAGTGCTAATGACCAGGAAGGAAGCTGTTTTCCTGAAGCCATTTCTAAGTAGTATCTTACAGTGTGCTTTTAAGTATTTTTCTTTATTTTTTATATTTCCTGATTCAATATTTATTAGATATTTCGAATGTACAGATTTTTTTTTCTGAATGAGTAATGTATGCTATTTCAACTCCATTTCACTTTCATAGAATCATATAATATAGAATCATGTAATCTCAGGATTGGAAAGCCCTTAGTTAGTTGGTAGAACCACCTATCCAATACTTGAATTCCATTCACTCAGCATTCTGTCAAGTGGCTGTCTAGCCTAAGTTTGAAGACCTCCAGTCATAGCCTCACAATCTCACAAGGCAATATATTCCTCTACTAATTAAATGTTTTACTTTATATTTATCTAGTGTTTGTTCCCCTGAAATCTTAGTCACTAGTCCTACTGATTTTCCCACTAGGGCTATATTAAGAGTCTAATTTCTCTTCCACTCACCAGCCCTTCAAATACTTAAAGACAGCTATCACACTCCCCAAATCTTTGCCAGCCAAACAGCCACAATTTCTTCAACTGTCCCTCCAGAGATCATGAGCTGAAGTTATGGTTAAGTCAACTCAACCTGCTGTGTACTTATACACCATGCTAGGTGCTGAGTCCTTGAAACATTTAGGGTCCTGTCATTTCTATGAACATACAAAACCATATTCATTTAGTAGTTCAAAATTACGGAAAAAAAACAAATCCAACTAGTGTATCCAGTACTATAACACAAAAGAATAATTTGCTCAGAGAATCCTTTTGAATATAACCTTTAAAAATTTTCCATATAGACTTAATACTTGAAGTTGGACAGGAACCAAGATAGCAGAGTAGAAGGACGTGCTCTCGCCCCCTCTTGCGAGAAAACCAGAATCACAACTAACTGCTAGACAATCATTGACAGGAAGACACTGGAACTCACCAAAAAAGATACCCCACATCCAAAGACAAAGGAGAAGCCACAATGAGACAGTAGAAGGGGCGCAATCACAGTAAAATCAAATCCCATAACTGCTGGGTGGGTGACTCATAGACTGGGGAACACTTATATGACAGAAGTCCACCCACTGGAGTGAAGGTTCTGAGCCCCACGTCAGGCTTCCCAAGCTGGGGGTCCGGCAACAGGAGGAGGAATTCCTAGAGAATCAGACTTTGAAGCCTAGTGGGAATTGACTGCAGGACTTCGACAGGACTGGGGGAAAGAGAGACTCCACTCTTGGAGGGCACACACAAAGTAGTGTGCGCATCGGGACCCAGGGGAGAGATCAATGACCCCAGGGGAGATGAACCAGACCTACCTGCTAGTGTTGGTGGGTCTCCTGCAGAGGCGGGGGGTGGCTGTGGCTCACTGTGGGGACAAGGTCACTGGCAGCAGAAGTTCTGGGAAGTAATCCTTGGTGTAAGCCCTCCCAAGTCTGTCATTAGCCCCACCAAAGAGCCCAGGTAGGCTCCAGTGTTGGGTTGCCTCAGGCCAAACAACCAACAGGGAGGGAACTCAGCCCCACCCATCAGCAGACAAGTGGTTTAAAGTTTTACTGAGCTCTGCCCACCAGAGCAAGAGCCAGCTCTACCCACTACAAATCCCTCCCATCAGGAAACTTACACAAGCCTCTTACACAGCCTCATCCACCAGAGGGCAGACAGAAAAAACAAGAAGAAATACAATCCAGCAGCCTGTGGAACAAAAACCACATTCACAGAAAGACAAGATTAAAGTCAGAGGGGTATGTAGCAGATGAAGGAACAAGATAAAACCCCAGAAAAACAATGAAGTGAAGTAGAGATAGGCAACCTTCCAGAAAAAGAATTCAGAATAATGATAGTGAAGATGATCCAGGACCTCGGAAAAAGAATGGAGGCAAAGATCGAGAAGATGCAAGAAATGTTTAACAAAGACCTAGAAGAATTAAAGAACAAACAAACAGAGATGAACAATACAATAACTGAAATGAAAACTACACTAGAAGGAATCAATAGCAGAATAACTGAGGCAGAAGAACGGATAAGTGACCTGGAAGACAGAATGGTGGAATTCACTGCTGCGGAACAGAATAAAGAAAAAAGAATGAAAAGAAATGAAGACAGCCTATGGGTTCTCTGGGATATCATTAAATGCAACAACATTTGCATTATGGGGGTCCCAGAAGGACAAGAGAGAGAGAAAGTAACAGAGAAAATATTTGAAGAGATTATAGTTGAAAACTTCCCTAACATGGGAAAGGAAATAGCCACCAAAGTCCAGGAAGCCCAGCGAGTCCCATACAGGATAAACAGAAGGAGAAACATGCCGAGACACATAGTAATCAAACTGGCAAAAATTAAAGACAAAGAAAAATTATTGAAAGCAGCAAGGGAAAAACGACGAATAACATACAAAGGAACTTCCATAAGTTTAACAGCTGATTTCTCAGCAGAAACTCTACAAGCCAGAAGGGAGTGGAATGGTATACTTAAAGTGATGAAAGGGAAGAACCTACAACCAAGATTACTCTACCCGGCAAGAATCTCATAAAGATTCGAAGGAGAAATCAAAAGCTTTACAGACAAGCAAAAGCTAAGAGAATTCAGCACCACCAAACCAGCTCTACAAAAAATGCTAAAGGAACTTCTCTAAGTGGGAAACACAAGAGAAGAAAAGGACCTACAAAAACAAACCAAAAACAATTAAGAAAATGGTTATAGGAACATACATATCGATAATTACCTTAAACGTGAATGGATTAAATGCTCCGACCAAAAGACACAGGCTTGCTGAATGGATACAAAAACATGACCCATATATATGCTGTCTACAAGAGACCCACTTCAGACCTAGGTACACTAGAGACGGAAAGTGAGGGGTTGGAAAAAGATATACCATGCAAATGGAAATCAAAAGAAAGCTGGAGTAGCAATACTCATATCATATAAAATAGACTTTAAAATAAAGAATGTTACAAGAGACAAGGAAGGACACTACATAATGATCAAAGGATCAATCCAAGAAGAACATATAACAATTATAAATATATATGCACCCAACATAAGAGCACCTAAGTACATAAGGCAACTGATAACAGCTCTAAAAGAGGAAATTGACAGTAACACAGTAATAGTGGGGGACTTTAACACTTCAATTACACCAACGGACAGATCATACAGACAGACAATTAATAAAGAAACACAAGCTTTAAATGACACAATAGACCAGATAGATTTAATTGATATTTATAGGACATTTCATCCCCAAAAAGCAGATTACACTCTCTTCTCCAGTGCGCATGGAACATTCTCCAGGATAGATCACATCTTGGGTCACAAATCAAGCTCAGTAAATTTAAGAAAATTGAAATCATATCAGACATCTTTTCTGACCAAAATGCTATGAGATTAGAAATGAATTACAGGGAAAAGAAAACGTAAAAAACACAAACACATGGAGGTTGAACAATATGTTACTAAATAACCAAGAGATCACTGAAGAAATCAAAGAGGAAATCAAAAAATACCTAGACACAAATGACAATGAAAAGACGACAATCCAAAACCTGTGTGATGCAGCAAAAGCAGTTCTAAGAGGGAAGTTAATAGCTATACAAGCCTACCTCAAGAAACAAGGAAAATCTCAAATAAACAACCTAAACCTTACACCTAAAGGAACCAGAGAAAGAAGAGCAAACAAAACCCAAAGTTAGCAGGAGAGAAATCATAAAGATGAAATCATAAAGATGAAATCATAAAGATCATAAATAAAATAGAAACAAAGAAAACCATAGCAAAGATCAATAAAACTAAAAGCTGGTTCCTTGAGAAGATAAACAAAATTGATAAACCATTAGCCAGACTCATCAAGAAAAAGAGGGAGAGGACTCAAATCAATAAACCTAGAAATGAAAAAGGAGAAGTTACAACAGACACTGTAGAAATACAAAGCATCCTAAGAGACTACTACAAGCAGTTGCCAATAAAATGGACAACCTGGAAGAAATGGATAAATTCTCAGAAAGGTATAACCTTCCAAGACTGAACCAGGAAGAAGTAGAAAATATGAACAGACCAATCACAAGCAATGAAATTGAAACTGTGATTAAAAATCTTCCAACGAACAAAAGTCCAGGACCAGATGGCTTCACAGGCGAATTCTATCAAACATTTAGAGAAGAGCTAGGACTCATCCTTCTCAAACTCTTCCAAAAAATTGCAAAGGAAGGAACACTCCCAAACTCATTCTATGAGGCCACCATCAGCCTGATACCAAAGCCAGACAAAGAGACTACAAAAAAAGAAAATTACAGACCAATATCATGATGAATATAGATGCAAAAGTCCTCAACAAAATACTAGCAAACAGAATCCAACAACACATTAAAAGGCTCATACACCATGATCAAGTGGTATTTATCCCAAGGATGCAAGGATTCTTCAATATATGCAAATCAATCAATATGATACATCATATTAACAAACTGAAGAATTAAAACCATATCATCATCTCAATAGATGCAGAAAAAGCTTTTGACAAAATTCAACACCAATTTATAATAAACCTCTACAGAAAGTGGGCATAGGGGGAACCTACCTCAACATAATAAAGGCCATATACAACAAACTCACAGCAAACATCATTCTCAATGGTGAAAAACTGAAAGCATTTCCTCTAAGATCAGGAAGAAGACAAGGATGTCCACTCTCACCACTATTATTCAACACAGTTTTGGAAGTCCTAGTCATGGCAATCAGAGAAGAAAGAGAAATAAAAGGAATGCAAATTAGAAAAGAGAAGTAAAACTGTCACTGTTTGCAGATGACATGATACTATACATAGAGAATCCTAAAGATGCCACCAGAAAACTACTAGAGCTAATCAATGAATTTGGTAAAGTTGCAGGATACAAAATCATTGCACAGCAATCTCTTGCATTCCTATACACTGATGAAAAATGTGAAGGAGAAATTAAGGAAACACTCCCATTTACCACTGCAA
Source organism: Tursiops truncatus (assembly GCF_011762595.2). Classification (NCBI taxonomy): domain Eukaryota; kingdom Metazoa; phylum Chordata; class Mammalia; order Artiodactyla; family Delphinidae; genus Tursiops; species Tursiops truncatus. Next base: position 32,136,916 of record NC_047051.1, read on the forward strand.
CAAAAAGAACAAAATGCCTAGGAATAAACCTAACTAGGGAGAAAAAAAGACCTGTATGCAGAAAACTATAAGACACTGTTGAAAGAAATGAAAGATGATACCAACAGATGGAGAGATATACCATGTTCTTGTATTGGGAGAATCAATATTGTGAAAATAACTATACTACCCAAAGCAATCTAGAGATTCAATGCAATCCCTATTAAATTACCAATGGCAGTTTTTACAGAAGTAGAACAAAAAATCTTAAAACTTGTATGGAGACACAAAAGACCCCGAATAGCCAAAGCAGTCTTGAAGGAAAAAAAAGGAGCGGGAGGAATCAGACTCCCTGACTTCAGACTATACTACAAAGCTACAGTAATCAAGACAATATGGTACTGGCACAAAAACAGAAACATAGATCAATGGAACAAGATAGAAAGCCCAGAGACAAACCCAAGCACCTATGGTAACTAATCTATGAAAAAGGAGGGAAGGATATACAATGGAGAAAAGACAGTCTCTTCAATAAGTGGTGATGGGAATACTGGACAGCTACATGTAAAAGAATGAATTTAGAACACTCCCTGACACCATACACAAAAATAAACTCAAAATGGATTCGAGACCTAAATGTAAAACCAGACACTATAAAACTCTTAGAGGAAAACATAGGAAGAACACTCTGACATAAATCACAGCAAGATCTTTTTTGATCCACCTCCTAGAGTAATGGAAATAAAAACAAAAATAAACAAATGGGACCTAATGAAACTTAAAAGCTTTTGCACAACAAAGGAAACCGTAAACAAGACGAAAAGACAACCCTCAGAATGGGAGAAAATATTTGCAAACGAATCAACAGGCAAAGGATTAATCTCAAAAATATAGAAACAGCTCATGCAGCACAATATTAAAGAAACAAACAACCCTATCCAAAAATGGGCAGAAGACCTAAATAGACATTTCTCCAAAGAAGACATACAGTTGGACAAGAAGAACATGAAAAGCTGCTCAATATCACTAATTATTAGAGAAATGCAAATCAAAACTACAACGAAGTATCACCTCACACCAGTTAGAAAGAACATCATCAGAAAATCTACAAAGAACAAATGCTGGAGAGGGTGTGGAGAAAAGGGAACCCTCTTGCACTGTTGGTGGGAATGCAAATTGATACAGCCACTCTGGAGAAGAGTATGGACGTTCCTTAAAAATCTAAAAATAGAATTACCATACGATCCAGCAATCTCATCACTGGGCATATACCCAGAGAAAACCGTAGCTCAAAAAGACACATGCACCCCAATGTTCATTGCAGCACTATTTACAATAGCCAGGTCTTGGAAGCAACCTAAATGCCCATCAAGAGACGAATGATTAAAGAAGTTGTGGTGCATATATACAATGGAATATTACCCAGCCATAAAAAGGAACGAAATTGGGTCATTTGTTGAGACATGGCTGGATCTAGAGACTGTCATACAGAGTGAAGTAAGTCAGAAAGAGAAAAACAAGTGTCGTATATTAACGCATGTATGTGGAACCTAGAAAAATGGTACAGATGAACCAGTTTGCAGGGCAGAAGTTGAGATGCAGATGTAGAGAACAAACGTATGGACACCAAGGGGGGAAAACTGCGGTGGGGTGGGGATGGTGGTGTTCTGAATTGGGCGATTGGGATTGACATGTATACACTGATGTGTATAAAATTGATGACTAATTAGAACCTGCTATAAAAAAATAAATAAAATAAAATTGAAAAATTAAAAAAAAAAGAAAAAACTTGAAGTTGATTTTCAGCCTAATAAAAGCTGCTTAAAACTATCTGTTTTTATTCATTAGAGAATTCAATCCTGGGATACATTTGTAATGAAGATGATTTTAAATGAAATAATTTTATGTATGACTTTATATATAGAAATGTTCCCTTACTTCTCCCCAGCCTGTCACTAAATATAAATGTCACTAGCTATATCCAGGAGATAGTAATATGTTCAAGGAGCAAGAAAAACAAACTCATATCCATCTAATTCTGATCTAACTTGCTAGAATGTAAGCTCCACAAAGGCAAAAATCTTTGTTTTATTCACTTAGAATAAAACAGTACTTAGAATAGTGCCTGCTTTATAATGAGTGTTTAAAACATCATTTCTTGAGTGACTGGACCTAAGCATGGCATAATTTTACCACCTTGTTTCATATTAATCCTTCCCAAAGAAAACACTTCAGAATAACATTCCCTGAATAACAAACTGATTACATGTCATTTTTATTTAATGTATATTTTCGTGCTTTCTGGCCTCTTGAGGACCTAGACTTGAGTCTAGAATAGCGCTGTCCAATAGAAATATGAGTGTCAGGAAAGCGGGCTACATAAGCTACTTAAAATTTTCTAGTAGTCACATTAAATATTGGGAAAGAAAATCAGGTGTAACTAATCTTAACAATATATTTTACTTAACCAAATTTCAACTATTATTTCAATATGTAAGCAAAATAAAAAATGTATTAATGAAATCTTTAAGTTTTTTTTTTGTACTAAGCCTTCAAAATCAAATATGTATTGTACACTTAGAGATCATCTTAATTCAGACTAGCCACATTTCGAGAGCTCAAGAGCCACATATGACTATTGGCTACTGTATTGGTAGCATAGTAACCTGGAGTTCCTACAGTGCTAATACCTATAAATTTTTGAGTCAGATATCTTCATAGAAAATTCCAGTGATGGGTAACAATCTCAGTTGGATTTTGTACTGTTAGAAAGCTAATAATTATTATTAAAAAGAATTTAGGAATTATAATTTTTTAAACTTTAGTTAGACGTTCAAATTGGAATAATTCATATCCTAGTGGAAATTAATATTGTTCATTTCCCCATATTTACTAAAAATACTTCTATAATTTGTTATAAGGCACCATATAGGGATGTATGGTTCACAGGGCTAAAGCAAAAATAAGTAATATCAAGATCACAGGCCCCAACCTTATATGGATATGCACTTTGGAACTTTTCTCCTCAGTATCAGGGATGCATTTATATCAGCAATTTATTTCCCTGTGTAATTCAGACTAGTAATCTTAGCTTCATTCTATGGTCACGGGTTGTATAATAATCATAATTAGTTACCAAATAAATATGTGCTGTTTGAATTACATAGGGAAATAAATGCAGATATAAATATAACCCTAATACTGAGGAAAAAAAAAATCCCAAAATACATACCTTATTGAGATTAGGTCAATAAGTGAAAGATAACGTATGAATGGAATCAGTTATTACAGAAGTAAAATGCTTTTCAAACATTATTTTTTTAGCTACATGAAAAACAATCAAATGAAAGAATGCAATATTCCAAAATTTAGCATTTCACTGTGATTTTGTTTTATACAGAAAGGAAGACACAGTTGTACATTCCTAGGTAATTTGGATTTACGTAGCTTCTGTGAATGGTAAAACAGACAATGGCTAAAGATTCAAAATGCAATCATGAAATTGATTGCTATAATGACATACCTACTGTTTCTACTATCTCTGTTTTGACATATGTTTATCTAGCCCCCAAGGCATAGGGAGACCAGGTTACCATTCAGACTCTTCTATTTTTACTTCATAGTTCTGTAGACATTTTAGTAAATCAGTGAAAATTAGAAGTATCTAACATATTAAATGTGACTCTCCTCCTTTCCAAAATGAGAATGACCTTTATTTCTTGTCACTCTCCTATTCAAATTGGAACAGGACCTACATTGGGGCCAGGTGCACAGAGGCGCCACTATTAAGGCTGAAAGACCTGCCTTTTTTGATTGTTCTATTCATAGCCCAGCAGCATTATTATGTATTGTATTAATGGTACCAAGTTTCATTATGAAATCTTAAACTACTTCTAAGATTTTGGTTTCTTGTATTTCTAGAAAATGAGTAAAAAAAAAATTTGGCACAAGTCATTGGCATTACCTTAGAGAGGAGTTCAGGCTAGTAAACTACTGCCTCCTACTGTCAGTTTGAGGAAAGAAGTACCTCAGAGGACCTTCCTCAACCATATTCCTTTTTTACAGATTTACAGATTACTGGCCTTCTTCATCCAAAGTACAATTCTGCATACTATGCCCTTGGACTGGTAACCTAGGAAGACATGTTGATGTTTTCTGAATTTCTCTGAATTCTTTCCCTGCTTAGACTACTACATATATGACAAAAATCCAACAAATACTCTGAGTATGGATCTTATCCACCAAAAAAAAAAAAAAAAAAAAAAAAAAAAGGCTGCCTTTAACAATAATTCCCACATACATATCAGAAGGAAAAGGCAAGAAAAAAAACTATATTATTTTGAAATATTATAGATTTCTCCTAAATAAAAAATATTAACAAGTATGAGCTAAAATAATATAGTAGGACATAGAACAGAAATGTTTAAAAGCTTGAAGTTATGTTTCTAAAATATGGAAGGGGTACATGACAATTTAGGGTAAAAACTACTCATTTTTAGAACTAGCATATTTGGATCAATGACTTGGGTGCTGGATGTAGAGTCCCTTGTGCTCAGCCTGCAATCTGACTTCTGATGGTTTCGGCTGAGTCAAAGAATATTGATCTGCATTTTAAAGGTGAAATTTTTGATTGGCAAAATAAGTCAGGCAAAGAGGACCTTTCTTAGAAGCTGCTCCCTTTTAATGAGGAAACAGTAAAAGGAATAAGTCAATGTCACTTCAGTTATTTTCTTGCAAATAAAACCCTAAGCTTTGTTCCTATGAAACCTCACGCTGCATTGAGATCTCTGAAAAATTGGTTTCTGTAAACAACTCATTTTGAATGCAGCACAGGCTGGGCCTGCACTTCCTAAGACCCTGTGGACGCACAGTCGGATCTGACCACGCAATTCCCTCTTTCCATTTACTGCTATAGATTCCTGCCTCAGGCTTCACTAGCCAGCAGGGACTGTTTCCTCAAAGACCCGCTTCTACCCATCTTCCCAGGGCTTTGGAGCACCTCCTGTCTCTATGATAACACGAAACACAAAGCAGTAGAAATGTACTGTACAGCAGGCAGAAAAGAAAGAAATTAGAGTGCAGTACTCTTGGCAAGCTAAAGAAGGTGCTGACTGCAGGAAAATGGACAGAGGACAAGATGGAGCAATTGTTAGTTGTTCCATTTCTTGTATATTCTCCTAAAAGAGCTACAAGTGTTGGCACAGAAGAAGCCTTAAAGTATATGGAACTTTATAATCCACATGGTATTTGAAATTAAAAAAAATTACTGCAGATCCACACTAGCCATATATGTCCAGCAATTTATAGTTCATTAAACTATTGAGATGAAAGTATTCAGTTAATTGAGATACCAAGTATGAAAAGAAAAAAATTAAATCAAATATTCCAAAATGGTTTATGTTAAAGACAGGAAAATATGTTACTATCATACGGCAGAATGTTCTCATTTTTTATTATTCAGCCTTAAGATAATGTGAATTTTTTTAGTCTTTTTCAGTTTGGGGCACCATACTAAACGGAATATCTAAGTCTATTTAGTTCAGTGTTTTAGTATAATCAGTTCATCTCCCCAAATTGTTGGTCGATTCCAATCTGCTTCCTGTTTACAAACAGCATCCTTAACTTGTGATGAAGTATATAAGGAATGGTAATGCTATTCAACTTGAATCAGAAAATATTCACATAAACCTATAACATCTGCACATTATGAAAGACATATTATTCATATAGACATTTGATAGCTCTTCTAAAAAAATTTCGTGCAAATCTATAAAATAATGCTGAACATCGATGCTGGAAGCTTGCTATGAACTTCAGAATGTCTATTAAAAATGCTGTAGAGAAACCTGACTACTGGGCCTCAGGGCAGCATCTGCTGACACATTTCAAGCACCTGAACTCAGAGATTCACAAAGCTGGTTCTGGACTCTGTCCTTTGAGGCAGCACCCCAAAAATCAGAGCAGCAGAAATTCAGAGCAACGATAATTTCTAGTTATAAAATCTTCTATACACTCACTTGTATAACTCTATTATTAGGAGCTGAGATTTCTTTCCATAGTCTTAGTTTGTTGTTGTTTTTTTAACCCATCAACTGAGATGCAGCAATGAGCTATAGCCACTAGAGGTCAGACAGTTACACCTGTCACTAATCATTAAGTTGGTATTATAGCACTTTGAATAACTTTTAGTGACTTAAAAATATGGACCATAATACATTCTTTTACAACTGTTACAGTATAGTAATAATATGTCTGCTAATTGACTATTCTATTTCTAATGGACTTAGATTTTGCAGTGGTACTAGCTTTCCATATGGGCTCTCACTTGATTGGAAGAGGAAAGAAACCATTGCAAATAATGGAATCCCACAACATAAAAAGGGTTCTTCTGGAGTATAACAGAGAAGTGCTGTGTTCTGCAGTTTTACCAAGTCCATTTGGTGACCCTAACATTCATGGCCCTTCCAACATGAATGACTTTATTTCTCTAATGTAATAGCTTGTGTTTGTTTTCTCCTGGGGTATACAAGCCTTATCATCTTATATCTTATCAGAGGAAAGAAGTAATTATAATGAAGGGGTGGGTCACTCCTCATCTGTCCAATGAGGTTTACTATGTGACAAACCAAAAATATTGGTTAAAAAAAACAACAACAAAATTTTCAACTATAACACAATCTGCGAAGATGGAACTCAGGTTTAGATAATAAAAACAATACTAATGTGTTTGAGCACTTAAGTGCCCGTCTGCAAGAGGTGTTTTACATGAGTCATCATACAATCTAATGGAGTGTGACATTTATTCTCCCCGTTTCACAGTTGAGGAAGGGATGCGTTGAGGGGTTAAGAAACTTGCCCAAGGTCAGGAGGAAAGTGAAGGTGGAGGGAGGATTCAAGCACAATTGGAGCCAGATTCAGCTCCAGGCTTCAAACTATAGCACTGTTATCTAACTGGAAAAAAAAAAAAAAAAAAAAGCTACAAATGCTGAAGGAGAAGCAGACAGTATTCCTATATTAGCACAAGGAACCAAAAAGGAACTACGAGACACTTCACTTTTACCAATATTGTTTCTGACAAATACCTTAAAAATTTATTGAGCTCTCTAGTTGAAATGAACCAGGAATATACTTTTCCAGGGTTTTTGCTTGTATGGTATAAAGTACTGCCTGTACTTAAAACTGCAATATAACTAGTTATTCATAGAAGAAAAATCTATGGCTCAGATTCACTAGTACATTAGAAAATAGGTAAAGCTAGTTATTTTGACATTATTACATGTAATAACTTTACATTTTAATTGATACTACCCAAATTTGTACCAAGGAGAGTCCAGAGTTATAAAATTTTCTAGTTTTTAAAAAAATAAAATGAACTAACCACAAATGCCTCAATTCTATCTTAAATTAGAAAATTTTTGCATATAGTTTTTCTCATACTAGCAATCCATAATTGAGGAAATTACTATTCCTTAAACTAAGACATGCATTTTTTTAGCTGTACTTATGCAGTGAACTCTATATGCAATTCTTCTACCCATCTCTATTCCTCTGTCCTAAGCATTGCCTACAATAATCTATAATCCCTCGAGTCTCATCAAATGCTACCTCCTGATTTCTCAAAAGGTTGTGAAGTCCCTTGCCTTCTGCTGTACTTCTTTCATGTGTTACACATCCTGTTTGCTTAGTGTTATAGTTTTTTGTGTCCCTGCTACAGGCCAGAGTCGAGTGACAAGACCATAAAATACTGGGAGTAGGATCTGTGTTTTTCTAATCCCTCGTGGTGTTAGATGCAGTGCTTTATATGCAAATGTGTGTTGTATTTCATCATAAGAGTCAAGGGGGCAGAGTCTATGTTCCATCATTTTTGGGCATGATGTAGGATACAAGATGGACAACTGCTTTCACTCCTTTAGTCAAAAAACGCTGAGTATGTACAGTGGGCCACACTATGCTAAGTGTCAGGAATACAGCAGAGAATAAGCAGACATGGTTCCTGCCTTCAGGAAGCCTGCCATCTAACTGCCTTGACATATCTATATTTATAGAGATATTTCCTTATTATCTTCCATATATAGTAAAGAGAAATAGCAAGAACTGCTCAAAGTGTTCTGAGCTGTCAATTATGTCTCTCACTTTTTTAATGCATTATTGGATTTGGTATCTGTTACAGCTTTTAGCAAAACTAGGACCCATGCCTCTTAAATAATAAACACAAATGTTTAAGTCCTGTGGGTGTGTTAGATTTCAAAAGAGAATGCGTAGGGTGCAGGGGGATATATCACTTGTAGGAGATGATGAAGAAGGGAACAGAAGCAGTGTTGAAGGTAATAGGGCCTAATCAGAGAAAATCTAAGGAGAGCTAATGAACTAGGCTACTTGCGGGATGGATTGACAGGCAAGAGACAGGGAGGGAAAAAAAGAGCCTATGTAGAAATGCAGGTAAGGAGCTGATCAAATCAGGAATAGTTTATAAAAGGTGAATTGGGCAGGATTTGGGGAATACCACATGAAGAAGGAGATGGATTTGTAATCAGAAGTTCTGAGTTCGAGACACTTTTGCTCCAGATGTAGTTGAGAATGGTGGCTGCCTCCACTGTTCTTTCCTTGAGTTAAAGTCCTATTATTCTCCTTGTTGTCAACACTGTATTAAAAGGGAGAACTATGACCCGAATTCATCATTCCACCTCGCCCACTCTTAAGACACTGGTGTTCTAGTTTTCCATTCTCTCCGGTCAGCCTGAAACCAGGTCAAAGTGCTTTGGCACAGGAAGTCACTCCCCCGGAAGCCTCCTTAACCCCTGCCCGTCCACCCCTGCTGTTCATTCTCACAGTTCTTCTCCTTCTGCACTTACTATAAACATGATGTGTTTGTGTAATTTCATATTTAATATCTGTTTTCTCCACTACATTCTACCAAAAACATCTCTTACCGGGTCTCAGCCAAATAGTAATGATGAAACTGCTACCATTTAGTATGCCTCTGTGTGCTAGACATGATTGGAGGGATCTTTAATAACATTTCCCCAGGTCATTCTCACACACTCTGCGAAGCTGTTTTTTTTTTTTTTTTTTTTTTTTTTTTTTTTTTGCGGTACGCGGGCCTCTCACTGTTGTGGCCTCTCCCGTTGCGGAGCACAGGCTCCGGACGTGCAGGCTCAGCGGCCATGGCTCACCGGCCAAGCTGCTCCGCGGCATGTGGGATCTTCCCAGACCGGGGCACAGAACCCGTGTCCCCTGCATCGGCAGGGGGACTCTCAACCACTGCGCCACCAGGGAAGCCCGAAGCTGTTGTTGATATCCCCATTACACAGGAAGAAAATCAAGGCCAAGAGGTCAGCCACTGATCTGTCAGACCATGACAATGCTCTTGGCTTTGCTGCTGTGACTCTTCCCTGTCTCCTGGAGAGGCTGTGATGATCTCCTCAGGCAGGTTAAAGGCCTTTTTGTGGGAGGCAAGTTTAGCTTTACTCCTTCCACTGCTGTCTCTACAGATTTGGTTTTAACTGAGCTTACCACCATGAAACAGCCTTTTTGTTTATCAAGCTGTATGCTCATTGATTTGTTTCTTTGGATTTATGTGAAAGAGAACCAACACCAATTTTCCCTGGCTCATCTGGCTAGCTGCAAACTCCACATTTGTGACAACTTGGGTCAGAAGGTGCTCTATTATGGGGTTAGTTTATATCTAAAAGGAAAAATTGTAAGGGTTTCTTTTTAGCACTATCATTCACTTTTTATATCCTGGAATGATTCTTTTAATCTCTGTTAACTTCAGCATCTTTCTTTGTTTACTGGCCCTGATTAAATAAGCCAAATCTACACAGGATATTTATGACAAAAACAATATGTATGAAAGCTCTTAGATGGACAGATCACCACACAAATGTACAGCATTGTAAGGGTCCACTCATCACAAATCTTGAAAGTGGCTGTGTTTCAGCCTCTTATCTGATGTTTACAGCATAAAGATTAGTAACGCATACTCCTGAAGTCATATAACTCTGAGTAAAAACAGAGGCATAGATGCTTTTGGAATAATTGATCAAGATATGTCTTTTAATGTAAAAAACAAAAATAAAAATTCATTTCTAATATTTTCAGCATAATCCATTTCATCAGCAAACTGGCTATACTTACATGTATCATTAAATTCGTGGTTAAAGTCATAAATCCACTCATGTGTATTTATGTGTTAATTTTCTGGGAATAGGTGGGTGGATATCCAAATTCTGACTATATCTCATGAGAATGGAAGCTGCACTACTTATGAATTATAACTCTTTGTCATTTAAAATAAGCTGGCAGCTTCCTCTTAAAGCATGATAACAGCAATACATTTAAGAATCAAATTTGAGGATTTCAGGGCCTCTACCTATTAAGAAAGAGATTATGAAAAGCTTTTTTTGGGGGGGCGGTGTGGCACTTGGGGTAGAAAGGAGATTTTTCATCCGTAGAGCCAGATAAATAGTTCACATTTCTCTAAAATGTTGGTGCTTTTCTAAGTGATTTCCTTCTACTCTCACGTTCAACTAACCTGAAAGAGACATATCTGTGACTTTTTGTCTTTTTGAGTAGTAACTAACATTATGTTCACGAATTAACTGGGAATGAGGAAACAGACTAAGAAGAACCATTGAAATCTCTAATTAAATATAAGCACTCTTGTTCTTATATTCTCACCTTTTCCAAGTGTCTTCCTCATTCTCCTTGGCTATCAAATACAGGTCTCAAAGAAGCAGGTGTGTGGACACATTAGCACACATGGCATCCATTTAATCCTCCTGTGAGGTGGTTATTGTTTATCTCCATTTACCGACAAGGAAATTGAGCCCAGACATTAAGTGGATTACTCCAGTGGCACAGTGAGGAAAAAGCAGAAGCAGAATGAACACTTAAAAGTCTCTCTGTCTTATGTGAGACCCTGCCATCGTCTTCTGGGTCACAGATTAGCTGTTTTGCTGAAGGGAGTGCTCTTTATTGTAGAAGTGGTTGGCTAATATGAACAGATATGGAAAAGTGGTATTGCTGGAGGTTGTGTAGGAAAAAAAAGAATATAGTGGAGTTTCAGGAGATCTAAGCAGCTATGAGCTTAAAGACTTTGTAGCAACAGAGCTCGAGTAAGAAAAAACGAGTTTTGTTGATCATAACTCTTGCTTTTATGTGGAATCTGTTTGGGGATCGATAGGTTTATTCTGAAATTCCCTTGTTTCTCTTATTTGCTTTTAATCTGAGATAAACAAAAATCTACATTCAAAGTTAACATTTCAATAGTTAAGAGTTGGAAATCCCCAAACGAAATGGGCCACTACCTGTGGCTTTATGACATTTAGGCTCAGCTTGGTCAGTGCCAAAAGGAACGCTTTTCTAAGATCCTTTTCCATTTTAAAGTTCTTTGATTCAATGAAGAAAATGATACTAAAAATAATGTGATAAATATTTGTTAGTAGAATCTCCTATATGAGAAAGAAGTAGATAAACCACAGAAAATGTGAAGCTCAGCCTTTTATCCTTTCTTCTGAAACAAAGGAGCATGCAGAATCCTAATTTCAGATGATAAGATGACAGACTATTTCTAAGACGTAAATTTGCCAGTTACTATTGGCTGGATTTAGTACCTTAGAGATATCACGTATACTTTTTATCTTACACTGTAAGAATAACATCACAAAGGCTATCTATTTACATCAATGTTCTACTAGGAAAAGAAAAAACAGTCACAGGTGGTTACCAGCAGGAGTACTCACAGGTTCTAAAAGAATAAACAGGAAAATGATGAAGCACTTTGGGCTCTTCAGGGAAAAGTTACTGCTATTTAAGAAATTCAAGGACCTTTTTCCCATTGAGATAACATAAAGAATGCTTTCACTGACAAAACAGGGCATTCATTTTTAACATACTTATATTTTGTAGACATTTACTTTGTTGTGCCACGTACAGTTTTCTGATCTGCTTTGGGTTAGAGGTGCAGAAAGTTTTGCAGGCTAATAAGCCTTTTGCCTGGTTGGTGCCAGAAGTTTATCACAGTTTATACACCCAGGGTGAGCACATTCTAAAGCAGATTCCATCATCACACATCCTCATGTAAAACCATGTACACCAAAGCATTGCAGAAACAGCCTTCAGAAGTAGAACAGAGCAGTGGCACAACAATGAAAAACATTGCAGAGACCAGAACCTTTCATGATCTTTGACAAGTGATGGTACAGAAAACAGTAACAACTTCAGAGCCATGGAGGTGCTGGGGTTCATGTAAAAGCAACATCCCTTTCTCCTTGTCTGCTCTTAGTGGAGCCTCCCCAGAAAGAGTGAGTCTAGACCAAAAGGCAATATTAAAAACAAAAGGTTAGAGATTATCATGGGATATTAATTATGCAAAAGAAGGCAAACTGAATTTAATCAGAAGCAGCAGACTAGGGGCAGGAAGAATTTTCTCTTTTTGACAGAAGCAGTTAGGAAAACATTTATGGTAATACCACAGCATCTGCTGATTACAGTCAAAGCTGCAGGACACCAACGTTAAATCACTGAGCCATCCTGACAGCTCCTGGGTACTCAAGTCACATCAAACAGCAATTTACAGTGAAATTCATCCAAGTCTAAAAATCAGCCAACGTGTTTAAACCAGAGAGAAGTAACTTAGTTTGGACTTTTAAAAAACAATTATAAAAGGGAATTACAGCTGACAAAACTTTTGATCTAATATATGTCCTCGACAAGTACATATTTTTAAAGAACACATGAATTTTCAGATCTATTAGTGTACTTTGTGATCAACACGGTTTTGAAATTTGTAGCAAGAAAGGACTTTATAAGGTCAAAAATGTAGGAAGTAGAGTGTTAACTCTTTTGACAAGTCAGGACAAAATCTCACATCTCAGTGCTTTGAAATGATACATCTAAAGGATTCAGAGCATAATTAATTAGAATGATAATTTTTTTTTTTTTTTTTTTTTTGGTGGTACACCAGCCTCTCACTGTTGTGGCCTCTCCCGTTGCGGAGCACAGGCTCCGGAAGCGCAGGCTCAGCGGCCATGGCTCACGGGCCTAGCCGCTCCGCGGCATGTGGGATCCCCCTGGACCGGGGCACGAACCCGTGTCCCCTGCATCGGCAGGCGGACTCTCAACTACTGCGCCACCAGGGAAGCCCAGAATGATAATTTTTGAACAATTAACTTGGCTGCTAAGCAAATATGAGTAAAACAAAAAGCTCAGAGAAATAATGAACTGCAACATAGTATAACATTAGGATGATTATTCTATAAACTGCCTACAGAAGGACAGGTATTACCCATCTGGAAGTTGCTAAAATGGTAACTAAAAGAGTACTGAACTTCTATAGATACTAATAACTAAAACTGCCATACTTACGTGTTTCAGTGGGCTTTCTTATGGTCAAAAACACAAAGATTTAAATTTAAATCTTTGAATGACCCAAGAGACCAGAGAACAAAAGATTGTGTTCAAGTCTCCTGAGATTAAAATTCACAAAAGTAAATGTCTCATATTTTATCCAAAATCAACAGCAAAGATTGTCTTTCCCCAGTTGCTTTGGGAGTTCAACTAAATATTATTCATGACATGAGAGATTAAAAGAAAAGGAAACACAAACTTTAAAATGACTGTTTTTGAAGGAAGCCATTGAAACTCTAGTCACAAGGGATGGCTCTATTGTTGTCTTTTTCTCAGCTAGATAAACTGCTTCAAAATATGTTTGCTACAGTTAATCACTAACACAATATTCATCTGCAATTTTAAAATCTGAACTTCCTCCCAAACACATTAAAAATGTCTCTAGACCTCTATTTATAGACATAACCTATTGATGGCAAAAATGCAACTGAGTAATCAAAAACACTGACAAAAAAACTAATAACTGAAAAGGTCAAAAAATGAATCCGCTGAAAACTTCAACTTAACAAATAAGTCAATATGTAATTGAATAATGAATCGATGAAGGTTTACAGTGCACCTACATGTATGAGCTACAGAGTTACATACTACCAAGAAGTTGAAGGTACTGTTGCTGGTCTGAAAGGGACCATGGACAAAAGAAGTGCTTATTGGGCTCATTTTTTAGTGTTAGGGAAGTACCAGAGGAGTTGTGCACACAGCAAACGCACTAGGATTTCAGAGGAGTGAGGTGTACCTGGGGATAGTTTAAGTGAAGGCAGGCTTCACAATGGCAGGGACTCAGCTGAGCTTTGCAGTAAAAAGACACTTTTTACTTAGGACTTAAGACACTTCAGAAACAATTTGCAGGGCACCCCACTTAAGGGGAAATTTACTAAAAAATGTTACAAAGGTCCGACCTAGTAGATCTTAAGGTTCAGGACAAGTGACACTCATGCAGATGAACGTATGAAGGCAATCAAGAACACATAACATGGGTCATCAAATACTAACATTTTTAATATGAAATTGTGTCAGGAATATCACACAGAAAACGTTTTTCTAATGGTGTTTGACCCAATAATGACTGTTTCCACAGAAGGGGTTACACGTTTATTACATACTATTGGACCCTCAGGCACAGAAGGAAAGCAATGACTGAGGGAGAGACAAATGTGAACCTCCTGTTACAGAAAGTTAAAAATTTCAAGAATTTACCAACTTCTTTCTTTTGTTCCAGGAAAGTCTCTTGAAAGGCCACAAATATTCTGGGGAAGCTTAAATATAGGGCAGAAAATGAAGAGGGTTTGGACAGACTGAGGATGGAAGCATTCCAGCCAGTCAGAGAGAAGGGGTTGAGCCTCCAGCATTTTGTTTGGAGGACAGCAGACCCCTGCTGATCCATCACACTCTGTCCCCTCCGGCATGCACACAAAATGAAGGAATGAATGAGCGGGGAAAGTGGGAAGCACAGGTGGCATGGTAAAAACAGACGAAGGAGCTAAAATGGCTTGCACTAAAATAAAAAACAAACAGAGTAGTCATTGGCAAACAGATGGCTCCTAATAGAGAAGAAAGTTGGATTAGACAGTTAGTTGGCGCATGTATCTACTGATCCAGAATCAATGGAGAAACTTTCTTCTTCCTGGGACAAACCAGAATTCTGGGTAAGGAGTAAGAAGAGAGCTGTTCTTTAAGTTTGGGTGGAGACGCTATGTGACAGAAGTTAGTTTCTATGTAGATTCCCATGGCAGATGTTGGGGAACACATTGCTTTTAAGGTAGGCATATTCAGCACACTAAGGAAACAACTGCATAAAGCAGTAAAGATATGAAGTATGCAAAGTGGAGCTTGAAGCAAACCCATGACAGAAGAGCAAATTGAAGAAACTGAGAGCATATTTATTAGCCCTCCAGGACATTTTAAAATCCTACCAAAGTTACCACTCTGTCCAAATAATATTAAGGATAGACAACATTCAGAACTGGAAGGTCATCAACTCCAGTGTCACTTTGCCCAAGAGGAAACTAAGGCCCAGAAAGATTAACTCAAAGATCCTAGAGCTGGACATTATGGAAGGAGGGTAACATGATGGTTGTCCAACTCCCAGCTTCGGGGGCAGGCCAGATGAGGTTTAAACCTCAGGTTTACTCCATTAAATGTTTATAATTCAGTTTAATTTCATTTGTCTGTAGGTACTTTATACCATGACACACATTGCATTTATACAGTGTTCCCCCTATATGTTTCAATATGTACTTACTTATACCTTGCTCTTTCTTCAGGGGGAGCAGGCAAGAAATACCAAGCTGGGGGGGAAAGATGTAGAAACTCAGGGATAGTCAAGTCAAGCAACTTATGAGGCAAGTTAGTGAGAGAAGCTTGGCCTATATGCAGCTCTTGTTGCTGGGTCACGTTACGCTTGCCCATCGGTATAATTTGCCCCGGAATTCAGTTTCTACACAGAAGAGGAATTTATTTACTTAATGTAATGAAAATACTGCACATTTGTACCACTGTTGCTTTCTGCTATTTTTCATTACAATTGCATAGTGTTTCAGCTACATTATGGGTTAAACAGACTCTTGAGGTCTAGCCTGGGAACCTACCCACCATTTGTAACATTTATAACATTGTTTCTGTGGGAAATTGCTTTGTGAGTTCCAAAACAACAGATTTAAAAATTAACTTTGGGAATATAAGTGGTTTCAAAGCAGAAGACTGTCCCTCAGACATTTCATATAATTGGTTACTTAATTCATGCATTGAAGAAACAGTAACAGATTGCCTACTACACACCTACCAGTCATGGTGCTGGGGCTGAGAATGCAAAGGTGAAGGAGGTCCTAGACCTTGAGGCACTCCTATCTAGCAGGGAAAAGCACATTACTAAAACAAATAAATTATAAATAAGTGCTAAAACAGAGTTATGGGGAAAAATGATGCTGGAGCAAAGAGGACAGAGGAACTAAGCCTCCAAAGGACTGATGGTGGAAGTAACATTTGTGTCGAGTCTTGACAAATGAGTTCAAGTCTATCACATAAAGAAAGGGAGGAGGGCATCTCAGGTAAGAGGAGCAGAAACAAAATACCAGATGTGAAAGGGTCTGGTGGGTTTGGGGAAATGATGGCAGGAATACTGGCAGAAGGAGTTGGGCTGTGAACTGTCAAGATGCTTTTTATTCATAAAAATTTAACTGCTGGAGAAAGGACTAATAAAGAAAATCATTCATCTGTCAATGAACATTTAGGTTGCTTCCATGTCTTGGCTGCTGTAAATAGCACTACAATGAAGACTGGCGTGCATATATCCTTTCAAACCATGTTTTCCTCTGGATATATGCCCAGGAGTGGGATTGCTGGATCATATTGTTCTCTGTTTTTAGTTTTTTAAGCAACCTCCATACTGCTCTGCATAGTGGCTGTATCAATTTATATTCCCACCAACAGTGCAAAAGGGTTCCCTTTTCTCCACACCCTCTCCAGCATTTATTGTTTGTAGATTTTTTGATGATGGCCATTCTAACTGGGGTGAGGT
Source organism: Tursiops truncatus (assembly GCF_011762595.2). Taxonomy (NCBI): domain Eukaryota; kingdom Metazoa; phylum Chordata; class Mammalia; order Artiodactyla; family Delphinidae; genus Tursiops; species Tursiops truncatus. The sequence goes on from NC_047051.1 coordinate 32,153,822, forward strand.
TATATCTCACTGTAGCTTTGATTGGCATTTCTCTAATAATTAGTGATGTTGAGCAGCTTTTCATGTGCCTCTTGGCCATCTGTATGTTTCCTTTGGAGAAATGTCTATTTAGTTCTTCTGCCTATTTTTTTGATTGTGCTATTGGCTTTTTTGATATTGAGCTGAAGGAGCTGTATGAGCTGTTTATAAATTTTGGAGACTAATCCCTTGTCAGTTGCACTGTTTGCAAATATCTTCTCCCATTCTGTGGGTTGTCTTTTCTTTTTGTTTATGGTTTCCTTTACTGTACAAAAGCTTGTAAGTTTGATTAGGTCCTGTTTGTTTACTTTTGTTTTTATTTCCATTACTCTAGGAGATGGCTCAAAAAATATATTGCTGTAATTTATGTCAAAGAGTGTTCTGCCTATGTTTTCCTCTAAGAGTTTTATAGTATTCGGTCTTACATTTAGCTCTTTAATCCATTTTGAGTTTACTTTTGTGTATGGTGTTAAAGAATGTTCTAAATTTTTTTTTTTTTAACATGTAGCTGTCCAGTTTTCCCCACACCATTTATTGAAGAGACTATCTTTCCTCCATTGTATAGTCTTGCCTCCTCTGTTGTAGATTAACTGACCATAGGTGCGTGGGTTTATTTCTGGGCTTTCTGTTCTGTTGCATTGAACTATATTTCTGTTTTTGTGCCAGTACCACACTGTTTTGATGACTGTAGTTTTGCAGTATAGTCTGAAGTCAGGGAGCCTGACTCCTCCAGCTCCATTTTTCTTTCTCAAGATTGCTTTGGCTATTTGTGGTCTTTTGTGTTTCCATACAAATTTTAAGACGTTTTGTTCTAGTTCTGTGAAAAATGCCATTGGTAATTCGACAGGGATTGCACTGACTCTGTAGATTGCCCTGGGGAGTTTAGTCATTTTGACAATATTGATTCTTCCAATCCAAAAATATGGTATATCTTTCCATCTCTTTGTGTCATCTTCAATTTCTTTCATCAGCATCTTACAGTTTTTGGAGTACAGGTCTTTTGTCTCCTTAGGTAGGCTTATTCCCTGGTATTTTATTCTTTTTGATGAGATGGTAAATGGGATAGTTTCCTTAATTTCTCTTTCTGATTTTTCATTGTTAGTGTATAGAAATGCAACAGATTACTGGGTATTAATTTTGCATCCTTCAACTTTACCGAATTCATTGTTGAGCTCTACTAGTTTTCTGGTAGCATCTTTAGGATTTTCTCTGTACAGTATGTCACCTGCAAAAAGTGACAGTTTTACTTCTTCTTTTCTAATTTTGATTCCTCTTATTTCTTTTTCTTCTCTGATTGCTGTAGCTAGGACTTCCAAAACTATGCTGAATAAAAGTGGTGAGAGTGGACATCCTTGTCCACTGATCTGAGAGGAAATGCTTTCAACTTTTCACCATTGAGTATGATGTTAGCTGTAGTGCTGTCACATATGGCCTTTATTATGTTGAGGTAGGTTTCCTCTAAGCCCAATTTCTGGAGAGTTTTTATCATAAATGGGTGTAGAATTTTGTCAGAAGCTTTTTCTGCATCTATTGGGATGATCATATGGTTTTTATTCTTCAACTTGTTGATGTGGTGTATCACACTGATTGATTTGTGGATATTGAAAAATCTTTGCAACAAATGCTAAAGGAACTTCTCTAAGCAGAAAAGAAAAGGCTACAACTAGAGACAAGAAAATTATGAATGGAAAAGCTCACCAGTAAAAGCAAACATATAGTAAATGTAGGAAATCATCTAAACACAAACATGATATCAAAACAGCAATTGTGAGAAGAGGAGAGCACAAATGCAGGATATTGGAAATACATTTGAAATTAAAAGACCAGCAATGTAAAACAATCTTGTTTATATATAGGCTGCTCTATATCAAAACCTCATGGTAACCATAAACCAAAAATCTACAACAGATATGCACACAAAAAAGAAAAAGGAATCGAACAAAACACAACACTAAAGTCAGTCTTCAAATCACAAGAGAACAAAAGAGGAAGGGAAGGAAAAAAACATACAAAAACAAATCCAAAACAATTAACAAAATGGGAATAAGAACAAACATATCAATAATTACCTTAAATGAAAATGGATTAGAGGCTCCAACCAAAAGACACAGACTGGCTGAATGAATACAAAAATAAGACCCATATATATGCTGTCTATAAGAGACCTACTTTAGATGTAGGGACACATACAGACTGAAAGTGAGGGGATGGAAAAAGATATTCCATGCAAATGCAAATCAAAAGAAAACTGGAGTAGCAATACTCATAGAAGACAAAATAGAGTTTAAAATAAAGACTCTTCGCTTTGCTGTACACCTGAAGCTATCACAACGTTGTTGATCAGCTATACTCCAATATATAATAAAAAGTTAAAAAAAAATGAAGAAAAAACCACCCCCCCAAAAAAACCCCCACAGATTCCAATAATGTCTGGTGCTTCCAGCAGCTATTATACTGGAACTGTCTGTTAAAACTTTGTGTTGTGATGTTTATTTTTATGCTCACCCCAGAATATAATTGGATACTTGAAAAAAAAAAAAGACTTGAGGGAAATAAGGGAGTAAGTCATGTGGTTATCAAAAAATGAGTGCTCTGTATTTGTCAACAATGGAATCAAAATAGAAGGTTAGTGCTAGGTTAGTTTAAGGTCTGAAATATGGGGGGAAGATTCTAGCAACTAAATAAGAATAATGTTTTAAAAAAAAGAAAAGAAAGACTCTTACAAGAGACAAAGAAGGACACTACATAATGATCAAGGGATCAATCCAAGAAGAAGATATAACAATTGTAAATATATATGCACCCAACATAGGAGGACCTCAATATATAAGGCAAATACTAACAGCCATAAAAGGAGAAATCGACAGTAACACAATAATAGTGCGGGACTTTAACACCCCACTTACACCAATGGAGAGATCATCCAGATAGAAAATCAGTAAGGAAACACAGGCTTTAAATGACACATTAGACCAGATGGACTTAATTGATATTTATAGAGCGTTCCATCCAAAAGCAGCAGAATACACGTTCTTCTCATGTGCACATGGAACATTCTGCAGGATTGATCACATGCTGGGCCACAAAGCGAGCCTCGGTAAATTTAAGAAAACTGAAATCATATCAAACATCTTTTCTGACCACAACGTTATGAGACTAGAAATCAACAAGTAAAACCCTGTCAAAAACACAAACATGTGGAGGCTAGACAATATGCTACTAAACAACCAATGGATCACTGAAGAAATCAAAGAGGAAATAAAAAAATACCTAGAGAGAAATGAAAATGAAAGCACAAGGATCCAAAACCTATGGGATGCAGCAAAGGGGGTTCAAAGGGGAAGTTTGTAGCAATACCATTTACCCTCAGGAAACAAGAAAAATCACAAATAAAAACCTAACCTTATACCTAAGGCAACTAGAGAAAGAAGAACAAACAAAACCCAACGTTAGTAGAAGGAAAGAAATCATAAAGATCAGAGCAGAAATAAATGAAATAGAAATGAAGAAATCAATAGAAAAGATCAATGAAACTAAAAGCTGGTTCTTTGAAAAGATAAACAAAATTGACAAACCTTTAGCCAGTCTCATTAAGAAAAAAAAGGGAGAGGGTAGTTTTTTTTTTTTTTTTTGATATTGTGTTGTATGAGCTGTTTGTATATTCTGGAGATTAATCTCTTGTTGGTCACATTGTTTGCAAATATTTTCTTCCATTCTGTAGGTTGATATGGTATATTGACAGAATGGCATATTACTTAGCCATAAAAAAGAATGAAATAATGCCACTTGCAGCAACATAGATGGACCTAGAGATTATCATACTATGTGAAGTAAGCCAGACAGAGAAAGACAAATATATGATATCGCTTATATATGGAATCTAAAAAAAAAAGTGATACAGATGAACCTATATACAAAACAGAACAGACACAGACCCACAGACATAGAAAACAAACTTACAGTTACCAAAGAGGAAAGGTGGAGGGGTGAAAGGAATAAATTAGGAGTTTGGGATTAAAATATACACACTACTATAAATAAAATAGATGATCAACAAGGACCTTTTTCTTGATACCAAGAAGAAAAAAACATATGGTAATCTGTGAAATGCAGACTATAAAATGTGCTTAAGGTGTGCAGGGAATAAGAAAGAAGCACAGGGAACTATACTCAATAATTTGTAATAACCTATAAGGCAAAAGAATCTGAAAAAGAATATATATATATACACACACACACACACACATACACACACATATGCATAATTGAATCACTTTGCTGTACACTTGAAGCTAACACAACATTGTAAAGCAACCATACTTCTTAAAATACAGAGAAAAAAATTCACTCTCTAGCAAAAGTGAACCCCACCCCAACCCCCAAAAAAGAAAGGATCAAAATTAGTGTATAAGCAAAATTGGTCCATATTGGGGCCTCTTGGACTATCTTATCATCTTGGATTTTCCAAAGGAAAGAGGATGGCTAGATCAAGAAAGTTAAATAGATCCCTGGCTTGCACAGAAGATGGAGATTTCTACCTACTCATTTCATTAGTATTGTTTTTAACTCCATGTGTTGTATTATTAACTGTCACCAATCTTTTGCTGAACTATATCAAATCAAAGATGATAAAAGCTTGCCTAATGATATTTAGTGTTTTAGGAAATATGATAAAGGATCAGCATTTAAAATAAAAATTGGCATATTTTAACCATTTCCTTATGCTTGCTTCCGTTAAACTAATGTTCTTTATATGAGCAAAATTATAATCCTTTTCACTATATGAAACTGTCTCACTGTAAACACATGCTTCAGGAAAATTCAGAATAAAAGTTCATCCAACATTTCAGTCTGTACACAGATCAATTTTAGTTAATGCATATACGTAAACAAAAGAAAGGAAGCAAAGCTAGAGAAAGGTAAAGAAAGAAACAAAAAGGAAAGAATGTTTCAGCTCAAGTACCTTTTAAGTTTACAAGGAACTTTTTAATATTCAAGTACATGATCCATTTGCAGAGGGCTGAAGGAGAGTGTTTAAGACTAAGTAAACTATATTTCTTTCAAGTGTAATATAAACAAAAGGATACAGTCCACTGATCCATTGTAAACACTAGTTAAAAATAATCTTGACCCTTCAGTGTAACGCTTACACAAGGTACATGTTAGGACTTCATTGAGCCTAAGGCAAGTTAAAAAGCATTTTAAAAAGCCACTCACAGCATTTAGAATGTAGGATACCCCAGCTGTAGTGGTTAGTAATCTGTTCTATGTTTTTGGTAACTAAAAACAGAATGAAATTTTATGTTTTTCCCATCTTACTTGGTACAGATTCCTCATAGCTTTGAGAAATTACTGGCTTTCATGGCTATTTTCCCGAATCCTGAGAATTTATCAGTGAAATTTTGGTGACAGAAAGGAAGGTTGAGGTTTAGGACTAGTGTGCTAAGAAGGGGTGTGAATGATAAATAACTCATTGTAAATTTGGAGCCAAAGAGGTTATTAGTTTCTAGTTGTGTCCCTCCTCCAGCCCTTCTACATACCACCCTTCCTGCAAGAAGCTTTATATTCTTGGCTGTCTGGAATCCTTAGCATGATTCCCAACTATAACCCACCTTCTAGAAACCAAAGAGTACTAGAGCCCAAGCCTCACTCTATTCTGTTTGAGGCTGACAATATTATAGTCACGGAACTTTAGGTTTTCTTTTACTGACAAGGAAACTGAAGCCCAGAGTGGTCAAGAGACATGCCCCAAATGAACAGTCATGGTACACGCTTTCCATATAAAACACACCTACCACCAGCACCCCTTCCTCTTTGAGGCCTCTGAAAATCAGTCTGTGCACCTCAATGACACTACAGAGCTGCTCCTTGATTTTATGGTTTGCAGGCTGTGTGTTGTTCCCTAGGAAATATTTTGGTCTAATTTACCTGTCAAAAGTATGAAATACTGTATATAATAAAGTCTTTCCTCTGACTCCAACTCTTTCTTTAATCACAGAGCTTATATTCTATTGGGAGAGGCAGGCATTAAACAAATAATCCAACAAATATGTAATTATAATTTGTAAATGCAGTGAAGGAAAAGTAAAGGATGCGATTATGAAGTGTAACGGGGGATCTGACTTAAGTTTCAGAGACAAGGCAGTTATAGGAATGCTTCAGTGAGAAAATAATACTTGAGACCAGAAAGATAATTAAAGAGTTAGCGAGACAGGTTTAATGGGAGAACTGCATTCCAGGCAGAAGGATCTACATAAAGCCCTTGGGTGGAAGACTCTTGTGGTTAGAATGTAGTGACCAAAAGTAAGAGTGACTCACTCAACTGAGATTGCAGAGGTCTGGAATTTTATTCTAAGAACCATGGGATGCCACTAACAGATGTTAAGCAGGAGTGTGACCTATCCAGATGTGCATTTTTCTGATGGTCCTTGTCATAAAACTCAGGTTTGTTTTTTAACTTTTTATTTTATATTGGAGTATAGATGATTAACAATGTTGTGTTAGTTTCAGGTGTACAGCAAAGTGATTCAGTAATACATATACATATATCTATTCTTTTTCCAATTCTTTTCCCATTTAGGTTGTTATATAATATTGAGCAGAGTTCCCTGTGTTATACAGTAGGTCCCTGTTGGTACACACCACTATATTTAAAATGGATAACCGACTAGAACTCAGCTTTTAAAGTATATGTCCTGAGTCCAAAGCATGAATAGAGTTAACAGTGCAAAGTCTTCTCTCCTATTTGTAAAAACAATTCAAGGCAAGTGCTCTTTTGACAGTCTTTATGTAGCATCATATAAAGTACCCTAGTGTTGCAATCTAACATGAAAACAAACTGCAGAACAAAAATAGCATACAACCCAATCTTAGAGAAAAGTAACAAAGCTTGTGCAAAATTCACAAAGTATGTGATATCTTCAAATAGTGAAAACTATATAGTGTTTTTTATTAAAAAACAAAGGAAATTGTTACAAAATTATATGACAAATTTGAGTATGAGTTGCAAAGTAAAACTGGAGGCATAATTTATATTGGAAATTGTATTTTCTTTTTTTAAATTTAATTTTTATTTTATATTGGAGTATAGTTGATTTACAACGTTGTGTTAGTTTCAAGTATACTGCAAAGTGATTCATTTTCATATATCTGCTCTGTTTCAAATTCTTTTCCCATATAGGTTATTACAGAAAATTGAGTAGAGTTCCCTGTGCTATACAGTAGGTCCTTGTTGATTATCTATTTTATATATAGTAGTGTGTATATGTTAATCCCAAACTCCTAATTTATCCCCCCCCACCTTTCCTCTTTGGTAAGCATAAGTTTGTTTTCGAAATCTGTGAGCCAGGAATCCCACTCGAAAAGATACATGCACCCCAATGTTCATTGCAGTACTACTTACAATAGCCAAGACATGGAAGCAACCTAAATGTCCATCAACAGAGGAACGGATAAAGAAGATGTGGTACATATATACAATCGAATATTACTCAGCCATAAAAAAAGAATGAAATGATGCCATTTGTAGCAATATGGTTGGATCTAGAGATTATCATACTAAGTAAAGTAAGTCAGACAGAAACAAATGTATGATATCACTTATATGTGGAACCTAAAAAAATGATACAAATGAACTTATTTACAAAACAGAAACAGACTCAGACTTCAGAAATTGTATTTTCTAGTCTGAATTTTAAAGCATCTTTATAATTCTTATTTTGAAAGGCCAAAAGTGAATTTTCAGTGAAATACTTTCTGAAATAAACTTTCTGAAATGACAATCTGTTTAGTATACAACATTCTAAATTCACCATAAAGAAAAATCCTTAGCAATATCCTGAAATGTGATTGTTCAAATAAGTGGCTTTGTTTTGCTGATCCTGAATTATTCCTGTGGTGCTATATATAAACCACAGGTGCCAAATACTCCACCTTCAATTTGCCTACCTTTGTAGAGAAAGACAGATATGAGACGCTATTAAATTTTTTGGCCTTGAAATTAATAACCAATAATCAACCTCAATAATACTAAAAAAAATAAGTTGGGACTTCCCTGGTGGTCTAGTGGTTAAGAATCGCCTTCCAATGCAGGGGACATGGGTTTGATCCCTGGTCGGGGAACTAAGATCCCACATGCAACTAAGCCCGCACCACAACTACTGAGCCTGCAAGCTGCAACTAGAGAGAAGCCTGCATGCTGCAACAAAGATCTCACATGCTGCAACTAAGACCCGATGCAGCCAAATAAATAAATAAATAAATAAACTAATTAAATTAAAAAAAAAGAAAAGTCTTTGAATGGATCTAATCAAGGTAAAACAAAATCAGAGACTGGCAAAAACTCAGAGAATTGTGTATGACCACCAACCTCCATAGGACACTCAAGATTTATTTGCTATAGGAATCAAGAATCTCTTCTCAGGTTAGGGTTTTTATTCTAGGAATAAGTTTATGACGTTGATACATTTTGATTTTTGTCTAGCTTATGAGAAAGGAGGACATGTCATTTTTTATTTGTAGTACAATTCCTAACAGAAAAATGTAAAGCTCTACATCAAAAAGTTACATAATACATTGGAGGAAAGCATATTTTCATAGTTTCTAAAGTTAAATTTGTTTCTTAGTTGGGTACTTTAACAACCTAAGAACTGAAAACATCATAAACCAGCTGATATTTATAGCTTCTAAAATACCTGATTGTTAAATAAATAATGCTCTTGGGATACCTACGTTTCTGCTTAGTAAAGGAAATTAGCCTTAACATAGCTTCTTGGTGAATATAAGACTTCAGTAAATACTTGCTTAGTTTCCAATTTTTAGGAAAATTTTACTAAAAACAACAAAAAAAAAGTTACAGTTCTAGAATGAAACAAACTTGTTTAGTCATCTGCAACATCTGGTACTGAATGTGGATTTCTTAATTATTGAGAGGGCCCTGAAATATAAATATTCACAGGTTCAAAAGAGTGCTGCCAAATAGATTATCAAGCAAAAAATACGCAAGCACCTGGAGAACAAAATCCATCTGTCTGACTGAATTTAGTTGAAAATAATTTTTTAGACTTGTTAGTAAAACCCTCATGCAAAATTTATTTGATTGAATAATTTACCAAGAATATTTCCATAAGCATCATAAAGTACTACAGTGGATAAAAATGAATATACTAATCATCTTTCTAACTTTGAACCACTGCCATAGCGTCTAGTGAATATATTTTGTAGGTTTCTAGTTAGGTTTCATCGTGCACGCAGTCTCAACTTGAAGAACAGGACTCCCATAGATATGATGTGGCCAGTCCCATCTATAGGGAAAGGCAGGTAGGAGTTAATATTCCTGGGTGTAGCTGATGTTTACTTGAAGGTAAGCATGGGTGTCTCTCCCTCAGAGATGAGCACTGTGGGGCTTTCCTCATCTTCCCTGGTTCTGGAACTCAGGTGATGGCTAGAGTTAGGATGAGAAAAGCTAGGGGGAGTAATACTAAATCCTATATTCTCTCTCCTGGGGCTTGCTTTTGCAAATAAACTGTGTATTTGGAAATAAACCACTGTTTAATATGTTCGGATAATTCCCCCCTTCAAATATTTACAAGTTAAAAGGAGACTATTAAATGAGATAATAGAATGTATGTAAAGCATTAAGCATGGTACTTCTTATGTAAAAGTCACAAAACAAATATTTCCATCAGGTGCCCACTTGCCCCCTCCACTAAGCATCAGAAAACTTAACAGCAAAGTTCCTAACAAAGAAGAGAGGTAAGCAATCAGGTAAATCATCTCCTATTAAGTGAACTGTCACAACACAATTAGGTTCACGGTTCTGATACTAAAACGAGCATTTATTCTTTCTGAAGACTAAAAGATGTACTTAAGTTAGTACTAACCTTTTATAAGAGTAAGAGTATTCTAACAAAAGGACATTAAGTAGTAGGATAAAATGACCCTTATCTAAAAAAGAATGACAATTCAAGCTGAATCAAGCAATTAAAAAGATATGCACTGGTACATTTTCTTCTAATCTAACAGTATGGAAAAAATGCCTTTAAAAAAAATTCCTTGTTCCACCACCAAATCCTCTCAGTGTGGTTATCTTTAAAAACAAAACAAAAATCAGAGACTATGATATACTCTCATCTTCCAAACACAAGAAAACAGCAGCTTACTAAATCCTTACTGAAGCTTGAAAGGTAAGGATGCAGCAACTCTTGTCTTTCACTCAAAAGAATTTCCATTTTAGCTGTACCCAATCACATTCACTAGTTTCTATTCAGATGAGATGGTTACTTGATCTTATGCTTTTAGCCAGAGATCAATCAAGATAATCTACTAAAATCAAAATGGCATATTATTTAAATTAATAATCACTTTTGAGAAATAGTTCAAGGGATTTCATATCATCTAGATTGATTTTTAAACATTAAACAACATATGATTAGTAATGGTGGAATATTAGAATACAAAATTTGGGGCAATCTGAAAACCTGTCAGTCGATATGATTATCATTTGAGAACATGTGGAGTTATTTCTTAGAGACAATGCCATGTTCCCTTATGTCACAAACCTGTTACCATGATAGGGAGGACAAACGCCTGCCATATAGTGCTATGCATCCTGTTACAGTAGGTTCATTCAAATTTATAATACAATCTGTGATGTCGATGCAATCACTTTAGATCTCACTGTTATTTCAAACAAATCCATAACTGAGCAAAAAGGCAGGATGTTGACAAGAGTTAATGTGTGTTTTACACTGTTTACAATTGCTTTCTAATCTACTAAATGGCTGTGAAAATTGATGCACTGTTAGGGGTGCTTTTATATACTAGTACAGATAAAGAGCTGTTACATTGCTGTAATCTCTGTAATGCTAAATTGAATTTTCTACAGTGCTCTATGTTTTCTCTATTTGTATATGACAAGTAGGCTCCTGATTTCATGCCAACCCTTAATAAAGAAACCAAAAAATCTTCTCATTTTATTAGTTAAGATGTATTAATTGAGACGTACAGGCTTGTAATTCTATCCTATTGTAAAACAAAACTTTTAATTGTATTTCAAATAGATTAAGAAATCACATCCCAAGAGATCTGGATTATCTCATTCTAAATCTCTGAATCATTTAACTTGACTAGCATGTGGTATATTAAGGCTATATAACCCAATGATAGTTGTAAAAATTCAGACACATCAACGTGAAATATTATTAGTAATACCTCCTCATAGTACTCTACATTTTGACAGTAACAGGCAAGAGGGCAGAAAGGCTTTTGAAAGAAGGAATTGAGGTTCATGTACCAACATCGATAACTATGTGTGTGTGTGTGTATATATATATATATATATATATACACACACACACACACACACACACACACACACACACACACACAGTATATTTAAATATCACCACAAACAGGCAATGTGTGAGTGCCCATTATTCATCATAGCTACTAGGAGACTATATTGCCTCTTTGGCTTCAACAGACATGTATTGTAAACGTGTGACATATCTAAGAATCATTCCTCCCTTTCATGACTGTGACTCCTGTTTCAGGCTTACCAATGGAACAATCTGGAATCTGAGGTTTCACTTCCATACAAGCTATGAATAAAGACTACCTTTTGATTAAAGCAAAGAACGACAAGCGTTCATGATGTTTAAAAACAACTTTAAATCACCCAACTAATTATCAACTACTTGTTTATTACACTAACCTTTTTATATTTACAAGAAAGGGGTTAGAAATAGTGAATGATTAGGCTTTCATTGTCAGATGTTAATTGTGCTTGTATTATAAAATGGTTACTTCTATAAAAAATTTTGTTTAGAAATAAATAATGCCCCTGGCTTTTTGTTCTACTAATATTTTAAGTGCTGGTAGTCAAAGAAAGGAAAATTCTGTTATGTGTTGGTAAGAATTAAACACCTAGGGAAGTTCAATAAAGTACATTTGCCCAAATATGCATAAAACAAAGAAAGCTTATTTTACGACTATTGAAACAGGGGCAGCATCTTTCAAAGATCTGTCTTCTTCCTTTTTATAATTATCAATATATTTCATACCCTTACTATTTTTCTCTCTACAAGTTATTGCATTGACATTTATAAAGTGCATCGTTAAGAAAATTAAATAATTGGTTGTCTGATTACAATTTCACTCTGAGCTTAATATGGGGTTTTAAAGTCTTTTCCCGTCTGCTGTCTCTGATTCCCCGTGGTAAAGTGGTCTTTTCAAGGACTTAAAATAACTTAAAGTGATGTCTTTCTAATGAAGGAACACAGGACTATTTTACTGCCTCAAAACAACTAATAAAAGAAAAGGAGAAAAAACAAAAGTACTAACAACAAACTTTCTATGACAACCTGATACATCTGGAAATCGGAACTTTAGAACACAGCAGTTATTGAAGCAACTTGACTATGAAAATAATATTTAATGATACTAAAGATAACAAAGCACCAACAAATAATTCCTTTCATCCGTCTTTCTAAAATTTGTCTTGAAAACATTATGGAATGAATATGCAAAAAACAAGTGTTGCTAAATTAGTACATAAAAAAGTATTGTAATTGTATATTTTGACAAAAAGAATAGCACAATAAGCCCTATTCCTGCTTTCCTTAAAAGTAGGAAGTAAGCAATATTCTTATTTCCTTAAATCAGCTTGAAGCAATTTATTTCCTATGAACAACACAAATACTACACGGCAAGGATTAATAGGTCTAAGAGAATTAGGATGGCATGGTTAAGAGGTCCTCAACAGTGCTCGCAAGTATTCACTGAGGCAAAGTGACAAAAATAATGATTCCTGAAGCTAAATTCATATAAATGTAAAATTACCATATGTCCTTTTCTTGGGGGTGTTAAAATATTCTTATTAAAAGTGAAATATATGTGTAACAGAGAAAGACAAATATTATATGATATCACTTATATGTGGAATCTAAAAAATAATACAAATGAATCTATATACAAAACAGAAACAGACACAGACATAGAAAACAAACTTATGGTTACCAAAGGGGAAGGTGGGAGGGAGGGGAGGGTAAATTAGGAATTTGGGATTAACAGATACAAACTACTATACATAAAATAGGTAAGCAACAAGAATTTACTGAATGGCATAGGGAACCATATTCAATATCCTGTAATAACCTATAATGGAAAATAATCTGAAAAATAAAATATATAACTAAATCACTTTGCTGTATAGCTGGAACTAACACATTATAAATCAACTATATTTCAATTAAAAAAAATGAAATATAGGTGACTACAAAGGATCATTTTTCTATCCATTCATTCATTCAACAGTTAGTAACTAAACTCCTATTATTGGTCAGGCTCTGTTCTAGAAAGAACAGACAGCAAAACTGAAAAGGTTCCTGCCCTCATGGACCTTGAATTCTGGGGGAAGGCAGTAGGTAGGCTCATAAGACACAAACAAAACAAGTAAATGTATCATATGTCAGAGGGTGGTTGGCATAATGGAGAAAAAGGGCAAAGTAAATGCACTGAGGGCTGGGGTGGCTATTTTATAAAGAACGGTCAGAATAACTTTCTCAGATCAAGAGAAAATGGAGTGGTGATCTGCAGGAAAACTGGATGAGCATGCATAATTTTGGAAGGAAAAACATTCTGGGCAGAAGGAACAGCAGGTACAGACTAACGTGTTCTAGGGGTGGCAAGGTGGCTGGGTCAGCTAACAAGTAAGCCAGGGCAGAAGCAGCAGAAATGAGGTCAGAGACATGAGGAGGGTGGATGGTTTGGCCTTGTACGTCTCTTATCCCACTGGAAGGTTTTCAGATGAAGAGCATCCAGTCTGACCTACACTTGAACAAGCTCACCCTGGTTGCTGTGTTCAGAACAGACCAGAGGAGGACGAGGGTGGAGACCAGGAAGCCAGTTAAGAGGTGATTCCAATAATCCACGTGACAGATGATGTGACTAGATTTGCTCTCCTTCCTAAGAGGTCCAGAGAAAACACGAGATGTCGATTCAACAGCAATTTTTAATAGACTTTTAAATTTATTTCCCAGCATCCCACTCTTTTGAGGAATTCTTTTAGGCAGAGACTGGTCTTAATTCCAGGTTTTTGTTAGAAAGCGATTTCAGTCATCCACTCCATCACAATCTGTAGCTGGACTTTCTCCAGGGAAGCAGAGCCCGCTGGGCAGTTAGTGACCTTGCACTGACTGCTGGAGCGGAATTAGCATGATGGCCTCACTTGGATTTTCTTTTCTTTTTTTTTTTTTAAGATTTTCTTTTTTGATGTGGACCATTTTTTAAAGTCTTTATTGAATTTGTTACATTATTGCTTCTGTTTTATGTTTTAGTTTTTTGGCCGTGAAGCACGTGGGATCTTAGCTCCCTGACCAGGGATCGAACCTGCACCCCCTGCATTGGAAGGCGAAGCCTTCACCCCTGGACCACTGGGAATTCCCTCACTTGGATTTTCTAATCTCTAAATTGGAAGGAAAGAGCTATTCTTTTTCTTCCTTTTCCTTCCAAACTTCTTGTTATATCCTTGCTGCCCCTAAAGTCATATGGCTTCTTCACTTCTTTTACCATGTGATCCTCTGAGATCCAACCTCACATTCTCTCTGTCAACTTTAAATGTTGGCACTTTCTTCTAGAGAGCTCACCTATGCCCATGGTTTCAACTATAGGTTTTTGGCTCCAAACTTTACACCTCTATGCTAAACACTTTTCTGAGTTGCAGATCTCAGTTTCTATCTGTGTATAGAATGCCACCTTCTTCAAATTCCTCATGTCTAAAAGCAGACTTATTTTCTCCCTGGGAGAAACACCTGCTCTTCTTCCTTACCTTGACATTTTTGTTTAGTGGTACTGCCATTTTCCTGCTTAGCCCCTTGCAGTAGTTCTGTCCTGGGGAAGGACAAAGGGGAGGAAACAGGAATTCTAACAGCATATTTCTCTACAACAAATTGCCCGCTTCCCTTTCATCCAGCAATCACTCAGGTAGAACTCTTTGTAATAGTAGCCAGATATTTTTCTGGCAGGAGCTTCTTGTTTTGGAGAACCCTAGAAAAGAGGGAGCCATGTGTGTGTGTAGGGGTGCACACACAGGTACACACAAATTCCTTTGTTAGGCCACAGTGATATTTTGGCCAACAACTGTCCACAAAGAATGTAGTATTGGAAGGTGTGGCAGATACAGTGCTCACCAAATATTCCATGTGCATTCCTACATTCCCCAGAATGCTCTGCAATTATGTTGGGGTCATGTGACTAGTTCTGGTCTCTGAGTATGAGTTGAAGTGATGTGTGTCACATTGGGGATGAGGCAATTAAGAGCCAAAGTGTCTCCTCCTTTCCTCCTTCCCTTTGGCAGAGACTGTGGTCTTCCAGAGAGTGTAGCTACGTGATGGAAGGAGGTCTCCTAACCTATGCTGGACCTCATGTGGGAGAGAAATAAACTTGTACTGTGTTAAGTCAGTGAGATTCCAGGGTTTGTTTGCTATGACAGTTAAGTCATCATTACCCTGACTAATAAAGATTGGGTACCCTTGGTAAGTCAACGTTAAAGGTGAAATAGATTATTTAAGTACTTGTGTCATTCTAAAATTTCTCTAAAATCTTAATTTCCATTAATATTTCCTTCTGGTATCATCTTTAGGATAATGAGTCCAGAAATTTCTTTACTTAGTAAAGGAAGTTACCCAGATCAAGTTTCAAGGCTATATATCTTTTATTCTAGTATTGAGGGATTTGGTAAGTAAGTCTTTGCTAACATTACATTGACTCTCTCGTTTTCTCAAATGTGCGTGTGTGTGTGTATGTGTGTGTGTGTGTGTGTGTGTGTGTATACACATGTTACTTAGCCTCTGCCTTCTAGTCCAAAAATATCACACTTAAAAATTGCTCTTGTCCTTCTGTTCATATTAGTTGCTTTATTCCATTGAACCTATCTTGAGGTGTATCAGACCTACAGATACTAAATGTTTGCAATATAGCTATAATAAATTTCTGTTTCTGGACTTTTTTGGGTGAAATTTTGACTGAAGGTAACCCCTGGATATCAATTAGATGTC
The DNA here is from genome assembly GCF_011762595.2 of Tursiops truncatus. Taxonomy (NCBI): domain Eukaryota; kingdom Metazoa; phylum Chordata; class Mammalia; order Artiodactyla; family Delphinidae; genus Tursiops; species Tursiops truncatus. The sequence continues at coordinate 32,169,895 of NC_047051.1, forward strand.
CCCTCACAGCCATCTCTGAAATCTCCGTTTCTCCTCTAACGTCTGAATTAGGTGCCTCTCCAGGGTCTCTTACAGTCCTTTAGCATGGGGATGGGAACAGTTATCACATTACAGCACAAATGCTTGATTGTCTATCTCTGTCCCAAAATTGTAACTTATGTGAGGTCAGATACCAAGTTTGTCTTTCCAGTACTTAATATAGGGCCAAGATTATAACTGAAGCTCAATAAATATTTGCTCCCACACTGAATAGATTAAGGAAAATTATTTTTGAATTTTTAAGCTAGTTCAAGACCACCACCTTGGAACATGACTTCTTACTGTGGGGATTATTAGCTTTTTCCTAAGGAGAAGATTCACAACTTTAATCAGATTTTCAGAGGAATCTGGGTACTCTTCAAAAAGGGAAAAAGCCACTGCCTTAAAGCCACGCACACACACACACACACACACACACACACACACACACACACACGCACACATACACAGGACTCTCGATGACCAGCTCTGTGTTGTTGCATTTGCCCATTTCAACACTCACTGCCCACCTCCACAGAACTGCCTGGGCCTCCCTGAGGACACTCACCAATTTATTGACTCTTTCCTACTGGAAAGTTTTGCGTTCTCTAAAACCTCTGATATTTGACCAAGAACTGTCTTTCTCCAGATTATTTATAAAAGCGTTAAGTAAGCCTAGAGCTAATATCAATCCCTGAAGAGACCTAGTCCTTAAACTTCTCAACCTTTTCTTCTTACCTTTTGTTTTCCTTGTCTAAGAAAGTTCCTTTACCATAATTAAGCCTCTCATTCAACCTCAGCAAATGAAGATTCATATTTATTTTCCCATCTTGGCTATAAGAATTACATATTTACACCTCTTTGAGCAGGAAGACAATATATAACACTCAGGCATCATTCATTTTAATATCTTCATTTGTCAGGAGAAGAAATGCCTTATCCTTCTAACCAGGTATCTTCCTGTCCCCTAACATACAATATACTGAAGAATAAGCTATTTATAATTTAAAAAATCCATGCTTAACTAATTGAAAGTGGTTATTTTCAATCTTTAAAATAGAAAACAAAACGTAAGAATTTAAAAAATGAATAACTATATTGATTTTCTTGCTAGTTATTACATTCACTGTGGAAAAGTTGTTATTTAAAAAAACTTATGCTAACAAGGCTTGATCATATCCTAGGGACTAGGGGAAAAGGATTTCTGAAAGCCAACCCGAAAACAAACACACGCTTTCCCTGACTCTTCACACTGCACATTTAGTGGCACACTTATGATGGTATCACATGACTACCAGTCAGTTACTCTTAGGAAGTATTTTTTTAATTAACAACAGAAGAAAAACCAAAGCTAATTTTTAAGGCTTAAGATTTCCCCCACCCCTTAATATTGTAAAACTTAATAAATAGAAACCTTACTTAAAATTGAGTTGGGAGGCCAAAGGGGAAGCTCTCACACCCTATGACGATAGCAGAGCTCAATAATAAGAAGAAAGACTGCCTTTCTTGCCTGGTAAGGACTCAGACACTGAGAGGAATCTGGGTACTCTTTTTTTACCAGCAGCAGTTTTTTACCACAGCAGTTGTTTTATCACAACTCAGCCAAGGAAAAGCCACTATACCTCAAATTCTCAAATCCTCAAATCCTCACATAGACTCTTTGTTTACTATAGCCCTCCCAGTTTCCTTTCGCTTTTTAAAAGAGGCCTCTCCTTGCTGTGTGGGAACTGCACATGGCTTGCCATGGTTGCAAATCCTGAATTACAATTCTTTATTGATCCCGAGCAAACTCATTTTTGGTGGAGAAATAACTGGCAGTCTATTCAATTTAGATCAACAATACGAAGTGAGTAAACAAAACATAAAAATGTAAACATAAGGCATATGTCAGAAATATTATGGGTTTGGTTCCAGACTACTGCAGTAAAGCAATAGAGGAAGTCACACAATTCTTTTGGTTTCTAAGTGCATATAAAAATTATGTTTATACTATACTGTAGTCTATTTAAATGTGTGATAGCATTATGTTTTAAAAATGCACATACCTTAATTTAAAAATACAACATTGCTAAAAAATCATCATCTGAGCCTTCAAGTGAGTGGCAGTAACATCAAAGACCACTGATCAGAGATCACCATAACAAATATAATCATAATGAAAAGTTTGAAATACTGAGAGAATTACCAAATGTGACACAGAGACATGAAGTGAGCAAATGGTGCCAATAGGTTTGTTCTATGCACGGTTGCCACAAACTTTCAACTGGTAAAAAAAAAAAAAACCCAAAACCAAAAAACCAAAGACACACACACAGTGTTCGTGAAGCACAATAAAATGAGGTATGCCCATATATTCTTTATCTCTAGATAAACTTTAAAAAGTCTATCAAGGCTTCAAAGCTTTACATGCTCGGCCCCCCTTTGCTTCTCTGACCCTAAATCTTCTCTCTCCCAGATAATCCCTCCATCACATACCAGGCCCCTTGATGTTTTTTTAAAAAATGCCAGCATACTCCAGCCTCATGACCCTGCCTTCAATCTTCTTGTTTTCTCCATCTGCAAAAGCCACCTACTCCTTCATCTCCTTCATGTCTATCCTCAAATATTGCTCTTAGGGAGGCCTTCCCTCATTTCTTTCTTTAAAACCATATACTTCCTCATGTCCCCACTACCAATATTTAGCATTCTCGATCGCTTTTCCTACCTAATCTTCAAAAAAATATTGCTTCTGACTCCTTTCCTCTCCTCCTTCTGGGGTTCTAATTACACACATGTAAACCTGAGCTGCCAGTATGGCAGCCACAGCCGCATGTGACAGCCACATGGAGAGTCTAGAATGAGATGTGGCCAAGTGTGAAACACACATTGATTTCAAAGACCTTGCATGAATAAAAGAAAGTGAAGTGTCTGATTAACAATATCTTCATATTAATTACATGTTGAAATAATATTTTACTAAATAATAGGTCAAATAAAATATATTTTTAACATTTTTTTTTTTTTTTTTTTGCGGTACGCGGGCCTCTCACTGTTGTGGCCTCTCCCATTACAGAGCACAGGCTCCGGATGCGCAGGCTCAGCGGCCATGGCTCACGGGCCCAGCCATTCCGCGGCATGTGGGATCTTCCCGGATCCGGGCACAAACCCGTGTCCCCTGCATCGGCAGGCGGACTCTCAACCACTGCGCCACCAGGGAAGCCCTAAAATATATTTTTTAATTAATTTCAACTGTTTAAGTTAATATGTATTCTGCCATCTTATGTCTATTGGACAGTGCTGTTAAACATTTTTGGGTGTCTCATGTTCATTACATTTTTCCTCCTTTTTTTTCCTCTCTGTGTTCCTGATTGGATATTTTCTAATGACCTGTCTTCTAGTTCACCAATTCTGTTTTGTCTGTATTGACATTTCAACCATCATTTTACCCATCAACTTGTTTTCATATTCTGTATTTTTCAACTCTAGAATTTCCATTGAATTCTTTTTATAGATTCTAATTCTTCAGCAAAACACTCCATCTTCTTAACTATTTTTCTTTTCCTTTATTTTCTTGAATATTTTAATCTCATTTAAAGTCTTTGTCTAATAACTCTAATGTCTGGATCATCTGTGTATCTATTTCTAGTGTGAGTGTGTTCATACGTCCTTATCTCTTGTCATAACTAGAAACATTTTATTGCAATCTATATGTTAAGTATATACTTATGCCCTGATGATACTGCTTCTCCCTGAGGGTTCACACTCTCCTCTCCTAGGAAGAATGAGTGAGTGACTACCTTAGGATTCACTCAATCAGGGACTGAACTGACCCCAGCCTAAGCTGTAGTTTTAGTAAGACTCAGTCTACTCTGATTTCCCCAGTTCCTAGGGCATTGCCCTCTAGAGTTTTTTAATGACAGCCTGGCAGGTTGTGATGTCCTCAACAAGGTATTTTCTGCTTAGACTTTTAGTCTCCTGCAACTCCTGACCTCCCACAGCTTCAGAATACAGTAAACGTCACAAAGGGGAAGCTGGCTCTGTGCTGAGGACCTTCCAGGCTCCTTTTCTGCCAGTCCAGCACCACACAACTGCCAGAACTTGGCTGGTTTTGCTGCTCTGAAGTAGCCACCCTCTTTCTGGGGCTGAGGCAAGATTCCCAGCCTCCAGTCTCCAGCCTTAGGGATGATGACCTGCCACCAGCTCCACCCTCACCCAGAAGCAGAGGTTTGCTTTATTATTTTTTCCAGAGCACACTTCACCATCTAACACACTATGTATTCTATTTTCTAGTTTATCACCTTCTCGCTTCAGTAGAACGTATCCTCCAGGAGAACTGGAGTTTTGTCTGTTGTTTTACATCTGCATCTTCAGTTCTCAAAATACATGGAAAGAATAAAAGAATGAATTTGTGACCATTGCATTGGTAAGATAAGAGAAGCCTGAATAAAAGTGATTCTTAAGTAAAGACGAACCAATTTACCCCTCCGAGAAATATTCATCCTACCAAAAAAACAAAATGTACTTTCTTGGCATGACAAGAGAGCAACCATGAATCTTTAAACCTCTAAGGACCCTGATTAACAACAACTCCTTCAAAAGTTTCTGTGGGAAGTTATACTCTCACTCCCTTGACGTCCCTCTGATTCTGCTCAGAACAATCTGTCAATTTTTTTATAATGGCCTTCAGGGCCAGCAGCATCTTAATTTTCAATGGTGGCAAAACATTTTTCCCTTGAAAGTAGGCTTGGCTTTAGAAAGAAAATAGAATCCCTTTGGAGTGAGGTTTGATGAAAAAGGAAACTCATAAAATCATTTCTGATCAGTGAAGGGAAGACTGAGTGGTAAACGGGAATTCTTTTTTTTGGAGTTAAGTTTTATTTGGGGCAAAATGAGTACTGCAGCCCGGGACACAGTGTTTCAGATAGCTCTGAAAAACTGCTCCTGGGAATTCTTGTATGGTTTGTAAACTGGCTCTGAAGGCAATTTCAAGAAACTGGAAAATACATAAGAGTGAAAATACTGTTGAAATAAGTATTTTAGTGTTTTGTTTCATTAGTTTAGTCCTATGGTTAAACATATAATTTTCAAAGTATACAATGCCCATTGGAAGGTAAGAATTAAGAATACATGGAAGAACTAAAATATTAAGAATACAGAGAAGTCTAGGAATTGTTATGGTAGATGATGAATTTTTTTTTTTTTTTTTTTTTTTTTTTTTTTTTTTTTGCGGTACGCGGGCCTCTCACTGCTGTGGCCTCTCCCATTGCGGAGCACAGGCTCCGGATGCGCAGGCTCAGCGGCCATGGCTCACGGGCGCAGCCGCTCTGCGGCATGTGGGATCCTCCCGGACCAGGGCACGAGCCCGTATCCCCTGCATCGGCAGGCGGACTCTCAACCACTGCGCCACCAGGGAAGCCCTAGATGAAATTATTTAGAGTTTACAAAGCCTTTACTAGATATCATGGTGATCATTTCACAATGTATGCAAATGTCAAATCGTTGTGCAGTACACCTGAAACTAACATAATATTATATATCGACTATATTTCAACCAAAAAAAAGGATTGAGCAAAACAAACAAACCAAACACCCCACAAAAAAAACAAACAAACAAAGTCTGTATGTCCCAGCTTAGAATGCAACACTTTGCTGTGCTAGTGTCACTAAGCAGGTCTCTAACAATTCTGTGTTTCATGAGACTGAACTGTGTCCATACTGTTCATAGGTTTCCTTACTGCTGATATCTTTGTTATCCACTTAGATACAAGTCTGCATGTATTTTTTACATCTTACAATTCTGAATCACCCTCAAAGTTAAACAATAATACATATTAAAAAAAAAAAGTAAGGAAATAAAGTCACCTCTTCCCAACTTCAGTTGAGGAGTCAGTAGATCAAACAGAGAAGAAGAAATGAGAATCATTAAGAACATGAGTAAAATACAAACTATGAAGCTGAAAGTTGGCTGCAAATAATGGTGCTTAAGTTAATTCAATATATTTTCTTAATATACTTTGAAGAATGTCCTGATATTTTAATTTATAAACTATGAGAAGACCCAAAATGAAGAGATACTCAAAAGTGTCCAGAGCCACACACTACCACTTTAAGAGGCTATTTCTTTTGTTACCTAGATTCTTGAACAAAATAAGCTTTAGCTGTGAGAGATCTGTTACTAATACCAGGAAATAAAGTAGTCCCCTGAGAGGTCACCTCTCTTCCTTCTCCTCCTTCTCTCTCCTGTTAGTCATTCGCAGATTACTATCGATAATTTAGGTTAGTCATATGAGCATTTTTGGACAGTAAGAGAGTTAAAATTGATTTCTTCAAATTGAAACTACCAACAAAAATATTAATATTTTATATTAATAACATATTTTCTATGGGAATATTTTGATTGAGAAGAATTGACACATACATATAAATGGAAGGAAGTAATTGATTCTATTATTAGCAGTTATTGTGGAAATAATTTCAGAAAATGGTTATATACATCTGTCTGAGAAAACAGACTTTAACACAAAATGAAGTCATATTCATTACATGAAAAAAATGATCAGAACCTAGTAGCCAGCTAAATGTGTTTCTACCAAGCTCAGAGTTTAAGTTTTCATGCATTTTTAAATGTTTCTGGTCTCAAAACATTGAACAGCTGACAATTTCCCCCAAGAGAACAATACCTTGAGGAGAAAGGCAATTAGAATATGGATTGACCAGCAATCAGTAATCATTACTTGGTACATTAAATGTAGTACACTGGCACCTGGTAAAGTAATTTAGAAACTGGTTAAATATCTGGAAAACAGGGCTTTCTCAAGTTAACTGTGAAAGCTCAGAGAAATAAAATGGACTTTCTCAGTTACAACATATCAGGAAGAAAACTGCTGAATAAGGCTTTAGAAAGTTAAAATTGGGTGAACATATTAAAGGCAATTGGACTCAAAGGGACTGAAGTAAAAATCTGTTATTTCTGGAAAGTTTGAATCCCCCACAGTTTACAACTTAAAAGAGTAGATGATACATTTCATATCAAGGTTCAATATTTCCACGAAGGTAGTTTATATGAACTGTACAATTCAGAAAAAGCTTTTCATAAAATTCTTAAACTAGAAGAGAAGAAATGAAAATTACTTATAAACCAGTGAGACAAGAACTTCCAGAAACTCCCTTCACTGGTGACATCTTTCCACCTACCTCACTGTCCTACACACTCTACCTTCCCTCCCATTTCCACCCACGAACTGTCCGAGCTCTAACAGGGCCAACCCATCCCCTGCAACCCAGACCGCACAGCTTCTCATTCAAGGACAAGACTCCAGTGACCCACTCACCATTTTCTAACACCATCAATTTCTCCCCACGTCATTGGATTCTTCTCTTTAGCAAACAAACGTGCCACTGTTTCTCTCATCTTAGACAAATGCCCTTTCCTGGACCCCAATTCCTCCTCAAACTACCAACCCATTTTTCTCCTTCCTTTTATAGCAAACTTCCTAGAAAAAGTTATCTATAATCTCAGTTTCTAGTTCCCCTTATTCCCTTTTGAACCCATTTCAATCAGGTATCCGTCCTACCCACTGCACAGTCACCTCCATGATAATAAATCCAACCGTCACTTCTCAGTTCTCACCTTACTTGACCCCTCGTCAGTTGAGGACACAGGCATCACTGCCTCCTTCCTGAGATCACCTTCCTTTGGCTTCCAGGACATCAGAATGCTTCGTCTTCCTGCTCTGTGTTCTGATGTGTCTCCTGCTCATCCTGAGACCTTAATATTAGCCAGTCCCAGCGCTCAGGCCCTGAACATTATCTTTCTGCCCACACTTACTTCCAAAGTCAGCTACTCAGTCTCACTGTTTAAGTACCATTTGCCTACTGAGAATTCCCAAATTTATACCTCCACAGGCCTGACCTATATTTGGTATGCATGTTCTGAATATTTTAAAGATGTATTGTTTTTATAATCTCCCCCCACCTCCCATGCTGCCTTTCTTCCAGAGTAAAAAAAAAAAAAAAAAAAAAAGGACTCTATTTATTGTGGACAATCAAAAACGAATTTAGGGCTTCCCTGGTGATGCAGTGGTTAAGAATCTGCCTGACAATGCAGGGGACACGGGTTCGATCCCTGGTCAGGGAAGATCCCACATGCCGCAGAGCAACTAAGCCCGTGCACCACAACTACTGAGATTGTGCTCTAGAGCCCATGAGCCACAACTACTGAGCCCGCACACCACAACTACCGAAGCCTGTGCACCTAGAGCCCATGCTCCACAACAAGAGAAGCTACCGCAATGAGAAGCCCCTGCAATAAGAAACCCGCACACTGCAAAGAAGAGTAGCCCCCGCTCACCGCAACTAGAAAAAGCCCAGGTGCAGCAATGAAGACCCAACGTAGTCAAAAGTAAGTAAATAAAATAAATAAATTTATTAAAAAAAAACTAATTTAAAAGTGCATTCATTCAAAAAACCTTTATTGACATGTATGATTTTCTTAACTGCTAGGTATGAGGGCTATAAAATGAATAAATCACCTGTTCTCCCAAAACCTAGGTCTAACTATATTCATACACATACAAATTCATTAAAATCTATGAAGAAATAAAGAGGATCTATGCCCACTTGAAACAAAATAGTAACTGAGTGAGCCTGTAATTTTATAGAAGCATTAGTTTAACATGATTCACTTTTATTAAGTTGGTCTTTCTGAAAAATAACAGATGGATGACAGAAAATTTGTGCTTTAAAAAATTACAGTATATCTGCAAACATCTTATTACAGACTTCAAGGAAAAAAAATCCTTCATTATTGTTATTTCAAATGTATTCTCTACATTTAAAGTTAGTTTAAAAAATGACACAACACATGATAATCAAAACTGCAATTTGAAAAAGGCATGCAATTTAAAACACGGAAGGAGATTGGGGATGTAATAATAAAATGGTGATTCAACTCTCAAAAAAGTATACAATCCAACTTCTACTGAATTTGAACTCAATCCTTATCCAATTATTGCTAAACAAACAGGGTGAAGGAATAATAAAGAACTTGTTCAACTAACAACATGGTTAAAAACATGGGGTGTGAATGCTGGCTCTGTCTCTTCCAAGTTGTGTAAGCATGGGGCAGTCTAAGTTTTAGTTTCTTTATCTGTAAAACGAAGATAAGGCTGGCTCTCATCTCATGACAGTGATTACTAAGTAACATAATACACGTAAATACCTTAGCACAGTGCCTGATCTATAAACTAAGGACTTAACAAATATTAGCTATTATTACCATTATATTTAATTTCTTAAATTTGTTTACTACATCTTGTTTTTTTTCCTAAGAAGTTTTTTTTTCACCAGAGCTATTCAAATGAACAAGTAACAAAAATAATTAAAACAGAGAATATTCACACTGAGCTCTGAATTCTGCCTGAAAGTTTTTAAGCAATACAGTTCATTACAGAGAACAAAGCTATACTTTGAAATCAGTTTGTTCTGTCAAAAAGACAAAGTGCTCAGAGGATGTAACTGAACGACCATAATGCACCCTGGCCAAGAAGTGGGGCTTTAACTTGCTCTTTAAAGTACATGCAGATGAGCACTGTTCTTTCCATTTTAATATAGACTTCCCCCCCATCTGAAGTAGATAATTGTTGTACACTTTTAAGTCACTTTGTCAGTGTTCTTGAATTGTGAAAGTAATTCCGTGTTGAACTCATAAAATATACTCTCCAAGGTCCAAGTTTAAGTGAGCACAGTGATTTGTTTCTTAACAATAGAGCCCAACTAAATTTAAAAACTCCTTTGTACTGGACAGTCCTTGAAGCTTTGAGCACCTTTCTTATCCACAGCTCTTCTGAGCAAAGCAGCCAAGGGCAGTGGTTTCCCTTTAGATACTTTGTGCCTGTAACCAACTATCACCACCCCCTCACCTCTCATGATCAAAGTCTCTACCCTTGCCTCCATTCCCACCACACGTTCCCACTGCCTCAACGATTCCCTTTCCTGCTATCACGGCCACCGCCATTACCCTTATACCCCTCCTCATGATCGATATGAATAAATTAAGCCCTTTACTTACATTATTCCATTTAATCCTCACAACAACTTGAGATGTGTTGTTTTATAGATGAGGAAATCAAGGCACAGAGAACTTAAGAATAGTTTTTGGCCTATGTTCATGTGTTTGGTGAATGAGAAAGCCAGAATTTAGATCAAAGTTTTAATAACTACAAAGCACATGTTCTTACCATGGCCTAGTGTATCACTGGCACAGTGCTAATGCTAAAAAATTATTTGTTGCATGAATGGATAAATAAAAGTTGCCACATTTTGGGTCATGAAGCAGTGGTAATGGTTCACTGGACAACTGGCAGGAGATGCTGACTGACAGGATATTCTAGACTTGATATTATCTAGCTCACCCTGTAAATTCCTTTTGTGGGACAATGAAACACATAGAGAGGGGCACACATAGTATAGGAACACTAAAAGGACAAGAGAGAAGGCAATGGGTTAGAGTCATAAAGTCAAGAAAATCGGTGTAAACATAAGCCAAAAAGGTAAAAAGCATTATATCTGCTGGTAGTAACAACAGCGGCAGAGACAGAGGACACATCATTTGGATGGCACAGCACCCTTGAGGCAATGGCAATAACCTGAACATCACTCTGTACTCCAAGTGGCTGACTGATGCGGAGGCTGCCAACGTGCTCTTTTAAACTCTTTCTGGTTCCTCTTTTGCCATCCAAGCACCAATCCTTTTCTCAGAATACAACAGTTTCATCCATCTGCTCAAGTCACATGTTTATTCCCCACATACAATCCCGTATCGTGTTCTGTATTTTCTCTCTATCCTCACTGCTTCAGTTCTGGTCGAGCCCACCACCATCTCCTGTCTGGATCACGGCAAGTTCCAGCCAATCTCCATCCATTCTCCACATGGCTGGCCTTCCAGCCCCACCTTCTGCACTTGGCTAGGACTTACTCATCTCTCATTTAAAATACTTTCTTTGGGGAAGCTCACCCTCAGAGTGGGGTTGGTCCTCCTGTTAGTGAGTCTTTTGACACTCGCTATTTTTCTAACACTTGTCACACTGACTTAGAATTACTTGTTCAATTTAACAAGTCTCTGTTTCTAGATCACAGGCTCCTTGAAGACAATACTGTGTTTGTTTTGTTCAATCCTATACTCCAAGTACAGTGCCTGACCCAGAAGGAGTATACAATAAAGATTTGCTTAATAAATACTGATGACTATTTCTTCACATAACACATCATCTGCAGTATCCTGAAGGTCTCTGTTTCTAGAAACCTAAAAAAAAACAAACACTCAAGGTATGATCTGAAAGTGTTTACAAACAGAACTAGAAACTAGCCCACCTCCATGGAGGACTGACATCATACATGTACTGTGCAGAGTGATCTGGGATGGGGAAGGGGTGGGAGGTAGACTTCCTTCAGTATCTAAAGGGGAACCACTGACAATCTTTAAGTGGTAGAATGACCTGATCAGATCTGTGCTTTAGGTAGAAAAATTTGGTGGCAGTGGATGGATTAAGGAGTGTTAAGACTTGAAGAAGGAAGAGCAGGGGTGCAATTAGAACGCTACACGTGAGAGCCTTTTTTAATGGCAGAGACAGCCTCCCATATGGCCATGTGTTTTAGTTCTGACAGAGAAGTCAGTTAAAGGATTGTCAGGAAAGATTTTTCCTTCCTGAAAGCAGAGACTCAAAAGAAGAGATCCCTTTCCCAGACCCTGACATCTCTGGACATGGCTGTGTGTGGCTGTGATGCCAGTTACCTTGCAAGCATAAATTGACGAGCCCAAGAAAAAACAGCCATGGAGAGCAAAGAGGAAGGTTAAAAAGAGTCCAAATCCTTGATGACATTGTTGAAGCCTTTATAAAGATCAAAATAAAAATAAGTTTTATTTAAAAAAAAAAAGTCGAGATCTTAAACCTGTCCCTCTTCCTCCAATAAGATGTCATATTCTCAACTGTGACGGTAAAGTTTACCTTCACAGGGCTTTTTCCACTCATCCCATCCAAATAAGTTAGCATGCTCCAACTTTAAGAGACACATTACTTATTAAAGTGACTTAAATAAGAGGTGTATTTATTATCTCAGTTATCAAGAAATCTCAGCTTTCTTGGCTTCATGAGATGGCTGACTGGGGCTCTCAGGGAGCTGGCTGGGGTATGGAGAGCACGAAATCCCATTTTCTAACATGTAACATACAGCTCTATTTTATATGAAAAGTGAACATAAATAAGTATTCTACCCATCAAAAAAACTCTCCAATTAAATTCTCCCTCCCCCAAATACAATAAGAAAACAGGGAGACAAATGAGGAGGGACAGTACTGAAATAATTTTCTTTCTTTTAATGAAAACTTCTTATAAACTGAGATGCTTATGTACCAGCAAGTAGGATAGACCCTATTTCCCCCTTTATCTATCTATATGAGGCATATGGTTGTTTTCCTTCCTTTCATCCATCCAATATTTGCTACTGTTCATCATATAACGATCTATTACTTAGATGTTAGTAAGAGCACATCATTTTCTCTGTCCTCAAAGAATTATTCAGAATTCACCTTAAGAAGACATCACAAATTACCTGCTTAGCAAAGTTCCCAGCACATGGTAGGCAATCAAATATTTGTTTAATGCATCTGTTCTCTAGTATAATATTTGTGAGGGTTCTGAAACTTTGTGAAGGTAAAATCTTCAGGATACAGCATCTGATTAGAGGAGGGGGTGAGGAAATAAATCACTAGAAGGTACAATTTTGAGCTTTGGAAGGTCTTTATTAGATACAAAACCCAGTCCTTCATATAAACCTCAATTTCTTCATAACATTCCTGCCAAACAACAATTCTGCCTGCGCTTGAATCTTACAACTGGTAAAGAGGTCGTTCCGTGCTAAGGGAGGTCAGCCTGTCATTATACAGTCCTGACTGTTAACATGATCTTCTTTAGAGTGAGACAAAGTCTGTTCCCCAGTTAACAGAGAGGAAATTCCCATAGTCTGTCCCAATTATGGCCCTTTAAAGAAAAGTAGTGGAGGTTTGATGGAATTAAGAGTGACCTAGTGACACAAGACGAGGTAAAACTTTGAACAAGTCCTATAAACAATCTGAGACTGATGTTCTCTTTATCTAAGACGAGAATGACAATCTTCACCTGCCACATTCATTGTAAAAAATAAATGAGATAACATAAGTGAGCACACACAGTGCTTGCTGGCACGTAAGCATTTTTTTTTTTTTTTTTGCCGTACGCGGGCCTCTCACTGTTGTGGCCCCTCCCGCTGCGGAGCACAGGCTCCGGATGCACAGGCCCAGCGGCCATGGCCCACGGGCCCAGCTGCTCCGCGTCATGTGAGATCCTCCCGTACCGGGGCACGAACCCGTGTCCCCTAAATTGGCAGGCGGACTCTCAACCACTGCGCCACCGGGGAAGCCCCACGTAAGCATTTTTTAAGGTGTGCACGAAGATGACACCACTGAGCACTTCTAAAGATTACCCTTTGCAAAAGGATGAGAGTAAGTGTTCAAAAACTACACTGTGAAGTGGACCAGCCATATTAATATCAATTAGATTAAAAATCTTAATGCACAGATATGTCATTTAACAAATAACCTCAGTTATATACGGGTTATAATGTCTAGAGCCGTATTAGTCTCTTGATGAAAATTTTTATATTGAAATGCATAAATATTCATGATTCCACTTTTCTTACATTCACAGGAATAATGCTGGACTTGGACATCCAAGAAATGTTAATTCAAAAGCGATGATAACGAAGATGATGTCGACAACAAAAATACAGGTACCTCTCATGGAGAAGTGCTCTGTGCCAGGCAACATACCAAACTCTTCACATCTAAATAGCTTTACGTGCTCACAGAAACCTTCTGAAGTAGATATTATTATTAACATTTCCATTTTATAAATATGATACTGAACCTAAGATAGCTTAATTTACTCAAATAAGGTCACACTATAAGTGGCTAAGGCTGAATTTGAAACCTGGTCTTTGATGTTATATTCCCTCTATTAGTTCCTTAACACATAAAATAAGTGGGTCTGAGAGAATTATTATAAAATATATTCACTCACTGCACTGAATTCTGTTTTAAATGAGATTATCTACCAATAGGGGAATATGTGACTATTTCACATTATTACATCATCTCTCCTTTATGATGACTGTGACTAGTGACTGGTATGCCTGTTAAAAAAATAAAAGGTAATACTAATAAAAACATTCTAATTTAATTTAAAAAAAAAATTTTGTACACTGGAGTAACTCTCACAAAATGCACCCAGAACGGTATATATCAAGCACGAATGTAATATTTTCAAAACCACTGACAAGATATATTCAAAAGCTCTGCAACGTAACAGTCCAGGAGTGTTGACATTTTAAATAGTAATCAAAATATAGGATCAACAAGGGTTGGTATAATTTTAGAAAAACACTGCTTAGAACTACTCTGAGTTTGCTGTGAAACAATTAAAACTCTTAACCATCATTTAAATGTTAAAAGTTTATAATATATGGGGTACAATGTTTAAATTTTCAATTTTTAATCTATATGCATTTATTTAAGCTGCAAGCACTTTCTTAGGGGCCTACTTTACAGTTTGCACAGAGGGTAGCCATCTGCCAGCCAGCCACCTTCAGTGCCATCCAGTGATCCATGGTGGAAGGAACTTGTGGTCTCTGTTGCTTCATCTAATTCCAAGTCCTGCATTAATTTGTCACCCAACAGCTCAGTCCTCCTGGTCCAACCAAGGCCAAGTCTGACTACTCACTTAGACCCTTTGGGACAAATCTTACTTTTTGGCCATGTACTTAATAATGAATATTATATAACGAAAATACTATCTTTATAGAACTAAACCCCCCACAAAACCCATAATGGTTACATTATGTTTCCAGTTACCTATGCAAGAGAAACATTGGTAACTTTTCCCTATAACCATAAACCCACCTCAATATTACCACCATTGAGTTGATAGTAATGAAGAGAATTATAGTATAGGAGGATAAATCTTCCAAAGTGCTAGCCTCTGAGTTCCAAGGGTAAAAACAAAACAAAACAAAACAAAAAAAAACAATTATTAAAATAGACAGTCCTATATGTCACTAATCATATTGAACTTTTAATCTCTAACCCATCTCTACAGAGAACACTAAACCACAACAGGGAAATTTAACAGCACAAAGAAAAATCAATAATTACTGAACTGGCATATACAAGGCACTAGCCAGGTCCCTTATATATTCATTTTCAGACTCATAACAATCTTTTATGGTTGGAATTGTTATTTCAGTGTTATGGTGAGCAAACAGGCTTAACGGTCAAGGTTATGTTGTTGGCTCCCTTCCTGACACGATGTTGCCTGTGGTGAGGAAAAACTCACACTAAACTTTCCTCCCTTTAAAAAGAATATTATTGAACATAAACCACTCTAACAAGGTCCTAAAACTTTAGAGAAGGTACTGTGATAAGTCCTTGTAATTACAAAGCTAAATTCCTCTTGTTCTACATTCTATGTTTGAATAGCTCAAAAAGAAAATCAAAGCTGTCTAGCACTTGACAATCCATCCGAATTTTCAGAAACATAGATAGGGTTTTATTCAGGGAAAAGCATTATAAATTATAAACACCAGAGTATTCCTGGCCTAAATAAAACAGACTACCTAATCCTATTCACAGTTACTGAATGTGAAGTGCTAAAATAATTAGCTTAATGCCATGAGACTGTTAAGATGATACCAGGAAGAAAGGAGATCACCATAACCAAGTTTCCAAAGTCAGATGGTACTGTCTTCTAATAATATCTCTTAAAGACAAACTCTGCATGTACTATACAGTATGTGTAATTGAGACATCTTTGATAGTGAAATGTTGAGAAAGGCAGAAAAAAGTAATATCTGTTTTAAAAAAGTAATGATTATTTGTTAAATCCTTTTGGTAGACTGTAATCCAATACAGTAACCCTTGGAGCTGTTTTTTTTTTTTTGGGGGGGCGAGTGGAGGGGGAAGGGTAAGCTGGGATGAAGTGAGAGAGAGGCATGGACATATGTACACTACGAAATGTAAAATAGCTAGTGGGAAGCAGCCACATAGAACAGGGAGACCAGCTCGGTGCACTGTGAACACCTAGAGGGGTGGGATAGGGAGGGTGGGAGGGAGACGCAAGAGGGAGGAGATATGGGGATATATGTATATGTATAGCTGATTCACTTTGTTACACAGCAGAAAATAACACAACATTCTAAAGCAATTATAATCCAATAAAGTTGTGAAAAGAAAAAGATAATTTTTTTAGTTCTAACAGAAGTGAGAGAAAGTGTGGCCAGCTTTTCTTGAGATGCTTTCAGCATACAAAGCATTTTGATTTCTCCCAGATTAAAGTCTACATATTTGGTCTTGTAGTGTCTAATATGATTGCTTTTTTAAAATTTAATTTATTTTTTTAAACAGAAGGTTCTTATTAGTCATCAATTTTATACACATCAGTGTATACATGTCAATCCCAATTGCCCAATTCATCACACCACCACCCCCAATCCCCCGTGGCTTTCCCCCCTTGGTGTCCATAAGTTTGTCCTCTACATCTGTGTCTCAGTTTCTGCCCTGCAAACTGGTTCATCTGTACCATTTTTCTAGGTTCCACATATATGCGTTAATATACAATACTTGTTTTTCTCTTTCTGACTTACTTCACTCTGTATGACAGTCCCTAGATCTATCCACATCTCAACATATGACCCAATTTCGTTCATTTTTATGGCTGAGTAATATTCCACTGTATGTATGTACCACATCTTCTTTATCCATTCGTCTGTCGATGGGCATATAGGTTGCTTCCATGACCTGGCTATTGTAAATAGTGCTGCAATGAACATTGTGGTGCATGTGTCTTTTTGAATTATGGTTTTCTCTGGGTACATGCCCAGGGCTGGGATTGCTGGATCATATGCTAATTCTATTTTTACTTTTTTAAAGAGCCTTCATACTGTTCTCCATAGTGGCTGTATCAATTTACATTCCCACCAACAGTGCAAGAGGGTTCCCTTTTCTCCAAACCCTCTCCAGCATTTGTTGTTTGTAGATTTTCTGATGCTGCCCATTCTAACTGGTGTGAGGTGAAACCTCATTGTAGTTTTGGTTTGCATTTCTCTAATAATTAGTGATGTTGAGCAGCTTTTCATGTGCTTCTTGGCCATCTGTATGTCTTCTTTGGAAAAATGTCTATTTAGGTTTTCTGCCCATTTTTGGATTGGGTTGCTTGTTTTTTTAATATTGAGCTGCATGAGCTGTTTATATATTTTGGAGATTAATCCTTTGTCCGTTGATTCGTTTGCAAATATTTTCTCCCATTCTGAGGGTTGTCTTTTCGTCTTGTTTATGGTTTCCTTTGTTGTGCAAAAAAGTTGAAGTTTCATTAGGTCCCACTTGTTTATTTTTGTTTTCATTTCCATTACTCTAGGAGGTGGATCAAAAAATATCTTGCTGTGATTTATGTCAAAGAGTGTTCCTCCTATGTTTTCCTCTAAGAGTTTTACAGTGTCCAGTCTTACATTTAGGTCTCAAATCCATTTTGAGTTTATTTTTGTGTATGGTGTTAGGGAGTGTTCTAATTTCATTCTTTTACATGTAGCTGTCCAGTTTTCCCAGTACCACTTGCTGAAGAGGCTGTCTTTTCTCCATTGTATATCCTTCCCTCCTTTGTCATAGATTAGTTGACCATAGGTGTGTGGGTTTTTCTCTGGGCTTTCTATCTTGTTCCATTGATCTATGTTTCTGTTTTTGTGCCAGCACTGTATTGTCTTGATTACTGTAGCTTTGTAGTATAGTCTGAAGTCAGGGAGTCTGATTCCTCCAGCTCCGTTTTTTTCCCTCAAGACTGCTTTGGCTATTCGGGGTCTTTTGTGTCTCCATACAAATTTTAAGATTTTTTGTTCTAGTTCCGTATAAAATGCCATTGTTAATTTGATAGGGATTGCATTGAATCTGTAGATTGCTTTGGGTAGTAGAGTCATTTTCACAATATGGATTCTTCCAGTACAAGAACATGGTATATCCCTCCATCTGTTTGTACCATCTTTAATTTCTTTCATCAGTGTCTTATAGTTTTCTGCATACAGGTCTTTTGTCTCCTTAGGTAGGTTTATTCCTAGGTATTTTATTCTATTTGTTGCAGTGGTAAATGGGAGTGTTTCCTTAATTTCTCTTACAGATTTTTCATCATTAGTGTATAGGAATGAAAGAGATTTCTGTGCATTAATTTTCTATCCTGCAACTTTACCAAATTCATTGATTAGCTCTGCTAGTTTTCTGGTGGCATCTTTAGGATTCTCTATGTATAGTATCATGTCATCTTCAAACAGTGACAGTTTTACTTCTTCTTTTCCAATTTGTATTCCTTTTATTTCTTTTTCTTCTCTGATTCCCCAAATCAGAGAAGACTTCCAAAACTATGTCGAATAATAGTGGTGAGAGTGGACATCCTTGTCTTGCTCTTGATCTTAGAGGAAATGCTTTCAGTTTTTTACCATTGAGAATGATGTTTGCTGTGGATTTGTCATATATGGCCTTTATTATGTTGAGGTAGGTTCCCTCTATGCACACTTTCTGTAGAGTTTTTATCATAAATTGGTGTTGAATTTTGTCAAAAGCTTTTACTGCATCTATTGAGATGATCATACGGTTTTTATTCTTCAGTTTGTTAATATGGTGTATCACATTGATTGATTTGTGTATATTGAAGAATCCTTGCATCCCTGGGATAAATCCCACTTGATCATGGTGTATGATCCTTTTAATGTGCTGTTGGATTCTGTTTGCTAGTATTTTGTTGAGGATTTTTGCATCTATATTCAACAGTGATATTGGTCTATAATTTCCTTTTTTTGTAGTATCTTTGTCTGGTTTTGGTATCATGGTGATGGTGGCCTCATAGAATGAGTTTGGGAGTGTTCCTTCCTCTGCAATTTTTTGGAAGAGTTTGAGAAGGATGGGTGTTAGCTCTTCTCTAAATGTTTGATAGAATTCACCTTGAAGCCATCTGGTCCTGGACTTTTGTTTGTTGGAAGCTTTTTAATCAGAGTTTCAATTTCATTACGTGTGATTGGTCTGTTCATATTTTTTATTTTATTTTTATTTATTTATTTTTTGCGGTACGCGGGCCTCTCCTGTTGTGGAGCACAGGCTCCTGAGGTGCAGGCTCAGTGGCCATAGCTCATGGGCCTAGGTGCTCTGCAGCATGTGGGATCTTCCCGGACCGGGGCATGAACCTGTGTCCCCTGCATCGGCAGGTGGACTCTCAACCACTGCCCCATCAGGGAAGCCCCTGGTCATATTTTCTATCTTTCCTGGTTCAGTCTTGGAAGGTTATACCTTTCTAAGAATTTGTCCATTTCTTCCAGGTTGTCCATTTTAGCAGCATAGAGTTGCCTGTAGTAGTCTCTTAGGATGCTTTGTATTTCTGTGGTGTCGCTGTATGTTCTCTTTTTTCATTTCTAATTTTACTGATTTGAGTCCTCTCCCTCTTTTTCTTGATGAGTCTACCTAATGGTTTATCAAGTTTGTTTATCTTCTCAAAGAACCAGCTTTTAGTTTTATTGATCTTTGCTATTGTTTCTTTGTTTCTATTTCATTTATTTCTGCTCTGATCTTTATGTTTTCTTTCCGTTTGCTAACTTTGGGTTTTGCTTGTTCACTTTCTCTAGTCCCTTCAGGTGTAAGGTTAGATTGTTTATTTGAGAGTTTTCTTGTTTTTTGAGGTAGGCTTGTATAGCTATAAACTTCCTTCTAAGAACTGCTTTTGCTGCATCCCATAGGTTTTGGATCGTCGTGTTTTCATTGTCATTTGTCTCTAGGTATTTTTTGATTTCCTCTTTGATTTCTTCAGTAATCTCTTGGTTATTTATTAACATATTGTTTAGCCTCCATGTCTATGTGTTTTATATGTTTTTTTCCCTGTATTTCATTTCTAATCTCATAGTGTTGTGGTCAGAAAAGATGCTTGATATGATTTCAGTTTTATTAAGTTTACTGAGGTTTGACTTGTGACCCAAGATGTGATCTATCCTGGAGAATGTTCCATGCTCAATTGAGAAGAAAGTGTAATCTGCTGGTTTGGATGGAATGTCCTGTAAATATCAGTTAAATCTATCTGGTCTATTGTGTCATTTAAAGCTTCTGTTTCCTTATTTATTTTCATTTTGAATGATCTGTCCATTCGAGTAAGTGAGGTGTTAATGTCCCCCACTGTTATTGTGCTACTGTCGATTTCCTCTTTTAGAGCTGTTAGCAGTTGCCTTATGTACTGAGGTGCTCCTATGTTGGGTGCATATATATGTATAATTGTTATATCTTCTTCTTGGATTGATCCCTTGATCATTATGTAGTCTTCTTCCTTGTCTCTTGTAACATTCTTTATTTTAAAGTGTATTTTTTTTTTTTTTTTTTGCTTTACGCGGGCCTCTCATTGTGGTGGCCTCTCCCGTTGCAGAGCACAGGCTCCGGACGCGCAGGCTCAGCGGCCATGGCTCATGGGCCCAGACGCTCTGCGGCATGTGGGATCTTCCCGGACCGGGGCACGAACCCGTGTCTCCTGCATCGGCAGGCAGACTCTCAACCACTGCACCACCAGGGAAGCCCCTAAAGTCTATTTTATCGGATATGAGTATTGCTACTCCATGTTTCTTTTGATTTCCATTTGCATGAAATATCTTTTTCCAACCCCTCACTTTCAGTCTGTATGTGTCCCTAGGTCTGAAGTGGGTCTCTTGTAGACAGCATATAGATTGGTCTTGTTTTTGTTTCCATTCAGCAAGCCTGTGTGCTTTGTTTGGAGCATTTAATCCATTCACGTTTAAGGTGATTATCAATATGTATGTTCCTGTGACAAATTTTCTTAATTGTTTTGGGTTTGTTTGTGTAGATTCTTTTCTTCTCTTGTGTTTCCCACTTAGAGAAGCTCCTTCAGCATTTGTTGTAGAGCTGGTTTGGTGGTGCTGAATTCTCTTAGCTTTTGCTTGTCTGTAAAACTTTTGATTTCTCCATCAAATCTTTATGAGATTCTTGCCAGGTAGAGTAATCTTGGTTGTAGGTCTTCCCTTTCATCACTTTAAGTATATCATGTCACTCCCTTCTGGCTTGTAGAGCTTCTGCTGAGAAATTAGCTGTTAACCTTATGGGAGTTCTCTTGTATACTATTTGTCGTTCTTCTGTTGCTGCTTTCAATAATTTTTCTTTGCCTTTAATTTTTGCCAATTTGATTACTATGTATCTCGGCATGTTTCTCCTTGGGTTTATCCTGCCTGGGACTCGCTGCGCTTCCTGGACTTTGGTGGCTATTTCCTTTCCCATGTTAGAGAAGTTTTCAACTATAATCTCTTCAAATATTTTCTCTGGTCCTTTCTCTCTCTCTTGTCCTTTTGGGACCCCTACAATGCAAATGTTGTTGCGTTTAATGTTGTCCCAGAGCTCTCTTAGGCTGTCTTCATTTCTTTTCATTCTTTTTTCTTTATTCTGTTCCGCAGCAGTGAATTCCACCATTCTGTCTTCCAGGTCACTTACCCGTTCTTCTGCCTCAGTTATTCTGCTATTGATTCCTTCTAGTGTAGTTTTCATTTTAGTTATTGTATTGTTTATCTCTCTGTTTGTTCTTTATTCTTCTAGGTCTTTGTTAAACATTTCTTGCATCTTCTCAATCTTTGCCTCCATTCTTTTTCCGAGTTCCTGGATCATCTTCACTATCATTATTCTGAATTCTTTTTCTGGAAGGTTGCCTATCTCCACTTCATTTAGTTGTTTTTCTGGGATTTTTTCTTGTTCCATCATCTGGTACATAGCCCTCTGCCTTTTCATCCTGTCTATGTTTCTGTGAATGTGGTTTTTGTTCCAGAGGCTGCAGGATTGTAGTTCTTCTTGCTTCTGCTGTCTGCCCTCTGGTGGATGTGGCTATCTAAGAGGCTTGTGCAAGTTTCCTGATGGCAGGGACTGGTGGTGGGTAGAGCTGGCTCTGAGCTGGTTTTTAATTTTCAATAAGATTAGAGAGGAAACGAAACCCTTATCTCAAGGAGATATCCGTACTCTCATGTTCATTACAGCATTATTCACGATAGCCAAGGTATGGAAACAACCTAAGTGCTCATCAATGAATGAATGGATCAAGAAAATGTGGTGTGTATATATACGTATACAATATGTAATGGAATATTTTTCAGCCTTAAAAATAAGGAAATCCTGCCATTTCATCCTGGCAACATGGATGAATCTTGAGTGCATTACACTAAGTGAAAGAAGCTAGGCAGAAATTACCACATGGAATTACTTCTCTGTGGAATCTAAAAAAGAAAAAAAAAAAAAGAAACTCATGGAAACAGAGTAAAAATGTGGTTCCAGGAGTAGGAGGTGGGGGTGGGGGAAACAGGGGAAGATTGGTAAAAGGGCACAAACTTTCATTAATAAAATGAATAAGGTCAGGGGATCTAATGTATAACATGGTGACTACAGTTGGTAACACTGCATTGTATAATCGTAATTTGCTAAGAAAGCAAACCTTAAATGTTTTTGCCAAAAAAGAAAGAAAGATGAATATGTGAAAGATGTGAGGTGATGGATGCATGAATTAACTCAATGGGGGTGCTGTCGCAATGTATACGTATGTCAAATCATTACGTTGTACACTTTAGACATCTTACAGTTTTATATGTCAACTGTAACTCATAAAAGCTGAAAAAAGACTGGAGAATAGTTTTCCATATAATTTATTACAGCTTCTGTGAGAAGTAACAGATACCTCACATTCATATACTTTAATGAGAGTGCCACCTCATAAAAAGCTTTTCCCCCCCGCCAACTCTACTGATAATTTATAGAAAGTATATTCAGAATCCAAATCTGAAACAAGTATACTGTGACAACCACTGATAGTGCATCTCTTAACCTGAGATTTAGCTCATGGTCTGCCTCTGATAAGAATCACATCTTTCTAAAAAGTCCTTAGTTTTCTTTAGTACAAAAAACAGTAGGCTGCTTTTTCTGTAACACCCCATATAATGCCTTCCTTCTAGAATATTTTTCCCCTTGAAATTAAGCCATGAAATAAAATGTCCTGCTCGAAAAACAGTGTATAAGTGAAATGGGACCCGGGTACTTATGTAATTTGGGCTGAACTGTAGAATGAATAAAGAGCAATATTCTTACTTAGGGAAAATATTTATGAAATACAGCATTTAGTATCAGTTCCATGTCACATTTCTAGGTAAAATTTCAGTTTACAAATAAGATACTATGATTTGATGAAGAATGTATTAACAAACTATGATACATGTAAGTTATTTAAAAAGGTTGGTCCTAAACAAAAAAGTAAAATATGTGAAGTCTGCCTTTGGCCACTGCTGTCCCTGGTGATGTTCCGTTCCAGGGAATACTTTCTCTCAAGCTGCTCATGTCCTATCTGCTACAGGCATTTCTTTCACATGGGTACCCTGTGAGCTAAACTCCTCTTCTTCATGTTGGGGAAAGCTGTTTATAGAGCCATGACTTTTGGCTCTTATTGACTTCTTTCTCCTCCCTGGAATACAGAAATGACATGGCATTCCACTAGCCAAACTGGACCGGGGGCAGCCTCCAGACTAAAAGCTAAAGGTTAAAGATGGTAAGTATCAAGACCGAAGGAGATAATCCCTCACCCTCATCCTTTCCAACCTGGGCCTGGAAGAACGACTCCTGCAAAGAAGGGTGGCAAGAAGAGGGACTGCCATCAATGAAGTGGTGACCAGAGAATATACCATCAACATTCACAAGCACATCCATGGACTGGGGTTCAAGATGCCTGCCCCTCAGACACTCAAAAAAATTAGAAGTTCTCCATGAAGGAGATGGGAACTCCAGATGTGCACACTGACATCAGGCTCAACAAAGCTGTCTGGGCCAAAGGAATCAGAATGTCCCATACTGGATCCATGTGTGGTTGTTTAGAAAACGTAAAGAGGATGAAGACTCACCAAACAAGCTCTATATGTTGGTTATTAATGTTCCTGTCATCACCTTCAAAAATCTACAGTCAGTGTGGATAAGAGCTAACCACTGTCAAATAAAGTTATAAAACTACAAACAAAAAAGACAGGAGTCCAAGTCCCTGATGACATTGTGGAACTTCCATATAAGCATCTTTGAATTTCTCTAACTGAAGTATTTAAGTCAATGATATTTGAGTTTTCTCTTATATGCACCTGAACCTAATCTTAACCAATATGCATTTTTGCTGGGGAGGGGGAAACTGGCTGGTTGGAGGACAAAGGGGAGGGGGATTGTTCATTGCATCTTCTTTTGAAATTCTCAGTTTGAACCATGTGAATGTTTTACTTAGCAAAAATTAAAATTAATTAAAATATAGATTCTAAAAATATTAATAAAATACTATGTCTGAAATATTACAAATTATTAACATTTAGTGAAAACATTTAGGTTTATTCTATGAAAAAAGTTCATAAAAATCTGGAAATAACTTATTTTAATAAATATGGGCAATGTATAATAATATAAACCTCAATAGTTTCTTCTGTAAAACACGGAAGTACATCAGGCCAGGAAACACTGTGTCACCTTTGTAACAAAGGCAGGTTCCACATGTGGTTGGTGCTCAAAAATGCTGGTTGAACGAATAAAATGCCATAAAATATATCACCAACGCAAGGGTTCTCCTCTGTATGTGCCTGTCAGTTATCTATAAAGCTGAATGTATGAGAAAGACTTTAGGCAAACAGAGAGGAAAATGACTAGAATTTTCGAAGCTTAGCAGAATACAGTTCTTGGTAGTTATTTAAGCTAGTAAGTAAATATTTTAAGCTCATTTATTTATCTGCCCCAATAACTCATTTTCATTGACTGACTAGCATATGTAACAATCCCAAATGAAAGTTTAAGAAGTATTTATGTGGGGTGAGGCATACAGTTGCTATTAAAGAAGTATTGTAGGAACTTAGCCCTAATTCCCATGATTTTTATTTTTCTAAGATTTTTACCCTATTAAAGCAATCCAAAATAATGCAACTTACTAAATGTATACTTGGCTGAATTTTCATATTGAAAAATTCCACAAATAACTCTCTAAACATTACATAAGTCAAGATTTTTGAATTATAGTTTACATTTATACCAGAGCACATCTTTTTTTGTTCTATTTAAGAAAAAAAATCATCCGTTTTCCCACAAGGGATTGTTAACAATTATAACCAACTTATACGAAAATTTGATTAGCAAAGCTCAAGTGGAATTTGCAAGTATGGCCTTTTTACTGAAAGAATCCATGAAACTTGCAAAAGATTGATAGTAATGTATAACTTACTTTGTCAGTTTCATTTTTTTTCATGTCTTGGTAATAAATATTATTTTGATAAATAAAGATGATTTTTATTGCATTTATTGCACTGTGATTTTTATACAACAATGGCTCCTCAAGTAATATAAAAGGAGGAACCATACTTCAGTACTCAAGCTGTTAACTCATGTTTCTTTTAAAGTTATTTGTCAACATTTCCACAACTGTATAAGAACCAGGTGAATCAATGATGTGGGTTTCTCTAATTCCTACCAAATGAAAATCCAGTCCTGTAAATAGCCCTGTAAGTATTTCTGGACTATCATTAATTCTACTCTATTTGCCTCTCACTATTGCCTTAGGAACCTTTTCGCTTTGGGTCTATTTGAAAAAATAATGGTTAATGACAGAGAAAAGAGGATGTACAATAAACCAAAGAAAACTTGGGTGGATTTGCGTATGCCCCACTTGGCATCAATCCAGCCATAACAGTAGGTGAAAAGGGAAGGAATTCCAGTCCCATCAGGTTACTTGCTTGTGTCTGGAGGAACCAAAACAGAAACAAGGTAGATTAGTTCTGAGAACAGTTTCTGAGCACCATCAAAGTAACGGCCAGAATGGTGCTGGCAGCTCATGCCCTTTCAGGAGCATCAGAAGCAAGGCAAACACTTCTGAATAAAGATACAACCATATAAAGAAGCTTTTACGTTTGACATAAAACTGTTGTCAGAACATTGTACATAAGACATGTCATTACCCCTGTCAAAGATTCTGTGTTCAAAGCCCTTAGGAATTCAAGGTCAGAAAAAAAAACTTGCCACTGTTCAAGAATTGGTATATGACCTTACAGACGGAAATACTAATGATCTAACTTACAGAAGGTCCTCAGAAACATTTTCCAAAAAGCATCTGACAGCCTTATGACATGGTCTTTATTGATTTTTCCCCTCTGTAGGGGACAGAGTAATTAATAAGATGTGACGATTACTTGTAAACAAGGTTATGGAGAACTGACAGTCAACGTCCATTTTAACCACCTACTACAGTGCCTTCCTGTATTATACTGGCTGGAAAGCTAAGAACCATCTCAAAGATCCCCTCGCAGTTTGGATATGATTTGGTTTGGCTAGTCTCCAAACTGCTCAAGGCTTAGAAAGGTGGAAGTAAAGTAGAGGCCGTTTTTTTGCTGGTTTTGCTCTCAAATGTGACTTTGGAAGCATCAGCAAGTTCCCAGTATCTGGTCACTAGCTTTGTGGGTGCTGAAAGGGAAGATGGGTATCTGCTATGTTGGGGTAGACAGCAAGGGCCCTGTGCAGTTCTGTAGCTGGCAGTAATGACGGTAGCTTCCAGATCATAGGGACTTTGTGTCAGGAGTGGCAGTGAGGTTCTAGAGCAGCAGCTTCCCAATTGAGCAGGCAGTTCTGTCTCACAGAGGAGGGAGCAATTGCCTTGATGGCCTGTGTCCTGGCTTTGGATATTATCATAAAACTCAATCTAGAGTGCTTCTTCATTTCTCCCAATGATACTGCAATCCATTTAATATGCCATTATCAGTACTTCTCTGCTTAAACTGAATTCTGGTCTCAAGCTGAAGCTTGACCTAAACACGTGCCAGCACATACATACTCCTTTCAAGAAATAAATTTCCAGTTTGTAGTGGAGAGGAAGAGCAATACAGGGTTCAAAGTCTATAGGGAAGGGAGCACTTCAAAATAATGTTCAGGGACTAAAGGATGCTACTCAGCTCTCCCTCACTCAGAATCTTTTGTGCTCTTGGTGACGCTGACATGTGTTCAAGGATGAGAGGCCAATGTTTAAAACAGTTCCTTGATGCAAAGTGTCCAGATTGTTAGTAGAAGTACTTCCAGAATAATATCCAAGATTTAAAACCCCAAGGATAAAAGAACAGTAAGTACAATAAGGACTAAACTTTTCAGAGTCAGTGAGACCCTACTTCCCAGGACTGTGTTCCTGAAGCTGCAGGCCCCTATCAGTTTCCGGAGGCAATGGGGTATTGAGATACGCTATA
The DNA here is from genome assembly GCF_011762595.2 of Tursiops truncatus. Lineage (NCBI taxonomy): Eukaryota > Metazoa > Chordata > Mammalia > Artiodactyla > Delphinidae > Tursiops > Tursiops truncatus. The sequence goes on from NC_047051.1 coordinate 32,197,270, forward strand.
CACACTCCCACCATGCAGACATCCAACTTCCCATAAGATGCTATCTCTCTGGCAATTTTAACTGGAAGCTTAATTTAACCGTACTCTGTGTGTGTGTGTGTTCTTTCCCCACCAATCCACAGCTCACTTGAAATAGCCCTTTGATAAAGCTTCCTTTTTGGGTTGATTATCATGTACGGCTTAAAGCTCCTTTGTTAAGTCTCTCCTTGCTAGAAAATAATGGTTTTTCTATCTATCACCATCAATATCTCAACAAAGGTTAAAAGAAGGAAAAAAAAGACTAAGTTTTTGTGATAAAGGGACAGTTCCCTATTATAGTTTGTGAGGCTTAGCCTGCAGGCTGTGGGTAGGGTTGCCAGATTTAGGACAAAAATTTGAATTTCAGGTTAACAATTGTTTCAGATAAATAACAAACAATATCTTTAGTATCAGTATGTCCCATGTAATATTTGGGATATATTTATATAATATTTTTAAAGTATTTATGGGAAATACTGATATTAAAAAAGTATTCATTGTTTATTGGAATTCAAATTTAACTGACCATCTGTGTTTTATCTGGCAATCCTACTTGTGCAAAACCCCTTGCATGCACTACCACTGCAGAGTGATCTTATTCTGTACCAAGCTTAGGGGTCCGAGATTGTCTAAAGGATTTAAGACACCTCCAGATAAAATGAAAGAGCTCAGTGTGGATAATTCATGGCATTTTAAATAATGGGGAATAAAGACTAAATTAAACTCTCCATTGGCCTTAGACCCTTGGTATTTCCTGGGTTTTGTTTCCTTGAACCTAGATTCAAGTATTCTCTTGCCCAGAGGATACAGCCCAAGTTTTGGTACTCTAGAACCAGCTCTGCCTCCTTTCTTCCCACTGGCTGTCAGGAAGCTCAGAAATAAATCACAGTACTGACTTTTCAGTTACTTCTCCATGCTTTAAATAGACAAGGTACCTTAAAATCTTTTAAAAAAGAGAGGGACCATAAAATGCTCACTGAATCAAATGAGCTGGCTTTCCTTTATGGTAGTCATGGATAATCAGTGATAGAAACAGCTCTAAAAATTACAGACAACAGTAGTCACCTTCCTAATTTTTCCACCTGTGGGGAATAAAACATAATTATTTCCTTTACTTTAATAGCTATATGTTAGAAATTTGGCTATACAAGCTTTAAAAGAGGGTAGTGTCCTATACTATTGCTGCTGTGATGAACGTACAGAGCAGAAAAGCTATTCCAGAGTTTCAACTTTTATTTACTAAGGCATGTACTGGATAACACAGAGAAGAGAGCAGTATATCAAGAAATTTTGTGTTTTTATTTCTTAAAGGTATTCTGTTGCTAAAGTATGAGAAGTGAAAATGTGGTTAAACTTTGAAATGTAATATATATCTGGAATATAAAATAATTTGCAGCATAGTTAAGTTTTGCTCAAGTCTGGAGAGATAACATGAAAAATTCTCAGACTAGCAGTTTGCTGACTAGAAAATCACTGTATTTTCAATCAGCCTAATATGGCAGTTGTTTTTCATAGGCAGAGAAAAGCTAAAGGGAGACTTACAGCCTGTAGATATTCGGCCTAGCTTCGCAAAATTTAGCTGCTCGTTTCTTCTTATCCTTGTTATATGTTTTCCATATGAGACTTATTATTGTCAACGAGAAATAATAGAAGCAAACAGAAGCAAGAGGAAAGGTCCAGACTGGCATGCATTAACTGCTTGTCAACTATGGTTTTCCTAATGAATTGCCCTGTTGCTCTGTATCTCACTGATTACAGTACAACAGCTTTCATTAGTCACTGCAAATAAGACTTGGTGCCACCTTATTTACATCCTATTGCAAATAATTAGCATTTCATATTAGAATCATCCAAGGCACTTCTGAACTTACAGCAAGACTATTTGACATCATCCAATACTTTTTTCCACCCTGAACAAGCTTAAAAACAGATTCTGTGCTTTTTAGTTACAATGGTGTCACCAATGAATTCTACCATGGCTTAAATTCCTGCCAATATTGTAGCTGGGGATATCAAAACGCTGCAGTAATTAGACCTTGCAAGCCTGACTTCCCTAGTGGTAGAACTGTCACAGAAGGGGGGAATTGATATTCAAAGTTTATAATAAGTCAAACCTCTACAATTATTGCTAGAACACGAATACTACCATTTTCAATGGCAGAAAGTGACTTATGAAAAATGGCTTATTACAAAGATAAAAGACAGGAAAAAAATAGCATCATACGCTTTGCTGACCAATGTCTTTTCTCTGCTAAAATTTTACAATTACTTATTAAAACTCAAACCTTGATTATTATTAACTTGGGGAGAAAGTATTTCTTTTGAAAACATAGCTGCCATATTTAACAGATTACGAGGTCCATTCTATCACATAAACTAGAACTTCACTTTATAAGTGTTGTATTCTAGAATTAAATGTATAGATTTACATATATTATTTCATATAACCAAATTGATAGAAAGAATGTTGTACAAAGCCAGTTATTTCCACCCCTATATAAATAATAACTGTGTGTGCATGTATATGTATGGACCTACATATGTATCCACATATGTAATTCTTTATATGTAACTGATGTTTTCTCCAGCATGCACATACAATAAGACAGGAATCAATGAATCAAATGATTCTGAATTTCTGTGAATATGTTGTTCACAGATAGAACTAGCTAATCTAAACATAACACCTCGGGATAGGGTAACCATCACCCCCAGGCAGTGGTGGGGTCCATTTGCCTGCTCTCATTTCTCTGACCTCGCCATCGCTGGGCTCTGTACTATGTGTATAGATCCTTATATCTACTTCAGGGCCTCATGAGATAATTGAGCCTCCTGGTCCAGCTAACCAACTAAGGAATCCCCAACCCTTTCTGTATTTCTTCCAATTCACTGAGGCACAGATCTAGTGTGAGAGTCTTCAGATGGCTGATCTCGCGACCCCTCACTCATAAGAGTGTTGATCTTTTGGACTCTTCCTGTCTCAGAGTTAACTATCCTCACTAGACATTTGAGAAAAACAGGCAAGTGGGTGTTAAAATGCAATTTACTAATAATGATGGTAATAATAATAAAATTAGCCTTAGGTAATACAGAGAAGTAAACACAAACACATTAAAAATAATAATGTATGACTTTTGGCTAAGAGCTCCCAATGAATGTATAAGAGATTAGAGGCTAGAAATCAACGATGATAATAAAATGTACTCAGTTGATAAAGGCATTTCATACAAATTATCTTTTCTACAAAAAGACTGAAGACCTTCAAAGAAAGAGGGTCTCTTTTTCACATTAAATATTTTATTCTTTACCGTGTCTCTCAATGGAGGCAGTGAATTAATTCTATCTAAAGAAGCCTCTTCAAAAACAAAGCCAACCTCTGTTGATTTCTTATAAGGTCAGTGTGACCTGCAGGAACAAAGGGGTGTTTATTTCCCCCTGGCAACAGCTAGGTGCTCAAATCCTTAGGGGTATAGGTTGTTGTTTAAGAAACTGGGATAATAATTAGGTCTTATATCCTTAAGGTCACATAAAGCATAGTAAACAATTATTTAATATTCAGGGAAGAGGACTATTAGAACTTGTCTGGGCTGACACACAGTCAGCCTCTTTCTCAAATGTTTGCCTGAAATGAACCGGGGAATTTGGAACTCTTTCCCATAGGAGTCCTTATACTCATTCATCCATTTTTCTCAAGTAAAGAATATGGACAAATGCATGGGTTTGAATCCCACCTCGGACACTTACTAGTTATTTAAACTTGAGCAAGTTATTTAACAACTTTCTGTAAAGTCCCTCTTTTATACACACACACACACACACACACACACACACACACACACACAAATATAAATATCTATGCCTTATGGGATTTTTGTGATGATGGAATGAGTTACTACATGTAAGGGCAAAACGCTACCTAGCTATAGTAAGAGCTACATAAATGTTGGCTGTTATTTCTATTGTTAGGAAGATGTGATGTAGAGAAAATAAACCATCGTGAACTTACGCACTTAAAAAAGGAATATCTTGTCTAGTCTATTATTAAAGTAGCCTGGTTATGGTCTTATGCAGCCAGTCTACCACCATATATAGTTGTCACTTGGTATCCAAGGATACCAGGAACCCTGGGCTCCAGGAACCCTGTGGATACCAAAATCCATGGATGCTCAAGTCCCTTATATATAATGGCGTAGTATTTACATATAACTTACGTAATCCTGGAACATCCTCCAACATCCTCTGTATACTTTAACTCATCTCTAGATTACTTAAAATACCTGAACCAATGTAAATGCTATGCAAATAGTTGTAAATACAATGTAAATGCTATATAAATAGGTGCTAGCCTGCTGCAAATTCAAGTTTTGTTTTCTGGAACTTTCTGGAATTTTAAAAATATTTTCTTTCTGGAACTGGGTTGAATCCGTGGATATGGAGGGCCAATTGTACATAATTTGACGTGCAGCACTAATGTTCACATTTTGGTCTCTAACAGTCTTCTCCATTAAAGAAAGTGATTCCAAGTTCTACAGCAGGGAAAAAAAATACTTAAAATGAGCCTGGAGCATCTTGTTGCCAAAATGTAAGGACACATTAAAAAAAAGCCTGGGTCAGTGTTAAAAGGATACAGAAACTTGAAGACGGTTCTTACTGGACAAGTCTGACAATTTGGGCATCAAAAAGAAAACAGAGAAATTAGTCTTTCGGGAGTTGAAATATATTCTCTGAGTTTCTTGTTGTTGCTTTGTGTCATAATATCTGGTAAGGCTAGACCTCCACTGGCCTCTCTCTCTCTCTCCCTTTTTTTTTTTTTTTAATATTTTTTCTAGTTTTTGCTTCTTTGTTTTTCCATTTGAATTTTAGAATTAGCTTATCTATTTCTAAAAAAAATTCAATGGATAATTTTATTGTAAATGACTTAACGTTGACTGATATCTTTATGAACTAATACATAAAGAATTCCTAGAAAAAAGTAGGAAAAAGACCAAATAACACAACAAAAATGGGAAAAGGATATAAAGAGATGTAAGATATATAAAAATTAAAAGAGAGAAAAGATACTAGTAACATTAGTTGACTCTGAAAAGAAACTGTGTATAAAGGACAGGGGTGGGAGTGAAAGTTTTATAAAGTTTTAATTTTGGACCATAAGAGTGTACTATCTATTAAAAATGAAATTAGTTATAAAATAAATACAATCATGGCTTAGTAGAATAAGTTAAGTATGTATAAACAGTAGTCAATTGTGACAATTAAAATGGAAAATTAATATATAGGACATGAAGTAATACAAAAACAGGTGACTATAATAAGATATATAAATTTTTACTAATTTAATACATAAGGAAGTTTTTTGTTGTTGACTTGTAATGTGTCTTTAATGTAATCACAACTATATTCTAAGGATGGAGGTGTGATCTCAATTTGTATGGATGCACACCGCTTTCTCATTTGAGAACATCATTAGTGTGTTGTACACACCTTGTTGAAATGGGAATCTGCCCTGTGGAAATTTAATGCTCTTAATGTAACCAGAAAACATTAATTGTGACAGAAGGGACTGGGTTGAGTCAGATCAGGCATACAACCGAATGCCTTGATTTTCAGCGGTCAATACCAAAGATTCTAAATTCTGTCCCTGACTGAGAACAATACAATGCACTCTCTTCTGAACGTTGATGTTAAAGGGAGGCCCAGCCACCAACTGCAGTGACAACACAAACCACGTGTCTGGGATGGGGTGTTCGGGAGTCATCTTACATCTCTTGTATATATGATTTATAAACTGGATTTGATCCTTGTTCCATAGAGAAGTATTTATACCTAATGAAAAAAAGCCAATACACTTATGTAGGTGAATTTTTCTCCACCTGTATAAAATAGAGAAGCATCTATTTAGGGCACTATAAGTAAGGAACATAGTTCCACAAAGACAGGATATATTGCAAGAAGTAGGAAGAGTTCCAAAGAAGGGCTGCAAGAGGTCAGATAAACCAGTGTTTTGGCATGAGAGTAGACTCTGCTCACTGAACTGCTCTTAGCTCCAGGGAGCTGAAATCTCTGGAGGACGTCACTAATCATGAGATACTCAGAAGGCACAATAATGCACTTGGTGGAGTAAGTTGGAACAGCTTGTGACCAAAACATTCACATGGTGAAGAAAAAAGCACCAGGTTTGCTGGCAAGGTGTGGACTTTAGAATTTCCACCAATACAGAATGCTGCTGCAAGAGAAGGTGAACTTTGTAAGGTCCATAATGGCAAAAATAGCTAGAGCCCCAGCATCTACGACAGATGCTACCCGGAGCTGCACAATGAACATCTATCTATTGAGTGAGTTCTCAGCATTCGACTACAAAACATTGACGAAGAAACTGTAGAATTTTGTCCAACAGCAAATCATATTTCAAGCTTAAATGTTTAATGCTAATTAATGTCTCATAAAGTTCAAAAGAAAATCCAATCATGTAATTATATTAAAAGAGAACATTTGGAACACTGAGACAAACAAAGCACAACAACAAAAAACAGTGCCATTTTGAAAAATATTAAGCAATCTAATTAGACAGCCACCATACCTACTTCTGTATAACACTTTTGACCTACAAATTGTACCTTCACACAATACAGGCAGCTCTGTAATTACAATGATCACCACAGTGAAAAAGCTTAGAAAGAGAATGAGCTAGTAAATCAATGCAAAAGATGTTAATTGCCATATTCAAAGACCATGCAAGCCTGCTTGTTATCTATAGTTCAATATAATTATTCCAAAAAAAAAAAAAAAAAGGAAAACAGCAAGAAGAACCAAAAAGTCAGGTTGCTTGCCTTTTCTTAGCTGCAATGAAAATGTTTGTACCTAAATTTAGAAAGATTTCTAGCTTATTTTCTGCTTGTTTTACTTGAATTTGAAGACTTTTAACATCTAGATAGTCTTTACTGATCATCTGTCAGAACCCTGGTGTCTACGTCACTGAAAATATTTTAAAAGCCTATTATGAGAACATTGATCTGATCAATGTTCTGATCATTGTGCTAAACTACGCTGAACTTTGTAGGATATTAGAGTAATTTAGAACCACAACAGTGAGTTAACAATCTCCAACTTTGACCCTCATTGTTCTGTAAAATTTGATTTGTCATGTTTTCTTTATCTGTACAGAATGCTATTAAAACATCTTTCCTAAGCAGTCCTTTTCCAGAAAAAAAAAATTACCTTTCTCTACGCCTTCAAAATTTAGTTCAAATAACATTTTCTTTATAAAGTTTTTTAGTCTATCCATATGCTTTCTCGTTAGTATAATCTAAGTATTTATAATTTTATTTGTTATAATCTGATATTAAGAAGGTTGGTTGTTAATGATGTAATATATACAATTGTGTTTGTCCTGTTTACATTTCAGTCTATACATTCCTTGAAGGCCTGGAGCTCAATTTCTCTTACATTTTAACAGGAGACTGTGGGGTTTGCATTAACTTTTCTTTATAATTAATTAATTAATTATTGGCTGCATTGGGTCTTTGTTGCCGCGTGCAGGGGCTACTCTTCGTTGCGGTGCACGGGCTTCTCATTGTGGTGGTTTCTCTTGTTGAGGAGCACAGGCACTAGGTGTGTGAGCTTCAGTAGTTGTGGCACGTGGGCTCAGTAGTTGTGGCTCACAGACTCTAGAGCACAGGCTCAGTAGTTATGGCGTACGGGCTTAGTTTTTCCGCGGCGTGTGGGTTCTCCCCGGACCAGGGTACGAACCTGTGTCCTCTGCATTGGCAGGCGGATCCTTAACCACTGCGCTATCAGGGCAGTCCTAACTTATTAATATAATTAATTTTTTTTTTTTTTTACAGAGTACCTCTCAGTTTGGGCTTTAGTGTCTTAATCAGTAAAATGAGAGAATAAAATTAGAAAAGTATTTTCTAAAATATCAGGTTTCTATCCATCAAGACTGGTGCGACATATTTTATTTTATTTTATTATTATTATTATTTTTTTTTGCGGTACGCGGGCCTCTCACCGTTGTGGCCTCTCCCGTTGCGGAGCAACAGGCTCCGGACGCACAGGCTCAGCGGCCATGGCTCACGGGCACAGCCGCTCCGCCTCATGTGGGATCTTCCCGGACCGGGGCACGAACCCGTGTCCCCTGCATCGGCAGGCGGACTCTCAACCACTGCGCCACCATGGAAGCCCCCATATTTTACTTTTAATGAAATACAGTAGATTAGAAGAGATTGGATTAGAAAAGAAAATAGACTACATCACAATGAAGTAAAGGTAAAAACTGAACTTTTTGTTTTCTGGTTTTAAATAGGTGTGTGTGCATGTATATATAGTGGGTCTTGTATTATGTTTTTCTAAGTGTGGGTTTAAGTCAAAAAAGTTCCAAAGTCACTGGGGATAGAAGATCTTTAGGTTCCTTCAGTATCTACATTCTGTAATTTCTAAGGCATTCACTTAGGTGTTAATCTTTTTTCTTACATCACTGCTCATTAAGAACTATTCCTGAATTAGATGTAACTTTGTCCAGAGGAGACTATTTAAAAAATTCGAATAGATAAGTACATTAATGAATAAAAAAATGTTCATTACTGAGTAAAACTTGAAAGAAATAGATTCCTTGCAATTCCTTTTTCTCAAAACAAAGCCAGAACTTAATTTCCATAAAAATTTTCAATTTAAAACACCATAATCTAGTATAACTACTGAGAAGAAAATAATAAAAGCTACTATTGAAAAAGTAGTGTATAACTAGCGTGTTCCATCATTTTATTCTTAAGTTTAAAATAAAAATATCCTGAAAGGTTTCTGGAAGACATCCTTATAAAACAAAAATATATGGTCCGGGAAGGTCCCACATGCTACGGAGCAACTAAGCCTGTGCACCATAACTACCGAGCCTGAGCTCTAGAGTCCACGAGTCACAACTACTGAGCCTGCGTGCCACAACTACTGAACCCCGCGTGCCTAGAGCCCATGCTCTGCAACAAAGAGAAGCCACTGCTATGAGAAGCCCGTGCACCGCAAGGAAGAGTAGCCCCTGCTCGCCGCAACTAGAGAAAGCCAACGTGCAGCAACGAAAACCCAACACAGCCAAAGATAAATAAATAAATAAATTTATATTAAAAAAGAGTTAAATATAAATTAGAAAAAGAAAAATATATCACCTCTGATGAATTCATTGCAGATAAAATTTGAAGAATGATATCCAAGATATGGTGGTTTAATTATATTTAATTTAAGTCTTCTGTGCCTGCAGTATCAGTGGTCTCTTAGATTTCTGACATACGTTTACTTAGGAAAAGAAAACTCCAAACAAATATTCACCCCAATCTCTTTCCACTATTAACCTCAACAGGTCGAAGGTGCATCCAGAGAGGGCAAATGTTTCCCTTCCCTATTCAGCATCCACCACAGACATCACTAAATGAGCACAATGTTCTTTCCAACTGAGCCTTTCCCAACCCAGTGCTCCAGGAAATGACTGCCAATCAATAGGTTGTTGAGACGAAACATTTTCCACATCTGGCCCAGATCATAATCCACGTATGTCTGAAAACTTTGGCATGGAAACTAGGTTGTCAACACACATGCACACACATACACACACACACACCTGTATGTTTGCCCAACTGACTGATAACATACATGCCTTCAGAAATCTGTTTTCATTCAGACAATGAGGCAGATATAGTCAGTAATTCAAACCTTCTACTGTGTTTAGTTCCTGAAGTTGCTTTATTCAAGGAAACTCAACTTATTTATATTCTTCAAATTCAGGAATCAAGGTCATATATGAAGGTAGATATCTGGTCCATATTACCTCCCTTTCTTTGCTCCCCATTAAAGCACACATTCCCATCAAATGGCTTAGTAATGGAAGTGATATATAATACATGATGTTCTGCATTAAAACAAATATAGTAAGCATTACTTATAGGTAACAGAGTCTTGGGGTAAAAAGAAAAACATGAAAGGCTAGTCTAACCCAACAAAAAGCACCATAAAGTCTATCAAAAACAAAAACCTAATTTTCTCTTTTTGCTCATCAACATCATCTCATATCAAAAGTTAAAGTTTGCGGGCTTCCCTGGTGGCACAGTGGTTGAGAGTCCGCCTGCCAATGCAGGGGACATGGGTTCGTGCCCCGGTCCGGGAGGATCCCACATGCCGCGGAGCGGCTGTGCCCGTGAGCCATGGCCGCTGAGCCTGCGCGTCCGGAGCCTGTGCTCCGCAACGGGAGAGGCCACAAGAGTGAGAGGCCCGCGTACCGCAAAAAAAAAAAAAAGTTAAAGTTTGTGTATTATTGAATTGGTGAGTAAATTTGCCCCTCTAGATCATCTGACTTTGCCTCTGAGGGCTCGTGTCACCTCCTCTTCATGTCAATGTCTTGCATGGCTGAGTTGCCACAATCTGCTTTGGTCACTAAAGCTCAAGTCATTCGGAGCCATCAAATCAATTATAACAGCCATTGCTGTCTGACACGGCCAACCAGTGATTGATAACAAAACCTGTCTGCTTTCAGTTCTCATCTGACAGCAACAAACCAGTCCCAGCCTGCTCTTACTGGAATTTGTCATAAATCAATAGCAATTCCACCAGGCAGAAAGGTGCTGGCAACTCTCTTTAGTCCATCTGGCCTCATTTTCTTTTCAAATTTAAAAAATATATAACTATTAAGGTAGATTAATGCCCAAAGTTTATTTCTTGAAGTGTCTAATATTACATGAAAGTAATCTCATAATTTAACACCACATAATGTTCTTATTCTTTAATTTGATTTTTAAGGTGAATGACTAAAACACCACTAAAACTTTGCAAGAGGAAATTTTAGATTCAAATGCTACAATTTTATGTATAATAGAGACAAATGACATTTCCTTTTAGATTATTTCAGATCTGACATCATGTATTTAAATGACTATTTAAGAAATATTTCAACAAAATCTCCCCAAACCAGATTTTTTTTTTTACTATTTAGCTATGACATTATAAAATGCACTAAACATTTAAATACAATATTATAAGCAAATATCAGTCAATAAGCATTGAATATTAATTGCTTGTGGAAGACTGTACTTTGCAGATATGCATACATAATTTTTTCTGCAAAAGTTATTACTTATGGACTAAGACTAGTGCCCTTTAAATATTTTGTGAAGTTGAATAACACTGAGTTATTTGAAGGAAAAGAAAACAACCCTGATTGAATTTGTAGAACTTGGAGAACACTTTGAGAATTTGTGACACCTCACTATGCAATTTTCAACATCAAAAAATACCTAATAAAAAACCTGGATACATCTGGCATTGCTTAGGTAGCAAGCTCATTTAAGCGGGAATGAATGATTCTTGCAGGAATCTTGCACAATAAAAGTAAAACAAAGATCATTCATAATAACAGAAGCATTTATATAAGGGGAGAGGACAAGGAAAGGGAAGAAACATTAAGGACGTATTTTACATAAGGCACTGATAGGGCCTTTATATACATGATTTCATTGGCTCCTCAAACACCTAAGGTAGACATTTTTATTCCAATTTTCAAAAAAGGACATAGGGGCATGTCAAACTGAATTTGAAGTCAGTTCAACCTGATTTCAATGCCTATATTCTTTGTATGTTCATTTATCATTTACTTACTACTAATTGAGAACCTATTATGTGCTCTATGCTAAACTAAGCATCAGACATAGAAAAATGAATAAAACACAGGCACGGGGACTACAGGTAAACAAAACAGACACCAAACCAGAGAGGTTGTAGCAGCCATGGTTATAAAAAGAGAGCATCGCAGTGAGTAAGGCAGTAACAGTTCTACCAGCTCCAAACTCCAACATGTATGTACTCACAAAGCTTGATTTAAATCTCAGTTCAGCTAACTAGATACATGATCTGGGATAAGCCACTCTCCTAGCTTGCCTTTTTCTCACCTATAAAAATGGATTTACCTCAAAAAGGTTGATTTGAGTTTGAAATGAATTAACCTATTCAAGAAAACACTGGGCATTTGATAGTTGCTCATTAAATATTACTTTCACTTCCCCTTTATACACAAATCCTCACCTTCAAACACCTTCCAAGTTTAGTTGCCAATCCTCAGAAACGTACAAGACCTACCTTCTTCACTTAAAATGTAAAATTACCTGATTTATAGAATTCCCTGACCAAAACTGGTACCCGTGGTAACAATGGTTTGAGGTCATTTAAATAAAGATCTTCGTCAAGAAGGTAGCCTGCGAAAATACAGGGACCACAGCAGTAAGAGGGTGAAGAATGGGGTCTCAGCACCTGGAGTGGCTGCTGAAGAAGTAGGAAGGGCTCAGCAGAGCTGCCTCCAGAGGGACTGTGCTCTACATGTTGGCCAGACCCAGAAGATGCGGACTTGCCAAAGCAGTATCTAAGGTGCTTAAGACTTGTCGTGTTCCCTTCAGTGCACTTCCTCTCTCCTTCTGCTGGAAAGGGAAGGGGCTGTTATGTTAGGCAGCCCCCAACTGGTAAAGATTTGCCAGACTGTCAAATACTATGACTACCAAGAAGAAAATATGCACAAGAGACTATATTCCTCAACATTATATAATTAAAACCTATAATTCCACTAACCCATGAAGATAGTTTTAAGTGCCATAAGGGAATTCTGTAGATCAAGTCAGTTCTGCATCTGTTACAATAACAGTTACAGATTGACCTGAATTTCTCTTACTAAATTTTAGTTAGTCAGTCAACAATTGAACATTATTACCTATGTCTCTTTTATACTGAAATATTTTTACCAATACATCATCTGTCCACAAAAACTTGACTGTGTTCACAACCAATGGCTTTCCCACTTCTGGAAGTTTTTTTCTTTCCTTGTTTTTTGGTCAAACAGCAGTGAAGCAATTCAATTTCAGATTAAGAACATTTAAGAACATTTCAGGGGTGAAGTTTAAATTCTCTCCTTACTGGCCTTCCATTTCTCCTGACCATGCTTTAAGGATCTATCTCCCTCATGCTTAGGTCCAAAGTATCAAAACTGACCACTGTTAATAGAGGGATTATTAAAGGGATTTGAAGTTTTGAATCTGCATTTTGTTAAGAAGGTGATCCTCTAGAATAACGTGCTGTATGAAAATAAACTAATGATATTTCATCTACTGAATTGTAATTTGAATCTTGAATGTATTTGACATTCTAATACAGAACTACTGGAAGCTGCAAGGTATAGTAGAAAACCCGCATTAGATGCAAGAATTAGAAATTCTTTATTCTCTATGTACCCATGCGAGATAGTTAATTACTCCGGGTACCCATTTTCTCATTTATTAACTGGGAATACTAATATCAGCATGTGTGGCTCCTGGTGCTGTTCAGAGGACCAATGACAATACCACCAGTGCCAGTAGCATCAGAAGTACAATGCCATCTACGGTTTTTCAGGTCTGTAAGTATCATCTGGACCAAGCATTCTGTGAAAAGCTTTGAAACACAGAATTTAATTAATACCTACAGCAATCTACAAAACACATGCATTTTATGGATTTTAAAGACGAGGATCCTTGAGGCATAGAGAGAGTAAACATTAAGTAAATATCAAAGCTGGGATTTGAACCCCGGTCTGCTTATCCCAATGCATATCCTCTTACCACAGTGCTACATTGACTCCTGTTAAGCACTACAAAAATGCAACCAAGGGCACTGGAAAATACACAAGAGTGTACGTACTTACATGCCAATCATGGAAGTTTAGCAGACATGTACCATGCATCTTTTTGATACCGTGTATGCACCCTTCTCACCTACTTATTCAAGGTTAGGTTGCAGAATCATCTCAGAATATTCTTTCTTTGTTTCCTTTGAAAACATACTCTTGTCTAAGAACAATTAAGGGACATTTTAAGCACAGAACTCAAGAGATACCTACTTTGGAGTCAGAAAGATCCAAGTTCCAATCCATCCCTACCATACTCTACCTATCAGACCATATATTAATGATTTCACCACTCTTTACCTTGGAAATAGGAATAGTCTGACTTGCTTCACAGCATCATTGTAAGAGTTAAGTAAGTACACAGTGCCTGTCACATAGAGAATGCTCAGTAAACGGTGCCTTCTAATATTAATTACAATGATAGTATTAATGACATTTAATTAGCCTGTGTACTGGGATTTCCCACATGCTATGTCTAACACCCTGGACCAAGGCCTTCTAGAAACTGTAAAATTAGCAAACGATGAACATCTAAGAAGTAATAAAAATGTCATGGAAGAAAGTGAAAGCAAGTTAAATTCTAGCTTTGGTATCTTGAGAAAAATGTCATCAAGTTGTATGTAAAGGTTCAAGAAACTTTTAACGAGCTTGAATTAGATAACTTATCTATCTTTCCTTTATAAGTTAGAATCATTTGATCTATATTACAGAAACAATATATTTACTCCTCCTCTCATATTTTTCACACTATAAGGGAAGAGGAGAAGGGGATAGTGGAACAAGAAGATGAATAGAGAAGGTGTCGCCCAAAAGCATGGAGGGCATTTTCTCTGAGCTGGTGAATAGTGGAGTAGCTCTAGGTATCC